>NC_137147.1:0-2400000 GCF_951394435.1 Stenella coeruleoalba | reverse complement strand
TAGCAGCTTAAGTATATTGTTTAGAAATACTGGAAACAGCTAATAAAGTTGAGAATGATTCCACTCTACAGAGCGAGGCGGGAGGAGCCATCACACTGAACTCCAGGGAGCAATTTAGGGAATAAGCTGAGAAAAAAAATGGGCCCAGGCCTTGGGAGGTAAGCGACTAGAATGGTGTCATTTGTGGGTATATGTTATGCTTTTTGGCCACCAGCACTTCTTTTCTTTTTGGCTGCGTTGGGTCTTCGTTGCTGCGCGTGGGCTTTCTCTAGTTGCGGTGAGCGGGGGCTGCTCTTCGTGGCGGTGCGCGGGCTCCTCATTGTGGTGGCTTCTCTTGTTGCGGAGCACGGGCTCTAGGCTCAGGCTCAGTAGTTGTTGCTCCACAGCATGTGGGATCTTCCCGGACCAGGGATCCAACCTGTGTCCCCTGCATTGGCAGGCGGATGCTTAACCACTGCACCACCAGGGACGTCCCACCAGCACCTTTTGAACACTGTCTTTGGGGGGAATTTCCCACACTGTTCATCCTAAAATAGAAACTGTTACTATGCTTTCCCACCGTTCCTTGTAGTTAGCTATAGGCGTGTGACTTCTGCTCCATGAACCAGGGCAAGACTGAGATTGGGAAGCAAGTGATGTGAGGGAGCCAGGAGGGCTGAAGGATACCAGCCTCTAGGCAGCAGGTTCTAGGGCTGGTGTTCGCTGCTGGTGACCTTGTCGTGTGGAGCAGTTGTGGTAGTAAGATCTCCCCTGAAGCAGTTCTGTGGGATGGTTTTGGTGTTATACTGGCTGTATGCCCTCTAATGCTGATTTTCTGACCCTCCTAGAGACTGTGTGAGCCACTGAGCTGCTGGCGTAGAATGAGTTCTGTCTACATCCACCATCCAGTCTGGGGTTAGGGTTAGAATGGGAACTGTAGGGACTTCCCTGGTGGCGCAGTGGATAAGTCTCTGTGCTCCCAATGCAGGGGGCCCCGGTTCGATCCCTAGTCTGGGAACTAGATCCCACACACATGCTGCAACTAAGAGTTCGTGTGCCGCAACTAAGACCGGGTGCAGCCAAATAAATAAATAAACATTAAAAAGAAAAAAGAAGAATGAGAACTGTAGAATGAGTTCTGTCTACAGTAAAAAAAAGTCTGACTGATGGAGAAACTGGCATTCGGGGCAGGATCTACAAGAAAATGGATTGGTTCTCTAGCCTGGCTGTATGTGAAGGCAGTGAAGCAAGGAGAGAGCTGGAAGAATCGTAGTGATCAGCAACGGTAATGACTGAGATTATTGTGAAGTCAGTGCATTAATAAAACTTCAGGAGGAAGTGAGTGAAAAACACCCACAAACTTTACAAACCTCACCACACCCATCAGTAAAACAAAGCAAAATAAAACAAAACAGGATTTCCTTGGATAACGGGAAGAGGGGGTCAGACTTCAAAGTGTAGCAGACAGGATGCTGCCATTTCATTTGTCTGTTAAGTGGAGTCTAGAGGTCAAGTCCAGTTCTCTTATTTTACTGATGGGGAAACAGTCCCAGATACTTTCTGAAATTTCTCTATTTTTGCAGGAGTTTGGTCATTCTGCAATTGTTGAATATGAAGGAATAAACCCTGGGGTTATTGGACTCTGTTTCTTCTTATTGGTATTATGAGTGCTCTTTACAGCTGAGTTTGGAACTGATTTCCCTGATATTTTAAACATGGGACTCACTTTAGAGTACTTAATCTTAGTTACTAAATGTTGGATTGCTTGCCGGGTACTGAATAGTTTGTTTTCTCACCAATAACTACTGTATAGGCAGCAAGACTTGGACTCACAGTAGAATCAACATATCTTAATGAGACTGTTCTCATTTTTAAAGTTAACTCCTAATTTGCTAGCAGCGGATAGAACTCTCGTTGCACTGCACGTTGTTGACTGCGATTGGGTAGAATAATTTGACAGTAAGTTTTGAGTATTGCCATTTATTAGGGTTATAGAATTAAAAATAGTTTAAGAGACTGGAGTAGAAATGCTTGATATGAGTAAGCGTACTTGCAAAATAAATGGATTCCCTAACTATTTAGATAGTTGCATGTCTCTGATATCTTGTGGCTGAGAGTTGTCTGAATTGATTATCAGTAGGCCTTTTAAATAAAAGGAAATTTATACTAGAGGATCTTTATGCTGAGTTGGGTGGAATAAGTAGGAACTGTTAGGTCTGCTTTAGGTGAGAGCATTGTAACCAAGTCTCTTAGAAACATCTTTATGATTGAATCTAGTTCTGATGTCTGGATCGATTATTTTAAGTCCCTCATAAAGCCTTTAGCAAAGGTGCGAAAACCTTTGCTGCTTGTTTTAAAATGCTGTCTTATTTAATCTCTCTGAGGAAGAAATTTCTTCTTCCATTTTTACAGAAGAGAAAACTGAGGCTCAGAGATATTAGGCAACTCTCCTTCAATCTAGGCAGAGTTGGGTTCCATTCCAGAACTGTTCCACTAAACCACATAAATGCTGCATCAGAGAATGACTGACGGGGATGGAAGAAGGATGCTGACAAGTGCCCTGTGGGCACCCTCTTGCCTCCTCTGTCTTCTTCTGGCAGTGATCAGATTTCTCAGACCTTTGCCTAATTCTTGTGTCCTCAAACCAAGTGTTTTATGTGATATTATTTGTTTCTTCCTCATAGTAAGCTTGCCTATCTGCTTCTTCCTCTGAACATTTCCCTTCAAGTATTGTACCATCCACCCACATTAGTATTTAAGTATTTTATTGTGTCCTTTCATTGAGACCCTAATTTGGGTGAAAATTCTCCAAACTGCATTTCTTTCTAGCGTATTCTGTTTTTATCAACCTAGAACCAGCCTCCCAGCTGAGATTTTTTTGCTTAGAAACATAACAACCATCTACTTTTAACATTTTCTTCCAGTTGACAAAAATATTACTATTGATAAATAATGAATGTACTTAGAATGTATAACTATACACATAAAATGGGAAGGGTGTGCGTCTATTTGAATATACCAACTGTTGAATTTTATAGTGTTATTCCTTAATAATTCTTTTTTATTTTTAATTTTTTCTTTTTTCTTTTTTTTTTGGCTGCCCCTTGCAGGGATCTTAGTTCCCTGACCAGGGATCGAACGCGCGCCCCCTGCATTTGAAGTGAGGAGTCCTAACCACTGGACCGCCAGGGAAGTCCCCCTTAATAATTCTTAAAAGGTTCCTGTCACATGTTTATAACCATCAAGTAAAATGTGGATTCCATTTTGAGTTGGGCACTTGCGTAAAGCTGAGGAGGAAGTAAAGACAAGACTTAGTTCTGATTTGAGCTAGTCGTTTAGTCATTGAGTGACGCCTTACAATGGCTGTGGGGTTCTGACAACATACCCCCTTTCTGTGATGTGGAAGGCCTGGAGAGAAGGACGTTTGTTGGAACCACGGTATTCCCTGGCAGAGGGAGGTGATCGAGGCTAATCTCTGTGATTTAGAATTGGTGGTCATGGCCACACCTCTTTCCTGTAGTTAACTTTTTTTCTTCTTAAGTAAAATTTTATTGAGTGTTTGGATAGGTAATAGAGGCATGTGGTACAACATTAAAAGATGCAAAAGGGTATGTAGTATAAAAAGGAGAGTTCTCCTGCCTCCGTAGCCTTCCATTTCCCCTCCCTGGAGACAACCATTTTTACTAGTTTCTTCTGTGTATGATGACACTGGCTTCCAAAGGGGTATCTGACCTGTCGTACTTTAGAATGGCAGGAAGCTGAATGACTCACTTTCAGACATTTCTTTTTTCCTTTCGTGAAGCTTTGGCATTCCATCGTCTCAGGACCTTTCCTATGGCACGTCTCGTAATTTGCTTTTTTTACTTTATCATGACATTTTCCTATGTTTTTATGGTCTTTCAGTTTTTAAGAACTGGCTTTGGTATCTGTTTTAGAGATGATTACAAGCTAATGTTTGTGAAAGTGTCTGGCACATAATAGTCGGTCGATAAATATTTCCTTTTATCTTGTCCCTTCTCTCCCTCCCACTTGGTGTGTATAAAACAAAAAATAAGACAAAAAAAATTTGTGAACCAGACAATGCAGTGGATTCCAAAATTAAGATTAAGCTTGTGTGAGTTGTAATATTTCTTGGTGAACCCATTCATTTGAGTAGAAATACATTATTTTCTTTCTTTTAATTCACTTTGCCTCAGCTATTAAAAAAAAATTCTTCAAGTCTAGACTTGGTTTTTTCCCTAATGTAGTTTTGTTAGGTTGACTATGTAAACCCAAACATACAGGGTAGAAACTTGTAAGAAAGCTTTTTGAACTTATCTTTGCAGAGTGTCGCTCATCGCCGTGGTGGATACTGATGTGTGCCCTGGGTCTGGCTTAGGGTTTCTCACCTGTGCTGTTCTTGCAGCGAGTCCTCCTAGGTGACTTCGTGTCCTCGGGGTCAAGGCATGCAGACGTAGTGGCTTTTTGTTAGGTGCATTAAAAAACCCAAGTATCTTAATCCTAATCTAGGACTGGTTTACTTCCACTTGGAGCTAATTTATATTAAACTTTCTAGGGAGGCTAGGTTGTCTTTGCTTCAGGATAAGGTTGTATAACACAGAGGTGTTGTGAGGATTAGTTAGTTAATGGCTTCTGAAGATGAAAAGAATTTTCGTAATTGGTATATAATTAAAATGTCTGTCATCACCCTGGAAAAGCTATCTGGAGTATAAAACAAAACTTTCAATCTTACGCATCCTTTTTGATATTAGAAAATTTGATTTATTTATCTAGTGGGATTTTAAACATTACATGTTTGCCCATAAGATCTGTTATTAAGGATAAATTTTTTTAAAAAACATTTATTTATTAATTTATGTATTTGGCTGCGCGGGATCTTTGTTGCGGCACACAGGATCTTTTTCTTTTAATATAAATTTATTTTATTTTTGGCAGCCTTGGGTCTTTGTTGCAGTGCGCGGGCTTCTCATTGCGGTGGCTTCTCTTGTTGCGGAGCACGGGCTCTTGGTGCGTGGGTTTCAGTAGTTGTGATTCACGGGCTCTAGAGCACAGGCTCAGTAGTTGTGGCACACGGGCTTAGTTGCTCCTCAGCGTGTGGGATCTTCCCGGACCAGGGATTAAACCTGTGTCCCCTGCATTGGCAGGCGGATTCTTAACCACTGCGCCACCAGGGAAGCCCAGCACACGGGATCTTTAGCTGCAGGATACGGGATCTAGTTCCCTGACCAGGGATCGAACCCGGGCCCCCTGCATTGGGAGCGCAGAGTCTTAACCACTGGACCACCAGGGAAGTCCCAAGGATAAAATTTTAACTAGGCAGTTTGTCATTGCATTGCTTCTCTGAAACAAATGCAAGGTTTTTCTTTCTGATGAGTGATCTTTTTAAAAATGAGCTGCAAACTAGTTTTGACGTTTTCTTATGTTTATTGCACTAATTCTGGGAGTTTTTAGGGTGTTACTTTCTCAGAAACAGAGTGGCTACCAATCCTTCTCCCCTTCCTGTACACTATAGATTATCAGATCCCTCACCCAGTTTTCCTTAATGTTAACCTCTTACATTAATCATACATTATATCACAGTATCAAAACTAAGAAGCCAACACTGGTACATTACTGTTAACTAAGCTGTATCCTTTATTCAGATTTCACGAGTTTTCCCATTAATGTGCTTTTTCTGTTCCAGCATCTAGTCCAGGTCTCCACACTGCATTGAATTGTCCTGCCTCCCCAGTCTCCTCTGGTCTGTGACAGTTTGTCAGTCTTTCCTTGTTATTCACTATCTTGAGAGTTTTGAGGAGTTTTATAGAATATCCCTGAATTTACCTGACCTTTTTCTACAATTAGGCTGGGGTTATGGGTTTGGGGAAGGATCTGCAGAGGCAAAGTGCCCTTCACATCTCATCGTATTGGAGAGGGGGGTGGTGGTGTACATGCTAGAATCATGCGATGAAACATACAAAGTTAACCTTGATTGCCTGGCCAAGGTAATGTTAACCAGGTATCTCTCCTGTGAAGTTACTCCCACCCTCTTTCCTGCTCTATTCTTTGGAATCAAGTTACTAAGTCCAGCCCACATGCAAGTGGTGGGGAATCAAGCTCCACCTCCTGGAGAAAGGGAGTATTTCCATAAATTATTTGAAATTCTGCAGGGAAGCCACTTTTTCTAGGAAATAGCTTCTTTGCCCATTTTTCTGTTGGCTTTTTGGGTTTTTAATTTGACTTTTAAAAGAAGTGCTTTACATAGGATCTTCATAAATATTTGGATAAATTATTGAACTTAGCTATTTGCATGTAAACAAGTTGTTTGTTTTGTTGATAGAAAGTTATGAGATCTCTACTATCAAAACAAACGTATCTTCTTCTCATCAGCATTTATAAGCAGGCAGCTAGGTACCAGAATCATCACAGTCCGTAAGTCTTCTATTTTTATTTTGGCTATTCTGGTGACAGGGAACATAATATTAACAAAAACAACAACAAAAATTACCTTGTTTTACCAGAAATTCCTGTGAAGTGCCACAGAATACCAGGACACAAGGAACCACGCTCGTTTCTTAAGCACGAAAGTCTGGACGGGATGCGATCAAGTTTGATGGAGAGCCGTGGGCTGAAACTGGTGGGAGCCTGCATTAAAGACTTATTAGCCTTGGCACTGTATCACCTTGGGCAAGACATTTCATGTCTAGAGTATGGTTTCCTCACTTGTAAATTAGGCAGACTCTGAAGCTCTTTGTAGCTGTAATATTATGAGTCAGTTTCTGAGCTGGCGTGAATTTTGGAGAAATTCTTGCAAGGTGATGTGAAGTAGTATTACCTAGACCATACAGGACAGATATTTCTTGCTGCTGTTTATGGAGCAGATTTGGATTTGGAGGCAAGGGGAAGAGGCAGAAAGTTTGGTAAGGATGTTACTGGGACCTGGAAAAGCCACTGAGGGCCTAGACCAGTGGTCTGGAATGTTGGAGAAGAGAGCTATAGCTGAGAAGCGCGAAGGAAGTTATGTTCAGTTATTTTCAGGTGGTTCTTTTTGCTTGTCTTGCTCCAAACACTGGCTTTCATAGTAAGAATAATCAATTTTTCAGTTGAGAAAATAAAGGCTTCCTTCTAAGGAATTTTTCCAGTGTCTTAACTTTGTAGGTGGCAGACGTGGAATTCTAACCTATGGTAATTTGAGGTTTGAGCCCATCTGTTTAACCAGTTCATCTTAGTGGTTTCTCTGTGGATGTGAACCAGAGTTTGTGTGGTTCATGTGTTCTGGTGAACGTTAACATTTTGCTGCTTTTTAGTAAAATAGTTCTATGAATTTGATATACAGTGTAAGTGATATTTGTTGTGATTTGTGATTTCCCTAACAAATATGAAAATCTGAACAGATACTTTTGCATAGATTACTTTTTTGGGCAAAAATAAGTTTCTTTTCATATCTTGTATAGTAAAATTAACTTTTCAATCTGTTCTAAATTAAGATGCGCCTTTTCTATGACTAGAGTTAAGAAATTGAGGGCATCTGGTTTTCCAACATTGTTAAAGTGTGTGATATTACCAGATTAGTATGCTAATGAAGATTGTATGACAGTTTTCAGTTTCAACTATAATATTAAGGATAGAGGTTTCCTTAATATGGTGTGACCCGTATGGCTTAGATTTGTTTTTAAAAGAAAACAACCAGTAAAATTGTATATTGTGGTATTGCTAAACTCTTCTGGGATACGATGTAGTTAATTTTTGTATATATATGTTACTATTTGAATTAGAATAGTAATAGTTGTAGCTCAGACTGTCCAATGTAAGATCATTGCTTACAGGAATGAGATGGTACCCCCCAAAAGTTTGTTATTAAGTTGTTTGCATATCATTGTATATCAAAAAGAGAGGAATTCCCTAATTTCTATTTAAAACCACAGTGAAGGACGTCCCTGGTGGCGCAGTGATTAAGAATCCCCCTGCCAATGCAGGAGACATGGGTTTGAGCCCTGGTCTGGGAAGATCCCACATGCCATGGAGCAACTAAGCCCGCGAGCCACAACTACTGAAGCCTGCTTGCCTAGAGTCCGTGCTCTGCAACAAGAGAAGCCACCGCAATGAGAAGCCCGCATAATGCAACGGAGAGTAGCCCCCTCTCACTGCAACTAGAGTAAGCTCGTGCGCAGCAACAAAGACCCAACGCAGCCAACAATAAAAAAATAATAATAATAAATTAAAAAAAAAATAAAACCACAGTGAAAAGTCTTATTTTTAATTTGGTTTCATGCATTCTGGAACCTAGCTTGTTTTAAGTGTAGACGTTTAACCTTTTGGGTGCAAAGTGCTTTTGCCCTGCTCTTGGGTCCAATTAGATTAATGACATTATAGTCATAGAAATTATGTCTACTTTATATATGTTATATTTCTAGCAGTGCTTTTTTTTTTAGACTCTCTGTGGGACCAGGAATGTCCATATTTTTTTCAAAGGGATAAAGCACTGTAAAGAGAGATTGTGGAGGCAGGAATCTAATAAAGTCCTCACAAATCTGGATTAGTTATGGAATAGTTGGTAATAATTTTAAAGGTTTTTAAAAATTTGATCCATAGTGCTGTTTTTCAATTCCACCAAAAGACTGGATATTCATTCCTTTTTCTTTCATTAAACTACGTCAGTGGCTTTATACTCTCAGCATCCCCTAACCTCATAAGATATCAGATGGAAGGAAATAATTTCTCATTAAGAAAAATTTAGTAAACGATTTAATCATTTATTAAGTGTTAAGCTGTGGGAAAAGCACTGGGGAGAGAGCACCTCCAAGGACAGAGGGTGCTCTTGTTAGAAGTAAGCACAGGAGAGGCAGGTAAGGCAGAAGAAGATAATCAGCTGTATCAGGGTTTTAGTATACATGTAGTAATGTTTATGGAAACATAATCTTAATCGGACATGCATTGTTTTGTATTGGATGATTCAGTAACATGCAGTGCTTCTTGTAGTCTGCTCTGTTTTACTTGATGTATTGTTTCCCCATGTCATTAAATGTACTTTTTAAAAAACTTCTTTTTTTTTATTTTATAAAGTTACTTATTTGTTTATTTTTGGCTGCATTGGGTCTTTATTGCTGTGGGCGGGCAATAAATAAATATTTATAAATAAATAAATAGGTTCATCCATGTTATTGGAAAAAAAAACAAAAACATGGGTATAATGTTAAAGATGTGTGCTCAGCTAGTGGTTCAGTGATTGAAGTTTTCCTTGGGCCGTGGAGAAGTGGGGATGATGCTGGGAACATTGTGTTGTAGGATAAACCGTCCCTGTGTATTTCTCATGATGGTGGTGTATCACCATTAGTCAGACTGTGGTTAGAGGGTTTTTTTCCTTCTTGGAGTGCTTAGTGGTGCAACAGCAGTAGTCCTGCCCATTCTAATGAGTGTGCCTTTGTGACATTGAGTTTAAGAGAAATAGGGGGACCCAGAGCACAAAACTTTTCACTGTGAAATTAATTGGTGTTTGAAGTGTTTTGTCCCTCTCTGTTTCAGATTAAGGATTATATATATTGTGACATTGGTGTTAAATAATGTGTTTGTTAGGTTGAAGCATGGAAGGAAAGTCTGTTTCCTCTAGAGACTGATTCTGAGTTCAAGACACATGTAGGTCAGAGAGAATGAGAGAAAACATGATGTTTTTAATCAGAAAGGAACCAAGTACACAAGTGGAGTTTCTAGTGTAGAGTTTACTTCGGTAGCATTGATAAGAACCTAAATTCCTTGGAATCAGGAGAGGGACAGAGATCAGGATTGGCTGGACTCAGGTTACTGGACAGGATGCAACCAGCTCTGAGGAAAGTATTCACCCAGCTCATCAGCTTGGAACATTGTACATCACTGTATGTTTTGAAGTGACCTTCTTGTCGGGCTATACTCTCGTCCCCTCTGTTCTGAGGAGAGGTACAGGAGAGGGAGGGGAGGCCTGCGCTCTAGAGGCCAGAGGTCAACGTACCACTCCCTTCTAAAACTTTCCATTAGTTGGCCACCTAACTTGTTACTTTATGCATACTAATTTATTCAGCTTTTATGAAGCACCAGTCATGTGCCAGACAGTGAAGACACAGAGGTCACCGAAGAGAATAATTGCTATTATTTATTATTATTAAGTGTGCACCAGGTACTTAACATGTGCCCTTCCAAATCCTCAGAGAAGCCCAGGCTCTAGTATGCACCTCCTCTCCGTTTTCCACGCGGCTCCGTGAAGCTGAGTTCATCACCCAGCAGCGCAGTGGCTGAGTGGGGATTCAGTCTCAGATGGGAGCTCAGATAAGGGCCCTCGTATGAAAAGATTCAAACATACGGTAAAACAATTCTTATCTCATAGGGTTGTTTTGTGCATTATATGACACAGACACGTAAAGTACTTTAGCCCTGTTTCTGGCACATAGTAATAGGTAATAATTAGATCTTACTGAGCCCAAAAGTGTAATAATTACTACCAGTAATAATTGAGTTTTACGTACAAAGTCTACAGCAGCATGCATCTTTATGCAAACCATTAATAAGAGTCTAAGCTGTGATAGAGGCTGTCCCCAAAGTTAATGGGAGTGGTGAGGGGGTGGACCGCTAACCGGCCTGGGAGAGTTAGAGCAAACTTCCCGAAGATGGTGACCCTGGGGCTGTCTTACAGAATTAGTAGCAGTTAGCTGGTGGGAAAAGATAGGGAGGGACATGGCAGTGAGAAGGAAGTGGTAAGAGGAAAGACGTGGGAAAGTAGAAAGGCACAGTAATGCAGTTACCACGTGGGCGATGATGAATCGTGAGAATGGGACATGGGATTAGAAAGATAGGCTGGCCAGATTGTGCAAGGCCTTGGAATGCCATGGGTTTTAGCCTAAAGACAATGGGGAAGCTGTGGAAGGATTTTTTTTTCAAAGTAAAGTTTTTACTTTAGAATAGTTTCAGATTTACAGAAGTTACAAAGATAGTACAGAGAGTTCCCACATACCCAACACCCCATTTCCACTGTTACTGTCCTACATTAGTATGGTACATTTGTTACAATGAATGAACCAGTATTGATTCATTATTATTACCTGAAGTCCATCATTTATTCAGATTTCCTTGTTTTTACTTCTTTAATTTTACTTTTTCTGTTCCAAGATCCCATCCAAGATACCACATTACATCTAGTTGCCATGTCTCCTTAGACTCCCCTTGGCTGTGATGGTTTCTTTTTCTTTTTTTTTTTTTTTTTGTGGTACGCGGGCCTCTCACTGTTGTGGCCTCTCCCGTAGACGCGCAGGCTCAGCGGCCATGGGTCACGGGCCCAGCCGCTCCACGGCATGTGGAATCTTCCCAGACCGGGGCATGAACCCGTGTCCCCTGCATCGGCAGACGGGCTCTCAACCACTTCGCCACCAGGGAAGCCCAATTTTATTTATTTATTTATCTGTTTGTGCCAGGTCTTAGTTGCGGAATGCATGTGGGATCTAGTTCCCTGACCAGGGATCGAACCCGGGCCCCCTGCATTGGGAACGCGTAGCCTTATCCACTGCACCACCAGGGAAGTCCCTCTTTTTCTTTTTTAAATTTTATTGGAGTATAGTTGATTTCCAATGTTGTGTTAGTTTCAGGTGTACAGCACAGTGATTGTTATACATTTACAGATACTCATTTTTTTTTCAGATTCTTTTCTCATATAGGTTATCACAGAATGTTGAGTAGTTCTTGAGTAGAGTTCCCTGTGCTATTATACAGTAGGTCCTGGTTGGTTATCTATCTTATATATAGTAGTGTGTGTGTGTTAATCCCAAGCTCCTCATTTATTCCTACACCCCCCCCCCCCCCGCTGCCATGTTTCCCCTTTGGTAATCATAGGTTTGTTTTTGACATCTCTAAGTCTGTTTCTGTTTTGTAAATAAGTTCATTTGTGACGGTTTCTTAAGACTTTCTTGTTTTTGGTGACTGGCAGTTTTGAGGAGTACTAGTCAGGATTTTGGTAAAATGTTCCTCGGTTGGGATTGCTCTGATGTTTTTCTAATGATTTTGGGAGGAAGACCCAGAGGTAAAAGGCCATTCTCATCACCTCACATCATAGAGGGCACATACTGTGAACACGACCTAGTTGCTGTTGCTGTTGACTTTGTCCCTGGCTGAGGTAGTGCTTGCCAGGGTTCTCCACTGTGAAGTTTGTCACCCTCCCCACCCCTTCCATACTGTCCTCTTTTGAAGGAAGGCACTATGTGCAGTCCACACTTAAGGATTGGAGAGTTGTGGTCCATCACTATGGAAGGATTTTAAACACTGGAGTGATTTGCTCTGATTTGATGTAGAAAGATTGATCTAGCCAGAGACTGGAGAGACTGAATTTGCGGATAGGTCTGTGTGTTGGGTCTTGGTTAGCTCGATCCCTTAAGACAAGACAAGACGAGAAAAGATGAAGGCCTGAACTTATGGCAGTGGCAGTGGGGTTGGAGAGGGAGTGATTGATTTGAGAAAAGTTGAGGCGGTTCAGTGGGGAACTGGTAGAGGGGATGGGTGTGCAGGGATCTGGCTGGGGGTTGGCGACTCATCAAGGGCACACACTGTCTACATGACTTATACTTGTTGAAGCTGACTTTCATCACCTGGCTGAAGAAGGTTTGTCAGGTTTCTCATCAAATTTAGGAGAACTTGTGCAAAGTTTGAGTTTTTAAGCGGTTTATTACGTTCCTATGCTTATTGTAGATTTTAATTCCAGAGAGCTGAGTGAAAATTATGTATTTATTTATTCCAGTTTAAACTTGTAGCATTTAAAAAGGAAGAGCCTAGGGGGGAGAGAGCCAGACAAAGAAGTATATACTTCAATGGGAGAAAGATACAAGTATTTAAATACCAAAATTGTTTCTGACTTCTTTGCTGTATATAGGACAAACCGTTGTCATTTGAGAATTCTCAAGCCTTTAACTTAAGCGTTAAAATACTTAATGGGAGAATATTATGAGGAGGAAAAATGTTCCTTTTTTTTTTTTGGCTTGTGGTATCTCAGTTCCGCAACCAGGGATTGAACCCGGGCCACAGCAGTGAAAGCCTAGAATCCTAACCACTAGGCCAGCAGGGAGCTCGCGGAAAAATGTACTTTTTACTCTAGCTTTTGATCTGTCTTTATACTTCTGATAATTTATGGTGTCTCTAAACTCTGGGCAGTGTCCATAAGGGCTCACATCATGGCCCTGGAATCTCTTGCTCAGGTTTGACTCTCAGCTCCACTGGTCACAGGTGTGATCTTGGGCAAGTTACTTCATCTTTCTCTGCCTTAATTTTCTCATCTGTAACATGGGAATAGTGATAGTACCTACCTCAGAAGGTTGTTAGGAAGATTAAACGAGCTAATGCAAGTAAGTGCAAGTAATGCAAGTAATGCAAGTAAATGCACAGTGCCTGGTGCATAGTAAGCATCCATGTCAGTTGTAACGACAGTGACGATATTATACTGTTGCTTTTCAGGTTGATGACATTTCTTTCTGAATGCCCCAAATCAGAAGCCAAAAATTTTGGACTCACAAAATTATTTTTGGTCCCTAACCTAAATTTAACATAAGGTTACATTTGTGGATGCTTAGCTTCTCAGGATATAGTGAAAGTATGGATGGCAAATTAGTACATTTAGAAATAAGAACTACCAATATTTAAAGCTTTATTCCTTTGTTACTTTCTTCTTTCCACTGATGAGTAATCTATCCTACCGTGTATTTGGATTCCATGTGACTTTTTTGGGCCTCTCACTGCTGTGGCCTCTCCCGTTGCGGAGCACAGGCTCCGGACGCGCAGGCTCGGCGGCCATGGCTCACTGGCCCAGCCGCTCCGCGGCATGTGGGATCCTCCCGGACCGGGGCACGAACCCGTGTCCCCTGCATCGGCAGGCGGACTCTCAACCACTGCACCACCAGGGAAGCCCCCGAATTTAACTTTTAAAGCAAACAAAGCAGCCATCTTATTTATGAGAGCTAATTTGAGATTAAGGTGGTTTGATAATATGGAGATATTAGTGTGGATATAATGACCCTATAGCACTCTGTACAGGATTATAATTTTTTTTAAACCCTGAACTCCCCGATCGTTTTGGGGGAGTCTTTTTTTTTTCCCCCACACCACGTGGCATTCGGGATCTTAGTTCTCCGACTGGGGATGAACCCACACCCCTTGCCGTGGAAGCACGGACTCTTAAACACTGGACTGCCAGGGAAGTCCCAGGATTATAATTTTTTAACTTCAGTTTTCTTGTCAGGAACTTGAGCAAGGAGGTAGCATTTGATTGATTGGTGGGTAGCATTTGATTGATAAGGTAGCTTGTTATGCCATTACTGCCATTTTCTTTCTTTCTTTTTTTTTTTTTGGCCATGCCGTGTGGCTTGCAGGATCTTAGTTCCCCAGGTAGGGATTGAACCTGGGCCCTCGGCAGTGAGGGCACCGAGTCCTAACCAGTGGACTGCCAGGGAAGTCCTGTGTCCACTTTTTTGATTCCTAAAATTATTTATACCTTCTCTTATTTTTCTTTATCAGATTCTGCAGAGATTAGTCTCTTAGGGGGTTTTTTTTGGCTTTGTTAATCCCCTTTTTATATCTTTGTTTCCTGTTTCATTCATTTCTGCTGTTCATTGCCTGCCTTCTGCTTTCCTTGGATTTATTCTGCTGTTCCTTCCATGTTCTTAAGTTGTATGCTTAGCGAAATAATTTTTAGCCTCTCTGATTTTATGCATTTACAGGTATACATTTTTTGTAAACTACCTTTTTCATTGTTTTGCATAAGTTCGTACTCTTACTGTTGAATTTTAAGTAATTTTATTTATTTATTTATTTATTTATTTATTTATTTACGGTACGCGGGCCTCTCACTATTGTGGCCTCTCCCATTGTGGAGCACAGGCTCCGGACGCGCAGGCTTAGCGGCCATGGCTCATGGGGCCAGCTGCTCCGCAGAATGTGGGATCTTCCCAGACCGGGGCACAAACCCGTGTCCCCTGCATCATCGGCAGGCGGACTCTCAACCACTGCGCCACCAGGGAAGCCCAATTTTATTTATTTTTTGTCAAGATTTCATCTTTGACCCAGGGTTATTGAAGAGTATTTTATCATTTTTGAATGTATGAAGATTTTTGGTTTATTTTTAAATTATTGGCTTTTAATTGGATTGTGGTTAGAAAGTGTAATCTGTATGTTACCTATTCTTTGAAATGTGCTTAGAGTTGCTTTATAGCCTTGTACATACATGGTCATTTTTGTAAATATTTTGTGAATTTGCTTATGAAGAATGTTTCTACCCTAATTATTAGATGTATCCTTCAAAGTATGTCCAATAAATAAAACTTGCTCATTGTTTTTAGATTTTTTTTTTTTTTTTTTTGGCGGTACGCGGGCCTCTCACTGTTGTGGCCTCTCCCGTTGCGGAGCACAGGCTCCGGACACGCAGGCTCAGCGGCCATGGCTCACAGGCCCAGCCGCTCCACGGCATGTGGGATCTTCCCGGACCGGGGCACGAACCCGTGTCCCCTGCATCGGCAGGCGGACTCTCAACCACTGCGCCACCTGGGAAGCCCTGTTTTTAGATCTTATATATCTTTTTTGTTTGGACTGTCAACAGAAATGTTTTACTCTCCCAGTATGATGATGTATTTGTCATATTTCCATTCTTCCATCAGTTTTTATTTTGAGACTTCTTTAGGTACATATAAAATTATAATTGTGATGTCATTTTACTTTATCTTTGGTTGCTTTTTTGTTTGGTTTCTTCCAGTGTTATTGAGATATGATTGACATGCATAACAGTATAAGCTTAAGGTGTACTGCATAATGATTTGACTTACACAATAAGTTTAGTGAGCATCGATTATCTCATATAGATACAAAATTAAAGAAATAGAAAAACCTTTTTCCTTGTGATGAGAACTAGGCTTTCCTCTCTGAGCAGCTTTCACTTACACCGTGCTGCAGCGCGCATTATCTGGATCATGCTTAGTCCCTGGTACTTACTTGTCTTACACGTGGAAGTTTTTACCTTTTGACTGCCTGCATCCAGTCCCTCCCTCCCCCCAACCCCATAACCCCAAACCTGATCTCTTTTTCTGTAAGTTTGTTTTTGAATAATTGACCTACAATACTATATTAGTTCCTGTTACACAGCATCGTGACTCAATATTTCTATACATTTCAAAATGATCACCGTAAGTCTAGTAATTACAGTGTGGCACCATACAAAGATATTACATAATTACTGACTGTGTTCCCCACACTGTACATTTCATACCCGTGACTGACTCACTTTGCAACTGGAAGTTTGTACCTTATTCTCCATCATCTGTTTCTTTCCTCCTCACCCCACCTCTTGGAACTGCCTGTTCGTTCTCTGAATCTATAACTCTCTTCTGTTTTGTTCTGTTTGTTCATTTGTTTTGTTTTTTAGACTCCACGTATAAGTGAAATCATACAGTATTTGTCCTTCTCTGTCTGACTTATTTAATTTAGCATAATATCCCCTAGGTCCATCCATGTTGTTGCAACTGGCAAGATTTAATTCTTTTCTATGACTGAATAGTACTGCATTGTGTATATACAGCACATCTTCTTTATGCTTTCATCTATTCATGGGCACTTAGGTACTTCCATATCTTGGCTATTGTAAATAATGCTGCAGTGAACATAGAGGTGCATATATCTTTTCTGATTAGTGTGTTTATTTTCTTTGGATAAATACCCAGAAGTGGAGTTGCTGGATCATATGGTAGTTCTATTTTTAAGTTTTTGAGGAATTTCCATACTGTTCCATAGCAGCTGCACCAATTTACATTCCCAGCAACAGTGCATGAGTGTTCCCTTTTCTCCACATTCTCACCAGCAGTTTTTATTTGTTGTCTTTTTGATAAATAGCAATTCTGATAAGTGTGAGGTGATATCTCATTGTGATTTTGATTTACATTTCCCTGATGATTAGTGATGTTGATCATCTTTTCATGTGCCTGTTGGCCATCTGTATGTTTTCTTTAGAAAAGTGTCTATTCAGATCCTCTGCCCACCTGTTGATTGGGTTGTTTGTTTTCTGGATTTTTTAAAAAAGGTCTTTATTTTTATTGATTGATTTTTATTTGGTTCCGCTGAGTCTTAGTTGCAGCACGTGGACTCCTTAGTTGTGGCTTGCTGGCTCCTTAGTTGTGGCATGTGAACTCTTAGTTGTGGCATGCATATGGGATCTAGTTCCCTGACCAGGGATTGAACCCGGGCCCCAGGCATTGGGAGTGCAGAGTCTTAACCACTGTGCCACCAGGGAAGTCCACTGTTTTTTGGATGTTGAGTTGTATGAGTTCTTTGTATATTTTGGATATTAATTCCTCATCAGATAGATCATTTGCAAATATATTCTCCCATTCAGCAGGTGGCCTTTTAAAAAAGGTGTTGATAGTTTCCTTCGCTGTGCAAAAGCTTTTTAGTTGAGTGTAGTCCCATTTATTTTTGTTTCTGTTTCCGTTGCCTGAGGCGACATATTAAAAAAATTACTAAGGTCAACTGATGTCAGAGAGCTTACTGCCTGTGTTTTCTTCTAGGATTTTTATGGTTTCAGGTCTTACATTTAAGTTTTTAATCCATTTTGAATTTGTTTTTGTGCATGGTTTGAGAGAGTAGTCCAGTTTGATCCTTTTGCATACAGCTGTCCAATATTTCCAACACCATTTATTTTTTTTAACTTATTTACTTATGCGTGTGTTGGGTCTTCATTGCGGTGCATGGGCTTCACATTGTGGTGGCTTATCTTGTTGCGGAGCACGGGCTCCAGGTGCGCGCGGGCTTCAGTAGTTGTGGTGCATGGGCTCAACAGTTGTGGCTTGCAGGCTCTAGAGCACAGGCTCAGTAGTTGTGTTGCACGGGCTTGGTTGCTCCACAGCATGTGGGATCTTCCTGGACCAGGGCTCGAACCCGTGTCCCCTGCATTGGCAGGCAGATTCTTAACCACTGCACCACCAGGGAAGTCCCCAACACCGTTTATTGAAGAGGCGATCTTTTCCCCATTGTTTTTTTTTTTTTTAATTAATTTATTTATTTATTTTTGGCTGTGTTGGGTCTTCATTACTGCACGTGGGCTTTCTCTAGTTGCGGCGAGTGGGGGCTACTCTTCGTTGCGGTGCGCAGGCTTATCGCGGTGGCTTCTCTTGTTGCAGAGCACAGGCTCTAGGTGTGTGGGCTTCAGTAGTTGTGGCACGTGAGCTCAGTAGTTGTGGCTCGCGGGCTCCAGAGCACAGGCTCAGTAGTTGTGGCGCACGGGCTTAGTTGCTCCGCAGCATGTGGGATCTTCCCGGACCAGGGCTTGAACCCTTGTCCCCTGCATTGCCAGGTGGATTCTTAACCACTGCATCAGCAAGGAAGTCCCAGTTATGGATTTTTTAAGTTGCTTGTTTGTTGCCCAAGTGTTTTTAGGCACTAGATCTGTGGTGATGTGCCTCGCTGTAATTATATTGGGTTAGCCAAAAAATTCCTTTGGTTTTTAAGTAAAAATAAAAGACACATTTTTTATTTTCACCAAGAACTTTATTGAACAGTGTATTCACCGTTTTGTTCCACTACCTTCTGCCGTTTTTGAGACAACTTCATAATTCCATCTTCCCAAAACTTTTTATCTGTTTGAGCAAAGAACTGTTCCAGGTGACTTTTACGGTCTTCCAGGGAATTAAAATTTTTTCCATTAAGAGAATTTTGTAAAAACCGAAATAAATGGAAATCCAAAGGTGCAATGTCTGGTGAATACGGCAGATGAATCAGAACTTCCCAGCCAAGATGTAACAGTTTTTGCCTGGTCATCAAAGAAACATGCAGTCTTACGGTATCCTGATGGAAGATTATGCGTTCTCTGTTGACTATTTCTGGACGATTTTCATCGAATGCTGCTTTCAGTTGGTCTAATTGGGAGCAGTACTTGTTGGAATTAATCATTTGGTTTTCCGGAAGGAGCTCATAGTAGAGGACTCCCTTCCAATCCCACCATATACAGAACATCACCTTCTTTGGGTGAAGACCGACCTTTTCTGTGGTTGGTGGTGGTTCATTTCGTTTGACCCACGATCTCTTCCATTACACATTGTTGTACAGTATCCACTTTTCATTGCCCGTCACAATTTGTTTTACAAATGGAACGTTTTCATTACATTTAAGTAGAGAATCGCATGCAGAAAATATGCTCAAGGAGGTTTTTTTCGCTTAACTTATGTGGAACCCAAACATCAAAGTGATGAACATAACCAAGCTGGTGCAAATGATTTTCAGTGCTTGATTTGGATATTTTGAGTATGGCGGCCATCTCCCGCGTGGTATAACGTTGGTTGTTCTCAGTTAATGTCTTGATTTGATCGCTGTCAACTTCAACTGGTCTACCCGACCATGGAGCATCATCTAGGGAGAAATCTCCAGCACGAAACTTCGCAGAGCACTTCTGACACGTTTGATCAGTCACAGCACCTTCTCCATACACTGCACAAATCTTTTTTTGCATTTCAGTTGTGTTTTTACCTTTCTTGAAATAATAAAACATGATATGCCAAAAACGTTTTTTTCTTCCATCTTCAATATTAAAATGGCTACACAAAAATTCACCAATTTTGATTTTTCTTTTTAAATGCACACTGATATGATAGCTGTCACAATACAATCTAACAAAATTGTTTCGAATGAAGTTAAAGACAAGTAAGCGCTACTAGAGCCATCTTAACGGAAAACACAGAACAAACTTTTTGTCTAACCCAATACTATGAAATTGTAAGAGTGAGATCAAGTTTACTGAAACTGAGTGTGATTTTTGCTTTCCTTTATTTCCGTTATAGTGGATGTCATTGTAAGAGCTCAGAGTTCTTTGATTCTGAAGATATATTCAGTTTACTCTTTGTAAGTAATCTGTTCAGGTTTTCCACTTTTTTAGGAAATGAGCATAAGAGATATAAAATTATAATCATGAAATAATTCTTCACAAGTTTTAAATAAATTCCCTTACTGTTTATCTTTAAAAGAGAATTTAATCGTGTAAGTAGTATTTGAATGCATTCTTATGAAGAAAATCCAAACAATAAGGAAGTATGTGGAGCAAAAAGCACAAATTTCATTTTTTCCTCTCAATTCAGTGCTCCCACTTCTTTCCTAGGATTTATCCACTATTTAAATTTACTGGGTGGTTTTTCTTACCTACAGTTTGATATTTTTGCTTTTTAATTCATTTACTCATAAAGAAATACACATGCTAGAAACAAAACAGGTGTTCTCACTTTTTTAATAATGGCTTTACTGAGATATAATTCACAAAATGTACAATTCACTTCTTTAAAATGTACGATTCAGTTGTTTTCAGTATATTCACAGAGTTGTGCAGCTGTCACTACAATCAATTTTAGACCATTCTTATTATCCCATAAAGAAATTCTCTACCCATTAACAGTCACTCTCCATTTCGCCCAAACACCCCACACCCTCTAGCGACCACTAATTTACTTTCTGTGTCTATAGAATTGCCTATTCTGGACATTTCATATAAATGGAATTGTATAATACGTCTTTTTTGTGTGTGTGACAGGGCTGCTTTCACTTAACATGATGATTTCAGGTTTTATCCATACCGAGCATGGATTAATAACTTCATTCCTTTTTATGGCGATATAATATTTCATTACATGGCTATACTAAATTTTGCTTATTCAGTTGATGTACATTTGGATTGTTTCCACCTTTTGGCGCTTATGAGTAGTACTATGAACATTTGTATACAAGTTTCATTTATTTATTTGTTTATTTTTTTATTGGCCGTGTTGGGTCTTCGTGGCTGCCCACGGGCTTTCTCTAGTTGCAGTGAGTGGGGGCTACTCTTTGTTGTGGTATGCGGGCTTCTCATTGCGGTGGCTTCTCTTGTTGTGGAGCACAGGCTCTAGGTGCGTGGGCTTCAGTAGTTGTGGCACATGGGCTTAGTTGTTGCATGGCATTTGGGATCTTCCCAGACCAGGGCTCGAACCCGTGTCCCCTGCATTGGCAGGCGGATTCTTAACCACTGTGCCGCCAGGGAAGTCCCTATATACAAGTTTTTATATGGACATATGTTTTCATTTCGCTGGGCTATATACATAGGAATGGAATTACTGGGCTATGGTAACTGTGTTTAACCTTTTGAAGAACTGCTAGACTGTTGTATTTTCTCTTTCTTTCTTTCTTTCCTTCCTTCCTTCCTTCCTTCCTTCTTCCTTTCTCTCTTTCTCTCTTTCTTTTTCTTTTTTCAAATATTTATTTATTTGGCTGTGCCGGATCTTAGCTGCAGAACGCAGAATCTTCATTGCTATGTGCGGGATCGTTTTTTAGTTGCAGCATTCAAACTCTTAGTTGCGGCATCCCCTGACCAGGGATCGAACCCAGGCCCCCTGCATTGGGAGCACAGAGTCTTAGCCACTGGCCCACCAGGGAAGTCCCTAGACTGTTGTATTTTCTGTATTTGATTTCTTTGAATATCCATACTATGATTTAGCTAATTCCTGTTGATGGACTTTGAAGATTTTGCTGTATCACAGTACCATAAACAGCGCTGCAGTGAGCATCCATCTTAGAGTTCTCCAGAGAAACAGAGCCAGGTGTGTAGGGGTATGTGCGCAGACATTTATTTTAAGCTGTTGGCTTATGTGACTGGGTGCCCAGCCAGTGTGAAATTTGTAGGTCAGGTCCTACAAGGAGAAGCTGGGGCTTCAGTCTTGAGGCACAGTTTCTTCTGGGAAGTCTCAAGTTTTCCTCTTAAGGCCTTTTAATTGAGTGGATGCCACCCACCCACAAGATGGAGGGTTAGCTTCTTTACTTAAAGTCAGCTGATGTAGATGTTAACCACAACTACTAAATACCTTCACGGCAACACCTAGATTAGTGTTTGATTAAATGACTGGGTGCTATGACCTAGCCAGGTTGACACCTATCTTAAGGAATCTCTAGGGCAGGTACTTAACGAACTTTAAAAAAGTCTCCCCTGGTGATTTATACACATACTTAATGAAACAGTATGCTGGTGTTTTCTATTCTTATTCTTTTTTTTTTTTTAATGCTGGTTAGGACCCAATAAATTAATTTAAATTGGCCTGACCTGCAATTTGAAACACATTGCTATTGGTATATGTATTATATCTAGAAATGGATTGCTGGGTTGCAGGGTATCCATACTTCAGCTTTCTTACGCACTGCCAGCGCTGTCTGAAGTAGCTGTGCGTTCCCACGGGTGGTGCGAGTTCTTTCATTTTGCCCTTGATGGCCATTGGTAATTGCAGTTTCTTTGTCGTTCTTCTGCTTCCTTCCAGGTAGGGCGGTTTTTAGCCGTTGGTAATCAACTTTAAACAAGGAGAGTGTTGTGAATCACTATGTTGTACAACTGTAACTTATATAATATTGTACATCAATGACACCTCAATAAAAACTATATTAAACAAGGAGAGCAGCTGCAGAGTTACTGACACCTTCAGCAGACACCAGTGTCTGTCCAGAAATGAATGACATTGCTTTGTTTTCATTGTATTTGTGTTCTTCAATTTGCATACAGCAGAATGGACTGGTTTTTGGTGTCTGTATTTGTGAGTGTTAAGGCATGTGTAGTTTCATATAACCACCACGCGCAACTGGGATACAGAACAGTTCCATCTCCTCAAACAAGTACCTCGTACAACTCGTAGCCTTCCTCCCCCTCCTAACCCCATTGATCTGTTCCCTATCATTATAGTTTCACCTGTTCCAGAATGTCATATAAATGGAATCATACAGTATGTAAACTTTTGAGACTGGCACTGAGCATATTCTTTTGAGATATGGCCATGTTGCGCATATATCAATAGTTCATTTATTTTGTTCATTTATTTTGAATGCTGGGTAGTATTGCAGTGTATTAATCTTCCCAGTTTAACCTTTTACTCCTTGAAGGACATTTGGGTTTTTTCCCCAAGGTTTTGATGATTGTGAATAAAGCTACTATATATAATTATGTGCAAGTTTTATTGTGAACATAGGTTAACTCTATAGGGTATATAGCTAAGTGGGATTGTCGATTCAGTCATTTGTTAAATATAATTATATCTTTAATTAAAACTGCGAAACGTTTCTTGAGTGACTTTATCATTATCCACTGATCCAGCACTGCATGAAAGCTTCAGTTTCTCCTTATTCTTGTCAGTACTTGGTATTATCTATTTCTTTTATTTTAGGAGTTCTAATAGGTATACATTGGTTTCTCACTGTGGCTTTAATTTGCATTTCCCTGATGGCTAATGTGATGTTGCTTCTCATATGCTTATATGCCATCTTTGGTGAAATAGTTATTCACATCTTTTGCCCACTTTTTAAAAAATTGAGTTATTTTCTTATTGTACTTTAAACATCTTTTATATATTCTGGATACAAGTCCTTTGTCAGATACAGTGATTTGCAGATGTTTCCTCACAGTCTAAATTTTTATTAAGCTCAATTTACCATTTTTTAACTTTTATGGATTGTGCTTTTGGTGTTATATCTAAGAACTCTTTCCTCAACCGAGTTCATGAAGATTTTCTCATGTTTTTTCCTAAAAGATTTTGTAGTTTTAGGTTTTACATTTATATTTAAGATCCATTTTGAGTTGAATTTTTGTAAGGTATGAGGTATAGGTTGAGTTTCACGTCGTTTGCATATCCAATTTTTTTTTTGTTTGTTTGTTTGTTTTACTTTTTGACTGCACCGCAGGGCATGCAGGATCTTAGTTCCCCAACCAGGGACTGAACCTGCGCCCCCTGCAGTGGAAGTGCAGAGTGTTAACCACTGGACTGCCAGGGAAGTGCCTCCAATTGTTAAAATACTCTTTGTTGCAGGAGCCCCCCAGCCCCCCAGCGCCGCACAGCAGGAGGTGAGCGCATGACTGCCTGAACCATCCCCCGCCCCCGTCTGGGGGAAAACATTGTCTTCCAGGAAACAGGTCCCTGGTGCCAAAAAGGTTGGGGGCCGCTGCCTTGTTGAGAATAATATCCTTTCTCCATTGAGTTACTTTTGCATCTTTGTTGCAAATCAGTTGACCATATTTATATGGGTTTATTTCTGGACTGCCATCTGTTCCATTGGTCTGTGTGTCTGTTCTTTTACCAGTACCACACTGTCTTGAATACTGTACTTTTCTATAGTAAGTCTTTAAAGTAGAGTGGTGTAAGTTTTCCAACTCTGACCTGGCTATTCTGGGCTCATTTGCCTTCCCCTTTTACATTATCCTTTTGTCTATGTCAGTATGGACTCAGATTATTATTTTATTACTTCATGGCTTTATGGATTATTATTTTATTACTGTCATTTATTTTGTTGCTCAAGTTATCGCAGATCTGACCAATGGGAGATAGATTCCATCGTTCTTTGAACACTTTCCTACCTCCTGGCATAACAAAATATTCTAGGGTCTCTTGCACTTTTCCTGTCCTAGCCCTGGAATCAACCGTTTTCCCAAGGAGACCTAGTTTCTTTTATTGTAGAATGGCATTCAGAGACCAACGTCTGGGAGCTAAATGTGCTCATTTTTTGCTGGGTTGTCATTGTATCTAGACCCTTGGAGTGGACAAAGCTGGGATAAATAAATGTATTTATGTGTGCAAGTATACAGGTATATACACATCTGTATTTCTATTTATACTGAAAATGATGAGCTCTTACTGTAACCATCTATTTCTGTCTAGCACCTCAGAATTCTTTCTATCCTCCCCCTTCTGTATCTGTAACTCTTTCACTCAGCATAATTATTTTGAGCTCCATTCATATTGTGTGCCTGAATAGTTCATTCCTTTTTATTGTTGAGTTTTGTTCCATTAAATGGATATACCACAATTTTAGGAAATTGCCAGGCTTTCCCCCCAAAGTGATAGTACAATTTTACATTCCCACCAGCAGCTTAAGAAAGTTCTGGTTTCTCCACATTATCGCCAAACTGTGGGTATTGTCAGTCTTTTTAACTTTATACTTTGTAATAGGTACGTGGTGGTATCTCTTGTGGTTTTAATTTGGCTTTCCCTAATGACTGTTGATTTTTAGTATCTTTCCATGTGTTTATTTGCTATCCATATACCATCTTTGGTATTTATTCAAATCTTTTGCCCATTTGTTAACAAATGGGTTGTTTCTTATTGTTGAGTTCTGAGAGTTCTTTATATATTCTGGATACAAGTCTTTATCAGATCTGTGGTTTATAATTATTTTCTCTCAGTCTTTGGCTTAGCTTTTCATCTCTTCAGTAGTGTTATTTGAAAAGAAATTTTTACCTTTGATGAAGTCCAATTTATGAAGTTTTTTCTTTTATGGATTGTGCTTTTGGTGTTATATCTAATAAGATCTTTCTAAACCTAAGATCAAAAAGAATTTTCTCACGTTTTCTTTTACAAGTTTCATAATTTGGGGTTTTATATTTAGTCCTGTCATTAATCTTGAATAAATTTTTCTTTTTTTGCGGTATGTGGGCCTCTCACTGTTGTGGCCTCTCCCATTGCGGAGCACGCGCGCCAGACGCACAGGCTCAACGGCCATGGCTCACGGGCCTAGCCGCTCTGCGGCATGTGGGATCTTCCCAGACCGGGCATGAACCCGTGTCCCCTGCATCGGCAGGTGGACTCTCAACCACTGTGCCACCAGGGAAGCCCTTGAATAAATTTTTGTATGTGGTATGAGGTATATAGATCTCCATTAATTAAAAAAAATATGAATATCCATTTGTTCAGGCATCATTTGTTGAAAAGATTATCTCCACTGAATTTTACCTTTGCACTTTTGTGGAAAAATCAGTTGATCCTATACGTGTGGTTCTGTTTTTTTTTTTTAATTAATTAATTTATTTATTTTTGCTGTGTTGTGTCTTCGTTTCTGTGCGAGGACTTTCTCTAGTTGCGGAGAGCGGGGGACACTCTTCATCGCGGTGCGCGGGCCTCTCACTATCGCGGCCTCTCTCGTTGCGGAGCACAGGCTCCAGACGCGCAGGCTCAGTAGTTGTGGCTCACGGGCCTAGTTGCTCCGCGGCATGTGGGATCCTCCCGGACCAGGGCTCGAACCCGTGTCCCCTGCTTCGGCAGGCAGACTCCCAACCACTGCGCCACCAGGGAAGTCCCGGGTTCTGTTTTTGAACTCCATTCTATTCCATTTCTTTCTCTGTGTGCCAGTACCACACTTTTTTTTTTTTTTGCGGTACGCGGGCCTCTCACCGCTGTGGCCTCTCCCGTTGCGGAGCACAGGCTCCGGACGCGCAGGCTCAGCGGCCATGGCTCACGGGCCCAGCCGCTCTGCGGCATGTGGGATCTTCCCGGACCGGGGCACGAACCCGTGTCCCCTGCATCGGCAGGCGGACTCTCAACCACTGCGCCACCAGGGACGCCCCACACTGTCTTGATTACTGGATCTTTGTAATCAATTAGTTTCGATTCAGGCAGTATATGTTTTCCAACTTGGTTTTTTTCAAAGTTGTTTTGGCTATTTTAGGTACTTTGCATTCCTGTATGAATTTTAGAATGTTTGTCAATTCCTACAAAAAAGTATACTGGGGTTTTGATTGGGATTATGTTGAATCTGTAGAGCGATTTGGGGAGAGAATGCTATCTTAATAATATTTAAGTCTTTTGATCCATATACGTGGTATATCTCTTCATTTACTTAGATCTTTAGTTTCTCTCAAATGTTTTACAGTTTTTCAGTGTATATGTCTTATCACATCTATCCCTAAATAGGGGTATTCTTTCGTTTTAAGTTTTGATTGCTTATATATGGAAATTGAATTGATTTTTTACTGTTGATCTTGTTTCCTGCAACTGTGCTGAAATTCATTTATTCTAGCAACTTTTTGTAGGTAGTGTAGATTTTCTACACAGATGATCATGTCATCTGTGAGTAAAGACAGTTTTAATTCTACTTTCCCAATGTAGATTCTTTTATTTCTGTTTTGACTTTTGATTTTTATTTGAAATACAGCAAGCCTGTATTCCGTGTGCGGTCCCTCCCCACACACGTATTTGTTGACTTGATTTTACTTTTAGACTATGTGTGGCATTAACATTGTTCTAAAAGTTAGAACCGTATAAAAAGGTGTGTACTCAAAGGTAGTCACTCCCATCTTTTCATCATATTCCTGTCTCCCTCCTGTGTATTACACCTGTTCCCACCCAGCATGTAAATTCCACCTTCAGTCTTGCCTAATTCATAGTGTTCGCACTTTGGGTCTTTCCCTCCCACCATTCCATCATTTTTCTTTAAAGTAGCTGCCCCACAGATTTGAGCAAAAGTGTAGAAATTCTTTCTTTATAAAATCTAGAACACACTGATATACAAAATTAAATAAAAGGTAAGATTAAATAAAAGGTCTGGCAATTTCATAAAAGCAGGAATTCTTAAACCAGGCTTTATGAATTTTATAAAAGTATGTTTGTATTGGGGGGGGTGTGTGTGTGTGTGTGTGTGTGTGTTTATGTTTAGTTGAATTTTTTTTTCTGGAAGTAGATTCCATAACTTTCATCGTGTTTCAGAGGAGTTTGTTTAAAGGAAAAAAAAAAGGTCAAGAAAGAGAATGTCTTTAGGATGAATGAGTTTGGGTCTAAGCAGTCCAAAGGCTGGTTAGTGAGCCTCTCTCTTCGGTCTGTTGTACCTTTGGAAGATAACGTTTTAATTGGCTCTGTGTAATATGTGACTTGTTTGTGGTTAATCCAGTAGTAGTCAACTCAACACCCGGCACTTGTCAACCTTTTGACCTACTGTTTTGTATCACAGAATTTTAAGAATTTGAATGCACTTCAGATGTTTCCTTTCAGGTTAAATCTTTTTAATGGTACTCTTTATTAAAGTTGTTAAAAGAATCTTTGGATTCCTGCTGTCAAGTCACTAAAATACCCAGTCACTAATGGTAGTGAAGGGTAAGGTTATTCAAAGCACACATGAAGAATTCGTAGTTTAAAAGAATATTTGAGCAGCTTGCCACATGCAGCTTCCTTTTTGTGTGTCCCCATCTGGGAGCAGAGCAGCAGAGTGTATGGTGCCTAAACCCTCGGGCCCTGTAACCACCCTGCCTAACGTCGGTCCAGGTCTGCCTCCTAGTGGCTACTAATGACCTGTTTAGTTTCCTCACCTAGCAAGTGAGAATAGTAATCATACCTACCTCATATGACCTGTTTGTGAAATAAGTAAAAAGTTAGGTAGAAAAAGACTTAAAAGTAGAAATATTTCAGCAAATTCAGAGCCTCCCCACCCACACCCTCACCCTGTGTTAAATGTGCGGGTTCCACTGGGGCCGACTCCAGTCGAGGGGGGGTGATAACATCATCTTCCGAGGTCTAAAGAAGACCAGAGTGGTGTGGTTTTTTGAAAATTTATACATAAATGAATATTTTATTATAATTAAAGACATTAATTTAGATGTATTACGAATAGTTTGTGGGGTTTTATCCTTTTTCTTTTACAAATATACACAGTCATAATTACAGATGAAATTATACAGTATCTTTCGTTTGACTCAAAACAATACAGGAATGGATCTGCTCTCACCACTTCTATTCAACATTGTGTTGATGGTGCTAAGTTAAAGAGAATCTAAATAAATGGAGAGAGATACCATGTTAATGTGTTGAAAAACTTAATTTGTGGGACTTCCCTGGTGGTTCAGTGGTAAAGCATCCGCCTTCCAATGCGGGGGACGTGGGTTCGATCCCTGCAGAGTGGTGGTATTAATTGTCGCTTCTTATGTCTGTTAAATTATAATAAGAATTTTCTTTTTTTATTTCTACCAAGCCAAAGTAGCAAGACGCAGTCAAGAACGAGACAATCTTGGCATGCTGGTCTGGTCACCTAATCAGAATCTGTCAGAAGCAAAATGTAAGTTTTAGAGCACTTTTATTTTCCACCTTTCTTATTTACTGCAAACTTCTAAAGTTACCTTTGTAGGTAAAAATCTCTCTATATATTACATTTATTTTACCTTTTTAAAGTAAAATTTTGAAGAATTTGAAAGTGTGTTCTTAATTGTGGCCTGTCATAGTGATTTAAAGATTCTTAAGCTGTGGTTTCATAATCTACTTTTTATTCAAAATGCTGTACCAGCTAATATTCTGAAGTAACTAGGAGGAAGGGTTCAGAGCGGAAGGAAAATTATAATGTAGTGTATAACTCCTTCAGCTGGGAATTTATAGATTTATTGATATAAAGATGAGGAGTTTAACAAATCTCTAATTGGAAGGATTACAAAGGGCAAATGTATGTTACTGGAAAAAGGTTTTATACTGTAAGACTTCATCCTAGCTAGAAGTAGAACTTTTGAATTGGCTCTTTGTTTTGTGTTTACATTTTTGTTAGAATGAATATTCTGAGCTACTTTGGGTTTTCTTTTTGGGGGGCCGGTAGGGGTCCTAGAGTTATAAAGATTAATTGTATTTTCAGAGTTTGCTTTTTCAGTTTTTTGTCCCCTCTGCTCAGGTGATACCGTGCAAGAATAATTTTATATTTGATATATTGCCGTAAGTCTTTGTCATTTTCAAAGTTTTTGTTTTCTTCATAACTTTAAAGAGAGAAGAAAAAATAAATTCCCCCTTTCGAGAATTTTTCAGTGGTGGGGGTGGGTGGTCCATGGATGGAATTTACGGCCATTTGTGAACTCGTGAATCACAGGCAAACTTTTTTTGGTGCATGTACGTTTTCCTGCAGAAAATTGGATTTTTAAAGGGCTCTTTGACAAAAATAGGATAAGAATCAATGCTCTAAAATGTGGTAGGGCTTAGAAAGCCTTCAGTGGTAAATGTTGGCCAGGAAACATAAGTTGTGAATAAAGGCCGGAACTCTCAGGCTTTGATCAGGATTTTCCAGATTGTGTTTTGCAGTATTAAAGTAGGTGTTAACAGGTTTCCACTGTCAAGTAAGGGTTAGAGATGATGCATATTAAATATCCTCCTCTTATATATCTAACATTCATGTTTGCATTAAGGTGCAAAGAGCTCGGATGGTCAAGAAACATTTGATTTTGACCAAGAAGGACCCTTTTTAAAAATACAGTACCTTCCATGGAACACAGGAAATTCAACTACTCTTAGTAATGCTTAATTTAGCAAGAATAAAATAATCTCAGTCTAATCTGATTTTCATAGTATCTTAATTTTGCCAGCCTGCTGCTTGATGAGTTTATAATGGAGAACAGGATAGCAAAAGGAAGTACATTGGCAATTCTGATGCCTTTACTGTGCCGGGGAAGAGCTTTCAAGTATTTCCTGTTTGTTTTTTGTTTTTTCCCTTTGAGGATTTGCACTTAAAAAAGCAATCTATTCCATTTTTGAACATGTTGTTCCTTCTAACAGCTGAAAATCTGCATCTGTGTAATTTTTAAAGCTTTGTTTTCCTGAACTCTGTTAAATAAGTCTGCTTCCTTATGAGTCTTTTAGGTGTTCAGTTCTCCTACCTTCTTTGCTGTCCCAGTTCAAGTTAAACCTGCCTGGTTGCCTCAAGTGTTTTCAGATGGCCTGATTTTGGGGTCTTTTTCGTCTCTGTTGTACTCCTGGATAGATTCCGTTTGGTCATGGTGCCCATCTTCAATTATGGTGCCTGGAACTGAATATTAAAAATAGTGAGCATTTGTTGAGCACTGTACTAAAATGCTTTCCATGTTCCTATATCATTCAGTCTCTACTGTAAACCAAGAAGGCGTTTTTGTCCCCATTTTACAGGTGGCATTCCACAATCCAAAGAGGTTGTGAAACTAACACAAAGAGTCAGTGGTGGAGCCAGTAGTATCCAGGTTTGCTGACTCTTCACCCTGGCTTATGCTCTAAACGTGTCCCTCAGGTCGAGTTCGTCAGGTCTCAGTCCTCTCTTCATTTCAGTCACTTCCTGCTGTCATTACAGTGAAGATTGTATTAGTACCTCTTGCTGTTAATGTGTTACCTTTGGAATCTTGGGAGTCAGAATTTAATTTTAATATTATCTTAATTTTCCTAGACCTGCAAGAAAAGAACAGAATATGAGAAGTTAATAGATTTTTAAGCAATGGTATTGCCTAAAATAAATTTGCAGTTTTAATGTAAGTCCTGACAGCATTGATTAAAACTTTAAACTCTTAAAACCAATCTAAAAGTAACATTTATATATTGTTGAAAGTTCAGAAGGCACAGAAAAATATAAAGAAGAAACAGTTCATCCATTATTTCATTACCCAGAGATAACTGTTAAACATTTTGGATGTTTTCCCAATCCCTTTTTTTCCTCTGTGCATATTTTTATAAGTGAGATGTTGGTATTTCTATGTATGTGAGTGTGTATTGTCTTCCTGAACAATGACCTAAGCATTCGTTACCTTGCTAAACCCCTTGTAAATATTTAAAATAATGTTTAATGGATGTATCAGTGTATTTAAGCATTCTTCTATTGAAAATTTAGGTTGTTTCTAATTGTTGCTATTGTAAAAGAAGGCGGTGGTGAAAAACGGAATCAGAGCTTTGTTCTCTTTTGTTGTTATTGTTGTGTTTTTAGTATTTTCTTAAGATACATCCCTCGGAATGGAATTGTGGATCGATGAGAGTTTGCTTAACTACTCCAGTGTGAGGATGTGAACACAGTTGTTGATGTGAGTTAGGTTCCATTTGTGGAGCTTTGGGAATCATATTCTTTGACGAGTAGTCTAATCGTAGTTATGCCTTGAAATGTGGCCATAGTGTCACTGGGGACAAGTATACATAATTTGTTCTCTTTGCCATCTATCATTCCCCCCTCAGCTTCTCTCCCTCCCAGTACATAGACAAAAAAGAAGTATTTTCTACTTGCCTTTCTAATTTATTTTGAAAGAATGTGGAAGTCTTGGTTGTCCAACAATTGATTCTGACTTGATGTAGAAATAGGAGATTTGGGACATCTGTAGACTTCTAGTAGATGTACCGATGTGTAAGGATGTCTGTAGATCTCTGGCTTTTCCTGGGTTGGTTTCTTTCCTCTCAAGTAAATGTTTAGAGTTCTGCCTCTTAGGGTTACTGCAAGTTTACAAAATTATTTTGTGGTTATAGAAATAAATACTGTTGTAGAAATTTCAAACAATATAGAATGTATAATGTAGACAATTAAAGAAAGCCTTCTTGGGACTTCCCTGGTGGTGCAGTGGTTGAGAATCCGCCTGCCAATGCAGGGGACATGGGTTTGAGCCCTGGTCCGGGAAGATCCCACATGCCGCGGAGCAACTAAGCCCGTGAGCCACAACTACTGAGCCCGCAAGCCACAACTACTGAGCCCGTGTGTCACAACTACTGAAGCCCGCGTGCCTAGAGCCCGTGCTCCGCAACTCAACGAATAGTAGCCCCTGCTCGACACAACTAGAGAAAGCCTGCTCACAGCAATGAAGACCCAACGCAGCCATAAATAAATAAATGATTGAATGATGAATGAGTGAATGAATAAATAAATAACCTTCTTTTAAAAAAAGCCCTCTTATAGTCACTATTTACAATATATATACTTCTCCTAATAATTTTATATATCTTAATAAGTAGATGACTTTTAAATCACATATATGAGCTGTTTAGCAATTTGCTGTTAACAACACATGTGGGACTTTGTTCTGTTTGAATACATTTATTGAATTGGCCAAAAAGATCATTCAGATTTTTCTGTACCATGTTATGGAAAACCCCAAACAAACTTTTTGGCCAACACAATACAATTACCTAGTTTTAAACTACCAAGTATGGGTCCACCATAATTTAGTCTTTTCTTTTTATTTATTTATTTATTTTTAAACAAATTTTCCTCCAAAAGTATCTCAATTAGGGTTATATTGAATTTGGGTTTATTTAGTGAGAATTGGTTTCATTCAGATTTTTTTTTTTTTTTTTTTTTGGCGGTACGCGGGCCTCTCACTGCTGTGGCCTCTCCCGTTGCGGAGCACAGGCTCCTGACGCGCAGGCTCAGCGGCCATGGCTCACGGGCCCGCCTACTCCGCGGCATGTGGGATCCTCCCAGACCAGGGCACGAACCCGTGTCCCCTGCATCGGCAGGCGGACTCTCAACCACTGCGCCACCAGGGAAGCCCTCATTCACATTTTTATTGAGCAGTTTTGTGTGCCTGGTAGTGTACCAGGACTGAGGGATTCAGGAAGTTTATATTCTAATGGAGAAAGAAGGGGGAAGTGAACGTGTAAACAGATAATTTATATGTATTTCCTTTAGTCCAACTGTTTCTTCTTAGTTGTGAAAAATTGAGGTCTAGAGAAGTTAGGTCAAATGCTTAAGGTCCCTCAGCTAGTTAGTAGCCAAGTTTGGGCTAGATCTCTGGTCTCCAGACTGCATTTATTACACACATCTACCTTGGTGTACTGTTTGATTTAATAAACCAAAATACTTAAAGCATTACTGGTACTACATAAGTTGCTCTGGGCTGTGTCTAAGTAAAACTTCCTTAAGGAGAGATACGACCTTTGGAGTATGCCCAGAAAAAATGTGCCTTGTAGAGACATATTTCATGTAGAGGAAATGTAAATAATTCCAAGTAGCACAGATGAGAACAATAGGATTTAGATAGTATTATAAAAATTATTGTGGAAAATTACATGATTAAATGATGACATGATACTAAGGGGACAAAGGTGTGAATGAAGGTTAAATCATGTGGTGGAATCTGGAGGTTGGACACACAGTGAGAGAGACTGAAAAACGCTCACTAATTGGAAGAGAGGGCAGCTGATTCTTACATTATTTTAGCATCAGGCATCTCCTGTGTACTCTTAGTATTTGGACGCGCCCCTTGGGACCCAGCAGAAAGCACTCTGTTTTCCTAGGTAGAAACCAGCAATGGAAACAGATGGCATTTGGGTAGGACGATGAGGAAGGAGTAAGTGCACTGGCTGGATGAGGGGCACACATGCGCTCTAAGAAGAGGAGATAGCGTTGGCGTTTGCACAGCATTTAGAGACCTGCCGGGCTGTGACGCACATTGTCCCTGGGGAAGTGAGAAGCAATGAAGCTGGAAAGACAGGCCCAGTTCTTAAAGGGATGAGGATTTTGGAGGGATTTTTAGCTAGAAGCAGTATTGTGCACATTAGAAAGCTCTTGACGGCCCTGTGATTTAGAAGAGAGCTGGGGCTAGAGGCGGTACCTGCTGGTGCACTTGCAGGGGAGGGATGTTGATGCCTCTCTGGGCCATTGCTGTTAAAGGGAGGCTTGATGGAGATTTAGGAAGTCAAAACGTCAATGTTGGGAGTGCTCAAAGGAAATGAGATGAGAGGAGTGTGGGTTAGCTGCGTGGTCCAGGTGGCCTTCACATGCCTTTAAAGCGGGATACTTCTTACATCTAGGTCATCTGCATTGTTTCACCGTTTATTCCCCACATTTTCATTGACATACCTACTAGGCACTCTGTTTCTGTGATAGGATATCATCTCCTGGATGGTCTGCTCCCCAAGTCCCCGTTGAGATGTGTACTGCTGCCCTCCTACCTGGATGCCTTCCTCTCCTCTCACCTGTGGACACCCTCCCCACCCTATTCCAGGCTGTCCTCCCTCCTCGTCTCACTTGGTCTGCACCCTAGATGTCCACCTTGCTTGCCCCTAATGGCTTTAGGGCAGTCTTCTCTCAGTGGGATCCTGCTGCCCTGGGTGCAGTGCAGTGTACTCTTCACATTCCCCTCTGGTCCCTACCCTTATACATAGACCCACCCAAGGTTTGGGCTTTGTGTAAGAGAAGCACTTGAAAGTTAGCAGAACAAAGTGGACATGTTAGTTGCAAGAAATTTCAAAAGGTTATTTTAGTAGGTAGTCTTGTCTTCTTTGACATATATAGAGAGTTAGGCCAGATCTTATTCCCAGTCTGTTTCACTTTACTGTTTTTAGGAAAACAAAAAAGTTTATCAAAGCATGTATGGTCAAATGTAATACAAAACTGTGGCCTGGGAGAATTCTTAGAAGGGAGTTTTAGAAGAGAGGACAGGTTAAGAAAGGGAGTAATCTGAGGGTGATTTTTTTATTGTTTGATTCTTTTTAAGGTAGGGCTTGAAAGAGGTGAATTGGAACTGGAAGGGGGACGCCAGTACACAGCCCTGCACACTGTTGATAGTTTCCTGAAGAAGCAGGTACCTTAGACTCGGCTGCGGTTGCCTTGGGCGTAGAAGTTAGCGAGGTCACTTTTGGCTATTGGGAATCAGTAAAACAGATGGTTTTGCTCATTTATACGTTACATATTGTATAGGTTATGTATAATCATTACTTTTGCAGTTATTTAAGTGATTGATTGCTCTTTGTTTTTATTTTATAAAAATGAGGAGAAACTGGAACAATGGTACGAAGCACTGGTCTCAGTGTTAAAGTAGACAAAGATGGAAATCATTAGCTATGCCAAAGACAACCGAGCTGGAAGGCTTTTTTCTTTTTTAGGCTGGCCGAACTATTAACTTTAAAGGAAAAAAAATAACACATATAACATGACAGACATATAGAATTTAAAATTGTGTCAAAAGGCAAGTCAAGTTAGAGATTTTAAAATAAGTTTTAGCTTTCTTGGAATGAGAACCCTTCTTAGACCTGCAGTATTTGCAAAAGTTGTTTCTGCATTAAGTCATTTGACTTCAGTACACATTTTCAAGATTATATGGTGAGTGAGATCTTCACAGGTATGTAGTGAATGTCTAAACTTTCATAGAAATATATAGTAAATGTTGGGAGTCTATATTCAGGACTTTCTAACTCACTGCAGATTGAAGTCAAAAGACCTGACAGTTGCCACAAGGCTCTCGGTAGTCTGACCCCACTTCTGCCCTCTGGAACTCATCCCGAGCACGCTGTCCAGAGCCTTTTCCATTCCCTTTGTCTGGATCACTCTTCTCCCACATGTCCGCATGGCGTTCTCTCCCTCAGTTTCTCCTGGTCACTAGGAGGGGGCCCTTCCTGACTACACTACAAAGTAGAGACAGAGACCACTACTGCCTTATCTTCGTTTCCTTCATTCCATTTGTCATCACCTGGCGTAGTATTACTTACTTTATGTCCCTCCTCTGTACTAAAATGAACGAGCAGAGGAACTTGGTATGTTTGTTCAGCTCTCTGTCAGTCCTCTCTTGGCATGTGGTGGATCAATACTTGTCCAATGAGAAGATGATGGGGTGTGGACACTCCTTGTGTGGAGGTTTGCGAAAATAGGCCTTTTGGCTATTTGTTCTGTAACTCGGGTCACTTGGAGCCCTCTAACATTTTCTTCTTTGCCACTCACCTTGTGGTGTCCATTTATTTACTCAGTAAATATTTGAGTGATTGTTTATGTGTCAGGTCCTGGAGGAATACAAGAACGAACGATCTGATAAGTCTGCCCACGTGTAGCTTACAGTCTGTTGGAAAACTGCCCTGGTAAGGTATGAGTGCGTTGACAAGAGGGAAGAGTGTACTTAGAATTCTCACCTGTTAGGTCTGGGACCGGAATGAGTCAGGGAGGGGTCAGGTAAGCTAATACTGGCCTTGGTTTTCAGCCATTTATAAATAAATGGCTATCGGGGGTTTGAAGTTTGTGATGTTTTTCAGGGTGTGAAAACTACTTTTTAAAAATCGTTTTTATTCTTTTAAGTGCTCTAGAGTTAACTAAAATGTGTAAAACTTATTAGAAGAGACAAAGAGCTGAATTTATAAACGATAGTGGGAGCCCTCCGTTAGTCCTCCCTTACCCTTCAGTCATATCAGTGTGTCTTATCTTCATCCTTTTAAACTTAAAATTTTTCAGTTTGTTAAGTTGTAATTTATTTATCCTTTCTGTTCACAATGGACATCTCAGTTTTTTATTACTGCCAACTATTACTACTGGGAACATTCTTTGACTGATTTCTGATATCTATTTGGAATATAGATATTTAGATCAATGCCAAATTATTTTCCAAAGTGGTCAAGCTGGTTTATACTGCTACCAGTGAAACACACAACTTACTTGCTCAGTGTTCTCTCCCATGTTTGTTATTGTTGGACTTCTGCATTTTAGACTATCCAGTGAGTATGGCTTTGTTTCTCATACCAGGGAATTTTGCTATTTTTGTTAGGTGTGATAATGACATTATGGTTCTGCAAAAACTATATCCACATTTTTAAAAAGATGAATACTGATATATACATATATATATATATATATATATGAAATAACTGGGATTTACTTTAAAATTCTTTAGCAGATGTAAAGCACATTTTGGGTTGGTTGGCCAGATCGGAATACAGATTAAAGTATTGTTTCAGTGTTAAATTTACTGTTCTGTCATTACATAAGAGCACTACTCTTAGAAAATATATGCTGAGTATTTAAGAGTAATACTCAGCATATATTATATGACACTCTCAAATGGTTCAGAAAAGTAATTACGAGTATACGTACAAGCTTGTTTTTATTATTAAAAGTAGCCTGTAATTTCTTCATCTCATCACATTGGCTATAACCACTACTAAAATTTTGCTTTCGTGTCTTTTCTCTGAGCTTGTGTATATACTCTGATTTTAAGCACAAATGGATCATACTAATATAATAGTTTTCCAATTTTAGTTTTCCTATGATTAAAAGTTACACTGAGGTTTGGTCCTGAATAATATCCCATCAAATAGCTTAATTTACTTAACCATGTCCCTATTCTTGGACATTTATATTTTTTCAATTTTTTCCCCTACTATAAATAACATATGAGTAAGCAGGAATTTATAATGTCCTTTTCCAGCAGAAAAGAAAGCCATCCTGGGTTCTGCAGGTCACGTTTCCCAGTTAAGTGCATTCATAGTTCTTTTTCTCTGGCACTTATGACAATTGGAATTAATTACTTGTGGAATTATTTCTCTCTCTGGCCAGGCTGTGAGTTCTATGAAGGCAGAGACTCTCCTTTTTAATCATGGATATATAAGCAGTACCGGGCACACAGTAGGCCTAAAAGATGTATAGAATGAGTGGGGAATAATTAAATGTAAAACAGATTAGTTTATTATAAAATATCACTCTTCTGCAGCCTACTTTGAAAGCTTAGATTTCTTTAGTGGATGAAGAAGCTCCCCCTCCCCCACGAGATTCAAGCATCGGCGTGGGAATACCTGCCGCCTCCCAACAGACATGCCCCCCGTGATCTCACTATCCCACTGTGCAGTCTAGCTTTTGTTACTAGAGCTGAAGAAACCAGGCCCACAGAGAAGGGACTTGTCTAAAGTTTGTGATGGGCAGAGCCTTTTGTCACCTTCCTGTAACCTAGCCTCCCTCTGAGTTTCCCTTGGCCACTTGAGTCTCTTTAGGATCCCTCTTGCCAGTGTCTTGTATACAGATGGATTGTACTGGAGGGAGGAGCATTGTATAGAGTCTGGAAGAGGCAGGGTTAAAGGACAAATGTCCCTATGAAGTGAGGTTTGTATACAAGTTATAGGGAGTCACTAGGATTTACAGACTTTCAAACCCTTCTTCTGACCACCTCCTTCCTCCCCTGCTCAGAACCCCACAAGCAGGAGGGGTTTTTTTGCGTGATTGAAATTCACAACTCACAAATTCAAAAACCTTATTTTATATAGCAGGAACATTTCTTCTCAGTTCTGTGGTTCTGATATTGTCGTATTCTTTTAAATGCCAAAACCTTAAAATTTTGTGTTCATTGAGAGGGTTTTTATCACATTAAAATAGGGAATGGTCTTTACACATTAACTTTATGCTCTAATTCATTGATTCTCAAAACTGGCCCATCATAATCACCTGGGAGCATTGTAAAAACAAACCAAAAACATCAAGAGTGTGTTAGATTCTTTCCGTGATCTAAGTGTATTCATTTTCTGAGAATTCACCTTGCTGTACCCTTATATAAGTGCTTCTCTCTACACACATCATACTTTACTAAAAACTCTATGCATAAAGTATACATACACATTCATACACACACATATATACAGACATAAACATGAACACACATACATGCGTGTACACATACATTTACAAAACAGGGTGGAGCCCAAGAGTCAGTATTTTAAAGACGTTTGTCAGATGATTCTTAGCAGACAGGATTAGGAACTGTTGAATTGGAGCACAGCTCTGATGGACGGAGTTCAAGGACTGGGCAGGTTCTCTTGCTAAACTAATTCTGTGGTTGTAAACTGCTGCATCCCTTCCTTCTGGTTGAATCTCACAAATGTTTATGAAGGAATTTTAATACTTTTCATCTGTATATTTCGACTCTTCTATTTTTTATTTTTATACAAAGTATACAAAGCATTTGTATGTGTATATATATTTATATATGTGTATTTTTATACAAAGTATTTATAGAAATTATTTTACAAGTGATGAAATGGGCTTAGCCTGCAAGTTCCTGATGGAAACTAAGGACTTTGACTCATGGTCTAGGGCTCTTTCCACTAGAGTCCACTATGAGGTTATAGGTGAAACAACTGTTAGTCTTCCCCCCCCCCTTTTTTTTTTTGCGGTACGCAGGCCTCTCACTGTTGTGGCCTCTCCCGTTGCGGAGCACAGGCTCTGGACGCGCAGGCTCAGCGGCCATGGCTCATGGGCCCAGCCGCTCCGCGGCATGCGGGATCCTCCCGTACCGGGGCACGAACCCGTGTCCCCTGCATCGGCAGGCGGACTCTCAACCACTGAGCCACCAGGGAAGCCCTTTTTCCCCCTCTTTTAATGTCAGGGAATGTTGCCTCAGTTGAGGGAGATGCAGACCTTGTGAGCATGGTTCCTTCCTTCAGCTCATGTACGCAAAGCAAAGCACAGGACAGCAAACAAGATTATTCTGAGTGCACGGCTGCCTGCTGTGAGGGACTCAGTCATCAAGTAAGTTGACTTGGTGTGACAGAGATGCAAGAGGATAGTGTGTCACTGCGTTGATCTTACTCTTTACCGTAGACTTTGGGCATTTTTAAGGAAAAAGGTGGTTATTGTTTTGATTAGTCACAACTAAATGTCATTCATTCTAGTGATGATCAGTTTTTAAAATATGGGAGATTCTGCGTATGCCTTTCTGGAGAATACACAAATGTATGAATACTAGAGTAAAGGGGGAGGGATGCTCTTATCCTTTTCTTGGAAAAAATGTTTAATGCAGTACACAAAAAACGTTTAAATTTAACATTTAGATGTTTTAAAAATTACTCTTAAAATCTTAGCCCTGGAAGACATAAGGGTCAATCCATTCTTACGTGATGAGGAAACTGTGGCACAGAGTCAGGGGTAGGACTTTTTCAGAGTTGATCCTGGGTGGATTAGGTAGGAACGGATGCCAGAAGCTGAATTTCAGCGTGTATGGCTTAGTATTCATATTTCTTATTTCCACTTGATCAGATTGTCTATGAGACTGGGCTGGATTTTGTAGTATTTACTGGGGTGCCGGAGGGTGGGAGGAGCTTTTTCTCTAGAGTGGGATTTTAACAAAACTACATTACGAAATAGCATTGTCATGAAGAAGATGTGTTTCATCATTGACTAGGAAGGACTGGTTCATTACATTACATTGTGCTCTGGCTGAGACTCTGTGGCTTATTTCTTAAGCCCTCTATCCCCCACCTCAAGATATTCAGAGGGATCACTGAAATATTAGCTGTAGTAATGTTTGTGCCCACCAGGTGGCACAGTTGCTCTACCTAAATGATTTAAGCTCATTTTGATTCTCAGCGAGTTACAGTGATAATTCATTTCTTATTTAATAATAAAAAGAGGTACCACGATATTTGTTACCATATTCTTGAAGAAAACTTAGCATGCTCATTTTGAGTTACGAGAGAGAAATTGGTACCGTATTTCCTTTGCAGCACCTAAAGCTACTGTAAATGTTATGATGGTAAAAATTTTAAAAAGCTGTATTAAGGCTGTGGCTTTGTCCTCAGCACACCTTATGGTGTCAGCCTCTTGCTCTGCATAGACTATGCAAGATCACAAGGTATTCCAAATCGCTGCAGTATCTGGGGGAGGAAAGGGTGAGTTAAGGTTAAGGGGGCAGTTTTCATCTGCATTCTTCCCCTTTTTGCAATTGAATTTGAGATTCTTACTAATGGTACTGGGAGCATTTAGGTCATTGGGTTAAAACATGAATATAGAAACCAATGAAGCCTCGCAGGAGGCAGCCATTTGCCTGTTACCCTCAGTTTCTGTCCCTTCCTTCATCAGCCACAGTTCTGTTTTCTTAACTTCATTCAAACTGAATAGATCGTGTTGATGTGCCTTGCTCAGTTCTCTCTACCGTGGAGACTGTTCTTATCTGACATGCCCTTCCCCACCCCCCCCCCCACCCCCGGTCTCCCTTACTCAAGAGATGGGATAGTGAACGGAGGTTTAACGCCATGGGTCCTGGGGCCAGACACTCGGTGTACATGAGTCCTAGCACTGCTACTTACCAGCTGTGTGACCCTGCCCAAATGGTCTAACTTCTCTGCGCCTCAGTTTCTTCGTTTGTCAATGGGAGTGATAATAGAATTATCGGAGAGGATTAAAAAGATAATCCTGGTAGAGAGCTTAGAGCAGTGGCCCGAACATAGTAAATTCTCAAATGTTAGTGACTCTTATAGTCAGTATAGCTGTTGAATCTTTAGGAAGCTTTCCTTGAGTCGTCATCATCGCCGTCACTAGTTACTGAGTATTTTGCATTCTCACATTATCCTGCATCTACTGTTATTTTGTGTATTTATGTTCTCCTCTGCCACCTGTGTGTTGTTTCAAGCTACTGCAATAGATCATTTTTCTTTTGTATTTTGGCCTACTTAGTGCAGCGTTCAGTGCATAGTAAGGGTAGTTCAGTAAACGTTTGACTGAGCCGTATGAATTTTGTACATTTTTTTGATGAATCTCACACATCCTACCTTTTTAAAAATAAATACGTTTACTTGTTTATTTATTTATTTATGGCCTCATTGGGTCTTCATTGCTGCCCACGGGTTCTCTCTCTAGTTGTGGCGAGCGGGGGCTACTCTTCATTGAGGTGCGCGGGCTTCTCATTGCGGTGGCTTCTCCCGTTGTGGAGCACGGGCTCTAGGCGCACAGGCTTCAGTAGTGTGGCACGGGCTCAGTAGTTGTGGCTCGTGGGCGTAGTTGCTCCGCAGCATGTGGGATCTTTCCAGACTAGGGCTCGAACCCGTGTCCCCTGCATTGGCAGGCGGATTCCTAACCACTGCACAACCAGGGAAGTCCCTCACACCTTCTACCTTTAAGTGATGTTACCCCGAAAACGTAATTCATTCACCTATGCTTTCCATAATGGTAAGGTCTTGTCAAAAAAAGCCGTGGTTTGTATAGTCCGTGTACTTCTTAAAGGATCAGAGTGGTGCAGGTGTCTTTATCCATCATAATTTAAGATGAGACAGTTCTCCCTGGTTGTTCCTATAGGAGTTTTCAAGTTTTTAAAAACATTGCATTATTTCTTTTTAAATTGTTTTTAAAGCAGAGTACACTTAACTCTGTGTCTGATTCTTCTGCTGCTGACGACGGATTAGACTGTTAGCTAAGCTGTACAAGAAACACATGCTTCTGGCCTGTGCCCTGGGGAAGGCTGGTGGGTGCAGATGCCCGGGCCAGGGACCTTGGGATGTCCTGATCACAGCTCATTCAGTGACTCTGCCCGCAGTGGCTCCTCGCCCCAGATTGGGATGGACTCTGGTTAACCTTCAGTCTTCTACAGGCAAAGTCAAGATTACTGTTGCCAGATAAAAGAAAGTGTTGGAAATGACCCCACGGACCCCGGCTTTCTTTGTCTCAGGCAGCTTGTACTTCTCTTGCTTCCCTTCCTGTTTCATCTTTTGTCCACAGACAAGGCAGTTGGGAGTGGATTTTGTTTTCTTAGGTTGAAAGCTCACTTTTGCTTAAGGAAAGCGCACAGGAGGTTTTGAAAAATGTACACTTTCCATTTTCTTCATGACCTACCCATAGTTCCTGGCAGGCTGTGTCAGGCAGGTGGTGGGGAGGGCATCGGGAGTCCAGAAACTGTGATGGGTGGCCATGCCCTCTGATGATGAAAGGGAACGAGGGCTGGGGACTATACAGGGTGGGAAGGTAGTGAGAGACAAGCCCTGTCCGCAGCATTGTTTGTGCCAATGGCTGTATTCTGAATTAACTCTAGTCCGAAACATTGTGTGAGGAGGAGGGGAGAGGAGGGGTTCCTGCTGTGCTGTAGTTTTCAGTCAGGTGCTATAACCCAGCTTTTCCGGGGAGAGCAACTTCCTACGAAGGTTTAGGAAGTTGCTAAGGGTAACACAGTCTCAAATATGGGGCTTACTATGCGCCAGGCACCGCTAGCTGTGAACTCGTTTTATCAAGAGACAGAGCCAAGATCTGACCTGAGTCTTTCTTACCCACACCTGACCTGTGCTGCCTTTCCTCCTCCCTGCCTCCCTCCCAACTTTCTTTCTTTTCTTTCTTCCTCCCCCCCCTCCCCCCTCCCCCCCTCCCCCCTCCCCCTCCCCCTCCCCCTCTCCCCCTCCCCTCCCCTCCCCTCCCCTCCCCCTCCCCCTCCCTCCCTCCCCCTCCCCCTCCCCTCCCCTCCCCTCCCCTCCCCCTTCCCTCCCCCTCCCCTCCCCTCCCCCTCCCCTCCCCCTCCCCTCCCCTCCCCCTCCCCTCCCCCTCCCCTCCCCCTCCCCTCCCCCTCCCCTCCCCCTCCCCCTCCCCTCCCCCTCCCCCTCCCCCTCCCCTCCCCCTCCCCCTCCCCCTCCCCTCCCCCTCCCCCTCCCCTCCCCCTTCCCCTCCCCTCCCCCTTCCCCTCCCTCCCTCTCTCCCTCCCTCCCTCTCCCCCTCCCTCCCTCCCTCCCTTCCTTCCTTTCTTTTTAAATTGAGGTACAGTTGATTTGCAGTATTGTGTTAGTTTCAGGTGAACAGCAAAGTGATTCAGTTTTTTACATATATATATTTTTAGATTATTTTCCATTACAAGGTTATACAAGATATTGACTATAGTTTCCTGTGCCATACAGTAAATCTTTGTTGCCTATTTTATGTATAGTAGTTTGGATCTGTTAATCCCATACCCCTAATTTATCTATCCCTCCCCCTTTCCACTTTGGTAATAACCATAAGTATGAGTCTGTTTCTGTTTTGTATATAAATTGATTTGTATTATTTTTTAGATTCCATGGATGCGTGATGTCAGATATTGGTCTTTCTCTGTCCAACTTACTTCACTTAGTATGATAATCTCTAGGTCCATCCATGTTGCTGCAAATGGCAATATTTCATTCTTTTTCATGGTTGAATAATACTCCATTGTATAAATACACCCCATCTTCTTAAGCCAGTCATCTGTTAATGAGCACTTGGGTTGTTCCCATGTCTTGGCTATTGTAAATAGTGCTGCTGTGAACATTGGGGTGCATGTATCTTTTCCAGATATATGCCCAGGAGTGGGATTGCTGGATCATATGGTAGCTCAATTTTTAGTTTTTGTTTTTGTTTTGTTTTTTGCGGTATGCAGGCCTCTCACCGCTGTGGCCTCTCCCATTGCGGAGCACAGGCTCCGGACCCACAGGCTCAGTGGCCATGGCTCACGGGCCCAGCCGCTCCGCGGCATGTGGGATCTTCCCAGACCGGGGCACGAACCCGTGTACCCTGCCTCGGCAGGCGGACTCTCAACCACTGTGCCACCAGGGAAGCCCCTATTTTTAGTTTTTTAAGGAACCTCCATGCTGTTTTCCACAGTGGCTGCACCAGTTTACATTCCCACCAACAGTGTAGGAGGGTCCCCTTTTCTCAACACCCTCTCCAGCATTTGTTATCTGTAGGCTTTTTAATGATACGTGCTGCCTTTCAACTTGCTAGAAAAAGAACCGAAAATGTTGACATTGTACATATCACAGGTCCCCCAGCATTCATTCAGCAAATGTTTGTCTAACCTTTATTGGACATTGAGCAATGAAAAGAATGAAAAATTGTATTTTTGCTAGTGGGTATCAGATGGTAATTCTTTTACAAGTTGTAAGGCTCCCCATACATTAACTTATTTCATCACACCTTCAAGGCGCCTGGTAGACAGAACAGGTGACTTTACTTAAGTAGCTATGACAGCGTTCTTCCTTTGCTTTAGATTTGAGTCCGCAGGGTGGTCTTCAAGAAAACCTAAAAGATGTGTGACTTGAAAAGCCACCATATAAGAGCACTTTGCAGTTTACAATGTGGCAAATGTTACATTTACCCTTAGCTGCAGCAGCTGGAATCCACTGTGTTAGTCTGTTTTCCTGGCCCTACGACCAGCTAATTTTTGTGTTAAAACAAAAGAACAGATGAAAATAGAAGAAGCATCTAAAGAATGCTTTTGTTTCCCTTGTAATTTTTAAGGTAAATCTGGTAAGAGACAATGGGGACAGGTTTAATGGACCCTGTTACTGGTGTAGCAGATTCTGGTTCTGCCCCGAGAGCAAGAGCTGTGGGCAGGACAGGCTCTCGAGGGCCTCCTGCATCGCGTCCAGCCTGTGCATTATTTGCTTGAAGATCATTTGACTGACTGGTGATCACATGACTGAATGTGTGCACACGTCACACATTGCTTACTCAGCTAAGGTGAATAACAGCGTCTGGAAACCTGTATGCTCGCAGAGTTGAGATTATATAGCAGAAGTTTGAGGTTCATTTATTGTTTGTTCACTAAATATTCATTAAAAGAAGGAACCCTTAAAGCAGACCTCCAGGGTTGACCCTCAGTTCACTGTACATTGTTTTTCTCTCTTCCTCTCTCACGTGTTCTTGACTTGAGCACATCTCATTACCTGGTCTTTGTCCTCTGACCTGCGGTCCAGCCCCGGGCTCTAGGTGCCGCTGGCAGCATCTAGGCACCTCTCAGAAGAGTTATCTCCGGCCAGGTGTGCACAGCCACCCGCTCTGCAGCCTTACTTTTTTGTTTGTTTGTTTGTTTTTGCTGTACGCAGGCCTCTCACTGTTGTGGCCTCGAGCACAGGCTCCGGATGCGCAGGCTCAGCGGCCATGGCTCACGGGCCCAGCCGCTCCGCGGCATGTGGGATCTTCCTGGACCGGGGCACGAACCCGTGTCCCCTGCATCGGCAGGCGGACTCTCAACCACTGTGCCACCAGGGAAGCCCTTTTTTTCTTTTTTTTTTTTTTGAACGTTTGAGCATTTTTCTCTTATTTGGCATAATCTACCCTATTGTGAAGTAAAACAAGGGACACACTTCAGAATATTTACGCCCCCATTTTAAAAATCAGCAGTTGCGGGACTTCCCTGGTGGTGCAGTGGTTAAGACTCTGCACTCCTCATGCAGGGGGTCCAGGTTCAATCCCTGGTCAGGGAACTAGATCCCGCATGCATGCCGCAACTAAGAGTTTGCATGCCACAACTAAGGAGCACACTGGCAGCAACCAAGGAGCCCATGTGCCTAAGACCTGGCACAACAAAATGAATGAATGAATGAATATTTTAAAAATAAATAAAAATCACCAGTGTCAACTTTTGGAACAAACAAGGGCCTTTATCATTCACTGACTCTCAGGTAAATTGGAATTTTACTCTCTTCTGAGTGGAGTAACCAGTCAGTTTGTGAGTATTTTAGATGTAAAAAAGAAAATAGAAAATTAGTGTCTTAATTGACTCTTGTCAGTGGAAAAAATTTTCCCCTTATATTAGAATATATGCTAATGAGTTTGAATTCTTTTTCAAAATTGATTTCTTTTTCCTAGTTAGTTGTCAGTTATACCAGAATTAGGAAGGATGGTTGTGATAGAATTGAACAGCATTCTGAAACTTAGAAGCACTGACTTTTATTAGGTGTCTGCTGTAACACTCAGCCTTATTTTCTCAACTCTAAGTCTGGTCATTGCACCTGGAGAGTGAGTTTTGAGGGAAGGGCAATAGGGGCTAGTAGGATTTAGTGTTTGTTTCATACAACTCTGTGCTATTTGATTTTCAAGCTTGTATTATTTTTGTAGTTTATGAAGAAAAGTCATACATGAATAAAGAAGTGCTGTTGATTGGTAGTCTCGTATTTTTCTGGAAGAAAGGCTAGAAAGCGTGGAGAGGAGGGAGGTTTGTCACTGGGGGTGGCAGCCTCTGGGGCTTGAGGCTGTTAGTTTTCCTGGGTGTCTCCTTAGTGCTTGAGAGCTGGCATTAGCCCCCTTGTTTGGGAGTTGGAGAGCAAATACTAGGCGGTGGTGCATGTAATTTATCTCAGATTTTTTTTTAACATAAAAGCGGGTTGCTTGTTCTTCAACCTCAGCTTAGACTTAAAAGCAAACCCCTATTTAATATTTCTTTTTATTTCTAAATAATTATTTTTCAAAGTACCAAAGTAATATTTATCATAGAAAATTTAAGTAGAACCTTGTTTAAAACAAAAACAGAATTATAATCTCACCATCCAGAAATAAGTACTGTGAGTATTTTTTTCAGCCATTTCTCTGTGGGATTTATATATGTAAGACCCATAATGAGATCATATTATTCAGCTCTATTTTGTTCCTGTCTAGTCTTTATTTTTATTCTTGTGCATGGCCGGCCTGAAATACATATACGTCAATGTCAATTCTGGTGCCCGTAGACTACGCCCTGTCCCTCAGTTTGTTTACCGGCCCCTTATCTTCTTTTTCAGTGGATGAATACATTGCCATTGCCAAAGAGAAGCATGGGTACAACATGGAACAGGTAATGGCATGGTTTTCTTTCGTTGTTACAAATGGGGTTTATAGTTGACCTGTTAATTTTTTTCTATTCTCTGTGTTCGGTAGCACTGTTTGCTCATTAGCCTTTCTTTGTAGTCACTAGCAGTATTATACAAGGCTCTAGTCCCCTTTTTTACTGCTTGAGATGAGTGGTAGAAGACCCTTTGATTGGAAAAGCATGCATGTGTTCCTGCCAGTCTGCACTGTTTAGGGGAGCAGTGGCTCTTAGGTGCTGGATACTTGGGCATAATGCTTTCGTATTTGAATATGGGATTTGTTTATCATTCTTGTGGTTGCGTGATGGTTTTTTTCCTGACTCATGGTGTCACACTCAAACCTACTCAAACCTGTTTTAATATTAATTGCTTTGAATCACTTTCTGGTTGTAAAATTTGACTAAGGTTTTTAAAAAATTGTTTGGAGCCAATTAATGAGAAATCCACAAGATTAATTTTTCTCCCAAAGTGTGATGATATCTTATTTCAGCCTTATTTCTAATTACGATTCTTTTAGGTAATCACATTAAATTGGATTAGTGCTTTCCTTTGTACTGATCTAGATTTTACAGCCTGTAAATTACCAAAATTTTTCATTTACCCTAATGCCTGAGGATACCACTGATTCTGGTTATATAGACTTGGACCCTTTCTTTTAGCCTTGGCCTTACTTTTAGTCATTCTACCCTGGTAGAACTGTCAGGAAAACCAATTACAATAAAGTAGTTTCAGAATCTTTCAAAGCAAGAAGTGTATGCTTCTCTTTCTCCAAACCCTACTTATGAACTTCACAAAGCTCCTCAGAAAATCATCGATTTTTTTTCTATTTAGAAAGTGTAATTATTATTGGATGATTGCTGATTACACTTGTATGAATTTTTAAGGATTTTGGTCTTCAAAAGTATGATCATTTCCACTTTAAAATTGACATACAGGGAGTTTTCTTTGGAAAGTATTCCTGAATTCTCTTGTTTCTAATTTGTTCCCTACCCATTTGTATTTTTTTTCCTTTCTGAGCTGGAGAAAACTCTTTAGATTTGAAATTTTTTGGCAAAAGAATAACAAACAATTGTGTGCTTTTTGAGTTACTTTCTCCTTCATATCCAGTGGCTTTAGAGTGTGACCCTGTACGAGCACAGATTCCAGAGTCCCACTGCTTCTGCTGTTTACTAGCTGTGACCATTGGCAAGTTACTGAATTTCTCAGGGCCTCCATATTCCAACTTGAGAATTGAGAATAATGGAACTTATCTCATAGGGCTCGAGACAAATGAGTTAGTGTACAGAAGGGCACGGATCAGCGTCTGCCACTTAGCAGTGTATGTGGGTTCGCCATTTGTGAATTTGTCTGGGTATGAAGAAATACTTGCTCTTCTTGTGCCAGCCTCATTTCCACTTTAATGTTTCAGTCATGTCAGTCATGTTGTTGGTCTAAAAATTTCACTGATACTGTTTTTCTAGGCTCTTGGGATGCTCTTTTGGCATAAGCATAATATTGAAAAATCATTGGCTGATTTGCCCAACTTTACCCCCTTCCCAGATGAGTGGACTGTGGAAGATAAAGTCTTATTTGAGCAAGCCTTTAGTTTTCACGGGAAAACTTTTCATAGAATCCAACAAATGGTGAGTAGGTGAGACCATTCGCTGTGTGCCCCCGCCCCGCAATGTACCTGAGGGGTAGGGCTGTCATCCTCGAGCATGAGTGTTCCCGTTCTTAATAAAGCGGCTCACTGCAAGCTGCTGGGTGCGTGAGCGGCTTCACATTACAAGAGTGAACTATTCCCTAGCACCTCCCAGCTTGACAGCTGTACCTCAGCCCACCCCACCCCACCCCTCTCGTCGGGACGACCCTGAGTGTCCTTTTTTTTTTTTTGGCTGCATTGGGTCTTCATGGCTGCACGCGGGCTTTCTCTCTAGTTGCAGCGAGCAGGGGCTCCTCTTCGTTGCAGTGCGCGGGCTTCTCATTTTGCAGTGGCTTCTCTTGTTGTAGAGCACGGGCTCTAGGTGCACGGGCTTCAGTAGTTGCGGCGCGTGGGCTCAGTAGTTGCGGTGCGCGGGCTTAGTTGCTCCGTGGCATGTGGGATCTTCCTGGACCAGGGACTGAACCCATGTCCCCTGCATTGGCAGGTGGATTCTTAACCACTGTGCCACCTGGGAAGTCCCCCCAGAGTGTTCTGATAGAAAGGGTCTCTGATGGTGGATGAGGCCAAACATCATGGGGCCCCTGTCTCCCTGGGGAGTTTTGCTGACCTGTCACTTCTAGAAAGGTATTTGGTGGACTCCTACTGTGAAAGCTTACTGACGGTTACATTAGTGCTAAAATGAATTTTTAAAAAAATAACCTAGAAGTTATGTTAGAAGCTGTAGTCGTGTGAAAACTCTGATTCATCTTAAGCTGACTGCAGTCTTTCATGGGCTAAGTTTCACTTACAGTCAAACTTCAGTAATTTGAAAATGTATCGATGAGAGTTCTTCTGTGAATTCAGGGAGAAATGGCTGTGACTTAGGACATTTCTGAATACATGAGAGTGATCCTTATGAAATATATCTACACACATTTGATTTTTAAAGATTAGCTTTAAATCTAAGCCAACTCGTTTTTTATATTTAGCTTCCTGATAAATCTATAGCAAGCCTGGTGAAATTTTACTACTCCTGGAAGAAGACGAGGACTAAAACCAGCGTGATGGATCGCCACGCTCGGAAACAGAAACGGGAGCGGGAGGAAAGGTCGGTATGCACGCGGGGTGGTGTCTCAGCCCTTTGGAGATCTTTGCACCGGCATTTCTAAGAGCTGGTGGGTACACAAAGGAAAGGTAGAGGGACCGGATTTCCCCCAGTTCCTTCCTGGTGGAACCAGAACATACACAAATATCCTTCAGCTCCATGCTCATGAGCTGTGTTAATGCATGAGTGCTGCCTCCTGAAGGTGTCTTTTCTCACCGCTCTGCAGTCAGCACACTTCGTTCTGAATGAGTGAACTTTCCAACACATTCCTTTGTGCCCCTTAAGGGTGTCTTCTTTTAGTAAAAAGGAATCTCTTCTTATGTTGAAATTTACTTGGTGTGCTTCTGCAGGATTCAGTTGACGTTTTTATGTTTGGCATGTTAAAATCTGCAGTTTAGATTCCCTTCTTCCTTTTTTACCGTCCATTTTGTGTATGTGAGTGAGTGAGAGGGGAACATTCTATGACTTCCTAATAAGGAGGTTAGTTTTAAGGACAGCTTAGTGCATAGGACGCACCTTAACCATCACGCCCTCAGCCTTACATACAGCAGAGTCAGGGAAGCGGCCTTTGCTCACCCGCAGAAGTGGGTTCTGGTCTCAACTGAAGGGTCTGCTGATGGTCTCACAGGCGGGTTGGGTCAATGCACTCCTTTCCAGGCCTCTGTTTCCTCAGCTCTAAAATGAAGATGCTTCAGGTCTAGAAGGCAGCACACAAACACAGTGGGTTTTATGGTAGTGGGAATATAGGTGGCTTTTAAAAATTATATTTTCCATAATATATTATTTTTATAAATTAACAATACAGAATAAAATGAAGAAGTATAAACTATATGATCTCTGTGGCCCTGTGTTAGGAGAGTATCTTATGATTTCAAATGAAAGAGAATAACCTGTGGGGACAGATTGAGAATTATCACTTTTGGAGACACCTGCGAAGCTCTTTCCAACCATAAGATTAGATAAAATTGTTGACCTTGACACATCTGCATATTTTTTAGTTTGCAACATACATAACTAGTGGGTCTATTTATGGATCAGTACTCTTTGTGACCAAAGAAAAGTAGCAAACTCTACTGAATTTGTTTTTAGTGTTATAGCAATTTTTGATTAAAATCCCTTGTTTCCTTTATATGTTAGGTCTAGTTTACTGTTTATAAACTAAGTCTGTTACTACAAACAAGTGCGGTTTACTAAGCTGAAATCAGAATTAAATTAAAAAAAAAAGATTGGGATTTGTTATCCTTGAGGATGAAGCGATAAGGGCATTGTTCTCACTTTGCATCTGCACAAGGGTGCTCCTACCTTCCCGGTGCACCTTCACACCGTCGGGATGCAAACAGAGGTGGGGCACCCTGGCCATGGCAGAAGCACCTGAGAGATTGTTGTCTTTCTAACGGGACCTCCCTGTGAAAGGAACGGCAGGGCCTGGGAAAATTCCCTCCACCCCTGGCTCTTTCTCCTCTCAGACATGCTTTCCTCAGCCAGAACTTCTTACCACTGTGGGCCTTGGGGGTGGGTTGGGGGAGAAGGAGAGCACAGTGGGTGCGTCACCTGGGATGGGTTCCTGAGACAAAGTGGGTGTTGACATTTGAAACCCTGAGTGTTCTGCTGCCACCACTGCTCAGCTGGCTTTAGCTGCAGGCAGACTGGGGCAGGCTGCCTGGCTTCTGTGAGCCTTCGCTTTCACATTTTTTTTAAGCACAAGGAGGCGGACTCTCAACCACTGCGCCACCAGGGAAGCCCTTTTTTTTCTTTTTAAGTAAGAAATACTGCATGGAAGGATATAAACAAAAGCATGCACCATATCAATGCGAGCGTTCTTTTTTTTTTTTTTTTTTTTTTGCGAGCGTTCTTTTTAAAATTAACTTAAAATACCAGTTATTCGAGCCACCAAAAAGCCTCTCCCATTCTCAGACTTGTGTAGTTGTGAGTAGACAGGTGGGACTCGAACATGGATTTTTACTTGTTGGTGAATTTATTCCCAATAAAATAGGCTTTATTCCTGAATAATTTCTCAGTTATATCTAATGATCATGTCCTGGTCCTCCATTAGCTACTTACGGAGAATTAAAGTAAATGTCTTAAATTTGACATTTTTAGTTGAGAGAAAACACTTTACAAATAATAAAGCGACAATGTTTTAGGCCTGGTTTGGGAGTTAGAAACCCATTTAATAGCTTTTTTAATCATTTAGACTAAAAGAGCTATGGAATTGGTATTTCATTTGAATTGTAAAAATGTATTTATCTCAGCATTCTGAAAACATATACTAATTTTGTATTACATCTGTCATTAAATCAATATATTGCTTATATTTGTGTATTAAATAGAATTAGTACAAAATAATCTTTCAGTAACTTGTTTTTGTCTTCCAGTGAGGATGAACTGGAAGAAACAAATGGAAATAATGCCATTGACATTGAGATTGATCAAAACAAGGAAAGCAAAAAGGAGGTATTTTTTTCCCCCAGTACTGTTAAGACAAATAAATTTCATTACTAGTTTCATAAGTAAAACATTCCTTTTTCTCATTCTACTTAATATATTAAGTGCTGTGTACAAGGCATCATGGTGTGGCTTTGTAAACAATACTAACTTTGCTTTGTAGAACTTAGAATTTTGTTTGCTAAGAAATACGAGAAAGGAAGCCTTAACGGAAAAAATGGCATCAACGAGGAAAGTTTTTATGTAGGGTGACAGTTCTCACTGCCTTCTTGCCTGGGCCCTTCGCTCAGCAGGTTATATAGGGGCCTTGTTAGGACCGGGCTCGAGCTCGGCCCCTCCTCGGCTCTGGTGGCCGCCTTCCTTCTGTATCTGCCCGGGGCCTGCACCCTCTGGGTCATGGTGAAGTTTTAATCTCTCAAGTTTTAAAAATCATTACGCCAAAGGTTTATAGTCTCTGGATCCAAGAGGTCCACGAATCCCTACAATTATACATGACTTTGGGGGGGTATATCTATAACATTTACTTATTGTAAATTGTCCACTGAGAACAGTGGGGTGTCTGGACGGTCTTAGCCTTTTGAAATGGGGGTTAGAGTCTTGCATTATTTTGCCCATTCATAAAAATTGAATAAAGCGTATGTGGGGTCCCCGAGGGCCCTCCGGGTAGACCAGAGTTCTGTGGCCTAGTTGGGGACCCCCACGGTACAGAGCTGCCTGCAGCAGTTCCCTGATGGGTGCCACCACCACAGCTGAGGAAAAAGGGCCTCAGCCCATTGGTGCCCATCAGCCCCTCATTCAGGGTGGAGTACGGAATCCCAGCATGGGCATGACTTTTACATGTGTTCACATAAGTGTTTTTCTAAAGACAGAGTCTGTAGTTTCAGTAAAATCTGAAAAGGTTTTCTATCTCAAAAGGTACTAAAGTATGAGAAAAACGAAAGGGTCTAGACATACCTAAACTTTAAAATTACACCAATAATATATGATTTTATAGACATGTAGGAAATACAGCTAAACAAAAGGGAAAAATGAAAATGATGTATCATTTCATCACCCATGTCACTATGAACATTTTGGTGCCTCTTTCCGGACGACCTCCTCTGTAAAATATATATGCCTATACATAACTCCGAATCTGTATGCTTAAAAACATAAAATCGGGTCTTAATACATAATTTTATAACCTTTTCAATTTACTCTGCCTTGAACACTTTTTTTAAATTGAAGTATAGTTGATTTACAATGTTGTGTTAGTTTCTGGTGTATGGCAGAGTGATTCAGTTTTGTGTATATATTCTTTTCCATTATGCTTTATCACAGGATATTGAATATAGTTCCCTGTGCTGTATAGTAGGACCTTGTTGTTTGTCCATTCTGTATATAATAGTTTGCATCTGCTAATCCCAGACTCCCAGTCCATCCCTCCCCCAACCCCCTTCCCCCTGGCAACCACAAGTCTGATCTCTGTGTCTGAGTCTGTTTCTGTTTTGTAGATAAGTTCATTTGTGTTCTATTTTAGATTCCACATGTAAGCGGTATCACGTGGTATTTGTCTTTCTCTTTGTGATTTACTTCACTTAGTATGATAATCTCTAGGTCCATCCATGTAGCTGCAGATGGCATTATTTCATTCTTTTTTATGGCTGAGTACTATTCCATTGTATACATGTACCACACCTTCTTTATCCATTCATCTGTCAGTGGACATTCAAGTTGTTTCCATGTCTTGGCTGTTGTAAATAGTGCTGCTGTGAACATAGGGGTGCTGCCTGTGTCTTTTCGAATTAGAGTTTTGTCCAGATATACGCCCAGGAGTGGGAGTGCTGGATCTTATGGCAGCTCTATTTTTAGTTTCTTGAGGAACGTCAATACTGAACCTTGAACATATTTTTATGTCAAACATATTTGTATGCATAGCTGTATGTTATTCCATCATTACAGATCTTTTATAACTGAGTTAATTAATCTTATACGGGTTTTTACAGTCTTTTTCCCTGTAAGTAATGCTGAAATGCTGATCTCATGACTACATATTTGTGCACTTAATTTTTTCCATTAGAATTAATTTCTGGAAGTTGAATTATTGAGTCAAAGTGTTCTAGATATATTCTTAAGGCTTCTTTTGGTATGGTATATATTATCAAATAGGAAACTGGTAATTCTTTCTGGATAGCACTCTTACCAGTGATTTATATGAGTGCCCAAATAACAAGATCATTTTAAGGATTAGCTAAATTACATTGCTTTTTGGGAAATCAAATTGTACTTGCAATTTTTAGTAAGCTTTGTTTTGATGCATTGTTATTTATTAGGTTCTTCAGTGGAACATTTTAAATGAAAGAGGCTTGGTTTTATATTAATTTCTGTAATTGTTATTTATATAGCAGTTTCTAATTTAAAAAGAAAAATGGTTAAATCTCAGTTTCTTTACCTACTAAAATGTTATTAAAACAGACACATGGTGGGAGGGAGGGAGACGCAAGAGGGAAGAGATATGGGAACATATGTATATATATAACTGATTCACTTTGTTGTAAAGCAGAAACTAACACACCATTGTAAAGCAATTATACTCCAATAAAGGTGTTAAAAAAAACAAAAACAGACACATGGTCAGTAGGTGATCTTTACTGAATCGCATAGCGCTATTGCAGAACATAGCTTATTGTCTACTTACATGTTTCTGTGTTGTTTATTACCACTTGTTCGAGAGCTTATTGCTACCAGCATGGTTTGCATTGCCTTTTTATCTCAGTCTTTTAAAATATGAAGCAAAAAGCTGAATGTATTTTCAGCTTTACCAGCCACTGTTAATACACTGACAAGATGAAATTATAAACAGTTAACCAAAACTTCTTGTTCTTAAAATGGTTGCCACTAGGATGTTATCCTTTCCTTGCCGAGATATTAGTGCATTTCATTTCCAAAGGTTTTGGTTTTAGAGAAAGCATTTAAAAAAATAAGCAGCGGTCATGCATTTTTAAATGACAGCATATAGTTTTTGAAGCAAGTTACACAGTTGCCCTAAAAGTTGTGTCATCCAAAAAAAGAAACCGAAAAGGTGTATAAACAAGTTTCATATTGAAGTTTTTATTTTTATAACCATCTATAAAGATTTAAAGAATTTAAGTGGATCCTTATACATGTGCTGAATCATTTTTTTTCTTTTTTCCTTTTTCTTTCTGTGGCCGTATGTCCATCTACAGTTGCTAGGGACTGTTTGGGTAAAATAACTCCTTATTCATAAACGCAAAGCTCACCAGAAGGGAATACAGGTTATTTTTTCTTCCTGTGTTCCTGCAGGAAGCTGGGAGTCCTTCTTGTCAGAGGTTTACAGAATAAGGATGTATCTGTATAGGAAGGAAATGGAGTCCACTTTGAAGTGTTTATTTAGCCAAAGTTCAGTAGCCAATGTTTTTGTCTGTTAGCTGTGTGTTAGAACTTGTAGATGGCAATTACGATATGGCGTGGTATTTGTCTTAGATTGTTTGGAGCCATGTTAAGAAAATATGCTTATTACTGTTCATTTGGCATTTTAGTTTTTTTAGTTTCTCATTTATCAAATATGTGTATCATGCAGGTGCCCCCTACTGAGACAGTTCCTCAGATCAAAAAAGAAAAACATAGTACACAAGCTAAAAATAGAGCAAAAAGGAAACCTCCGAAAGGAATGTTTCTTTCTCAAGAAGACGTGGAGGCTGTTTCTGCCAATGCCACTGCTGCTACCACGGTGCTGAGACAACTGGACATGGAGCTGGTGTCAATCAAACGACAGGTACCCGTGAGCCCAGTCCTGGGTGAAGAGTTAACTGCACTTTAGACGTGTTCTTACTTCTCATTCACTTGGATGTTCTCTTTCCCCAAATCTCAAAAGCGCACTTTGTTTCTAAGGAATTGGACAGAAGATCTTAGGCCCGTTGATTTTTTTTTCCCTTAAATTAACCGTGAAGTTGAAATTTTATACAGATATCGATATAGATACAGATTTCAGTGACTTGTCGTAATATGAACACACCCAAGTGACCTCTGTCTGGATGAAGACGTGGAGCATCGCCTCCACAGCCCCTTTATCTACCCTTGAGAGATGTGTCGTTGCCTCAGAAGCCTCGCTCATGCCCCCTGTTCATTACCCACCTTCTCCTGGTGGGTGGCCACTGTTCTGACTTAAAACCATATGTTATTTTTATCTTGTTTTTGATTTTATATAAACAGAATGATAAAGTAGGGGTGTGTGTGTGTGTGTGTGTGTCTGGCTCTTACTCAGCATGTGAGATCTATCCAGGTAACAGCCATACTTCTTGTTCTTTCTCATTGCTGTATAAATACCCAACAGATGGTCCATTTTACTTTGAGTGGACATTTGGGTTGTTTCCCGTTTTTGACTCTTACACATGATCCTGATAAGAACGTTGTTTTATGTGCCTCTGAGTGTGTTGTGGGTGCATCTTTGTTGGAGATAACACCTAAGAGTGCACTTGTTGGGTTATCGAGTGTGCATATGACTGACATTAGAAAACAATGCCAGACAGTTTCCCAAAGTGGTCACGTCACTTAACGTGAGTTCTGGTTGCACCACATCAGGATTTCCAGCAGTTGTAGCACGTTGACATCTTGGGCTGGATAATTTCTTTGTTCTGGGGGTTGTTCTGCTCCCTGTAGGATGTTTAGCAGCATCTCTGGCCTCGACCCACTGGATGCCAGTAGCGCCCTCCCCTCCACCATGCTGTGTGACCTCATTGTGGAGTTACGGGGGCGGTGGCGGAATGGTCTCATGTTTCCCATTCTGAGGGCTTCTTTTTCACTCTCTCAGTGGTATCTATCTATCTATCATTTATTTATTTATTTTTGGCTGTGTTGGGTCTTCGTTGCTGCACGTGGGCTTTCTCTAGTTGCGGCGAGCGGGGGCTACTCTTTGTTGCGGTGCGCGGGCTTCTCATTGCAGTGGCTTGTCTTTGTTGCAGAGCACTGGCTGTAGGCGCGCAGGCTCGGTGGTTGTGGCTCTAGAGCGCAGGCTCAGTGGTTGTGGCGCATGGGCTTAGCTGCTTCGCGGCATGTGGGATCTTCCCGGACCAGGGCTCGAGCCCTCGTCCCCTGCATTGGCGGGTGGATTCCTAACCACTGCACCACCAGGGAAGCCCTCTTAGTGGTGTCTTTTAATGAACAGAAATTCTTAGTTTTAAGGTAGTCCAGTTTCTCATTCTTGTCTTTTACGGTTAGTGCTCTTTGAGTTCTGTTAAGAACCTTTCCTGAGGTCATGAAGATGCTCTTACACACTGTCTTAAAAGTGTTGTTTCGCCTTTTACATTTTGATCTTCAGTCTACCTGGTAGTGTTTTTGTTTGTATGTTGTTACATGTAGGGTCAAATTTTTTTTTTTTCATATGGATATCTAGTTTACCCAGTACTGTTCATTAAAAAAGACTACCCTTTCCCTGTTGTAAGGCTGTGGGACCTTTGTCTTAAATCCGGTGTCCATTATGTGTATCGGTCAGGTTTGGAGTTCTGTTTGTCCATTCTTCACCGGTACTATATGGTCTTAATAATACATAATCATGAATGGATATGTGTGGTAGGAGAAGTCCTCCAAGATGGCTATTCCTGGCCCTTGTATTTCCATATAAAGTTTAGGATCACCTTCTCAATTTCCAGAATAGTAATTCTGCTAGAATTTTGATTGGGGTTGTGTTGAATGTATAGATCAATATAGAGAATTAACATCTCATGATCCATGAACATGATATATCCCTGCACTTCTCTAGATGTTTAGTTTCTTCCAGTATTTTGTCATTCTCTATGAATAAGCCTTGTATTTCCTTTATTAGTGTTATTCCTACATGTTTGGTACATTTCTGGTGCTCTTGTAAAGAATATTGGTTTTTTTGTTTGTTTTTCTGGGGTTTTTTTGCGGTACGCGGGCCTCTCACTGTTGTGGCCTCTCCCGTTGCGGAGCACAGGCTCCGGACGCGCAGGCTCAGCGGCCATGGCTCACGGGCCCAGCCGCTCCGCGGCATGTGGGATCTTCCCGGACCGGGACACGAACTCGCGTCCCCTGCATCGGCAGGCGGACCCTCAACCACTCCGCCACCAGGGAAGCCCCAAGAATATTGTTTTTAAAACGCATCCTTTCCTGATCATTCGTGCTTCATGTGAGAAATGGCTCCTCCTTGTCTTTTCGTCTGATTTTGTGTAAAAGTCAAACCCAAAAGTTAGCTGAGCAGCCCAGTGCTGCCCTTCCGTTAGTCACCTCCCCCCGACCCCAAATGCAAGATGAATTATAGACTGGTGGCTCACTTTTAGTTCGTGCTGCCTTGGATTTGTCAATCTTGATGGCTGCCTTGGCAGGGCTGAGAAGAGAAGGGTGGGGTCTGTGGCCCCGGCTGTCCCCTGGTGAAGGAGGCTGCACAGACCAGGACCCGGCGCGCCCCTCGGAGTTGCGGGCTTGCGGCTGCCACAGCTGCATTCTAATCTTAGGAGAATCACTTAATCTTCCTGGGCCTCTTTTTTCAAATGAGATTAATCCTTGCCTGCCTGATCTTACAGGATGTGTGAGGGCGTGGTAGTAAGCTGCATCTGCGCTGGGAGAGCTCTGTGACTGGGGCTGGGAGCTCCTCTGTGCATTTCACCTTCCTCTCCGAGGGGCCTCAATCCCCTCTGCTGAGTGAGTTCCTGACGCTTGCTGTTCGGTGTCAATATGTCAAAGAAGGAAAGAGACCCTTTCTTCTACAGAGGTGTTACTGACTTTGTAGTATGATAGATAAAGAGGCTTTGGTTTTCAGAGCCAGGGCCAAGAGCAGGAATTTTTTATTTGAAGGTAGCTGCTCAGAGCTGACATTGTTGGAGAGAAGGCTCAGAGGCTGACTTACTAAGAGGTGAGGTCAGCTGTTTACTTTCCACAGCCTTTAGGGCTTCTGCCAGCTGCCCTTCAGATGCACATGGCGGTCAGTCACACAGTGGGCATGCTATTCTGGATGCCCCCATGTCTGGTTGCTTGCCAGGGAAACCGTCATCCGATGAGGACAGGAAACCTGACTAACAGCAGCTCAGACAGCGAAGGGTTTATTTTTAACAAATAACAAGAAATTCCAACATCAGTGATTGCTGGCGTTAGTTCCTCTGTTCAGTGATGCTCTCGGGGACCCAGATTCTTTCAGATTCTCCTGCTCCACCATTCTTAGCTTTTAGGCTTTTCATCTTGCTTGTTGCCTCACACTGGACACTGCAGAAGCCATTTTGTCACCTTCGTGTCTGCATTCAGGGCAGTAGGAAGAGGGGGTGGAGGAAAAGCTTTTGCTTTCCCAGAACCTCCTGGACTTCGTGTGGCAGGGCTTTGCAGCCCGGCTCCTCCTAGCGCTGAGGAAATCGTCAGCCGCTGTCAAAGATACAAGTGAGAAGGGGGCTGGGAACGGCCGTCAGGTTAGCCAGCAGACACTGCTGGTTGCATCAGGTCTTTCCAGGTGGAGAGAATGAAATGGTCTGACCTTAGAGAAGAATCACTAAATACCCAATAAAATAGGAAAAAGAAAGTTGTGTTCAGCCAGGAGCTCTAGGTAAGGCACCAGGCCAAGTCAACTGCTTTTTTTGTTTTTTCTTTAAATGCTGGTTACTTTTTGTATCCTGTTTCTTATCCAGCTTGTTGCCACTCTGGCTTCTTTCCGATTGGCATGATGCTGGCAACTAATCCCTATTCTTATTCTGATGAGTAAACATTGGACATTTGCTCATTTGGAAAATGATTAGGAGCAGACACGTAGGTAAATGAAAACATAGAGCTAACTTCTGGTTCAGGATCTGTGGTGTTTTACCTTGTAGCCCCTCATTCAATCTCAGTGCTGCTTTATCCATTGATTTTAGAGGGAAAATGTATGTGTTAAACAGGTTGGGAAATGCCTGTTACTTAATCACTTAATCACAATGCGATACGCACACGCACACACACACACACACGCCCAGCTTTGTAACATGCATATATATATATAACTAGCTAGAAGGAAGAGAGTAACTGGAATGCCAAGGGGGGAGGGGATGGGTTGGGGGGGGACATGAAATTGAATATGTGTTCTAGTGGACATACCCCTGACTTTTTTGTGTGTGTGTTCTAATAAAACTTTATTTATAAAAATAGCCAGTAGGCTGGATTTGGTATGTAGGTCATCGTTTCCCAACCCCTGCTATAAATGAAACAAGGTTTACCATGAATAATAATTATAAGGCTCCGTTATGTCTAGACCCCTGACTTTTGAGAATTTGCTCATTCCCTGTCAGAAGTTTCTAGGCCTAGTTTTCGGAATTCAGGGAGCATAATCCGAGTGCCTTGCAGTATTTTGTGGGTATTTTGTGGTTTGTTGGTAACTGTGAGCTCTGAGAAGAGTCTAAGATTGTGCTGTTCAGTGTGGTAGCCACGTGTGGTCTTTAGATTTTAGTTCGGATTAATTAAAATTGGAAAAATTAAAAATGTGGCTCCTCGGTTGGATAAACCACTTTTCAGGTGCTTAGTAGCAGCGTGTGGCAGGTGGCCGCCCTGTCAGGCAGCCCAAGTTCAGAATATTTTCATTATCAGAGAGAGTTCTGTCAGCTTATGCTGGTCTGAGAGCTTGGAATTACTTACTATGAGTAAATTTCAAGTATTTTCTCCTGATCTGTACCATTTCAAAATAAACTAAAACAAATTTCAGTAAAGCAAGGTCCTGGTTTTTGGTTTTACAGTAGAGTGAATTTTGTGCATGTTTCCAGTATTTTTCTTTTCAGTTGTTTTTATGTTCTGATGTGGCATCGTTACAAAAGATTTGGAGTAGACTGTATTTCTGGCAGACTTTGAGGCCCTTGGTAAGGGCAGACAGGGTCAATTTCTGGTCCTTAAAAGTGCTGGTCTTATTTACTTGCCCACTGGTCCCGTAGCATAGAAAATTTTTCCTGTACCAGCCCCCCCCCGACCCCTTAAACCTTTTAGAAGAAGTAAAACAAAGGAGGAAAGGATCTGTGAAACTGGAAATCTATGAAATGTAAGTCATCAAAAGTGGGGTTTTAAAAAATTGTATAAGTATAAAAAGTTTTTTTTGAAGAGGAGAGAGATTTACCACCATCTCCACTCGTCTCCCACCCCTTCCCTATCTCTAAAATTTCTGCTTTTCTTCTTTTGCCTTAATAGGATTTCTGCTTTCAAGGGCACCTTCTGCTCATGAATATTTTTGATGTTTTACTTGGGAAAATGAACGTGTTCCTCTGCTTGCTTTCTTATTTGCTCAAGTGATTATTCAAGAATGAAAAATGATAGGGCCAGAGTTCCCCTAGTGCTAGGCACAGAAACGCCCCTCTGCTTAGAGTTGAGAGAAGGGCCCCCTCCTGTGACCCAGCTTGCTCAGGAGCGAGTGCAGAATTAAAGAGCAGCTGTGGAGTGATTGAGTGGTTTGTATTTATTGTTTGTGTCTTTCTTTTGATTAGGCAAGGACAGTGAAAGGTCCACTGAATCAAAGCAAGAATGTGGGAAAGGTAATTTGTGAGAAAATGAAGTTACTGTTGCTCAGAATTAGCCTTGTGGAAAACTGACATACTGCTTTCTTTTCTCCTCCCCGTTAAAGAAGCCTGCAGGTGGGGCTTCTGCCCTTCGTAGCGTCCGTGCGGGGCTCGGGGCTGTGAGGCTGTCCTGCCTTCACTCTGCCTGCGCTCTTTCTTCAGCTCAGCTCTGTGTGGTGGGAGCCCAGGCACTGTCTTCTGTGTCAGGCTGCAGTCGTGCATTCTGTGGCCCCGGTCGCCTGTGCCGAGCTGGTGCCTTAGGATCGTGTGCGCAGGCGCCTTTTTACCACCAACCCTTCCGTCTTGGTTGTCTCTTGTCCGGTGCCCTAAGCAAGTCAATTAAAGAACTTAGTGAGCTGCTCTCAAAGGATACCATAGGGACCTCAAATTTGGGCTACCTTACAGGGTAGGAACTTCTTTCCTCTTGGTTTTTTGTTTCTTTTAGCTTTCTCAGTTCTCTCTTCTTTTCATACCTTTATAAAAGTGTTTCATTTTAAAAATGAAAATCTTCTTTCCCTTAGATTCAGAATATTAAACAGACGAACAGTGCTCTAAAAGAAAAACTTGATGGTGGAATAGAACCATATCGACTTCCAGAGGTAGGATTATGTTAACATCATCTTTGAAGTCACACTTGAGTTTATGTGTTTAAGAATTTACTGTCTGTGTCTCCAGTACACATCTCTTAGAAGGAAAGGTGTAGATATAACTTTATAAACCTAGTTGATGTTAAAATTATGATATGAGAAAAAGATTCATTAATCCTCATAAGGACATACTCATCTCTAAAGGTAGTATGCTAATAGGACTCATTTGAATACCCAGGTCATTCAGAAATGTAACGCACGTTGGACCACAGAGGAGCAGCTTCTCGCCGTACAAGGTAGGAGGAAGTTCTTATAAAATAAAGGTTTAGGAACAGCAGTCGCTTTCAGGAAAAAATTACACCCCATCCTGCTCCCAGCACATCATTCATGTTGAAACAAATTCTTGGAGGATTACGTCCTTCTAGTGGGCATCATTTTAGCTAAATTACTGCATTCTCTTTGGGCTTTACTTTTTTCCTTTCCCATGTCTCACAAGATGTAAAAATTAATCTGGAAGCCTCCGTGTTTAAAGGTGTATTTCACTTTAGCAGCTCCTCGTTGGGTTCTGAGTAGTCAGGAAGTACAACTCGCGTGTTGGGGTTGTATGGTTGGAGGTGTTCTAGTCCTGGGGACCCTGAAGAGGCCAGTGTAGGATGTCCATGGCATAGAGTAATTGCTGGGTGACTTCAGTTACCATGCGACATACGTCAGGGAGGTACAGACCCTGCGTGACAGGGTCACACGGAGTGTCTCTGCCAGTCATCCACACTGGGCTCTCTACTGCTCTTTTCCATTAGTGCGCTAAGGTAGTACCTGCTGTTGAAAGCCTCTATGTTTCCTTATCTGGATAAGGGGTAAGTCTCAATTGTGTGTGTGTGTGTTTTATTATTTTTGTCGTGTTGAAAAAAATGCTTTCTTACATCCTTAGCCATCAGGAAATACGGCCGAGATTTTCAGGCAATCTCAGATGTGATTGGGAACAAATCAGTGGTACAAGTGAAAAACTTTTTTGTAAATTATCGACGCCGCTTCAACATAGATGAAGTTTTACAAGAATGGGAGGCAGAACATGGGAAGGAAGAAACCAATGGTCCCAGTAACCAGAAACCTGTAACGTCCCCGGATAATTCTGTCAAGATGCCTGAAGAGGAAGACGAGGTAAGTCTGAAACAGTTGATCTCTGCCAGATTCATACTCAGTTCTCCAGTTAGTGTCTTCATTGATGACCTTTTCCAGCTGCAGAAATACTGTTAGGTTTCAGCTATGTCAGTAACTTGATTTTTACCTGTAAATACCATAATACATGTGTTGACTTCAGTCACTTTTTGGTCACTACGTATATTATTCACATTTTAATTTCTGGACAAATTCTTAATTCCATCCTGGTTTCCTCCGGCCACAAAGTATTCCACATTACCAATATTTCCTTAAATACAATGACCGCTTTGCCCTAAAACCGTAAGTTAGAAGTGCCTTGAGTATCAGCAAAGCTCAGTCGTGTGAACCGTGCTGGCATCTCCTGTGAGGTTTGCGGGCGCACCGGGGAGTCTGCAGGTTCCTGGTCTGTCTGCTTCCACACCTGCTTGCCGTGCTGCTCTTTGGGGCTGACCTGCTGGAGTACTGATGGGGACACTTGTAGGTCCTGGGTTGCATGGAGGCTGCCATCCTGGTCGTCTCCTAGGTGGTGGCACGGGTTTCATCAGCCCGGGCAGCGGAGGTCGGGATGGGGGAGATTGTGGAGGCTGCCCCTCCCTCTGCACGTTTACCTCCCCCCTCCCCCCACCCACGGATGCTGAGGCAGGGCTGGGGGCCAAGAGTTCATTGCTGCTGCCTTTAACATTTGCATTTGCTCACTGACATGGCAATTTAAGGGTTAGTTCGCTTATCACTTTCTCATCAGCGTCTTCCCCAAAGGAGGCAGGAGTGGTTTGGAGTTACCTCTTTTGTATTGCCCGTGCTGCCCTTTTCCCCCCCGGGGGAGAGCCGTGTGAAGAGGACACCCAGCGAGTGGCTTTTGCAGGCCTGTCAGGAGATAAACACTAGTTCTGTTAAAGTTAGACTCGTTAGAGCCTTCTACCAGAGAATCTTTGTAGTTAAGTGTACAAAACCTATAGTACTGACAACGTGAGTGGGGTCCCTGAGTCACACCCAGGCACGGCCTGCCCAGGAGCAGGGGGGCACGTGAGCACAGCAAAGCTGTCTTTCTCTGTCGGCAGTGGTTTTTGTCTGTGCGCTACTTTCCCCTTTAGCAACAAATTAATTTCCCTGAAGTCCTGGACTCAGTTTAGGAAGCGCTGAAAAGATGAGGATTACTGGGGAAAGAACGTCAGGATTTGCGAGAGCGAAAGCTTTCTTCGCAGTATGTTTTCTGACTTAAGTCCCAGGAAGCAGAAATAATAGGAAACTCAGATTACCTGCCTCTCAAATTTAATCAAAGCCAGCTTCAGCAGGGTTAGCATAAAAAATGAGATAGTAGATTTAGGACCCAGGGTCATGATTTTCTTAGGCCTGGCTCTTTGACTGACTGGCTTAGGCTAAGTCAGCTACATTTTCCTCGTTTCTTGTTGGTCCAGAAGTTCCATCCTTCATGGTCCGCTTGCGGTGCTGATGGCACATCAGAGTCCCCTCAGCCTGTCTGCCTGGCTCGGCCATAGCTGGCCTCCCCCTCCCAGCAGCACGTCTTCTCTCTCTCTGATGGCTGATGTTCCCTGTGTCTGTTTACCCAGCCTTCTCTTCAGAAGGAATGGGATTATCTAACTCAACCCGAATATATAATCTTTATAGCTCCTTTAAAATTTTTTCACTTCTTTAGTCATTTAAAACTAACTCACTCTCTCTCTCTCTCTCTCTCTCTCTCTAACACACACACACACACACACACACACACACACACAGACGTGCACGCATGTGCATGCCTATATTTCCTTTTCTTTATCCCTTTTTATTTATTTTGTTATTTTATACATTTATTTTATTTTATTTTTATTTTTGGCTGCGTTGGGTCTTCGTCGCTGCGTGCGGGCTTTCTCTAGTTGCGGCGAGCAGGGGCCCCTCTTGCTGTGGTGCGTGGGCCTCTCAGTGCGGCAGCTTCTCTTGCTGCGGAGCACGGGCTCTAGGCACGCAGGCTTCAGTAGTTGTAGCTCGCAGGCTCACTAGTTGTGGCTCGCGGGCTCCAGAGCACAGACTCAGTAGTTGTTGCGCACGGGCTTCGTTGCTCTGCAGCATGTGAGATCTTCCTGGACCAGGGATCGAACCCATGTTCCCTGCACAGGCAGGCGGATTCTCAAGCACTGACCCACCAGGGAAGTCCCTCCCTTTCTTTTTATGTTTCTTATGGTACCAGCCCTCCTGCTTCACCACCCTGGTTTTCTGTTCTCCATATGTTAGTTTGCAGAAGGAAATTAATCTGTAAGGACCAGCTGCTTCTCTGTGTCCACCAAGGGCCTAAGGGAACTGGTTAATTGTCTGTCTAATCAGTGCTCAGAATTTAGTGTCCTTGTAATTTCCCATTCTTGTTTATCCTTTGGAATCCAGCTGCTGAGAAAGATGTCTGCTGGTGTCCTGCCTGCCCTCGGGTTTTATGTATTTATGCAGTACAGACAGGGAGGAGGCCATCAGATTTGAGAAGTTCTGGAAACATAGCGGTCTGGCAGCTGCGGGCTCTCTTCCTTCAGAGCTAAGGAGGGAGAGCAGCCCAAGAGGGTTGAGCTTTTGAGACTCAGAGTTCTCTGGGGTGGCCAAGGATAGAGTATGGGGAGGTGTCAGAAAAGCACAGAGGGATGCTAAAAGTGACTGAATTGGAGATACACATTCTCGCTTAAAATTATAGAGTGATTGAGTGTGTTACTAGTGAGGAGAAATCTGATTTGACTAACGGCCGTTCTCATAAATTGGGATTTCACCTGAAGGCGCAACTGCTTTCAGATTCTGGACTCTTATCTCAGCTGTTTCCTTAGAAGTAAGACACCACGGGGGTAGCAGTGAGCTCTACGACTTTTAGGCTTGGGTCTGGAAGTCAGTCTTAAAAAATGAGAGTAGAGAGTTAAGAAATGCCTTTGAAGCTTCTAAGGAGATCCCGTGATCTTTGGTATCGTCTGTACCCCAGCGTGTTCTGGTGGCTGTTTGCTGAACGGGGCAGGCACCATGGTGTACCCTGCGGCGGGTCCTAGGACACCTGAGTGTTGCTGTTTGCCAGGCACTGTGCCGATACGCCCTTTGCAGGGATTCTTATTTAATCCTGTGAAGTAGACATCGTTATTATGTATATTCTGCCGATGAGGAAACTGAAGCTCAAAGAGAAATGATACCTCGTCCAAGGACACACAGCTAGAAAGGACAGAGCCAGGATTTGAACCCAAGACACGTGGCCGCAGGGGCCACACTCTCGCCCTCCGTCCGCCCGCCTGGCCTCAGCACAGGCATTGCCTCGGGGCCCTGTGTTTGCGGGGCAGGGTGGGTTGGGCTGCACCAGACCGGAGTTAGCAGTTTATATTGTTTACCTGTCTTTTTTTAAAGTAAATTTATTTATTTTATTTTTGGCTGCGTTGGGTCTTTGTTGCTGTGCATGGTCTTTCTCTAGCTGCAGCCAGTGGGGGCTACTCTTCTTTGCGGTGCACAGGCTTTTCATTGCGGTGGCTTCTCTTGTTGCAGAGAACGGGCTCTAGGCGCGCGCACGGGCTTGGTAGTTGTGGCTCACGGGCTTAGTTGCTCCGCGGCACGTGGGATCCTCCCAGACCAGGGATCGAACCCATGTCCCCTGCATTGGCAGGCGGATTCTTAACCACTGCGCCACCAGGGAAGCCCCCTATATTGTTTACCTGTCTTTGATTCTGCTTTTTCTCCTCTTCTCAGGCTGCTTCTGTTCTTGACGTCAGATACGCATCTGCCTCATGAGAAACTCTGGTGGCTTTGAGCACTTGGTATGGACGACTGTGTTATCCAGGATTCAGGTATCACAAGACATCACCTAGCCATCTGCATCACATCTCTGTGGACAAGCAGCTATTACCAAAAAGGCATACACTTCCAGTCCTGCGCTACATCTGCCTTAATTCTCTGCTCGTTCCTCCGTGTTGGCGCCACTTCCCGGAGAGCTCTTTGCGTCTCTCGCTCTGCCTAAGTGAGGGGGGTCCCGTGGCCTGCCCGCCTCCTGCGACCCTGGGGACCACCGCCTCAGTCGGAGCCCCGGCCCACCAACAGCAGCTCTTCCCCGTCGGCGGCTTCAGAACAGGTAGTCGACTTGGAAGGCGTGACTCTGTTCCTGCATGGCCTGCAAGCTCTACTTTGTGCATAATGTAATTTTCAGAGTAACTGTGACCCCATTGGCCTTGTAGGAAGTTTCCCTTGTTCTTTTCTGCGGCATCCACCTAAGTGATATCATGCTTCTTTGGAAATCACGATATATTGGCAGACTGCATTATAACCCTTATCGTGCCAAACAGCCTGACGCAACTCATATTTCCCTAAATGTCGGTATAATTATGGTTTATAAATCTAGTTGGCTGCAGTCTCTCCCTTCTCCCTTCCCGCGAGGTAGGAAGCTGATTCACAGCACCTGTCCTTGGACACTAGCTCAGAGGGAACGTGGACGCAACACTTCGTGCCGTCAGCTTGCAGGTCGTCACCCCAGGATGGGCGCCACCCTGTCTGTTCCTGACCCCCCACCCGCACCACCGCCCGACTCCAAGAGATTTGGTCTATACCACTGTACCTGGTGCTTGTACATTTGGAATTGGTGCCTTCTCCTTTTGGCAACCATGTTTTCAACCCTTTTTCTGTTTCGGTGTCTTATTTCTTCTTTAAAGTTTATTGCTTGCCAAAGATGACATCACTGAGATTAGGAGACAGGGGAGAACTTGCTGCAGGTTCTTGACAGTGTGCAGATTTTAAATGTCAGGTTAGGGCAATAATAAAGGGTATTGGAGTAGCTGGTGATGGTTTTATAAAAGCTACATGCTGTTTGTTCCCCGTCCTGTCGGTATGCCTGGCCTTTCACATGTCACTCCACATAGCCTCTGTGTCCGTCATGTACTGATGTGACCACATGAGCACCATCTTCTCTCAATATTATATCGATAGTACAGGACAGAGACGTGATCAGTTATTGGCTCTAGTGAGACCAAGATGGAAAGAAACAGTCTGCGAAGTGGTATGTAATGCCTTTGGTTGGACTGGGAACAATTACAAATGTTTAATAAATGTTTAAAACTTCCATAATCACTTTTATTCTCTTGCCAGACCGTGGGCTCTTGAGGGGTTGAGGGTAGACTGCGAGGTGTGCTCTAATGTGACCCATTCCCCATCCCACGGTTGGTTCAGCCTGCACTAAATGTGTTGAAGGAGCTTTTTTTGTTGTTGGTTTTTGCATCATTTAAATATTTTTCGTGCTTTCAATACCAAAAAGAAAAAAAAATTGCAGATGCTTTAAGGCATAAACAGAATTCTTAAGAATTTGAAATATGCAATTAAAATTTGATGTGTTTTGCCTCCCAAGCACCTTGACTTTTTTTTTTTTTAAAGTCAGCTGGTTTTCTCTTTAGGAAGAGGTCAGCAAGGAACCTAGATTGTTTGGAATTGTACTTCTTTTTTTGAAATCTGGAGAAAGGTCATTCGAAAGGGGAGTGAAATGGGACTTTGCCGGTTTTCGACTCTTGTCCCTGCGAGAGGTGTCTGTTGATCAGGAGCTGGTGAAGAAGAGCGTGAGAGGGGCTAGGGGCGTCACAGCTCGCCGCGCCCACCTACACGGGCCGGCACGGTAACACTAGTCACAGCGTAGGGCTCATTCTGTTTTTATCATGAGCCTGCTGTGTAATTGGAAAATGGCAGGAAAAACGTGGGTAAGAGGCGGCATAAGTTTTGCACGTCGCTTAAAGGGGACACTAGGCCTGAAAGAAGATTTCGCTTCTCCTTGCTTCTTCTCGAGACCTCCTTCCTCTTAACGGAAGCAGTAGGCAATTTGCTGCAGTGGTTTCCCTGCCAGTAGAGCTGCTGTTCCTCTCTTCACCCCAGGCTATTTTCCTTAAGAATCAATCCCCTTTGGCAGTGCTTGAAGGTTTGGTGCTGGGTCCTGTGTGGCGCGGCAGGCATCCCAGCAGTGCCAGGCCTCTGTCTGTGCTCAGACATCCCCTTACCTGGTTCCTGGCACCAAGTGGGCCCCAGTCCCGGAGAGTCACGTGCTGGAGTACTTGCTCTCACAGCAGCTGAATTGCGGCTTTCTCTCCGAGGGGGAGGGGCATGTCGCTTTCACTTGCCAGAAGGAAAACAGGCAGTTGTCTTTGCCCAACGGCCTTCATTGTAGTCTCATGCGTAAGAGAGCACTGTGTTTTAAACCGTTTCATTACACTGTCTTTGCAATGATGTTGTAAATGCAAGAAATCACTTAGCTTTAGAAGCCAAGTGATTTGGTCTTATTTTACGGGAAGACCCTTTTTAACATATCAAGACTTCGGTGCATCAGCAGGCTGCGTTTGGATGTGTAAGGGGGACACAGTGGCAACTGCTTTGGATGCAATGTTCACTTAAGCTTTGTCTTCTTAAAAATTATCAATGTGAATGTCATAATTATATATATTTTTTGTGGAAAATTTCTCCTAAGTATAAGTTATTGTGCAAAATATAGTACCATTGACGCAAATGATAGTTTAACTTTTAGTTTAGAAATCCTAAAAGATATAAGTTGTATTGCATATGCATTAAAAGTTTGTTTTATTTAATTTTATGTAGATGTGTAAAGTGTTAGGTAAAATTTTTTTTCACGTATTCATTTAAACACCTTGTTACTTGAATATTGTGTTGACTGGTCATAAGCAGTGATGGATTCTGTAATATAGGTCTTTTAACCAGGAAGCAGCCCTGCCTCAGTTGTGCTGATCAGGTGAGCAGTGGTGCAGGTCGGTGCTGGTGTCAGCAGGAGCCTGAGGTTAGTGTGACCCCCTCCGCGCCCCGCTTCCCCCGTGTCGTCTTGGTACATTCGTGCCTACCAGACACCAGGTCCTCAAGGTGGCTTTTGATAGTCATAAACCTCTAATCAAAAGATGAAAAAGAAAAAATAGTTGAGTTTTAAAAGCTTACTGTGGTGGACTAATTAAGCAGTAGTTTTCTGTGCGTATAAAGTTCTCTCAACCATCACACACCACTCTAAGTGTGCTCGTTGTCACTTTAAATTTCAACTATGCCCTATTTTTGTCCTTCTGAATATCAGATGTACTATTGGTATAATTACAGACCAAAAATAAGCCAAATAGTGCATTACACTAACTGGATCCCTTCTTATATGAGCAAAGGACGGATGGAGCCAGCCCACACGAGAGCCTCATTTCTCTTGTCTAGCCTGATCTAAATCAAGTGACCCAGGATTCAAGCTTTTAATACCAAGTGAAACTTGGCCTCAAGTTGACTCAAGGTGGTTAGCTAATTTGAATCTAGTGATCTTGTGCAATGCTCAAAAACAAATACTCTTTCTGCCACTCCCTGGATCTCTGCAGCTTTCCCTACTTACAGTAAAGCACAAGCGCAGTAACGTCGCAGTGCAGCAGAAGGAAGGTCAGTATAGCCTATGCATGCTGTGTGGTACTGAGTGTTTACAGCCCTCTCCTCAGCTCACGTTGATACTGGAGCGGATAGTAGTCCATTACGTAGACTTACCAACTTTGCTAAGTGCTTTTTAGACTGCTTAAGAATTTTTCAAGATTTTAAAAGATGTATAAGGTTAAGTTTGCAAATATAATGGAAATGCTGTATATCTTTTGAAGTGATAAAAATCCATGTTGGAATTTTAAAGAAAATATGTTGTAATAATGCTGTTGTAAGTAATATTTTAATGTCTCTTTTTGCCTGTTTTCTATTTCAGCACATTCATTGTGGTGAATGTTCATAGCATTATAATTGCTTAGCCATCAAATGATAACATTTGTTAGTAGAGATTGAAAATTTTATTTGTGAAATTCTGCAGAATTCATTTTTCTATTTCCAATATTTGCTGAAGTTAAATAAAAATTTTCAAGCCATTGATGTAATAAAATAGGAAACAAAAGAATTTTCTGACCCTCCACCCTCCATCAAAGCAATACCCCACCCTCATACGAAGTGGGTTTTTCCCTGCCTTTTTGCACTGGGCCTTGGGATTTCTGAAAGTGTAAATTCCCCAGAGCTGTGCCCTGTGGGAGCACACAACCAGGGGTGCTTTTGTTTTTAGCCTTTATCTCTACCTGAACTACATTTTTATTTTATAATAAGCTTATGGTTGGGATCAAATCAAGGTACATAAGTTTGTAACGTTTGTGATAATTGAGGGCTGAAATTTATAGGTTGGATGAGAGGAATTTTTTTCCCCGTTAGTGATTTTTCTCTTTTCTGGCCAACCAGGCTTGGGCACGTGGATGCTGGCCTCAGCACAGCCTCGGGACTGGCAGAGAAGAGGCGAGACCACCACTTTTGTTGCCTCTGGTCAGCCCCGTGGACACGGCCCAAATCTCAGCACCTCTCTGAGTAACGTGCAGAACGCTTTCAGCATCCGTTGGACATCTCTGGGGCCTTTTTTAGCTGAAATGTAGGATTTGGTTAGATAACTACCATGTAAAAACCTGACTTCCAGGTCCAGCCTTGCCCAATACAGCATTTAAAATACGTAGATCCGGGCTTCCCTGGTGGCGCAGTGGTTGAGAGTCCGCCTGCCGTTGCAGGGGACATGGGTTCGTGCCCCCTTCCGGGAAGATCCCACATGCCGCAGAGCGGCTGGGCCCGTGAGCCATGGCCGCTGGGCCTGCGCGTCCGGAGCCTGTGCTCCGCAATGGGAGAGGCCACGACAGTGAGAGGCCCACATACCGCAAAGAAAAAAAAAAAAAAAAAAAAATACGTAGATCCGGCCTCTCCGTGTGTGTGACCTCACGTAGCATAGGCGGGCTTTACGGGGCGCTTCTCGGAGTCCCTCGCCTGGCAGACTTGGTCATGGCGCTCAGTGTCCCAGGAGAGTGTATCCAGTGCTGCCGGAGGGTCTGCGTGGAAGGGAGGGTGGGACCTGAGGGTGGCCCCTGGGAGAAGAGGTCAAAGGCTCAGAGACCTCAGAATGTGCCTTGTGGAGGTGACTCCTGGTACGGAACAAGGGGGAGCAAGTGCCAAGGCCAGAACCCTGGGCTTTGCTCCAGGAGATGGAGGAAGAAGGGAAGCCGGAGGGGCCCAGGAGGAGGGGCGGGGCTCGGGAGGTGGCCGTCGTCTGCTACTGGACGTCCGCTAGGATGCGCCCCGGGGTTGGGGGCTGTGTGGGCTTGGTCTTTCTTGACTTAGAAGAACAGTGAGCTCAGGGTAAAATGAGGGGTTACAGAGGAGCTGTGGGGAAGGCTCCCAGAGAGCAGTGTGGACCGCCGCGCGTGTATGAGCGGAGCGTAGGACCGGCGGGAGTCGACTCATGGGTCCTGAATCGAGGGTGCATGAGGAGCGGGGGTCCAGGCCCCCTTCCGGCGAGTAGGAAGGAAAGGACTCCCACGTACGGGTGCATCCAGGTCGCCTGCTGTGCCACATCTCTCATCATCCCGAGCCTGAGCACAGGCGCACATCCCAACCTACGCGGCAGGAGAGGGGCGGCAGCCCCGGGTGGGGACTCCGGATCTTCCCTGGCGCCGCCCTCTGCCTCCACCCGGCGAGTGCACGTACTGAAAATGCTGCACTTCCTGTTCTCCGTGCTCCCGTGTTCCCAGGGCCATGCTAGGTGCTGACTCTTGGAAGTGAGAGATGCATGAAGCATTCCAGGTGATCGAATTCCTTTCCTTCTTGGCAGATTGAAGACCGTGCTTGTTCCTCTCTTGCAGCTGCTTCGTGCTTGGGGCATCATTAGAGTCTAGACAAGCTCACGGGAGATCCTGAGTTACTCTTTGGCCCCGGGCTGGATGGATTCAGTCTCCCAGGGCAGCCTGCCAAGTCTGCTTTCCTGCAGTTGCAGGCCTTAAAGCAACCCCTGGCCTTCCCCCTCTTTCAGCTCTCCCTCCCCGGACCATCTCATCCCCCACTGGGGCCTCTGCTTCACCTGTGGCCTGATAGCTGTCACACTGTGAGCCCCTGCCCCTCGGAGCTCACTCCTGTGTCCGTCAGTACCTCTAGATGACAGGTCTGAGACTAAGTTCCCTCCCCCACTCCTGTTTCTGAGTTCTCTTCCCTGCTGTGTGGCACTGCTATACCTTAGCTCATCAAACTAGAAACACGGGTGTCCCCTGCCTCTGAGAGCCCCCTCGAGCCTCCTTCTCCATTACGACGTCCAGTGACCGCTCAGGCCCCTCCCAGTCTCCTGGGCTGATGCGCGAGCTCCGAATTCATCTTGTCCCCGACCTTCCATTTTCCTTCTCTCACCCACCCCTCACCTCCCCACCGTAATTCGGGCCCTTTCCTGCTTAAAACGCTCCATTTGCCTTCTACAAAAACACACAACCCTTCATTCTGTCTTAAGCCATATGACATTCCTACTGCAGGGCCGTTCTCCGGGCTTTTCTCGGCCGCTACGCCTTCCCCCTTCCACGTGGCCCTACCCCCTGCGGCTCAGCCACAGCTGCTTCTCTGAAGTCCTGACCTCACGCCTCCACCTTCAGCAGAGGGAATGGGTCTCAAGGCTTCTGCCACCTACACCTCTGTGCACTTCCCTCTTCATACTATACTATAAAGAAACGATTTAAGTTTTCTATCCTTTTAAATAGGTAACCAGTGTACTTGGTATAAAAGGCAAACAGTGAGAGACCTAAGTTCCCCATCCGTGTCCTCCAGCCACCCGGCTCCCTCCACAGGCAGTTGCTGCTCTGGCGCGTCCTTCGAGAGAGGGTCAATACATGTACAAGCGTGCACGCTCACTTGCACGTGTGCAGATACTCATTTTTCCAAACAAATAATATACAGCCACCCCTCGCCCCTCGGTATCTGTGGGGGGTTGGTTCTAGGACCCCTGCAGATACCAGAATCCAAGGATGCTCAAGTCACTTGTATGAAATGGAGCAGTCAGCCCCCTGTATCCTTGTGTTCCAAGTCTACAGGTACGGGGCTGACTGTACTACGTATGCCCTTCTTACCTTACCATTCTTACCTCGTTTTCTTACTTCACCTGCCAGTATCTTAGTGTTTCCGCATCAGGACATGGATACGAAGTTGCTTCATTCCTTTGCATTGGTTCCATGGTATCTAGTTATGACTAGATACAGTTTACTTAAACCACCCTCGATCGATAGTCACTGGAGTACCATTTGTAATACGAGCAGACTGTATCATTTTGCCTCCATGCAAGTGTAGCTGTAGAATAAATACAGAGGATTAGAATTTGGGTCCAAAAGTCTGTTCGCTTTTACACTCGACACATACTGTTCTCTGTCTTCCAGAGGGGTTGTACCAATCTCTCCTTTCATCCGCCATGAATGAGGCAACTTGTTGCCCTGTGCCCTTCGCAGTACTGTGATAACTAAACGTTTTGATCTGAGGTGTTTTATAAGCTTTTTACGAGATCAGGACTGTCATAGTCATCTCGGTCCCCACGACTGGCGCTAATAGCCACATAGAATAAAGAAATGGGGAGGTCTGGTGCGTTGAGGAAGAGAAGTGAATGCCTGCTGGCCCTTGTGCTTAAGGATGAAAGGCCCCATGATGGCTTATGATGGACGCCTGGGGGAGGGGGTGTGGGAGGCATGTGCAGCTGCCAGTCCCTGGGCATCCAGAGATGGAAGCGCTGAGGTCTGGGGTTTTCTGGGCTCTTGGCTTATTTCTTGAACTATTTGCTATTTTTTCTTGCCTAAGTACTGGGGGGAAAATGAATTCAAATTCAAGATCTGGTGCTTGTACGTTTGAAATGAGGTTGAAGAGCGCTCTGCGGATTCTGGTTTTCTGGTCCTCCATTTCTGCCCGCTCCTCACAAGCCCCTGTCCCATCATGTGAGCTGGGTGACTGAGGAGTGAGCAGACAGACGTTCAGGGTCCTGGCCTAGAGGCGCTGCGCAGACACCTTGCAGCTCGGACGCCCTGTGCTGGGCAGTGCTTCTCAGCTCTGAGTGATCTGGGGGCAGGGATCATCTTGCCTGGGGCGCTCTTGGAGAAGGTGTCCCCGAGGAGGTGACAGTTGAAGAGGGAGCGACAGCTAGTGCAGGTACCGCAGCAGACCCTGTGGTTTACGTGGGACGGGCCAGGCCCCCTTCAGTCAAGTTGAGGCTCTGTTTTTCCCTCACCGTCCACCGGAGGGTGTTGGAATTTCATGTGGTTCCATGGCGATCCTTGCATCAACCTGGTTTCCCACCCATGGCCAAGGCCTGGTGAATGTTCACAGCTGCTCAGAAACTTAGAGAAGCCAAGTTCCCCGGGAGGCACTGCAGACGGGCTGCTCCAAAGGCTCCCTTCTCTAGGCCGCCCCTGTTCGCAGTCAGGGACAGAGGGTTTGGGTGGGAGTCCAAGGACAGGAGGCGGGCTGAACACGCCCAGGTGACTCTCCAGCTGGGGTGTATGTTAGGAACCCCCGGCCTCAGGTCAGGGCCGTCACTGGTGTCCCTGGACCTGTGGCCGGCGCTCGGCCTGAGGAAAAGCTTTGCTGGCGGGCCGCCTAGTCCTCCTTCAAAGACTCTTTGTGTAACGAAGTTATTTTGCATATGGTGGCCCATGGCACTTAATTGATTGAAAAGTAAATTCAGCAACAATTAAGTCTTTTTTTTTTTTTTCTTTTTTGGCTGCGTTGGGTCGTCATTGCTGCGCGCAGTCTTTCTCTAGTTGTGGCGAGCGGGCTTCTCATTGCAGTGGCTTCTCTTGTTGCGGAGCACGGGCTCTAGGCGCGCGGGCTTCAGTAGTTGTGGCACGTGGGCTCAGTAGTTGTGGCTCACAGGCTCTCGGGCACAGGCTCAGTAGTTGCGGCACATGGGCTTAGTTGCTCTGCAGCATGTGGGATCTTCCCGGACCAGGGCTTGAACCTGTGTCCCCTGCATTGGCAGGTGGATTCTTTACCCCTGTGCCACCAGGGAAGCCCAACAATTAAGTCTTTTTTAAAGTTTGTTTATTTATTTATTTATTTTTGGCTGTGTTGGGTCTTCGTTTCTGTGCGAGGGCTTTTCTCCAGTTGCGGCGAGCGGGGGCCGCTCTTCATCGCGGTGCGCGGGCCTCTCACTGTTGCGGCCTCTCGTTGCGGAGCACAGGCTCCAGATGCGCAGGCCCAGTAGTTGTGGCTCATGGGCCCAGTTGCTCCGCGGCATGTGGGATCCTCCCAGACCAGGGCTCGAACCCGTGTCCCCTGCATTGGCAGGCAGACTCTCAACCACTGCGCCACCAGGGAAGCTCAACAATTAAGTCTTATACTCCGGATAATTGTGTATAGCAAATTATTTGTGGGTTTTAGTATTAATTGCTTAATTTGTTGAAGACTGCCTTGGCCCCTAAGGACCAAACATACCTTGTTTGATGTAATGCTCGTAGCAGCCTTACGAGTAGGGACTATCATCCAGTTTTAATAGAAGAGGAAACCAAGACTAAGAGAAGAACGTCTTACCCAAGTGTGAAAGGAGAAAGTGCCTGAGTCAGGGCTGGATGTGCCGGAGGCTCCGCTCCACTGTGCGGCCTCCCCGCTTAAGCCCCGGGACACAGACTCGGGCCTCGCTCGGTGATGAAAGCTGCTAGGATCTTGGTCGCTCCCTTAGCCCCCCTTGGCCTGCTTCCTCATCTGTAAAGCAAGGATGGTAGCAATTTAGCTGAACGGAGGTAGTGCCTGGAAATGCCTCCGTCCAGCCCAGGTGCTGTGTGAAGAGATGCTCGACAAGTGGCTCATCCTTTCCTTCGACAAAGATCAGAGTGTGTGTCGCCGCATCTCCCGTGGGCAGGGGAAGAGCCACGCTGTTCACAGCTCGTGGGCCTTCAAGCAGAATCCTCACTTCTCTTGCAGAATCCCCGCCTCCAGTCTCACCCCCAGACCAATGATACTCCAGTGGTCTTTGCGGCACACTCTATCCGGAAGGAATTTACTGACCAGGCACCTCAGTGTTTGTGTAGTCATTTATAATGCCGGATACAGGCAGTACCTGTGATTAGTCTGTTCAAAATTAGAAAAATCCAAGAAGCCGTTTTCTTCCTATTCCCACTCTTGTAGACGACTAACACTGACAGTCTCTTGCCGTTACTGCTCTGAGGCTTGGGAATCCTGCTCTGTGAAATAGGGGGTCCCCAACTCGTCCGAGGCAGCTGAGGCAGGAGCGCCGAAGTGACTCGTTGAAGGTCAGTCGGGTGGTGGGTGGTGGGTTGGGCTGGAGGCCCCGGTCAGCTGGCCTTGAGACAGCTCCTCTCCGGGCCTCCTGCCGTGGCTGCTGTCAAGTGGCTGAGCGGCCGTGGGGAGGACGAGGTGGGGCCTCTTCGGTTTGGCTGTGGCCCACGGCCGGGCCCCTCCCGAGCTCCCCATCGCCAGCTGCAGCAAGCACGGCCCAGGTCCCCGTCTCGGATCCAGGCCCTGGGGCCCCTGCTGGGGTGTCCTTCCCTGCCTGCAGCCTCCACCAAGCACCGGCTGGGAGCTGCCCTCTTCGTGCAAGGGAACTCGCGTCTCCAGGGCCTGCGCGGTCCCTCGTACAGGCCTCGGTTTCCTCACTGCACCCGTCACAACAGATGACGTTCAGTTGCCCTGCCGGTGGCAGAACACCTGCCCGGAAACCTGGATGGTGCCCCGGGCTGGCTTGACCTGGCATCAGCCCTCCTCGTCAGCTAAGGCCCGGTCACTCCTCCCCCACGTCCCCGACCTCTCCACCCCCGGCGCCGAGCTGTCCAGAGAGGACTCTGGAGTTTTCCCACCATGTCCCTTTTCGGGCCTGTGTTGAAATGCCACCCAGCCACTGACGTCAGTCCCACGGGCCCCTTCCTCCCCAGAGGGTAGTCTCCAGCTCCTCTGCTGCTCCGGGACACTGAGCCCAGTACTTGGCGGTGCCCAGTGAATCCTGTCCATCAGCACCGTGAGGCCCGAGCCTCCATCCGGCCTCTGTGCCTTCACAGCAGGGCCAGGACATAATTCTGCCCCCGTCTGGCCCTGACCGCAGAGCTGGCCCTGCTGACCTCCTCTCTCTGACACGTCTGGTAGGAAAGGCTGTTAGAGGAGCGGCCCAGTGAGGGACACCTCCGGGCGTGCCTGCCACGTGCTATCACTCGCCCTGACTCTGGGCTTGCTCATGGACTTGCTTTGCCCTGTGGAACCTTAGCAAGCGTGGCATGAGCATCCGGGCTGGCTTTCTCTGGTTGCTGAGAACTCTGCCACCTGATGGAGAAGCTTGGGACCAGCTTCTGGAGACGGGTGGTCCAGGTGACAGCCAGCACAGATCACCAGACCTGTGCGTGAAGCCATATACCCCTGGTGGGGCCGCCCAGAGGACAGCAGGAGAACTACTCGGATGGACCCAGTTCACATTGCTGACCCACGGGATTGTGAGCAAAGAAAAGGATGTCTGTGTTGCCAGCACTGAGGTTTGGAGTGATTTTCCACGCAGGAGCCGATAACAGACACCTGGAGAGGAGTGCGACCAGGGGGACTCGTGAAGACTCAGGCTGCAGCGCTCGGGCTCTGGTGCCTGGTGTCTGCTTGTGTCCACGGCTCTCAGAGGCAAGGCTGCGTGTCCCTGCTTGGAGGAAGCTGCAGGCTCCCTGCCTGCCTGGGAGGCCACCTTTTCTGGCTCAGGGGGGCTGGTGGTATGTGGTCCCCGTGGGACACTCACTGCAGAGAAGCACTTGCAGCCCCTTGGGCCTGTTCCCCTGAGATCCCTGAGACAGGCCCCAGGGCTTCAGCACAGGATGGATTGGGCACAGAACGTTCTGGGGGAGTTGCTGCTGGGGCTTTCTTGGCACCTGCTCTAAACAGCCTTCTAAGCTAGTTTACTCTGGGTCCTGTTGGCTGACTGCTTTTTTCATGATGGAGATTCAGAATTGAAATGCTTTCCCTACTTTTCCCTCTCCTCATTCCCTCAACCCACTTTCTCCTTGCCTTCCTGCTCCAGCCTACGTTTGGCTGGAGCATTTCCCAGCTCTGTGAAGCCAAGTCATGCCTAGCTAGGAATCAGGGGCTTGGATTCTGTCCCTGAGTCACTGTGATCTCAAGTGAGCTTCTTCATCCTTCAGCATTCTGGAGTCTGTTGAAGCCTTGCAACTTCCAGGGCAAGTCTTGGACAATAAGTTGTCATTGCAGGTGACCCTTGAACAACATGGGGGTTAGGGGCACCGACGACCTCCCGTGAAGTCGGAAATTCACGTGTAACTTGACAGTTGGCCCTCCATATCCACGGTTCTGCATCTGCGGATTCAACCAACTGCAGATCGTGTAGTAATGTAGTACATATTTATTGAAAAAGATCTGGATATAAGTGACTCGTGCAGTGAAGTCCATGCTGTTCAAGGGCCAACTGTACTCTCCATCAATTTCAGCTGATAACATAATAGCAGTTACCAAGTCCGATGGCAGGCGGCCAGATGCCTGTTCCTAGAGCAGCTTGCGCACAGCTTGTGGGAGCAAGGATCCTATTTTCTGAATACTGGGATCTGTGTTCTGAACCCTGGTTACTGCTTCTGATCGTGGAGGTGCAGACAGAGGCACACAGTCATGATCGCACACCCCCACCATCATTGCAAGCCCTTTCCCCTCAACGGAAGCAACACTGGGGGATTTAAAGGGCCAACGATTTTTTTTTTTGATCCACCCTCCCCACCCCCTCATTTTCCTTTTCCCCTTTTGGGAGCCAGACATTGAAGACAAAGGCATTCAAGAGCAACTGCAGAGAAAATTAGCCAGGGGAAGAGGCACAGACTCAGAAAATGTCTGAGAAAACCTTAAATTTACACCTCACGCTGATCCTTCACACACAGATAGCCTGTAACAACCAAACAGCAAACGCTGGGGAAGGGGGAGAATCTGATTTTCAGAATTACCACATTATTAGACTCAAATGGTTGTTTCAACAACAACAAAAATCACAAGGCATACAAAGAAATGGCCTATTCAAAGGGAAAAAAAACCAACAGAAACTTTCCCTGAGAAAGACCAGATGGCAGACCTACTAGACAAAGTTTAAAAACAACTGTTAAAAAGATGCTCAAAGAACTAAAGGAAGATGAGGGAAAAGTCAAGAAAACGACATGTGAATCAAGTGGAAATAGCAATATAGAGCTAGAAAACCTAACAGGAAACTCGAAACAATGTTAAAGTTGAAAACAGTAATGATGGAAATGAATAATTCACCAAAGAGATTCAACAGCAGATTTGAGCAGGCAGAAGAATGCTCAAATCTTGAAGGCAGAATGCTTGAAATTATCGAGTCTGAGGAACAGAAAGAAAAGAGATTGATGAAAAGTGAACAGAGCCCAAGGGACCAGTGGGCCCATCAAGCAGATCAATGTACACATTGTGAGACCCCCAGACGGAAAAGAGAGAAAGGGCCAGAGAGAATATGTGAAGAAATAATGGCCAAAAACTTCCCAAGTTTTACGAAAGACATAAACATCCAAGAAGCTCAACAAACTCCATGTAAGATGAACTCAGAGACCCACACAAAGACACGTGATAATGAAACCATCAAAAGCCTAAGAAAATCTGGAAAGCAGCAAGAGAGAAGCAACTCAGCACATGTAAGGGGTCCTCAATAAGATAATGAGCAGACTTCTCATCAGAAACATTGGCATCCAGAAGGCAGTGGGTTGATAAGCTAAAAAAAAAAACCCCACAATCAAGAATCCCATATCTGGGGCCTCCCTGGTGGCGCAGTGGTTAAGAATCCACCTGCCAGTGCAGGGGACACAGGTTCGTGCCCTGGTTCAGGAAGATCCCACATGCCGTGGAGCACCTAAGCCCGTGCGCCACAACTACATAGCCTGTGCTCTAGAGCCTACGTGCCACAACTACTGAAGCCTGCGCACCTAGAGCCCATGCTCTGCAACAAGAAAAGCCACTGTAATGAGAAGACCGCGCACTGCAATGAAGAGTAGCCCTTGCTTGCTGAAACTAGAGAAAGAACGCGCAGCTACGAAGAGCCAGCACAGCCAAAAATAAATAAATAAAATAAGTAAATTTTTTAAAAAAGAATCCCATATCTGGCAAAACTGCCCTTCAGAAGTGAGGGAGAAGTTAAGAGACGATAAACAAAAGCTGAGGGAGTTTGTTACCACCAGACCCATTCTGCAAGAAATGCTCAAGAGAGTCCTGCAGAGTGATTTGGAAGGACATCAGACAGTAACCTGAAGTCGTATGGAGAAATAAAGACCTCAGTAAAGGTAAACGTGGGGCAACTATAAAAGCTACTATTATTGTAACAATGGTTTATAACTCCACTTTTATTTTCTGAGGGTAGTATATTTAAAGCAAATTACAGTTGACCCTCCAGCGACTTGGTTTTTGAACTGTGTGGGTCCACTGATATGCAAATTCTGTTCAATAAATATGTACTACAGTACTACACAATCTGCAGATGCAGAACGTTGGATGCAGAGGGCCAACTGTAAAGTTATACACGGACTTTTGACCTGTCGTTCAAGTGTCAATTGTAATCTAAAAGATAATAATTTGGCCTTGATTGATAACTACATATTTTGTTTTCTACATAATTTCAAAGACTAATGCATTAACAGAAAAGCCATTGTTAGTTTAAGCTTCTGGACACAAAACATATAAAGTTGTAATTTTGTGACATCAAGAACTATAAGATATGGAGATGGAGCTGTAAAGGAGCAGAGTTTTTGTATGTTATTGAAGTTAGACTGGTGTAAATTCAAATTAGAGTGATACAACTTTAGAATGTTAAACGTAATCCCCATGGTAACCACAAAGAAAATAGTGGTAGTATATATGCTAAAGGAAACAAGAAGGGGATGCATTTCACTATGAAAAATCAACTAAACACAGAAGAAGACAGTAATGTGGGAAATGAGAGATGACGATACCAATAAGGAATATAGAAAACAGATAGAAAGACGACATAAATAAGCCCCTCCTTATCAGTATTTAAGCGTAAAAGGATTAAACTCTACAATCAAAAGACAGAGATTGGCAGAATGAATTTCTTTTTAAAAAAATGGTCCAACTATGTGCTGTCTACAAGAGAATCACTTTAGATCCAAGGACATAAACAGGTTGGAAGTGAAAGGATGGAAACATTTCATGCAAATAGTAGTCAAAGGAGAGCAGCGGTGGCTATACTAATATCAGATAAGATAGACTTTAAAAAAACTTGCGAAAGACAAAAAAGGACATACAGTAACAAAACATTCAAATACAGCAAGAAGATAAAACAATTATAAGCATTTATACACCTGACAACAGACCATTAATATATATGAAGCAAAAATAGATAGTTCTGTGATAATAGTTGGAGACTTCATTCCCCAGTCTTAATGGATAGATCAACCATGCAAAAGATAAAAATATAGAGGACTTGAACAACACAATAAACTATGTCTGTCAGACATATTCAGAACACTCTACCCAATAACAGCATACACATTCTTCTCAAGTGCACATGGGGCATTTTCCAGGATAGACTATATGTTAGGCCATAAATTAAGTCTTGGTAGATTTAAGAAGATAGCTATCATAAAAAGTATCTTCTCCAACCACAACAGGATAAAGGTGGGAATCAATAACACAAGGAAAACTGGAAAATTCACAAATTTGTGGAAGTTAACACATTCTTAACCAATGGCTCAAAGAAGAAATCACAAAGGAAATTAGAAAATACTTAGAGGTGAATGAAAGTACAAACACAACATACCAAAATTAGGCATTGCGGGCTTCCCTGGTGGTGCAGTGGTTGAGAGTCTGCCTGCCGATGCAGGGGACACGGGTTCGTGCCCCGGTCCGGGAAGATCCCACATGCCGCGGAGCGGCTGGGCCCGTGAGCCATGGCCACTGGGCCTGTGCGTCCGGAGCCTGTGCTCTGCAACGGGAGAGGCCACAACAGTGAGAAGCCCGTGTACCGGAAAAAAAAAAAAAAAAAATTAGGCATTGCCTCAAAAACAGTGCAGTGGGGAAAATTTATAGCAATAAATGCTTACTTTAAAAAACAAAGATATCAAATCAACAAGTGAACTTTACAAATTAAGGAACTAGAAAAAGAACAAACCAAACCTAAAGGTAGCAGAAAGAAGGAAATAGTAAAGATGAGAGCAGAGGTAAATGAAATAGAGAATGGAAAATCAATGACCCAAAAGTTGGTTTGTCAGAAAGGTCAACAGAGTTGACGAGCCTTTAGTTAGATGAACTAAGAGGAAAAGAAGACCCAAATTACTAAAGTTAGAAATGAAAGTAGGGTCATTACTACTGACTCTTCAGAAATAAAAAGGATTGTGAGAGGACTATGAATAATTGTACACCAACAATTTGGATGAAATGGACAAATTGCTACAGCCATAAAACCTACCAAGACTAAATCATGAAGAAATAGAAAATCTAACTAGAACTGTAACTAGTAAGGAGATTGAGTCAGTAATAAAAAAAATCTTCCAACAAAGAAAAATCCTGGACCTGATGGCTTCTCTAGTGAATTCTATCAAACATTTAAAGAGTTAACATCAATATTTCTCAAACTTTTCCAAAAAAATTGAGGAGGGAACACTTCCTGATTCACTTTATGAGACCATGGTAACCCTGATACCAAAGCTAGAGAAAGACACTATGAGAAAAGAAAACTATGAACCAATATCTTTTATGAGTGTTAATGCAAAAATCCTCAGCAAAATATTAGCAAACAATTCAGCAGCATAATAAAAGGATTTTACACATGACCAAGGAGAATTAATTCCTGAAGTGCAAGGGTGGTTCAACATATAAAAATCAATCAACATATCACATTAACAGAATGAAGGAAAAAAACCACATGATCATCTTCACTGATGCAGAAGATGCATTTGACAAAGTTCAACATCCTTTCATGATGAAACACTCAACAAACTAGGAATAGAAGGAATCTAAATGAACATCATAAAAACCATATATGAAAAACCCACAGTGAACATCATAGTCAATGGTGAAAGAAGTAAAGCCTTTCCTTTAAGATCAGGAAGACGGCAAGGATGCCTGCTGTCACCACTTCTATCAGTGTAGTGCTGGATGCCCTAGCCAGAGCAATTAGGCAAGAAAAAGAAATAAAAGGTATCCAGATTGGAAAGGAGGAAGTAAGATTATCTCTGTTCATGGATGATATGATCTTATATATAGAAAATCCTAAAGATTCCACAAAGAGACTTAAAGCTAGTAAGTTCAGTAAAGTAGCAGGATACAAAGTCAGCACACAAAAATCAGTTTAATTTTTATATACTAACAATGAACAATCTGAAAAGTTGAAATTAAGAAAACAATTCCATTAACATTGGCATCAAAAAGAATAAAATACTTAGAAATAAACTTAACCAAGGAAGGAATAGGTTTGTACACCAGCAACTACAGAAGATTGCTGCAAGAAATTAAAGAAGACAAATAAATGGAAAGATATCCCATGTTCATGGATTGCAAGGCTTAATATTGTTAAGATGTGTGGTGAGAACATTTAAGATCTACTCTCAACAAATTTCAAGTATGCAATACAGAATTGTTATAATACAGTCACCATGCTGTACATTAGATCCTCAGAGTTGATTAATCGTATAACTGAATATTTGTACCCTTTCACCATCTCCCCATTTCCTCCACCCCCATACTACATTCACTTCACACGTCACCCTAGACCTGCCCACATGCCCTGCTTTCTGGTCCTTGCATCCTTGCATTGGCTTGATTGTTACCATGATCATGGATCCAGGTGTGCTGCGGCAGCAACTGCTCCTGAACTACTGCTGCTCAAGGCACACTCCATCAGTGCTTCACCTCACACCCAGACCCTGTACCCCTTGTCTCCAGGCCTGGGACTTCCCTGCCTCTGCTGAAGTACAAGACACAGCAGGATCTTCTCAGTACCCACAAATGTGCCACACGGCACTGCAACAGGTGTTGATGCCCTCCATGGACTCCAGCCATAGGAGGTGGGACTCAGCCTATTAATTCTTCTCTCTCACACCCTGGACTCTGCAGAGATGTAGTAGCTTCATACAGCCTCTCTGAAAGTTTACCATGAGATTGAACAAATTGGTTTGTCCGGAAGCTATAGCTGGTTCAGTAATGCACCCTCTCTTATTTGCTCTAGCTGCTTCCTTTATTCCTCACTTCTTCCTTGCATTGCACTTGCTGTTAAAGAGCTTTTTCCTCTGGCTCTGTTTTCCAGGGAGGCTGGCAGTCTGCAGTCCTCTGACTTGCCGTTCTAGTGAGCACGCTACAATCTGGGGGGGAGGATGCACCTCGGCAGGACTCAGTTTGCTAGTGACAGAAACAAACTCTGGCCAATGTAAGCAAAAGAAGGGACTTCTTAGAAAGGCATTAGTTTCCTCAAAAAGTTAAAAATAGAATTATCGTATGACCCAGTAATTCTACTTCTGGGTGTATATCAAAAGAATTGAAAGCAAGGTCTTGAAGAAATATTTGTACACCCATGTTTATAATAGCATTATTCACAGTAGCCAAAAGGTGGAAACAACCCAAGTGTCCACCGACAGATGAATGGATAAACAGAACGTGGCATATGTGTATAATGAATATTATTCAGTCTCAAAAGAAAGGGAATCTGATATATACTACAGCATGGTTGTATCTTGAGGGCTGTCTTAGTCCATTCAGGCTGCTATAGCAAAATACCATAAACTGGGTAGCTTATAAACAGAAGAAATTTATTTCTCACGTCTCTGGAAGCTGAGAAGTCCAAGGTCCAGGCATCAGCAGGTTTGGTGTTTGATGAAGGCCTGTTTCCTGGTTTCCAGATGGCTGACTTTGCTGTATCCTCACAAAAGGGGCAAGGGACCTCTCTGAAATGTCTTTTTTTTTTTTAAATAAATTTATTTATTTTTGGCTGCATCGGGTCTTCGTTGCTGCACGCAGGCTTTCTCTAGTTGCGGTAAGCGAGGGCTACTCTTCCTTGTGGTGCGCGGGCTTCTTACAGCAGTGGCTTCTCTTGTTGCAGAGCACGGGCTCTAGGCGCACGGGCTTCAGTAGCTGTGGCACGTGGGCTCAGTAGTTGTGACTCACAGGCTCAGTAGTTGTGGCTCACGGGCTTAGTTGCTCCATGGCATATGGGATCTTCTTGGACCACGGCTCAAACCTGTGTCCCCTGCATTGGCAGGCAGATTCTTAACCACTGCGTCACCAGGGAAGTCCTGAAATGTCTTTTATAAGAGCACTAATCTCATTCATGAGGGTTCTACCCTCACGACCTAATTACCTCCCAAAGGCCCCACCTCCAAATACCATCACACTGGGGGCGGGGGTTAAGTCTCAAAATATGAGTTTACAGTCTATAGCAAGGACGCTATGCTAAGTGAAATAAGCCACAAAGTGACAAATACTGTAGGATTCCGCTTATATGAGGTGTCGAGAGTAGGCAAATTCAGAGACAGAAGGTAGAACGGTGGCTGCCAGGGGCTGGGGGAGGGGTAGTTATTGTTTCATGGGTACAATGTTTCCGTTTTGCAAGATGAAAAGAGTTCTGGAGATGGTTGGTGGTGATGGTTAATGTGAATATACTTAATACCACTGAACTGTACACTTCAAAGTGGTTAAGATGGTAAATTTTATGTCATATGTATTTTACCACTGGAGGTATTAAATGAACACTTCCAGTACTGATGGTGGAATAAAGTGGTCAGGCCACCCCATCGGCAGACAACAATGATAAAATTTGAGCAAAATACGGAAACAAATGCATCCCAACTATTTAAAAGAACTGGAAAGCACCCCCAAGCAGAGAGAAACTAGAAGAGTATTCTTGAAAAACTGCAACTACAAGGGATAAGAATTGGGAGTTTGTGTTTTTCCCCCGATGATGCTGCCCAATGATGCCCTTTGCCATAGTGGAGGAAAAGAGCAGCAGGGCACCACATCCCTATCATCTTGAAATAGCAGAAAACAGAGTTCAGAGCTGAAAAAAAACCCGGGCAGGGACTTCCCTGGTGGCGCAGTAGTTAAGAATCCGCCTGCCAGTGCAGGCGACACAGCTTCAATCCCTGGTCCAGGAAGATCGCACACGCCACAGAGCAGCTAAGCCCGTGAGCCACAACTACTGAGCCCGTGCACCTAGAGCCCGTGCTCCACAATGAGAAGCCCACACACCACAACGAAGAGTAGTCCCCACTCTGCAACTAGAGAAAGCCCGTGTGCAGCCCCAAAGACCCAACACAGCCAAAAATAAATAAATTTAAAAAAAAAAAAAAAACCTGGGCAAACCTCTGGAAGTGAGAGAACCACAGAAGGGATGACACTCAAAATCTGAGTCAACCTTTTGCTCAAATCCCTGCCTGACCACAGATCTATGCATGTGCTACAGACGCAGCAAAGAACAGACAGGGATCTACTCTGGAGAGGCAGCTGCACGGTGAGATTTATGAGTTCACTGCTTTTTATCTGAGTGCATTCCCCAACTGTGTACAGCATGGGTGGTGGAAAGCTGTAGCCTTACTGGCTTGAGGTATCAGAGGATATAACCTGATGACGGTGGAGAAGCTGTGAATTTAGGAGGGAATCCTCAGAAACAAGGACACCACAGAGAGGATGAGCTGCTGAGTATAAAGTTTACTGAGATCCCTGACTGACTGCCAAACTATGCAGGCAGAGGGGAATATCCCCAGCGGAACAGAGGAACAAAGGCTGGGGCTACAAGCTAAAGATAGCAGCTGCTGCACCCAGCCGTGGGAGACAGAATTCGTAGTTTGAATACAGGCAAGTTAACTTCCCTCTAAAACAATAACAACAACAAAACAATCATCGTAAGAACACAGCAGAATCCAGAGACACTACAATATGTTGTCTGAAATAGCCAATTTTCAACCAAAAATTAGGACATGCAAAGAATTGGGAAGATATGATTCATGGTCAGGAAAAAACAGTCAATAGGAATTGACTCCACATGGATCCAGATGTTCAATTTAGCAAAAACATCAAGACACCTGTTATACATGTGTATCAAGGGGCTTCCCTGGTGGTGCAGTGGTTAAGAATCCTCCTGCCAGTGCAAGGGACGCAGGTTCGAGCCCTGGTCCGGGAGGATCCCACATGCGGTGGAAAAATGAAGCCTGTGCACCACAACTGTTGAGCCTGTGCTATAGAGCCCGCGAGCCACAACTACTGAAGCCCGTGCACCTAGAGTCCGTGCTCCGCAACAAGAGGAGCCACTGCAATGAGAAGCCCACGCGCCACAACAAAGAGCAGCCCCCGCTGGCCGCAACTAGAGAAAGCCTGCACGCAGCAACGCAGACCCAACGCAGCCAAAAATAAATAAATAAATTTTAAAATAAAGATGTATCACTAATTAAAGTATAATTATCTTAATTAGTGAACAGACAGGGAAACTCAAAAGTTAAAAACTGTTAAAAAATCAATTTCTAGAGCTGAACAGTATGAAAACTAAAATGAAAATTTTGTGGGGTTTTTTTAGATGGTTTGAATAGCAGATTAGAGATGGCAGAAGAATTAGTGAATTTCAAGATAGATCAATAGGAATTAACCCCAAAAATGGAGAGAAAAAAGATTGAAGAAAAATGAACAGAGCCTCAGATATGGGGGACAATGTAAAGGAGCCGACATATATGTAATTGTCTCAGCAGGAGAGGAAATGGAGAAAGGGACAGGTGACATTTTTGAAGAAATAAAGCCAAAACCACTCCAATCTTGTGGAAAACATTAAATTAAAAATCCAAGAATCTTGGTGAACCTAAAGCAGGATAGAAACAATGGAAACCACTCCCCAGAACATTATAGTCCAACTGCTGAAAGCTGAAGATAAGGAGAAAGCCGTGAAAGCAGTGAGAGAAAAACAACAGGTTATATGGACGGGGACCAATTCTACGACTGACAGCTGACTTCTCAACAGAAACAATAGAAGTCAGAAAACTTTGGAATGTCATTCAAAGTGCCAAAGTTAAAAATGATCAAACAAGAACTCTATATCCAGCAGAATCTTCTAAGTGAAGGCAACGTAAGGACATTTTCTGTAAACAAAAATTGAGAAAATGTGTCGCAAGCAGGTCTGCACCATAAGAAATGCTGAAGCAAGTTGTTTAGGGTAAAGGGAAATGAACTCAGATGACACCTCTGGTCTACGGGTAGGAATGGATGGCAGTGGAAGTGGTAAACTTGTGGGTAAAAGACTAGACACTCAATGTCCAGCCAGAAGACAGGAACCACTCATAATGTGAACAGGGAAATGTTAACACTTATAAATTGGTAAGAGATGGTTAACTACTAAAGTGGGTAAAAGAGAACTTTAAGGATTACAGGAATACCAAATGCAGAAAACAGATGCTTTGTCTAGTGCTCAGGGGGATAAAGTGAGAAGGTGAAATTCAGACCACCCCCCCCCCCATGGAATATGCAGCCTAGCAGTGGTGAAGAAACAGGACAGGACAGTGCTGGCTGAAGCTGGTTCGTAGGAAGTGACCCACTGGTTACCCAGGAAACTCGCTGGAGAGTGAGCACTGGCGGGCCTCCTGCCAGCTGCTGGCTGCTGTGCCGCACAGGTGGATGAAAAGCACCTGGGAACCAGGAAGGGAAGCTGCGGCTTGACTATGGCCTTGCAGTGGCCCTCTAGTGCCCTCTACTGACGACGCTGGAGCATCGTTCAGCAGGCAAAAGATATTTCCGTGGTCCAGCTCCAGTTCCACAAAGCAGGACAAAGAAGGGTAGATTTGGAGCTGAGAGGCAATAAACTAACTCGCACGCTGTATTACTTCTGCTTTCTTAATTCCTTTAAAAGACATTACTATGTAAAGCAAAAGTACTAACACTGTATTGTGTTTATAACAAAGATGTAACATAGATGGCAGAGTGAATGGAGATGTATGTGGCTGTATTTTACCTGAAGGAATCCAATACTAATTCCATGTAGACTGGGATACGTTAAAATGCATACTTTAATCTCTAGAGCAACCACTGAAAAATAATATATGCAAAGACATATAGCTGGAAATCCAATGGGAAAATTATGGGATTCTAAGAAATACTGTATTAACACAAAAGAAGGCAGGGAAAGAGGAACCAAAAGAGATGAGACAAAACAAATCGCAAAATGGCAGATCTAAATCTAACCTAATTGCAACCGAAATTCTATGTAGATGGAATAAAAACTCCAATTACAAGGTAAATGTTATCGTACTAGATGAAAAAGCAAGATCCAACTCTATGCCATCTACAGGAGACACACTTTATACACAAAGGCACAGATAGTTTGTAAGTAAAAGTGTGGAAAAAGAGATACAGACCAACCTCGGAGATACTGCAGGTTCAGTTCCAGACCAACTGCAATAAAACTAAGATTGCAATAAAGCAAGTCACAGGAGTTTTTTGGTTTTCCAGTGCATATAAAAGTTATATTCACATTATACTACAGTCTATTACGTGTGCAATAGCATTGTCTAGAAAACAATGCACATAACCTTAATTTTAAAATGCCTTATTGCCAAAAGAATGCTAACCATCATCTGACAACACTGGGTTGCCACAAACCTTCAATTTGTAAAAATTCCAATATCTGAGAAGCACAATTACGTGGGTATTCCTTGCAGACAGCCTAGGAAAGCTGGAGAGATTATATTACTATCACACAAAATAAACTTTAAGGCAAAGCATATTATTAGGGGCAAAGAGGGACAATTCATAATGATAAAAGGGTCCGTTCATCAGGAAGACATAAAGTTATAAGTGGGTATGCACCTAATAACAGCTTCGAAACGCATGACGCAGTCTGACAGCTAGAGGGAGGACACAGATCCGTAACTGCAGTTGGAGTTTTTAGCCCACCTCTCACGATACCGATGGGACAGCTAGACAACTAAATGATGTAGGACTCCGGAAGGAAGATGGGGAAGCCCACAGAACCTCTGAGGAGGGATGAGAAGCAGGTCTGGAGGCCCCGCTGCTGGGAACAGCCCCCCACATTGCAACCTAGACGCACTTCCACGAGAACCCCGCTGCCTTGGCTCCTGGCCACAGACGCCGCAGGCTGCACCCACCGCTGCCACTGAGGCTGGACACTGGAGCTGGAGCCACGGCCACCTGGGCCCTGACACCTCAACAGCACGACTGCACGGCCCCGGCTCTTCCTGCCACCCGCTTCTGGTCCATCTCCTGAGCCCATCCTCTGAGCCTGCGCGGTGACTGGTAAGTCATCTCACGTGGCTTCCTCCTCCCAGCAGTGGTCATTTCTCCCATTTGTTGATGAGACGGGGGTTTGGAGAATCCTGCAGCAGGAAGTGCCGCCCAGCCCCGGGTCACTCCAGGGCCTGTGGTCTGGAGGCTTTCCCACCAGGCCTCCCTCCCTGCCAACACCCATCAGGACGGGTGCCTCTCCGGGCCTCTGAGGTCCCCCATCCCTGGAACCGTCAGTGCCGTGGGGCAGGGTAGATGCAGCGTGGATGGGGCAGAAGCCTGCTGGGTCTCCAAGGCGGGCCCGCGTTGGAGCGGAGGGCGTCTGTGGGACGGAGGAGCGATGGCCTGGCCAAGGGCTTGGACGGTAGCGGCAGGCATGGCCCCGGCACTCAGGTCCCGTCCACGTGGCCAGAGCAACCTGGGCCACGGCAGGCCCAGCTGGGACTCCCGGTCTGGGGGAAAGAGTTGCCAGGATGAGGGGCCGTCAGGCTTCTCCTCCACGGGTGGGGAGGCCAGCTGTGGAAGGGCCCTCCCTGTGGGCCCAGGCAGCGGAGGGGCAGCTCAGGCCCCTCAGTCAAGCATGGTTTCAGCAGCAATGCCTGCCCCAGCCTGTTCCCTGGGGAGGTGAAGCGAGGCCCACACAGTGAACACGGCCTTCCAGGGAGCTGCCTGGCTGGAGGGTGAACTCATTGAGGCCCTGGGCTCCAGGGACTTCCAGAAGCAACCTTGGAGGTATCCAGGGCCTGCGTGCATGTAGAGGGAGTGGGAAGGGGGCACAGTGCCTTTGGGGACATTGCCATTCCCAGGACTCCCTAGCAGCCTTGGGGTACAAAGTCCCCAAGAAGCCATTGTGGTGGCTCTCGGGACCGGGCACAGGGATTTCAGAATTCTGGGGGCAGATCCCTGTCCTGGCCCTCAGTCCACTCTCGAGGGACATCAGGTGCAGGTGGCAGCCCCGGAAGCCGAGGAGAAGAGCCACTGGTGAAACCCAAGCGGCCCCTCCTGCCCTGTACCCCCCTCCGGTGGGCCGCCGTGCCCTTGGTGACCCCGAGGACCCTCCATCCCGCTTGGACCATCAGCGTTTGGAGCCTAGATCCTGGGCCTGCAGGCAGTGACTCACTAGTGGGGCCTGGTCCCCGGGGCAGGGGAGGCTTCAGCGGAAGAGGGTGCACAGCACGCGGGCGCTGCTCCGCACGCTGTCCCGCCACTGGGACCTGTCCAGGCTCCCTGGGAGAGCCGGTGGGAAGTAAACCCGCCCCGGGAGCGAGGGAAGTTTGTGTTTCCCACAAAGGGAGGATGACCCGAGGCGGGAGCAGGCTCTTCAGATGGGTCTGAGGTGGGGAAGCCCCAGAGGCTGGCCCCTGCCGTGCCGCAGAGCTGGGTAGCCGGGGACCGAGCCGGGCAGGAGGCGGGGGAGGGCAGCCGTCCCAGCAGGCTGGCTGGACCACCGCAGGGAGCGTGCTCAGTCACCAGCAAGGCAGGGCCACTGTCTCTTAGGGCGTCCTGTGCACCAGGCGAGGAGGTGAGCAGTGACAGCAGTCTTGCGCCAAGAGCCCCGAGAGAAGGGGCGCCTGCCCAGCCCTGGGCCCTTTACCCCAGACTGATGCTTCGTGACAGCAGCCAAGCAGACATGCCGTGCCTGGAGGGCAGAGCCGCCCCGGTCTGCTCAGAAGGCCTTCGCCCGGGCAGGGAAGGCGGGCGGGGCTGTTTGCTTGGCCGGCTTGGGGCTGCGGGGCGACAGTCTGCCCAGGACCAAGGTGAGCCAGCTCTATCCCCTGTCCTGCCCAGCTGGCAGAATGCCATCAGTGAGGGGACAGGGCCTTCAGGGAGGCTCCGTGGGCAGGGGAATGCTGGCTCTCCCGCCCCCTCCCCTGCCCTCCCCTCCAGCCTGTCCGTCCCTCCACACCCAGCCAGGTGCCCACCCCTGCTGGCTGCAGCCTGGGGCCTGTGCTCCCGCCTGCAGGCAGCTGTGCCGGACAGGGAGCTTCCTGTGTGACAGGTGGCATGCTGCGGCCCCGCAGGGGACCTGACGAGGGGGGTGCCCGTGGTGGGTGCGCAGTGGATTCTCCACCCTGGAGGGAGAGCAGCAGTCTTGTCAGGGACAGGGTTGGGCTGTGGTCGCTCTCTCCAGCACCAGATTAGCCTTGCAAGTCACCGGCTTCTCGAGGGGGCACGGGGACAGCACCTGCACCCTGCTCCCAGGTGCCGGGTGCTGCAGCGCCCTGAGCCCAGCCTGGGAGCCGGCTGCTCACACTTACTAACAAAAAGGAAGCCGACCGCAAACCCTGTACCCTCTGGCCACGCCAGGAATAGTCCACGAGATGCGATATTTTGAAGACATGAGCTGGACAGCAAAGACTGTAGGCCAGCCTTCTACCCCGGACGTCTGGCGCCCCGGCTGCTGTATTTTGGTGACCGAACCATTTTAGCCTGCAGAACATGTTGCTTCTTAGAAATTTTGGATTGAAATACCATCCGGCGGCAGCTTATTCTTATCAGCCATGCGGGAACACAGGGCGGGCCTGGCGGCCCGGGGCTGGGGGCCCGGCCTCTGTCCCCTCTGTGCGGGGGACTGAGGTGCTCATGCCCAGCTCGCCCATCCGCTGGCCCAGCTCACGTCCACCTTCCCCGCCCTGGCCCCAGAAATGTAGCCCACAGGGGACTGGGTCCTCCCTGGCCCCCCTGAGCTGCCCGCTCCCTGTGTCCCCCCCATTCCTGTCCCCCTGTGAGGGCAGACTCACGGTCCCTGAGTGCAGGAGAGGACACTGCACCCCAAGAGTTAAGGGACACCACGGTCACACAGGGACCAGGACCCCAGCTCTGGCTCTGAAGTCCAGGGCATTGCCTTGGGGCTGCAGGGACTGTGGTTGGCCGTCAAGCTGGGGTGGCCTGTCCCTTCATTATATGAGGCCTGCTTCCCAGGCCCTGCCGGACAAGGGTCCCTGAGGGTGGCGGATCCCCCCTCCCTCGTTCCCTCTGCAGCTCAGCTCCAGGACCTAGGGTCCCACCGCCGGGCTGCAGCTGAAGGGTGAGCCCCCCGTGAGGTGGAGGCTCCCCAGGCCCGCCGTGCTGGGGGCCTGTTCCCAACCCCCGACCTGCCGCGCGGCCAGGTGAAGTGGGTTCAGTGGCAAGGCCCCAGCTATTTTTAGTGTCTTCGGCTCCAAGGCCGCTGTACAGCACTGTGCCCCAGCCTCTCTGGGCCCCAGAGACCTCCCCTCCCTGGCGGCATGGCCAGGACTGCAGGTCCCTGCAGGGCCTGGAGGAAAGCCTGTGAGATTTCCCGCAGAACTCTCGTCCTTGCAGACTCGGGCCTGCATCCCTCCGCTCTCCGGGTCAGCGACTTCTCCCCAGAGCTGGGCGGCAGGGCCGAGCCGACATCTGGACCAGGCCGCACCGCGGGGCTGCAGGTGCCACAGGCCTTCCTAACCCGGAGTCGCCGTGAGCAAAGCAGGGCCCTGTGCGCCAGCTGCCCGCGTCCCCGAGCTGCCACCGTTGCCACGGCCCCACCCCTGCACCGCGCCCAGCGTAAGCAGACACGACGGGCCTGCGTCCAGGGAAGTCCCCCTCCCTGGAGTCTGCAGGGCCCGGAGCCCTGCGGTCACAGCCCAGGCCACGCTGGGGTCGGTTCCCAAACCTCCCGAGGTGGCCACGAGGTCTCTTATGCCCCCCTGCGGGTGAGGAAGTTGGGGCTCTGAGAGGTCTCACGGCCCGTCAAGTGCCCGGAAAGCAGAGAGTGAATAAGAACTTGGGTCCAAGCAGTTCATCTGAGCAGATCCCGGGAGGCAAGGAGGAGCCTGGACACAGCCGGCGCAGGCAGAGTGATGGAGCTGGTCACCCGTGCAGGCTCCCGGGCTCAGTCTGCTGGGGACGCTGAGAAATCGTGTATCACACACCTTGGGATGGCCGATCAGAGGGGGGGAAGCTGGTACTTATCCAGGGGCTCCTGAGCCAGGTGGGGGGGGGGCTGATGATAACACTCTAGCACTTACCGCTGGGAGGGGCTGGGCGGCCTTCCTGGCTTCAGAGAAACCCGTGATCCCTGGGGCCAGAAAGACTGCTCAGCTGGGGCGGGCCTGACACAGGACCCGGCCTTGTCCAGCACTGTTCAGTACGGCTGCGCAGAAATTGGGGTTCGGGACAGGGCCACCCAGAGAGCACATCAGATCTGGGCCTTGGGGCCTGGCCAGGTGCAAGCTTCAGCCATGCGGCCTGGAAAGGAAGGTGATGATGCTGACAAAGACGTCTGCTCCTGCAAAACGCCCAGAGACTTAACGATCCACGAAAGCCTTTGCTTTTCAGCCGCAGCAGTTCGGTCCAGGGCCCCACAGAGCGGACTCTGCAGGGAGCCACCTGCCCAGGGCTCAGAGACCCCGAGACCAGGTCTCCCGTGATCAGGAACAAGGATGTGGTCACAGGGCGACCTCCGTGGAGGAGGACAGACATCCCAGTGCAGCTCCATCAGGGCCTGGATGGGGGAGAGGCGTCCGGGGCTCATGGTGGGGCTCTTAAGTGCCGTCCCTGAGGCCCCAGGAGCCGTCCCAGGGTTGTCAGGGGCCGAGAATGCAGACAAGCCCGTCTGAAAGTGCCTGCTTTGGCACCATGTGTACTTGCTAAGTCGTGAGCCTGTCCTAGAACTGGGCTCACTGGTGGAGCTGCTGTGATGTGAGAGCGGGAGGCCCAGGCTCCCGCAGCTGCGCTCAGATCTCAGCTCCACCACTCAGGGGCTGTGTGACCCTGGGTGGGTTACTTCCCCTCTCTGGGCCTCACTGTTCTCATCTCGAAAACAGAGATGGTGGAACCTCCCACGGGGCAGTAGTGAGGATCAAGTGAGATGACTATGAGGTGCACTCAGAGAGCTGGGCAGAGTGAGCTGGGGGAGGGGCTACCACCATCATCATCATCACTATTATTATTAGCAGTGTCGAGTGGACAGACGCTCTTCCTTTTCAGATGCACTCTATGGCTTCTCTTATGACCCACACTCAGGGGCTCCTGTGTCCCCTCACTACCTCCCCCCCTCTATCCCTACAAGGGTCTGAATCGGGAAGGGCCAGCTGGGCCGAGGCTGGGGCCACAACCGAGGGCCACGCCTTCCTTGTCCAGAGGTTGGGGACAGGTCTGGAGGGTGGGGTACAGGCTGAGGTGGGAGGGGAGTTGGGGTGCCCCAAGGGGTCGCAGGGGTTGGGGGCAGGGGTGAGCACCCAGTGCACACCCAGGGCTCAGGGAGCGTTCTTTTCACCCAGAGACAACACAGGAGAAATGAGTGTTCATGGTTTTTCTCCCAATTCAAAATGAAGATAACTTTATCGAGACTCATAGACAAAAATTATACAGGCAGACCTCAGAGATACTGCGGGTTCCGTTCCAGACCGCCACCGTGACGCAAATACCGCAATAAGTGAGTCGCGTGAATTTCTTGGTTCCCCAGTGCATCTAAAAGTTATGTTTACCCTATACTACAGTCTATTACTACTGTGCAATAAATAGCCTTGGTGTAAAAGAAGTACATACCTTAATTTAAAAGTACTTTATTGCTAAAAAAACGCTAGCCATCATCTGAGCCTTTAGGGAGTCATGGCAGTCACATCAGAGATCGCTGATCACAGGTCACCATGACAATAATGAAAAAGTGTGATCTATTGTGAGGATTAGCAAAATGTGACGCAGACGTGAAGTGAGCAAATGTTGTTGGAAAAGTGGTGCCTGTAGACTTGACGGACGCAGGGTCGCCACAAACCTTCAACTTGTAAAGAAAGCGCAGTATCTGCAAAGGGCGATAAAACGAGGTGTGCCTGTACCCTCACAGTCAGTGCTCTAGATTATTTCCCAGAGAAACTGGCCTGCCTGCTTCGCGTCGCTGGAACGTTCTCATAACTGAGAGTTTGGTGGGCCCTCAGCTGTTCCCTGGGGCTGAGGGCCGTCCATGTGGCCTGCCTCCCGGGTCACGTGTGGGCTGGAGGTCAAGGCCACCTGGGGACCTTCTGGAGCCGACACCCAGTCCCACACCCAGACGTTCACCCCCCTTGGACCCCTCGCTCTCGGCGGAGCCTTCTTCTCCGTGTTCTCCCTGCCAACCCGGGCCCAGGCCCACGGCCTCCGCGCCCCAGACAGACCCCCCTGCTGCCGAGACCCCTGCCTGTCCTGGGTCCTCCGGCCCGGCCCCGCCTCCCCACTTCCCGGGAGCTGGCTGCCTGCCCTGCGGGTTCTGGGCCCCGCACTCCAGAGAACTGGTTTTGTCCAAGGTCTTCTGGACTCTCCCCTTTGGCATGTGCGGCTGTGGTTGTGCTGCCCCCCAGTGACCCCTAGGCATGATTCGGAAAGAGGCCCCCCCTTCCTCTAGACCCTTCACTCCATCTAATGGAAAGTGGCCGTAATTTTGCTTAGTTAGAACGCGTCCCTTTGCTGTACCCAGGGCTGAGATGTCTGCATTGAGAACAGTACCTTCTTAGATGTCTGACGTCGTGCGGTGCACAGCCTGTCAGAAGCATCTAACGTAGGTGCTCTCTTCACAGTGCAAACTTTGGATCCCGTCGGCGCCCTGATGGGGTGCCTTCTGGGGCTCCCCATTACCCTTGGATAACCTCCAGGTTCTTCCCCACAGTCTTCGGGCGCCGTCCCCTCCTCCAGGACGCCGCCTCCTCCTGGCTCAGCCACGGCTCACCTCAGCAAAGCCCTGCCAGGCCCCTGGACTTCCCTGGAGGGCCCTGACCCTGTCCCATTCGTGGTTTCATGTTCGCTCGTGGGACACTTTAGTGAAGGTCTCCTGTCTGGATGCGCTACAGGGACACGTGGGTGCTGATGGCCCACGTGGACCCCCCTGCACACAGCCTGACCCCTGGAGGCCCTGAGAAGGAAGCGGTTGAATGACTAAGCACGCTGTCCTGGAAACTCGCTCTTCTGCTGTTCCCCAGCACCTGCCCCCGCCTGGCCCTTCTCCCACAGTCCTCGACTTCTCCTGGGCCCCCATCTCAGCAGACCCCAGCCCTGAGCACCACCTGGCTCGCCAGGCCCTCGTCCATCGGCCCAGTCTATTTTTCCTCCATCACCTCCCCAGGCCCGAGCCTTCTGCTTGCCGACATGTGCGGTCTCCCCAGGGCGGGTCCTCAGACGCCTCCCCCACAGCTGCTCCCGCCCTCCACTCCCTTCCCACCAGTGCGTCCTCCATACCGGCCCCCAAGGGACCTTCTCCAGGATGCATAGCAGTGTCCGTCTGCCCAGGTGCCTCCCCTTCTGTGGCTCCCCCGGGCCCCCAGGATCAACCCCAGCTTCCACGCCTTTGCTCGCTGACATTCACCAGCGCGCCCTCCAGCCCTTTGCTCCTGCCACGCCCTCCCCTCTGCCTGGACATCCCTGGCCAGCTGATTGCACTCAGGCATCCCCCCACTGGGGAGCCCCTGTGATGGCCCCAGGCCCCCAGCACCGGGTCCCCACCTGTACTGACCACACTGGACGTTGGCTGTTTCCCCACTAAAGTGAAGCCCTTTAAGGGTAGCGACCTTGTCTTATTCATCCTCAGACGTCCCTCCTCCGGCTGGCAGACACAGCCCCCCGGCACTCTTCAGTTACCTCCTCAGGCGTTTGGACCCGCTCTGCGTGTTCTGCGGCAGAGTGACACGCGGGCGGCGGGTTCTCGGAAGGACTGAGTTGCGCAGCCGTCGGGGTGCTGGGAGGGTCCCAGGCCGGCAGGCTGCGCACAGAAGCGGCTGCCCCTGCTTTACCAGAACGGGACTCGGCCGGGCGTTGCTTGCCCCAGGGGTTAGGGTCTGGGTTCTCCAAGCTCTTGGCTTTTGGAGGTGATGAGCTCACCGTCAACCAGCGAGGCTGAATTCCACCTCCTAAGTACAGACAGAATCGCATTCTCAGAATATGTATAAACCCTTATTTTAGGACTGGACAATTGGTGTCAACCTGATGATGTCGGCATGATTTTTTGGGGCCTGTCTGTGTATATTCAGGACGGTGGTATGTTGGGAAGGTCAGTAACTTGGCCAGTGTCATCGTGAACAGCACTGGCCTGAGAGAAGGGGACAATGGATTTACAAAGCCCAGGACTTTAAGCCAGTTCCTCTGGGGACAGAGTGCACAGAAGAGGGCTGGTGGCCCGAGAAGTCGCTTGAGGACACCTCAGAGCCAAACACGCCTTTTCATTTATTTTGATAGGTGGAATTTAGTTTTAATTAAGAGAATACTTCATGAGATATTTTCAAAGAGAAAAGAGATCTTAATAATCTAAGCTCTCGTTACACCCCTCAGCTATTAAATCTTTATAAATCACTGCTGGCAGCTTGGAGAGGAGGCCGGGTTTCGGAGGCAGGAGTGAGAGGAAAGCGGGGGCTTGAAAGTGGCCGAGGCTCATCTTCCCACCTGGGGCCTCAAGGTCAAAGGTGAGGGCTGCTCCCTGGGTGACATCATGGGAGGGAGCAGTTCTGACAATCGCAGTCGATAATGGGAAAACTGAGGCCAGGGTGGAACCAGCTGCCAGAATCCCGGCGGCCGCCTGAGGGCACCTGGACGCTCGCCCAGCGAGCTGGCTTCACCTCACTCTTGCTGAAGTTACCCCACTCTGAAATTGGGGCGTTTCAGCACCCAGGGGAGACACTGCGCCTGAGTTATTTTTACTGCCCCAAGTGAAAGGATGCATGTCCACTGGCTGTGTGCATCACCGGGACCTGTTTCTGCTCCCCTGATTCTCTCCTCCCTCCTCTGAGGTGTTCAGGCTCATGGAAACTGACGGAGGCTCAGGGCCCTGAGGACTCACCAGGCCTCTGGCCACAACGCTGCTTCCTGCTGAGAAGGAATGCCTGGCCAGGGCCCTGTGGGTGCATTTCCTTCTCTTTGGGTCCCCTGTCTGCACTTCAAAGGCTCCCAGCCCTGAGCTCCACCACCCCTGCGTCCCCGCGGCTCCCGCAGGTCTCCCGGGACTTGGGACAGGAGCCTCAAACTGCACGCGTCCAAGCCTGTGACAGCCCCACCCTCCCCGCACCTCCCGCCCCAGGCGCCTGGGCTGGAGCCCTTGGAAACTCGGCATCCACCCGACTTCTCCCTCCAATGGCCAGCTGGTCACCGAATCCTGTTGATGACAGAGACTAGCCCACCTTAGATCAATCCCAGCCTCCCACCTGCCGGCTGCAGACCCTCAGCACTGCTGTCCCCAGGCCCGGTCGGTCACAGCAGCCAGCCACTCTGCCCGTGGCTGTCTCGGTCCACATTGTGCCCAGGGTTCCCTTCCTAAAAGGGATGTGAGCATCCCGTCACTCCTCTCTCAGCCATCTTTGCCTGGAGCCCACAGACAGGATTCAGACCTGCTCCCAACCTTCCCAGCACAGCTGGCGACGACCCCAGGGGGTTCCTGCTGCTCCTCTGTGTCCTGAATGCACGACACCCCGGTGTCCCTCTGCCCCAGCCCATCTCCGGTTCACGGCCCCCTCAGTCTGGATGGCCCCAGCTGGTCCTGAGAAGCAGTTTAACCACTGCTGCCTTTGTGGAGCCTAAGAAACCCAACTAATGTCATAGAATAAATGAAGGAATGAATGAATGGATTCTTCTCCAAAAGAAGGAGAAGTGGCCCTTTGTTCCTTACCTGCCGCTGCCATCGTGGAATCACAGCACCTCTGTGATGGGAGGGAGGTGGACATCCTCTGGGCCTCTTCGTAAACAAGGAAACGCTGAGGCAGAGGTAGGACTGGCCCCAGCCTCCTGACTGCCGGGACAGACCAGGGTCCGCAAGACCACAGTCTCCTAAACGGGACCACCCTGAGCTGCAGGCCAGAGCAAACATCTCTCGAAGGCCTCATCAGAGCCTTCTCCCCGGCAGCTCCTCCCTGAGGGACCAGCCAGGGAGACCTCTCGGGTGCCTCTGAGAAGAGTCCAAGGTCCCAGTGTCACTGGATTGACATGCTCTCTTGTTCAGTGTCGAGGATCAGGTCCGCAAAGAAAACTTCAAGGGACTATGGCAAAGTTCCCACGTAAGCAAGGCGTCTTTTTTCTTTTCTAGCAACTAGTCCTAGAGCCCAGCACAGGTAGTAATCACAGAAGGAGAAGACATATACTCTCTGCAGCCACGCCCTGGAAAGAAAAGCATGTGTCTCCAGGAGAAAACAACTCAGTGGCTTAGTTGGAAACTATTTGGAAAACATGCCTACCTGCCACCCCTCTGCTGACATCAGGCACCGTATATCGGCGAAACCCCCTCATCATTACAGACTGGGTCTTCTGCACCTCATCCACTGTCAGCTAGGACACTTTACTGCAAGTAACAGATCCAACTGGATTAAACGAGAAGGAAAGCCGTGTGTCCTTTCCCAGGAAGGGCAGCTCTGGGCTGAGCGGTTCACCCCTCAGTGGCATCTTGAAGGGCCATTCTCTGACCCTTTTGCCCTGCCGTGCTCAGGTGAGTCCCCAGATGGTTGCGATGCAGCTGACACGATTCTGGGTGTCACGTGCAGACCCAAACAACAGAAGGAAAAAAGTCATCTTTGCTCTCTGTCTTCTATCAGCCAAGAAACCTTTCCCAGCATCCCTCAGAAGCCAGCCCCCCACATCTCATTGGCTAGGATTGGGTCACATGCCCTATGCTAAGCCAGTCATTGGCTAGGAGAACCATTGGCTTAGCCAATCAGAGTTTACATCTGAGGCACACGGGGCAGGGCCTGGTACCCAGAACAAAAGTGGGCTCTGTCAGCACGGACGGCCCCCTCTGTGTGTTAGTCAGGTCCCCGTGCTTGTTCTGCCGAAGGCTGTCATAAAAGCCAGTTGTACCTGTGGCAAAACCCTCAGGTGGCGCTGTGCTCTGCCTGTGTCTGGGTCAGTCTGAGGTCCCTGTGGGAGGAGAAGGCTCTTTCTAGAACTTTCTGGAAACTGGAAGGACCTCCACTGCATGTTGCCTGAGGCCCCCTCGCCTAGAAGCTGTGTGCGACCCAAACGCAGCTCCCAGAGTCGCTCACTTAATCCCCACGGCAGCTCCGGAGCTGGGGAGACGGGAGGGCAGAGGCCGAGGCCAGTCACCCGAAGCTCCACATCTGGTAAGTGGGGGAGCTGGGCTCGGACCCAGAGCTCCTACTGTCACCCACACCCGGCCAGCGAAAGCCTTTTTAAAAAATTGAATGTAATTTGCATACCATGTAATCTGCTCTTTTGGAGTGTACGATTCAGTGGTTGTTGGTATATTCACAAGGTTGTGCAACTACCACCACAATCGATTTTAGAACAAGTTCACTACAACCAAAAGAAACCACTCACCCCTCAGTGGTCACCCCCTGTTTCCCGCCCGCCCGCCCCAGGCAACCACTGGTTTACTTTCCGTCTCGTAGATTTGCTGATTCTGGACACTTTATATACTGGCATCCTACAGTACGTAGACCTTTGTGTCTGGCATCTTCCACTTAACATCGTGATTTCGAGGTCCATCCATGTGTAGCAAGCGTCAGCGCTTTGCTCCTTTTACTGCCAAACAATACCCCGTGGTGCGGGCACACCACACTGTGTTTATCCCGTCCTCAGCTGCTGGGTGCTGGGCTGCCTCCAGCTACTGGCTGCTGTGACTAATACCGCAGGGAGCAGTCATATACAGGCTTTTGCACGGACGGAAGTTTTCATTCCTCTAGAGTAGATACCCAGGAGCGGCATCGCTGGGCGAAAGTCCTTTTTACGAGGTGAAAGCAAGGGTTAACCGGGGGTGGGGGGTCAGGGTGTTCTGAGCCCTGGAGTGGGGGGTAGGAGGTCGTGGTTCTGGCTGTGCTGTCTAGAGGCTCTGGGACCTTGGATAGATCACGGCGACAAGGGTCCTGGAGTAGGTGCTCCCAGCCCTGCCCTGGGAGGGTACCTGCAGGCCCACTTCCTCCCTGCCACCGTGCTGGGGAGAGATGACGGTGCCCACCCACAGAGGGCATAGAAGGCACTGTGTGTGGGCATCTGCTGTGGCTTTGGCTCCCTGACCAGGCCCTTTTCTCCCAGAGGTGGGAAGACACTGCCCTCCTGCTGTGATCAGCACCCGTTTTTCATCTGCACTTGAATGTCTACACTGCTTTACTCTGTGGTGTCCACTTAGACTTGCAAGTAAGCCTTAGCTAATTCTAATAAAATAGCCGTGCAAAGCTCTGCCAGAAATTTAATTGTATTTACCGAACAGCTGATAAATATTTACTGCAAATCTCATTGCTCCATAAAATTGGAGACTGCACCTTCTGCCTGCTTTTCTGGCTGAGAGACAGGGCCGGGGAGAGAGGCAGACAGGGCTGGGAAGGGGAGGGGGAGGGTTTGACCTGCCTACTTGTTACAGCGTAAGCTGGTCCTTTGTTTGGGTTCTCTGTAATGAGATCTGATCACTCACCAGAGCCTTTGATCTGAGGTTGGTCATTTTATTCAGAAAGCAAGCGCTTACAAGGGTTCATTTCAGTTGCAATTCCAAACCAGATCTCCTTGATTATGCATGGAAAGCTTACAAAATTTTCCACTGAGATGATTTTTGAATTAACTGAAAACTTAGCAGTTTCATAATTTTTGAAGTCTAGATTTTTGCCTCTCCTTCTTGGTCTCATAAGTCCATCCCTGGGTCTTTTTAAACCTGAACTTTGCCGTAGGCTGAGTCCTCGAAGAAAGATAGATACCCCCTTTCTGCCTGGCACCCGCTGAGGCCTCCCTGTCCGTGTCTCGCAGCCTTGAGGGCAACATCCTCTGCGACCGGTTCAAGAGCTTCCAGGGGAGAAACATGATGGAGCCTCGGGAGCGAGCCAAGTTCAAGCGCAAGTACAAAGTGGAGCTGGTGGAGAAGCGGGCGTTCCGCGAGATCCAGTTGTAGCTGCCGCGAGATGTTGGAGCCCCCGCCCTTCAATAAAGCACCTTCTGACCGACAACAAGAAAAGACAGATACCCTTGACATTTAAAAAAATTAGTGGAAAAGCACAAAATCCCGTCCAGTGCTACACTGAAATGTAGTTACAGCTCTTTCCTTGTGCCCAGTGAGAATTTAATCATAGCAAAATCTTAATGTTTAATATTGAGATCTTTATCCAAGAAACCCAAAACATATTTTACAAGGGGCAGCTTGGCATTTTCCAAACCTGCTGGCAGAGCTCCCTGGATCTAATTTGAAGCTGTGACCCAGTGACCCTGACTTTTACCCAAATCTGAAGTTTGGGGCCCCAGAGGTCAGAGACCTAAAGGCAAAAAGCATGGGCTTGGAGGCATTGCTCTGGGAATTCCTCAAGGGCTGGTTCCTATTTGCTTCCAGGACCCTCAGGAGCTCCAGAGTCTCTAACTGGGCCACAGGCCTCATTTATGGAGTGGGGGGCTCTGACTCTTCGGGGAACAGTCCTGGTTGACATCTCTGCAGGTCAGTGTGAGTCACATGCTGGAGGGTCAGAGGGTCAGAAGGCCAAGGACGAGACCTAGGAGAAAATCCCTCTTTTTCTCCATCCCTGCAGTTATAGGGGGTTAGCATGCCTTTAGGGCAGCTAGATTTCTGTAGTGGACACTATGTTTCTTTTCTTTTTTTTTTAATTTTTAAAATGTTTTGGTGTGCCATGCAGCATGTGGGATATTAGTTCCCCAGCCGGGGATCAAACCCATGCCCCCAGCAATGGAAGCACAGAGTCTGAACCACTAGACCGCCAGGGAAGTCTCTGTTCCTTATGTTTCTTTTTCTTTAAAAAATTTTCTTGTTGTAGTGGACACTATTGGTGCCTGTATTAGTTAGCTTTGATGTATAACAAACAACCCAGAAACTTAGTGACTTAAAATAACAAGCCCTTATTGGCCTTTGATGACGTGTGTTGGCAATTTGGGCTGGGCTCAGCCGGGTGGTTCTACTGGTCTTGCCTGGGCTCACTTATGTGGCTCAGCTGAGGTTGGATGATTCAGGACAGCCTGACACGCATTTCTGGCAGGCGAAGGCAGGTGAAAGCTATTGGTCAGAATGCCTTGGTTCCCTTCCATGTGGCCCTTTGGGAGTCAGCTTGCTTTTGTTCCCATACTCTCAGGGTTCCAAGTGCCACAGGAGAGCATAAACCAATACACGAGTACTTTTCAAACCTCTGCTTGCATCATGTTTGCTCATGTCCCATTGGGCAAAGAAAGTCACATGCCAAGCCCAGACCTGAGTGGGGAATAGACCCCTCTTGATGGAAAAAGAACCAAGTCAAGTGCAAAAGGGCATGGATGCAGGGATAGGTGGGATCTGTGCCTGTTCTGCAATCGACCACAGAGTCCCCCCAGACCACCTTTACAGGGCTGGTGTATCCATTCCCCAGCTGCTGTGCGTGCTGGCCACGAGCGAAGCTGCTTCTCCTCCGGAGAATGGCCTCAGCTCATGAGAGCCACGCACCCCAGTTTATATTCTTCCGCTCTGCCTGGGGGGCGGGGCTTGCAGCCAATGGGTCCATGTTTCTCCACAGTGTGCCCTGGACACTCTTCCTGTTGAGAGGTGGGGTCTATGTCCCCTCCCCTTGAATCTGGGTGGGCTGGTGACTAGCTTGTAACCACCAGGGAATGGCGAAAGGGACACTACGTGACTTCTAGTGGAAGGTTATCAAAGGCGATACAGGTCCTGCCGTGCTGACTGGAAGCCTGCTCTTGAAGCCCTCAGCCTGCCCGTCGACCCTGAGGCTGCCGAGTCATGAGGGAGCCCAGGCGCCCCGCCTGGAGTGATGCCCGGCCAGCCCCGCGCTGTTCACACTTTGCCATCATCTGACTGAGCCCGACAGAGACCCTACCCAGCTAAACCTTTCCCAAATTCCTACCCACAGAAGCAGTGAGAGATAATAAAATGATTGCTGTTGTCTAAGCCCCTACGTTCTTATCTAACTATTTGTGCACTGATCTTCTTAGACCGTGGCCATCTTCCTATCATCATGAGGAACACAGATAAGATGGGGTTTCCCCGGGACTTGGGCTACTGTGTCCAAACTGCTGGTCCTCCATTCTCAGTCCTGCACAGGTCACCGTGTGTGTGTGTGTGTGTGTGTGTGGCCTTTTAGTCTCATTTGTCTTTCCACCCCCAGAGCCTCTCAAACTGCTTAGCTCACAGTAGTGTCCATGAATGTTCGTGAAACTTCCTACACCTCAGGGCCCTCATGTCTTTAGCCAGACAGATCTTCCATGTCTCCGGCAAGCCATTCTGCCCCTCTAACCTCCTTTCCACTAGAGGATGCAGGAGAGAAATTTCCAGAACAGTAGGTGCCTCTGCGGTTGCCCAGCGGAAGGGACGGTGCTGGGGTCGGTTAAAGGTCTTCTCTGTTGGAAACTCTGGAAGCACGCCCATTTCCAAAGGACCCGAAATTTGTCTGGGCATGCTCTCCGCCTGCTGTGTGCCCCTCCAGCCTGTTGGAGCAGATCCGTAATCCTGGGAGTGCAACTCTGCAAGACAAGAGGACCTAGAGTTTTCAAGGACTGGGAGAGCGGGGAAGGGCCAGGCAAGAGCTGGTTCCTGGGGTCAGAGCCTTCAGGGTTAGGATGCGGTTTAGAGGCGTTGACATCGGTTCCCAGCCACAAAGCCTGCCCACACATTAGCCTGTGCTTAGCAGCTGGGTCTGGGGGATGAGTGACACCCTTCATCACCCAGGAGGCTGGAGGTGGTGGATAGAGGAATGGTACGGGGAGAGTGGCTGGCGGAGGAGTGATGGGGGAGGAATGGTGAGTGGCAGGCGTGGGAGGGATGGGGTGGGGGGAAGAGCAGGGGAGGGTTGTGGGGATGGTGAGGGGCAGGCGGACGATAGGAAGGTGTGGTGAGGGGTTGTGAGTGGCAGGGAATGGCTTGGAGGAAATCCCAGCATTTTTGAATCTTTTTTTTTTTTTGCGGTACGCGGGCGTCTCACTGCTGTGGCCTCTCCCGTTGCGGAGCACAGGCTCCGGACGCACAGGCTCAGCGGCCATGGCTCACGGGCCCAGCCGCTCCGCGGCATGTGAGATCTTCCCGGACCGGGGCACGAACCCGCGTCCCCTGCATCGGCAGGCGGACTCCCAACCACTGCGCCACCAGGGAAGCCCAATCCCAGCAGTTTTGAAAGATCCCAACGTCTATGTGTGTAGCTGAACGATGCTACTGGATTTGGCCTAATTACAAAAGGTATTAGGAGGTGTACGTTTAGGATGTCTTGTTTTCTGGGCAAATGTCAGAGATTCTACTGCATTATTAGGGTTTCAGGTCTTCTAACAATACGGTGACAGCTGGACCCTTGTCCAGGGGCAAAAACCTCACAATACACGATTCTGAAATCACATTCAGCGAGTTCATGGCTGCCTCGTTTCCAAGTCCATTCCAGGGGTCATGAAGCTCGAAGCTCGCACAGAGCGAGGTTAAAGAGGGGTTCGGGGAGATGCCTTCAAAGGCAGTTACTAGCAGCATGAGTTGGGCTCACAGAGTGGGGTGCTGCGATCCCCCCCCGCAGGGCTGGGCAGCCTTTGGGGGTTTACAAGTGGAACAGACTCGGGGTAGATGCCATTCCTCAAGTGTCCAGTAAACATTTTAAGTGGATGAACGAATGACTATTTCAGAGATACGTAAGTGGATGTTAATTTTTACTGATCCTGGGGCAAAGTCCATCTTATTTATCCTTAAAAATGGTGGGAGAAGAAGTGGAATCAAGGCTCTGGACCAACTGGGGGACTTTTCCTTAATCCTTTTCTAACTTTTTGTTTTCTTTGGGGACTCAAGAGACGCCACATTTACCCGAGTCCCGTTTCCTAACGACCCAGGTGACTTCAGACAGACGCAGGCCTATTCAAATTGTTTCCCGGAGAGGACAGGGTCAAAGGGAAGCCCAGGGTCCACGGTACCGTTTCCGGGGAGCGACCTGGAAGCCGCTGCCCAGAAAAGCCTTGATTGGGGGGCCCTGGCTGCGCAGTTTCTGCATTTGGAGTTGCAGAATGAAGTGTTCCGTCAGAAGAATAAAATCCCCAAACCAAAGCTAGAGCGTCCGATTTTGGTTCCTTAACCATCTGTGGGGAAATTTTTTAGTTTGCCTCATACTCAAAAAGAAACAGCAAGGGAGGAAAGGCCCTTTCCTGTCAACACAGCCATTGGGGCAGCCGCCCTGCCTCACGGCCCAAGCGCCTGAGTGTCCCCTACCCCCGCGGGCCTCACCTCCGCGGGGCAACTTCACGGGGAGGTCTCACCTGAGCTCTGGCCCACTGACGTAAACTGGCTGCTGGCTCTTATTAGCCCCCAGAACACCACCTAAGAGGTGCAGGGATGGGCCCAAGACACCCGGGCCCTGGGCCAAAGGGTCAGGAGAGAGCCCAGGTGGACACCTGCACCAGTCCTGTCCCTTTAGTCATGTCCTCACGGCTCCTAACGCCGGCTCTGCCTCCCCAGCTTTAGGAAGTACCATCGAGCTGGTGTTTAGCAAGCTTTTGTTAGACTGATGAAGCAGGGTGTTGAGGTAGCCTGCTAATTACAAAGAAAGTAATTATTTACTTAAGGAAGCCCCAAGGCTGTCATTATAGGTATCAGCACATAGCAGTGTTAGCCTCCCCGCTGTGAAATGAGCTTATTTGGGTCCATGTTGAAAAACAGTAGAGGGAAATGCAAACTTGGTAGTTTGAAAAATCACCTACATTGCAAATCATCCATGGAAATGAACGTCTTAGAGCAATAGATTAGCCAGAGCGGTAAGGAGAGCCTGAGTTTGTTAATCTGCTGTTTTATCCTGTCACCCAGGACAGAGGAGGTACGGCCATTGCAGGGCTAATTAGATCCCTTCTGGCCTCCAGATTGGAAACTCCATCCCCACTGTGGACGGATGGGCTGGACTGTATCCCTTCACACCGGCTCACCCCCCAGCGGCCTCAGCTTATGCTCGAGGCCTTAAACTGCTCCCAAGTTCGGTTGCATCTGGCTTTCTAATCACATGTTTGAGGTGAATCACAAGACGCAAGTACAACTGGGCTGCCCCACACACAACCTGGGAAGAAAGAACAACGAGCTGCTTGGGTGGAGCTCCCCCAGACGGGAAATCCGCAGGGTTCCAGAGCGGGTTCCTGATCGGCCTGGGGCGGGCGCATGCCAGGCCCCGGGTTTCCTCTGAATCCGCCCTCAGTGGTGAGCCCAAGGGGTGGCCAAAGACCCCCAACCTTCAACAACCCCAGATCTGCCCCAAATCCACACGTTAAACAGAGGACTTGCGCTTGCGCTGGCAATGAGGATTCAAGATAAGCCCTCGCACGCTCTTCTAGACAGACGACCGCACGGTAAACCTCTCCTGTGCGGAGGCTTGGAGGTGGCCCCAGCCCCGAACCCACGCGCAGGCCAGAGTCCTGAGTGGGGGGCCGCTTACTGATGAAGCAAAACTGGAGGTACATGAAGTGGACGGGAAAGATTTGGCCTGGGGCAGATGGTCCACTCATTCCTCCCTGCCTCCCTCCCTTCCTTCCTGCCTTGATTCACTTAGCCACATGTTTTAAGGGCTGCCCAGGGCTTTCCACCAAGGAGAGAGTGAGGGAACTGGCCAAGTGGACCAAAGCCTCTGGCAGTGGAGTGGACAGAGAAGCGGGCCCAGGGTCCTCCGCTCAGGACTCTTCAGAAGGACGCATGCAAGGTGAACCGCACCATCGTTTATTTTTTGAATATAACAAACCTCATTAACCCAGATGCTACTAATTTTGAGTATTTCAACCCAGAGTGGGTGGAAATTCCAACGGGCAGGGCACACGAGACAGATGTGTCAGCACACGTGAGGAAAATAACTTTTAAACTACATACACTCGATTCATGTTTCCATTAGCATAGTGGCTTTTCGAACGTCTGCACCAGAACCTACAACGAGAAATGCATTTTACCTCAGGACAGACAAACTTAGCTGTGTGTACCCATGCAGAACTAAAACAAAAGTTTCACAAAACGACACCGACCTAGTAAGTAAGAAGCATTTTGCTATTTCCTATTTTATTTTATTTCATTTCATTTTTTAAAAAGATGCCGGTCATACCCACTGAACTGAGTTTTCAACCAATTCGTAGATTACAAACTGCAGTTTGGAAAACACCACATCCCAGGTGAAGGGGCTGGCACAATTCTGACAGCTCGTCGTATCCACAGCGTAGGTCTGAGGACCAATCCCTCAGAAAACACTTTTCAGGGAATTGATAAGCAAGTTTGTCGTCAATTTAACATCCCCGACAGTGTGATGAGAAAGCATTAGGTAACGTCCCTGAAAAACAGTGGGGCAGATGTGACGGTTACTCATGGTAGTTGATCACGGACACCTGAAATTAAAACAATCCCTCCCTCCCCGGAGATCTGGGTGAATCCTTTTTATGTAATGAAGGCAACAGCATCAGAAACGCAGCCCTGTGCCTGCCTTCTGGGTATCATGACACCTCTCAGGGACACACTGGCTGCATGGTCCCCACTGGCCTCAGCCGCCTTCTCAAAGCCCCCTTGGGGTAGGGCAGGCAGTCATATTTCCGTTCTGCAAAAGGGGAAACCCGGGGCCAGGGAGGTAAAGTGCCTTCCTAAGATCATACAGCTCGTTAGTCATGAGCTGAGTTCTGCTTTTTTGATTCCTGCTCTAGAATTCTCCTGCTCGAGTGAATTCCTCCTGTTCACCTTTCCAAGGGGACTCATCCCTGGGGTATTTTGGGGAGCTTGTCCCTGGCATCGTGTCAGGCCAGGGGCCCATTTGGAGGTGCACTGTGGTGAGTCCTGGGAACGAATCTTTGATCTGGAATCCCCTCAACTGTCTATGACCCCAAGGAAGAGAGAGTAAATCATGTAAGTAGCTGGGGGAAGAGCATTCTGGGCTGAGGGAACAGCGTGGGCAAAGGCCCTGAGGGTGAGTCAGCCTGGGTCCACGGAGGCTCCCTGGAGACCAGTGTGGGTGGAACAGGTGAGCAAGGGGCAGCCATGGGGTCTGAGGTGACAACCACGGCCCCTCGGTTCCTCCTAGGGCCTCGGCCACGGAGAGCAGCTCCGCAAAGGCCGCTCTCTGGGGACAGCAGTGCTGTGGCCAGAGCCCTGGCCTACGGGACAGCGGTGCTTGGCCTACAGGCAGTGTGCTCTGGGTTCTCGCCCCCATCCGATAGCAAACGCGGCACTCTGAGCGTTGGCTGGGTTTAGAACACCACCCTGATGGCCACCAGACAAGGGGTGATACCCACTCCCTTTCTCTGGCTTTCAAGGTGGGAGGTACCTAGTGGTTTCCTGGCGTTTGGTCTTATTCCTTTGGAAGAGTCCCGGATGTGGGTCACTGGGCCCGAGGGCTCACACCACACGCCCACCCCGGCGCCCAGGAGGTTTGTGTTTCTGGTTGCTGGCTCACACCTGTGTGTGTGCCCGTTTGCCAGAGCCGGGCGTCCTTGGCTGTGATCGCGTCCACCACGCGGCAAAGTCACGCCCCGCCCTATGGATTTGCCCAGTGCCCGGCACATGTTTATTGGCTGAAGGACAATGAAGTATGATCAAACGCAGGGTTAGTTTGGGCAGAACGCAAGCTATCAATCAACTTTACAAGGGCCCCTACCTCGGAGCAAAATCAAAGTCCTGGTGATGACCCACAAGGCCCTGCGTCTCCACCCCTCCCCAAAGCCCCACGTCACCTCCAGCCTCTGTGACTCTCCCCTGCTCACTGGCTGTAGCCACACTGGCCTCCCCAATGCTCACTGACCTCAGGGTGTCTACCGATGCTGTTCCCGCTGCCCGGATGCTTTGCCCATGGATGTCCGCATGCCACCCTCCTCTCCCCCTTCGGGCCTACGCTCAGATGCCACCTGATCCGTCAGCCCTCGGCCACTTGCTCCAGGCCTCCCTCCTTCCCCTCCTCTTCTCTAGCTTTGGTCGCAGCTCTTGTTATAGATTCGCTTGTGATTTGTTTATTTGGTCTACACCTGCTAGAAGGTAAACTCCCAAAGGACAAGCGGTTCGTTGGTTTCATGCTAGCAGAGAGCTGGGCAGGGGTCGTGCTCAGCAAGCAGGTCTTGACCAAATGAACTGAGGGACCAGGGGAAGGTGGAGTAAGCTGTTTTGATCCAGCATCATGTGATATTTCAGGCTTGTCCTCACCAGCCTGGAGAGAGGAGGAAGGGCACCGCAGTTGCACTTGTTCGTAGTTAGATGGCATATTGCAGCTTGGACGATTTAGAACCCTTGTACTTTAAACAGCTGGTCTCGTTAATCCAAGACTTGATTTGGACCCGATAACCTTCTCCCTCATTTCTAATGTGCTGGGAGGAGCAGAGCTCACTTTGGGTGCTGCCGGGGTGGGAGGAGCTGGGTCCCCCGAGGGCACTGCTCCACCAGCCACTGGCTTTTGTGTGCCGAGCAGGGTCTGCCAGCTAAGGCCGGAGCTGAGTTGTGGGGGGACAAAGAGGCTATGAGGAGCCCACCTGGGGGAGAGGGACGGTGACCGCAAAGGCAGGTGGAGCCTCTGAATGGGATTGTAAGGCAGGCGCTCAGCCTCTCACGGGTTTCATGAGTTTGCTGTGAGAGCTTGCTGCCAACCCTCTCCCCGTCTCCCATGGGGCCTGCAGTAAAGTGTCCCCCTTTCTTGGTGGAGTTGAATTTATTTTTCGGAAGCGAAGTGTGGGTTTGGGGTTCTAGTCAAGGCTGCCTGTGGGAAGCTGGCCTTTACCTGGGGCTCATGTACTGCTGAAGGACTGGGGAAGTGCCAGAGCTGCTGGTGGTGTGTGTGTGTGTGTGTGTGTGTGTGTGTGTGTGTGTGTGTGTGTGTGTGTGTGTGTGTGTGTGTGTGTGTGAGCGTGCACCCAAATCCCAAACCAGGTTTCCCTAAAATGAGGATAACTTCATCTTCCCAAGAGGCCCACAGAAATGAGAGAAAATTAAAACTTTCTGTGGCCAGTTATACAAATCTCCCACCTTGCCTTCCCTTCTCTCATCACTTGCAGGAAACCCGTGGCTGTGTTTGCATACCCACCCTTAGGCCTCCTGGGCCTCTCCAGGCCCCATTTCCTCTGCATTTGTTTTTGGCCATCCCTGTCCGGAGAAGGGGCACCTCTGCTGTTAGCCAGGGTCTACTTGAAGGACTGGGCTGGGCAGGGGAGGGGGGCTGGAGTCCTTGGCTTTGCAGCCCAGCACCGCAGTGCACACTCACGATGGAGCAGGAGGGAGAGGGGTGCTTTCCCACGATGACCACCCCCAAACGCCGGGCCACTTCCACCACCTTCAGCAGCTGTTTTAGTTTATGATAGTGTTCTCAAACTTCAGGTCATGAACCAACAGTGAGTTAAGAGAGTCACAAGCAGCATTTAAAAAATAAATGGAATGGAATAGAAAATAACAGAGTACATCCCATGTTTGAGATGAAGCCTTGTTACATATGTGTGTGTATAAATGCACATGTGTTATACACAAGGGGTTTGTAACGCAAAGTGTATTCAAAAAGTTTGGAAGCCACCTGTCTGAACAATTGGTGGAACTCTTTTTGATTCTGCCAGGTGCCAAGGCCCACCTGAGGTGGTATTTCATATGTTTCGGTGGGAGAAGTTGCTAGCACTTTTCAGCCCGAGACAGAACCACGGGAGCTGATGGTCTCAGGGTGGGGAGGTGTCACTTGCGTGTCTGATCATCGCACTCGGGGAGAGATCTGATGAAACCCCTCTCGTAGGCCTGAAGACCCCTTACACTAAACAGTGGATACCTTCTCCTCCTCTCTGGAAGACAGACAGGAATGGCTTCTGAGCCATTGTACTTGAGTCACTCTAATATCTGTGTGCACTTCTCCCAGAAATGCAGCAAACAGAACACGTAATGCTACATAAATTCCTGCGAGAAATTTCTTTGTCCAGAAATGGTGTCAGCTTGTTGTTACACGTTGCCATAGGGAACAGAGAGCTCTGCCTTTGAAATGCAGCGAGGAGAGCTGTGATTGGCTCTCCTCGCTGCTCATCACGGCTGCCCAGCGGCCGAAACTGCGGAGGACAGAACGCCCGCCCCCAAAGCCGTTGCCCTGTTTGGGGCAAACTTCTTTGTGCTGCTCCCCCTCCAATTCCCCAAAGCAGGGGATCCAGAACTGCTCAGACGGTTGGAGGAAAGAAAGAAGGGGGAGGAAGGGGAAGAAGAGAAGGAGCAGGTCCTCACTCCCCAGCAGAGGGCTCAACCACGGCTTGTACCTGAATCTATTCATTCTGAATGCTGCTTGATACTGCTTTGGTAGAGGATAAAACGAGTTGTAGAAAACCTCTCTGACGGGTCTTTGAAACTTCTACCTTGTTGCTTATTTTAAAAGAACCAAGAATAGTCCAGCCTAGAGAATTTTTGGCAAACTCTGATTTTGGCAAAGTCTTGAAAAGATCCCAATATAGTGTGAGGCAGGAGGTGGGAGTGTGACCCGGCTGAGTGTCCCAGGACTGTGGCCTGAGCAGGCCTGGGGACCTGGGAGGAGATGGGCGGATACACAGAGGCCTGGGAGCCGGGGGTGTGGGAAGCAGTGTGGACCCTGCCCTTTGAGGGCAGGGTCTTTACGGCTTCTGACAGGCAGGAAAGGACACCCAAAGCTCTGGAGAGGAAGCCACGGAGAGGGAAGGAAGGAGGCGCTCATCTGGTGACCGAGGTTCGGGTTGGAGCCCAGGAGTCTGTGTGAGAGGGTTGGCTGGGGCTGGCTGTCGCCCTGACATGGGTGCTGGGGGAACAACAGCCATCTTGGGGTCTCTGTCTGAACTCAGCTGTGCCCTTTCAGTGGCCCAAGCAGGGGCGCTGCTGTACCCTGGCCGAGTCCCCACCTCTGTGGCTGGAGAACAAGTACCAGTCGGGCTGATGGGGCCAGAGCCGTGGACTGTCGAGGGTTCTGGAATGTTCCACAGAGGAAGTCTCCAGAGGAGATGCTGGACTTCCTGCCTCTATTCAACAAGTCATTGGAGAAATATAAGAAGGGAGCCTGGCTTAAGCTGGTCACACAGGTCTCAGCGCTGGTCTGGGGGTCTTTATGAGCCTTCCTGAGCAGAGAAAAAGGAAACATCATTCCATCTCCTCACTGTTAACTTGTAAACTTGTGCAGAGGTGGCCTTGCTCTTTGGTTGGCCTGGAGCCTCGCAGAGACAGGCCGTTGCGCCATTGCGCCCCATCTTGCCAGGCCCAGCCTGACTGGACACCGTCTTAGAGGACCATGGGGAATCCTTCATGATTTGGGGGGGCAGAGGGCCGAGGCCCCTGGAGAAGTAAGTGCCCTGGCTCTGGAGGCTGCACACGCCCCTGAAGGCATGGGGTCCAGGGAGGAGAGGGGTGCGCGGGGCAGCAGGATCTCTGTCCTGGGGCCCCAGGCCAGCTTATGGCAAACTGGCCACACTCTTCGCACTTGACCAAGACACAACTTCCTGGGTGTGGGAGGACCCCAGGGAGCAAGGAAATGCCAACCAAACCAACGCTGAGACAGCTCCCCGCTTAGTGAAGGCGATCAGGGCCCAGATGTCGCAAGTCTCCTTCAGCTCCACCACCTGCTCGTGCGGACGAGAGGGAACAAGTGTAGGAGCGAGTGTGTATGTGTGAGAGTGTGCCGTGTGCATGGGTGTGAGGGAGCGTGGGTGTGTGAATGCGTGTACAAGTGTGAGAGCACGTGATCGTGTCTGTGACCAAGTGTGTCTCCGAGAGCGTGTGAACATGTCTGTGAGAGTATGCATGTCTTGTGAGCATGTGTGTCTGAGTGTGAGGGACAGTGTGTAAGAACGCATGTTGGCTGAGTGTGTCTGAGCCTGTGTCTGTGAGTAGTTGTGTGAGACTGTGTGTTGAATGTGTGTCCGTGTGCGTGTGACCGAGAGTGGCTGCCCTGCTGAACCGGGTGACGCCATCGCTCCCGACTGCGAGGGGACCTGCACCTTTCGGGCCCCCACGAGGCTCGCGTGGCTTTTCGACCCGGAAAGGGGTGGAAGCCCGGGGTGAGGGCCGCGCGGAGCGGGGGGGGGGGGGGGGGGCGGCGGGGGGGGGGGCGGGAGGGCGCGCGGCGGCTGGCAGGCGCTGGGGGCGCCCGAGGCCGCCCCCGCCCGCGCCGTGGCGCCGTTGCTAAGGCCGGCCGACTGGCGCCGGGCTGGAGGGCTTAGCAACGGGAGGCGGGTGCGCGCGGGCCGGGCGGGTGCGCGCGGGGCCGCGGCCCGTGGGGCCGGCCGCGCTCGCGGGCTCCCGCAGCTCCCACGCGTGCGCGCGCGCGGGGCCTGGCGGCGGGGGCGGGGCGGGCGCGCGCCGGGGCGCGCTCCAGCGGCCGGCGGGGATTTCCAGCGCGCGAGAGGAAGTGCCTGCGAGAGGGTGCGTGAGGGCGAGGGAGCGCGGCGCGGCGCGGCCGCCGCGTGCGCGAGCCGGGTTGCAGCCCAGCAGGGACTTTCCAGCCGGCGGCGGCGGCGGCCGCCGGCCCTTCCCCGCCCCCCGACATGGGGCTGCCCGGGGAGCAGGACGCTGCGGACCGCGGCGGAGGACGCGCCCAGCGCCCCTGAGCCGGCCGAGCGGCGCGGACGCGGGTAAGGGGCCCGGCGGGTGGCGGGCGGCGGACGGCTCCATCCCCGGCGGCTCCATCCCGCGCCCTCGGCGGCGGGCGGGCCCGGGGCCGGTCGGCGCGGGGCCGGGGCGGCGCAGGCCCGGCGCCCGGCGGCGAGTGCCCGGTACGGCGCCGCCTCGCCCCAGCCCCAGCCCGGGCCCGCCCGCCCCCCGGACGCCTCAACTTCGGGAAACTTTGTCCTCCGGCCCGGCCCGGCCGGGGCCCGCGGGCCGGGGCTCCCGCAGCTTTTCAGGAAACGGGGCGCCGAGGCCTCTTGGAAACGTGACCCCCCCCCATCGGGGTGGCGAGAAATCAGCATCTCCTGCGAGGTTGTGTGTTGCGGGGTGAGGAGCGGACCGATTAGGGTGTCTACATAGCCGAACGTGTTCACCCTGGGTTGGCTTAGGTTTTTTTTTTTTTTTTAAAGCCATTATTTAAAAGTTTATACTGAGTCATTCCTCTGCAGATGAACCTCTGATTCATAATCGGAGAGCTGCAGTGGCCTCGGTGGCAGGCGGGTACTGGGATCCAGTTTGGGGCGAAATGCACACATTCCGCCTTTGGTTAATTGCTCCTGCACACTTTGCCACGTTTTCACTGTCACCCCGTTGGGGACATCTATTTAATATTTAGGCCTTTAGAAAGAATTCCGTGTGGAAGAATATTCTTTACCTTTCACTTGAAAACATAGCAGCAAAATGGAAATGAATGATGTGTTGTGGACGTGCTTTGAAATTTAAGAAGCCTTCATATAATTGTCCATTTGAAGGAAGCAATTTTTTTTTAACATCTGTATTGGAGTATAATTGCTTTACATTGTTGTGTTTCTGCTTTATAACAAAGTGAATCAGCTATACGTGTACATGTCCCCTCCCTCTTGCGTCTCCCTCCCTCCCACCCTCCCTATCCCACCCCTCTAGGTGGTCACAAAGCACGGAGCTGCTCTCCCTGTGCTATGCGGCTGCTTCCCACTAGCTATCTGTTTTACATTTGGTAGTGTGTATATGTCCATGCCACTCTCTCACTTCGTCCCAGCTTACCCTTCCCCCTCCCCGTGTCCTCAAGTCCATTCTCTACGTCTGCGTCTTTATTCCTGTCTGAAGGAAGCAATTTTATTTCATGTTTTTCGTATTAAGCCGTGAATCAGTTTTCAGAATGAGATGGGGAGTGTGTGTGTGTGTGTGTGTGTGTGTGTGTGTTATTTATTCATTTATTTTTGTGGAGTCATAAAGGCTGTATTGAGTAGCGTTGTCGCCGCTTCTTAATTTACATTCACAGCATACAACTGAGGAGGAGCCATAATTTTTTTTTCCCCTAGCATTTGCTGGTGAAGCTTTTGGAAATGTTGTGTTCTGTAATCTTGTATATGTCTATAAAATCCTTATCTAAAGAAACGACCAGGTGGACCATCAGTTGGTGCTAATATCTTTCACATCTTTGAAAATGGCCTGTTTAAAAGGCTGCATCATATGTAGGATGTCTGGCAAAAGAGTGTACGTTCGTTTTTCAAATGAAAGGAAATACTTGTGTTTTCACCGTGTGGTGACAATATGTATACTGAGAATTAGTCCAAGGTGAAAAATTCTTTGGCCAAAACAAAAATAAGCCTTATCAGTGTGAAAACTGTAAAATACATGAGATTGGAAATCTGGTGAGTAGGTGCTCAGGACAGAAACCCTGACAGACCTGGGATTCCCACATCACTAGTTAAAATCAGACCTTATCAGGGATGACGTTTAAGATGTAAGGTGTCTCACCCAGACGCCATCTGTTCCAGCTGTCACAATGCAGAAGCCGGGAAAGCAGAGAGCTGGCAGGGAGAATTCCAGCTTTTTTTTTTTTTTTTTTCAGACGTTCATGTGAATTTTTCTATGAGGGGAAGAAGACCAATTATTTTCCTTGGATGCTATCCATTAATTTTGGAATTAATAAGATGGCCTCACTCCTTGTAAAGCAGGGTGTAAAGACCTTCCACTGGAAACAGGCAATAGCAGTGGCCAGTTGTTTCTGTTAATACCATCAAAATATTCCTGCTCTTGTTCGTGCCTCGAAGAGAGTCCTTGGTTTAACTGAAACATCTGAGCTGCTTCTTGCTGTTCTCCCCTGTGTTTGGGATTTTGATTCCGTAAACAGCCCTGCTAGAATCCCTTTAATTGTTCACTGTGCAAAGCGAGAAGGGCCTTGGGGGGGGGGGGTGGGCGGTGTCAGGATAGATGTGCTAGTAAGCTGAAGGATGAGAATGATTTATCACTCTCTTAAAGTCCTTTTTTATGATGTTAAAGCTGTACTTCAAGAAAGACTGTCACTGCGGTGTTGCAAGTCTAGGCTAGCGCAAGCAAGCAAAGGAAATTGCGTTAAATTTGCCCGTCTCTATTTTCTCATCTTTGCAGAGCAAGACTCTCCAAACGGCAAGTGATCTAACCTATCAACTGTTATGCAATAGCTGAGTTTCCTTGTGATGGTCAATTTAAGAACTATTAACTTAGCAGAGGAGATCTCTTACGGCCAAGGCCTCTGCATCAGTTCCATGGAATCAGGACCCCCCCCCCCACATGCTTCTTTACAAGTGTTTATAGAGGAAGAAAAATTATTATTATTATTATTTTTTGCTGGGGAAGGAGAGTCATAATATTGACTTCAGATACAGAGAGAAACTAGGAAGAGAGCTACAAAGTGAGAAAGAAGGAGGTGAGGCCAGTGGATTTGGAAGACGACCAGGGAGAGGCAGCCGAGGCCTAAATGTGGAGATGATGCTTCGACTAGTTCCGGGCAGAAGGAACGAAGCTAGTGTGAGAGAGGGCCGGATGCCTGCGGGCAGGAGGGCAGTAGAGAGAGGTGAATGGGGATGGGGTGTCTTGTGCCACAGCAGCAGACTTTGGGTCCAAAGGAGCTCATGGACGTAGAAGACAATGCAATTTTAAACAGAAAACATTGTATGTGCTTGTGTAATATCTATTATTCATAAAAAAATCTAAAAAATACGAAATGGCTTTCCCATTTTGGAGGGCCTTTACTAACTGGTCTGCACAGCACTATTCTACACATAGTGAGGGGTGGGGGACTGACCAGTCTAGGAAGGAGAAGGTGAGATTTTTTATCATTAAGCATGAAAACCTCTTGGGGGCCAGAATTGCTTGTCTCCCTATGCAGACACTTTGGGGTGAGGCTGGCAGGTGGTGAGATGTCATAAATGCAGGTGACTGTGTTGGTTTCTGTCAACTCCGGAAATCAGGTGGGAATCTCTTGCTGAATTCTGTATTCTTCGAGATAAGTAGATCGTTAACTGGGATTTGGGAGTCTTTTTCTCATTTAATTTGATGTTCAATGAATGTGCCTTGAGTTCTCATAATGTTCTAGTTATTGCGCTAAGTTGAGGGAGATACTGCACCTGCCTTTGAGGGCATGGTCTGCAGAAGTCCGGGGCATCTTGGCCCCTGTGCGTGGTGAAGGAGATGCCAGTGGGTATTTGACTGAGGTAGCACCAGGACTGAAGCCTGTGCCAGGGAGGGTGAGGAAGAATGATTTCACCACCCTGCCCTCAGGGAGCTGGCTGCTCAGCTAGAGGGTGAAGACCCACTAGGAAGAAGCTAGAAAAGTCATACAGTGTAGGCTAACGTGAATCAGTGGGTTGTGCAGAGGACTGGAAGTATGGTGGCAGTTCAGGAAAGGGAAGGACAGCTCCTGGCTGGCGGGGGTAGCCAGGGAAGTCTTCTGGGGAGTGGGCGTTGAGACCCAGTGTCGGGAAGGCAGGTGCCATGGGCCCATCCGGGGCCTCTTGCAGGGCCCTGAGAAAGGCAAGAAGAGGATTTCTCCCCCTCCTGGCTTTGTTTTGGTAGTGTGGCATCTGACATGTGCAGTCCTGTTGCTTCTTGCCAGTAGATACAGTCCTGGTGATGCTACTGGTCAGTGGGTTTCCGGTGGTGATGTTTCCCGTGCTGTCCTCTGGCTCCTGCCAGGCCCTTTGTGACCAGGAGCTCAAGCTCGGGGCAGTCGGGAGGTCTGCCCCACGATGGGCCTGGTCTATGGTGGGGAATAGAGCAGTGGGCCCCAACCTGGGCAGCAGCACTTTGCTGTCCCTGATGTTTCTCGTTGTAGGTAGAAAGTATCAAAAGGTAGTGGCGGGCTTCCCTGGTGGCGCAGTGGGTGAGAGTCCGCCTGCCGATGCAGGGGACACGGGATCATGTCCCGGTCCGGGAAGATCCCACATGCCGCAGAGCGGCTGGGCCCGTGAGCCATGGCCGCTGAGCCTGCGCATCCGGAGCCTGTGCTCCGCAATGGGAGAGGCCACAACAGTGAGGGGCCCGCGTACCGGAAAAAAAAAAAAGGTGGTGGCGAGGGGAGGGGTGTAAATGTAGATTTCCCCCCAAATCTACTGCTGTGTCATCCATGCTGAAATGACCTAAATCTCTTTAATTCGCAAGAAATAAAAAAGTGCCTTGTAATTTCATTTCATGGTTTACTTTTTCCGAGCGTTTGCTCCATGCTGGTTTTTGACTCCATTTTTTTTTTTCGGCCTCGACGCAAGGCTTGTGGGATCTTAGTTCCCTGACCAGGGATTGAACCCTGGGCCCTAGGCAGTGAAAGCGCAGAGCCCTAACCACTGGACCGCCAGGGAATTCCCGACTCCATGTTTTTTTTCCTCCATGTTTTTTTAATGGAGGTTATTTGGTAACTTTTATGAGGCCATTCTACCAAGAAAGATATCATGCCTGCTGTTCTGATATCCTGATTTCCTTTCCAATTAAAACACTGATTCTATGGCAAAACCTAAAAGCGTATTTGTTGGAAACTTCGTTTCTTTAAGTGGAGAGAAAAGCTAAATTGACTAACTGGGATAATGTCATCTTTAGGACAACAGTAGCATCAAAATACTAAAACATTAGTTTCCGGGAGTCATAATGATAGTGAAGGTTTTCAGAGACTAACTTTGTACCCTGGAAGGTTAATGTCCAATAGGAGGCCTGCATACGCTTGAGGTGATGAGGTGCTGGTCAGGCCCCCACTCCCCCCCAGGACCTGGCACATGGTGGACTGACCCTCCGTCAATGTTTGTGTTCAGAATCTGCAGGTTTGGGAAGGAAGAGGGGTGTGACAGATGCCCACACAGTGGCTCCATGTGGCTTGGCATACGTGTCTGCAGGTGGGTGTGCCCTGGAGCTGGCCTCCCTTGACTGCGCTTCCGCTCCCCCCACCTCTCGTCCCCTGTTCTGATGGCGCTTAGCTCCCTGGTTTGTTGCGTTAGGGGGCTTGTAAGATGGGAGGCTTCATTTGACATTTTAACTTTCGTGGGTGCATAGCCTGATGTTTGAAATGTTATTGTAGGGTAAATTAAGTGTTTTGGTTTCGGAAGGCTTTTTTGTGTGAGAAAGGGCATGGCATGGTTTTAGTGCAGTATGTCTCAAACCCTCGATAGGAGTCTAAGCCCATTAAAGTTTTATCTTAAAATTGAATAGGACTTTTACATTGTACTCAGTAATATGTCCCCCCCAGGTTCTGAGTACATTCGATTCTCCAGAAGATGCGTTGTGTTCATCCTTGGCTTCCCTAGGATCTGTGAGGGGTCCCCTGGCATTCCTACCATGTGTCCTTGGGGCTGTCCACCCCCTCACTTGAGAAGTGTGGGCATGGTGGAAGGCACCAGCTTTAAAGATCTGAATCCCAGTCCTGCCCTCTGTACACACTAGCAGAACAACCCGGGGCAAGGCTGCTGGGCCTCTCTGAGTTGGTTTATCCATCTGTAAAATGGGATGGATAGCACCATGTACAGACTTGCTTCTTATGAATGAAATGGACAAGAAAGCCTTCTACTGATGTCAATTTTCATAGTAATAGAGGGTTGAGATGTAATGGAGTAAGAGCGTTAAGATCTTAGAATATAAACATAACGTGTCAGATCTCGGTGGGGGCTGTAGAGATTTTCTAGTTGAGTTCCCTCTTTTTATATGGGAGGCAGCTGAGGCTCAGAGTGTTTGCGTAAGTAACTCTCCCAAGTCAGATCGTTATCTGGCAAAGCAGGGACTATTCACCCAGAGTAGTGGTTTTTTGGGTTTTTTTTTTTTTCCCCTTGCAGTCTTCATTTTTCCAAGATTGGCCCCAGGGAAGCTGCTTGGCCTCTAATTCCAACTTGGGATAATTGAATTATTTAATCAACACACATTTTTCTGAGAACTTACCCAGGAGCTATGCTAGTTGCCAAAGCTAAAAAGTAAAGTAAGATGCATATGATCACTACCCTCAAGGAGCTTCCGTGAGATGAGTAAGCCAGAAGAACCATTTGGTTACAGCACAGTGTGGTGGGTGCCATGGTGGTGGGGCAGAGGCGCTGTGGGAGTGCGGAGGTGTTTTCCAAGGGAGGGTGAGCGTGCGCAGAAGGAAGGAGCGTGTCAGGGGACCTGTGAGCCTGCAGAGGCTCCCTGTGGCTGCCGTTCAGGGGACAGGGCTCCGGAGAAGGGAACTGCCTGCCTTGGGGTGCCACCTTGGTGCCAGCCTAACTTTTGAGGGAAGAATCGTCCCCATTTTACAGATGAGGAAAAGGAAGAGCATCGGGCCTGTTGGGCTCTATCATAGAGTTCGTGTTTTCATCACTGTGCTCTGTGGTCAGTTTAAGCTGAATTACAATCCGGTTTTAGATTTTGTTCTTATTCTAGACTTTTTAGTTTTGCTTTCAGATTCTAGATGTTTTAGTTTTGCTGCTATATAGTGCTTTTAAAAAGACACTGTGTATTTTTCCAGCATATATATAGAGTGTGTGTGTGTGTGTGGGGGGGGGGGGGGTACGCAGGCCTCTCACTGCTGCGGCCCCTCCTGCCGCGGAGCACAGGCTCCGGACGCGCAGGCTCAGCGGCCACGGCTCACGTGCCCAGCTGCTCTGCGGCACGTCGACCCTCCCGGACTGGGGCACGAACCCGCGTCCCTGCATCGGCAGGCGGACTCCCAACCACTGCGCCACCAGGGAAGCCCCAGCATGTATTTTCCATGCGGCCTTTCCTCTCCTCCAGCACCTGTTTTGCCTGTACCGACTGACTTTTCCAGGCGGTGCTCCATTTCGTCTCTCTGTTTTGAGTTATTTTCTTAGAGCAGCAACATTGCATTCCACATCCTTTAATAAGTTCAGTTAAGGCGTTCTTTACTCTGTGGTTCTCGCCGAGGAAAGGCCCCAAACTTGACTTACTAATGTGTTTTCTTTCTCCTTTCTCTCTCTTAATTTACATTTAAACCGGTAGTCTAGTAATAATGATAGAATTTAGTCATTATATTTTTACAGGGTTTTGCAAATATTAGCTCGTTAGTGGTGAACAAGTCCTGGAGGCCTGGTCACTCTGTAGAGAGCTGGTTACAGCCAGCATAGGCAGCTTTCCACCCATTCATCTGGAATTTAATTATAACTGCGGATTGCTTATGGGAATACGAGTTAAAGGCAATGAAGCCTTCTCCACAATTAGCAGGGAAATTATGTCATTGGCTATTTTGGAGAAGATTTTACATGGCTCTTCTGCTAGAACCACTGTAAAGTTTTGAACACGGAACCAGGAAGGGTCGTGATGGCTGGACTGAGGTGAGGGGGCTTGTTTCATAGCCGTCTGTACCTGCTCCAGGGAGGGCGTGAGTAAGGGGACACAGCTGGACACTGAGGCCTAGATGACGAGCTTCTTAAGGACAGGGTCACTTCATCGTATTTTCACAGTCTGGCTTAAGATGTACTTAGGCCATCTTAGACCAATTTATGTATGAAAAGAGTATGGGTCTGAAGTCAGACCCAATTTGAATTCTGGTCCTTCCTTTAGCTAACTATGATAGTAAGTTCTTTATCCTTTCCGAACCTCAGTTTTCTCATCTGTGAAAAGGTAGTTGTGAGGACCGAAAGTGAGAATGTGAGTGAATGTGAGAACCTAGCATAGCATGAGTGGTAATTCCTTTCCCTCTTTCCTTTCCTGAGCGATTCCCTAAAGGGAGAACATGCCTTGTTAGCAAAGTGAATGATGGGCTCTCTTGGGAGTATGGCCTGGCCCTGGATGACAAGTAGGGGTAGAAGAAGCACATTATTGGACTGTCAAGAAATTATTTGTAACAAAGAATAAAATATCTGGAAACTAAAAATCACTGTGTATTTGCAAAAAAAGGAATAAATGTCTATAGATAGGCCCTCACTTTTTTAGAAAAACAAATTTTACATATGATTTTTGATAAATTAAAAATTACATTTTAGGGCTTCCCTGGTGGCGCAGTGGTTGAGAGTCCGCCTGCCAGTGCAGGGGACACGGGTTCGTGCCCCGGTCTGGGAAGATCCCACATGCCGCGGAACGGCTGGGCCCATGAGCCATGGCCGCTGAGCCTGCGCGTCCGGAGCCTGTGCTCCGCAACGGGAGAGGCTACAACAGTGTGTGAGGCCCGCGTACTGCAAAAAAAAAAAAAAAAAAAAAAAAATTACATTTTAGTACTTTTTTCCCATTATTTAGCAGAATAATATTCTTAAATTCATTCCAATCTCTGTTCAAATATCACCTCTTCTAGGAGGTTTTCCCTGAACACCCTAGTTAAAATAGCCCATGCTATCACTCTCTAGTCTCTTAACCTTGCTTTCTTAATTCATAGCAGAAAATTTTTTTTCGACACCGTAACCCAGTTACCAGGAGAGTGCCTGGAGTATGTTAGATACTCAAGTATTTGTATGAATCAATCAATCAATAAACTACAGTCCAACGAGATTTTCTTTTATTGAGGCAAAATTCACATAATGTTCAGTTAACTGTTTTAAAGTGTATAGTTCAGTGGTATGTAGTGTATTCATAATTTTGTGCAACCACCAGCTCGCTCTAGTTTCAAAACTTTTTCATCACTCTGTAAAAAAATCTGTACCCATTAAGTAATCATTCCCCATCCCCCCTTTCTTCTAATCTGATAATCTCTAATCTGCATTCTGTTGCTATAGATTTGCTTGTTCTGAGTATATCATATAAAAGGGATCATACAGCCCGTGACCTTTTGTGTCTAGCTTCTTTCACTTAGCATAACATTTTTGAGGTACATCCAAGGTGTAGCATGTATCAGTAGTTTGTTCCTTTTTTTGGCCAAATAATATTCCATTGTTTGTATATATCACTATTTATCCATTCATCTACTGTTGGACATTTGGATCGTTTTTACCTTTTGGCTATTATGAATAATGTTTACAAGTTTGTATGTAGACACAGTGTTTTCATTTCTCTTGGGTGATATACCTAGGAGTGAATTGCTGGGTCATGTGGTCATTCTGTGTCTAACTTGTTCCCACCTGCAATGTACGAGGGTTCCAATTTCTGCACATCTTTGCCAACATTTATTTTGTTTTGTTTTGTCTTGATTAAAGCTATTTTAGTGGATATAAAATGGTATCTCATTGTCATTTGGTATTTCCTTAGCGACCGACCAATGTTATTGAACATCTTTTCATTGTACATCTTTTTTGGAACAATGTCCCTTCAAGTCCTTTGCCCATGTTTTAGTTGGGTTGTTTGTCTTTTTTTTGACATGTTTGTTGAGTTGTAAGAGTTCTCTATATATTTTGGGTATTAAACCCTTAATAGATATATGACTGACAAATATTTTTCCCATTCTGTAGGTTGTTTTTTCACATTCTTGATAGTGTCCTTTGATGCACAAAAGTTTTTAATTTTGTTGTTTTTGTTCCTTGTGCTTTTGGTATCAAACCTGAGAATCCATTGCCAAATCCAAGGTCATGAAGATTTACCCCTATATTTTATAGTTTCAGCTCTTACATTTAGATCTTTGGTCCATTTTGAGTTAATTTTTGTATTTGGAATGAAGTAGGAGTCCCACTTCATTCTTTTGCATTTGATTATTCATTTGTCCCAGCACCGTTTGTTGAAGAGACTATTCTTTCCCCGTTGGATGGTATTGGCACCTTTGTTGGAAATAAATTAGCTGTGGGTGTTTGAATTTATTTCTGGACTCTCAGTTCTATTCCATTGGTCTATATGCCTGTCCTTCTGCCAGTAGCACACTGTTTTGATTATCGTAGCTTTGTAGAAAGTTTTGACGTAGTAAGTTTGAGAAGTGTGAGTCTTCCAACTTTATTTTTCTTTTTCAGTATTGCTTTGGCTACTTGGCACCTCTTGTAGCTCCATATTAATTTGAGGATCAGTTTTTCTCTTTCTGTAAAAAGGTCATTGGAATTTTGACAGGGATTGCATTGAATCTGCTTTGGGGAATTGCCATGTAGTATTAAGTCTTCCAATTCATGACTATGGGATGGCTTTCTATTTATTTACACCTTTAATTTCTTTATTTTAAATAAATAACTAAATTTTTGGCTGCGTTGGGTCTTCATTGCTGCGTGTCGGCTTTCTCTAGTTGCAGCGAGTGGGGGCTGCTCTTCGTTGTGGTGCGCAGGCTTCTCATTGCGGTGGCTTCTCTTGTTGTGGAGCATGGGCTCTAGGCATGTGGGCTTCAGTAGTTGTGGTTCACCGGCTCAGTAGTTGTGGCTCGCGGGCTCTAGAGCACAGGCTCAGTAGTTGTGGCACATGGGTTTAGTTGCTCTGCGGCATGTGGGATCTTCCCAGACCAGGGCTCGAACCCGTGTCCCCTGAATTGGCAGGTGGATTCTTAACCGCTGTGCCGCCAGGGAAGTCCAACACCTTTAATTTCTTTCAGCAAGATTTTTTAGGTTCAGTATATAAATTTTTTACCTCCTTGGTTAAATTTATACCTGGGTATTTTATTCTTTTGGATGCTATTATAAATGGAATTGTTTCCTTAATTTTCTTTTTGAATTTTTTATTGTTGGTGTATAAAAACACAACTGATTTTTGTGTGTTGATCATATACCCTGCAATCTTGCTGAATTTAGTTATTACCTCTATTAGTTTTCCATGGGATTTTCTATATATAGAACCATGTCATTGGCAAATAGTGATAGTATGTTTCTTTCTTTGCAATGTTGGTGCCTTTTATTTCTTTTTCTTGCTTAATTGCTCTGGCTAGGACTTCTACTGCAGTGTTGAATAGCAGTGGTGAAAGCAGACATCTTTGTCTTGTTCCTAATCTTAGGGGAAAGCTTTTCAGTGTGATTATGAAGTTATGTGTGGCTTTCAAAAAATAAATGACCTTTGTCATGTTAAGGAAGTTCCCTTAAATTCCTAGTTTACTGATTGTTTTGTGATGAAAGGTTGTTGAATTTTGTCAAATGCTTTCTGTGTGTCTATTGATATGATCATGTGTTTTTTTTCCTCCTTCCTCTATTAATGTGGTGTGTTTCATTAATTGATTTTTGTGTGTTGAACCTCCCTTGCTTTCCTGGGATATATCTCACTTCATCATGGCGCAGAGTCCTTTTAATGTGTTGTTGGATTTGGTTTGCTATTTTGTTGAGAATTTTTGTATCTATGTGCATATGGGATATTGGTCTTTAGTTTTCCTTTCTTGTATCTTTGTCTGGCTTTGGTATCAAGGTACCAGCTGCATTTTGACTATACATTGTGTTTCTTCAGAATTTTGAAACCTGTCCTCAGTAGTGTATAGAGAATTCTAGGAGGGTTTTGAAGCAGACAGGACAACTCTTCAGTGATGATCATACCACATACCTCCTTGCTTTCTTAAATGAGGCTGCCCCAATGGCTAATACCTAGGAAAATCCTGGCTGATATCACCACCATAACTCTGTGTCCACCAGTGGTGAATGGAGGAAGGGGTTCTATTCCTGATGCCAGTGCTGGAGCTTCTGTCGTTTCCTGAAAAAGCCACAGATTGTTCCAGATAATGAGTGCTGAGTAACAAACCATCCTAAGCGTCTGTGACCTAAAACAGTAATTTGTTATTAGATAGTATGGTTCTGTGGGTTGTTCAGGCAGGGCTCAGCTGGATGATTCTTCTGCTGTATGTGGCATTAACTGAGGGCTCTCACTGGTATTTATCTGGCCTCTGGTCTGGTCCGGAGGGTCCAGAATGGCTATACTCACATGCTTGGATGGTTGGAAGGCCAGGCTTAGTGGTTCCTCACTTTCCACATAGTGTCAGGGCCTCATCGTGTGGCCTCTCTGCTTGGGTGGTTGGACTTCTTACATGTCAGCTGTAGACTCCTAGAGTGATTGCTCTAGGAGAGTAAGTGGGGATGACAAATCGGTGTAGCATTACTCTTTCTTTTTCTTTAATATTTATTTATTTGGTGTGCTGGGTCTTAGTTGCGTCAGGCAGGCTCCTTAGTTGTGGCATGCATGTGGGATCTAGTTCCCGACCAGGGATCGAACCCGGGCCCCCTGCATTGGGAGCGCGGAGTCTTATCCACTGCACCACCAAGGGAAGTCCCAGTGTAGTGTTACTCTTGCTGTGTTCTGTTAGTCGAAGAACCCCCAGAGTGCTCCCAGATTAAGCAGAGGGGACATAGAGCCTACCTCTTGGTAAGAGGAGTGTCAAGGAATCTGTGACTGTCTTTAATTCACTACATGTATGGTGGTTAGATTCCACAGTGCTGTCAGCAATGTGCATATTGTATATATTTTTTAAGAGAGGCTGTTGTGGGCTAAAATGGAAACACCAACTGTTGTGTGTTACCCATTTTCTGTGAGAAAGTGCATTCTGTATTCTGAACCAAGAATTCATGAATAAACTTTTGAAATACACCCATTCATGAAATGGTAATTGTTTGTATGAAATGTGTGCTTTATTTAATCAGGCATCCTTGATCATCTATTTGCCAGGAGTTTTTCAAGTATAACTTTGAGTCCATAAATTTTCCCTTCCTATTAGTTCATTTAAAAAATTATTTGAAAACTTCACTTTCATTTTGAAGAGTGCTGTAATTCTCTCTGTTCTTAAAGTTTCATTGAGAATATATTAGTAAGCTTATATATCCTAAATATCCTTTTTTCACCCTAGATCATTCTAGTAAATCCCCTAGAGATGTAATAGAATAAAGTTGGAGCTGTTTGTGTATAAAAGGGTGGGATAATTTGACAGCATGTGCAAGACGTGTGTATGCACTGGTTCAATAGGAAATCTCATTTTCTGTATATCAACCTTCTCCGCCTATCTCAGCGGATTGTTGCAACACTATTTGAGTGGGAGCACATATGATGAGGTCAGAGGGGACTGAGGGTGTGGAATTAAATAATGAGCAAGGAATCTGCATCTTTGTTCCAGTGGAGCCACCAGGTATCGGGATTAATACGGTGGAGGGGGCAGAGCTATGTCCCACGTGCGCCCTTTGCTTGCGCCCTGCGCAGAGAGCCCCACTCACACAGTGCTGCCCTGAGGCCTCCGGGCCCAGAGGTGCACAGCAGGAGCTGCCCAGCTCTGTGTTTCCCAAATGTGACTTGCTTTTGTTCCCAGATACCCATCACCCCTGGGCATGTAACCTTCTGTCCAAAGTAGACGTGAATGAAGAGAGTCAGCCACTTTACGTGGTTGATGTGCCGGAGTGACTGACTGATGCATGGAATTTCAGGGAGTCCGGGGAGCTCCTGGACCCCCTGCCTTCGTGCCTGTTGTAAGAACCTCTGGTCTAGATGGTCTCAGGTCTCTTATAGTAAAGTTTTATGTGAAACTTTATGTGTACACACACACACACACACACACACACACACACACACACACACACAATTTTTTTTTTTGGTATGGGGTGCCCATTTCTTACTCTGTCCTTTCTGTGAATTCCCAAAATTTGCTGGCCTTTGCCATTTCATCAGGGAGAAAGTAACTGCTCTCTGCAGGTTTTGGGGGATGCTTCTTTTGATACTACTTACCTTTTTCATTCACTATCACCTTCAGGATGTTCTCTGCCAGAATGTGGTGACTGTGGCCCAGGGGTGACTAGCACAGGGGCTAAAGAAGGGTAGTGAGACTTGAGGACTGGGAAGGCTGGTAACGAAGGCAGGGAGGATGGGGGTCAGGAGGGCAGTGGCATTCACAATGACAGATAAGAGCTCTTAAAGCTTTGACATTCTATTCTTCTAAGTATAACACTGCAGACATAAAAGTTTCTAAATTACATGGAGACCACTGTTGGCGGGCCAGGGGCTGGATTGGAGGCGGTGGGGGGATAGTGGCCTCCCGCCAGTAGAAGCCCTGCCGTGGCAGGACAAGATTCAAGTAGGCGTAGGGACCAGCGAGCTAGACCCGCCATTCTTTGTGGCCTCTGGCAACTTATTTAACCTTTGAAACCCCTGTTTCCTTTCATGGTAGATGGGAATAGTAGTGTCGTGGTTGTTGTGAAAATAAAATAGTAAGCCTTAAAAAATGAATTCACCAGAAAAATGAAATATGGTATTTAAGGCTAAAGGAACAGACATTTTTCAGCCCAGGGAAGAGAAAATAGAGGATATGTCCAGCAAACATTCACCATGTCAGCACATGTTTATCTACTGGGTGCCTGGCTGAGTTTAGTGCTCAGTTGTGTATGTGTGTGTGTGTGTGTGTGTGTGGGCGTGTAAAGTGTATAAGGAAAAACAACATTTAAATGAACACTGACCAAATTTTGTTTAGTTCAGCAAACTTTTTAAAAAAAATATATTGAAGTATAGTTGATTTACGTCATGTTAGTTTCAGGTGTATAGCACAGTGATTCAGTTATTTACATGTACATATGTATATTTTTCCCTTATAGGTTATTACAAAATACTGAGTATAGTTCCCTGTGCTATACAGTAGGTTCTTGTTGGTTTTTTTATTCATTTTTAAAATTAATTAGTTAATTAATTTTGGGCTGCATTGGGTCTTCGTTGCTGCGCCTGGGCTTTCTCTAGTTGTGGCGAGCAGGGCTACTCTTGTTGCAGAGCACGGGCTCTAGGTGCTCGGGCTTCAGTAGTTGCGGCACATGGGCTCAGTAGTTGTGGCTTATGGGCTCTAGAGTGCAGGCTCAGTAGTTGTGGCACACAGGCTTAGTTGCTCCATGGCATGTGGGATCGTCCCGGACCAGAGATGGACCCCGTGTCTCCTGCCAGATTCTTAACCATTGTGCCACCAGGGAAGTCCTATCTACTTTATATATAGTAGTGTGTATGTGTTACTCCCAGCCTCCTAATTTATCCCTCCCTCCTCCTTTCCCCTTTGGTAACCATAAGTTTGTTTTCCATGTCTGTGGGTCTGTTTCTGTTTTGTAAATAAGTTCATTTGTATCTTTTTTTTTTTAGATTCCACAGATAAACGATATCATATGATATTTATCTTTCTCTGTCTTGCTTACTTCACTTAGTATGATAATCTCTAGGTCCATCCATGTTGCTGCAAATGGCATTATTTCATTCTTTTTTTATGGCTGAGTAGTATTCCATTTCTTTATCCATTCGTCTGTTGATGGACATTTAGGTTGCTTCCATGTCTTGGCTATTGTAAATAGTGCTGCTATGAATATTGCGGTGCATGTATCTTTTCATTTATTTATTTATTTATTTTGGCTGTGTTGGGTCTTAGTTGTGGCACACAGGATCTCTAGTTGCAGTGGGCAGGCTCTTCATTGCAGCACACAGGCTTCTCTCTAGTTGTGGCACACAGGCTCAGTAGTTGCGGCACACAGGCTTAGTTGCCCCACAGCATGTGGAATCTTAGCTCCCCAAGCAGGGATCGAACCCACCTACTCTGCATTGGAAGGCAGATTCTTAACCAGTGGACCACCAGGGAAGTCCCACATGTATCTTTCGAATTATAGTTTTCTGTGGATATATGCCCAGGAATGGGATTGCAGGATCATATGGCAACTCTATTTTTAATTTTTTAAGGACCCTCCATACTGTTCTCCATAGTGGCTGCGCCAATTTACATTCCCACCAACAGTGCAGAAGGGTTCCTTTTACTCCACACCCTCTCCAGCATTTATTATTTGTAGACTTTTTGATGATGGCCATTTTGACTGGTGTGAGGCAATACCTCATTGTGGTTTTGATTTTCATTTCTCAGTTAGCAATGCTGAGCATTTTTTCTCGTGCTTGTTGGCCATCTGTATGTCTTCTTTGGAGATATGTCTAGGTCATCTGCCCATTTTTTGATTGAGTTGTTTGTTTTTTTGATATTGAGCTGTATGAGCTGTTTGTATATTTTGGAAATTAATCTCTTGTCGGTCACATTGTTTGCAAATATTTTCTCCCATTCTGTAGGTTGTCTTTTCGTTTTGTTTATGGTTTCCTTTGCTGTGAAAAAACTTTTAAGTTTAATTAGGTACCACTTTTTGTTTGTTTTTATTTCCATTACTCTAGTAGACAGATCTAAAAAGATATTGCTGTGATTTATGTCAAAGAGTGTTCTACGTATGTTTTCCTGTAGGAGTTTTATAGTATCTGGTCTTACATTTAGGTTTTTAATCCATTTTGAGTTTATTTTTGTGTGTGGTGTTAGGAAGTGTTCTAATTTCATTCTTTTACATGTAGCTGTCTAGTTTTCCCAGCACCCCTTATCAAAGAGACTCTCTTTTTTTCCATTGTATATCCTTGCCTCCTTTGTTGTAGATTAATTGACCATAGGTGCGTGGGTTTCTTTCTGGTCTTTCTATCCTGTTCAGTTGGTCTATAGATCTCTTTTTGTGCCAGTATCATACTGTTCTGATTACTGTAGCTTTGTAGTATAGTCTGAAGTCAGGAGGCCTGGTTCCTCCAGTTCTATTTTTCTTTCTCAAGATTGCTTTGGCTATTTGGGGTCTTTTGTGTTCCCATACAAATTAAGAGAAAATTTTTTGTTCTAGTTCTGTGAAAAATGCCATTGGTAATTTGATAGGGATTGCATTGAATCCATAGATTGCCTTGGGTAGCACAGTCATTTTAACAATATTGATTCTTCCAATCCAAGAACACAATATATCTTTCCATCTGCTGTGTCATCTTCAGTGTCTTTCATCAGAATCTTACAGTTTTCAGAGTAAAGGTCTTTCGCCTCCTTAGGTAGGTTTATTTCTAGGTATTTTATTCTTTTTGATGCAATGATAAATGGGGTTGTTTCCTTACTTTCTCTGTCTGATCTTTTGTTGTTAATGTATAGAAATGCAGCAGATTTCTGTATGTTCATTTTGGATCCTGCAGCTTCACTAAATTCATTCATGAGCTCCAGTAGTTTTTTGGTGGTGTCTTTAGGATTTCCTATGTATAGTATCATGTCATCTGCAAACAGTGACAGTTTTACTTCTTCTTTTCCAATTTGGATTCCTTTTATTTCTTTTTCATCTCTGATTGCTGTGGCCAAAACTATGTTAAATAAAAGTGGTGAGAGTGGGCATCCTTGTCTTGTTCCTGATCTTAGAGGAAATGCTTTCAGCTTTTCACCGTTGTGTATAGTGGTTAGCTGTGGGTTTGTCGTAATGGCCTTTATTGTGTTGAGGTAGGTTCCCTCTCTGCCTGCTTTCTGGAGTCAGCAAATTTTATAAAGCACTTCATGGATGCCAGTCATGCTATTACATGCTAGGGGTGTGTGTGTGTGTAAGTGTGTATATGTGTATGTGTGTGTGTATAAATACTGAGACACTCTCTGTGTTCTCAAGAAATTCAGACTGCTCATTTCAACCTGGGACGTTACGCTTCATGAAAGAGACACGTATTAGCTCAGCTTGTCCTAACAGAATATCATAGATTGTGTGGCTTAAGCAACAGGAACTTATTTCTCACAGTTCTGGAGGCTGAAGGTCCAAGATTAAGGTGCCAAGCAGTTCAGTTTCCAGGTGAGCGTTTTGTTCCTGGCTTGTAGGTTGTCACCTTTTCACTGTGTCCTCACGTGTTAGAGGGAGGAGCAGGGAGTTAGAGCAGGGAGAAGCAGGCTGCAGGACCACTGATGTCCCTTTCAGTCTGAGGGTTCGTGAACGAAGTTTAAAGTCCACTGTTTGACTGGTGTGTGCGCTCCGTTCACGAGTTCATACCCATAGTATAGCAGCAGCCTAAGCGTGACAGCTTCGTTTCTCATCCTTTTCTGCCAACTGTTCCTGCTGGCAGGCGGGCAGCAGTACTTCTTGATTCTGAATTGATGTGTGGTTGCCCCATAGGACTCGGCCTTTCGTGTGGTATGTCTCGGATTTCATTGGTTTCAAAGGAGGTAAGAATGCTTGTGACCCACAGAGCCTGGCATGGTTGAGGTATTCCATCCCTGAGGAACTTAATAACATTTCCTGGTCGTTACTGGAAGCCTCTCAGACTCCTCTGATGGACTGTGGGCACTCTGAAGTGGAACTCCTGACTGAGCTGCCGGCTGCCTTCTCAGAGGCTTCTGTTGTCAGTGCTTTCTTTTCTTTTCTCTTAATGGTTTCATGTCAGCGACTCTGCATCCCAGCTGTACATTAGAATTATTAGAAAGAACCACAAAAGCTGGGGGCCTTACTTCAGACTATTTCAGTCAGTTAAGGCTCCAGAAATCAGATTTCCTGGATATCACGCTGATGTGCCCTCAGCAGGGCCGAGAGCCTGTGGTTTAGTAGAAGGAGCTCACTTCTCTCTCCCCAAAGGATGATTCCTGTCCTTAGAGATGCAGGATCACAGGCCCTCCCTCACACCTGCTGAGTCCCAGGGTGCTTCTCAGCAGGGTGTTCGGGTGATGGACAGGCTTTGGTGCAGAGAGTGAACTTGAGCAAGTCACTTGACCTTCCGGAGCGTCGGGCCCCTGCACGTACAGTGAGGACGATAATGTGGGCGCCTAGTCTCTCAGCCACAATTCTGAAGCCACAGAGCCTCTGACAATGGAATGGTTTTGTCATAGGTTTGGTGCCAAAACCTGGCCTGAACTGTTTTGATGCTTTTCATAATCTTTATTCCACTTGGTATGAATATTCCTGTATTTCACTGCAGACGGTTAGTTAATGTGTTTTCTTATGGCTGCTGTCCCAGACTTCACTGGGAGTGTTATGTAATATATAATATATGCAATATTTCCTTTCTAAAATCCAAACAGTTCTGAACTCTGAAACACATCTAGCTTTGGTTGGGGTAAGGGATCGTGGAGCTGCAGGGACTCAGCTTACAGGTGGTTATAGGGAGTCAGTATACATCATATGCAGGGACTCAGCTTACAGGTGGTTGTAGGGAGTCAGTATGCATCATATGCAGGGACTCAGCTTACAGGTGGTTATAGGGAGTCAGTATGCATCATATTAACATGTGAGTATGTATGTAAAACTCCTGGCAGAGTCAGCAGGCACCCAACAGATACAGCTACTAATGCTCTTGTAATTCTGCCATTTATGGATTTACACTTTCCCCCATTCGGTTCCTTTGTTTCCCCAGCACGTTTACATTTGGTATTCCAGGCTTTATTCTTCAGATAATTCAATATCTTCTACAAATCAGAAGTAAATTGAATCTGCAGCTGGGTATCTATCACTTACTCTGTGCATGTATCTGGGCTAGATATCACAGCGGAGTAAAAATCTGCCTATAACATGGTCCCTGCTGGCAGAAAGCTTAGGAATTAGTCCTGGAAATAGAAAACATGGAAGTTTTTTTTTAAAGCACCTATTTAATAACATTTCAAGCCAAGAGGAGAAGGTGTGTCAGAAGGCAGCCTTTCTAGAGGAAGGGGATTCTTGTTGGGCACGAGAAACCTGTGCGCTTCTGACTGATGGAGTCTCCCGCAGGTGTTGTGTGCCTGAGGAGACCCCTGGGGCCGGGCCCTGTGGTGGTGAAGGGCCTGAACCCTGGAGCTGGCTGGCCTCCATCTCTCTCAGCCTGTCCTGTCATTTGGGAAGTGTTTGATGACCACTGCATGTACCACAGAAACATGCACAAATATAATTCTTTCTTTTTAAATTAATTTATCTATTTTTGGCTGCGTTGGGTCTTTGTTGCTGCGCGCGGGCTTTCTCTAGTTGCGGCAGATGGGGGGCTACTCTTCGTTGCGGTACACGGGCTTCTCATCGCAGTAGCTTCTCTTGTTGCGGAGCATGGCCTCTAGGTGCACGGGCTTCAGTAGTTGTAGCACGCAGTCTCAGTAGTTGTGGCTCACGGCCTCTAGAGCGCAGGCTCAGTAGTTGTGGCACACGGGCTTAGTTGCTCCGTAGCATGTGGGATCTTCATGGACCAGGGCTCGAACCCGTGTCTCCTGCACTGCCAGGTGGATTCTTCACCACTGCGCCACCAGGGAAGCCCCAAATACAATTCTTGGCTTGGAGGAGGTGAGCCTATGAAATGGCCTGGAACAGTTGGCTAAATGTTCAGAGAAACAGCATGTTAACTTGTGTGCCTTTGTAAACAGCCCCCCCTCCCCATTTTACTGATTTTTCTCTCTGGAGATTTAGAGCCTTGGGTTCTCTGGTGTGTTGGTCGGATTCCTTTGATCCATGACTGACGCTAGGAAGACATGTGGGCCGTGTTCGGTGCACAGTGGTGGATGATGAGTAGCAGCGTGTCCCAGGATCTCCGCCGTGAGGCCCCTCAGCGACAGAAGAGTGGACCTGTGGCATGTACCACGCGTCACAAGAGGGCCGGGGTGCGGCATTCTAAAGCAGCCTGTGCGTTTTCCTATGTAACATGTGTTCTAATGGTACAGACACTAAAAAACCCTCCTGTGTGTCAAAGCTGACCCTCTGGGACAAGAGAATGTGCCAGTGTTCCCAAGGCCCCCTTACCTACCTCTGCACTTTGAGAGGCACGAGGAGAGGTTTTGACCTTCCTTGGGCAGAGCAGAGTCTGTGTTGAGATTGACACATCGTTAATCCCTTAACTACTTATCTTCAGTTTTCTTTTCTTTTGGCCCTTAAGGGACTATTTGTTCTCCATGTATATCTGGTGCCTTTTGATTTAGATAATTTAGGTAACTGGCAACCACTTTTGAGCTTATTAAAAACTTTGAGCTAAGTACCACCATCACCAGTCACGCCTGGGGTTCATCTGGAAGGTTGAGAGACTCACTGGGTGCTTACTGTGTGTGTGAATGCTCTTTAAGATGGGAGGAAAAAGGTAAAACCTCAAAACTCTGTGGTAAACTGATGTGGGAATCTGATACTACAATGTCTCCAGTGATTTAAAGTGTGTAAGACTTACTAACTTTTTATAGAGAGCAGTGAGCGTAAAAGCAATGACAGGTAGAGAGAAAGCCCACGTGAGACTGTCACTTCCCCTCGTCCATGGAATCCGGGGTGCTGGAAGCCCCCTGAGGAGAGACTCACCCCTGGGCTGCAGACAGCCCTCCTCGGGGATGCGATGCACGGGGGCCTGGAGCCAGGACTGCCTAGTTGTCTGCTGGCTGCTCCTGGCTGATGAGCAAGGAGGGCCCAAGAGGTGCCGGGGAGCTGCTTGCATTCAGCCGCCTCCGTGCTTCCACCCAGTTGTACATCTGTGAGAACAGCTCCACAAGCCCGTGTTCTCATGTGTGTCTCAGAGGGCCTTGGCCGACGCAGGGGGGATCTTCATCCTGCAGAAAAAGAGAGGCTTGATGAATGGGTTCCCTCACCCGGAGTGTGAGCAGCCCTTCCAGAGAAGCTTGCGTTTAGATTCAGACTCTGCAAAGGAAATGTCAGCATTTCTTGATGACATGGTTCAAAACCTCACCAGTGTGTGTGTGTGTGTGTGTGTGTGTGTGTGTGTGTGCGTGCGTGTAAGTATCTGTTTTGCTTTCAGTTTCCCTAGAGGATGTAAGTTGGGTCAGTTTTTAAGTGAGCGGTTCAAACTTAATAGAATTTTATCCCTGTTTCCTTGGTTATGTCAATAACATGGAAAGACCATTTGGGCTAGGATAGTCGTTCTCAGCTGGGGGAGGGGGGTGGCAGTTTTGTCCCCCAGGAGACACTTGGCAGTGTCTGGAAATTTGCTGGGGGTGGTTGGGGAGTGCTACTGATATCTAGTGAGTACAGGGTAGGGGCCCATGGACAGCCTACGGTGCCCGGGATGTCTCCTGCAGCAAAGAATTATCAGGAGTGCCAGGACTGAGAAACCCTGGTGTAGAAGTTCTTCAGAGATGTTCTTTTCTTGATTTCCGGTGATGTATGACTGTTAAGATTTAATATTTTTGTAAGGTGAGGTGCTTTCTACCAAAATTCAGTCTTTAGCCGTGAAATAAGATCTTAAGAATTAAAACAACCTTATTTATTTATTTCGTTGAGGTATATTTGATGTACAGTATTATAGATAAGTTTCAGGTGTACAACAGTGATTTAAAATTTTTAAGGGTTATACTCCATTTATAGTTATTATAAAATATTGGCTATATTGCCTGTGTTGTACAAACCTTTTTAATATAGTGAGGTTCTACTAGAAGTGTGTATTATACTTAGCAGAGGGACCAGAAGCCCAGATGTCCATCAGGTCAGGTTGGAAACCCTTTTTAAGGTAACACAATTTGCATTGAAACTTTGGTCAGCTGAATGGGAATTTTTTCGTAGGTACCATGAGAAAAATAAAATAATTTTCCAGCTGTGGTTCCCAAGTTCCCCAAATCTGTGTCTTTAACCCGTAGCTCTCTCTGAGCTTTAGATTTGGCCCCAAGTATTTAGTTAACAACCGATGACTGCGTCCGCGGTGTGTGCCAGGCACCGTTGTCGTGAAGCCTGTGCTGTAAGGCAGCGCTGGAGGACGGACAGGGAAGTCCACATGCTGCTTCCAGAGGAGCATGGCTCTGGTGGCATGGGGTGGGTCAAGAGCAGGACACTTCACGTGGCTGGTCTGGGAGGAGCTGGATGACCAGCCCCTGCAGGAGGAGGAGGTGTGTTGTCCTGAGCCCTGAGAGGGAGTGACCAGACACACCTGAGGCTACCTAGTGTTTTCACTTGCATGTTACTTAACCTGTCCTCAGCAGAGCTCTCGAGTCCTTCCTACCCCCCACCTGCTCAAGCCAGGAGCCTGGGGAGCATTCCTTGATCCCTCTCTCTCCTTCCTTCCGTTGGGTCCATGGCATTCAGTCCTACATCCTGCTTTTCTCCACCTCCCTGGTCCCTAGCCTGGTCCAGACCTCTTGCTGATGGCCCCTGATTAGTTCTGCTGGGTCACTCCGGGCCCTTCTCCGTGCAGTGGCCAGAAAGATCATTTAGAAGCACATGTTGCCTCCTGCCCTTCACTGAAAACCCTCCAGTGGCTTCCCACTGCTCTCCAGAAATTCAGTGTCCTCCTCACCAGGCCCTGTACCGTCCTTCCTGCACGAGTCTGGACAGTCTAGCCTCCCGTGGGCCTCTTCCCAAAAGAGGCCTCTTCCCTGCCTGGCCCGAGGCCCCATCCATTCTCCTCTGGACTCTGCCTGCCTGGCCCGTGTATTCGTCCCCCTTCCTCCAGGGGGCTCGGAGCCCACCTTCCTGCCCCGCCTCCTGGAGTCCTGTTGCCCTGTGTCCTGCAGGTGCCACCGTCAGGGCTGTGTCCTTCACGCTGGCCATGTTTAGATGAGAAATCACTCACCTGGCCACGTGCTCTTGGAGGAGGAGTGGGTGAGGCACAGGTACCCGCCCTCCTTCCTGCAGAGCTGGGGTTTTTGCATAGGGGATTTTTCTGTCAGTTATTTTTTCCTCACCTTCTGGAGTATTAAAAGAGCCGAGGCAGTGGTGTGTGGGGTGGCAGTGCCCCCACCTCCTGGGGGTTCCCTGATCCCTGCAGCCGGCTTACCTTCCACCCTGTGTTCACACAGCACAGAAAGATAGCCGTGTACCGACTCTGTTGCTAAGCTTTTGAAGTGAAGCATTGTGAGTTAGTAGGCCTTTCTTACTACAAAAAAAGGAAATGGAAAAGTAGTGCCACGGTTTTGGCATAATTGCTCCAGCATGCAAATCGGTGTTGGAGGGAAGTTGAGGTAGTATACGTATATGCTCTACTGGTCCTTAAGACATGTGTGAGGTAGATGAAGTCTTGTTTTGTTAGATATGAAACAATGCACGCTGCAGGTGTCCCTAACCGAGTAATAGTGTATTAGATTGGCTCAGGTTTTTGGAAGAGCAGGATGCGGGAAGTGGGCACAGAGGGGCCAGTTGGCCTTGTCCCTTCTGTGCCACAGGCTGCTGCTGGAGAAGTCCGAAGTTTCCAAATGGAAAATGAGTATGAAAGAAGGCCCATACTAGTCAGGAGTTAGAGGGGTTCCCAGGTGGCCTCTGAGAAAAGGAAATGTCTGAGAAGTTACGTGCAATGATTTGTTGGTCACAGAGAAACTTCTGACTCTGTGCAGCAGGTGGATCCCAGACAGGGAGCTATTTCACAAGAAGTAATAAGCTGGAAATACTGAAGGTACAGTGTCCTCTTGAGGGAGAAATACATCCTCTAACAACTGATTGTTGTTTCTAGAAAAATTCGAGTCCTGGTCTCAATTTGCATTGTTTTGACCTTGTTAATAAAATTGAGGATTACGTATCTCCTGGAAACCGAATGTATAGCACGTGAGGATTATTTTTATGTTTTATGATAAAATCTTTCACAGCATAGAATTTTAAAGACCTTTGAGGACAGGAGCAGCTCTTTGAAGGTAATAAACCTCAGTTTGGCTTAGAAGTTCATCTAGTTGAAATTAAGCTAAGGAGGTTCACATCAAACCCCAGGCAATCTTCACGTGTTCAAGAAGCTCATTAGAAATCTGCTTTACCAAAAACAAGTGCTTCGGCTACTTGTGATGGAAAATGCTTGAATAAGCAATTTAAAATTCAGCATACGCTGTTCAAAAACAATCATTTTAAAAGATTCATGGACAGAGCACTTTATATGTATTAGTATTTTATAGTAGGTGCTGTGGGGGTTAGAAATAGAGTTTTCTTGCCTTCAGAGAACATGTAGTCTGAGGAGGGGCAGACACGCAGACGGTGTGAACAGTTAGACAAAGCAGAACAGTGCACAGGGTGTGATAGAGGGATAGTATTAGTAATCATGGTAGTGACAGAGGCAGAGGCATCATGGTGTGGGACGTCAGAGCACAGCGTGGGAGTGATGGTGCTTAGAACCATGGTTGGAAAACTACACGTTTGAAAATAGTTTTTAGGTTTTTATAAGGTTGTAAAAATAAACAAGAAGAATATGTATGTGACAGAGACCATCAGTGGCCCACAAAGCCTAAAATATTTATTTATTTATTTATTTATTTATTTTTATTTATTTATTTTTGGCTGCGTTGGGTCTTTGTTGCTGCACATGGACTTTCTTTAGTTGCGGCGAGTGGGGGCTACTCTTCGTTGCGGTGTGCGGGCTTCTCATTGCAGTGGCTTCTCGTTGCGGAACATGGGCTCTAGGTGCATGGGCTTCAGTAGCTGCGGCTCGTGGGCTCAGTAGTTGTGGCTCACGGGCTCTAGAGTGCAGGCTCAGTAGCTGTGGCACACGGGCTTAGTTGCTCTGCGGCATGTGGGATCTTCCCGGACCAGGGCTCGAACCTGTGTCCCCTGCATTGGCAGGCGGATTCTTAACCACTGCGCCACCAGGGAAGGCCCTAAAATATTTATTTTCTGGCCCTTTACAGAAAAGAGTTTGCTGACTCTTGGTTTAAGGGTCAGGAAATGCTTTATAAAGACTAAAATTTGAGCAGGCGTTTTACAGGATAAATAATACCTTGAGTTTCAGGGCAGCAGGGATGTTGTGCTGCAAGAGGGCCAAAGGTGAGAGAAAAGACGGGGTGGGGAGCACAGGGACCGTAAATCACACACGGTGCTGTGGGCTGTGGTTGGAGCTTAGGGTGGGCGAAGAACGTCTTGGGACCTGGGCAAGGAGGGGCGGGGGCAAAGGGCATGGCTTATCTTAAATACCAGCAAGCTTGAACTCAACTCTGAAGTGTGTCGTGAGCCCTCAGAAGCTTTTGAGTCAGAGAACGTCAGTGTTGCAATTAGAGTTAATTGTGAGAACTTGAAATAATAGTCCTTTTTTCCCTGAGTCATGCTCTCCTAAACTGCAAAATAGTTCTTTAGAGGTGATTGTATCGCTTAATAGGCCACTGACTCTGTGGCAGTTGATGTGAACTTGGGTCCAGAATTCCTGATTTAAGGCTGAAGATTGGTTGATGTGCTTTTCATACTTGTTGACATTTCCTGATCAGCAGCAGACCTTGGTGAAGTCTCAGTGATGACGTAAATTGAGGAACTTGAAAGAATCTCTAGAAAGGTGGAAAAATTCTTGCTGAAGTTGATGTGTATTTCCACTGTTAAACTTCTGCATGGAGGATTTCAATTTTCTGTGCTCTGTCAGCCTGCCCAGGTGTGGTTGTATTCTCTGAGAGGTAAAAAGTAGAAAAGGTGCCCTGATGAGGGTGGACGTCTGGATTCCCAATGATGGACCTTCTCTGAAGGCAGAACCTTTACAGTTATCTGTTTCCAGAAGGGGGTCTCCCAGGGGAAAGCTGGGTAGAGGTATCCTAACTTTGTAAGTGTGTGCACCCAGAGAAAATGCGTGAAGATAAAAATAAAGAAAATAAATTTTCTCATTATCCCCCACTATAAACATATAGGAGTACAGTCTTTGACTCCCTTTTCAGTACGTGTGCACGTAGATAATTTTGTGAGAATCACGTCCTGTACCTTGTACTTCGTTACCTGCAGTAGAGTGCAGTGTGGCCTGATCGTTAAGGGGGATGCTGAATTGCCGTGTTTCTTTTTTTCTTTTTTTTTTTACAGCAGGTTCTTATTAGAATTGCTGTGTTTCTGTGGTTCTCCCTGGTGCGTCCTTCATGCTTGCTCTCTGTTGGTTCTCTTCTGAGCAAGGGAGGGGTGCTCTTGATCGATTCTGAGCCCTCACCAACAGGGAACCATTGGCATGTGGACTGTTTTTTGCGGAAGTCGGAACCCTGGTCTCAGAGTGAGAAGTTGATGAAGGCCTTCCTTCTGACCTCTTGATTGGATTCTTGGCTTTGTCCAGAGTTGCTCAGGTGGGCTAACATTGTAAAGAATATGCTGCTCTAGCCAGATAGCAGTTGCTTTTCCGAACCAAGCCCTTCAGAAAGGTCTTGTTTGCACCAGGGTTATCCCTGAGGAGTCCTGACCAGTCCTGGGAGGTCAAGGCTCCACCCCCACCTGGGCTTGTCTACCCAGAGCCTCCCTCCACACCGTGCCCCTGAGATCTACCGTGGTCTTGGGGTGCAGCCACCACCCTTAGTGGGGCCGTGTGACTCAGTCTGCCCTTCCCCAGGACACCTTGCCTGGGAAATTGGCCCCCTTGGAGTCAGCAACAAATACACGGGTCCCTGTGGACTTCGCTTCAGAAGAGGTTCATCCACGCGACCACCATCCGCTTACACCCTCTCTCTCTTGCTGAGCTTCCCGAGAGCCACACTGCCCCCATACTGGAGTTCTGGCGTCCTGAAAGAGGTGTGCGCGTGCGTATGTGTCTTTGTTTTAAGAAAAAAGCCATTGTAGTCATGGTAGAATATTTAGAAAATGTAGATATTTTCCATTGCCTCACCACTGTTAATATTTTGGTATGTATCATTCATGCCTCCTTTGGGGGCATAATCTTAACGCATTTTTACAGAAATAGGAATATAGTTAAATAATTCTTAGCTTTTAAAAACACTCTTTTAAAATTAAAAAACACCCCTTTTTATTCAAAAAGCAATGCCCATTCAGTTCTAGGAAAATCATGTATTAAAACCAAAAGATGAACAATGTAAATCTCATTCTGCCCGCTCAGATCACTACCATGTATGCTTTTCTAAGCCGTCTTTGTGGCACACATATATTTTCTTTTTATAAAGATAGAATTATTCTATATAACACCATTTTATAATATGCTTTTAAAAATAACAACTTTAGGGCTTCCCTGGTGGTGCAGTGGTTGAGAGTCCGCCTGCCGATGCAGGGGACGCGGGTTCGTGCCCCGGTCCGGGAAGATCCCACATGCCGCGGAGCGGCTGGGCCCGTGAGCCATGGCCGCTGAGCCTGCGCATCCGGAGCCTGCGCTCCGCAACGGGAGAGGCCACAACAGTGAGAGGCCTGCGTACCGCAAAATAGTAATAATAATAACTTTATTGAGATGTAATTCACGTATAACATGCACCATTTTAAAGTGTACAATTCTGTCATTTTTAGTATATTCAGTAATTTGCAATGATCACCACTTTCTAATTTTAGAACACTTTCATCATCCCCAAAAGAAACCTTGTACCCGTTTGCTGTCACTTCTCATTCTCCCCCACCCCCAACCCTAGGCAGTCATTAATCTATTTTCTGCCTCTACTAATTTGCCATTTCTGGAAATTTCATCCAAACGAGATCATGCAATATGTGTTCTTTGCGTCTGATTTCGTTCGTGGAGCATGTTTTCAAGGTTCATCCATGTTGCAGCACATAACAGTAGTTCATGTTTATAGGCAAATAATATTCCATTGTATGGATAGACCACATTTTGTTTATACATTCATCAGTTGATGGACATTGGGTTGTTTCCCCTTTTTGGATATTATAAATAACGCTGCTGTGAACAATCCTGTCAAGTTTTTGTGAGAACCTAAGTTTTTGTATCTGTTGTAAACAAAGCTGGATCATGTGGTAACTCTATGTTTAACATTTTGAAAGACTGCAAGACGGTTTTTCAAAGCAGCTGGGACATTTTCCATTACCATCAGCAGTGTATGAGAGTTCTAGTTTCTCCACATCTTCACTAAACACTGTTATTGTTCATCTTTTTTATTTTAGACATCCTAGTGGGTGTGAAATGGTATCTCATTGTGGTTTTTGGTTTGCATTTCCCTGATGACTAATTATGTTAAACATCCTTTTGTGTGCTTATTGACCATTTAGATATCTACCTTGGAAAAATGTTTATTCTTTGCCCATTTTTAAAGTTGGGTTGTCTTTTTGTTATTGAGTGTAAGAGTTCTTTACATATTCTGGGTACAATTCTTTTATCAGATATATGACTTATAACTATTTTCTCCATGCTGTGAGGTGTCTTCTCACTTTCTTGATGGTGTCCTTTAATTTTGATGACATCCAGTTTATCTATTTTTTCTTTGGTTGCTTGTGCCTTTGGTGTTATATCTAAGAAACCATTGCCTAATCCAAGATGAGGAAGATTTATTCCTGTTTTCTTCTAAGAGTTATATAGTTTTAGCTCTTACCTTTAGCCTAGAATCCATTTTGAGTTAGTTTTTGTGTATGGTGTGAGGTAGGGGTCTAGTTTCATTCTTTTGCATGTGGATATCCAATTGCCTATTAGTTGAAAAGACTATTCTTTCCCCCATCGAACAGTCTCAGTACCCTTGTCAAAAATTGATTGACCACAGGGGACTTCCCTGGCAGTCCATTGGTTAAAGTGGAAGCTCGGTGCTTCCACTTCAGGGGGCACAGGTTCGATCCCTGGTCAGGGAACTAGGATCCCACATGCAACGCAGCGCAGCCCCCCGAAAAAATAAAGATTAAAAATAAATAATGTTTAAAAGGATTTAAAAGATGAATTGACCACAAATGTAAGGGCTTATTTCTGGACTCTAAATTCTATGCTCTTGATCTATATGTCTGTTAAAATTGGGTATCATGAATCCTCCACATTTGCTCTTTTTCAAGATTGTTTTGTCTGTTCTGAGTCCCTTGCATTCCCTTATGCATTTTAGGATCGATTTCTGCAACGTATAACTTTCTTTGTTTCACTTACTATGTCATGAACATTTTCTTTTTTCTTAGTCTATGATTGTACTGTAACACAGTAGCCCTGAGTCACGTGTGGCTAGTGAGCACATGAAATGTGGCCAGTCCAGATTGAGGTGTGCTGTAGGTATAAACTGACAACAGATTTCCAAGAGTTAGTGTGGAAAAAAAGAACACAAAATATCTCACTAATAATTTTTTATATTGATTACATATTGAAGTTATAAAATTTTATATTGGATTAAATAATATACATTACATAAGTTTACCTGTTTCTTTTTACCTTTTTAAGTTGGCTACTAGATTTAAAATTATTTGATTCTCATATTTATGTTGGAAGTACTTTTTAGTAGAATGGCATCCAATTTGGTTGATTATTTGGTGGTTGTATGATTGTGTCAGAGTTTCTTGATTCAGTTCTCTGTTGTTGGACACTTGGGTTGTTTCCAGTTTTCTCCATTTACAGCGTCGTGAGGGGTAACCTCGTAGCCGGGTCTTCCTGCCCGCCTGTGATGCTGCCAGGACAGGGTTCATAAGGAGGACTTGAGAATGTGTTTGCTGTCCTTCTGAGTCAAGGGTATATGCAACCCTTGTGTTACGGCGCTGAGTAAGTGAGTGAATGTTTCATATTAACGGAAAAATCTTTCACAGTAAGGCTGCAAACAGATTCAACAGATATTGATTGAGCCCCCTGCTTTAAGTTGGGTTCTGACCCAAGAGTTGGGGAAACAGTGATGAATGAGTCCAGATTCTAGCCCTCTCGAAGTTTATATTCTAATGGGGGAGAGGGATCGTCAACAAACCGTGAACTGTATCAGTGGATGCCAAAGAGCGATGTGAGGAGGACACAGAAGCAGGCTTATGGGCTGGCGTGTAGCAGCGTGGTCAGGGAAGGCCTTTCTGAGCAGGCAACATTGACGCAGGGGCTGAAACAGAAGGAAGGAAGGGAGCCATGCAAAGATCTGTGAGAAGAAGGTTTTTAGGTAGAGGGGTCGGGAAGTTCAGACACTTTGAAGTGGGAGTATGTGTGTTTTAGAAACAGCAAGGAGGCCACTGTGGCTGGAGCTTGGTGAGAAGTGTGGTTGGATTGGGGATATGTTTTGAAGATGGAGCTGACAGTCTTTGCTGATGACTGGGTGTGGGGCATGTGAGGAAGGGGAGGCTTTTATGACCTAAGCAATTGTATGGTGCCATTTATGGAGCCAGGGATTGCTAGAGGTGGATCAGAGGGCAGGGGGCACCAGGAGTTCAGAAGTGCCTTTCGGGTACTCACGTGGAGATGTTGAGTTGTTAATGAGATGTACCCGCCTGGAAATCACGGGGGAGGTGGGGCTGGAGAGACATTTTTGGAGTCAGGCAAAGCTACTTGGACATCAAGCAGGTCGAGTGAGAGTTGACCATTGGATTTGGGAACCTGGAGGTCTTTGAGGACTTCGGCAAGCGTGGTGTTGGGAAGCTGCTGTAGCGTGGCGGGTACGAGTTAAGGGAGGATGGGATGTGTGTGTTGACAACTCCTAGAAAGAGTTTGCTCTAGGTGAACAGAAAGATAGGGGTGGGGAGCTGGGATAGACTGCCTCTTCCTCGGGCACTGGTGGGAGTGGCCCTGGAGAGAGGCTGAGGTGGCAGGGGCTTTGGTCCAGGGCCAGGGTGGAGGGTGAGGCCTTGCCCACAGGATCAGGAGAGAAGGCAAAGGAGACCGGCAGGCCTTTCACTTGGACATGGGAGGATGAGAAAAGATTGCCTCTGTTTCCAAAAGCTAAGAGTGACAAGGAGGGAAGGGGTGTTGTAGGATGTTGTGGGGTTAAATGTAAAATTTGTATGAATTTTTAATGTGAAACCTGAGACTTCACAGAAGTTAAGTTGCCTCAGAATGCTTACCCTCGGGGTTCTCTCTCCCGTGCCTTTGGGTGTATTTTGTATTCATTATTGTATTCTATCGTTACGCTGTTAAATCTCGCCCAAGTGAGTATTTAACCTTAAAGAGTTTGGGATTCACTTACACATTTTGTTATCTTTAGTAGAGCTTTTGCAGCTGCTCCAAATATCCCTCTGTTGGTGCATCTTAATAGTTGCTCGGCAAGCGCTGCATTCTGGGCGGGGAAGGCCACGCGGGAAGCCACGGGGTGTCTGTAGGTGGAATGCGGCCCTCGATTCCACCCCTTTCCCAGGTAAGGGTGTGGAGGAAGGCAGGGCCCCTGAAGTGCCACACCTTCCAAGGACGTTTGAGTGAACCTTTTCCTGTTTTCACAAAGTGATGAACAGCTGTGCTGTGCATCTTTTCACTCTGGCAGAGTGGTTTGCGGGAGTGTAGTGCTGTTAGCCAGCCTTCTACGGGACTTAATCAGCACTGATGAAAAGTTCTTCATCTTCTTTCCTAGTTATCGCATTGCCTGCTTTCTTTCCTTTCTATACAGTTTTAGTATAATTAAGTCCCCCTTCCCCATTTAGGTCCTTCAGCCTCCTTAGTAGAAAGTGCTGCGCACAGTCGGATTGGCTTCATGGGGTTGGGAGCGTGTGGAACGTCAGCGTTCTGGTCCCTCTCTGTTGACAGATGAGATGGCCGAGGCTTAGAGCCAGCTTGGTTTGTACCTGGAGGTTATTTGCATGACTAGGTCACATGCCCCTTGCTTCCCAGTTCTCCCACGACCGCCTGGACAGCCGTGTGGAGCCTGCTCCTTCCCTCGCCCTGTCTTGAATTCCAGAGCAGCGCTCCCATTCCCGAGGCTGGCTTCCTGCGGGCACTGGAGGAGAGGCCTTCCCTGACCGCCCTCCGCATGGCTCCGCTGGAGGGTCTGCATGGGCACCTTCTGACCGCGGCAGTGTTTGCCACGTGCGACGGGGAGCATTTGCTCAGTACTCCCCGAGTTCCATGAAGGCAGGGACTGCAGCCTGTTTTCAGCCTGCTATATATATCCAGCCTCTGCTGAGGGGCCTGGCACACTCGTGCCCAGAAAGTTTGCAAAACAAACAAACGTGTATGTAAATCTAGACTTTTAATCCAGATTGCTGTTGTCTCCTGGCCATTCGAGGGGGCTCATGTGTCCCTGTTTCCGCCAGGGCTTGTCCTGTTGTCATTTAACAATCCTTTGCTACTCTTGGGGGCTGGGGTGTTTTGGAGTTTGGAATTTTGGAGATTTTAGAATGGAATGTGTGAATAGACCACACACACATCGTGGAACATCCTAGGCAGCACCGTGTAATCAGACACTAAGATCTTTGCAGCAGGTGTGTGACCATTCGCGGCCAGTGGGACAGAGGCTGTGGGAGCCCCACACCGCGCCAGGGCGTGTTATGAACATGTTTTCAGAGCTTTTGGGATTTCGGAATCACAGATAAGGGACCGTGGACCTGTTTGGGTGCATGTCTGTTTTTCAGGCATTTGTGCCAAGTGGGCTGGGAAAGAGGAAAACACAGTGCCTGTGCTCCCTTGGGGTGCTGTGCGGAGCACACATGGGGAGGGCAGCGTTGGCGGTCACTGGCTTTGCTGTCATCCCCCGCCCTTGCTTTCGAGAAGTGTGCTCCCCCGAGGCGCTGGCTGCGGGGCACCATGCCGCGGTGCGGGGCGTGTAGGTGGTGGCTGTCCTGCATCATCCTGGGTCCCTTCCCTCGAGCCTGGCCGCCTGGCCACAGGTTCAGGGCGGAAGAGGGAGGCTCGGACGAGGTGCTGCACGGCACGTGGTCTTCCGTTCCAGACCCTGTGTACCTCTTTCCCCTCCACGGTTGCGAATCAAGCCTCACGGCTGGGTGGAGAACTTTGAGGCCCTCAGCTCTGGGGTGGCCTGTCTGCACGCTCACACTCTGCCCTCTTGAGCCAAAAGTTTTCAACATTGGGTGGATTTAATATATGTTTTCTGACTTTTAAAATGTGAGTATAGTTTTATTTTGATGTTTTTAGGGTGAGCTTTTGACGTAAATAGAAATCTTTAATTTAAAAAGCTTTACCTGCTTTCTGAGATGGTGCTTTTGCATTTTGAAAAACTGTTTAATTGCCAGGCTGCAGGAAAGCTTGCCTTTTTAAATTAGAAACCAAAGAGCCAATACTGAAATATGTCTAGACATGTGGATTTCAGGCATTTGAAAAGGATACAGGGTGAAATCGTTTGTACCTGAAGCAGGTGTCACTTTGTATCTGAAGTTGTTATGTGGTCTTTGATAAATTACGTAGATTGTATTAACTCTTATCTGAACATATACATTAAAGATGATTCTTCCAAAAGATTTAGAATTAGTTTTGTCCAAGGTACTGGACTTCAGATTTAATGAGCCATGACACTGAATCAGAAACACACTTTCAGTCTTTCAGATGTTATGAGATATTATAGTTTTCAAAAAGACTTGTGAGAACGGTCTTTTGCGATATATTTTAAGATAGTTAAGAATAGCGTTTGTATTGTAAAAATTTCCTTCAAGACTCATTCTGGGGTTTTATGAGTGATTAATGATGGCATCACCCAGAGTTTTGTGGTTAATATTTGCAAATAATTTATTTAACAGGGTTTAAAAGAGACTCCTCGGGCTTCCCTGGTGGCGCAGTGGTTGAGAGTCCACCTGCCGATGCAGGGGACGCGGGTTCGTGCCCCGGTCTGGGAAGATCCCACATGCCGCGGAGCGGCTGGGCCCGTTGAGCCATGCCCGCTGAGCCTGTGTGTCCGGAGCCTGTGCTCCGCAACGGGAGAGGCCACAACAGTGAGAGGCCCGCATACCGAAAAAAAAAAGAGACTCCTCGTGTTTTATAGTTACCCTTTTGGGGGGACCAATGTATAACATAAAAAGTATCCTGTGGTATTATCTTTGCTACAGATGTGTTACGTTTATAGAATTGGAAATATTTGATTTCTTAGAGTGTGTGTATCAATAGATTATGTAGTTTAAAATGTTTGCATCTGTATTTCATATATAAACATATCAGTTTCCCAGTGTAGCCTTTAGGGTATCATAGGAGACTAAGGGTTTTTAAAAGGTCATAATAGAAAAGTTGTGTGTGTTTTAATTACTTAAGTGTTTTTTCCTCCTGGGGTTGTTAAAAAAACAAAACAAAACAAAACAAAAAAAACCCACTGAATGTAACATATGAGAAAATGTTAAGTGGATGCAACACTGCATGTAAGATTTTCCACAGACGTTTTTATTCACAGTGAGGCACAATGGGAAGGCTCCATTAATTAGCACATTAGATGGTATCATAATTCTGGAAAAACCATTTCACCATAGGGGTGTTTGCAAAAACCGAAGCCATCTCTGCCAGGTTTTGACATTGCTTAGCTCTTTAGGTAGCAAGAGACGCAGTGTCAGAACCAGTTTAAAATTACCTATGTTGTCAACATGCACATTTTCTTTATTCGGTATTTAAACTACGGATTTACCAACCGGAGTAGTTTGAAACACAGTAGCATAAGAAGAATTAGATCTACCGAACCGAGAATGTGTGCACATCTAAAGAAGTTTCTTTTCTTGATTTTGGTTAAGCTAACAGAAGTATCTTCACATCTGTAATTTCTGGTAACTTAATGAGAACACGCTGAACTTTTGGGTCACAATAAATTTTCCCATTATGTAAAATATTTTACACACTGATTGACTCATTGTGAACCGTGAGTAGACATGATTCTCTTCCTGCGGAAAATAGAAACACACGTTATTGTAATGACGGTTTTAGCCAATTCCAGAACTGTGCTTAGGTGGCTATGTTGCCTTCTGTTGGTTGGGTTGTTGAAAACTTTGAGATGGACACACAGCAACGGGAGTGAGTTGGGAGCTCTTTTGCTGGGTGTAGAGGATGTAGTCTTTCTATAAATCTGTTATTTCGTACATAGGCTTGTTTTTGTTTTTATGAGTTTTATGTTCAGCCGCTGCCACTGTGTGTGTTTTCTTCGACTGTATTGACTTCAAGTCTTGTAAATATTTCTGGGTCTTAAAAACCCAAGTGCTCATATTTATTTCATAGTAGAAAGAACTAATGAGTCCTTTTCGACGATGGTGGTGGGGTTGGTAGTTTCTCTAGTGGTCATCCACCCTTGTGTTTAAAAGTGCTATGTTTGTATATAGGTGTAATTTATATTTTACATTAAATCTAAAATCAATTTTTTTGGTACAGAATGGGTGAACTGTGAGATTTGGGGGAGAGAAAGAGTTACCAGAAATGTTTATGAGTTGTTTTGAACAATGAGAAGCTTATTTACAATTATTTGGAAGGGGCACCCCCAAAATAATGCATTTTGGGGGGGGCAAAATGAAGACTTGTTATAACGTGTTCCCTTTTTTATTTCTTTAATTGAGCTGGTGAGCTGCATCTCATTAAGTGATGTTAATTAACTATCAGATGTTTGGCCTTTTGCTTGACTGTGTCTTCTTTTTAAAAGATACCTTTATTGAGGTAGTCGCATACCATAGAGTTCACCTCTTCTAAGCGTCCAGTTCAGAGACGTTCAGTATATTCACAGAGTACTGTGCAACTGTTGCCTATTTGGGACATTTCCTGTGAATTGGCGCATGCGGTGTGTGGTCTTTTGTGTCTGGCGCTCTCACCTAGCATCATGCTCTCGAGCTTCATCCGTGTTGTAGCACGTGTCAGCAGGCTGTTCCCTTTTGTGGCTGAAGAGTATTCCTTTGTGTGGATGCACCACGTTTTATGTATTCGTTAAGTCCATTGATAGACATTTGCGTTGTTTCCCCTTTTGGGCTGTTATGAATAGTCCAGCTCGGAACATGCATGTACAGGTGTTTTGTAGGACAGATGTTTTCGTTTCTCTTGGGTGTAGACCTAGAGGGGTTTGCACCAGCTTTGACTTACTGTTCAGGTTCCCATTTAAATTTGTAGAGAGGATTTACTTCTTGTAACTGGGCCTTTATTGGTGACCTGGTCGCTCCTGTTTCATGTTGGAAGCCCCTGGGCCCTGTGGCCTGGAGAAGCAGCCAGAATATGCAATATCCTTCTTTCCTAAGATCAGATCCCATCACAGGGTCTTATCAAATAAGTGTCCCGTTAGATTTTCTTGCAGCGAATTAAGCCTGTTCTGCATCCAGGCCAGCTAACTCTTGTCTGTATTTTATATTGATATTTTTCTTGTATTCTTCTCCCTGCTTCTTCTTGGGGACACCCTTTGTTCTTCGGCCCCAGCAGCACAGGGAGTGACGGAGTGATTTGTCTGTCTGTGTATTTTCCCTTCAGGCAGTATACACTCACTCCTTTGGCTTTTCTTACGGTAATTTTGGTAACTGGGTTGTGTCTATTTTTGAAGTAGTAAACACCGTAAGATAGTAGTGATACTCTTGAGCATTTTGTTAAGTATCCAAATGAGACCTATAGGGATGTTTCCATAATTTGTATCAAATTCATGTAAACGTACATTAGCAATATTAGCTAATTGCCTGAGTTAGTTATGAATTTCATTACTGCTCTTTAATAAAGGAGCAGGTTGTGCCGTGGTCATTCCAATTAATGGGGAGAGCCCTTCAGGTCTCTCATCATGTATTTAAACAGAGTTAAGCTTGGAAAAATAATTATTGAGTGCTTTGTGGATACTGGCTTTATCTTGTGACAGTTGTGCCTTACATTTTGAGAAGCTTATGCTTTCAGGAACCTTACGCGTGCATTAAAGCAGTTAATCAGAGCTTCCCTGGTGGCGCAGTGGGTGAGAGTCCGCCTGCCGATGCAGGGGACACGGGTTCGTGCCCTGGTCCGGGAAGATCCCACATGCCGCGGAGCGGCTGGGCCCGTGAGCCATGGCCCCGGAGGCTGCGCTCCGCAGTGGGAGCGGCCACAACAGTGAGAGGCCCGTGTACCGCAAAAAAAAAAAAAAAAAAGCAGTTAATCAGTTCAACTCTGTGAGGTTTGTAGGATGAGTGTTACTCCTTTCCTACAGACAAGAGATTGCAGGTTCGGAAAGAGAGCGGCCGGTTGGGAGCCGGCGTCAGAGGGAGCAGGGTGTGCGAGAGCAGGCCCTGCCCCACCAGGAGGGCTGTGCAAAGTCCAGAGCCCACAGCCAGGCGGCCTTGCTTGAGCGCCCCGGCGGTGCACCTGAAAAATTCCTTCTCGTCTTTGAGTCCGGCCGCCTCAGCGTGCAGTGGAGACGGTAGGAAGCCGCTGCCGGGCCGGCAGGCGGGGCCTGGCTCTGTGCGCTGCTGGGCCTGGCTCGCTGCCCTTGGCTTTCAGATGGCGGACCTGGGAGGCGGGTGCTGTGTGGCCTCGTAGCGGCCGCCCCCCCCCCCCCAGCCCGCCGCCGCTGGCCCTCGAAACCCCACCCCACGCAGCTCTCAGCGCTGGGCCTGGGGTCTCAGCCCCGGGCCGCTGTCGCCCCTCCCGTACCTCGAGGATTGCTTGTCCGGGAAGCACAGAGTCTTGAGATCAGACCCCTGCCAGCTCCCCCAGACCCTCCTGGGAGAGCCCGCTCGGGCCGGAGCCCCGCGTTCTGGCGACCCAGGCTCAGGTTTCCGAGGAGCTGAGGAGTGGTTTGACAGCGGCCGCAGAGAGCCGCCTTGAGCCGCGGTTTGAAAGGCGGCATCTGGGGGGAGTGCCTGGCCAGCGCCTAAATGTGCCGGGAGGCGTTTCATGGAAGTTCCTCTGCGTCCGTTAAACCACTCTAGTGGGTCTCTGTAAAGCAACGAGGAATGTCCTCGCGCTGTCTCTTCCTGCCTTCCCTTCTGATCATCCACCTCGTGCCAGTCAGGAATGCCCGCGTGAGGTGCCTCTGGTTTGGTCTGCGATATTCATTTACTCACATCGCGCCTCTCCGGGGAGAGATGGGGTGGGAGAGCTGCAGCAGGTCCATAAATGTGCTCCCTCCTGCTGCCCCGAGTGAAGCCCCAGGGAGGCGCCCTGCTCTCCAGGGGTGCCTGTGGTGAGGCTGTGGCCTGTGGAGCCCAGCGGGGTGGTGTGACTCCTGGGCCTCCCACCTGGCCTGTAGCTGAGATCCTCTGCGCCTCAGGAGGAGGGGACGCGGGAGCGCCTCACGGCGTGGAGCAGGGGGCCGGCGCGTGGGGCCCCTGCACGGACGCCGGCCACGCCGGGGACGTGCTGGGCGCTGCAGATCCGCAGTGTCCCTTCCTTACAGTGTGGTCGCCACTCGGGCGATGGGAGCCCAGTGGGAAGGTCCTGGCTGCTGGGGGTGGGAAGGGAGCCGGTGAGGACTTCCTGGAGGAGAAGATTCCGGAGCCTGAGGAGTGAGGGGAGTGGGGGACAGAGGGAAGGCAGAGCAGGGTTCTCCCTCGAGAGGAGGGCGGGCTGTTTGTGGGGAAGCCATGGGCCAGGCCGGGTCCTGCCGCTCGATGGGGGAGTGGCCAGTAGTAGGGTCCTTGATTTGCTGGTTCCCTCACCCGGTCCGTTACCTGGTCAGCGTCGGGCTCGGCAGCTTCCACGGTAACCCCGCTGGGAGGTGGTGGCTAGAGCCACGGGGGGACCGCTGCTGTGTCCTGAGGGGCCTGGTGCAGGGCCGCCCTGTTCCGTTCAGAATCTGCCACGTCCGCTTGGTGGCCGTGCGCCCAGGGCGAGTGTGTGCTTCAGGGACCAGGTGCTCGGGTGTCTGTCTGGGCGGCCGTGAGGGTCTGACGGACTTCTGGACGGAGCCTGTGCGCGCTTTCGCTGGTGACTCACTGGCACGTGCCGAGGAACGCTGCACCATTTTGAGGGTGTTCTCCCCATGTCTCCCCGTTTCTCAGTGGGGGGCACATCCTTTAGCTCCTGTTAGATGTTCTTCCTCGTAGAACCTTGCCCTGGAACCCCACATCGGCTCCAGTTCCGTCTCCCCGGCTGCGCTGCCCTCCCCTGCATCCCAGTCCTCAAGCCTGGAATGACTTGTCCTCCGTGTGTCACCCCACTGGAGAGCCCCTCCCCATCAGGACAGCGAGCTCGGCCTTACTCATGTCCTTTCACAGATAGCACGTGGTTAATTAATGCTCACTAAATAAACGGAATAAAGCAACGAAGATGAAAGGTCACTTAGTAAGCATGCCACTATCTTAAGTGTCTTTTTCTGAGTTTGGTTGTACGGGCAGTGGTTTAATATTTCAAGTGCGCTGTCTGTGAAGGTAGCTGAGCGTTCAAGGTGATTGCTGCCACTGAGGCACTAGAAGTGCTTGCTGCGCTCGCATCTTCTGGAGTGAAAGTCCTGCTTGGTTCCCCGGAGCTCCTCCGTCAGGCTCTGAAGCTGGTGGTAGGCAGCAGGTGTGCAGGATTCTCACCGGGACTGCTTGAGCATTAAGGATGGTGTGTCATCACGCACATTTCATTAATTTCCGCATTTTCACACGGCACAGTACATTGTCAAAGCAATCCTCCAGTGAAAACCACAAACTAGTCAGCCTTTAGGAAACAGGTTGGAAATCTAGAAATGCTCCCCCCAAGGTCTTTGCAGCATTTTTTAAAAAGATCTCTACGAAATCTTTGTCATTCAAAAGGCAGCTTTCTGTGCTGGAGAGTCTCTCTCCAGCGCTCTTGCTTCTGAGGTTGGTAGCTTGCAGAAAGACTGCAATGCAGCGGTTGCCAAAGTCTCTGTTAATATGGCAGCAACCGGCGGGGAGGTCTTTTGCTCCCCTTCACAGCTGCTACCTGTGGCCTGCAGTCTGAAGGAGGGGGTAATGAAGGTGGTGCTCCCCTGGACTTAGCCGTTTAGTGATACGGACAGAGGCAACTTTGTGGACACGGTGCCAGCACAGACATGTCCTGCAGCAGCTCCGTTAAGTTCCCGATGCAGTGGGCTGCCTGGGGATGTGAGGCTGACGATGCCTTTGCAGGCTGTGCACGGTATTTGTTTTCTTCTCTGTGTTCATGGTGGATTATGAGAAGGTAAGGGACTTTAAAAACCATGAATGATGTGTATTTTAAATGTTTATCAGTGTCCCTGATGAAGGTAAAGAATTATGACTGAGTAGATCTCTCCTGAACCTGAGAAATAAAACTTTGATTTCTTATTGAAGACAGTCTGGACATTTGAACAACTACCTTATTTGTGTTGACAAATGCCGTCTAAATAAATTAAAGATGTTCGTTAAAGAGATCTGCTTTTTCTTTGACTTGCTCAACATGGTCGAATTCCAGAGATACAGCTATGGATGTAGTATGTTTGTTTCTTTAACTTAAGCGACGACAGTTTCATGCATCTGGTGTGGAACATTTTGTTTTACAAAATCTCAACCATATGGTGGTGGCTGATGAAGTCTGATTTCCTTAGTTCTTATCTGCCTTCAGATGAGCATCTTCAGTGTGTGCAGCCCCGTCCTTATCCCGGGGTGAGTTGGATGCTACCTCCAGCTGTTCTGCTTTGTTTATCTAAGAGGCAGGCTGAGAGTCAGAGCTCAGATTTATTTTTCTATGAGCTGGTGGCCCCAAACTGTATTAAATGCATTACGGGTGGTAATTTATATGTGCAACGCCTAGAAATATAATGTCATGGTTACCATGGCGACTGCATGCGTTCTGAAAAGCTTATGAATGGGTTCTGAACCTTCTGGCATTTTGAGTGAGATGTTCCAGCTGAGAGCCTACATTCATGATCAGGGTAAATAAATTCAGCTTCCCTTGAGCAGCACATCCTTTCTCTTCATTTACCAGAGTTGTCACTTCGGCCCAGTTCTTCCTCTGGTGACATCTGCCTTGGTCTCTTGGTTCCTGGCAACAGACTGTGGCTGAGAGGTGGTTTTCTGCTTGAGGTTGGGGACTAGCCTGTGTGCGTGCAGCATCCCAGCCCTCCGTGTGCGGCAGCACGGAATGGACTGGCACGTCCGTGCCTCCTGGGGGCTGGCAGTCCTCGACATGCCCAAAGCATGGTCGCAGCCCTGTGTGCTCGTGAGGTTCCGGCAGAGCTCTCTCCACTTGAAGAGCTTCTTTCCAGCAGCACACCCCAGGGCGCCAGGAGAGCCTGACTTCCAGAGAGGGGGCCCCGCCTACTTCTGCTTCCAGGATATCAGGATGGCTGGCTTTGGAGGGGGAGGCCCAAGTTAGAGAGACCCACATTCAAAGTGCCAAACTTGTGAACATAATAAACGGAGGCCTGTTCTCTTCATTACCAAAGGATCGTTTGCTGGTGTTAGAAATATGTGTAGCATAGTTTGTTTGAAAACCAGTTGCCCTGTGCATGTAAACTGTATTGATATCTTGACTGCGTGGGACTGAAGTATCTGTTGGCTAATATTTTGCAAAAGGCGCCCAGACAACCTGCTGCCTGGGGGGCTGAGGCCTGGGGCAGCCCTGGGGACAAGGCCGGCTGCTGAGGCTCTTTCCTGAGCTTAGCCGCACTGGTTCGGGAGGACAGTTCACCCTTGCAGAGAGCTCATTTCTGTTGTTAACAAACATTTAGATCATACAGTTTGAACTTTCAACTTGAAGGAGAGTTGACCTCTCCCGTCAGTGGGTGTGTTGCAGTGACTCACCTACAGGCCTCAGTTAGGAATCTTCATCTAATTCACTCCCTTTATTTTACAGATGAGGAAACTGAGGCCCAGAGAAGCTATGCCACTTGGTTAAGGTCCCAAAGCGGTGAGAACCAGATCTAGGATCAGAAACCTGGCTCTCTGTCCTCCTCAGGATCGCGTTCCTGACAGAAGAGGTTTGCTCTCAGTTCACCGTTCTTCACTTTCCTTTTACAGAAAAGAGGCCTATCATGATAACTGGACTAGCACCCCCTAATTTGTCATTTAAAACATTCCTACCTTCCCTTCCTTCTTTCTTCCATCAGTCATTGAGCAGCTTCTGCTCACTGTGCTGAAGACTTTGGGGATGGGGGTGGAGGAGGGCAGGCCGCGTGCTGTGCCGAGAGATTAGTGGCGGGTGCACCGGAGCACGCAGCCTGGGTGTCGAGATGAATTCTTCCTCCACAGCTGCACTTCCGCCTGCCTACGGTATTTTCCAGCGAAGCTAAGTGCCCAGCAGTCACCAGGGGTGAACCTGAATCATCACCTATCGAATCAAGGTCACGATACTGTATTTACTAAGACAGAACAACATAGCAATGTTAGGTGCAGCTTACAAGTCACAACTTATTGCAAGTAATGAGGTTCAGCTCACAGGGCTTGAAATATAACTTGGTATGCCAGATGCCGCTTCACCCGGGTTTTTAATTTGCCAGTCTTCAAGAAGATTGGGCTTGTGTTACAGCCTGTATTTTCCTAAATGGCCTCAGTGACACCTCCTGTCCTGTGGACTGTCGCACAGTGGGACTTTGGCCGGGAGATGGGTCTCTGTTCCTTCTCTAGGAACCTGGGCCAGGTGTGTGACCTGCTTCACCCAGTAGTAGGGCAGAAGTGATGCTGTGTGACTTCCAAGCTAGGTCTTAAAAAAAAGGTTCAGTTTTTGCCTGGCTTCTCTTTTGGGGACACTTGCTGTGGGGAAAGCCATGCTGTGAAGCCCAGCTAGCTCGGGCAGGGGGAGCACATGGCAAGGCCCCCAAGGAGCCATTCTGAGGCCCCAGTCAGCAGCCTCCCGGGAGCGGCGAGTGAGTGGCCGGGCAGGTGACTCTGGTGTTCCACTTTTCTCGCTTCCCAGCTGAGGCGTGCTGTGCCCGGTCCAGCAGAGCCCCAGCCTGCAGAGCCTGTGAACGTGGCGACTGGGGGTTAGGCCACTCCACGCTGGGGTGACTTATTACGAAGCCTACTTACTGCAGTCCTTAGTGTTTCCATTCATCGATATTAGACATGACATTTTATTACATGCTGGGTGTCGAAAGCTTAAGAAATTACTGTTTTTGAAAAAATGATTAACCTTAGAAAAAAATTTTAATAACAGCTTTTTGGAGATAATTTGCATAACATAAACTCTACCCTGTTATAGTGCACAGTTCAGTAGTTTTTAGTATATTCCCAGTTGTTCATCCAGAACAATTTTTATCACCTCAAAATGATAGTCAGACTCTTAATATAATTTATTCAACAGACAAGGACAAATGAAAGATTAGGATTCCTATGCATTACGTTAAACTGTGGTGCTGGGTGTCTAGGACCCAGTAGGCACTCAGGCCCGTGTCTGCTGATACATGGACTCAAATGGAAGCGGAAGATGATAACCTGGCAGGTTGAATTGGGTTTGGCTGCAGCGCTTGGAGCATCTGTTACGTGCACGGGAGTTCACCCTGGGTGTTTGGTGAGAGGTGGGCCTTGAACTGGGTTTTCATGGCAGGGGAGTAAGGAAAGCGTTTGAGGCACAGAGACTGTGCTACAGTGGGAAGGACATCTCTGGCTGGGTCCCTGTCAGAGGAGAATGGAGCACAGGGTGTTTGCTGGGCAGGGGCAGGTTCAGACCACGCTCCTCCCCCACTGTGCGTACCGCACACACACTCGCGCTCCTGCCTGCCCTCCCGTGGGTGTGCGCTCTTCCCTTCCGTGCGTGCACATGCAAAAGCTGACCTCCTGGGCGGAAGGAAGCCGAGGCATGGCCCAAAGAGGAAAGGGCTGCTGACAGCCTAGACCAGGGGTCAGCACACTTTTTCTGTAGTGGGCCAGATGGTAAATGTTTTAGTCTTTGTGGGCCAGTCCTGGGTCTCTGCTGTTGTAGGACATACGTAAACCAGTGAGCATGGCTGTGTTCCAGCAAAACTAATTACAAGACGGTGGACCCAAGTTTGCCTGCCTCTGGCCTACACGGATCCATCTGATCCCCCTGCCTGGTCAGTGGTCCTGGCGCAGACGTGGCTTGTGCCTCCCGTCTCCTGCTCAGGCTTCGAGGCCGTCGGGACAGCTAGTTCTCGGCCCCTGGCTGCTGCCCCGGCATGGAGAGCTTCAGCAGGGCAGCCCGCACCCCCCTCAGCGTTGGACCTCTGACTCGGTACATACACAGCAGGAACTCAGCAGCGTCCGAAGCCCCTGAAAAGTGATAGGGCTGTCGCGGGTTTGGGGAGGGGGGGAGGTGGTGAGCCAAGAGGACAGAAGGAGTAAAGCCAGTGGGTAGGTCCAGTAGTTTCTGGACCCCATTGCTTAGAGGCATGTGGTAGAATGTGGGGAAATCTGGAACGGTTTGGCCCTGCATGAAGAGCCCAGGACCCAAGGCATCATTCCACTTATGTGAGATTAAATTACCTTTCAAGAGAGCTGCATCAGGAGCCTTAGAAGTAACCTTTCAGGTGGAGAACATTCCTGCTTTCAAATCTTGGGAAACACTGTGGGTTTTTTTAATGAGGAATCATGTAACCTAGGTGCCTTACCTAAGAGCCTAATAATCAGATCTCTAAAGCAAGCGCCTTAGTAAACAACAAGGTGCTCAGTTCCCCAGGTAGTTTAGAGGAGATAAAGCCCCAGAGGAAAAAGCCGACACACTCTCGAACTGTTGACCCCTGTTCACATCCAGACGAGGAGTAGCCGCTCATTTATGGTACGTGCATCGGGCACTGGTGTTGGAAGCCTGTGATCGACTAACAATGAATTCAACAGTATAATCTCATTTAAATTGTTCTTTGGCTTAGAAGAGTAAAAATTACTTCAATTGAAGAAAGAAAGTATCTTGACTTGTCAAAAAAATGATATTCAATTAAAAATGACAAAATTTCACAGCCCTGCATATGTTACAAAATGGCATTTCACAGGCAAATTCATTAATTGGGGTTATTTTGCAAGGGTTTTCAGACCCTCAGATCGGAGGAAGCCCCCCTGTCACGTGCTTCCCTTGCGGCTTGAGCTGGACCGTAGGACATCTGCGTAACGAGGTGACTTCTGTCTTCTGAGTGACCACTTTTGTCCCTGAATGCACAGCTCACAGAGACAGGGTTAGGATGCAGCTTGGGTTTGCCGCACCGTGAAGACACGCCTCCTTGATACTCTCGATGATGGAAGACATGGATTGTGAAATGTTAAAACCTCAAGAAATTATTTCGTTCAGTCCCTCCCTGCCAGCCCTCTGTTTCCCTGAAACCCACCCCAGAGGGGAGCGTCTGAGCCCTGGCCTCTGGGCTCCTGTCCAGCCTCCCGGGGTGACCTTCATCCTCCAACGCCAGCCATGGGTCTTGTTGCCCAGAGTATAGGAATCTTTCTTAGCTTGGAACCTTAAGTCCAAACCCACAAGAAGAGTGCTCCCTTTTTTATTCTGCCTGGGGTTTTCAGAGCGTCTAATAACGCTGGACAGTTTTGTCATTCATCATCGTGAGTAGTGTGGCTTGTTACAACTTGCAGCTACAGGTCTTGGAGAGCAAATTCATTTTCTACATTCAGATTTGCTCATCTAAAAATTCTGTTTATAATATTAATTTAGGACAAGGCTTCTGTTATGAGTTGTGGAAAAACAGCTCCTGTATCCCCTTTAATAAAGATATTTTTGAAATGTAATTTAATGCGTGTAAGTGAATTACTGTTCAGGTTTTAGTTTGTTGCTTGGAAAGAAGTGTGAGAAGAAAAGCATCTTTTTTATCTTTTCTTCTTGTTTTTTGGCCGCACCTCACGGCTTGTGGGATCTTAGTTCCCCAACCAGGGATTGAACCCGGGCCCTCGGCAATGAGAGCGCGGGGTCCTAACCACTGGACCACCAGGGAATTCCTGAGATGTATCTCTTTTTATTTTTATTTCTTTAAATATTTTTTATTTTTGGCTGCGTTGGGTCTTCATTGCTGCATGCGGGCTTTTCTCTAGTTGCGGCGAGTGGGGGCTACTCTTCGTTGTGGTGTGGGGGCTTCTCGTAGCAGTGGCTTATCTTGCTGCAGAGCACGGGCTATAGGCGCGCGGGCTTCAGTAGTTGTGGCTCACGGGCTTAGTTGCTCTGCGGCATGTGGGATCTTCCTGGACCAGGGCACGAACCCGTGTCCCCTGCGTTGGTAGGTGGATTCTTAACCACTGCACCACCAGGGGAGTCCGAAAAGTATCTTTTTAACAAACACATTTTCTAAGCTCTGGCCAGCAACCCACTCATTCAATTAATATTTATCAAGCACTAATATTTATCAGTATAGTATTTTATTATATTTGTATATATATTTACATCCTTGTGCTAAATATATGTTAGTGTGTTTATGTATACGTTATACACTTACTATATACATAAATGTATACACACTCATTATATATACATATGTATACACACTCATTAAAATCAAGCAGAAGTATAGCAAAAAGTTAGATACCGTAGAATTATATGGGATTTTTTCCCCCTCTAAAACCTATAGAATGAGCTATTGAGTTGATGTTCAGTATGAGCCAGTTTTTTGTTGTTTTTTTTTTTTTGCAGTACGCGGGCCTCCCACTGTTGTGGCCTCTCCCGTTGCGGAACACAGGCTCCTGACGCGCAGGCTCGGCGGCCACGGCTCACGGGCCCAGCCGCTCTGCGGCATGTGGGATCTTCCCGGACCAGGGCACGAACCCATGTCCCTTGCATCGGCAGGCGGACTCTCAACCACTGCGCCACCAGGGAAGCCCCTGAGCCACTTTTTAATCTGAGAATTTCAGAAATAGTTAATTCCTACCGATCCTTCAGCTTATGCCTTAGACACTCTCTCCTCAGGGAGGCCTTCCCTGCACCCACGCGGGGTGTGGCTGGCGCATTCGTCACGTGCTTCCCTTGGGCAGTTTTCACGTCTCGTGCACGCACACCCACCCACAGTTACTTGTGTCCCTCCCCCAGGCGGCAGCTCTGGGCGGCAGGGCCCTGCCCTCCTTGTCCCCTGCTCCTGGCACGGTGCCTGCGCCACCGCGGCTCTAGGCTGCATGCTGGGTTCCCAGTGAGACTGGGCACCAGAGTTTCCCTCTGAGGGGGTTGTCGTGCTCTGCATTAACCTTTCCTTTGTGGGGCAGTCTTGGAAGTTTTCAAGTGTTTTCTCATTCAACCAAGAAATCTTTCTTCCATGACTAACTTCCTATTTTTTCAAATGATTGAATACTTCTATTTTCTTCCTCCTCCAAGGAGTTGGAAACTACTAAGAACAGATGACTTTGTATGGGTCCTTCCTTCTTCTGCTCTTCCCTCAGGTTCTTATTCATGTAAGTGGACGAATATATTGTAGGGATAGCAGATTCAAATGGACCCTTCTAATTTAAGGATAGAGATTTTTGAGGAGAATGAGGAAGTTTTGAGAAACTAGTAAAACCTGCCCTGGTGCTGTGGATTCTTTATAGGAAATTCTCTTTCGTTTTCCTCATGACAGGTGCTGGACTGTGAGAAGGGACCTACCCTTCAAAAATATTTATCAGGCACTTATGGCCCCTGGGGTCAGACAAGCCTAGCTTTTGTCCCAGCTGCCCCGGACCACCTGGGACTCAGCCGGGTGCTGTGTGCAGGGTGTGGTGCCGGGCGCTGCGGAGCCCCAGCACGAAGGCGCTCGCTCCCTGCGCTTCGTCAGGGAGCCAACTTGCTGGGTCTGACCCAACTTGCTGGGTCTGTGCTGACGTCGCTTAGCAGCACTGCTTTAACCTACAAATAAAGATTTATTTTCATATTATTCCGATAGAAGATTTTATTAATGTAGGCACTTTATTTGTATAAAAGGTGTTGACAGAATATTTTGTGTTCAAAATATTGATTAATTTTGGGGGAAACCTAAGGGATTTGGTGTTGCATAACAAATCTCTATTTAAATTCACTGAATAAACTGCAGTGAACCATAACTATATTAAGCCAAAGCCAGCACTGCAGAATAGAGTTTATTTGAAAGAACAATTAGATGAAAATTTCAAGGTGACCTGGAAAGGTTTCATGCTTCTGTATAACTCTTAAGTTAATATGATCAGTCAGATGCCACATAGGAAACTTTGTACTGGTGGATCCAGCAATCTTAGCAGCAGGGGTCACATTTGATTAGGAAGTAGATTTATTCTAGAGGGTTTATGTAGCATGAAGAATATTAAATTCAAAGAGATCACAGTGATAAGATATCACTGGATATCTTAAATTTTCAACTTGACTCTGTCAAAATATTTCTGACATTTTGTATTTTAAGACTGAAGTAAGTATGCAGTGGTAATGGATGTTTGGTCATGATTTCAGGTGAGTAAGACTTCAGAGAAACCTATCACAAGGCCAGAAACGAAACGAAACTCACCATTGCCTTGTAGTTACAAACCATGGCGTGTTTTACCCAAGGGTAGTTTTAACTCTATTACCCGGTAGCGTGGGGTCGTCACTTCATTCTTAAGTAGCTCCTTGCCTCCTCCTTGTTCAAATCCATTTGGATAATGCTTTTCAAAAGTAAGCAGAATAATTCTGGTCAATTCTCATATTAAAGTGGCTAGAAACTAAGCAAATGATTATTTAAATGATGTGAGAAAATTCATTTTAGCCTAGCCAAGGTCTCAGTAACCTTCCCTGAAGTCTGAAATGGCCTTACTTGGTTCAGCTAAAGGTGCTTTTTTTTTGGTGCATCTGGTTGTGAGTGTCATTTGTTAGTCCTGAGGGAATACATCAACCCAGGGATGTCAATGCTGAAATTCAAAGCAATGAAAAAAGATGCTTGGTTTAAAAAAAAGGACAAATGCATCTGTTAGGCATCACCGATGTCTTGGGAATTTTGAGGTGTGTATTTTGCTTATTGCTAAGGTATTAGGTGATTGCCCAGGATGTGAGCTTACAGGTGTCAGAGCCATCGTGAACAAGCTACCACGGAGGCAGTGCTGGTCCGTGAGACCTGGGTTTCAGTCCTGGTGACTCTGACTTTGGACAAGTTGCTGAATGTCATTATTTTAGTTCCTCAAGAGACCAGGGAGGAATTTGGACTACTGGATAACATTTTTTTTTAAAATGGCCGTTATTATGTTGAGGTAGGTTCCCTCTGTACCCACTTTCTGGAGAGTTTTTATCATAAATGGGTGTTGAATTTTGTCAAAAGCTTTTTCTGCATCTATTGAGATGACCATATGGTTTTTATTCTTCAATTTGTTAATATGGTGTGTCACATTGATTGATTTACATATATTGAAGAATCCTTGCATTCCTGGATAAATCCCACTTGATCATGGTGTATGATCCTTTTAATGTGTTGTTGGATTCTGTTTGTTAGTATTTTGTTGAGGATTTTTGCATCTATATTCATCAGTGATATTGGTCTGTAATTTTTTTTTTTTTGTAATATCTTCATCTGGTTTTGGTATCAGGGTGATGGTGGCCTCATAGAATGAGTTTGGGAGTATTCCTTCCTCTGCAATTTTTTGGAAGAGTTTGAGAAGGATGGGTGTTAGCTCTTCTCTAAATGTTTGATGGAATTCACCTGTGAAGCCATCTGGTCCTGGACTTTTGTTTGTTGGAAGATTTTTAATCAGTTTCAATTTCATTACTTGTGATTGGTCTGTTCATATTTTCTATTTCTTCCTGGTTCAGTCTTGGAAAGTTATACCTTTCTAAGAATTTGTCCATTGCTTCATTACTTGTGATTGGACTGTTCATATTTTCTATTTCTTCCTTGTTCAGTCTTGGAAAGTTATACCTTTCTAAGAATTTGTCCATTGCTTCCACATTGTCCATTTTATTGGCATAGAGTTGCTTGTAGTAGTCTCTTAGGATGCTTTGTATTTCTGCGGTGTCTGTTGTAACTTCTCCTTTTTCATTTCTAATTCTATTGATTTGAGTCTTCTCCCTTTTTTTCTGGCTGATGGTTTATCAATTTTATCTTGTCAAAGAACCAGCTTTCAGTTTTATTGATCTTTGCTATTGTTTTCTTTGTTTCTGTTTCATTTATTTCTGCTCTGATCTTTATGATTTCTTTCCTTCTGTTAACTTTGGGTTTTATTTGTTCTTCTTTCTCTAGTTCCTTTAGGTGTAAGGTTAGATTGTTTACTTGAGATTTTTCTTGTTTCTTGAGGTAGGCTTGTATAGCTGTAAAGTTCCCTCTTAGAACTGCTTTTGTTGCATCCCACAGGTTTTGGATCGTCGCATTTTCATAGTCATTTGTCTCTGGGTATTTTTTGATTTCTTCTTTGCTTTCTTCAGTGATCTCTTGGTTATTTAGTAACGTATTGTTTAGCCTCCATGTGTTTGTGTTTTTTACGTTTTTTTCCCCTGTAATTCATTTCTAATTTCATAGCCTTGTGGTCAGAAAAGATGCTTGATATGATTTCAGTGTTCTTAAATTTACTGTGGCTTGATTTGTGACCCAAGATGTGATCTATCCTGGAGAATGTTCTGTGCGCACTTGAGAAGAAAGTGTAATCTGCTGTTTTTGGATGGAATGTCCTATAAATATCAGTTAAATCTATCTGGTCTGTTGTGTCACTTAAAGCTTCTGTTTCCTTATTTATTTTCATTTTGGATGATCTGTCCATTGGTGTAAGTGAGGTGTTAAAGTCCCCCACTATTATTGTGTTACTGTTGATTTCCTCTTTTATAGCTGTTAGCAGTTGCCTTATGTATTGAGGTGCTCCTATGTTGGGTGCATATATATTTATAATTGTTATATCTTCTTCTTGGATTGATCCCTTGATCATTATGTAGTGTCCTTCCTTGTCTCTTGTAACATTCTTTATTTTAAAGTCTATTTTATATGATATGAGTATTGCTACTCCAGCTTTCTTTTGATTTCCGTTGGCATGGAATATCTTTCTCCATCCCCTCACTTTCAGTCTGTATGTGTCCCTAGGTCTGAAGTGGGTCTCTTGTAGACAGCATATATATGGGTCTTGTTTTTGTATCCATTCAGCGAGCCTGTGTCTTTTGGTTGGAGCATTTAATCCTTTCACGTTTAAGGTAGTTATCGATATGTATGTTCCTATGACCATTTTCGTAATTGTTTTGGGTTTGTTTTTGTAGGTCCTTTTCTTCTCTTGTGTTTCCCACTTAGAGAAGTTCCTTTAGCATTTGTTGTAGAGCTGGTTTGGTGGTGCTGAATTCTCTTAGCTTTTGCTTGTCTGTAAAGCTTTTGATTTCTCCATCGAATCTGAATGAGATCCTTGCCGGGTAGAGTAATCTTGGTTGTAGGTTCTTCCCTTTCATCACTTTAAGTTTATCATGCCACTCCCTTCTGGCTTGTAGAGTTTCTGCTGAGAAATCAGCTGTTAACCTTATGGGAGTTCCCTTGTATGTTATTTGTCGTTTTTCCCTTGCTGCTTTCAATAATTTTTCTTTGTCTTTAATTTTTGCCAGTTTGATTGCTGTGTGTCTCGGCATGTTTCTCCTTGAAATGTTTCTCCTTGAAATGTTTCTCCCATATCCTGTATGGGACTCTCTGCACTTCCTGGACTTGGGTAGCTATTTCCTTTCCCATGTTAGGGAAGTTTTCAACTATAATCTCTTCAAATATTCTCTCAGGTCCTTTCTCTCTTCTCCTTCTGGGACCCCTAAAATGTGAATGTTGTTGCCTTTAATGTTGTCCCAGAGGTCTCTTAGGCTGTCTTCATTTCTTTTCATCCTTTTTTCTTTATTCTGTTCCGCAGCAGTGAATTCCACCATTCTGTCTTCCAGGTCACTTATCCATTTTTCTGCCTCACTTATTCTGCTATTGATTCCTTCTAGTGTAGTTTTCGTTTCAGTTATTGTATTGTTCCTCTCTGTTTGTTTGTCTTTAATTCTTCTAGGTCTTTGTTAAACATTTCTTGCATCTTCTCGATCTTTGCCTCCATTCTTTTTCCAAGGTCCTGGATCATCTTCACTATCATTATTCTGAATTCTTTTTCTGGAAGGTTGCCTATCTCCACTTCATTTAGTTGTCTTTCTGTAGTCCAATCTGGTTCCTTCATCTGGTACATAGCCCTCTGCCTTTTCATCTTGTCTTTCTACGAACGTGGTTTTTGTTCCGCAGACTGCAGGATTGTAGTTCTTCTTGCTTCTGCTGTCTCCTGGATAACATTTTAAAGATAATTTGAGTGTGCAAATGGCAAATCCGATTTTGCAGCATAAATCTGTATTGATTCCCACGACATCCTGAGTCAGTGAGCACACCTCTGTTGGTGCAGTCTATCTGGTAAGAGACACGGTTGTTAAGCACATGGGTTCCAGGGGCACACTGATCCCCGACTTGCTAATGTGTAATGTTGCGAAGTTGCTGAATCTTTGTGTTTCAATTTTCTCATCTCTACAATGCAGTGGAAAAAGGAGAAAGGTATTTGTAGAGTTGTGAGGAATAAATGAATAACTACAAGGTTAAATTAATACTAACTAATAAAAACTGTGACTAACGTGTATTGAGTGCTTCCTGTGCGACAGGCACCTTCTGAGTGCTGAGGGCACAAACCTGACGGAGACACGGCTGTGTCTTCAGGAGGCTCACAGTCAGGTGGGAGGGAGGAGGAAGCAAGGCTGGTACAGGCTTGTGCGTGTTGTGATGGGCATCCTCCTCGTACAGTACAGACCAGGGTTTGAGGAGGGTCACTCTCCCTGGGAAGGGAAGGTTCACAGAAATATGCGAGTTTAAGTCCACTTTAATTAAAAGGAGTTTAATTCCCCAACAAGCAAGTGCTTGCCGTGTGTGCCTGGCACCTCGTTAAGTGCTAAGGGTTAGTGTGAATAGAAGATTTCAAGGCACGTGAATGTATCCTTGGGGATGAAGTGTCTGACAGGACAGTGGAGGGGGTGGGAGAGAAGGAGCATGAACACAGGAGGAGAAAGGGCACCGGTGGAGCAGAGCTTGCAAGCCCACCCTGGTGTTGAGGGAGGCTGGCTCTCGGCAGAGGAGGGCCTGCTGAGCCACGCTGGGGGAGGTAGGCTCACGCCCAGGGCCGGGTCAGAAGGACAGAGTGGGGAGGGAAGTGTGTGAGGGTGCTTCGTGAATTTCAGCGTGTTGGATTGTTAAATGAATTTGAGTTTCATGAGTTCTGGACTATTTCTTCATCAAAATTATAACTTTTAACCATGGCTTGTCTGTGGCTGCTTTCATACTAAGTATGTAAATGAATGGCCATTGACGTGTTCCAATAAAACTTTATTTATAAAAATAGTAGCAAGTTGGATTTGGTCCTCAGGCCATAGTTTACCAGTCCTGGTCTAGAGACAGTTTCTACATTACAGGACAGGGAGAGCAAAACCAGAGTCCACTAGCCTTACTGAAGTAGCAAAACAGAGATCAGAGTTTGGAGAGCACAAGGCAGCTAGAATTTGAGGGGCAAAGTATACGGGATAGGGAGCTACCTAGAGAACTCCAGAGATCTGCAGAAGGACCTCCTGAGATTTGGGCCGAGTGCTGATCTACGCGTCCATCAGAGCAAACACCTCAAAGCCAGGAAAAGAAGCACCAGAAAGGAGTGGACTCAACACTTTTTGGACATCACACAGAGCTGAGATAGTTTGTGTTCGCACCACCCAGGGTTGTATCAGTTAGGTCCTTTTAAAGCTTGTTTTTTAATCTTGTGAGGGTGGGTTCAGAGCAGCTTTTTCATTTAGGGCATCAGGTAGATTCCTCAGAGGGGTATCACCTTAGTAATGGGACTGAATCAGCCCTGGACTAAAAGACTGCTGCAGACCTGCCCTAACTGATTCCAGGTACCTTAACTGCATTCCCAGAACAAAGCCCCAACTATATTTAAAAGGATATGATAAAATCCAGCACCCAGCAATGTAAAAATGTTTGTGTCCAGCATCTAATAAAAATTACCAGGCATGCAAAGAAGCAAGAAAATATGATATTAACCAGGAGGAAAATCAATCAGTAGAAACCCAGAAATAACAGAGATGATGAAATTAGCAGACAGGGGCATTAAAATAACTATTATAAATAAGTTGTACATATTCATGGGGAGAATGAGCATAATGAGTGAGTGATATGAAAAAGACTGAACTAGGACTTCTAGAGATGAAAAATATAATAGAGAAGTGAAAAATACAATAGATTAACAGCAAATTGGCTGTACAGAAGAAAAGATCAGTGAACTTCAAGGCACAGCAATAGAGGACTTCCCTGGTGGTACAGTGGTTCTAAGAATCCTTCTGCCAACGCAGGGGACACGGGTTTGATCCCTGGTCCGAGAAGACCCCATGTGCTGCAGAGCAGCTAAGCCCGTGCACCACAACTACTGAGCCTGCGCTCTAGAGCCCACAAGCCACAACTACTGAAGCCCATGCGCCTACAGCCCGTGCTCCACAATGAGAAAAGCCACCGCAATGAGAAGCCCGTGCACCGCAACGAAGAGTAGCCCCCACTCGCTGCAACTAGAGAAAGCCCGCGCGCAGCAACGAAGACCCAACGCGGCCAAAAGTAAATAAATAAATAAGGTAAATAAATTTATTTTTTAAAAAAAGACATAGCAGTAGAAACTATCCAAAATATGGTACAAAGAATAAAGAAGATTGAACAAAGTAACAGAGCATTAGTGACCTGTGAGAGAAAATCAGCTGTTTCAAGATATGTGTAACTGGAGTTCTAGAAGAAGAGGAGAGAATGGAAATGGTATTTGAAGAAATAGTGGTTGAAAAATGTCCAGATTTTTTGAAGACTGCAAACCATGATGCTCACAAACCCCGAATAGAGCAAACAGGGAAAATCATACCAAGGTGCCACGTGATCCAATTGCTGAAAAACCAGTGATGAAGAGAAAAAAATCTTAAAAAGCAGCAAGAAGAAAAGAGGACATGTTACAGAGGAACCAAATTAACGTGAGAAGACTTCTGGCCAGAACCTGTGTAAGTCAGGAGACAACAGTGCTGTTTTGAAAGCAGTGAAAGGAAGAAACCTGTTAATTTAGAATTCTGTACCCAGTGAAAATATCTTTCAGAAACGAAAGTGAAGTCAAAACTTCTAGGCCAAGAAATGCTGACAGAATTTATTGCCAGCAGAACTACAACTACAAGAAATTTTAAAGGAAGCTCAAGTAGAAGCAGTATGATACCAGATGGAAATTTTTACACAAAGGAATGAAAAGAACCAAAAATGGTCAATAATTGGCAGATATTCACGCTTTTAATCTTTTTAAAATTGATTATTTAAAGCAAAAATAACAATGTATTTTGGGATTTATAATACTTGTAGAGGTAAGTAAATAACAATAGCACAAAGGTTGGGAGGGGAGAAATGGAAGTACAGTATTACTGTGTCTCAAGTGGTATAATATTATTTGAAGGTAAGCTGTGATGAGTTGCAGATGTATATTATATCTAAATCTCTCATCAGTGGGGAAAAAAGAAACATTAATTGCCAGTATCAGGGATGTAAAAGGACATTATTACAGATCCTACAGACGTTAAATGGGCAATAAGGAATATTGTGAAGAATTTTATGCCAATAAATTTGACAACCTAAATAAAATGAACAAACTCCTTGAAAAACATAAACCACCAAAGCTCACTCAAGAACAAATGTATAGCATAACTATATATTTATTGAAGAATTTGTAGTTAAAATCCTTACCTCAAAGAAATCTTCAGGCGCAGATAGCTTCACTGATAAATATTAAACACTTAAAGAAGAGAGAATACTGAATCTGACAAAAACTTTTTCAGAAAATAGAAGAGAAGTGAATGCTTCCTGTCTCATTCTGTAAGGCCAGCCTTATCCTGAAAGCAAAACCAGACAGAGACATTATAATAAAGGAAAAACCACCAAGCAGTATTTGTGATATACACAGCATCCTCCATAAATTTTAGCAAATAGAATCCGCTAGGCTGCATATAAAAAGGATGTTACATAATGATCAGATTTATCTCAAGAATGAAAGATGGGCTTAACATTGGAAAATCAATCAATGTAATCCACCACAGTAACAGATCAAAAGAAGAAAAACGAGAGTGAAACACGGAGATGGGAATGTGGAAAACACAAAGGGAAGGCCGGAGACTGGAAACAGTGAGCTCTGGCACATGTATAATTGGTTCTGAGGAGAGAGGATGGTGCAGAAGCAGTATTCGAAGAGATAATGGCTGAAAATTTTCCACAGATTCTGAAAGAAGCCAAACCACAGATCCAAGATGCTCAACAAATGACTGGCAGGACAGGCAAGAAGAAATCCACCCAGACACACAGTGAAACACACGATTACCCATAAAGGAGCAGTAATAGACTTCTCAACACAGGCAGCGAAAGCCAAAAAGACTCGGGGTAACAGCTTCAGTACACTAGAAGAAAGAATCCTGTACCTTTTTTAGAAAAATGAATGAATATTGTGTAAAACAATAATGACAGAAAGGTATACACATGCATACACACACAACAGTAGAATATAAGTTGGAAAGATGGTGAATGGAGTTAATATTTTGAGGCCCTTGCTGTCCAAGGGAAGGGTAAATATATTGATTAACATTGGACTTCGGTAAGAACCTGTACATTATAATTTCTAAAGCAATTACTAAAAGAATAGAAACAATGTGTAATTTCCAGATTACTGGGGAGTGGGGACTAGAATGATAACAAGTAATCCAAAAGGAGCAAATAGAAGCCCCTGGTAAAATAACAGAATTAAACCTAAATGTGAGTAGTTGCTTCCAGTGTAAATAGCTAAGTGTTCCAATTAAAAGACAAGGGTATCAAGTAAGATGTTTTAAAAATCCAACTGTATACTGTTCATAAGAGACCCACCTAAAACATGAGGATTAAGAGATGTTGAAAGAAAAATGATGAAAAAAATAAACTATGCAAACACTAGCCAAAAGCAAGATTGTATAGTGTCAGAAAAAATACAGTTTAAGGCAAAAAAAACAGTACTAGAGATGAGTGTCATTTCACTCAATAGAGTTGGCAACTAGTTCCTATAACAAAACATTCAGTAGTTTATTATAAGCAAATTCGTTTCTTACACAAAGTCCAGTACCGACAGTCCTGTTTGGCAGATTGCTTTCCAGATGGTCATCTGGGGATTCAGCTGCTTCTGCCTGTGACTCTGCCATCTCTTAGGACTTGGAATACTCTGCAGGAGCCTCTGCGTTCGGGGGAGTATGGACACTCACACCAGTATTCACGGGCTAGGCCTGAGGGTGGGGTACATTACGATCACGTTCTGTTAGGGGGAGCCCAGGTCGTATAACCAAACCTTGGTAAGAACCAAACTGCAGGGGAGGCTGGGAAATAACAATCTAGCTTTGTGCCCAGGAAGTAGAAGAAGGAAGTTCGGTCAACCTGTCGTCTCTGTCACGGTTTGTAATGGTAAAAGGTTCAATTCAAAAGAGAGTCATCATAATTCTCAATGTGGAGAAGCCTAATAATATGACTTCAGAGTATCCAAACTAGAATTTGCATAAGTACAAGGAAAAAATTGAGAAATTTACAGTTACCGTGGAGATTCCAACACACGTCTCAGTAACTGATAGAATAAGTAGGCCAAAAATTTTAAAAATTCTGTAAGCACAGATGTTTTGCATAGGATCAATACCCTTGGTCTGATGTACGTATAAATAACATTCCCTCCAAAACCTGCAACGTATACTTTATTTTCAGGCACATAGAAGAAATTTCTAAAAATTGACCAATACTAGGCCATAGTGCAATACGTTTCAAAGATTATAATAATACAGATTATAATCTCTGACCTCAGTGGAACTGAGCTATAGATCAGTAACAAAAAGATAATTATAAAATCCCTAAGAGCTTAAAAATAAAGGAATATTTTTAAAATATTCTAAGAAGATGACATAATGGAAGTTAGAACATGCTTTTAACTGGCTGAAAATGAACATACTATACATCAAAACTTGTAGAACGCAGCCAAATCTCTCTGTCCATGGAGAGAGATTTTATAGCTTTAGAAAGGTAGAAAAGCTGAAAATTAGTAGGCTAAGTATCACTCTAATTAAAAATTGGAAAAAGAATAGCCAAAAAAACCCCAAAAAGCCCAAAGGAAGAAAATCAGAGCAGAATTCAGCAAATGGAAATTTTACAGTAGAAAAGAACAACAAAGCACCCAGATTGGTTCTTTGAATAGTCTAGTAAAAGTGACAAACGTCTGGTGAGATAAGGGAGAAAAAAAGAGGAGGCACAATCAATGAAAAGAAAGGAAAAAAGAGAAGCTACTTTGGATTCAGTAGACTATAAAAAATCATAAAACATTATTAGAAATAGCATCATGTCAGTAAATTTGGAAATTTAGATGAAATAAACAAATTTCTTGAAAAATGTAACTTTCTAAAAGTAGCTGCAGAAAAAATAGAAACCTTCACTAGTCCTATAACCATCAAAAAAATAGAATCAGTAATTAAAATTTTTTAGGCACAGATGGCTTCATTGTTAAATTCCACCAGACTTTCAAGGAAGAAATAATTCCAATCTTATCCAAATACTTCCTCAGAATAAACCAGGGAACACCTAATTTATTTTATGAGGTTATCATAACTTTGTTACTAAAACCCAATAGGGATAATATAATTAGTGAAGTGTTTATAGCAGACAAGGACAAATAAATTACAGCTATTGATTTTTCATTCTCTTGCCAAAGAAACATTCAGAGTTAACATTTGGCAAGAACTGTAGTTCAAGTTTGGGTGATAAACTGTTTTGACTTACAAAATGTGATTGAAATAACATTGAGGCCGTGTGTGTGTGTGTGTGTGTGTGTGTGTGTGTGTTTGTGTGTGTGCGTGTGTGTGTGTGTGCGTGTGTGTGTGTGTGTGTGTATCATCGTGTGTTACCTTAATTGATCTCTGCGGCTTACTGAGTAGATTAAAACACATGTATCGGGCTTCCCTGGTGGCGCAGTGGTTGAGAGTCCGCCTGCCGGTGCAGGGGACACGGGTTCGTGCCCCGGTCTGGGAAGATCCCACATGCCGCGGAGCGGCTGGGCCCTGAGCCATGGCCGCTGAGCCTGCACGTGTGGAGCCTGTGCTCCGCAACGGGAGAGGCCACAACAGTGAGAGGCCTGCGTACCGCAAAACAAAACAAAACAACACATGTTTTATAATGAGTGATGTCAGTGAGGGCTATTTCTGATGTCCCTGGACCTTAGCTGTTACAAGCAAAGGGGGATTTATTGATCACCTAATTGAAAAGCCTCAGGGCTGGCTGCAGTTGAGTCAGCTTCTTCCCCAGCATCTTCCTCCATTTTTGCTCTATTCTCAGAAAGCCTCTTCACTCCCATGTGCTCATGTTCAGATTCTTTGGGAAAGAATGAAAATCTCTTTAAGTCCCAGAGGAGGAAGAAAAGACTCGATTCATTTTGACTTGGGTTGTATGCTCACAGATGAAACAACTCTGGCCGGGAATAGGCTGCTCTTACTGGCCAGCCCCCCACCCCCACCCTGACACCTGTCCCCTTGTGCCTGGGTGTTGGAACCAGTGTCTCTGGAAGCTGGTGGACTGAGAGTGGGGGGGTTACACCTGGTGAGAAATGGGAGTGCAGTAACCATCGGAAAAGTGAACGAATGCTTGGTTGCAGAATTAAATCTCCATTGCAGCAATTGTCAGATGTCAAATTTCATGAGCAGTTGTCAAATTTCATGAGCTTTTCTCCTAAATAATTATAAAATTTTACATAATAAAGGATTCTTAGGACACCACTGCATAGCCATTCAGTTAGCAAGAATTAAAAATAGTGTGACAAATTTTGAAAACGTTGAGCAACAGAAACTCTCTCATACCTTCTTGTGGGAGTGTAAATTGTTACAACCGCCTGGGGAAGTAGTTTGTTTGGCCTTATGTAGCCGAGTTGAATATACACTTACCCAGTAATCTAGCAGTCACACTTGTAGGTGTATACACTAGAGGAATATATGCCTATATGCTTAAGATAGCTGTGCCAGAAAGATCTCAGTAGTGCTAATATTTGCTCCAAAGCAGAAATTACCCAGGGGACAGGGGAATGGATAAGTAAATTGTGGTATATTGCATGATGGAATATTATACAGCAATGAAAACAAACAACAGAGCCAGCAACAACAATGGAGCAAAAACAAAGCAAGACAGAAGAAGACACACTGTATGATTGTGTTTATGTAAAATTCAGAAGCTGGCAAAAATAAACTGTCAGAGCTACGTGCCTAGGTGATAACTCTAAAGAAAAGCAACGAAATGATAACCACAGTTAGGGTGGTTGTTACTTAGAGGCGGAGGAAAGGGTTTGGGATCAGAGAGAGGCACCCAACTTTTTTTTGGTTGCAACAGTATACCATTCCTTGGTCTGGTGGTAGTTGGACTAGTGTTTTCATAATAACCTTGTGAAACTGTACATACATGTTTCTTGTGCTTTTCTATGTGTAGATAATCCGAAGTTATCCAGACTTTGTAATTTATGTTCAACTCAAAAAATGCAGAAAATTCAAAGCACATGTTTATATAGATGGTTAAAAAAGTTTTCTCCTAAACTTCTTACTTTATAATTTTTTAGAAATTTCCATTTTTGAAATTCTGTTTTTAAAATTTTCCACATGTGAGTTAACCACGTATCTTACTTCCTAGGTAAGGGACTCCACTACATTATCTGAAGAAGGATAAGGCTGACGCTGCTTTGCTTTTTCTTTATTGAAATCTCTTCCCGCCTGATCAAGCTTAGACACATCTTCTTACAGCATATGACACACAGGTATGTCACTAGAAAATTTTAATTTGTGTGGATTTCCTTCTTCAGCTGTTACTTGTTTGCTTTGCATGACAGTGAAGTAATTAAATTCAAAAACATCCTGAACTTCCTCACTTTTGGCTTTAGCAGTTTCATTCTATAACAGGTGTATTGGACTGTCTTCTGCTTACACGGCACTGTATTTTGGTGTGCATCTGACTTTTTCTTTTTTTAAAACCAGCATTAAACTTTGCAAGTGATAGACATTACACCTGATGTCTTAGTAACGATAATGAGTTTGAAAACCAAGGTTAGCGGCATGCATCTCTGCCTGCCCTCTGAAAGCCCTGAGGCCCAGCCTTCCCTCGGAGGATGCCGCTGCAGTAAAGGTGCCAGTGGCTTGAGGCTGGAGGCCTGCCCAGCTGAGTATTGCATCTTTTGCTTGCTCCTTAACCGTCTTTCTCTAGGAGTTTGAAAGGAAACAAAATACCCTGTGTTTTAATCTCTAATTTGTGATTGAGTGGCATTTTATACTTGAAATTAAGAACTCTTTAATATGTTAGAACATAAAAATGAATATGAAACGGGTTTGAAATGTTTGCATGCAAAGTAAGATTTAATACCTAGCTATTTTTGATAAATTCATAAGTATCAAGAAAACTGGTATTTAAAATTTTATTCATAATCACAGTACCATTCAATTTCCCCCAGTAGTCTCGATTTTTTTTAGCTTGTTTGAAGCAGGGTCGAAACAATTGCATTTAGCTGATCTGTCTCTTAAGTCTCTGTTAATCAATTGACTGCTCCACCCTATCCCTTTTCTTCCTTGCATTTTTTTTTTTGGAAAATCCATGCTGGTTGTTCTGTAGTCGGGGGTGTCCCTGTTTTGACTTTTGCCATTTCCATTGAACACATTCTTCTATCCCGTTATTTCCTGGGAGGTGGTAGGTAGATCTAGAAGTTCGACTGGCTCAGCCTTTGAGCACGTGCACTCGGAGGTGGTGGTGTGTCCCCTCACCAGGAGGCACTTGGATTCACGGTCATTAGGGGTTGTAAATGATGATAAGTTTCATCCTTTACTCTACCCTTTTTTTTTTTGTTTTGTTTTTTTAATTTGGCTGCGTTGGGTCTTTGTTGCTGCGTGCGGGCTTTTTCTAGTTGCGGCAAGTGGGGGCTACTCTTCGTTGCAGTGCGCAGGCTCTAGGAGCTCGGGCTCAGTAGTTGCAGCATGTGGGCTCAGTAGTTGTGGCACGCGGGCCCTAGAGCGCACGGGCTTAGTAGTTGTGACTCACGGGCTCTAGAGCGCAGGCTCAGTAGATGTGGCGCATGGGCTTAGTTGCTCTGCGGCATGTGGGATCTTCCCAGACCAGGGCTTGAACCTGTGTCCCCTGCATTGGCAAGCGGATTCTTAACCACTGTGCCACCAGGGAATTCCCTGCCTTGATTCACTGAAATACTAACTGTTTGGTTAACCTAAGGGACAGTTCAAATAGGAAAGGTAGGACAAATGCCTGATTCTTTCTCTTTATGGGTTCTCAAAATAATGAGATGGTCTCATAGCCGCTCCAAAAGTGACCAGGGATTAAGTATCAGTGTAAACTCCTGAATTTAAATGTATGTGGTGTGTTTAATCCATTGCAGTTATTACTCTCACGGATGCTAGGATTGTGCCACTTTTGCCAGTGGAGCCTCTTTAAGTTGACTTCTTGTCCTTTGACGTGACCCGTAGCCTTCCTTTCCTTGGTCTCTGAAATGGTAAGATGTTTCGGATTCGTTTTGTACTTTTTCACCCCAGACCTGGAATTGGCTATTTCTCTAAGCAGCTCTGGTTCCCTCTTGTAGAAAACGGTACCTTGAGACCACAGACTGGGCACTAGGGATACTCGTTGCTATAAGGCTGGTTATTGTCCCGGGCCTTTTTGGTGGACAGCCAGGAAATACACTTTTTAATCATGAGTTGATACTGATATTTTTGTTTCAAATTCAGGATTATATGGTTTTTACTTCTTTGATTCTGTATTGATGTGTCTTTTCTCTTATGCTGAAAATCTTGGTTCCTAACAACATTCACATCATTACTTACTTGTTTTAACCTATAAAATAAACGTGATAGTTTTAAAATAATAACACCAACATATTACCAACCAGTGTACGATTATTGAAAACTGTCTGAGATTTTCTGCAGTTCTTTCTGTCCTCAGGGTGGGTCCCTAGGGATGTTCTGCCGAATTGTTAAGTTTTAGTGTCACCTGAGCCAGTTCCTCAGTGCGCCACCAACTTGCTACACAGTTAGATTCATTTATTTTATTTTTATTTTAAGGAATAGCTTCTTTTTAAATCTTGCGTTAGACGTTTATAAAAAATATTTTCATGGTTACAAGTCAAAATAAAGTATTTTCAGAAATCTAGCTTTCATTCCTGATCTTTTTGTACCCTGTTTCTTCCCTCCTCCACAGTTAAATTTTTTTTTTGTTTTTAGTTTGTCTATTTGTAATATAAGTATGTGTGTGTGTGTGTGTGTGTGTGTGTGTGTGTGTATACCTACAGCCCTCTTTCTTAGAAAATGGTAGTATACAGTACAAGCTCTTCTCCATCTTTTAAAAAAAAATTTTATTTATTTATTTAGGCTGTGCCAGGTCTTAGTTGCGGCACGTGGGATCTTTAGTTGCAGCATGCGGACTTCTTAGTTGTGGTATGCAAACTCTTAGTTGCGCTATGCATGCGGGATCTAGTTCCTGACCAGGGGTTGAACCGAGGGCCCCTGCATTGGGAGTGCGAAGTCTTACCCACTGGACCACCAGGGAAGTCCCTCTCCACCTTTTTTTTTTTTTTTAATTTAACAACATATCATGAGCTCACAGCATAGCAGTAAATAGAGATTCTCCTCATCCTTTTTACAGCTGTATAGTATTCCATCATGTTGGCTGTACTATAGGAAAAAATTAACTTTAAAAAATATGTTGGCATTAATCAGTATATGTTTCTCCTGCATATAAATGTCATCAGTTTTGCTTTTTATCCAATTTCAGATTTCTCAGTAATTTTGGGACCTTCCTTGCAAGTGCATCACTTGTCTTGGCCTGGTTTTCCTTATGTGTAAAATGAGAGACTTGGACTAGAAGCTCAAGATGGACTATTTTAGCTGGCAGAGACTGCAGATGAGTAAAATGAACCTGAGAGCATCTCACTAGCGACAGAATGACCACCCCGTAACCAAGGCCACGGTGGCGATGGGGAATTAGGTTGGAGGCCATGGAATCGACAGGTCTTGATGAATGGTTGAGTGTCAGAATCAGGGAGGTGGGGACAGTTCTGCCTTAGGCAGCTGACCAGGTAATGGTGTCACTCCCTGAGATGGGAGCAGGTTGTTTCTGAGTAGGTAGAGAGGTGAGTTGGACAGGAATGGGAAGCACTGAAGATGACAAATTCCATCTGGGCTGTGTTGACCATGAGGCGCCTGTGCAGTGCGACAAAGTTAGAGGGGTCGTCTCAAAGCTCAGTGAGTGTGGGGATCAGAGCCAGAGGCTCATCTGTGCAGGTCTGATTGCCCAGCAGGAGAAAGAAGGGGATCTAGATCAGCACCTGAACAGCTCCTGCCTTTCAACCACAGGTAGGAATGGGAGAGTCTGCGAAAGAGATGGAGAAGGAGCACAGAGCCAAGAGCCACTGATTTTTTAATTCCCGTGTTGTATTCTAAAAGTGGTTTAAATATTGTAATCCACTCCTAAATGTGGCCATGTTTTATGCTTTTCACTCGTATTTCCCAGTAAAGTCAATGCTCCAGGAAAATGAACCTTATCACACAACCTGCAGCCCAGGAGCCTCCAGGCCGGGCGTGGCCTCAGGGCAGCATCCACTTGGAAAGGTGCGGGACCCGTCTTAGTTGCTTGTCAGGTGGACGGAGCCCTCAGCTCTTCTCCTGCCTTCCTGATGGCAGGACTCTGGCCCTTGGCCAGGAGAGGCACAGCCTTTTTGCACATAGTCAGAGTTGAATGAATGATGTTTTGAAAATCCTAAGTCATTTGAACCAAGCGCTGTTGGCAGTGTTGGGCCTCAAATAGCTATTGTTTTCCTAAAGGAAAGACCAAGTTTTATACTGTGGTTTTAATCAGCTTCTTTTCCAGCTGCATGCCTGTGTCCGTCTGTCTCTCTCCCTCTCTCTGTCTCCGATGTGGGGCTTTTCATCTGTGATTATGAGATGCCTATTTGTTTGGATAAGCATCTAGTCTCCCCTTGTCTTTGCTTTCCCAGCGAGTTAGCCACGCGCTCGCTCCCTCGGCAGAGTGTTTGGCATCAGGTATCACGAGAAGAGCCAGTGTGCTGAAATGTTTGCAGAAATATGGACTGCCAGAACACTTTTTTTATCAGCAGGGCACACCTGTCTGTCTGTCGTTTTCTCCCTTCTCCCTTTATTGGCATCGCTTGGATGATGTTTTTAATTTCCCTCCTGGGCTTGATGTTGAGCTTGTTCTTCTGCATCTTTGTTGTGTTTAGTACTTTCTTGCTGGCAGGAGCCATTTTCTTTGTTTATCTGATGCTTCCCTTTTTTGGTTTTCCCCGGGCTTTCCAGTTCTTGGAACACCCTTTTGTCAGCAGATGTACATTTGTTTCCAGTTTCTAATCTCCAAGTAAAATGTAGCTCAACTTAAATCACAAAAGTAGGGAACGTAAAATAAATCATTAGGGTAATGAAGGCATAGAGGAAAGTGAAAGGAATCTAGTCCAATTCTTTGCTGTATTTCCAAGTACAGATATGCCTCAACTGTGAGAGAAGGACTTCCTGAGTAGCTGGCTAGAAACTAGAATTTTATGAAACGAATTTCTCAAATAGAGACTTTTTTCATTTGGGTAAAAATGTGGCCTCAAAATACAGTAAATCCATACCTAAACATGTAGCAAACAGTAAATAATATAATAATAGAGTAATTACTCTACTGGAATCCTTGGTCGCATACTTTCCCTTCACTGTAGCTTCCTTTGCACTCTCTTTGCCTAGTGTATCTGTTGTTACTATTCAGCAGAACATTTTTTTTTATGTGTGTGGAAGCAGACATCCTCTTTCCAAACCTGATGCTAGAATGAGGGTGGGAAAGTGAGGTATTGGCAGTGGCCCGGGGTGCTAACCAGAGGCATGTGTGTCCAGTCTGTGGGTGCTGTAACCTCTGAGCTGCTTCTGCAGTCAGGCTGTTAAACATTTAGTCTGTTGTAGGTCCCTAAAAGTTGCCCCCTCCACCATCTCCTTAAGGCATTTGACTGAGTTCACATAGTTTTTCTTCATCAACACAATCATTATTATAAATATTATAGAATTTCATTAACCTATAATTGTTACATGTAAACTTTAGGATTAAGGTAGAATTTAACTATTTTTATACCCACATATAAATAAGTGAAATAAAGGTATTTATATTTTAATCAAGCAATCTAGTCAAAGGTTTCCACAGTCCCCCATTTTGGAAGCTTCCAAAGATGTGACTTTGCTTATTTACCGCCCCTTCTGGCAATCGGCCTCCGTGTGGGGCACACGTGTGATTCCTGGCCCACCTCCAGGTTGGTGTGAATGACCAGATGCAGTTGTAGATTAGAAGTAACCATCACAGGTTTTTTAGGAAAAATTAGCATTTTAATTTTATATGTTTGTTTTAGAGAATTATAATAAGAACCAAGGAACTTTTTTTTTTTAACAGTGGTTTTTAGTTTGGGGGTCTTTGAACATGGTATTAGCTCTTGTGACTGCACGTATAGCAGATATTGTTGTTCCGGCCGAGGATCGAGAGGTGGCTGACTCCAGTGGACACTCATTTACCGTCTACACTGGCATTCAGTGGGGTCCATGTTTGGTGTTTGCAGTTTTCCTTTGGCCACTAATTAGCTTTTCATTGCCTTCTAATAGTTTTACTCCTTTCCACTTCTAATTTTTCTATTAAAATACGTGCGATGATGTCAAATTCTTTGGATCTAAATATGAACAGAATTATATGACATCACGTTTAAATGTGCTCGCCATGTTTTTATGTTGTTACTGCTATTATTATTTTTTGGCTGGGGTTAGTGAGGAGTGGTTATCAGGCTCTGTGATGAAGAAAGAGATTGGAGTGTCTAAGCTCCTTAGACATTTTATTTTTCATTAAAAATTTTTTACAATTTTTTATTATGAAAAAATTCACTATTTAAACCATTCAAAATGTACAGTTCAGCGGTTTTTATTTAGTGTATATTCACAGTGCTATACAGCCGTCACCACTGTCTAATTCTAGAACATTTTCATCGCCCCAAACGAAACTCCACACAGTCACTCTGTATGATCCTCCCCTCGCCCCAGCCTCTGACAACCACTTATTTACTTCTCGTCTCTGTGGATTTGCTTGTTCTGGACATTTCACACATATGGACTTACATGATGTGTGGCCTTTTGTTTCTGACTTTTGTTACTTAGCATAACAGTTTTCAAGGTTCATTCATGTTGTAAGATGTATCAGGACTTCATTTTTTTATGGCTAAATAATAGTACAATGTATAGATACTTATAACTTTTGTTTATCCAGCTATCTCTTGATGGACATTTGGAATGTTAATATTTTTTGTCTATTACGAATATTGCTGCTATGAACATTCATGTACAAGTCTTCGTGTAAACATATGTTTTCACTTCTCTTGGGTTTATACGCAAGAGGAGAATTGCTGGGTCATGTGGTAACTCTGTGTTTAGCTTTCTGAGGAACTGCCAAAGTGTTTTCTGTGGATGATGAACCATTTTATGTTCAGAAATGTTTGAGGGTTCCAATTTCTTCATATCCTCACCAGCATGTAATTTTCCATTTTTTTAAATCACAGCCATCCTGATAGCTGTGAAGTAGTATCTCATGATGGTCAGTTTTTTTAATAATTTTTAAATTGACATAAAATTGACAGAACATAAAATTAACCATTTTAAAGATTTTTTGATGTGGACCATTTTTAAAAAGTCTTTATTGAATTTGTTACAGTATTACTTCTGTTTTACGTTCTGGTTTTTTGGCCATGAGTGATGTGGGGTCTTAGCTCCCCGACCAGGGGGATCGAACCCTCACCCCCTGCATTGGAAGGCAAAGTCTTAACCACTGGACTGCCAGGGAAGTCCCAAATTAACCATTTCAGAGTGAACAATTCAGTGGCATATAGTACATTCACAGTGTTGTATAATCACAACCTCTCTATGGTGCCAAACGTTCTCATTCCTCGAAAGGAAACCCCTTCCCCATTGAGCAGGCAGTCCTCATTGTCCTTCTCCTTATCCCCTGGACAGCCGCCAAGCTGCTTTCTGTCTCTGTGGATTTACCTATTCTGTATATTGCAGATAAATGCAGTCATACAGTATGTGTCCTTTTGTTTCTGACATCTTTCACTTAGCATAATGTTTTCCACGTTCATCCATGTTAGAGCCTCTATCATCACGTCATTTCTTTTTATGGCGAGTAATATTTATCTCATATTTTGTTTACCCATTCATCTGTTGATGGACATTTGGGTTGTTTCTGTCTTTTGAGTACTGTGAATGGTACTACTGTAACCATGTGTGTGGGTATGGTTTGAGTACCTGTTTTCAGTTCTTTTGGGTATATACCTAAGAGTGGAATTGCTGGGTCATGGTAATTTCATGTTTAACTTTTTGAAGAACTGCAAAAATGTTTTCCACAAAAACTGAACCATTTTGTTTCCACCAGCAATATATAAGGTTCCAGTTTCTCCACATCCTCACCAATTCTTGTTATTTTACCTTTTTTAAAAAAAATTATACCCATCCTGGTGGGTTTGAAGTGGTAACTCACCGTGGTTTTGATTTGTATTTCCCGAGTGACGGATGACGTTAAACATCTTTTCGTGTGCTTATTGGCTATTTCTGTGTTTTCCTTGGAGAAATGTTTATTCACATCATTTGCCCATTTTTTAATTGTTGTTGAGCTGTCAGAGTTCTTTGTGTATTTCTGGCCACTAGACCCCTATCAGATATGTAATTTGCAGAGATTTTCTCCCATTTTTTTGGTTGTCTTTTCTCATTCTTAAAAATTTTTTTTTAATTTGTTTTATTTATTTATTTATTTTTGGCTACATTGGGTCTTCGTTGCTGCGCATGGGCTTTCTCCAGTTGCAGTGAGCGGGGGCTACTCTTCATTTTGGTGCGCGGGCTTCTCATTGTCGTGGCTTCTCTTCTTGCGGAGCACGGGCTCTAGGCACGCGGGCTTCAGTAGCTGAGGCTCGTGGTTTCGGTAGTTGTGGCTCATGGTCTCTAGAGCGCAGGCTCAGTAGTTGTGGTGCTCGGGCTTAGCTGCTCCATGGCAGTGGGGTCTTCCCAGACCAGGGATCGAACCTATGTCCCCTGCATTGGCAGGCGGATTCTTAACTGCTGTGCCATGAGGGAAGCCCCTTTTCTCATTCTTAATAGTGTCCTTTTATGTACAAAAGTTTTCAGATTTGGTGAGGCCACTTTTATCTTACTTTTTCTCTGTTGCTTGTGCTTTTGGTGTCATATCTAAAAATCCTTTGCCAAATTCAGCATCATTAAAATTTACCCCTATGCTTTCTTCTAAGAGTTTTATGGTGTTAGCTCTTACATTTTAGTTGTTTATCCATTTTGAGTTAGTTTGTGTGTATGGAGTGAGATAGGGTCCAAGTTCATTCTTCTGCCCGGTTACCCAGTTGTTTCAAAGACTATTTTTTTCCAACTAAATGGTCTTGACATCCTTGTCAGAAATCATTTGGCCACAGATGTATGGGTTTACTTCTGGGCTCTCAGTTCTATTCCATTGGTCCACATGCCTGTCCTTATGCTAATATTACGCTGTTTTGATTACTGTCATTTTGTAGGCAGTTTTGAAGCAGTAAGTTTGAGAAGTGTGAGTCGTTCAACTTTCTTTTTCTTTTTCAATACGGTTTTGCTCTTTTGCAGTTCCTTGTGAATTTTAGGATCAGGTTTTTCATTTCTGTAAAAGGAAGGCCACTGGAATTTTAATAGGGATTGCACTGAATCTGTAGATGGCTTTGTGTACTATATTAGTTAGCATTCTCCAGAGAAACAGAACCAATAAGGGGTGTGTGTGTGTGTGTGTGTGTGTGTGTGTGTATGTGTGTGTGTGTGTAGAGATATTTATTATAAGGAATTGGGTCTCACACAATTATGGAGACAGGCAAGTCCCAAGATATGCAGAGTAAGTTGGCAACTAGGAGACCCAGTGGCTTAGTTCCAGTCTGAGTCTGAAGGCCTGAAACCAGGCGAGGCAAAGGCATAGTTCCTATCCAAAAGCCAGGCTCAAGATCCAGGAAGAGCTGACATCAGTTTGAGTTTGAAGGCAGGAAAAAAGCCAGTGTCTCAGTTTGAAGACAGGAAGAAAGAATCTTCCTTAATTGAGAGAGGGTCAGCCTTTTTGTTCTGTTCCTATTCAGGCCTTTGACTGAATAGGAGGCTCACCCACATTAGGGAGGGCAATCTGCTTTACTTAGTCTACTAATTTAAATGTTAATCTCATCCAACACTCTCACAGAAACATCCAGAATAATGTTTGACCAAATATCTAGGCACCCTGTGGCCCAGAGAAGTTGACATAAAAAATTAACCATCACAAGTAGTATTGCCGTCATAATAATATTATCTTCCAATCCGTGTACATAGATTTGTTTTGGAACAAACAAGTATCTTGCCATTTAATGGTGTGTTCTTTAATTTCTTTCAGCAGTTGTGAACACATATTTCCCCTTGTTGGTTAAATTTATTCCTAGGTAATTTATTCGTTTGGATGCTATTGTATATGGAATTGCTTTTTAACTTTACTTTTCAGATTGTTTGTTCCTGTTGTATAGAAACACAAATGATGTTTCTTTGTTGGTCTTTGTACCCTGCAACTTTGATGAATTCACTTATTAGTTCTAGTTGCTTTTCTTGAGAATTCTTTGGGATTTTCTAAATATAGGATCATATCATCCATGAACAGAGATGGTTTTATTTCCTTCTTTCTAATTTGGATGACTTTATTTATTTTTCTTGCCTAATTGCTCTGGATAGAACTTTCAGAGTATAATATTAAATAGCAGTGGTGAAAGCATGCATCCTTCCCTTCTTCCTGATCTTAGTGCAAAAGCCTTCAGTCTTTCACCATTAAATGTGGTGGGTTTTTCATAGATATCCTTTATCATGTCAAGGAAGTTCCTTTTTATTCCTAGTTTTCTAAGGGTTTTTATAATGAAAGGGAGTTTGGTTTTGTCAAATGTTTTTTCTACGCCAATTGAGATGATCATGTAGTTTTTTCCCCTTGCTCTATTTCTGTGGAATATGACATTGATTGATTTTTCTTATATTAAACCACTCTTGCTTCCCTGGACAAATCTCACTTGGTTGTGGTGTATAATACATTTAATATGCTTTGGGGTTTAGTTTTCTAGTATTTTGTTGAGAGTCTCCTTCATTTTTTTTTTTTTTTTTTGTGGTACACTTGCCTCTCACTGTTGGGGCCTCTCCCGTTGCGGAGCACAGGCTCCGGACGCGCAGGCTCAGCGGCCATGGCTTACGGGCCCAGCTGCTCTGCGGCATGTGGGATCTTCCCGGACCGGGCACGAACCCGTGTCCCCTGCATCGGCAGGCGGACTCTCAACCACTGCACCACCAGGGAAGCCCTCTCCTTCATTTCTGAAACATAGTTTTGTTGGATAGAGGATCCTTAATTGATATTTTTTTCTTTCAGCCCTTCAAATATATCATCCCATTGTCTTCTGTCCTCCATGGTTTCTGATAAGGTATCAACTGTTAATCTTACTGAGGAAATTCTTTTATGTAAGGAGTCACTTCTCTTGCTGCTTTCAGAATTCTTTCTGTCTTCCATCCATTCAATTATAATGTGTATTAGTGTAGATCTCTTTGAGTTTATCCTGCGTGGAGTTTGTTGAGCTTCCTGGATGTGCAGATTAATATTTTTCATCAAATATGGGAAATTTTTGTCCATTACCTTTTAAAGTATTCTTTCCACCTTTTTCTCTCCCTCCTCTCCTTTCTGGGACTACCATAATGTATATGTTGGTATGATTGATGTTGCCCCACAGGTCTTAAAGCTCCTTTCATTTTTCTTTTTTTTTTTGGCGGTACGCGGGCCTCTCTCAATGCTGTGGCCTCTCCCGTTGCGGAGCACAGGCTCCGGACGCGCAGGCTCAGCGGCCATGGCTCACGGGCCCAGCCGCTCCGCGGCATGTGGGATCTTCCCGGACCGGGGCACGAACCTGTGTCCCCTGCATCGGCAGGTGGACTCTCAACCACTGTGCCAGCAGGGAAGCCCTCATTTTTCTTTATTATTTTTTCCTTCTGTTACTTAGACTGGATAAACTCAACTGTCTTATCTTCAAATCTCAATTGACCTGCTTCAGGTTCTCTAATTCTTTCTTCTGCCTGCTTGGTTCTCCTGTTGAGCCCCTTTATTGAATTTTTCATTTCTTTTATTGTGCTTTTCAACTCTAGAATCTCCATTTGGTTCCTTGGTTCTCTTTATTGATATTTTCTATTTCATAAGACATTGTTCTGATGGGTTTCTTTTTTTTTTTTAATTTCTAAAAAAATATTTATTTATTTATTTGGTTGTGCCAGGTCTTCATAGTGGCAGGTGAGCCCGTTAGTTGCAGCTCACCAGCTCCTTAGTTGCAGCACGTGGGCTCCTTCGTTGCAGCTTGTGGGCTCCTTAGTTGTGGCATGCAGACTCTTAGTTACAGCATGCATGTGGGGTCAAACCTGGGCCCCCTGTATTGGGAGTGCAGAGTCTTATCCATTGCGCCACCAGGGAAGTCCCTGATGATTTCTTTTACTTCTTTGGACAAAGTTTCCTTTATCTCTTTGAACTCACATAAAATCAATGATTCAAAGTCTTTGTAAGTCTAATGTCTGGGTTTCCTCCTAGACAGTTTCTGTTACTTGCTTTTTTTCCTGGGCCACACTTCCTTATTTCTTTGCCTGACTTGTAGTTTTCTTGTTGAAAATGGACATGTTGAATAGTATAATATGGCAAATCTGGAAATCAGATTCTCCCCAGTATTTGTTGCTGCTTGTTATAGTTATTGTTTGCGTAATAACTTCTGTGAGCTAATTTTGTAATAGTATAGTAGTCAGCTAGTAATCAGACAGAGATTTCCTTAAGTGCCTGGAACCAGAATTATCTCGGAGTCTCTTCAGACAGGGTCTGTATGAGTATTGGGGTATGTTTTCAGCGCTCGGCCAGGCAGTGGACAGCTTTGCCTTAGCATTCACTTCCTGCTTGTGTGGAACCTGAAGGTCAGCCAGGGGTGAGACCTTAGAGTCTTCTCAGGCCTTCCCTGAGTGTGCACACAGCCCTGGGCATGTGCTTGGCCTTCTAGAACCCCAGGAACATGCTGGTGCTTCTCAAAGCCCTTATTTCCCAGCATTTCCTGTCAGCCTGTTGGTTTCTCTATCATTTGCCTCAGCTGTGACTGGTTGCCCCAGGCATCAGCAACTAATACATTTGTCTGTAGAGGTTTTCAGTATACACCCCTTGCCCCCTACCAGTAGCTGCCTCAGCGCTGGGAGAGTCCTGAGTTCGGTGAAGTAAAGGCAAGCCATTTGAGCTGGTCTTCTTGGGAGCCACCAGATAGGTCATAACCTACTACTGAAATCCTTTGCAAATGAGATCTGTTCTGCTCCACCCACCCACCCCCAGCCCCCCACCAAGTACCTGTACTGGGATTGCAGACTTCTATCTTCCAGGCCACTACCTCTTGGAGGATGGGACCAGAGTAAGGTAAAATGCCACAGAGCTCACTTGTTCTTGCCAAGACTTCGCTTGATTAAGTGTTCCTCTGAATGTTGCAAGCTTTTGGTTAGTCTTTAGAGTTCCACAAAAGTTGTTTCTGACAGAGTTTGCCAGCTTTTTTCTTGCTTTTATTGAAGGATGGACTTTTGGAATTCCTTACTGAGCCCTTTTCACTGACATCACTCACTAGTCTGTTCTTTTTTTTTTAATTTATTTTTTGGCTGTATTGGGTCTTCATTGCTGCACGCGGGCTTTCTCTAGTTGTGGCGAGCAGGGGCTACTCTTTATTGCAGTGCACTGGCTTCTCATTGCGGTGGCTTCCCTTGTTATGGAGCACGGGCTCTAGGCGCACAGGCTTCAGTAGTTGTGGCACGTGGGCTCAGTAGCTGTGGCTCGCGGGCTTAGTTGCTCCACAGCATGTGGGATCTTCCCAGACTAGGGCTTGAACCCATGTCCCCTGCATTGGCAGGCGGATTCTTAACCACTGCGCCACCAGGGAAGTCCACTAGTCTGTTCTTAACGTTGTGACCAATTTTGAGTTTGCCTAATTTATGTACACCCCACCTGATTTCTAAAAGGAATTACGATGGCTTACAAAGGTAAACAGTATGAAAGATAAAATAAATTATTATTAATGTTTGTGTGCCTGTTGGTTGGAGGGCATTCTAGTAAAAATTGTGTCCTCCCTGGTTGATGTTGAAAACTTTGGTCCTGCAGATAGAAATTTTGTTTCCTTTGCTGATCTTGAGGTTTTCACCCTCCCTGTTGCACAGATGGGAGGACATCTGAAGCAGGTTCAGCTCAGTGGTCGTCCTTCTGCATGACTTTGTATGTGGTCTTAAGGTGATACACCCATCATCATCCGACTATAGCAGTGCTCACTGTTGTTGCCTCTGAGCTGATTGTGAAAAATTCGCCTCCAAAGGTGGTTTTCCTAAATCCAGAACTCCCTTTTCCTCAGGACACAATAGGTGGGTAATTGTCTTATTTTAAGACATCGTTCCTGTCGCCATAGTTGTTTTAGGAGGTGATTAGGTGATTCTTACACTTCAAATCAGAACTGACTTCTTGTAGTGACCTTGATCGCTGGCAGAGTCTGGGATTGTCGGTAAACCTGAGAGTGTTCATTCGTCCACCAGTCCTGGCACCTACCAAGGAGTCAAGCCCCTGCTTGCCTCGGTCCAGCTAAGGCCCACATCAGCGTCTCACTGATACAGAAGGGCGTGGGCCCAGGCCTGCCCACTGGGCCCTGCTCGGGGTCCATCTCTGTCTTGAATAATCTTTTGTTTAGGAAGAATATTTTCCTCGAGCGATATGAGTCTGTTTGACATAGTTGGTGGCACATTTGCTACTTTTATTTGAGCAGAATATCCTTCTTTTGAAAATAATTCTGTGGTGGAATCAGAGCTGTTTTCTATTTTGGTTTCCTATATACTAGGTCGTCCCCTTTTCATCAGCATCACCTCATCCATGAGCTAATCTGAATATTTTTAAAAGGCCGAGATACAGATAAAGATTATCCTTTAAAAGGATACCTTTGACTACATTAAAATTAAGAATTTCTCTTCATTAAAATACATAAATGAAGTCAAGACACAACCTAGGGGAAAAACATATAACTAACAAAAGATTAGCAGTCAGAACATATGAATAACACCTACAAATCAATATTTTAAAAGACCGATAACCCAATTAAATAGTGCAAAAGAGACGCAATCAGGCATTTCAACAGAAGGGAAATCACAAGTGGCCCATGAGTGTACAAAAAGATGCTAAACCTATTTAGTTAATCAGAGTAAGGAAGAAAAGGGACCATCGTACCTGCTAGGTTGGCAGAAATTAAGATGTCTGATGATACCCAGTGTTGGTGAGGGAGGGTGTGGGTTAAGAGAAGCTTGTAAATTGGCCGCGCCTGCACCTTGCTAACCAGCCGTTCCTCTGCACTCTAGACGTAGAGTTCGGGGCAGAGACTGGCAGATTCCTTCTGTAAAGGGCAAGGTGGTAAACGTTCTAGGCTTTGTGGGCAGCGCACAGTCTTGTCACACAGCTGCCTTTGTTTCATTTGTTTGTTCGACTCTTTAAAAATCTAAAAAGCATTTTAAGCTCAAGGGCCTAACAAAAATAGGCTACTGACTATCTTTGACCCATAGGTTATAGTTGCTGAACCCCAATCCCCTGGTCTAGAGAAACTTAGATGAGATGAGAGCCTCAGAACACACTGTCCATAATAGCAAAAACCGGAAGCAGTGTGGTAAGAAAATAGATAAGTACATCGTGGAATATTATACTGCAGTGAAAATGAATGAAGTATGTCTACTATACACAGCAAACATGGGTAGATGTAATACTGATGGCAGAGGACTACATATGGTATATCATTTTTATGAGGTTAAAAACGGGCAAAAGTATATTGTTTAAGAAGAAAAATATATGCTAGTAAGAAAATTATAAATACGAAGTTCAGGCTGATATTTACGTTTGGAGAGAGGCAGGAGGATAGCTGAGGGAGGAGCACACAGGTAGACGGTGACTGTCAAATGGGCAGTGGGTTCTGGGGTTCTGTTGTTGTATTCTTACCTTGCATGTATACTGCACATAATCTCTTTTATGTGTCAAATATCACATAGTACATTTTTTGAAAGGCAGGGAAGGATATCAGCCAGGGAGGTCTTAGATCCCCCCAACCTGTTCTCCATGAAGCGGTACTTTCTGTCCCCGAGTTCTGCTGAGTTGACCACCTGGGAGGGAAGAGGGAGGTGTCTCCGCAGCTGATGGGCGGTGGCCACCAGCACAGACTGAAAGAGCTGTGAGAGGACAGCTAGGAGTGGAGCCTCCTTTGTTCTGTGACAGTAGTGAGATCGCCGACCCTGAGTGCATCCTGTTCCTTCCCCGTCGATGGCCTCGGCACCCTGCTCAGAAATCAGTTGACCATAAGTGTAAGCGTTTCTCTCTAGACTCTCGGTTCTGTTTCATTGGCCATATATCTGTCCTTAACTTCCAGTACCATAGTATCCTGATTAATTTGTAGTAAGTTTTGAAATAAGGAAGTGTGAGTCCTCCAAATTTGTTCTTCTTTTTCAAGACTGTTTTTTCTGTTCTGGGTCTCTTGTACTTCCATATGAATTTTAGGTTTAGCTTATTAATTTCTGCAAGAAAAGAAAAACCAGCTAGGATTTTGATAGGGGTTGAGATGAATCTGTAGATCAGTGTGAGTAGTATGTTAAGTCTTCCAGTCCGTAAACATGGGGTATCTTTCCGTTATTTACATCTTTAATGTCTTCAACACGTTTTATGATTTCCAGAGTACACATCGTGCTCTTCTTTGGTCACGTTTATTCCTAGATATTTTATTCTTTTTGGTGCTCTTTTAAATGGATTTTCTTTATTTTATTTTTGGATTGTTCATTGCTAGTGTCTAGCGGTACAGCTGGTTTTTATATATTGACCCTGTATTCTGCGGCCTTGCTGAACAAGTATATTAGTTCGGCTTGTTTTTAGTTGATTCCTTAGTATGTTCTATACACAAGATTATGTCATCTGAAAATAGAAATAGTTTTACTTCTTCCTTTCCAATCTGGATGCCATTTATTTCTTTTTTTCTTGCCTAATTGCTGAGAAGGGGCTTTTCAAAGAGGCTTTGAGCTGTCTGAGATGAGGAAACAGTGCGATCCCATCAGACTTCTGACCCCAGCTGGTGGAGAGTGTATCTTCTCTGTATAGTGCTGCAGAGTTTGTAGAGGGATCCTCTGTATAATATATCAGTGACGCCTGGTAATGCCATGAGAATTAGGGGTAGTAATTCTTTTTCACTTTTTCACGGGGACAGAAAAAGTGAGGCCCAGAGGACAAAAGCTGTGCCCAAGGACCTGCCTCAGGGAAGGGGCACCAGGCCGTCCTTCCCACCCAGACTCCTCAGGGCCGGATGCCCTGCCTGTCCGGCTCCTTCCCCAGAGCCCCCCGTTCCCGGTTCCCCTCCACAACCAGCTAACGGTGCTGTGTCTGCCTGCCCTCCTTCTCTCCTCCTCTGCTAGAATTGGAATCATACCACAAATTCCACTCAGGAAACCCCCCATCTCCCCCAAACAGAGGTGCTAGCCTCCTGTTTTGAAGGTCCGCAGCCCTTTGTAACCTCTCAGGTGGCGTTTCTCGGCGTCTGCCGCCGCTCGTACCTTTTAACCCTGGAGTGCTCACCTTCCTCACGACTCCCGCAGAGGCCCCTAAGGGTGGGACAGTCTCCTTCATCCCCGTGCCCTGCACACGAGGCACAGAGCTGTGTACGTTGTAGGTGCCCGGCTATCTGTTGAAATAAAATGTGGTTGCTTTGGCAAACCTCTGCAGAGTTGCTCACCTGAAGAAGGGCTTTCCCACTCGTGGAGGAGGCCGGCGGCTGTGCCCTCCAGCGTGGCGTGGCGGTGCCTGCCGACAGCTCTGCAGAAGAACCTGAGACGTGCTCACCAACAAGGCCAGCAGCGCCCTCCAGAACACCCGGCTGTGGCCGAAACAAAGTCGGGAGCACCAGTGCTTGAGTGAAAGGAGCTACTGTCCTCTAAAATAATGTTTATTAGTTTACTAGCCATTGGAGGAAGTATACAATGGACAACCTTTTTAGAAAGATGTTTGGTAGTGATTATATATATATATATATACACACACACTCTTTTATTAATTTATTTTTGGCTGCGTTGGGTCTTTGTTGCTGTGCACGGGCTTTCTCTAGTTGCGGCGAACAGGCTTCTCATTGCGGTGGCTTCTCTCGTTGCAGAGCACGGGCTCTAGGCACGCGGGCTTCAGTAGTTGCAGCATGCAGGCTCAGTAGTTGTGGTTCGCAGGCTCTAGAGCACAGGCTCAGTAGTTGTGGCGCACGGACTTTGTTGCTCTGTGGCATGCGGGATCTTCCCGGACCAGGACTCAAACCCGTGTTCCCTGCAGGCGGATTCTGCAGGCGGATTCTTAACCACTGCACCACCAGGGAAATCCCGAGCAGTGATTATGTATTTTAAAATGCACATCATCTTTGACCCAGCAGTTGGGTTGCTGTGTGCTTGGCTAGATGTACAAAGATGCATTCAGGAGTGCTCACTGCAGTTTGTTTATAATATAAAGCAAACCCAGCCTAGCTCGCCGTGAGTAGAGCTGGTAAACCACGCAGTGGAGTGCTGTGCAGCCCTTCACGGTAACGAGGTGCATCTTTACCTGCTGATGTGGAAAAGTGCCCAGGATACACTGTAGGTGCTGAGGGAAGAGCTGTAGGTTAGTTTGCGTGTACAGCACAGCTGGTGAGAGACACGTTTTCCTCTGTGTGCATTCGCTGTTTTTGGACACCTGCACAGTCGCACTGAGCACCCAGGGGAGCGTCTGCCTCTGGGTGGTTGCAGTCCCGGAATCTGGTACTTACTCTTTACACGTTACCCCCGTGTCTAGTTGTTGTTTTCTCTGTGAGCGGGTGCTGTTGTTACAAAGAAATCTTACTGTCCCCTCATGTGTCAGGCACTGCCCACAGCATCAGGCATATCCACTTTTGGTGTTTTTTTTGTTTTTTTTTTCTCGGTACGCGGGCCTCTCACTGCTGTGGCCTCTCCCGCTGCGGAGCACAGGCTCTGGACGCGCAGGCTCAGCGGCCATGGCTCACGGGCCCAGCCGCTCTGCGGCATGTGGGATCTTCCCGGACCGGGGCATGAACCTGTGTCCCCTGCATCGGCAGGCGGACTCCCAACCACCGCGCCACCAGGGAAACCCTCCACTTTTGGTTTTAGTCTTCCATTTTAAAGTGTATGACACTATGTATAAATGTCACGAATTAACCAAACCCAAGTGGAACCAACCATCTTAAACAGTTACTTGGTAATATTCTTGGTTAGATTTTAAATTGAAATATAATTCACATACCATAACATTCACCCCTTTAAAGTGTCCAGTTCAGTGGTTTCTAGTATATTCACAGAAGGTGCCGTCGTCCCCAGTATCCAATTCCGGAACACTTTGATCACCCCGAGAAGCCCTGTTCCCATTCGTGGATGCACTGACTCCCCCAGCCCCTGGCAACCGAGCATCTACTCTGTGTCTCTGTGGATTTGCCTGTTCTGGACATTTCCCGTTTAGATAGTGTTCTCCGTCCTTACTTGTGAATATTAGGTAAAGGAGGTCTGGTATTTTTCTTGTTCGTGCTGTCTGAGCACTGTAGGGCCTCTTTCCCTCCTTCCCCAAAGGCTCGTTCTCCAGCCAGCAGCTTAGCTCAGGAGTGGGCCGTGCGTGGGCCAGGATGCGGGACCCTGAGCAGGACTGTGAGAGGCCCCTGGGGCCCGCTGCAGAGCTACCCACGTCAGCGCCTCACATTCCAGGTGAGTCCTGGCACACCTGCTGGCCGCAGGCTGTGCTCTGCCGTTCAGGACAGGCTGCTGTGACGTTCTCCTTATGTTCTTGGGATGCTTGCATCCGTTCGCTTATCTTAAGCAGCCTATAAAACCAAGGATCTAAAACTATATTCTTCATTTGTCTATACAGAGTGTGACATGTTACAGGTAAAGGAACATTTATTATTTGTCATTCACTTGATCTTGAGGTAATTGTCTCTCATATTTGCACTAGGAATTCACCTCCAACGAATCAAACATTGCTCACTAAAAACTTTATTGCACACACGGCTTCTTTGCGCACTATAGGATAAAGTACTAAACCAACGTTGCAAGTAGCTTATGATCTAAGCAAGGTATGAAGCTACGAGATCAGCTGTGAAATCTGAAGAGTTTTCTTTTCCTGTTTTTTTTTTTTTTCTGGTTTCACAGAAACAGTTTGGTATGAGTGGCTCAGACCTCACCTTTCCCTCTATCTGTTAACTCAACAAATGTGTATTTTTGAGTTGAGATAAGATGAGAACCTTGTACCCATCAGACACTAGTGATTCCAGGTGCCTGGTGTTTGTCCGTCAGCAGAACAGATCCAAACCCGCGTTGCTGGGGAGCTTGCGTCCTGCCACAGGGAGATAGGCAGTGACTCAACCATAAACGAGCAGTCTTAGGAGGACGGACCAAGGGGTGGGGTGTGGGGGCTGACCAGGGTGGGCCTCCCTGAGGAGGTGGGAGGGGCGTTCCCGGCGGGGAGCTGTGGAGCCAGGGTCAGCCTCTGCAGAAGGGCAGGGGGGCGGCCAGTGGCAGCAGGTCGGCTCCTGGTTGACCCTTTTCCCTGACGGGCACCTTCCTACTTAGCATCTTGATGAACAGGATTCTAATCAACAAGTTGGTGAGCAAAGGGTTGCTGGCCTTTTGGGGTCATTTTGAAATCTTCTTTGTTTTGGTTTCACAAATAGATTTCATAGGAGGCTCCCACACTTTGCACGATAATGTGCTATTTTGTTAAAAGGAACCCAAGTGTGGCTGGAACACCAGGTCATTTACGTGTCACATGTACTGCTGCCTGTGTGGTTCCTACACATCCCAGCTACGAAACGTTCGTTCCCTCAGCCCCATGGAGAGGCAGGAAGAGGTGGCGTGAGGAATGAGGCTGGGGGAGCTGGGCTCTGCCCGCAGCCCGCCCGGGCACCCTGGGGTCTAGGGTGGGGTGCGCCCTGGTTCCCGCAGAACCCGAGTCTGCGGCCTGGCCGGGCCCGGCTGGCGAGGAGCCTCAGGCTGAGGAGGGCAGGGTGGGGACGCGGGCGGATGCCCGCAACCTTGTGAGGAGAAAGAATTTGGCCCTTATTTTTGTCAGCAGCAGAAATAGATGAATTGAGCAGAAGCACAGCGCAGTCTTGAGAGGCCTGGTGAGCTGTGAAAGAACCTTCTCTGCAGGGCCACCAGGTGCGCTGCTGCCGAGGCTGCTGAGCCTGGGGCCTTTGTGGCTGGTCTCCAGGCACCCCCTACTTTGACTGGCGATGGGGACTCGCAGGTGGGGACCAGCCACCTGTGCGCTCCCAGAAGGCAGAGGGCGCGGAGACCCAGCCCGGCGTCCCCTCCACCGGCCCACGCCGGGCACGGGGTCCCCACAAACCCAGGAAGCACCTCCCAAGACTGCAGGGCATGGGCTCAGTGCAGGGGCCCTTGGGCGGGCAGAGTGCGAAGGACCCCGAGGGAGGCGCCATCGCTGGTGAGAGGAGCGGGTCCGGCCTTGGGCTCCGCGGTGACACTGCCCTGGGTTGGGTCGCATCACCTGGCAGCGCAGCGAGGCTCACAAGGAAATGAAATCAGCTGAGAGCAGCTGCGGCTCCAGCCAGGACATCAGAATGATGCATAGAATTTAAAGTTACGGCAGAGTATCATCTGTATTTTAAGTTAAAGAGCCTTGATAATGCAGTTTGCACCTTGTAGCAGGTCCTTGGGTGGGAGGTGTGTCTGATGGCGGCGTCCTGCTCCGTCAGGTGCTGGAGGCTGGAAGGGCACCCGTGTGTCCTCGAGGCTGAAGGAGAGCGCACGTACTGGCTCTCCCGGGCCTCCCGTCAGCACCCTGTGCCTCCCGGCGTGTGTCTCTGATGGACGCCCCCCCCCCGCCCCCCGCAGGATGGAGCCGAGTAAAAAGCTGGACGCAGCCGGCACCCTGCCAGCCAACCCCCCACTGAAGCTGCACCCCGACCGTGGCGCCGGGCCTGCCGTCCTGGTCCCCGAGCAGGGGGGCTACAAGGAGCGCTTCGTGAAGGCCGTGGAGGACAAGTACAAGTGCGAGAAGTGCCGCCTGGTGCTCTGCAACCCCAAGCAGACCGAGTGCGGACACCGCTTCTGCGAGACCTGCATGGGCGCCCTGCTCAGGTGGGTGCCCCAACGCAGGGGACCGGGGCCCGGCCCGCAGACTCAGGGGGCCCCTGCCCAGCTTCTCCAGCGAGGTCTCGGCCCCGGTGCCCGGTCTCCATCTGCGTGGCCAAGTATGGGGAGGAGACGTCCCATCTGCAAATGACGGTGGGGCCCTTTGGGGCAAGCGCCTGGAGGCTGGGACTGGGGGACAGGGTGATGGGAGGGGTGGGCCAGGCCGAAGCTGAGGAGAATCCAGTGAGCGTCAGGGAATCCGCAGCAGCCCTCATGGGTGTCAGCTGGGCATTGATGCCATTTAGAATCACGGGTGTCAGAGAGGCTGGAGTTTTACAGCAGAGCTAACGTTGGCTGAGAGAGCACCTTCGTTCATCCCACAGTTATTTCCTGAGTGGGGTGCCAGGCACTGTGCTCAGCCTGGGTCCCCAGCAGCGGACAAGGGCCGACAAGGCTGCCCGCTGCTCCTCTAGACCCGCCGCTGAGCGCAGCCTCCCTCCCGGCACCCTCCTTTGGGTACTTCCCGCCGTGCTCTTATCCACTCGTCCCCAACAGTGAACTCAGCTTCGCCAACTTGTGGGTAAAATAACTCTTGGTTGGAGCTTAGTGATGGCAGAGCAGGCTCAGAGCACCTGATTTCCCTGCACTCTGGCGCCGCGGAAGCGGCCGGGGGCTGTTGCTCTGCTGGTTTCGGCCCTTCTTTGCTTCTTGAGCTCCTCCTGTTCTGTGTTCTGCAGGTGTCAGGGGATCCCGCCCAGATGCCACTCAGCCCCGGGGTCTAAGGGTGTGAAAAGATCCCCATGATTAAAACAGTTTGGCACAAGCTCCATATTAACGTAGGCTGAATGAGTGAGCTTTTATTTTAAAACGCGTTGATTTCCTCCCGCACCGACCCTCGCCCTCCTGCCCCTCCGCAGGGCCCCAGTGCACGCGTGCCCACCTGCCCCCTGCTCCTGAAGCCTCTGCTGCCGCTCCCTGGCCTGGACTCCTGGCGCCTTTAGGCTGTCTAGGGCAGGGGCCCTGGCAGTAGGGAGCGCTCAAAATTAGTTTTTATTTTTAATCTCTAGGAGGTGGTTTCCAGGCCCGGGATGGGGTGAGAATCAAGTCCAAAACAGGGCAGTGTGGGAGCAGTGGCTGGTGTCCTGAGTTTGGGGACAAGAATAATGTAGGAGACGAGTGGTTTCTTTAGACAGGGTCAGCTTTAAGTCCCCACACTGTTCACGTCCACGGACTTGCATCTTCCTTTCAATACACTGTGAAGGAAATAGCCTGTGGAGAAAGCCCTGACTGCTTATAGAGCAGAACCGTTCAGAGGCTTTCCCGATGGCTGTGGACACTCACGCTGAAGAGCCCTTCACGGAGAGCTGCTTTTGGTTTCTGAAGTAAAATCTCACCTTTAATTGAAAGGGACTTTCCAAGAGGGACTGATCTAAGCTGTTCTGCTTAAAAACTTCCTTATGAAAAATTACTATTAAGAGAAGAATTTTAACCCTTTTCTCCTATTTAAACCGTATTTAAACCAGATTCACCGGGGCATCCTGAAGCTCTGGTGGTTGCTCTGAGCTTCGCACGGCAGACATGACCCTAAAGTGAACGGTTCACCGTATCCAGTGGGTTCAGATGAGAAGGTGGCTTTCACTCTAACACGTTTACTGTGTGTTTCCCCTCAGCTCCTCCAGCCCGAAATGCACTGCGTGTCGAGAAGGCATCAGCAAAGACAAGGTATTCTTGGTTTTTAATAAATTGTTTTGTCACTGTTTTGCGCTGGGTAGTGCCTCCTACGTAGTTTGCATCCAGTGCCCTGGTTCCGAGTTTCTCTGAGTTGACAGCTGATGGAGCAGGGTCGAGACAGGGGACTGTGTCATGTAAACACTGGGACGGACGGGGCAGATCCGCTGGGCAGGTCCCCAGCCGTGTGACCCCGGAGCCTGTCTCCTCACCTGTGTCAGTAATGGGTTCACTTCCCAAGACCCCCAGGTGGGTGAGGAGTAAGTAAAGTGCAGAGATGTGCACTGTCGTCTCGGGTCTTTATCCCAGATGCCTGCGCTCTACCTTCAAGCAGTGCTAGTCTGAGGGGTTCCATTGGATTTGCTCTCTCCCTGCCCCCAGGCAGCGTCTCGAAGTCATTAAGACACGTGTGAGAGTTCAGCCCTTCCCTCCCCCACGTGGTTGAGAATGCCAGGAAAAGCTCACGTGTCCTGCAGATGAGCACACAGGGGCCCTGGGCGCCCACCAGCTTCCCCCGTGGGCCCTGAGCCCTTGTCACCCATCCCTGTGGCCATCCAGACCCTGCCAGGCACACTTCTAGTTTGAAACGACTCGTTCTTGAAGTACTTAAAATATCAATAAAAATATGTGGTTCTGAAATTTTGATGAATGAACCGAACAATTTTTTAAATGTAGGTCATTAAATTGTACAGTAAAATTCTCACTCCGGGGTTTTCCCATGGCTTTGTTGTTAAGCAGCACAGGTGAGTGTGGTGATTTGAGGGTTGCTGGTGACAGGTGCCCGTGGGCTGCCAGGACGGGGCATCCGGTGTCACCTGCTCTGGGCGGTTCAGAGACAGAATTGGCCGAACGTCCATGCACCTGTTCTTCCTTAGCATTTACCTGCCACTAAAGACTTCACTGAGCTTGGAAGGGATTGTTTTTAAGAAAAACAAATCACTCAGTTCTACCTCTTGTCTTAACATGGCAACCTGTTAACCTGTTAACATGTATCTAACCAATGTGACCAGGAGAAAAGGTTGAAACAATGGGCTAAGATGAATTTTTTAGTGTCTGATTTCATTATGCGGAGTTACTATCCTTATTTTTCAATGGCATTGACAGCTGAAGAAGAGTTACTAGATTTGTTGAAGAATCATAAATGAGACTGACTGAAGCCATGGATCCTCGTGGGAAAATGTGGGGTTGGTTGGGCCCCGGGAGACCGAGATCAACCCCTCGGCGGGTCACTGAGGATAGTGGCCACCGTGGGGCCTCCACTTCCCCATCTGTAAAATGGGACAGTTGTAGTAATGATACTAGATCTTTTCCAGCTCTAAAATTCTGTACTTTTATTATTCTGATATTTTCATTCTATGTTTTTTCTCCCTAAAGGTAAATAATTTAAGAAACTTAGGGAATTCCCTGGCAGTCCATTGGTTAAGACTTGGTGCTTTCACTGCCGTGGACCCAGGTTCGATCCCTGGTCGGGGAACTAAGATCCCACAAGCTGTGAGGCATAGCCAAAGGAGGAAAAAAAAAAAAAGGAAAGGAACTTAATGGCACAGAAAGGAAGCTTATTTATTACTGGTTAAAAATACCTGTTCTGTTTACTTTAATATCTAAAATTATGACCTTTTTTAAAAAGTCATGTTTACAAAGGATTAGATTTGACTCCAAATTAGTTTATTTTTAACCCTTAACAGCTGTTGTTTCTATTTCTTTTCTTGTGGAGTCTAGAAGGGCATATTGAGCGTTCCCCCTGTTACCGTGTCAGCGTGTGGGCGTTTCTTAGAAATGCCTGAGGATGAGGACGGTGTAGCTTGTGTTGTTAGAAGGAGTGAGAGTATTTGTTTTCCAAGGGAAAAATGAAATTAAAGGGAGGTTTTCATTTTCAAAGGGAAACATTTTCATTATTGGATTAACCGCAGTCTTTGCAACATATATTTTTAAAAGTTTCTTGGGCTTCGTTGGTGGCGCAGTGGTTGAGAGTCCGCCTGCAAATGCAGGGGACACGGGTTCGAGCCCTGGTCTGGGAGGATCCCACATGCCCCGGAGCAACTGGACCCGTGAGCCACAATTACTGAGCCTGTGCGTCTGGAGCCTGTGCTCCGCAACAAGAGAGGCCGCGATAGCGAGAGGCCCGTGCACCACAATGAAGACTGGCCCCTGCTTGCCACAACTAGAGAAAGCCCTTGCACAGAAACGAAGACCCAACACAGCCATAAATAATAAATAAATAAATAAAAATTTTAAAAAAGTTTCTTACGTAGCAGGCTAATGCTTTCTTCTTGGTGAAAAATGAGTTATTAGTGACATAACCTTAGGAGCAAGAACCAAAATAAATGTTTTACAAACCATCTGCAAAATATTATCTTTTACAGTAGTTTCTCTCTTTCTCTGGCAAGGATCTACAAAGGCATCAAGTTGTAGCGGGCTCTGCCCTGGTCCCTTGGTGGGAGGTCCCACCTGTGGCAGTGCTGGTGCCTGAAATCTCCAGGATCCAGGTGTGAACTTGGTCCTGGTGTGTCCTCGTCCTGAGCGTGTCAGAGTTAATCCAGAATGTGTGCTGCTCCAAAGTGATCTTCAGTTGTTCCGTATAGCTTGCTTACTTTTGGTTTATTTAATAAAAGGCGGTAGTTAAGGTTTTATTATTTAAATTGTGTCTCTTAGTGGGGGTGGCTCCTTCATTCTACTTAGATTAAAATAGTTCTTAATGCTTTCTGAGGCCCACTTAAGTGATGTTCCCATGGTATTTTTACAGTGGTTTTGCCTTGTCTAAAGTAGCAGCATGTGGAGATTGAGAAATATTAATCCTCTAAAATAGCTAACTTTCAATTTCAGGTGTTTAAGGATAATTGCTGCAAGAGAGAGATTCTGGCCCTTCAGATATACTGTAGGAACGAAGGCAGAGGCTGTGTAGAGCAGTTAGCACTGGGGCACCTGCTGGTAAGTGGGGATGTGAGGTGTCGGCTTTACATCCAGAAATACGCGTCCCTGGTCGGTACGATGTGGCCCCTTAAGATCATGTTTGCATTAATCTTTCAGACACAACCAACTATGAAAGCAGTCAGAGCCATTTAGGTATGAAATATTATTTTTAATGACATCATAGGCAGAACTGTCCGTTGGTTTTTGAACACCCCACCCTATTTAGAGTAGAAAAATCTGAATTGAATTTTGACTGTGGAAGGCCCATTAAAACCTTCTCCTTTTTATAACCATGAAATTCCACGTAACTTCTTATGTTTTTTTGATTAGTATCATATTTTATCCTGGAAAGATATTTGAATTGGAATAAAACAAAGTTCTTAGCAGATAACCATTTATTTATCCAGGAAGAAAAGTTAATTGACTCAATTCTTCAAAAGCAATATAGTTTGAGGAATCATTAAATGGAACATGAAATTCAGTGTCTCTTGATACATTTGTCACTCTTCTCTGTGAAAAGCTGATCTCGCAGCAGATAGAAACATTTTTTTGGGATTTAATTGCATAGAGGCTAGAATTTGGTATTTCAGATTGGAGTTTTGCCAATTAAGAACTTTGAATTGTTCGTCTCACAGGTGCATTTGAAGAATGATTGCCAGTTTGAGGAACTTTTGTGTGTCCGTGCCGACTGCAAAGAGAAGGTGCTGAGGAAGGACCTGCGTGACCACGTGGACAAGGCCTGTAAATACCGTGAGGCCACGTGCGGCCACTGCAGAAGCCAGGTCCCAATGATAACGCTGCAGGTGCGGTGTTTTCTTGTCTCACCCACCTTCTACTCCATCCAGATGTCGTTTGTCCGCAGGATAGCTTGTTAAATGACTATTCTAACAGAAATAAAGAGACAAGATAGGGGTAAATAGCAATTTTCATCTGACTTTATTTCAGAGTTAAGCTTCATTTGTTTTGCCCATTTTGATTTATGCAATTAATTTTCCATTGCCTAGATTGACTGCCATTTGGGGTGCCCAAAAAATGAAGACCGATTATTCAAAAAAGGTAGAATTTTTCTCTTGTGCCAGGGAATAGCCTCTAAAATCTTGTTGGATTGCTTAATCATTTTACAGCTCTGTGACAGAACCATCACTTCAACAGGGTAATTTATCCTGCAGTATTGAGGTGCAGCGGTCTCTCCTGGAGAGAGATGAGAATTTAAAATGTTTTCATGCCTCCGTTATCTTGGCACAGTTTTATATTGTGCGCATGTTAGAATCTGATCACTTATATGTAAATCAAAGAGAAACAGGTGTTGGGATGGAGGACAAACTTTAAAAAGAGTCAGTGGTGTAGAGCCCCTCAGGTATTTGTCTGTTTGTTGAATGCGTATTTACTGCATACCTACTGTGTGCTGGGCACTGTTCTGGGAGCTGCAGTCTCAGTGGTGACCCTCATCTTCCAGTGGGGAGAGATCATAAGTACTGTGAAGACAAACTGGTAACAGGGGAGGAGGGGTGATCAGGGCGGGCCCTTCTGAGGCAGTCAGGACGATGCAGGAAGAGCACTGGGGCAGAGGGAGCAGCAGCGGGGGGCTCAGGCTCCAAGATGGAACAGACTCAGCAGGCAGATTTCCCCTTGCACAGAGCAGAGGCGAGGTGCGAAGTTGACGGGGGGCAGCCTTGAGCAAGGGACAGATGCGGTCACAGTTAACGCAGAGCCAGTGGGATTAGCCGATGGCTCGAGTTATGGAGTATGGGCTTGGAGGATGCCCAGCGTTTGTAACTAGAGCAGCTGGACCAACCGGAGCGTCCTACTGAAGTGGGGCTCAGGGGAAGAGAGGAGGCTTTCGGGGGGATAGGGAGTGGTCTGGGCCGTAGGTATGTGTAAATAGGTGGTACTTGCAGCCCTGGGACTGGAGCGAGTAGAGAGAAGGGCCAGAGTCGGAGGACAGAGGACTGGGGCACATGATGCTTACAGCATACTAAGAGGAGGAGGTCGCCCAGCAAAGGCGTGGCCGGCGTGGAAGGGTCGGGAGAGTGACGTCCCAGAGGCAGGCGGAGCTGCAGGGTGTGTGGCGCAGGTGCTGCTGAGAGGCTGGGCCTGGAGGGGCTGGGAATTGGCTTCTGGCCGGGCAGGATGGCGACTGGTGGGTCACCAGGTGGGAGGGGACCGTGGAAGAGCAGCCAGGCGTGAGGGCCACCGTCAAATTCCTGGTGGATCTTCGGGAGTACTTTGACGCAAATTTAGGAAGAGTTTTCTCGGTTATTCTGTATGAAATGAGACGTGTACTACGACCTCCATTTTACCTTACCTTGCATAACTTTCCTGTGCCTGGGCTTCTTCCATTGTGAAATCTGTTTCCTGTATGATTCTCTTGTCGTTTCCAGTTATTAATAACCTTGAACAACTGTGCCCTCCCCTTTGAAAAATAGCAGTAGTGTTTCTGATTTCTTCAGGAATTAAATTCAAGTGAATGAGACGGTGTACCCAATGAGCAATACCCCTGACCTTACACGTTACTATGTTGCTATCAAAGTTACACTTTGCTTCTGGCCCCAAATCAATTACCTTTATTTGCAGGATAGAATCCAGGAATTAATTTTCATCTGAGAAAGAAGTGTAAGCATGTCAGTTAAACAGCCTATGAGTAACCAGCTCTGGGCTCCAGCCGAGGCTTAAAAGAGATTGGTTTTGGAATAACGGCATCACACATGGAGTCATGAAACGTTTGTTGACTGCTCTTGGGCGCCAGACCCTGAGCTAGTTGCTCAGGACACACAAGAGTAGATTGCAGTCTCTCCCCTTCCTTTCACGGTCTGGTAGGGGAGACAGTCAGATACACAATTATGTACATGGTGGTATGGGAAGAGACAGTTAAACATGGCCTGGTAGGGTCCAGGAGGGCTTTGGAGAGGAGGTGGCGTTTGCTCTGATCTGGGTCTTCAATCTGTTGACTGCAGACAGGAGAGAGAGACACAGCAGGTGCAGAGGCACAAAGTGGTAATTACCAGTTTGGGACCTGAGTTGTGCAAATTAAATTAAATTAAATCTTACTATGCTTTTGTGATGAAAACTTTTAAAACTGTTTTATCAGTGTTGGTGCTGCAGCGTGTCTTGGGGCAGATGTTACTTTCTGTCCACCTGTGATAACTGTGAGAGGCGCCCTGCGTGGGCTCGCTGCTTGTGCGCCAGCCGCCGGCTCCTGGGGCCCTCGTCGCTGGCAGGCGGCCACACCCATCCACCCTTGCTCACCCACCTGGAAGCGGCCAAGACTCCCCCCGGGCCCTCGCCCTGTTAGCAGTGGTGGGATCTGGCTCCCAAGTCTTGTTCTTTCAACCCTCACAGTCTCATCCTCTCAGGCCTTAAGGTTATTTTTAAAAAGAGCCGTTGCTTAACCTAGGCCTGAAGCCCCAGTTCATCCTGACTTTCCTCCCTGTCCTGCATTTTGTGGTGTGACAGATACATCAATGTTGATAAAATACAGGTTGATAAAGTGCCGAGGCTCCAGGGACTTCGCCTTCCAGCACAGGAGGTGCGGTTCAGTCCCTGGTTGGGGAACTAGGATCCCGCAGGCCTCGCGGCCAAGGGGCCAGAGCAGAAGACAGAGGCAATGCTGTGGCAAAATTCAACACAGAGGGCTTCCCTGGTGGCACAGTGGTTAAGAATCCGCCTGCTAATGCAGGGGACACGGGGTCAAGCCCTGGTCCGGGAAGATCCCACATGCCACGGAGCAACTAAGCCCGTGCGCCACAACTACTGAGCCTGAGCTCTAGAGCCCGAGAGCCACAACTACTGAAGCCCGTGCACCTAGAGCCCGTGCTCCGCAACAAGGGAAGCCGCCGCAGTGAGAAGCCCTTGCACCGCAATGAAGTGTAGCCCTTGCTCACCGCAACTAGAGAAAGCCCACATGCAGCAATGAAGACCCAATGCAGCCAAAAATAAATAAATTAAAAAAAAAATTCAACACAGACTTTAAAAATGGTCCCCATCAAAAAAATCAAAAAGCGCACTGACTGTCTGGACCATTGCAGTTCACGTGAGCATTTCTTTTCTATCTTTAAACCATGGTACCGGCAGCTATTTTCAAGTTGTTTTTTTTTAATCTAATAGCAGAATTTAAAGTGTCAGAAAAAAATCTCTTCTTTTCCATTTAGCCCAGAAATTATCGAATATTATTCTCTTTAAACAGTTCTGTTAATTTGTGAAAAGTCAAGAATTGTAAAGATCTCGTTTTATGGGAACGTGTATACATTTGGCCCTTGGATGACACAGGGGCTGGGCGCAGACTCTCCGAGCAGTCTCGAACACAAGTATAACGTTACAGTCAGCCCCCCTAGCCGAGGTCGCGCACCCACAGCGTCAGCCGACCGTGGGTCGGGTAGTGCCGCAGTGCACACCTAGTGAAGAAAATCCACGTGTACGTCGGCTCACGCAGTTCATACCCAGGTTCAAGGGTCAACTGTGTACTGTAACGTACAGGTACAGCCACTTTGGCAAACACGTGGCAGTATTTTATTAGGTTGAAAACGCATGTTCTCAACTAGCAGTCCCTCTCCTAGATGTTTAAGAGAAACTGTCGCACATGCACTGCAGAGGGTATGTCAGGCATAACCAGAGGAGCAGAGAGATCTGGGAACGATCCAAACGTCCATCTGTTGGAGAACAGACACGTCACTTGTAGCGGACCCCGTGGACAGTGTGCACAGCAGGGAAGGTTGTATGACAGCGGTGACAGTGGAATCCACGAGTCCACTCATGCGACTCGTGGATTCGCCCGCCTGAGGAGCGTGACGTTGAGCCAGGTCGCAGAAGAGTTGAAAGGCGGAATTCCGTGTTAACAAAATTCAAAAGCAGCCAAGACGAAACAGTATCTTACCTGTTACACATACACGTGTAAGGAGACCTTTTTTTAAGCAAAGGAAGTAGAAGCGCAGGTTCAGCCTTGTGGTTTTAGTCGGAGAAGGCGGGGGCGAGGCAGGAGAGGAGCCTGCAGGTGATGGGCGTTGGTTACACCCTTGTCCCTGGTGGGCGCTCACTATGCACTTATGCTTTGTGGCCCACACACGCGTGATATCGTTCTGTGTGTGTATCAAAGTCACTCTTGCTTTGACAGGCAGGACAGATTTCATTAATATGTGGAGAGTTCTTACATATCGACAGATTGACAGGTTTTTTTGTTTTTTGGAAAACGGGTGTATCCCTTTGGCTGTCATAACAAAGTACCACAAAGCTGGTGGCCTAGAACAACAGAAATTTGTTCCCTCACAGTCCTAGAAGCAGAAGTCTGGATCCAGGGCTGCCTCAGGGCCATGCCCCTCTGGAGGCTCTAGAGAAGACCCCTCCCTCACCTCCCCACCTCCTGGGGGTTGCGGTCCTTGGGCTCCCAGACTTGCAGCTGCACCGTTCCAACCTCTGCCTGCATGTCCTTATGGCAGTCTTCCTGCTGTACGTCTTCTCCTCTTACATGGACAGTGTCACTAGGTTCAGGGCCCAGCCTAATCCAGGGTGGCCTCTTAACTCGTTACATCTGCAGAGACCCTCTTTCCTAAACCGGGGTCACATTCTGAGGTTCCAGGGAGACATGAACTTCAGGGGTCACTGTTCAACCCACTGCAGTGGACAAAAGCTATGAAAGGCAGTTCACGGGAAATATAAATGGTTAACATAAAAAAGATACTAATAACTACACATCATTAAAGAATTGCAAATCATACTCATTGTTTTTCACCGGTCACTGTCAGAGATGGGAAAGTTTGATAGAATTCAGTTGGGGCCGTGCGTTCTCACTGCAGTGAGGGTGGGCTTGTGTAGGCTGATTGCAGGGTAGTCTGGCAACACCCCTCCAAATCCCTTTTTTTGTTGTTTTTTTTTTTGCGGTACGCGGGTCTCTCACTGTTGTGGCCTCTCCCGTTGCGGAGCACAGGCTCCCGACGCGCAGGCTCAGCGGCCATGGCTCACGGGCCCAGCCGCTCCACGGCATGTGGGATCTTCCCAGACCGGGGCACGAACCCATGTCCCCTGCATCGGCAGGCGGACTCTCAACCACTGCACCACCAGGGAAGCCCCCAAATCCCATTTTAAATGCTCTACCCTTTGAAAGAAGGGCAAAGAAGCCCATTTCTAGACATTCATCGTTTGGACGTCCTTGCACAGATCTGCCAAGATACACAAAGCTATTGATGGGAATGGCCTGCGGGCCGCCAGCCTCACCTCCTGCTGCCCCCTGCTCTGCCCGCCCCGGTACGCTGCCCCCACCCCTGGTTCTTCCTCAGAGCGCCCTCCCAGGCCACCACCCCCGCTGCTCGCTCCCAGCCCCCCTGCCGCAGTGGTGATCATCTGTTTGTCCTGGTCAGGCCACCCCTGACACCCAGGGCAGGCCTGGCTTGGTGAATGAAGGCGGGGTCGAGGGCAGGCGCAGGAGGGAGGCGTGGCGTCCGTGGAGTGTCGGCCACGTTAGTTCTCCGGGCCGTGACGGATTCTGTCCTCACAGATGCCCTCAGGGAGGGCTGGTCATGCCCCCTCTTACAGGTGAGGCAGAGAGAAGCTGTTTGGCCCGAGGTTTCCCCCTGAAAGGCGCGATGGCACCTGGGAACTCTTAGGGATTCTGAGCGCGGCCAGGCATCCGCCGGGGGTCCCCTCTTGGGAGGTGCTGGTCAGGCTCAGTCCAGTCAGGTGATTTTTGCTGAGTTCGGGACAGCTGTGGGCTCGCCCACCGTGGGCCCTGCAGGCCTCTGGGGACCAGGCCCCGGAGCAGAGCGGCCGCGTCCAGGTGTCCTCTCCGCGCTGCACAGCCCGCAGGGTGCTGGTCCAGACGAGGGACTTCAGATGGTGTTGCACCTGGCTCCAGGCCTCCCCGGAGGAGAGGAGTGTCCTCTCGGGCGCCGTGTTCTTGACCTGCACGCCTGCTGGGTCAGACGGCCCGGCAGCCAGCGCGGCCCCAGATACACCTCAACAGCGGCCTAACTGGAGGCCCAGCCAGGAGAACTGGGAGTGTCCCGGGGCCTCAGAGGAAAACCCGCCACATTCTCTTCTTGCCGAGGGATGCCACCTCCGGGAGCCTGGCCTCCCACGGTTGTGTGACGTGGCAGGTCTGGCTCTGCCTGCGTCGGCCTCCCTGCAGCGGCCCTTTGTCATGTGTCTGGAGGTGCTCTCCAGAGCCTTGGGTTTGCTCTCCTCGTGGGAGCTCTTGCCTGCCCTTCACTTGTGGACAGGTGTACCGGACAGGTGCCCAGCAGGGGCCTGGGGCACCGAGTTGAACAGTCACCATCATCCAGGCTCTGTGCTGAAATCTGTACCCTCCAGAGAAGGGCTACACCAAAATGTATGCACGTTTACCACGCACTAGAGGAAGATCAGAGATCAGGACAGTAATTTAAACACCCAGGAGATCACATTGTTTTCAGGCTCTTGAGAAGCATCATTTCCAGACCCCAAACTGAGAAGCCAGAGGAGAACTGTCCTTCTCTCCAACCAGCAGAGGCTGGGCCCTGCCATCCACCTGCTGTGTGAGGGAGGCCAAGGCCCAGCCTACCTGGGCGCAGGTGTCAGGGAAGCATCAGCAGAGGGGACACAGCTAGAGGGAAGCTGCCGTGAGGATGCCCCTCCGGTGGGCTGTGCTCCCATGAGTGGCCCCGACCAGTCATATCTGAGTAGCTCTCGTGAGAGGCATTCTTTTGAGCACTCAAACTTGTGTAACATAGCGACCCGTCCAAGTGTGATGTGAGTCTTGTTACTCAAGGACATGACCGTGAGCAGAGGGCTTCCCTTGGGTCATTGTGGGGACGCTGGGAACGCTGGTGGGATCTGAGGGAAGGTGGATTGTGTTTCAGAGTTGGCAACACTCTCTCTTTCTCCTTCAGAAACACGAAGACACCGAGTGTCCCTGCGTGGTGGTGTCCTGCCCTCATAAGTGCAGTGTCCAGACCCTTCTGAGGAGCGAGGTAAGGGCCGTGGCCGGGCCTGTGCAGGAGCTGGGGATCCTTCAGGGCCCCGCTCTTCCCTTAAGGCTGAGGTCAGAGGTTTTCACAGATTGTGATAGTGATAACTTACAGTACAAAAACAATGAAAACCCTCATGCTGTTTTGGGAAGTCAGATATTTCAGAAACAAACAATTAAAAGCTACAGAGTGGTAAATTCAGAGCAAAATATTAAGAATTGAGAAAATGGGAATATTTACAATGCAAGCAAAGGTGACACTTTTTAGGTTTAAATCTGTAAACTAGGAATCACTCTAAGATTATCTCAAGGAAATCAGTTAACTTAGAAATACTCCTGAACCACTTAGGCCACACGTGCTGTACAGGACCTGTGCCGGGGGGCAAGTGGGTGCAGGGGTGGTGCCCACACTTCAGGGGCCGCTGGGAAGGCACCTGGGCAGCCTTCCCCAGAGGCTGTGCACGTCACGCTGCCCTCGGGCACACTTGCTTTAAGGCAGGTGGATTTTGCAGTAACCTCATTTTGATCAGGATATATCCGGAAGGAACAATTCCAAGGATTCGCATCTGATCCTGACCTGGACCCCCTCTGGTTGGTGTTCCGGGAACCGTCTGGGGCTCCTATGGGCTCGGTGGGTGCGTGCCCCACCCCCCGGTCCCCACGCCCGATTCTCTTGGTCCTGGGTTCTCTGATCTGAGGAGCCTGCTCACCTCAGCCTTTTCAACAGCCTGGAATTTAACACCTGGATATGGGGGAGGGGAGCTCAGTCTCTCACGTCCATGACAGCGAGAGGACCCGTGTGGGCCGACGGCCACTCTCACTGAGGTGCACCCTCCCTGGACGTTGACTCTGCTGGGCAAGGGCAGGGTCTGGACTGGCGACGGTGGTCTCTGGGCCCCTGAATGTGCCTCTGGGAGCGGCAGGGAAACGCACGTAGATTATTTCCACAGCTGGAAAGTCCCTCTGTTAAAGTGAATGTACGAAGAGTCTGTATTGTTGAAATAATTTCCTGGGTTTTATGTACCTTCCTAAACTTTTACTCACTCAGGACTGTCTATATTCGGGGCAAAAGCTGCCTCCATTTTGCCTCTAAGTTATTTTTATTTTTAAAAATCTTTAAACCTAAAAAAACCACAAAACTTTAAACCTGCATTTATCTTGGGTTTCTGGTGAAAGGTGCTATTGGTTTACAGATGATTCTTGCTTTTATCCCCAAGCTCTGGTAAATTCTGTAGGGCTCTGAGATTAATGATGATAAAGCCAGTTTGAAAAAAGTACAGCCCTTTCAGTTAGTGCACTGAAAACAGCGTCAACCTCGACATGACCCTGATTTTAACCTCAGGAGTGTTAACTGGTCAGATTCACGATTGTACTGATGGCGCTGAAAGAATATGTTTTAAAATTTTCAAACTGATGTTACTACGCACACGGTGTCCTTTCGGGTTTCTGCGCCCGTCACCTGCAATGTACCCTTGGGGTGCTTTCCTCCAGTTGCAGGCCAGAGCCTCTGCGGCCACCACGACCCCACCCTGGCTCAGACCTTCTGCAGGGCTGGCCTTGGCCATGGTCAGGTGGGTCCCTCAGGCGGGAGGGCCGTCCTGTGAGCCGCTCACTCTTGTCCTCAATACTGACCTGAAGGGAGAGGAATGTCTTTGTCCTGGAGGACAGGAGGAGAAGGTGGAGAAGCCGCCTGCACCCACCGGAGTGACACATCCCTCGAGCCTCCGGGAGTGCGTGTGCGCTGGCTCGCGGGGAAGCGCGTTCCCGGGGCCACCATGCGCCACGCTCACTGGCCACTCTCCCAATTCAGGGTCTGATGGCTTTCTATAAAGAAGATCTATCCCTCGAGTTTCCCGATGAGAATCTCTTCAGTAAGGAAAGAACTTATCCTTAAATTGCATTAGCCTAACACAAAACACTGTGTCTTTAAAATGTAGGTATTTCAATTCCCTTTACTCCTGAGGGGGCACCGTAGGTGGTCTTTATTTGATGATTTGCTGACATTTAAGCTGAACACAGGGGTTTTTCCTTGCAAGGGGAGTTACCCTCTCCCAGCCCCTCCTAATCGTCCTCCATGAACTGGAGGTAACCATCATAAGATTCATGTTGTTAGAATGACCTTAGAGGTCTTTGAAAAGCTACTTGAATCTCTGGCCATTCAGAAGTACTGAGAGTGATGAGACCTTGTGTACGCTTGCTTTGGAAAGGTATCTATTTCGTGTGCTGTATATCAGGTGTGTGACCCAGCTGCATCCTGAATGCTTCCTATTTTTTGTGTTTCATGCAGTTTTTGTTTATAGTCTTTAAATGTGCATTTCAGTTTATGTTTTTTTCCCTTTCTTTTTAAAATTCTGGCACTGCAGACAGCATGTCGCAAAACAACTTGTTCTAAAGAAACTGCAAGTTTAAGAAATGTTATAGTAAATGTATTTCTGTATATTGGTGTATATATGTGTATACACGTGATGATACTGTATATTTACTGCATGTAAGTCTAGGAAGCAGATGCTATATACACACCTGTAGCTGATAAACACCATTCGTAATAGTACAGCCCAGATGCTGTCTGTGCCCTTGATATGTTTGAACATTTTCATGCAGACGTTCGTGCCACAACTCACGTCTCTTTCCTGTTGCAGTTGAGTGCACACTTGTCAGAGTGTGTCAATGCCCCCAGCACCTGTAGTTTTAAGCGCTATGGCTGCGTTTTTCAGGTCAGTATCCGACATTTGTCCTTCCCAGTCACTGACATTCCACCATGAGAGAAAGTTATTCTATTAACATTTTAACATGCAAGCTCTGGGCTTTCAGTTTTGCCATGGAACTGAGTCACCTGCTGCACGGGTGACGAGAGCCACGTGCAGCGGATGTGGGTGCTCGCTTTCCAGGCCGGGGGTGTCGTGAGACTTGAGGTAGACACCTGTGCTGAGGGGGAGTTAATGCATTAGGAGAACGATTACATTCAAAGCCAGTTAGTGAATGGGACAAGCAGAACTGACATTCGGTGGGGTTTCTAGGTAGATAGTTATGGAATTTGAGCTGTTACTTGAATGTAAGTCACTGGCAAACTGGACGTGGTTTCGGCAGTGTGTGCATCCGTGCACAGTTGTGAGGATCGCACGTGCGTGTGTCCAGAGTGCATGCCACAGGCACGTGCCCGGAGGGCCATGTGGAGAGGAGGTCTCTGCCACTGCCACACCTGGGCCGTGAGAAAGCTGGTCCTGGGTTTTTGTTTTTGTTTCTGTTTTTTTAACACATCGGAGATGGCTAGTGAATTTGAATTAGTTTTCATTTAAATGTATATCTTGACCTTAGAACTATCAAAGGGCAGTATATACTCTAATTAAAGTATTTTGTGTTTGATTTTTATGTATTATCAGTACATTATTGTGAAATCAATACAGAGATATTGGCATCTCAGTATTTTCTTAGAAAGTAAAAAGCCTGAGAGTAAGAATGACTATAGCTTTCCCTTTGCTTCAGTCTCTTATGAGACTGAGCCCTCACCACTGTTATGTCGTATGTACATATATATCATTCATTCTGTGTATGTATATATATATGTTTATATATAGCAATACTTGTATCAACATATATATATGACTATTCTATGTACAGAGTATATGTTTTGGAGATCATTAAAATGCTTTCTCTGGCTTTTAAATATTCCAGTTTCAAAACAAATTATATTCTTACACCAATTACTTTGTTAAATATATGAAGAACTGTTTCCCACACTTGTTACTGACTCTGAGATGGTCTGCATCTTATGTACTCTGTAGATTGTTTATGTTCTGTATGTAACTTTCTAAGTATACATAGGATAGTTAGGAACAGTAATACAGTGTATTTCACTGGTAAGTTAATACTTTAATAAATCATTTAGAATCTTACTTTGATTACATATTCGCTAGATTATTATAGCAGCTTCTAGCTATGACTTGCAGGTGTCTAAACATTTTCCATTTATATTTTAACGCAAAAAAATTTTAGGGAACAAAAATGATATATCTAAAATTTAGTTTCTTGCTGTTACCAGTATGAAACGTAGGTAAGAAGGCCCTTGATAAGAAGCTTGAGGAGCGAAGCTCACGGCCTCGAGATAGTTGTTGTAGAACTCGCAGTGTCTCGGCTTTGAGCTGCTCCGTTCTTCTCGAAACAGCCTCCTCACCTGCACACAGTAGATCAGGGGCCACTGAGCCCTCCTGAGGCTGGACATCCCCTGTGAACCGTCCATGAATAAGTCACCCCCGCCTCGTGTAGTGCTGGATTGAGGTCGGCTACGAGTCTCTCTGACTTCGGCGGAGTGAGGTTGGGTAACGTGTTGCCTCTTTACTCTCGCAGGGGACAAACCAGCAGATTAAGGCCCACGAGGCCAGCTCCGCGGTGCAGCATGTCAACTTACTCAAAGAATGGAGCAACTCTCTAGAGAAAAAGGTACGACGCACCGCCTCCTGCTTTTGTTGGTTTTTAATACTTTCTTCAAATTATTTAAAGAAGAAAACCTTGTTTATAGTGAGTAATGGATTTTGCATAAAAGAAACAGCATCAAGACTGTCAAAAAAGTAAATTCTCTTCAAGTGATCCTGAGTTTATAAATGAAGCTGTGTGGTTTTGTTAGCTTGCTCTTTGGGGTTTTTTTTATTTGTTTATAAATTTATTTACTTACTTATTTTTAGTTTTGGCCGCATTGGGTCTTCATTGCTGTGAGCAGGCTTCTCATTGCGGTGGTTTCTCTTGTTGGGGAGCACGGGCTCTAGGTGCGTGGGCTTCAGTAGTTGTGGCACGTGGGCTCAGTAGTTGTGGCTCGCGGGCTCCAGAGCACAGACTCAGTAGTTGTAGCGCACGGGCTTAGTTGCTCCACAGCATGTGGGATCCTCCCGGATCAGGGCTCGAACCTGTGTTCCCTGCATAGGCAGGCAGATTCTCAACTACTGTGCCACCAGGGAAGTCCTTGCTGTTTGTTTTTTAATTGCCAAGCAGCTATGAAGTGCTTTTTTTTTAAAAAAAAAAAATCACATTGTGCTTCTCTTAGAATTGATCTAGGACAGGGATTGTCACTTCCAACCCCCGTCCACCCCGCACCCCATCTTTTTGTAAATAAAGCTTTTTTGGAACACAGCCACACACACTCATTTTCGTATTATCCGTGGCTGCTTTGCACCAGGACGGCAGCATGGATGAGCAGAGATAGAAACTGTACGGCCCGCACAGCCCCCAAAACTGTTCTCTGGCTCTTTACAGAAAAAGCCTGCCGACCCCCGATCTGGAAGGTCACCAGTGTCACCTGCTTTACCATCCTCTGTCTTCCTGGAGACGAGGAGAGGACAGTTGCACATCGCGAGTGTGACTGTTGACCATGGGTGTTGGGGGACCACGCGGCTCCTTCCCGGACACACCTGCTCTCCTGGGTGTCTCCTCGAGGGGCCCCAGCTGTGGGGTCTGGACTCCTCAGCAGGCCCCCGCCCATGTAGCACTCCTTCCTGGGGAGTGTGTCCTGTGGTGCTCAGCTCTCTGGGCCTTCTTACCTGAGGAAAAGATGAAAACCTCCAAGACTTGATAGAGAAGGAGGTTATAGGATCTCCCGCTGTGGCTTGTGGCTTATGTACACAGATAAGAAATTAATTTGATATTCAACGTGTTGAGAGCTTGCGGTGGGAGGACACTAGGATGCAGCCAGGGTGTTGATGTTTGCTTTCTAAAGGTTTGTAAAGATTTGGATATCTTGTTTTGAGTATTAAATCCAAGCAATTTAAAATGTAAATGTACTTAAAAGAGTCTAAAGTTTTAAATCAAAAGATGTTTATTAAATCTGACATAAAATAGTTTTTTTAATATAAATGCTTAAGCTGGAGATGAGAACCAATGAAAGGATTTGCGTGCTGTGTGTACACACGTGGGGCAGGAGAAGCCTTCTGTTTATCAGTGAAATAAAATCTGTTACCTGAATCATTTGTGACTTTCCCAGGAGCACATATTTGCTCTGAGTTCAGTGACGATTTACCTATGAATCTTTTTTTCCCCTCTTTTTGAAGAATGCATTGTTTCTGCCTTTTTTAATTATAGGCATAGATCTCAGGGCTTTTGGTCTCTCCCAGATACGGCTCCTCATTTATCTAAAAGGTTCTTCCTTTCATGTAAAGTGAATTGGTTATTCCAGCTGTGCTAGTTACATAACCACTGAGCGGGGCTGGGCTGCCGAGCGCTCAGCTCTCAGGACGGTCGTCCTCAGGGCCATCGCCGTGGGGCACGCGGGGGTCATCCTGTCACTTGCGTCCTCCTTCCCTGCTACCTCCACACTTGTCCTCCTCAAAGCATCCGCATTGCATCGCTGGAAGCTCTGGGACACAGCCGCACAGCCAGCACCCCTCCCCAGAGCTTCTCCCTCTGTACACCGGCCGAGAGGGGGCCGAGTTGCTGCTGATACATTTGAAACGTCTGTCCTCTTGGTTTTGCTGGAGCGTGAGCCTCTCCCTGACTCCGTGCCCACTGCTCAGGTCATCCGGGCCTCCGCCCTGCGCATCCTTGCTTGTGTTCATGAGGAGCTGGCTTCTCTTCACTGGGCCCAAGAGCAAAACCTGGACAATGAATGCAGATACTTGTATTTTCTTAAAATGGGCATTTATTTCTCATCATAGAATTATTCAGTTGGAATCTCCTGAGTTATTTTGTTCATCTATACTAGAAAATAGAACGTCTGAGTTGATTCAGAAACACTGATTATTATATTCACAGTCAAACTAAAGAAAAACTTTTTGTAAAATCCAGGCTTAAAAACACCCATCTTATGTTTTAGGAAAGCTTAAATCAAAGGGAAGTGTGGAGTGCCCACCAAAACAGGCTGGGGTGGGGGATGTTCCTGGTGAGGAGGGTCTCAGGAGGGATGAGGGGGCCCCTGTTTTCATCTGCTGTGTGGATGTCACACTGTGCTTCTTGGAAACACACCTGCCAGGTAGACTTTCCTATACCTGGTAGACTGGTGAAAGCAGGGGTCTGCAGGCACCCAGGGGCTGGGATCCTTGATTAAAATGTGTAAATAAATAAAACGTCAGTCTAAGGGCAGTCCCTAAATTAAGAAGTTAAGAGTCGGATGCGGCACGGTGTGTGATCATCAGTGTGAGATATTTCCGTCATCCTCAGGTAGCTTGATTTGCTGCAGAAAAAATCACCATTGGTTTTGGAGATATTACTGAGATTTTTATCAGAAAGGTTGGCCCGTGTGCATGATATTTCTTTTTTGGGGTGTGAGAATAAGGAGCCTGGGAATTGTGTCCATCTTTGACAGATGGGAGTGAGTGAATTGTAATTTCAGAAAAAACAAAAATGCCGCTGCCTGCTACCCGTGCCCCAGCCTGGGCGCTGCAGGCTGATCACGTGGAGGAGGTCGTGGGCCTGGGAGACAGCGTAGTTTAGGGAGGAAAGTCTGTTTGTGCTGAGTGAAATCCTAGGAGAGCGAAGTATATCTTGCAAGTTCTGTATTCCTTCATAAATACCTTGGTTATAAATAAAATAGACTGAGACAGCGCCCAGAGGTGCTGCCTGCCGAGCAGACTGAGTAACGTAAGGACGCCTCACTTCAGGCTCGTTGTTCTTCAGAGGGGACAAGGTCAGGAACCCAGATGTGTCCTGAGATGCCCGTGGGCCATCCCCACGGCCAGACCGTCCTCAGGTGCTGGAGGTGTTAGAGAGGCACCTGCGAGTAGAGCTGTTCCGATCCATCTCGGAGCTCCGCGTCTTCCAGGATGGCGGCCGCATCTGCGCGTGGACACAGCTGTTGGCGGAGGGAACCTTTCCAGGGGCCAAAATGCCCCTCGTAGAAACACTGTGAGAAAGAAGCCTGGTGGGATCGCCCTTGAACTCCTCACCCTGGGGCTTGTAAGACCAGTGTAAATTGGCTCTTGGGAGCCAATTATTTTTCAGAAAGGAACTTTGAAAGACTCAAAGGTGGGTTCCCTGCTGGGAATGGCGCCCCCCCAGCAGACCCTTCCTGGCACCCCCCGTCGGCAGCTCCTCTGTGGCGGGGGCGGGGAGGCTGGGAGGCTGGCCCCAGGACTCACTGCAGCGCGCGAGACTGTTCCCATCGTGCTCCCTCGTTCCGTTGAGAGAGCTTTTCAAAGGGCGTGTATGGCCCACTGGTGGACGTGAAATAATTTAGTGGGTTGCAGCTAGCATTTTCAAAAGTAAAATAGAGTAAAAGAGAAAGTATCCGGGTGCACTGTGATCAGGGCAGATGTGGTTTTGAGATCCCTGTTTTTAGGGATATGCACACGTACACAAGTGTCTGTGCACAAGAGGTGGGGTGTAAGGATGTGTTTCCTATTATGTTTCCTTGTCCAAGTTTGAAAGCCACTCTGATAAAAGATTTATTAGTTTTCAGCAAAAACTTGAAAAAGCATCCATTCTGAAATTCAGTCCTTGCTGCACTTTGCCTCATCTTATTTGATTCTTGGAGAGATTCTGAGAAATGCAGTTGTAGGATCCCTGTTAAACTACCAGGACTCCCATTTCCTGTGTGAAGGGATTTTTTTTTCCTGGAACTCCTTCACTGAGCTGATAGAAGGCCTGTATTGTAAACATTTAATTACCACTATTATAATTGTTATAAATTGGTATTAAACTCACTGTTTGTTTGCTTAATTGAAGACTTTCTTTTTCAGGTTTCCTTGCTGCAGAATGAAAGTGTAGAAAAAAACAAGAGCATACAGAGTTTGCACAACCAGATATGCAGCTTTGAAATTGAAATTGAGAGACAAAAGGAAATGCTTCGAAATAATGAATCCAAAATACTTCATTTACAGGTAAGAAGTTTAAGATTATGTCTGGATAAAAGGGAACACATCTGCGTTTCCCTCCAAGACTTTCTCAGGGAGATATTTGAGCAAAAGCCCTGACCTTTGTCGAACAAGGCAACTTGTTTCTCTTGCTTAAGTGAAACTCAGGGAAGGTGGCCTGGGTTTGCGGGCCGCCCTGGGAGACTGTAGGCCCCTCGCCTCTCGCCTTTTCCCGGGGGCCAGCCCCGTCACCTCTCCTCTGTGCCCTTGGTTCATTGTTGGTGAAATGAGACTCAAAGCCCGCGTTTCTAAAAGTTAGCTGTTTTATTATTATTATTTAAGATTTCATATTGTTCGTGAGTAGTTATGTGTAAAGTTTCACTTCCTAAAGGGAACTGAAGCCAGACTATTTTGTTCTGAACCTTCTAGCGATGCACGTACACAGTCACCTTATTTCACCACCGTGAACCACAGGTACCTCCAAAATAAACACATAAACCTTTGCTGCACCCGAAAAAGGTGGTGTATAAATAAGGCTGATTACGATGTGGCTCCTCATTTCTGTTACCGACACAGGCTTCCATTAGGTGCTTGTTACAGATTATCCTTCTAGACGCTGTCTTCACATCCGCTTACTCAGAGTGTACCTTGGTGATGGTAATTCTGGGGTGCATCACACACACCCGTGGGAGAATCACATGTTGCCGAAAGGGTCTTTCAGTGCTTGTACTTACAGTGTTTCCCTAAATTATCTGGAAGAGAAAATATTTCTAATAGCTCAGAGTCACAGCATCTTTGAGATTGTCTTTCCTCCCATTTTAATGTTGAGATTAGTTATAGTGCCTTGAATTGAATAGGGATTTATTAAATTAACTTCATTTGTATTAAACTCTGTGGTGGTCCCGAGACAAGGAAAAACACAATGAACCATGAGGTTGTAGTAGAAAAGATACAAGTCATAAGTATTGAATCAAGTCAGAAAAGTACAGTGTCGCGTAAAACACCACAAGCCTCCTCCGGGAAGTCTGTGGCGTTTTGCCGAGGCCTCGGAGGTGCTGGTCAGCGTGTCCAGACAGAGGCCTGTGCTGCCAGCCGGTAGGCAGGTCCAGCTGTGCGCAGGGCGGCCAGGGCTCAGAGGGGTGCGTGGAAAGGCCAGGAAATGCTGTTATGCTAGAGAACCACTTGTTAAGGCATACTGAAAGCAGAAGGAAGAATGAGTATGGGTGGTTGTTTTTTCTTATATTTAATTCTTATTTTAATGTAGTGGTTTCCAAAGGTTTTTTTTATTGAAGTAGAGTTGATTTACAGTGTTGTGTCAACTGCTGCTGTACAGCAAAGTGACTCAGTTATACACGCACACATTCTTCTTCATATTCTTTTCCATCATGGTTTATCATAGGATACTGAATATAGTTCCCTGTGCTACACAGTAGGACCTTGTTTATCCATTCTATATACAGTGGTTTGCAACTACTAACCCCAACCTCCCACTCCATCCCTCCCCCATCCCCTCCCCCTTGGCAACCACCAGTCTGCTCTCTCTGTCTGTGAGTCTGTTTCTGTTTCGTAGATATGTTCGTTTGTGTCATATTTTAGATTCCACATATAAGTGGTATCATATGGTATTTGTCTTTCTCTTTCTGACTTCACTTAGTATGATAATCTCTAGTTGCATCCATGTTGCTACAAGTGGCATTATTTCATTCTTTTTTATGGCTGAGTAGTATTCCATTGTATATATGTAGTAGTGGGTTCATTTATAACCAAAAAAAATGAGAGTGTCCATAATGAGGTCATGGATGCACTCGCCTGACACCTTGGAGATCTTATATGCGTTCCTCTCCTCCATTCCCCACTTCCAGCATGAAAAGTTGGAATTTAATTTAATCATTCCACTGTGCGTGATTCACGTTTTAAAACTTCCACGATTGAAGAACCACTGAGATCTAAGTCAGAGAGATCCAGCTCCAAGCTGCGGAGCCCGGGGAGGGGAAGGCTGAGCGGTGCCATGTCTGCAGGTGGCGGTGACCCGCGCCGGCGTTCTTCTCCTCCTCCTTGGAAGGCAGGCACGGAGGAAAGTAGGCTGCATTCCAAGAGAGGGACAGAGGTCAGGAGCAGGGGCTGACGGGCTGGAAACCCCTCCGGACGGCTGACCATTTCCCGATGGTCTACATGGAACCGCGTCCCCTGCATGATCTCAGGGTCGGTAATGTTCGTCACCATGGTTGCCAGCGCTGAGAGGCGGCCTGGACCATCCTCCTCTGAGTGAACATTGATGGCAGCCCTGCGGACTGGGGCTGGAGATGCCGGCTCTGGGTGGCGCTCTCCCTCCCGTCCCTCCCGACCTCCCCCCGCCAACCCCCCATTTCAGCAGAGCCTGGCTCAGACCTGCCCCTCGGTCCTCACCCTAGAAATTCCAGCTGCTGGAGGACAGTTTACCTGAGCGCCATACAGTGGTTCGGGACCACCGTGACTGGCCGCTGTTCCTCGCTGCCACCTTTGCCACTCTCTCCGCGGCAGAGTGGACCTTCCCTCCCCACTTCCTTTCCTCAGGCACCTCAGATGGCACTGTAAATGCCACCTTCTCCAGGGAGCCTTCCCCACCCTGTGCACTGGACCCCCTGGATGGTGACAGACCTATCCCTCTCTGTGTCATCTCCTCCCTTGTCTGAGTCTCCAGTCGACCCTAAATCCTGAAGACAGGCTTGTACAGGAGTCCACACAGAGCTCCTGACGGCCCCAGATAGGGCGGATGGGATGCAGTCAGAGTTGTGCAAAGGAAGTGGAACTTAAGAGTGGGTTAGCTTTTGCCAGCCGTGGAAGGGTAGTTTCTTACTATTTTACTTTGTAAAGAACTTTTTTTTTTTTGGCCATGCCGTGCAGCATGTGGGATCTTAGTTCCCCGACCAGGGATTGAACCTGTGCCCCCTGCGGTGGAAGCACGGAGTCTTAACCACTGGACCACCAGGGAAGTCCCTTTTTTCTCAATTTAAAAAGACAGCCTAGGGCTTCCCTGGTGGTGAAGTGGTTAAGAATCCTCCTGCCAATGCAGGGGACACGGGTTCGAGCCCTGGTCCGGGAAGATCCCACATGCCGCGGAGTAACTAAGCCCGTGAGCCACAACTGCTGAGCCCACGTGCCTAGAGCCCACGCTCCGCAACAAGAGAAGCCACCGCAATGAGAAGCCCGTGCACTGCAACGAAGAGTAGACCCCACTCGCCGCAGCTAGAGAAAGCCCGCGTGCAGCAGTGAAGACCCAACACAGCCAAAAATAAATTAATTTATTTATTTTTTAAAAAAGAAGACACCACTGAGCTTCCCTGGTGGTGCAGTGGTTGGGAGTCCGCCTGCCGATGCAGGGAACGTGGGTTCGTGCCCCGGTCCGGGAGGATCCCGCATGCCGCGGAGTGGCTGGGCCCATGAGCCATGGCCGCTGAGCCTGCGCGTCCGGAGCCTGTGCTCCGCAACGGGAGAGGCCACAACAGTGAGAGGCCCGCGTACCGCAAAAAGGAAAAAAAAAAAAAGAAGACACCACAATGAGAAGCCCGCGCACCACAACGAAGAGTAGACCCCGCACGCCGCAACTAGAGAAAACCTGCACGCAGCAACAAAGACCCAATGCAGCCAAAAATAAATAAGTAAAAAAAATAAACTTAAAAAAAATGAAAAAAAAAAAAGACAGCCTAGATGTGACTAGATGTGAGCTTCATTCCTGTGTTGCATTGTTGGCAGGAGCTGCACTCCCGGGCGCCCCCACAGTCAGTGGCTCTGCCGGGCTGGAGCGAGAGCGCTCTGTCCACGGGCCCCTTGCTGGGCCCAGGAGTCCCACCCACATCGGCTCGGTGACCAGATGGTGCCAAGTGACAGACGGCGATTTAAGCCCTAAGTGCACGAGCATGAGACTGATAGACTGATGCTCTGTGAGCAGGTCTCCTGATCAGGGTTTATTCACATAGTGTGTGATCTGTGCTGTTTCTCTCAGCTCCTGAATCCTTTTTTCTAGTAAAATCCTCACCTGCATTTAAGATTTGTTTTTTATAGAAACACTGCAGGGGCTGAGTGTAGACTGCTCTTCAAGAATGACATCATGTTTGCTGCATCTTACAGAGAAAGCTTAATTTAGGTCAGCATTCTGCTTTGACCTCATACCCTTTCTGCAAATGAAGGGTCTGTTTGAAAATAGCACATTTTCCCTTGCTGTGTGAGGAGTGCCTTTTAAACAGTGGTTGGGCCTTGTCTCTGTGTGTGTGTGTGTGTACGCGTGTGCTCGCTCCCATGTTCCCTCCTGCCCGCCACCCGCCTGCTGGCTCCATGTTCCTGGCTTGTAGCTGGGGGCCTTGCTGTCATTTCAGACTCCACGGTTCTGCTCCCTCTCGAGAGCGCCTCATGCGTTCGTGCCACTGTCCTGTGTGCGCCACCAGTCCCGGGGCTGGGGAGGGGGGCTTGGAAGTGATGAGCAGCTTGTCCTCGTGGTTTACAACGAGGTCCACCAAGGAACTGCCACTGATCGTTTAGGTTTCCATTAACTCCCCTCTTATTCTCACTAGTACCTACATCAGCCTAGTTTGTCATTTTGTCACTTGAGTAGGTAGAGGACAGGAGAAAAATTACAGCTGTTCATTATGGGTATGGGCGTTCATTCATGTCAATAGGATTGTCCCCAGAAAATAGACTTTGTGAACTAACTATGCTTCTCACCGTATATATTTTAAAATAAAGTAGTATCGGTGTAGAAAGAAGTGTTCTTTAGAGAAATCGTCTTTACTTTTTAAATGTTAGCCAATGTCAGGGTTTCTTGGAAAGAAGAAGATTAACACTGTATTTTTACCCAGAAAAAGTAACCCAAGCCTACATGTTTGTTCCTTCACGGTTATTACGAGCCAGCAAAGGTGCTGAAACCTCGATGTTTAAAAATAGTCTCCCAAAGGAGAAGTGAGCTCGGCGGGTCCCCGGGGCTCTCCCCTGTGTGGCTCAGCCTCAAGGGCGGCCCAGCCGCTCCACAGCTTCAGGGGCTGAACCACCCAGCCTTTGGGAGCTTTATTTCAAAAATGCAAATTCTTTTTAGAAGTGAAAACTCGCTGGGTCCCTGGCTTCACCTAACAAGTGGGCAGGCCAGTCCTGCAGACAAACTGGGCCGCCATGGCTGGCACGCCAGGCCCACCCCTCCAGTTACTGTTACAGACGTGCTGGTCATGTGCTTCTGGAAACGGGGGTTTCTGAATTATTTAAGTCAAGCCTCGCTGTCGACAGCCACGTGTTTGTCAGCAGGGTTGCTCTGCCCCAGTGGGAACAGACCCCCACCCACCCCGCCAATAGGCACTGGCCCCTTGGCTTCACCCGGGGCCCCGAGGACCTGCCTCCAGGGCCCTGTCCTGCTGCCAGCCCTGTGCTGGCAGCCAGGTCTCTGGAGCCAGGTGGCAGTGTGGTGGCAGCTCTCTCTTCTGGGACCCAGGCGGGGTTCTGAGCACTCTTTGTGCCCCAGAAACAGGGCAGCCCCTCTAGCCCTGGAGGCCATATAGTTTGGCCTCTGCTGGTCGCTCGACCCTGCAGGGGATGGAGGCCTCCAGACGGGGCCGATGAGTGTGACTCCAAGTCCTGAGCTGAGACGCTAGGACAGAGGGATGTGGGAGCCGCGTGCCCTGCACTTGGTGGTCGAGGCCTCGGTCCCCTCCTGGAACTAGGGGCCTGGGTCCCTGTGTCCCCCGAGATGCCCGTGGGTCTAAGGTAAGATGCCCTGTGCGGGCTGATGTGGGCTCCCTGTGCCTGACCAGCGGGCGTCTGCTGGTAGCGGCGCAGCGCTGGCAGCGAGCTCTAACTGTATCTTGCCTTTTTCACACCTTTGATGTGGAAGCGAGTAATAGACAGCCAAGCAGAGAAACTGAAGGAGCTCGACAAAGAGATCCGCCCCTTCCGGCAGAGCTGGGAGGAGGCAGGCAGCATGAAGAGCAGCGTGGAGTCGCTCCAGAGCCGGGTGACCGAGCTGGAGAGTGTGGACAAGAGTGCGGGGCAGGCGGCTCGGAACACAGGTGAGAGCCGTGCGGGTCCGGGAGGCCCCGGGACAGGGGAGCCTGGCCGGGTCCCGGGGCCCCAGGCCAGAGCTGGGGTAGGCGAGGCGCGTGCTGCCTTAGGCCGGCGCCGTCCAGTCACGGCCGGTGCTTCTGATGCGCCGCCTGCCGGGGCAGCTGGCTTCCTGCCGAGATGCCCACAGCAGGGGCCCAGACGCTCCCCTCCGTGCAGGAGGCCTGCGTGGCAGAGTGGGCGCGGGGCGGCCTGCGGGTCGGGTGCTCCAGACCCGCTCCTGAAGGCCTGGGGGACAGAAGGTGACCAGAGGCAGCAGGGGACCCGGCGAGCCCAGCAGCGTGTCCGATACCTAGAAGCCACCGGGGCCGCTGCTTCAAGGGCCGAGCGAGTATTCTGAATATCTGCACGAGAAGGATTAATGGGGGAAAGAACAAGGATTACTGTGATGCGTGTGGGGCTGGATTCAGCCAGCCAAGGACGTGGAGTGGGGTGGGGGGAGGAGCAGCTTAAGCCCTGACAGGGCGCAGCTGACCCGGAGCGTGGGGGCTGGAGGCAGGGGCCGTGAGCCAGAGGGCAGGCAGCCCAGGCTGTCGCCTCAGCAGGCTGTGGATCCCGAGGCCTGCGTTTCCGGTCCTCCACGGGGCACGCACCACCCCCCAGCAGCCACAGCGAGTTTGGGCTCTTCTGCTCAGATGCTGGTGGGGATCGGCTTCTCCAGCCCCTGTGATAGTCACGTGTCTCCGCGCCCATCTCTCCCGCCCGCCGCAGGCCTGCTGGAGTCCCAGCTGAGCCGGCACGACCAGATGCTGAGTGTCCACGACATCCGCCTGGCCGACATGGACCTGCGGTTCCAGGTCCTGGAGACCGCCAGCTACAACGGTGTGCTGATCTGGAAGATCCGTGATTACAAGCGGCGGAAGCAGGAGGCCGTCATGGGGAAGACCCTGTCCCTCTACAGCCAGCCTTTCTACACCGGCTATTTCGGCTACAAGATGTGCGCCAGGGTCTACCTGAACGGGGATGGCATGGGCAAGGGGACGCACCTGTCGCTGTTCTTCGTCATCATGCGCGGAGAATACGACGCCCTCCTTCCCTGGCCGTTCAAGCAGAAGGTGACGCTCATGCTGATGGACCAGGGGTCCTCCCGGCGACACTTGGGGGACGCTTTCAAGCCGGACCCCAACAGCAGCAGCTTCAAGAAGCCCACCGGCGAGATGAACATCGCTTCCGGCTGCCCAGTCTTCGTGGCGCAGACTGTGCTGGAAAACGGGACGTACATTAAAGATGATACCATTTTTATCAAAGTCATAGTGGATACTTCGGACCTGCCAGACCCCTGACGAGTCTCTGGGGAGGCGGATTGAGCAGAAGGCAACTCCTCTGGGGGGTTTGAACCGGCCGTCTCCACCGAGGTCCTCACGCCCAGAAAAGGACCTTGTGGAACGGAGGAAGCGGCAGAAGGTGGCCGCGGGCCGGCGGGAGGAGCCACGCGTCAGGACACACACAACACGTTTTCTAATAGACTAGAAATACTTCACTTGGAAGAATTATTTATCCTTCGACGAGAGAAATACTGCTGTCAGAGAAGGTTTTCGTTTTCATTTTTAAAGATCTAGTTAATTAAGGTGGAAAACATATATGCTAAAGAAAAGAACCATGATTTTTCTTCCTTAAACACCAAAAAAAGAACACACACACACACACACACACACACACACACACGCACATACCTGGGGATAGCTGGACATGTCAGCATGTTAAGTAAAAGGAGAATTTATGAAATCATATGCAGTTCTGCTATATTCATTCTAAGATTCAAGAGTGCAGTCCTGTTTCCAACGTAGCCTGTTGTCTGTTTTAAGGCCTCATCCGGTCTCTGCTTCAATACTCTGTCAGAAGACCCTGAAGTGCACCTAGGTCTTTTTTGAAAGTCTCTAAATTCAGAATCGTTTTTTAATTTAAAGTTCTAAGATAATTGTTACTTCAAACATTTCATTTTAAAACGTCGATAGACTGATATTTCTTGGAAGAAAATGTAAAATATCAAACCCTGGTTATCACTTGTGATAGGAAAGAGAATATTCCACCTGCTGTTATTTCTCGTTAGAAATGTGAGCCTCCGATATCTGTCGTAGTTAATGACGCTACTTCAAAATCACTATGAAAGGAAAATTGCTCATAGATGCTGTGCATCATTTCAGATTTATAATTGTTTTCACCCTAAAATAGGGCATTAGTTGAACTTTGGAGTTCTAAACAAAATCCTGTAGGTTTTTAAAATTCTGCCCCACGTGTTCAGACAAGCTCTCTATTGCTGACAACACCGACCTTCCGTGTCCAGTGTCCGGGGGTGGGCAGGTGACTCGTGCTTGAAGGAGGCCACAGCAGATGTGTTTCTTCATCCTGTCGTATTGCTGCATTTGTTAACAGCGTTTGCGTAGAGATGGTGGCATACTGTACATGTGCCTTAGATGTGACATGCTGCTTCTCGACCCCAGCTTTGTGTTCGCTGTAATTCCAGAAGGCGATCGTTCAGCCAGACCTTTCTCTTGATCACTAGACCTTTTGCCTCTTCGAGGGCCCTCAGACAGCCCTGTCCCTGCTGAGGAAGCCGGGCCCCCTCGTCGGCTTCTGGAGCCTCCACTGCTTCATTAATCACAGATTCCAAATCTCTAGGCCCCAAAAGCGAGCTGCGCAGTCCACACGCAGGCAGGGACAGGGCAGGAGCTGCGCCTCTGCGTCCCCGGGCTGCGGGCGCTTCCACCACCCGCCGCGGGGCCCTCTGAGCATTCCAGAGACTGGTCCCCGGGGGCCGCCCAGGCTGATCCACAGGCGTCCTGGGACCCGCCCCTCTCTTGGGAAGGGTGGCCCTGGGGTCTTTGGCCCCAGCCTGCGCCTGTCCGGGCGGCATTTCTCACCCCCGTTTACCTTCTCTCAATGGTCCAACTGTGACAGAGCGGGGCCCTGCTCCTGTGCCCCCTGCTATGCACCATGCTCCACGGGTGCTCTTACCACTGATGGGTGCTACACGTGACGGGTGCTTCTTAGGCAAAACCAATGTGTGTGAACCGCCGCATCTGTGCCACTCATCCAAAAGACGCGCCCACGAATTGGCCAGCTGGGCCGCGCACCTCAGACTGCCTGCCTCCGGGCTCCCCGTGGCCACGGCCACGCGGGGGACGGCGGGGTGGTGCCCGGTGGCCCCCGTGTCTCTGGTGCTGCCCTCCGCCCTGGGTGTGCCTTCGCCCCAGTGCCTGCTGGAAGCACCTCCTGGCCACCGCCGTCCCAGGCTTCCATAAGTGACCTCATGGGTTCCAAGCACCTGCCCTGCCCTTCGGCAGTTAAGATGTTCAGTTGTCTTCGTCTCTTTTTCTTTCCCATCCTCTGACCCCAGAATTGCTTTGAGGGCGAATCAGTGTCATCGGTCCTGCCCAGTAAGGAGTCGTGTGTCCCCGCTCACAGAGGAGGGCCCTCCTGCAGGTGCTGTGGGACCACTGTTCCCCCCAAGTGCCCAGACCTCCTCCAGGCCTGGGCCCGGTTCTGCCCTGGAGACCCAGGGGAGGGAGGCTGCCCGGCAGGCCCCACCCGGCCTCAGATGGCTCTCCCGAGGCCAGGGGTTACCAACAGGGACTTCCTCCCCTTCACGGAAAGTATGGGCGTTGTTAACAAATTCAGGATAAGCAACATCTCGGTCTGGTTAAAAAAAAATTCTTTCCCTCCCCTGGGTTGGAATCCTGTTGGGGGCGGGCCGCTGGCAGCGCCCCAGGAGCATCCGTCCCTTGGTGGGGGGACTTTTCCAGCAGCTCCTCCCGGTGGGAGACGCCAGGCCACTGGCCGCCACCCAGGAGCCCAAGGGAGTCAGCTTCACTGTCCCCCGGCGGGAGGCTGGGACGCTGGGACGCGGCGGGAGCTTCAGGCCGTGGCTCGGTGACGGTTGGTGGTAGCGGGTCGCACGCCTCCCTGGTGCCCGCGGGCCTTCCCGCCACCAGGGCCGCAGCGACAAGTGATGGTGTCGGACACGGCGTGTGGACGCACTTTTCCCGTGTACCGAGAGTGACAAATTCCGCACAGAACAAAACCGCCCCAGTGCCATAGAGGAACCGACGCCGAGTCCCGTGCAGGGTTAGCGCCCCTGCTTCCGCGTCGTCGCCTGTCCTGGAAATGAAGACCGGCCGGGTCTGCCTGCCTGCAGGTCTCTGGTCAGGGGTGGGGGGCCAGGGTGTCAGGCCGGCGGGGCCAGCGAATGCCAGGCTCTGGCTCTGGGGCTGGAGCAGCCCGGGCGGCTCACCTGGGCCTCTTTTTACAGGTTGGGGTTCTCAGTTTCCCAGGTTCGTGGTGACGCAGAGGAGACGGGTAAATTGCTCCAAGACCTGTCACACGAGAGGGTGGCACCAGCCCCCAAGAGTGAGTCAGGCGCGGTCACCGAGCGGCCGTCGAGGAGGGCCACCGGCCCCGCCACCCCGGCCCCGCCCCAGAACGCAGCCGCCAGCTGAGCCCAGGCTCTTGGCCAGGCGGCCCTCCTGCCCCCGCCTGTCACCTCCCTGTCCTGGTGGCCGACTCCACCAGGCCCCTCAGACGCCGGCCAGGACGGCACAGCCTCTCCCCAGCAGCTCGTCTCCTGCAGCGTCCCCAGCCGCCCAGGGCCGCGCGTCCCTGTTGACCCTCCGCGTCATGGGGGTGGTCGCCCGCGGTGGGCCCGGCATCCTGCAGCCCGTGGGCAACTTCAGGCAGAGGAAAGGGCGGCTGGACGAACCCTTAGGCACAGCAGGGCCCCGAGGGGGTGGGGGGAGAGGCAGGACCCCGAGTGCACCCTGGGGGGTGCGCTGGCCCCTCCAGCCGTCCAGGCCCGCACCTTCTTCCCGCCTGCACGTGGAGGAGTGCCCATCGTCCCGTGCCGGACACAGACCTCTCCGGCCCCAGCATCCCTGCCTGTCTTCACGGGCTTGGGCAGGAGATGAGATTCCTCGTGGGGCCTCTTGCCCACACCTCCGCTCTCCAAAACGTATCCCTCGCTTGCAGTGATTATCAGTGCTGGAAAGGGCTCAGGCGGAGCCGTAGAATACTGTTTTCTAACTTCTAGTCTAGATCTTTACTGATCGGGCCGCCGAGGAGAGCTGCGGGGAATTCCGGGAGTTCCTTTGCATCTGTGACATGAAGGGGGGGTCTGTCACCCAATCTCCTCAGCCCAAGACCATGGCTCTGCCTTCTGTTTGCAAATCTTGATAGTTGTGTTTTTTCCAAAGTACAACGTGTCCACTAGGGTCGGGTCAGACAAGGTCGGCGTGAGGCTCCAGTGAGGGCAGGTGACCCGGTTGTTCGTCTCTGCTGTCTGTCGGGCGGTGCTGCTCGTCACCAGGGCCCCGGGGCAGCGGGGGCAGGGCGCAGACCTGGAAGCGTCCGGGGCGTTTTCTGCTGGCCTCGGGTGACCCAGGCCACAGGTGGCTGGTGCCGTTTGCGGAGGCCCGAGTGGCACCAAGCAGTGCTCGCATTTCATTTCTGCCACTGCTGCTGTGTCTAGAGTCTGTCTTGTGAACTCACGACGAGGGAGGTGGAGTCCAGGACGGCTGCACCACTCCTGCGGTTCGTGGTGATCGGGTCGTAACTCAGTCCCCTTAGACCAGTGAGATAACTTCCACAGCAAACTCAACGACTTAATCGGTAAACACAAAAGCTGGCATGATTCTCAAGGATTTCTATAAGAATTCTCTGTAGAATAACGTCTGTGGTAAAGGAAGTGTGTAAATCCACGCAGACAGTTGTGTCGCATTTCCAGAATCGATTCTTTCTCTGACGGCACCCTCTGCGTTCAGTTCTCTTACCCAAAACAAAGACCAAAGAAGGCCAATCTCTCATTTGACTCTCTATTTTTAACCTGCCTGTTTTAAAAAATTGCATCTGTATAACCGCTCGCTGTGAGGACCCATCTCGACAGTCCAAGTGATTGTGACCAGTGATTCACGTCCCGTGTTCTTCTGCTCTTCTAAGAAAAAAACACAAAAGGACAGTGTAAGTTATTGCCCAGCAATAATCATGTTGTTACTGTGGGTTAGCAACATGGCTGACTTCCTGGTAGCATTATTATGTTTGATATTTTTGTTTACTGTATACTGTGTGTGGTTTTATTTGGTATTTATTTGTGTTTGGAGGTCTTGCAAGGTTTTTGTGTTTCTGATGCTAATAACTAAAGTTTGTAAGGGTGTAGAATGCAAAACTTTGAAATGCTAAACTGTCTGATTAGAGGCAAATAAATCTGACTAGGAGTCTTGGTTTCTCTCACACTGACTCGTAGGCCCAGGCGCGGCCCAGGGCCCCGTGAGGGGGCCCCTCCCTCCTGCGGTCACTGTCCTGGGCTCTGCGTATACGTTTTCTGCACCGGCCCCTGCAGAGGGTGCCACCGGTCCTGCCGTGGCTTCCTGGCCTTCCCTTCAGGCGGTGGCTTTACCTTGAGGGGGGTCCCCGGGGCCTTTGCACCCAGCAGCCGTGCTCAAGTCCATGGCTTGGTCCAGAGCAAGCCAGGGGGCCCTCATCCTCCCGGAGATCCTGTCCCATTTCCGCCACTTTATCAGCTATGGGACTTCGAGCTCTTTGAGCCTCGGTTTCCTCGCGTGTCAGGGGAAAGACAGCGTCTGCCTCCTTTCTGAAACCAGGGGGCTGGCTGTGAGCCCCGCCAGTGCTGACACCGCGGGTGGTTGTGGGGCCTCCAGGCGGCGCCTTCCACGCAGCCACCCGCAGTGGGGACACTGGGGGCACAGGGCCAGCAGGCGCCTGCCCGGCTCAGGACTAGCGGGCCGGTCTCCCCGGGCGGTCAGGCCCCGGAGCAGGAAGCCTTGCGTCTCCCACGGTGTTCCCCCGAATCACCAGGTGCGCGGGCTGCTTTCCAGCACCGCGAGGCAGCGCGAAGGCCCTGGGGACCGCTCAGCCCTTCCCCCACTTGCCCTGGTCCTCCACGTGTCGCCGCCGCAGCCCCCGAAGCCCGTGCTCGGCCTCACCCCTTCTCTAAGTCACGGCTTGCGGCCCGGGCCTCCCCGTGCGCCCACCGGGCAGCTGGAAGGGGCAGCGCAGGAACCAGCCCCCAAGGCTGCTCCCACCCAGGGGCTCAGGGCCTGGCCTAGGGGTGCTGCCCGGGCCCCAGGGGCTCAAGTGTTCCTGCCCACCCCGCACCCGGAGCCCTGCAGGGGAGCCCGTGGCCCCCAGCTCTTCCTACACGGGGTCCCCACACACAGGAGCTGCCAGAGGGGACCACATTCAGTCCCTCCGTCTGGGGGGCGTCCCAAGTCCACGCACCCCTTGCGCTCCACCCTCCTCCCTGGGCGCTCAGGCCTGGCGCCCCACCTCGGACCTGATGCCACCACGGGTGCTGAGTGAGGCCCCTGGGGGGCCCTCAGCCCTGAAGCTGGAGCCCCTGGCGGGTGGCAGCGCGCTGTGTGGACGGCGCCGCGGGCGGGCAGCGCGCGGAGCCGTGTCCGTGGGGTCTCCAGCACCCCCGGAGGGGCCGCTCAGCTGGGATTTCGGAAGCCGGATCCTTTCCCCCTTCTGGAGTTTTTTCTCCTGCGTCTTACGGGGCAAGAATCGGCAACAACTCCCAGGATGAAGGGCCCGCCCCGGGGTTGCCCCTGGGCCGAGGCCGCAGACCCGGGCGCCGGTCGGCCGCAGGGCTGCTGGGGGCGGGGCCTCCCGGCGGCTCCCCGGGGCCTGGCCCCGCCCCACCTCGGTCCCCGCAGTCGGCCCGGGTGCGGCCCGGTCCCCGCCTGCGGAGGGACCCTCGCCGCCTCCCTCAGCCCCGGACGCGGGGTGGGCTGCCTGTTCTGAGCCCTGCGATGAAGGGGGACTAGCGGGAAGCTGGGGACTCGCTGCCGCTGTCCCCTCAGCAGCCGGGGCAGAAACGCTGCTATGCTCCCGGGACCGAGCCGTCCCGAGAAGTGTGCCCGGAGCCCCGGCCCCCCGCACGTGCCCCGGACGCCCGTGCTCTGCAGGGTCTGTTTTAAGTAAGAAGAGCGAGGCCTGGAGAGGAGGGGGCGCGGCCCCGGAGCCACCCTGCGCTTTGCTGTCTCGAGTGTGGCCGGCCTGTTTGGGGACCGCTGGGACCTCACGGGGTCGTTTCCAGCTGTGGGATCGAAATCGGCGTCGGCGGCCTCTTAACCCCCCCACCCCCACACCCCAGGGGAAGCGGCGCCAACGCTGACCCCGCAGAGGCCCAGGACGTGTGTCCCTGCAGAGCTCCGGCTGCTTGGAGGAGGCGTCCTGAGCCCGGCCACAAGATCAGAAGTCAGAGACTTTGAGTGAACCAAGCTCCGGGCCCCGGCCTTGCTCCCAGGTGACCCTTGGACCCCAAGGGAGGCCTCGGAGGGCGGAGGCCAGACCCCAGAGGCCCAGGCAGCCATTGCCCCCGCCAGGCCCCGGGGGGTGGGCTGGAATCTGAGGACCAGAAGGCTGGCCCGGGAGTTGGGGGGATGCAGGGCTGCAGGCAGAGCCCCCCCACCCCCTGCACCGAGCACCTCTCTGTTTCCTTGTGGGTAAAATGGGGATAGCAGCGCCTCTGCTCGCGTGAGGCCGGGTGGAAGGTGCCCTGGGGTGGGGGGAACATGTGCTCAGCCAGTGGTGCCGACACACCTGGACAGAGCACCTTGAGGTGACCTCGGCCTGCTGGGCAGGGCGGGCCGGCCCTGGACTTGGCCTCTGGTCATTCAGCTGAGAGGTCTCCAGCCACAGACAGGCACCCCGGGAGTCAGGGACCACGCGGTGGCCGTGGCCCTGGGCTCCAGAGGCTCCCCCTTCTCCCAACGCCTGCCGAGTCTGGGGCGCGAACACCTAGTTGACGCAGCCTCCGTGGGTCCGCTCCCCTTGTGGCGGCCCTCAGACTCGGCCCTGTGTGTCCCGTCTCGTCCACTCATTTGTCCTCGCCCAGCCGATCCCAGGGCAGGGGAGAGGGGTCGGGAGGTCTCTGACCTCCAGCTGTGGCTCCTCTGGGCCCAGAGGCCTGCGAAGTTCCCGACAAACTTCCCCCCAAACAAAGGCTGTGGGGCGGTGACGAGTCCCCCCGACACCGGGAGAGGGGGCAGGGGGGGCAGGCAGGACAGCGCAGGCCTGGGCTGGACCCTTGCGGGACCCCTCCCCAAGGTGGGGGCTTAGTGACGTGCCGGGGGCAGCTCCCAGGTCAGTCTCCCCCGATGTCCTCCTTTTCCCAGCGTCGGCAGACAGAAAAGAGATGGAGTGTCCGGGGCTGAGCATCTCCTGGTGCCCTGTGAGGCGGGCACTGCCACCCGGCTTTGCAGGTGAGGGTTGCAGGTGAGGGACGAACCAGGTTAAGTGAATCGTGTGGCCTTGCCCTGCATCCACACCCGGGACAGCCTGCATCCGAGCCTGGCGCCCCACTGCTGGACAACAGAGCTGCCCCACCTGTGCTCCCCTGGTGGACAGGTGGCCAGCTCAGCCCCTTCCAAGCCAGCCGGAGACCCCCGTTCACACCTCCCTCGTGTACATCAGACCCAGCCCCCAACACTGCCCTGGCCTCACCTCCTGCTGTGCTCTTCTCGCCTTCCTTGGAGCCTCAGGGCCTTTGCACCAGCTGCTTGCTCCCAGGTCTCAGCTGGCATGTCCCCTCCTCACAGAGGCCTGCCCTGGCCACCTTGCCTGAGGGCTCCTGCACAGCCTCACGCACACTCCGGCCCTCCCCGGTTGATCCGTGCTTCCTCAGAGCACTGACCAGTCCATCATCCGTCTCCCCGTCCACTGGCAAACCCAGGAGGCTGCACTCCCAGCCCCGCTGCAGGACTGGTGCCAAGCGTGTGGATGAACAAAAGGCCCAAAGAGAAATCCGGAGGCTGCAAGGAGGCCACAGGCCCGAGGGCGGGGAGTTCTCCAGGGGTCAGAGCCCCTGAGCTGGTGGGTTGTGGGCGGCAGGGCTGGGGGGTGACCGGCCAGCCAGCCCTTCCCCTCACGAATATTTCTGGAGCATCTCCTGTGTTGCAGGCAGCGCATGAGGACGGTGAGCAGAGCCCTGTGGGCCCCACGGGGCACGTGGTGGCAGATGCTGACAGTGGGGTGTTTGTGGCCAAGGTGGCCTCTCTGGGGAGGTGACCATGTGCAGAGACCTGAGTAAAGGGAAGCCCTTCTGAGGGGGGCTGCCCTCTATCCTCCTCCCACCCCCACCTCTCCTCCTGGTGTCCAGGAACAAAACCGTGTGTACTGGAGCTTCAGTTCCTCCAGAGCGACATTGAGGCCCAGAGAGGTATAGGAACCTGCCCAAGGTCACACAGCCAGTCAGTGACAAAAGTGCGGGAGAAGGAGCTGGGGAATTGGCCTGGGGGGGCACGGCTCTGTCCTCACAGACTTGTGAGGATGGGGGGGTCTGACTAGGGACCATGGCTGCAGGCAGGGTGGGGACCACCCGCACCCCCAGGGCTGCAGGACTCACTCACACTGACCTCAACCAAAGGAAGGCTGCAGTGGCCAATTGGAGCACAGCAACTCCGGCCCACAGGGTTGGTGCTCAGTTGGAAACAGGAACCTCGCTGAGACTCTGCACAGTGACCTAGTTGGGGAGGTAGCAGGTCCAGGTCTCCCAGAAGAAGGCTGACCACAGAGGGCAGTCAAGTCAAGACAGAGCCAGACAGACAGACACAGAGACTGAGAGACCAGACAGCCCAAGCCCCTGGATCCAACCTTGCCTAAAGCAGCTGCTGCGTGGATTTCCTAGTTACTGGAAGAAATTCTCTTTGAGACTTGCATTTTCTCCTACTTCCCACTGGGTCCTGACCAGTTGGAAAGAGTGTGCACGTATATGTACCTGCGTGTCCGGGCACCTGTGCGTGCAGTTGCAGGCCTTCTGTGAATGCAGGATAGGGTTAGGGTTAGGACTGCATCTCAGTCCAGCCATTCCTTACCTCATGTCTTTGCTTCTGAGTCATTCCAGGGACCCTTTGGCAGCTCTGGGCCACGGCTGGTGCCTGCCTCCTGCCTCGGTGTGGATGCCTCTTTGGGCCACCCTCTGATAACTGGACCCACCTCCAGCCTCTGCTCAAGGATACCCCTTTCAGCAATGGACACCGATACCCCACAGCCGACAAGCCCCGGCTCCTCCTGTTCTGCCACTTTCAACCCAACCTGTAGCTGCAGCTGTGACCTCATCCTTCCAGTCTCAGCTTTAACACCACCTCTTCCAGGAAGCCTTCCTTGACTGCTATGGAGGATGGAGCTTCCTGTCAGCCCTACCGGTGGCCAAAGCCAAATTCAGGACCATGCAGACCCGCCTTCCCCATCCCAGGCTGGGCTGGGAGCCAACCCCTCCACACAGATCTGGCACCGCTGAGCTACTGAGAGCAGGTGCCCCGATCCCACCCAAGAGAAAGGGTGGGACAAGCTGGTGTGCTCACTCCCTCCTTCCTAGTCAGAGAAGTCTCTGTCCCTACCCACGGCATAAAGTGCTTTGAGTGCTCCCAGCGGTGGGCCCCTTGGATTTCCTCCTTGGATGAAATATCTTGTGTTGGGGAGAAGCAAAGATCCAGTCAGAGAGAAGAGTGCTCATGACAGGAGGTGTGCAGGTGAGAGGTAGGTGGGGGTGCAGGAGAGGGCAGGTGAGCTGGAGGGAGGGAAGAAGGTGCTGAGTAGTTCCCCTTCACCCACAACCCTCCATCTATACATCCACCTCCATCATCTACCCCTCCATCCATCCTTCTGTATTTACTCATCAACCCAAGGCATCCTGAACCCAATGGCCCACCCACCATTCCTCTCCCTTCCAGCAACCATAACTGACAAGGCGTCATCTGTTGGTCTCCCACCATCCACCAATCACCCCAGTCATCTCACCATTGATTCACAGCTCATCCCCTAAGAATCAGTTCACCATCACCCCACCACCCATAACCATCCAGGTTACCAAGCCCAATCTATCTGACTTCGCACTCACTCTTTACGTCCCATCCCTAACAAATCCATCCTCCACCCACTCACCACCATCCATCCCTATGTGCATCATACAGAGAGCCAAGCACCCACCTCGCCAGTTAAACACGGCCATCTACCCCCGACTCATCCCTCCAGCATCCCCCGTCCTCCATTCACCCATCCTGTACTCATTCAGTCTATCCACCTATCCATCCACCCATCCATTTCTATCCAGTCGTCATCTCTACTCTCATCCATCCGTCCACCACCCCTCTACCGACCATCCATTCACAATTCATCTGAATCCCATTTGCCGTTCATTTATCCACCATTAATCCATTCATCCACCATTCAGCTCATTTACCACCCATTTCCAGCCATTCCATCCAAAATCCACAACCTTTTTTCACCCACCATCCATCTCAACAAGCCATCCACCCATAGACCATTTAACATCCACAATTTATCTTTCACCCACCAACCATCCATTTATCCAGTCACCATTCCATCTTCCACCCTTTACACTATTCTTCTTCATCCAACTACCAGCTACCATCCATTGCCCATCTTTCCACAATCTACTCTCCTCTATCCATCAATCCACCATCTGTGATCACATCCATTTATCCATCCACCACCCACTAACAACTACCTACATTTACCTGCCACCCATCATCTGTCTACTCACCATCGACCATCGATCCTCTATCCATCCACCATCCCTTATCTCTCCATCCATGCATCCATCTACCATCCAACACGCGTTGATCACGCACTACTCATTTTCCATCCACTGTCACCCATTTACTGTCCATTTGTTTATTCACTCACCATTTCCCATCCATCCAATCCTCGTCCATCCACGAACCAGCACAGATACGCTCCACCACTCACCATGCACCCGCTGTCACCCGCTCACCATTCCTCCATACGCGAGACGCCAGGCACCATCTACCTGCCACCATCCACAGTCCATCCAGCCCAGGAGGCAGGAGGGCCTGCTTCGGAGAGCGGACACCCAGCCCCACTAGGTGGGCAGACTGGGTGCAGCTCCAGCTGCATCTGGGGCAGGGGGGTGTGGGAGCAGAGGTTGTTTACCCACCGCCCCCAACACACCCGTTATTTTGGGCAAGTCGGTCCGACAAGCGCCCAAGGTCCTCAGGTCCTGTAGGGCTGAGTGTGTGGGAGGGAGGGGGGCGGGGCCGGCGCCTCCGAGGGGCCTAAGGGTCGCTGCAGGCGGGTCTGGAGGTAAATGTGTAACCTTCCCCGGCCGCCCCCGCCCCTCCCCGCCCGGTCACGTGGGCCCCGCGGGGCAAAGTCTCCGGGTCCGAGACGCGGAAGCCCGGGCGAGATGGGCGCGCCGGGCCGGGTCCTGCTGTGGCTGCAGCTCTCCGGTAAGGGGTGGGTGGAGGGGGGGACGCGACACACTTGGAGGCCAAGGGCCCCCGAGGGGCGGGCGGCGAGAGCTTGAGGGGCTGCGAAACCCGGCCGGGCCTCCAGATCCCTCCGCGCTCAGCGCCCGCCGGGCGGTGCGGGAGGCGAGGAGCCCGGGCCAGACCTACGCCCGGACCGCGCCTGCCCTCGGGCGCTTGTCCGCCTTCGACTTGGGCACCGCCCCGGTCCCCTCCCGAAGCTCCATCGCCGACCTACGTCCTCCCGGCCCCGAGGGCGCCGCGGACCCTCCCCGTCGCGCCCAGGCCGGCGCGTGTCCTCGGGGCCGGCCCCCAACCCCCGGGAACTTTAGAAACTGCAGCCCCGTCCCTGTTCCCCTCTCTTAAGCCCCTCGCGGCCCCCTCAGGACGCAGCTCCAGTTCAGAGCCCGTCTGGACGGGTCTTGCGGCCCCCCCAGCCCCTTCTACGTGGCAGAGGCCTCTGCTGCCCCATTCGCCTCCGTCCCTTGGTCGTCGCCATCCTTGCCTGGCCCGGTCCTTGGCTCCAGCGCGGGGCGAACTGGGGGCGGGCTAGGAGGCGATCTTGGCGGGCGTCCCGGAGGAGGGCACGTTTGAGCGGGCTCTGCAGATCCCGTAGGAGTTCGTCAGGGAGCGTTGTGGCCAGGCTCCTGCAGTGTCTGGTCCGACGCCGGGAGCGGGAGTGGCGAGGGCCTGTCTGGGCGAGGTCGTCCTCCCTGGGCCACTGGGGCGTCTGGGCGCGAACCCCGGATGCCGCGGGCCCGGGAGCACTCAGTCGACCCCTCCCCAGCGCTGACGCGGGCCGCCTACAAATTCTGGGTCCCCAACACCGACTTCGACGCCGCCGCCAACTGGAGCCAGAACCGGACCCCGTGCGCGGGCGCCGCCGTCGAGTTCCCCGCGGACAAGGTGCCTGGCCCCCACTGCTGGGGCCGGGGTGGGGACCAGCGTGGTCCGGGCCCGCTGGGAGCCCAAGGGTGGGGTGTGCTCGCTGATGCCGCTTCTGCCTGCAGATGGTGTCAGTCCTGGTGCGAGAAAGTCACAGCATCTCGGACATGGTGAGTCCGGGTGGCAAATGGGGCCCAGGTCGGTGGGGGGTTGGTGGGTCCCGCCGGGGTCAATTCCATGCCCCTTTCTTGCCTCCTGACCGGCCTGCACTCGCGTGGGGGACCCCGCAGTCCACTGGCCGTCAGCCTCTGGAGGGGCTTCGGGAAGGCCCGGGACCCACATGGGAGCGGGGGACGCCGGTCCTACAATCTCAGCCAGGCTATGCCCCAGCCTTGTTGGGGGGTGTGGAGGGCGCCTCTTATCCCCACTGCCCTCTGCCTCTGGTCTTCTCCAAGGTTTGCTTTGGGAAAGCCCCCGCTCCCCGCCCCACCAAAGCCTTTCCCTGTCCTGGTGCCTCAAACGCCACCAGCAGAATTCGAGGGACCTTTTTCTCAAACTGCTTCACAGTGTGAGTTCCGGGGTGGGGGTCCCCTCACCCGGAGGCCGCTGGACTCTGTGGGTGAATAGGGGCCGTCCGGGGGCCCAGGCCTGGGACTCAATCTCTTGCCCAGATGCAGGATCTGGTGACCCCTTATTTCCACTTGGAGGCAGCTCGGTTAATTGATGGTTTTCAAAAGCGGCATTAATTCTGGGAGCCTGGCGCCAAGTGGGGCAGGGCTGTGGGCTCAGTGGAGCCCCGCCCTCACCTGCAGCCTGGGAAGGGGGCAGAGAGCAGGATATCCCCGTCCCCGCAGATCCGGGGTCGGGATGTCTTTTCCACATTTGTCCAACGCAAAGACTAAGGTGCGGAGGGAGCAGTGATGAGGAGGAGGTGACAGCAGAGCCAGGGAGGTAGGGGCGCAGCAGCTGCACCGAGGGGACCCGCCTCCGCAGTCCTGGTAACCACGGCAACCAGGCAGCGGCGTGGAGCGAGCCGGAACCCGCGGGCAGAGGACTCAGCTGCGGGGGAGGGTGCCGGGACCTGGGGGCTCCTCCTGGCTGACTTCGTTACTTTGATGGTCTCCTTTGGAAGAGCTTGGGGATCCTAAAAGACACAACATTCGTTCATTCATTGTTCACTCGTTTATCGGGTCCCTCCATCTGCCCCTTCCTTCCCACGCCCCGCCGCCCAAACGCGAGCCCTCCCCCCGGCCAGAGGCTTCCGCGCGCCTGTACCCCTGCGCACGGCCCCGTGGGCCTCTCCCCCACCTCCCCTGCCTCTCCTCCGCTCCGCGGGGTCAGCTCCCGGAGGACCCGGGTGGGAAATGACCAGGGGCCCAGGGACAGGGGGCCGAACGGACCCAGCGCTGCCTGAGGCCCCTCCCACCCCCTCTGCCCGCGGGTCCCAGCGTTGTCGGCTGCTGAGACGTCGCCCTAGTAACGGGCACAACGACTGTCAGTGATTTCATTTGCATTTCTCTCGGTTTGGAACTTCTCTCCCTGGGATTTTTCTCTTCCTGAACCCTTCTCCCCTCCCATTTCTACCCTTAGCCCAGGTTCTTGTTTTGGGGGAAATCTCCTATATTCTACCCATTGATGGTGGTTGAGATACTGCAAGTGTCTTCTCACTGTGGACTTTGCCTGCGTTTCCCTTTGCTGATCAGAAACCCCCATTATTAATCTGTCGACTGCAAAATCTGTTGCCTTATAACTGTGTTTTTGGTGTTTTGTTTAAGCATCTTCTTCCTGCTTCTCAGTCACAACCATAATCAACTATATATTCTGTCTGTTAAGTCAGAGCTTTGCCATCAGGGGCGCGTGGCTGAGTGGGGCACTAGCTAGGGAACCAGGCGTATTTTTTCCTCCTTGGAATGAGCCCAGTTTCCAGTGAATGTCCTCCTCCAAACCAGCAACCTTGCCCCTGGCTTTGTGGCTCTGCGGTCACCGTTCGTCAGCTGCCCAGTGAGGGCTGCCTCTGAGCTTTCCCTGCAGTTCCTTTGATCTTTTTGCCCGTTCTCCTGCCGGCACTGCACTGTCCCCGCTCTGAGGCTCTGCGAGTTGTCTTAATATCCCACTGGGTAACTTGCCTTCTTCACCCCCGTTACGAGGTTGACTAGTTCTTTGTGGATCTGATTGTTGCAGAGAGATTATAGTGTAGGTTTATCAGGTAACAACAGCACCACCACCAAAACCCTGGAATTTGATTGGGAATGAATGATACCTTTATACAAGCAAGTCATCCATTCAAGAGCGTGGATTTTCTCTCCAGATATTTCAGATCGTTGGTCATAAAACTCTTTACTAGAGTCTTAAAACGGTCCACATGAGGTTTTGTGTAGTATTGGTTAATTTATAAATACTTTATAGTTTGGTTTCTATTGTGAATGGTGCCCTGTTTTTAAGAATTATATTTTCTATTTGGTTATCTTTGTAAACAACAACCGTTGTTCCTCTTCTCTTCCAGTCCTAACTCCTTATTTGAATATACATATAAATTTACGTATTTATGTATTTATTTTTGGCTGAGTGTGGTCTTCGTTCCTGCGCACGGGCTTTCTCTAGTTGCGGCGAGGGGGGGCTACTCTTCGTAGCAATTGGAAAATATTCCAAATAGGTTTCTGTTTACAGAAAATACATTTGAACAATGCCAGAAACACTTAAGGCTAAGTAGTATTAGACCTTCTCCTCCATCTTTATAGCAATAATCAGAGTATGTTTTTTGTCACAAAGACAGAAGACTAATTTTGGAAAGGAAGAAACAATATGATGTACAGTCCTTTCTGTCAGAAGACAAGTATGTTTAAAAATAAAGCCTCATCAGTGGTTCTGAATAAGAAACAATACAATGCTGCCAAGCAGTCCCAAACTCACATTTGAGATAAACTGTGGGGTTTAAATGAATGTTTGTAGGGTTTTGTACATAAACTTTAACTGTGGAAATTCTAATCTATTTCTAGTTTGCTAGAAGCTTTAAAAAAATCATAAATATGTTGTTGAACTTTTCAGTTTTCTTTTTTCCCTACATCCCTTGAGATGTAATTCCCCCCTGCCTCCTTTAGCCTGTTAGTGAGCTTTTCTGAGGTTGAACCGTCCTGGTAAGACTGATGTCCTCCTGGTACCTTCCTTCAGGTGCAGGTCAAAGTGCGCCGCTTCTTCAAGACACTTGACTTCTGTCATACTGATTTTGCTGGCACAAGACTCTCCACTACCATCTGCTGGGACACCATCGTACATACTGCAGGGAAGTCGTGATGGGAGCATTCCCTATCCTTTCCTTCCTGCATTCTTGGGACATGAACCCTATGATCACCATGTATTTTTAAAATACATTATTGGATCCAGTCAGCTAATATTTTATTTAGGATTTTGCATTTGCGTTTATAACTCAACTGAGCCTATAATCTTTCTTCCTTTGTATTGTCCTTCATTTGGCTTTGGAATCGCACTTACACTGGCCCCAGAAAATGGGCTGGCAATTTTCACTCTTTTTCTGTTTTCCAGAACAACTTCCTGTAAGAAGTTAAATTTTCCTTGAGGGTTTAGTATACCTCACCTATAAAAAACACTTGGTCTGGGAATTTAGGGAACAGGAGGTCTCTGACTAACATTTAAAACTCTTTGGACTACCCTGGTGGCACAGTGGTTAAGAATCCGCCTGCCAGTGTAGGGGACACGGGTTCGAGCCCTGGTTTGGGAAGATCCCACATGTCGTGGAGCAACTAAGCCCATGCACCACAACTACTGAGCCTGCGTTTTAGAGCCCGCGAGCCACAACTACTGAGCCTGTGTGCCACAACTACTGAAGCCTGCGCGCCTAGAGCCCATGCTCTGCAACGAGAAGCCACTGCGATGGGAAGCCCGTGCACCGCAACAAAGAGTAGCCCCAGCTTCGCAACTAGAGAAAGCCCGCTGCACAGCAACAAAGACCCAGTGCAGCAAAAAATAAATAAGTAAATAAATAAAATTTGAAAACAAAAACAAAAAAACTCTCTAGGGGCTTCCCTGGCAGTCCAGTGGGGTTAAGACTCCATGCTTCCGCAGCAGGGGGCGCGGGTTCTCAGGTTCGTGGGTTCATCCCCGGTCAGGGAACGAAGATCCCATATGCCACACGGTGTTGCCAAACAAACAAACCTTTAATGCTTACTTGTCTATTCAAATTCTCTATTGCTTCTTTTTTTAAAAAAAATTTTTCTTTATTGTTTTGGCTGCGTTGGGTCCTAGTTGCGGCACGCGGGCTCCTCGCTGCAGCATGTGGGCGTCTCTCTAGTTGTGGCGTGAGGGTTTTCTCTTTCTTGTTGAGGCACGCGAACTCAATAGTTGTGGCTCACGGGCTTAGCTGCTCTGCGGCATATGGGATCTTAGTTCCCCGACCAGGGATCGAACCCACATTCCCTGCATTGGACAGCGGATTCTTTACCCCTGGACCACCAGGGAAGTCCCTCTATTGCTTCTTGCATCAATTTTAATATTTAAAAATTTTCTAGAAATTGGCATATTTCATCCAGGTTTTCAAGTTTGGCAGTCCTGATTTCTTAATCTTTTCAATACCTGTATCTTCCCTCGAACGAGTAAGTTCTTTACTGTATGTCCGTGCCCTTGTGGTCTCCCCATCCCCCATCACATTTTAGTCCTAGATTTAAACATTTATTAAGAGACAACAATAAGCTTCATCACAGTATTTCATCACCCGACTTCCCATATCTCTTCTAGGCTTCTGGATTTCTTTCCTTCTTACTTTCTCCTAGCACATTTTCAGGGCAGGTCTTTGTGTGGCAATCATTCTGAAGTCTTTTAGGCTTAAAGGTATTTTTATTATCTTTTAATATACGTAACATACTAATCTGGAGTGCAGGGCTGGTTCCTACCCACTGGTGGACAGGCCTGTGCCTAGGGGCGTGTCTAGAGGTGGCTGCAGACTCCAGAAGTCTCCTGGCAGCCTGTTCTGTCCTGTGCATGCGTTGTTGTTGCTGAGAAACCCGATTCCTGAATTTTCTCCTTCCTGGGTGATCTGTCCTTCCCCTCTGCTGCTTTTAGAATGTTCTCTTCGTCTTTGATATTCATGAACATAGTGTTCTGTGATTTTCCTTGTGTGGCATTCAATGAGACCTTTCAACTCGAGGTCTCCCAGCTTTCTTCAAATATGGAAAATTCATCTTCATCGTTTTTCAGATGTTCCCCCCGCCCACCCTTGTATCTGAATGTTGGTGCTTCGGTTGGGCGGGCTCCCGTCTCTCCTGGCTTCTCCCGCTTAGCGCTTTCCTGCTGTCTTTCCGCTATTACGTTTATCATATAGTATGAACCTCTCCCGCTCTGGTTCTTTTGAAAACCGAGCTCTTGTTCATGCTTCACACCGCTAGTACCCGCCTCCCCCTCCTGAGGCGCATCGTGTCCATCTGTCCATGGCTTGTCCCTGGCGCCTGCAGGTGGGTTTGCCTTGCTGTCACAGTGCTGCACCCTCAGCTGTGGAGGTAGTTGGCCTGTGACCTTGAATCTCCCCGGTGTCAGCCTCTTGGTCAGGTCCAGTGCTTGGGGGACTGAAGAGCAGGCCCTACCCAGCAAGCTGGGATGCCAGGCGGGGCCCTGGGTGGATGTGCCCTGAGACGTTGAACCCCCGTGACCCCTGCACTGGGCAGCTCCCCTGGTCCAACCCTCACCTTCAACCCCAACCCTGGCGGGGGCAAGGAGAAAAGATGGGGTCCTGGGGCTTGGAGCGGCGGGTGGAGGGGGCAGGGCCAGTCAGCCCTCCTCCTGGCCTTCCCCGCTGCCCTATTTCCTCTGACACCTGAGGCCTGGGCTTCTGTGCTGAAGGGGCTCCAAGGCCCCACTACCCTCCCCGCTGCCTCTGGCACCCGCTTCCCCAGCTGTAGCCCCTCCCCTCCCTCACAGGCTCAGGGCTGACTCCAGAGTCCCCAGCAGCTTGGCTTCCTGGAACCTACAAGCCCTTGGACTGTAGTTTTTCAGGGGCGACAGGGGAGGGCAATGGCCCTGACAAGAGTCACCCTGCCCCTGGGACCTGTCACTCCCAGGTCTCAGGCTAGCTCCTTGCTCCTTGGCTTGCAGCCCTACTCCCTGCGGCCTATCTGACCTTCAGGCAGGGCGAGGTGCCCCCAGGCCCTGACCTCGCCTGCTCACTCTGTGGGCTAGATTCTTCTCCCCAGGGACAGGGGGACCGGGGGTGGGCGCAGAGTGGGACCCTCTGACGCCCCAGTCCACCGCGCGGCGCCGCCTCAGCCTGCGCTTCCTACAGCTCTTGCCGCTGGACGGGGAATTCGTCCTGGCCTCAGGAGCTGGATTCAGCGCCCTGGACATCGGCTCGCACCTGGACTGTAGCACAGGTGAGGGGGCGGGCCAGGGGCAGGGCTTCGAGGGGGCGCGTTCGTGGGTGGGGCCTGGAGCGGACGGCGACGTCCGGGTTGGAGCGTGGCCGGGTTGGAGGGCGCGTTCTGGGCGGAGCTCAGGGTCGCGCGCTCGCCCAGGCGGCCCTGCGCTCTTCCGCGACCCCGACCGCTTCTGCTGGCACGACCCGCGCCTGTGGCGCTCCGGAGACGCGGCGCACGGTCTCTTCTCCGTGGACGCCGAGCGCGTGCCCTGCAGCCACGACGACGTCATCTTCCCGTCCGACGCCTCCTTCCGGGTGGGTCTCGGCCCGGGCGCCGGCACGGTGCGCGTCCGCAGCGTCCGGGCTCTGGGCCAGGTGAGCCGGGCGCGCGGGGAGGGGAGGGGCGCGCGGGGAGGGGCGGGGCGGGGGCTGGGGTCTCAGCTCCGCGCCTTTGCCCCTCAGTGCCGCTCCCCGGAGCGCCTCCCACCCTGTTAGCCCGGTGGCTTCCGAGCATTCAGGTTCTTTCTCGTCCTCGGGCTGGCTCCGGTGGTCACCCGGCCACCTGCAGACGTTCACGCGCGACGAGGACCTGGCTGCTTTCCTGGCGTCCCGCGCGGGCCGCCTGCGCTTCCACGGGCCGGGCGCGCTGAGCGTGGGCCCCGAGGCCTGCGCGGACCAGTCGGGCTGCGTCTGCGGCCACGCCGAGGTGAGGGCGGCCCGCAGCGGGGTGGCTGGGGCACCGCACAGCTGGGCCCGGCTCCGCGCCGGAGGTCGGAACTGTGCCAGGGGCCGCCGCGCCCCGCCGTCTCTGGCCCGCTCGCCTCCCCGGGCGCGGGGCCCTCTCACTGCGGTCTGCTCCTCGCCGTCTCCGCGCTGACCGCCGCCTCTCCGCTTCCAGGTGCAGCCGTGGATCTGCGCAGCACTGCTCCAGCCCCTGGGTGGCCGCTGCCCCCAGGCTGCCTGCCGAGACCCCCTCCGGCCCGAAGGGCAGTGCTGCGACCTCTGCGGTGAGAGCCCCGCCCGGCCCCTGCTAGCTAGGACGGCTTGGCCACCCTAGCTCGTCCCCAGCCTCAGTTTCCCTGTCGGGCCTGGATCCGCGGTGCTGACCCTCACCTGCCTGCTTCTTCAGGAGCCATCGTATCGCTGACCCATGGCCCGGCCTTTGACCTGCAGCGGTACCGGGCGCGGCTCCTGCACGCCTTCCTGGCTCTGGTAATGGGGCCGCGCCCCGACCGGGGCCCCTGCCCTTCCGCAGCCCCGGTCTGGGACCACCCTCTCCGCAGGAATCCCCGGGCCCCACTCCGCCTCCTCACTGAGGCGTCCACTCTCCGCCTGTCCACCGTTTGTCCCTGCCCACAACGTTCCCGCAGGGCCGAGGGGAGGAGTTCCCGAACCAACTCTGTGCCCCTCTCCAGCCCCAGTATCAGGGGCTGCAAATGGCCGTGTCCAAGGTTCCGCGCCAGCCCCGGCTCCGCGAAGCCTCAGGCGCGAAGGCAGACACGGAGATCCAGGTGGTGCTGGTGGAGACCGGCCCCGAGACCGGCGGCGCGGGGCGCCTAGCCCGGGCCCTCCTGGCGGACATCGCGGAGCACGGTAACCGCGGGCGCCCCGTTCCCAGCCGCGCACCTCTGCCCCGCCCCGCCCTGCTCGGGGCCGACTGAGCCGGCGCCCTCCATTGCAGGCCAAGCCCTCGGGGTCCTATCGGCGACCGCTCGAGAGTCGGGCGCGCCCGTTGGGGGCGGCTCGGCGGCGGGGCTGAACGCGCCGGGGCCGCGCGCGGGGCTGGCGGGCGGCCTGGCGGCCGCGCTGCTCCTATTACTGCTGGCGTTGCTGGCGGGGGCGCTGCTGCTGCGCCGCGCGGGGAGGCTCAGGTACGCGGGGCGGGGCCTCGGCGCCCGGGTACGCGGCGCTCAGGCACTCAGGACTCACGCGCGTCCCTGCCTCCAGGTGGAGGAGGCGCGACGAGGCGGACCCCGCGCCGGCTGGGGCGCCCGTGGGCTTCCACAACCCTGTGTTCTACGCGGCGGACCCGGCGGAGGCGGTGAGGGGACGCCCGGGGGCGGGGGTGTGGGAATTCCCGCGGCCGGATCCCTGACCCCGCTCTCCCGCAGCTCCCCGCCCCGCAGCTGGACGTCTGGAGCTCCAGCCGCAGCTACTTCGTTAATCCGCTCTTTGGCGAAGCCGAGGCCGAGGCCTGAGCGGCCGCGGAACCTGCCCCCGCCCCCGCGCCGGCGTCGCAGGCCCTGCGGGATACCCTCTGCTGGCCAAGGACAGGGTGTCCTTGCTCAATAAAGGGCTTTCCCGCACCTGCAGTCAGCCGTGGACACACTGCTTCCTGCGTTGCCACCCCTCTGCCCCTGCCTGGTGGGATGGCGAGGGGTGGTCCTCAGAGCCTGTGCCGGCTGGCGCCTGGCCACCCGCCCAGGGCAGTCCTGGGTACTACCTGTAGGCTGGGGCGGTCCGAGGCTTCTGGCCTGCGAGGTTCCACCCAGAATTAGGAGGGGGCTGCCCCGGTTCTGGAGGAGCCCATGGAAGAATCCCCTAAGGCTAGGGAGGGGACTGAAGCAGGAGGGGGGCGGTGGGGAGAGGCAAATCCGAGTGAGGCACCAAGGAGGGTGGATAAGTGAGCTGCCAGGTGCTTCCCTACCTCATGCCAAGCTGCTCGGACCCAGGGCCAGCCAGGTGGACCTGGACTTCCGGCAGACTGGGCTGCCCGGAGGAGCGGTCCTAGGGACACAGTAGATCTGTTCCCTCTGCTGGGGGCAGGGGCAGAGCCGCCCGCCACAGTGGTGGAGCGTGTCAGAGAGCTGGCAGGTGCGTCCTGCTGGGTGGGGGCTGTTTGGTGTCCATCGCTGCAGGGCCAGGCCTCGCCCTCTCCCTTCTGAGGGCAGCTCTGACCCGGAGGGTGGGTGTCGGGACTGAGCCGCTCTGAGTAGGACACTCACTTGGTAGGTGCTTGATGGGGCAGCAGTGGGACGGTGAATCGTGTGTGTGTGTGTGTGTGTGTGTAAAGTTGTACTGACGGATGCCCAGCTTGAACTGTCAGGGACACTTCTGTGTAAGCAGCATCTGAAAACAAACATCCCCCCCTCGCTCCCCCCCCCACCAAGGGTAGCCACGTGCGAGCCTCTAACAGTGAATTTGCTTGTGAGTTAGTTTCCGTCAGTCGCGAAGCCGTGCTCTGTGGTCAGTATCCTGCCTGTGAAGCTCACCCATGTTGTTACTCGGTGCTGTGTAGCTGTTGCAATAGCTAATATTTCATTTAAAAAACGACTGATGCTTCAGCACCCGTGTTTCAGAGCTGTGAGAGCTGCTCACCTCACGTGGGTCAGACATCAGACGGAGGGAGGGCCAATGTCCAATCCCATCATCTCTGACCCCGAGGCCCCGGCTGCCCGCGTGGCCGCTCACCACTGGCCTATGCTCGCTTTTCAGTTTTCCAGGTGCTGTGATCTCAGTCAATTGTCTCTGCCTGTGCTTTGGGTGGTCTCCTTTCAGGGACAGGTGGGAGGATTGTGTCTGCTCCTAGAATTTGCCATGCTCCTTCCCCAGCTGTGAGAATGGAGGCCCACAGTGAGACGGGCCTGGGGCCCCGCCGGCCGGCGGGGCTGTTTGGGCTGCGGAGCCCAGGCCGTGCTGACTGGCGGAGCCGCAAGGGTGCCCAGGACGCTCCCCGAGCATCACCTGCCAGGCACCCGGCTGCTGTCTGTGCTCTACTGTATCCTCGCACCACCCTCTTCGGCGGGTGCCGTCACTGCCCACACGTTACCAGAGCTTACTGGGGGTCAGAGCAAACGATGAAACCCACCTCACCGCAGGCTGCTCCCCGCCCTGGGGGCCAGAGCCCCCAGTGTGGCCACCCATCCAGCCCAGCCTCCCCATGAGCTCCCCCTCCTGGGGGTGGGCTGCCCCACCCTACCCCCGGGGCTGCCGAAGGGCCAGCGTGTGCGTGCGTCTGTCCCACGCAGCTTCCCTCCCGGGGCGTTGCTCTGCCTTGTGGGCTCATGGGCACATCGCCCTTTCCCAGCACTGGGGTCCCCGGTGCAGCAGCCGGCCCCGCCCTGCCCTGGCCCTGGAGGGCACCTGCTGCTCTCAGGCTGAATGCCCATCTGCCTGTCCTGGCACGGACACTTGGCCAGACGGCCCCCCTCTCCAGCCAGTGGGCCACCCCTGACCCTGCCTACCATGGTGCAGGGTGTCCCCAGGAGGCCCCCATCGTGACGTTGGCAGGCAAGAGGTCCCAGCTCTGGCGGCTGGTTCCTGCCACGTGGACACGAACCTTTAGTGTGGACCCCGCCTGAGCAAATGACCAAGAATGGCTTCCACAGGTAAGACGGTGCTTTCCAGCACAGGGCGCTACTGGGGGGGGGGGGGGGAGGGCAGACACCAGGTGACAGGTGGTCACATTCAGACAAACCACTGAGAACTTTAAAACTGCCGTCTTCTGCTTTATTGACAGGTAAATTGTTCAAAAATGTTCTCACAATTCAATAATTACAAAGACTCAGACTTACATTAAAAAAGTAAAAACCAGAACCCCCAGCAGGTGCCAGCCCCAGCAGAAGGCCCAGGGGGCGGGCAGGCGGGTGCTGGGCGTGTGACACGCACAGGCAGGCCACGGTGCCCAGGTCACTCAGTGCCGACTCAAGGTAAGTGCACGTCTTCAACAGCGTTGCCACCGAGAACATCGACCGGCGGGAGAACAGGGAGAAGCCCAGCGGGGCAAGTTAATCGCAAGCCTTTACAGAGACAGGAGGCTGCCTGATACTCACAAATGCCGCGGGGAAGGCAGGCAGGTACACGCGGGCGCTGCGGCCGGCCCACCGGGTGGAGTGTGGCGGCGAGTCTACACGATCCGGAAGGGCACTGATCACGGGGCTCCATGCGGGGCGGGGGTCCTGGCACCTGCCGCGGGGCTACCCGGGGCTCTGGCCTCCTCTCGGCCCGCAGGCCTCGGGGCCCGGCTGCACGACACTCACTGGTTTTACAGCAGGAGGCAGAGCTGTGGAAGCGAGCGGGAAACGGAGCACAGCTGACTTCACAGTAGTAGATACGGGTGACACTTCGTGGTTGTGACCGGAAACGGACTGACACACATGAGGGACCAGGACAGGGCAGGCTTCACTTGAATGGGCCTCTGTCCATGGCTACAAGGTCGGCAGAAGGACTTCTGCATCTGACTATGTAATGGCTAAATGAATAAAAAGGCCACAAACTAAGCTCCACTTTCCTCTGTCTTCAAAACTCTAGGGACACTGGGAATGATACACAACTTCCTACTATTCTCCTAAGGTCCTAGGAAACAGTTTCAGGGAACAGGGAACAGACGCGGCACCGAGGCCGTCCCGAGCTGCCTGCTTCCTGCAGAGCCCCCCGGCGCCACTGGGGTCTGCAGGAGGCTGGCGTCACGGGCCCCCCGCACTGCCTCAGCTGGTTCTGGGCAGGAGGGGCCGCAGGCGGTCCTTCGTGTGCAAACGGAACAGCTGTGCAGATGAGCAGATCTGGCCTACCGCCTCGGTGCGGCATAAAGCCAATCATTATTATAATAAAGTATTTTCTTCATCTCCGTATCTACAAATCGATTCTACATTTCCTTGGACAACACTGGAGGGTCAGCTCAGTCTTGGCACTGACAGGAGGCCACCTGGGCCCCCGGCCCCGCTGCGGTGACCGGCAGCTTCAGGCATCGCAGGACGGCTGCTCCAGGCCTTCAAGGGGGAGCTGGCTCCTGTGGGGGGAGTTGGGGCTTGGTGGGCCGCTGGGGTTGGAGCTGTTCGATGGAGTCGAGTGTTTGGTGGAATCCGAATCAGGCTGTGAAGACAAAGAGGGACAGCGTGAGAACCATGGCCCTGGGCCTGTGGAGGCGATGCTGCCTGGGCAGGTGTAGCCCCTGCTGGCTCCATTCTTGTCATGAGAGCACGCTCTGCAAGCTTGTCACGTGGTCCTTGCTGGTGAGAGATCATAAACCAAGGCCCAACCCCACAAATGACTCAGTAACTATTCCAAAAAGGAGTAACTCCACAGTGAAGAAACCAGACAGCATGGCAACCAAGCAGTCAGAGGTCACAGACGTGAAGCCCTTTCACGATAAAAGCATGAGGAACAGAGAGGACCTTTCTCAACATGACAAAGGGTGTCCGTGAGCAGCCCACAGTTAACTTCACACCTGGCGGTGAAAGGCAAAGCTCCCCGCTCAGCGCAGGAACAAAGACCAGGCTGCTGCTTTCACCGCTGCTATTCGACACTGTGCTCCCAGTTCCAGCCAGGGCCAGAAAAAATGGCATCCAAGCTGGAAAGGAAGAAGTAAAAGCACCTCTCTTCACAGCTGACACGACTCTGTACAGACAGAAAATCCTAAAGAACTCCACAAAGAACAAACTCAGTAAAGCTGCAGGGTACAAGATCAACACACAAAAGTCAGCTGTGTTTCTAGACATCAGCAATAAACACTGTGAAAAGGAAATTAAGAAAACAATGCCATTTACAATAGCATCCAAAAGGATAAAATACAGCTAGGAATAAATTTAACCAAGAAGGTGAAAGATCTGTACACTGAGACTATAAAACATCGCTGAAAGAAATGAAAGACCACCTAAATAACCGGAAGGGCACCCTATGTTCATGGATTGGAAGACTACTGTAAAGATGGCAATATTCCCCGACATGATCAACCTACAGATTCAATGCAATCTTTACTGAAATTCCAACGGATTTTTTTGGGGAGGGGCAGAAATGGAAAAGCCAATCCTCAAATTCATACAGAATTGCAAAGGACTCAGAATAGTGAAAACAATACTAAGAAAAAGTGGGAGGACTCACACTTCCCAAACTTACAACTTCAAAACATACTACAAAGCAACAGTAATCAAATACAGCGTGGTAGTATTAATATAAAGACCAATGCAATAGAGCTGAGAGTCCAGAAATGTATCTATAAACCTGTGGTCAACGGATTTTTAACAAGGGTGCCAAGACCATTCAATGGGGGAAGGAACAAATGGTGCTGGATATTCACCTGCAAAAAATTAAACTAGACCCCTACCTCACACCACACACAAAAACTAGCTCAAAATGTAAAAAAGACCTAAACAAAAGCTAAAACCATAAAACTCTGAAGAAGAAAACAGACTAAATCTTCATAACCTTGAACTTGGCAATGGATTCTTAGGTATAACATCCAAAGCACGAGCAACAAAAGAAAAAAACAGAAAAACTGGACTTCACCAAAATTAGAAACTTCTGTACACTGAAAGACACAGAGAATTGTGAAAAGACAACCCAAAAGAACGTGAAAAAAGTATTTGCAAATCACATATCTGATAAGTGTCTGGTATCCTTTTTTTTGGCTGTGCCACACCACACAACTTATGGGATCTTAGTTCCCAGACCAGGGATGGACCCGGGCCACAGCAGTGAAAATGCCAAGTCCCAACCACTGGACCCCCAGGGAATTCCCTATCCATATCATATAAAAATCTCTTACAACCCAACAACAAAAAGACAAATAATCCAATTTAAAAATGGGCAAAAGACTTGAATAGACATTTCTCCAAAGAAGGTACACAAATGGCCAATAAGCCCATGAAAAAGATGCTCAACATCACTAATCATTAGAGAAACGCAAACCAAAACCACAATGAAATACAACTTCACACCTGCTAGGATGGCTATTGAAAAAAAATTTTCTCGTAAGAAAAAAAGTAAGTGTTGGCAAAGATGTGGACTCAACCCTTGTACATTTGCTGGTGGGAATGTAAAATGGTACAGCTGCTGTGGTTCCTCAAAAAGTTAGAAGTAGAGCCGCCATATGACCCAGCAATCCCACTCCTAGGTACATACCCCAAAGAAGTGAAAACATGTACTCAAAACAAATACATGTACGCAGCTGTTCCTAGTGCACTATTCCTAACAACCAATGAGTACGTAAGATGTGGTCCATCTATCCACTGGACTATTTGACAATAAAAAGAAACAACTTACTGATACACGCTACAACATGGATGAACCTTGAAAACATGATGCTGAGTGGAAGAAGCCAGACACAAAAGGCCAGGTACTGTCTGATTCATTCCACTTACATGAAATGCCCAGAACAGGCAAATCCCTAGATTGTTAAGACTGGTGGTAGCCAGGAGCTGGGGGGAGGCAGGAATTGAGGAGAAACTGCTCAGCGGGTAGGGGTTTTATCTTGCAGTGATGGAAGTGTTCTGAGTAGACAGAGCTGGTGGTTGTACAACACTGTGAATGTACTGAACAGCCACTGAATTGTTGACTTCTTTAATTTTTGGCTGCGTTGGGTCTTCGTTGCGCGCGGGCTTGCTGCAGGCGGGCTTTCTCTAGTTGCGGCGAGCAGGGGCTATTCTTTGTTGCGGTGCGCGGGCTTCTCACTGCGGTGGCTTCTCTTGTTGTGGAGCACGGGCTCTAGGCGCACGGGCTTCAGCAGCTGTGGCACGTGGACCCAGTAGTTGTGGCTCAGGGCTCCAGAGCGCAGGCTCAGTAGTTGTGGCTCACGGGCTTAGTTGCCCCACGGAATGTGGGATCTTCCTGGAAGGGATTAAACCCGTGTCCCCTGCATTGGCAGGTGGATCCTTAACCACTGAACCACCAGGGAAGTCCGAATTGTTGACTTTTAAATGGTTACTTTCTGTTATGTGAATTTCACTTAAATAAACTTAAAAAGAGGAACAAACAGGTCAGTACAGGACAAACAGATGCCATGTACCTCAGGATGCAACACCCCAAGAAGGACACCACGTCCTGTGTGCCGTACTCCATCCTGGGGGACACAACCCAAATCTCAAAAGACAAGGAAATGTCAGACACGCAAACTGAGGAGTGTTCTAGAAGATGTGCTTTATGCCAGACAGGCCGAGGGCCTGTTCCAGAGTAAAGGGGCCAAAGAGATGAGGCAGCTAAATGCCACGCGTGCTTGGGGACTGGGTCCCGCGCCAGCAAAGGTGCTTAAGGACATTATGGGGACACGCAGGTGGCTTCATCAGTATGGCAGCTGTACTGTGTTTGGTCATGTGAGGGATCAGCCTTGCTCTCAGATAAAGGGTACGATGTGTGCAGTCAGGACGCACCCTCATACACACTTGTTTGTTGGTCCCTGGGGAGAACCGGGCGGCTGGGAGACAGGTGCGGAGCCTTTTCACTGTTTACCCAATTCAAAAAACCAGGCAAGCCTTGACTGAGGAACGTTTTGCAAAAAAAACTGCACTTTTTGTAAACAAACTGCACAGTGGACTGAAGACTAAAGAGCTGTGCCTACTAAACGCAGCGCGTGGCCCTGGCTGGATTCTAGGTTTAGGAACAGGACGTCACCGGGCAGCGGGGAGACGCCCTCCCAAGGGAGGTGCGGGGTAAGTACTTAGGGGTGGGTAATACTGCAACTCACTTTCTGCTGGTTCCTCCCCAAAAACCCAAATGGGGAAAATGGGTTAGGTACAGCTCATGTGCGTTATTCACTCTACCATTCTTGCAACTTTCCTGGAAGTTTGAAAATTTTCAAAACAGATAGTTGCAGGGGAAAAAATAAGAAAAAAACCCCCAGAAGACCGACCTCTCTAGCCATCAACCTCAGGCCCTTTTAAGGGAGGCCTATGAAACCTTCCAGGAAAAGAAAACCCCTGTATGATGGCAACTAAGAGGTCCGGATTTCCTAAGCCAGAGTTGAGGCGGGTGCAGCCCTGAAGACAGCTAAAGAGAGCAGCTCAGAAAAGAAGGCACAGATAACCTCACTGATAAACACAGACGGAAAAACTGGCATCAAAATGTTCACCAGCTGAATCTCTCACTGTCCCACATTAAGAGGATCATACTCTATGCACAATGGCAACAAGAACCTTGGAATGCTTAAGAATTAACTTATTAGCCACCAACACGTGCAACCTGCAAGAGGGAGCCCATCAAGGGGAGAGACGTGCAGTGTTCCTACACAGGGAAGGTCAGGATGGTGAGCGGCCCCCAAATTAATCTACAAATCCAACACAATCCCAGAGAAAAGCTCAACACAATTTTCACTTTTTTTAGATTATGATGGAGTCAACAAGCTCCATAATCTAAAAAAAATTTTAACTTATTTTTGGCTGCGTTGGGTCGCCATTGCTGCACGCGGGCTTTCTCTAGCTGCGGCGTGTAGGCTTCTCATTGTGGTGGCTTCTCTGCTGCGGAACAGGGGCTCTAGGCGTGTGGGCTCAGTAGTTGTGGCTCGCGGGCTTAGTTGCTCCACGGCATGTGTGATCTTCCCGGACCAGGGCTCAAACCCGTGTCCCTTGCATTGGCAGGCAGATTCTTAACCACTGCACCACCAGGGAAGCCCCTAAAAATATTTTAAAATTTATTTGAAGGAGAAGCTAAGAAAGTGTTTTGAAAAGTGGGAATGAAGAGATGTGCTCTACCGGCTCTCAGGTTACAGGTGGTGCAGCAGAGGCTCCAGGGATAGAGATACGTAAACAAAGGAATTTAACAAATAATAAAGGGTAACACTTCAAGTTGGAAGGAAGGAAGTGGTGCAGGGCCAGCGTGTCATGTACCTTAAAAAGAAGCAGCTCAGCTCCTTGCGCACGCACACACATGCTAAGACACACACACTCACTCTCACACCCCCTCGCAGACACTTTCACGACGTAATGACAAACAGAAAACCCTACCAAGCTCTCAGACTACAAGAGAATGTTTATCTTAATTAAAAAGATAAAGACTAGACTGTACGAGAATTAAATATTTCTGTATGACAATGCCCTTACAATTGAAGACAAAATTAAAAAGTCAGCAGTAAGGGGAAAAGTACCTGCAACAGATTAACACCCACAACCTATGAAGAGTTTCTATAAACGAGTTAAGAGGAAAGCATGGTGACTCAAGAGAAGACGGGTAAAGGGCGCAAACGTGGACCCAGAGGAAGCAGCAGCCGATCCACACCTGAAAAGCTGGCCACGCCAGGAAGGTGAGGACCCCGTGAGGCGAAGCCCTTCTGGTTCCCGCTGTCAGCTTAGCAGCCCCCATGAGGACGTGCTGTCGGTGCTGAGGCTGCTAGAACAGCCAGCGCAGCCAGCCTCTGTCCTCCTTCCCACAAAAGCGCGCTGGGGCACAGCCCTCAGGCTGCCATTCTTCCCAACCTCCTCCCCCACCACACACACAGGGAACCAAGGACACTGCCACCTGGAGCTGGGTCTGAAAGCCCAAGAACACCTGAGCCAGGGATGCCCCCACCTGGCCCCCCACGCTCCGATCCCAGGGGGCAGTCAGAGGAGGAGAGAGCAAGACACGTGAGGCCACCTGTGCTTTAAAAGGAACGTGCCTACTGACGTGTTACAGCCACGTGCATAAAAGTACACGGAAGAGTCTAGACGGGAGAAGCCTTCCTGCACTTTTCACAGGAGGGCTTTCATCTTTCACCCGCAGTCAGTGCCCAGGAGGAGAGCCGGGCCCCAGCAGCTCCTTGGCCCCCCTCCTGATGCCTCCTGAGCTCTCAGCGGCATCCTCCTGGGGCTGGCCCAGCCTCGGGCAGCCATGGCTGGGGGCAAGGGACCAGGTGACTCAGGAGCAGGGCCTGGAAGGAGGCCCAGCACCAGGCCGCAGAGGCCTCGGTCTCCCTGAGGCCATGACCTGGAGGCGAGAATCCACATCTTTCTCCCAACACACAGCCACAGGGTCCACGTCCTCCCTCCTCCCGGCCTTGGCTCAGCCTGAGCGGTCATGAGTGGGGAGCTCCGGGGGGGCTGGTGACCACTGGGGCCCTACGTGGCCGCTGCAGGGGAGATGGAGTCTCTTTCTCCAAAGAACAGCTGCTTCGAGTCTCCTGCATGTGTGGAGCTGCAGACCCCAGGCCTTGTCCCTTGTAACTGGGCAAGTCTTACCTCTTTGTCAAAGTCCTGGTCGGGATCAGACATACTTCTTAGAGGCATAGCCACGCCGGGCTCAGATCCACCTACGGAACACAGGCAGCCATTGATCATCTCGGGGAAAACAGTTCAGAGACGAACTGAAAGCCTGGAGTCCCAGCATCCAGGCCCTGCCCCGGGCACCCCTGGTACCTGATGAGGGCCACGAGATGTAGGGCTTGTTCCTGGGCGGAGGCTGGCGGGATAGGCTGGCGGGAGCAGGGCCCGGCCTCTCCTCCTGGGAGGGGGGCATGGCGCTCTGGGCAGAGAGAATAGCACGTGAGCACGTGAGCACGCCCTGGGGGAGCACAGCCGGGCCCCGGGCAGAGCGCGCAGGCCAAGTGCAAAGTCTGCAGCACGAGCAGGCCGGGGCCCTGGGCCTCGACAGGCAAAACGGGCTGGGAAGGACCTCTGGACAGCGGTATCAGGTCAGTTTTGAGCTAAGAATTGGCAATAGTGACTTTAGGCCAAGTCAAATTCTACAGAAAACACATTTTTTAAGGGAAAAAAAAAACCCCACGAAGTATGCTACGTGCCCATATACTGAGATGTTTTAGCACCGCTGACAGCTATTTCTCACAAACCCCTAACAGACTGAGACGGTGACAGACACCTCAGGAGCACACAGGCAGGAGCCACAGGGGAGCCGGGGTGTGGGGAGGGCAGGGGACAGCACCCGCAGGCTCACCAGAGGCAGGTCCATGAGCACCTGCATCCCGTCGCCTGGGCCCATGTGGGCCACGTGGTTGAAGTTGGTGGGGTTGGAGATCATCTTGGATCTCAGCTCCGGGTCTCTGAGCATCTCTCTGGGGAAAGGAAACACCGTGAGGTTCAGGAAGGCGTCGGGGTCCTCTGGGCCCAGCGCAGCCCCCAGCCAGGCTCCTACCGCCGCTGCTGCAGCCTCTCCTCCTCCGGCACCTTGAAGACAAACCGCCTTTTGCTTCTGGTCCGCAGCATCTGCTTCCTGCTGTTGTCAGAGGTGTCGGGCACGTTGAGAGCCGCTCCTGCAGGACAAGGAAAGGCCGCTGTGGCTCCGTGGGGCCGGGGGGAGGGCCACGGGGCCACTGACTCCCAGGCAGGCCCCCTCCAGCCCCCGTCCTCTGCTCCCCCCGAGAAGGGCTCACCCGAGAACTTGCTCTTGAAGTAGATCAGGCGGGGAGGCTCGCAGTTGAGGAGGTTGAGGCTGCCCTCCAAGTTCAGTGGCCGGATCTGCGTTGGAAACCAGAGAGGGAGGCTGGCTGCTGGGGGGGGGCGGGGGGGGGGGGCGGCCGGGGGAGGGGCCGGGCACCGCTGGGCCTTACCCTGCGCAGGCCGATGGTCTGGACCCACTCCATGGTGCGTACGTCAAAGACGTCCACGCCGTACTCACTGTAGACCGTGACGTGTGCGGGGCTGCAACCTGGCGCACACGGAGCAGAGTGGTGAGCCCGGGCCCGCCCCCCTCCAGTGCCGGGGGCTGCCCGCCCAGCGTGGGGTGCAACGGCCCAGGCCGCAGGGGCCCTGCCCCTCACTCTAGAGGGAACCTTCACTTGAAGGTTCAGACAAACACAACAGACGGCTGAACGCTTTACCTCCACTCCTGAAACTAAACAGCATTTCAGTACCATCGCCATAGGTGCCGAAGGTGACCTGTTTAAACACCTGGCTTCCCCTTTAGCTTTCTTATACAACTACTGCAGAACCCTGTCACTTCAGGCTCGAAACATCTGAAATCCAGGCAGGGGCCTAATGTCTTGTTTCTTAAGGCAAATCCCTTCTTTCAGAGATGCCAAAGGTCAGATTTCTGGGTAAACACTTAAATCTCCACCCAGAGACGGCTGCTGGGCTTTGGGCAGGGGTGCTGGCTCACTCTGGGGCTGCTTTCAGGCCGCCCTCCTGGAATCGGGTCTGAACACACATGTGGTAAAACGACAGTTATTCTCCTGCAATGAGCTGGGGAGCTGGTGCTGTCTCTCCCCTTCCCCGCTAAGGGATGGGACATCCTCAGGTCGTGACGGAAAACCCTCCCAGCGAACCAGACGTGTGAGACCGAGGACTGGTGGCCCTGTGGCACCCGAAGTTTAAGGGGCCTTTCCCACGTTTAGGACAGCGGTAAAAAATATCTGAACTATCTGAGAGAAAGCAGCGGTGGGGGCTGCATCCCGCCATCCTGCCAGGGGAGGCACAAGGCTGGGGTCCCAGCATGCTGTCATCACACAGCCTCGCCCGGGCGGGCACGCAGAGCTGGCAGGTGGCTCTGGCTCAGCCCTGGTTCCTGGTCCTTCTACCTTCCAGGGTTAATCTTCCTCACGTTACGCTTAACTGAAGGTAAATTTCTAAAAAGCTTCTGCTATGCTGCTATTACAGATTCCATATGGGCTCTCTGATCACACCTGTTCTTTTGAACACAAAAAAGAAAATACAACAGGGTTTAGGAAACAGACAAAAGATGCTGGAACCAGTCACCAAACTGTCCCAGAAGTGACATCTGAGACAAACCATGAGGCCTTCTGAGTGCCACACGCGAAAAAGATGGTCAGAGAAACCAGAGGGCCCTGAAGCGACTCAGAGGACCTTCCCCCACATGGGGGCTTCTGGGGCAGCTCTTCTTACTTGTGAGCATGTGGGGCTTCATCTGCAGGGAGCCAGGAGAGATCTGTGCGTACGACTTACTGATAAAGTGATAAACTGAGATGTCCAGTCTAAAGAAAAATTTGAACTAAAAAGTTAAATCAGTGGCGAGAACATGGACCGTGGAGTCTGACAGTCCAAGTGTGAAGCCAGACTCTGCTGTGCAGTTTGTGCAGGTCACCTCACCACGTGGCCCTCAGGGGCCTCCTCGGTAGGCTGGGACCGATTAGCGCCCCCCAGCCCCGCCCCCCGGGGAACAGGAGAAGGGGCAGAACACACGCATGCTCGGACGGGGCTTGGGACAAGCAGGCCACACTTCTAGCTCTCCAGCCTCAAAGTCACTGAATTACTTTTGGCAGCTCTAAAACTGACTTGGCATCTGTACTGTGCATGGAGGTGAGACGAGAGCACAAAGGTGGAGAAAGAGCTGGAATCAGGGGAGAACGCAGGAACCTCGGGCGTCCCCGCCAGGTCACTCACGGTCAAGATTACAGAACACGGCACTCAGTGACCTGCATCCTGTCAGACGTTACCGGGTGGTCTTGAGGCCATTCCTGCACTGGCCGCCCACGAAGACGAGCGGGTGTGGCAGGGAGAGACCAGGAGAAGCGCCAGGGCCAGGCCTCGGCCCTTCCTGCTGGCTCTGGCTGCCCGCACCGCACCCCAGGCCCTGGCCAAGGGCTAACAAGGCCGGGACACGTCCAGCGAGCCTCCGCCGGCTGAAGGCCGGCAGCTCCCCTCACGGGCCTGGCTCCTGGTCCCAGCGCCTTGGCTGTTCTGCCAGCTTGGGGAAGCCAGCAACGAGGCAGCCGCAAGACTGTTCCTTTAGGTAATGAAGGAAAAACTGAACTCCCACGTCCCATCCCCACGACCCCAGCCCCCAACAGCTGGAAATCAACGTGTGCCCTGCGGCTGCCTACTCACTCCTCGTCCCTCTGCCTTCCGGCCTCATGATGCAGCCCACCTGCTATACTCTATATCGAGCGGCTAGAATGGGAGGTTTAGGGTCTTTAAAAAGTGCTCAGACAGCAGGCCCAGCAGGAAGCGCCCCCTGTGGAGTGCAGACTCCAGGGCCTCGTGCCCAGCGCTGGCATCCACGCAGAAGGACACGTAACTGAGCCGATGAAGCAACAACTGTTCTCCAGAACGGCTCCTACCCCTCGGAACAATATTTGTCCCGAGAGGAACTCTGACCTGGACATCAGAACTGAGTATTTTCTGGTCACTGGAAACCTTTAGCTTGTTTTCATCACCGTGTAAGTTTATACATCATCACGAAGAACATCTTTTAAAACGTAAAACAGCTCAGGTCCTGTCTTCCCTTGGCCTGGGCTTCCCCCAGGGAGGCCAGCCGTCTCCGTCGGGCTCCTGGGCTGAGGGGCCCCCGCAGTGCCCGCGGGATAGGAGGGCAAGCCCACTCCAACGGGCCCGGGGTGTGGCAGTGGGACCACCCTGCCCCCGCAGCAAGCCGCGGGGCCCGCCTCTCGCGACCACTCAGCTAAGGGAGCTAGAGGACAAACCAAAGCAAATAGGACACATGCTGACCGGTGGTGCGACAGCGGCAACGGGGTAGGGCAACAGAAAACATATACATACTACAGGCAACGGGCGCCGCAGGCCACATGAGCTCCTGCGTGCGTGACCTCCGGCCTTGCGGGTCCACGTACAGTCCCATGTGGCTGAAGCAAAGCAGGTACTCCTCACTTTTGAGCTCCACAGCACAAAGGGCATCAAAAGACTGTTGTGAGAGGAACGTAAGCGAGGGGTCATTGGGATTTACCAGGTTTAGAGCCTGCCCATCTCCCTGGGTGCTCAACAGAGAGAACCCGGAAGGGTAGCCAACACAGAGCTTGTCCTTGACCACGGCCATCCACTGTGCATTGCCAGGGGCCGCAAGCTCGCTGAGCCTCCTGTGGAAAGGCTTAGTTCTCTGCAGCTCATAGCAGAGCACCAGCCGCTTCACCGCCACGAACAGGCAGGTGGGGCCGCTCTTCTTCAGCGTCCCGGTCGCTATGAGCTGGCAGCCTTTCGTCTCCGGAAGCTTGACGTCCACGCTGCTCTCCACGCCGTCGAAGGAGGACCATGGACACAGGTGGACGTGGTGGTTCCGGCCGCAGAGGAGGATGGCGACTCTCTCTTTGGGGGCAAGCTCAATCTGGTACACTTTCTTGTAGTCGGCCACACGGACGATCACTGCAGGATGGGGGCCAGAGCGTGAGGCCAGGGCCTCTGCTTGCGCCCCACCCGGAGCGCCCCCTCCTCGTCATCTCACACACACGCCTGGCACCAGGGCCCTGGCTGGGAGGTGCCAAGGGCAGTGAGGCCCTGCGTGGGTGGATCTGGACGGCCTTCCGGCTCATCCCTGAAGCCAGGAACCACGTTGGAAAACAAAAAAACCTCACTGGATCCTTGGATAAACTCGCTGAAGGCTCCCACCTGCTCACTGGGCCCCCAGACCAACCCAGGACCCTCGATACCCTAACTGGGGCAGGGCCTCCACTTGGGCTCTGAGCGAGAGCCGGGGGTCTGGACCCCGAGGGACAACAGCCTGTGGCAGCAGCCACCATCCCAAGGCCACACGTGTTCACCCTTCTTCCACTGTGCCTGTGTCGGGACCCCAGGCCCATCAGGAAGGCACCACCACCACCTCGGGGCAACTCCCTATTCCTTGGGGGAGGCGCCCAGAGCTGGGCCCAGGGCGGTGAAGCGGGGAGACATGTGGGTATTTTTGCTTTTTCTTCTGGGAAGAATGAAAGGTCAAAATTTGAAGCAAAGGAAGGCGAGTTTTGGTAAGGCCTCAGTGCACCCAGGAATTAAGGAAGCATTTCTCCTCCTGGGAAGCTCTCCCTGCCCCGACTCCCTGCTCGGTCCTCTCCCTGAAGGGCCTAACATACACGGCAGTCAGCTCACCACCCGCCCTCGAGGCTGGTCTCTGCATTTCACTGGACCCACCGGGTGGGCCCTGCCCACAGCCTTCAGGGCTGGGGGACACGAGGCAGACAGTCACTGAGCATCTGTCTTATTTGTGGCGCATTCCTCTCCTCAGCCGCTGGCCTTTCCCTTCCTCCATAAAGCTCTCTGACATGGCGACTTACTGCTCTCACCCAGGGGATCTGTCTTAACCCTACACGCTGCCACCACCGACCCCGCGTGCGTGGCGCCAAGCAGGCGGCCTGGGCGTCCGGCTCACTCACCGTCCCGGGTCACCTCTATGACGTAGAGCCCTTCCTCGAGGCCGACGGCGATCCTGTCCCCGTCTGCGAACAACGTAAAGCGGTCAGTACCGGCGCGCGGGCCGTCTGCTTCCAAAGCGGCGGAGAAACTACCAGTTCAAATGGGCCACACCGCTGAGCCCACAGGCAGCCGGGACGCGGAGAAACGCACCCAGGATGGCGGCCGTGAGGACAGCCTTGATGAGGGGCAGCGAGCTGTCGTAGGCCTCCTGCGGGACGTGCACCACCAGGTTCCTCAGGCGGTTCTTGTGGAGGATGGCCTGCAGGCCTTCCAGGATCCCCACCCACTTCCTCTTTTCGTTCTCATTTTCCGTCAGAATGAGCAGCGAGCTGGTCTTAGAAGGTGTACCTAAGAGAGAGGCCGTCACCTTCACGACGGAAAACAAAACAGAGAAGAGCCGTAAGACAACCGGACACACCGAACCGACGCCACGCGGCCTGCAGGGGTGAGGGCGGGGGCTGCTGCCCGGAGAGCTCGCCTCTGCGGGCCGCCAGGGTCCTGGTCCAGCCACCCGCAGGCCGCGACAGCCTGGCTCTCACACAGCGCCCGCAGCCCGGCCTCGCCAGAGCTCAGGTGACTCGGCTCTGGCCAGAACTGCGGTTCACTGTTCACTCGAAAGCTGCCTTCTTGAATGCTCTGATCACAACTGAGAAACACTCTCAGAACACGTCGAGGGACAACAGGATTTCAAACAAACGACTTCCCTGTGGGCGCTCCCCAAACACTTACCGGGACACGGGACACCTTAGTCGCTATAAACCATCCTTTGGGCACACAATGACGGGATTCTCTGCATTGTATACAGAGACGGTTTCTGAAGAGACGTGATTTCACAGAAAGTGATCCATACACTTGGTTTTGTGGCCAAACTTCTCTGCACTTATAAAAATTCCCAGTGGAGGGGGAGGGGGTCCCCCATCTTTTAGAAGCTTCCTGATGCCACAGCATCTAACACTAGCTCAGCAGGGGACACTCCAACTCAGCCAGCAAGACCGCTGATAAGCAATGTCTACTAATTTCTCCCCGGCTTTGCTCCAGTTAATGGCCAGCAAGTCCTCAGGAGGGAGGCTGAATGGTCCATTTCATCTGTAGCCAACCGTGTGTCGGCCTCCAGCATCTAGCGCACTGGACTGGAGCAGCCGGGACACAGACCGAGGAGGGAGGACGGAGCGGGAGGGCCTGACCCTGGGGAGACAGGGCTCTGCTGTGTGCAGAGCAGGTCCGTTACCCAGTACGGGGAGGGGGACGGGCGACACGGGACACATCGACAGGTGTGAAGGATCTGGAGAAACGGGAGGTCCGCTCTGGATGTGCGCGAGCCCCTTGCTACAAGACAAGGAAATGCTCACAACACTCCTTTCACTTTAACCACATGGATTTTTTCTTTTCTTTTCTTTTTTTTTTTTGGCCGCACCACGTGGCATTCGGGATCTTAGTTCCCCAACCACGGATTGAACCTGTGCCCCCTGCAGGGGAACTGCGGAGTCTTAACCACTGGGGAAGTCCCCCTACGGACTTTTTATCATTAATGAAACGTCTCTAAAAAATCGGAAAGAAAACATACCCTGAATATACACGGAATATCTCGGCGTGAAGCGTGTATGACGTCTGAAGCCAGGACTGAGCTCACAGAGAACTCTTCATCTCTGGTAAGAAATAACACATTCAGAATATCAGAAAAGAGGCACGCACACAGGACTCTGTCCTCCACCCTTTAGGAACGGTATGAAAAAGGATACTTTCTAGAATACAAGGGAGGCTCCTCGCCTCCACCAGGATAAGAAAATGCTTATAATGACAAAGGCAACAAACAAAAGACAAGAATCTTGCATGCGTTTCAATGATTACGGATGACTGAGAATAAAACCACCTTCCTGAGTCACACTGTTCTATACTGTGCCAGACTGTTCCACAGGTACAAACATACCACCTCTTTGCTTTGGCCTGTACCTGGCTATAAACGGGAATAAAATGTGCTGAGATAACCACGGAATCACCTCCAGTTCGCTCTAAACCCTGGGCTACGGGCAGCGTTTCATCTCAGGACACCTGCCAGCGGTCTCGTCACTGCTGGGCCAGGGGCACACCTGTGTGCAGCGAGGGGTGAGCAGGGTCGCCCGGGGCCGCTCCCACATTGCAGGTGCCCAGCTGCTCACCCCTGCCCGTGGGCCCCCCGAAGACCGATGCTGGAGAACGAAGCTCCAGGCCAGGCCCTAGCCCCGGACACGTGCCATGCTGTGTGGCACTGGGGGTGGGTGACAGAGGGACGGGCACTCCACCTTGTGAGGAGAGGACGTGGCAGCAGCGACAGTAGCTCCGCTCGCCAGGCTCTGAGCTAAGCACACCCTGTCTATTCACTTGCTTAATTAATCTTCCCAACAACCCTAGGACCTCACGACGTTGCTATTATGTCCATTTCAGAGTTAACCACAGAGAAGGTGGGGAGGGAAGGGTGCTGTGCCTTTTTGTATGTGGATGGCAGGAAGGCATCTGACTAGAGATGGAAGCCCTAAGAGACGGTGCCACTCAGCAAACGCTGTGGCCACACGAAGACAAGGGCTCACGAGGACAGAGCACAGACCACCTCAGGCTGTCAGTGTGTCTCGGGGATCTTTTCTACTTGTTCTTGGGTACGTATTAGATGCCTATTTGGCAAATCTTTCAGGGCAAAAACATTCACAGCAGGAAAGTTTCTAGCAGGCACCTGTTTTTGGAGCTGCCCAATAACTAAGGGCGTGAAGGTAGAAATGGGGTTAAAGGCTACCAGGCAACAAACTCTCATTCTCAGACATGTAAGTCAAGTAAACCTCCTAGAACGAGGATCGACTACACCACACTGACCTGAGGTCTAGGACTTGGCTGGCCACGACGCCAGGCTGGGTGGACTTGCCCTCGGGCAGATCGTACAGAAAGAGCTTGCAGTCACAGACCACTGCGTAGGCCCGCTGCCACCCCTTCTTCACCCCGGTCGGCTTGGGGACCTGCAGATCAAAGTAACCATGTTCCTCTGGGCCGGACAACGGCAAGTGGAGGCGGCTGCTGTGCAGTGGTCGCTCCTAGCTGCTGCACGGCCAGTCCAGGCTGGGCCCAGGATGACTCGGGCAGTGCTGGGGAGGGGCTCTGCCCATGACAGAAGGTGGCGCAGGGGACAGTGCAGACAGCTCAACGAATGGGTGTGCTCACAGCAGACAGGGAGCAGCATGGAATGCCCACAGCAGACGGGGAGCAGCGTGGAATGCCGGGCCGGGCACAGCGCCTTCAAATGGCACTTGGCTTTGAAACCTTAAGTGCATCAGCCCAGGACGTGGGGAAGAGAGGCCCCAGCTGATGCTGAGTGTGTTTCTGGGGCGGGGGGTCCCTCAGGACCCCAGGAGGGGAGGGCTCCCAGGACCAGAGGGCTCCCAGGACCGGCATGTGGGTCGCTTCATGCAGCAAAGGGACCAATTTCCAGGGTAGCTGGGCAAGGCCGTGGGTCACCAGGCTGGGTCGCCTGCCTGGGCAGGCAGCGGGGGGAACGTCCTACCTTTACGTAGCCCTTGTAGGCTGTTCCTATGCCTCTCTGTACGTCCACACCAAGAGGCCGCTTGGACTGCTCGGGGGGTATGGGGCACACCTGGGGAGCGCTGTCCTTGCAAGACACGTGACAGGCAAATGAGCACACTGCGAAAGCACAGAACACACTGTCACACCTGCGCCCCCACAGCAGCAGTCGCCTCAGGCGTGCGTGGCGCCCCAGGAAGGAGACGGCTTTAGCGCAGTTCCTACAACGCTCAGGTGCGCTGGCATCGGGCAACGCTTCCACACACTCACGAGCACCCGCTGGGGGGCTGGCGCCTGTGCTCGGGGGCTCCGGCCCCAGGCTCGTCACAGTTCTCACCGCGGGACCTCGGCTGGCCTCGCATGCCCGCCCAGCCCCAGCGCAGGGCAAGACCACAACACAGAGGCCTAAAATGCTAACAATGACAAACTAGCAGAAAAGAGACCAGACAGTGGTGCGTATCTCTAAATGACTTGATAGTGGAAGATCGTAAAGTTCTTCTTACTCTCTGCTTTTCCTCATCCTGCAGGAGAACGGATGTGGACGGGACGTGGATGTTACCTTTTGTAACAAACAAGGACCAACAGACACCCTGGTCACCCCAGAGCAGCGCGCTGTCCACTGCAGCATGATCTCAACTCAGAGACCTTCACCGAGCACTTGTAAAGCCAGAGAAGGAGCATGTGCCCTGGGCCCCTCACGGCTAGGCTGCCCTTGGCCTTGCCGGCCTTCACCGTGACTCCCACGCCCGGCCCCTCTTGGCTCGCAGGCCGCACTCACCCTCACAGGCGTAGCCCTGGCGGATCAGCCCCACCATCAGGGAGGTGCAGTGGCTGCACTGCGTGGGGCTAGAGAAGGACTTGATGCTGAACTGGTGCGCTTTCGGCTGCAGGAAGAAAGTCAAGGTGGTGAGACATGGGCGGTGGGGACCGGGGACATGTCTGCTTGTAACCAAGCGTTCCAACAACTGCAGCGCACCCTGGAAAAGCTGAGCCACACGCTTTCACCACGACGTGCGCGGCTCCCGGCGTGACCCCACGCATGGAGCCTGAGCCAGAAAATGAGTCCACACGTGCAGCCTTCAGTGAGGACCCTCGCCGCCCACACCAGCGACGCTGGCCGGGCTGGGGCGCCGTGGTGACTCGAGCCCCTTGCCTGCCAGAGGCTCTGGGGCTGGCCTGGGCCGTGTTTTGGAGTGGGCTGCCACCCACAGCAGCTTGTTTCTCCCGGCAAGAGTCTGGAAAGACCCAATGCTCCTTGTCGGGAGAACAGACACAGGACGCCACCGACAACGGAATGAGAAGCCCAGCCAGCGTCCATGAAGCTTAACACGGCAAATGAAAGGATTCATTTCAGGGGCACGTGAAGATGTGGAACCATTTGTAGGAAGCAAGGGAGTGACCAACACAAAATCCAGAGAGCAGTCTGATCCCTGAGTCCACGAGAATCGCAGTCCAAAAGCCAAGCCGTTAGCTGGTCTCAAACAAAATCAAGCCCCCATCTCTAGCTGGCATGGCTGTCTGTGACTGAAGCCTTAAAAAAGACCATGTCTACGTTAAAGAAAAAAGAACATCTAGTACGTAAGGCCAGACACCTGCTAAGCTTGAAACCAGGGCCCTGTCACACCTCGAAGCCATGACCTACGCTGAACCCGGGCGTACTGACGGCACAGCTCTCCAAGATACGTTTACGAACAAGACAAGTTAGGAAGCTGCACACTGAGCAGAATTCCATTCACGCGGAGGAAGCAGTGCCTCCCATAAACCACGTGGACCTCTGAGGCCCAAAGTGCAGCCAGACAAATGGGAACGAATGTGGGGAAGGGACTTAACGGACACCGAGCGCAGAGTGGTTACCAGTGGACTAGGAAATGCGGTCTGGGGAGTGAAGACAGAGGGCCGGGGAGGTTAAACTCTGAAATCAGCTAATTAAAATGCACTCATGTCTCATTGGTTTAATCAAGAAAACACAGGGGGCTTCCTTGGTGGCGCAGTGGTTAAGAGTCCGCCTGCCAATGCAGGGGACACGGGTTCAAGCCCTGGTCCGGGAAGATCCCACATGCCGCGGAGCAACTAAGCCCATGCGCCACAACTACTGAGTCTGTGCTCTAGAGCCTGCGCGCCACAACTACTGAGCCCGCGTGTCACAACTACTGAAGCCCGTGCACGTAGAGCCGTGCTCTGCAACGAGAAGCCACCACAATGAGAAGGCCGCACACTGCAAGGAAGAGTAGCCCCTGCTCGCTGCAACTAGAGAAAGCCCGCACGCAGCAATGAAGACCCAACGCAGCCAAAAATAAACTAATTAATTAAATATATTTTTTAAAAAAAGTATAGAAAACACAGGGTCCTGATGCTTTCTGGATTACACACTACTCAGAACAAAACATTACTGTGTACGTGAAAATACTAAGTTCGTCTTATTTACACAAAAGTTGTCTAAATCTGAGAAGGCCCCCCGGGGAAGAGCAAGGTCCCTCCTACCTTTGGTCCCGCCAGAGCGAGGGTCTGTGTGGTGGGCAGCGGCACGGTGGGTGGCCTCTGAGGGGCCCGAGTCACGTCCTGGGGGACAAGTGGGGACAAGCGGGGACAGGTGAGCACTGTCCTAGCTCAGCACGCCTCTTACACAGCAGAACTGATTAATAATGAACAGTCCTGCATTTTAATTTACTAGATTGTTGAGACACCTGTCAAAGCAGCCCTCATCTGGCTGATGCTCTGACAGTAATTCTCAAACACAAGCCGGGCTTGGAGTGGCAAGCTGTGAGGCATCAGGGCAGCTTCTGTTCGAGGGCCCGTGAGGCGCGTGGATGTGGGGGCAGGGGGCAGACCGCAGGGCTCTCGGGGCGTCAACAAGGCAATACTCTCACCTCCTGCTGTTCTGTGGTTGCGGCCACAGAGACTGGTGGGGACGCCTCTGGCTTTGGAGCTTGTGTTTCTTGCTCACTAGTTGAGCTGGTCTGTGAAAACAAAGGCAGAGAAATACTGTGGGAATAAAAGAGCTTATTCTGCAGAATTTAGACTCTAACTACATGTTCTTTATTTATAAAGTGCATTTCCTTGGGGACCTAAGGTCCCAGCACTGGTCCTTAGTCCTGGGACGTCCCGCCACGGACCCCACCTCACTCACAGCTGCCCTACCTTCTCCGAGGCCTCTGCCCCCGGCGTTCTAAGGCTGGGGTGGCGACCGCGTGGGAGGGTGGACTCTGACAAGTCACAACAATCGCCAATGGTCTCACGCTCCAACTGCAGCCCGGACCCCCCCACCCTCCGGCCCAGCCATTTAAGGGCAGGAACAGGAGCTGCCAACCCTCTGAGGTCAGTCAGCAGTGATTTTACTGTGCACCCAGGAGCCCTGAGATCAAGCAGCCACGTGCTCCATAACCCCAACTCGGGGATCGAGAAAACGTACTAACGTCAAGAAAGGTCTATGGGGCTTCCCTGGCGGCGCAGTGGTGGAGAGTCCGCCTGCCGATGCAGGGGACACGGGCTCGTGCCCCGGTCCGGGAGGATCCCACATGCCGCGGAGCGGCTGGGCCCGTGAGCCGTGGCCGCTGAGCCTGCGCGTCCGGAGCCTGTGCTCCGCAACGGGAGAGGCCACAGCAGTGAGAGGCCCGCGTACCGCAAAAAAAAAAAAAAAAAAAAAAAAAGTCTATGGACCTGTGACCAGAAGTAGGAATTTCCCTGGAAGCTTTATGACACAGGGAAGTCATGTTCTGTTCTGATAACTCAAGATTCCCAATTTACTCCCACACTTTGAAGCTCAAGCTGCATTCTAAATCCACCTGAAAATGACTTCACATCCATGAGTGTTCCTGATTCTAACGTTTCCTCACCACCAGCAATTACGACTTACACAGATGCACATACACGGTTTACAAAGCTTCATACATGTGACACAGAAGTGGCTGGGTAGGTGCCTACGAGAGCAGTTTACAGCTTGCATTCCGAATCGAAATCCCATTGAACCAAATCAGAGAAGCACTTTCCTGTGGCTGGAATTAATCAGGCTGCTGTCTGGGGAGCCAAATTCAGATGGGAAGGCAGCACATACACAACAACACACACACAGCTGTGTGCTCCAACACCGGAACTCGTAAGCGACTCACAAGGGAAAGGCCAGATCAATTAGCTACAAATGTAAGCAAGTTTCTCCCATATGTAAGGCGCGTTACATGAGTTACAGTTCCATCTTTAGATAAATGAAGGGCAAAAGAACATTAAGTAATTTAATTTTAGCCGTGTAGCAGCCCCACTAGTTTCATTTCGTTGGTTAATTAACAAAAGGATGCGAACGAAGGAGGAGGAGAGGTGCACATCCAATGCCGCTCTGCTGACGTGAGTGAGGGCGCAGGGAGCCGGCGTGGGCAGCGGCCTCCTTCTTCCCAAGAGGCTGGCAGAGAGGAGGAGACAGAGCCCTCGGGTGCGACAGACAGGAGGCACAAAACCATCATTCCCGCCCAATAAAAACTTGCGTGAAAATGTACTGATTCACTCATTGTGGCAAACATTCCTAGCATAAACAGCAAGCTTAATACGGGGAAAGCAGAGGAGAAGCTTCAATCAGACATTTCTCACGTCTGGAAACCCTCCTAGCACACTCAAGACTCTGACCAAGGATTGTTTTCTTTCCATCAGTAAGTGTCCTTCCTACTTAAATCACAGGGTAGTGAGGGACTAAAGCATGAAAATGGCAGGGGTGCTGGCTGCACAGGATGAGGTTCAGAGGTCAGAACCCCTGCCGCCGCGCTGAAACCGCTCCGCTGGCCGCCCACGGAGATGCAAGGTCTGAGCCAGAAACCACCTGCCGCCTCACGGATCGCTATGCTGTCCACTAGTTTTACAGAAAAGCCACTGCTGTCCGCACCTCCCCCCATTAACAACCCCAGTCTTTGCTTCTCGGGAGTCTGTATCTGCCCCGACGACGGTGTCTGGCTGTGCAGGGCCAGGAGGAGGCACCAGGCTGAGCAGCGGCAGGTTCTGCACGTACCGCGGTTGTAAACGGTTGCATGTATTTGCCTCTTAAAAACTGAGGACTTCAGGGAAAAGGCAGCATCACAAATTTGATTTAAAAAACCCTCTTGACAGGTGAATGTAAACAGGTGTGTGCCCAGAATGGTGGGGGCAACACAGATCCGCCTGGATTTCCTAACGACTGATCTAGGCAAGGATCACGGTCGTCCGCTAACCCACGGGGACCGCTGATTGCTCCCAGGGCCCTTCCCGGGGTGGGGTCTCGTCTGACAGACACCACCTCCACCTAAGGGTCAAGAAGCTTAGCGTCCCCGGTGCTGAGCAAACTGGCCTCCACTCACGGGGAGAACACAGCATCTCCCAAGCAGAGTTCACATCAAGATGTTCAACCCACATCTAATCGAGGGGAAGAGTGGAGGCCTTCTACAAGAGAGCTGGTTTGCACACTACAAGAACATCAATGTTATAAGACACGAAGTGGGGGGTGGGGGGACAGGGGCACAGCTCCAGATTAGAGCAGACCAAAGACACACGAGCTCTGGCTCCTGAGCTGGAGGGAAGGCAGCTGTGCGCTGCGGCATCAGTGCAAACCATCCCCGCGTGGTGACGGCACTGTGGATACGCAGGGGAACGTCTTCAACTCAGGAAAGAAACGCTGCAGTACTGAGTGTATTAGGGGTCATGATGCCTGCAACCCACACTCAAATAGCTCAGGGGAAAAAGGTCCATGTGCATGTGGGGAGAGAGAGAGAGAGAGAGAGCAAGTGCAGCAACATGCCAGGTGAGAGATACATATGTTCACTGTACTATTCTTTCAACTTTCCTGCAGGTTTAAAATTTTCTAATAAAAAGTTAGAAAACAAAAGCAATGGCAAACACATCAGAAGTCCCATTAATGAGATTTCCTTTCACTAGCTTCCCGTTGCGGCTTGCTTTACGGGGCTGCTGGGAAGGGCCTATCCCTGCAGTTTTGCAGAGACCGTCCTGCCTCCACAGAGTGATGTGAAGAATGCGCAGCTGAAGAGGAGGGAAGCGGGATCCACTCAGACCAGCAGCCACTCCCGAAGCTGGAGGGGCTGCTCTGGGTTCCTCCTGTCCGGGGCGGGTCTCCCTGAGCAGAGGCGATGAACTCCAGCACCAGGACCGCAACAGGGGCCCGGGCCGGACTATTCTTGCAAGCCACCCACCTCCGCCCCGGCGAGGCTGCACCGTACTGAAACGGGAACATGACCGGCTCATTCTTCACCGTGAGAACTTGTGGTTTAAAAACTGCCTGAAATATTCAGCACACAGGCAGAGGCCGGTGTGGACTTCCTCCCGGAAGATGCCAAGAACTCTCTTACCCTCCACCTAACTTGAGGGGCCTCTCTGTGAACGCCTCAAACACCCTAACTGCTTCCAACTGTACACGTTTAGCCCCTGGTCAATTGCAGGATCAGCATAGCTGAGCTAAACCGCCCGGGGCCAATGTACTGTGGGTTTGCGGCCCTGCAGGTAGTCAAATCACAGTAACTGATTTCTAACTCTTCATCAATTCATCTGTCACTGTAAAAAAACAATTACTTACTCTAAACGTCAGATCGTGCGCAAGAGGTGCAGTGTTGAAGTACTCAAAAATGGAATCCTGAAAATCTGGAAGCTTGAGTCCTGTGAGAACAAAACGAGGCCAGTCAAGGTAAAAAACTTAAGATGCAAAGACCCAGTGTCACCGAGATATCAATTCTGTCAGTTAATGATAAATCTGAGAGAGTAACCGAGGAAAACTATCCGGAAATCTCTAAAAATGGGGGGGGGGGGGGAGGAGACCTACCAGATGCTAAAGCAGATTCACTGAAGCATCTCTAACTAGAATCGGGGGGCATCGCCCATGGACAATGAGCAGGGGAGAAAATCCAGGAAGAGCCCCCGCACCCACGGTAATGAAATCTCAGCTATGGTAAGACCCACATCTGAAATCAGTAGCGAGGGGAAGTTTTTAATAACTGGTACTGGACAACTAACTAGCCACAGGAAAAAGATAAAACGGGGTCCGGCCCTCAAACTGTACATCATAGTAAATTCCAGATAAGTCAGTAATCTAAATGTTAAAAGTGAGACTATGCAAGCATCAAAGGAAGACATGGGCGAATTACTTGAGCAACTGGGGACATGGGGGTATTGCCCTGTAACTCAAAAAAGGGAAAAAACTGATAAATTTGACACACACAAGTTAAAAAACAATAAAAATACCTTACGCTTGGCAAAACAAAAATAACAACAGCAAAAAACCATGATAAACAAGGACAAACTAGGAAAAATATTTGCAACTTCTGTCAAACAGAAGGTTCTAGTCCTCAATATATAGAAAGCTTCTAAGAAAAAGCCACAACCTGAATTATAAAAAATGGGCAGAAAACACAGATACATAAGTCACCAGAATAAGAAATACAAACAGCCCTCAAACACATGGAAAGGTGTGCAGTCTGGCTCATAATAAGAAAAAATGCAAACGCGGTGCTACTTCTCACCCATTCAGAGTAAGATCACACTTTGTAGGCGAGGCCCTGGGGCAGGAACGCTCGCCTGCACTGTGGCGGAGACACAAATGCACAAGCGTCGGAGCAGAATCCAGCACAGCTGAGGCTAAGTGTATGCGTGCTTAACCTCTGACTGGCAATCCCACTTCTGGAAACCTAGCCCCAAAATGCACGGACAGAAACAGAAAACGCTAATATGCACACGGCTACTCACCGCAGCACTCTGTGATAGCAAGAGACCAGAATAGCCCAACACCCAGCAGGGTGCTGTGCTGTGCTGGGCGAAGGGTCCGGGACCAGCTGAGGGCTGTGGCCTCGCCTGAGCACAGAACAGAGCAGGGCAGGCCTTTGTGAAGTCATGGGGGACACAACTGTCTAATTATACAGCTACAGGTATTTGCTTTATATTTTCAAGGTGAAACAAAGGAAGAATAAACCAAAAACTGTGGCTACCTTTGGAGAAGGCATCTTTGAACAAACTCTACTTCAGAATTTGGACTTTGGAATTATGCTAAGTGCTTTCTTTATGTAACTAAAAACTATTAAACCTAAAAGAAATGAAATGTAAAATAAAACCATTTCATTAAAAAAGGTTTGTATTTAAATCATTCAGGGGCTTCCCTGGGCGGCGCAATGGTTAAGAATCCACCTGCCAATGCAGGGAACACAGGTTCGAGCCCTGGTCCGGGAAGATCCCACATGCCGTGGAGCAAATAAGCCCGTGCGCCACAACTACTGAGCCTGCGCTCTAGAGCCCGTGAGCCACAACTACTGAAGCCCACGTGCTGCAAGCCACAACTACTGAAGCCCATTGTGCTCTGCAACAATGAGAAGCCACCGGGATGAGAAGCCCACGCACTGCAATGAAGAGTAGCACCCCCTCTCAGCAACTAGAGAAAAGCCTGTGCACAGCAACGAAGACCCAATGCAGCCAAAAATAAATTAAAAACAAAAAATTCAGACGCGTTGATTCTAATTTACCAGTATCTGCTCTAAACTTTTCTTCCATCTTCTTCTTCAAAATTTCCATTTCTTCTAATAATTCTCTATTCTTGGCTTCGGAATCCTTTAGTTTGCTAAAATAAAAAATAAACAGCTTTAAGTGCCCAGAGCCCATGTCATCTCTGTGCTGGCTCAGAGAGTGTCAAGATGTTGGGGGGTGGGGGGAGGGTGTTTAACCCAGGTGCCTGGGAAAGCGGCAGGGCAGGCACGACAAGTACCCCTGTTCATACACGTCAAAACTGCAGACTCTCATGCTCTCATTTTTTCCTTAAAACACTAATAAGCACAGCCCCCAGGAGGTGAAGCGCTCCCACATACCCGCGCACCTATAGGTCCGACTGAGCACCGACTAAGTGCCCGCCCCCGGGTGGCCCAAGGCCCCGCAGGCACCTTTCAAAGGAGAGATTCATGTCCTTGACCTTCCTCAGCTCCTCCTGGACGAGCTGTTTGGCCCGGATCTCCGCCTCTAGAGCTGACTGCAGTTCCAGGCGTGCAGACATGTCCAGCTTCTGACTACGGCGAACTTTCCAAAGGGGATCCTGTAGAGATCAGTTCAAATATTAAAAATACATTCTTAAGCTATTTACTTGTTTAACAAAATTAATGCTAACAAATAAGTAATTCATCTTCTTTTAATCTTAAGCTTTTATTATATTTAAGTATCAACTCTCAGATGTTAAAGTCCATGGGATCCAATTTTAGTGTTGTGACTTTTTTCTTAGAGGTCTTCTAGAGAATAAAATTGACGGGTTTTTTTTCTCTAAGAATAAAACTGACCCTGCAGTGTGATTTCTACAGGGCTCCGCTACACTCTTCTACAAATTTAAGTTACATTCTAGGATCACAGTTACCTTATTTTTCCTACGTCTTGAAACGTTGTGCTATTTCATCATCTTAGTAACTATGTCATTACTCATCAGTTATTCCTACCTATGATAAAACACTAAAATAATAACAGAAAGGAAGAATGCTGTAATGACCTAGAAGGTTGAAGCCATAGTGAAATAAACCAGCTTGAGGACAGCATTCTTCCATTTTCTTATTGAGCTGTCTAATGTATCTCACCGACTTTCAAGAGCATAAGAGAAATCTGAAGAGATTATCTTGCGGACTTTTTCTTAAGGCTTTCACTGAATACGGTTAAGAATTCTTCATTTTTCCTCCGTAACAAGAAAGAGGAGAAAACGGAGTGAGAGAGATGGCTCACAAGCAGAAGAGTGTACGGAGGAGCGGGCAGGGCTCCATCTAGCGGTGACAGCGGGACCGATAAGCTGAGAGAAGGCTCAGGGGATCACATCCTAGGGGAACTTTCTCAAGAATGGATAAGTGAACAGACAACACATTTCTAAGGACAATACACTTCTAAGGACATTCTCATCCAGTTAGTCCTTCAACACGAAGAACTACCCACACTGTATTTTGCAACAAGAATCTCAACGGGGGCTTCCCTGGTGGCGCAGCGGTTAAGAGTCCGCCTGCCAATGCAGGGGACACGGGTTCAATCCCTGGTCCGGGAAGATCCCACATGCCGTGGAGCAACTAAGCCCGTGTGCCACAACTACTGAGCCTGTGCTCTAGAGCCTGCGAGCCACAACTACTGGAGCCCACATGCCAAAACTACTGAATCCTGTGTGCCTAGAGCCCATGCTCTGCCACAAGAGAAGCCACCACACCACAACGAAGAGTAGCCTCCGCTCGCCCCAACTAGAGAAAGCCCACGCATAGCAACGAAGACCCAACGCAGACAAAAATTAATAAATAAATTAAAAAAAAAACTCAACAATCCCATTTTGCTAAAAGGACATATTCTTTCATCTTTTATGAGGTTTGTGCACAAACTTTATTTAATGCAGTTTATAAATGCCAGTGTACTTGTAAACATGACTGGAAGAAAAGAGAAAAACAGAAACAAAAAAATTTACTGCTCATTCTAATTGGTGTTTGTAAATGTAAAAATGAAAATGTTCTCCAATCATGGAGCGAAGAACACAGCGGTAGTTTTTCTTTCAATAAAATTATGAGCTGTCCCTGTTTTCAAAAGTATTGTGTTCTGGACATTCCTGGTGGCACAGTGGTTAAGAATCCACCTGCCGATGCAGGGGACACAGGTTCGAGCCCTGGTCCGGGAAGATCCCACATGCCGTGGAGCAACTAAGCCCGTGCGTCACAACTACTGAGCCTGCGCTCTAGAGCCACAACTACTGAAGCCCGCACGCCTAGAGCCCATGCTCCACAACAAGAGAAGCCCGCGCACCACAACCAAGAGTAGCCCCTGCTCACCTCAACTAGAGAAAGGCCGCACGCAGCAACGAAGACCCAACACAGCCAAAAATAAATAAATAAATAAAAACAAAATAAAAAATGTATTGTGTTTTGGTGACAGAAGCGCAAGAAGAGTGAGAGGTCAAGGATAAGCTGGAACCTATCAGAGACGGACTCCTGAGGTTCAGCGTCTACAAGCCGCACGTGCTCCAGGCCCTGTGGGACGGGGGCCAGCAGTTCAGTCCACCCAAAAGTACTGGCCCCCCAACCTTGGTAAACATACCTTCAAACCAGGAAAACATGGAATAAAACTGTGCGTTCACTAAGTTTAATTCTAGCCAGAATCCTAATGAAGTTTTGTTCCTCTTCACCTTTATTCTGACTTTGTGAATTATTCACAAAGTAACTCACACATGTGTATTTTAACAAGGGTAAATGGTGGAGGAGAGAAGGGGGCGCGAGCTGCTGCACGGGGACCAGCACCACCAGCCCAGCGCTCAGAGTCACACAGGCTGCTGGACAGACGGACAGACCTACACACTAATAAAGCAAACCTCCTCGACGGCAGAATCCCATCCTGCTAAGTTAAGACTGCACCACAGAGCCTGCTACTCAACAGTGATTTGCTAAATGAATGAATGGTATCAAAGTAATCTGTGATCTCCTGACGCCCAACAAGATGCCAGCCACACAGAAGCCTCCCACGTCACTGAATTACCTGCACGTTCACATTTGGAGCCACCTATGATCCCCCAGCAACAGAAGTGCGCATTTCAGACCCAGACCTACCAGTGTCCTTGACCCCAGGCTGGAGCTCCTCAGCGCCTCGAGTTCTTCGGTCATCTTCGAAGCCAAGGCCTGAAGATAGCCCCGGGCATCCTTCTCGTCGCTGACCCTGGAGGGGAACAGCCATCCCGTGAGCCAGAGGTGCCCACCACCCCTCCTCAGGACACGGCGGCCCAATGCCATGTCACCCTCCAACACCCGTGACGAGCCCACACCCTGTTAGGGGAGGCCAGTCCCAGCTCGCTCTCTGGGGCTCCTGGGCCTTCGTGCAGCCGTGCTTCCCAGAAGCTCTGCCTCCGTTTCAGCCAGGACATGCGGGGCGGGGACCAGCACGACCCACACCCTCGGGGACTTGGTGGTGCTGTTTCTCCACCTTCAGTCCAATATCATGATCACGGGACAGAACTGCTGCCCCCAGACGGTACCGATTTGGGGGAAACAGGCAAGATCTGTAGGGTTAGACCTCAGAGACACAGTGTGAGGTGTGAAGGAGGAGGTGGCAGCTGGGGAAACCACGATGGGGGCGCCAGCTGGGCCGCACCGCGGGGCTCGCCGTGCACGTACCACTGAATGATTTCCGCGATCTGGGCTTCCCAGTGGGCAACCGACTCCTTCTTGGCTGCCAGATCCTGCAGGTCATCCTCCAGCTGTCTGTTCTGAGCTGTGAGTTTATCCACAAAGGAACAAAGCTGAAATTAAACAATTGTAACACACAACTCATTACTGGGCATCCTCAGCATTATGAAAACTACAAGTCCTTTTGAATTTTGAAAGTTTTCTTTAATCGTTATGAGAGTTTCCCAAACGAAGTTTCCAATGTGGACTTTCTGATCATATCAAACTTAAGTCACGTTTCAATACGAATCTTAACATCAAAGTGATTAGAGCTACTGGTTTCAGGTAATTAGCAGCTTGTAACCAAATGAAAACATCCCACTTAAAAGATCAAACATATTATTACTTCACTTAAAAATTAAAATACTTAAAACACCAAACTTCTAAGACTCAAGAACGAAAAAATTACAGCATCCACAAAGTAACGGTTCAGATCCTTTAAATCACCTTTTCGTTTTCTGCAGTTAATTTCTTGTTTTCCTCAAGCAGCATCGCCCTTTCTCGTTCGTACTTGTCTTTGACTGTGCCCACGGCCTCCTCCATCTCACTGTGCCTGAGAAGGCAGGAGAGATTTTAGGGGTTCCTGACTTTGCCAACGCTCCTCCCCGGGCCCGGCGCAGCCCGAGGCCTCTGCGCCGCGGGGCTGTGCGGACTCACCGCTCACGTTTGGACTTCTCTAACTTGTCCTTCAGCACCAGGACCTCCTTCTGCAGGGCCAGCTGCTGGCTTTCAGAGTCGTGCACCTCTTTCTTCACATTCTTCACCTCCAGCACGTGGGAGGCCTCGCGTCTCACCAATTCCTCTTCATAAAACAGGACTTTCTTCTCAAGCTCAGATTTTATCTTGGAAATCTCCTGCTGATGTTCTAAGGCGGCACCTGGCCCACGGCCTCCTTGCTTCATCTGAAGATAAAGGTTGGAATAAATTACAAATCTCTGCGCCCTCCTCGAGGCTCAGGCATCACCCCGACCACGGCAGACACTTGCAAGCGCTTCTTCCTCTGCCCTGCCAACAGACACCGGTCCTTCTAACAGCTGCAGGGCAGGCTTTGGTGGGGGCGGGGGTGTGTGTGTGTGTCTGCCCTGGGAGGGGTAAGCCCAGATCTGCCTGAGACCCAGAGGCTCCGTCTCACACTCTGATACGAATGGTTCTCAAGGTCTCCTCACGCTGTCCGTTCATTCACGCAACAATATTCTCTGGAGGGCTGACCGTGTGCCAGGCACCCTCCTGCTAACAGGGTCACACGGGGTGGTGACGTGGGAAGTGAGCCATCAGGCTAGGAAGGTCTTCATCACGGGGGAGGCGGGGGCTCAGCCAGGGCAGAGGCACTGAGTGAGGGGAGTGGGGGGACAAGCTGCAAGTGTCTGAAGAACAGGAGGAATCGGGGGGCACGAGGGAGGAGGTCAGGGTTATTCGAGCGCTGCGGGAAGCCATCAGAGGGCATTAACGACATGACGAGCTTTGACTTTGGTGTAACGAGCTGCTGTGTGGAGAGCAGACTGCAGAGGGCACAGAAAGGGACGGGGAGACGCAGTCACAGGCCGCCGAGTCCGGGCAAAAGGTGTTGCCCGTGGAAGCAAATACGACGGGGAGAAGCTGACACCTCGGGGATGTGTACTGGGGGGACAGGCCAGGTGTGAGGGCGAGAGAAGACCCATCGTCTGCATTTCACAGAGGAAACCCAGGCTCAGAAAGTGGAGTCCCGGATCTGAAGTCTCGCCAAGCCCATGAGGAGCCACTACAGCCCTCCCCCGCTCCCCCGCCCCTCCCCAGCCACCCCACTGCCCCTGGCCCTGGACGAGGGCCCCAGGCCATCAGCCCGGCTCTTCCACTGCCAGCAGCAGGACATGGGCTGTAAGCTTTTACAGAAACTGACTCCACCGAATTTAGAAACCCAGACACAGAGAAAGCATGAGGCGTCAGTTTGCTAGGGCTGGCTCTAGACTGCCGGAAACATTTACACAAGGAAAGAAACGAAGGAACCTGGTTTTTAAAGGTGAGAAGCTCCCATAAGCTTTACATCGCGTTCCCGGCCCCCCGCCGCCCCCGCCCCACGCCAGGTCTTGTTGGAGCCCTGACAAGCGCATCGTTTAAGGTGACTCCCGCCCGGCAGCCGCTAAGGATAAGAGTCTGCTCTCTCAGTAAGAATAAAGACCTAACCGAGCACTACCTTGAGGGCTTCAAGCTCACTTTCTATTTGCTTGGAGAAGTTCTCGCTGTGCTCACGCAGCTTGCGCTCCTTGGAGGCCTCGGCCACGGCGTCCTCAAGCTGAGCTTCCAGCTAAGGAAGGAGAACAGCACTTTTTATCAACACAAACCAGCTGCACTGCGGCAGCTAGACCTTTACCCAGAAGGAACTCTAAGCGAACGAAACCTTGTAACTCTTCGCTCTTCATCAGATTTTGATCATAAAGTAAAGGCTGAGAAATACACTTCAGGACTTAACTGGAATGGCTGGTTAGTAATAAAACAAGTTTAAATTCTAATTTAAATTGATACTTTGAAACTATATTTCAAGAAAAGATACCAGTTTGTGAAAACAAATACTCCAATACCTGTAGGATACAGGTTCGGGGTTTTTTGTTTGTTTGTTTGTTTTTTAATTTTACTTATTTATTTTTGGCTGTGTTGGGTCTTCGTTGCTGCCCGCGGGCTTTCTTTAGTTGTGGTGAGCAGGGGCTACTCTTTGTTGCAGTGCGTGGGCTTCTCATTGCGGTGGCTTCTGTTGTTGTGGAACACGGGCTCTAGGCGTGCGGGCTTCAGTAGTTGTGGCTTGCGGGCTCAGCAGTTGCGGCTCGCGGACTCCAGAGCGCAGGCTCAGTAGTTGTGGCGCACGGGCTTATTTGCTCCGCGGCATGTGGGATCTTCCCAGGCCAGGGCTTGAACCTGTGTCCCCTGCATTGGCAGGCGGATTCTTAACCACTGCGCCACCAGGGAAGTCCCAGATTCATTTTTTTTTAATGGAAGACTTGAAACATACACAAAAGTAGATAGAGTGGTATAATGAAGCCCATGTGCCATGACCCGACATCAAGAGGTAGCACCCTGGGCCTGCTTCAGCTGCATGGCTATTCCCCAATCATTTTAAAGCAAACCCCAGACACAGTATCATTTCACCCAGAACTGGAATGGTCATGCTTAATTAGGGGTTCACTACAAAGAGTTACAGTTGGCTAGAACTACAAATGTACTGGGGTTGCAAAATCAACTGTCTAAGAAGAAAACAAACAGGCATTCTGAGGCCGAAGGACAAAGAGCCCTGGACATGAAGGAACAGGAGCACATGCTCTGCGCCTCCCACTCAGTTTACCGAGTAAACCCAACAGAATGTTAAAGGAAGGGTTGTGGGCAACGTGTTGCCTGTTGGTAACAGAACGTTTGAAATCATCTCGGGCAGCAGTTCAAAGTGGGGTCCTGAGGCCCTTTCAGGGTCTGCAAGGCCCTTCCCCTTCTAAGTCCCTACCTTAGGAGCTGGGCTTTCTTCATGTACATTATACAAAAAAGCGTATTGCTCCAGACAATGGAGAAACAGATATAAGAACCTGGGTGTTTTCTATTAAGTCAGACATTAAAGAAAGGCATAAGCATGTTAAAAATGCCACACTTCTCACTATATTTTAAAAAACTGGTCACTTTTCATAAAGATGTTATTTATGTTAACATGTAATGAGTCTGTTGTTATACTGAACATTTTTTCAGTTTTAATTTCTAACGTGGTAAACACTAAGACCTATAACCACACAAACAAAAGCCCTTCGGGGCCCTCAGCGATTTCTGAGTGTCAAGGATTCCGAAGCCAGTCTCAGGACCGCTGCTCTGGGGCAGCGGCATTGCGCACCTAGAAGCCTCCGTGTCTCCTGAAGCCATGCTGCGTCACATCATGACGTGTTTCTACGGTATGTCTTGTTCGTGAATACCCTCTATTCTGCTTTACAATTTTAGTACTACAGGAACTTCTTTTAATAACTTCACAAATAGGGAACAAGGGCTGAGAGCTACAAAACAGATGCTTAGCAAAGCGGCTACTTGGCTTCACGTGAAATTTAAGATCCATTGTATCTTCAAGTGATTTACGTGACGCAGCCTAAGCTCCCAAAGCTGTTTTACTGGGATCACCCAGGCGCCCCACCAGCGTCCCCTGAAGCCCCGAGAAGCTACCTCCTTCCTGCTCTTGTCGGCCCTGCGGGCCTCCTGCCTCAGCGCGTCCATCTTCTGCACGGCCGCCTCCACCTCCTCCTCCCGGTCCCGCAGCTGCCGGGACACCTTCTGCTTCTGGGACCGGAGCTCGGCCATGCGCTCGTTGAGCTCTGAGAACTCCTGCAGGGCCAGCTTCCGCTGCTGGTGGGCGTCTTTCAGTTCCCGGGCCTGGGACTTCAACCGCTCGGAAGCCTCAATCAATTGCTGAACACAAAAGAGTTAAATTACAGATGGTTTACGTTTGCCTAACGAGGACTGGACTGGAAGGCGGGAAGCGCTGTCGTCCACAGTATTAAGGGGTTAAAGTGACAGCAGATCTGGTTACAGGCTGTAGCCACAGCCCTGAGAACTGACCTTCCTGGAAAAAGCCCTTTGTTTGTCCCAGCGCAGCCTGAAGAAGCCCACCTGAGACCAGTGAGACCCTCCTATGATGTGAGCAGCTTGCTCACAGAGGCAAGTCTGGCCCAGGAATTTCGACCTCTCCCCTGTGTCATCCACGCAATCACCAAGCGCGAATCTGGTCGCCAATGTGCTTACTTAAACCCAGCAGATCAGACAAGAGCACATTATATACAGAAGTGCTTAAGATTTCAATCAAAGTAAAGAACATAAAAACAATCTGCTCCCTGCAGCCGATCCCTTGACAACTGGGCTGCTCGGTCACCGTGGCACCTGCTGGCCTGCGGCTGGAAGCAGCAGGATCTGAGCAGGCTGGAGGGCAGCTCCCGCCACAGGGAAGAGAGGCCCCTGTGGACCCGCCCACTGCAAGTTTCTCCAGCCCACCTGCGCCTCTGAGAGGAAGCCCTGCAGGTGGTACGATACCACGGGGAACGGAAATCCTGCTCGATTCAGAAAACAGACCCCAACCACAGGGTCAACAACCGAGTGTACCTTAGGAAACATGGTCCTCACCGGTGTGAACATACTGCTGTCTGGACACAGCTGGAAGTGTCTCACTGAAAATCAACGTCATAAAGGAGCTATGGCCTCTTTCGCAAAGCCTTGCCAGAGCTGCAGGCCGGGCAGGAAGGACAGGGACTCTGGCTCGGGTGAGGACACGCGCCCTACGCCAGCTGGGTCAGCGCAGGGAAAGCCCTCAGCCCTCACACGGGGATGCTGCCCGCTCAGCAGGCCCGTGTCCGAGGTTAAAGACGACGACCGGGAAGTGCGCCCGTGGAGCCACGGCGCTGAAGAGCCCCCGCGACCACGACTGGCCCCACGGTAACCGGGCGCCAGTTGGGCTCCGTGTGAGCCTCGGCAGCAGGGGCCAGGATCTGCACGCAGGCGAGGGGCCTGGACATCCTCGAACACGCGCACGGACTCAACCTCACACTCTGCAAGATCACGTAAGCCTCTCTCACGCAAACGAGGCCTCTTGACTACCTTGTGGAAATCCTCCTTTTCCTGCCGCACCAGGCGGTACTGCTTCTCCAGGCCTTTCAGTCGATGCGTGGAATCCTCGTGCTCCTGGCGAAGAGTCACCGTGTCCTCAAGCTGTCGCTCGAGCCTATTTGAATCTGAGCAAAAGAGAAAAGAAAGCGTATTCCCTTACATGCAAAACTTTGTGATCTGACCTACTGACAGGGAATTATTTAATAATCCCAAATGCCCTCGAGGCTTTTTTGACATTCTCTCTCAGGCACGCACGTGGCCGCCTGCACACCTGAGCAGACCCAGCAGACTTGGCTCTGCCCCTCTGTCTACGCACCCTTCCCCGGGACCGTGAGCCCCAGGGCGGCATGCGCCTCTCTGTCGCGCCCTTGCTCCCTGTGTGCGCCAGCACAGTGCAGCCGAGTGGTGCAGGAGGGTTTTAGTAAGTAATGGACTCAATGGAAGCCCTTTTCTGGATCGGGATAGTGGGTCCCAGATAGGAAACAGACAGAAGGCAATTGACTCGGGTTTGATTTGAGATGAGAGTCAAGTGCAGCAGCAACCATGTGTCAGGTAAACGGTTAAGACTTAAAGGTGACTTGAGTCTTCAGGAAGCTCTGATAACCTAGGAACCACAAAACACACACTCTCGTGACAATAGAACCAGCATCTAAAACACTGGAAAGTGAGTATAGCCACTGAGGGAAGCTTCAGAAAGGAAAGTTATGGCAATTCTGTCTTAGAGTGACAAAGAGGAGAATTAAGAGAGAGAAATGCAAAATATTCTGAGAGTTTATGCATAAAATATTAAGAACTGATTCTAGCTGTAACTATAACATTATAGTATTAGAGTTAAGCAAGTTGGAGAAATGATTTTAAATAAGCTGGCAAAACACCAGAACTCTTTGCTAAAGTTTAACCTTTTTCCCCTGCTTTTCCATCCAATGAAAAGGACTCTGAAACTTTTCTTGGCAGAGACGAATGCCCAAGAACAGAGACTAAGCAGTTTGACTTTAGAACACTTACCTGCTATTTTGTTCTTCAAACGTTCGATTTCTTCGTTCAGCTTTTTGATCTCTTTATCCCGGGCTGAACTGCCCAGGGCCCGGGCCGAGCCGTGGAGGGACTGGACGGTCTGGGTGGACTCTGGGGAAGAGACACACATGAGTGCAGGCCCACGGCAGCGGCAAGCAGACCCCACTGCAGAGGCCCCGCTGCCACTCACCCTGCAGCTTCCTGCTCAGCTCCAGCCTCTCCTGTTCCAGCCTCCGGATCCTCCTCTCATAGGCTTCAACCTGCAGGCTGTTCTCCAAATCCCGCTGCACACCCTCGTCTTTGGTTAACGTACTGGACTGCATTATGCTCTTCAGAGAGCCCCGGTCAGAAAAACAGCTGCAAATAAAGCAACAGGGTTTTCTGATCTACTGAGAATTTACAGTGATTCCATTAGCATTTAAAAACTTCCTGGGGTAAAAGATAAGCCTTTTTAAATTGGCAAACAAAAACACTTGTGAAAAGACTTTATTGTTTATGGAGCCAAAATTAGACAAGAGTCTTCCTTCCTGCAAATGACTGGGTGACAACGGGCAGCGAAGAGGGACGCCCTCAGAGCTGGTCAGAGACATTGCCTCTGCAGGGGAGGGGACGTTAATTTCTTTCTTTCTTGTTGAAGTACTGTTGATTTACAATGCTGTGTTAGTACAGAGCATAACTTCTAAATCATCGCGTCCACTCAACCAGACACTGAAAAGAGAAGGCCTTCTGCACGAGGAGCTGGGCTGGTGGGGCCTGGCTGGGCTCAGGCAGAGGCTTCCCAGGACGCTCACCCTGGAGCCTGCAGCGAAGTGAGTCGGCGAGGGCACGCTGGCTCCACGCTGACTGGAGACGGTTCCTTCAACCCTCCGGGGCTCATCTTCCCCCGAAGACTGAACACCCTGTAAGGTTCCTTCAATTCCAGCACTCTCACCAGCACAGATAAGCTCCTCACCAACGACCAGCCGACTCACAACACACAGACTAAGGCCGAGGATGGTTCTCTCCATCAGAGCTTAACTCGGGGACAGGTTACTTAGTTCCTCTTGCATTTAACGTGACAGTGACGTCAGGGACGTCTCTGAGTCCTACGACGCATGCAGCGAGGCACCCACCGCGCACGCGCAAGCACACACACACTCACAGGAGGGGCTGGCTGGTGTTTCTCAAAGGTGGCCCGAGGGTGCTGTGCCGGCTGGCACTGCCGGGGTCCGGGGTCCGTTCCAGGAGGAGGTCCCTGGACCCAACCCAACACACCTGAGCCTCGGTCGCGGGGACGGGGCTGGGATCCACAGGTGTGATAAGCACCCAGTGAACCGAATGCAGTGGAAGGTCTAGCGCCTCTGCGGAGGGGCTAATAAATCAACACGCCCAGCACGCCCTGGAACGCCTCCTTCTTGGCTGGAAGGCATGTACCGTAACTTGGGCTTGCGTGCTGTTTAACTCCGGCATCCACACCTAAAGAGAGTTTCTACAAGCTTGAGCACAAGTAGCCCTCTTCTGCAAGGAATCTGTACCACTTCAGGCACCGTGGCAGCTCCATTTGTTTTATTTTACCCGCCTTTCTTCCTAACCCCTCTCTTCTTGGCCCAGTTTCCTTTTAAAAGCAAGTTAGAGCGTCTCCGGCAACGCAAGTCTGCCAGAGGCCCATTCGAGACAGAGGCCGATGCAGACAAACACCAGCCGGGGCTCCCGGGGCTGGAGCCACACGTGGGGCTCGTGCTCTCAGCTCTGGTGGGGACTGTGCTGCAGCCCCACCCATGGGAGCGACGGGGCCGTGGCTAAGAGCCCTGCAAAGGCGAGTGGGCACCCTGATGAAGATGGCGCTCAGCCGGGCGTGAATGGACACCGTGCCACTAACTGCGGCCACTGATGTCCCGGCGGCACAAACCCTGCCAGTGCCGATGGCCTACAGAGATCAGGCGCCAGCAAGCCACGGCCCGAGGGCCAAACCCTCTCGAGCCTGCTTTTGTACCTCCCATAAGTTCAAAATCGTTTTTACGTTTTTAATGGGTTGTTAAAAAAGAAAAGTATACAACAGAGATCTCAAAGCCTAAAGTATGTGCTACCAGGCCCTTTATGGAGAAAGTCTGCCGACCCCGCTATACGTGGCATCACGTGCAGCACCAGGTGTGCACTTCTAAAGGACAAAGCCATGTGGCGCTCCCGTAAGCACAGCCCTCTCAGCACTCGGACTGCTCACCCCCCCGGGGGGGAAGGCTCCTGCTCTGCAGCTGAGCGATAAATGCTGACATACCTTTCCGTGGTGAATGTAAAACCGATGAATGGCAAATGTAATCCAGAAAAGCCCGTATGAGAACCAGGAGGTAATATTTCCTGCACAAGAACACACACAACATAAACGAAATTATGTTCAAACAAATGGCAAACAAGGGAGAAAAAGTATTACCCCAGGATGAACTCAAGAGTGCAGCGGGGAGAACGGAGGGCGCTTCTGGAATGTTGCCTCCATGGTGCCACCTGCATGGGGCCGGGTACCGGCAGGTCCACTTCCCGCTCCTGGCAGGGGCCAAAGCGTGACGCAGTTAAGGGGATAAACCCACTGCTTCTGATGATCATAATGGCACGGGTCCAACTTGGATCAGGCTGCTGACTGTGAACCTTCTAAAGCGGCAGGATCCCCACTCACCGTGAGCCTGGGCAGGGAGGAGTGGGGGACCCGGGGCAGGGGCTTGGGCTCTGGGTTCTTGGCCTGAAACAGAGGCCAAGGTAAGAGGCAGGGTTTGGAACCCAAAGGTGGACTATTTTAGACAGGTTTACTACAACTCTATTTTTCAATATGCGGGTCCTTCTCTATTAAAAATAAAAGCAAAGTTATTTATCTGGAGAATTGCAGTGTGGAAACAGTTTCTCTGAAGTCCAGGAAAAATCCTTTCAACAATGATAATACTTTTCTCACATCATCTAAACGTCAGCTCTTATTTTACTAAGAAAAAGTCTGTAGGGAATAATCAAGATTTTTCTTTTACTTGGTTGAAACCTCAGTTTCTCTATCCCCAAACAAAGACACACGTATAGACTAATAAGGCTGAGTTTGATGACGCCAGAATAGTTTTACAGCACATGAGCAAAACTCTCTGGGGGCCAAAGGTATACTGACAAGTGCATCAGAGGCCCTGACAGAGAAGGTCAGACACCAGAGGGTCCCAGGGCCACATCCCAACTTGAAAAACCCACGACCTGAAACATCAGCAACTCAAAATCGGCCCATCACCACTGTCACTCCTGACTTCCTGAGGCATAAGGAAACATTCACGCACACGCTGAACACACGTGATGGCAGGAAGTCTGGACGTCCTCACGCACAGGGTCAGTGAGAAGGACCGGAAACCCTGAGGCCCACGTACTACCTGTGGGGCCGCAGGCGGGCTCCTGGCAGTGGTGACAACGGAAGTGACGTTCTAATGTGATAACGTACCTGACGCTGTTTCGCAAAGGTACAAAGCCATGAAGATAAAAGTAATTCTGATGAATTCTAAAACAAAACAGCTATTTAATAACTCCATTTTACTCAAATTGAGTAACCCATCATTTTAAAAACGGGATGTTAAGGACCAAGCCATAGGCTGGGATAAAAGGTACATTTTCTTGAGACAACTGCCAAAACTTCTGGAGCCCAGCACAGTTCTAAGATTCGCCACCTCCAAGGCGAGCGACCCTGTGCGCTGCAGACCCCCTGGGGTGCGACACGGGGACGGCCGCCGCACTTACAGCGTTCCTCAGCACGTCGTCATCCACGTCAAAGTTGGACGTGTCGGAAGGACTGCTCACATCCGGGATGTAAGGGGCTTCCAGGTTTCGTATATTTTCCCAGTTCAGTCCTTGGAAAAACGCGTGCTTCTTGAAGTCCTCCACCCCATTCTGTCCCAGCCGGCGCTCCCTACTGCAGATCAGCCTCTGGATGAGGTCTTTCGCCTCCTCGGACACGTCTGTGACGTGGGATGGGAACTGAAACCGCTCCTGGAGGGGGAAGGGGGCAAATCAGGGGACACGTGATGAAAACACTCAGAAAAATCTAAGGTGCACAGACATCACAGGGAACAGAGTAGAAACAACAGCTCCAAAGCAACAGTCACTTTTCATTTCATGGTAACTAAGTGCAACCAAAGCTAATGAAGCCTGACTCCAGAAAAGCAAACATAAAAATCGTGAGTCTTGCTGGTTTTCCTCATGGCAGACTTGTTACCACATTGCACATACATTAAAACAGGGATAAATTTTCACCTATCAAGGTGGCAAAGAATGCTGACAACAGGCTGTGGGTGGGAGAGAAACTGGCACAGCCTTTCAGAACGCATTTTGCCAACAGCTGTGGCAGTTCCACTTCCAAAAATTTAGTCTAGAGAAACGGTCCCAAAGAGAAAACATAACATGTTCATGATGCCATTCTATTCTGACCAAGAAAACTGAAAAGTACCTAAATGCTCATCAAAAAGGGACTTGTTAAAACAAGATACGGTGCACACATACACAGAGAGTAAGGTCCACCTCCGCGTGCTGACAGAAAGAGGACCAAAACCCCGGCCATACGCGATGTGATGCCATTTATCTAAATGCCAACCCCCCACGCCAGCTTAAGTCCACAAGGCCACATACCACCATGGCACAGTGGGCCTGAGCACTGAGCCGCCCCTGCTGTCCCGGGCTACAGTGGAGACTGAATAAAAGAACGAAGAGACCACTAGGCCAGGCCCCACAGGCGGCAGGCGCTTGGAAACAGCAGGTCTCGCTGAGAAGTATACGGGGTGTTTTTCACCATCTATTTACTGAAGTTTTTATAGTAAGTATATATTAATTTATAAATAAAAAATTATTTCTACTTTGGGAAAAGTGTTTTTTTAAAAAACAGTATAACTTGCTTTGATCTAAACAGAAGACCCTTTACCACTTTAGTGTTAATCTGCTCCCTATTTGAGCAAATAAAGGGAGACACGGCTGCAGGACAGATGGCAGACAAGTGGGAACCTTGCTGGGGTGTGTGAATGACAGAGCAGGTGGGGAAAAAAAGAATGCTGTAAGCAAACAGGCAGAAAGGATGAAACTGGCATTAGAAAGACATTTGATAAGGAGTATGAAGAAAAAATACAGATGACAAAAACATTAGATGGAAGAAGAAATAATAAACAGAAAAACGAAGGAAACAGAAGAAAGCAACGTTGAAGTGAGAAATGAACAGCTGGGAAAAGGAAAGGGGAAAAATAAGGAAAAGAAATAGGATCAAGAAAGGACTAAGAACGCTACTATGTTGAGATGTGTGATCTGTTCATGACAACTGACTTCTGGGCAAACAGGTTTGAGAGTCTGAGCTGGCATCTGGTGGATCCAGACGCACAGGTGGTCAGTGGGCCACCCTCTCTGGCAATTCCCACCCCACACGGCACCGCGGGTACCTGCGTTTTCCTACCGAAGCCCGCTTCTCCTGCAGCGATCCTGGCCTGATGAACCCGTCACCCTCCGCCAGGAAACAGAAGCATCCTTCGAACCTCCCCTCCCACCCAGCCTTCTGTGTCAGCAGCCTGTGCAGACTCCCGTCTGGCTGCCCAGCCTACTCCACCCCGTCCCTCTTCCCCAGTGACTCCCCCTCAGGCTGCCTCCCTTGCCTTGGGGCCTGCGCCTCGGGACTAGAACAAACAGGGTGTGGAAATGTGACAGCTTACTTCATGGTTCATGATCTTTCCATAGGTCTCCACAAGGGATTCTGCATAAAACGGCGTTTCTCCATAAAGCATCTCGTACATGCAGACACCTAGAGACCACCAGTCGCACTCGGGGCCGTACTTGCCCATGCCGTCCTCCATCGCCTGCAGGATCTCTGGGGAGATGTAGTCAGGGGTGCCCACGGCCACAGAGGACTGCACCTTAGGGGAGAGGGCGGTTGGTGTTGAAGGGAAACCCTAGGGCATCTCTACTTTCAAATTCCTAATTATTTTCTCTAAAACAGGGACAGCAGATGATGAAATCATCATGGAATAAAACTGGCACCTGATCATGATTTAAAAACCTAAGAATTCAAAATTCAATGCAAATAAGTGTTGCTACAGCACTAAACAGAGGCAGTGTCCGGAATGCACGGGACTCTTGCAGGCTGGGTCTTTCAACGCCCAAAGGCCCACCAAGCCTCCACATGGCACTGAAGACACACATTCTCCACTGCGGCTCAAAGTGTGGTCCAAGGACCATGTGCATCAGCCCAACCCTTCTCAGACCTTCATGCAGGGACACCATATACCTGTGAGACAGAGATTCTAAGACGCTGCATTTCTAACATGCTCCCAGGGGAAGTCCAGGCTGCTCACCACACCCTACCCTCTGGCCCCCAAACAGGAACGTCTGGAAGTAGGTCCAGGGATCAGCTGGGTGCCTGGACACTCCCTACATGGGGCACTGGGAATGGACCTGAACGTAGCGACACCTCTATGGAGGGCTACAACTGGTGAGGTGGCAACCATCCCGGAGAAGGCAAGGATGCTGCGCAGGCTGAGAGGTCACAGATCGGCCTCAGAGCACGTGGAGTGCACAGGCCTGAGGGTCAGGCAGGCCATGGAGACAATAATCCAGAAGGCCCGTCTGCACAAAGACCAGGCTCTCCCTGGGTGCCAGCCCCAGAGCCATCTGAATGACTCAGCGGGGAGTCCTCAGGAGCTCTGACCGGGCAACAGCCGTCGGGAGCTATCGCAGGGTGAGTGCCACCGGGACGGGAGTGCCATGCAGGTAAGAGAGGTGACCAACGCTCCGGCTCAGACCAAGGCCACTGCTCCCGTCGTTACAAGACTGGCTTCGGGGACAGCACCAATATATCAATCAACGCGTGGTCAAGACTTCCAGAAATAAGAGACTGGCTTTGTGGAGAGAAAGTGAGGAAATCGCTTCGCTCATTTGAAAACACTGTCAAGTGATGCCAGTTTTACAGGTTCTTTTACTGCTGCTTGAAAACTCACAGTAAGAAGGGGGGCGGGGGTCTGCTCTCCTCTGGAGAAGTAGTTGCATTAGACTTTATGATATGTGTAGATTCTAAAGAAACGTCTCCCAAACACCTCACACTGAAACCGTGACAAGGGCCGCAAGGGAGAACGCAGACGACTCCCTAACGCACTGGAAGCCGCTGGCCGGAAGCAGCTGAGGTGCAGCAGCCCCACCTGAGGCCACTCAGCCAGCGTGCTGGTCCAGCTGAGGCCCAAGCCCAGCCTCCTGGTGACGGCCCCTCCGGGGAGGTCCTCCTGCTGTGCAGGGAGTGTCCGTTGGCCCTTGGAACAGGGGTATCAAGGCCCCCATTTCTACATCTGCAACACCCCTGGCTGACAGGAAGTCCCGCCCCAGACGGAAACGAGAATGCACCATCACCCAGTTAAGGTCTGTCCACCTGGCAGGCATTTTAAGCAAGGACCCAAGGGCTGCCTCTCTTTCACTGCCGTGCTGGCACACTTTTAGCTGCCTAGGGATCTGAGGAAACCTGACAACCCCCCTTTTAGAAGGCATACGTATTACTTTTGTAAACATAAAAAACAAAGATGTTTTAAACTAAATAGAAAATTTCAAGTGTCTCCTAAGTGCATTCGTCTTAATTTACATTAATAAACTTGGTTTCTTAATTGTATCTCAAATTGAAAATGTAAATAAGCCCCTTCTAATTGCAAGCAAACCCCAAAACCAAATGGAAAATCTCCAACAAAAATACCTACAGTTCCATCATCATTCATCTTCAAACACGATCCAAAGTCAGCCAGGCGGATATGACCATTCACATCCAAAAGGACATTGTCAGGTTTAATGTCTCTGTTAGTAAAATAAATACATAAATTAACCATTTCCATGCAACACATCAGGTAGGTCAAAGCCCTTAACTGGTAGCGCATCAGCGGGGGAAACGCTAGCATCAGTCATGACAGCTGTAACAATCCGAGAAAACATCCCCGTGATGATGCAGTCGGGCGTGGCAGCAGCAGTCACCACCAGCGCTCACTCCTGCACAGCAGTTAATCCCCCATTACCACGCTGAGACACCGTTACTGTTCCCACCCACCCACCCAGCCTGCGAACCAATGCTTCCAGAGCACCTGCCTCGTGCCAGGCGCTGCTCTTGAGCCCGGGCCTACGACAGTACCAAGACGGCGCTGCCCTGCCTTCACGAAGCCTCACACCAGCTGGGGTGTCAGGAAATGAACATGCAAATGCACAGATATGCACATGGTCTTGGCATCCCTGAGTACAATCCACGGGGCAAGTGCTACAAAGAAACAGGAGGAGATACAAAAAGAGGTAGAGGGACAGAGTGTGAAGCGAGTCAACGTGGCCGTTACCACTGAGAAGAGACGCCTGAGCAACTGGGGCAAAACAGCTACAGACCAACAAAGCACCACGTACGCCAAAACTGTATTTTAGAGACAACAACAGGGAAGCTCCAGAGTGGAGCAGTCTGCCCAGTTACACAGCAGCAGGAAAGTAAACTGTCCCACTAAACCCGTGGTCTTACTGACAGTTCTTCTGTGCACTTGCCAACACCGGGCAGGGATGGGGGGACGGCAGGGTGGACTTTAAGGAACTAGCCCTCCTTCCTGGCAGAATAAGCTTATGCGACTGGAAAAGCCACATAAGCACGAAAAGGAACAGAAACTTTAAAAGCAGAGGAAGACATTCACCAAGAAGAGTACAAGGATGTTTCCAGCAGCACAACTTGTAATAGCCACAAAGTGAGATCCACCTAACGTCCACCTGCAGGAGACAGGTAAAGCAGCGGGCTGTCCTCACGTGACAGAATGCTACATCTCAATGAAATCACACAGGAGCACCAACTACTCCCAACACAACAGACGAGTCTCACAAAGAAATGTGAGCAAAAGATGATGACAATTCTTACCCCAAAAGAGAAACAAAGCAAAAAACCCTTCTAGCACGCCAAACGGAAATAAATCTCCTGAAATAAACACCCAAGAATATGAAAAACAAAACAATATAATCCCTCAGTGAGTCAGAAAAATAAAAACTAAGAACAGGGGACTTCCCTGGTGGTTCAGTGGTTAAGACTCCGTGCTTCCACTGCAGGGGGCGTGGGTTCAACCCCTGGTCAGGGAACTAAGATCCCACATGCCCTGCAGTGTGGCAAAACAAAAAGGAAACAAAAAAAACCTACAAACAGAACTAGACAAACATAGGGAGAAGTGAAAAGAGAGTTGATTTAACCCAGGAAAGAAATAGAAGAAAAAGACAAAATCTTAATAGAAATAAGGACTAAATTATAAGATGCCAAAGGGGAATCAATTTAAATAAAAATCTAATGAAAGGCATTGAAGAAATGGAGGAAAAGGTCTGGAAGAATAAAAATGAGACAAAGAATTAAAAAGGGTCAGAGAGAAAGTAGCTGGAGACTGAAATGGAAGACAAGCAAAGAAGGCACAACATATACATAACAGGAGTCCCTAAAGAAATCAAAACAATAAAACATAACTAACATTTGAAACTATACTCCAAGAGAACTTTCCAGAAGTAAAAAAGACCTGAATCTACAGACTAAAAGGGCCCATCAAATTTAAAAATAAATAAATAAAATGTCCTGTTTTTTGGAGCCAGATAAGTTGATATGGAACAACCAACATGCAAGAATAGCTAGAAAAACACTGAAGAGAAAGAGGTATGATGGGGGGACTTGGCCGTACGTGATTTCAAGCCTCCATGATTAAAGCAGTGTGGTCCCAGAGCACAGAGAGAAAGACGACAATGGAACAGAATAGAATGTCCAGAAACAGACCAAATTCATAAAGAAGCTGAGTATATAATAAAGATGTTATCTCAAATCAGTGGGCAGACACAAATAAGTTTCATGCTGGGACAACTGAAGAGCCTTTTAGTTAAAGATAAAATCAGATTCATTCTTTTTTTTTTGCGGTACGCGGGCCTCTCACTGTTGTGGCCTCTCCTGTTGCGGAGCACAGGCTCCAGACGCACAGGCTCAGCGGCCATGGCTCACGGGCCCAGCCGCTCCGCAGCATGTGGGATCTTCCCGGACCAGGGCACGAACCCGTGTCCCCTGCATCGGCAGGCGGACTCTCAACCACTGCGCCACCAGGGAAGCCCAGATCCATTCTTTATACAAGAATAAACTCCAAATGGATAAGAGATCCATACGTTAAAAATAAAACTATTAGAAGAAAACATGGGTTTTCTTTTTCTCTGGGGTTTTAAAAAAAAGTACTTCTAACTATGACTCAAAATCCCAATGTAATAAAAGACCAATAAATTTAATACATTAAAAAATCTACATGGCAAAAGACTACAATAAGCAAAATCAAAAAGCAAATGGCAAACTGGGAAAAAATATTTGCAACATATATTACAGATAAAGGGCAAATGTTTAGCAACTGAAGGGAAAAAGCTAGAAATCAGAAAAATGGGCAAATGACATGAAATAAATAACTCACACAGAAAGATATAAAAATGAAATTCAACTCCGCAAGAAAGACAAAAAACAAAAACAAAAAAACCCAACTGTATAACCATCTCTAATCCATCAGATGGCAAAAACATAAAAATATACTATGTTGCCAAGGCTGCAACGAAACAGGCACTTTCATACATTGCTGGTAGGAACACAAAAAGGTATATCTCTACGGATGGAAACTGGCAACATCTGATAAAGTTAAAAAAAATGTTAGTATATATCTAATATGTATTTTATTTCTCTGTCGATCCAGTGATCCCACTTCTAGGAATTCACCCTAAAGACACACCGACAGTACAAAAAGATGTAGGTACAAGGTTATTCATTACTGCATTATTTATAATCGCAAAATACTAGAAACAACCTAAATGTCCACCCACAAGAGAATTAACTATGGTACCGATACATGTGGCGTGCTGTGCAAACGTAAAAGAGAATGAAGAGCTCCATGAGCTGATACAGAATGATTTCTAGGATACGTTAAGTGAAAACAACAAGATGCGTTAAGTGCATATTTAACCATGCTACCTTCTGTTTAAGGAAAGGAGAAATAAGGAAACATGTCTGCTCATCTTGCATACACACACACACACACACACACACACACACACACACACACACACGATAAACGGAAAACAAGGAACTGGTTACTTAGAAGGGGCAGGGAATGAGGTGGATGCGATAAGGAAGGAAGTGACAGTTCTGAGTATAACCTTGCTTAGTTTTGGTATTATCGAAGCATGCTTGTGTTCTACATGCTTAAAAAATGAAACGAAATCAACAAAGATGGGAAGGGGCACCTGAAATGGAAAGCTGATGAAACCAGTGAACCCAATTGTATTTCAAACCAGTAACACAACAGCACTGAAGGGAAATGGGGTAGAAAAAGAACCCCAAACCTAAGTAACTTACGGCAGAGAACCTGACACTTGCAGTTGGGAGGTGGGGTTAGGGCTAGGCTTAGGTTTGTTTTTAGTAGGATAAAAGCAGAGCGAGGGTCCCTGGTAGCTCAGGACTTCCCTGGTGGTGCAGTGGTTGAGAATCCGCCTGCCAATGCAGGGGGCACGGGTTTGAGCCCTGGTCCAGGAAGATCCCACATGCCGCAGAGCAACTAAGCCCGTGTGCCACAACTACTGAGCCTGCGCTCTAGAGCCTGCGAGCCACAACTACTGAAGCCCGTGCGCCTAGAGCCCATGCTCTGCAACAAGAGAAGCCACCGCAATGAGAAGCCCGCACACCGCAACGAAGAGTAGCCCCCGCTCGCCGCAACTAGAGAAAGGCCTGCGTGCAGCAACAAAGACCCAACGCAGCCAAAAATAATAAATAAATAAATTTATAAACTATAGTAATAAAAAAAGCAGAGCAATTCTGAAGCTACTTCAGATACATGGCAGGGCTGGGCAAATGACTGGACGTGCTGGTGCTGCCGGGAGCCAGAGGAGGAGACGGAAATGGACCAGGAGAAAGCCAGAAGGGTAACTCGTGATTCCCAAATTAGACATGGGTCTGTATGTATAAATGCAGACGTGTACAGACATGCACTTTACTCTGTCCACTGAGGGGCCTAAAACAGACACCCTGTAACTCTGTGCACACCCAGCACCCAGATATGGTCTTTAAAACCATCCCCCACTAAAGGCACCAGGGTTCCTCAGAGAAGGTACGAGATGAGCCAGAAACTAAGGCAGTTCTCAAAAACGATGAGGGCATGTCAGAAACATGGGAGTCAGGTAGAAGCGGCTTCCACTGGCCAAATACAGGACAATACAAGCATAAAAAGAATTCAGACAATGACAAATTATAAACCGTTGGGGTGACAAAGGACCCAGGTACCCACACTGATAATAAATAGACAAATGGGAGAGAAGGGAGGCGCTTCAACGTGGAGTGGATCCTGGAGTTTGGAAATCGTCATTTTGCAACCATCACAGTAAAGGCTGGGCCAGGCAAAAATCATCAACAGATACTAAATGTAGGGGGACACTCTGAAGAGGATGTATGCATGATCTTAAAGTGCCTCCCCACAGATTGCTTTTAGATACAAAGGGGAAAAAGTCCTAACTATGCAGCAGTGAATCACTACTTGAGTCTAAGAAGACGGGTGGGGAGGGTCTTTACAAAGGTTGCCCCTCTCCCTTTATACCCTCCAGAGGTGTTCAGCTGCTAACCATATGCGTGCACCTTTCTTTTCCAATGGTGTTGGTTTATCTGGGCAGCATGATTCTCTATTTAAAATATAATAACATCAATAAATGTTATTTAAAAAAAAAACTGAACTGCCCATTTGCATGCAGGGAGGTTACAAAGAAAGGCCCTCTCAGCAAAACACCAGGGAGGCCGAGGGCAAGGACTAACCCAGAGCTCCTACCAGCAGTGCTTCTGAGCTGGGCAGGTGGTCCCCACAGCACCAACTGAGAGAGCAGCCAATCCATGAGTGGACTGTCCCCGTGGGCCACCACCCTGCTTGGGACTAACCCAGCCCATTCTCCCTCCAAACCCAGCAGTGGCCGCTTTTCCAGTAGAGTCAGGGGCACAGCTGAGAAGCAGCTCCAGTCCCCCGAAAGGGCCTTTTCTCTGTCGGCTGTTGTGACTCTGGTTAAAACGGTGGAATTGGCCGGGGCGGGGCCAGGTGGGTGGGATTACAGCCCTGGACAGACTGCAGTCTGATTTTCCTTTCCTGTTCTGCCCGTGATGCGCTGAGAAAGGAGGCCCTCCCGCCCACTGCTGTCCCATTTCTGAGCGACACACAGTGCGCCCATGGGGCTTCCTACTGCAAAACCAACACGCAGGCTCAGTGGAGGTGGCGCAGGGCTGGTCCCTGTGCCTCCATGGACGGGCCTCCGCGCCAGCCTGGCTCCTGGAGGCCCCGGGCTGCCTCTGTCTTCATCCAGGTCCTCTACTCCTACTCCACGCCTCTTCTACTCGGCTTTCTAGTTTTCCTTTTCTAAGGCCTTTCTTTTTTTTTTTTTTTCTGTACGCGGGCCTCTCACTGTTGTGGCCTCTCCCGTTGCGGAGCACAGGCTCCGGACGCGCAGGCTCAGCGGCCATGGCTCACGGGCCCAGCCGCTCCGCGGCATGTGGGATCTTCCTGGACCGGGGCACGAACCCATGTCCCCTGCATCGGCAGGCAGACTCAGCCACTGCGCCACCAGGGAAGCCCTCTAAGGCCTTTCTTGTTCTCTGAATATTCCTTCTCTTAAAAGTGTACCTGTTCTTATTTCGATCGTAAGCTGTACGTATTCTGTTCTCTCTGGGGATGTGATTTCCCAGCTGCGATCCTTCGTGAGCCTGTTGCTCTCCGTCTCTGCCTCTGCTGGCATCTGGGTCTGACCTCTCAGGAAGCGGCGGCACCCACCGGGGGGGTGGGCTCCCAGGTCCGAGCTCCCCACTGCTTCTGGCACAGTGAGCCTCGCAGGGGTCCAGAGCCAGGGAGCAGCCGTTCCGCACGCAGAAGCCCGGCCGGCGGGGCGGCGGGCACTGCCTGAAGTCGCCAAGGCCCACATCCTCCCACGGGAAAGGGCCCCAAGCTACGGTCTGAACCACGCTCCTCAAATCCACCAGTGAGAACACTCTTGTGCTGATGAAACTCATTTACTTCTGGCCCCGCCAAATGCAGCCTCAACTTACATCCCCCTGAGACTGGGTAGGACTGACTTCCTGTATTACCTAACTTTGTGAACTGTCTAGCAAAAACGCAAAGCTTACTGTTTTCACTAGGTCATTCAAGCACTTAGTCTGAATATGGAGTTGACTTTAAGGGAAAAAAAGTTCTTGAATTATTTTAATGTTCCCTACCATGCCCAGAGATTAAAAGATAGAGCAAAACTTCTACACAACCAATTAAGAAAATGAGGAGAAAGCTTCCTAATTAGGGAAAAACAGGAAAGAATAAACTAGTCAAAAGACAAATTAATTTCCCTGGAGCTCTGTGACAAATACAAAGACATTCATCTCTCTGTTGTGAATTAGGCAAAGTTCTCTCAAGAAGAGTATAAAATCTAATGTTGAAAACAACAACAATAACTGTTATAAAAGCAGGCGTAACGACATTAAAGAAAACAGGAAAAAGAGGAAATGCCCCGTCCCAAACCTCATGGCCCTAAAAGCAGCAACCGCTATGGGGGGCAGCTCCCTGGGCTCGCCCATGACACGGGGACCTATGCACAGCGCCCTGGGCAGGAGCGTGTGGTCCCAGGCAACCTGCCCCCCCCCGCCCCCCGCAGGGCAATGAGGTCACACTCTTGGCAGGACTTGAAGGGCTGTTACTTTGACACTGGTAGCCATTGCTACCCTCAGAGCAGGAGCTGTGTCTGCTTAGGAAAATCCCTGACAGGCTCAGAGGCTCAGCCCGACCACAGTGCAAGGTCAGGGGACTCATGACAGCTGCAAACCTCTCGACGGCAACACTGAATTCCACACGGGATCATCTATCAGTCATGTATGTGAATGGAATTAAGATGCTCCTCTCAAAAAATTTATTTCACACACCTCCTTTTCCAGAAACTGCTGGAGGATATGTGCCACCAAATCAGAAGAATAAACCAAGAAACAGAAAGACGCACGACTCAGAAAACAAGGGAGCCCACCCCGGGGAGACGGCAGGAGAACCTCTCCACTCAAAAAGAAACCTCACGATGAGAGCCACCAGAGCAGGAAGGCGTGGGAAAGACAGAGGGATGGATCCGGGAAGGTAGATCGAGGACTGCTGGTGTGTCTGAACGTACAGAGCTTTACAATTTGGTCACGATATTTGGGGATAGTTAGTGGCAGCTACACAGAGAAGTAGCCAAAGAAACAACAGTGCAATTATTAACTCCAGAGGAAACAAAGCTTTATATAGGAAGTGTAACTATTTATACCACAAGGCTCATCTGTAATGTTTACACAGTATACTATAAACGCCACACACTGATCTAACCAAAAGTTATTACATTTGACCCCTGAACAACACCAGGGCTGGGGTGCCAACCTCTGCGCAGTCGAAAATCTGAGTGTAACTTCACAGTCGGCCCTCCATAGCCGTGGGTCTGCACCCACAGACCGTGTAGGACTGTATTATGTATTTAGTGAAAGAAATCTGAGTATAAGCGGACCCGTGTAGTTCAAACCCATGTTGTTCAAGGGCCAACTGTATTTTACTAACTGGGGCCAGATGGGAGAGGGAAGTTTGAGAGTTTGTGTGGGAGACAGGGATGAGAGACAAATGTACTTACTTGTGTCAAAGAGTCAAATCTCCACATCGATAGACGTGGTCTAAGACCTCCCCACCCCCCACACAAAGTGAAACAGCCATGAAGCCCGTTATTTAGAAATATGGAAGTAAACAGAAGAAACAAGTAAAAACTGTCCATCGTTGCCTATGGCAAGGGGCAGCAGGGTGGGGGATGGCTGGAGACTCACGTTTTGTTTTAAGCCCTGTACAACTATTTGACTTTTTAAAACTACTGCCGTGAAATACTTTCATAAAAATAAAATAAGTAAAACAGAACAAAACCAACAAAACCCCACCCAAATCCCACAGGATTAAAGCACTGTCTTAAATGGTAGAATGAGACTGACACAGAGGCACAGGCTGGCTGAGGCACTAAGGCCGCTGTCCTGGCGGGGGAGGGGTGGGGAGGGCAGGAGGGGGCCCCCCGCCCCCGCCTGACATGCAAGAGCAGTTACACTCACTCAAGTCCTTTACGATGCTGTGATGTGAGCCCCTCTCCTCAACCCAAGCCCCCTTTCCTGAGTGTTTTATGGGTGATTGAGGCATGAGCTCTGGGGGCTGGGCAGGGGAGAACATGAGCCAATGGCAGGTAAATATCAAAAGACAAGGTGACTTCAGCTGACAGCAATTAGAGCGTCACAACAGTCACGTAAAGCTGGGGTCTCCTGGGAGCCAGGTGCTGGGGTGTAGAGCAGCGGCCTGGTAAGGCATCCTGCACCATGGCAGTCAAAGGGAGGACCCGCTAACTGCACGACTTCCCTGCACAGCCCGGGACTGGGGTCCACGACTCAGGGGACTCTGAAAGGAATATCCCGACACATTAAAGGTGATTTCCATAAAATATATAACAAGGTGATTACCTGTGCACGTAATGAAGCTGATGGATGGAATCGATAGCCAACACCATTTCACCAATGTAGAATCTTGCCATATCTTCTGGAAGCTTGTCCTCAAATTTACTGAGCAGGGTCAGTAAATCACCACCCACGTAATAATCCATGACTAAGTACTACAGTTGGGAAGAGAAGGGCAGAGAAGACGACATTCAGCCACCACGAAACCTAACAACCAAAGGTCAGCTTCCACTGCAGGAGCTCTGGACTCCTCAAGTCCGGGTGGACGGCTTCCTGCAGTTCCTGTCATCCAGGACTTCCCCCCAGAACAAGGACCCTGATGGACCATGATGCTGCTGTAGTTGAGAAGAGATTTCAGTAAATACTTATTCTTCTTGTCAATAAAATTTCTGCCTGTACAACACAATCAGATGGTATCAATATAGAAGTCACATTCCATTTATAAACTGATGAAAGGACCACTGGTTTCTCTTTTTTTTTTTTTTGGGATTTTATTTATTTTTATACAGCAGGTTCTTATTAGTTATCTACTTTATACATATTAGTGTATGTATGTCAATCCCAACCTCCCAATTCATCCCACCACCCACCCCCCCACTCTCCCCCCTTGGTGTCACCTGTCTCTGTCTCTGCCTTGCAAACCGGTTCATCTGTACCATTTTTCTAGATTCCACATGTATGTGTTAATATATTTGTTTTTCTCTTTCTGACTTACTTCACTCCGTATGACAGTCTCTAGGTCCATCCATGTCTCTACAAATGACCAAATTTCGTTCCTTTTTATGGCTGAATGATATACAAGATATTGTTGTGGGGTTATTTTGCCACACCGGGCGGCATACAGGATCTTAGCTCCCCAACCAGTGATTGAACCTGCACCCTCTGCAATAGAGGCGCAGAGTCTTAACCACTGGGCCACCAGGGAAGCCCCTGAAAGGACTGCTGATTTCTTGATATCGTTCAATCTTCCTATGTAAACTAGCAGTGTTATTATTTTTGATTTGTACAAATCATTTTTTCATATTCTTCAGAAATATTTTACCCAATCCCCTTCATTTTTATTGAATGAAACACTCTTTAAATTCTATAATGCTTTACAATTTTCAAGTTTCACACACATGTTCTCATACAATCCCATAGAAACCCCCTTTTCAATTCCCTACCCCTATACTGCCCCTCTCCCTTCCCTCTCCCCAATGGTAACAATTAGTTTGTTCTATGTATCTGTGAGTCTGCTTCTTTTCTGTTACATTTACTAGTATGTTGTATTTTTTAGATTCCACATATAGGTGATATCACACAATATTTGTCTTTCTCTGACTTATTTCACTTAGCATAATATGCTCCCATCCACCCATGTTGCTACAAATGGCAAAATTTCATTCTTTTTTATGGCTCAGTAGTATTCCATTACATATATGTTATATACATATATACATCTTCTTTATCCATTCATCTGTTGATGGACGCCTAGGCTGGCAATTGTAAAAAAAACAAAAAAAAATGCTGCTATGAACATTGGGGTGCATATATCTTTTCAAATTAGTGTTTTTGGTGGGGTTTTTTTGGATATATACCCAGGAGTGGAATTGCTGGATCATACAGTAATTCTATTTTTAGTTTTTTGAGGAAATGCCATACTGTTCTCCATAGTGGCTGCACCAATTTACATTCTCACCAACAGTGTAGGAGGGCTCCCTTTTCTCCACAACCTTGCCAATGTTTCGTTATTTGTGTTCTTTTGGATGATAGCCATTCTGACAGGTGTGAGGTGATATCTCACTGTGGTTTTGATTTGCATTTCCCTGATGATTAGCAATGTTGTGCGTCTTTTCACGTGCCTGTTGGCCAGCCGCATTTCCTCTTCGGAAAAATGTCTATCAGTTCTTCCGCCCTTTTTTTAAAAAATTTATTTATTTTGGCTGTGTTGGGTCTTCATTGCTGCATGCGGGCTTTCTTAGTTGCGGTGTGTGGGCTTCTCATTGCGGTGGCTTCTCTTGCTGCAGAGCACGGGCTCTAGGCGTGCAGGCTTCAGTAGTCGCAGCACAGGGGCTCAGTAGTCGTGGCACGCGGACTCTAGAGCACAGGCTCAGCAGTTGTGGCGCACGGGCTTAGTTGCTCCGCAGCATGTGGGATCTTCCCGGACCAGGGATCAAACCGGTGTCCCCTGCACTGGCAGGTGGATTCCTAACCACTGCGCCACCAGGGAAGTCCCTTCCGCCCATTTTTTAATTAGGTTAAAGAAGAATAAACAAAATAATAATATTTTCAAAATGTCTGAAGAAAATAACAGAATGAAGTCCCATAACATACATTATAAAGAAATGAAAATTAAAATAGTTTTGTGTTGATTCACGGATACAGTGAGAGACTAATGACATACAAAATTCAGAAGGAAAATAAACGTATATGGAAAAGGCAGGAGAGGAAAGAACAGATGCAGATTCACAGTGTCTCCCTAGAGACCCCAGCCCATGGATAGGCAGCTGAGCCTCTGTCTCCCCAAGTGTCTGCTCCCCGAAGGGCTGGTGTTCCTATATGTGCAGGGAGGATATTCAATGTTTGAGAAAGGGCATCTTGGGCTATGGTCTGACGGGTGTCTCTGCTGGCTCAGCACACACTATATAACCTGTTCTCAGGGCCCGTGCTGCATTCCCTGGTGAGCTGAGCTGTCACTGCCATCAGTAAAGCTGTGTCACCTGCACCTGACCCGCCTTCTCTGCCCGGGAACCTCGGGAATGGCCACACCTCATTTGAGTGATTCCAGCAGTTGATGACCTGCCTGATTCCAACTCTGTGGGGGACCCGACTCCCCCAGGGCCATGGGTGGTTAAGAGTCTGCGATCGGTCCACAGAGGGACCAGGCGTGTGGGGACGTGGGGGCAGGACATCCCAACACTTGGATACTCTTTGTCTAGACCACAAACTGGCACAGGCAGAAGATGCCAACTTCTCAAAAAAAAATGTGGAAATAACAAACATCCTTGATTATGAAACACAGATGATCTTCTTCTGAAGATATGCTAGAATGGAAACTTCCTGGACAGGAACTTTTTCTTTTTCTTTGTGAGAAATCCTCCCCCTCCAAAATTGGAAGGACTTTATAAATCATGTCAAGAGGCACACAGGAACCAACATAGGTAGAAGACGCCAACTCCTTTAGGAAAAAAAATATGTGGAGATGACAAACATCCTTGATTATGACAGACCATCTTCTTCAAAGCAAATGCTAAGATAATAACTGCCTAGATGGGGAAAATACATATATACACGTACATATATTTAATCAGTGGAAAAAATGACTGAAAGGTTCGACACTCCAGGAGGTGCTCTAAAAGCTAATGGCCCAAAGTGGAAGCACAAATAATACTCCATCAAGTTTTGTGCGGTTTAAAACTATTTCTCCAGTTTCTCCTGCCACACGAAGAGGACACAGGACCAGAGAAGGGAGGTGAATTACCTAAAATCACAAAACCAGCGGCTCTTATTAGAAAAACAGTTTCATGAACAAACTGAAAGGTAAGTTCCTATGGGTGCATCCCCACGGAAGGGTCAGAGAATGCACTGCTGGAGTGGAAACCAGAGCCCCAAGAGGGCAAAGGCCGAGGCGCTGGGTGTGCTCCACCAAGAGCACTGGGCCATCCCTTCGCTCAGCGCTCACGGGCCCGGGGCCAGCAGTGCTGGGCAGCCTTCCACCGGAAGACAGTCTTCCACTGGAAGACAGCCCCTCTGGCTGCACCCTGAAGGCTACGGTGGAGGAGCCCCAGGGGCTGTGGAGACCTGATGGGGTCATCCCACCAGGGAGAGAGAGACTGGCATAGCCAGAGTCAGGGCGGCAGCCAGCACCCCTACTGCTGGGGCTGCCGAGCAGAGACCGCTGGAGAAGCTGTTCCCCCCAGGAACCGCCCCCTTTGATGCTTTTAAGAGATGGATGCCCTGGTCTGAGCAGTTAACTTTTAACCAATGAACAGAGAGAGGAAATCCCACTCCCCGATGACTCAGCCAGAGAGACAATCCTTTAGTATTATGGAGACCCTAGTACTAAGAGCTACCGTTCGTGGTGTAACTATAATGTGCTGTGCCTTCAGGTTCTACGACTTACAGCCACCATCACTGTTAATCCTCAAAACTGCCCTGGCCACAGCTACTGTCATGACCGTGGTTTACAGGTAAGGAAAGGAGGCTTGATGACGCAGCCTAAGTCACCCAGCTAGCAAGCAGCAGAGCTAGGATGTGAACCCAGGCAACTGGACTCCAGGTCCTTGGTCTTAAATGAGGCATAGTGTCTCCTGGGAGAGGGCAGCCATCAGCCCGTGGCCGGGCCTGTCTAAGGAGGAAGCCTTCCCTGCAGATCCCTGTTCACAACAGCCCTCCCATCCTGCCTCAGAACTCGGCTTTCAAGACTCACCTCACTCGACCCCTCCGCTGAGAAGCCTCCCTGATCTCCCTGCCCCCTCCTGCCCAACGGCAGCCTCAGTCGGGCCTCCCACCCTGGCCTCCTGGCACTGTCACCCATCCCTTCCACCCAAGAGCGGCTTCTACGGGCGGGAGTCCTGTCGCTCCCACGCCTGGCACAACTCCAGTCACACAGACGACTCTCAAAGGACGTCTGCTCGCTCACTCTCTCAGTAACAAACTTGTCGGCACCCGCTAGGCGACGGGTCCCTCCTCCACGGGGCTGACATCACGTGGGGGGAGGTGAACACAGGAATTCAGAGTGACGGGACCAGGAAGAAAACCCAACTGTAGGCGTGGGAGGGCCCGACTGGCGGCTCCCGCACACGGACACCGTGAGGATCCAGCCCGGGGGTCTGAAGGGCAGAAGGAAGCCGGCTGGGCCAGGGTCGCCTTCCAGACAAAGGGACTGAGAGGAGCAGGAACATGGCCCCTGGAGACACGGGAACCGGCAACTGGGGCAGAGCGCGGCGAGTGCAGACAGGCTGAGGCCAGGCCCCGCGGGCCACGGCAGGGACGTCGGGCTCCACTCTGAGAACCACGAGAAGCTGCATCCTGCTCCACGATTATAGCTTCCTCTGGCTGCCCTGTGCAGGGCAGACTCGAGGGGGAGGGACGAGAGCAGGACCAGAGAGGGACCCAGCAGGAGGCAAGGGTGACAGCGCTGGGGAGGGTGGGCAGAACGACAGCTGGGCAGAGCACAGGTAATCCGGGGGAGCAGACCACAGCACCTGTGGACGGACACACGGGTGAAGGAGAATAGGGTGCCCCAAAAGAAAACAGTGGGAGTGAGGCAAGCGCCGCATCTAGCGGAGCTCAGCGGTTTCCCTGTCCACCTAGAAATCTGAAAAGAAAAACAAAAGTGTATCACAGCGGTGCCAAATACGATTGATGGGCTCCTGGAAAACAAGTTTACAAGAAGAGTAACCTGCAAAGGCTGACAGGGCAGGCAAGTAGAAACGTATTTTTGGAATAAGAGAACGCTACCAATTATGTCCCCTGTCACATAACACAGAATCCTGACTTGAGTCGATAAGGCAACACCCTTTTAGTTACTGGTGAAACAAGTTTAATTTTTACGAAACGCCCAGTCTAGATACCCACAGTAGCAACTCTAACACAAGCGGGCTCTGTGGGGCGGGCTCCGTGTCACGGAAGACCCCTCACCCCGCTGCACCCTGCGCCCCAGCGGCACTCAGGCCGCTCACTTCCCGCCTCATTCCTCCTCACCTCCTCCCCGCAGGGCAGTGACCGTCCCTAAAAACGCCACTCGTGGGTGGCAGAGGCAGGAGCCAAACCCGGTCTTGCAGCCCCGTGTTCACGAACTAGGAAGGGCCAGGGCCCCTGCCATCCTCCTCTCCGCGGTCTTCACCGTACGTCTGACTGGGGGGCTCCCAAACTCAAGAAGACGCTCCATCACCGGAATTCCTTACCGGCTGCTCTGACTCAGAATAAGCTGGCAACACGCTACGCCGACTGCAGGGAAACTATCTGAAACAGAAAAAGCTGTCTTCCTTCTGTGCAGACCCAGACTAGCACTCCTTAGAGATTTCATTCAGTTCTTATCAAAATAGGAAGTGAACTGGAGACAGTCCACTCAACGCAGGGACACTGGTCCCAGAAGCAACGGGTTATGGAAAGATGGCCCCAAGCAGGAGGACTCTTTTCTCAGCCAGAGGGAGGGCACCGCGCACCACCTCCTGCCAGAGGGGCCCGGGCTGGGCCTGGCACAATCCCTGTATCTGTGTGATAAGCTTGGACAAATGACTTCCTCCCTCCTTGCCCCAGACCCCATTCATAAAATGGTGGAAAATCATGAATGCCTGACTCACTTGGCCACTGGGAAGAGTGACCGCGATAACCCACAGGTTGTGCTCAATAAACCCCAGCTGCCCCTTCCATCAAACACATGTGTTTTCAATCTAAATAAAGACTATAACGAACTATTTCACCTAATCCTAGACTACTGTATCCAAGGGAGTTCTCTGATGTCTGCAAGAGATTATTTTAAGATAAATAAAAGAAATCCTCCATGACTCCACTTGTAAGCAAATGCAGCCCACTACTGCGAGTGAACTTACAAGTCAGTTGTTCTCGAGAACACAGCCGAGGCCCCTGCCTTCGAGGCCCCGTGCGGCCACTGCTGGGGAAACATGCCAGCTGTGCCCCGGCCAGAGGAGCTGGGCTGAGACCGGCTTCCCTGAGGTCTGCCCAGGCCCCGTCTACCCAGAGCTCCACGGTGCGGACATTTTTAGGTTTAGGCAAACCTGGAAAGTCATTCTCAGAGTTAAAAGTCCTAACAAAGCAGTCGTGGAGTCACGCAGGCCCTGAGCCAAAAGTCTGGTGTCCCTTTCACTCCAAACTGGTTGTCTTGCATCTGTTCTACTAGGCGTCCGAGCGCAATTCTACCCACGCACGTGAATCACAAAGCTGATTAGCCTACACTGCAAGTGAGCCCCAGCTCCAATCAGAACAAACAGGTGACAAGAACAAGGGGACCAAGAGTCACCCCAAAACCTGTGTCAGCGGCTCCAGCGGGGAGGGCTGCAAACCAGCACGTGCCACCCGACCTGGCCGTCAGGGAAACGTGGCAGAAACACCCACTCGGTTAAAGGGTCAAACATTTTAAATCCCCACAGCAATTTCTTATTCTTTTAGTAACTCAAGATAGAAAATGTTTTAAACCCCCAGTTTATAATAAACCAAGAATAAAATAAGCACCTTATCTAGTGATTAGAGGAAAAAAGTCCACCTGATGATTACATGAAAACAAACCCTCAGTTTTATCTGTCAAATATACATTTAGGCAACGACAGTTCCGGTGTCTCACTCATTTTTTAGTGGCAGCACAAAGGAATCGAAACACTTCAGTGAGATGCCATTTGATAGAGTCCTTAAGTTCTTGGTGACCCACACCTACCAGGTAATTTTCATCCTGAAAGGCATAGTGCAGCGTGGTGATCCACTGACAGTCCCCATTCACCAGCACATCGCGTTCTTCCCGGAAACAAGCCGTCTGTAAAGAATTGGGGAGAAAGTCAGTCTGTGTCCATCGGGAAAGTGCCCTGCAGAGCACAGTCCCAAGCAGACAGAGGCTCTGGAGACAGTGTCCCCGGCCTTCTGGGACGCAGGGACCCAGGCGCACCGCCGCCTCCCAGTGGGGCTCCTGGCACCAGCTGAACCTCTGCTCTCTCCTGCTCCTGCAGCCCGACCCTCACCCCGGTGCACCAAGGGCCGCTGAGAACTCACCTCCCCACCTGGGGCTTGCACCCACCCTCCCACACACGCCGCTTCCAGGGCCAGCACGCCAGGTCCACCCCAGCTCACGCGTGCGTTTCAGCTACAGCTTCTGAGCTGCCCCCCATTCCAGTGTCGCCGACTCCTCGGGGTAGCCTGTGGTGTGGCTGCCCCTCAGGTCCCATCCCCTCCACCCCACCCCCATCGCAGGACTACAGGTCAGGAGCCACGGCTGGCCGGACAGGGCACAAACCTGCTTACTGATCTGAGTTACAGACCTGGGTCGGTTATTCTCAAGAAATGTGATTTATTTACAGTACACTGATGCACATGATGCTAACAGGACTCTCCTATGAAGACCCATGGCCTGCAGCACGCGGGCAGAAGGCCGTCTTTTAGGCTGCTGTGGGTTGTTGATTTTTTTTAAGAGCTTTAACACACAGGTAGAATCTGTATTTAAAAGGAACTAGGTCTTTGGCATAATTACAATAAGACGTCCTCTTTCTTGGCCACAGAAGATTTTAACTCCTCCTTGTATTTCCAACTTGCAAAGCTTAAGGAAAATGACAGCACCCCTAGGGGAGGGTTTGCACACACAGCACGGCAGCAAGCTCTCCACCTGTTCTCTCAGAGTCTCCTGGTGACCTTTAGAACTTGTTTTTCTACAAGTTTTTCTTTTCTAAACTTTTTTTTTTTTTTTTGCGGTACGCCGGCCTCTCACTGTTGTGGCCTCTCCTTTTGCGGAGCACAGGCTCCGGATGCGCAGGCTCAGCGGCCATGGCTCACGGGCCCAGCCACTCCGCGGCATGTGGGATCTTCCTGGACCGGGGCACGAACCCGTGTCCCCTGCATCGGCAGGCGGACTCTCGACCACTGCGCCACCAGGCAAGCCCTCTTTTCTAAACTTTTAAAAAGAGTTTTTTCTTTTGAAAACGGGACTGAGGTAGATGTGTCCTATTCTCCTAACTGAAGCAGACGAGAGAACTTAACAACGTCCAGATGTGCAGAGACAAGTGGTTCTGAAACTACCATGGCCCCCAGACCACAGGCCTGGGGAAGGGGCAGCAGAAAGAAAACCTGAGTCCTGGGGCCGGGGCCAGCCCGGAAGCCCCAGTGTCTGGAACACTGTTTCCACCAGGTTCTGATCCACATCCTCAAGTGTCTACCTAACAACACTCAGCATAAAGCCCATTCTTAAACCAGGATCGCCAGTATGGTACCCACAGAGAGGAAATGTACATACTGTTCAATAGTGTTAAGAGCAGATAAACTTTCTAATTTTTTTTTTATGACCAAAAAAATAAAGAACTAAAAGCCCAGCCCGGTCTATAAGTTATGAACTTCCATTGCCTAGTGACTTTTCTACTGCCAACTCTTGCTGAATTCATGCTTTTAAAGATGAGTTTTTGAAGTCAATATTATAAAATTAAATATTTAAAATAAGCCGACGAAGGGCTTCCCTGGTGGCGCAGCGGTTAAGAATCCACCTGCCAACGCAGGGAACACGGGTTCGAGCCCTGGTCCGGGAAGATTCCACATGCCGTGTATCCCACTAAGCCCATGTGCCACAACTTCTGCGCCTGCGCTCTAGAGCCCGTGAACCACAACTACTGAGCCCATGTGCCACAACTACTGAAGCCCACATGCCTAGAGCCTGGGCTCTGCAACAAGAGAAGCCACTGCAGTGAGAAGCCCGCGCACCACAACGAGGAGTAGCCCCTGCTCGATGCAACCAGAGAAAAGCCCACGCGCAGCAACAAAGACCCAACGTAGCCAAAAATAAATAAATAAAATAAACTTAAAAAAATAAAAATACAATACAATAAGCCCACTAGATGAAATGTGAATAAAAAGATAAATTACCTTAACCAGCACTGTATCTATATTACATTTTTGTATGTATCACACACACATATACTTACAGCCCATTGTACACATTCTAGGATAATCACCATGATTAGCAGACAACCCTGGACTTGGTGCTGAGTATGCCAGTTAAATAGGGTGTATGTAACCAGATTTACATGTAAAAAGCAATATTTACTTTTCTAAAATGTACTCACTCACGGTGACATCTGGGTAAATACTAGCTAGTATGAGAAGGTGAGAATCACCTCCCCCTAACCTGAGGGCCTCACACACACTTCACCCCAGAGGTTAACGTAACAAGTCATGCCATGTACGGCCCAGCTATCACCTTCAAAAATCAATCACTCCTGTAAAAATATAAACTTCAATAGATTTGCTGCTAGTATTTCTTTCCCCAAACACTTATTTCCTTTCCCAAACTTTCATGCAACAGTAGACGATTCCCCCGACAAGAGAACTGCTTCAGTGATTTTCCTGTGTTTGCCAACATGCCAGTGATGACATGAAGAAGGGCTGCCAGGGCCGAGGCTGCAGCACGAGGTGAGGAAGGTGAGGGGTGAGGATGGCGGGGAGGACACCAGCGGAGCCAAGAGGGACGGAGGCTCGGAAGGGGGTGGCTGAGGCCGAGTCATGGGCCACCCACATTTCGAGCCCTGGTGGCTGCAAAACTGGTGACGACTCAGTCAACCAACATGCATTTATTGAGCAATAAACAGGTGTAAGACCTTGTGCTGGGTGCCATAGCTGGAAAGAGGAAACGGGTGTAGACAGGGAAGGAGGAAAAGCCACACGCAGTGTAACATGATGAACCTGAGACGCTGGGGGCGGTGGGGAGGAATGCTGAAGCGGAAGTGCCCGGCGAGGGAGGGAAAACCTGAGCTCAGGACAGCCATGCGGCCTCAGTGAGAGGCGTGTGTACTGTCCGCACAAGGTGGCGACTGTCATCGGCAGGTAAAAATCCAGAACAAAAGAGGAAAGGGCCACCTAGAATCACAAGGAGGGTTTAGTGACAGGATGAGAGAGGCCAGAAACCACAGAAGGAATGTCGAAAGGAGGAGGTGGCCGATTCTGGAGGGGAGAGAGCCGGGCAAACAAAGGGCAGCAGCGGTGTGAGGAGGGGAACAGCGGCTTGGGTGCAGAGCGGGCACTGAGCCAATCAGAGGACAAAGGACAGTGATGGGGCAGCTCAGAAAGGACAAAGCCAGGAGGCTGATGGCAACGTGCCCTTGGAAAGGAAGGACCCTTGGCTCCAAGGTGAATGTGAAATGGAGGAACACACAGGGCGGGCAGTACAGACACTGGGAGGCAGTGGAGGTGAGTCTGGCAAGGACCAGAGGGAGAACCTGTGTCTCAGTGGGGGCTGGGCATGGGACTGGGTAGAGCGGGGTCGGGGGCACGAAACAGCCGCCACAGGGATGGACGAAGAAGAAAGAAAAAGCGGGTCAGAGGCTGCCATGCAGCAGTCATCTACTTTTATTTATAATCTTCACTCCCCTCGAGGAGGGAATACAAAACATTTCCAAATTCAATAATTCCTTCTGCAGAGGGAGCAGAATTGAGATAAATGCCTGAAGGGTTTTGTTTTGTTTTTTGGTTTTTTTTTTGGCCATGCCACAGGCATGCAGGATTCTAGTTCTCCGACCAGGGATCGAACCCAGGCCCCTTGCAGTAGAAGTGTGGAGCCTTAACCACTGGACCGCCAGGGAAGTCCCTCCATGGAGGTTTTAAACTGCCCCTGCAGACACACCTGAGGGGGAGCTTGTGAGCAGGACACCTGGTAATGAGTCAACACCAAGGCAGACGGCGCTGGGAGGGGGCTGAGGTCCTGTTGACAAAGAGCGGCCTGCTCTCGTCAAGGAAGGAAGGCCCAGATGTGGTCTTACCCAGCTGGGCTTCATCACCCCTTTTCGTGCATATAAACCCCTGTTTACTTATTTATTTAATGCTCCACACTTACCTCTGCTCTTTTAAGCATCTCCCACTTGTTGAGGATTTTCATGGCATATATGCGTTCAGTGTTCTTCATTTTGACAACAGCAACCTGCCACACAAATGGGAGTTTAACAAAAATTTAGTCAACGGAACACAAAAGGTCAGCACATTTCATATAACTACAGGGAAATCTTAATTGCCTGGAAACCCTGGAAAATGACCTGTTAAGGAAAGTAGTTTTCTATGTGAATAAAGATTGCCCTTTTAAGCATCAAAACTTGATTTTAACTACATTGCAGCTTGAATGATGTCACCTGCTCAGTCCGAAACGCTTCAGTGCTGAGCACCGGTGCACATGGGGGTCTGCTGGCCTCTACTCTGGTGTGTCTGGGGATCTTCACGGTAATGGCTTTTGAAGTTCGTCAGTGGCTCCCAAGCTGCCCTCCTGCATTCAGGGGCTCCATCCCCACTCACGCCTACCCGCCTCCACCGATGCCCATGTCCACCTCTCATGCCCACGGCCAGCCTTTGCACTTGCCCGGGCTTAACTCTGGGATCTTTTCTTCACTGGGTTGGTGAGTATCTAGGGGGGCTCTGGAATGTAACTTGGGCAAATTCACTTCTTTGTGCCTCAGTTTCTACAACTAGAATGGATAACAGCAGGACTGGCCTAAGACTGCTGTGCGGATCAAATGAGTCAACACAGTTAATGTGCTCAGAATGGTTAGGCACGTAGTTATTAGCCCTTAGTGTGCTGGCTGTCAGCCATATTCTTCAAGGTACAACTCAAATGCCACCTCTTCCAGGAAGTCCTCTTGGGACTCCTGGTCTTCATCAAATTTCAAATGAACTCTTCCATTACTACCAACACCAGATGTGATGCCTGCACCATCATATGGTACATCCTACCCTATATAAAACAGTCATTCGTTGACCTAAGTCCCCTTCACAAAACCATAAGCAGTGATAATAACTTCTGAGCCGTTCTGCTGCCAATGGCAGGCGGCCACACAGCAGGGTTGGAACAAAGAGTTCTAAAAGTGAATCACTTACTTCCTTACTTTCTGAACACCACCACCACACAACAACATCGTTGAAGGGACCATGAGAGCTGACACTCACGGACCACTTCCCATGCCCGGAGCTGTGCCAAGCAATGGCCCTGCACCCTCTCAGCTAATCGTCTCCAGAGCCCCAGAGGGTGGCTACTTCTAATATCCTTACTTTACAGATGTGAAACCTGAGGCCCAGAGGGGTTAAACAACATGCCTAAGAAGCGGCAGAGGCTCATCCTCAGGTGCGTGCCTTTTGGGACTGTATTATACTGACCGTCATAATTAGATATAACCCTCCCGGAGCCTGACGGTGGCGGGCGGGGCTGGCGGTCCCCAGGACGTGCCCTGATGTGGCTCCAGAGCCTGCAGATGGTCAGAGGCATCTGCCCTCCTCTGCAGGGCTCCCAGCCAGGGCCCCCTGCCCACGAGTACACCGAGATCACGCTCCGGCCATCGCCCTCAGTCACCCCTCTCACTGCCACTCCATGGCACACCACACCTAAGCTGCTGTCTATTCGCTACGGTCTTAGAAACCACTGACCAAACTCGCTACGACTCTGAATAAATTAAAAATAAACGGTGCGTAAATAAAGGCTTTGTGGGCTCTCCGACATGTCTAAGAACAAGAATTCTGGGCACATACTTTGTCATCATGTTAGAAGTGTCTATTTCTTCCTGGGAATTAGCTATAATCCAGATAGGTGAGATATTAGAGTTAAAAAAAAAAAAGCCACATAGTAGTTACTACACAAAAGGTCTAACTTGGCAAGAATGGTAGAGTTGTTAACCTTTGAGGAAAATAATGAAATTCTGAAAATGACGAGCCTCATGAATGATCCAGATCTCGCTGGAAATGAGACGCAGAACACAGGAAATTTGATTTCTTTACAAGAGGCCTATTAGGGCACAGACCATTTCCAGAAAACACGCAAGATGGCTCTGATAAAATACGTAGAAGGAAAAAGAATGTATCTGTCCATGGAAAACACGTATCAAACCAAGAATATGTAGACAAGGACTTCCCTGGTGATGCAGTGGTTAAGAATCTGCCTGCCAAAGCAGCACACAAGGTTTCGATTCCAGGTCCGGGAAGTTCCCACATGCTGCAGAGCAACTAAGCCCGTGCGCCACAACTACTGAAGCCCGTGCGCCTAGAGCTCGTGCTCTGCAACAAGAGAAGCCACCGCAATGAGAAGCCCGTGTACCACAATCAAGACCCAACGCAGCCAAAACAAAAGAATAAGTAGACAAGTAAAATTTAATGTAAAAAAAAACAAAAACAACAAACCTTCTCTATTGTACAACGACCTATAAAAGAAATAATTTTTAGAGAATCTTGTTTGGTTTACCAGAAGCTTCTTCCTAGCCAAAAACTTAGTCTGAATTCCTTCAGAGAGAGATGATAATCCTACAAATCTCCCCAAAATTAGACACTTAAGTAAAGAAATACAAATCAAAGTAATTTTACAAAACATTAAAAAGTGTTTCTGGAACACAACAATTAAGTATAATAACTGATGCCAGCCCAGATCCAGTACAAGAGGGAAAAGGTAAAACAAAGAACATCACTGGGCCAAGCTGGTATAAGACAGCAGATTGGACAAAGTGTTCTATCAGTTCTAAATTTAAGTTTATGAACTGTGGTTATGTCAAAGACCATCCCTATCAGAACAGGAACTAAAGTATTAGGGGTAGAGGGTCTTGCTTGACGTAAGCAACTTATCCACAGTGGTTCAGTAAAAATTACACACACACACACACACACACACACACACACACACACGGAGGGAGGGAGGGAGCAAGCTCAAGCGAGAGCAGCACAGCTATAATATGATCAAGAAAATGTGATAAAATGCTAACAAAAGGGAATTTGGGTAAAGGGTTAGACTGTTTTTGAACCATTGTATTCATACAACTGTTCTGTTAATTTGCAACCGTTTCTAAACAAAGCTTTCAAAGCTTTGTTTCTTTAAGTCATTCTAGGAACAAGAGAGACGGCAGGGCACAGTGTCTGGACACACAGGCCTCGGGTCACGCAGGTGGGGTTCAAGTGGCGCCCCGCTCCGGGCTTGACTTCTCATCTTGCCAGTGGGCCAGCGGTGTAGCCAGTGGCCGCAAGGCTTCCAGGGGCTCGAGGCCTGGGTTGCCCGGCACACAGTCATCTGCGGGGGGCTGCCGTCACGCCGAAAGCATGGCCCTGGGCACCGCACCCCGGTAGCTGAGGAACGAGCCTCCAGAAGGGTGCCAGGGTCTTAGGAACTTCCTGGGCCACTGTCCCCGAGACACTGAGGGGAGGACGAAGGTGTTCTCAAAGCCACTGTGCTCCAGAAAAAGGGCAATGCCCCAGGACTCCAATCCTTGTTTGAATAATAATCTAGAAACGTTTTGCTAAACTCCGCTGAGGTAAGCGTTTCATACACTCCCCTCAAATTGGACTCCGTGAGCTCTTTCTCAGGGGCAGGGCTCTTGAGCAGCCCGTGCCGCGGCCTCAGCAGCACAGGTACACACACCTGTGCACCAAGGCGGGGGCGCACACAGACTCTCACCCTTCCCTGGCCTGCCATTCAATCAGAACTGTATGTGAAGAACACCCTGGACGCAACAATGATTAAGGGTATCCTCACTTCTGTGATCCACTTGGTGCTGTCAGGCACAGAGGCTGCAGTTGGCTGCATTTCAGGTACGTGATTACGAGACTATCCCAGGGAGGCAGCGCGGTGGCGGCAATACAAGCCACAGAGCCCGGAATTCTAGTGGCAGGAAGGCTGGCGCTCGTGTGCAGGGGACCCAGCATGGCCACAGGGCCAGAGCAGTTGGGCAAGGAGGGCTGGCGTGCTGAGCGCAGGCCACAGGGCCCAGGGAGAGACGATGGAGGGAGAGGGGGGCGGGAATGCACAAAGCAGCTGCTAAAGCCTGGAGAGGGAGCAAAGGCAAAGGGGGGGCTCCGAGAACACGTTCTCTTCATGTGGGAAGAGCTAAAAAGTGATCGATGTTATCTTCTTTAAACTCAGGAACTGAGTTTCGCATCAAGTCCTTTGGCAAAGAAGAGCACTAAAAGTAACCGCCGGCTGTTCTGACACAACAACGCTCTCTCCTGTGCTTTCTTTTTTCCTCCCAAACGCCGCCCGGCTCCTGCCCTGGAGTCTCTCCCTGCCCCTGGCCCCCAACACCCTAACGGGCTCGCTGTCACTGCGGAGCTCCGCATGGGCCTGGGCCTTGCTTGGCGCTCTGTCCAGCAGCCCGGCACAACTCCTGGTACAAGGGGGCCGGTCGGTGAAAGCATATAGCGAATTGAATTGGGTTTAGCTTTCAAAGTCTTTCTCTTTCTTCTCACTGAGCAACAACAAAAACCCTCCCTTACCTCATCACATCGTAACTAGAGCTCAGAGATCTGTTATTTCTATGTAGAACTCAATTTTTTCCCTGTTGGCGGCCATCGGGAGAGTGGCCACCTGGGGAAGGGTGGGGCTTACAGGAGGTGGAGGCTCTGGAAAGAAACAGGAAGGAACTTTCTAGGGAATAGAAATGCTCTATATAGACTGGGGTGCTGCTTACACAGGTGTAGACATCTGTCATAACTCAAACCATACACCTCGATCTGTGCGTTTTACATGTAAGTATACCTTAATATTTAAAAACAAAAACCCAGGCTTCCCTGGTGGCGCAGTGGTTGGGGGTCCGCCTGCTGATGCAGGGAACACGGGTTCGTGCCCCGGTCTGGGAAGATCCCACATGCCGCGGAGCGGCTGGGCCCGTGAGGCATGGCCGCTGAGCCCGCGTGTCCGGAGCCTGTGCTCCGTAACAGGAGAGGCCACAACAGTGAGAGGCCCGCGTACCGTAAAAAAAGCCAACAACCTCCCTATCCCGTCCCAGCCCAGAGCTGAATTCGGTCGGGGAGTCCTGGATCCAGGGTCATTCCGAGGTCAGCCTGGGAGGAGATGCCGTCCCAGAGGACAAGGCTGCCACCAAAGCAGCCCCCCCGGGCGCTACTTCCCCTCTACCCACTCCTTGGTGAGATTCGCTCTTAGGAGTGGGCTGGGGAAGGGGTGGGTATGAAGACCAGGCTGCGTGAGGGAGAGGAGGGTATGAGGACGAGAGACGGGGCTCGCCACGGAGCGTGGGGCTGGGGTCTGATCTGAGGCCAGGGCAGTTTCCAAGGAAGAAATGAGGGCACAACACACAACTGCCCACATTCACTCAGGCAGGCCAGAGCTTTCTCACTCGAGTATTTTGAAAGCATTTTCGTAGGAATGTTTTCTTTTGGTGTATTCTACTGAAGCCCTGCAAATAAAGCAGGGCTGTCATCAGGTGCTGGTGGCAGAAGAATCGCCAAAAATACTGAGATGTTTTCAAAGATCACAGGCCTGGTTTCCACTCATGAGCTACTTCAGAACAAAGCAGCTATCTTGTTAAATTCCTGCTTTGCTTTTTTCCACGTATATTTTGCCCAATATGAAGTGTACACCGTGCACAACAAATGCTGTCTCCCACTCTGCAGCACTTTAGAGTCACGTCCAGCAGCGCTATGTTGGACAGAGCACACGCGCTGCTGGACATGACACAGAGCATCTCATTAACCCACACGCGCAGCTCCGCAGCCTGGGAGGGCCACAGGCCAAACCTAAGGAGAGGAGTTAATGTAGTTCAGTTAAGCGCCTGTAAACACACCCGGCGGGCTGGGCCGGAGCCGGCAGGAGGGACAGCAGCTCCAGGCGGAGCTGGGGGGAGCTGCAGGGCGGGTCACCCGGTGCACAAGCTGTTCTCCTCCAAACACGGGGCGGGACTCACAATCGCATGAGGACTGTAGGCAAGCTACGAACGATGAGCACCACTCTGATGCGACCCTTCTTGTATTTTTTTGAAAACCACTGCCAACACTTTTTTTTGACTGACAAACGGATGTTTTAAAAAACTTATCTGTCAGAAAGAACCATTTTGGTCAAGACAATTTTCAGGGTAATTCACCAGTCACCAGCTTTTGTTTTTTCTCTCCTTAACTCTATCTTTCAGATTTTATCCACCAAGAACTCTCCAAATGATACCAATAATTACCTCGTCCCAAAATCAATGTACAGGACCCTAAAACTGCTAGATGGGAGCTGCTAGGCAAAATGAACAAAAATAAGTTTATCTTACCTCACCAAAAGCACCTCTTCCGATTACTTTAATTATTTCGAAGTCTTCTCGATGAAGTTGCATTTCCTTCACCAGTTGTGTAAATGGTTTAGCTACAAATTAAAAAAAGTAAAATTAACAACTTACTCTAAAAAGTTGACGATAAAAATTTAATTGATTGGGGCATTCCATTAAGTTATACTTTCTTTAGAAAATACTTTTTAAATGAATGAATACTTTTCAAGACACTTAACATCTGTAAAGTCATTAACGTTTGGAAAGTCGCTATTTATGCCCAATTAATGTGGATGTTCATACTGGCACCTGTATTTCAATATCTGTTATAACAAATACCATCACAACAAAGATCCCCTAGAAAAATCCTGAAAGCTGAGCTCTCCCCGCTGGGCACCCGTCTGCTCTGCAGGGTGGCACAGGCACCGGCTCACCAGGTCCGTGAGTTCTGGGCACCACCTGCCGGCTCTCAGGGCCACAGGGCAGCTGGGGGCGGGACACAAGGCGTTCTCGGCGACAACGGGCAACCACCCTTGAGAGACGCGCGGAGCCCCTGACGGTAACGGGGGCCGGGCTGGGAGCAGCATCTGACACCGCTCCCACGAGGTCAGCACACACGTTCTTGAAATTCATTCCATGACCATCCACATTTTAGGAAGAAGAAAACTAAGCCAACTTTTCTGTGGAAAGTGGACTGGGTTGGACAGTGTCTCCCCAAAACCTGTGAATGCGACCTGATTTGGACGTGGGGTCTCTGCAGATGTAATCAAGTTAGGACGAAGTCACAAACAGGAATGGGGTGGGCTCTAAGTCCAGCATGACTGGCGTCTGCATAAAAGTGAGAGATCTGGATCAGAGACACAGAGAGGGGAACAGTCACGCGAAGATGGGGGCACGGATTCGAGTGATTCAGTTACAAGCAAGGAGCGCCAAAGACTGCTGCCACCACCAAAGGCTCAAAGAGACAGGGACAGACTCCGTCCAGAGCCTCCAGGAGGGGCATGGCCCTGCTGACACCTTGACTCTGGACTTCTGGCCTCAAGAACTGTGAGAGAGAAGAAAAATCTCTGCGACCTTACGCCCCCAGTTGGTGGTAATTAGTCACAGCAGCCCCAGGACCAGAAGTCCCGCGCTGTGAGACTCCAGAAGCAGCACCCGCGCGCTGACCACCCGCGCTCCGACCACCCGCGCTCCGTCTAGCAGCCGCTCCGTTACATCTCCTACACCTTTCTCCTCTTTTCACCTTCAGATCTAAATCCCTATGTTTATGCCAACTTTTATTTGTTCTCTACGGATCTTTTTCAAATCCTCCACGATTACAGCTTCACAACATTCCCATGGCGGGGGGCAGGGGAATTGGGCAAAATGTACCAGGGCTCTTTCTGTGTTGTTTCTTATAACTACACGTGCATCTACAATTATCTCCCCCCAAACCTGCAATCTGGTACTTTCTGGGCTTCTAACTGAGCTCCATATTATGAATCTAACTCCAAATTTTTTTTTCTTAAATAGTTGCTTAGTACCACCAAGGTTTGACCACCATGGTTCACTGATCCAAGGAGCAAAAGCCAGAGCACCTATTAACAGGCACCAAGAACGGTAAATACCCATTGGCACAGAGATTAGGGAACAGAACACACAGGCCTTGAATTATTTAGGGTGGGGGGGGGGGAAGCCAGGCTAAAGAAAACCCTTGAGCTAGAACTTAAAGGTCACTTATGGTTCATCTTTCTTCCAAATATCACCTAAAATACCCATTCCCAAAAATCCTCATGGAAATACACTCTAAACAGCCCCTGGAGTTCACAATCTCTCTTGGCATCTTCTGGGGGAACCAAACAGTACCTTCCACTTTACTGTGAAGAAACACAATCCCAACAAACCACCCCCAGGCCAGCGAGTGTGGGAAGGAGATGGTGCCGCTCTGCCCACCTGTGGAGGACCCACGCCACAGTCACACTTGCTACACTGCCGAAACACTCACTCTGGCAGGGGTTCAACACAGCATTCTGGACGCTTCTACAAAAACCCCAAAGATTCACAAAACCTGCTGGCCAGTGTTTTAAACGTGCAAATCAAACAGCAATTTCCATGGAAATTAAAGAAAATTCCACCCATAATTGTGCCATGAACCACTTTAACTTCACATGTTCCCATTCCAGCCCCTGACCGTAGACACGGTCAATGTTTATATAGCCATTTTTGTGTATTCTGCTTTTATCTCATTTCTTACATTTTTCATGTTTATATACCACTCAACTAACATTTTAACAGTTGCATAATATTTCACTAAGTTGACACACCAACAATTTATAATTGTGTCTACTGAATGGAGAGGTTAAATTTTTTTTTAATTATTTTCTTATGGTGAATAAATCTGCAATGAACTTTTCATGCACACAGATTTTTTACTATTTTAAATTAATTTTGAGGATGAAACTCCAGGACTCTCCAAAGGGCACTAACATTCTATCTGGTTCCTAACCTGCCTTCCAAGCTGCATCTCCTGAGTCACACCCCCCTCACAGCCACACACCGACATCTCGACATCTCGTCTTCCTTTGAAATCAGCAGTTCTTTGATGCCTGTGAGGCGGTGTTCTCCCATATCCGGCTGTGCCCTGTGATGTTAATTATCCATTCATGACACTTGCTCATTAATCACATCTTGATGTTTTTTAATCAACTGTGTAAGAGCTTTACTTTGGCTCTCTTACACGTAACAGCTGTAAACACTACTCCTCCATTCTGTTGCCTCTTTTCATCTGAACTATGCTATTTTTATTTTATAGCAATTATTACTTCCAATAAAAGTATCATTTTTAATAAAATCAAATTCATTTTTCCTTTGTCATTTTCTTACTAAGGCTTAGAAAGTCATGACTCGTTACCAATCTGACTGTCAATCCTATTTTTGGTCAAACGGCTTTTTAAAATAGTCAACCCATTATTCATCTGCTGTTTAGAGTATGTTGGAGCACGGTGTGAAGTGTTTATCTTATTTCTAGTGGTAGCGATCTGTGTGTATGTAAGTGGTCCAACGATACGCTATCCAGTTCTGTTTACTCCTGCCCTACTTGGCAGGAGGAAGCCCAGGGAAAAGCCCTGGCTTCCTTCCATTCAGGAGTCAAGTCCTAAGTGGGACACCTGGTCGCCATGCCATCTTAGGAAAGTCATCTGCCCCTCTGTGACTAAATTTTCTTATCCCTAAAATAGGCAAAAAGTCCCTCCTCCCACCTCAGTGAGGGCTGAGGCAGAGAAGCGCGAAGTCCCTTGTGGCGGATGAGACCTGGCTAGCTTCCTCTTCATCTTTTCTTTCCACATCAACTGTCTTACCTGATGTTCCTCGACAAGTTTTCCTCTTACTCTTTTTATAGAACCTGTTTCTGTTGCTCATGCATTTTACACAGCCCTGTACAATTTCCCTGAAATGTATGAACACGGATTTATCAGGGGCAGTCTGATAAACGGGGGAAGAACTATGGAAACACCCCAAATGAAAGCTTGGAAAGACAAAGAAATTAAGAGTCAAGCAACAGGAAATCAACTATGTGAACAAAACCTAATGTTTAAAAATAGAGGGCACTAAAAAGGAGCCAGAAGGAAAGCATTAGTTTTGAAAAATGTTAAATATTTTCAAACAGTTCTGAGGACACAGTAAAAATACTGTAGCGCTATGTAAAAATCATTAAGATTGCATTAGCTAGAACCAGAATAGAGAATTAAATCACAGCAGCAGACCACCCTGCGAACCACACAAGTACTGAGAGGCCATGAAATCACTCTGACAGGAAGGACTTACACCCATGAAAAGGAGAAAGAGTGACATTTCAAATGGAGTGTCAATCAGTGTCAACACAAGTACAAGGTGACCCCACCATACGGACTGGGTAGAGTCAACAGACAGAAACCACACCAGTTATTTGAAGAAAATGTAACAGAAAGGACTGTTACCTAGGTAACCAAAAAAGTTGAAAGTGGGTATTTCCCTGGCGGTCCAGTGGTTAAGACTTCGCCTTCCAATGCAGGGGGTGAGGGTTCGATTTCTGGTCGACCCCCTGGTCAGGAAGCTAGGATCCCACATGCCCAGCGGCCAAAAGACCAAAACGTAAAACAGAAGCAATACTGTAAGAAATTCAATACAGACTTAAAAAAAAAAAGTTAAAAGGGAGCACTGGATAATCATGAGACAGCAGGTGCAAGAAGCAAATGCTAGGCTTAGGATTGGGGAACCAAAGGCAGAAGCTGGGATTTGTGAAACCTGGGGAAGGGCCCCGCCCAGCTGAAACTCTGAGGCTCGGCTGCTGCTGCTGCCGTTTACTGGGGTCTCTAAGCACAAAGGCTGCGACCTAAGGGCTGGGACCCAGGGAGCTGAGAGGGGCACTCGCCAGCTGCTGCTGGGGTCTCTGCAAGTGTGGGAAAATGCCCAAACCGGGACCAGCTGCCCACTACCAGAAGACACTTCCTGCCAGGAGGAGGCTGGCTGCTAAGGTGCCGCAGAGGAGGGAAGCTGGCAGGAAGCTGCAAGGCCCACCCCCCCATACACCCCCACACACACCTGCCTTCCTCTAGCACCTCCTTTAGGCAGAGCCCCACGGGAACAGGGGTCGGAGCCCAAACTGGGTGACGCTGGGGTAAGGAGGACGTCCGTCGGGGACAGGAGATTGTTACATACAGAAGGACTGATCACATCAGTAAACAGGTTCAGGATAACGGGGGCCAGCTTCCTCACTGTCAGAAAAGGGAGTTACGAAAAAGGGAGAACAGACCCTACAGCACTGAATTAGAAGTGGAGGCATCAGTGTGAGCTCGTGGTTTTCAGTATGTGGACGCAGAAAAGATGCAGACATAAATGGGTGTGTACATACACATGGAAGCCCTAGCTCTGCCTCTGGAGAGGGCCAGGAGGCGGCAACACCCCAGCAGCAAGAAGCATCACTAGTGACAGATCTTGGTTTCTAAATACCATTCTCCAGCTAAGGGACCAGGACACCTCCATCAAGTCCAGAGGTGGGTCAGGAAAGCGCAGGTCAGCCTGGAACATCTTCTTGTGCCCGAAAATAAGGAAGCGCTCAAAGAATGGGAGTGAGGGCTTCCCTGGTGGCGCAGTGGTTGAGAGTCCGCCTGCCGATGCAGGGGACGCGGGTTCGTGCCCCGGTCCGGGAAGATCCCACATGCCGCGGAGCGGCTGGGCCCGTGAGCTATGGCCGCTGAGCCTGCGCGTCCGGAGCCTGTGCTCCGCAACGGGAGAGGCCACAGCAGTGAGAGGCCTGCGTACCGCAAAAAAATAAATAAATAAAATAAAAAGAATGGGAGTGAATCAAATTAAATACGGATAGTCACAGATTATCCAGCCCACTAAATAAAACAAAATCAGGAGTACACACTGATATTAAATAAATCAATATTAAAATATCTGATGAGAAATGGAATATTTACATAGCTTCAAAGTACATCCAAACGAAATACTTGTTGATCAAACAGAGGAAACAGTGCCTTCGCAGTGCAGTCTGGCAGACGTTACCTAAACCAAGAGATCAGAGTGACGTGATCAGGGTGAGACTGTGTGCCACCCCAAAGGACGCAGTGAGAAAAACACAGTGTCACCTCTGTGACTTTCCTGGCAAAGTTATAAAAGCTGAATTTAATCATGAGGAAACGGGAGGAAAACCTGAATTGAAGAGATATTCTACAAAATGACTGGCCCGCAACGGTTTCAGTCATGAAAGTCAGGAGAGGCCAGAGTCCCCACAGAAGGGAGAGAGGAAGACAGCACGGAAGTCAAGTGAGCGTTGGTTCTCAGGCTCCTCTGCTACGAGAGAACAGCAGACTGGGGCTGGGGTGATCCCTTGCTAGCTCTGTGTCCATGTCATATTCCTGACTTGGGGCTAGAGACCAGCCGGGGCTGCAGGAAATACACACCAAACTTTCAGCAGGGAGGGGGACCATGCAGGCAACTTACTCTCAGCTCCTCGAGGCACTTCTTTATACTGTTATTTGCAACTTCTCTGTAAGTTTGAACCTGTTTCCAAACAAGTTTTTAACCTCTTTTTAAAGATCATCTGTCGCTATTTGGAAAGCAGGCCATGAGGGCAAGCCTGGAAGGAGAGCTGGGGGACGCTGCTTCCCACAGGAGGTAAGCGGGGCTCGGGGTGTCGGGCCTGGAGCCCCGAGGAGGCCGCGTCCGGTTTCCCTCTGGAGGCGCAGTCGCCTGCGACGTGGGTGAAGCAAGAGGAGACTCCAGGATGACTGCTGGGTTTCCAGCCTGGGCAACGTGATGAGTGGGTGCCACTTACTCACGTGGAAAGACCCAGGGATGATCAGGTGGGGAAGGAGACACTTCACAGTTACTGCTGCAGAGCCTGAGACAGGGAACAGACCAAACTGATTTTTCTCACAAGATTCTACTGCTGTTTCACGTTTTCAAAAAAGTAGCCCTTCAGAACAGCCAGCTGACCTGGGGGTGGGTGGGAGGGGAGAACCAGTCTCTGTGGCTAGGAAATTGGAGCTAGAGCTTACTGGGAGGAAGCAGGGCAGTAGCACTTGAAAAGCATAAATGCCCCTCCACTAAGCCCAGGGCTTGCAATGCTCCTCAGAATACAAAATGTTATCGGAAAATTTTATGAATTATATCCACTGGGGTGCAACACAGCTTGTCATGCACTCTGAAAACATTCAGGATGCAAAGCAAAACCACAGCAACCAAAACACCATTAGGGATTCATTTTAAACATCATTTATATTAAGATTAGAAGACAGACATTATGGGTAGCTTGAAGAAAACAGATCAGCTGTGATGCTTAAAATAACGTTTGCTTTTCATGGTGATAATGAACTGGTAGTTTCGGAAGTAAGACAACATCACTATTCTAAATTTTAGAAAGAGTAAAATGACCTCTCCTTCCCATGCCCTCAACAAAAGCTGCCGAGTCAGCAAACACTGACTGGGCCCCCAAGTGCGCCAGCACCGGGACGCTACGCTGAGGACAGACGGGCACTGCCGCCCTCCGGCTCAGAGAAGCGGGCACAGGCCGACTGGCTGGCCCTGCGGGGCTCTGCACTCCAGCGACTGCCGGGGTTGACACCCACTTGGAGTCCTGCACCACACACCCCCTGACCTGCAGCTGCAGCCTCAGACCACTCCCCAAGCCCCCAGCCCCATCCTCGTCCCTTCGACGCAGACCACCATCGCTCCCCTGCTCCTGCAGCTGGCCTCCTGCACCCACTCGCCGCCTCTCCAGCCCTCCAGCCCCACGGCACCATCTCCTCCAAAACCAACACAATCCCATCACTCCCCTGCTGACGATTCCTCAAGTTTCGCATGGCTCTTCGATAGCATCTAAATGCTCACAGAGCTTGCTGCATGTCTGGGTCCTGCCTGCCTCCCCCTGCCCCGCGTCGCCCCTGTGCTCCCCTCAATCCCACCACACCTGTCTTTCAGCTATGCAGGCCCTCGCTCAACCCTGGGTGGAATAGCACCCCCCCCGCCCCCATCTCCCCCACCATCTGCTACTGTCCTCGGGGTCCCTGGCTCCAGCCAGGTGACTAGGTCAGGAGCCTGCTAGCCTTCTGATAAGTGAGCCTCGCACGTGTATTTGCTCACTGCCATCTTCCCCGCTGGACTGGAGGGCCCAGGAAGGCACGGTCTACCTCCACCTGGTAAACCGCTGCCCCGCAAGCCCCGACACAAACAGGGAACACAAAAGGGAACGCAATAAGCACAGCTGACTCAACAACCATCCTCAACCACCAGTCAGGAAAGGTTACTTTCTCCACTGGGACGGCTTTTATTTTTTTCTAAGGTAAGAATATATTCAAAAACTTGGGTTATTTCCCACCAAAAGAAGACTGAATAAAGCTTTAGCCCTTTGATAGCTAAACTTTAATTAGGAGAAAAATTTTCCTAATCTCTTCATTCTTCTACAACCCAAGACTGTCCCCTATAAAATTTCTCTTGATGCCCTAAAAGGCAATGAATCAATCAACCAATCAAGGGCAACCACCTGCAAGTATGAGGTCCCAACTGCAAGGGAAAACTGGGAGCCCAGTGTTCCCTTTAAACAGGAAAAAGCTTTGCCAGGAAGGACTGGGGGTGGAGGGAGGATCTCCAGCTGAAAGTGACTGAAAACAGTTGTGAAAGGAGAAACTGACTGCTCCCCCCCACCTTTGGTTTGTTTATCAAGAGAGGAAATAAGATCAGACAGGCTGGAAGGAGTGCCCGGGAGGGGCCCTGTCAGGAAAGAGGACTGTGTCACAGGGCAGCAGCCCAAGGGCAGCGGGAAGCCTGCTCAGCCCGCCCCGCTCTGCCTGTGCCCTGCGTGGCCTCCCCCTCCCCCCTGAACCTGGGCGTCACCCAGCCTCTCTCCTGACATGGCCTCAGCCCCTTGGCAATCACACATGGAGAACTGGAAACGGTCTTTCAGATTATCCAGTCCAAACAGTACATTTACTAATGAGGAAATGGGAGCCCAACGGCCAAATGACATGCAGAGGACACGAGGGGCAACTCTCCTCCCTCCGGAGTGAACAGCAGCTCCGATCCTGGGAAGTTCCCCCCGCCCCCCCATGATGGAGACCCTCTGCTGCCTGTAGCGACTACCCCCCACCCCCCGCTGGCTGGGTACAGTGACGGGCAGCTCTGCAAGGCGTCTCGTGTAGGGGAGGAGAGGCCGGCACAGCACCCCAAGGACCCGGGAGTGTGGCCACAGGCAGGGCAATAAAGCAGACAGACGTGAACTCAGCCCCTGCTGAGCACCCACGGCATGAACTCCCCACGGGCCGGGAATACAGGGCAAGGGCCAGGTCTCGATCCAGCACGTGGCAGGAAAAGCAAACACTTCCACCAGTCCCAGCTTTGAAGGAGTTCACAGTTCAAAGATGGCTTGAAATCTGTTCTCACGGTTCAGATCGCTGATACACCTATGGAAGAATAACACCTACCATGAAGTTTTTGAAAAATGTGCTTAAATTACATTAAATGGGTTTTACTTGTTTTAATAACTAAGATTTTTTGTTAAATGACAGAATACGATCCTTCATAGGGAGCCCGTCACAAATCTTTCTCAATATGAATCAGTTTGAGAAAGCTGAATCTTCCAAGAAGCCCTATTAACTCCCAAATAAAGTTCTCCAAGTACGAACTCTTCCACATAAGCTGATAATCAGGAACTATAATGCTGTGAAGTGAACAAACACTGATTTTAACTTAATGAGATTTAAGATTTTAGAGGACTGAAAAGGAAGCCCTTATATGTGTATGTATAGCTGATTCACTTTGTTATAAAGCAGAAACTAACACACCATTGTAAAGCAATTATACTCCAATAAAGATGTTAAAAAAAAAAAAAACAAAGCCAGAAAGAAAAGGAAGCCCTTTAATACTGTGACTCAGAAGGCAAGTAAGGTTCAGACTGAGTCAGTGAAAATCTGAGAAGCTGGGGTGGGGAACGGGTGAGGAGGCTGTACTGAGTCAACAGTAAACCAGGAGTCTCATTCCAACAGCCTGCTGTCACATGAAGGTGGTTAACCTTCCTAAGACCCCGCGTGGGGACCGAGCCAGGGGTCAGTCACGTGTTCCTTCATCTTTGCCTCCACTCCATAGTTGATCGATTGCTTTTCTCAATTCCTTTTCATTTGGTCCATCTTGCTTTGTCACTACTGAAATAAAATCCTATTGCCTCACTACCAGGTATCACTTAGAACTGTCTGCCTTCCTGCCTGAGAGTGGCACGTCCCACTTGAAGCCTCTGATCAAGGAGGTAGTGATCCAGAGACAGCGGGTCTCCCCCACAAGCTGCCGTGGCACTGCCCTTTGGGATTCCTTTGTCAAAGCAAAGAACCTGTGTAAAGTGAGTGACCTTCACAGCACACGTCTCTTTTCTAAAGCCAATTCCCGGGGCTTCCCTGGTGGCGCAGTGGTTACGAATCCGCCTGCCAATGCAGGGGACACGGGTTCAATCCCTGGTCCGGGAAGATCCCACATACCGCGGAGCAACTAAGCCCGTGTGCCACAACTACTGAGCCTGAGCTCTAGAGCCCGCAAGCCACAACAAGAGAAGCCACTGCAGTGAGAAGCTCGCTCACCACAACTAGAGAAAGCCCGAACGCAGCAACGAAGACCCAATGCAGCCAGAATAATAATAATAATAAATAATAAAAGAAAGCCAACTCCCTTGCTAATGTGAATACAAATATATGTTTTGTTAAAAAAAGAAAAAAAAAAACCCAGTGTACAATAGCACAATAGGAAAGAGCCAACACCGTCACATCCAGATTTCCCGCTACCCAAAGTACAGTGCTCCAAGGAAACCTTTCCTAAGCCAAACTGGAGTAAAGCAGTCACCTTAGGATAGACACATCTTTCTAACTGACGCACAGGGACAAAGCAGAGATGCTCTCAGACACAGTGCACAGCTCTGGGGAGATGCCGAGTGTGGTTCCCGGGGAGGGAGCCTGGCGGGGGCCCCTGTCACTGCTGAGGGTGATGCCGCTATAATGGCACTCAGCAAAATAAACACTGACCGGTATTTTCACTCTTTGCCTTTTTTCCTAAAAGTGGAAATCGTCCTAGGATTTCTCTTGGTTGTCAAAAACAGGTAGGTCTTTCATAAAAGCGAAGTGGCAGAAACCTAATTTTTGATGAGCAGGGGATACCTGTATACAAGTCACAAACATGCAATACAAGCACAAACAGATGACAACATTACGCCCTGACGTTCACAGCAACGAGACGGCTAGCCTCCAGGCCACTGCTTCTGTGCGCCACAGAGACGTCCTACATATGTATATTCTAAATTTAAGAAAAAGAAAAATCAAGGGTACAGCATGAATACTGGTTAGCAAACTGGCAGGGGAGGGATAAAGCTCCCCCAGGATCACTGTCCCGTTACTCAGCAGAAGGCACACTCGCATAGCCAGGTCCCCGTGTTAAGCCCACACACCCCCAGGCCACTGCGCGAGCCTGGCAGATTTCCCTGGCACCTCCAAGGCTGTCTCCTCACCCGCTGACTGAGAGTAACAGTGTTCCTCCAAGAAGTCACCGGCGGAGTACTAAATTAGATGGGCCCCATAAAGCTTTGAGCACCGTGCCCAGCATACAGTAAGTTCTCATTACACGGGAGCTACTGTCATTGTTACTGGATGACACTGTTTTCTAATCAGTTATTTATAAGTCATATTTAACAAGTAAACTATACCACCCCAAATTATCCTAGAATCCAGCTAAATTACCAACCAAGAAGGTACACTTGTTACAAACAAGCTCTACTGAGCAGGTTACACATAGACGACACCTGGGTAGCACTTAGTAACTTCCACTGAGTAGCCCTGTAAACCAAGCACCCCAAAAAGGGCCCCGTGCAGCCCGGGAGGAGGGTCTCTTCTGAGGAGGGTGTAACATAACCCACGAGCACGCCTTCCACAGCAGGGCTGCTCCTGGACCTGCTACATTAGTGGAGGGAGGGAAATTTCACCTGCAAGGTCCAGACCACCCCACAGTTTCCATTCTGCCTGCCCCATCCCTGGTGAATAAGCCATCACTGACCCTCCACTTTAACCAGCATTTCTACTGCTTCCCCCTCACGCACCAGAGAGCAGCTGTGACTCGTGGAAGGCGTGGAACAGCGTTCTGACTGTTGTGATGACCTTCATGTTTCCACACACACGGCTACTTTTCTTCAGTGATGCCCCGCTTAAGAACTTCTTTATAAAGGTGAAACACAAAGGGTCAACTCAAGTGAAATTTCTGCCTGAGGCAGAGACTGTGATAGGCCCCCTCGGGCCAGGCCTTTAAGCTGCCTGCCCTCTGCTTCCCCAACTTGCCCAAAGGCTCGTCACTAATTACAGTACAGTGACTGGCAAAACACATGAGCTGAAGACACGCCTGAAGGACCACCATCAGATGTACCACCCTATTGCTTCTGGAGAAAATGGGACAAAAACCTTTTTTTTTTCTTTTTTTTGGGGGGGGTACGCGGGCCTCTCACTGCTGTGGCCTCTCCCGTTGCAGAGCACAGGCTCCGGACGTGCAGGCTCAGCGGCCATGGCTCACGGGCCCAGCTGCTCTGCGGCATGTGGGATCTTCCCGGACCGGGGCACGAACCTGTGTCCCCTGCATCGGCAGGCGGACTCTCAACCACTGCGCCACCAGGGAAGCCCAGGACAAAAACCTTTTAAGAGATTCATATTTTTTTCTGTAGTAAGTAGAATTTTTGATGTAAGAGTTTTAGTTCTCTTTCTGTTTTGTCTGACCTCATTTTAATATGACAGGTAGAGGGCAAAGTCTACGCGGAGTGTGAATGTGGAACAGTAACTCACTGATATAGAGCATTTCCTAGTGTGTCTGCTGCTGAACCCAGCATTGGAGTGGCCACCAACAACAGGCCCTGAGTCTGCACCAGACATGAGCTACTTCTGCCATCCCCCCCAGCGCCAGCCGCCCTGCAAGCTCGGCGGCATTACCCCCATCCTACGAGTGAGAAAACTGGAGCTGCACCCTGACCTTAGAGCTTCTTGAACCCAAAGCTGGCGTGGTGCCTCAGGCCTGTGTCTTCTCAGGGCACTGGGTCAGGTTTCTGGGACTGGTGGGGAATGCTGTCTCACCTTTCCGCGAGCAGCTTAGAAAGTGCTAAGGGCTCGTCAGAAGGGCCAGTTCTAGTCATCTTCCCGTAAGAGGTCATCTAAGCTACCGTGGTGCTTTGGGATTACACTAGCAAGACAGATATAAGGGGGGAAACGTTTTAGGTTTTTGTTACCCTCTAATGTACCCCATTCCAGAATTTAACCCAAAAAATGTTCGTCACTTAACAGAATCAGGGACATAGACAATAGACTGGCGGTTACCAAAGGAGAGGGGGGAGGGAGAGGGATGGACCGGGAGTTGGGATTAGCAGATGCAAACTGGTACATATAGAATGGATAAACAGCAAGGTCCTACTGTACAGCACAGGGAACTATATTCAATATCTTGTGATAAACCATAATGGAAAAGAATATGAAAAAGAATGTATATATACGTATAAATGAGTCACTTTGCTGTACAGCAGTAATTAACACAACACTGTAATTCAACTATACTTCAATAAAAAATAAATTAAAAAAATTTTTTTTCATAATTTAATATGGCAGCTTGTCTGTTTCTTTCACTCAATTTTCTACCAACGGAGAAGAACCCAATCATGGAGTGAAAAGATCTGGTAAATTGCTTCTTCTTCTCGACTGGAACAATCACAGCTTCTTGTCCCTTTCAACACTGTTCAATTTTCTAGGGCCTTTCAGCCATCTCTGTAGTTTTTCTTCAAACCGTAAGTCTCCCACACCCTCTTTACTACACTGGTCTTCAAATGCAACAGTTCTGAAGAAATTTCACTTTAACATCTGGAATCATTCACCACAAGGGTGAATCCGAAAAGGCCCAGCCCCATGGGCAGGCAGAAGGTGAGGCTGGCTGGGCCTCGCCACGTCTGTCTGGCCCACTGGTGGGCGTGGCACCTGCTTGCTGGCTGGCATGATCCCCTTGCTGTAAGCAGTCTCATCTCACAGTGACCCTCTGGTTTGTCCTGCGGGAGGGCCCTGCCTTTTTCTCCATCTCTAACACGCCCTGCAAGACCTGAGGAATGCAGGCCTCCAGTCCAAGTTCAATTCAAACCTCACTTACTGAGGAAAGCCCGACTGGGCACCCCTACCAAGGCCGACTCCCTGCCGTCCAGAGTTCCCTTGGCCTGGCAGAGGACAGGGACAGAAACACACTGAATACAGCACATGGACGAGCAAGGTAAGAGACATAAAGAATTTTAAGAAAAAAGCTGTATGGGTGAATTTTATGGTCTGTGAATTTTATCCCAATAAAGTTGTTAGAAGAGAGAGAAAAGAAACCAGCTGTGAGGGTATGAGGGAGGGAACTTACAATCTTTTTTGCTTTTTTGAAGGGAGATGTGAGGATAGAGGTAGAGGGGAAAACAAGTAAAAGCTCTGTAGGACACAGACCCACCTTCTAGAGAAATGGAAATAAAAACAAAAATAAACAAATGGGACCTAATGAAACTTAAAAGCTTTTGCACAGCAAAGGAAACCATAAACAAGACCAAAAGACAACCCTCAGAATGGGAGAAAATATTTGCAAATGAAGCAACTGACAAAGGATTAATCTCCAAAATTTATAAGCAGCTCATGCAGCTCAATAACAAAAAAACAAACAACCCAAATCCAAAAATGGGCAGAAGGACTAAATAGACATTTCTCCAAAGAAGATATACAGATTGCCAACAAACACATGAAAGAATGCTCAACATCAATAATCATTAGCGAAATGCAAATCAAAACTACAATGAGGTATCACCTCACACCAGTCAGAATGGCCATCATCAAAAAATCTACAAACAATAAATGCTGGAGAGGGTGTGGAGAAAAGGGAACCCTCTCGCACTGCTGGTGGGAATGTGAACTGGTACAGCCACTATGGAGAACAGTATGGCGGTTCCTTAAAAAACTACAAATAGAACTATTTGTACATCCGAAAGAACACCATACGACCCAGCAATCCCACTACTGGGCATATACCCTGAGAAAACCATAATTCAAAAAGTGTCATGTACCAAAATGTTCACTGCAGCTCTATTTACAATAGCCAGGAGATGGAAGCAACCTAAGTGTCCATCATCGGATGAATGGATAAAGAAGATGTGGCACATATATACAATGGAATATTAGTCATAAAAAGAAACGAAATTTAGCTATTTGTAGTGAGGTGGATGGACCTAGAGTCTGTCATACAGAGTGAAGTAAGTCAGAAAGAGAAAGACAAATACCTTATGCTAACACATATATATGGAATCTAAGGGAAAAAAATGTCATGAAGAACCTAGGGGTAAGACTGGAATAAAGACACAGACCTACTAGAGAATGGACTTGAGGATATGGGGAGGGGGAAGGGTAAGGGTAAGCTGTGACAAAGTGAGAGAGTGGCATGGACATATATACACTACCAAACGTAAAACAGATAGCTAGTGGGAAGCAGCCGCATAGCACAGGGAGATCAGCTCGGTGCTTTGTGACCACCTAGAGGGGTGGGAGGGAGGGAGACGCAAGAGGGAAGAGATATGGGAACACATGTATATGAATAACTGATTCACTTTGTTATAAAGCAGAAAACTAACACACCATTGTAAAGCAATAATACTCCAATAAAGATGTAAAAAAAAAAAAAAAAGCAACCCTAAAGTCCTGCTACTGTACTAGACAGGAAAAAGAGAGGGGAGGGAGGGAGGGAGGGAGGGAGGGAGGGAGGGAAGGAGGGAGGGAGGGAGGGAAGGAGGGAGGGAGGGAGGGAGGAAGACAGGTGCATGCACACATCCATCAGCAGAGATTTAGAAAGAGCAGCCTGAGCAAACAGAGGCATGAAGAAGGGAGCCACAGAGCATCCGAAAGAACACCCAGTAGGGCTCGGCTGCAGTATAAATTACGTGTAGGGATGTGGAGAAAGATCTGGCCGTGAAAGTGGGACAAGCCAACGTGAACAAAGACATAGCATCTTTATCTCTTTTGGGGGCCAGAGCGAGGAACCCACGGATTTTGTACAGGGGTCTGATACAATGACTGGCATTTGTGTTAGCTGAATAAACGAATATGTGAAAGCATTTTGTAAACTGCAATCCTGTACATAAACGCTGTTGTCAATGATACAATGACTACCACCTAATCAATAAGGACCCAAAGGGCTTTATATACATGTTTCAAAATTATCAGTCAATTAAACAAATACTTATTACGTGCCCACTGTTTGCAAGGAACTATTCTAGGCAGTAGGAATAAATCTGTGAACAAACAAAAATCCCTAACTTCATCAAGCTTACATTTTAGTGGAATAAGACAGAAAAGAAACAGTACATATAAGGAACAAATAGATTATACAGAAAATAGTAAACCCTTTGGATAAAAGGAAAAAAAGCAGGGAAACTGGGAGTGTGGTGGGGCAGGGAGGAGAGTTACAATTTACATGGTGACAGTGGTCTGAACAGTCAGATTCTGACTATATTTTGAAGGTGGAACCAACAGGATTTCCTGCTGGACTGGATGTGCAGTGTGAGAATCATCCAAGGCGTTGGCCTCAGCAATTAGGAGGAGGGAGCTGCCAATGAGTGAGGTGGGGAAAGCAGGACGGGGCAGACTGCGGGGTGAGCTGCCGGTGTCCAGCAGCTGCCCAGGAGGCAGCCGGCAGCCAGTGCACGAGTCTGCATTCTGGAGAGGAGCCCGGGCTGGGGCTGTGCACTGGGGTTTCGGTACGCGGCTGCATTAGGGTCAGGAGCCTGGAAGAGGTCCCCCAGGGAGTTAGCGGAGTAGAGGAGGGGACCGAGGACTGAGCCCAGGGAGCTTCAGTAAGAGGATGGGGAGAAGAGAAGGAAGCAGCTGGGAGCCTGGGGGAACAGCCAGCACGGTGCGCAGGAAGCCAGGACTTCCGTCCTGACGCTGAGAATTAAGCAGTTTCTGCCATGTGGAGACCACAGGTGGCCTTGACAAGAGCAGCGGTTTTGAGGGAGTGGTGAGGGACAAAGTCTGATTAGACTGAGTTTGAGAATGGGAGAGAGGGAGTGAAGACAGTGAGAACAGACAACTCTGAAGAGCTTTGCTGCTTTAAAAAATAATAATAAAAAGCATGGATTAGATGTTTGAATTCATTTTCACCAAATGTTTTGTTAAAAAACAACTGGACTTCCCTGGTGGTCCAGTGGTTAGGACTCCACACTTCCACTGCCAAGGGCGAGGTTTCAGTCCCTTGGGGCGGAGGTGGGGGGACTGAGATCCCCCAAGCCGCAACCCCACTCATTTTGGAATGGAGGGGAAGTCGATCTATTCCAAACCTGTGCTCACATCACACTGATCAACTAGCCCAACAGCACAGGGAGGGGGAGGGGGAGGGGATGAGTATTACCAACATCTCAGAGGTTGTAAACAAGAAGGTCACTTTCACTGGATTAGATGCTAACAATAAACCATGACTCTAGGGTTACAAAGATAAATGTCTCAAGATTCAATAAGCAATCCACAGAATACAGCTATTCTTTAAAATGAACATCGGACTTCCCTGGCAGTCCAGTGGTTAAGACTCCAAGCTTCCAATGCAGCAGGTGCGGGTTCGATCCCTGGTTGGAGAACTAAGATCCCACGTGTGGAGGCCAAAAAGTAAATGAAATAAACAAAATTAAAATGAACGTAATGGCACTCGATACTTTTACGGCTAGGCCACTTCGCTTGGCGGAGTCACTCCCCTGATGGGCCTGCGCACCTGCATCAGGCTCCCTCCCCATGTACCCTCACTAGCACTTTGTTACTGTGGGGGGGGGGGTGTGGAATTAGTGATTTTACTCAATGGTTTTTCTTCAGTTTTTCCAGATTTTTCTCTACTGAATTTTGAGTAAAAACTCTGATAAATAAATATATTGATAAACATACAGACTGCCTTATCAAATCAACTACTGGGATTATACACATATATATTTTGATAATACACAGATTTCACAACATGCCAAACTTAAGTATTTAAAACCATCTATGATAACAGAGTATGGCTTTTTGCTAGTTCAGCTATACAGTAACACGGCCATCTAGAGATGGTTTTATGATTCCCAATCTTACTTGTTAACTAGATATCTAGGAAACTTTGTAAATGACCAGTTTCACCCTCAGCATTCTGAGTTACTTTAAAGACAAAAAGCAGTACACAGTGCTTTCTGTGGTTACAGATGACGCCCTGCAAGTCAGCTGGGCAGGACCCTGCACACACCCAGCGCTGAGACGGGGACGCCCTTGGAGGACTAGGCCGTCACCAGGAAGAGGGATCGGGAAATGAGCTTAGCTGCGGTGCAGAGCAGGAAGAGAAATCCCTGAGTTCCCCACCCCTTCCCAGCACAAAGCCAGACCCGGGGACCCCCTCGCACACACAACTGGGCTGTGACCCCCGGGGGCAAGAAGGAGGGCGTGAGCAGCGGCAAGGAAGGGGATGTCTACAACCCTTCCTCCAAGAATGCCTCAGATTTACAAGGCCTGTTGGATTGCGGCTGAGGGGCAAAAAGGAGCTCAAAGCTTCGCCCCTGGAACCCTGTAACAGAGTGGGTCCTCGTTTACTCTTCCTGGCCCCTGACTCGCAAGTCTGAGCTTGCTGGCACAGTTCTAGAAGACACTGGTCCCGAGGCCTTCAACAAAGGACACTAATACAAACTGTATCTAGGAAGGAAATGGCAACTCAGTAGGGAGTGGGGAGAGCAAAATAAGAAAGTAGGAAGTTTGCAAATCATCAGCAAATTAGTACATTCAAAGGAAGGCAACTTATTTTCAGTAGTCAGTAATTTGGAGGAATTTTTACCAAGCGAAAATATTCACCAACATTCTGTTATGATTAAATCAAACTTGTGCCATGGTTCAATTTAGGAAACCTAAGAAGTTAGGATCTTGACTTAATACTTTAAATTTGTCTTTTACTCTCTTTTCCACCCCAAATATTTGATAAAATTATCACCACTTTCTGAACATCTACATATGTGTCAGGAATGTCATATAATAGTTTCTAAAACCTACAGGATAGATATTATCTGCTTTTGATAAATAAGCAAACTGAGAAAACACAAAGCCCAAGTTCATATAAATGCTTGGTATTTTTATTCCCTTGTTATTTATCTTTATTTCCACATACGTGACTTCACATTTCTTATAAAATTTAAAATTTTCAATTTTAAAAAACAAGGGAAAAAATTAACTCCACTTATTCTTCTTCTTGTTCTTAATCATCATCAAGTCGGCAATATAATTTTGTGCGCCATTGCTGCGAATTCAGAAGAGCCTGGTTTTCTTTCGGCACAGGAAAATAACAGCTGCTTTTGATTTCATGATTAGTATACCTTCTGAGGAACTAACGGTCAATGGCAGCCAGGATCATTTTAGTTAAAGGTGAACCGTACCACTCAAGTTCTTTGAAAACTGGTAATCCAAGCAAACAATTCTTTCACTATCCTCTAAACAGAATATTTGATTTATCGCCCTTCTATGCCCCCATTTGTGTCTGTATCTCTTAAGCTAACATACCCTACAACCCAGTTACACCTACCAAAAAGATAGAAGAATGTTCATATCAGCTTTACTAATAACCCTCAAAAACTGAGAGCAACCCAGATGTTCGCTAACAGGGGAATGGAGAAAAATCTGTGGTATTCCTGCAATGAAATTCTACTCACCAAGAAAAAAAGAATGACCCAGTGCTACACCCAACACTGACGCACCTCAAGGACAGAGCAGGAAGCTCAAGAAATCAGACACAAAATATTCTCGATTTCATTGTATGAAACTCAAAACCAGACACAACTCCAAGAAAACTCAAAGGGGAAAGAACAGTCTCTTCAACCAACAGTGCTGGGACAAATGGGACAAGCACAAGCAAAAGAATAACTGGACTCCAACCTCAGACCACAGATGAAAATTAACCCAAAATGCATCAAAGACCAAAAAGTGAGAGCTAAGACTATAAACCTCTTAGAAGAAAACATAGGTATAAATCTTCATGACCTTGGATTAGGCAATGAATTCTTAAATATGAAACCAAAAGCATAAGCAAGAAAAAAATGTTTTAATTAGTTAGACTTCATCAAAACTAAAAACGCTTGCTTCCAGTTGTGAGACAAATGAGTGCCAGGGATGTGCTGCACAACATGACCCAGATAATGCACACTGCTGCATGGTGTAAGTGAAAGTTGCTCAGAGAGTAAAGCCTTTTCTGAATCTCTCCTGTTCACTGAGCTGTAACTGACACACAGCACCGTGTAGGCGTGAGGTGCACAGCACAGTGCCCTGACTTACACATACTGTGACATGACCACAATAGGGTTAGCGAGCCTCCATCATCTCATACAGATACAACATTAAAGAAATTAAAAAATATGTATTTTTCCTTGTGAGGAAAACTCTTAGGATACATAATTACTGACTATATTCCCCATACTGCACATTTCAAAGCTGTGACTCGTTTATTTCGTAACTGAAAGTATGGACCTCTTTATCTCATCACAAGGAAAAAATTGTTTTTCTATGTCTTTAGTTGGATAAATGGATAAACAAAATGTGGTCTATCCATACAATGGAGTATTATTAAGCCATAAAAAGGCACTGGTGAATCTTACAAACATTATGCTAAGTAAAAGAAGCCAGTCACAAAGACCACATATTTTACGATTCCAATTACATGAAATGCCCAGAATGGGCAAACCCATAGACAGAAAGTAGGTTAGTGGCTGCCAGGAGCTGGGGGCAGGGGGGAATGGGGAGTGGCTAGTAACGGGGATAGGGTTTCTTTTAGGGGTGATGAAAATGCTCTAGAATTAGATAGTGGTGATGGTTGTACAACTCTGAATATACTAAAAATCACTGAACTGTATACACTTAAAAAGATAACAAACTTTAAAAAAATAGGCATTAACTAATCTGTGATAGGGGTCGCAGCAGTGCTTACTAGTGGGGAATGAGTTCTACACGGGGGGGACACGGGGGTCACAACAGAGCCTGCTTGGGTTCATGACTCACTCATTCATTTACTCAAAAGGTATTAGGGATATTTAAAGAAGTTACTGAAATGAAGCAGACACAGTGGCTGAGAGCAGGCACTTGAGTTAGACCTAGCTGCCCCACTGGTGTTGCAAGATCCCTGATCTGAGCCCTGGTTTCCTCACTGGTAAATTAAGGATAATCCCAGCACTGAGGGTTATGGGGAAGATTAGATGAGACCTGGACGTAAACCACGAGCTCCCTGTATCCAGACGTGGAGCCACTATAATCGTGTGTGATCACATGCTCATCACAGAAGACTCACTGTGCTCCCCCCACCTCGATTCCTTTTCCCAGGGTCAGCCCGTGCTCAGGCAGGTGCCAGCAAGCACCTGGCCCTCTCCGGGGACACAGGCCTTGCCTCCCTTGCTGCCTCGAGCCCGGCCCCGGCCCCTACCGCGCCGCCCGGGCAGCCACAGCTTTGCGAAGGGCCAGTCCCTGCCCGGCCCTGAGGAGGCTGACCTCACAGGCCTGCCCTCCGAGAGCACTCCAACACTGACCTGGTTTGAATAAAACAAAATCTATTGCTTCCAAGAAGCATTTTTCAGCATCGTCTTATGACCTTCATTATATTCCATGCTCACGACCCGTAAATATGGAGCGGACTCTTCTTTCTGAACCCAAGTGCGTGGAATTCTTGGTTAATGGGATTGTTATTTATTTTTAAACTCATTCAACTGAAAACAAGAGAAAAACGAACTCACGTCAGGGCTCAAAAAAAAATTCTAGCACACGTCCAGAGACCAGTGGAGCCCTATTCAAGCTCCTAAACCTTCTGCACATAAACCATTTTCATCAGTGTTCATGACGACTGCCCAGAGCCAAATACAGAAATGACCCAAGTCCGATCTGACGATGTCTCTGAACTGGATGGCTGATATACAAGGTGTTTAAAAAGGGGGGGGGCTTCCCTGGTGGCACAGTGGTTGAGAGTCCACCTGCCAATGCAGGGGACACGGGTTTGTGCCCCGGTCCGGGAAGATCCCACATGCCGCGGAGCGGCTGGGCCCATGAGCCATGGCCGCTGAGCCTGCGCGTCTGGAGCCTGTGCTCCGCAACGGGAGAGGCCACAACAGTGAGAGGCCCACGTCCCGCAAAAAAAAAAAAAAAAGGGGGGGGGGGTTAAAAGTAACCCTTTTCGTCGGTGATCTTCTCCTATTCAAAAGTCACTCAAGCTTTACCATATTCAGTGACTAGCTCTGTATTTTTGCCCAAGGAATAAATGTCTCTGGAAGGATGTGCTTCTACCAAAATTACATGAATCTTCTAGAACCTACTCCTATGTCAGACATCTGAGGCTACCAAGAAATGCTAGATTGCAGCCCCAGTGGCCAGACATGAAGGAGAGTTAAGAATATTCAAAACGGCAACAGCAAGCCACAGAGCAACTCCAGTATTTAACCTACTTTCAAGGCAACTGCTTCTGAACCAGAGAAAAGAACCAAGCAAGCTGCCCTCAGGGCGATGCACTCACTTCCCTTCCAAAAGGGGGGAAATAAGGAGCAGCCGGCCTCTGTGCCTGCCTCTCGGTCCTGACAGGAGGGCGGTTTTGACCTCTGAGCAGCTGTCACCCACCTCAGCCCCAGATGGGCCTGCGCTTCTGAGTGCTCGAGCAGTTTCAAAGCCCTCGCCCTGCAAGGCTAAGGTGGAAACCAAGGCTTTTCAAAACGCTCCCGAGTGTATAGAAGAACCGAGTTGCATGGTTTTGTTTTTTGTTAAAGAAGCTTATAAAGTTGCTGGAGAAGTACTTTAGATGTGACAAAAATGGCTTCACTCATTTTATATGCTGTGTATTTGAACATCAACAATTGGATATGTCCAAGGCTGGATGCCACGCTATCCACATTAAGTGGTACGTCACATCATCCAACTGAACCCATGCATTTCTGAGGTACTTTTTAAAAAATAAGCGAGCAAGCCCTCTGCTTTGTATTTTTTCACTAATAAAATGTCAGCGTAAAGGAAATGAAACATAAAGGAAAATAATCCAGACACTAGAGAAGGTTAAATGTCCTCCTGTATCTTCTATCTTCAGCTCACCGTTCGCAAAATAAGTTAAAAAGTAGGAAGGAAGCTGTTTGTATATAAGACTTTTTAAAGTATCACTCTGGTTTCATCTAGCCATTGGTAAGGTGGTCCTCTTCTCACTACCCAGCCAGAGATGAGACAAGCTGAAAACAAACAAATGACAAAAGCTTCCCGTAAATCAATACAATTTTACTGAAAGGTTGGCAAATGTTAACATTTCAAAAAAGGACATCTAGCTTTGTGAAGTCTACCTTTGCACACTATAAGAACCAATCAAAAAATGGCTTTCTCCTTAAACAATCCTTCATTAAAATTAAAGATTTATATTACAAGTGTTATTTGATTTTAAAAAAATCACACTTTTCCAGAATGTCTGGTGATTCTGAGTGAACTGAATCTGCACACACACCCCTCCTTAGCTCTTCCCCGGAGTGCTCTCAGCAGGAAGCTGCTTGGCTCTCCTAACATTTCAAGGGCACAGCCTTTGTTTGGCCTGTCGGCAGGTTGGCTTTTCAGAGCTGGATTAAAGAAAAAGTAAGAGCTGGATGCACTGGAGGGTACGGCTTCACTGTCAGACACAGCCAAGCATGAACTACTTTTTCTGAAGCCCGATTAAAAAACCAAAAGCTTAAGATCATATTTTAAAAAGTGAGTCCTCACCAATGTCAATTCCAAAGTGTCTCCAACAAACAACTGTTATGTTATATTTAAGACCTGCCTTATATTTAAAAAAATATCTAAGATAGATGCTAGGAGCCCAGCGTGTCTCTTGGAGTTCCCTGCTGGTCATCCAAGTTGAACAAGCACCTAAATGAGCTCCTGGCCTTGAAGTCAGTGAGGACCCTTTCCCCACGTCCTGGGCAGCGTGGCCGTTTCTGACACGAAGGACCCGAGAGGCAATCCCGCACCTCTCACTTCCCTCACGCCCCTGCTTGGTCAGGGGATGCCGTGCCCGTCCCCCACTGGGAGCCATCACATCCTCCAGTGCACATGATACTCACAACCTCCCAACCAGCTTCAAGGGCTCGTCCCACCCTGACCCTGACCGTGCGAACCCCAGTTTAAGAGGAAACGCTGAGAATCACTGTGACTTCCCTACGGGACCAGCCTTCTCACACCTAGAGGACCTGGAACTCTGCGGCGGGATGGGAAGGGGACCACCTGACCGGCACGGCGGACGCTGAGTGGCAGGGCCGGCGGGGGCACAGCAGGCTACCCCAGAGCCCCGCCCACCATCATCTCCAGCCGGGCCTGGCCTGCCCCGCGCAGGCCTCCGGAATCCCGGGTGCCCCCGGGTGCGGCCCGCGCAGAGGGGCCCGCGCTGGCGTGACCAAGGGTGGGGGGTTAAGCGAAGGTCCGGGAAGGCCCGCGTGGGCACCGGAGCAGCTACCAGAACGTGTCTTTAGGAGACAGGACCGGCGAAGGGGTGGCTGGAGCTGTGTGCCACGGTGTGCAACGTCACCGCCTCTTCCATAACCACAACGGTCACTCAGGAAAGGCCGGCGGGGGGTGGCCCGCCTGTCACACGGCTACACAGCTGTCTGCACCTCCTCCCACTCCCGGGGTGGCTTCTACCCTCTGAGCATGCTCCTCGCCCCTTCATCGGGATCTGACCCACTTTCCCAGCCTCGGGCTCCCCACTCCCAGCCTGCACCCTCCACGGAACTCCTCAGCACCGTCCAGCCACGCCCCGCTCCTCCCGCCGGGCCTCCAGGCCACTCTGCTCTGGCCTCCCCTCCACCCAGCAAACCTCCACCCCCTCTGCGACCAGATCAAACACGACCGGCTCGCCTCAGCGAGGCCTCTCATTTCTCCAGACAGAGGAAGCTGCGCTGAACTCTGGCCACCCAGCATTTTCTCCAGCTCCACGCCAGGCAGTGCTCACTGGCTGTCTAAAGGCGCTGGTGACAGAGCCTAGCCTACCCGCCATCCCGCACAGGAAGAGGGGGCACCCGGCACAGGAAGGAGGGCACCCGGCACAGGAAGGGGGCACCTGGCACAGGAAGGGGGGTACATGGCACAGGAAGGGGGGGTACCCGGCACAGGAAGAGGGGGCACCCGGCACAGGAAGAGGGGTACCCGGCACAGGAAGTGGGGGGAATCCAGCACAGGAAGAGAGGGCACCCGGCACAGGAAGGGGGGCACCCGGCACAGGAAGGGGGGCACCCGGCACAGGAAGGGGGCACCTGGCACAGGAAGGGGGGTACCTGGCACAGGAAGGGGGGGTACCCGGCACGGGAAGAGGGGGCACCCGGCACAGGAAGAGGGGTACCCGGCACAGGAAGTGGGGGGCACCCGGCACAGGAAGGAGGGCACCTGGCACAGGAAGGGGGGCACCCGGCACAGGAAGAGGGGGCACCCGGCACAGGAAGAGGGGTATCCGGCACAGGAAGTGGGGTATCCGGCACAGGAAGTGGGGGGAATCCAGCACAGGAAGAGGGGGCACCTGGCACAGGAAGAGGGGGCACCCGGCACAGGAAGAGGGGTATCCGGCACAGGAAGTGGGGGGAATCCAGCACAGGAAGAGGGGGCACCCGGCACAGGAAGGGGGGCACCTGGCACAGGAAGAGGGGGTACCCGGCACAGGAAGAGAGGGCACCTGGCACAGGAATAGGGGGCATCCGGCACAGGAAGAGGGGGCATCCGGCACAGGAAGGGGGGCACCCGGCACCAGAAGGGGGGACAACACTGGAGACCTCAGACCCCGGCACCCTCCACTTCAACTTGCAGTAATAAACTCAGAACGAAACACCAGCGAGTTCTGACAAAAGACAAACTAAGAAAAACTATCAAACAGAATATAGAAAAGCAGCTAATTTCCCTAATATAACAAGGAAACAGTAGGGAATATTAAAATATAAAGTTCTAAGAAATGTATACGAAAAAGCTGAACAAACCAATATGAAGTGTGGGGAAAAGGGAAGGATACCAGCGAGACATTAATCAACTCTTCAAACTGTCATAAAATGCCGGGGGCGGGCAGGCGGGCTGAATCAGACACGTGGGCTCCGCAGAAAGACGGAGGGGTTCAATATTCTACTCTCTCATTGAGATTCCTATAATAAATAATTTATTAGGAGATAATACCAATTGCTATCACTTTTATTAACACTAATTACGAAAACAAAGAATATCAACATATGAAAAATTCAAGCCATTCCAAAAAAGGAACAATGACATTTTCAAACATGGGGTCCTCGATTATTTCATATCTAAATGGACAGTGAAGGCACGACAAGGGATATTAGGCTAGAAGTTTTTGACAAATGAGTTTCCTTTTACAAATCCTCAAATCAATTGAAATCCAAACAGAAAGAATCCAAATCTCCACAAAGTCTTGTCACAAACCACACAACAGTTTTCCTCACTGGAAGCATATCTGGGCACGAAAATCAGCTACACACCCAGTTTATCTGTTATGAGTTCATTTGTTTTATTGCTGGCATTCCTTCTGGGTCATAAAAGTTTTATGAGCTGGTAAACATTTCGAACAAACTCTGCAAAGCTGCCATGACTAACGGCTTCAGTATTCAGCGTAACAGATCTCTATAGACCCTGACCTGGTTAATGCCGGTGCAGCAGCACGTACCCTGGACTCAACTTTCAGAAGGTCTAGGTGATGCTCTAACTGCTAAATGTTTACCTAAGGACTCTCTTTCACTTTGAAGAAACGAGAATACCATGGGAAAAGTGGAAAACAACAGTTAGATTTCTCCACACCAAACTTTATTTTAAAAAACATTTAAAGTTCATTTTACTGGAGAATATTTTTCACAGATAATAAATGTAGTATTTTTAGCATCGTTAAACTTGGAATACAATCCACAATAATTACTGTCGTAGGGAAGAAATAAGCCATAAGAAGAGGGATGTGGCTGGTGCTGTGAAACAGATATTAAGAATGGTGTGAATTCTTTAAGTTTTTTTTCTTCTTACAAAATGAAGTTTTGTTTATATTACAAACCAATCGTTATGAAAATGCTACCAGAGAGGAAAAACTATAAAATCTGATGGAGGAGGTGGGGGGTGAGGGGTAGGATGAATTGGGAGATCGGGATTGACATATATACACTAATATGTATAAAACAGATAATAAGAACTTGCTGTATAGCACAGGGAACTCCACTTCGCTGTACAGTAGAAACTAACACAACATTGTAAAACAACTATACCTCAATTTTAAAAATATAAATAAATAAATAATAAAATCTGATGGACTAAGGATTTTGCAGTGCTCAAAAACATCACCACTCAGTAGGAACAACTAGTAATTCTATATTATTTTTAGGGAAGTTTTCTAAATAATCCACGACAAAAAGAACAACCAAGAATTACCAGTATTTGAAGGAAAATCATTAAGAGGAAAAGTTCCAAGGTGAACAAAGAACTGACCCCACGGGAAACATAAATCAGGGAGAACACTTGTAAAAATTCTAATTAGTATCCTCAGAAAGAGAAAAAATTACAGCCACCTTCTACCCAGCACCTCACCATGATCATGAAGGAATATCTTTTTCAAGAGGGAGACATTTCGGGGCTTCCCTGGTGGCACAGTGGTTGAGAATCCATCTGCCAATGCAGGGGGCACAGGTTCGATCCCTGGTCCCGGAAGATCCCACATGCCACGGAGCAACTAAACCTGTGCGCCACAACTACTGAGCCTGCGCTCTACAGCCTTCAAGCCACAACTACTGAGCCCGCGTGCCACGACTACCAAAGCTCTTGCACCTAGAGCCCGTGCTCTGCAACAAGAGAAGCCACCGCAATGAGAAGCCCGCACACTGCAACGAAGAGTAGCCCCCGCTCGCTGCAACTAGAGAAAGCCCGCACACAGCAACAAACACCCAACACAGCCAAAAATAAATTAATTAATTTAAAAAAAAAATAGACTTGACTTTAAAAAAAAAAAAGAGGGAGACGTTTCGACACTAGAAATCCATACTCAGTCAAACAAACACCACTAAAATAAGGGCACAATAAGACATTTTTAGACATGCAATAACTTGGAAAGATTACCACCCTTGATCCCTTCATGGGGGGAAAATGTTATATACACATACAGTTGTATATATAAAACATATACGGGGCTTCCCTGGTGGCACAGTGGTTAAGAAACCGCCTGCCAACGCAGGAGACACGGGTTCAAGTCCTGGTCCGGGAAGATCCCACATGCCGCAGAACAACTAAGCCTGTGTGCCACAACTACTGAGCCTCCGCTCTAGAGCCTGCGTGCCACAACTACTGAGTCCACATGCCACAACTACTGAAGCCCGCGCGCCTAGAGCCCGTGCTCCACAACGAGAAGCCACTACAATGAGAAGCCCGCGCACCGCAACAAAGAGTAGCCCCCACTTACCACAACTAGAGAAAGCCTGCACGCAGCAATGAAGACCCAACGTAGCCAAAAATAAATAACAAAATTTTAAAATAAATTTAAAAAATATATATATGTGTATACATATCCCCCCACCATGAAAAGACTCTAGCAAATCATTGAGTCAATTTGGTAGTTTTTGTCTTTTTAGGAATTTGTCCATTTCACTGACAAAATAAAAGAATCCAAGAAAGAGTGACGTGAGCAATAAGAAACGGTGGCAGCTGAGTTATGCCCAGAAGCAGCAACGAAAGTTAGGAAGAAAGTCCAGGGACTCCTCAATGCTAACATCTGGATGACTCTCCTGCTCAAGGCACAGGATAGGTGCCTTCTCCCTGGGTCCAGTCACACAATTGGGTTTTACAGTGAATAACAGTTACATACCTAAAATTATTATAAATTCTATTCATTAGTTTCCAATTCTTACAACCAACTTAGACTTAGAATGAAAAAGATTTCACTGTAAGTCACAACATAACATAAATGCTATAAACTTTGACAACATAAAATTGGTAACTCCCCCTAATTAACTACTGAGTGAAAACTAAAAATGATGTAGCCACAGGCATAAAAGAAATAAAAGTAGTTAAATTATTTCATATACAATTCCATGTTAATACACCAAAGGTTATTGATAAAATGAATGGTGTTTCTTAGGGAATATTAATTATAAAATCAACCAAGAGACAGAAAACCCAACAGAATACTAAGTTTGAAAGCTGTCTAAGAATATCCCCCACTGAAAGCCACTGTATTTAGATAGTTCTTCACTCTGTAAAAATATTCTTGAACACAAGACTGGAAGCTTTATAACTTTTCATAAAAAATCTTATTTCTTAGCATAATTCTGATACCAAAATATTCCAAAGACAACATATGAAAGTTAAAACCACTAACTACAGACTCCTCTTCAATTAATACAGAAAACATGAATACAACAGGTTTGACTGTGCAGTTAGAGAATAAAATGCCATGGCTAAGTGTGCTTTATCCTGGCAATGTATGAATGATTCAACAGCATTATGTATATTAATATAAACAATAAAAATTAATAGTCAAAGACAAAAATCACAATCCTCGATATATGTAATAACCATATTCTAACATTAATTTCTCATGAAAAATTTGAAATGACTATAAATAGAAATATATTTTGATGTTAAAAAGCTTTCAAATCAATATTCAATTTTAATGTAAATTCTAGAAGATGCTCTAAAATTCAAAAAGAAGTAAAAAAATTATAATACAACTAAGGGGAAGAAGACTTTTACCCTCTATGACATACCCTTCTATACTGCCTGAATTCATTAAATCACGAGCATACATTATTTTTATAATTTTAACATTATTTAAAATAAAAATAGCACTGGCCAAATATAATTTCTGTGATATAGGTTCTAATATTTTTAATACTTGGTATGAGGGACAATCCTAAGCTACCAAGAACTGGGACTTGGACCATCTGTGACCACCCGCCACAAACTATTACAGAATTCAACGTTTGGAGAGAGGCACTAGATTTAGAAAAATCATTCATTCTTTCTGGAGAATTTTAAAAACCAAAACAATTTCTGGCAGCATCACTCTTCATTAATAGCCCCAAACTGGACAACCCAGATGTCCATCTGAATGAATGGATAAACTGTGGGAAACGAATTCAGTGGACTACTATACAGCAACCAGAAAGAACTAGCTATAGTTATTTACACTCAACAACATGGATGGATTTCAATTACCTTTACTTGCAATTACTTTTTTGTTCAGATAAAATATATATAATGTAAAATTTGCCATTTTAACCATTTTAAAGTTGGCCAAGAAAAAAAAAAAAAAGAGGAGACTCAAATTGCTAGAACTGAAATGAAAGAGGGGACACTACTACAGATCCTACAGAAATAAAAGGATTAAGAAATACTACAAGCAACTGTATGCCAACAAATTAACCTCAGTGAAATGGACAAATTCCTAAAAAGACAAAAACTACCAAATTGACTCAAGAAGAAACAGAAAATGTGAACAGATCTATAATAACTAGAGAGACTGAATTAGTAATCAAAAAACTAACCACAAAGAAAGCCCAGGGACTTCCCTGGTGGCGCAGTGATTAAGAATCTGCCTGCCAGTGCCGGGGGCACGGATTCGAGCCCTGCCAGGAAGATCCCGCATGCCCTGGAGCAACTAAGCCCATGAGCCTGAGCTCTAGAGCCCGCGAGCCACAGTGACTGAGCCCGCGTGCCTAGAACCTATGCTCCACAACAAAGAGAAGCCAAAACCTAAAATAAAATAAATTAAGTAAAAAGCCCAGATGGCTTCATAGGTGACTTTTATCAAACATGGGAAGAATCATATATTAATTTTTCACAAACTCTCAAAAAATGTAAGAGAGAACCCTTCCTAACTCATTCTATAAGGCCAGTATTATCCTGATACCAAAACCTGACAAAGACATATATGAGGAAAGAAAAACACTCCAGACCAATTATCTCTTATGAATATAGATGCAAAAATCTTCAACAAAATACTAGCAAACCAAATCAAGTAACACAGAAAAAGAATTGTACACTGTGACCAAGTGGGATTTATCCCAGGAATGCAAGGTTGATTCAACATACAGAAATCAATTAAATGTAATACACCACAGCAACTGAATAAGAAACAAAAGCCACATGATTATCTCCACAGATGCAAAAAGCAGCTGATAAAATCCAATAAACTTTCATGACAAAAATACTCAACAAACTAGGAATAGAAGGGTACTTCCTCAACCTAATAAAGGGCATCTATGAAAACTCACAGCTAACAGCATACTTAATGGTGAAAGATAGAGACACTTTCTCCCTAAGATCAGGAATAAGACAAGAATGCCCACGCTTGCCACTTCTATTCCACACTGTACCAGAGGTTCTAGCCAGGACAATTAGGCAACAAAAATAAATAAAAGGCATCCAAATTGGAAAGGAAAAAACAAAACTACCTCTATTCATGGGTGACATGACTTTGTACACAAAACTCCTAAGAAATCCACTAAAAAAACCATTAGAACTAATAAACAAGTTGAGCAATTTTGCAGGATACAGAATCACTATTAAAAAAAATTGTATTTGGGGCTTCCCTGGTGGCGCAGTGGTTAAGAATCCACCTGCCAATGCAGGGGACATGGGTTCAAGCCCTGGCCCGGGAAGATCCCACGTGCTGCGGAGCAACTAAGCCCATGCGCCACAGCTGCTGAGCCTGCACTCTAGAGCCCGCAAGCCACAACTACTGAGTCCACGTGCCACAACTACTGAAGCCCGTGCGCCTAGAGCCCATGCTCCACAACAAGAGAAGCCACCGCAATGAGAAGCCCACACACCACAACGAAGAGTAGCCCCTGCTTGCCACAACCAGAGAAAGCCTGCGTGCAGCAACGAAGACCCCACGCAGCCATAAATAAATAAATAAAATTTATATAAAAAAATTGTATTTGTATAAATTTGCAATGAACAATCCAAAAATGAGATTAAGAAAACAATTCCACTTGCAATAGCATTTAAAAAGAGACAAACTTGGGAATAATTTAACAAAATAAGTACAAATCTTACACTTTGCATGGTGAATGGAATTAATGCAACTAAATGATCACTCGAAAAGTTAAAATGGGGCTTCCCTGGTGGCGCGGTGGTTGGGAGTCCTCCTGCCGGTGCAGGGGACGCGGGTTCGTGCCCCGGTCCGGGAGGGTCCCACGTGCCGCGGAGCGGTTGGGCCCGTGAGCCATGGCCGCTGAGCCTGCGCGTCCGGAGCCTGTGCTCCGCAACGGGAGAGGCCACAGCAGTGAGAGGCCCGCGTGCCGCGAAGAAAAAAAAAAAAAAAAAAGTTAAAATGGCACATTTTATGTCATATGTATTTTACCACAGTAAAAAAGTAAAAACAAGTTAAACTCTGAAAACTACAAAATATTTTTGAAAAAAAATTCAGAGCTAAATAAATGGAAAGATATATTGTGTTTACAGACAGGCAGACTTAATATTGTTAAGATGGCAATACTCCCCAAATTGATCTACAGATTCAACTCAATCCCTATCAGAATCCCAGAGGGCTTCTTCATAGAAATTGACACACTGACCCTAAAATTCATATGGAGATTCAAGGAACCCAGAATAGCCAAAACCATCTTGAAAAAGAACAAAGTTGGAGGACTCAAACTTCCCGATTTCAGAACTTACTACAAAGCAACAGTAATCAAGAAAGTGTGGTAGTTACATAAAGATAGGCATATACATCAACAGAAGAGAACTGAGAGCCCAGAAATAAGACCATACGTTTATGGCAAGTTGATTTTGACAAGGGTGCCAAGATTATTCAATGGGAAAAACAGTCTCTTCAACAAATGGTGTTGGGACAACAGGATAGCCACATGCAAAAGAATGAATTTGAACTCCCATCTCACACCTTATATAAAAAATGATTCAAAATGGATCAAAGACCTAAATGTAAAAGCTAAAACTATAAAATTCTTAGAAGAAAACACAGATACAAATCTTTATGACCCTGGATTTAGCAATGGATTCTTACATATGCCACCAAAAGCAACAAAAGAAAAGTTAAATTGGATTTCATCAAAATTAATAACTTGTGCTTCAACGGAAACCATTAAGAAATCGAAATGACAACCTACAGTATAGGAGAAAATATCTGCAAATCACACATCTAATGAAGGATTTGTATCCAGAATATATAAAGAACTCTCACAACTCAACAAAATAAACAATTTTGTTTATTTTTTAACACAATTTAAAAAAATGAGCAGGGAACCTGAATAGACATTTCTCCAAAGAACATATAAAAATGGCCAATAAACAAAACAATAAACAAGATGCTCATCATTAGCCTTTAGGCAAAAGCAAATCAAAACCACAATGAGATACCACTTCAACACACACTAGTATGGCTAGAATAAAAAAGACAAATAAGAACAAGCATTGGTGAGGATGAGGAGAAACTGGAACCCTACTGCTGCTGTCGGGAATGTGAACTGGGACGGTTGTTATGGAAAACAATCTGGCAGTTCTTCAAAATGCTAAGCAGAGAGTTACCAAATGACCTAGCAATTCCACTCCCAGGTATACAATCAAGAGAAATGACAACGTATGTCCACATAAAAACCTGTACATTAACGTTCATAGCAACATTATTCAAACTAGCTCAAAGGTAGAAATAACTCAAATGTCCATCAACTGATGAATGGGTAAACAAAATATGGACTATCCATATAACAGAATATTATTCAGCAATAATAAGGAATGAAATACAGATATATCCTTGAAAACATTACGCTAAGTGAAAAGAATCCAATCACAAAAGACCACATATTATATGATTCCATTTATAGGAAATGTCCAGAATATGCCAATATATAATGAAACGAGATTAGTGGCTGCTTGGGGCTGCCTGGGGCTGGTGAGGGAAGGAAGGAGTTGGGACTGATAGCTAAAGGGTTTAGGATTTCTTTTTAAGGTGATGAAGGTGGAAATAAATAGCTGCACAACTCTACGAAATACTAAAACTACTGAACTCTACAACTTAAATAGGTAAATTGCATGTGGATTACATCTCAACAAAACTGTTACCAAAAAAGAAAGAAAAGAAATCATTTGTTAATTGTAAATGGCAGGGAAACCTTTCTTTTTCACTAAAATAAAGTTAGTTAGCTGTGTAATTCGATTTAAGTTTCTCTCACATTGTTGATAGACATCCAGGGTCTGTTCAATATCCCTCTTAACATATCATTTCACAAGGATTATCAAAACTTCATAAACACAAATCTTGGTTTTTTAAAAATAATTATATACTTGTACAAGAAATATATCCAGGCTTATCACTTTGATTACATAAAACCATAATAATGCCTTAGGTTTTGAGAAACATTTTTGTCCCAATACAGTCTAATGTAAATGCTACCCTTGACACCTTAACTGGCGGAATTGGAAATAGAGCATTCTTAGTAACCTCCCAAAGTGTTGCCAGCTAGACAATATATCCTACATATTTGAAAGCAATGCTTCATCAACATTTTCTCAGATTCATTTAAAGGTACATCAAAAAGGTGATTTGTTAATGTACTTAAAGACTTTTCAACAATCTGATTCCAAATACTTAGGGTTAAAAAAGAAACAAATCTGAGCTGCAAAATTATTTTTTAAAGATTGCTGCAAACCCATTAATTATGAAACCAGCATCTTTCTCAATAATGAAGAATCAATATAAATGCTATTTCAAGTTAAAAATATGTTAAAAGTCAATTTAGCCCCCTGATTTAAATTTTTTAAACAAAACGAGAGAAACTCAATGTTTTTAATTCAATTCTTTCACATGAACGGGGTAAAACACAAGAGAGCAACAGCCTTAAAATGTAGTTTGGGTATCCTGGTAAGGGAGATCTATTTACCTTTGGGTTTTTTTTTTTTTTTGAGTGCTTAGTTTCCTTAACTTTTTTAGTATAAATGCTTTACGATGTTGTGTTAGTTTCTAGTGTACAGCAAAATGAATCAGCTATATGCATACATATATCCCCATATCCCCTCCCTCTTGAGCCTCCCTCCCACCCTCCCTATCCTGTCCCTCTAGGTGGTCACAGAGCACCTAGCTGATCTCCCTGTGCTATGCGGCTGCTTCCCACTAGCTATCTATTTTACATTTGGTAGTGTATATATGTGCATGCCACTCTCTCACTTCACCCCAGCTTCGCCCCCACCCCCGTGCCCTCAAGTCCGTTCTCTATGTCTGCATCTTTATTCCTGCCCTGCCACTAGGTTCATCAGTACCGCTTTTTAAAATTCCATATATATGCGTTAGCATAAGGTATTTGTTTTTCTCTTTCTGACTTACTTCACTCTGTATGACAGTCTCTAGGTCCATCCACCTCACTACAAATAACTCAATTTCGTTTCTTTTTATGGCTGAGTAATATTCCATTGTATATATGTGCCACATCTTCTTTATCCATTCATCTGTCAATGGACACTTAGGTTGCTCCCATGCCCTGGCTATTGTAAATAGTGCTGCAACGAACATTGTAGTACATGTATCTTTCTGAATCATGGTTTTCTCAGGGTACATGCCCCATAATGGGATTGCTGGGTCATATAGTAGTTCTATTTTTAGTTTTTTAAGGAACAAGGGAGGTCTATTTACCTTTGGATTTCATTTGTTTTTTATGTATTTATAAAATCATGAGTGGTAAGAACATTTCTTATTCTGCTCTTTATTTTAAATTGGTGATTTCTTCCTACATACCAAAAGCTTTAGAGTTAAACAGAATCAGCTCTGTGTCACTTCAAGAAAGATAAAGTTTATACACCGGGTCCCTGAGTCACAAACACCCAATTCAAACATCGCCACGTTACCTATCCACGCAGGCACACTCCTGCTTCACGCCTATGCCCACCCAGGGTGCCTCCCCAGCCCTCCTTCCAACCACTTTTCAGGCATCCCCTCTTCTGCTTTCAACACACCCAAGTCCCCCTCCTTCACATCCTTTTACCCCTTCTCCTTTCTCTCTCTTCCAATGTTGTAGAATAACTAGAAAAAAACTTGCCCTCCCATATCTCCATTTCTTCCTTCTACTTACGCAGGAAACTTTCTAATAAGTGAGTAAATATAACAAACAGAATACATCCAAAAAAAATGAAACAGGAACTGTACGCTCTCACTTCATTTAGAGATGAAAACTAGGGTACCTTTCAGTTACCTCCAGTGTATAGGACACCCTTATCTCTGCACCACCTGGAAATCTCATAAAATGATAGCATAGATTACAGTGGGACGTAGCCTCAAGGATAACATGAGCTCCAGAGAACAGTAATTTTGTTTTGTTACCACTGCAGTGCCTGGCACTTCTTAAGTCCTTAAAGAATGCTTGTTGAATGAATGACAGGAGATGACAGTAGACTACAAATGTCAACACAATTCTGCATAGTGGGGAGAGCAAATGGACAAGTGGCATCTAATTTAGCGAAGCTAGAAAAGTGAAAGTGAAGTAGGGATAAGGCAGCCCAGGAATAACCAGCAGCACCAGTATCTTGAAGGCTAAACAATAATGGACAGAAAACAGAATTGGCTTTAAGTCCGCAGAAGAAGAAGTTATACTCCAGACCTCCTCCCACCCCCATCCCCACCACTGGCCCTCCTCCACCTCACCCCACCTTTGCAGAAAGCTGGCAGCTGGGCATATACCACTCTCCCCACCATCTAGGCAGGAGACCAGAAACCCCACTCCCAGAGGAGGAACTACTTTAACAACCCTGGCAGCGCCCCTCAAATGAGCCACACCCCCATCTGCCTTCTAGTGGTGAGACTCAACATTTGAAGTTTGCGCACACAGAGAGTTCCAATCAGTCCAGGCATAATTATGGAAGACAGCCAATAATCACCAGACATCTGAAGAAGAGCTTCTGACATCAAAGACGAAGACCAAAGTAGGAAACAGGATTAAAAGGACTCAGAAGAAACAGAGACAGCACAAGAAACAAAAGAAAATGTCTGTATAACATAAATGTACGCACATAAATCAACAAAACATAAAGAGGAAAAAGTTTTCAATGATTTGCCTTCATGAAACAGAAACAAGATGTTATTAAAAAGAAAGGAAATACTAAGGACAAAAACACTTAGAAATGAAAGACACGATGGCAGAAATAAAAACTCAATGTAAAGACTAGAAGACAAAGTTGAGGATCTCTCCCAGAAAAATAAGGACAAAAGATCAATGAATGGAAAAAAGTAGGAGAAAGGAAACTAGCAGAAAGTTCCAGAAGGTCCAAAATATGAATAACAGGCAACCAAAAAGGCAAGAATGAAGAAAGCAGACATCATAAAGATATAATACAGAAAAGTTCTGGAGAGCTGAAGGACCCAAGTGTCCCCACCAAAAAGACCCACCAAGGAACACTAGGGATAAATAAAGACCTTGAAAGCTCCCAGAGATGGAACAAGTCTCACAAAGGCGTGGGAATCACAATGGTCTCAGGCTTCCCCTTTGCAACAACAGCAGGCAGACATCTGAGTAAAGCTCCAAACTTCTGAGGAAAAATGACCTGTAACCTAGAATTCAATACCCAGGTAAACTGCCGTTCAAGTGTGAGAAAAGAAAAGACATTTTCAGACAGGCTCTCAAAAAGACTTCTCTCTGATGAACTCTTTCTCAGGAAGCCACTAGAATATACGACACAGGATCCAGGAATTCCCATTCCACACAGGAGAGGCACAAAAAGAATTCCCAGAAGGAATGAAGAGAAATCCCAGGATGACTGCTAAGTAGCAGGCCTAGAGAAGAAACAGCCTAGAATGGAACAGGAAAATGAAAGGCTCTACAAGGGATGAAAGTGAGAGATCACTCGAGGTGTCTGTACTGGGGAGTTCTATTTAGAAGCCTGGACTAAATTCATGACTATACATTGGCATCCACGCTAAATGAGAGAAAAAATAATGCATTCCAATTAACACAAAAATAATTCCTTGTCTTAGTAGACTGTGAATTAACTGTATCCTATGTGGCTCAGCTGTTAAAATGTTTACCCAATGATAACAACAAACACTGAGTATCAGTTTAAACAAAAATTATTATATAGTCAGATTTGGAAAAGCAGAGAGAAAGGAAGGGTGTGTGTGTTTCGGGCAGCGCAGGAAAGAAGACCTGTAAAGCTCCTAGCCTTCTCTTCCACAGTAGGAAGTTAACAGGTAATATATAAAATGGCAAATCAGAAATCAGCAGGACAAGCATGCGATTTAGATGCATGAAACCTGAGGCAAGAACTGCTAAACAGACAACCATCAGCATCCAAGAATCGCCCCCATCCGCATAACACCTTCACCCTCTGCCTGGAGTGTAGACAGGAGGGCCCCCATCAGACCACACAGTGGGCTTAGCAGGAAAGGGCCCAGGTCCCTGAAGGCTTCTTGGAATGAGACTGTCTTCCTAGCCCTGGACTACCAACAGTGTCACATGACAGAGAATTCAACCTTGATTTTAAGTCACTGTTGTTTGGTTCTCTATTACTGGCAGTTCAATGGGATCATAAGACAGTTGATGATAAGGAGAAACAGAAGGGTTGAAAGAGGTTGCTTAGGGACTTCCCTGGTGGCGCAGTGGTTAAGAATCCGCCTGCCAATGCAGGGGACACGGGTTCGAGCCCTGGTCCGGGAAGATGCCACATGCCGCGGAGCAACTAAGCCTGTGCGCCACAACTGCGGAGCCCACGCACCACAACTACTGAGCCCACGTGCCACAACTATTGAAGCCCACGTGCTCTAGGGCCCGCACGCCGCAACTACTGGCCCCGCGTGCTGCAACTACTGAAGTCCGTGCGCCTAGAGCCTGTGCTCCACAACAAGAGAAGCCACAGCAATGAGAAGCCCGTGCACCGCAACAAACAGTAGCCCCCGCTCGCCGCAACTAGAGAAAGCCCGCGCGCAGCAACGAAGACCCAACACAGCCAAAAATAAATGAGTGAATGAATAAATAAATGAAACAAATAAACCTAAAAAGATACAACTAATCCAAGTTTTAGAGGTTGAGATTAATGGCACCTCTGACCATATCCTGTGGGGGTGATTTTCATTAAATACAATTTTACTTTTATTAAGGTAATGCATTTACTCAGTTTTAAAAGTCAAGTAGTTCTACAGAGTTATTCAATATAATGCAAAACAGTAGTCCGTCTACCAGCCAGCCCACTCTGGGTCTAACTTCTATAAGCAACCTCTTTGGGGCTACTCTTCGTTGCGGTGCACGGGCTTCTCATTGCGGTGGCTTCTCTTGTTGTGGAGCACGGGCTCTAGGCGCACGGGCTTCAGCAGTTGTGGCACACGGGCTCAGTAGTTGTGGCCCGCGGGCTCTAGAGCACAGGCTCAGTAGTTGTGGCGCCCTGGCTTAGTTGCTCCGTGGCATGTGGGATCTTCCCAGACCAGGGCTCGAACCCTCATCCCCTGCATTGGCAGACGGATTCTTAACCACTGTGCCACCAGGGAAGTCCCTTAGGTCAATGTGAAATTCCAGCGTTGGACCATGGATTTCAGACCTGATTTTTTTTTAAGGCAACAGAATACAAAGTCATTGTAGAAGTTTTGAAAGGGGGAATGATGAAATGAAAAGCAGTGTTGAAGACTGATCTGGCAGAGATATTTAAATCTTCAAGCAAGAAAGGCTTTAATTTAGGTCTGAGGGCTTGAGAGCTTCAGCTAGGCCACTGATAATGGGAATGGGCGGGGGGGAAGAAAGTTTAAAATAAAACTAAGATATTTCAAAGCAGGTGCCGGCAAGAAGGCCCAGGGCTGACCATGGGTCCATGAAGGAGAGAAACCCTGGTGAGAGGGCTACTTGCTCAGAAATGATTAGGGAAAATGTCCAGAGCCCGGTTTACCCAAACGAGAGGGGAAATGGGGGTGGAGGGCAGATCATGGGATCTCTCAAACTCCTAACCGTTTTCAAACCCATGACTCTGTGATTTTGGAGGCTAGAGGAATCGTCATCATGCAGTAAATGTTAGGACTCCCCGCTGAAGAGTAAATTCCTTACGTCTCCAAAGAAGCTCCAATACAAGAACAGAAATTATATAATTCAATTCAAATTTCTCTTCAAATTTCTAATTCTTTCCTAAAGACAACAGAAATCCAAAGCCTCCTATTATAGGGGAATTCCCTGGTGGTCCAGTGGGTACGACTCCGCGCTCCCAATGCAGGGGGCCCAGGTTCGATCCCTGGTCTGGGAACTAGATCCCGCGTGCTACAACTAGGACCCAGCACAGCCAAAATAAATAAATTAAATTAAATATTTAAAAAAATTTTTTTCAAGTCTCCTATTATACAATTGATCCTTTTTGCAAAGTTTTAATCTGAAAACAATTTTGCTGCCACTTACCTACTGGCAAAAATCTAATATGAAACACAGATTATTTAAAATCATACTATGAAGTGTGATCTTCATCTCATAGATAGTATCTGTTTTATTTTAAATGAATAAAATTAAAAAATAAGATAAAATAGATACTAATTGTTTAATTGTTCTTTGGTAGATTTTAAGTCTAAATAAAGCCTTCAAAAATTACCATATTCCTCCGCGGCATGTGGGATCTTCCCAGGCCAGGGCTCGAACCCGTGTCCTTTGCATTGGCAGGCAGATTCTTAACCACTGCGTCACCAGGGAAGCCCCATTTTACCACTTATGATTTTTTAAAAAAGGGTAAAAAATCTATATGTGGTCTCTTGTAGCATGATCCTTTTACTTTATTAGTCTCAAAAAATACATTTTGCCTCTTTACCAAGAAAAGCATTCAATAGCTTTGCTGTACTTAATATAGTTTGAAATTAACAGTCCTGTTTGCTCGCATGTTTATCCAGCATCACAGACGTCAGCACAGACAGGACAAGATTTCCAAGGGCGTCAGGTGCTGCAACAAGAGGCAGGGCAAAGGCAAGGGGCGTTCCTGTCAACACTGCCACCGGCGCATTCTGAGTTTTTACCTTAACGTGCATTTGCAATTGAAGAGCAATTCACCACACAGCAGAAGCTTTTTCAGGTAGCTCACACAGTGGTATCTTGAAGTGAGAACAACTCACTCCAACTCCAGTTTTACTTATTGCAAGTCTACATTTAACAAAGACACTGCTGTATACCTCAAAGCCCAACTGTCAATGGAGGAGGTTTTAAGAGAGAAAAAGTAAGGCTGGCCGGTTAATGTTTAATGGTTTCAGCAGTCCCATCACTTGCCATGTAGTCAATATCACCATGCATTTCAAATACCTATTTACAAATCCAAATTATGTTAACCTAAATTTTATTACCCAATCCCAGTATTCCCCTACAAGTTAGATCTTATTATTCAAAAGATCTGTTTCTTATATGTTAGTTAAAAAACGTGTTCCTATGTTATGCAAAAATTCTATCTGGAGAAACCATTAGATTAAAATGTATCTTGAGATGTTCAGCACCATCAGCTAAGCCTGAACGTATTAAACTTGGTAGAGTCATCCCACTCACACCTAGGGCTGAGCATCCCCAGGCCAAGAGCTACAGGAATTCACACAGATGAAGGAGAACTCTGAGAAGGTACCGCTTCCTTCATAATAAGAAAAATCACCAATGAGGAAATTAAACAGAGGGCTACAAAGATTAATTCTAGCCCTTACAGAGGAAGCATGGTGGCACGATGAGAGAAGATGCTCTGGACTGGGAAACGGGAAACCCACGCTCACGTATGCCGCCAGCAGCGAGCTCCAGGCCTCCCACCTGCTCTGCAGGCCACGTGGGGCTCAGAGCAGAGGGCCACTGTGATCCACCCAATGCCAATGGGCTGGGACTTCAAACATCAGCTCTGTCTAAATATAATACCGGCCATTATTTTTAAGTCATGAAAAAAAAATTTTAAGACATGTAAAAGTATTTTTATATAACGAAGATGAAAGACAACAATTTCACCTCATTTAGTTGTCCATATTTGTTGCTGTCTACTTGTAGAAATTTCAAAATGTTTCATATGCTCTGCTTCAAACGGTATCAAATTTGCATTTAAAAAACAGCTTAAAGAAATACACACGCAAAGCAGGGTATTTCCAACTTTTAATTAAGGTCCTGGATCTCATAGAGAAAACTAATCAAACTATAAACACAATCAAGGGAAAATTAAAGGCAAAATCTACAGTGAAGCCTAGGATGAGTCTTGTCCCAAGCAGCCACTGTGGAAATAAGAAAATCTTCTTTTAAAACTTAAAATCTTTAATACTTATACTTTCCAAATTTCCTCAAAGATTCCCCAGTAAGTCTCAAATCTGGGCTGAATCGGCTATTTTCCTTCATTAAGTTTCAAGAATTCTACATAACTGTTAACAGACACCTAGCAAGGTTGGCCCCTCTGCAGGAGAGGACTCAAACATCAGAGGTCTCAAACATCAGGCAGAGTGTAAATCCAAACACTCAACCATCTGCAGGTTGACAGCCTATGTATGTGTTTCTTGAGCAGAGCAGAAGTAATTCCACTTGGAAGTCAGGGCACCTAATAATGCTCCGCAAACAATTCCTCTTGAAAGACCATTCTTTGCCTTCCAAACACAATGACTGGGCATTCCAAGTAACACTAAATAATGACTGCACACACATCCTAACTAGTAATACACACTGTGGAGTTATATCGGTGCGTATGTTAACACACATGAGATGAAATACTGCTTCTAAAACATATTACTATTCCATGAACATGCCACCTTAGAGTACATTCTTCTCTGTAATTTAAAGTTCTGTGCAGACTGAGTTCTTTAGAATAATGTAATTTATTTGTAATCATAATTTCCAAAGAGCCAGCACACGATTTTCAAAATATTTCTTTATTACAGCACAGAGCTTCTACTTAAGACTTGGAAAACCCAAATCTCATAAGACCTCCGCACATGCAGAGAAGAGCTTCCTCCAGTGAAGCCCACCAGTTCACAGAGTGGCAGGTACCGTCTGGTGGTGAGGGGGCTGCACAAGGAAGGACCACTGCTCCACAGGGCACCCAGCCTTCAGGATAAGCCCCTCCGAGGCACTGCAGGTCCCCAGGCCAGAGGCTAGCTGGACCACACCTTACCTGCTAACTCAACCTTCCCTCTGCCTCCTCTTTGCAGTCACACATTTACTCACATACCAAGCACTGAGTTGAACCTGATCTTGAAACTGGATTTCAAGATCAAACACTCAGCAAGAACAGCAAAGAGGATACTCAGAAGGCTGGGATGTAACAGGCACCAAAGACTTCACTTTCAAAGCAACTGTGAAGTCAGTTAACTCATTCAGTTGGAAATCATGTCACTGATAAATGACCCCAGAAAATGAATAGTACTCTTATTTTACTGATATCGTATATAATCAAGAAAGGTGGACCCCACCAAAATAAAGCATAACAGGCTGTCCTGGGGCTGTGGGCCTCCTTCTACTGCTGCTCTCACAAGACATCAAAATTCCACTGAAGCGCGAAAAACAGCAGCTCTCTAAAGAATATCACAACTTAAGTTTTATTTTGTAAACAAAATTCCAAATTCTAATTACCACTTTGGCAGAGGAGGTGGCCTCACTATGGAACACATTCGTTTGTTTCTTCATGTCAATATCAGCTTTATCAGCCCCAAAGGTTAGAAATTACTGGATCAAACTGCACAATCCTAGTCCAATGACGCACATGACCCAAGGATAAGATTTTCATAGATCTGGCCCGAACCCGGAACAGAAACATTGCATCTTCCTTCTCAGTATTTTTATATGAGGCTGAGGGTCTTGACAAAATGTCCAAGTTAGAGAGAGAGACTGTAAGAAGATTTTACTTTACACGTGTAGCTGTTCTTGAGATTCTAACCATTAAGTAGCTTAATCAAATTTTTGTCCTAATAAAGCATAATAACTTAGTTAACCAATGATTAAGGCACGCAAAGATCAGACGAAGAAAGTTCTTAAGTGACTTCCATATACTAACAGTTCCAGCTGCCCCCCAAATATTGCAAGGGTCTGGCAAAACTACAATGAAAAAAATCAATTTGCTCTCGCATGGCGTATTCAAAACAAGGCTTTTAACCTTAAAATTCCCTTAGAGGTGGTACAGTCAAAGGGATGTTCAGGCCCCGGACACCAAGGGATGCAGACAGGCTGTCACCTAGGAGGGGCTCCCAGGAGACGCACGGGGGTGCGGGGGACAGACGCAAAAAGCACACGCCGCTGCCCCCACAAGCCAGCAGGGCGAGCGGGGGGAGCAACTCGACGCGGACTCCGGACCCCAAGGGCGAGGGGCGGATATCCCAGGGAGTGCTGCAGGAAACGATATCCAGACTCGGAGGGTGGATCTAGGAAGCGGCCGGGGCGATGGCCGGGCGCGGGGGTGGGGGTGGGAACGGAGGATGTGGCTCCGAGGGGCAGGATGAGGGGGCGGGTCGGCCGAACGCGGATGTGAGAAGGCCAAAGAGGAGGGCAGGGCGGGATGGAGAGCCGCGAAGCGGTGAGGGCGCCAGGAGCGGCCGGACAGGGATGGGGCGGCGGGTCTGGGAGCGGTGACGAGGCGGGATGAGCGGAAGCCCGAGGACAGGGAGGAGGCGGGCGGAGTGGGGGGAGGGCGCAACCGGGCGGGGGTCGCAGAGCCGAGGGTCAGGCCCGCGCACACTTACCCCACTCGAGGAACTCGGCCACATACTTGTCGCGGCGCAGGGCCGAGTGGCTACACTCGGTGTACAGGCAGACGAGCACGTCGAGCAGCGTCTCCACGCTCAGGGCGCTCTCGTTGCGCCAGGGCCCGTCCAGGAGCAGCTGCTCCAGCTTCTTGAGCCGCACCTTGGCAGACATGGTGCCGCGCGGCCCGCTCCCAACGCGCCGGCCTCTCGCCGCCCGCTCGGCCAGTCCGTCAGGGCGAGCCCTCAGCGTCCCGGCGGCCGCGAGCCTCGGCAGCCGCGGCCCCTCGTCGCCGCCCCGTCCGCGTCGTCGCGCCCCGGCCTAGGCCGACATCTTGGGCTCGGTCCCGGCGGCGCAGCGTCTGGGGCGCCGGGCCCCGCGGGTCCATGGGCTGGTCTCCTCCCCTCGGCGCCGCCGCCCGCCCCCGCCTCGCGCTCCTCGGCCCCGCCCGCGGCCGCACCCTCCTCGCCGCCCGCCGTCGACCTGCAGCGGCGCGGAGCCGAGCGCTGCGCAAGCCCGGCCGGCGCCCGAGCCCCGACCCCAGCCTCGACCCGGCGGCACAGCCCCGCGGCCCGCAGCCAACCAGGGCGCGGCCAGCGCGGGCGCAGCCAACCACGGCGTGGCCGGCCGCCGCCGCGCTGACCTCAGCGCGCCGCCCCGCCCCTGCGCTCCCGGCTCCCGGCTCCCGGCGGGATCGGACCTCGCCGCTTGCCGTAGGGGGGGGGGGGGTCGGGATGCTGGGAAGGTCGGGCGGGCGGGGTCGAAGGGGAGTGTCGCCCGGCGGGGGCGGGGCGAGCGAATAGCCAGTGCTCCGCCGAGATTGTGGCGCAGGCGCGTGCGCAGAGGGCGGCCGGGCGGCGTGCGCGAGCGCGTCGGGGACCGGGCCTCTGTATGCGAGGCCTGCGCTCCCGCGCGCGCACGTCTTGTCTCCAGAAGGGGACCTGGGGTCTCGGAGTAGACCCACGGGGCCTGGCCTCCCTGGGGGCTTCGTGGCCGGTGGGCTGACGTGAGCGTCGAGGGCCGTACCGCAGACGCAGCGCTGGCAGCCTCGGCTGTCTCTTTTAAAACCGGGTCTCATCTGGGCTGGGAGCGGCCTTACGGAAAAGGCGACCTTCTTCTAACTTGACGGGCGGGAGACAGGCCCGCCCGTACAGGGTGGGGGCTGCTGGAGAGGGGCGCCCCCGCGGTCTACCCAGCGCCCCGTGAATTCGTGTTGCACCCGCACTGGCCGCTTCAGACTCTACTGCCCACCTTCCCCTCCCCGCAAACAGATGCCTTGGGGTGTCAGTTTGGTAGGAAAGGGCCTGCTGTTTGTCTCCAGGCTGGGTTTGCCTAGCGATTCCCTGCTTATACCAAGATTACGGGTTTATTCGTGTGCCTGGGGAAGGAGGGTGACGGAGAACGTCTTCCACCCAAACAAACCCTTGGCGTCGGGAGAGGAGGGGCGGCCTAGAACTCGTGGGAGGTCACTGAGGCCATGGGGGTGGGAGAGGGCTGGGGAGCCAGGATGCAGGGTTAGGGATCCCCAACGTGGGAAAGGGAGGCGGAGGCGGGGGGAGCTTCAGTAGGAGCAGGGCAGCCAGGTGGAGCAGATGAGGGGACAGATAGAGGTTCGAAGATGCAACACTAAAGGAACCTGTGGCAAAACTGGCTCATGGAGATAAAATCACAGTAGCATCTACCGCTGTGGGAGGTATTGACTGGAAAGGGTAGGAGGGAGCCTTCTGGGCCTCTAGAAATGTTCTATAATTTGACTTGGGTGATGGTTATGCAGGAGTACATAAAAGGAACATTCTTCAAGCTCTACACTTCAGAGTAGTGCATATCACTGTATATCTATTATACCTTAGTTTTTTAAAAGCAGGCAAAAACAATCTTTGGTGTTAGAGGTCAAACTAGAGGATACTTTGGGGGGATTATGAACTGAGGGGCTAGGAACATTCTGTATCTTGACCAGACCCATCTTGGTATATGGGTCTGTACATAATTAATCAAACCGTACTCTAAATATGTATGCACTTTATGTGTATGATACCTAAATTAAAAAAAAAAAAAGGCCGAGCAGCCTACGTGGCCATTTTACAGTTAAAACCAAATTCTTCATCTTAGCTTTTAAGTAGGGTGATCAAACGTCTGAATTTGTCTGGGACAGTCCCCATTTTTTGCCCTTGTCCCAGTGTATGTATAACAACGTCCTTCATTCCCACTGTGTCCGCATTTGCACAGTATATTCTCTCATGATCAGACCCAGCAAGGGTCTGCTCAGCCCTCTAGCCCTGTCCCTACTCTCTTCTCAGTCTCTGACTCCAGTCTCACTGGCCTCTTTGCTGTTCCTCTACTATTCCTGCTCCCTCCTGCCTCAGGGCCTTTGCACTTGCCAAGCCCTTCACGTTGGATGCCCCTCCCTGACCACCTTCACTTTGTGTGCTCAGCCCCAATCTGTTTCAGGATTGTCCCTTCAGGGCAGCCTTGCCTACCTGACTGGGCTGGATCAGGCCCCAGCTCACCCTGTAGTTTTTCTTAGCACTTGCCTAAGTGGATACCTGTGAGTCTTGCCCGTTAGTCTGGATACTAGAAATCTTCCTGTGCCTCAATTTCTTCGGAGGTAAAAAGAGAATAATAATAGGACCTACCCCAGTATTTCAGTGAGTTTCTGGAAGGATTAAATGAGTTAATACCCAGAGAGTACTTTGAACAGTGCCTGGCTTGCTTTACATGCTCACATATTGGTAGCTGGTATTGTGCATTAGAGTTTTATTTCTAAAACTAAGGGCTCTGTGACCAGCTGATGGATATAGTGTCTTGGGTTCCCCAGACCAGGGAATCCCAGTGTCCTCAGGCATCCATGAGGTTCCTCTGTGTCTGTCTTAATCACTTTGGGCTGCTATAACGAAGTACCATAGACTGGGTGCCTTACAAACAACAGAAGCTTATTTCTCACAGTTCTGGAGGCTGGAAGTCCAAGGGCAGGATGCCAGCATGGTCTGGTTCTGGGTGACTGCCCTATCCCTGGTTACAGAGGGCTGTCTTTCTGTGTTCTCACATGGGGAAAGAGGTAGCTCTCTGGCCTCATAAATGGGCACTAATCCATTCATGAGGGCTCCACCCTTATGACCTAATCATTTCCCAAAGGCTCCACCTCCTAAAAACATAACATTGCGGGTTAGGATTTCAGCATATTAACTTTGGGGACACAAACATTCAGTCCATAACAGTATCTTTACAATAAACTCCTCCTACATAGGCTGGTACGGTGGGTTTCTGGTCTTTGCAACACTGCAAGCCAGACTAAGGCTAGCCTTAGCCTCAGACCCTGAAACGTGTACAACATACAGTAACCGAGTCACAAACAATGTCTCAGTTCAGAAGTTAGAGCGTCCAGGTCTACAGAGCCAAACCTTTGAACCTGATTTAACTTTAAATCTTACCTTGGGCCCTTTAGGGCCTGGGATGAACTCTGGGGAAAGGGGGCTGTGCTCAGCAGTCTCCCTCGTTCCTTCCCGCAAGCCGCTCAGCTAGCTCGGCCCTGCTTCCACCCATCCGGGGCGGCTGCCAGAGAGGAAGAACGGAGAGGCACTGGGGAGGGCTATGGCCTCACCTCTGGTCTGGCAACGTGTAAGCTGACTCCTCTCTCCTGGGAACATTCACAGGCTCCCCAACAGTTCCCTGATATTCTCTCTCCTGGGCAGCAGTATCACTTTTCTGGGTGGGTGTTTATCTGGTGCCTGCAGGGGACCCTCTGCCCTTCCATGGAGACCACTGGACAGGACCTAAGATGACCCATCCATGCAACTCACATCTGTCCACACAGCTCACGTCTGTCCACAGGAAGCACCCCTCACCCCGACAGATGTTCCAGAGCAGGCAGGCGCCCACACAGCAGCACACTCCTGGCTCTGGCTCCAAAGCAGCTCGTGAGCCTTCTTTCCCGGCTGGGAGTCCATCCCCAGTCCACTGTGCCCCAAAATGGAGGGCTGCTTTTGAAGCTCACTGAGCAATCCCTTGTACATGGACACAAGACAAAGGTCATCGTCCCTTTGCTGGACAGTCTGGTGTTTGTCTGCCTGGCACCCCCTGTCCCCTGAACCCCATTCCCCGTAAGTCTTTGTTCTGGCTCCACTCTGCTCATGGGATCCTAGAGTGGCCGCCACAGGGGGTGGACATGTCACCCGAGGTGGCTGGTCAGCTCTCCATCTCCCCTCCACCCACAGCGACCCCGGATCAGGGGCACCATATGATTCACGCCAGGCCAATAGGTGAACTCCTTTAGGATGTTGTATACTAAACTGGGAGAGGGACTTCCCTGGTGGTCCAGCCGTTAAGACTCCACACTCCCAATGCTGGGGGCTCTGGTTCGATCCCTGGTCAGGGAACTAGATCCTGCAACAAAGGGTCTTCATGCTGCAACTAAATATCCCGCACGTGGCAACTAAGATTCCACGTGCTGCAACAAAGACGCGGTGCAGCCAAATAAATTTTTTAAAAAAGAAAAAAAAACTGGGAGAGAGACTTTCTCATCTTTTGCTTTAGACCAGGGGCAGGTGAGCTTTTTCAGCGAAGGTCCAGATAGTAAATACTTCAGGTTTTTCATATCCTAGTCTCTGCCTCTACTGCTATGGCATGAAAACAGCCATAGACAATATGTAAACAAATGAGCATGTGCCCCAGAAAAGCTTTACTTACAGAAAAGGAACTTGGCCCACAGGCTGCAGGTGGCTGATCCCTGCTTTGTAGCCCATGTTGTGATGGTGGGACGTCACCCCAACAGCCACAGTTCCTGTTAGAAAGAGAGAAGGAGCAGGGGGAATTTTGTTACGTAAACAATAAAATTTCCTCTTTTCTTTAAACCAGTGTGAGCAAGGGTCTTGCCATTTACACTGAAAAGTGCCCTTTCAAATCCTTAAGAACAAATGAAAGTAATCCAAAAGGAACACAAGCAAATAATATGAACAAGGGTGTGTTGTACAGAAGAAGAAACACAAAGGATCAATAGATATATGAGAATGTGCTCAACCTTATTGACAGGAAAACGCAAATTAACTTCTGCTTTCAACCAAGATGGAGTAATGGGGATCAGATTTACCCTCCTACCTGAAACAGTGACGAAAATAGTCAAAATACATGAAACAACGATTTTCACGATGCTAGAAGCCAGGGGACAAAGGACTGTGATCCCTCAGCCACCATAAACAAAAGTGATCCCTATGGCTGCCCATCCAGGGAGAGGGGACTGGGGGGGGGGAGCCCCGTGGGCTGCTTGAGATGAGGAAGCAAAGCTGAGGGTCTGGCAGCTGGAAGCCTCAGGACAAAGTACCAGAGAGGAGTGAGCTACACAGAGAGAGAACCAGGAGATCAGCAGAGGGTCCCCCTGAGTACCCAACAGCATACTGACTAGCACTTTTGTAGAAAGAAACTACCCAAGGCTGGGGAAAGAACCAGGCATAGTGCCTGTTGCTCACCTACACTGAAAATAGTGTTGTTTTGCAGCAGTCAGACTAGAAAAACTTGTTAATTCACCAGCACTGGGCAGAATTCTCTAGAAGGTTATACCTTGGGAGTGGAAACTAGCCCTGGACTGAGCATTGCTCCAGATCTGCCTACTAACAAATCATAAAAATGAGACCCAAAAGTATTAAACCGTTTCCAACTAACTTAACTGCATCCCAGAACAGAGCTCCAGAAAATTTACAGGAACAGAAAAATATCCAGCACCCAAAAAGGTAAAATCACAACGTCTGGTATCTAATCAAAGACTAGTAGACATTCGAGCAGGCAAGGAAACACAACCATAGTGAAGAGAATAAGCAAATAATCAAAATCCACCCAGCACTTACACAGATGTTAGAATTAACAGAGAAAGACATGAAAGCAGTTATGAAAGCTGTATTCCACATGTTCAAAAAGTTAATAGAGGGACTTCCCTGGTGACACAGTGGTTAAGAATCTGCCTGCCAATGCAGGGGACATGGGTTCGAGCCCTGGTCCAGGAAGATCCCACATGCTGCAGAGCAGCTAAGCCTGTGCGCCACAACTACTGACCCTGTGTGCCACAACTACTGAAGCCCGCGTGCCTAGAGCCCATGCTCCCTAACAAGAGAAGTCACTGCAATGAGAAGCCCATGCACCGCAATGAAGAGTAGACCCCGCTTGCCGCAACTAGAGAAAACCTGCATGCAGCAACGAAGACCCAACGCAGCCAAAAAAGAAAATAATAAAGTAAATAAATTTTTTTAAAAGTTTATAGAATCATAAAAGACATTTTTAAAAAACCTAAGAGAACTTTAAGAGATGAAAACTACACTTTCTGAGATGAAAAACACACTGTATGGGATTAATGGCAAGTTAGGCATCACACAAGAAAATATTACTGAATTTGAAGGCGTAGCAATAGAGCTTATCCGAAATAAAACAGTGAGGAAAAAAAGAATTTAAAAAATAAACAGAACATCAGTGAACTGTAGGACAATATCAAGTGGTCCAATATGTGGATTGGAATCCCAAAGGAGAAGAGCAAGAAAGAGGAGGGACAGAAAAAAAAAAAATTGAAGAAATAATGGCTGAAAATTTTCCAAACTCGATGAAAACCATAAATCACAAATCTAAGACGTTCAATGAACCCCAAGCACAAGAAACATCAAAAAAAAAAAAACCCAAAAAACAAACAACTATACTAAGGCACATCATAATCAACACCAGTGATAAGGAGAAAAAAAATAGCCAGAGGGTGAAAAAAGACACGTTACATGCAGAGCAACAAATTTCTTGGAAATTACGTGAATGAAAAGACATTGGAGCAACATCTTTAAAGGACCAAAAGAAAAAAGTTAACCGCCAGCCTAGAATTCTATACCGAGCAAAAGTATCTTTCAAAAATGAAGGTGGAAATAAAGACATTTTCAGACATACAAAGGCCCATCATGAGGACAGAGGTCCATTGCCTGACTGGCTTCTTTGGATTTTATAGACACATTTACTGCTTGGGTAAGCTTCTCTAATCCATTTACTGGGTACCCACTAAGACTGCTAATTTTGAGTGGAACCCAGAGAACAAATGGGTTCTTCATCAGGTCTAGGCTTTGATGCAAGCTGCCTTGCCACTTAAACCCCATGATCCAGCAGAACCTGTTGTTTTTAGTGTGTGTGGCAGACAGAGGTGCTCTGTGGAGCAAGTCCCAATAGGAAAATCACTGTGTGTGCACCCAGAGTTTTGGAGTCAGGCCATGCCTTCTTCTGCCAGCAACTTTCCTCCATTTCAAAGGGAACTCCTGGCTTGCTGCTGGATCTAAGTGGCGACTTAATGCCTGGCCATGGATACCAAGAAACTATGACTCAAGCTGTCCATCATAAGATAGATGTTATCGTACCTACTAAATCTTAAACGTGGATATGCACGCAGCATTCCATTGTAAAATGAAACTGGTCCCTGACAGACCTGGAAGGAACAAGGAGACTTCATGAGTAGGCGACTTAGACTCCACGGTACCTGCTCCTACTGTATTACCAACTCTTTTAAACTCACAGCTATGCCCTCATGGGAAGCGTGGTGATCAGTCAACAGAGGATGAAAAGGTGTGTGCCTGATTTAAAGATTTGTCTGCCTGGGGTGGTGACTCCAGCCAGAGATGGATGGCTGTGGCTTTACAGACACACTCAGAAGAAGCCCTGAAGGACCACAGTGAAGAGAAATTCTTCCAGAGGCAAAAATGTTGATTCTATGTTGACTCATGGGCAGTGGCTAACAGGTTGGCCAGCTGATCAGAGACTTGGGAAGAATACTTTTTCTAGGAGATCTGGGGGAAAGGCAAGCAGATGGAGCTCTCAGAATGGGCACAGAGTGAGAAGAGATACTCACCAAAGGACATCTACCATGGAGGAAGCTCTTGCGTGTCAAGTGGACAAGATGACCTACTCTGAGGACGTCAGCCTCTTTCCTCCCCTGCCCCAGTGCTTGCTCAACGGGTCCATGTCCAAGTGGCCGAGGAGGCAGGAATGGAGGCTACGCAGGGGCTCAGCCACACACACTTCCCTCGGCCTGGCTGACTTGGTTTCCATTATGGCTGAGAGCCCACCTTGTCACCAGCAGGGACCCACGCTGAGCTCTTAATGTGGTGCCATTCCCCAGAGGGACCAGGCAGTTGCCTGGAGATATAGGACCTCTTTCATCATGTAAGAGACAGTGATTTGTTTTGCCCTTGTGTATTTCAGGTCAGAACTTGCCTTTCCAGCCACATTGCTTCTACCGACACTGCCATTTGTGGACTCAGAGAATGCTTTATTTATCCATCACCATGGCAACTGAAGCAACATTGCCTTGGACTGAGGGACTCATTTTTTAAAAAATATTTTATTATTTTTAAAAGATTTTTGATGTGGATCATTTTTAAGGTCTTTATTGAATTTGTTACAATCTTGCTTCTGTTTTATGTTTTCTGGTTTTTTTGGCCACGAGGCATGTGGGATCTTAGCTCCCTGACCAGGGATTGAACCCACACTCCCTGCATTGGAAGGCAAAGTCTTAACCACTGGGCCACCAGTGGACCGCCAAGGGACTCACTTTTTGTTGAAGAAAGTGTGGCAGAGAGCTCAAGCCCATGAAATTCCCTGGACTTACCATGTATGTGCCCCATCACCCAGAAGCAGCTGGCTGGGGAGAATGGTGGAAGGGTCTGTAGAAGACTAGTTGTGGTGCTTGTTGAGAGCCAACACCCTGCAAGGTTCAAGCACTCTTCTCCAGGGTGTAGTGTATGCCTTGACCCAGCAGGCATTATATGGTGCCATTCCCCCACAGCCCAAACGCATGGGTCCAGGAAGCAAGCAATGGAGGTGGGAGTGGCCCCACCCCACGATTACACCAAAGAAAGAACGCACTGGAGGAATTTTTGCTTTCCTTCCTGTGACCTTGGGCTAGTGTCCAAGAAAGGAATGCCTCCATCAGGAAACACAGTCATGCTTCCAATGAATTAAAGTGAATTAAAGCCGAGGCTGTCCCCTCCCCCGATGGGCTGTTTCTGGTTCCTTATACCACTGAAGCAGCAGGCATGGAAGGGGATGTTGATCTCAGTCAGCCGAGGGAATGTGAATTGAGTCCACACACTGGGGCAGGTAGATTACGTGTGGAGCCCGGGGATGGCACTGTGGTTCTTCTTACTGGGAAAAAGGAAGGGAGTTCCTTAATGATGGGCCCACAGAGCGCTCAGGTCCTGAAGGAACAAAAGTTTGGGTCATCCCTTGGGCTGACCCAGGGTTCAGTGGTTGCAGGACATTGTGCAAGCAGGCACTGGCCCAGCAAGCCCCCTGGGGGCTATTTCCTTCTCACCTGCCCGGCTCCACCCTTGCGACCTTATATGGGGAGCGCTGTGATGCTCACCACGAGCTCACCACCTCCGGCTTCGGGGTTGGCTGCCTCCCCAGTTGCCCATCACCCAGCACGATCAGAGGCTAATGTAGCATCGTGCGCCCTGGGTGTTGAGGACACATGTCCCCCACTGAACAGGGGTGGATGCTGAAGGCCGAGGGGTGGGTGCCCCTCCCGGTCCACTCTCCGTCCTTCTCTGCCTGTTTTGTGCCCCAGATGGGCTGTACCCATGGGAGGCGGAGCTCAGGAGAGCGAGAAGGGTATCTTGTCCCCACCTCCCCCTTCCCGTCGCTGCAGCCACGGCTTGCTCCAGGCCCCTCTCCTTGAAACAGCTGCCCCCAGGTTCCAGCCACCCCTCCCCCCCACTGCCCCTCCCCCCCATAGGTGGTAATAGCTCCCTGCCGCTGCCAGCCTTGCCCCCCCCATCCCTCCCCAACTGCCCGGAATCCTGCTCACACATCAGTAAACAGGCCATTTTATGCTTTCCTGGATCTCCCTGCTCTCGTGTGCCCCTGCTGGGACTCTGACCAACGCAGTCCTGTGTACAGTAATATTCATGAACCGGTTACTTGCAATTAAAATAATGAAAATCTAAATGTCCATCAATGGACAGATAGATAAATGATGGTACCTTCAAAATATGGAGTTCCACGTAGCCATTAAAAAATGATACAGGTCCAGCACTGTTCTAGGTGCTGAAGATGCAGCAGCGGCCCAGATGGTTGCCCAAGCGTCCACTCTGGTCCAGGAACGGATTACAGAGGAGTAGAAAGAGAGAATTTTGGAGAGTGATGAGGGCTTGGAAGGAAGTGGACCTGGTAATGAGATAGGGCAGTGCCTGCCTTCCAGATGGGGAATACGGGGCGGCCTCTACGGCGTGGACACTGTAGCTGAGAAGTGAACAAAAAGGAAGGAGCTCTGTGAGGCTTTCCAGGTAGAGAAATCCCTGTCACAGAGCGGGAACAGAAGGCAGCCGGCATGGAATGGTGGAGAGGCGGGCAGGCCTAGACGTGTGTGGCTGGGCCTCAGCTGATACGTCAAGCGGCTCCACCTTCCCTGACAGTCGCTGCCTGGGTCCTGCGGCCGCTGTGACCCTGATAGTGGTTCCTGAGGTTTCCTGCTGCCGGCCTCCCTAGGCCACAGTTCTTCCTGAGGGGTGTTTCTCTTCCGCTTTCTCAGCCTCCGAGCTGACGACGTGGAGAACTTTGAAGGTCAGGGGCACGAGCGGGTACTCTGCCAAGGGCAGACACAAAGAAAGTGTCCCCACAGACGTGTGCACAGGAAGGAAGGAGTCAGGGAGCCCACGGTGAGGGCAGCGGCGGGGGGGGGGGCGGGCGAGGGGACGTCAGGCGGTCCTGTCGCGAGTGTGCGGCCTCTTGTTGCCTGGGCACCTTGGCACAGAACCGGCTGCAAGTTTGTGAGCCCCTCCCCATGCATGTCCCTGCGCGAAACGCCCCGTGGCTGCCTGGAATGTTCTCTGCATCCAAAACCACTGAACCCAGCAGTATCCAGCAGCTGCCCACGTGGGCTGCTCTGAGGGCTGGGTGAGAGGACTAGACCGAGGCCCAACTCTGTGACCCCCAGCTCCTCCTCTGAAAGAGAGAGGGAGACCCTCCATTACAGGGTCCCGGAGAGACCTCAGCGAGGTCACGGGTGACCTGCAGTCGTACTGGATACATTAATGCAGATCGTCCCAGTCACACTAATAGTAGCTGATGACAGTGATGGCAATGGAAGGAGAGAGACTGGAGGCGGCGATCAATGCAGCCAGTGCAGCCTCATCCGCACCCGGCCGCCCTCCCCTACCTGGTCTCCCCCATCCTCCACTGGCCGCCAGACGCATCTTCCCAAAGCCTGGCTCTGATCACATCTCTCTCTTGCTTGGAAGCCTCCCCGCTGCCTCAGGGATAAGCGGGCCCTTTGGAGCCCTTTTTTAAAAAATTAATTAATTTATTTGGCTGTGCCGGGCCTTAGTTGCCGCATGCGGGATCTTTAGTTGAGGCATGTGGGACCTAGTTCCCTGACCAGGGATTGAACCCCGGCTTCCTGCATTGGGAGCGTGGAGTCTTAGCACTGGATCACCAGGGGAGTCCCCTTTTTGAGCCTTTGACCTAGGACTTCCCCTCCCAGAGTCTACACTGCTGCTTCGAGAGGGAATTACTTGCTGCTGGTGTGGCGGCTAGACCAGAAAGTCAGGGAGGAGGCGTAGGGTGGGGATGGGGGGGTCTTCGGGGAGAACATCAAGGCTTTGCAGCAAAGACTGCAAACACTCTAAGCGCCCTGTGCTCTTTACAGACTAATCTGCTGAGAACCCAACGAGGCAGGGACAGGAATCGCCCCCTTTTTCAGAAGAGCAAACTGAGGCTCGGTGAAGTGAAGTAAGGGCTGGTAAAGGCAGGGCCTGCTTCCGAGCCTAGGCACCCTGGCCCGCCACTGTGCCACCTTCCCTCAAAGCAGCAGGGGCCTCCTCCTAACCCAGGCTGGTGTCTTCCTCCCAGGAAGAAAGAGTAACTCCGTAAGGAGTACCAACCCCAGCTACTTCTGCATACCAAGCACTTTCCACATGGCCCCTCGCTTATCTGCACACGGCCTTGAGCTCCTCCCCACCGTGCAGATGAGGAAATTGAGGCCCAGAGTGGGTGAGAGACTGTCCAGGGGCGCACAGGGCGTTGGAGGAGCTAGGGCTTCGTCTAAGCTTGTGTGGCCAGCAGAGGTCTGAGCATTGACCTTGAGCACATCCTGCAAGGCTGAAATGTCCTGTTTGGTGTGTGGACAGAGGAGGCCTGGAAGAGGCAGGCTGATGACACTCCTGTCGCTGTGGCCACCCTTCCACCTTGTGGTTCTCAAAGTGTGGTCCCTGGACCCGACCAGCAGCACAACCCCTGGGAACTTGTTACAAATGCACCCCAGACCCACAGGGGCAGGGGCCTCCGTGCCACTCTGCTGCACGCTGAAGCCTGGGGACCATCGGTGGCTGTTTTCCCTCCAGGGCCTCTGCTCTGGGCCGTGGTGGGCGCTCACCTCCCTGCTACTCCCCTCAGTCCCCCAGGGCTGAGTGAGAAGGGGAGGGAGGGAGACTGCTGGGCCAGTCCCCGCTTCACCTGATTGAACCCAAGGGATGATTATACCTGTCAGCAAATTATCCCTCATCTGCTGCAAGGGTATAAGGGTCCACACCTCCCAAGGCTGTGAGGATTAAGTGAGAGAATGTGCAGGGTGGGCACCGAGGCCACTTCACAGCTCACATCTCCATCACCATTAGAACTGCCGATCTTACCATGGATCTAACCCCACCATTCCACCACCCCGTACCCGCTCCCACACCTCCCCCGGGTGCCGCCCGCAGAGCTCAGAGGATAATCTCCCTAAATCGGCCTCCAAGACCCAGGGCTCCGGGCCCCCACTGACTCTCCAGGGTCAGGGAGTCTGGGGGCCTGGCCTCTGCCCGCACGGCCTGCCGCCTGGGTCGCCCCTCCCAGCAGAGCTTCCGGCCTTTTCCCACCCTCCCACCCAACTAGGGAGCGGCTCGGGGTTTGGGGGCCTGGGCTCCCACTGGCGAGGTGCGCCTGGAACGGCGGATGTCGCGCTGCGCGCTTGGGGAACGGATGCGGGAGAAAATGGTGGCCGCGCGGCTGAAGGACCTGCCGGAGGTAGGGGTGGGGAGGGAGCGGAGAAGACCGGGGCTGGGGGGCCGGGGCAGAGTGTGGCGGGAGTGGGCTGTCCGGCCTGGGCTGGCGATCTCCCGGCGGCTCCCGGGCGCAGAAGCCGGGCGGGACCGGGGTGCCAGGCCCCACCGCTCAGCCCTGACGCGCGGGGTCACCGTTCGCCGGGCCTCCAGGCTGGGAACCCCGCCCCGCCCCACCCGCCGCCCACCTCGGGTCTGCTCAGGTCGGGCCTTGCCTCCGCCGGCCGTCAGGGCTTTGCCCCCAGGCGCGCAGGAGAGTCACGCGGGGGCTTTTAGAGCCCAGCTCCCGAGAATCGGTTAAACGCGAGGGTGCCGGGGAGCGGGCAGTTTCTGCGCCGTCCAAGGGCCTAACATCCATCCCGTCCGTCCGGCAGGGACTCGACGCCCCTGGGGCGGGGGTGGGGGTGGGGTGGGGAGAGGGAGGACTCCGGGGCGCCCCCTGGAGGGCAGGAGGGGCCGGGAAGACTCGAGTCCCAGCTTCACTTCTGCGCTGGGAGCCCTGGGGCAAGCCGCTTCCCTCTCGGAGCCTCAGTGTCTGAGCCCGTATCCGGGAACAGAAGTTAACCGCCCTTGATTCCAGGGCTGCTGTGAGGTCTGGAGGGCCCACGGGGTTGGCCGGGCCACAGCTGGGGTGTGGCTGGACAGTGTTAAATGGAGATGCGGTGAGAGGTCTGCCTCCCGACCCCTTCGCGCCCCGTACCCCGAAAACGACAGCCCAGCCCAGTGGTTTGCAGCAGGTCTCACGTGCCCACCCAAACCCGAGCCCCACCTCTCAGCTCTGTGACCCTGGGCAGTTTCCTCAGCCTCTCTGTGCCCGGTGTCCTCCTCTTTAGAATGAGATAACAATATACCATCCTCACAAGGTTTCCAAGATTAAGTGAGCTTGGCAAAGCACCAGACAGTGCCTTGTAAACAGGAAGTGCAACGCAGGCTCAGCTAGAATATTGGTGTACTTCCAGAACATTTCAATGCCATACAAACATATATACGTATAAAAGGGCACATATTTTAAACTTCATGTTTATTACACAAAGGGGCTCAGGACAGGCATTGCTAATTTACCAGTGCGTCTTGGAGAACAATCTGTCCCCACCTCTCTGAACAGGAACTTCAGCTTAGTGGGGTGGCCAAGTGGGGCAAGACCTGGGGTGTCTCCGAGGCTGGCCAGCTGGGTTCTGCCCTCTGCTCCTGGCACTGGGCGAGTCCTGGGGGGCTTTAGAGATTAAAACTCAGGACCGTGAGGGACGTCACTGGTGGCGCAGTGGTTAAGAATCCGCCTGCCAGTGCAGGGAACACGGGCTCGAGCCCTGGTCCGGGAAGATCCCACGTGCCGCGGAGCAACTAAGCCCGTGCGCCACAACTGCTGAGCCCACACGCCACAACTACTGAAGCATGTGCACTTAGAGCCGGTGCTCCGCAACAAGAGAAGCCACCGCAATGAGAAGCCAGCGCACTGCAACGAAGAGTAGCCCCTGCTCACCACAACTAGCGAAAGCCCACGCGCAGCAACAAAGGCCCAACGCAGCCAATCAATCAAAAACAGAAAAAAACAAAAAACTCAGGACCATGAGCCCTGCCCAGCCCCAGTCTCTCCCTGCGCACATCGGGCAGGGCTGGGGTGAGGCACAGGGAAGGGCAAGAGACAACACTGTCCCCTATGGTAGGCGGAATGACCGGGTGGCCTCTGCGGCCGTGGCCTTGGACAGCTCCCTTCCTCCCCTGCTGCCTCGGTCAGCTCTGCGGTGGCACCGGCGCTGGATTCCAGCAGCAGCCCCACGCTCACTTGCCCGCCGCGCTCTCCCTACACCTGGGCTGCCTCTCTCGTTTCCATCCCCACCTGTCCCAGGTCACCTGTCGTCCAGGCCGGGCCCGGCGGAGACAGATTCCCCCCCACCACCACCGCTTCCCTTCTCCGCCCAAGCTGAGTTCCCTGCGCGGGGTGGGATGGGGGTTGGGGGGGTTGGGGGGGGGGAGCGAGCGCCTCGCGCCTCTGAAATAGGGAGCAAGCCCCTTCCTCCCCCAGAGGGCAGGGTGCTCGCGCCGCGCGGGGCGCCTGGCGCTGGTTCCCGTACGGTTCCGCCTCCCATTCGCGGGCGAGCCCACTCTCTCCGGGCCCCAGTTTCTCCGGCTGTGCCTGGGGTAGAGGCTGCAGGCGGCGGCGCTGAGCGAGGAAGGAAGGTCAACTGGATTCGCCTTCTCTGGCTCCTGCAACCGGAATCCCCGCCCGAGGGAGGGCCGGAGATCCGGAGAAACAGAGACCGAGAGACAGACTCCGGGCCGCCCACGTCCAAGGGGAGAGCGGGTGCCGGGCCGCGAGCGGCGCTTCCTCCACCGCCCGCTCCTACCGTCGGAGGCGGGGCGAGGCTCCCAGGCCAGCCGCCCTCAATCTGCCTTTCCTGGGTCGGGGGTCGCGGGAGCGAGGAGTGGGGCGGAGGGCCTGGGCGCCCCCGGGCTCCCCGCCCGCGCAGGGTCGCCTCGTGGCCGGCGGGCGCTGGAGAAAGGCGAGCGGACGGGCGTCGCCCGCACCGGGAGGGGGCGCTCGAGAGAAGCAGTGAACGCCCAGCTCCGACCCCTGGAGCCTCCCGGCCGTCGGCCCGCCCACCCCAGCTGACGCCCTGTCTCAGGACCCCAATCCACCCGGTCCCCCTGTCAGGCTCAGCGCAGCGGCAGTGCAGGTCAAGGAGGGCGGTTCGGGTCTGGGGGCAGACCCGGGTCCCTCTCCGCTCCCCACTCCGGCCTCACCGGGAGGACAGATTCCCCCTACCTCCGGGATCTGTCCCCGCACTTGTCCCGGCGCGGCGCTCAGCGTAGGCGGAGCACATCACAGGTCTCAAGGGCTGATGGCAAGGCCGGCGGCTCTTGGGGTCCTATAGACGCTGGGAAGGGCGCCGTGCACCTGTGTTCTGCACACCTGCTCGCCCGTGCTCTCTGGGTGTGATTCTCTTATGGCATTTTAAAAACTCTGAAATCTGATTATTTACATTAGAGAGAAATGTCCAGAAACTTTGTGCAGTCAACCAATCTTTAGGGGCTGGGGACTTAGTGTTGGAGCGAAGGTTGAAAATCCCTGCCTCAGGGCCTTCGTTCTCGCGGGGTAGGGGTGGGATGTTTTCTCCAGCCGGACCTCCCTCTTCCCTCGCCGTCAATCCACCCCCTGGGCCCGTCCACTCCTCCACTGGGGTCATTTACTTAGGACCCTCCGCCCAGCAGCCCACCAAGGGCAGAGGGACTCCGTTCTGGACCTGCCTCTCACAGAGGATCAGCACGCGAGGACGAAGTATAGGACCAAGGTGCTCACATTCAAATTAACACCTGAATTTCCCTTTGCTCTGCTGTGGCCCTCGCGGGAGTCTGGGATGTTTTACTCTAGAATGGCCACAAGATGGCGCCAAGAGCAAACCTTCCTGGCCCAGAGCCAGGATTCCACCCACTCTGAGTACCCCCAGCCGGGCGCTGCCCTCACCTCCGTCCAAGCTTTGGAGGGTGCGTGTAGGTGAGGGGGCTGGGAAGGGGATAACTCCAGCCTCACCGGGGCCAGGGAACATCAGAGATAGTTGGTTCTTACTCTTCATTTGGTACTCCATTCTCTTACTGCATTGGCGGGAACACCAAAGCCCAGAGAGGGGCAGGGCTTCCCAACGGCACACAGCAAAGGCTGGGAGCAGCCGGGACACACAGCTCCTGCCTCCAGTTCTGCCCGTCTCCTGTGGAGAAGGGCCCATGGTGGAGGGCAGAAGGGGGGAGGAAAAGCAGAATCGGAGGCTGGAGGCAAAGATGGGCCCCAAGACTGGACTCTGTGGGCTCAGATACAGGCCTCCAGGCCTGTCCTTAAAGATACTCCCCGTCCCAAGCCGCCGCTGCACCATCAGAGCTTTAAGCCTCAAGGGCCTTGAGCACTTCCTGAGAGCCCTATTAGGAGTGAGCGAACCCCAGGAGCTGTGAGGCCCTTGTCAGCTAACATCTTGGGTGAAAGGCAACACCTTGGGTGACAGCTAACACCCTCATCAACAAGTAGGGAGAGAAAATCCTGCGCAAGTGGAAAGGAGGTGGGATGGCCTCTGGGGGGATGGGGTGGTGGGAGGGGAGTGTGCCCACACACGCTTTCCTGACACAGGGTGCCTGGGTGTTGAGAGGGTGTGGTTGCAGCCACAGTGACCACCGCAGCTTTGCCCCTGTCCTTCTGGTCCAGGTACTGTCCAATGAAGAAGTGTATGTATATTGGGGGAGGGGTCCCTTCTCAGGACTTAGCTGAATGGGGTACTTGCCTGCCTAAACACTGCCCCCCAGAGCTCCCCGTTGTCACCAGGAACCCATCATCAGGGACCAGTCTCTTAGCCGGGTACTCCCAGCCTTGCCTCATGCCTGCCAACCTCTTTTCCCATTCTCACCTCTTTTCTCACCCACATCATCAAGTCTCCCACGCTGCAGCCACCTTGCCCAGATCAGGCCTCAGCTGATGCTGACGTGATGCCGCCTTCCAGGTCATCCTCCTTGGAAACTTGTGCGAAGAGCTGCAGCCACTCCATGGCCAGGAGGTGGAGGCATCAAGATTTGGACGCAGTACACATTTTGACACTGACACTTCTCTGTCTGGCCTGATTCCCCTTTTTTTAAAAAAATTTTAATTGTACTGAAGTATAGTTGATTTACAATGTTGTGTTAATTTCTTCTGTATAGCAAAGTGACCCAGATATACACATATATATAAATTCTTTTTCGTATTCTTTTCCACCATGGTCTGTCACAGAATATTGAATATATAATAGTTCCCTGTGCTCTACAGTAGGACCTTGTCGTCTATCCATCCTATACACACTAGTTTGCCTCTGCTAATCCCAAACTCTCATTCCTCCCTCCCCACCTCCTTGGCAGCCACAGGTCTGTTCTCTATATCTGTGAGTCTATTTTTGTTTTGTAGATATGTTGATTTGTATTGTATTTTAGCTTCCAAATATAAGTGATATCATATGATATTTGTCTTTCTCTGTCTGACCTACTTCGCTTAGTATGATAATCTCTAGGTCCATCCATGTTGCTACAAAGGGCATTATTTCATTGTTTTTAATGGCTGAGTACTATTCCATTCTTTTTAATGGCTGAGTACTATGTACCACATCTTCTTTATCCATACATCTGTCAATGGACATTTAGGTTCTTTCCATGTCTTTTTTTTTTCCCCAATGTATTTTTAAATTTTATTTATTTATTATTTTTGGCTACGTTGGGTCTTTGTTGCTGCGCGAGGGCTTTCTCTAGTTGCAGTGAGCGGGGGCTACTCTTTGTTGTGGTGTGTGGGCTTCTCATTGCAGTGGCTTCTCTTGTTGCGGAGCACGGGCTCTAGGCATGCCGGCTTCAGTAGTTGTGGCTCGTGGGCTGTAGAGCACAAGCTCAGTAGTTGTGACGCACGGGCTTAGTTGCTCCGCGGCACGTGGGATCTTCCCGGACCAGGGCACGAACCTATGTCCCCTGCATTGGCAGGCGGATTCTTAACCACTATGCCACCAGGGAAACCCTGTTTCCATGTCTTGGCTATTGTGATGTTTCCCTTTTTTGAACCATCAGACTGTGAATTCATCAGACTGTGAATACAGATTATTCATTTTGATGATCCCAGAACCCAGTGCTAGCACTGAGTAATAAGTGTTTACTATTTATGTTTAATATTAAGATTTATTAATAAATGCTTAGTTTATGAACAAATGGGCAGAAGAATGGTGAGAAGATGGGTGGATGGGTGAATGATGGAGATGGGTGGTGGAAAAAGAGAAGTGAGAATGATTTACTTCTGTTTATGTGTATGGATAACATAAGAATATAGGAATAGATGAATTCATCTCAGAATGATGGATGGGTAAGTTACTAAGTGGGTAGGTGGTTGGTGAGGAATGAATGACTGCATGGGAGGTGAATTAACGGATGAGTGATGGATGCAATGGCAGGATGTGTGTGTGGTTGGGTGGATGGTGTATAGATAATGGTTGGATAAGTACTGGAAGGATGGTAGATAGTGGTGCTAGATGGTATATGGTAGGAAGATGGTGGATGCACCTACATAATGGTAGTTAAGTGATGATGAATAGCTAAATAGACTGTAGATTGATAGATGGAGGGTGGGTGAATGTGGACACTAACTTGATGGATTGATGGATACTGAAATATCCATAGATAGTGGATGCATTACAGGTGATAGGTGGCGGGTGGTGGACGCTTGTTGGGTGAATGAATCATGGGAGTATGGATGGATGGTGGATAAATAGTAAGTGGATGCTTGTGAAGGATCTAGCTGTAGAGAATGGATGGCAAGATGGTAGATCAATGTGAATGGATATGTGATGGATGGATCATCAATGGTGAACAAGTCAATGGTGGCTGGAAGGTGCATGCATGGCAAATAGATGGATGGTTGCTAGGTCAATAGATAATGGTTTGTGTGCTGTGGACGTGTAGATGAAAGGTGGATGGTGGACAGATAATGAATGGGTGGATTCTGGATACAGAGATGATGATTAGGTGATGAATGGATGATGGCTAAATGATAAATGGCTACATCTTGGAATATAGATGCATGAAAGGTGAATGGTGGATGGGAAGATGGTGGAGAGATGGTAGATGGTTGGTAGGTGGTCAGTGTACTGTAAATGCAGGGTTTAATGTATAGATAGAGGAAGATGGATAGATGGCAAATGGATAGTGAATGGATAATAAATGAATATGGATGTTGAGTGAATAGTGAATAATGGATGGGGGATGAGGCACAGATAATGACTGGCTGGATGGTGAATGGATTGTAGTGGTGGAGGAGTTACGGTGGATGAGTGCTCACTGCTGTCTCTCTATTCCATCCCCAGCGCCTAAAGTAATGCTTGGTACATAGAGGGCACTCAGTAAGTTTTTCTAGAATGGGTGAATATGGATGGGTGGTAGAGGACACTTGAACGGGTTTTGGATGAATAATGAATTATAGATGATGAATGGATGATAGAGGATATTGTGAGATGGGCAATGAACGGATAGATATGTGTGAATAGGGATAAGAGGTGGGTGAATGGTAGATGGCTAGTGGGTGGGGGACAGTAGATTATGGTTCATAGAAATATGAATGGATTAGGGAGGGGCATGACTGGTGACTGAATTGTGAATGGGTGAATTGTGGCTGGCTGGCTGGAGGCTAATGGTTGGGTGGTGAATAAATTCAGATAAATAGACAGTAGATGGTAGATTGATGATTCACAGCCAGATATGTGGTGAATGGATAAATCATCAGTAGATGGATAGATAGTTGTTAAATATTGATGGAAAGCTGTTACCTAGTGAATGATGGATATGTAGGTGGTGGATGGATGGATGGTGAATTAAGGTTGGACTGAAGGGTGGGTATTTTCATGGTGTACTGATGCTTGGGTGGGTGTGGTGGGGAATGGATGGATGCATGGTGGTTGGATGGTGGATAGTGAATGGATGGTAATTGGATGGTGGAAGTTAGGTGGTGGATTGTGGATGGGACAGATGTTGGTTTATTGATGGATGGTAGATGGTCAATGTTGGATGGTGGTTGAATGGTGACTGGATGGTAGAAAAGACATGAATAGATGGCGCATGGTAGATGACGGTGGTTGGATAAGTGGATGCTGAATGGTGATAGATTGTGGTTGTTGGATGGACGTTGGACGTTGGATAAATGACGGTGGATGTTAGGTGCCCGATGGTGGAAGGGTGGGGAATTATGTGGATCAGAGAGGTTAGGCATCTTGGCCTCAGGTGTCAGGCCTATCCACCAGGCTGAATGAGACTGACTGTCCCAAGGCTGTTTTGTTCCTTTTGGGGAATGGCATCAGGGGTGAAGAGGGGACTGGTGCAGTGACACGCCCCCCCCCCCCCCCGCACATATTGGCCCTCACACTTGAGTGTAGTCCTCTTCACTCCCCCTTCCAATTGGAGGGCGTCCTCTATGTATCTGGCCTCCCCAAATTCTGCCCCCTGATTTCCTGCACCTCAAATTTGAGGCTGGGCGCCTCAAGTGACCAGGATCAGGTTCTCGGGGATGCGGTCTTGTCAAAGGGAGGTTGAGGCCGGGGTGCTACCTGGGAGCTGGAGCTGGGAAGGGCGGTGGCCGGTAGCCGAGGGGCGTGAGTGTGAATGAAGGGCCGGGGCGAGGGACAGCCCGTGGGCGGAGAGCGCGGGGGGACGAAGGGAGGGAGCGAGCCACGGAGGGCGAACGGGGCGAGCAGCTCCAAGCCCGGCGTGGCAGCCCCGGCGCGGGCATCCAGCGCGGGCGGGTGAGTGTGAGTGAGGCACAAGGGGCGCCCCTCCTCACCCTTGTCCCGGCCGGGGCCCCGCGGGGCGCCCGGGCGGCCAGGCGCGGCGTGGGTGGGAGAGGAGGAAGGGGCGAGTGGGGGGTTGAGTCGGAGCTCCCTTGAGAAGGGGAGGGTGTGGGGACCACAGTCAGCCCTTGGCTGCTGGACGCTGCGCTTTGGGCGAGAACAGTATATGTGGGGGCTGTGCGCGGCCATACCTGGCCCTACACACCTGGCAGCTGAGGGAGGTGTGGGTGGCGGAGCCTTAGATGTGCGGATGCCCCACTGGCACTGGCGCCGGGCTGCGGGGTGGCAGCCCTCAGGCATTTGCTCTATCACCTGTCTCTACCACCCCTCCTCTCTCCTTCTCCATCCGCATAATCCCTCTGGGTCAGTTTCTGTCTTCTGTCTCTCTCTTTCTCCAGTTCTGTCAGCTCTGCGTTGTCTCTGTGGCCAGTGGGTTTTTCCTGCCTGTCCCTCTGGCTCTTTCTCGCATCTGTCTGAATCTCTGAGTCCACTTTCCTGGTCTCTGTCCTGGCTCCCCGGCCTCTACTTGAGGTTCTGGGGTCCTGGGATGGGACCCCCCATGAAGGGCTCCTCTGGAGGGACTGACCTGGGAGCATCAGCCTGGGGGGAGGGGCTTTCACAAGCTCTGGGATTGGGTGGAGGCTCAGGTGGGTATGCCCTGGGATGCCCACTGCAGTGTGTGGTCCCCTCGCAGCCTTCCCTGGGTCCCAGTGGGACTTCAGCTGACCTAAGCTGGGTGCTGGGTGAAAGAAACCTCGTTTCCCAGAAAGGCAGCCATCCTGTTTTGCTGGGTGGGCACAGGATCCCCTCCCCACAAGCAGCAGGGCATCACAAGCATTCCAGCCTGCCGGTCAGTGCCCTCCCTCCCAGCGCTCCTGCCCCTTGCACGTGGCCGCTGCTGTCCCCCGAGCCAGCGCCCAACGAGGTGTCTGCCTGCCAGAGCCCGCCCCCATTTCTGCCTCTGGCCTAGTGCAGGTGGAGAGTCTGAGGCTGGTGCCCACGAGTCCTGGCAGGACCTCTCTTCCCAGAGCCCCTGCTGTGTGGTCTCTGGCGGGGCTCCCTTGCCCCTGCGCCTGGCTTGAGTGGGCGTGGCCACACGCAGGCAGGAGGTCAGTTTCCCTTCGCCTTGGGTGTGCAGGGTGTCTGTTCTCAGGGAGGACTGAGCACTCCTGCCACCACCCCCCTGCAGCCTGGGCACACCGTGTGGAACCTGTCCCTCAGCGCCCCCTCTGAGGGTGGGCTCAGGCAGGGAGCAGCAGTGAGAGAGGTCCAGCCTGGGCTGTGGGTGCTGGGCCTGGGGTGGGGCGGGTGTGGTCTGGAGTCGTCTGAAGCTTCCGGGAGGAGGGTGGGATCGAGCATCTGGCCCACAGCAGACACCCCGTTTCTGCTCCTTGTCTCCGAGCAGCCCAACAGTGACAGCAGCATGAGTGCCCCCCAGCCTGCCGTGCCAGAGCTGAACCAGCTGAGGAGGCTGGAGGCCTGGCAGGAAAGGTATGCAGTCGGGACCCTGCGGTCTGCCACCCTGGAGCCCTGGCCTGCGACTCAGCGCATGCCTCAGTTTACCCATCTGGGTGGAGGTTCTCCTCTACGGGGGTCTGATCTGCAAAGCAGACCTTGTGCCCAAGACAGTCTGCTCTCTGCTGGGTTCAGCCATGCCAGGGTCCCCTGCCCTCAGCGCTACTTTTCCGGGTGGTATTGATGGAGCTGAAAAGTGAGGTCCCTGCCTAAGGGGTGCCGTCCTGATATCCTGAGTGCTGGAGTTGGGCTCTTCTCATTTTTGGGGACAGTAGGACCAGAGTGGGGGGACCAGCCCAGAGCCGCACGAGGGCCAGTCTGGAGCCTGGGCTTGCCCTCCTGGCGGGGCGGCTGGGGAGGGTGGACACCAAACTCCACGGGTTCGGATCGCCTTCCCCCACTGCCTGGGCAGAGGAGCACCCCTGGGCGGGGACAAGCAGGGTTCCCTGGAGGAGGGCAGGAAGGAGAATGGCAGGGTGGGATGGGGGGAGAGAGATTCCCAGAAGGAGCCCCTGGACTGGCAAGGCCAGCAGGAGGTCCAGTCATTAGGCCATGCTGGGGTCCCTGCTCTGTTGTCACTCCGATTCCGCAGATGTCCCAGCCTAGTCACACCTGTTTTCACACTTAAGGGTCACCTGTGGTACTTTGTTAAAATGCTGTTTCCTGGGCCCCCACCCAGAGAGTGCATTTAAACACATGTTCAGATGGTTCTGCTGGGGGCACTCAGGGCCATTTAACAAAGTCCTGCCGGCTGTGTGCCTGCCCTTCCTCGATGCACCTTTGGGGGAAGGCAGACACGCACCAAGCAGTTCTCTTTCTGGGTAAAAGAAGCGGGGATGGGGAGCTCCAGGAAGGGGACCAGCCGAGGCAAAGCCACAGAGGGAAGTCAGGGCTGCTGTGGCGTCGGGGCCGGAGGCCTGTGCCGCGGCACTGGGGGTTGGGGCCTCTACCTTGGAAGGCCTTGAACGGGAGGCGGAGATGCTGAGGGCACCAGGAGAGCTTGGGGAGGCAGCCCCCCCGCAGGGCTCCTGTGGGCACTGAACAATGAGCCCGGAGCAAGTCACTCGGGTTGCCATGGCAACAGCTTCCCAGCTGCTCCGAGCTGGGGAGGAGGCCAAGGGCCCAGTAGGAAAGACCCCAGGAAGGGGCTTTGCAGGATACCGGAGACAGCTGGGGATGCACAAAAGCCCTGAGCTCGCCCACCATGTGACCTTGGCCTTCTGGTCTCAGGCTGCTGTTCGTTAAATGGGCCTAAGGGCTGAGCCCAGGTGGGTCCTGTGTTGCCCCAGGGAGAGCCCGCAATCCCAGGTGCTGAGTGCCCCAGCTCCAGCAGTGGGATGGGGGAGGGGCCGGGACCCTCTGGGGGATGTGCAGGTATGCGCATGTGCTCTCCTGGCCCTGAGGACTGGGACAGTGCAGGACAGGCATGGCAGGGAGCGGGGAGCCCAGGCCTGGCGTTGCCTTGACCCCCACCCACCCTGCAGGCCATGGTGGGTGCCCGGGAGAAGGGCCCTCGGGTGGGCCAGCGGCTGCCCTCAATCATGGTGGAGCCCGGCAAGGGGGGTGCCGTGGCGAGCGGGGAGCTGTGTTGGCCTCCGGAGGGCGCCCAGAGGGGGTCCACCCAGAGCCAGGCTGCTGCTGCTGAGTGAGGGGCTGCCTGTAGGGGTCCCGAGAGGAGTCGGGAGCCGGGTCCCCCGCCCTCCAGCCTGCTCGCACCCATCCATCTGCCTGCCCTGTGAGCTTCTGCTCGGCGCTTAGGCGCTGCCTGGCCTGCCCCTCTCCCTGTCACCGTCCCCCTCCCATCGGCACACGAGGTCCCCTCATCCGCTGTTGTGGCCCCTGGCCTGGCACACAGGTATGCGTCTGTTCTCACCCCTCGCCACCCGGTCCCACCCCCTCTCCCCTCGCCCTCACGATTCATTACCTTTGGGACAGGCGTGCATTGCCCACCAGGGCCTGCGCGGGGTACGGGTGTGGGTGCGAGGCCGGGGAGATGGGCCAGCCTGGTGGGAGGTGCTTGTCTTGGCGTGGGCGCCCTGGTTAAAGGCCGAGGGGCTGCCAGAGCCAGCGGAGCTTCTGGGAGTGGGATGCGGGCAGGAGAGGGGTCAGCCAGGAGCCAGCCCTGCGGCGCGGGAGAAACAGCAGGCTGGGCAGTGAGGGCCTCTGTGGGGGGTGCATGAGGGGTGCGTGGCGCCCTGGCTAGCTCTGTCCCCTGGAGACCCCTGGGGAGTCTGTCCCAGGGAATTCAGCCTCAGCTGGGGCTGCTTGGCCCCCCGCCTGCCGGTTGCTCCTCCCCAGAGGCCAGCTCCCTGCCCCCGCTGCAGTCCTCCCTGGCCCGCAGGCCCCTTGCAGCCTGGGCCCAGAAGGAGCCTGTCCATGCCGTGCCGCCCACCTCTCCCCAGACTCCCCTCAGCCTCTGCCAGGTCTGTCCAGGGTCCGCCCCTCGGGTAACCAGTGACACATGGGCTCTGGGGAGGTCCCCGGGCCTCCTCCCAAGCTCTGGTGGGCATGCTCTGGGGCGGGGGCTCCCAGAGCCTGGCCTCATCCGCCCTCTCTCGCCGAGGACCACGCACCCAGCACCTCCTCTCCTTCGCCCGTGGGGAACTTGGGGACTGCCCCACCCTCGCACGTTTCCTTGCAGACCTGTCAGAAATGCATCAGCCACCAACACGGAGGCCCTTGTGTTTCTGCAGCCTCCCTCACCGCGTCTGCCGGGAGCACCAGGGAAGGTTCCAGATGACGCTGGCAGCAAGTGTGCCAGCTCTGAGGACCAGTCCCCCTGCACCCAGTGATGGGACGAGGCCATGGCCAGATTCCGCTGTCCCTGGGCTCTGACAGCTGGGAGGGCCTCAACCCCAGAGCGGCCTGGGCCTGCCCGGGCGCCCAGTAGGCAGAGCTGAGCTACCACCTCCGGCCTCACCAGCTCCGCCAGCACTGCAAGCCCCGGCCCTCTCCTGTCCACAGCCCAGGGTCCGGATCACACCCCTCCTTGTTCTCTGGTTGGAAGCAGAAATAAAGACTCTTCCTGGTGGTCAGGGGGTGCACTTGGTGGGGATTCGAGGAGCTAAGGACAATTTTGGTTCTGCCAGTGGCCTTCCAGGCAAGGGCCTCTGTTCAGAGCCCGTGCTGACCAGACCAGAGTGCCCAGTGAGTGACCACTGGGCGTTCCACACTGGGGGTGAGGGTGGTTGGCGGGACTGTCGTGTTTGCTGCTCTGGCGCCCTGCCTAGGGCCCTCTGCTCTGCTCGGCCTCAGCTGAGGCTGTCCAAGGATAGACCAGCTTGCTCTAGGTGGCCTCCCCCCCTCCTTGGGGCCTCCAGCCCTGGCTGGACCCCGCGGCAGGACTTCTCCTGTCACCCCCTACCCACTCTGGGTGCAGCAGGGCACAGGAATGGTACATGGGTGGGGTGCACTATTCCAGCTTGAATCTTATTAAATCCTTGCGTAATCCCATTGTATGGATGAGGAAGCGGAGGTGCCAAGTGAGGTGCCCAAGGCTACTGCTGGCCCCGGCTATGACGGCATCCCTGAAGTTGGGAAGCCACTGATCCAGCCAGAGTGCCCATGTGGGAGATTGGGTAGCACCTCCTCCTGGGCCACGCGAGGGCCCTATCCCTCCGCGGGGTACAGCGACATCCTTTCTTGGCTCTGCTGGCCGGTTGGGGTGGGCGTGGGGCGCAGAAACCTGATCACTGCCTGGACCCACTCCCTCCCATCATCCCAACCTGGCCCCCTGCTCTCAGCCAGGCTGACCCAGGCCTGAGGAAGCTCAGGGCCTGGCAAGGGGAAGCCCTGCCTAGATGTTCGCTCAACAAATCCACAGGCCCAGGTGGGTGGTAGCGTGAGGTCTTGGTGAACCTGGAGGAGGAGGTGGGAGACACAGGCCCCTCTGTTCTTTCCTGGAGGCCTTGCTAACCTCCAGGATGAATAAGGCACTTTCTCCTACCCGCCTTCTTTCTAAAAATAGCCCACCCCCCAAATGCAGGAGAGGTGGGAGGCGAGGTGCAGAAGTTTGCCTGGCAGCCTGCTTTAATTTTAAACCTGCGGCCAGTACACAGGCCCAGGATGGGTCCTCTTAGGAGGGGGTTGGGCTGTCCTTCAAGGTCCCGCCCCTCTTCCTCCACAGACCCTTCCTGTCGGCTCCACAAGGGGGCAGGGGGAAGACACTTCACAGAAAGCCTTGCCAGGACTTGCTGACACATGGGATTGGGTCGAGGGCCTGAGCAAGCAGGAGTCATTTCCGGGTTCCTGGTGTGGAATGCTGGGGAGGGGCGGGACGATGGTGCTATTTACTGAGATTTCATCCTCGCCCCTCCCAGGAAGAGTGTTGCAGCCATTTAAACGCGACTTTCTCAAGGTCCCACAGCTGACAAAGAGCCGGGCTGGGGCAGGATCCCAGGTGCGCCCGAGGCCTAAGCCCTAGCGGTACCCACAACGCCACTCTGGAGCTCACCGCCTAACAGGGCAGCTCTTGGGTGGAGGCGACCCACCTGGAGGTCCCGGGTCCCCGTCGTGCTCCGTGAGCTGGAGAATAAGGGGGTGTCAGGCCCGGGGAGGCAGCCCAGTGGGGGCGATCTTCACCCTGTGGGTCTTCTGTCCCGCACAGCGCAGGGCCTCGGCCCTTCAACACCAGCAGGCTGAGACCACGCGCACAACGACTGACCCGCGAGCTTGCGCGTAACTGTAGGGGGCGGTGCCAGAGATATATGCTCCGCCCCTCCTCCTGCGGCCCCGCCCCCAGCACGCCGGAGCTGGCCAACCTAAACTTTGCAACATCGGCCTCGGAGAGATCGAGGCTCAGAGACAGACACTGACCCCTGCCCAGGCCCACAGCCGGTTAGGGGCAGAGGCTGGAGCCTTGGTGTCCTGTTCCCAGGCCGGTCTCTGCCCTGGACCCGGCGGCAGTGTAAGTGGAATTTGCCGCTTTGGGCCTCTACATTCAGCGTGTAGTAGCCTGGCTCCCCAGGAACCCCTAGGACAGGCAGGCATCTGGTGGTGTGGTCCTTCTCCCTCCCTTCCTGCCCTGGGTGCCAGGTCCTCTGCTGAGGTGAGCCCACTGGATCCCAACAACAACCCCATTTTATGGAGGAATAACCTGAGGCTGAATGAGAAATGCCTCTCCCAGGGCTGTGCAGCCCAGCATGGGGCAGAGGAATTGCTCTCTTCTTGGGGTCCCCAGCTGTTCCGCCCCTTCCCAACTGCCCCCTCTGCTCGGCCTTCTCCTGACCCGGGCCAGACCGGCCCTGTGCCCAAGGCTCCTCTGAGACAAGGCTGGGACTTTTCCAAAGGGATTTTACTGAGAAAGTTGGGGGAAAACAACATGGAAATAGAGTAAAAGAAACAGCACAGCCTCATGCTGAAAAGCGGGCACAGGTTTGGGCAGGGGTGGGGTGCAGCTGGGAGTTGGGAAGAGGTCTGGGGGCAACCCCCTAGGCCTGGGCACCACCAACTTTTTAGGGACCTGTCTTTTGAGTGGAGGTGACCTACATTGGGAGGTCCCAGCACTCAGATGTGCCCCGTGACCTGGAGAACAGGAGGGGCAGACCAAGGAGCCCCCAGTGTCCACCAGGACCCTGCCCCATGGGAAGACCCAGTCCTCAGAGGCAGAGATCTAGGCTGGAAGCCTAGCCTCTTTCTTGCCAGATGTGTGGCCGTGAGCAGGTCCCTACGCCTTTCTGAGTTGGTGTCCTAGTGCAATATGGGTGGAGAGCAGCTACCCCACGGGGTCCCAGGACTTCCACCGAAGAGCCCTGGGTGCTCACCTCGAGGGCCCCCCCCACTTCGGTCTCTTGAGTTGTGCTTGCCCCCTCATCTCTTAGTCTCTGACTGTTGGAGACACATGGGACAGGAGGCCATTGGGCAGGCTGGCCTGAGCGGGGGTGGGGGGGAAGGCCCACCCAACCAGCGGGGTGCCTCACAGGCTTGAGCTGGGACTCTTATGGCCCCACTTCACAGAGGGGAACCCAGGGCTGTGGGAGCTAATGACGCAAGGGAAAACTAGAGGGCTTCCTGGAGGAGGTGCTGGTGTCTCCAGGTACAGCTTGGTCCATGTGCAGATGTCAGCAAGGTACTGCAGCATCTCAGGTGCCTTCCAATCTGTTATGGGCTGGATTTTGTCCTCAAAAAATTCTCATGTTGAAGTCTTACCTCCCAGTACCTCAGAACGTGACTGTATTTGGAGGTGGGTCTTTGTAAAGAGTGACTAAGTTAAAATGAGCCCATTTTGGTGGGTCCTAATCCAACATGGCCTTATAAGAGGGGGAGATGAGGACACAGACCCACAGAGGGATGACCATGTGAAGACACAGGGAGAAGACGGCCGTCCACAAGCCACGGAGAGATGCCTCAGGAGAAATCAGCCCTGTCAACACCTTGATCTGGGACCTTGCAGTCTCCAGAACTGTGAGAAAATAAATGTCTGCTGTTTAAGCCCCCCAGCCCATGGTACTGTGTTATGGCAGCCCTGGGACAGCTCAGGGGCTTGTGTCTGCTCTCTTCAGAACGCTGCCCAGAGCACCTCCCCTGCTCTGCCCCACGCCCCTGTGGCTCCAGCCCGAGTGAACAGGCCTGGATCTGTCCTCCCTGGATTTTCCCTAAGATTTTTCCCTAGGACGCCAGCAGCGGAATCCCCCCAGGAGGGTGTCGGGCCAGCGTCTCCTCAGTGACCCTCCCCACAAAATGTCTCTAGCTGGAGCCACCTTGGAGGAGTGGGACCTGTGCTCCTGGCCACTCAGGCTCAGGCCCACCTCCTCACCTTCCCTCACGGGCGGACCCCTGCTATCCCTCCTGTCCCTGAGCGTAATCCTATCTGTCCTCGAGGGCCCCTCTCCTTCTTCCAGCTCCTGGCAGGTGGCCTACAATGTTCCCTTGGCCGTCGCTGTCTCCCCCCCATTTCTGCCCTCGGGTCTCTTAGCGCCAGGCAGGGCACAGGGCTGGCGCTGGCGACTCTGCCCTGGAGGGAGGGGTCCTTCTGGGCTTGGCCGCTGTGGGCTGGGTGCCCCCTTCCAGCCAGCTGGCGCCTGCTGCCTCTGGCCTCAGTCTGACCAGCCCTCCCCAGCCGTGTCTACCCCCTCCGTGGCCTCCGGAGCGCTGCTTCCTCGTCCCTCCCCTCCATGGCCCCTGGCCTGAACCTGAGCCTGCGCTGCCAGGAGTCAAAGGTTGGAGTGATTGCCTCTGGAGTGGGAAGGGGGTGGGAGCATTTCTACAAGTGAAAGCATGGGGCTGCGGTGGAGGGTGGGGCTGGGGGGGTCTGGGGGCCGTGGCCAGCTTGGCGGTAGCTGGGGAGTCCCAGCTGTTGGTCACTCGCTCTGGCTGCTCCAGAGGCCCCAGCGCCTAGGCCCCGCTCTGAGGCCCCTGCTCGGCCGGCTTCTCCTGGCTGCCCTGCTCTGTTTGGGGCCCAGTGTCTACTCACCCGGCAGGTATGTCTGTGCAGGTGGGGCAGGAGGGCCACCGGGGTGCTGTGGGGAGTAGGCGGGGACTCAAGGGGCTGAGGACAACTCTGGTTCTGCTAGTGGCCTTCCAGGCTGAGCACCCCGGCTCGGAGCCCAGGCCAGAATGCCAGCTCAAATCACAGTGATACACGCGTGCACACATGCACACACAACGCACAGAGCTAGAAAGCATACAGACATGAACCTACACGGACTCACGAACAGAACCACTCACAGACACTCTGAGGCACACGCGTACCGGGAGACACACTCAGGCCAACGCATAGTTGTGCGGAACCACACGCACAAAGCAGTGGCACACCTACGGGCCGATTCGCACACATGAAATTGTTTCTCTCTTTTCCTTGGGCACCTGCCATGTACCAGCCCTGGCTGGAGGCTGGGTCAGGCCCAATCTCTGCCCTGGGGGGGGTTTCTGGTCAAGAGGCAGATGTCCCAAACCCTGTCATTGTCCCCCGATCATGGGAGAAGGTGTGCCCAGGGCAGGAACCAGGCCCAGAGCAGGAGGCGCTGACCATGATCTGGGGCTCAGCTGGTTGGAGAAGGCTTCTTGGGGGAGGAGCCACATGTGCTGAGCCTTGAAGGAGTCAGCAGCTGCAGAAGGCGGGGGTGAGGTCACTGTTGGCAGAGGGAACAGTCTGTACAAAGGTGTGGAGGAGAGGTGAGTGCGTCCAAGTGCTCAGAGTGGGTGAGGGATTGAGTAGATGAAGCTGGAGGGGCCAGTTAGGAAGGGTCTTGAATGCCCAGCTAAGGATCTGTGCTTCTCCTGAGGGTGATGGCAGCCCAGGGTGGGGAGAGGGGTTATGTTTTGTTGCTATTAAAAAGGGAAGCCTTTTAAGTGCCTTTTAAAAATAGGCTTTTCTGGAGTATAGAAAAGCTATTTCTAAGCAGATGATCATATCACCTACAAATAATGACATTTTTGATCGGGTCCTTCCCAATATTTATACTTCTTATTCATTTTTCTTGCCTTATTGCCTTCGCTAGTTCTTCTAGGCAAATGTTGAATAGTGTGAGAACACACGCTTGTCTTCTTCCGTATTTCAGGAGAAGAACCTTACCTTGCAAGGCAGGGTTTTAAGGGAGATTTATGTTTTGGCAAGACCCCCCCATTGCTCTGACGAGATGGGTTCCAAAGGGTCTAGGAAGGGGTACAGTTAGGACCTGTAATCAGATGATGGGGGGTGGCAGGTGGGAGGTATGAAGGAGACACAGTCCTCTGCCCGAGGTGGCTAATTTGGAGCTTTGAAGGATGGGGTGACAGTCCAGGCTCAGGGTAGGCGGAGAGGCTGGGAGTGGGAAGGGCACCACGGGATACCTGGGAGGAGATGCTATAGGAGGGAAGGCCTAGGAAAAGGGGGTGGAAGCTGGGGCTGGGGATAGCGAGTGGTGGGGGAAGCCCAAACTTGACTTCTTGGTCACAGATAGGGTGGCCCCAGATGGGAACTTCCAGTGGCCATGTCTTCTGGGTGGCATTCCTGCCCCTGCCACTGGCCCTGCGGTGTGGGTGCCGTGGCCTGACCTGGAGAACATGGGGCCCAGGGCTCAGGCTAGGCCTGGGCCTCCTGGGCCTTGAAGCTCATCCAGCACCGCGTCCCAGGCACAAGGGCCTCTGAACACTCAGGGCAATGGGACAGATAGAAAGAAAGCCAGAGAGAGGCCCCATGGGTGGGGAGGCAGGCACGGGGCAGGGGCCAAGGTAGAGTCGGCAAGGAGTCTGCAGCCCAGAAGACACCAGCGTGACGCCTGGCCACGCCAGCCAGGCAGGGGGTGACCCTTACATTGATGGTTCACTCCTCCGCCAGGCTGGCTCTGGGGTGACGGGCAGCGGGTAGAAGAACAGAGGTCCGCAGGCCAGTGACGAGGCCCCATCGCCACAGGGACAGTCCGAGGGCCTGGCGAGCACACAGGCGGCACAGCACAGCCCGAGGACTCCTTGGAGGTGGAGGCACCTGCGCCCGAGGTTCTGAAGACCAGGTCAGATTCGGGGAGTAGAGGGGGAGGCTGGGAGAAGGAGCAGCCTAAGTAGAAGGTGGGAGGCTGGACGGGCACGAGGCGGCTGGTGGGGCTGGATGGGTGCAGGTCAAGGAGGCCCAGAAATGAGGCTGCAGAAAGCTCGGTCCAGGACGGGGGGCTTCGAATGCCAGGCTGTGGGGCTCAGGCTTGGCCTGAGGGCTGCGGAGAGCCACGGAAGGGTTTAAAGTAGGAGACTGGGTTGACTTGTGCCTTGTGAGGGTCAAGAATGACTTGGGAAGCTGCAGAAGCGGGATTCAGGGAACAGGGGGCAGAGGGACCAGCTGGGGGCCTCGATGGGCCTTCAGTGCAGCTCCGATTTGGGACGAGGGTGGTTGAGCAGGGTAGGTGGGCTCCAAGTCTCTGCCTCTGTGACCTCCCATGAGACCCAGCCACCAGCTGCCCCTCCTCCCCCAGAACTTGCCTCTAGGCTTCCTGGGAGAGCTTCAAGTCCGACCCCGCTCCGGGCATCTGGAGCTGACCCCACCTTCCGAACCTCTGCCAGGAGAAAGGGTTCCTCGGGCAGCAGGGCTTGCTGATGCCGGGAGACACAGGAGTCCAGCCTCTGCTCCCAGGTTCCTAGAGAGACCTGGGCTGGCCCAGGCTCCCCACCCGGGAGCTGTGTGGCTTAAGGCAAGACCCTGTCCCTCTCTGAGCCTGTTTCCTCATGTACGAAATGCGGTGAACGACACCCTGCCACTTTGTTGTCATGGGGATCTGACGTGTGTCGGGCATTGGGCTGAGCACGCAAGGGGTGCTTACTAAGTGTGAGCTCTTCCCAGCCAAGGCAGGCCAGCTTGTCCTTCCCAGACACTCCCTGGAGACAGAGCCCGGAGCACGGCAGACTGGGCACAGCTGGAATGGCTTTCTTCATCACCACACCTGCCCCTGCTGGGCACTGGGGGACACCGGGGGTGGGGTGGGGGGGCAGTGGGTGGAGGGGATGGCCGGCTCCTGTGACAATGCTCCCTACCGTTGGGCTGGTCTGCGGGCAGGGTCCCCGGGTCCTGGCACCAGGGAAGGACAGCGACCTGTGGCCGGGGTGGGGCTGATAAGGCCCCCATCAATCACCTGAGCCTGCCCCTCCCTCAGTGGGGCCTCCTTCCAGCAGCTCAGTGGCCTCTGGGAGAGGAAGGTAGGCCTCAGCGGACCCCCTGCATGTCTGACCCCCGCACAGACATCTCGCTGGAGGGCATGAGGGGGTGGATAGGGGTCTGGGTCCTGCCCATCCTGGTGTCAAACTGAGGCCCGGGGAGAGGCCGTTCCTGCCCACTATCACCCAAGAGTCAGGTGCTGGCTCCAGCCTGGCCTTTGTCCCCACGGGGGGGGGGGTGACCTGGGGATGGGGGGGGTCTCAGCCTCTGGTTGGTCAGTGACTTCAGCAGGTCCTGCCCTTCTTTGGGCCCCAGTTTCTTCAAGGCCAAAGTGAGACCTTGCTGGCCCCCCACCATCTCCAACCCCTCTTAACACAATGGGGTGGGTGGGAGGTTCCAGCAGCCAAGAAGTTTCTCTCCTTCCTCCCACCCCTAGCTTAACCTAAAGGCAGAAAGTCAAACACAGCCAGGCTGGGCGGAAAGGGGGTGGGGTGTGGGCGGAGCCTGGGGGAGCCCGGGTGGTGAGGGCCCCGCTCGGGGTGGGTCAGGGGCAGCCCTTGTTCTGCACCCCCATGCCCTGGGGACCCCCTCCCCACCCTCTGTCGGGGAGGGGCCAGAGCATACCTCCCTGGGTGGTGGGGAGGAGATGCAATGGGTGAGAAACAGCTTGGGAACCTCCCACCCCTGGTTAAATATAGAAGCACGGCCCCTCCCACAACCTTCCCTGCAGGCTGCAAGGCCCGATAAGCCCCCGGTGGCCTAGGCCAGCCCCCTCCGGCCTGACCCCACCTCCCTCCAGTTCTGAGACACCCAGGGAAAAGGCATGGTCTCCCACGGGGGTCCCTGAGCTCCGCTTTGAGCAGAAGCAGTTAGGCCTGATGGCTGAATGGGGGTGAGCTGAAGGATGGGGTGGGGGGCAGTGAGTGGCTTGTGGAGGGGGTGGGCATTTTAGCCTCAGGACCTAAGGTCCAGGAAGTCCTGGACGTGGTTTCTGGGCCCAGCCCCAGGGACTGTGGGCTGCGGGTCGGGCTGTGCCCCGGAACCCACGCGTTCTCCAGCTCCGATGGGAGGGTCTCCAGCTCCGATGGGAGGGTCTGGCCTGGCAAAGCCGGTGAGGTGGGTACCTGGAGGAGACCTTCTTGGAAGATGGTGTCAGGGAAAGTTTCCTGATGGAAGCAGCTGTCTGTGTCTGCAGAAGTAGCTGCAGCCTGGCACAAAGAGGGCTCTGGCCATGGGAGCTGCCTGGTGACATTTCCTTTTTGACAGCCTTGGGGTCACCTCCTGGGGAAAGCTTCCCTGACTAAGCTACTGGGCCCCAGCACATCCCACAGGGCTCTCATGGGTTTCTGTGTCTGCTCCTGGGGGCTAGGCACCCCCCAGGGCTTCCTGAGCCTCCTTTTCGCCCCCAGCTCTGCTGCCACCAAGATGCCGTCGCCTCAGACAGTGGCCTCTGGGCCGGAGCTGCACAACCCCAGGGAGCCTGTGGTACCCCAGATCCCAGCTCAGGGCACTCGGAAGGCAAGCAGCGAGGATGCGTCCAGCGCCCATCGTGAGGGCTTGAGGCCTGGCCTGGGCACCCTTCGGCGGGCCTTCTCAAAGGCAAGCCAGTGGGCTTCGGGCTGCGCCCCCCAGGAGGACCCAGGCCTGCTCAGGCGCAGCTCCCGCCTCTTGTTCCGGTCTTTACGGCGTGCTCGGGACGAGGGCCCGGCTGCTGACCAGACCCAGGCTGCCACTGGGCCAGGGGTGGCCCATGGCCGGGAGGCGCCCTCAAGGGCCATCGACGGTGTCAGCCCGCAGTCATCCACTGGGGCAGGGCCTGCGGAACTAGAAGGTGAGGGCTTCCTCACTGCTAAGCGGGGGAGGAAACCGAGGCCAGAGAGGGGGGCAGTGGGGCCTAGGCTTCCTGACAGGCTCTCCTCCCCAGCTACCCCAAACCCCTGCCCCTGTACAATCTCACGTTAAATTCTTCCAACATTCCAACAAGGGCAGCTGAGAAAAGCGAGGCTCAGAGAGGTTAAGTGACTTGCCTCAAGTCTCACAGCTGGGAAGTGGAAAAATGGGATGTGAACCCAGATCTGCAGGACCCCAGGACTCCAGAGGCTTCCACAGCCTGGCTCCTGGCCAAACCAGAGTGGTGGAGAAGGCACTGGCCCTCTCAGATCACAGCGTCACAGAGGGTGCCTATGAGCCATGGGGCAGAGGAGAGGTCAGGGGGCTGCCCAGGAGAGGACACATTGGAGTAGGGCCCTGAAGGGGGAATGTAGGTGAAGGTAGAGCGCTCCTAGGGGCTGGAAGTTGGCCCAGAGCAGGGAACAGCAAGAAGTGCTGAAGCTGGACACTGTGGCAGGAGCCTGGGCATGCCCACCCTGAGCTCTGACCCCAATGGAGCTGCAGTCAGGACTGTACTTGAAGCCACCAGGTCTAGTTCTGTAGAGCTGGGAGTGGGAATGGGAGTGGGGGAGCGGGAAGGCAGGGGCTGATCCCAATTGCTGTTCTGAGCCAGGCTTGGGACCTGTGGTTCTGCCTCTTCAAAGGTGATTCCAAAGGACACAGGGCACCTGGGGCTGTTGCTCCTGGAGCAGGCCTTCAGATGCAGCTCTGGGGCCCGGCAGCCCGGCTCCGGATGTGTGGGATTGGGGCTGACAGGCCTAGCTGAGGCGTCCCCCTCATTGCCCCTCTTCTCACCTGACCTCGCAAAAGACAAATCCGTGGCTGACCTCATCACGGAGCGGAAACTGCTGGCGGCCTTCGAGCAGCTGCGGCACCTCGAGACTCGGCTAGTGGCCGAGAAAGCCTCGCGCACCTTCGAGCAGGACCCCACGGGCTTTGCGCGGCGCGCCATGGACCTGTGCCTGCACTACGACGGGCTGGCTGCGGAGATCGGCGCCATCGTGCTCGAGACCCTGGGCCCAGACGGCGTGGACGCGGCCGTGCTCGCGGAGCTGGCCCGCGTGGTGCGCGCGGAAGAGGAGGCCCACCCAGAGCCCCCTGCAGACGGCGACTTTCTGTGCACGCCGCGCCACTGGCGCCAGCACTGGGAGGACGCGGTGCGCCGGAGCGCGCGGGAGCGTGTGCAGCAGGTGAGCGCGGGGGAGGCCCCGGGGTCCGGCTTGGCCCAGCTTCTGGACGAGCTCGGCCGCTTGGTTCGCCACGACCTGCAGAAGGTGCAGCTGGAGGTGCACCCGGCTTACGCGGCCGCCGGCTATCCCGCGTGGGAGGCCTACCGGCGCGCCTTCCACGGCGCAGTGGCCCAGCGCCTCCAGGAGCTGGCGCACGACGCCCACGGCTGCGAGCAGCTCTACATCCTGCTGGACTGGGCCTCCAATGTCTACAGCAGGTGAGGCCCCAGCCAGGACGCCATGAGGGGCAAGGAGGGGCTGGAACTGCCCACATGAGAGGCCTTCAGGAACCTGCTCTAAAGAGCACAGGGCACCTTTCTTCCCCTTTTCCTCCCCGGAGAGTGCTGGCGATATCCGGGAGGCTTCGACATTCTCTCCTCTCCGTTCTAGACCATGGTGCTCTCCCGAGAGGGGAGGGGGCCATCAGCCGCCGGTTCCTGAAGCTGGAAAGCATCCGGGTGGGGGGCGGGGGTTGCTTATGAGGCAGGGAGCCCAGTTAGGCACCAGCTAGTCCACAGGGTGCCTCTGAGCGAATTAGCAACGGGCACCCCTCCAGGCAGGACACAGCCGTGGGCTCACAGCGCTTGGCGTGAGCTGGCTTTCAGCCCCACTCTCGCTTTGGATGGACACCTGGGTTCAGGGCTCTGCAGAACGTCGTGGGGTGGGTCACCTCTCCCGCTGAGCGCTCCCCAGCCCCACGGGCAGACAGGCAAGCCGGAGGAGGGCGCCAAAGTTCTGGGCTCCTTACTAGGCCCTGTGGCCTCAGACAAGTACCCGCCCCTGTCTGGGCCTCCCTAGTGTGGACAGGATAGTGGCTGGTCCCTGAGCTGCATGGTCCTGGGGGCGTTTAGAGTTCAGTCTTGGGTGTACCCTGACCGTGAGGGTAGTGGTCACACCCGAGGCAACCTGGTCAAGGTCCATCTGGACGGCCCTCTTTATGCACTCTGCGCATGCACACCTGATTGCTGAGGGTAACAGGAAGTCCGGCAGTCAGAAGCCGCGGGGAGGGGTGTCTGGCATGGAAACCTGGAGGGCGTGCTGGGGGGCTGAGGATGTGAACAGCCCAGATTCGGGGCCCTCACGGTGATGGCGTTAGGCTTTGAGCCTATCCAGAGGGGAGTAGGGGCAGCCGCTGCCCCATCAGAGTTCTGCTCAGAACTTCAGGCCCCACCCTGCCTTCCAGTCCTGATTTCCTGGGCTCCCAGGACCTGGCTCTGCCCTCGGAGCCGCTGCCCCCACTCCTGGCACCCGATGTGTGGGCCCGACTCGAGAGCGACTACGCCAGCTTCCTGGAGGTAAGGGCCACGAGGGGCCAGGCCGGAGGGGGCGGGGTCCAGGTTGAGTGTGGCCGCCGCCGCCCCACTGCAGGGAGGCTCCGTGCCCTCAGGCGTGGGCCTGTGCACCAGCAGGGTGGCCCCTGTCTCCAAGGGCGTGTGACGGGGCTCTGGGCTCGGGAGGTAGGGGACCTCCTTCCTGGGAGGGTCTCACCGCGGCCCCTTCCTTACCCTGCACAGACCAAGATCGCGAGCTGCTTCGATGGCATCCTGCAGGAAGAACAGAGTCGCTGGGTGGCTGCCGAGGCCCCCGACGTGCTGCAGGGCCACTACCGTACGTCGCTGTCCGTCGACGTACACATGGTGCGCCCAGAAGGAGGGACATGTGTTTGGGCCTCAGGCGGTAGAGACACCCAGAGCTGTAAAATAGTCATAACCGCCTCCCCGTTAGACGGGAGCTTGAGGCCCCATGTGGGGCCGGATCAGAGGCCCTCGGCTTGCCTGGCCAAGCTGGGAGCGCCAGGCCACAGCTCCCAGCTTAGCAGGCGGCCCTGTGGGTGGGGGGAGTTGGGAGGGCTGACCTCGAGGCTGGGGCCGCTGGAAGTTGCAGGCGAGACGTCGAGGAAGGGCAGGGAAGGCTGGAGACATCACGGGGCCGCGAGGTGGGGGGCTGGGGGCGTCGGGACTGAGGGCTCAGACGCGCCTTCAGCGCGTGGCATCGCTCTCAGCTCGTGGCACAGCACGTGAAGGCAGCCGGCGTCATCTCCGCGGAGCTGGAGGCCACCACCTTGCAGATCTGCACGCGGGCCCTTGGCCTCTTCCTGCCCAGGTAGGGGCGCATCTTGGGCCGGGGTGTGGTGGGTGGAGTGGCCAGGGTGTGGACGGTGGTCGTCCCTGGGGAGGGCCCATCCTGTTGGCTCAGTGTCCGAGATCCCCGGACAAGCCTCATCGTAAGGCCGGAGGGAGGGCGGACGCGAGGTCATAGAAGCCAGAAAGAGTTTCCAAGACCACTGCGTACCTCTCCGCCAGGTTTGAAAAGGCTTTCCTGGAGTCGGGGGCGGTGAGCGAGCCTAACCTGTGCGCCAACATCAATGCTTGCGAGGAGTTCAGGTGGGTTTATCTCGCTCCTCCGCAGGGGCGGTGCCGAGCACGGCCGGCAGGGGGCGCGCAAACTGAGGGAACCGGGACCGGGAAGGCTACCGCGGCGGCCTCAGGCGGCCTTCCCAGGAGGCCTCCAGGGATAGCTTGCCTCTCCGCCTCCGTCTCCGCTGTGGGGTCCTGTCTCGGCCCCGCAGAGCTGAGGCCCTGGAAGGGATGCGGGGAGTTTCAAGGCCGAGCAGAGGCCAAGAAGCCCTTCCTGACACTCCCCCCCAGGGCTTTGCTCGTGCTGGGGCCTGGGTTTATCTACCCCCAGAAGGCAGAGGCCCCCCGTGGGCTGGCACTGGCTGTCCGCCTTCTGTGCCAAGCGTTAGTGTCCCCCCCACTTAAGATGCATCAGCTGCTGCAGCGCAAGGGTGGGGTCCCCATGTACAGATGGGAACGTGGAGGCTCAGAAAGGAAATGCCACTTGTCCACGGTCACACCGACAGGACGGGCTGGATCTGGGACGTGAACAAGGTCTGTGTGACCCCAAAGCCTGACCACGCCGAGGCACTGCTTCTGGAGCACTCTCTTGTCCCTAACCTGGGCCAGACTGGCCCTGGGCACGGGGAACCCTGGGGTTCAGCCCCAGGGAACATTCTCTGTTCCTCGGTAGGCAGCCTCTGGCCAAGCCCCTGATGGAAATTTAGCCTGCCTTTCTGTGTCCCTGGGCTGGGGACCGGGCAGAGCCTGGCCCTCGGTTTACCCAACAGTGAAATGGGGACATTATAATATTTGGAGAGGCAGTTATGAGGCTCAAAGGAGGGGCCCCTGTGTCAGGAATGGCTGCATTGCACTGCTCTGTCACCAAGAGGGATGCAGGTTCGGCTCAGCGCTGCCCCAGGGGAGCTCCGCCATGCGGTGGGGCCACACCGCTCCACTGCCCGGCCCCTCTATGGTCTGGGCATAGCGCTGGCCCCTCACTTGACTCTGCTCCCAGCCCCAGGGGTCTGCCCTTCACATTATAGTCTAAGTGAATGGAGTTGGTGTGGCACCAGTCTTCATGGCTGTATGCCAGACCTTGACCCCAGCCTGTTCCCCCTTGCTCACTTTGTCCCCTGTCCTGGCCCCTCCCCAGAACTCATCTTCTGGCCAGGTTCCCAGGAAGCCTTGAAGAGCTGGAGAAGCCCCTGGTGGCTGCCACCTGCGCCTTTCAGAAGCAGCTGCTCCAGGGCTTTCAGGGTGATGTGCAGGTGAGGGGAATGGACCCTCCTCTCCCCACTTTCCATGCCCAGCAGGTGCCCCCTGTGTCCTGGAGCCTGGAAGCCCAAGTCACGGCATTCATTTACCGTGGGGGCAGTGCTGGGGTGGGGTGGTGTGTCGGGGGGCTGGCGGGGGACCCAGACAAGTTCCCAGCCGAGCAGAAACAGTTGGGAAACAACTACCTTCTTCAGTCTCCGCGTCTCAGAGTGGGTGTGTCCAAGGAACTTCTCCTCATCCGGCCCCTCAAGGCCCCCCCAGGACTCCCCAAGCAAGGCCTGGCTAGAGGCTCAAACTCAAACTCAAACTCTGCCTACTGGGGCTCCGGGCCTGGAGGAGGCAGTCCCTGGGAAAGGCCTAGTGACATAATTTGTGGCAGGAGAGGGGATGTCACCAAGGTACCGTAGAGAGGGGGTCAGATAGCTCCCCAGAATTTCTTCCTGTTGACAGATTGTCCCTTGGCCTGAAACACCCCTGTCAGGAGCCATGCACGGGGCTCCCAGGGGAGGGTCTAGTGCGTGGGGAGGACACCTGGCTAGAAGACTCCTGACCCCCTCTGCCCCCAGCCGCTCTTCAAGGTCCTGTGCACCAAGGCCTGGCTGACACAGGACATGCTGCAGCCCCTCCTGGACAAGGTGGTGGCATTCGCCGGCCACCTCGAGCATGTGGTCCCGCCCCGGGCGCAGGTATGGGAGGGGGCGAGCTGTGGTGGGGGCATGCCCAGGGCCCCTACTGTTGACCCTGACCCAGACCCCCGCTTTGGCCGCCCAGGAGACTCTGCAGGAGGTACACCGTTACGTCGTCCGCGAGTACCTGGCGCAGGCGCTGAGGCCCCGCGAGCGGTTCCGGGGTGTGGAGCGCGTGAGTGGCTCCCAGAAAATGGGCCTGGACGCCCAGGCCATTGGCAACACCTTCCAGGACCTGGTAGGAGCACTGTCTGGCTGCCCGGCGTGCCGGCCTCCTCGGGGGGCCTCCAGCGTGGGGACCCTCCACTAGCATCCCCCATTCTCATTTCCGCTCGCCCCTGTAAGAGCCCCTGCGGGGCAGGCTTTGTCGGAAGTGATTCTGCACACTCTCCCCCAGCGGAGCGGGGCCGGTGGGGACGACACTTTGCATACGTTTGCATTCATTTGCATGTAGTTTGTGGGGTGTGTGGGGAAGGGATGAGGGTCGCAGCCCCGTCTGATGGGAGGGAACTGTGGAAGACCTCTCCTGAGCCCCTGACCCTGAGCAGTTCGAGGGTCTGCTCCCTACACATACACCTCTTATCTGGGTAGCTGGTCCCCCACCCGCTGTACGACTCCAGGCAGAACTTGCCCGCGGGGCCTCGGTTTACCCATCTGAGCAGATTCTGGAAGACACCTCCGTGCTCTATCGTGGGGGAGGGAAGATGACTATTGAGCTGCGACTGAGTCCACGGTGCCGAGGCCCGCGTCCCCTTCCGCGATGCAGGAGGCAACCCAGTGGGACCGCGGTGGTGGCTTCAGGAGGGCTCTACGGGGCTCTAATGGTTGGGCTGCAGGCAGGGGCGGCAAGGGGGTTCCGGGGGGGGACAGTGGCCCGCCCCGCACGCGTCTCCCTGTGTCCGTAGGGCTCTGAGGCCACTTGGTTGGGCCGAGCTATCCCGTGCGTGGCGGACATACTGGGCGAGACTTACAAAGACGACATCCGGCGGCACCTGGAGACACTCATCTGGAGCTACCCCGACATCAGGTCCGTTCCCCACTAGATTCTGGCGGGCCCCACGGGGCCCTGGGGTCAGGGGACTCGTGCCTGCAGAAGTGTCCCTGCGGCTGCAGGTGGGCGGGCGACGAGCCTGAGGGCGGCGCGAGCTGGTTCGGGGGAGGGGAGAGGGGAGGGGGAGGGGAAGGGGCGCCTCCCGGGCGGGGCTCGGACTAGCGCCGGCCTGAGTGCGCAGGTGCAGGTGCAGCAGCTAAGGGTCCCCGGCCTTCAGGCTGTGGCGGAGCCTCGTGGGATGGGGGCTGCCCTTCCCTCGTGGTCTCGTGGTCTATTCTCACCATCCACATTCAGTCCTGTGGTGAGATGGGGAGAGACGTCCCCACCCCTGGAGTCTGAAGGGAGTGGGAGACTCTCCTCCCGTGTCTGATGGTGGGGACACGTCCCTCCCCCGAGAGGCTGAGGAGAGGCCGCGGCCCCCACCCCTGGGAGAAGGCTCTTTCCGGAAGCCCCAGACCTGGCCAGGAGGAAGGAGGCTTTGATCCCGGGTGTGTGGTGGGGGGGGGGGGTGAGTCATGGTACCCATGGAAATCCCAGCCCGAATTTCTCCACGGCCTTGGAGATTCCAGGGTGGGGAGACTGCAGAAAACCCCCGGCCTAGCTCCTTCCTGGACCCACCGCCTTGCCCTGCACCCCGACCCCCCGGGGAAAATTCCAGGCCCCCAGCCCGCAGTGACCACCCCTCCCCTCCAAGCGCCCGACGTTCCCCTTCTGGCCCGTCCCTGTTTTCCTGCCCTGGGCTGGCCTGCCCTCCCTAGCTTGTGGGGCGGTGCTTCGAGCTTCTTGGGGTGCTCGGGAGGGGAGGGGGAGCTCCTGATGCCACTGGGCGCAGGCCTCCCACCCCCATGCTGCCTCTGCGTGCTGCCTGGCTGTGGCTCCCGCACAGGGCTGGAAGCGGGAGGCCCTGACTCCTTTCTGAGGCCAGCGGCTCCCCCGGCCCCGCCCCCGTGTGGCCGCATTGCTGCATCCTTCAATCCACTAGGTTTCTTGAACCTCTGCGTAGGCCACAGAGGCCGGCCCTCCTGGCTCCACGTGGCTTCGCACCCTTCAAGGCCCAGCCACCTCTTCCAGGAGCACAGCTCCTCCAGGCTCATTCTCAGTCTCTCCGAGACCAGGCTCCAGGAATGCTGGGTGCACTCGTACTTCCAGCCCAAGCCCCCAGGGTTCTCCTCACCTCGGGGTCTGGGGTGTCATTGAAGCTGCTGGGTCTGCAGTGAGGGTCCGCGTGTCTCTGCAGGCGGGACCACGTGCTGGCCATTCTAGCGCTGCGCCGACTGGGCCACCGTCGGAACCAGCACCTCCTGACGCATGCCCAGGACCTGCTGAGGGCCGTGGCCAAGGCAGGGGGCCCCGGCGCTGCCGAGGGCCACGTGCTCTTCGAGGAGATCGAGGTGCCCACCTCCGTGGATGTGCTAGTCACCTGCATCTAGTGCTCCTGGGCCTGAGAGGGGCCGACCCCAGGTGGAGGGTTGGCCATCTTCCCCCAGGCACTGAGCCCCAAGTCAGGAGCCCATGGTCGTGGAGTTCCCGTCCTCAGCCACGCATGGCTGGTGACCAGAATGAACAGCCATGAGAGGCATCTCAGGCATTTGCGGGGGAGGGTTCGGGCGTGTCAGAAGTTCCCATCGGCACTGCCCACCCAGGAAGGCCTCCCTGCCTAACTGTCCAGCGCCACCCCAGTCTGAAAGTGAAGAACAGAGTATTTATTTTTAAAATAAACATGAATGAAAATGGTGTCTCCCTAAGGAGGGGCAGGCCAAGTTGGCTTCAGGCAGGAGGCCTGGGTTCCCATGCACCCAGGGTCCAGCCAGAAGTTCCGTGGTGACTCCATTTGGTGACGACTGCTTCCTGCTCACTGCACCAATGGGGAGACTGAGGCAGGTCTAGAACTGGGAAGGCCCACCCCTGTGGCTGCAGAGCAAGACAGGCTTTGACCCCGGGCCCCCAGTGCCGCGTGCCTAGTGAGCTTTGCCCAGCGGGGTGAGCGCTGCTCTGTCCCGTTCTAAGCAGGCCTGGGCCCTGGGAGACAAGAAAAGGCCAAGCCTTGTTCTGCAGCTTGAGGTATTTGGGTTAGTTGTGAGAGGAACTTCCCAGCAGTGAGAGCTGTGTGCTGCGGCAGGGCAAGTGTCAACCTGGAGTGTGTGTATGGGGGGTGCCCCTGCAGGTCTCGGCTCTGGACGTGGCGCTACAAGGAGATCACCGCGCTGCGCCCTCGCGCACGCCCCTCCTCGTTCTCCTCTCACAATAGTTGGCACTGAAATTGGGCTCCAGCCTGCAGTTGACGCTGCTCTGGAACCCATTTGCGTCCATAACCTCGGGCTTGCCAGGAAGGCTGAGCTCTGAGATGGGGAGACGGACAGGATGCGGCTGGAGGCAGCGATAGGTGCCTTTCCCCCCAGTCCCCTTTCGGGGTCCCGGGGGGAGCAGGAACAGGTCCCAGCGGCAGCCTGTTCCATGGGGGCACCTGGCCAGGGGTGGGGCAGGCCGGGGGCCGAGGGAGTGTCCAGATCTTCCCAAGTGGGGAATCCAGCGGGGGTGGGGTGAGCAAGGCAGGAAGGAGGAAGCAGAGAGGATGGGGCTCCCAGGCTCCGGGAACAGGGGCGGCGGCGGGGTGTGTGAGTGCTGACGCTGACAAGCGGTCCTTGTGTCAGTGGGGAAACTGAGGCCAGCGGAGGGTGGAGGTTGGCACTGCTTCACAACAGGCCCCAGCACTGGTGGCCTGGGATCCTCACAGCCAGGGAGAGGGGAGGTATCGGAGGGGCACCTCTCTTCCTAGGGAGGGGCAGGTGATTGACAGGTCAGCCTGACCCCACATGTAAGCCCAGGGGCTGGCAGTGGTCTGGGTGAGAGTCTCAGGCCGGGGGGGTGGTGAGAGTATAGGAAGCCTTGATCTGGTTTGGTCCTGGCCAGGTTCTCCCCCGGGAGCCCCTGCCACCCCCTCCCACATTTGAGTCCCAGTCCCCAGGCCCCTCAGGGAGGCCCCCTCCTGCAGGCCCTGTTCCTCGCCCTGACCCTGACAGGCCTGACCTTGCCTGAGCCCCTTGGCTGCAGGCTGAGGGTCCTGGGGCTGGGTTTCTAAGCCAGGCTGCAGAGGTGGGAGGGGATCCAGGAGACTGTAGGCAAGTTTCTTCACCTCTCTGTGCCTCAGTTTTTCCAGCTGTGAAATAAGGGTTCTGTCTGTGCCTCCCAGGCCGGGGAGAGGGAAGTTAAGAGCCTGCCGTAAAGCCAGGCTCTGGCCCCACTGTGACCCCGTGTTCGCAGGTGTCTGGCCAGGCCACCATCTGCAAGAAAAAGCCGAAGAGAGGCTGGGTGCAGGGGTGGGGGACTCTGTCAGTGAATCCTGAGGTGGATGGTGTCAGTGAGTGGGCAAGGCCCCCAGCGGGAGGCTGGGGAGGGGTGTGGGTCTGAGCAGACGCCTCATGTTGCAGTGGGAAGGATTTAGGCTGAGACCCAGGCCCAGAGGCAGGAAGTCAGGGCTTTCCCGGCAGGAGCCTCCGTGCCCGGTGGGTATGTGTGCCCTGTGGATGTGCCTGTGAGCCCAGCAGAGTCTGGGGGCTGGGGTCAGCTTCCCAAGGCCAAGCTGGGGTGAGCAGGAAGCCAGACGGCAGCTTCTACGGGGGTGCAGCCAGGGAGGCTGCAGACTGGAGGGAGGGCTGAGGCCAGGGGACCCGGGGCTGGCTCAGGTCCAGGGCTCTGGCCATTGGCTGTTCTGCCCCGGGCTTGGGGGCTGTGCTCAGGACCCCCCTGCCCACCAGGTCCCATGAGGCCTTGCGAAGGGCCAGAGTGCTTCCGTGGCCATCCTGTTGTTCAGGCCAAGCATGGGGGGAGGGGGCTGGCTCTCAGAGCTGCTTCCGGACTTGTGAACCATGTTGTCTGGCTGATAAGGAAACGTGTGTGCTTGTGTGCACGTGTGTGTGTCTGTGTTCACATGTGTGTGCGTTCCTGGAATGTGCCAGCCCCTGTCAGCGCCCGGGCCTTGCCTGGTGCCTGTGTTCCCCTGTGCAGCAGGACATCCTGTTTGCCCCTAGATCTCGGGTCCTGGGCCCTACCTCTGACCCCTGGTCGCACCTCTGCCTGGCCACTCCCTCCCCCCGCATGGCCCCCTACTCCTCCCGCTTCGGCTCAGCTTGGCTTCCCCCAGTGCCCATGTTTCCTGGGGCTCCTTCATGGACTGAGGGTCACGTCTGTTCTCTGGCCCTGAGCCTGTGGGTCCTTGATGAGGCTGGAGGGCAGTGAAAGGGTGTGGGGGCCGCCTGCCCAAGGCAGGGTGCTCAGGTCCGAGGACAGGATGAACCCAGCCTGATTACCCAAGGATAGCCTGGGGTGACAGGAGGGACCTGGGTGTCCCCCCTAGCTCCACCTGGACTTGTGCCCTCTGTGGCCCTTCGCCCATGCTTGAGCGTGTTCAGGTCTCAGCGCTGCCCTCCCACAGCTGGTGACCTGGGCCCTTTCCCCTCTGAGGCTCGGTCTCCTTATCTGCGATGTGGGAGGGAGCGCCCAGTAGGTGAGGGAACTCAGGGGTAGATGAGACCGGCCAAAGAGACCCAGCACCAAGGGCTTGCTGCGAGGGGCAGTCATCGTGTCACCTCCGTGCCTCCACGGCCTCTCCCTCTTCCTTCCTTGCCTGGTGACCCCGGCCCCTTCCTTCCAGGCCCTGCACCACATGGGGCCCCTAGACACAGGGGCAGCACCCTCAGCAGCTAGGATGTGGTCCTGGCGGGGCCCCTCAGCATTGCCCTGGCGGGGAGAGGAGCTGCGGGGTCCCCGGGGCCACTCTCTGTCCCCTCCCTTCCTTTGCTACCCCTGAGTCACTTAGGCAACTCCAGCAGGTCAGAGGCCCCGCCCACCAAGGTCAGTGTCTGCCCACTGTCCATCCTCGGCCCAGGGGGAGGAGATGGGACAGTCCTTCCCCAGCCAGTCGGTGCCGAACACTGGGCAGTGGGCCTGTGCCAGGCACTGCGATCAGATGATCGGAGGGGGCTGCTGACGAGGGCTGAGCCACAGAGCTCCAGGTCTGGGGGAATCAGGGCCCGCTGGGTGACAGCGCAGGGCCCTTTTTGGCGGAGTTGCTGGGAGCCGTCACACCCCCGTGGCTGAGCGCCTCTAGGGACTCAGGGCAGCCTCCCTGGGCCCCTGCTCTAGTGAAATGCTTGCAGCGGACTGATACTTCGACAGGTCACACCCACCTCTGGGTCCACTCCTCTCCTGGACCCGTGGGGTCATTACAAAACCCTTCATCCTTCCAGGGATTCCCATCCTCTGGGTGCACATACACCCACCCGCTCATTAGCGGCTTTTAAAATGCATTTGTTGGGACTTCCCTGGTGGTCCAGTGGCTGACTCCGCACTCCCAATGCAGGGGGCCCAGGTTCGATCCCTGGTCAGGGAACTAGACCCCACAGGCATGCTGCAACTAAGAGTCCACATGCCGCAACTAAAGATCCCATGTGCCACAGCTAAGGCCCGACCCGGTGCAGCCGAATGTTTAATAAATAAATGAATGTTTAAAAAAAATAAAATGTTGTTAAATGTTTTCTTTTTTTTTTTTTTGCGGTACGTGGGCCTCTCACCGCTGTGGCCTCTCCCGTTGCGGAGCACAGGCTCCGGACACGCAGGCTCAGCGGCCATGGCTCACGGGCCCAGCCGCTCCACGGCATGTGGGATCTTCCCGGACCGGGGCACGAACCCGTGTCCCCTGCATCGGCAGGCGGACCCTCAACCACTGCGCCACCAGGGAAGCCCAAATGTTTTCATTTTTAACCTTAATGTTTTAGTGATACATTCACATAGTTCAAAATTGAAAAGGTACAAAAAGGATATACAGTGAACGTCTCCTTATTCCCATCTCCCTGTGTCCTTCCCCAGAAACAATGAGGGCTCCTTATAGGCCCCTTGAGTTTGTAAGAAGCAATATATGTGGCTATACACATGGATATATACACGGATAGTGGGCTGTATACACGGAACATCCATGGGAATAGTGACATTTCAGGCATTGGTGAAGCACCTGCTTTTGCTGGAGGGAGTTGTGTTGGGGGGACGGCAGTCTTTCCTGAGCCCTGTGAAAGCAGACGGTAGAGAACCTAACGCTCTTAGATTGATAGGATCCCCAAATATTGGACTCTTAGCATGCGGGAAAGAGGAATGTTGTGAAAAGTCCCACTGTTTCTGGGGTGCACTCTGTGCTGGCTCTGCACAGTGATTTATGGCTTTCCTCCTTCCTAAGGATTCGGTGCAGGGGTTAAGAATTAACGTCTTATTTTATAATAACTTTAAATGGAGTATCATTTGGAAAAATACCGAATCACCATGTTGTAACCTAAAACTGATATAATATTGTAAATCAACTATACTTCAATTAAAAGAAAAAGAATTAGCCTCTGGATTCAGACCTCTCTGGGCTGGGGTCCCAGCTCTGCACCTTCCTAGCTGTGTGACTTTGGGCAGTTACTCCACCTCTCTGGGCTCTGGCTCCTGGTGTAAAATTGGGAGCATTACAGGAGAAAATGCCGATGTGCTGGCTAAGGGCCTGGCCTGGGGTTTGCACTCCCTCGAGTAGCAGTTCCTGTTATTTACATGCACTCCCTCCTTGGAGCCTTCCCGGGCAACCCCCTGAGCAAGTGTCTGCACCTCCCAAAGGGTGAAGCCATGTGCCTAAAAACACAGATGTGGGAATTCCCTGGTGGTCCAGTGGTTTCACTGCCAAGGGCCGGCGTTCCATCCCTGGTTGGGGAACTAAGATCCCACAAGCCGAGGCATGGCTAAAAAACAAAAACAAAAAACATAGATGTAAGTGGTGGAGTGCCCCAGGGTCCAAGTGGTCCCATGCCCGAGCCCCGCCATCATGCCTTCCTTCTCCAAAGTCCAGGAGGGCAGAGCTCCCTGGTGTCGGGTGAGGAGGCATTCCAACACCCGGATTTGAGAAACTGGTGGGCCCTGTGGCGGTTTGGGGCAGGCTCCCCACCCCCCCTTCAGCCTTGGCGGGCTCCACACAGCACTGGGATTCCCACCAGAGCTCCTGCCACGTGACCTGCCTCTGTCACTGGGTGGGACTTTATGTGGAGTAAGGCTGTTTTCCTGGAAATGATGCCGTCTAGGAGAAGGGCCCGCAGGCTGCTGGACCAGGGCAGCCCCGGGTCAGAAGGGCTAGAGGTGAAGTTGGCCATCTTGCATCACCACCGAAAGCCATTGTGAAAAGCCAGGCCCACTTAGGAAAGAGGCCAGGCCACTGGGGCTGGCACGGGGATTCCCTGATGCCCTGGAAGGGCATCCCTCCAGGAGGCCCTCCTGCATTACACTTCTTAGAAGGCCACTGGGGTTAGGGTCCTGCTGCCCAGTGGGCCCTGCTTTCTCCCAAGTGGTCCCACCTCCAGCACGGGAAGTGGGCCAGGCTCATCGAGCACCAGAGGAAGCCATTCCTCCTCAGGCCTCATTTTCCCCATCTGCCAAACACAGACAGGAGTGTGGGGTCTAACTTCCTCCGGGGAGGAAGGGAGGGGCTGTTATCAAGTAGACGGCTGCCTGGGGGTTGGGGGGCACTGCCTGTCGGGGTACGCCTGCTCTGATGGGTGCCCCCCTGGGAGGGGCTGGCCTGGGAGGGTGGTGCCTGGTCAGCTGTCCTGGCCATTCCATGGTTCTCAGTGGGGTCAGGAGACTCTGGCCGAGGTCAGGTGCAGCTGTCAGTCACCCTGAGCAAGTGACTTCCCCTTTGGGGAAGGCTGGGCGGCAGCAGAGATGCCAGCCTGAAGGCCTCAGCTTTCGCATTCACTTACCCCTCCAGGACTCAGTTTCCTCACCTGTCAACAGAGGATCCGATGGCTCTGCCCAGCGCTCTTAGTGAGTGGGACATCCCCAGGAAACAAGAGGCTCCAGGAAGGGTCCCAGGTCAGGTGACCGCCTGAGAAGTGAAGGGAGAAGCAGCGCCGTGAGAGCCAGGGCTGGGGAAGTGGGAAGTGCAAGTCATCTCACAGAGGGAAGTTGGCAGGGCCGTGAGGAGGAGTCCACCCGCAGTCAGCACCGCCCTGCCAGCCAGGTCCTCCCGGTGCCCCCGGCTCCAGTCCCATCCCCCCGCCGGCTTTTGCACCTGCTGAGCCCTGTGCCAGAACGGGCTCCCTCTGCCTCCCACCCTTCTTCCAGGGAGCTTCGGGAGGGGGAGTAGAGGGAGGACATTAAACACACACCGCCTGCATTATTCTCTGGCTGGGCTGCCAGGACTGGGTCAGCCCCTCCTGCTGCCCCACAGGGTGAGGGTGAAGACTCAGTTAATTGACTGGACAAGGTCGTGAAAGAGATTGGGAAATCTTTTTTTTTTTTTTTTCCAAAGATGAAAAAGGGGTAGAGGGCAGTAAAAGCTCCCATTTCTGCATCGAAGCTTCCCAGCCCAGCAGTCAGTCCTTCCTTGTGTCTGACTTAAATGCATCAAGCTGTATTTCAGTTGATCAACATTAGGGGATAAGTAATACAGCACAACACTGACTGTGTGGCTTCCAGCTCCACCGCTGACCACCACGCCACTGGAACTATCTGTGCCTCGATTTCCTCATCTGTGAAAAGGGGATAATTAAGGAGTACCCATTTCATACGATTGATGAAATCAGTTAGTGCATGCGAAGCACTTAGAACAGAGCTTGGCACCTGTCGACAGATGTCAGCTGTCGACCCGTGCTCAGAGCAGCATTACTCACGACAGCCAACAGGCGGCAGCAACCCAAGCGTCCATGGACAGATGAAAAGATAAACAATGAAACATTCTTCAAGCTTAAGAAGGAAGGACATTCTGACACATGCCACAACATGGATGAACCTTGATGGCATTATGTGAAGTTACATAAGCCGGTTACCAAAGGACAGTTACCATCCTTTTGATTCCACTGATATGAGCTACTGAGAATAGTCAAGTTTATAGAGATGGAAAGTAGAATGGTGGGTGCCAGGCTAGTGGGAAGGTGACGAAGGGGAGTTAGTGTTTAATGAGTACGGAGCTTCAGTTTTGCAAAGTGACAAAATTCTGGAGGTGGATGGTGGTGACGGTTGCATGACAATGTATGACATCATGCCACTGACCTATATATTTAAAATGGTCAAAATGGCACATTTGGTTATGTGTATTTTACCACAATTAAAAAAAAAAGTCATCTGTCATTTCCAAGCGGAGGGAAGGCACGTGTCCTGGGCCTCCCAAGCCCTGAGTTGCATGCAAGGAGCTGACTACAGCTCCTGGCCAGGTGCTGGCACACTTGACTTCCGGGCTGGCCTGAAGGGTCTACTGCCAGTCCGCTCCTGCGTGCTGCCCTCCCTGCCAGGTGGAACTGGCCTGCAGCCCCCCCACCCATCGCCTGGGGAGGTGGGGGATGGGAGAGCAGCTGGCCAGGGACACTCTCAACAAGCATCTGATGCTCATTTCCTGCTGAGGGTGGAATTCTTGGCTGGCCTTTGGCTCCTTCTGGAAGTGTGGTCTCCTGGGGACAGTCTCCTCATCTGTCAAAAGGGGTTAGAATAGCTCCTGCCCTATGGGCCCCGCTGGCAGTCACACCCCTTGGCCCTCTATGCAGCCCTATTTTCAGAGGATTTCCCTTGAGTTGGGGGCTTCACATATGTGACGCTTGACCCTCATGCCTGAACTCAGGGAAAGAAGTACCTGGTGCAGCCACAGGAGGGGTGGGCAGCTTTTCCCACCCCCTAGCCGCAGCCTGGAGCTCAGTGAGGCCATGGAGAGGGGCGCAGGTGTCATGGCAGCTGGGGACGAGGGTGGCTGCCCAGCATCTGCCCGGTGAAGCATCCTTCCTGTCCCTGAAGACCAGGGTCTGGAGCTCTGAGGGGGTGGTGGGGTCTTTGAGCCTGACACTGTCCCCTCCCCCCATTACCCAGAGCACTTTGGATTCTCCAGCAATTTCCCAATCTGTGTGGGGTTAGAAGAAGAAGCCTGGTGGGAAGGCATGGGGATTGTGCAATGAGGCCACAGCAGGCAGCCACGGAGGCACTGGGCCAGGACCCCTTGCTTCTTGCCCTTGTCACCCTGTCTGGCTGGATGAACTTGGGGGGAGGGGGGTTCTGGCCTTTAGTCTCCCCATCTATGCACTGGGAGCAGCTGGAATGACCCTCCAGCTGCTGGGGCACTGTGACCAGTTGGTTCAGATCTGAAAAATGTCACCCCTGCGGCTACAGGGAGAGAAGGGGTGGAGCCCTTCTTACTGCAGCCTCCCCTTCCCACCCCCCCTCCCCCCGAGGGACAGGATCGATGTCCAAGCCCCAATGGTGGCCCTTCGCCACCATTCCTAAGGAGGAAGAGGAAGTTCTCAGTTCCAAAGGGCACCCCCATCTCCCCGCTGCCTTGCCCACTTGGCCAGGCCTCCCAGGCTGCAGAGATCTGTGCCCAGTTCCCAGGGGGAGCAGGGAACCAGTGGGGAGGGGGAGGGGTGGCAAACAAAAGGGAGGGAGGAGCAGAGGCTCTATTAAGAAGCAAAAAGGAAGCTGGTGCCCAGGCGGGAAATTCCTGAGCCACAGGGTCCTTTCCAGAGGGCAGGAATTCCTAAGATGTGAAACGGGGAAGGGGTACTCTTCACCAGCACCCCTCTGGCCCTTTGACAGAAAAACAGGGCTTAGATAGGGAAACGGAGGCCCAGAAAGGGATGTGACCTGCTCAAGGCCACGCTGAGTGCGGACAAAGCTGGGCTGAGTGAGACTCAAGCCTGAGCTGTCGGGGTCCCCATCTGGTGCCTTTAGGAGCCTGTCCTGGCCCAGCGCCGGTCCCAGGAAGGGAGAGTGTTTCAGTGGGAGTCCTACAGGCCTGCGTGTGGGTTCCGACCACCGACCACCATTTATTGCCTGTGTGCCCTCGAGCAAGTCACTCACTTCCCCCCCCTCGGCCCCCCCCACCCCGGGCACGCGGGCCTCTCACTGTTGTGGCCGCTCCCGTCGCGGAGCACAGGCTTCGGACGCGCAGGCTCAGCGGCCATGGCTCACGGGCCCAGCCGCTCCGCGGCATGTGGGATCTTCCCGGACCGGGGCATAAACCCGCGTCCCCTGCATCGGCAGGCGGATTCTCAACCACTGCGCCACCAGGGAAGCCAAGTCACTCACTTCTGTGAGCCATTTCTCCGTTTTAAGCAAGACTCGACGGTGACAGCGTATGCAAGGCACCAGCACAGGTGCTTTGTCCATGGCTGACCAACCCCCGATCCCTTAGGGAGGCTCCTCCATGAAGGCCCCCTCCCATGGCTCTCTGCGGCCACAGTGATACCCAGAGTGGGAACACTCTCTCCAGAGGGAGTGATTCTCCGCGCGGCCAACCTCCGAGGGAGTCAGGTGGGACTGTCCCCAGCACCCCGCGGGGGAAAGGGGACTCCCCACAGTTGGGCTGAGCTGGGGTGGGTGCTGGATCTGTGACGCGCGAAAGTGGTCCTGAGCGCGGGGGCCCCTCCCAGCCAGCCAATCGGAAGCCGTCGTCGGACAACGGGTCAGCGCCAGACCCACTCCGTCCGCCTTGGGTGCCGGTCCCGCGCCCGACACAGTCTGGCGACGCTTGGCCAGCCCAGTCATCCCGTCCGGGCTGGTGGGAGGTCGTGACCCCGTCCCCCGCTCCCCTGCTAAGCAGGCCCCGCACCGCCTGGGGGGGCGCGCGCACCGGACACGGGGACACAGGCAGCCCCCGCCACGCTGTGCTTTGGCCTTCGCCCGCGGGTTTTCCGCGGAGGCGGCGGGCGGGGCGAGCGGGCCCAGCGGGGGCGGAGTCTGCGTCTATTTCAGGCGGCGCCCGGCTCAGCCCAGACAGCGGCGGCCCGGCCCGGACACAGTAAGTGACCTCCGCCCGCCGTGCGTCCGTCCCCAACCTCTCCGCGCGGCTGCCCGGCCGCCCCGACCCCGAGTCTCCGGCCCCATCCCACGAGGGAGCGGCCGGCGCGACGGAGGGGACCAATGGGGCAGGACGGAGCCCAGGTCTCTGGCAGCCCCTCTTCTAGGGAAACTGAGGCCCCCGGGCTGAGCTGCTGCGTCAGGGTGCAGAGGGTCCGGCTTCGATGCTCCCAGCGGAGGACTGCGTCCCGCAAAAAGCATCAGGGAGGGGCTGTGGGGAAAGGCGCCGGGTGTCCCTTCCTTTTGCGGTAGGAAGCGGGACCTATAAGCACGGAGGAGCTAGGCACAGGGGCCAGGGAGGCTTGGGTGGACCTCAGCCCTGACCCGGAAAGGAGGGTGAGGGTGTGTGTGCCTGAGGAGAAGCCGGGGGAGGTGGGAGGACCCGAGGGGTGCCACTGTTGGGCCACAGGCTGTGGCCACAGGGTATGACTCGGAGCACTCCCCTTCCTGTCTCAGTGTGCCCAGCCGCGAGCCTGGCCTTAAAGGATCCCTCTCCTGCCCTCTTCTGCTGTATCCGGGCGCCAGGATTAGCCTGACAGACACTGGGACACATGACGCAGACCCTTACTGAGGCCTGGCTAGGTGCCAGCATGTGTCTGAGTGGTTTCCTCACATCCTTTCAGCAGTACTGTGAGGTGGGGTCCTCATCCCCATTTCCCAGATGGGGAGACTAAGGCCTATGAAGGAAGGGTGAAGTCTGGTCCACACCCTAGTGGGTGGTACAGCTAAGCCCACAGTTGTTCTCTTCCTATTGCACCAGCTGCCTCAGAGTCCAGGCCTGGGACGTGGGCCAAGGGGGCTGCTGCAGGACCCTGAAGGGTGAGGAGAGTTTGTGCCACAGAGGCGAGGAGGCAGCGATGCCATGCGGGGACCTGCAGGAGCCAGGTCTGGAGGCTGGGTAGAGCCTAGCACGTGTGGGGACGGAGGAGGTGGGGGGCAGTGAGGACAGAAGTGAGGCCGGTGGGAGCACAGCGGGTCAGATGGCCCTCACCCTCACCCCAGCGGGGGGCAGAGGTGGGGCCTGGGGGCCCAGGGTGGCACTGAGCAGCCCCAGCCAGCCGGCCAGACCAGCTCCTGTGGGTGCCTGGCATGAAAATGGGATGGATTAGGAGGGAAGCTGGGGCAAGGGCTCTGCAGGGCAGAAATGCCCAGAGTACCCCCTGCTTGGTTCTGGAGTGGAACTCTCAGGCCACATGGCACAGGGAACGCAACGGAGATCCAGCAGGGTAGGACTCTGCCCAGGGTAGGACTCTGCCCAGGCACCTGCTGAAACCAGTGGGAGTGTGAGAAAGCCCGGCTTCCTGGCCACTGAGTGGCTCTGGTCAAGCCCGGGGGTTTGGGACGAGTCCTCGGGCGGATGCGAGAGGAGGCTGGGCCGATGGGGAGGCAGTAGGGGTTGTAGAAAGTCTGACAGGCCTAATCCCACCCCGCCTCCTGCCGCCTCAATTTCTCTCTCTGGATGATTGGATCACCCCATCTGCCTTGCAGGGCCGTTGCAGGGGCGAACTGAAGTCACTGTTTGTGTGAGTCATGACTTGGTGTGTTTACTCTCGGGTGGTGGGGCAGGCACTGTGGTTATGCATCACCCCCGTTACCAGGGAGGCCCAGCCCTGCCCCGCTCCCTCCTTTGGGGTCAGCCATGTTCCCCTCCACCGGTCCTGGCCTGGCTTTCACAATGGTCAAGGTGCTGGGGAGGGTGCTGCCCCTCTGAATGTGGCTGGCGAGGTGCTGGGGGCCACGAGGCAGGGGTGCCCGGAGCCAGGTGATCCGAGTTCCAAGCCCAGGCTGTTGACCATGGGGGCATTTTAAGCCCCTCTGAGCTAGCTGTGTGAGATGAGGAAAATAACACGCCTCCTGGAAGGGAGTGCGGAAGTGATGGGATGGGCACTCAGGAAGCGCCCAGAAAATGGAAGCTTTTGTGACGATGATGTCACCCCATTTGTGGAGCCGGGAAGCTTGGGTTTCCAGTCCCAGTTGCCAGTTGCCGTGTGACCTCAGACAGCCCTGTGCCTCACTGGGCCCCTTGTCCCTACGGACGTGGGAAAGACCCCCTGAAGCTTGAGGGGGCACTGTGGTTTCTGTAGACTTGAGCCCCAAGGTCATATAGGGGTCAGGCCCTGCCTACCTTGTGGTCCCAGCCGGAGCAGCTGTGCTTCTGCTCAGAGCGCTCCTCTGTGACCCTAAAGCTGTACGAGTCAAGACAAGAACCGGCAAAATGGAGGACGGGGCTGGGGCTGGATTCCCGCCTCGGTCCGCCGCTGGTGCTCTGTGACCTTTCTGGACCTCGGTTCTCGCTCGGCGCCGTGGGACGGCGGCCCGTGGTCTGCCTGCTCCCCTGGGGTCTCATGGAATCCGGGTGGTTCTCATGCACTGCAGTCCCTTCTCCCTGCCCAGAGGGTGGGCTGTCAAGGAAGGATTTGCCTTCTGTCTGGAATACGCCTCCCAAGCCCAGCTTCCTCCCTGCCTCGGCAGTTCTCGGAGGGCTGGTGGGTCCTGAGGAACTGGTGTCCGGGGAGAGAGTTGAGTTGTTGGTGCCCATCTGGGCCAGGAGAATGCCAGAGCCTGGTGGTCATACAGGTGAAAATGCATCAACCTGGCTGTGTACCTGGGCCGGGGAGCCGGGAGCCAGGCCCATCCCCTGGTGACCGCTGAGCCTTTCATTCCCTCGCCTTGCCAACCCGCAGGCCCGAGCCGGCGTCATGCTGAAGACGATGACCTTACAAGGCTTTACGGGCCAGCAGCCTGCGCCAGGGGCCCTTGACTTGCCCCGAAGCCCCCAGAAGTTGCCCTTCACCTCGGAGGCAGAGTCAGAAGCCTCCATGTCCGAGGCCTCCTCCGAGGACCTGGTGCCACCCCTGGAGGCCGACGAAGCCCCAGATAGGGATGAAGGAGAGGCTGCGAAGAAGAAGAAGAAGTCGAAAGGCCTGGCCAACATGTTCAGCGTCTTCACCAAAGGGAGGAAGAAGAAGAGTCAGCCCAGCTCAGCAGAGACAGAGGGCGACTCTGAGTCCCAGTCCGGGCCGGCTGGCCGGCTGCCCACAGGTAGGCAGGGGCCCCAGGTCCCAGCCAGGCAGGGTCTGGGCAGGATCGGGGCTCACTGGAGTGGACGCCCCACTCACCCAGGACAGAGAGGGCAGGGAAGGTGGGCGCGGAGGTGTCTCCCTTGCCAGCTTCCCCTGCGCGCCCTGATCTCAGGGGCAGGGAGCGAGCGGAGGGGTCCTCGGTCCTGTCTGGGACGTCGACTCGCCCCTTCCGGCGCCTCACCTCACCTTTTGAGGTCTCGGCCCACGGGAGGTGACTGGTGGGTTTCGGGGCCCCGGGCCGCGCTAACGTCGGGTCCTGGCCGCAGTGGAGGAGCTCAAGGCCGACCTGGAGCACGGGCGGCTGGAGGCGGCGGGGCCGCTGCTGGCGCTGGAGCGGGAGCTGCAGGCGGCCATGGCGGCGGGCGGCGTGAGCGAGGAGGAGCTGCTGCGGCGCCAGAGCAAGGTGGAGGCGCTGTACGTGCTGCTGCGCGACCAGGTGCTCGGCCTGCTGCGCCGGCCGCTGGAGGCGGCGCCGGAGCGGCTGCGCCAGGCGCTGGCCGTGCTGGCCGAGCAGGAGCGCGAGGACCGCGCGGCGGCGGCGGCGGGGCCCGGGCCCTCGGCACTGGCGGCCACGCGGCCCCGGCGCTGGCTGCAGCTGTGGCGGCGCGGCGTGGCGCAGGCGGCCGAGGAGCGCCTGGGCCAGCGGCCGGCCGCGGCTGCCGAGGGCCGCACGGAGGCCGAGCGCGCCTTCCTGCACATGGGCCGCACCATGAAGGAGGACCTGGAGGCCGTGGTGGAGCGGCTGAAGCCGCTGTTCCCCGCCGAGTTCGCCGTGGTGGCGGCCTACGCCGAGAGCTACCACGAGCACTTCGCGGCGCAGCTGGCGGACTTGGCGCAGTTCGAGCTGAGCGAACGCGACACCTACGTGCTGCTGGTCTGGGTGCAGAACCTCTACCCCAAGTAAGCGGCTGGGCAGCCGGGCGCCCCGGTGCTGGGCGGGGCCCCAGGGGCAGGGAGGCCGCTCTGCAGGGGCTGTCACCGCGTGCAGGGAGTTCCAGGTGGGAGAAGCACAGATGGGCTTGGACTCAAGGGGGCAGGGCCTGGGCTGGGTCTGCTTTGCACTTGGAGTCCTTAGTCTCTTGGGCCTCGGCCCCATTCCACAGTTGGGGAAACTGAGGCACAGAGAATGGCAGGGACTTCATCATTCACTCATGAGTTCCCAGTCTGGGGAGGGCATGAAGCAGCGCCCATCCAGAGCAGGAAGGGGTGTGGCAGGGGAGCCCGGAGGAGGGGGCCCTGACCTCGCCTGGGTCAGCCCAGGAAGCCAGCTCAGAAGAGACGGCGCAGACTTCTGCCTGCCACAGGAGTTTGCTGCTCTGGGGCAGCGCCCAGTCTAATAGAGGTCAGGCAGGGCAGGAAAGAGGAGGACAGGTCAGTAAGAGGGAGGGTGGTGTTCCGGCAAAGGGAGTCATCTTCCAGGGCCTGAGGCTGAGCTGTGAAGCATTCTGGGAGCTGTGTGGAGCTGTCAGTGTTTGGATTATCCAGCAGGCCCCTGGGGGCACTCCCAGGCAGGACAGGGAGCAGGGGCAGGGTGGGGCCGCTGGGCCTGTTGGGAAGATCCCCATGGTGCAGGGTCACCCAGTGAGGCCGCACAGAGCTGGGCTCTGGCCCCCGAGGCCTGGAGCCCCTCAGTTTGGAAGGCTTGCTCTGCCGGTGAAGGATACCTGGTTACCAGCCGGGTACCGCCTCAGGCATCCCCTCATTTCCCCAGACATCTGGTCGTTCACATAAGCTGGGTGGGGAGAGACTTATACTGCAGCATGGAGATGACCAAGGCATGAGAGGCCAGGGGCTCCTGTAGGGACTGGCCCCGGCACCCAGTGTAAAGCCCACAGGAAGCCTGGAGGTGTAGCCCGTGTGAGCAATGTCCAAGCATCTCGGGGACACATCTCGGTGGCCAGTGGTCTCGGTTGGTACTGGTGGGTCAGCCTCGCGGGGGCCGGAGGAAGGGCCGGTTGGGGAGTGGTGGGTGAGGAGTCGGCAGGGCATAGGGAAATTGGCACAGGGCAGGGGGTGCGGGAGAGTCAGGGCGGCTCTGAACCTGTTCCTTCTTGCTTGTCCTGACTCACCAGGAAGTGCCAGGCACTCACACTTCTCACCCTCAGCCTTCCTGTCCCAGTGACCCCAGGGGCTTTTAGCCTGGGACCCACTGGGGTCACTGCAGCAGGAAACTGAGGCCAGCCGGGCATGGAGCCCCGAGGGGGGGAGTCCAGGGGGGCTCCGTGGAGGCCTGTGTGGCCAGAAGTGCGGGGAGCAAAGGGGCACAGCGCATCCAGGCTGGGGGAGGGGCAGAGAGGGCCATTCTTGAGCCTCCAGGCGGACCAAGGTCCCTGAGGAAGTCCCAGGGCTGGGCAGTCCCCAGGGGGCTCTGGGACCCAACAGAGGTCCACAGGGATGGGTGGATCTGCCTCCTCAGAGCAGTTCAGGGTGGTGCGGGAACAGCCCTTCCTGCTTGGACTGGCCCACCTCTGGGGGCAGCAGACCCGGCTCGGGGGGCGGGGGGAAGAGGGCACAGGGCTAGTGGGTGCCCAAGGCCAGCAGGGCTGGAGTGTGGTGGGGGATGGGTGAGAAGGAGGCAGAGGGTAAGGAGTTGTATCCTGTCTGTGTGAGAGCGGGGAGCCCTTAGAGCCGGGAGATCAGACCTGAGAGGTGGTACTGCCTGTTGGGTGGAGGAGGGATTGTTGGAGGTGAGGGCAGAAGCGGGGAGCCAGGGAGGGGGGTCCTGCAGTGAGCCAGGCGAGAGGGCGGTGGCTGGGCAGGGGGGTGCCTCTAGCCGGGTAGCTTGCGGCTCATCAGTTTCGGGGCGGTATTTCGGAGCAGAAGCAGATGGGGGTGAGAGAGTAAAGGAGGCACGACAGTTCCAGGGTTGGGGGCCTGGATCAGGCTGAGCAGGTGCAGGGCCCACCGCATGAGGTGGGGAAGCAGGGATGGGGTTCGGTGGAGGCAGGCAGCTGAGCTCTGGGCCTGCCAGAGGCTGAGGCCAGGAGAGCTGAGCTCTGGGCCTGCCAGAGGCTGAGGCCGAGGAGGAGGGCTCTTGCTGGACGGGTGGCGTGAGCTTTCCTCATGCCAGCCCCCTCTGCCCACAGTGACGTCATCAACAGCCCCAAGCTGGCAGGCGAGCTGCAAGGAGTCGGGCTTGGGAGCCTCCTGTCCCCCAAGCAGATCCGGCTGCTGGAGGCCACGTTCCTCTCCAATCAGGTGGTGAGTCCAGCGCCAGCGCCAGGGCCGGGGCAAAGGAGGGGCGGGAAGGAAGCGGAGGGGCGGCCGGGGCAGACAGGACGTGGCAGGGAGCCTGACAGGCACGTCCACGTGGGCTTCGCGCTCCCCTGACCAGCCCCCCCTCCCCCAAGGCCAGCGTGAAGGAGCTGACGGCCCGTGCCCTGGAGCTGGAGTCACAGCGCTGGACCCAGGATGTGGCTCCGCAGAGGCTGGACGGCCGCTGCCACAGTGAGCTGGCCATTGACATCGTCCAGGTAGCACGGCTGCCCCTCGTGCACGAGCGCACATCCTTGCGTGCAAACACACGCTCGCCCCTGAGCACAGTCCCTCTTTTCCATGTCTTACCGACCCCCGCACCCGCCCCAGCCCCAGCCCTAGACCGGGTGGGCCCCTGCTCAGTTCACCTCACCCCTGCAGATCATCTCCCAGGGCCAGGCCAAGGCCGAGAGCATCACCCTTGACCTGGGCGCGCAGATGAAGCACTTGCTGCTGGTGGAGCTGGCTGCGTTCCTCAACAGGTGGGTGACGGCCTGTGCGCGCGCAGGAAGGGTCCCTGCGGCCACCCCTCTCAGCGCCCCGCCGCGCCCTCGTGCCCCAGGTGGGGATCCAAGCTAGATCAGTGCCCCTCCCTGCTCCTCGGGGGTCTGTCATTCTGAGCAGGCGTCCTCATCCCCCTGTACCACCCACCTGGGTGCTGAGAGCCTCAGGTAATCTGACCACCTGCTCTCGGCAAAGCTCCCAGCAGAGCAGCCCCCAGCTGCAAAGAAGATGCCCAGTGAGGGACTGAGACACTGGCCTCCCCATCCGGGCACGCTCCAGTCTGCACCCTCACGGTTCTCTTGGCTAGCTCCCTCCGCCTCCTCTGAGGACCCCTGCATGGCCCAGGCCTCCAGTCTTCCAGCTCTAGAGGGGGCCTGGGGGAAGGAGGGAGGCAGCAGAGCGGGGTGGACACCCTCTTCAGGAGCTCTGCAGGGGCCCTGGCCTCACTGGCCTGAGCACGTGAAGCCAGTTACAGGATGCTTCGGGGCTAGGGGCCCCTCCCTGTGCTGCAGGGAGCCCACATGTAAACCCAGGGAGGCTGCTCCTGTCCCGGTGTTTGTGCTGGTCCCGCATGTTCCCTTTCGGGTTTCACCAGCTACCAGCGTGCCTTTGATGAATTTCTGGAGAGGAGCAAACAGCTGAGAAATTACAGGGCCAATGTCATCGCCAACATCAACAACTGCCTCTCCTTCCGGTGAGGGCACTGGGTGGGGTTTGTGGGAGCCGGCATCACTGGGGCTGCCTGCCTGTGAGAGAGAGAGGGTAACTGGGAGGCGGCTGGGAGGTGCCCGGGATGGGGGGGGAGGGACAGCTTCAGCAGAGATGTTGAATTAAAACGAGCAGGTCCGTAAGGAAATGCCAGGGCCTGTGGCGGCGGCAGCAGTGAACATTTATCTAGTGCTGGGGGTCAAGCACTCGCGCAACTGATTTACTTTATTTTATTTTACCCTTATGACAACCCTGTTAGGTAGGTACAGTGATCACGTCCATTAAGCAGATGAGCAAAGTGAGGTGCTGTGGAGAGGCCCTCAGTTAGAAGAGGATGTGGTGTTACGTGTGTGCTGGGAGTGGGAAGGCTGGGCCCTGCTTCGGCAGCATGGGTGGGATGATGTGGACTTGCTCCCATGGGGAGTGGGGAGCCAGGGAGGGTTCTAGAGGAATGGTTTAGGAAGATTAGCCTCAGGCTCACTGGCTCTCTGGGCAGGACTGGTGTGATCTCCCTGCCTCCCCTGTCCTTCCAGGATGTTCGTGGACCAGAAGTGGCAGACACCACAGGACATCCCGAGCCACCTGCTGAGCCCCCTGGATGAGCTCAAGAGTCATGGCGTTGATACCCTGCTCCAGAGCCTGTTTGGGGCCCTGAAGGTAGCTGGAACCTCCTGCCGTGTGTCACATGCTGAGTCCGGTGCTGGGGGAGGGCGGGGAGGGCCTGGGAGGGGGCTGGGCAGGGAGGGTGGCAGAAGCGAAGAGCTGGCACGTGGAAGGCGTGGTGTGAGACCAGGTGAGGGGGCCGTGGCGGGCCCTTGACCTCACTCCCAACGCTTCAGCCCCGGGGCTTGGCCTCAGAGGGCCGCCCAGGGCCCTCGGGTACAGACAGGAAGCTTCAATGCCCGTCCCCCGCTTAGACGCCCCAGACCCTCCTGCCCAGGCCCTGTCCCCGTGCCTAACTCCCAGCTGTGATGCTCAGAGCCTTTGGCAGCCGTCACCACGTCTGCTGTGGGCCAAGAAATCCACAGAAACCCTTTAGCGCCTTTAGCAGAGGATGAGGCAGGGGTCCCAGGAAACGAGGAGGAGGGACTCCCTGCCTGCCCTCCATGGGAACCCGCCCTGGCCTCAGTGCCCAGCAGCTGTGGGTGACCAGGCGGTGACCCTGGATGACTTGGCTGGCTCCTCACAGGCCCAGCCAAGCACAAGGCTTTGTTTATGTAGGAATTTATTTATTTAAGGAGGGTGGCCAGTGGAAAAGGCCTCAGGGCAGGCAGATGGCAGCTGGTCGGCCTCTGAGAAGGGTGTGCAGACCACGCCTCCAGTCCCTGCCTGCGAGCAGGGGCCCAGCGCTCCCTGGCTTCCTTGGGAGTCCTTAACGTCCCCGGCCCCTGTCCTGGGCCCCGTGTGTCTGTGTGTGTCTGTGTGTGCATGTTTCTGCAGCTGGCCCTTCCTCTGCAGGGCGTGGCCAGACATCCTGCTTCTCTCCTTTCACAGCCGCTGTTCAAGAGGTTCACACAGACCCGCTGGGCGGCCCCCGCGCAGACCCTGGAGGAAATTATCTCCGTGGTGGGCGAGAGGCTGCCCGAGTTCTCTGAACTGCAGGACTGTTTCCGGGAGGTAAGGGGGTGCTGAGCTGGTGGCAGGAGCCGGAGGGGGGGGTCTGGACATGCGCGCACACACGCGCACGCACGCGCACACACACGGACGCGCTCCTGTGCTCTGGCATCCGCCCCTCCCTGGACCCTGGCTTCGAAGCCTCGAGGGAGGTGGTGGGTTTCCTGTGTGTTGGCTCACATGGCCCTGCCCACTCGCCCACCCAGGAGCTCATGGAGGTTGTACACCTGCACCTGGTGAAAGAGTACATCGTCCGCCTCAGCAAGCGGCGCCTGGTCCTCAAGACGGCAGAGCAGCAGCAGCAGCTGGCGGGGCACATCCTGGCCAACGCTGAGCTCATCCAGCGCTTCTGCACTCAGAACGTAAGCCCCCACCCGCCCCTCCCAGCTCCCACTCCCATAGGCTGCCCTCCCGCTCCAAGCTCTTCACAGGCCAGGACAGCCCCTCTGGGCCTCTCCAAACCCAATCAGGTCGGACCTGAGCCTCTCTGGGCCCCTGGGTGGCCTCCGGGGCAGGGACAGCCTCCCTCCAACCAGGCCTGTGCCTGCAGGGCTCCCCGGCAACCTGGCTGCATCGTGCCCTCCCCATGCTCGCAGAGATTATTCGCCTGCAAGACCCCAGCGCCATCAAGATCGAGGTGGCCACGTGTGCCGCCTGGTACCCTGACTTCAGGTGAGAGCAAGGCACCAGAGGACCTGGGCAGGTAGCATGGCCTTGATGTACCCGGCTGTGGTCAGGGCCTGGTGGAGCCAGAATGAGTCCCTCCAGGGTGGGTAGAGCTCAGGTACCGGCCACCGTGATGCAGTCCCTTTGCTGAGTGCTGTGTACCGGCCACCATGCCCAGATCTTTACAGTGGCTGTTCACTCAGTCCTTACTGCCACCCTGTGAAGCTGACACTCTTCATCCCCATTTACAGATGAGACCTGGGGAGCTTAAGGAATGTGTCCAGGGTAACACAGCTAGTCAGTGGTAGAGCTAAGACGACAAAGCCAGGGGGTCTGGCTCCACAGCCCAGATTCTTAGCCTTTATGATACTGCCCCTCAGAGGGGAAACGGAGATCAGAGAGACCAGGGACCTGCTGGAGGCCATGGCAAGTCAGTAGTGAAGCTGGGGTCCACCACTCAGCCTAGGGGCCCTCAGGGGCGCGACCTGTGCCCTGGGTCCTAGTACCCCTGTTCCGGAGTGGAGGCTTAGCCCCTGGCTGCCTGAGGATCTGGTGAGTCAGGGAAATTGATTCTGTGGGCTGAGTCCTCTAATGCTGTCGGACTGTTCCAGTTATGGGATATGAGTTGGACTGTCCCGGCGTAGCCTAGTCCAGCCACTGGCTGACCCACTCCACCTACTCACCTACCCATCCCCTCACTTACACACTCACCCATCCATCTCCCCACTCATACAAGCACCTAGTTACCCACCTGCTCCCCCATCTTCTATCCATCCATCTGATGACCCACCCATCGACTCATCTGTCCATCCGTTGACCCATCCACCCATCCACCCACCTATTCATCCACCCTTCCACCCATCCACCTATCCATCTATCCACCTATCCACCTATCCATTCATCCACTGATCTATCCATCCATCCATCCACCCATCCACCCTTCCACCCATCCACGTATCCATCTATCCACCTATCCATCTATCCACCTATCCATTCATCCACTGATCTATCCATCCATCCATCCACCCATCCACCCATTCTACCAACAGTTACGGAGTGGTCTCCTACTAGGTACTGGTCTCCTTAGGCTCTGTTTTTGGCACCAGGATGCAATGAAGTACAAGACGGACAAGGTCTTCGTTCTCCCTCATGTTACTTACAGTCTGTTTAAGGTTAGCAACGATGAGGCGATCAGGCAAAGGAGTTCAATTGCGAGTGTTAAAGATTGTTTAACCAAGGTTGTGAACGACAGGAGGTGCTGACTTTAGAGATGGGAAAGCCTCTCAGGGGAGGTGACATTTTAGCTGAGAGCTAAAGGGTGAGACGAAGCGGGTTATCTCAAGAGCATGAGGAAGAGCACTCCAGGACGGACAGCCAGTGCAAAGGCCCCAGGTGGGCAGGAGCTTGGCGCACTCTGGAGACGCACGGTGGCCAGCGCCGCTGGAGCTCAGCGGGCAAAGGAGCGGGTGTGGGCGGTGCTGCTCGTGGGCAGGGGCTTGGCTGCAGTGCCCTGTGGCTCCGCCCGGAGTTTGGGGAGCTGGGAGGGGGTGTGAGCAGGGGTGTTGGCGAGCGGGCTGGACTGACAGCATACTCTCTTTGCCAGCAAAGGCCACCTGAGTGCCATCCTGGCCATCAAGGGGAACCTGACCAACAGTGAATCCAGGGGCATCCGGAGCATCCTGGACATCCACACGGGGGCGCGCGAGCCCTCCAAGTCCCTGTTTTCACTTGTAAAGGTTGGTTAGCTGCTTCCGCGGCCTGACCTGCTCGTGAGCTCATGGCGAGCAGCGGATGCCGCCCCGTTCGGGGGCCGTTCAGACCAGCACCGGCTTCACAGCCCCACACGGCCTCTCACGGACGTCCTGCCTTCTGCTGCTGCTTCTGACCAGCCCTGGCCTAGGCGCAGGTCCCTGGGCCGCGGGAACTGGACAGGCCCTGGCTTGTTCACCCCTCCCGTGGCGGGGCGGGGCGGGGGGGAGCTATGGGGACCCAAGGAGGCCACACATGAGAAGCTCCCTGTAGATGACAGGGGATCTTGCACGCTCTGAAGGAGGGGCCAGGAGGGGGAGTGGCCAGGGGACGGAGCTCCAGGGTCACCGCCTGTCTGTGGGGTCCTTCCACAGGCTGCCTCCGGATTGCCCTCCTCAGCCTGGGTCTTGGCGCCTCCCCAGCTCCTGGGCGGCGGCCTGAGCCTCACCCCCTCCTGCCTCCTCTGGTCCAGGGCTGTGCTGAGCTGGGCTCAGCCGGGGCGTGGAATGGAGGGCAGACTGGAGGGAAAAAAGGGAAAGATGAGCTCTCATCTGGGACCTGGAAAGGGGCCTGTGGGGTCCCATGGCACGCTGGGGGCAGAGCTGGCATCAGGGCCCCTGCAGCTCAGCCCCTGCCCCTTCTCTGCTTCCCCACGGGCTTCCCCTGAGGATGGGTCCGGGAGGGGCAAGGACCTCCTGGGTTTTCTCGGCCTCCGCCTTCCCCCACACGGAGACAGGCCCAGGGGTGCCTCCGCAGGTCCTCCCCGGAAGTCAGGCTGAGGTCTGGGCAGGGCAAGCTTGACCTCTGACTCCTCGGCCTCTGGATTCGTTTCCTATTGCCACTTCAGCAAACTTCCACAAGCTTAGTAGTTTAAGACGAGAACGCTCTTTCGGTTGTGGAGGTCAGAAGTCTGACGTGGGCCTAGTGGGCTAAAGCCAAGGTGTCAGCCGGCCTGGTTCTGTCTGGATGCTCCGGAGGGCCATTTCCTTGCCTTTTCCAGTTTTTAGAGGCCGGCCTACCCTGTTTCTTGGCTAGTGGCCCCCTTCTATCTCCAAAGCCAGCAACGGCCGGTCGATCTCTTTTTCACATCTCAGCACCCCTCTCCTGCCTCCATCTTCCTTCCTTAAGGACCCCAGTGATGACCTTTGACCCCCCCAGACAATGACCTTTGACCTACCCAGACAATCCAGGATCCTCTTCCGATGTCAAGTTCAGCTGATGAGCAACCTTAATTCCACCTGACCCCTTAACTCCTCTTTGCCTTGGAACCTGACGTAGTCGCAGTTCCAGGGATGTGGACGTGGGCGTCTTTGGAGGGGGGTATTATTTTGCCCACCTCAGCCTCCACCCATCCCCTGCCCTGTGGGGTGCCTTGTCCTATCCCAGGAAAACATGGGTTCAGTTACCCTCCTCGGCCTCTGCTTACCCCAGAGGCTCTCGGCAGTCAGACGTAGGCACAACTCCACCTCACCTGCGCCGCTGGGCACGCCGTGACGGGGTTTGCAGCCAGCTCTCGGGTTTGTGCTCCCTCTTTCCAGGTACTGTGGCCAGAAACTGGCCCGTGTAAGTGGTGCACAAAGGCCTTTGTACATTTGTAGGAGTTTGCATGTTTGATGTTATTATTATTATTTTTGATAGTACTGCTTTTGTATGTGTTTTTCTATAACATGATCTTAGTTTTTATAGCTTGCTATAAAGCTGATTTCAAAAGTGGCTGTGGAGTGATTTATTTTGGGAGCAAGGATGGGCCATCAGTGGCTTTCTCAGCCTCTTGGGGTCTGGCAGACCCTGTGCCCCCAGTTTCTGTGTCAAATCCCCAATGAGTCCGGCCCCCCAGCGTCTCCTACCCGCTTCTTACCTGTGAGCATGAGTTTTGGGAGGGTCTGCTGTGGGGCAAGGCCCATCACTTCGCCCTTCAGTTTCCTCACCTATAAAGGGTGGTCATGACCCTAACCATCCCCCCCACTGTCCTTTACTGAGGAAGGGGAGGCGGGGCCTCCAGACAGTCCTTTCAGCTCCACACATAGGGCCAGTGGGAACTGACTCTCATATTTCTGGAATTGACCTTGAAGGCTGCAGCTGTGAACAGAGCTGACCCCAGCTGTCCTCTACATCCCCATCCTGGCCCAGGATTGGGGGAAGGGCAGAGTCCCTGGGAGGGAAAGGGGAACCTGGGTGAACACATTCCACAGAGCTGAGGGGGCCGCCCAAGGGAGCCAAGGGTGAGTGGAGTCTGGCAGGAAAGGCCTGGATGGGGAGGGAAGGTCCTTTCAGATGAGATGGGGGTGGGATGGATCCACCAAGCAGTGTTGTGCAAGGAGGGGAGGGGAGGGGACAGTGGCGACTGGGGACGCCCTGCGTTTGGGCTCCCAGTGCGGGGTCCTGGGCGCGTTGAGCCTGCAGTGCGGGGTGGGAGTGGCCGCGGGTTTCCCCTGGCTCCTCCCGCAGAATCCGGGGTGAGAGATAAGAGGGAAGGGGGTGCACAGGGGGACGTGAAAGGAGCTGAGGACCAGATGGAAAGTTTTAGATCAATCCGGACAGACATTAATGGACCAAAGAGGATGGATTTGGACTCAAAAGTGCTGGGGTGCTGAGACCCCCAGTCTCACAGCAGCGGGGTGGGCCGGGGTCCGAGGAGAATAGAGGCAGCCGGAGGCAGGCACCCTGGGGTGGGGTTGGGGGGGCAGGGCCAGGTCAACTCCTGCTGGACCCAGCGCAGGAAGGGCCACCCCCGGCGGGGCAGGCGAAGGGCAATGAGAAGAGGACGTGGCCGTCGCAGTTAGGGACACCTTGCTGTTCCTGTAGGAGGGGTAGAGGTGTACAGAGTTCCCGTCAGGGCCGCCAGCTCAGGCCACCTACTTCAGTAACTTCCCGGTCACCGCAGGAAAATTCCTTTCAGGGAAGGATTTGCCCCAGAGTTGGGGAGTGAGTGACTGGGCAGAGGGGACAGAGGGCAGAGCCTGGGCAGGGGCCCCAAGACCCGGCTCCCCATCCAGGCTCCTGTGAACTGGAAGGGAGGCCACGGTGGATGGTGGGACAAGCATGGGTGGGACCCTCCAGCCCTCGCCCCATCCATGCTGGGGGCGGGGGGAGAGCTGGCCCGGGCCCTCCCTGAAGGGCTCACATTCCTGGGAGGCCCGGGAAGAACAGGGAGCAAGTAAGTAAACAGTCCAGACCCCAGTGCAGGGGGAGACGGGGAGGGGGTGATGCCGCAGTTACGGGCGGAGGGCCTCGCTGTGGCCATGGGGAGTGCTCACTGAGGAGGGGACCATGCGTGGTGACCCATTTGCACAGACGGGAAAGGGGCGGGACGTGGACAGCCTGGCCACGTCAGGAGGTGGGAACTGGAAGGGGCTCAGGTTTTAGGGAAAGAAAGAGCTCAAGGGCGGAGGCGGCTGAGAGTGGGCAGTGGAGCGAGACACCCCCAGAGAAGCAGGCGGGGATCCGGGGGCCTTCGCTGGGGCGGGGAGTTGGGGTTCACTCCAGCTGTAGAGGAAAAGCACTGGAGAGCTTGGAAGAGGCTGTTTGCTGTGACGTGTGACTGGGAAAGGCCTTGCTGGCTGCTGCAGGGAGCGTGGGGGGCAGCGGGGAGGCCAGGAGAGCCCTTAAGGGGTGCTGGGGTGCCTGGGGAGAGACAGCTTGGTCTCTGAGTCCTGTGGTTGGAGGGAGATGAGCCTGGCTAGGGGCAGGATGAGGGAGAAGAGTCATCCCCATCCCAGCCGGGGACCTGGGGGCCTCTTCACAGCCAGGGGAGGCCTGGGAGGAGACAGGAGATCCCTGGGGGAGAAATCTGGGGAGTTACGTTTGAAAGATGTGCAGAAAGCGAGGGTGGCTCATAAGACTGTCCACACCTCAAGCGTATGGGTGACGACAGTGTCTGGCGAGCCTGACGGCCACCAGGCGTTCTCCTCACTGCTCTGGGAGTGTGATTTCACAGCCCCTGTGGAGGGCCATTCAATAAGATCAGTGAAGCCCACAAATACTCCTGTGAACCAGCCATCCCGCTTGCAGAAATGAATCTTATCAACACTCCAACATCCATGCAAAACGACACAGGGATCAGGACAGTCGCTTCCATTGTAGCAGGAAAATATTGGAAACTCCCTGCATGTCCATCAGTAGACACCGGGGAAATATTTGCAGTGCGCCCAGACAGTGGAGTACCATTCGGCCAGAAAAGAAAATGGGGAAGTTCTCTTGGTTCTGATTTGAAAATTGTCCCAACATATAATGTTGAGGAAAAAAGCACAACGCAGAACAGCTGGTGGTGTACCGCCATCGAAAAAAACCAAAGTAGGAAAAGATAGACATTCGTGTCTGCCCGTGTGTGCGTTGAGGCAGCCCGGAAGAACACACCAGGAACTAAGCATGGTTGTTGGCGAGTGCGTGCGCACACGTGCATGTGCAGGGCTGCTGGGGGAGAAGGAGAGGAGGGGAGGGGGGGGGAAGGGGAGGGAGACAGAAGCTGGGGAGGAGATATTTCACTGTGTCCTGTTTTAATTTTTTCATTATCGAGCCATGTGAACGTGTTATACATGTTATAATCTAACATTTCGTTGAGATGCTGGAGGTCCCAGGAGAGAGGAGACTTGGGACTCTCTGGTGTGGGATTATCCAGCAAAGCCGAGGGTCCTTGCAGTGGGTTCATCAGCCTGAGATTTTCTCCCGCCAAGTTCAGTGCTCAGGTACCAGCCTGGAGTCACAGAGTCGGGTTTAACCGAGAACATGGTTTGGGTCAGGCGATCACACCAGGGGGTGAGCAGAGCTGAGGTGTGAGGGGGGTTCCCCCAGGAGAGGTTAGAGCAGTGGACCTGGGGTCTCAGCTGGCAGGAGGCTGGTGGGCGTGTGAGATGGGGAGGGGCTGTGAAATGGTGCTGGGTCAGAAGATGGGGTCCCAGGGGCTGGGGTGCTCTTGCAGGGGTGAGTTGGTAGGTGTGGGGATAGGAGGACAGTTGAGGTCGTGTTACTGCTGCAGTTACCGGTGAAGACACAGCGGGGGTGAGGCTCTGAGACAGCGTGGCTGACGTTGCGGGGAGCCGAGGGCTCCAGGAACTGGGAGGCAGAGGTGGACGCTGACCACGTGGTGGAGGGGGCAGCGGGCAGGGGCTGACATTCCCTGAGAATGCCAGGGAGAGACCCAGAGGTGAGGCAGCCCACAGCAACGTCGAGGGAAGTGGAGCTGGCTTGCCTGCGGCGTAAGTGGGCACGGACCAGGCTCAGCCCCTGGCTTCTGCCCATCATTGCAGGGCGGTAAACAGTCCTTGGATTTAGTGGACGGGTCAGGCTTCTGCTGGAGCCTCACCTGGGAGGGCTGCGTGGGGGTGACCCCAGGAAGGAGGGAGCCTTCCAGGTGCGTGCCGCAGCTGATGAACCTGCATGAAGGACTGAGGTGAGTCAGGTGCACTGCGCTCCTGCACGGACAGTTATTCCCCTGCAGAGACACCCTGAGGGCCTGGGACAGGGTGGGGTCAGGAGGATGCAGGGATGGTCAGCTGAGATCTCCACTACTGTGACTCTGCTTCTGGTGGATGGGGGGATGGTCCGATGGTTTAGGGCTGACCCTGAGGCTGGACCCACAGCCTCTCTTCTCCGGATGGCCCTGGGCCCTGAACTGTGGAAGTTTCTGGGTTGGGGAGGATGGCTGGGACAGCTGGGGCCTCTCATCTCCCATAAGGCTGGCCTGAGCTTGTTCACACAGTGGTGGGAAGGCTCCTGCAGCACTAGAGGGCAGCCTGGTGCACAAGCACTTCCTCTTTTTTTATTACTATTTTAAAAATTGAAATATAGTTGATTTATAATGTTGTGCCGGACTTCCCTGGTGGCACAGTGGTTAAGAGTCCACCTGCCAGTTCAGGGCACATGGGTTCAAGCCCGTGGTCCGGGAAAATCCCACATGCCACGGAGACACTAAGCCCATGCGCCACAACTACTGAGCCTGTACTCTAGAGCCCATGAGCCACAACTACTGAAGCCCGCGTGCCTAGAGCCCGTGCTCTGCAACAAGAGAAGCCACTGCAATGAGAAGCCCGCGCACCACAACAAAGAGTAGCTCCTGCTCGCCGCAACTAGAGAAAGCCCACGTGCAGCAACGAAGACCCAACACAGCCAAAAATAAATAAATTAATTAAAAAAACATAATGTGTGGCCAATGTCTGTGGCACAGCAAAATGACTCAGTTATACACCTATATATTTACATTCTTTTTTATATTCTTCCATTATGGTCTATCGCAGGTTATTGAGTATAGTGCCCTGTGTTATACAAAAGATAGAAATTCTCAACCATGAATTCTATTTTGTCTTTTTTTTACAAATTTTTTTTGGCTGCACCACTCAGCATGCAGGATCTTAGTTCCCCAACCAGGGATCGAACCTGCGCCCCCTGCAGTGGAAGCGCGGAGTCTTAACCACTGGACCTCCAGGGAAGGCCCCACTTTTTCTGCTTGCGTCACATCTGCTAAGGTCCCAGTGGTCAAAGGCAGTCACACGACCAAGTGCAGATTCAAGGGCTGGAGAAACTGGCTCCCTTTTGATGGGAGAAGCTGAATGCTGTGGCCATTTTCCCCTACAATCTACCCTCTGACTACAATTATTTTATTCCTCTCTCATGAAAAATATATTCACCCCCGTCCCAAGATCTCCCAAAGTCTCATGCTATCATGGATCAGGCTGTCTGTTTGTGATCCCGTGACCCTGTGAACGTAGATGGGCTTCTCCAGTACAGTTCCTTGGGTGGAGCAACTCTTGACCCAGAGTCTTGTGAACTATAAAGACTAGTTAGACTTTATACACGCAACACAGAGGAGAGGATGATGTCAGTTAGCAATGCCACGCAAAAAAGGAGGGGCCGGAGGCAACTCTGAAGGCCAGCTTCTGTGTGCTGCCCGAACCCCTATTCCGGGAGAGGGTGGCTATTCCCTGGGGTGCCCTTGAGTATCCATCCTTCTCCCCAGCTCTGGACTCCCCCATCTCTTCTCCACCCGTGGCTCTGCCCTCTAAGCATCCCTCGGCCATAACAATGGCCCACGCTTGTAGCTGAGCCCCTTTCTGGTCTTTGCGTCATTCAGGGTCCAATCAAGAGGTGGAAACCACACAGTAATTGGGACAGGAAGCATTTAAAGCAGGACGGCAGCAGAGCATTGGAGTGACAGGGACTGGCTACTGAGCATGAGGAGAACTCTCACAGTGCAGGCGCAGCAGCCCCTGCTGAGGGCTGAGGCACCGTTCCAAGGAAGGAGCAAATCTGGAAGCGTCCCCTCACCTCCACACCGGCACTGGGACTGGACTCAGGCCTCAGTGGGGAGGATGCAGCCCCGGTGAAGTTCAGTGAGGTGCTCTGCCTGTAGAACTTGCTGGAAAGTCACTCCCTGGGATGGCAGGTGAGCTGTGCACCGGCAGGTGCCGTGCTCAGAGCTGGCCGCAAGGCCACCTCAGGAGGTGGCGGAGGAGGCAGTCCACAGAGAGATGTGCCAGGTGGCAGCCAACAAACACTTGGAACCAGAAGACCCCTTCGCGCTTCACTGTCCCTCCAGCGCCCTCTACTGACGAAGCTTAGCACTCTGCAAGGGAGAAAATTCCAGAATCCCCAAGCAGGGCAATGTAGGAGGAGTTTGGAGCTGGGGGCTGGGCGGGCAGTAGACTGCCCACGGGCAATCAGCTTCCAGACGCACCTTCTGCGCATACTTAACCTTCCATAAACATTTCCACTCAACACAAGACCCCTATCCTTCCAAGAGAAGGTGCTCACTCTTTCTCCAAAATGAGGAGATGCAGTCGCGAGCGTCACCGTATCCCTCGCCGGCTGTGCTCATTATTCCTCAGAGTTAGTCACGGCCCACTGCATAGTCTGTTACCTGGGCTCTGAATTGTAAAGTTAACCTCCAACAAACTGCACGTACAATCACAATGTCAAGGGGAGAAAAGAGGGAAATGGTTTGCATGTGCAAACAAACGCATTAAACAAGCAAAGAGAATGAGGCAAAGGTCCCACGGCCCTTGTTTCTGTAAGAGCTGTGGAGAGCTTATGGAGAGGCCCTACGGTGTCTGTGGCTTCCTTCTCTGATTACTCATCCTTCTTTCCTTACCCAGCTCGGATTTTCCCCACCCTCAGTCAGAACCTCAGCTGGCCGGGGATGTTTACTTGATGAAATGACCTGAATGAAGATTCCCAAGGGGTCTGAGTCCCCAGCTATGCTGCCCTGCTATGGTTGATGTGATTCTCCGTTAGCCCTTCCTGTTGGTCATGGAAATTGTCAGAAGAGCTGCAGAGAATGCCCTGCTCTGCAGACCCACCCTCCTGTCCTTACTGGAAAGCAGCAATGCAGTTTCCCCCCAGTGATCAGAATTGGTCACTCCATCCACAGAGCAATCCCTCGCTGGCTTTTTGCTTCCATGCGTAACAAGCCCCAAAGGGCTAGGTGGTTGTGTTGTCTTTCAATTTAATGAAGCCTCTGTGTGTCCCCAGGCCACAGTATGCCCCACCGTGGGGACTGAGACCCTGAAATCAGCAGAGCTCAATGTTGAGTATAAGAAGGAGGGCTCGGCACAACTCCACTCCTTGGTCCCTGGACCAGTGCATTATGGCCACGGCAGAAACAGACCCATGTAACTGTCTCTGATCCAAACATATAAAGAACCCTGTGAAACAGAGCCTCGTCCGTCCTGGATGTTGTCTCCCAACTGGCACCATAACTGAAACTTGACTAAGTCGCTCACCCTTTCAGTCAGGCCAGCCACTTCCAGGTGATCAGGGATGCAGTAAGATCAGTGAATTCCATGGCCGGGAGCCACGATGCATTTCCTTGGCTGTGAAATGAGTTCCTTGGTTTCAGAAGCGATGCAGCGTGGAAACCATGATGGTAAATAAGGTATTTCATGAGTCTGTCAGTCATGGTGCTGACAGACGCACTGTGGGCAAGAAAGCCAAATCCATGTCCAGAATGCATCTATTCCAGGGAGGATGAGTCATGGCCCCTTCGTGATGGAAGAGGTCCAATGTAATCAACCTGCTACCAGGCAGCTGGCCGCTGTCCACAGGGAATGGCACCACCAAGAGCTAAGTGCTGACCTACAGCTGTTGTCAGATAAGGCACTCAGCAGTGGCCAGAGCTGCCTGGTAAGAGGAAGTCTGTGTTGTTGACCCCATGCATAGCCACCATCCCTGTTACCGTAGCTGCTTTGTTCATGGGTCCATTGAGAAAGCACTGGGGTGGCTGGAGAAGGAGGCTCTTATGGGTAGAACTGTGTTCTTCCCCCCTGCCTTCATATTGAAATCCTAATGCCCAATACCTGAGAAAGTGACCTCATTTAAAGACAGGATCTTTACAGAAGTAATCAAGTTAAAATGATATCATTAGGGTGGCTCCTAGTCCAATATCACTGCTGACCTTATGGAAAGGGGAGATTTGGACACACACACACACACACACACACATACACACACACACACACAAATGCCATGTGAAGATGAAAGCAGAGATTGGGCTGATGCTTCTACAAGCCAAGGAACCCCAGAGATTCCCAGAGAACCTCCAGAAGCTAGGCGAGGAGCATGGGGCAGATGTCTCCTCACAGCCCTCAGAAGGAAGCCAACAACTTGATCTTGGACTTGCAGCGTCCAGAGCTGTGAAACATACATTTCTGTGTCCAAGCCACCCAGTCTGCGGTGCTTTGTTAAGGAAACCCTAACAAACTGTTACAGAGGCTGACTGACGCCACTGCAGTGCTTCATTCTTTCACCTGATTAATAAGCGTCTTCCGAAGTGAACGCCCTTTGATAGGTATTCATACCACACACAAATCTCTGTCTGTACCCCCTCTGAAAGGTGGTCTGTCTATACACTTCTTCCCCAGATTTTCTTGTCACCAAACTCCCAATTCTGTTTGGGGTCCATCCAGCCAAACTGTTAGCAACTGTCTAAATGAGCGTAGATCTGTCCCTGCAGCCAACTCTCACTCTAGACGTAGTGGAAAACCAATTGTATCTCTGTGGAATATATTGTAGCAGAGAGCAGGAGAATTTACATAGCTATGAGGCAACATTGTTAAGGTTTACTGTTGACCCTGCCAGGTAAAAGCAAACTGTCTCTGGTGGTCCTTGAAAATTAGTACAGAGAAAAAGTTATTAGCTAGGCCAGTAGCTACCTACCTAGTGCCAGGGCCATTCTGATTTACCCCAGCAAACTTACTACATCTGGGACAGCAGATACAAGTGGAGTCACCACCTAATCACATTTATTACAGTTCACAGTCGTTCTCCAAGATCCATTCAACATCTGCACAGGCTAAGCTGGCGAGTTAGGTGTATGGGACTGTATTAGGCATTCCCATTCCTGCTTCTTTCAAGTCTTCAGTGGTGGCATTAATCTCTGCAATTACCCAGGGACACAATCAGGGCCAGGACTAGGATGAAGCAGTGAGGCGCCAAGGCACAAAACTTAAGGAAGTGCTCTTCTGAGGATCATGCAAATACCAAGCCTGCACTTAAAATTTGTGCCCTAGTTGCCTCACTCCTAAAGCAACACCCACTTCCGGGGTTACACAAGCGAAGTGTTGGAAATTAATACATGCACCCACTATTGGTGGGACTGTAACTTAGCACGAAATTTCTGGAGGGCATTTGAATATTTATTTTTAAAAATGTAATTCCAAGGTTTCAAAATTATCTTGTAACTTCTCACAAATTTGTTCTGTCTTGTGAATTTTTTCAAATTTCATTTTATATTTTTATTTACAGACTAACAGTGTAAATATTGTTCAAAAAAGTCAAATACCAGTTCTAGGCTTATAATTAAAAAGTCAGTTCTCTGCCCCCTGCCACCAGCACCACCCCAGGCAGCCCCTTGTACTCTACCCATGGATTCTGCCCCCCTCCTTTTTTTTTGGTGGCCACGCTGCATGGCATGTGGGATCTTAGTTCTCTGACCAGGGATCACACCGGAACCTGTGCCCCCTGCGGTGGAAGTGCACAGTCTTAACCACTTGACTGCCAGGGAATTCCCTGGTCCTCTTTCTTGATTTTTAGCTTTAAATGTTCTCTATTGAGCTGTTATCGTATAGGTCTTGAACAATTCTTTTAAAACTTATTACTAGGGTTTTCATGGTTTTAGCCAATATTGTGAATCAGACCTTTTACCATAAAAATCATCTTATGAGGTCCTGGGCATAAAGTGTTAACCTACTGAGTTGTGTACATTTGTCTTGTAATCAGTGACCTTACCAGATTGTGCTATTTGTTCTAAAAGGCTTTTGGTTTAGTTTCTTTGATTTTCAGGTGAACAATAGTATCATTTGGGGGCATTGTACACGTATATGTGCATTGTGTTATATCTTTATAAAATACACACACCTTGGAGAGGATCCTGGGAAGATGGCAGAAGAGGAAGCACCAGGGATCTATGTCCCCACCTTGACAACAATCACACGGACAGAGTCTGTCTGATGTAACTATTCTGGACCTCTGGAGTCTGTCGAAGGCTTGCAAATTGTACAGAAATACTTGGATGATACATTTTGATTGCTGATTAATTTTGGTCAATTTCAGCTCCTAGCACAGTAGCTACCCATCCCCCATCCCCAGCCATGTGGTAGGCAGCTTTTTTTTTTATATATATATATATTGGAGTATAGTTGATTAATAATGTTGTGTTAGTTTCACATGTACAGCAAAGTGATTCAGTTATACATACACATGTATCTCTTCTTTTTCAAATTCTTTTCCCATTTAGGTTATTACAGAATACTGAGCAGAGTTCCCTGTGTTATACAGTAGGTACTTGCTGGTTATCTATTTTAAATATAGCAGTGTGCACATGTCAATCCCAAACTCCCAATCTATCCCTCCCTCCACTTCCCCCCTGGTAACCATAAGTTCATTCTCTAAGTCTGTGAGTCTCTTTGTTTTGTAAAGAAGTTCATTTGTATCATTTTTTTTAAGATTCCGCATATGAGATATCATATGATATTTGTCTTTCTCTGTTTGGCTTACTTCACTTAGTAGGATAATCTCTAGGTCCATCCATGTTGCTGCAAATGGCATTATTTCATTCTTTTAATGGCTGAGTAATATTCCATTATATATATGTACCACATCTTCTTTATCCATTCATCTGTCGAACATTTAGGTTGCTTCCATGTCGTGGCTATTGTAAACAGTGCTTCAATTAATATTGGGGAGCATGCATACTTTCTAACCAAGTTTTTCTCCAGATATATGCCCAGGAGTGGGATTGCTGGATCATACAGTAGCTCTATTTTTAATTTTTTAAGGAAGCTCCATACTGTTCTCCGTAGTGGCTGCACCAATTTACCTTCCCACCAACAGTGTAGGAGGGTTCCCTTTTCTCCACACCCTCTTCAGCATTTAATGTTTTTAGATTTTTTGATGATGGTCATTCTGACTGGTGTGAGGTGATATCTCATTGTAGCTTTGATTTGCATTTCTCTAATAATTAGCGATATTGAACATTTTTTCATGTACCTCTTGGCCATCTGTTTATCTTCTTTGGAGAAATGTCTATTTAGGTCTTCTGTCCATTTTTTTAAAAAATAGATCTTTACTGGAGTATAATTGTTTCACAACACTGTGTTAGTTTCTGTTGCACAACCAAGCAAATCATCCATGTGCATACACATGTCCCCATATCCCCTCCCTCTTGAGCCTCCCTCCCACCCTCCCTATCCCACCCTAGGACATTGCAAAGCACCGAGCTGATCTCCCTGTGCTATGCGGCTGCTTCTACCCATTTCTTGATTGCGTTGTTTGTTTTTTTGATATTGAGCTGCATGAGCTGTTTGTAAATTTTGGAGACTAATCTTTTGTCAGTTGCGTCATTTGAAAATATTTTCTCCCATTCTGTGGGTTCTCTTTTCGTTTTGTTTATGGTTCCCTTTGCTGTGCAAAAGCTTTTGAGTTTCATTAGGCTCCATTTGTTTATTGTTGTTTTTATTTCCATTACTCTGGGAGATGGATTGAAAAAGATCTTGCTGCGATTTATGTCAGAAAGTGCTCTGCCTATGTTTTCCTCTAGGGGTTTTACAGTATCCGGTCTCAAATTTAAGTCTTTAATCCATTTTGATTTTATTTTTGTGTGTGGTGTTAAAGAGTGTTCTAATTTCATTTTTTTACATGTAGCTATCCAGTTTTCACAGCACCATTTATTTATTTATTTTTAAAATTTATTTATTGGCTGAGTTGGGTCTTTGCTGCTGCGTGCAGACTTTCTCTAGTTGCAGCAAGAGGGGCTACTCTTCATTGCGGTGCATGGGCTTCTCACTGTTGTGGCTTCTCTTGTTGCCGAGCATGGGCTCTAGGCGTGTGGGCTCAGTAGCTGTGGCACACGGGCTTAGTTGCTCCACGGCATGCGGGATCTTCCCAGACCGGGGCTCAAACCCATGTCCCCTGCATTGGCAGGCAGATTCTTAACCACTGTGCCACGAGGGAAACCCCACCAGCACTATTTATTGAAGAGACTGTCTCCATCATTGTACAGTCATGCCTCCTTTGTCATAGACTAATTGAACATAGGTGCATGGTTTCATTTCTGGGCTTTCTATCCTGTTCCATTGATCTATATTTCTGTTTTTGTGCCAGTACCATACTGTTTTGATGACTGTAGCTTTGTAGTATAGTCTGAAGTCAGGGAGTTTGATTCCTCCAGCTCTGTTTTTCTTTCTCAAGATTGCTTTGGCTATTCAGGGTCTTTTGTATCTTCATACAAATTTTAAGATTTTTTTTGTTTTAGTTCTGTGAAAAATGCTATTGGTAATTTGATAGGGATTACATTGAATCTAGATTGCCTTGGGTAGTATAGTCATTTTGACAATATTGATTCTTCTAATCTAAGAACATGGTATACCTTTCCATCTGTTTGTGTAATCTTCAATTTCTTTCATCGGTGTCATAGTTTTTGGAGTACAGGTCTTTTGTTTCCTTAGGTAGGCTTATTCCTAGGTATTGTAAATTTTTTGATGCGATGGTAAATGGGATTGTTTCTTTAATTTCTCTTTCTGATCTTTCATTGTTAGTGTATAGAAATGCAACAGATTTCTGTGCATTAATTTTGTATCCTGCCACTTTTCTGAATTCATTGATGAGCTCTGGTAGTTTTCTGGTAGCACCTTTAGGATTTTCTAAAGTGGTCTGCAAAGAGTGACAGTTTTACTTCTTCTTTTCCAGTTTGGATTCCTTTTATTTCTTTTTCTTCTCTGATTGCTGTGGCTAGGACTTCCAAAACTATGTCGAATAAGAGTGGCAGGGGGCTTCCCTGGTAGCGCAGTGGTTGAGAGTCTGCCTGTCAATGCAGGGGACACAGGTTTGAGCCCTGGTCTGGAAGGATCCCACATGCCATGGAGCAACTGGGCTCATGAGCCACAACTACTGAGCGTGCACGTCTGGAGCCTGTGCTCCGCAACAAGAGAGGCTGCGACAGTGAGAGGCCCGTGCACCGCTATGAAGAGTGGCCCCTGCTCGCCGCAACTAGAGAAAGCCCTCACACAGAAACGAAGACCCAACACAGCCAAAAATAAACTAATTAATTAATTAAAAAAAAACTCACTTAAAAAAAAAAGTGGCGGGAGTGGACATCCTTGTCTTGTTCCTGATCTTAGAGGAAATGCTTTCAGCTTTTCACCTTCAGTATGATGTTAGCTGTAGGTTTGTCATATATGGTCTTTATTATGTTGATGTATGTTCTTTCTATGCCCACTTTCTGGAGAGTTTTTATCATAAATGGGTGTTGACTTTTGTCAAAAGCTTTTTCTGCATCTATTGAGGTGATCATATTTTTTTTTCAACATCTTTATTGGAATATAATTGCTTTACAATGGTGTGTTCGTTTCTGCTGTATAACAAAGTGAATCAGCTATATGCATACATATATCCCCATATCCCCTCCCTCTTGCGTCTCCCTCCTACCCTCCTTATCCCACCCCTCTAGGTGGTCGCAAACCACGAGCTGATCTCCCTGTGCTATGCGGCTGCTTCCCACTAGCTATCTATTTTACATTTGTTAGTGTATATATGTCCATGCCGCTCTCTCACTTCATCCCAGCTTACCCTTCCCCCTCCCCATGTCCTCAAGTCCATTCTCTATGTCTGTGTCTTTATTCCTGTCCTGACCCTAGGTTCTTCATAAACTTTTTTTTTAGATTCCATACATATGTGTTAGCATACGATATTTGTTTTTCTCTTTATGACTTACTTCACTCTGTATGACAGATTCTAGGTCCAACCACCTCACTACAAATAACTCAATTTCGTTTCTTTTTATGGCTGAGTAATATTCCATTGTATATATGGGCCACATCTTCTTTATTCATTCATCCGATGATGGACACTTAGGTTGCTTCCATCTCCTGGCTATTGTAAATAGAGCTGCAGTGAACATTGTGGTACATGACTCTTTTTGAATTATGGTTTTCTCAGGGTATATGCCCATAGTGGGATTGCTGGGTCATATGGTAGTTCTATTTTTAGTTTTTTTAAGGAACCTCCATACTGTTCTCCATAGTGGCTGTATCAATTTACATTCCCACCAACAGTGTAAGAGGGTTCCCTTTTCTCCACACCCTCTCCAGCATTTACTGTTTCTAGATTTTTTGATGATGGCCATTCTGACCAGTGTAAGGTGATACCTCATTGTAGTTTTGATTTGCATTTCTCTAATTATTAGTGATGTTGAGCATCCTTTCATGTGTTTGTTGGCAATCTGTATATCTTCTTGGGAGAAATGTCTATTTAGGTCTTGTGCCCATTTTTGGATTGGGTTGTTTGTTTTTTTGACATTGAGCTGCATGAGCTGCTTGTATATTTTGGAGATTAATCCTTTGTCAGTGATCATATGGTTTTTATCCTTCAATTTGTTGATGTGGTGTATCGTGCTGATTGATTTTCAGATATTGAAAAATCCTTGTATCCCTGAGATAAATCCCACTTAATCATGGTGTATAATCCTTTTAATGTATTGTTGGTTTTGGATTGCTAGTATTTTGTTGAGGATGTTTGCATCTATGTTCATCAGTGATATTGGTCTGTAATTTTTTGTGTGTGTGGTATCCTCGTCTGGTTTTCGTATCAGGGTGATGGGGGACTCATAGAATAAGTTTGGGAGTATTTATCCCTCTGAAATTTTTTGGAATATTTTCAGAAGGATAGGTGTTAACTCTTCTCTAAATGTTTGATAGAATTCTCCTGTGAAGCCATCTGGTCCTGAACTTTTGTTTGTTGGGAGTTTTAAAATCACACTTTCAATTTCAGTACTTGTGATCGGTCTGTTCATAACCATTTAAATTTAAGGTAATTATTGATATGTATGTTCTTATTGCCATTTTGTTAATTGTTTTGGATTTGTTTTTGTAGGTCTTTTTTCTTCCCTTCCTCTTTTGTTCTCTTCTCTTGTGATCTGATGACTAATTTTAGTGTTGTATTTTGATTCCTCTTTCTCTTTTGTGTGTGTATCTATGGTAGATTTTTGTTTTGTGGTTACCATGAGGTTTGGGTTTTTGTTTATTAACATCTTTATTGGAGTATAATTGCTTCACAGTGGTGTGTTAGTTTCTGCTTTATAACAAAGTGAGTCAGCTATACATATACATATATCCCCATATCTCCTCCCTCTTACATCTCCCGCCCACCCTCCCTGCTTGTAAATTTTGAAGATTAATCCTTTGCCAGTTGCTTCGTTTGCAAATATTTTCTCCCATTCTGAGGGTTGTCTTTTCATCTTGTTTATGGTTTTCTTTGCTGTGCAAAAGCTTTTAAGTTTCATTAGGTCCCATTTGTTTTGTTTTTTTTTCCATTTCTCTAGGAGGTGGGTCAAAAGGGATCTTGCTGTGATTTATGTCATAGAGTGTTCTGCCTATGTTTTCCTCTAAGTTTGATAGTTTCTGGCCTTACATTTAGGTCTTTAATTCAATTTTTTTCCCTTTTTTTTTTTTTTTTTTTTTTTTTTTTGCAGTACGTGGGCCTCTCACTGCTGTGGCCTTTCCCGTTGCAGAGCACAGGCTCCAGACATGCAGGCTCAGTGGCCATGGCTCACGGGCCCAGCTGCTCCACGGCATGTGGGATCTTCCCGGACCGGGGCACGAACCCGTGTCCCCTGCATCGGCAGGCAGACTCTCAGCCACTGCGCCACCAGGGAAGCCCCTTTAATCCATTTTGAGTTTATTTTTTTGTATGGTGTTAGGGAGTTTTCTAATTTCATTCTTTTACATGTAGCTGTCCAGTTTTCCCAGCACGACTTATTGAAGCGGCTGTCTTTTCTCCATTGTATATTCTTGCCTCCTTTATCAAAAATAAGGTGACTATATGTGCATGGGTTTATCTCTGGGCTTTCTCTCCTGTTCCATTGATCTATATTTCTGTTTTTGTGCCAGTACCATACTGTCTTGATTACTGTGGCTTTGTAGTATAGTCTGAAGTCTGGGAGCCTGATTCCTCCAGCTCTGTTTTTCTTTCTCAAGATTGCTTTGGCTATTTGTGGTCTTTGTGTTTCCACACAAATTGTGAAATTTTTTGTTCTAGTTCTGGGGAAAATGCCATTGGTAGTTTGATAGGGATTGCATTGAATCTGTAGATTGTTTTGGGTAGTATAGTCATTTTCACAATGTTGATTCTTCCAATCCAAGAACATACCATGAGGTTTTGATATAGCAATATATAAAAACAAGATTGTTTTAAGTTGTGGTCTTTTAATTTCAAATGCATTTCCAATATCCCGCATTTGTGTTCTCCTCTTTGCACAATTTCTGGTTTTGATATTATATTTGTGTGTGGACGATATACTACCTTTACTATGTGTTTGCCTTTACCATCGAGCTTTTCCGTTTGTAATTTTCTTGATTCTAGTTGTGGCTTTTTCTTTTCCACTTAGAGAAGTTCCTTTAGCATTTGTTGCAAAGCTGGTCTGGTGGTGCTGAATTCTCTTAGCTTTTGATTTCTCCATCAAATCTGAATGAGAGCTTGCTGGGTAGAGTATTCTTGGTTGTAGGTTCTTCCCTTTCATCACTTTAAATATATCATGTCACTCCCTCCTGGCCAGAAGAGTTTCTGCTGAGAAATCAGCTGATAAACTTATGGGAGTTCCCTGGTATGTTATTTGCTGTTTTTCCCTTGTTGCTTCTAATATTCTTTGTTTTTAATTTTTGTCAATTTGATTACATGTGTCTTGGCATATTCCTCCTTGGGTTTATCCTGCACTTCCTGGACTTGGGTGATGGTTTCCTTTCCCATATTAGGGAATTTTTCAGCTATTATCTCCTCAAATATTTCATCAGGTCCTTTCTCTCTCTCTTCTCCTTCTGGGACCCCTATAATGTGAATGTTGATGCATTTAATGTTGTCCCAGAAGTCTCTTAGACTGTCTTCATTTCTTTTCATTCTTTTTTCTTTATTCCATTCTGCGGCAGTGATTTCCACCATTCTGTCTTCCAGGTCACTTCTCCGTTCTGCCCCACTCATTCTGCTATTGATTCCTTCTAGTGTATTTTTCATTTCAGTTATTGTGTTGTTAATCTCTGTTTGTTTGTTCTTTAGTTCTTCCAGGTCTTTGTCAAACATTTCTTGCATCTTCTCAATCCTTGCCTCCATTATTGTTTCAAGGTCCTGTATCATCTTCACTATCATTATTCTGAATTCTTTTTCTGGAAGGTTGCTTATCTCCACTTAGTTGTTCTTCTGGGGTTTTATCTTGTTACTTCATCTGGGATGTATTCCTCTGCTGTTTCATTTTGTCTAACTTTCTGTGATTGCAGTTTCTGTTCCACAGGCTGCGATTGTAGTTCTTCCTGTTTCTGCTGTCTCCCCTCTGGTGGATGAGGCTATCTAAGAGGCTTGTGCAGGCTTCCTGATGGGAGGTACTGGTGGTGGGTGGAGTTTGGTCTTGTCCTTCTGGTGGGCAAGACTTTAAGCCGCTTGTCTGCTGATGGGTGGGGCTGTGTTCCCACCCTGTTCATTGTCTGGCCTGAGGCTTCCCAGCCCTGGAGCCTACAAGCTGTTGGGTGGGGCTAATGGCAGCCTCCAGGAGGGCTCACGCCAGTGGGTACTCCCCAGAAGTGCTGCTGCCAGAGTCTTTGCCCCTCCAGTGAGCCATAGCCACCCCCCGCCTCTACAGGAGACCCTCCAATACCAGCAGGTGGTCTGGCCCAGTTTCTTATGGGGTCACTGCTTTTTTCTCCTGGGTCCGGTGTGCACAGGTCCTTGTGTGTGCCCTCCAAGGGTGGTTTCTGTTTCTCCCAGTCCTGTAATTCCTATGATCAAACCCTTCTGGCCTTCAAAGCCAGATTCTCTGGGGGATCCTCCTCCCATTGCCAGACCCCCAGGCTGGGAAGCCTGGCAGGCAGCTATTTCCATGTTCTTGGAGCAGCCCACACATAGCATGTGGGAACTAGGGTGGGAAAAAAGGACTCTGCTCTCCAAATATTGGGAATTTGTGCTCTCATCACAGACTGCTGTGTCTGATCACAGAGGTGCAGACAAAGAGGTGGCAGCTATTGCTGTGGCACTCCCCCCTCCCCATTGTTGGAAGACCCTCTCCCACTAGCTGAAGTGACTTACAGGGGATTTAAAGGGCCATTGCCCCACCCCTTCCTTTTTGCTTTTTATCCTTTTGGGAGCCAGAGTAGGGCATTCAAAAACAACTGCATGTACAGGGGAAAATAGTAAGTGACAGTGCATATCCAGGAAAGACTCAGAAAGACATTATGTTTCCATCTCAGGCTAATCCTCAGCACAGAGACAGCTTGCAACAATAAAAATAAAAACAATAACAAAAAACAGCAAACGCTGGGGAAGGAGGACAATCTGATTTCCAGAGTTACTACATTGAAATGTCCAGTGTTCAACCAAATAATCACAAGACATACAAAGAAACAGGAAGGTATGGCTCATTCAAAGGAAAAAATAAACCAACAGAAACTGTCCCTGAAAAAGACCTGGTAGAAGATAAACTAGACAAAGACTTTAAAATAATTGTCTTAAAGAAGTGCAGAGAACTAAAGGAAGATGTAATGAAAGTCAAGAAAATGATGTGTAAACAAATTGAAAATATCAATAAAGAGGAAACCTAAAAAGAATCACCTCCCCCCAAAATTCTGGAGCTGAAAAGTACAATAAATGAAATGAGAAAGAAAGTAGAGGGATTCAAAGTCAGATTTGAGCAGGCAGAAGAAAGAACTAGTGAACTTGAAGGTAGGACAATAGAAATTATTAAGGCTGAGGAACACAAAGAAAACAGATTGAAAACAAAGTGAACTGAGCCTAAGGGACCTGTGGGACACCATCAAATAGATCAACATACACATCATAAGAGTCCCAGAGGGAAGAGAGAGAGTATACTTGAAGAAATGACAGCTGAGAACTTCCCAAATTTGATGAAAGTCATGACTATAAACACCCAAGAAGCTCAACAAGCCCCAGGTAAGATAAACTCAGAGACTCACACCATGGCACATTATAATCAAACTTTCCAAAGACAAAGACAAAGAATTTTGAAAGTAGCAGGAGAGAAATGAATACAAGGGATTTTCAGTAAAATTATCAGCAGATTTCTCATCGGAAATTATAGAAGCCAGAAGACAGTGGGCCAATATATGCAAATACTAAAATTAAAAAACCTGTGAACCAAGAATCCTATATCCAGCAAAACTGTCCTTCAAAAGTGAGAGAGAAATGAACATGTCCCCAGATAAACAAAAATTGAGAGATTCCATGACCTCTAGACCTGACCTGCAAGAAACGCCCAAAAGAGTTATCCAAGATGAAATGAAAAGGCATTGGACAGTAACTTGAAGCCGTATGGAGAAATAAACATCTCCATAAAGGTAAATACATGGGCAATTACAAAAGCTAGTATTATTGTAACAATGGTTTGTAACTGTACTTTTGCTTGTATTCTGCATGATTAAGAGGTTAACACATTTAAAGAAAAAAAATTACTAGTATCAAGCTTGTGTTACTGTAACTTTGGTTTGTAACTCCAAACCTTGTTTTGTACATAATTTAGGAGAATAATGAATTTAAAAGAATTATTGATTTATGTTTTGGGAAACACAAGTGTAGTGTAAGTACCTAAATTAAGCTTTTGATTGTAGTGTAAATGTTAAGACATCCATTTCAAATAAACATATTGCCATCTGTTTGAAAAAGCTACTACCAAAACAAACAGTTAAGGAACTAGGCCACCCGAACTCAAGATGTTCCCCTTTCAGAACACTGTGGGAAACGTAGAAAACTGACAACTTGGTAGGATACTACACCCTAACTCTTGCTCTTATATTTCAATGATGAGTGACCCACAAAACCCCGGACACCATCTTTGGAGCCCAATAAGGGCAAAGCCCCAGGTGCTCTTTCTCTGTCTCTCTTTCTCTCCCACAATCTCACTATGTGGCCCTCAGATGTGCTGTGCACCCTCCAGGACCTGTGAGTAATAAAGCTTGTTCCTCAAACTTCCCTGATGGGTTTTTGCTGAAGTGCATGCATCCTGCAATCATACTAAGAAACACAAGGCCAGCCCAGCCACAACATTGGTTCTGATGGCAGAAATGCCTGTGGTACTCACTATGAGTAACACAGGCCCAGGCCAGTGCCTTAGACATTCCCAGCCAAGAGCGTTCCCCTCAGTAGGCTGGGACTGACACAACAGTCATCTTTAGAGATGTAATTTTGTGATACTGACCATGAAAGAGGTGAGGACAGCTGTAAAGGAGCAGAGTTTTATATGTTATTGAAGTTAAGCTGGAAGAAATTTAAACTTGGGTGTTATAGGGACTTCCCTGGTGGCACAGTGGTTAAGAATCTGCCTGCCAGTTCAGGGGACACACGTTTGATCCCTTGTCTGGGAAGATCCCACAAGCCATGGAGCAACTAAGCCCGTGGGTCACAAACTACTGAGCCTGTGTTGTAGAGCCCACGAGCCACAACTACTGCGCCTGTGTGCCACAACTACTGAAGCCCGCGCTTCTAGAGCCCCTGCTCTGCAACAAGAGAAGCCACCGCAATGAGAAGCCTGCGCACCGCAACAAAGAGTAGCTCGCACACACTGCAACTAGAGAAAGCCCACGCACAGCAACAGAGACCCAATGCAGCCAAAAATAAACCAAAATTAATTTAATTAATTAATTAAGTAATTAAATTTGGCTGCTATAACTTTAGGATGTTAAATGTAATCCCCATGGTAACCACAAGGAAACTACCTTTAAAATATACACAAAAGGAAATGAGAAAATAATGTAAATATTTCACTATAAAAATCAACTAATCACAAAAGAAGACAGTAGTGCAGGAAATGATGGACAAAAAAGCTATGAGACATATAGAAAATAAACAGCACACTGACAAAAGTAAGCCTCTCCTTATCAGTAACTACTTCAAATGTAAATGGATTAAACTGTCCAATCAAAAGACAGAGACTATCAGAATGGACAAGAACACATGATCCAACTATATATTGCCTACAAGAGACTCACCTGAGATCCAAAGACACAAACAGATTGAAAGTGAAAGGATAGAAAGAGATATTCCATGCAAATAGTAACCAAAAGAAAGTGGGGGGGGGGCTATACTAATGTCAGACAAAATAGATTTTAAATCAATAAAGTTTACTAGAGACAAAGAAAGACAGTATATGTTAATAAAGTTTCAATACAGCAAGAAGATATAAGAATTATAAACATTTACACATCTAGTGACAGACCATCAAAATATACAAAGCAACAGTTGATAGCATTGAAGGGAGACATAGACAGTTCTACAATAATAGTTGGAGACTTCAATACCTCACTCACAGTAACAGATGAAACTGCCAGACAGAAGATAAGTAAGGAAACAGAGGCCTTAAACAATACAGAAAACCAGCTAGATCTAACAGACATATATAGAACACCCTACCCAACAACAGCATACAAATTCTTCTATTTCTTTTTTTTTTTTTTTTCTGCATGGCATGTGGGATCTTAGTTCCCCAGCCAGGGATTGAACCTGAGCCCCCTGCACTGGAAGCACGGAGTCTTAACCACTGGACCCCCAGGGAAGTGTGTACAAATTCTTCTTAAGTGCACGTAAGATATTTTCCAGGAGGGACCATAAGTTAGGTCCCAAATTGAATCTCAGTTAGATTTAGATTTAACAAACCTAAAAATTTAGATTTGTTAAAATAGAGTTTAAAAGACAAATACCATACAAAGTTTCTTCTCTGAGCACAATGTGATAGAAATCAATAACAAGTGTAAAACTAGAAAATTGACAAAATTGTGTAAATTAAACAATACACTTTTAAACAACAAATGAATCAAAGGAGAAATCACATGAGAAATTAGAAAATACTTAGAGATGAGTGAAATTGAAAATACCACATACTGGGCTTCCCTGGTGGCGCAGTGGTTGAGAGTCCGCCTGCCAATTCAGGGGACATGGATTCGTGCCCCGGTCCGGGAAGATCCCACATGCCGCGGAGCGGCTAGGCCCGTGAGCCATGGTCGCTGGGCCTGTGCATCCGGAGCCTGTGCTCCACAACGGGAGAGGCCACAACAGTGAGAGGCCCGCGTACCGCAAAAAAAAAAAAAAGAAAAGAAAATACAACATACCCAAACTTATGGGATACAGGAAAAGGAGTGCTAAGGGGAAATTTATAGCTATAAATGCTTACATTAAAAACCAAGAAATATCTCAAATCAGCAACCTAACTTTACTAAATGAACTAGAAAAACAACAAATTAAACTCAAAGCTACTAGATGGAAGGAAATACTAAAGATTGGAGCAGAGATAAATGAAATAGAGAATAGAAGAACAATAGAGAAAATCAATGAAACCAAAAGTTTGTTCTTCAAAAAGATCAACAAAATTGACAACCCTTTAGCTAGGTGAACTAAGAAAAAAAAGAAGACTCAAATTTCTAAAATCAGAAATGAAAGTGGGGATATTACTACCAATTCTACAGAAATAAAAAGGATTAAAAGAGAGTAGTATGAACGACTGTACATCAAAAAACTAGATAACCCGGCTTCCCTGATGGTGCAGTGGTTGGGAGTCTGCCTGCCGATGCGGGGGACGCAGGTTCGTGCCAGTCCAGGAGGATCCCGCATGCCGCGGAGCGGCTGGGCCCGTGAGCCGTGGCCGCTGAGCCTGCGCGTCTGGAGCCTGTGCTCTGCAATGGGAGAGGCCACAGCAGTGAGAGGCCGCGTACAGCAAAAAAAAAAAAAAAAATTAGATAACCCACATGAAATGCAAAACCTACCAAGACTAAATGATGAAGAAACAGAAAATCTGAATAAGACCTATAACTAGTAAGGAGATTGAATCAGTAATCAAAAATCTCCCAACAAAGAAAAGCCCTGGACCTGATGGCTTCACTGGTGAATTCTACCAAACATTTAAAGAATTAATACACATCCTTCTCAAACTTTTCTAAAAAATTAAAGAGGAGGGAACACTACCTAACTCACTTCATGAGGCCAGCATAACCCTGATACCAAAGCCAGATAAAGACACTACAAGAGAGACTTCCCTGGTGGTGCAGTGGTTAAGAATCCACCTGCCAGTGCAGGGGACACGGGTTCAATCCCCGGTCCAGGAAGATCCCACATGCCGCGGAGCAACTAAGCCCATGCGCTACAACTACTGAGCCTGTGCTCTAGAGCCCATGAGCCACACTACTGAGCCCACATGCCTAGAGCCTGTGCTCTGCAACAAGAGAAGCCACCGCAATGAGAAGCCTGCACACCTCAAAGAAGAGTAGCCCCCACTCGCCGCAACTAGAGAAAGCTCACCTGCAGCAACGAAGACCTAAAGCAGCCAAAAATAAATTAATTACTTAAAAAAAAAGTTATGTTAATAAAAAGACACTACAAGAAAAGAAACCTGCAGGCCAGTATCCCTTATGAACATTGATGCAAAAATTCTCAACAAATACTAGCAAACCAAACTTAGCAGCATTAAAAGGATTATATATCATGACCAATTGGGATTTATTCTTGGAATACAAAGATGGTTCAACGTATTAAAACAATCATTGTAATATACCACATCAGCAAAATGAAGGTAAAAAAACATTATCAACTTCTTTTATACAGAAAAATTTTTTGACAAAATTCATCGCCCTTTCAATGATAAAACACTCAACAAATAGGAATAGAAGGAAACTGCCTCAACATAATAAAAGTCATATATGAAAAACCTACAGCAAACATCATACTCTATGGTGAAAGACTGGAAGCTTTTCCTCTGAGATCAGGAATAAGGCAAGGATGCCTACTTTCACCACTTCTATTCAACACAGAACTGAAAGTTCTAGCCAGAACAATTAGGCAAGAAAAATAAATAAAAGCCTTCCAAATTGGAAAGGAAGAAGTAAAATTATCTCTATTTGCAGATGAAATGATCTTATATGTAGAAAATCCTAAAGACACCACACACACACACACTCACACACACACACAAAGCTGTTAGAACTAATAAATGAATTCAGTAAAGTAGCAGGATACAAAGTAAAATGCAAAAATCATTTGCATTTCTATATGTGAACAATGAACAATATGAAAAGGAATTTTTTTTTTTTTTTGTGGTATGTGGGCCTCTCACCGTTGTGGCCTCTCCCATTGCGGAGCACAGGCTCTGGACGTGCAGGCTCAGTGGCCATGGCTCACGGGCCCAGCCGCTCCGCGGCATGTGGGATCTTCCCAGACCGGGGCACAAACCCACGTCCCCTGCATCGGCAGGCAGACTCTCAACCACTGCGCCACCAGGGAAGCCCCTGAAAAGGAATTTTTAAAAAATTCACAATAGCAACAAAAAGAATAAAATACTTAAGGATTAACCTAACCTAGGAGGTGGAAAGACTTGTACAATGTAAACTATAAAACACTGCTGAAAGAAATTAAAGAAGAAACAAATAAATGGAAACGCATCCCATGCTCAGGGATTGGAAGACTTAATATTGTCAGATATCGGTACTACCCAAAGCAATCTACAGCTTCAATGCAATCCCTAGGAAGTCCCGAATTCTGCAAACTAATGACATTATTTGCAGAAGTGGAAAAACCCATTCTAAAATTCACATGGAGTCTCCAGGGACCCCAAATAGCCAAAATAATCTTGAAAAAGAACAAAACTGAGAACTCACATGTCCTGATTTCAAAGCTTCCTACAAAACTATAGTAATATAAACAGTGGCTTTGGCCTAAAGACTGACATAGGTCAATGGAGTAAAATGGAGAGCCCAGACATAAGCCCTCACATACACGGTCAAATGAATTTTTTTTTTTTTTTTTTTTTTTGCGGTACGCGGGCCTCTCACTGTTGTGGCCTCTCCCGTTGCGGAGCACAGGCTCCGGATGCGCAGACTCAGCGGCCATGGCTCACGGGCCCAGCCGCTCTGCGGCATGTGGGATCTTCCCGGACCGGGGCACGAACCCGTGTTCCCTGCATCGGCAGGCGGACTCTCAACTACTGCGCCACCTGGGAAGTCCCTGGTCAAATGATTTTTGACAAGGGTGCCAAGACCATTCAATAAGGAAAGGACAGTCTTTTCAACAAATGGTGCTCAGAAAACTGGATACCCACATGCAAAAGAATGAAATTGTACCCTTTCCTAACACCATTTACAAAAATTAACTAAAAACGGATCAAGAACCCAAATGATAGACCAAAGACTATAAAACTCTTCGAAGAAAACACAGGTCAAAACCTTCACAGTATTGGATTTGGCAATGATTTCTTGGCATATCACCAAAGGCATAGGTAATAAAATTAAAAATAGACAAGTTAGACTTCATTAGAATTTTAAAGTTTGTTCATCAAAAGACACTATCCACAGAGTAAAAATGCCACCCACAGAATGGGAGAAAATATTTGCAAACCATATATCTGATAAGAGATTAATATCCAGAATACGTAAGGAACTTCTAAACCTCAAAAATAATAGTAATTTTAAAAAAAACCCACACTATCTAGTTCAAAAATGGGCAAGGCTTGAACAGACATTTCTCCAAAGAAGATATATAAACAAGCACATGAAAAGATGCTCAATATCACTAATCATTAGTGATAAGGCACATCAGAACTACAATGAGATACCAGCCTCATACCCATTAGGGTGGCTACTATCAAAACACCAGAAAACAGCAAGTGATGGTGAGGATGTAGAGAAATTGGAACCCGTGTGCACTGTTGGTGGGAATGTGAAAAATATTGGATTGGCCACAAAGATCATTTGGGTTTTCTGTACCATCTTATGGAAAAACCAGAATGAACTTTTTGACCAACCTAAGAGTACAGCTGCTGGAGAAAACATATGGCGGTCCTCAAAAAATTTTAAAAAGAATACCCTATGATTCTTTATTCTACTTCTGGGTATATACTCAAAAGTGAGAGGAGGACCTCAAAGAGATATCTGTACACCCATGTTCATAGCAGCATTATGCACAATAGCTAGAACATGGAAGCAACCCAAGTGTCCGTGGATGGACGAATGGATAAGCACAATGTGGTACATCCATACGATGCCATTAAAATAGAATTAAATGAGTTCCACTGAACTAAAATGGGATTAATTATTCAGTCTTAAAAAGGAAGGCAATTCTGACACGTACTACAACATGGATGAACCTTGAGGACATCACGCTAGATGAAACAAGCCAGTCCCAAAAAGACGAATATTGTATGATTCCACGTGGAGGAAGCACTTAGTGTATTCAAAACAAAGGCAGAAAGTGTAATGGTGGCTGCAGGGGGCTGGCGGGGGGAGGGAACGGGGAGTTATTATTTGTCGTTATGAAGTTTCAGTTTCACAGGATGAAAAGCATTACGGGCGTGGGTGGTGATGATGTCTGCACGATGATGAGAACATATGTATTTAATGCCACTGTAACTTTAAACACTTAGGACGGTAAGTTTCATGTTATGTGTAGTTTACCACACACACAAACTACACAGATACCTTGTAGAATGCATGTATGGCATGTGTATAAACTGTTGGCATACAATCTCATCGTTAGGGATCCAGTAAATGACCTACCTGTGCACAATCTGAGTTTGGCAGGCAGGTGAAGATCAAAGTATCCTGGGCATTACTGAAAAAGCTTACATGGAGAATGTGGCTTTCACTTCAGGCTCTGGGCTGTCCAATACTGAGCACCACTGCTGGACACACAGACCCCCTTGGATGTGAGCAGCTGTGCTTCCCCGGGCAGATCTCCCCCTTGGAGACAGAAGGAGACCAAGTGGGACAAGTGTAACAAATAAAAGACAGAGAAAGCCTTAATAACACCACCCAACTGCCAGCCAGCCGGGTAAATGCTTCCTCCCTCTCCTGCGGTGAGGGGTGGGGAAGGGCAAGAGGGGCAAAGGTCAGGGTCATGGCTCTCCTGATGGTCCCCAACGAGTGAAGAGGCATGCACACCACCCAATGCTCTGCACACACACTTCCCCTTAACATCATATCTGGGGGTAATTACTGTATCAGAACCAAGAGAACTTCCTCATTCTTCTTTATGGCCACATAGTACTCCATTGTCTGGGTGCACTGCAATTATTTCCCCGGTGTCTGCGGATGGACATTTAGGGAGTTTCCAACATTTTGCTACTACAATGGAAGTGTCTAGCTGGTCCTTGCGTCATTTTGCATGGATGTTGATAAGATTCATTCCTAGAAGCAGGATGGCTGGTTCAGTTTGTGCATTTGTCACCTTGACCAATATTGTCAAATGGCCCTCCACAGGGGGTGTGACAATTACACTGCAAAAGCAGCGAGCAGGAGGGCTAGTGGCCATCAGCCTCGCCACTGGAAAATGGGAGCTGATCTAACTAGGAAAGCGGGTCTGTCCCTGCCTGGGGGGTGGTGAGCAGCGAGGGCGAGGAGAGGGCTTACAAAGGGCGTGAGAAACTTTTGGTGATGATGGATGTTTTAATCGTGATCGCTGTGATAGTTTCATGAGTATATATACATATGAAAATTTACTAAACTGGATACTTTAAATATGTGCAGTTTATTACATGTCAATTACATTTTAATAAAGCCCTTAAAAAATTTTTTTTTAATTTTTGGCCGTGCCACGTGGCACATGGGACCTTAGTTCCCTGACCGCACCCCCTGCAGTGGTAGCACTGGAAGTACAGTCTTAACCACTGGACCACCAGGGAAGTCCCCAGCCCTTTTTTTAAAGCATGAAAACATGTTAATTGTGTGTGTGTGTGTGTGTGTGTGTGTGTGTGTGTCCTATCAGATTGTCCGAAAATAAACAAGTTAATTGCCTCCAGTTCTGGCAAAATTGTGAGGAAACTGGCTCCCTGTTGGTAGAAGAATGAATTGGCCTAAGTCTTTTTGGAATTAATTATTGCAGTATCCATTAAAAAGCGTTTCTATTCTTTGCTGAAGAGAAATTATATGTGCTCCTTATTCAGCTGTTATTAATTAAGATCCTATTCATTTATTTCTCTTTTTGGCTCAGTAAAATGGAGCTCCACACATCTGTTTCTTGCTTCTAAGGCCAGCTAATGAACTTCCAGAACCTGGCCTTAAAAACGAAAGACTACATAGTTAACAAAATGAAGCCGATAGTTAAAGATGTCTCCTTTCCCCTGAAATCATGGAGGGAAAGATATCATTCTGAATTATAAAACTTGATGGAAGAATTTGATTTGATAAGGTGTTGAACTCAGACCACTTACTCTGTACAAATCTTGTCTTCTGGTACAAAACTGGGACTTGTCTGAACATTTATACTGTTACCAACTTCTCATTTCTGTTACAATGCATCTGTTATTTAAACAGAAGGGTCTTAAAACGTTTTTCTAAGATTTTAGAATTTGTTGCCATGACTCATGAGAACAACTTCCAGTAGAAACCTGAACTCTGCTTACCGGTCTTACTTGGTAACCATGTGTAATCACATTTCTGGATTCCTAAACAGTATAAGTACCTAAGAGATTTCTCGGACAAACAGTAGACAGTTTGCCTCTCTGCTAGATTTCTCTTTTTTATTTTATACATTTATTTATTTTTGGCTGCGTTGGGTCTTCGTTGCTGTGCTCGGGCTTTTCTCTAATTGTGGCGAGTGAGGGCTACTCTTCGTTGCGGTGCACGGGTTTCTCATTGCGGTGGCTTCTCTTGTTGCAGAGCACAGGCCCTAAGCGTGCAGGCTTCAGTAGTTGTGGCACGTGGGATCAGTAGTTGTGGTTCGCGGGCTCTAGAGCGCAGGCTCAGTAGTTGGGGCGCACGGGCTTAGTTGCTCCATGGCATGTGGGATCTTCCCGGACCAGGGTCGACCCCGTGTCCCCTGCACTGGCAGGTGGATTCTTAACCACTGTGTCACCAGGGAAGTCCTCTGCTAGATTTCTTATCTTAAAAAAGAGATGAAGAGTCTTATCTCACCTTAAACAAGATCTCTGAGGTAACAATCTTACTTCTAGGGAACGTATGCATCCGAAATAAATGGACATGTGTTGTTATGTATACAAGGATTCTTGCTGTAGGAGAAACTGGAAAATCCCAAATATCCAGCAAGAGGGAAAGAGGAAATAATTACACTACATGACAACGTGGTCATTTCAAAAAATGAGCCGTCCAGTGGTTAGGACTCTGAGCTTCAACTGCTGGGGGTCTGGATTTGATCCCTGGTCAGGGAGCTAAGATCCCGCATGCCGCAAAATGAGCCAGGTCCACTTTCACTCATTGGAGAAAATGTCCGTGACATGACATTAAGTGAAAAACGCAAACTTGCAGTAGAGTATCTATGGCAGGGTCGCTGCGTGAATATAGATGTGTTTGCACGCCTGGGGAGGGGAGAGAGGAACAGACAGGCTGAGGGTGGAGGGGTCCCGTCCATTCTGTCCTTCACATAGTCCTTTAAAATCTATGGGATGGGGCTTCCCTGGTGGCGCAGTGTTTGAGAGTCCGCCTGCCGATGCAGGGGACACGGGTTCGTGCGCCGGTCCGGGAAGATCCCACATGCTGCGGAGCGACTGGGCCCGTGAGCCATGGCCACTGGGCCTGCGCGTCCGGAGCCTGTGCCCTGCAACGGGAGAGGCCACAACAGTGAGAGGTCTGCATACTGCAAAAAAATAAATAAATAAAAATAAATAAATAAAATCTATGGGATGGTGGGTGACTTTTCTTTGTTCAGATTTTTTTAATTATTATTTTTTTTAAATATTATTTATGTATTTATTTATTTGGTTGTGCCAGGTCTTAGATGCGGCAGGCGGGCTCCTTAGTTGTGGCAGGCAAACTCTTAGCTGAGGCATGCATGTGGGATCTAGTTCCCTGACCAGGGATCGAATCCAGGCCCCCTGCATTGGGAGCGCAGGGTCTTGCGTCACCAGGGAACTCCCTGTTCAGATTTTTTAAAACAAAATGGTATTTTGTACAAACATGGTGTAGAAAGGAGTTTGTTTAACACGTACCCATGTCTGTAGTGCTTGAGTCTGTTGGAATTATGAATAATTTTAAATTTCTTATTTGATATTTTATTTAGTTTGGACATTTTCTACAGCGAAGTACTTTTGAAACTAGAAAATCGTTTTGTTTTGTTTTTTCTTTTTTTAAGTCTATATAATAGAGCAAAGGATGCCTAGGGTTTTACTTCAAAACAAGACCCGTCACACTGGTATATTATGTGATGGGGCCTGAGTTGCGGCCGGGCTCCTCCCAAAGGGACTGGCCAATCCTGCCAGTTATTCCGTGAAGAGTTGATCCAGGTGGAGGACTGAGGGGCTGGGAGGCTTAGGCCTAGGCTGGGGGAAAGGAGGGCAACATCGTCCCCTCCTAGAGGGCCAGGGCCCACCTAGGGCTTGGCCAAGACCCCAGGGCTGCAGCTTCCTGAAGTGTAGCCAGGAGTGGTGGAGGGGACCCAGTTTGGGGTCCCCAGGACAGGTAGTAAAATTTTGTCACCCTCGCTGCCTGGTCTGGGCCCTGTGGTGGGCGGTTAAGAGCACCTTGTCTTGGTTTGGGGCAGAGCCACCCCCTGAAGGAGGAACCCATGCTGAGGGCTGCCAAGTACCTGGTGGGCTAGGGGGTCTTTGCCCAGGAAGCTGTCATTGGGGTCACAGGGTGAAAGGAGAGCTGGGTCAAGCTCGGTCAGCAGAGGCGCTCCTGGACCCAGAGGGCGGCTGTTTCTCAGGGGTGGGTGGGCAAAGTCCAGAACCTGGAGGTCAGGAGCTGTCTCGCAGGATAAGCCCTGTCAACACTCCATGCCCTGCAGTTGCCCTGACCTTCACTCTGCTCCCTGTGAGCTAGAGACCCCGGCCCACTCTGTGCAGGAGCCCTTGGGCCCTTCCCCAGCCTGAGCAGGGGCACACGAGTCCCACTTTAGCTGGGAGGGGCCCTGCCTCAGCTCGCCCCAGCCCTATGGGGGGAAGGGGCAGTTCTGCCGGCTGCCTCTGCCTGCCAAGTCTTTCCCCTGAGTGCAGTCAGCATCCCAGTCTGTACTACGTTATCAATAGGTGAAATCTGGGAGGCCAGGAGAGGAAGGGGAACTCTTATTTTTTCCAAGGAGATCCAAGGACTGTTTCAGAATTGTTTAGCAAGGGCTGAGCTGGCTAGTGAACTTCTAGATAGACTTAAAGAGGAAGCAGTGTTGGGATTCCCAAGGACACAGGGCACTCTGAGCTGGAAGGAGAGAAGCCAGGCGGACTGAGAGAGGTGTCCCCAGAGAGAGGGGGCTGCATGGTGGGGGCCAGCCCCTCCCCTTTGCACTGAGAGGAGGGGAGTCAGTGGGCAGGGGACAAAGAACAGGCTGGGTCACCCACGGGGACACCGTGAAGAGTGGACACCGGGGGGAGCTCGGCTGGGCCCCCCTTTGGTTGTTTCCTCCCTGTGCCTTCCCCGCGAGGCTTAGGAGGGAACTGGCGATCCAGCACTCTCCCCGCTGGCCAGTGGCAACAGCCTCTAAGTCCCAGGGCGTCGTTACTCTGAGTCCCCCTTCCAGATCACCACAATGACATCTGTCAGCCCTACGCCCACTCTGTTCCCATGACGCACCCCTCAGATGCCTGGCCCTGGGGATCAGGGCACAAGGTCCGTGCTGTCCAGCCTTTCCTGTGTCCCATATGCTGCCCAGGGGCAGATGGCAGCCCTGGGTCCTCCAAAGGCCAATGATCCCAATGACATCCCTGAAAAGGTGGGCCAGCCTTGGGGCAGGGCAGCTCCCGGGAGGGGGGCCCCAGCCAGGGAGTGGCCCCGGGGACTGACCTGGATGCTGTACGTCAATCAACGGGAACCAGGACTGGAAGGAAAGGGAGGGGGGTGTTGGGAACCCCCTCGTGCAGAGGAACCTTTGGAGAGCAGCGTTCCCTCGGGGAGAGGACACCAGCCCATCTCGGCTTTGCAGGAGGCTCTCTGGGGATTGCAGACTCCGGCCTGATGCCCTGATCTGGAAGCTCTGGGCAGACGCGCTGCTTCTCTTCCACCGAGCTGGCTGCGCCCCCTCGTGGTGGCAACTCGGGATGGACCGCTCCCGACCACATCCCTTCTCAGGCCCTTTGCCGGCCGCCTGGGTTACTCCTTGTTCTGACTCCCTGAGTGGGGAAACAATGACAGAAAGAAAAGACCACAGCTTTAAATATTTTATCCAATAAAAATTTCAAAATGAAAGTAAATACGTGAAGTACGGCTTAGCCTGGGTTTTCTAGAAAACAGCCTGAGGCAAAGATGAAGTTGGCACGATGCTTTTTCAGGGGAGATGCAAACCAGGGAGCAAGGAGGGGAGACAGAGAAAGGCTAGCAGAGTGCGGCCCAGTGTGAAGTGATGCATCGCCACGCTGGTACCATTTCACAGCGAGCCCAAAGGGGCGAGCAGATGCTTGGCAGGTGAGTTCGCTTGGCCCGTGGGACTTCTTTGGATAGACTGGGAGGGGGAATTTCCTCAGCACTTCCTGAGACGGAAGAGGGGAGGAAATGTGTCTGCCTAGATGCCTTCAGTTTTCCATTGGCCAAAGTTTGCCCTACGAGGAGGTCACTTTCTCACCCTTCTACGTTACCTCATTTGGCCCTTCAGTGGGCAGTCAGGGTGCAGATCCTGCAGCGTGGGATGTGGGGCTTCATCCAGAGGAGGGAAGGGAAGGCCAGCATTGCAGATGTGTGTAAAGTAGGTCGGATAACGTCGTGGCAACCAAGGAGAGGCGTCCAGCGTCCGCAGAGCACAGGGCTATTCTGTCCCAGGTGCCAGGACAACCTGGGCGCTGAGTCAGTTGGGAGTAGAAACAGCTGGGGAGGAACAAGCCACAGGGAGGTTCAGGAGGTGGGCAGCACTGAGGGGACCTGGGGGACGCGTAACACTTGTGTCCATTACTGTCTTCCCCTTGCCGCCCTGGATCTATTATTTTCCTTGCATGTTATAATGCGGGGGCTCACTTTTTCCCCTTTTTCAATGAAAACAAGATGGTGTCATTCCAGTCAGTCACAGAGCCCCTCTCAAGGTGATGGCCAGCAGCTGTCTCTTGGAAGCCTTAAGATGAGCCGTCCCAGGGAATCCCCAAGCTCCCGACAATCTCCTCCCTGTGTCCCCATCGTGTAGGAGCTTCTCGTGGTGATAGGATCTGGTACCGTTTTGTCCTTGGTCCACTGGCATGCAGAGTCAATGACGATTTGTGGAAACTTTACCAGTAATAACGTGTAGCCAAGTGGTAATTAGCAAAACCTGCCGTGTCCCAGGTTTCAGTGTTCTCTCCTGGGAGAGATCCCTGGGAACTCTAACTTGACAGAGTTTTAGGGACAAGAAGCACAAATTCCACGAGTGGGTCACTGGCCCAAGCCCGTCATTTCACCACCAGCTGGTTATCAGGAACTCCCCAGGGGCCGTGGGTGGGGCTTGAGAGAGAAGAGGTGGTGGATCTGTTGGAATTTACTCCTGTCTTCTGCACTGGCTTGAGCCTGATTCAAAAGTGCCACTACCATTACATGACAGATGGCTCCTGGGCATGCCTGCCCTGTGACTGACTCTCTTATGACTCAGTGGGTCAGATAACAGCTCACGACGGGAAGCTCTTCTGCATAGTCACTTGTGGCCATGACCCTCTGCTGTATGTCTACCAGGGCTGACAGCTCCCAGGAGCTGTTTCGTAAGTGCTGGGGAGAGTGTGGACCTGCCCCACATTCTGGAGGGCTTTGCTGCAACTCTTATCAGGGCGCGCCAGAGAGTCCAAACAGCATTCCAATCCAATCCTGACACTTGTATTTCCATTAGACGTGCTGGATCCTGTGGCTCAAACAGCATCCCGAACGCACCGCAAAGCCCACTTTCGCTCTGGGTCCTATTCAAAGCTGGAAGTCTCTGGATCACTCAATAGGTGGGTGCAGTATCTGTTGCCTCTAAAATACAAAGAGCCCCTTTACATAGCTGTACCTCCTCTTTAGTGGTAGGAGATGCAAAAGGGAGCAATCTTCCCTTCCCTTAGAGAAGATGTCTCGGCATGCTCAGACCATTGGACCTGTAAACATTTCACTGATGTGCCAGTCCGCCGAATTGTCTTTAATCTCCCATTACCTGGCATATATGAGACCCACCAGCATGTCCAAAGTACTTGCCTCTTCCTGCTTAACAGATCCCATTAGCATACGGTGTCGTCAGTATAGTGAACTAGCATGACGTCATGCAAAAGATCAAGATGGTCAAGGTCTCTCCTGCCCGGGCTGGAACAGAGGGCAGCAGATTTAACGCGGAGCTGAGGTGTATTGATGACCTTACGACATAGTGCTGAATTGCTTCTGCTCCTCTGTCTTCATAGGTGTTGAGACTAAACCACTCACTAAATCAGCAACCGTATATCATATTCCAGAGGGTTGATTGATCTGCTCCAGTAAAAAAATATCATATCCAGCACATCAGCTATAATTAGAATTACCACCTGTTTAACCCGTTTAAGTTCACATTCGTCCACCACCACCTGCCACGACCCATCTAGGTTATGCGTTATGTAGATGCCAGACAGATGAAGCAAATGAATATTTTGGAGGGACCACCATCCACACATCTTTTGGGTCTTTGATGGTGGTAATTTTACTTGACTCTTCCTACCATATTGGCCTGGACTGCGTAGGTCAAAGAATTATTGAAAAGGCGAGTCACAAAGAGCAAGCACTCTGCCAGTCTCTGTTCATGGTATGCTGGCTAATATCGCCTTGGCCAAAGCAAGTCACGTGTCCAAGCCCGAAATCAAGAAGCAGAGAGACTCTACCTCTTGATGGGATGAGCACCAAAGAATTTGTGGTCTTTGAAAACAACGACTGCAGCCTTGCCGTAGGAAGTAGAAAGGTTGCACGGTGCCCACTGGCTTGGGATGCCGTCAACCTGAGCTTACCTGGAACTGCCCGTTACGCTTGTGGCTGAGGACAGAGTGGGCTGATGATGTGTAACATGGGACATCAGGGGTGTCAGCCACCGTCAGCCTCTTGCGCCTCTCAGACCCTCTCATGCCAAACTTGAGTCCAATTTTTCAGTTTCTTTCAATATCCACAAAAGGCTAAATGCACAAAAATTAGGGGGAGAAGCTAGAGTTGCCGATGCACCTGGACTGAAGAGGGCAATTGATATCCATCTTCTTTCTCCACCACTCAGGCGAGATTTTCCTCGCCTTCAACAATCATTTAAATTGGCTTAGGTTGCTTGCTTGGTAGGGTGACCAAGACTTTCAGACTTAAGGAGTCTGAGACTTTAGGTGCCTTGCTTTGGTCAAAATACGGTTGCTGCAATAGGCCATTCACCATTTTCACTTAGGACATAAGCACCCAGAGATGCCCCAGAGAATCCCCTGAGTTCCAGACGTGCTCCTCTCTGTCTTCATTGTACCGCAGCACCGTGGCTTCTCATGATAACCGGGGTCAGTTACCCCCACCAAGACAGTAACTCCTTTCTTTGCTGGTCCATCAGAATACAGAGCTCAGAGTGACCAGATGGTAGTCATAGCTTCAGGTTCAGTGGAACCCTTACTGTACCCGGAGGAAGAATTCATCCCCTGGATAATAATGTAGTGGAAGTTACTGCTTCAGGGACAGGAAGCACAAATCCTTCACATGGGTTTCCGGGAGTGATGAGAAGAGTGGCCACTCCCACTCCGCCGGCGTCTTCTAGCTATTTGGATGTAGTATCATGTGTGGCCATTGGTTCCATTCTTACTCTACACCCTGGTGGACAGACCCTCACCCCTGTAGGATGAGGTCCCCAATCTGATGTCTTAGCAGCTGAAGGTAATTCCAATCTTCTATGTGGCCAGCTGCTTCGGGGTGATATGGCCTCTATTAGGAACAGAAGATCCTTCAGTCCTAACCCATTGCCGCACCTCTTTTGCTGTACCACGTGGCCCTCGCTCTGAAGTGATGTATGCAAGATCCATCAGGCAGCAGGTAGGCCTTGGAGAGCAGAGCTGGCAGAGGAGCTCTGGGCATAGAAAAAAAAAAATCTATATCCAGGGTAGGTATTGATTCTGTTGAGGAAGAATTTCTTCCTCTCCTGGTTGGAGGAGGTCTGATGTAATAAACTGGCCAAGTGAGTGGTTGGTCTTCTCAAGGGACAGTCACTCTGAGGGCTACCATCTCTCTTTTTTTTTTTTTTTGCAGTACGCGGGCCTCTCCCTGTTGTGGCCTCTCCCGTTGCGGAGCACAGGCTCCGGACGCGCAGGCTCAGCGGCCATGGCTCACGGGCCCAGCCGCTCCGCAGCATGTGGGATCTTCCCGGACCGGGGCACGAACCCGTGTCCCCTGCATCGGCAGGCGGACTCTCAACCACTGCGCCACCAGGGAAGCCCCTTAACTTATTTTTTGGAAGTATATTTTATTGTGTATCCACTGAACTTGAGAGGAGAGAGGTTGGGAATGGGGATGGCTCCACAGGCAAAACCAGTCCCAGCTGCAAAGGACCAGGTGACGCTTTGCTTTCTTCTGTAAAATGTAATCTCGGAAGTGAAAGCAGACACCATTCTATTTATATGTAGCCGGGGCCTCATCTCAACCAGCGCGAGTATCCTGTGTCGCCTGGAGTGGAGAAGGAACTGGCCCCCAGGCTGTAAGTTCCTCCAGGGGGAGCACTTACCCTCCTGTGACGCAGCTTAGTGGCATATCCTGGAGAAGTAATTGTACAGGAAAAAACATACTGTCCACGTCCCTGTACCCTAGGACCCTCTTTTGTGGCATCTGTCACACCCTGCCCCCAGGTATAGCTTAGTATACCGTACAGTGTGCAGGCACTTCTACTCTAACGACATTTATGCATCTTAAAAAGTTACCTTCGGGGGCTTCCCTGGTGGCGCAGTGGCTGAGAGTCCGCCTGCCGATGCAGGGGACACGGGTTCGTGCCCCGGTCCGGGAAGATCCCACGTGCCGCGGAGCGGCTGGGCCCGTGAGCCATGGCCGCTGAGCCTGCGCATCCGGAGCCTGTGCTCCGCAGCGGGAGAGGCCACAACAGTGAGAGGCCCGCGTACTGAAAAAAAAAAAAGTTACCTTCTGCAAAATTGCTCAGTAAAAATAACATACTTATGGAAAAACAAGATTGGGGCAGACCACTCAAAATGTACGGAATGTCATATGCTTAGCCCTAAACACTCAACATTGCATCCTGATCCCAGTAAAAATACTAGCACAGGTAAGCCAAACAAATATATATATATAGAGAGAGAGAGGTATAGCTGATTCACAATGTGTTCATTTCTACTGTACAGCAAAGTGATTCAGCTATACATATATACATTCTTTTTCATATTCTTTTCCATTATGGTTTATCACAGGATATTGGATATAGTTCCCTGTGCTGTACAGTAGGACCTTGTCATAGGGCCTTGTTATTTATCCATCCTATATATAATAGTTTGCATCTGCTAATCCCAAACTCGCAATCCATCCCTCTCCCTTGGAAACAATAAGTCTTGAATGGACTTTTTAAAAAGCAGTTTCTAGGTCTAAAATACTTGTCAGTGGTGACAATCAAACATGTTTTGTGTGATAAACTAAAACGACCTGGAAGTACTTCCAATGTCCATTTGCACGACAGTCATTGGCTAGATGCTTAACTGATCTTGTTCTCAGAAGACTCATCTCTTCCATCTGACACCTGGGTTGTGATAGTGATAGAACTTAGTGACGCTGGCTAACTGTCATCAACAGGTGGTTTCCACTTCTCTGTCACTTACTGAAAGACATGTGCTTCAAACTACACATCAGAGTCAGAATCTCCTGGAAGGAAACACTTCACCTCCAATGACCGTGCCAGTCCCCTGATCCACTGACACTGTAGAGACTGGACTTGGGACACAGGCTTCCCAGGGTCACCTGCCACAATTTCCACAAACAGACAAGCCGACTGATGGGTGACGTCCTGGGGTTTAGTCCAGAAACGTTAGTAAACTGCTCAATGAGACAACAGTTAACTAGCTAAGCCCGCGTGGACCAAATGGGTTCCGCTGTGTTCTATTTTACGGGTTTGTGACTAGCACTTTTGTTAACCGCTAAACCTTGGTTTACCAGGTGACACTTGGAAACTGGAATAAAACATTTCAAACGGCTTTGTGTCCGACTGGCTGCCTGTGTCCCTTTCATCGCAGTTACACAACTTGTCTGCATCGCTGTTACAGCTCTCGCAGGCTTTGTTTCTGCTGGTCAGGAGTAGCGTCCCCGCTCATCTCTCACTTCAGTAATTTGAGTCTCTCATGGTCCATCTACCTGAATGTTTGTCAACGTGTTTGATCTTTTCAAAGAACCAACTTTTGGTTTCATTGACTATGTTTTCCCTCATTTTTCTATTCTCTGTTTCATTTATCTCTGCCCTATATTTCCTTCCTTCTCCTAGCTTTGGGCTTAGTTTTCTTTTTTCCAGTTGCTTAAGCTGTGAAGTTAGGTGGTTGATTTGAAACCTTTATTTTCTTTTTCTTTTTCTTTTTTTTTTGCAGTACGCGGGCCTCTCACTGTTGTGGCCTCTCCCATTGCAGAGCACAGGCTCTGGACGTGCAGGCTCAGCAGCCATGGCTCACGGGCTCAGCCGCTCCGCGGCATGTGGGATCCTCCCGGACCGGGGCACGAACCCGTGTCCCCTGCAACGGCAGGCGGACTCTCAACCACTGCGCCACCAGGGAAGCCCTTTATTTTCTTAATGTAAGCATTCGTGGCTATAAATTCCCCCTTAGCGCTGCTTCCTCTGAATCCCACACATTTTGGTTTGTTGTTTTTTGTTTTCACTTGTCTGTAACTCCTAACTACCCTTGTGATTTCTTCTTGATCCATTGGTTGTTTAGATTATGTTTAACTTCCAGTTTTTGAATTTCAGTTTCCTTCTGTTGACCTCTAACTTATCGTCTTGTGGTCAGAGAAGATATTCTATATGATATGCATCTCTCTAAATCTATGGAGACTTAATTTGTGGCCTAACATATGGTCTATGGTAGAAAACATCCCATGTTCCCTTGGAGAATGTGTATCTTATTGTTGAGTAGAGCGTTCTGTACATGCCTGTTAGGTGTAGTTGATTTATAGAGGAATTGACCGCTACAATGTTCTGTCCATTATTGGGAGGGGGGTAGTGAAGTCTCCCACTATTGTGGAGCCAACTGTTTCACCCTTTCTATTTTTTATTCGAATACTCTGGTCTGCCATTAGGTACATATACGTCTATTACTATATCTTCTTGCTGTATTGAACCTTTTATTATTTTGTCTTGTAACAATTTTTTTACTTAAAATCTAATTTGTCTAACATTAGTATAACGAACTCTGCTCTCTTCTGGCTACTCTTGGCACAGAATCTTTCCTCCCTTTTTTACTTTCCATCTGTTTGTGTCTTTAGATCTCAGGTGAGTCTCTTGTAGACATAGTTGGATCATGTGTGTTTGACAGAATGGATACTCTTGACTGGACAGTTTAAATGTAAATGGATTAAAGTAATTACTGATAAAAGGGACTCTTGTCATTTTGCTGTTTTCTATATGCTTTATAACTTTTTGTCCTCATTTCCTGCATTACTGTCATCTTGTATGTGTAGTTGAATTTTATGGTGAAACACCAATTCCTTATTTCCTTTTAATTAAGAAAATTAAATTTTTTAAATTTTATTTATTTTGGCTGTGCTGGCTCTTAGTTGCAGCACATGGGATCTTCATTGCGGCATGTGGGCTCTTAGCTGCAGCGTGCAGACTCTTAGTTACGGCATGCAGACTTATAGCTTTTTCTTGGTGGTTGCCATGTGGCTTACATTCAACATTTTAAAGTTATAACACTCTAATTTCAATTTACACAAGCTTAACCTCAGTATCAAACCCTGCACCTTTACAGCTCCATCTCTTTTAGCTGTTTTCACAAAACGATATCTTTAGACACTTTGTGTCCCAAAACATGAACTAATAGCTAAATGCATTAGTCTTAAATTATACAGAAAACAAATCGTGGAGTTACAAACCAAGGTGACATCAATATCTTTTATAACAGCTCATGTATATCCTGAGGTCTTTGTCTCTCCACCTGGCTTAAAGTTACTGTCCAGTGTCCTTTCCCTTTACCCCACAGGACTCCCTGAGCATTTCTTGCAGGGCTGGTCTGGTGGCAACCAACTCCCTCAGCTTTCGTTTATCTGGAATGTCTTTTCTCCCTCACATCTGAAGGACAGTTTTGCCGGGTAGAGGATTCTTGGTCGACAGAGGTTTTCGTTTTAGCACTTTGCATCTATTAACTCACTGCCTTCTGGCCTCCAAAGTTTCTGGTAAGAAATCCACTTTAGATCTTATGGAGGATCCCTTGTATGTGACGAGGCACTTCTCTTGCTGCTTTCAAGATGCTTTGTCTTTCTATCCAACGTGTGATTATAGCAGGTGTGGGTGTGGCTCTCTGCATTCATCTTATTTGGAGTTCATTGAGCTTCTTGGACATTTATATCCACATGTTTCATCATATTTGGGAAGATTTCAGTCATTATTTCTTCAAATATTCTCTCTGATGCTTTTCCCTTTCTTATTCTGTGACTCTCACAATGTGTATGTTGGTCCCCTTGATAGTTTCTGACTGATCCCTTAGATTCTGTTCACTTTTCCTCTATCTTTGTCTATTCTTCAGACTTGGTAATTTCCATTGCCCTATCTTCTAGCTCACTGACTTTCTTTTGCCTACTTAAATCTGCCTTTGAATCCCTCTGGCAAATTTTTCATTTCAGTTATCATACATTTTTAGCTCCAGAATTTTTTGGGTTTCATTTCAGGTTTTCTACCTCTTGACATTTCCATTTTGTTTATACATCATTTTCTTGAATTTTTCCACATCTTATTTCTTTGGGCATATTTAAGATAGTTGTGTTAAAGTCTTTGTCTAGGAGATCTGCCATCAGATCTTTTCCAGGAACTGTTTGGTTGATTTCTTTTTCCTTTGAATGGGCCATACTTTTCTTTCTTTGCCTTGTGTTGCTGTTGTTGAAAACTGGACATTTGAATCTATTGTGGTATCTCTGGAAATCAGATGCTCCCCCTTCCGCAGAGTTTCCTGGGGGATTTGGTTATTTTTGTTCTCTTGAGGGTTGTCTTTATGTCAAAGATCAGCATAAAGTGTAAACTTAAGGTCTTCTCAGCTCTTTTCTGAGCCTGCATCTGTCCTGGGCATGTGCAGTCATCTTCTGGCTGTCACTGTATATGTAATTGTTTTTGAGTGCCCTAGTCTCCAATATCCGGCTCCCAACAGAGGAAAAAGAAAAATGAAAGTGGGAAGGGCACTGGCCTATTATATCCCCTGGAAGTCACTTTGGCTGGAGGGGGGCGGATTGCAATAATGGGGGAGGGGCAACATCAAAGGTTGCCTCCCTCTTTGGACCCCTGTGATCACAAGAGTAGCTGGAGCACACGTCTCCACTGTTGGGTAGACAGGGTCCTTTGGGCCCACCCTGACCCTGCAGGCTGTATGGAGGGTGCGCACAGCTGGCTCCCACAGGGCTGAGGTTGGAGGACGGGCATCTGCTGTGCTAAGACCTGAAAATGACTAAAGTTACATGCAACTTACTGTCCAAGCCTTTGCCTGCATGCTGAAAGCCTTCAGTAGACTATGGAGTCCCCAGATAGTAACATCGGACAGATTCTGCCAGGGCAATTGTTGGTTAGGTGGTAAGACAGATTTGGGGGCTTCCTACCCTGCCATCTTCCCAGAATCCTTTCTGTAAGCAAACTTTTATAAACCAGCAACTTTACTAAAGTCACATATTAATTGTCACTTATCTGTAGATCCTTTGAGATTTTCTCCAGGGACAAGGATATCTGAGTTATGCCAGTTTTATTCATACTGCTGCTGTGTCTGGTTATTAAGCCATTTAGTTAGTGTTTAATTTTAGTCGAATTCTTATAACTTTCATTTCTAGAAGGTCTACTTGAATCTCTTACAAATCTCCATGGTCATTATTTACGGTCATTTCCTTACCAATTTAAGGAAAAATATAAAGTAAATTCTGGGGGCACAGGTTCAACCCCCAGTGGGGGAACTAAGATCCTGCAAGACGTGTGGCCAAAAAAAAAAAAACAGCAACAACAACAAAAAGATGTTATATTTAAACCCAATTATAATTTAATTACATTAACTATAAATGGAATAAATTCTCAATTTATGAAACAAAGATTATCAGATTAGATTTTTAAAATCAAACTACTGTTGTTATGAGACACACATTTAAAATGTAAAGATGCATAAGGTTTGAAACAAAGAGTAGAAAATTATAGTGGTGCGGTAGTAACTAGAAGTTGATTTCATCTCTTTAAAAATATAAAGTATAGGGCTTCCCTGGTGGCGCAGTGGTTGAGAGTCCGCCTGCCGATGCAGGGGACTCGGGTTCGTGCCCTGGTCCGGGAAGATCCCACATGCCGCGAAGCGGCTGGGCGCGTGAGCCATGGCCGCAGAGCCTGCGCGTCCGGAGCCTGTGCTCTGCGGCGGGAGAGGCCACAACGGTGAGAGGCCCGCGTACCGCAAAAAAAAAAAAAAAAAAAAAAAATATATATATATATATATATATATATATATATAAAGTATAATTCTGTGTCTGATAATCCCATTCTATCCAGTTTATATGATTCTGCTGGCGTGCTCTCATGGTGTTTCACTTCCTGTGTGCTTTGTCATTTTTGATGGTAAGATGCCTCTTCTCCTTGGAAATACATTGGGATGTTTACGAATCCTAAGCTGAACTGTGTTTCTTTTTTTTTTAAGTGAATGTTTTTGTTTTTTAATTTATTTATTTTATTTTTGGCTGCACTGGGTCTTTGTTGCTGCACGTGGGCTTTCTCTAGTTGCAGTGAGCGGGGGCTACTCTTCATTGCGGTGTGTGGGCTTCTCATTGCAGTGGCTTCTCTTGTTGTGGAGCATCGGCTCTAGGCGTGCAGGCTCAGGAGTTGTGGCACATGGGGCTTAGTTGCTCCGCGGCATGTGAGATCTTCCTGGACCAGGTCTCGAACCCGTGTCCCCTGCGTTGGCAGGTGGATTCTTAACCACTCTGCCACCAGGGAAGCCCTGAACTTTGTTTCTTAAAGAACAACTGCAGTGCTCTAGCTTTAATACACTTTAGCTGGAGGATGAGATCCAGCAGATCCTTCCAGGAATTGTTATGCACTGAACTGCATTCCAAAATTTATATTTTCACATTTTAACTCGTAGTTCCTCAAAGTGTGACTGTATATGGAGGGAGGGTCTTTTAAAAGGTAATTATATTAAAATATGGATATTAAGGTGGGCCTTAATCCATTATGACTGGTGTCCTCATAAAAAGAGGAGATTAGGACACAGACACAGAGAGAAAACCATGTGAGGACACAGGGAGAAGACAGTCATCTTCAGTTCCAGAGAGAGGCCTCAGGAGAAACCAGCCCTGACAGCACCTCAGTCTCAGACTTCCAGCTTCCATCACTGTGAGAAAATGAACTTTTGTTGTTTAAGCCACCCAATCTGTGGTGCTTTGTTATAATAACCCTAGCGGGGACTTCCCTGGGGGTGCAGTGGTTAAGAATCCTCTTGCCAATGCAGGGGACATGAGTTTGAGTCCTGGTCCGGGAAGATCCCACATGCCACGGAGCAACTAAGCCCATGCGCCACAACTACTGAGCCTGTGCACCTAGAGCCCGTGCTCCACAACAAGAGAAGCCACCACAGTGAGAAGCCTGAGCACCGCAACAAAGAGTAGCCCCCGCTCACCGCAACTAGAGAAAGCCCACAGGCAGCAACAAAGACCCAACACAGCCAAAAATAAATAAATAAATATTTTAAAAAAAGAGATCATTGGTTCTAGATGAAATCATCTTTAAAAAAAATAATAATAATAACCCTAGCAAACTAAGACTGGAATTGAGTTTTTCTTAGTTGCTAATAATCAACCAGTTGTGATATTAAATGGCCACAAGAAAAGACCTATGTGCTCGCATGTCAGGGAGACGTTTGAAGAAAAGCACTTTCTGAGCAGGAGCTGGCACCCCATGGAGACAGAATGAAATCCGTGCCAGTTCTTGCTGCCTCTGGCCTTGGTGATATGGGTATCCTGCAGAAGAGTTGGGTCCTTCATCACAGAGCTAAACGCACACACCTGGTCCAGGAGTCAGAGAAGCTGAAGGAGGATCTAGGGGAAGGTGGAGCAGGTTGAGGCCCAGCTATAACCTCACATCTATAGGCCAGTCAGCATGTCAGCAAACACTTGTGTGAGCTACAAAACGGAGACTGCTTCCCTTAGCCTTCCAAATCTGTGTTTAGGCCTATTCGTCAAACACTGATATGGTTATACCAAACTTCTAGGTATTATTGCACCACTATAATTTTCTATTCTTTGTTTCAAACGTTATGCATCTTTTTTTTTTTTTTTTTTTTTTTTCGGTACACGGGCCTCTCACTGTTGTGGCCTCTCCCGTTGCGGAGCACAGGCTCCGGACGCGCAGGCTCAGTGGCCATGGCTCACAGGCCTAGCCGCTCCGCGGCATGTGGGATCTTCCCGGACCGGGGCATGAACCCATGTCCCCTGCATCGGCAGGCGGACTCTCAACCACTGCACCACCAGGGAAGCCCTCAAACGTTATGCATCTTTACATTTTAAATGTGTATCCCATGATAGCAGTAGTTTGATTTTTTAAATCTAATCTGATAATCTTTCATAAATTGAGAATTTATTCTATTTATAGTTAATGTAATTAAATTATAATTGAGTTTAAATATAATATCTTTTTTTTTTTTTTTTGGCCGCATGGCTTGCAGGATCTTAGCTCCCCCACCAGGGATTGAACCTGTGCCCCCAGAAGCGTGGAGCCCTAACCACTGGATTGCCAGGGAATTCCCTAAATATAATATCTTATATTCTGCTTCTATTTGTCCTGCCTATTCTATTTTCTTTTTCCCACCTCTCATGTCATCTTGTAGATATTTCTTATTTTTTCATGTTTTGATTAAATATTCTATTTGTTACACTAAAGTTTTTAATATTTGCACTTAACTCATCAAAGTTTAAAGTTAATCAAAACCTTTCTGAGGACTTCCCCGGTGGTCCAGTGGTTAAGAATCTGCTTTCCAATGCAGGGGACACGGGTTCGATCCCTGGTGGGGGAACTAAGATCCCACATGCTGCAGGGCAACTAAGTCCATGTGGTCTAGAGCCTGCAGTCCACAACTAGAGAGGTTGCATGCTACAACTTCTGAGCTCACGTGCTCTGGAGCCTGCGTGACACAACTAGAGAACCCGTGCGCCACAACTACTGAGCCTGCATGCTCTGGAGCCCACGCATCACAACTAGAGAGAAGCCCACATGCCACAATGAAGAGCCCATGTGCCTCAACGAAGATCCCGTGTGCCACAACTAAGACCTGATGCAGCCAAATAAATAAATAAATAAATAGTTTTTAAAAACCTTCCTATCTTCCCATAAATAAGGATTTTTAGAAACATTAACTTCATAAGTCAGAAAGGGAAAGACAAATACCATATGATATCACTTATATATGGAATCTAAAATATGACACAAATGAACTTATCTATGAAACAGAAACAGACTCACAGACATAGAGAACAGACTTGTGGTTGCCAAGAGGGAAGGGGGATGGGGAAGGGATGGATTGGGAGTTTGGGGTTAGCAGATGCAAACCATTATATATAGAATGGATAAACAACAAGGTCCTACTGTACAGCACAGGGAACTATATTCAATATCCTGTGATAAACCATAATGGAAAAGAATATGAAAAAGGATGTATATCTATGTATAACTGAATCACTTTGCTATACAGCAGAAATTAATACAACATTGTAAATCAACTACACTTCAATTTTAAATAAAGAAACACTAACTTCATATTCCTTCCTCTAAACTTCTGCTATTATTATTGTTGCGGTTTTAATTCGATCTTGTTTTTAACCCCCAAATACTGTATAATTATTACCATTTATATAGCAATCTTCATTTAGATTTTACCACATATTGATCATTCTTTGCCCTTTATTCCTTTTTATATCACTCTCACTTTGCTTGAAGTACATCCTTTAGAATTTCCTTTAGTATGAATTTGTAGTGCCAATCCCTTTTTTTTTTCCTGAAAATGTCTTTATTTGGCCCTCACTTTTGAAAGACAGTGAAAGATAACTAGGTTGGCAATTGTTTTCTTTCAATATGCTAAAGAGATCTTCCTACTGGCTTCTGAATATTACTGTTAAAAACCTAGTTATTAGTCTAACTACTGTACTTTTCTCCTCTGACTGCTTTCAGATCTCACATTGTCTTTGGTGTTCTGTAATTTCATTGTGATGTATCTTATGTATAGGTTTCTTTTTATTTATTCTGCTGAAATCCATAGTTTTGTTTGTGTATATTGTCATTCACCCATTTTCAAATATTTTCAACCACTAGCTCTTTTTTAAAAAATTTATTTATTTTATTTATTTATTATTTTTCGTGTGTTGGGTCTTCATTGCTGTGCACAGGCTTTCTCTAGTTGTGGCGAGCAGGGGTTACTCTTCGTTGCAGTGCATGGGCTTCTCATTGCAGTGGCTTCTCTTGTCGTGGCGCACGGGCTCTAGGCACAGGCTTCAGTAGTTGTGGCACGTGGGCTCAGTAGTTGTGGCTCACAGGCTCTAGAGCACAGGCTCAGTAGTTGTGGCGCAGGGGCTTAGTTGCTCCTTGGCATGTGGGATCTTCCCAGACCAGGGCTCGAACCCATGTCCCCTGCATTGGCAGGAGGATTCTTAACCACTGCACCACCAGGGGAGTCCCCAGCCATTAGCTCTTAATATGCTTTTTTGTGGTCTAATCTGCCTTCTTTGGGGACTCAAATTACACCTATGTTGGACTTCCTCACCTACTCTCTTACCTCTCCTATTTACTTTTTAAAAATTTATTCTGAATAATTTATTTTGAAATCTCTCAGAGTCACTGATTTTTCTCTTGAGCTGTGTCTAATCTGCAGTTAACTTGTCAACTGGGATTTAAGTTTTTCAATTTTTTAGTTCTAGACTTTCTATTTAATTCTTTTTCAAATATGCTATGTGATTTTTATAGTTTTCAGTTGTCTGCTAAATTTTTCAAGCTTTTTTGTTTTTTCTTTGAACAGAATAAAAGTTTGTGTCTGATTAAACCAGTATCTTGGGTCTCTAGGGTCTGTTCTTATATTTTTGTCTCGTTTTTTTTTTTCTTCCTTGTTTTTTTTTTTTCTTCATCTCTCATATGGGCCTGATGATCTTTTTTACATATTGGATAAATCACTGAAACAATTTGAAGCTTAGGTTGTTCTCTTTCTCCAGAAGAGTTTTAATTGTTTTTTTCCGGGTGCCTGGGAGCACTAACCATAAGAGAGGGCTTAATCTAATCTAATTTTCAGGCTTAATCTAATTTCAGGGCTTGAGATTTCCTTAAAAGATTTTCCTAAAGCTGGGCTCCAGACTCTCTGAAGGTTGATTTACTTCCAGTTAACCCTCACTTCTAGGGTGCAACCCTTTAAGATTCCAGCTCAAAGTAGCACGTGTTTTCCCTGGGGCCCCAATCTTGGTGGGCCACAGACTCTGTTGATTATTTGTTGCTGCATAACAGAAACCCAGAGACTCAGTGGCTTAAATTTAAAAGATGTATTATTTCTTATGACTCTGAGTATTGACTGGGCTTAGCTGGACAGTTCTTCTGCTGAAGCCACTTATGCAGCTCAGCTGGGGAGGGAATGTGCATGTATTCACTCATCTGGGAAGGCTGGAATGGCTTCAGCTCTCTCTTTCTCTTCATATGGTCTCCCACCATCCAGTAGTCTAGTCTTGACGTCTTTATCTGGCGACTGCATCCCAAGAGGACCAGAGAGGAGCTGCTGGTCCTCTTGAGGCATTGACCTGGACCTGACACAGTATCACTTAATGCCGCATTCTATTAGTCAAAGGAAGTCAGATTCTAAGGGAAAGCAAACAGACTCGCCTCCTTATGGAAGGAGCAACTGTATGTGCAGGAGTCATCATTGGTCATCTCTACACACAAACCTCAATTCCACACCTCTAAGCCATAGAGGCTTTCAGAGATGCAGCACAGCCTTCCATCTCTCCTGGATTTGTCCCTAGGGAAAAAGCTTTCCCAACTGCCAGACTCACTTCTCCGGATTCCTACCGTGTGATGCTGCCTGGGTTGTTTTCTCTGGGTTGTTATCTTGTAAGCTCTCTGGTGCTCTGAAGAATATGTTTTCTAGATCTTGTTCATCAGTTCACTTGTCTTTGGCAGGCAGTTCTAGACTACCTAGGCCACCATTACCATAAACTTCCTCTTCAATAGCCTGCTGAGAGTGATATGGTCCCCAAATCAGTTGGACACTTCTTAATAAGTTGTATGCAGAAGGGTTCTCGTGTCACTCCTTGGAATGTGGAGGTTCTTTTTTTGTTGTCTAATAGGTTGAAATAATGGGATCACCCAGACTCAGTTTGTTCACTGACTTCTCTTGGTCTTGCCTCATCTGTTTCGTTCACCATTCTTCTCAAATCTTCGTTCTGGGTTCAATTTCCTTTTTCCTGAAGTGCATACTTTAATCACAGTCTGTTACTAACACTTTCCATTTTTGTTTCTCTGAAAATATTTTCGTTTTATCCTCACTCTTGAATGGTAGTTTAATGGGGGGGTATAAAATTCCACAAGCTCTTCATGCCTTGCAGGGCCACCCGGACCTTGGCAAGCACATTGGGTGGTGGTGGAAGCTTCAGCAGGTGAGTTGAGGGGCTGACAGTGCAGGGCACACACTGGCCTGCTAGGGGCGGTGCTGGGGCCTGGAGGTCCCAGCAAAGAGTGAGGCCCAGGTGGACCAGGTGTGCACTCAGGTCCACCATGAGGTGGAGACTAGCCTGAGGTGGAATCTCCAGTGAGGTCCTGTGCCACCACTTCAGTGTCCCCAGATGGGGGCCTTGGTGCTGGCTGGGTAGAGGACCAGCCTGTGCCGTGGCCTTGGCCCTGCAAGATCCATGGGCGGAGAACAGGGGTGCTCAGCTGTTCCCACCAGTATGATATCTGGTCCTTATCAGTCAGCCCTTTAGCCTTCTAAGATCTTCAAAATGGCTGAAATGCAAAGGATGGTTTTTAAAAATATAATTGATTTTCTTAATCACATTCTGTGCTTGCAATGAGTAAATATTTGAGCTCTGAATTACCAAATCAGTGTCTTTTAAAGAAAGAAAAAAAGAAGAATTGAGCCTCAAACCAGTGGTTACTTATTTGAAAACTTTCTCCCTGTCTGGCACACTCACGCTTTGACACTTTGTTTCCTGGCAGGGGAGGCACACTAGGACACTGCTGTATAGATGAGATAATATGCAGAACCTGCTCTGAGAGTTATAATTAATGTTTTCACTGGACAATTTAGCTGACAAGTAAGCTCAGAATACTATGAAGCCTCATATATTTTAAAGCTTATCTGCAGCCCTGAACTGCAGCTGTGGCCCTTTCTGTATCACTCTAAATATAGCTGTGACCTCCCTAGGAATGCCTTGAGAAGGGGCCTGCATCGCTGGGGTATTAATTGTGTATCCAGACCCTAGAACTCAGCTCTGCCAGTTTTGTAAATGTTAGTTTTAGTAGACATTTGCATCAGTAAATTGAGCACAAATAAAGTGATTTTACATTTGTCTGAATGAATTTTATTTTAAAGCTGTGTTAACTAGCTGTTAGCACATCTATAGCACATCTACTTTTTTAACTTCTCTCCCAAGAATTCTGTTAAGAGGAAAGGCAAAATCAGCACAATGAGAAACAACACCGAGTTTTGCAGGCCTCTCACTGTTGTGGCCTCTCCCATTGCAGAGCACAGGCTCCGGACGCACAGGCTCAGTGGCCATGGCTCACGGGCCTAGCCGCTCCAAGGCATGTGGGATCTTCCCGGACCGGGGCACGAACCCGTGTCCCCTGCATCGGCAGGCAGACTCTCAACCACTGTGCCACCAGGGAAGCCCTGCAAGTGTATTTTAAAAGGTGTTTAGCAGACCCCTCTATTCAGTCTGACCTCTCGAATATTTTAAAGGTAGCATCAGCACTGGAACAGAAAACCTATCAAGCCTAAGTCCTTTTTTTTAAGTAGGTTTTTTAAAAAATTAATTAATTAATTTATTTTTGGCTGCATTGGGTCTCTGTTGCTGCGCGACGGCTTTCTCTAGTTGCGGTGAGCAGGGTCTACTCTTTGTTCCGGTGTGTGAATTTCTTATTGCCGTGGCTTCTCTTGCTGCGGAGCACGGGCTCTAAGCGCGTGGGCTTCAGTAGTTGTGGTGCATGGGCTCAGCAGTTGTGCCTCACGGGCTCTAAAGCACAGGCTCTGTAGTTGTGGCGCACAGACCTAGCTGCTCCGCAGCATGGGGGATCTTCCCAGACCAGGGTTCGAACCCGTGTCATTGGCAGGCAGATTCTTAACCACTGCGACACCAGGGAAGTCCCCTAAGTCCTTTTTTAAATCCTGGTTTTTGATAGTGGTGTATGGGGAACTCTTTTCTGAAAGGTTTTACCTTTTGCAATTTTAGGAAGGATTATCTTTTCAGCTTGTTTTAAAAAGCTGCAGTTTGTGTTGATTTGTGGCTTCTCTACTTCATCAGCTATACCGGCCGGCCACACGCTTCCAAATAAAATAAACCCAAAACCAACCTCAGAACCGTATTTTGATCTGTAACTAAATAACTTTCTCAAGGGGAGTTCTATTAATATTCCATATAACATTTAAATAAGGTGATGGCTTTTATCTTACTACCCACCTCAAAAATAAAAACAAAACCAAAAACCTCAATTCTCAACCCGAGGCAGGGCGGGCTCTGGGGCGCGGTCGGCGTCCCCTCCCTCTGAGGTGTCGGACTGTGTTTTGAAGCCTTGGAATCCAAAAAGCGCACCGCCCTGCTCCTACGCGGGATGGGCCTCCCCACCCCTCCCCTCCCCGGCGGTGTCACCTTACACCTTGAGCAAGGACGTCCTCCTCTGGACACGCCCCTCCCTCCAAGTCACCAAGGAGGTACCGAAGTCGCTGCCCTGAGAGGCTCCTTCCCCGCCACCCGAATGCGTCTTCGTCCCAGAGATGGCCCCTCCGCCGCCGCAGCACAAACACCTAGTGGGGGCCGGCGTCGGGGGCCCTTCGTGGCCCGGCCCGTCCCCTGCCTCCCGGCCCACGGCAGCCCAGACATCCCGCGTCCCGGCCTCTCTGCGTAACACACCGCGAACCCGCCACAGACACCAACTTTCCATAAAAGCTGATTCTACGCAGCCCCGCCCCCGCGCAGGCGCAGGCGCATTGGCGGCCGGGCGGGAGGCGCGGCCAGGCCGGCGGGAGGCGCAGTCAGCCAGCCGGGCCACGGGACCCGCCTCCGCCCGCTGGAATGCGCAGCCCCTCCTCGCCCCGCCCACGGCTGCCAACCCGGGTGCGAGGTCTCCCCTGCGGCCTGCGGTCCTCCCTGGAATGCGGGCGGGCCTCACTAACTAGCCGAGTGTGACTTCACAACACGCATGTGTAACAGGACGTCTGAGAGTTCGCGCTCCGGTGTCCGCACCCCAGGAAGCCCTGACCTCCTGTGCTGTGGTTCAAGGAAAGTGCTAGAGGCCCGTCCGGGGATTCACTGCCTGCACAGATGGAATCTGGAGAGATATCCCCCTGTGGGCTTCCTCAGCGCCCCAGTGCCTGCCCTCCCCAAGATACCTTAAGACGGCTCCGGGGCCTTCATGCCTTTGGAACTGAGTGTCTGTCCCCATTTCACCTGAAACCACCGTTGACTAGTTGTACCCACACTGCCCACGCAGCCCCCTCCCCCGACAGGGCAGGGCAGGGTAGGCCTTTCCGAGGGAGCCCCAGGAGCCCTTTCTGCCGCAGCTGATACCTGGGCTTCTGCTTGCGGAGCCCAGTCAGAGTCCCCAGACCCAGATCCCGGGGAGACCCTGCTCTTTCCCGCGCCAGTCAGAAGTCCGGACCCAGTGGGGTTAAACCCAAAAGTCTGGTTTTGTTAAAAAAAGAAAAAGAGAAATCTGGAAGTGGGTCGTGCAGCTGCTCGAGGCCGCGTTGGGGGAATTGCTACAGCCGCGTGTCCGCACTTCCTCCGTCTCAGATCTGCATGGGAATTGGAGTCCGCCAACTGCATGATATTCCAGGAGCTTTGGAAGTGAGAAAGGGCGTGGAGGCCATGCCCCTGCTGCTCTTTGCTCTTTTCTGCCGACGAGCAAGGTCGTGAAGCGATGAGGACTCTCTGAGCATGTTCCCGTGTCTCCTCCGAGCTGCCCGGGTGCTGGCAGGCGGGGACAGCAGTGAGAGTAGCAGCAGAAGCATCTCTATTTTGGCGCCAGAACCTGGAATGGTAGCTCTGGATGTTTTGCAAACTCGTGACTCTAGAGGCAGGTCCAGAGCGCGGAAGCCCCACCCCCACCCCAGGCAGTTTTTGTTACTCTGGAAGTGTTCCAGAGGGCGGAAGCCCCACCCCCACCCCAGGCAGTTTTTGTTACTCTGGAAGTATTCCCAGAGCACGGAAGCCCCGCCCCCACCCCAGGAAGTTTTTGTTACTCTGGAAGTGTTCTTAGATCGCGGAAGCCCCACCCCCACCCCAGGCAGTTTTTGTTACTCTGGAAGTGTTCCCAGAGGCCAAGCCCAGACCTTGTTCCTCCAGCTCTTCCTGATCAAGTTTAGTAAGTCAGCCTTGCTTAGATTACCTCCCGTGGTTCTGCTCCCCGCACCCTGACTGCCCCAGGTTTTGCTGCTAGAAATAATGTGGCCTTACCACCTGTGGTAACAGGTGAGGTGTGGGTGATGTCACTGCCCTCCAGCTAAAGACCAGAGGAGCACACCTGTCACTGAACAAGTTGACTTTACTCCGGGGACTTCCCCGGTGGTCCAGTGGCTAGGACTCCATGCTTCCCCTGCAGGGGGCACGGATTTGATCCCTAGTGGGGGAACTAAGATCCCGCAAGCCGCGGACGGTGGCAAAAAAAAGTTGACTTCACTCCGCACTGCTGACCACACACCTGGGAGTCATGGGGTGTCTCAGTAAGAAGATGGTAGAAGGCACTTGGTTACAGGCTTGTGTAAGGTGGTTTTGGTGAAAGTTTAATAGGAAGCAGGGCTTTGCTCTGGATTAGACGCTGTCAGGTAGTGGGGGAAATTAAATGCTTGACTATCATAGTAACTCATCTATAAGGAGGGAAGGCTGCACTTGGTAAAGAAGCATTCATCACTCATAGTAGATAAGAGAGGGGGAATGTTTGGTCATTTTTCGTGGTTTTGAAACATTTTTTTCTGTGTTTAGACCTGATTACAGGGTGCTCTTGTTTTTGTCTCGATCCATCTAGGTCATGCTCTGTGAACTTGTTTACGTTCAACAGGAGAACGCCATGGCGTAGCTGTGAGCGCCAGGCCAGCTCCCAGATGGCAGGGGCTGCTTCTCCCTTGGTGTAAGTATGCATCTAGGTGGGCTGGGAAGCCAGTGAGCCCTGTGCTTCCACGGCAAAACATTTGGTAAAACTGTTGTGCCTTTGAAGGTAGACCACGTACCTAAAGAGTCTGTCGAAATGTGCTGATAGGCTGTGTCTCCTCACCCACAAGCCACACCTATGGCCTCACAGGGAGGTCCTTATGACCAGTAGATTGAGGAGGAAAAACCTTGATCCTGGTTTACAGATGGTCCAGGAGTGGATGGCTGCGGCTCTACAGTCCCACTCAGAGGTGGCCCTAAAGGAGAGTGATGGGGCTTCCTTGGTGGCACAGTGGTTAAGAATCCGCCTGCCAATGCAGGGGACACGGGTTCGAGCCCTGGTCCGGGAAGATCCCACATGCCGCGGAGCGGCTAAGCCCGTGTGCCACAACTACTGAGCCTGTGCTCTAGAGCCCGCAAACCACAACTACTGAGCCCACGTGCCACAACTACTGAAGCCCGTGTGCCTAGAGCCCGTGCTCCACAACAAGAGAAGCCACCACGATGAGAAGCCTGCGTACTGCAATGAAGAGTAGCCCCCGCTCGCCGCAACTAGAGAAAGCCCGCCCCCAGCAACAAAGACCCAACACAGCCAAAAATAAATAAATAAAATAAAATAAAAAAGAGTGATGAAGGAAAATCTTCCCAGTGGTCTCCATTTCAAGCATCCCTTTGGGTCGTTGTCCACGTTGCCTGGACTGAAAGATGGCTAGGAGTATGGCTCTACATTTGCTCGTGGACAGTTGCTAATGGCTTGGCTGGATCATCAGAGATTTGGAAAAAACAAGACTGGAAGATCGGGGGAGGGTGAGAGGGAGAGGCAAGAGGGAGGAAATATGGGGATATATGTATATGTATAGCCGATTCACTTTGTTATAAAGCAGAAACTAACGCACCATTGTAAAGCAATTATACTCCAATAAAGATGTTAAAAAAAAATCGGTGAAGAGGTGATCTGGGGAGGAGACATGAGGATGGACCTCTCTGTATAGGCATAAACTGTGAAGAAAATTTACCATATGTGAATACCCACCCAAAGGCACCTACTGCAGAGGAGGCTCACAAGAATCAGCTGGGCAAGGGACTTCCCTTGTGGTCCAGTGGTTAAGACTCTGTGCTTCCACTGCAGGGGGTGCAGGTTCGACCCCTGGCGGGGACCTAAGATCCCACATGCCATGCAGCATGGCCAAAAGATTAAAAAATTAGATAAATCACTTGAGCAAGACAGTCCATCCTGTGCATAGCAGTTCAGCCTCTTCAGCCAGCCATCCAAGTGCTCGTTCAATGGGCCCATGTACAAAACAGCCAAGGAGGCAGGGACAGGGGCTATGAAGGGGCTCAACATCATGGACTTTGCCTCACCAAGTCTGATTTGGCTGCCATCACTGCTGAGTAACAGCAGAGACTAATACTGAGCCCCTAATATGGTGTCATTTCCCAAGGGACCAACTAGTCACTTGGTGAAAAGTCAATTACACTAGATCTCTTCCACTGTGGAAGGAGCAGCAATTTGCCCTCACTGGGTAGACATTTATTCTGGATATAGATTTGCCTTCACTGCCCGTGATGCTTCTGCCAGCCCCACCGTCCACAGATTTACGGTACGCCTTATGGACCTTCATGCTATCCCACAGAACATTTCTTTGATCAAGGGATTAATTTTACAGCAACAAAAAATGAAATAATAGGCTATGCCCATGGAATTCCCCCACTCGTGTCAAATGGAGGAAAGGAACAGAAAAAAAAAATTTTTTACAAAATAATAATAAAATTTAAAACTGAGCTGTTTAAATGTTGCTGTTTTTACCTGTCTGTTCTTGTCCAAAAGTGGGACATTCCCGAGGAGAAGAGGAAGGTTCCACTTGTTTCCTTAAATCGCCAAAAGCCTCAGCCCAGAATTCAGCACCCGCTACCCGCCGAATTCTTGCAACGTTACTTCCCAGTTGGTTGATGCCAAGGCAAAAAGACATCCTTTTAATGGTTAGGGAAGATCAGCTGCTTAAATGATTTCATGTCAGTGTTGTATTTATGGGTTTACAATAAAATGACCTTTAGAAAAAAAAAAAGACTTGTACCATGAAGACAACAATAAATTGCTGAAAAAATTAAAGACACAAATAAATGGAAACATTCCATGTTCATGGATTGGAAGACCTCATACTGTTAACATGTCAATACTACACAAAACAATCTATAGATTCAATTCAATCCCTATGAAAATTTCAATGGCGTTTTTTCAGAAATAGCAAAAAACATCCTCAAATTCACATGGAGTGTCAAGAGATTCCAAAGAGCCAAAGCAACCTTGAAAAAGAACACAGCTGGAAGGCACGTTTCCTGATGTCAAAACTGCTGCAATGCTCTGGTGCCCAGACGAGTGTAATGCTGGCATGAAGACAAACACAGACCAGCAAGCAGGATAGACCCACCCCGCGTTTCTGTAGGTCAGAGTCTTCGCAGCCTCGGATTCGGCAGTGATTTCTTGGCACGGGCAACAAAAGAAAAACTGAACAATGGATTTCATGAAAAATGTAAAATTTTGTGCATCAAAACACATTATCCAGGGACTTCCCTGGTGGCGCAGTGGTGAAGAATCCGCCTGCCAGTGCAGGGGACACGGGTTCGCGCCCAGGTCCAGGAAGATCCCACATGCCAAGGAGCAACTAAGCCCCTGAGCCACAACTACTGAGCCTGTGCTCTAGAGCCCGCGAGCCACAACTACTGAATCCCGCACGCCTAGAGCCTGTGCTCTGCAACAAGAGAAGCCACCGCAATGAGAAGCCTGCGTACCGCAACGAAGAGTAGCCCCAGCTCGCCGCAACTAGAGAAAGCCCGCGCCCAGCAACGAAGACCCAACGCAGCCAAAATAAATAAATAAATTTATTTTTTAAAAAGACATTATCAAGAGAGTAAAAAGGCAGCCCACAGAATGGGAAATAAATTTGCAAATCACATACCTCATGAGAGATTAACATCCAGAATTTAACGAGAATTCCTGAAATTTAACAACAAAAATACAATCTGATTAAAAAAATGGCCAAAGAATTTGAACAGACATTTCTCCAAAGAAGAAATACAAATAGTGAGCACATGAAAAGAAGCTCAACATCACTAATCTTTAGGGAAATGCAAATCAAAACTACAATGAGATATCACCTCACACCCATGAGAATGACTTCTATGGGGAAAAAAAAAAGACAATTACAAGTGGCCCTGAGGATGTGGAATAATTGGAGCACGTGTGCGCTGCTGGCGTTGCTGAGGATGGACTGCTATGGAAAGCAGGATTGTGAGCCCTAAAAACTTCAGCCTAGATTTACCACAGGGTCCAGCAAGTCCACCTCTGAGTATATATCCAAAAGAATTGAAAGCAGAAGAGAAGATTTGCACACCCATGTTCTTAGCAGCACTGTTCACAATAGCCAAAAGGTGGAAGCAGCCCGAGTGTCCACTGATGGATGAATGAATAAATAAAATGTGGTCTGTACATACACATGTATATGTGTACATAATACAATGGAATGTTACTCAGCCTTAAAGAGAAAGAAAATTCTGACATAAGCTCCAACATTATGATCCTTGAGGATATCACTCCAAGTGAAATAAGACAGTCACAAAAAGACAAATACTGTTTGACTCCACTTCTTTGGGTACCAGAGTAGTCAAATTCACAGAGGCAGAAAGTGGGATGGTGGGTGCTATAGGCACAGGAGGGGGAAGTGGCAAAGAGCAAGTTGTTGATTAATGGATCCAGAGTTCCAGTTTACAAATGAGAAAGTTCTGGGGATTGGTTGCACAACAACATGAATATACTTAACACTACAAAACAGCACACTTAAAAATGGTTAAAATGGCAAAATTTGTGTTGTGTGTACTTTATCACAATTTAAAAATCAACTATGGCCTCATGATGGGTTACAGAAACAATGCCTATGGCAGCCATGAAAATGTTCTTCCTTTCATGTTATGTGGCTGTGTGTGCATATCACTGAGAGCTTCTTTCTCTCCTTCTTCCCATTATTTTATAGAAGGGTTGCAAGTGCTGGTGAACCTTAAATTTTAGTCTTTCGGTAACAGCATATTCATATGGGACTGGGCCTGAATTTATGGAGTCATTAACGCCGTCCAGAGATGGAGATTGTAACTGTGTCCCAGTGATGGATGCAATGACTCTTGGGACTCTGTGTCCCCCGTATGATGGATGCAATGACTCTTGGGACTTTGTGTCCCCCGTGTGATGGATGCAATGACTCTTGGGACTTTGTGTCCCCCGTGGTTTGGGATGAGGGGGAGAGCATTTTCAATTTAGAGTAAATAGTTACATCTTGTTCAGTAGAAGCATCAGGTTGTTTCTGTTGTCGTGTGTGTAGGAGTGTATGTATGGGTGCTTAGCAGTCAAAGAGGGGCACTGCTATTATTCTCTCTCCTTCAAACCCACGCTTCTACACTCTGCTTTCTGATGCTAAGGCAGGGTCTCTGCAAACACATTTCTCCTTTGCCAACTAGCTGCCTGTTAGCATCTCACCAAAGTAGGTAATGGATGTCGATGGGAAAGCTGCAGGAGGGAAAATGCACTCATTCCTCTCCGTCTGCCAGAGAAATGGTGCTTCACCGTGAGAGTAGCAGGTGATTTCAAGAGCAGCAGTGGATTCCGGTTTGCAGTTTTCCCACATTTCTAGAACGAGCCTTGCTGCATTCCTCCTCTGGAATACCAGCACCAGCGCCCTGGTGCCCTCTCCTCAGAGATGTTGGATCTCAGCTCTTTGAGGTCCCTCCATCCAGCTGCTGAGGCACCAGCACAAATCAGGCATGGCCCTTCCTCAGAGGTCTGGCTCTCAGTTCCTACAGGATCCCTTCTCTAAGCTTCTAAATTTTAATAATCTCAGCCTCTTACCTTTGTTCCCCCAGCACTAGGCATGGTCGCTGCTTCCTGAAATACCAGCTCTGAGATAAATTATTGTCGCCTTTTTGCTTTTTCAGTTTTCTGATACCTGGTGAATAATTCTTTATGTTGAATTCTCTCTGTTGAAATAATTAGTCTAGTTTCCTTCTTCTGAATTGACTGGTACATGTAGTAAAGGAAGCAGTTAGAAAAAAACGAGTAAGTGGCGTGTGTTGGCTGCTTCAGGCTAACTCTAGCAAAGTTATAAGAAAGAAAAACTTGAGGCATAAGTTAGCTAGACTGGAAGCAAACCAAGGAGAATAAAGATCTGACTTATTTACGCCACCATTGCCATGAAGGACTGCAGAGGCGCTGCCCGGATTCTCCTTCAACAGGCTTGTTGCCTCAGCTGCTGGGAGGGCTGTTGATTGACAGACTTCAGCTGTCAATCAAGGACTACCTCAGCATATAGAGCAGGCCTGCTCAATATCACACATCCAGTGACTGACCTGATGGGGGAGTATAAACACCTGGCCATTCTTACCCAACTCAGAACACCTGAAGAGCCATTCTAGTTCGGAGACCCCTGTGGGGTTGGCTGGGGCCACTATCATGGTTGCATTGCTCAACTTCTCCCTCTGCCCTCCTACTTCCCTTCCCTTCCTTCCATACGTGTCCTTCCCAAAAGCATCTCTTAATGAGCGTCCTGCATTCTAAACTCATCTTAGAATCTCTTCTGAGAACGTATCGACTTTTTCTTTTGTGAATTTTGGAGTAAACCAAAGATAGAGAAGGAACTAGAGAAAGAACTGGAGCTAGAGAGAGGGCATAAATAAACAATACTAGGAACAAAGCAGAGAATGTAACCAGAGATGCTACGGTTACTCAAAATCTTGTAAGAGGTTATGAACAATTTTATGCCAATACATCTGAAAAGACATAGGATGTATAGATTCCCGGAAAAATACAAACTGGGAAACTAAATTAAGAAGAAAATGTAAAACCTGTAACAATGAAATACATTAGAAATCTTTTCAAAATAATGGATTTACAAGCAATACCTGCCAAATATTGAAAGAACAGATCATTTCAATCTCACACAGAACCTACAGAGACGAGAAAAAGAGGGAACAGTCCCCCGCTACATTTTTGTGTATGTTAACATAATATTGATACCAAATGCAAACAACGGCAGTATAAGAAAACTATAGGCAAGTCTCATTCGTAAACACAGAGGCAAAAATATGAAGCAAAATCTTAGGAAAACCGACTTATCAAATGTATCAAATTTATAGCAACTAACAGCCAGTTGGAGTTTATCTCAGGAGTGCAACGTTGCTTTAACGTCATAAAACGGATTAGTAACCATCCATGTTTGATGTGCTTAAAGTTGACCATCTTGTCACCTAATCAAGTCTAGTGAGGATGAGGCTCCTCTGGTGTAGTTCCTTAAGTAAACAGCTGCTCAAATATAGTTTTTCTTGGCCTGTGGATCCATGCAACTAAGAGAAAGGTTATCCGCCTCTCCCCTGCCACACATAGCCCGCGTGTACAATGGCGCAACTGGCATAGGAGAGCTGCTGTAGACATTCCTGTTCAAAAAGGGGGGCAGATGGGAAACACAAAAGAGTCACCAGGGCTTCCCTGGTGGCGCAGTGGTTGAGAGTCCGCCTGCCAACGCAGGGGACACGGGTTTGAGCCCTGGTCTGGGAAGATCCCACATGCCGCGGAGCAACTAAGCCTGTGCGCCACGACTACTGAGCCTGCGCTCGAGAGCCCACAACTACTGAGCCCATGTGCCACAGCTACTGAAGCCTGTGTCCCTAGAGCCCATGCTCCACAACAAGAGAAGCCACCACAATGAGAAGCCCGCTCACCGCAACAGAGTAGCCTCCGCTCACTGCAACTAGAGAAAGCCCGCGTGCAGCAACAAAGACCCAACGCGGCCAAAGATAATAAATAAATAAATAAGTAAATGATAAATAAATAAAGCCCATTAAAAAAACCAAAAACAATGGGCACCTTTGGGGCTCTCCATTAACTACAGATTTGGCACACAGCTGCTAAGCTTTCTGCCATTACGTAACGGGAAGCCCTGTTGTTCACCTCCTTCTGAACCCTCACTGACAGCATCCTCCAAGTCCAGCTTTCCACTGATGGTCTGTCCATGGTTATGTAGCATTTATCTAACAGTCCTCAGAATCCTTCTGGCCTCTGCCCACAGCCTGGTTCCAAAGCCAGTCCTGCACTTTTAGGTATTTGTGTGACAGCACCCCATTTCCAGTTACCAAAAAGCTATATTAGTTCTCTATTGCTGCATAACACATTACCTTAAAACGCAGTGGTGACAACAGTGAACATTTATCATCCCAGTTTCTGTGGCTCAGCTGTGTCCTCTGCTCAAGGTCTCCCCCAGGCCGCAGCAAAGGGTCAGCTGGAGTGGCTGTCATCTCAAGGCTCAACTGGGAAAACATCCCCCTCCCGAGCTCCCTCATGAGTCTGTTGGTGGGTGTCAGATCCTCTCTGGCTGCGGGCTGGAGACATCAGTTCCTTGCTACAAGGCGCTCTCCACTGAGCTAGTCACAACGGGCCAGCTTGCTTTTCCCGGAACAAGGGCTCTGAGAAAGAGACAGAGTGGGTGAGCAAGATAGAAATCAGTGTTTCTGGAACATAATCTTTTTTTTTTTAGAGTTTTTAAAAAACTTTTACTTTACCTATCATATTTAATATTTCCAAGACTAAAAAATATAGAATGCTTCACAAATTTGTGTGTCATCCTTGTGCAGGGGTGGAACATAATCTTGGAAATGACACCCCATCACTCTTGTTATGTTATATTCCTTAGAAGAGAGTCACTAGGTCCTGCCCAGACTCAAGGGGAGGGAACCACACAAAGGCATGAGTACCAGGAGGCGGGGATCACTGGGGGTGTCTCAGAGGCCAAGAACCAAGAAGAAAAGGACAGATCACACAAGTTTAAAAGCGGGCAAAAAGAGCGGGCATTTCACAGAAGAGGAACTCAAATGTCATTTAAAAACCTCCAGGGGCTTCCCTGGTGGTGCAGTGGTTAAGAATCTGCCTGCCAATGCAGGGGACACAGGTTCGAGCCCTGGTCCAGGAAGATCCCACATGCCATGGAGCAACTAAGCCCGTGTGTCACAACTACTGAGCCTGCGCACCTAGAGCTCGTGCTCCGCAACAAGAGAAGCCACCACAGTGAGAAGCCCGCGCACCGCCTGCTCGCCGCAACTAGAGAAAGCCCGTGCGCAGCAACGAAGACCCAACGCAACCAAAAATAAATAAATAAATTAAAAAAAAAAGAAATTAAAATAAATAAATAAAAATAAAAACCTCCAAAAGAACTCTCAGCGTCACCAGTTCCCTGGTGGTCCAGTGGTTAGGACTTGGCGCTTTCCCTGCCATGGCCTGGGTTCGATCCCTGGTCAGGGAACGGAGATCCCGCAAAGCACGTGGCAAGGCCAAAAAAAAAAATTCTCAGCATCACCAGCACTCTGAATAGTACAAACTGAACCATAACACACTAGCAAGAAAAAGATCTGTCCGTGCCCTGAGTTGCAGGGCATTTGGAGAATCAGAAGCAGTCACCCTGACTGTGGGCAAGTGAATGTTCCTCACTCTTTGGAAACCAGTTTCACATTCCCCAGTGCTAAACAAAGGGCTTGTGATTTGAACACCATTTTCGAGCTATCAGGTTGGCTGCCACAGTTTCATGGGTCCCTCCACCTGGGCACAGTGCTTCCGGGTAACATGGTACCCTGACAAGTGGTCATATCGGCCACTTGCAAATTCACTGTAGGGTTATTTAGGTCTCAGTTGAGGCCAGAGGGACTGCAGGAAACTTGTAAATAACATGCATAAGTTAGAAATTAGAAATGCAGGAAGAGAAAGAAAATTAGTGCCTGGGTCTTTAATTTTATCTGTGTGTGTGTGTGTGTGTGTGTGTGTGTGTGTGTGTGAGAGAGAGAGCATATTACACCCAGAAGGCTGCTTCATACATATTCCTGAGGTCACAAGAGCGGATCACCTGAGCCTGACCATTCCTGTGTTGACCAGTCAGTCAGGAACACCCCTGGGCTCTAAGCCGACGCTTGGATCTGAGTGGTAGTCTGAGATGGTTCTAGTAATTTAAAGGAAGAAATAGCTATTTATGTATTTTTTCCCGGATCAGGCCTGATATCCAGAGGGCCTGGGATCCAGGGACACAGAACCTCCCCGGAGGCCTCAGCATAGGCAGGTAGAGTCAGAAAGGCAGGGCAGGCAGGGCGAGGGGAGTCGCCAGCTGGCAGTCCTGGGGCCCCAGCTCTCAGGGCTGGGAAGGGGTTGCTGTTCACCCGCCCACCCCAGCCCCACACCCTGCTTTCTCTGCACCGCCCACACCCAGTCAGGGAACAGTCTTGGCTCTATAACCTCTGCTTCTGCAGGAGGAGGGGGCAGCTTTGGACGAAGCTGAGGCCAGGAGATGCTTCCTGCCTACCACCCCACCGCCCCCTCCCCTCCTCCCTGTGTTTGAACCGTCCCCTTGGAGAAATGATGGTTCGGAAAAGGGTGTGAGGTAATGCTGCCAGGAGGAGTGACCCCAGGAGACAGAGGGTCAGAGAGTAGTGACTTAGCTGGGTTTCAAGGCTTCAAAAGTAAGCACCCCAACTGCCCCAGCCCCCACCATCCAGGGGAAAGAGAAAGGGATCAAAGACAGGGGAGGTCCCAGCCTAGCCCTCTCCTGTGGGGCGAACTGGCTCTCAGGCACTGTTAGGTTCTAAAATATATTTTTTGTGTTAAAATCCATCCTTCTAGTCAAACATCATATACAATATAAATAAAACTCCCAGAGCCTTGTATAACCATCACTTTATAGATAACTTTCCTTTAACAAAATGATTTCAGATCGCAGGCACGGAGCTTTCCTTTTTATTATTTTTAGAAGTTTGCTCAAATGGCTAAGTTAGGTTCGTAAATTTGAAAATTTTGTTGCAACGGCTGAGGTAAAATTGTTAACTTGTGCAAATAAACACAAGTAACTCATATCAAAGACCAGTTTTTAAAATTATAAAACAATAATTTTTTAAACCAGTACAAGAAAAGTCTCTTCTATCGTTACGTGAAAACTATACAAAAAGATTCTTCACGTTTTGCTTCTACTTCAGCACCCCTGTCACTGTTAAGCTAGGCAGGTATTCAGACAACGTATCCGACTCCGGCAAGTGACAGGGAAAATAACACCAGCCGCAGAAAGCACTTCTGCAAAAACGCAAAAAGATGTGGTGCCGCTTCCACCCTAGCAACTAACTTGTCCGGGAAAATAACTGAAAAGCAAAGGTATGGTGTACGGAGACTTTAGGAATTGTAGCTTTAGGTTCTAGAAAGACAAATATTAAAAACTATCAACTTCTAGAGTCATTTTATTTTCACTTAATTTACAGATGCAGAAATCGACTAGATGTCAATTACAAAACCGAAGGCAGAGCTGAACCGTCTTTGCCTGAGTACACAGTTGATTTTTCCCCTCCCAGGGTATACAACATCCCTTTCAAACCAATGCTATGTATGTCATAACTATATTTAGAAATACGCAGAGAGGAAAATATTACTGCTGCAATTCAAGGCTGTAAATGAGAGGGGAACACATGAAAGCCTCATGGATTGGAAAGCTTCGATTTAGGTCATGTTCCTCAATCAATGTCAAATGTCAGATGACATTTGAAGGTGTTAATTATGACCAAAAAGAAAAAAAAAAAAAGAATCCTGCAACAAACCCCACTCGAAGAAAAGGGTAATACTCTCTCCATACAAGAAAAGAAAATCGATTTTTAATTTCTTCTTCCAGCACTGTCAGAGGTAAAGTTCTCAACAAAATATTTAAGAAGCTCTGGACAGTCTGAAGCACCGATCTGAGTCAATATATAGAAGCAACCACTTGTTTACAGCTGGATAACTTTCTTCAAAAAGGCAGAAGAGTAAAGTGAGCTTCAGAAATCAAGAAAAGCGATGAATACAGGAATCATGAACCGTTTGCACATCAGCCGATGAACCTTTCCGATGGCCACGTCTCCTGCGCGTTGGTGGGGACGGCCGGAACCTCTTCCTCGGGCGGGGCCAGGGCCTCCATCTCGCGCACCACCTGCGTGAACACCTGGTCTACCATGAGTTTGCTCTTGGCCGTGACCTCCAGGAACGGGCACCGCCACTCGCGGGCCAGCGCGCGGCCCCGCGCCGTCAGCACCTGGCGCTGGGCGTCCAGGTCGGCCTTGGTGCCCACGAGAACCAGCGGCACGGCCTTGGACCCCCGCAGCCGGCCCATGCGCTCCCGCAGCGGCCGCACCGCCTCGAACGAGGCCTCGCTGCACACGCTGTAGAGCACCACGAAGCCGTCGCTGTTCTTGATGTACAGGTCCTTGAGGGTGACCAGGTGCTCGGCGCCCACCGTGTCCACGATCTCCAGCAGGGCGGGCGCCGCGTTCACCTCGATCACCTTGCTGAAGAGCTCCTCCACCGACGGCTCACACTGCTCGGGGAAGCTGCCGCAGGCGAACTGCGTGGCGAGCGCCGTCTTGCCCACGGCCACGCTGCCGAGCAGCACCACCCGGTAGCCCTTGGCGGGTCGCGGCCCCAGGCCCGCCATGGCCCAGGCGCGGCTGGCTGGACGCGCAGCCGGAGGAATGGCGCGCGGAGGCTGGGGCCCGGCCGCCGGGGCCGCGGGGGCGTGGAGGCAGGGCCGGGGAGGGAGAAGCAGGGGGGAGAGGGGCGGGGACGAAATCAGAGGGGAGGGGACCCCGGGGGCCTGGCGCTCTGGCTCTGGCGTCGGGGCCGCGGTGGGCTTCCTCCGTCGCGCCCAGACCTGCCCCCGCCCGGCCCCGATCTGCTCCCTGCGGCTCAGAGGTCACCCGCCCCGCCTCCGGGACGGGGCCCCCCGCCCCCCGCCCCCTTCTCCGGCCCCTGGTTCCCGCGCAGCGTCTGCCCCGCCCCCGGCCCGGGCGGTCTGGCGCCGGCCACCCCCCACCAGCTCCACGTCCCGGCCTCCCTCTCCGGTCGGTCCCGAGCTGCCGGCCGCGCTCCGCCCAGTACCCCGTCGGCCTGCCGGCTGGGGCCCCTCCCTCAGTCCCCGCTCCTTGCCACCCGTTCCTAGGAGAGCCCGCTCCGCCCGCGGGACCAGAAGGTAACCTGATCCCTTCCACGTCAGCCGGGAAATACCAGCATTTCTCCACCATTTCAGATCCAGTCTCGTGGCCGGAAGCCAGACTGGCCTCGCTCAAGGTCAGGCCTGGTGGGGCTGCGCCGCTGGGGCACCTCTCCTGGCCGGGAGGACCCCACGGAAGGGGGGACCGGTGAGGGAGCTTCAACCGAGGGCCCCACGTTGCTCGCTCCTGGCACCCATTCTGTGCCCCTCGTGCCCCTGCCTTCACTCTGGCCCCCGCCAGCGCCCTCTTCTCACTGAGCAGAGCCCAGGGGAACTTTATAAAATGTAAATCACGTTTCACTCCCCCACTTAAACCCTCCCTGGCTTTCTATTGGGCCCTCCTGATCTAAGAGTAGAAGTGACCGCATAACTCCAACCCAAGCCTGACAATGAAAGCATGAACCCATTCACCCAGCGGCAGGCAAAAACCGAAAAACCCGGGGAAACGGGGCTTATCACCCTGCTTATAAAGGGGCTCCCCCAGGTCTGACTCCCGTGCCCCAGTCTCTCTCAAGCTTCCATTCTCCAGCTGCACAGCCTTCTTGCTATTCCTTGATGTCGGAGCGGAAAGGCTGTGTAGGGACAGAGGGGGCCGGACAGAAATTCTGGGATCGGCTACCTGAGTAAACTCCGCCCACTGTCTGTTTCAGGCACTAACAGGTGCCTTAGGACTTCAGGGGCCCTGCAGGCCTGGGTTGGAAGTGGAGATGAGATATCCACACTGTCCCTGTCCCTAGGCTTGGGGTACCACTGAATCTCCCTCATTCCGGTGCAGCCCTGAGGGAGCAGGGCCGCAAAACTGACCGAGCTGGAATTTCCTGGCTCCCTGGCAGCACAGACTCAGAGATAAAGGTTAAGTGACAATAGGACACCCTGCACCTCGGTGTCTGTGGTCAGCTACAGAATGTGCTTTTCTATAAACAGTGCATGGAACATCCTTAACGTATAGTGTTAATTATATACTTAATACAACAGACAACTTGATTTCTAAATTGAGAAATCGTACAAGACTTATTCTCTGACTGCAAAGTAACAAAACTAAGAATCAATTTTTAGAAAAGGATAAACTGCAAACATTTTCTGGAGAAATGCAAGTTCCATATAGGTTTCAACAACTCCCCGTGGATAACTTTTGAGAGAAATAGGGGACTCACTGTCAAAACAAAGTCCCAAAATGCACAAGGAAAAAAAAAGTCACTCTGAGTGAGAGCCACTGGAAGCACCAGACAACAAAATCACATCCAGAAAACGGCAGGTATTAGTGTTAACAGATACACAAAATAATTATGTCTGTGTTTAAAGAAATAAAATCTTAAAAATATAAGCAAGGGACAAGAGACTGCGGCCAAGTAGTTTGAAAGAGATTCTCCCCCAAAAAGGAAAAAAAAAACCTTCTAGAAATGGAAAACATAATCATGTATTATTTTAATTAACACAAAACACCCACTGATAGGTTAAACAGGAGATTAAACATGGCTGAAGAGAAAATAAAGCCAACAGTATTCAGAGATGTGAATAATCCTGGACCAATTTTCATCATACAGTGACCTGTGCCTGCAGGAGACAAGGGTTTCTTCAGGTTGCCATGAGGCTGCCGGACAGTCACAGGGTGCCTTAAATTGATAGTTGGCTGGTTTGAGCTTGTCATTATTATTTGGGGCTCTTAAAGCCCTTAGCAAAAGTCAGCCTGACCCACAGTCCTTCTTCTTACCCTGACCTCAGTTCGATTAAAGGACCACTGCTACCACGTAGGCCCATGCTTTACGTTCCATATGCGTGACATCCTAATGCACCCCTAGTGAGTCACTGTAACTGTTGCCACAGGCCAAAGCTCATCACCAGCTCACTTACCACCAGCAGTAAGCGTCCTACAACGGGGTCTGAAAGGTGCGTGACATATCTTAGAATTCTTCCCCAATGTTCTGCTTTCTACAGCCTCTTCTGGTACTAACTCTCTTAGTTCAGGTTCCCTCCAAAAGCGTAATCTATAACATGGGACATGGTCTTGTGGGCAAAGAGTTTATTTTTGGAAGTGATCACGGAGATCAGGAACGGGGGCCCTGGAAAAGAGAAACAGGGACGGGGGGATCTTATGCCAGGTGCATTGCTGAGTTATCACTGCTGTGGGAATACTTGAGGAGCAGTATAGAACGAACATCAGAATTGTCCACTGATGCACAGAAGCGAGGGGAGCATGTGTCCACTGGCACCCATTCCTCATTGCTCCAGGGTTGCCCTGCAAACTCCCTCTTCCATGTGTGCACATGTGCCAGGTAGGTTGAGTGAGCTCCAGAAGCATTCCGAGCAGCAGCAGTAGAGAGCAAGGGCTGTGCAGTGCAGTTGAGGCAAGCAGCAGCCAGGCTCCATCTGCACAACTAGCTGGTTGCTGTAGCCATGACTAGAGCAAGAAAGTGGACCCAGAGTACATGAGTTTAGGGCATAAAAGATGACTGACTCAGTTCTATTTTTTTTAAAATTGAAGTGTAGTTGATTTACAGTGTTGTGTCAATCTCTGCTCTACAGCAGAGTGACTCAGTTATACACACACATATATATATATTCTTCTTCTTTTTTTATTCATTTCCATCATGGTTTATCCCAGGAGATTGGATATAGTTCCTTGTGCAATACAGTAGGACCTCGTTGTTTATCCATTCTATACATAATAGTTTGCATCTACCAACCCCAAACTCCCAGTCCATCCCTCTCCCTCCTCCCTCCCCCTTGGCAACGACAATTCTGATCTCTATGTCTGTGTGACTCAGTTCTAATAGTTTGAAAATACCTCATTTGGGGCAGGGGGGCAAGTTTAGGAGCATATTATCTGCAAACAATGGTGAGAATATTGCTTATTTCCTTTTCTTATCTTATTGCTTTAGCTAGACTCTCCAAAAATAACAATACTGAACCAAAAGCATAATTGCTGGCAGCCCTCCTCATTTCTTTTCTTTTTAAATTAATTAATTAATTTTATTTATTTATTGGCTGTGTTGGGTCTTCGTTGCTGCATGCGAGCTTTCTGTAGTTGCAGTGAGCGGGGGCTACTCTTCATTGTGGCGCACGGGCTTCTCATTGCGGTGGCTTCTCTTGTTGTAGAGCATGGGCTCTAGGCATGCGGGCTTCAGTAGTTGTGGCACATGGGCTCAGTAGCTGTGGCTTGCGGGCTCTAGAGCACAGGCTCAGTAGTTGTGGCACACAGGCTTAGTTGCTCCGCGGCATGTGGAATCTTCCCAGACCAGTGCTCAAACCCATGTTCCCTGCATTGGCAGGCAGATTCTTAACCACTGTGCCACCAGGGAAGTCCCCCTCCTCATTTCTGAATAACAGAAATGTCTTTATATCACACAATTAATATGATGTTTGCTTTTGTTCTCTAACCAATATTCTTTATCATAAGAGGAAGTTTTCGTCTATTTATACCTTAGAGTTTTTACTGGGAACGTCAGCTGTTTTTTGTTTGTTTTGTTTTGTTTTGGTCCGTGATAAATACATAAGGTTTTTCTCCTTTAATTTTGTTAATTTGTTGGTGGATTTCCTATTGGTGAATCCTTCTGTTTCTTACCTCATCTCTTACACCACTCTTCTCCTTGCTACCTTCTAGACACAATGGCCTGTTCCTTTGGCAGGCCAATCGGTGTTCCTGTCTCAGAACCTTCACATTTGCTGTTCCCTCCTCCTGAAATTGTTCTCTCAGATGTCTGCAGGGCTCACTCCCTCATTTTATTCAAGTCTCTTGCTCAAATATCACTTACTTAAAGGGGTCTTCCCTTGCCCCTTTAAGGGGGCAAGAAGTAAGTGACAGGTAGAGTTGTATCCGCCCCCCCAATCACATGTTGAAGTTTTAGCCTTCAGTACCTCAGAATGTGACCCTATAGGGTCGTTTCAGATGTAATCAGCTATGACAAGGTTCTAGTGGAGTAGGGTGAGCCGCTAATCTAGTAAAACTCGTGCTCTATAAAAGGGGAAATTTAGACACACACACAGGGACAGCGCCGCATGAAGGGGAAGACAGAGATGGGGGGGGCGGTTTCTACAAGCCAAGGAATGCCAAAGATTGTTGGCAAATCACTAGAAATTAAGGGAGAGGCATGGAATGAATTCTTCCTCACAGTCCACAGAAGGAAGGAACCCTGCCCACACCTTGATCTCACCCAGGATTCTGGCCTCCAGACTGTGAGATACTAAATTTCTGTGTAAGTCACCAGTCTGTGGGGCTCTGTTAACAGCAGCCCCGGGAACTAACACATCAACCTGTAAGAGGGCTAGGACTTCAACACAGGAATTTGGGGCATACAGTTCCACCTACCAGAAACCCAGAACTTACTGTCCTACTGTCTTACTTCATTTGGGCTGCCGTAACAGAATACCATAGACTGGGTGTTTATCTCTCACATTCCTGGAGGCTGGGAAGTCTAAAGTCAAGGCGCCAGCAGACTTAGTATCTGGTAAGAGAAACTTCCTGCTTCATATGTAGCCATCTTCTTGCTGTGTCCTCATATGGTGGAAAGGGCCGGGAGCTCTGTGGGGTCTCTTTTATAACAACACTAATCCCATCCATGACAGCTCCACTCTCAGGACCTAATCACCTCCCAAAGGTCCCACCTCCAAAAGCCATCACCTGGGGAGTTATGTTTCAGCATATGAATTTGGGGGGAGGGTGATATGCAAATGGTATTATATGAAATTGATTATTTACTTGTTTATTGTTTCCCTCATTACAATGTATCTCCCATGAGGGCATAGACAGTAGATTGCTGAACCTACTGTGTGTCAGGCAGTACCTCCCACAGAGTAGGTAGTCCATAACTACAGTTCTGCTATGATGCTTGCTTTGAAAATGGGAATTTGTTCCAACACCATTGAACAGTTAGGGAACAGTTGGAGTATAATGTGAATTTTGCATTCCGTGTGATTTTGTTTACGAGAAATACTGGGTGGACGCAGAAGACTCCACCAGCTGAGCTCAGGTGTGTAGGAAGCACACACACTCACACACCTCAATGTCTCCCAGCTACCTCCTAACCTCTGTGTTATGAGCCACCCCCCTCCACAGCGGGGTTACAACATTCCATTCACCTCACAATACCTCCTAAGCTGCAGCCCTTCCGATGCCTACTTCCACAAGCAAAGTTCAGGCCTTTTCTGGTAAAGAATCATTTTTTTTGGTAGTATTTATGTATTTTTAAAAACTATTGAACTTGTACACCTGTGCTAACCTTCTGTATTAGGTTCCCATCTTTTTAAAAAATGTGTCACTGAGGAAGTATTTTGCGTGTTCCGCTCCAGCCCCATTTTCCCCGAAGCCCTATAGTTCTCATTGTACAGTTTTGCGTGGCACCCTGAATTTTAGGAATGCTTACGATACATCATAGCAAAACCGACCCTATTTGTTGAGTGATTGAATAAATGCTTGCCTTTCTGAATTAAACCCCAATTTATCCTGGTATATTTTCAGTATATTAATGAAATACATTTGCTAACCGTTTGTTGAGGCTGTTTGCATCCTAAAGGCTGCACAGAGTCACACAGGATAAGTTAGTGGCTAATGCAGGGCTGTGAAAGGACCCAGTAAGTGACACCTCATTATTCTTGCCCAAGGCCCAAGCACTCGAGAGATGGGATAAAGAAGACTCAATATTTTATATATTTTATATAATACATAAAATTGCACCTTGTCACAGATGATGTCTGGGTCGGAGCAGACGGCTGGCTTTAGCAGAATACACAGTGACCTTCCTAATCCTGAATCCCACATTTGGACTCACCTGCCCAGTGGTGAGCAGCCCTGCAAACCTACAGGCCACCCCAGTGGGAGTGGCCCCTTGAAATTCACGGCAGGGAATCACAGGTAGCAAACTTCACACCATATTCCAGGTGCCCACTCCCCAGACTCCTGGCCTGGTCTTATTATCTAGGACTTGCTGTGCCTGGGAGCCCGGAAACTGTCTCTGAGGCTTTGGCCCTAGGCCAGAGAGAATCACTCTGACCTCCAAGTCTCCACCCAGTTGGGAGGAACTGTGGTCTCAGTACCTCTCGGCACAGAGAAGGACAGCATTCCTGGGAAAGAAGCAGCTGCCGCTGGCCTCTGTGGAGAGCAACTGTATGACCCTCCTGGGAGCAGCAAACAAAGGAGCCCTCTGACGATCGCTAGAACTGCCGCAAACACGCTGGGCTGTCTCTGTTAACAGGTCTACCAGTGAAGACAAATGTGGACGCAGCTATTGCAAAGCGGAAGTGGTTACTCCCTTTTTTGGCAATTAAGTAGTTTCGGCGACTGGAAAAAATCTGCTGAGACTAGAAATTCTGAATGAACTGTTACAGAATCTTTCCTTGCACAGCTGCAGCAGTGGGGAAGAGGAAATGTCCCAAACAAAGAAGCTGAAAATGGGCATGGGGGGGGGTGGTATTTGCAATCTTGGTCACCAAGAGCTTTGGGTGTGATGGAGAAGAGAGACAACATTTTGAGCCTTTATAAAGTTCCCAGTTAGAACCGAGAATCCCACACAGTCTGCATCCTAGAAGGGCCATATCCTCAGTGTATGAATGAATTCAAAATTTTTCAAACACTCAGCAAAAGGAGATGAGAATGAAAATGTCCTACCCAGGGCCCTTCCTAGGACAAAAAATAAAATATCTTCCTTAAAATTTGTAACGAGGGCTCAGTCCAGCGGGGAGGGCACCGGCGGGGTGGTTTAAACTGAACATCCTTTTGAGGTCCTGGAAACAGCAAGCTTAGAAATTAACATTAAGGAGCCCAGGTCGGTAGTTCCTTCAAGACCCCGGAAGCAGTATAAGCCAACTTGTCTGGAAGGATGCACCTTCAGTGGGGATCTCTCAGATAAAGCTCATGGTCCAAAGTTACAGAACAGATAAGGGAACAAGTCACCACAAGCAAGAGCCAGCACAGACAGTGTAATTTTCAGGCAGTAGGGTTACCAGATCAAAGACATAAGATAAATACGTTTTAAAAACAAAAAATATTGATAGGTTAGAGACGTGAGGAAAATTGTGATACTAAATAAAAATACTGGCTTTCGCAGAATACCGGAGTCACCAAGGTCAGAGGCAACAAGAACTGACCTTGGTATCTCAGTGGGTATCTGTATTTCAGCCTGTGTTCATGGGGCACCAGCTCCCATTCAGGAGGCTGCGGGCTGCTCCCGAACTTCCCTTCCTGGCAACCTGCCCCGTGGACATTGAAGCACCAGCAGCAGTCCTGGAGGCGCCCCACACGTGCCCCCATTACGGCCACCTCGCTTGAGCTCTGCTTCTCCGGCAAGGCCTGGACAGAGCAGCTGCCTGGCCTTGAGAGGCCCTGGCTGGAGCAAGGTGCAACGCCTTTCCCTGATGCTCTGTCCTTTGTCACTGCCCCCGCAGTCTGCATTTCTTGACAAAGTCAGTTAAATTTGTCATCGCTGCCATTCTACGGTATATATGTATTCAGAACACGTCAACTAGAGCCAAATACCCAGTTTGTAACTAAGGTAGGTTCTAGGAAAGAGTTCATATGGGAGTCCAGAGCTGCATGCACCTGCCAGTCCTTGGAAAGCTCTGGTACACCTCAGCGTGAAGACGGCTAGAGAAGACGTGTGCAAGTGTGTGTGTGTGGGGGGGGGGACAGACATACGCGAGCTGAAATCCAGTTCCCCAGTGGGGGAAACTGAAGTGATTCCTAATGATTCCTGCATTCAATCCATCCGTTAACTAACAATAATTCAGCGCCTCCCGTGGTGCAGACGCTGTTTCAAACCCAGAGGCCAGGATGCCCACGGGAGCCTTCTGCCCATCCTGACTCGTTCTGGGACAGCCAGGCTGCAGCGGGGACGGGCCGGGAGTCGCGACCCCGCCTCCAGCTCCTCCTGCGCCCCCCGTCAGGAGTCCCACAGGAGCGGCGTCTGCGGGGGTGGGGGAGAGGCGTCGCCCTGGGAGGCCTGCCCTCCCCTCGGGCAGACACTCTTTCGCCACTCCCTCCCCCCAGGCCCAGTGGCGCGTCTCCTTTCTTCACCCTGCCGCCAGGGTCACCCTCCCCGACACCCTTCCCCCCGACCCCGGTGCCCGCCAGGTGGTCCAGGGCCTGCAACGCTGTGGGAGCTCCGGGAGGACAGGACTCCGCATTTCGACGCCCAGGGACCCCGGCCCGGGAGAGCGCTGTCGGGGGCGGAGCTGGGTCCGCGTTGGGGGCGGGGCGGGGCCGCGGAGCCTCTGAGGTCCCCAGGCCCCCCAACCCCGGCCCCTTCATTTCCTGCAGGACCGAAGACTGCACCCCGCAGTGCGCGTTTCCTTCTCGCCCCCGGAAGGGAGGCGCCCCGCCACGTCCCCGCGTGCCCCTCCTCCATTCTCCAACGTGACCGGCGTGCCCCGGGCGCGGCTCCGATGGGAGGGCCTGGAGGGGGCACTGGTGGGGAGCGCTCGCGGGCCGTGGACGGCAGGGCGGCGTGGGCGCCACTTGGTGCCGTCTTGTCCCCCCGCGGTCCAGCCCTCGTCGAGGCGCCGGCGCCGCGTGACAGGAGGTGGCAGGGCCGGGGGGGGGGGGTCCCAGCGCGCGGTCCCTTCCCCGCCCACGGCCTCGACTGCTCCGGCCGAGGCACCGGTGTCTCCTTCGAGGCCACCCGGGCCATGGCGAGCGCATCCTGCGGCGGGGAGGCTTCGGTTGGGTCGCGCGGGCGGGGCCGGCCCGGGAGGTCAAGGGCCGAGAGCCAGGCCCGCGGACCAGGTGGGAGGGAGCTGGAGGCGGCCCGGGCTCCTGAGCACAGGGTGAGACCTGCGGTGAGGTCTTCTGTCACCGCTGGAGCGTTCCCGGGACGGGCCCTCGATGCCCTCGGGGTAGTGGACCGGCCGGGCTGAGGCCTTGGCTCCAAGATCCTTAGACGGAGAACAGGGGCGCCCAGCAGAGTTTCCACGATTTTCACATCTGCCCGAGGGCAGGACAGTGTCCAGGGCGCGCAAAATGACCCCTCTCCGCCCCGGGGCCCTCTTCCCGCCAGGCCCGGTTCCAAAGGGGCTGACGATGTCGCGGATCCCTTGGCTGTGCCCCAGGCTCCGCCGCGCCCGGGCCTCGGCCAAGCGCACCGGGGTCTCCAGGTCCCTGCCTGTTTTGGTCCTGCACCGCCGGGAGGCAATGACCGCAGCGACACAGGAGCTTGGGGTGGGGAGTGCGGGATTTCCTGGGCTGGAGTCAGAGCCCTGGGCCCCTGCAAAGAGTGGTGTAGAGAGGAAGGGGGGCCGCTGAGACACCAACCAGGACTCCTAGGAGACCCGCCTGCTCATTCTCCCCAGCGGGTGGTGGGCGTGGTGATTAGGGAAGGGGGAGGGGGAGGAGGGAAATGAACAAACCGCTTCCTTCGTCAACAAGAGGAACATTAAGCCCTCCTTTTGGACCCCAGGTGTCTGCCCCACCGCCTCCCATAGCCACACGCCCTCCTCCTAGTGCAGGGATCAGGAAGCAAAAGGAAGGAAGAGGGACTTCCATCTCACCCTGTGAGGAGGATCGCGCATCACACAGGCCCCGGACTCGCCTGCCCCCTGCCCCCCGCACCTGCGTGGCAGGACCTCCCCAGCCTCTGAGCGAGACTCCCAGGGCTAGACGCTGTCTGTTCTGGGGGGCTGACGCTGTCTGGACGCGCTGTCTGGACGCTGGGGGGTCGAGAACTCCTGGGACTCTCAGGGATGGGCCAGGCTGCCCTCTGCTGGACGTCGGGCCAGGGTTGGAGAAAAGGTGGGTGGTGGGAGGGGGGATCCTGTGTATTTGGGCCCCCAAAGTAATGCCCTCCCCACCCAGCTGAGGGTCCTTCTGGGGGAAAGACACAGACTGACCCCGAGCAGGGTCCCAGGGAGGGACCAGGTTGTGGCCTGTAGACAAAGCCTGCTGGGAAGGGGGTAATCAGGGTTACGGGCTGATGGGGGCTGAGTGGCCAGACTTGAGTGGGCGTGGTGATCTGGCACATCCCATCAGCCTCCGGGCTCCCAGGGATCTTCAGTATCAGTAAAGCTGGGGGCCCCAGACAGTTCCTTGGGGACAGGGGGATGATGTGAAGGCCAGGCTTGCCCTTCTACCCAAGACAGAGGAGGGGCTGGGCCAGCACAGAGTGGCTCTGGCCCAAGCTTCTCACAACCCTTCCCAGGGAACCTCCATGAACATCTTCACGTACTGCCCTCTCCCCTAAATGACAATAAGTTCCAAGAAATAGAAATCATGTCGACAATATTCTATGATATCACACAATAAAACCAGAAGATAAAAACAAATCAGAAAACAAAAAGACCCTCCCACCTGGAAATTTATATTTAAAAACCCTTTGACATCTCTAGGGTCAAAAAGGAAATAGAGCCCCAAACTGCAGAATTTCTTTTCTTTCTTTTTTGCTTTCTTTCTTTTTTTAATTTGGCTGTGTGGGATCTTAGTTGCAGCATGCAAACTCTTAGTTGCAGCATGGGGGATCTAGTTCCCTGACCAGGGATCAAACCTGGGCCCCCTGCATTGGGAGTATGGAGTCTTAGCCACTGGACCACCAGGGAAGTCCCCAGAATTTCTTTTAAAATATATAAAACTACTATATAGGGACTTCCCTGGTGGCGCAGTGTAAGAATCCATCTGCTGATGCAGGGGACACGGATTCGAGCCCTGGTCCAGGAAGATCCCACATGCCACAGAGCAACTGAGCCTGTGCGTCACAACCACTGAGCCTGAGTGCCGCAACTACTGAAGCCCGCGCACCTAGAGCCCGTGCTCCGCAACAAGAGAAGCCACCGCAATGAGAAGCCTGCGCACCACAATGAAGAGTAGCCCCCACATGCCACAACTAGAGAAAGCCCGCAGCAACAAAGACCCAATGCAGCCAGAAATAAATAAATAAATTTATTTAAAAAAAAAAAAAAGGTGGTGAAAGGAAAACTATCCCTCTACTCCCAACGCTTGTGGCACCAGATGTGTAGGTTTTCTACGCCAAGCAATTCTCCAGTGTTTTGCAGAGGCCAGCTTTGTGGTAATTTGTTACAGCAGCTGCAGGAAACTAACGCGAACACACACTCTTCCTGTTCCCAGGAGCACCTCCTGCCCCCTCACCCCTCAACACACACCCTGAGACCCCAGGGAAGCCCCTGCCTCCGTCGCTGCCCCGTCCATCAGCCTTGCTGATTCACAGGCATTCCTGTCCATTCTAGAGATTTCCATCTCTTAATTTTAGACATGGTGAGTATCTTTACCCGTTCTCTGATCTTCTAATCTGTCTGTGGAGTCCACTGAGAAGAAGTCTGAGTTTTGACGTAACCAAACTTATCATTGTTTTTTGCCGTATGCATTATGCTTTGGGAACTTTGTGTAAGAAGTCCTTCCCTGTCCAGATGTTAGAAAGAGTCTTCCGCATTTTTCTTCTAACTTCATGTTTTTATCTTTTACATTTGGGTCTTTATTCTCTCTAGGATCCGTCTTTGTAGGTGGGGTTAAGTAAGGACCGTTTTTACTTTCTGCTGACGGTGGGGCCCCGGGGGTATGTGGTGAGGGTCTCCTCTCACCCAGCTCCACCTCCAGCTCCCCACCCTCCCCTCTGGCTAGAAGAAACTTCTCTGACCTTGACCTTGCCGTGCCTTCCCAGCAGATTTTCTCCGTTTTTACAGTGACTTGGCCATTTGGTGACGTAGTCATTCACTTTTCGAGTATGTTTATTGAACTCCTCCAAGAATCTACGTGGCGTTTCGGTTGGGATGACTTTGGACTTGTAGCTTATGTGGGTGATATTGTCATGATATCATCAAGCCATCCAAGGGCAGGTGGCACTCCCGTCACCCAGATCCCTTCAGAGGGGCGAGCCTCGCCCACAAGGACAGTGAGTCAGCCCTGAGGCAGGGACACTCTCTCTGGGTGATGACATGGCTCTGCGGGATGCTTTGGGCTCCAGCTGACTGACCCAGTGGTCCTGGGATTAATCTGGGGACCAGTGGAGCCCAGGATCCAGGTCTCTCCTCCACGATTCTCTCAGCTTTGCGCTCACAGTGAAAGGACGCTGACCAGCCCCTCCATGATCCTGCAACTGCATCCGGAGGCAGGAAGGCTCACGGCCCCTCTGGGCACCCTGCCAAGTAGCCCCCAGATACCCCCGCCTCCCCTTCCTTGACATCTTCCTGTCTCTTTCTCTGGCTTTTATGTCCTATCACATCCTGGCCACCCGTCTCGGCCTGGGAGAGGCCCCAAGGGGTCGGGGGGAGGCTGCTCAGCCTAGCCCTCCCGTCCTGCCCTCCAGTCGCCTTGTTCTCCCCACAAGCCTGGCACGCCATGAGGTCCCCGTGCAGGCAGCAGGCCGCGGCCAGCTCTGCGTCAGCTCCCCGGCTGGAGGGAGGGAGGAAGCAGCAGGCTAGTCCCAGGCCTGTGCACCTGAGCGCTCTGGTCACAGTTCATCCTGGGGGCTGGTTGTGGGAAGAGGTGGAAATTCCTCCTGACCAGCCAGCGCTGGGGGAAACCCTGGGCTAGATCACAGCGGCCCCCTGCAGGGCTTCACCAGAGACGCAGGGCCCGCCAGGATCCTGAAGAGTTTGCCAGATGTTCAAGGACAGCGAAGGAGCCCAGGGCTGCGTGGTGGCTGCCTCAGGTCCTCACGCTGCCCCTTCCTTTGGCCTAACTCCAGTCCGCTCTCTTGTCTTGGGCTGACAGGGTGACCCCATCCCCCTGGGACCTAAGCCTGGACTGGGGCCAACCTTTGGGAGGGCCTGGGAGTGGGGTCTGCCTCTGGGACCCTCCGTCAATGCGGGGGTGGGGGTGGGGTTTCCTCACAAAAGCCTGGCTTTGGCGCCCTCTGGTGGGAGTTGGGATGGGCTACAGGCAACTCTCAAGGCACAGGACCCTTGGAGATGAGGGGCTGGCAGTGCTGGGTTTGTACCCACACCCACACTGAGGAGTGGCTGACCCTGAGGATGTCACGCTCCCCTCTGAGCCTCGGTCTTCTCATCTGTGGTGGTGGCAGTTAGATCTATTCCAAAGTGTTGTCAGAGATGAGGCAGTGCTGATAAGAGTGCAAGTGAGGCGGCAACACCCATTCCCTCCTCGCCTCCCAGGGGGACATACCGGGGCGCTGAGTCCCACAAGCAGAGGGTCACACCATCCTGCCCAGCCCCCTCCATCCGCTGCCAGCAGCTGCGGGGGCAACAGGCCCACCACGGGGTCACCCCTTGATGGAAGCCCTTCGGCTGCTGCTGCCCACAGGCCCAGGGCCTGAGCGCTCTGGCCTGGCACCAGGGCCCCGGTTAACCTGCCTGCCCTGCCCCCTGCCACCATTTCCCGCTGCCCCTTTACTTGCCTCATTGGTGCCAACACACCCAGCTCCAGCCCATCTCTTCCGTCACCCCTCCCCACCTTCCTCTTATCCTCCGGCAAACTCCTACCTTCCTTCTAACCCTGATGGGGGTGGGGCACCTTGGCCCTCCTCTGAGAGGCCCTCCTGGACCTCACCGTCCCGCCCAGCCCAGCCCACAGCCCTGCTGCAAACACAGTCCCCTCCTGCTGGGCTCATCCCTTCTTCCTTGATGTACAAGGTCCTGTACTGTCTCACGCCCCACCCTGCATTGCTTTGTGTGTCTTCCCCAAAATCAGGCTCCCCAATCAAGATCCTCCAGGTTTTGGGTTTTGCCAGGGCCGAGGTGAGGTCTGGCATACGCTGGGAGACTGTATACAGGTGTTGAAACCTTCGTCCAACTGAGGCAGCACGTGAGCAGGCGGAGAGCAAGGGGAGTCCAGGGTCACCTGCGGGCAGTCCCTTCAGCACCCCCCGCCGTGCTGCCACCAAGAGGAAGCCTGTTTGTGGGTGGTCAGTGTCCGTGCCTTTGAAGCCATGGGCATGGGCGGGCCAGGTCTAGGTGAGCCACTGCTCCAGGTGCCCCATACGCTTCGCAGAGCTGGCAGGAAAGTACCATCCGCCTGCACCCACCGCTTCCGCAGGCCCAGGTGCCCACCCAGCTCCAGCGGCGCCAGAACATTTTGTTCAAAACCAGCCAAGGCTGCTCTTTCCAGAATCTGCTTTGAAGGGGCTCCTTTTCCCTGAGGCTGCAACTCACAGAAACCTTCCTTGTATTGTTTTGTTTACACTCTAACTTGCAGCAAAAAGGACACTGGTTCAATACAATTGCTATATCGGAATTGCAGCCGGCTTCTTCGTAGAAATTGACAGGCTGATCCTAAACTCACATGGAAACTCAAGGGACCCAGAATAGCCAAAAACAGTCTTGAAAAAGGACAGGGCTTCCCTGGTGGCGCAGTGGTTAAGAATCCGCCTGCCAATGCAGGGGACACGGGTTTGAGCCCTGGTCCAGGAAGATCCCACATGTCGCAGAGCAACTAAGCCCGTGCGCCACAACTACTGAATCCCATGCGCCTAGAGCTCGTGCTCTGCAACAAGAGAAGCCACCGCAATGAGAAGCCCACGCACCACAACAGAGTAGCCCCCGCTCGCCGCAACTAGAGGAAGCCTGTGCGCAGCAACGAAGATCCAACACAGCCCAAAATGAATACATAAAATAAATAAATTTATAAAAAAACCCCAAACCACTGTGAGATACCACTTCACACCCACCAGGATGGTTATCATCAGAAAGTCAGAAATAAAAAATGTTGATGAGGGTGTGGAGAAATTGGACCCCTCGTACAGCTCCGGCGGGAATGTAAACTGGTGCAGCCACTTTGGAAAAATACTCTACAGATTCTCAAAAAGTTATACACGGAGTTACCATTTGACCCAGGAATTCCACTCCTAAGTAGAACAAAGGGGGACTAAAAACATGTCCACACAAAAACTTGTACACAGATGTTCATAGCAGCATTATTCACAAGAGCCCCAAAGGAGAAACAACTCAAATGCCCATCAACAGACGTATGAATAAACAGAATGTGGAATATCTGTAAAACAGAATATTATTCAACTATAAAAATGAATGGAATATGGATGCAAGTCACAACACCGATGAGCCTTAGCACGTGATGCTAAGTGAAAGAAGGCAATCACCAAAGGCAACATATTATGTAATTCATTTTATGTGACGTGTCCAGAACACGCTCTATAGCTAGAAAGCAGAGCAGTGATTGCCTAGGGCTGGGGGCAGGGTGGGAAGAGGGGTTTGGGGTAATATCTGAAGGGTACAGGGTCTCTTTACAGGGTGATGAAAATGTTCTAACATTGACCGTGGTGATGGTCGCACAACTTTGTGAATATGCTAACAACCACTGAATGGTACATTAAACTTAAGTGGGTGAATTGCATGGTATGTGAATTGTATCTCCGTAAAGCTGTTGTACGCACCAGAAAGCAACGACGCAACCGGGATGGTGGGAAGCACCTGTGCCTTGCTCTGCCCCTGGCCATCCCTTTGCCTTCCTGTTCTTTTGGGTGGACCACGGAGTATGCCAGCCTTTCATTGCCTGGTGTCTGAGATCAGGATTCCTTCTGGTAGGAGAGTCCAGACTTGAGAAGGACTGGCTTCCTTCTGGATTTCAGGCTGCCATTTGTGAAGTGGTCAGGGCCACTCAGATCCTCTGCCTTAGTCGGGGGCTGGAGCCACATGACTTCCACAGCCCTCAGTGGCAGAGTCTCCCTGAAACTAGAGCTCACGTCCACCTCCATCTGGGGCAGCCGGCGTGCCACCAGGCACTGCGTAGATGAAGACAACCATGGCTGGTCCTCTGCCGTCATGGCATTTGCCAAGGAACAGACGGGACAGCTCTTGGCCAAAGAAGATGGTGACGCACATCTTGGGAAAGGGAGCGAGCAACCCAGACTGGGGTGTCTAGGAGCCAGACCTAGAAGGAGGAGAATTTCAGCAGCTGGAAAGGCATTCCAGGTAGGTGGAACAGAACATGCAAAGATGTGGAGACGATCTGAACCAAGTGAGTTTGTCATTTTTGGCAAAAAATAATGATCAACAGCAAAAATTTCATAGAAGTCAATCCAAAGCAGGCGGATGGGGAGAGGAGCCCAGTGCAGGTAGGCCAGTGGTTTTTAAAGTGTGTTCCCTGGAATCCTAGGGTCCTGAGATCTTTCTGGGGACCCATGAGGTCGAAACTCTTTCCATAACACTAAAGCATTCTCCATCCTTTACACTGGGCTGACATTTACCCTGATGGTGCAAGAGCTGTGGTGGGTAGAGCTGCTGGAACCTCAGCACAGATCAAGGCAGCAGCACCAAACTCTACCAGTAGTCACTGGATCCAGCACCACGGTGCACTCACAGAAAAAAACCTAGTTTCCCTTTAAAATGTGCTGCTGAAGCAGTAAAAATGGCTATTTTTATTAAATCTCAACCCTTGGGTTTACCTCTTTTTAATAGTCTGTATGATAAAACGCAAAGGGAAGGACAGGCACGGCCCTGAGGAAAAGCACCTGTGCAATTGACTGTGTGAGTTACCAGCTGAACTAGTCACTTGTTTTACAGCACTTTCACCTGAAAGAAGAACTAATGAGTAAACTGTGCCTGTTCAGGCTTGAATTATCGGCAGGCATTTTCTTGAAAATGAATGATGGGAGCTGGACACTTACAGGTAAACAACTGACAGTGTTTGCTGCCGATGATAAAATTGGAGCTCTTAAGCAAAAATTAGGTTTTTGGAAAACTCACTTCTGGTCACCACTGTGACCAGAGATTCCCCAAAGCTAAAGATTTTCCTGATGAGGTTGTGGTGATGTTAACAAAGGTGATTTCTGGATAACGTATAATGAAATGGGTCAACATCTAGAAGATCGGCATCACTCTGTCTGTGAACCAGTACTTGCCAGATGACAAACATCTGATGTTACAAAATCACATGTGGGTAAAAGAGCCATTCAAAGTACAAGATAAACCAATGGTTACTGTAACAGAGTACGCAAATTTTGTAAAATTCATCGAGATGGTTTCAGAATCCACTTTGTAAATAATCTTTAATAAACTACTTCCTGTTCAGTTCTGGTGTGGTATCAAAGAAGATTATCCATAATTACTTTAAAAAAGGCATTAAAATAACCTCTCTTTTTCCTAAAAGTGTATCTGTGAGAGGCTGGATATCCCTTAAATACTTCAGCCGAAACAATATATCGCAACAGACTGAACTCAGAAGCAGGTATGAGAACCTACCTGTCTCTAGCAAGCCAAAGATACTTGCAGAAATGTACAGCAGTGACACCCATATCATTAAATTTGTTGTTATTGTTTCAGAAAATACTTATTTTTTCATTTAAAAATCATTATTAATGTTAACAAGTTATGGGTTTATTATCATTATTTTAAAATAGATTAATTTTTCTAAATGAATATCATTTTATACAAATACTAGTTTAGTTCTAAATTATTCATGTGTATTATCACTTACTTTATAATTATCTCATGAATACTAATTTTCTATTTTAACGAATTTCTATTATTTTTAACAAATATATTGTAAACGAATTAATGAATATTTCTTGGGTTTAATTTCTAATATAGTAACTATCAGTAGATATAACCACATAAGCAACAGTTCTTTAGTTCAATAGCTATTCAGCGTAAAGTAGTCCCGCGGCCAAAACATTTGAGAACCGCTCGCTGGCTTAGGGTCCAGGGAACTTCCTCTGAAATGTGGATCAGATCAGCCCACTTTTCTCCATTCCCCCTGCCAGCCCCCTCCAAGCACCGTAACCCCCTGAACCCTGAGAAGGGCGTGGCCAAGCTCACTCCTGCTCCCCGAAGGAGTAGATTATTATGTTCGAATGCAAACCTGGTCCTCTCTCCCCTACTCAGAGGCTTCCTGCTACAATTAATAGGGGAGCTTGAAGTCCTGAGCACCTTCCTGGCCCATCCCGTCCCCTCCCTACTGGCCCCTCAGTGCTGCGGACGCACAGCTGCTTCTGTCCATCCTCTTCCCTCACACTCCGAGTCTCCCTCTGCATTCTCAGCTGAAGGTCACTTTCTCCACGAGGCTGCCCCTGGGCCCCCAAGACAAGGACAAATCTGCCCAATGTGCACCCCATGCACCAACCTTCTCTCCCTCATCACTGCCTAGCACCCCTCTTCCCAAAGGCCCATCAGCTGTGTGAACTCAGGCCCCGGTTCACCACTGCGTCCCAGGGCCTGGCAGCACCTAGTGTGATCCGGGTTTGCTGAATGAATGAATGAATGAATGGATGGATGGATGGATGGATGAATAGAATGGGCATGCGGTTGAAAAAGCCCTGAGCCCCTGTTTGAGGTGAACTCCTTCAGCTGGGGTGGGGGCTGGGCTGGGCCGGGTGGCCTCCAAGGCCTCTGATTATGAAACTCAGCAACTCCCTCAGCCTCCGCCGTCACTTCAGGAGCAGGGGGCCCTGACTGGGCCTGTCCCCTCCGCCCCCCGCAGACAATCGTATTTCCCTGAAGAAACAGGCCTGAGGCTTTGAGGTGAGTGGGGCTAGAGCTGGGAGAGAAGGGTCTTCCCGCCCTCAGGTGCCCCTTGGAGCTCCGCCTGCCCTTCGAAGAGGCTGGTCAGGGAGACCCGCACCCCATGCAGGTCGGAGAACGGCTTGGCTCTCAACCCAGCTGCACAGACCCCCTTTGTTCCACTGTTACCGAACCAAACTTGGGTCCCCTCGCCCACGTGCAGTAAAGCCAATCTACTGACCCCAAGTTGTGGTGAAGGAAAGCACAGTGTTTACTGCAGGGCGCTAGACATGCAATCCAGGAGAGCTAGTGCTCAAAAAGCCCGAACTCCCTGATGGGTTTTAGGGAAGCCTTTTTAAAGGCCAGGTGAGGGAGGGGCGTCGCAGGGTACGTGATCAGCTCGTGCACAGTTCTCTGATTGGTTGATGGTGGTAACAGGCCAGTGTCACCACGGTTACATTATCGATCCTCAGGCTCCAGGAGGTCTGGGGGCTTCATGTTCACGGTCATCAGGTGGTTAAGCTCTTTCATTAGGTGGGTTTAGCGTCTGTAAAAGAACTCAGGAAATGTGCATCAGATACTGTTATCTGGGTACTTCCGATAGGAACTAGAGTAGAGGACATGAGGGAGGGGTCTGTCCCGGGAAGGCCCCGTAGGGTCCTGCTCCGTTACAATAGCCAGCAGGACACAGAGGTGGGCTTTTCCAGGAAAGGCAAAACGGAACCATGATGGGATCATCTCTCCCACATCCTAACTTCCTGTGAAACAGGTAAAATTGCACAACGTGACTGCCACGAAACTGTAAAATCCCAAAGTACATCTCGACACCCACTTTCCTTTTCGAAACCTGACTTTATCTGTCCCCACCCCCAGCCTGGGTCTGCTGGCCGCGGTCGGAGGGCACCGGGCCAGGCACACAGGGCCTAGCGGAAGCAAGGCCATGGGTAGTGGAGGTCGGGCACAGGTGGGAAAGCACGAGATAAGCGCAGGCCTCGGGAGCCCATGGTCAGTCTGTCCAACGTGGGCAAGAAAGGACTCTGGGGGGCTTCCCTGGTGGCGCAGTGGTTGAGAGTCCGCCTAACGATGCAGGGGACACGGGTTCGGGCCCCAATCCGGGAAGATCCCGCATGCCGCGGAGCGGCTGGGCCCGTGAGCCATGGCCGCTGAGCCTGTGCATCGGGAACCTGTGCTCCACAACGGGAGAGGCCACGGCAGTGAGAGGCCCTCGCACCGCAAAAAAAAAAAAAAAGAAAGAAAGAAAGGACTCTGATGAATCCAGCTCAGCTCCCACGGCCAGAGGCTACAGGAAGGACGGAAGGACCCTCTCTCCTTCCTCGGACCCTAAAGAACATGGTGGAGGGCCCAGAGGATGGGGACAGACGCACCAACCTTCGTCCACCCTCGTGTCCGCAGAGAGGCTCGCTGTCCACGTCCTCGGAGCCCACATGAGGGCCAGCGTGGGCACAGGCTGTGGCCCCCAGGGTGGCAGCGCTGGGTGGCCAGTCCCTCCAGCATCTACTCCCAACCTCCCATCAGAGTCTGAAGGCACCCCGACTGACCCCCACCCCTGGGAAACCCACTGCCTCTCCTCCTCCATCCCCCAGACTTGACTCCCAGCAGCCCAGCAGGGGAGAGGATGGGGGAGAAGGGGTGGGGTGTGGAGCTTGGGACCCCAGACCCGGATGAGGAAGGACAGATGGCCTCCTTCCGGGGCAAAGCACATGAATTGCTCAAGAAGGATCCGCTTCCAGCAGTGTCGAGTAGTGGGGGCCGCTAGTTATTTCAATAGAGTTAAATAAATAAATAAACAAACAAATAAAACACAATATGGGTGTTTTACTGGTTATTTGGTCACCGAATTAGAAGGAAATCAAATCCGGAAATGATTTTAGCAGAAAGTTAGAAAAGATTCAACTCACCAGATTTTAAAATTAAAACCAAAAAAACTTCATACAAACATAGCAATGAGTGACACAAGTGCATGCACACCCACCCCCCACACGGAGCATTTATTCAAACCAATTAAGTGACAAAGGAGAAAGGACAAACTGAAATCGAAAGAAGTAGAAAATGTAAACATCAGACATTACCAGATGACTCAATAATCCATGTTCGTGATTATGCTTCTGAGTAATCAAAAAAAGAAGGTAAAGTCAAGTCAGCGAGCTGCACTGTCAGTCGACTAAGGTTGCAGGAAATTTAGAAGGTTTTCCATCTGGACTGGTGCTTTGATTTTCTCATGGGCTGTGAGGGGTTAAGAAGTCACCCCGCTGCCCGCTGCTCCCTGTTCGCTTCGGTTAAGGGAAGGAGAGAATACCACCACCAGCAGGGAAAGGAGTGGGCGGGGTGGAAGGGAAGCAGGTGCACAGAGGCACCTGAACAGCAGGGAAGGGGGGCCGCTGAGAAGGGGGAGGAAACACCGAGTGGGGGGCGAGTGGCTGCCCTGGGCACCGGGAATGCTGCGCACCTCCCCTCATGAATCGTCACGGTCCACAGCCACCCTCCCCTGGGGCTGCCTGTCCTGGAGCCACACCTCGGCCTCACCTGGAGTCCCCCGCAGGTACCCTCGTCCCACGCTCATCGGCCACAATTTACTGGACGGGTTCCGGACGCCCGACAGCTTCTTTACTCACGGCTGTGGCATCTGGATCAGAAGAGGACGCAGCCTGGGGTTGCTGCGAGGAAAAAGGAGATGATCGACCGGAAGCGTGTTATCTGCCCTCGGTATGGACCACCTGATCAGCTCTCACAGAAAGTGCCGCTTCACAGAGACCGCAGCCGCGTGCCGCCACCTAGTGGCCATGGGTGGAAGTGTCCGATGGCGAAGGGCACATTGCCCACCGCAAGGTGAGACCAGAGAGTGGAACTGGGTTCTTTCCCTTAGAAGAAAGGTGAGAGTCTGATCAGCAGGGGAAATTTTCTGAGTAATATTTCAGCAAACATTTGAAGGCTCGGAGTTCTTTCAAGAAAAATTCTCTCCAAAATAAAAATAGGGAATAAGGCAGAGAACGGGGCAACAATGATTGTTGTAACACCAGGGGTGCCCCTTATCACACATCAGGCGCTGTTAGCGCCTCTGTGGTTGTCTGACACTTAACCCAACCACCTGTGACCGTGGCTTTCACACTCCAATCCTCAGTAAGGGAGGCGACCCTGGTGTGACCCCGTGCACGCCCACACGGACACCTGAAGCAACATTTACTCCTGTGCTGTGAGGCCTCTTGTGATATTTTCTGTTCTATCCTAATCAGCACTGCCAGATTTAGCGGTAAGAACACAGGACTCCCAGTTAAATCTGACATTTTTTAGTATGTGTAAGCCCCATATAATATTGGGGATATATTTGTACTGAAAAAAAAGTTTTCATTATCTGAAATTCAAATTTAACTGTATTTGTCCTGTATTTTACCTGACAACCCTTTAAAAAGACTGGTTGCAGTCCCCTAAGCCGATCTTCCTAGTGAGTTGCAGGCCCCAGTTTGAAGACACTGCCTTAGGTGACAGGACCACAGGGGAAAACAAACTAAGTGCAGGAATTAGATTTGAAACCAGCAGCCACCACCTCTTGCTGCTGAGACCCCCCCTTCCTTCCAGCTGCAGAAGAACCCACCTCCCCTCCCAAGGCCCCCCTACTCCACCCCCACAAAGGCCTGCACTCCCTGCAGTAAAAGGATCGCGGCCTTTTTTTAAGATGACGTTTGTGCACATAAACAAGTGGTGGCAGTCACTTTGTTTTTTAAATAAATATTCAATTTCTTAAAATACTACATTTAAAAGCCTAGTTTTTCCTTAAGCGTTGACGTTCGACTTAAAAATCTTATGCTGTTTACAAACCCAGTCAATTTTAGCAATCATTTACAAGGGGCCTTCTCTGATCGAGGTTCAGTCTCACTGACAAACCAGTTTAAGTAAAAACTGTTAAACCTTTAAAACTACATATTTAATTACTTCAAATGCTTCAGTTCAGTAATTAACAAAACATTTCCTGGAGATGTGGTGAGTCTTCCGTCCTGGCACAGAAGTACTTTCTTTACAGCCACACACACACACACACACACACACACACACACACACACACACGTGAACCAAACCACGTTCTAGAGGGGGGACAAGCGCTACCCTCTTCAGAAACACGGCCATAATGACCTCTTATCAGTGACCACTTGTCCCCCTCTTGATTGTCAGTAGAAAATAACTCTTCCTAGATAAAGCATCCCCGGCTCCCCTTTGATGAGCATGTTGGGAAGCAGTGGGGCTGAGCAGGAAGGACAGGGTGGCACGTTCACGGCTGGAGATGGGGGCGGGACCGGTCTGCTTTGAGCACAGTTCCGCCGTTTTTATAGTTAGAGAAAATCAGCCTTTCAAACATCTCGGGATGTCACCTTTGGGGTGACGGAGCCGGGCATGAGGGAGGCGAGTGTAGGTTCTGCTTCCCGATCTGGGTGCTCGTTCCTGCAAGCCGTCAGTTTGTGAACATTCGCTGGGCCATGTTCTCACACATGTGTGCTTCTCTGAATGTAGATCATACTTCAATAAAAAGTTCCAAAGGTTGCTTTGAAAGTCTGTTGAGCGGCTCTTCCTCCGGATACCACGCTCCAGCCAAAAGTTCACTGCTCTGCAGCCTTTTATACGATGGGGTTCCAAGAGTTTTACCCCAAAGCATGAATTTATCCCAGCAGCAAGTGCCCCGACGTTAACTCGTTGCTCTGTTATTTGGGTCAACCAGCCGCTCTCCCGCCGGGCATCATCCCACGCCCTGGACCCTCCAGCGGGCCCTGGACAGCATGGGGGTGGGGGGCAAGGCTGAGTTCCGCCCAGGACAGAGCCCAGGCACAGAGTGGCCGGAGGGGCAGGTCGGGCTGGTGTAGCGGGGAGAGGGCAGCAGGGCAAGATGCAGGGGTGAGCCATCCAGGGAGGGGGATGGAGCGGCGGGGGACCTGAACCACAGGCAGCAGGGCGAGAATCATCGTCACCCTAAATGCCCCTTTATAGCTTCCAAAGCTCTTTCAAGTCAATGTTCTCATTGCACCCCTACAAGAACTCATTACATCATTCCCAGGCTCTACATAAGGCCAGTAGGGCCAACACAAACCAGTAAGGAGTCACGCTAGGACCGGGGTGCAGAGCTCCTGACCCCCGACCACAGAGCTGATCCCGCAGAACTCCAGTCACCAGCCAGAGAAAAGCCCGTGCTCAAATCTATCAAGGCCCAGTGGACTGAGGCCTCCCCTGGGCCTCCGGCCACCATGATGCCATCTAAGCACAAGCACCGCCAGAGGCAGAGTCTGAGCCTAGGTCTAAGCCAGTCGCCAGGAAAACTGGGCAAGTCCACGGCCCCCCCAGCAAGTGAGCCGTCAGGTTCAAAGTGTGGGACACACTTCAGGACAACTCCTTAGATGTCAACAGCATTAAACTAAGAGGGGGTGGTGACAGCTCGAGACTCAGAGACCTTACAGACATGTGAGTCTTCCCAATGCCCTCCTGACTTTGCTCATCCTAGAGAACTGCTGGAAAGTTCTCCGCCTTAAGGAGGTGGGGGACCACGCACACACAGATGGAGTCCAAGGCAGAGCCCCTCTGCAAGCTTGTCACTTTTGACCGTGACCCACGGAAGGAAACACACTTCCATTATTACCCGGCGCACACAGGTGTCAGCACTGGGCCTTTGGAGCCAACGCCAGGAGAGACGGCTCTGAGCTCAGAGGACCAGGCCCAGGTGTGGCACACACACACCCCCACCCGCCGGCAGCCTATCTGGGAGGAAGACCTGGTGCAGCCTCCCCTTCCGGATGCTGAGCAGGCCCCCTGCCCTGAAGTCGGTAGGAAATGTGGAAAGCAAGGACCAGAGCCCCTCTTTTCCTTGCCCGGGAAGAAAGAAATCTTGGGTGGAAGGAGCCTGCGACACAAGGCCTGGGACTTCAGCTCCAGCCAGAACGTCAAGTTCAGCCGCGGGTGAGCAGTTTTCCCCAGGGCCTCACCTGCCTCCTCTACAGAATAACAGAAGGATTTTACCAAAGATGGTTCCCACCTTACGAAAACAGACTCATAAGTACTGAGAACAAATGGATGGTTGCTGGGGGGTGGAGGGAGAGGGGATTAAGAGGTACAAACCTCCAGTCACGGGGCTGTAATATACAGCATAAGGAATATGGTCAGTAATATTCTCATAACTCTGTGTGGGGACAGATGGCTACCGGACATCCTGGTGGTCATTTCATAATGTGTGCAAGGGTCAAATCATTAGCACACCTGACACTAACATAACATTGTACCTTAACTATATTTCATTTGAAAAAAATGATTGTTCCCACCTTCACTTATCCCACAAATATTAAGTTACCCAAATACACCAGACACTGTTTCCTGGGACCGCCGTAAAATACCACAGACTGGGGGTCTTAGTTTCTCACAGTCTTGGAGGTTGGAAGGTGCCAGATCAAGGTGTTGGCAAGGCTGGCTTCTCCTGAGGCCTCTCTCCTCGCCTTACAGATGGCCGTCTTCTCCCCGTGTCCTCACGTGATCATCCCTCCGTGTATCTGGGTCCTCATCTCCTCCTCTTCTTTTTTTGGCTGTGCGCATGGCTTGCAGGACCTTAGTTCCCTGACCAGGGATCAAACCTGGCCCCGGGCAGTGAAATCTCCGAGTCCTAACCACTGGACCTCCAGGGAATTCCCTCATCTCCTCTTCTTATAAGGACACCAGTCAAACTGGCTCAGGACCTGCCCTGATGGATCAGTGACTTCTTAACTTGACTACATCTGTCAAGACCCATCTCCAAATACAGCCACATTCTGAGATACTGGGGTTAGCACTTCAACCTACCAATTTGGGGTGGACACAGTTCAGCCCATAACATGGATGTGGGAGCTTAAAAGAGACGGAGACACGGTCCCGGGACCCCTCAGAGTCTGGTAGACGTGTCTACAGTCCAGCCCAGAGCAGAGCTCAAGCCCAGGCGGGACCATGAGGGCAGGAGCCCAGAGGAAGGAGGCACAGACGCTCACCTCACCCAGAACCGCTGCAAAGAAACCCCAGCCTGGCCCAAGCAAACCCTGCGGCAAGTCTCTCTCTCTCCCTCCCTTGCTCTTGCTCGCTCTCCCTCTCTCTCTCTCTCTCTCTCTCTCTCTCTCTCTCTCTCTCTCTCTCTCTGTGTGTGTGTGTGTGTGTGTGTGTGTGTGTGTGTGCGCGTGTGTGTTGGCCAGGCCACAAATGCTAAGTCACCTGTGCCACAGGTACCTGCGGCTCCCACCGTGCCTCTGTCTACAGGGAAGCCCTTCCGGGAGCCCTGCTGTACCATGTTTCCAGGTGGTACCCGGTGGGCTCAACACTCAGATCAACACCTGGAGAGTAAAACTAGCAGCGCAGCACAGGGCAGATGTCAAACGAGTGAGCTCACGGCTACACCCCTCCCCCTTCCACCTCCTCTTGCCCCCCAAGAGGTCACCCGCTGTCTGGGCTGCCAACTTCGTTCAGCAAATACTGTTCTTATAAGCAGCTGACCCAGATTCTCAGCTTGAATTAGGACGTTTCCCAGGCAGTCCAGGATATACAGGGATGAATTTAAATGCTGCTTAAAAGCAAATTCGGGCCGCTCTCCCCAGTGGGGACAATGGTGCTGGCACCATACGGAGGCTGAGGCCCCCAGGCAGGACCCTCTAATGGTTCGTGTGCCTTGGGCTCTCTCCCCAAGCTCCACGCTGAATCACAGAACCGCTGCAGAGAGATCTGTGTTTTAAACTTTAATTAACCTACATTCTTTCCTAGATCTCGTGACCTGATTTTCCATTCTCTCTCCTCTGGGACCTCCATGGTAGCGATAGAATCACATTCCATTTTAACCCCAATACCCATCAGATAGGGACTTGACCCCCTAAGCAAAGGACGCAGACATCAGGCAGCTGGCGGGAACCGGTGATAAACGTGCTGGTTAGGGCCACTGTCCTCCTTGACCTTTGCATCTGGGATCACAGAGGTGGGGGTGAGGGGCCCAGTCCAGGCCAATCATGGGCAAGGGAGTGTGGACCTGAAGAGCCCCCAGATCCAAAAACAGAAACCAGCCCAGGGTCCCAGCTGCTGAGCTCTGAAATTCATGCTTCCCAGGGCCACTCCCAGCCAGGAATCTAGTGCAGCAAGGCTACAAAAGCAGGCCCACTTCTAGGAGCTAGGGCTCCTCTGATGGCCAGGCTGGACCTTTCCTAGGCTACAGGTCCTTCGGTTGCCGCCAGCCTTCCCTCCTTCCCTCTGGGTCAGACCTGTATGACTGCCCCCTCTCCTGACTTTCCCTCCCACAGATATTTCCCACATCAAGACGTTTAGTCCCGTTGCTTCTCAGAAGACCCAGATTGACACAGAGATCAGCTGTCACACCCCACCGCTTCCATAGCTAACCCCCCAACCCCACGGTCTGTCCTCCATGCAGCGACTGGACTGACCCCAACCCATGGCCTGGCCCTTCTCCTCTCTGACCAGACATCGTCTACGCCCCCGTCTCTCCCTCTGCCCCCGCCAGACTGGCCCCCCATGACTTTGCACTGCTGGTCCCTCCACCAGAAGCTCTCCCTAGATGCCTCCCCTCCTCTGGGTTAGATGGGCCCTGACCACCCTGCTCCTGGCGCAGCCTCCCCTCCTCCTTGCCCTGCTCCAGTTTCCTCCTTGGCAAGGATCACCTTGTCACAGAAGAAACAATTTACTGCATCACTCGCTCTGCCTCGCGGTGAGAACGAGGGCGGGCTGGTTATCCGTTTTGCTCGCTAGCGAAGCCCCAGGAACCAGGAAGGGTACCTGCGTTCAACACGGGGACGATGTAGCAGAGGAAAGAGAAGCTAATAGACTCTAAACTGTCATCTCCTAGGATTTTTCAAAAGAAGAAAATAAAGGGGAAAGAAAGAAATAATAAAAGTTTCCAGAGCAGAAAAGAGACTCAGGTTCTCACTGTGAAAGAATAAGCCAAGTCCTGAAAGGGACAAAACAAAAGTAAGACAAAATAAAATAAAATGAATTGTATCCAAAATACATAAAGAACTCTTGAAACTCAGAAGATGAACACCACAATTTTTATTTTATTTATTTTTTTTAACACCACAGTTTTTAAAATGGCCAACAGATTTGAACTGACACTTCACCAAAGAAGACACACAAACGGCAAATAAGCATATAAAAAGATGCACAACGTCGTTAGTCATTAAGGAAATGCAAATTAAGGCCACAATGACGTACTACTAGACACTTATTAGAATGGCTGGAATTAAAAAGATGGACCATTTTATTGCCAGAGCTGTGCCAGGTCTTTGCTCAAAACCCACCAGCACCCACCGTTAGCAGGAGTTAACATAAGTCTTCAAGTCACACTGTCCGGAGATAAGAAAGGAAACTACAGGGAGAGACAAAAAAAAAAAAAAAACAGATGGAACCAGCTGGAACCAAGATGGCGATGAATCTGGCCTCCAACAGACCCTCAGTCTCATTATATACTGACTTTACTGCATTAGCGTATTAAGTGACACATCTATGGCAGCCATGACTGGAAGTTAAAGACCAAAAAAGGATGAAAAGACAGTGGCCCCCCACTGCCTCAGAAAGCCCTGCCCTTCCCCTCCCCCCCCCCCCCCCCCCCCCGCCCGTAGACTAACGCATCTGCCTCCCCAACATTAGCCTTACTACTCCTCCCTTTGTCTTTACTCTTTAAAATCAAATCCCTCTCACCACGTGGGTGAGAAGTTGATCTGTGAACTAAGTTCCTGCTTCTCCGTTCTTTGGCCACTGAATAAAGCTTGTGCTGTTTCGATCTCAGCTTCAGTTTCATTATTTGGCTACATGAACCCAAAAAGATGTGAACAGAAAAAGAACCTTTTCCCACCAAGACAGAGGGTCTCAACTGGGCTAGAGCCAAGCAGGGTCCATATGACTTAATTTCTGTAACAAATTTTGGCAACTGCAGTAGGACGGTGGTGGCCTTGGATCCGCCATTCTGTCTGGTGACTCAGGGCTTGCTTGCTGACTTAGGGTTAACAAAGTCAGCTAAATAACTGGGCGGTTTGACCCAATTCTTTTTTTTTTTTAATAAATTTATTTATTTTTGGTTGCATCGGGTCTGTTGCTGCACACGGGCTTTCTCTAGTTGCGGCGAGTGGGGGCTATTCTTCGTTGTGGTGCGCGGGCTTCTCATTGCGGTAGCTTCTCTTGTTGCGGAGCACGGGCTCTAGGCACGTGGGCTTCAGTAGTTGTGACACGTGGGCTAAGTAGCTGTGGCTCGCAGGCTCTAGAGTGCAGGCTCGGCATTTGTGCCACATGGGCTTAGCTGCTCTGGGGCATGTGGGATCTTCCTGGGCAAGGGCTCGAACCTGTGTCCCCTGCATTGGCAGGCGGATTCTTAACCACTGTGCCACCAGGGAAGTCCCTGACCCAATTCTTGACCTCTGGGCCAGTGAGAGCTACTGAATTCAGCCTGAGATCAAAAAGCAGCCAAGGGTCAAGTGGAGCGATCCCCAGGTAAAGAGCTCCCCGCAACCAGCCCAGCATCTCTACAGCAAGGACACTTGCTATAGATTGGGGTAATGTCCAGGGACGCCCAATACAGGGGGTGCTGATCCCCCTTTGGCCGATAAAATTGAGGTTGGTTGTAAGGGTTGCTGGTTAAGGGAAAGTATCCTGGCTGTCTGGCTGGAACCAGACCTCTGTCTAGAGGACTGGACTAGGCAGTTGGTTGTCTGAATTGAGCCAATCCTCTGGTAGGTGGGGTGAGATTGAACAGTTGGCTATCTAGTTGCACTGGTTCCCAGCAAGAGGACTGGACAGAATGGGAAGCCCTCTGGAGACCACTGCAAGGTAAGAACATCTCTTTGTTCTGTGGGTATGACATAAGCCTTAGTCTCCGTTCTTGATACGAGTGAAGCTTCAATCTCTGTTCTATGTGGTCTTGTCTGTCCTAATGCTCTTGGAAATCCTCGCCGCAACTGTGGGCACGGGTCGAGCACTTAAAGGCCACTAAGGTGCTTGCCACTGGAAGACTCCCATGAAAGGATAAGTTGGTCACAGACCAGGGTAGATGAACACTAGGCATGCTGCTGACCGGAAGCAAATGTCCACGTAAGTAGGCACACTGTAAAGCACTCATAGCCCCAGCCCTTGCAGCGTTCCCACCTCTAAGGTACAGTCAAAAATCCAAGAGCACATCTTCTGTGTTTTTTGGTCTTGCCCCAGTGTGCCATCCTGGGGCAGGGTACACGTCTCTGTCGGGTAGGTATCTCCCCACCACTCTCCATCACAAATCCTTAGGGGTCCCTCCTCTGAAACACGAGCCTTTAAAAAATCTTCTTTTTGCCAGATTTCAGAGCAATCAGTTTGCCTGGCTGGAGAAAGAAGAAGAGGAACCCCAAAGTCACTCAAGGTCCTTGGGTCCTAGTAGCTGAGAGTATAAAAAATTGTATGTATACCAAGTGGGCATCCGGCCTCCCTTCCCAATTACCTCTAACCCAGCAAGGCTAAGCCCTTTTTGAACAAGCCTCCTTGACTGCCGGAGAGGGTCTCTGGGCAATTTATTTGATTAGAAAGCACTTATTTCCCACTCCCCCCTCACACTATCCAGGAACTGCTCACTGAAAGCACCCACCTACATCGGGTATCTCCTATAGTCCCACAGAGGGTCCAGGAACATCTAAGACGTCTAAGAGGGGACCTCATAACCAAGACCCTCTTAGACAGCCTCTCCCCTTCCAGCCACTGCAAAAATTCGTTCAGATTTCAGTCAGAGCGCCTAGACCAGTTGGTGTGGGCCAGATCTTATGGGATCTGCACTGCTACCAAGCCTAGGAGGAGGCTATTGGAGAGTTGAAAACAGATTAGAAATAAGGAATCCCCAGTATGGGTAACCAAGCCGCTATCCAAGCAAAATCACTGCTACAGTACATCCTTCATCATTGGAAATTCTTGAAGTACCACCTGCTAACAAAGAAACAGCTTATTTTTTTTGCAATACCACGTGACCCCAGTATAAACTGGTGTATGGAGAGAGTTGTCCAACTAATGGCTCTCTAAATTATAATACCATTTTGGGGGAATTCCCTGGCAGTCCAGCGGTTAGGACTCTGCACTTTCGCTGCCAAGGGTTCGGGTTCAATCCCTGGTCAGGGTAACTAAGATCCCGCAAGCCATGCAGTGTGGCCAAAACCAAAACAAAACAAAAAATCCCACCAGCTCTAGAGGTTCAACTGAAAACTTGGTGGGCACCCTCCCCTCCGATTCTCCCACCTCCATCTCTCAGTCCTCCCTTGGAGACTAGTCCAACACCCACTCACGGTGTGGTTCAGTACAAGCCCTCTGGAATCAATAAGCTATTCCTCCTTCAGGAGGTCCCCAGTGGGGCAAGTGGACTGACCACCATGTATGTACCCTCCTCTTCCTCAGATCTATATAGCTGGAAGTATCAATTCAAGGGTTTGAGGGAAGACCCCAAGGGAGTTCTTAATTTAGTCCAGGGAATATTCCATACCCATTTCCCCACTTGGGTGGATGTCCAAACCCTCTGAAACATTTTATTCTCTGGGGAAGAAAAGCCAATGATTATACCTAATGTGAGGGAGGAAGTTAATTAATCAAAATAATGCAGGGCACGCTGTACACCAGCCTTGAATCCAAGCTATTCCCAATAGGACCCTGGGTTGGACCATCAAGAGGAAACAGTTGGCAGCACCTCACACATTTCAGGGCTTTGATTCTTTTTTTATTATTATTTACTTTATTTTTGACTGCGTGGGTCTTTGTTGCGGTGCACGGGCTCTAGGTATGTGGGCTTCAGTAGTTATGGCACGTGGGCTCAGTAGTTGTGGCACACAGGCTTAGTTGCTCCGTGGCATGTGGGATCTTCCCAGACCAGGGCCCGAACCTGTGTCCCCTGCATTGGCAGGCGGATTCTTAACCACTGCTCCACCAGGGAAGCCCAGGGATTTGATTATTAAGGACACTGACTCGGCAGAGAGGAAGCCCATAAATTGGAGTAAGGTGGAGGAAATCAACCAGGCACTGAAGGAAAATCCCTCGGCCTTTTTTTTTTTTGTGGTACGCGGGCCTCTCACTGTTGTGGCCTCTCCCGTTGCGGAGCACAGGCCCCGGACGCGCAGGCTCAGCGGCCATGGCTCACAGGCCCAGCCACTCCGCGGCATGTGGGATCTTCCTGGACCGGGGCACGAACCCATGTCCCCTGCATTGGCAGGCGGACTCTCAACCACTGCGCCACCAGGGAAGCCCGCCTCGGCCTTTCTTGGGTGCCTAAATGAGTGCCTCTGGGTGTGTACAAATGTGAACTGAAGTCAGTGAAGGGCAGGCCATTCTGAAGTCCCATTTCACTTCCCAGAGCACCCCAGACATTAGGAGAAAATTACAGAAGTTGGAGACAGGGCCCCTCACACTCAGTTCCTGGCTAGTGGAGTCAGTGTTACCCGATAGCTGGATTCGCCTCTTGGGGGTGTCGAGCCAAAAGACACAGCCAAGGCAAAGATTGGGAGAAGGGAGGATTTATCACTTGCAGCAAGTAAGGAGAGCACCAGGGATCTCTCCCAAAGCAGTGTCTTCCTGAACAGCAAAACTGGAGCAGAGACTTCAACATAGAATTGGGGCAAAGTTCAGGAATTCCCTGGTGGTCCAGTGGCGAAGACTCCGCACTCCCAATGCAGGGGGCCCGGGTTTGATCCATGATCGGGGAACTAGATCCCGCATGCCACAACTAAAAGATCCTTCATGCCACAACTAAAAGATCCCACATGCCACAACGAATATCCCAAGTGTTGCAACCAAGACCCGGAGCAGCTAAATAAACAAATAAATAAATAAATAAAATATTTTTTTTAAAAAGACTTTATCAGATTGTTATGTAAATCCGTGGAGGAAGAACCAGGACTCTGCTTTAACATTGAGCTATTGTTTCTTAGCTGCTTTTCCTGTGTTCCTGCATTCCCTCACTTCCCTTAAGATCACTGATTACTGAGACCTGCTCGAGGGCAAGCACTGTGGCCAGGCCTAGATCCCGAAATGGCTTATGTCAGAAAGGACTTCTCTTGTGTCAAGAAAGCCATGCCTGGTTCTCTTTCTCCAGGGACCCCTTGCCCCATCGGCTTTCATCAGCATTTTGGGTGTTCAAAACCAGGATCTGGAGGTGGATGCAAAGGAAGATAGGTGAACTGAACGGGCTGCCAGTATTCTAGCTTTAGCGATTCAGGGTCAATCTGCCTCCCAGGGTTGAGAGTCATCCCCCGCTCCCCCTACGAGGGACCCTGTAACATCGGTGAGTCATCCTGGATTTCGAAGACCACACCCACGGTGGAGAGAAGGGCTCACAGCCAATCAGCGTGCACACCGCCTGGAGCAGGGCCACTGGAGGGCGGGCGGAATGCCCCAAACACCCAAGAAGGAAGCTAAGTGGACTGCCGTCTCTTGGCCCATACTTGCTGGTCACACACATGAAAGAAGAGGAGGACTGAAAGAGCCCAGGGGCTCCTTGGAGAAGCCTCAGCCGACCCTGACCACAGGGGATAAAAAGGTTGACTTTCTAGTCGACACAGGGGCCACCTACCCGGTCTTGAACACCCAACCAGACAGAATGACTGAAGATACATTTAGGATAATGGGAGTGGAAGGGAAGCCCCAGGAGCATGACTTTAGTTAGAGCCCCTTGGGTGCAATTTGGAAGGGAGAATGTTACCTCACTCTTTCTTATCTCACTCTCTCTTAGAATGACCATTTCCCCTAGTAGGAATTGGGAGATACAGTTATCTCAGAGACAAAAACCTTACCACTGAAATACGTAAGACTCCCTTCCATTCTGCAGTCCTAGTGCTACCGCCCTCTCCAGAGAATAATGTCCCAATTAACCTTGAGGGCGTTAATCCCTTAGTATGGGCCCCGTGGGCAGAGCCAGGAGGGCACCACTGGTCATAGTCAAGCTGCAACCTGGCTACAATCCCCTATATAAAAAGCAATGCCCCTCATGCAAGGAAGCCCTAGCAGGCGTTAAGCCGATAATCGAAAACCTACTCAAGCAAGGGCTCCTTAGACCCTGCCAGTCCCCTTGCAACACCCTATTCTGCTGGTACAAAAACCAAATGGGACGTACCTGCTAGTTCAGGACCTCGGGCTGTAAAGGAAGCTACTGAAGAGATTCACCCAATAGTGCCTGACCCTTACACCTTGCTTTCCACCATAAACTGAGAGGATCTGGTACTCAGTGTGAGATTTAGCCTTGTTTGGGGTACCCCTAGCCTCAGAATCTCAATACATTTTTGCATTTGAATGGCAGGATCCCAACAGCGTAAGGAAATAATTGTACTGGAGGTTCTGCCACAGGGATTGAAAAACTCCCCCACCCTTTTTGGAAAGGTTTTAGCTGAGGATCTTGGTGACCTTGAGCTAGAACAGGGAACCAGACTTCAATATGTGGATGACATTCTGATGACCAGCCCCACCAAAGAGCTTTCTGACCATGACACCGTTAACGCCTTAAATCACCTGGCTGAGAGAAGATATAAAGTTTCAAAGGAAAAAGCCCGGATCTCCCTCCAGCAGGTAAAATACTTAGGATTTATAGTAGGAAAGGGGCACAGGGCACTATCTAAGAGGAGGAAAGAAGTGATTTGCCGGATGGCACTAAGACAGGAAGGGAGCAGGGCACAACCTTTAAAGAGTGACATAGCTGTTAAGGACACGACATGAACTGGTTAGAACTAACTAGGTCCAAGATAGTGGACGACTGACTTCCACTAGACCTTGAGCCTCAGTATACGCTCCTTGTAACACATCAGCACGCTAAACGACACACCCACAGGTGCCATGACCATCGTTCCAATGATGACCATAAAAGGCCAAAGAGTGGGCAGTGCCCCATTCCTGGAAATCCCCACCCCCTTCCCCCAAAGAGCTGGAAAAACCCTCCCACTCATTAGGCTATGAAATTACCCACTCTTATAAAAACTGACCACCCCATACCCTGGCGCCTCTCACCTTCTGAGATGGCCCACACTCTGTCTGTGGAGCGTGTATCTCCTTGAATAAACCTGCTTTCACTTTACTATGGCTCACTCTGATTTCAGATGCATGCAGCAGTGTGTGTTAGCTTGCAGTAAGCAGTGACTGGAAACAAGACCTTTGTTCCCTGACGGGGAATCAAACCCAGGTCCCCTGGCTGGAAACCAGGATCTTAAATGCTGGCCCACGGGGTCAGAGGCTAGAACCTAAGCCCCCAGTCCTTTGTCTACCTTGAAAGGAGGACTCTGGTAAGGAGACAGAAGGTATAGAAGGAAATATAAGTGTTTATTAGAAAAGCAGAGTACATGTGGAAAGACACACCGGCAAACTCAGCGAAAGAGTCGTGACAGCACCACTGGGAAGTTTAAATCCTTCATAAGCGGGCAGTCTTCCACGTCTTTGTCTTCTTCCTGGCCAATTGTATTGTTTTGACCCCGTGGCTAATCTGTCTCAGGACCCTCCCCTGTGTGCGCATGCACCCCTCAGGCAAGATAGATTTTATCCCAAAGGCTTCTGGGAGGAAGATAGCAAGACTCACTGTGGTCTGGCTTCCTCTGCCTTTCTGACCCTGGGAAGCCTTGTGTGCATGTGTAGTGTCTCCCTTGCCACGAGGATGGGAAATGTATGACCTCTTGACCTTCTAACAGGGTTTAGCAGCTCTCTGTCCCGGCCATAAAAGTGTCCAAAGTCCGGTTATCTACCCTATTCCTGCTGTTCCTTGTATCGAAGTGCAGATCTCGAGATGCAGACAGGAGTCCAGTTGTAAATACATAGCCCGGAGCCCATTTGTCTCTCGCCTCAGGAAGTGTGAATGGGGGGCTGGTAGTGAGCGTCCGGGCTGCAGCCCATCTCTTCTCGCTCCAGGAAGGGTGAACAGGAGGCCATTGTACATGTCTAGGCTGGAGCCCATCTATCTCCTGTCTCAGCTCTTGAATTCTTTCCTGCGTGAAGCCAAGAACCCACACTTGGCAGCCCATCCCAGGGACTCACCTGAGACCTGGAATGTGGCCATCCTCTCGTGCCCCACTCTGTTTCCCGCAGCAGCACCTCCCGGTACGAGGAAACAGCTCCAGCATTTCCTGGGGATGGCTGGGTCCTGCTGCACATGGATTCCCAACTTTGGCTTAATTGCTAAGCCCTTGTATGAACAATTAAAAGGGAAGGACCTTGACCCTCTTGAGCGGACCCCCAGCTGGGACCAGGCATTCCTGGAACTGAAAAGCCATCTCACGGGAGCCCTCGCATTAGCTTCACCCGACCTGAGCTGCCTCACCCATCTATATGTACTTGAGAGAGGAGAAACTGCCCTAGGGGGGCTTCACAAAAAACGGGACCTCGGACCCAGGTGGTAGCTTATTGTTCTAAGCAGATGGACCAAACCGCTAAAGAATGGCTCCCGTGCTTACGGGGGCTTTGCTGCTACTCCTCAGCTCCTCACAGAGGCTGACAAATTAACCCGTGGGCAGCTCCTGACCATCTGGACCCCGCACCACTTCCGACGCCTCTTAAAGGAAAGGGGGGCAGATTGGTTATCCCCTGGTCGAACCCTCCAAGTCCAAGCCATGCTTCTAGACCACCGTCTGTGGATCCGATGCCCTGTAATGTCCTCAACCCTGCCTCCTTGCTACCCCACACTGGTCCAAAATTAACTCACGATGGCGAGGAAGTTATGGAACAGGTTTATTCCAGCAGGCCCGACCGGAAGAGCTCCGCTCTAGAGAATGCAGACCTGGGATGGTTCGCTGATGGGAGCAGCGGAAGATAAAGCTTCGCCCTCTGGCTGTTCCGCTCAGAGGGCTGGATTAGTTGCCTGGAGCATTAGAGCTGGGGAAAGGAAACGTTGCCGATATCTACACTGACTCTTAACGTGCCTGTTCAATCCTACATGCCCGTGGGAAATGGAGTGGCTGCTAGAAGCTGCAGAGGCCGTCAAAAGGGAGAAGCAGACATAGTCAGAGGAAACAACTGGTCGACATGGCATCCAAACAAGCATACAGGATAGACTCCAGACGCCACTCCTGCTAGCTCCCCCAGACCCTGACTCCTACACGCACCCCAGGAGAAAGGAGATACCTGGGGGGCATGGTTAACGGTCATGGGCAACTGATCCTCCCATCGGCCATTGCACGGTAGGCCATCCCGGAAGCTCACCAGAGCGCACATTACGGGCAGGAGGCCCTGTATCAATGGCTCATCAAGTCCATGACTACCCTCAGTTTCTGGAGTCTCCTTAAACAGGTGGTTGAAGCTTGACCTATCTGCCTCCAGAATACCCCCAACACTCACCCCCCAAAGGTCAAGGGAGTGACCCCTGACCCCTATAAACGCACATACCCAGGTCAATATTGGTAAGTTGAGTTTACAGCAACTCCCCAGGCACAAGGAAATTTTAGATATTTGCTGGTTTTAACTGATACTTTCTCCAGCTGGATGGAGGCGTTCCCAACTAAAATGCCTTGGAAGTCTCTAAGGCCCTGCTCGAGGGATTAATCCCTAAATGCATTCAACGTGACAATGGACCTGCCTTTGTCTCCCAAATTACTAAGGGAGTCTCTGGAGCCCTAGGAATTACATGGAGTTTACACTCCAGGCTTAGAGACCACAAACCTCAGGAAAATTAGAAGGAACAAATCAAACCCTCAAAAGAAACTTAGCCGAACTATGTCAAGAGACTCATCAACCCTGGATCTACCTTCTCCCCATAGCACTTTTGAGAATGCGAATAGCCCCTAAAGGAAAGCTCTGATTAAGTCCATATGAGCTCATGCAGGCGAGGCCCATTCCCGAAGGACCTGGCTACGAAGCCAACCTTAGGGATATGGACTGACTGACATATACCTTACAGAGAGGGGAAATAGTCAAAGCTTTACATGTCCATGGGACTCAGGAATTGCCTTCCCCTTCTGACAAGGTTTTACATCCTTTCTCCCCTGGGGATTGGGTTTGTTTGAAAACTTAGGAGGCTGGAAATCCATAAGACCCGTTAGACCCCAAGTGGACAGGACCTTTCTTAGTAATCTTGACCATTCATTCTGCCTGACAATTACAGGGCACAGCCCTGTGGACCCACCATCCCAGAGAGAAGACGACACCTACGCCTGAGGAAGAAGTTACTGAGACACCCACGCAATACACCTGTGAACCTGTCCTAGACCTTAAGTTACTCTTCAAAAGGATGAACTTACCAGTGGGTACGTAACGTGGCGGACAGACTTAGCTGGCCTTGTCATTGCTGTTGTCTTACTTAGTTTCTGCTGTTCTGCCAAAGCCCCTCCCCTGGCAAACGTCTCCTCTTTCCATGTTGGGTATAGGGAATACTATTACTGGAAGCAGGATGAGTGGTTATATTGTCTGTTCTTTTTAACACTCTCTGCCCTATCTCCTACAACTGTCCACGCAGAATGGGAATTTAATGCAATAGTAAATTTCTCGAGAATTATAGCCCATGGACAACATCTATCCCAGTCACCCCCACCCCCAAAGTGACACCTGTGGATTAAAGGTATTACATTCTACCCCTCAGAATGACCACCTCACTCTCACCTTGGCTGACAGGTCTGCTAAACCTACTCCTCTTGAAGTTCACACCCCATCCCCAAGACAGCTTCCCAGCTTGGACCTCGCCCCCTACATTAACGTCTCTAATGAATACAAAAGCATTCAGTCTAAAGTGTCATCGTTCTAACCAGCCTCGCTGCCACTGCCCCTATCAAGAGCCCCTACCAAAGCGGGGGACTTGCAGTAACACCCCGGGCCGCTCTGGACTCTGATCACTGCTTCCTCCATTACCCCACAGTTTAAGTGCCCCGGGATTGACTCCTATGGAAATCTCACCCATTGGTGCCCTCTGTACCGACTCGATGGATACACACAGGGACAAGACAGGAGATGTACTTATTGGGGAGGGAAGGTGCCGGTTGTCTGACATTTAGTGTATGGCCCTCCTGAGGCCTGGGGAAAAGCCACTGGTCAAGGATCCCCCAGTGACCCCTACTATGCAGGTGGGTCTCTTTCCCCACACTGCAAAGGCACCTCCTCTCGGGCTAGCCTCTTATGAAGGTGATTCAGTTCCTCAGAAGTGCGCCAGGCATGCACTCCCCCTGGGTACCTATTGCTTTTTGCCCCAAGAGTAAACCAATTGCCCATGAGAACAGCCCCAACTCCCCCTTCCCTTCTCCGGGGTAGGCTCTAGCCTATTCTTGTTTAGATAACGCCCAATTGGGGACAGTGCACACTAGGCCGGCTAAGTTCTCAGGACCTCGGTATAACCCTTCATAATATCACCCAACCCCGAGATTGAAGGGCAATAGGACTCATTCTGGCAGGAGCAGGGATCGCTCTCAGACTGGCAGCCCCCTGGGGAGGCCTCCCATACCATGAAATCACTTTACAAAGTCTCACATGGCCCTTGAGGAATTATCCAAAACTACAGGGGATGACTTACAAGGACTCCGTACTTCTCTGGACTCACTAGCAAATGTTCTCAACAGTAGGCTAGCCTTTCACTATGGCCTGGCTGAGCAAGGGGGAGTTTTTGCAGATTAATAAAACCTGCTGCACGTATGTCAGTAACTCTGCAAACACAAAAGAGATACGTGAGCAAGCTCAGTGGTTACACAGATATAACACACAAGGTCCAGACCCAAGCTCCATCTGGGATATGGTCACATAGAGCCTCCCCAGCTGAACCTGGTGTTTTCCATTTCTCAGCCCACTAATTGCTATCGTCTTCCTGCTCATCTTTGGGCCTTACCTCCTTAACTGCCTTGTCAACTTCGATAGTAAACTGCTTGAAGCCATCAAACTTCCGATGATACTAACACAAGGGTGTGAGCACCTGCGACTGCAGCCTGAGAACAATCAGACATATTTTAGGCTTATCAGGCAACAGCTCTCCTCCTCTAATCCAGGGAAAAACTGTGCCCATGTTCAACAGGAAGCAGCCTCGGAAGATAGACCTTCACCCTTCAGCTCCCCTCAAGAATGAGGAGTAATGGGACTTCCCTGGTGGTCCAGTGGTTAAGACTCCATGCTCCCAGTGCAGGGGGCCCGGGTTCGATCCCTGGTCAGGGAACTAGATCCCACATGCCACAACGAAGATCCCGCGTGCCACAACTAAGACCCGTCACAGCCAAATAAATAAATACCAAAAAACAGAAAGAAAAGAAAAGAATGAGGAGCAGTAACAAGGAAAGGAGGGAGTTTGTTGTCAGAGATGCTCCAGGCCCTTGCTCAAAACCCACAAACCCCTACCTTTAGCAGGAGTTAAAGTAAACCTTTAAGTCACAAGGTCTAGAGATAAGAAAGGAAACTATAGGGGGAGACAAACAAAAACCAGATGGAACCAGCTGGGACTAAGATGGCGATGAATCTGGCCTCCAACAGACCCTCAGTCTCATTATATACTGATTTTACTACATTAGCGTATTAAATGACACACCTATCTGCAGTCATGACTGGATATTAAGGACAAAAAAAGGAGAAAAAGACAGTGGCCCCCCACTCCCTCAGAAAGCCCTGCCCTTTCCCCATAGACTAATGCATCTGCCTCCCCAACATTAGCCTCACTACTCCTCCCCTTGTCTTCACTCTTTAAAATCAAATCCCTTGGGGCTTCCCTGGTGGCGCAGTGATTTAGAGTCCGCCTGCCGATGCAGGGGACACGGGTTCGTGCCCCGGTCCGGGAAGATCCCACATGCCGCGGAGTGGCTGGTCCCGTGAGCCATGGCCGCTGAGCCTGCATGTCCGGAGCCTGTGCTCTGCAACGGGAGAGGCCTCAACACTGAGAGGCCCGCGTACCGCAAAAAAAAAAAAAAAAAAAAAAATCAAATCCCTCTTGCCACGTGGGTGAGAACTGATCTGTGAACTAAGTTCCCACTTCTCCATTCTTTGGCCACTGAATAAAGCTTGTGCTGCATCGATCTCGACTTGCATTTCATTATTTAGCTATTCAAACCCAAATGGACAAAGAGCCTTTTCCCACCAAGACAGAGGGCCTTGGCTGGACTAGGGCCCGAGCAGGGTCCATATGACTTAATTAGGTAAAAAAGTCAAGCGTTGACAAGGATGTGGAGGAACTGGAACTCTCACACGTTGCTCATGAGAATGTAAAATGGTTCAACCACCTTGGAAAACATCCTGTGAGTTCCTTTAAAAGTCAAGCATACACCTACCACACAATCCAGACACTCCACTCCTAGTTAACTACCCAGGAGAAAAGGAAATACATGTCCACACGAAGATCTGTACACTAAGACTCATAGCAGCTTTATGTGTAATAGCCAAAAACCGTAAACAACCCAAATGTCCACCCATGGGTGAATGGATGAACTGTGGTATATCCAGGCAATGGAATGCAGCTCAGCAACGAGAGGAATGAACCATGGATACGCACAGCATGGATGAATCTCAAAGTAACTATTCCCAGTGGAAGAAGCCAGGCAAAACCCTGGAAACTGTAATGAGGTGGATGGACCTAGAGTCTGTCCTACAGAGTGAAGTAAGTCAGAAAGAGAAAAACCAATACCGAGGGCTTCCCTGGTGGCGCAGTGGTTGAGAGTCCGCCTTCCGATGCAGGGGACACGGGTTCGTGCCCCGGTCCGGGAGGATCCCACATGCCGCGGAGCGGCTGGGCCCGTGAGCCATGGCCGCTGAGCCTGTGCGTCCGGAGCCTGTGCTCTGCAATGGGAGAGGCCACAGCAGTGAGAGGCCCACGTACCGCAAAAAAAAAAAAAAAAAAAAAAAAAAAAAAAACCAATACCGTATGCTAACGTATATATATATGGAATCTAAAAAAAAAAAATGGTACTGATGAACCTAGCTGCAGGGCAGGGATAAAGAGGTAGACATAGAGAATGGACTTGAGGACATGGGGTGAGAGGGGGAAGCTGGGACGAGGTAAGAGTAGCATCGACATATATACGCTACCGAATGAAAATAGTTGGCTGGTGGGAAGCAGCCGCATAGCACAGGGAGATGGGCTCGGTGCTCTGCGATGACCCAGAGGGGTGGGATAGGGAGGGTGGGAGGGAGGCTCAAGAGGGAGGGGATATGGGGACGTGTATGCACATGGCAGACTCGCTTTGTTGTGCAACAGAAACTAACACAGTATTGTGAAGCAGTTATAGTCCAATAAAGATCTATTAAAAAAAAAAAAACCCTGGAAAATACAAACTAATCTTTAGTGACAGAAACCGGACTTTGGGAATAATGAAGCTTTTCACTGTCTTGATCATGGTGATGGTTTCACAGCCATAGGATATGTCAAAACTTATCAAACCTACACTTAAATATGTACAGTTTATTGTATGTCAGTTACACCTCAAGAAAGCTGCTTTTAAAAAGATGCAGAATCTGATTCCACAGGTCCAAGGTGAGGCCTGAAATTCTGTGCTTCTAAGAAACTCCCCAGTGAGGCCAATGCTGCTGGTCACACTTGCAGAGTATCAGATGTAGAGGAAGAGAATGAGTGAGCTGGTAGAAAGTACTGGATGCTCTTTTGATCAGGTGGGTGGTGACCTTGGCCTCAGGCACACGGCACAGGACCACTGGAGAATAAAATGGAACAGGAGCTGAGGGAATTTTGTGCCTGCTTCTCCCTGCATTGCCTGGAGGCTACCAGGGCCTGGCTGGCCTCACTCTCACAGCCACTCCGGGAGCCTCAAGAGTGAAATCAGGGCCAGCAGGAGCCCTGAGTATGCGACACACTAAGAAAAACTGAGGGGGACGAACAGATCCCCAGCGGTCCTTCTGCAGCCTCCCCACCGTCACCCCCACTCCACCTGCACCTCCCCCACAAAAGACCAGGGCTGGGAATTACAGTCTTAGGCCTGTCGGCTGCACACCCTGACCCACCAAGTTGTTCCAGGGTTTCTCATGCCTGGGGCGCTCCATCCGGGGTTCATCCACCCACCCGCCAAGCCCACTGGCCTCTCCCCACTATGGGAAGCCTGGCAGAGTATCTGATACCCCCCAGGGGAAATTGAGCACAAAGAGAAAGACATCCAGACACTTGAAGAACATGACTTTTCTAAAGGAAACCCACAGCCTGGGCTACAGATTCTACCAAAAACAAATTAGGAAAGATGGATCTAGACTTTGAAATTAGTTACTACACTTAGCAAATGAGATAAAGGGAGAGATTAGCACTGCAAAATAATAATTGGAAAACGTTTTTTTAAAGAGCCAAGCAGGGCTTCCGTCGTGGCGCAGTGGTTGGGAGTCCGCCTGCCGATGCAGGGGACGCAGGTTCGTGCCCCGGTCCGGGAAGATCCCACATGCCGCGGAGCGGCTGGGCCCGTGAGCCATGGCAGCTGAGCCTGCGCGTCCGGAGCCTGTGCTCCGCAACGGGAGAGGCCACAACAGCGAGAGGCCCGCGTACGGCAAAAAAAATAAATAAATAAAGAGCCAAGCAGAGATTAGGTATGAAAAACAGAGTTGAAATTAAGAACAAAATAAATGGACTGAAGAGCAGACCAGGTACAGCTGAGGAGCAAATCAGCAGATGGTAAGATCAGATGCAGGAAAGTTCCTAGAGGAAGAAGGAACAGGAATAGGAAGAGAAATGGTGGGTACACACAGAACTGCTAACACTGGAATAGAGGAGATCCAAAAGGAGACAGAGAGAAATATCTGAAAGAGTAAGGGAGATAAATTATTTAGAAAAATAAATAAAAGACCTGACATTGAAGACTCAGAGAGGGTCAAAGGCCCACACCCAAAGACTTCCCTGGTGGCGCAGTGGTTAAGAATCCACCTGCCAATGCAGGGGACACGGGTTCAAGCCCTAGTCCGGGAAGGTCCCACATGCCGTGGAGCAACTAAGCCCGTGCGCCACAACTACTGAGCCTGTGCTCTAGAACCCACGAGCCACAACTACTGAGCCTGTGTGCCACAACTACCGAAGCCCGCACACCTAGAGCACAAAGAACAAATAGCCAAGACTATTCCAATAAATATGGGAAAATATATACTTATAGCAATGCAAAAGTAAAAGGCAGTCATGATGAATTTGAGAGGAATCAAGGTTTTGGGGAGACCGAAGGATGTGAAGGATGTAAGTAGCTGGTCTGTCCTTGTCTGTTTAGGGCAGCACACAGACATCAATTCCAAAAAGCCGAAAGGACTAAAAAGAATACAGAAAGGGACTTCCCTGGTGGTCCAGTGGGTGAGACTCCATGCTCCCAATGCAGAAGGTCTAGGTTCGATCCCTGGTCGGGGAACTAGATCCCACATGCCACGACTAAGAGTTCGCATGTGGCAACAAAGATCCCACATGCCACAACTAAGACCCAGCATAGCCAAAATAAATAAATAAATAAATATTTTTTAAAAAAAAAGAATACAGAAAAACTGATCAAACTGATTAAAATGGTAGAAACTGGCCCCAATATATCAATAATTACAGTAATAAAAAATTGACTAAACCTATCAATCAGAAGGACAGGCACAGGGACTTCCCTGGTGGTCCAGTGGTAAAGAATCCACCTTCAAAAATAGGAAAGGTGGGTTAGACCCCTGGCGGGGAAACGAAGATCCCACATGCCACGGGGCAACTAAGCCCGTGCGCCACAACTACTGAGCTCGTGTGCCTCAACTAGAGAGCCCTCGTACAGCAGCTACAGAGCCCACAGACTCCGGAGCCTGGGCCACAACTAGAGAAGAGAAAACCTGTGCGCCACAACTAGAGAGAAGCCTGCAAACCACAGCAAAGATCCCGCAATGAAGATCTGCAACATCGGATCTTTGTTGTGCCGCAACAAAGACCCGATGCAGCCAAATAAAGAAATAAATTAACAAATATTAAAAAAAAAAAAAAGGACAGGCACTGACACGCCGGTCTTTAAAAACACCAAGATAAATGCTGTTTGCCGAAGACACATAAAACCTAAGGGCACACAAAGATTGAAAATGAAAGGTGGAGGTCAACACATCAGGCGAATACTAACCAAAGAGCAGGTGTTAATATCAGATGAAATAGACTTCAAGATGAAGTTCTACTAGGAATAGGGATGGTCATTAAATCATGGAAAAAAGTTTCAAATCACCAAGACAGTAAAGTGATTTTAAACAAGTGTGTACCTGATAGCACAGCCTCAAGATCTCTGAAGTGAAGGCTGGGAGAACTTCAGAGAGAAACGGACGGAGCCAGCATCTTAGGGAGAGATTTCAACACATCCTTCAAATACGGATCCTTCAGATATTGACAAAAAAGCAGCAAGGAGTTAAAAGGTCTGGACCCCAATGTACAATATATATAGAAAGAGAGGTTTGCAACCTGTAAAGAAAGAATGCACACAGGGGCCCTTTATAAAAACCTGTCATGGGCTGCCATGGACCTGCCTGTCTTCTGCCTGCCCTACACAAGGTCCAAGGCGGCTTCAGAGTCCCTCACAGACCACAGGTCCTGGGGGTGGGGACAGCGGCCGGTTTGCCAGGATTTCCCAGAGCCAGACACCAGGGGAACGGTCACCCCGCACCCCGTGCCTTCCCCGTGTCCACCCTCCTGCCCCCCTGCCACGCCCTGACTAAGGCCTGTTTCCTCTTGTCACTGCTGTGGCCCCCTCCACATGTCCCTGCACAGGACACTGCTCCCCTGGGCCACCGCTCTGCTCGGAGCCTTCGAGAGCCCTCCCCTCCACTGGTTTCAGGCACACACCTGCAGTCACACTTCAGGGGTGACACACCACTTCTTCCTCTCCCAGGAGCCCGTGTCCTCCTCCTTCATTCTGAGCCTTTACACCAGCTGTTCCTTCTGCCTGGAAAGTCCCCCACTCTGTTCATCTGGCCCTTTCCTGCTCAGAATTTGGGGCTTCGTGTAACTGCTTCCCAAGCCAGCGCTCTGGACTCCCCTTTTCGCTGACTCATCAGGCTCACACTGGCCTCTTGTTTACATCCGTCCATGTGCTGATCTGTCCATACCCCGAGAGCAAGGACCACAGACATCCAGGTCATCACTCTATCCTGGGGGCCTAGTACACGGCCTGCACTTAGGAGGTGGCCGATAAATATCAATTACTTAATCAAAAGCAGTGGCTACAACACAGCACACACGTCTCTCTTAGCCAGTGGCCGCACCTTCCTTCCCAACACACTCTAAGACATGCCTGCCGCTGGCCGGGGCTACTCACATGCGTTCTAAATGCAGTCCCTGCTTTCACACCTCCACCTCCGCGCATTTCCTGCTGCTCTTCACCACTCGGAGACAGATGCCAACAGCCCTCCTTCTCCCTCCACTGCTGGCACTCCTTTCCTGCCCACCCTGGCCCACAATGCACACTGCTTCTCCGAAGGCAAGGTATTCATGATTTACCAGTTGACACGTCGCATCATACATAGATCGTCGGTTTTCTTGGAGGCACGGGGACTGGCACCGCATGCATGGGGGAGGCACTCAAGACGTGTTGCAGGATTAATGGGAGACCAAAGCCGCTAGAGGATATCCTTGAAAATTAGCATCAGACGCCGTCTTGGCCCGTTGCCCCTGCCTGACGCTTTCCTGAGGGGAAAAGCAGCTGGGGATGACTTTTTCACAGCTGTGTGAGTAGGAAGTGTTACCACGTGCCATTCCCTAAGGCGATGGGGTCTCACCACTGACCCTGATACTCAGCACTCAGTAGCCGGTGCGGCAGGACACTGCTCTGGGTGCCACAGCCGCGCAGACGTCAATTGTAGCGTCCAGTCACCAAGCGTCTGTCTGGAGAGCAACAGAGTATCCAAAAGAGGGTCAGAGGGACCTGCTGAGGGCACAAATGGAGCTGTGCTTCCCTTGGTCCCCTGCTAGCCCTTGGGAGGATGAAGCATGATAAACAGATCTTTTTGTTTCAAAGCCTAGGTCTCTCAAAGCAGCAAATTCTGTTGTTCAGGCCGGGAGGGTCATTGCCAATGGTGTTTCCCAAAAGAACAGCAGGAAGCTACCAGGCAGATGTGGGGCTCCCTAAACAGGCCAAAACAGTCTATAAACAGGCCCCCAAACTAGGGCTCATCAAGGGGGAGGGGGGGACGCGGGTGTTCTCCAGGAGGGGCATGGCAAGAGCAAGATGGGGCGTCAGGGCAGAGAGAAGGCACATGGTGTCACTGGAAGAAGATGCGGTACCCAAGCCAGTCCAGGGGCAGCCGGGACCCTGAATTCAGGAGCACAGGCTCCATCCGAGGTGACCAAGCTCCACCAGCCAGGAAGCGACATCACGAGGTCACTTTGTTTGAAAGAGAAAGTGGCCAAGGGCGGAGGCTGACTCCTGAAGGCATCCTGACCTGTACTGGGACCACCCTGGGGAATTCCAGCTGGGCAAGAGAAAGAGCCAGGAGTTCCTTAGTGGGAGGCCCGGGGTCCTGCAGGAGTCTCCACGGAGCCCCAAAAGTTTACAGAGCCCACCCTGCCCCTGCCCCGAGGTCAAACCTCCATGCCACGAACAAGTCAATACAATGAACACAGTGATACCGAGGGCTCTACCCCTTGAAGCAGAACATGAAAAAATGGCCTCCAGGACAGCCCTTTGGGCCCTGGGCATCCCCCCCGCACCGCACACCCGCCAGCCACGTGGTCAGACGCCATCTCTGCCTTCCCCCCGCGGTTCTGGGGTGGCTGCCCCACAAATCTTCCTTAACGAAGCCTGACCATAACAGTGGGTGTATTACTGCCCACACTCCAGGCACTGCGCCACCTGACTCCTAACCCAGCCCACGCGGGGGGTACCATGACTACCCTCTTCTCACTGCTGAGAAGCAGAGGCCCGAGGGGTTCCGTGGGCGCTGGGGTCACACATCAGTGAGCCGCAGAGCAGGGGTCAAACCCAAACCCTCCCAGCCTTCCGAGGCCCCGTGACGCCCAGCCCTCCACCCGCCCACCCGTCCTGCCGTCCTCCCTCCGGGTTCCTGGCTGTCTCTTCAGTCCCTGCTTCTCTTGGATGTCCTCCCTACCCCAGAGAGCCCTTCCAGGTTCTCCCCAGCCTGATGTGCCCTTGGCCCTTCAACTCCAAGCAGAGTATCTCGACCGTCTGTCACCACGACCCAGTTAGGGAAGAGTCTTACTTGACAGCGCGGCACATGCACGTGTGCGTGTAATGAGACGAGTGATCTGTTCTACTTCCTTTCATTTTCTTTGAGATGCTCTTGTGTGTAGAATGTCCACCAAGAGTGAACCCCAAAGTCAACTATGGACTTTGGGTGCTAATGATGTGTCAGTGGAGTTTCATCAACTGGAACAAATGTCCCACTTGATGGGGGTGAGCACGGGGGGAGGGGGGAGGGGAGGGGGGAGGCTTGTGTGGGGGAGGGGCATAGGGGAATTCTCTGTACTTTCTGCTCAATTTACTGTGAGCCTAAAACGGATCTAAATGATAAAAAGTAAACATTTAAACAAACGCTCTTCTCACCCCTCTACATTGCTTTTACTCCTGGCCACCACACCTGCAGTGTGACCAACATGTCCTAGTGAACTTGATCGTTCTTTTGGCCCACTATTTTTTATTCCACTTTATGTTATACCAAGTAATTTAGATAAAATGTGTGCCCCTCCCCAGGGTGACTAACTGTTGAGGTTGCCTGGGACCGAGGATTCCCAGGATGAGGGACTTTCAGTGGGAAAACTGGGAAAGTCCTGAGCAAATTGGGACAAGTTGGTCCCCGGAGTTCCCCTCGCAGCCAAAGCTCTGTTAGTGCTGCGGATTCTGACTTCTAACCCTCGAAAAGAACCTTGCTCAGAACCTGCAGGAGCTGAATAGATGTGGGCCACTGTTTTACGAAGATTATTCATGTCGATGGACCCCACAGGGCCTGACCATGGGGATGTTTCCATAAATGCTGACTGGCCTGCCCTGGACTGGAGTGGTTTTAAATTCCATTCCTAAATAGGGGGCGTCCTTTGCAGCTCCTCAGGGCTCACCCCTTCCATGAGAGAACGGCTTCCAATGTTCTGGCTGAAGGCCACATGGCACTCCTGAACATGGCCAGAGGCAGAGCAGGTGAATTGATCTGTACCCTGTCCAACAGGCCAAATCCAATGACCACATGTGAGGCTGTCCAGGCAAGGTCAGATGACACTCTTGACCTCTGAACACTTCTCCTGGAGAATCTCAGTTTGACAGTACTGCACTGTGATCTCCCTTGAGTGAGACAGATCGCAACCTCACCTGCCTTCAGGGACCAGGGCGGGGCAGTGCATGTGTGAAAGAGTCCTTAGTGGGAGAGTGGGGAGCATGCCAGACTCCCCAGAGCACACGATGACCTAAGGCATTTCATTCCCCTCCTCCCAAAACATGGTAGCCAAACACGACACAGGTGCAGGGGCCATATTCATTCTAGGTCTGCCAGCTCATGCCCCTGGTTCAGAGTTTTCTAAAAATAATCTAAATTCTCACAGCAGATGTTAATAACCTGAGAGCCAGAGAAAAATCTATCTTTCTCTAGACATGTTAAATCTCACAGGCGGCCAGCAGAATCAGAGACATGAAAACGTCCACCAATGAATTCCATTGGCATTTTAATCCAAAGAACTGAATACAAGTAATTGCAATTTTAAAAGGCTAGTAGGCATATAGAAAGCACACCAAAATTTCTGCTGACACTTGAGCGTTGGATTTTGTTGGGAAGTGGTAGCTGTTATTAAAATAGAAAAATACTAGGGGCTGACTTGATCTGGGCAGTAAGATGAAATTAAATACATTTACCTATGTTAAAATAAAGATTTGAATTCAAACTTGGAACGACACATTATCTGGGAAAAAAAAAGTTTCTAGCCAGCAGTGAGGAAGAAGCCTGAAATGATTATCTAAGAAGTAGATTCTGGAGCAGTTCTTTCTAAAACATTCCATATCTTCGGTCATGATTTCCTCTTCTGAAAAATTAAGTGTTGGGACCAAAAGGCCTCCCATGTCCTCCCAGGTCTAAAGAGTCTCTCACTCCAAAGCAGAAATTGCAAACTGGTGGCCCACAGGCTAGACACAACCCCTTCATGTTTTGTTTTGTCTGCATGAAGTTTTTGGTCCTGTTTTGTTTTCTTTTGTTTTTGTTTAATAATCTTTTAATTAATTAATTAATTTATTTATTTTTGGCTGCATTGGGTCTTCGTTGCTGTGCGCGGGCTTTCTCTAGTTTCAGCGGGAGCGGGGGCTACTCTGTTGCGGTGCACGAGCTTCTCATTGCGGTGGCTTCTCTTGTTGCGGAGCATGGGCTCTAGGCGCGTGGACTCAGTAGTTGCAGCACGGGGGCTCAGTAGTTGTGGTGCACGGGCTTAGTTGCTTTGCAGCATGTGGGATCTTCCCAGACCAAGGCTTGAACCCGTGTCCCCTGCGTTGGCAGGCAGATTCTTAACCACTGTGCCACCAGAGAAGCCCCTGGCAGGCGGATTCTTAACCACTGCACCACCAGGGAAGCCCCTGTTTTGTTTTTTTAATTGAGTGTGAATGCCTTTATACAAGAGATCTCCAGTTTGCAACAGGACCTGCCGTTCCTTATTGCCTACTTCACACTATGCTATCACCTGCCAGGCCCTTGAAAGATTTAGGTTTACAACTCTTGCTCTATGGGACTGAGAAATTTCCAGAATTACTCTTGATTCCATTACACCTTAAACCCTACTGAGGGGTGATCTCAGTTTACTTTGGTTTCTACTTGTGTTGCAGAGTAAATTTCATGTCTTTAAATCTCCACCCCCTCTTGGTAGCCCTGTAGACTTAGCACTCCTAGTTTACAGGATAATAACAGCACGAAATGCTAAAAAGACTTGCACTAAGTCACAGAGTCAGTAAGTCAGAGAGCTAAAATTATTTGTATTTGTCAAGGAAGTTTTTAACTTAAAAAATGTAGAAAGGGCTTCCCTGGTGGCGCAGTGGTGAGAATCCGCCTGCCGATGCAGGGGACACAGGTTCGTGCCCTGGTCCGGGAAGATCCCACATGCCGCGGAGAGGCGGGGCCCATGAGCCATGGCCGCTGGGCCTGCGCGTCCGGAGCCTGTGCTCCGCAACGGGAGAGGCCACAACAGTGAGAGGCCCGCGTACCGCAAAAAAAAAAAAAAAAAAGTAGAAAAACACAAAACAGTAAACAAACTCTATAAAACTCTATGTGTGATTGTTAATAATATTTACAATGTATGTCATATTTAGTTGCAGGAGTGGGAGTTTTAAAGTATTTTGTGTATATTTAGATATGTTATACATATATTATATATATTTAGAGTGGCTTAGGTTACTGTAGGGCTTTCTTCTTATTGTGGTGAAATATACCTAACATAAAGGTACCATCTTACCCACCTTTAAGTGTATCGTTCAGTGGCATCAAGTAATACACATTGTGGGTAGCCATCGCCACCACCCATCTCCAGGACTTTTTCGTCTTCCCAAACTGAAACTCTGTCCCTTTTATTTATTTATTTATTATTTATTTACTTTTAACATCTTTATTGGAGTATAACTGCTTTACGGTGTTGTGTTAGTTTCTGCTGTATAACAAAATGAATCAGCTATATGCATACGTATATCCCCATATCCCCTCCCTCTTGCATCTCCCTCCCACCCTCCTTATTGCCCCCCTCTAGGTGGTTGCAAAGCACGGAGCTGATCTTCCTGTGCTATGGGAGCTGCTCTCCCTGTGCTACGCGGCTGCTTCCCGCTAGCTATCTATTTTACATTTGGTAGTGTGTATATGTCAATGTTACTCCCTCACTTCGTCCCAGCTTACCCTTCCCCCTCCCCATGTCCTCAAGTCCATCCTCTACGTCTGTGTCTTTTTTCCTGTCCTTCCCCTAGGTTCATCAGAACCATTTTTGTTTTTAGATTCCCTGTATATGTGTTAACATACGGTATTTGTTTTTCTCCTTCTGACTTACTTCACTCTGTATGACAGTCTCTAGGTCCATCCACCTCACTACAAAGAACTCAATTTCATTTCTTTTTATGACTGGGTAATATTCCATTGTATATATGTGCCACATCTTCTTTATCCATTCATCTGTTGATGGACACTTAGGTTGCTTCCATGTCCTGGCTATTGTAAATAGTGCTGCAATGAATTCTGTCCCTTATTAGACACTAACTCTCTACTACTCCTTCCCCTCAGCCCCTGGCACCCACCCTTCTCCTTTCTGTCTCCATGAATCTGCCTACTCTAGGGACCTAATGTAAGTGGACTTATACAGTATTTGTCCTTTTATGACAGGCTTATTTCACTTAGCATAATGGATGAAACTTGAAGACATTATGTTAAGTGAAATAGACCAGTCATGGCTTTAAATTCTGACTGCGGTTTTAAGGTAGCAAAAGTGTGTGTTAAAAATAGCCATGAACTTTGTAAATACCTAGCAAGAGAGTATGGAATGTAAAGGCCTAGCCCGAAAGACTTCTTTCTGCATGAAATACCCAAACATACAAGCAGCCTTTATGAACTAAACTAAAAAAGGAACTCTGAGCACAGGCTCCTTTCACATAAAGCTCAGAATAGCTAAGCCTACTTACCAAGTATAACAGTACAAAATGTCATGCTGGGAATATTGAATGTGGGAGTTGATCACCAGAGGAAAAAATCTCTCACCTAATTTAAGGAAACTCAAAATGAATCAATTCTTTCGTTCAGAACTCTGCATTGCAAAAGTCCCATCCAGTACTAACTATATGTACTTAGATAGATCAGTACCACAAAATAAAGGTTATTTAGAGCATACTGTTATAGTTTCTGAATGATTCTTCCATCTACGAGAGAATGCAACAGAGACACAGGAAATTGACACTAAATATGGACTAAATCTTGTTTAAATATAAGTGTAGAAACATCACTCTCTGGGTCAAGAAAATAATCAGACCTTTTATACATCATACACACAGCCCCTGCAATTGCCCTGGGAAGTCCACAGAGCAGCAGGGCAGCCTGCTTCACCTCACAAGGGGACTGTAAATGAGATAAGTACTAAGTTTCATGATGGTGGCCGAGAGAAAGGCTAGCTTCAAACTGTCTGATGTCCGTATCACAAGGGGAAAAGCCTGATGGGGGAGGGAAGGTAGCTTGCTGAGCTTCACCCGCCCACTGGAACTCGCTGTTCTGATTCCACGCATGAGCTGTGCTCCCTTGGTGACCTTGACCACACAGTGTAACCTCTCCATGCCTCAACTTCCTCATCTACAGCGTAGAGTCACAACACAATCTACCTCGGAGGACTGTCTGAGGATTAGATGCATCAGTGTGTCTGAAACACTGAGACCACGGAGCCATCTCACTGTACATGCTCCAGAAAGGTTAAATTGTCACTGGGGTGCTTTGCTGACTTTTTAGGAGTCTTGTCTCCCCAAGTGGGTGATGAGCAAGGGCCATGTTGTAAATTTTGGAATGTTTGAGGGTTTTTTTTTTTAATGTCTGTAGTGAGTTGAATTGCATCCCCCCAAAAGAAATGTTGAAGTCCTAACCCTGAACAAGGTGAATGAGGCTTTATTTGGAGCTACTGTTTTTCAGATGTAATAGTTAAGATGAGTTCATACTGAATTGAGGAGTAGGGTGAGCCCTTACTCCGTTACATCTGCTGTCCTAAGGAGAGAGGAGACACAGAGACAGGCACACATAGAGAGGAAATATCATGTGAAGACAGAGACACTCAGAGGGAAGAAAGTCACATGATGGAGGCAGAGACTGGAGTGATGCAGCTGCCAGCCAAAGAATGCCAAGGGCTGCTGGACACCACCAGAAGCTAGGAAAGAGGGCATGGCCCTGCCAACACCTCTGGCCTCCAGAACTATGAGAGATTAAACCTCTGCTGTTTAAGCCAAGCAGTTTGTGATACTTTGTTACAGCAGCCCTAGGAAACTACTGCAATGTCTTAAATGTTTAAATTCCCTAGAGCTGTCACATAGAGGGCATTTGATATATATTGGTTGAATGGATGAATAAATGAATAGATGAGTGAAGACCAACAGAGGTGAGGCAGGCAATGGGAGTAACAGGACAGGTATAGGTGCACATGCACACCTGGATGTGGGAGGGCACAGTGGCTCTCATCCATGAACACTCACAGCCCATCTTAGGCTCTGAATGACAGAGACTTTCTTCCTGGAAAACCTGCCACATGGGAATATGTTCCAGCATGCCAGGGCTTCCAACTTTCCAAAGAACCAGAAATCTGGATTTTTAGGTGAAATCTCCCAAGTTCTTAGGTGTCAGTTCACAAACAGAACAAGTGTACGAGCAGATACAGCATATCCAGAAGCCCATCTGCATCTCTCATGTCTGAATCAGCCTTGGTCAGGAAGCACAGTGGTTGCCTGATGAAAATCAGTGGCATAAGATAGGCATCGTTCATAGCCTCGCAGAACTTTTAGGAACAGACAGGGACCTAAAGATAAGTGTGTCCTTCCTTTCTTCCTTCCTTCCTTCTTCCTATTGTCAATGAAAATAATCAATAAGCAACCTAAAATAGGTATTAAAAAAGAGGTTTATTTGAGCCAAACTGAGGACTATAGCCCAGAAGCCAGTTTCCCAGATTACTCTGAGAAACTGCTCCAGAGAAGCATGGTTTTCAGCATAGTTTTATGTGTTGTCAGAACAAATAACATCAAACAAGTCAAAGATATCTTCCTTCAAGGTTTCAGAAAAACAGATCAGCACATACCCAGTGAGTCAGTATGGTCTTGGCACCTGGGGAGGGAGTCTTATCACTGAAAGAGTACAAGCACTAGTGTTCCAGAAAGGGAGGCAGTTAATCTTTGTTCTTAACATGGACGTTCTTTACTTCTGGTCAATGCACGCTTTTCTTTAATAACTAAAGCAGATGTAGAAGTATGTTTGATAGGCCACAAACAGGCTGTTCTAGTCAGCATAAAATTCAAGTTAACTCGTGTATAAGCCAGAATGACTTCCCCGTGTCTCAAAATGTAAAATTCTCTTTTATCATTTCTCCCATTTTGATTGTAAATCTTTCAATAGAAAGCACTGATGATCAAAATATTTGTCCCTGGGCTTCCCTGGTGGTGCAGTGGTTGAGCGTCCACCTGCTGATGCATGGGACACGGGTTCGTGCCCCGGTCCGGGAAAATCCCACATGCTGTGGAGCGGCTGGACCCGTGAGCCATGGCCGCTGAGCTGCGCGTCCAGAGCCTGTGCTCTGCAACGGGAGAGACCACAGCAGTGAGAGGCCTGCGTACCGCACACACAAAAAAATTTTTCCCCTCAATGCCAGGGTGGTTGCTGCCTGCCCTGGGTCTATCATGTCCCTTGGTCCTAGGTCTACCTCTTTCCTTTATTTTTATTTATTTATTTTTTTACAGGAATAGAGATGCCTAGTTATCCTCACTGGGGGGGGGGGTGTAATTGAGTGTAATGGATAAAAACAGAGCCATATATTGACACGGGAAGAATTTTATAAGCTATACATATTATCAACCATATTGAATTGTCACACAAACATAGTACATGTGCTTTTATTGATTTTTCTTTAATATTTTTTAATGTGGACCAAAAAAGACTTTTTAAAGTCTTTATTGAATTTGTTACAATATTGTTTCTGCTTTATATTTTGTTTTTTTGGCCATGAGGCACATGGGATCTCAGCTCCCCAACCAGGGATCGAACCAACACCCCCTGCACTGGAAGGTGAAGTCTTAACCACTGAACAACCAGGGAAGTCCCTACATGTGCCTTTAGCAGTAGACTTAAAGCAAGCAGTGATACATGTCATTAGTAGCTGATAGTTAGGAAAAGAATGGTAACATATATTATGAAAATAATAATCATTTGTAAAGCAGAGTGAAAAAGATAGCTTATTCCTGAAGTGTACCAATTAAACAGGTCACTTAAAGAGTCAGTTTTTCTTACATCTTGTAACCACCTTGCCTTTGGGGAAGTTATTTCTAGGCACGTCTCAACTTCTCCAGTGGTATTGGTATAATTACAACAAGTAGTATGAGCAATAGCAGAAACACCTCCTTGTTTAGCCAGTAGAACATCTAAGGCAACCCTGTTATCTAACACAACTTTGGCTAAGGAATTTAGGGATGTCTGTTGTGCTGCAGTGTTTTTTGCAGTCTCTTCAGCTATTTGATGAATGGTAGCTGATAGATTTCTAATCATCTCTTTGTTTACATATATTCCTGCATTAGGAACCAAAGGATTGTGCCACCAGATATCTTGGTATCTTGCTAACATGGATCTCTTGCTTCTGTAATGAAGAGACAAAGGAGATTCATCTATTTCCTGATGTATAGACAATGAAGTAACATAATGTCCTAATAAACATAAACCTTCTATTTGTCAGCTATTAAGACATTTATGAACCCATCCTTGGGAAGGTAGGTCAGTTCCAATACCACATATGAAGACAAAACCTGGGGGAGCACAGGTGGTCCCTCCCAGAGCGCTATCATTGATAGCCTCATGATTTGGGAGTTTTGTCAACACAACTTTAAACTATGGATCCCTTCTCTTGTAGGCTTTCCAAAAGTCAACTAAGTATTTGATATAAGGGCACTGCTGGCACAATTTACTCACATTTTTCTCTTTAGGACATTTTTCTCTTTTTTTAAAGACATTTTTCAATTAAATCAGGAACAGAATGAGGGCATCCTGGGGTAAATTGTGTCCAGTCTCTAAGAACAGAGGATAGTATCAGAGAAGGGATGGACATATTAATATGTTGAGGAATCTGAACCTGAAAGATTAGGTCAGAGGGAGGTTGGCCTGGGTGAGTGGTAACATTAGGAACATCTGAAAAGTCAGTGATAGATATTATGAGGGGATTATCCCAGTAGCTATACTTGATGAAAACTTTACTAAAGAATTTTCTTTCCATCATGAATACTGGGGCAAGAGTATAGCTAGAAGTAAAACAATAACTTTCAGTTTTGGTAGGGAGACAAATATTTGGTAAACAGTTCAATTAAACTAGTCGATGGGTCTTACAGGTCTGGCCCAGATTCTTGGGTCAGCTGTCTACCACTGCTGTCATCTTCTTCTCATCCTGGTGAGGGTGCCATCTGATATCAGTTAGTTGAAGCCAAGTGTCAGAAATAGGGGACAAAGTCCATTCAGGTGGAGAGGGCTTTTGTGTGTGTGTGTAAGTACAAATTTCGTTTTTTTTTAAATTGAAGTATAGTTGATTTACAATGTTGTTTTAGTTTCTGGTGTACAGCAAAGTGATTCAGTTATACATATATATATTTTTTTATTTTTCATACTCTTTTCCATTATGGTTTATTACAGGATATTGAATATAGTTCCCTGTGCTACACAGTAGGACCTTGTTGCTCATTCATCCTATATATAATTGTTTGCATCTGCTAACCCCAAACTCCCAATCCAACCTTCCCCCATCCCCCTCTCCCTTGACAACCACAAGTCTTCTCCATGCCTGTGAGTCTGCTTTGTTTTGTAAATAAGTTCACGTTTGTCATATTTTAGATTCCACATATAAGTGATATCGTATGACATTTGTCTTTCTCTTTCTGACTTACTTCACTTAATATGATAATCTCTAGGTCCATCCATGTTGCTGCAAATGGCATTATTTCATTTCTTATGGCTGAGTAAGATTCCAGTGTACATATATATATGTACCACATCTTCTTTATCCATTCATCTGTCCATGGATATTCAGGTTGCTTTCATGTCTTGGCTATTGTAAATAGTGCTGCTATGAACATAGGGGTGCATGTGTCTTTTTGAAATAGAATTTTGTCCGCATATATACCCAGGAGTGGAATTGCTGGATCATATGACAACTCTGTTTTCAGGTTTTTAAGGAACCTTCATACTGTTTTCTATAGTGGCTGCACCAATGTACATTCCCACCAACAGTGTAGGAGGGTTCCCTTTATTATTATTATTAATTAGTATTATTATATAAATATACTTTTTGGCTGTGTCAAGTCTTAGTTGTGACAAGTGGGATCTTCGTTTTGGCACACAGGCTTCTCTCTAGTTGTGGTGTGTCAGTTTTTTGTGGGTTTTTTTTCCCCCTCTCTCTCTAGTTGTGGCGCATGGGCTTCAGGGCGCGAGGGCTCTGTACTTGTGGCACGCAGGCTTAGTTGCCCTGAGGCATGCAGGATCTTAGTTCCCCAACCAGAGATTGAACCCTCGTCCCCTGCACTGGAAGGTGGATTCTTTACAACTGGACCACCAGGGAAGTCCCCAGGAGGGTTCCCTTTTAGAGAGGCCTTTTTAAAATGAGAGATGTGAATCCCCGAATCTGTGCCTTCTACTTTGGTAGCACATGGATTAGTTAATAATACCTGGTAAGGTCCTTCTTAATGTGGCTGCAATGAATCTTTTATGTCTTTTCCAATAAACAAAATCTGCAGGCTGTAATCCATGATCCTTAAGGTCTTCATCTCCCAGGATCTCACTGTGAAAGAAGTTAGCTACTAATTTTTCATTTTCCTTAAGTGTTTTAATAAGAATTTGACAATACTGTAATGTAATATATCTCCTTGGAGTGAGGTTGGTTCATAATTCCCTCATCTAATCACATAGGCCATCCTGTTATTTCAAAAGGACCAGACAGTGTTTACCAAAAGGCATAGATCTAAGGTTGAGAAGCACTAGAAGAAGAGCTTTTGGCCGTGAGAGATGAAATGCTGCTGAACATTTTCCCAGTTGCATTTTGATAGCACCATTAGTCCTTTCTACCAATCCTGAAGATTAGGGATGATAAGCGTAGTGAAAATGCCACATTATTGGTCAAATGTCACAAACAGATTTAATTATTTGTCCAGTAAAATGAGTTCCTCAGTCACTGTGTAATCCAGAAGGAATTCCCCAAAGAGGAATTGTCTTTTCTAATAACAATTTACCTACTGTTAAAGCCATTGCTCTCCTGCATGGAAAAGCTTCAACCCAGTGTGAAAACATGCAGATCATTACCAAGCTATGTTTATTTCCTTGAGAGGGTGGCATCTGGACAAAATCCAATTGCCATGCCTCAAAGGGTCCCTTGGGAAGGGGAAAGTGGCCTTGTGACCCACGAAATGACTTTCCAGGATTATATTTAGGACATATATTACAGTGAGCATATACATTAGGAACCATTATGGGAGAAAGTTTCCAAACGTACTGTTTTCCCCATAGAATCATTTTCTCAGGTGCCCAGTGAGTTAAAGAATGTATATGCTGGAGCAATGACAATGGGGCTCCAGCAGGTGCTATAGGTTTCTTATCAGGTCCAAGCCATATTTGTGTGACGGGGTTAAAAATTCCCCCATTTTATTGCTATATCTGTTTCTCTTCTTCAGCGGCAATTTCTTGAGCCTGTAGAAGGAAATCCTTCATTGAGTTGGCAGGGTTAACAGAGAGCAGTGGACATTCTCGAGACTGGACAGAATGATTATTTAGAGCTGCTTGCTTTGTGACATCATCGGCAAGCTGATTTCCTTTAGCATCCATAGTCTTAGATTTGGAATGTTCTGGTGTTTTAATAATTGCTAGCTCTTTTGGTAATTGTATAGCATTTAATAACTCTGCAATCTGTTTTCCATTTTTTTAAATTTATTTATTTATTTTTGGCTGTGTTGGGTCTTCGTTTCTGTGCGAGGGCTTTCTCTAGTTGTGGCGAGCAGGGGCCACTCATCATCGCGGTGTGCGGGCCTCTCACTGTTGCGGCCTTCTCTTGTTGCGGAGCACAGGCTCCAAACGTGCAGGCTCAGTAGCTGTGGTGCACGGGCTTAGTTGCTCCGCGGCACGTGGGATCTTCCCAAACCAGGGCTTGAACCCGTGTCCCCTGCATTGGCAGGCAGACTCTCAACCACTGCACAATCAGGGAAGCCCTGCTTTCCATTTTTTATAGGCTGTCTTGAAGAGGTTAAAAACCTCATTGTTGCCATAACATCCCAGAGTCGTGTGCCACTCCAAAGGCATAACGACTCTCAGTACAAATATTTGCTATCTGGTCTTTAGCTACTTGACAAGCTCAAGTTAAGGCAATTAATTTGGCTGATTGTGCTGAGTTAATTTCTGGTAAATAAGAGCTTTCAATTACGTCCACTGTGGATGTTACTGCGTATACAGCTCAGTTATGTCCTCGTTCATATTTTAAGTAAGACCCATCTGTAAGCCAAGTTAGATCAGCATTGCCAATGGGAATTTCTTGTAAGTCATTACTAGAAGCAAGAAGATAACCCGTCAATAGAATGTAGTCATGGGTTTTTGATCAGCAGTCCTTTCTATAGACCAAGGCTAGTGCAGAGGCCCTTCTTAAGTAGAAGGTATAAATTTGAGTCAATTCCCCTCAGTTTTATTGCGCGTGTGTTACTTAAGAGTATCTGAGAAGGGTCCTACCATCTAAGTTGGAGAAAGAGTCCTTTAAATGATGTATTTTCCAGTCTGCATAATCTCCCGGGTGCAGGTCATGGGGCATCTGATCTTCATCCAAGGATAGGTTACTGCGATCAGCTTCAGAAACAAGTTTAGAATATCCTCTTTAAAATTCAATTAAATACAAAACCTCAGTAGGTAGTATATATAAAACCTCAGCATATATAAAACCTCAATGCCCGTAAAGATATATTATTGAAACATAATTTTTTCTCTCTAAATTATCCTCTTTTTTACCAAATAGAGTCAAATTAAGACTAATTTGTTTAGTCTTACACTTTGCCTGGTTATTTACATAAGTGTAATTGATTATATAGACTCTTTTAAATTTGGCTTTGTTGGAACTTTTCATAATTGATCTCAGATTGAGCTTTTTTTTTTTTTTTTTTTTTTGGCCACACCACACAACTTACTTGCAGGATCTTAGTTCCCCAACCAGGGATCAAACCTGTGTCCCCCTCAGTGAAAGTATGGAGTCTTAACCACTGGACTGTCAGGGAAGCCCCACAGATTGAACTTTTAAAAGGTCTCACAAGGCCAGGAAAGTCATGCTAAGGATTTGCCATTAGATTCCACCTGCAATACCTACAGATTTAGGTGGGTCCCTCTCTTCTCAAGTTCCAAAATATCTTGAGGTTCTTTTTTATAAGCTTTTTAAAAATTTTTATTTATTTAATTTATTTATTTTTGGTTGTGTTGGGTCTTCATTGCTGAGTGTGGATTTTCTCTAGTTGCAATGAGAGCGGGGGCTACTTTTCATTGCGTTGTGCAGGCTTCTCATTGTGGTGGCTTCTCTTGTTGCAGAGCACGAGCTCTAGGTGTGCAGGCTTCAGTAGTTGTGGCACAAGAGCTCAGTAGTTGTGGCACACAGGCTTAGTTGCTCAGCGGCACGTGGGGTCTTCCCGGACCAGGGCTCGAACCCGTGTCCCTTGCATTGGCAGGCGGATTCTTAACCACAGTGCCACCAGGGAAGCCCTGTCTTGAGGTTCTTATATCTGCCAGGAGGTGACCTTCCCTATTCACCTGGAAAGGCCACTGGGAACCTAAGAGTTTATAAATTCTGGAGGGATCAGGTAGAGAGAAAAGATAAATGCTTCAAATCTGTTTACAAATGTGTAATTTATCAAACTGATGTAAGTCATAATTAGCTTAAAGGGAAAGATTCCTGTATCTGGAAAATAAAGATGAAAAGCCAGTAACATTTCAGATAAAACGTCATAAAAGTCATAGTCATGTTTATCAGTTCATTCAATTCTATGTAATTATTTTTTGTTCTGCTTGAGTCCAGTTTTTCCATCAGTTCTGTTGACCTTGCCTGATGGTTGAGGGTGATAGTGACGGTGATAATTTCAAGAAGTTTGTGAGGTTTTGGTTAAGGCTTGCATGATTCGCCCAGTGACGTGGGTGCCTTGATCACTGGAGATTGTGGAAAGTGTACCCCAAGTGGAAAAGCACATTTTTCTAACAGTTTGTCATTGGAGGGTATCAGCCTTGCAGCAAGGGAAGGCTTTACCCCACCAAATAAAAAATAGTGTTTTCCAGGGAGCCGGGAAGAGCCAGGTGGCCGTCTTGGGTTTCCCATAGCCCCAACTATTTAATTCATAGCTATCGTTTACCCATTTAATTTCTGATTTAGGAGCAGACTGTTGCCATGTTAAAAGCACATCAGGATGGCAAAGGCCTGACAATGAGGGGTTAACTTTTTGTAGAAGCAGAACGGACTTTATCTACATGTGCCATGATCTTTACAGATTCTGCTGTTGTTGCCATGGTGTGAAGGACAGCTAGGGCATTTCCCTAATACTTGGGTTCAGTCCCTTCAGTGGGAGCCTCAATTCTGATGACAGATAACATTTTATGTCAGGACATATAAGATTTCCAGGAATTTCATATAATTTCTGGAATACTTATAATACGTATACTTATATAGATATAACATAAAGAAGGCTTAATGTCATCTCTTATTTGACAATGCTTCCCACATAATTTAATCTACCAAATAATCCTAGTTAAATATTTTTCTGAGATGCCTCAGGGGCCCTCTGAAGCATCGCAAAGTTAGCTGGAGGTCAAAAGAACTTTAATTAGAATTTGATACTTTGAAACTTTGTCAAAAATATCAAGAAGTTTCAAAACACTTGGTCAAACAGGATCATAGGTCACTGTGAAACAATACTTATTTACTTAACCAAAGTGACAAAAAAATTCAAAATCAAATACAGATCACTTAAAGGCAAAGAAATTCATATAATGTGTTATCAAAAGCAGCATTCCAAGAAAACTTTGTTCTCTTAACAGAGAGAGAAAACCAAATCCAGTCTTGCTTCAGCGTACTTTTAATAACAAATTTTATTTATCTAATTAAATTCAATCTAATCTTAATCAATTCTGACCATGTACAAAACTCTTTTCTCAAGTTTCCTTTTCCATAACCTTCCATCATTGTCTCTATCAATATTCGTTTGTTTCCCCCCCTTTTCTTTCCATCCAGAAACAACCAGCTGTAGGAAAAAATTATTCTCCTTTTTTTCTCTAAACAAAGATATTTACATTTTTATATCTTCTATCACTAACAATATACAGCCTACTTTTTTATACCTGAAATGCTTACTTTATTATTTTAGTATCTTTAATTACATATATTATAATTTTTAACCCTTAAAAAATTTAATCTCTAGTGAATCAAGATATTACTCTGTCATATCAGTATTTCCTGATTAGCAAACTTAAGAACACATTTCATAACCTTTAAAAACATACCTTTTCCTCATAGCATAATTTCTCTTTCTAATGTGGTACAAGACATGTGTCTAATAAACCCAAATATCTTCAGTTTTTTCTCTCATAAGAAGACAAAGTAGAGACTTCCCTGGTGGTCCACTGGTTAAGAATCCTCCTTCCAATGCAGGGGACGCAGGTTTGATCCCTGGTTGGGGAATTAAGATCCCACATGCTGTGGGGCAACTAAGCCTGCGCGCTCTAGAGCCCACGTGCCACGCTTAGAGATCCCTCGCGCTGCAACGAAGAGCCCATGTGCCGCAACTAAGACCTGATGCAGCCTAATTAATTAATTAAAAAAAAAACAGAAGACAAAGTAGGTAAATTTAGACATGTTTAGCAGTGAATGTTTCAGTATTTTTACCTTAATTGGAAATGATCTGGATTTTCAATGAATTCCCATCATTTATCTCAATTGAACAAAACTCTAGAGTTTCAAATTACCTAAAATCTGGAGAAACTGTTTTTAGGTATGCATACTATCAAACATAACCATTCTTTAAGAGTTCACCTAATACTTTTATCCCATTTATCTCTACTTCATTACTTGTGAAAATATCATCATACCAAGTTAATTTTCTTGCTGACAAATTTTGTAACAGAGACAACATGAACTTACTGACTTTTAGTAAACCTAGGTACAATAAAAGTATTCCATTTAATGTGATGACCCTAAAAACATGTCTGTATTAATCAAACCAACAACTTAAACTTGTTTCCCTTTATTCAAGAGTAACCCTAGATCACATCATCCTTTAAGCATTTGGATTAGTCTTTTCTACATTTAGAAATATTTGATTTTTAAGTACTTACTTTTTTTAAATTGAGGTATTGTTGATTTACAACATTGTGTTAGTTTCTGGTGTACAGCAAAGTGATTCAAAGATAGATAGATACAGCGCTACATAGATATAGGGATAAATAGATACATAGATAGAGATATAGGTATATAGGTATAGATATAGCATATATTCTTTTTCAGATTCTTTTCCAATATAGTTTATTACAAAATATGGAATATAGTTCCTTGTGCTATACAGTAGGACCTTGTTGTTTATCTGCTTTATATATAGTAATTTGTATCTGCTAATCCCAAGCTCCTAATTTATCCCTCCCCCATTTCGCCCTTTGGTAACCATAAGTATGTTTTCTATATCTGTGAGTCTGTTTCTGTTTTGTATATAAGTTCATTTGTATCTTTTTTTAGATTCCACATATAAATGGTAACATATGATATTTGTCTTTCTCTGTCTGACTTATTTCAGCTGCACCAGATCTTAGTTGCAGCATATGGGATCTTCGTTGTGGCATGTTTTTAGTTGTGGCATGCAGGATCTTTAGTTGCGGCATGTGGACTTATTTGCAGCATGAGGACTCTAAGTTGCTGCATGCATGTGGGGTCTAGTTCTGCAAGCAGGGATTGAACCCAGGCCCCCTGCATTGGGAGGGCAGTCTTAGCCACTGTACCACCAGGGAAGTCCCGACCATCCTGCTTGAATTTTAAAAGGCTTTCCCCCCTCCTTTTTTCTCCCCCCTTTGATTTTGGCTTCTACTAATTGAGCCAAGGCTGTAGTCTCAGGCAGTGTGGGCTGTGTTTGCATTTCAAGGACATGATGGGAGTTATAACTTTAAGCTTTCTCCTAGGAGTACTTATGTTCTCTCAGGGTTAGAATTTTGAAAAGATGTTTTATCAAGCTAGCTTTCTTTGATTGTGCATATAAAAATCAGTTTTGGAATGTCAAAAAAGTTTCCTCCTGGGCTTCCCTGGTGGCGCAGTGGTTGGGAGTCCGCCTGCCGATGCAGAGGACACGGGTTCGTGACCCGGTCCGGGAAGATCCCACATGCCGCGGAGCGGCTGGGCCTGTGAGCCATGGCCACTGAGCCTGTGCGTCTGGAGCCTGTGCTCCGCAACTGGAGAGGCCACAACAGTGAGGGGCCCACGTACCGCAAAAAAAAAAAAAAAAAATTTTCCTCCTGGCCATTTTAGGGTTAGAAAAGTACTTGCAAGTATTGGTTCCATACCAATTGTGGAAGCCAGCTGGAGTTCCAGTGGGTGGCTCCCTGTCTGGGAGCTGATAGGCTTTAGAAACACAATTTCCCCCTTTCTTTTAGATTCATTTTATTATAAAGTGCAAGTCTAAAATTAAATTTAAATTTCCAGTTTTAAGCCACATTAAAAAAAAAAAAAGTCAGCCAACACACTTCACTCCAAAATTCCTTCCAGGCCTTCCTGTATGGAAATTTCCTCTAGATCCCTTGCCTAGAAATTCCCTCTAGGTTTTCTTCATGTAGGAGATGTCCTGGTACCCCCTTAAGACTCCAAGATGTGCAGTAGAGGCTAACACAACATTGTAAAGCAACCATACTCCAATAAAAATTAATTAGAAAAAAAAAAGTTGTGGACCATCACTTAATACAAGGAGGTCCAGGGGACTTCCCTGATGGTCCAGTGGTTAAGACTGGGCACTTCCACTGCAGGGAAGTTCGATCCCTGGTCGAGGAACTAGATCCCGCATGCCGCACGGTGTGGCCAAAACAAACAAACAAAAAATACAAGGAGGTCCAGATATCAGGAAAAACTCACCAAATCACTTAAAGGGTGCTGTGAAGATGCAGGGTCTCAAGGGACCATGAATGGTACCAAGTGCTGGTCCAAAGTAGAGTCCAGGTGACCTCAGGTGCGTTTTTCTGATATCCTGCTGACTATGCCAAGTAACATCGACAAAAATAACCAATAAACAACCAGAGGCATAGAAAAGAGTTTCATTTGAGCCAAACGGAGGACCACAGCTCAGAAGCCAGCTTCCCAGATTATTCTGACAAACTGCTCTGGGGAAGCATGGTTTTCAGCACAGCTTTATGTCCTGTCAGAACAAAGAACGTCATACAAGTCAGGGATACATTCCTTCCAGCTTTCAAAAAAGACCAGATCAGCACGTACACAGTGAGTCAGCATGGCCTTGGCACCTGGGGAGGGAGTCATAATCACAAGTGGACCTGCATTGGCGTCCAGGGAAGAGAGGCATTTCATCTTTATTTTTAACATGGACATTCATTACTTCTGGTCAGTGTACACTTTTCTTTAATAATTAAAGCAGATATATAGTGTATGTTTGATACACCACAGACAGGCTGTTCTACTCAGCATACAATTCAAATTAACTCAAGTATAAGCCAGAATGACTTCTCATACCTCAACATGTGAAAATTTCTTTTCTTTCTTTTTCTTATTTTTTCTTTACTTAGCCCTGCACTGAGTATACAGCTGGTACCTAATAAGTACTTGCACAATAGAATCAAATATTTTTAAAATATTCAAAGCTATAGAGAATGATACATTAAATATCAATGTATCCCCATGTAGAGTTAACATATTTCAATATCCTGTTGTCTTTGCTCCAGATCTTTTATATTACTCATGAAAGAACAAAGACAATATTCAGTTGAATCTTTTTTTTTCTAAGCACGCGGGCCTCTCACTGTTGTGGCCTCTCCCATTGCGGAGAACAGGCTCCGGATGCGCAGGCTCAGCGGCCATGGCTCACGGGCCCAGCCGCTCCGCGGCATGTGGGATCTTCCCGGACTGGGGCACGAACCCGTGTCCCCTACATCGACAGGTGGACTCTCAACCACTGCGCCACCAGGGAAGCCCAATTTTTTAATATGTAATGACATTGTTATCTTCTTCCTTAATCTCAAAGGCAGCCTCAATCATGGGTGTTATGTTTATTCTTCACACATATGTGTTATATTTAAATTAGATATTATGCATTTATTACATAATGTTTTGCATATATATATATATGCATTTTGTTTTTTATTCCACATTATGTTTTTGAGAGATTTAGGCATATTCATATCATGTAAATTCTTTTAACTGCCATGTAGTACTTCAATACATACATATACATCAATTTAATTAGCTCATACTGTATTGATGGATATTTTAGATTAGAAATTCATTTTTAGTTTTGTTTTATTTATTTAGTTAGTTATTTTTGGCTGCATTGGGTCTTCGTTGCTGCACACAGGCTTTCTCTAGTTGCGGCGAGCGGGGGCTACTCTTCGCTGTGGTGCACAGGCCCCTCATTGCGGTGACTTCTCTTGTTGCGGAACACAGGCTCTAGGTGCACGGGCTTCAGTAGTTGTGGCACACAGGCTTAGTTGCTCCATGGCACGTGGGATCTTCCTGGACCAGGGCTTGAGTCTGTGTCCCCTGCATTGGCAGGCAGATTCTTAACAACTGTGTCACCAGGGAAATCCCATTTTTAGTTTTAGAAACAATGAGGCAATGAACTTTTTAAAAAATATTTATTTATTTATTTTATTTTTGGCCGTGTCGGGTCTTAGTTGCAGCACGTGAGATCTTCGTTGCTGCACACAGGATCTTTCGTTGTGGCGCTCGGGCTTCTCTCTAGTTGTGGTGCGCAGGCTCCAGAGCACGTGGGCTCTGTAGTTGCGGCATGCAGGCTCTCAAGTTGTGGCTCATGTGCTCAGTAGTTGTGGCACACAGGTTTAGTTGCCCCGCAGCATGTGGGACCTTAGTTCCCCGACCAGGGATCAAACCCGCATCCCCTGCATCGGAAGGCAGATTCTTAAACACTGGACCACCAGGGAAGTCCCACAATGAACTTTTTGTTCTGTACATTTGCCATATTTCTGGAATATATACCTAGAAATGGAATTTCTGGATTACAGGTAGTCATTGCTAGAATAATTTCCAATGTCATTCAGTAGATTTATACACTTATTGATGTCTTATAATAGTTTGTACTTTTCCATGATCTGGTCAACACCTGACAAAGCCAGAGTTTAAAATTCTGTTGATAGTTGGGCAAAGTGGACACTCCATTTTAGTAAGACTGAATATTTTCTCCTATTTTTATCAGCCATTTACATTTCTTCTCTTGTAAACCTACTGTTAGTACTCTCTGTCCATTTTTTAATTTGGTTGTTTGGCTTTTTCTTATTGATTTGTAGAAGATTCTTTGTATATTTTGAATACTAATCCTTTCCTATCTCTTTAGACTGTGTGTGTGTGTTATTATGTGTAACAGTCCATTGTTTTTCTTTATTTTGTGTATGGTGACTTTTACTGAACAGAATTAAAATTTTTAATATAGTAAAAAGAAAAAAGAAAATGAGTGGCAAAAGGAAAATGTATCCTCAGCCCTCAGATCCCACCTCCTCGCTGAAGTGTCTGAAGAAGAGCACTGGAGCCACTGAAATCCGACTAAAAGAGGAGAAGCAAACTGCTAGAATCTGGATACACCAAGCAGGATAAGTAATCCCTACAATGTGGGAAAGGCCCTGAAGCTGGGAGTAAGGACACCTGACCCCAACCCTGGGGTAAATCTTCTCTCCAAGGCTCACTCTATCCAACCACCAGAGGAGGGGGTAACATGCATACTTGCCACCCCCCTGAGGTGTCAGGATGCCTATCAGAGAACTCGGGTGACAGGGCTCCGGCAGCAATGCTATGTCATTGGGACCATTATCATAATTCTAATGGGCGTGGTCAGTATAACGCAAAGTCTCCCGACAGCCAGTCCCATAACTTCACCATTAGGCCTAGTGACCACTGCTGCAATGCAGTCATGGGGCATTAATTTTGTTCTTCTTTACTTATTTTAATTCACAGACAGCCTGCCTGAATTACGGCATGTGGACTATCTCAAAAGAAAGCTACTGAGACTCTGGTGAGGGGAAAAGAGGTCCCTGGACTCCGAAGTCACATGGTCCCCTGGCTTTACGGCAAAGTGTTTCCTGGAACAAATAGCACCTGCAGCCCCTGGGAATCTGATAGGAATCTAAATTCTGGGCCCACCCAGACCTACTGAATTCCAGTCTGGGAAGGGTCCAGCAATCTATGTTTTTCTAAGCTCTCCGGGGATTCTAATGCTCACCCACATTTGAGAACCACTGGCTTAGGAAAACCAGGCCATACACAGAGGAGCAGGATAGGCCTCCTGTAAGAAACACAGAGCCCAGAAGGTAACCATACATATTTGCTGTCAAAAACTAGACCTAGGGACTTCCCTGGCGGTCCAGTAGTTAAGACTCTGTGCTTCCACTGCAACGGGCGCGGGTTCGATCCCTGTCCCGGAACTAAGATCCCACATGCCACAGGGTGCGGCCAAAAAAACCCAAAAAACAAACAAAACAAAAACTAGACGTAGATGGCAAGTCTACCCAAAGTGGCAGCTGACTCAGCCGAGAATGTGCTTCCTTGGGGCATGGGTCCAGTGCTTGATCACAAGGCCTAGGCCACGGCCCGTCCGCACTCAGTGAGCTAACTGGCTGGCACTGTGCCAGACTCCCAGCTAAAGAGGACAGTGTGTGGCAGAGATGGGAACACGTTAAGATGTTCTCTCACAAAGGTTTGCAAATGGCTGTCAGGAATCAGAGCGGGAACCCAGGGTCTCAGCGGGAGAGCCAGCTGCAGGGCACTCCTGGGCCCCTTCCAGCCCTCTGAGCGCACACGCCTCGTAGGGCCACAACAGCCCACTGCCACTAGAGTCATGCATGTGAGGGTCCAGCTCAGCATGCACCCACCTTGCTTCCCTAAAGAAAGGACCTGCGGCAAGCCAGAAGCCACCAGTGTGGTCACTGTCCCATCCTGAGGTGTTGTGTGACCAGGACACAACCAGTTCCAGAGCAGGGCCTGCTCTCCGAGTCACCCACGTTTTTCCATCATCTACTGAATTGATACCACTTCGCGCTTTTTTCTCTCTTTCAAGGAATGACACATGAGAGATGCTGGTCAGAGTTATATACTTGGGAGGCAGAAGATGTCACATCTGTCCCCAGTGACACCTCGCCTGGATACCTCTTCTCCTCAGAGGCATCTGTCCCCTTTGCAACTGAAGGTCCCTGGTCCTCAGCCAAAGTTCAAATGCCTTGGTTCTCCTCAAGGATAAGTTTCCTGTCTGCCAGTTAGTTACCCTAATGAGGAAGATGGACAAGTGAAGTGGCAACTACAAAGAAGCACTGTGAATGCCAGAGGTTTGGGGTGGGGGTGGTGCCAGGCACAAAGGCAGGGAGACCCCTGCCCAGAGGGTCAGCGATTCCACGGAGCGGGACAAGCTTCACTCGGGTGTCCACCAGGAAGATATTAGCCACCGCTTGTTGACACATGGTCTCCCTGGGCAGGGCCTGTGATGTAGGCAGAGCCTATATCCTCGCTGCCTAGCAATTCAGAAATGTTTACTGATATGGTGCATTAGATTACCGTGGTTTAGGACACTAGTCCTCAACACAGCCAACACCCTTCACCACCTCTGTACTCACCAGATAACCTTCAGTTCCCTTCCAGCAGCTTCAAATGTCTGCCTATGCGTACACTTACAGGCTTGTGCTAGAAGGAGAACGGGGCATATCCCCTGTAGCCCATCCTCAAGTAGGGGAGACAGGAGCTTAACTAATAGCACACAGCTTTAAAAGTATGCTAGAGGGCTTCCCTGGTGGCACAGTGGTTGAGAGTCCACCTGCCGATGCAGGGGACACGGGTTCGTGCCCCGGTCCGGGAAGATCCCACATGCCGCAGAGCGGCTGGGCCCGTGAGCCATGGCTGCTGAGCCTGCGCGTCCAGAGCCTGTGCTCCGCAACGGGAGAGGCCACGACAGTGAGAGGCCCGCGTACGGCAAAAAAAAAAAAAAAAAAAAAAAAAGAAGTATGCTAGAGGTCAGAGAGAGCTGAGAGAGGGATGTCATAGAGGGAGGCCCATCACAGAGGGCAATGCCTTGGTCCCCTCAGTGGCCCTCAGCTCAGAAGCACAAGGTTCTCAGTCTACACAGACTTGATCTTGCTTACGGGGGCTAATTCATGCTAAAGAGACTCACAGACACCCGTAACTAAACAATCGTAAAGCCAATTTAATAACTTACTTTTTCGATAGCTATTCGTATCTGCCGTCCAGGACATTGCCTGAAATGCATTAATTCGGGCACTCATTTGACAAGGATTTCATAAGCACCAAGTACCCATTATTTAGCAAACTGTGAGCACCTGGTTGGGGGAAAAACGCAGCCAAAGGTGGTGGAGACCCAGAAATGGGAGGTGCAATTGTGCAATGAGCTTGGCGTCAAGCTAGTGTTCAAACGCGGTCAACTATTTACGAGACAGGTGACTGGGAAAATTACTTAACCTTCCTGAGTCTCTTTCCTCACCTGTAAGATGGGCATAACAACACTCCCTCACATAATTGTTAAAGAATTAAATGGGATTACACATGCAAATTGCCTAGTTTTATTTATGGTTATATTCATCTGGAGAGGCTGTGTCATACAATGGTTAAGGGAACAGACTTTGGGATCAGACAGATCTGGGTTTAAATTCTAGATCTACCACTTACTAGTGTATGATCTTGGGCAAGTTGCTTTTTTCCAGTAAGCCTCAATTTGCTCATTTGTAAAAGGGGAATAAAAATTCCTCATGGGTCAAAGAAGTAAATAAGATAGTGTATTCAAAGGACTTCGAAAATCCTAGGTTACGAGAAGCATTCAACAAATGGTTATGTTTGAGTTGTTTTTAAACGTTGTCCGTGATTAGACACAATGAATGGTACACATACTAAAAATTAAAGTTAAAATTAGTACAGGCTTCTTTAATGAAATTAAATATGGGGCCATCAAACATTACACAAAAAAGTGATCACTTTGTATTTAGTTGTTAAAAAAAAACTTTTCTGTGGAAGCAGGCCTCTAACCTCAGGTAGTTTCATGTCCACATTTTCAAGTTTCTAAAATAATGTCATTTGTCTGCAGCCATGCAAAAACTCAGTTTCAGTACTGCTAAGTCAAGCCCCAGGGAGAACCAGAGAAGCGCATTTGGGATCTTTCTAGTTTGTCTGACGGGAACCCGGGTACCCATAAAGCATTATGCATTTGGTTTAACGATTACACACCAACGTATACACTGTGTGATTACAACAGAAGCCCCTGCAGCAATGAACAAATCACTTCTCTCAATTCTGGATCATCCCTTTGATTAATTCTCCCCACTGACACTGTCAACTTTTTTTAATTAATTATTTTTGACTGCCTTGGGTCTTCGTTGCTGCATGCAGGCTTTCTCTAGTTGCGGCGAACGGGGGTTTGTCTTCGTTGCAGTGCCCGGGCTTCTCATTGCGGTGGCTTCTCTTGTTGCGGAGCACGGGCCCTAGGTCGCAGGCTCAGTAGTTGTGGCACACGGGCTTAGTTGCTCCGCGGCATGTGGGACCTTCCCGGACCAGGGCTCGAACCCGTGTCCCCTGCATTGGCTGGCGGATTCTTAACCACGGTGCCACCAGGGAAGCCGGCACTGTCAATTTTTAAGTGGTTTACAAAGCTTATAAAACCATGTCAGAGTAATCTTCAACTTTGATAAAAATCAAAACACCTTTCAATTCTAACCTTGCAAATTCGAATGTTGTAAAACAAAGGTCAGCCCCTTATCCACCTCACCCTGTCCTCAGTAACATTGCTATTTCATCCAGATCCGGGAAACCACACTGCCACCCAGGACACTGCTGCAACCGCTCAGTTATTTGGCTCTTGCTCTAGAGTCAAGTATGTTTTCACATTTCAGAGTGGACTCAGTGCATTTTTACAGTCGCAACCGAAATTTTACACAAAATATAAGTATCTGAAAGAATTGGCGAGTTTCTGTAATCATATGAACAGAACTAAAATGTGAGAGGCTCTTTGTAAATAGTAATCGTTTTCGAGCGAATACACTGGAACATCGTTAGGAACACCTGTTTTCGGCTTTCCTTTGCCGGGCAAGGAGGTCAATTTGTAAACACTGGAGAGGAGGATTCCACAAACGGTAACCTGATGTGAGGCTTATTTTCAGCAAAGTGACGGTGGAGCACGAGAACATGGAGGACCCCCTCCCCCCAGCCCCAGGATCGGTTCAGGAGGCCCCGGAGTTACGAACTAATTTGGTGTTTTCCTCTTTAGAAAACGGGTGGACGTGAGCGACCAGCCAAACTAGGCTTGCAGGCCGGGCGCCGCGGAGGGAGCAAGGCGGGCGGTTGAGTCACGATCGCCGCGGCCACGCACACCTGAGGTTCGGAGGATAAAAGGCGGCACCTGGGACGAAACACCCAGGCCCTCCAACCTTCGCCCTCTGCCCAGGCCTAGGGGAGTGGGGAGGAAAAGCAACTTCTTTCTCAAGACTCGACGACGGGCGTCCCCAAGGAACGGAAGGGGCAGAGAGAAACCCCCGAGAGTTCCCCCGCCCGGAGCGGGAACTCGTGCGGGAACGCGGCCTCGGGAGCCGCAACGCCGCTGCCGAACAAGCGGGGGAGGGGGGGCCAACCGCCATCTTCCTGGAGCGCCCAAACCGACAAAGCGCGAGATAGCGACAGAGCTTCCCCGCCGCGGCCCGCCCACTCTCGCGAGCCCGCGAAGGCCTCTGGGAAAAGCGGGGGAGGGGAAAACGAGAGAAGGAAGCCGGGTTGCAGGGCTGGAGGCGGGCCGAGGCGGCGAGCGGAGCCTCAGGAAGCAGAAGGGGCGGGGAAAGACGCGACTGACGCGAAATGCTGGCCAATGACGAGCGAGCTCGGGTGGACGGCCAGCCAATGGGCTGTGCGGCCTGGCGCGGGGGGCGGGCGCTGGGGCCGAGGGTAGCTTGAGCGCGGCGGCGGCGTTGTTCAGTCACAGCGAGAACATTCCAGAGGTGAGTCCGGTGGAGGGGCGGAAGCCCCAGGCCCGGTCCCCCGTTCTCCCCGCACCCTCGACCTCCGCGGGCCGCTGGCTGGCGGGGAAGGCTCCCCGACACCCGCGGCTCACTGCGCCTTCTCTCCGCGCCAGGTCGCCAGGCCCCGGGCGCTGAAGGGTGTGGACCCCGGACGTCGCTGGGACAGCCCCTCCCCGCTGCTCGGCGGCGCCTGGCCCGGCCGCTGCTCGCTGCGCTGCCTCCGCCGCCTCCACCGCCGCTCCTCGGACTCGGGTTCGCGCGCGCCTCACTTCATCCCAGTCCCGGGCGAGCAGCGTTGGGTTTATGTCTTTATTTGACGAAAACGGTGAGTCGGCGGGCCGGCGGGGAGATGGCGGCCGCACAAGATGGCGGCGCGCCGCGTGACCCGCGCGCGCGCGCTTGTGTGTGTGAGCGCGCGTGTGTGGCGCAGTTTGGGCGGGCGGGCGGCGGGGCCGGGCGCCGCGTCCCCTCCTGTCCTCACACCGCCCCCCGCCCCCGCCTGTACCCCACCCCCACCTGTACCCCACCCCGGCCTCGCGGGAGCGCGCTGCGCGGGCCCGCCGCCGCCCGGGGCTGACTCAGGCCTAATTGCTGCATTCCTGAGTCATCGCCGCGGCGGGGCGGGGGCGGCCGGGCCGGCGGCCCTCGGCCGGTTTCGCTTCCCCCGCCGGGCGGCGCACATGGCGGGGCTGCCGCGGGCGCCGGAGAAGCTGGCGACGTTGCGCCTCCGCCGCTCCCGCCTCGCGGGGGCCTCCGGCTCATCCCTGACAGCCCTGGAGGGAACGACGGGCGCGGGGACGGGAGCGAAGGTTGCGGGTGCGTGTGCGTAGAGAGGAAGGGACAGGGGGTCACGGTCGGGGCCGGGCGTCCGCGCACGCTCCGCGGCGTCCCGCGAGGCCGCGTTCCGTGGGTGTAGTTGGGGACGGGTGGCTCTGGAGTAAGCCCTGGCTGCCGAAGGCGCAACTTGACCGTGCAGAACAGTTGTACAGACTTTCGTCGTCGAGGGATGTATCACAAGTTTGTTGACAACGCGGACTGGGTTGGGGAGAGGAGACGCCTGTCTGTGTTCGTTCCTCGGCGGTCGTTAAAGCACGGCTCCTCGGCCGAAGCCGACCGTTGACGTGGTGACTGGTGGGATAAAAACCCAGAGCAGCTGAAGCGCCGTAGTTGGTTGTCGTTTTAGTCTGGTGGCTCCCAGAATCACATCTGCGTCCAAATGGAGGCCTTTTATGTTGCTGCAGGTGTCCCGTGTTACGTGAGTCTGAGAACTGGTTTTTGCGTAGCACAGATGCTTTTAACGTTGGAGCCTTAGGTGTGATTAAACGGAAAGGACAGGGAGGTGTCGTAATGCAGGGATCGCGTTAAACGTGGGGGATTTGTTTGTTCTTTTTCCTCTCTTTCAGAGCTGTTGCGCAGCCATTGGTACCTGTATTGGGGAAACATAGCATACAAGCAAGAAGCTTACAGCCTCAGTGGCGAAAAATTTTTCATGTCAGAGACCGAGAACTCTTGCAGTCGTTTATGTCATCCCTTCTTCTCCAGACAGAGGATACCAAAAAGTTGCAATCAAAGATCTCTTCATCTTATTGATAAAGCCACTAATAAGCCAAAATGTCTGTCAACGTCAACCGCAGCGTGTCAGACCAGTTCTATCGCTACAAGATGCCCCGTCTGATTGCCAAGGTAACGTTCATCTTCATTTTAGTAGCAAGTCCTAAGTTTTCTTTCATAGATTATTGAAGATTGCTTCTCCCGGGGTAGACGCGCAAAATTAAACTTCTTACTTCCTTTAGGTTGAGGGCAAAGGAAATGGAATCAAGACAGTTATAGTCAACATGGTTGACGTAGCCAAAGCGCTTAATCGGCCTCCAACGTGTAAGTAATACTTCTTGAAAGAAGTCTAAAGAGGCATTTTATTGACACAAACCTGATAATTTCTGGTCCGCAAAATCTTGCTTGAATTGTATGTTGGTTAACTTCTGGGTCGAGTGGAAATTTGGGCTTAAAACTCATTGGTGTGTTAGTTGTTACTAGTATAAAAAACTATCTGGGCAACACATTTTTTGAACCTAGCAACTTAAAAATACAGAGTGATATTTGTATAAATGAGGGTGAGCAGCCAAAGATCAATTTAGTTAACTGTAATGAACAGATTTTCTTCCCCCAAATAGATCCCACCAAATATTTTGGTTGTGAACTGGGAGCACAGACCCAGTTTGATGTTAAGAATGACCGTTACATTGTCAATGGATCTCATGAGGCGAATAAGCTGCAAGACATGTTGGATGGATTCATTAAAAAATTTGTTCTTTGTCCTGAGTGTGAGAATCCTGAAACGGATCTGGTGAGTGCCTTTGAGGTTTTTGTCAGTAAAAGAAAAAACTGTATCTGTTTCTGTGATGTCCGCAAATTATGTTCCCGGGAAGGCAGAGCGAACATCAAATTTTGCAGGTATTTCCATACTGATTTCATGTTAAAAAAAAAGAAATTATTTTGATATTAGACTTGTGTTTTAGATGCCTCTCGATGGTTAGATCTTTTCATATTTCGTTCCTCACAGAATTTTCATCATACATTATGGTTGACATAACTTATTTTTGCTTTTTTGGCAGCATGTCAATCCAAAGAAACAAACAATAGGTAATTCTTGTAAAGCCTGTGGCTATCGAGGCATGCTTGACACACATCATAAACTCTGCACATTCATTCTCAAAAACCCACCTGGTAAGTGCTTATGATAACTTCTAAAATCTTGGCATAAAGCACCTGATAGATGGAAACAATGGAAGTTTCTTTACTGCTGTAAAACTGGAGTGAGGTTGACCTTTGAATACCTGCACAGGTGAAAATTTGCCTATAACAATAGGGTCAGCCTTATACATCCAAGGTTCAACCAACCATGGATGGTGTGAAACTGTAGTGTGTATTTATTGAGGGAAAAAAAACTCCCATGTAAATGGACCCGTGCGGTTTAAACCTGTGTTGTCCAAAGGTCAACTGTTTAAGAAATTTCTAGTCATTGTGCCATATTTTACTGAATTTTGAACTTTTTTGTTAAATGTACTGTTTTATGTATTGTTAAAGGTGAAGTACAGGCTGCCAATTAAACTGTACCACATTCTCGATTTTCAAGACCTGTCTTAGTATGTATGACATACTGTAAGGCAAATTGTAATGGGATCTTAGTAAAGGATCGACTTCTGGAAAACTTTTGTAAATGTGGGTCTTTGCTCATTAAGCTAAAGTGGTTTTAGAGCATGCAAGCAACACTCTGTGGCAGATGATCAAAACTCTGACACAATTTGAGCTTGCTATAGCAAGAAAGTCTAACCTATTCCGGTGTTCTCTTCTCCGTGAGACGAGCCGTTATATAGGCTTAAACAGTGTTCCAGCTGTTGACTAAAGTGCGGTTAAGAAATACCCTTATTTAAGTTCATGACGGATGGAAGGAGAGGGTTTTGAGTGCCACTTTAATTACCTGGTTTTCTGAGGTATTACCATTCAGTCTTAATTTTACCCGATAGTTAATACCACTGATAGGTAGGGACATTCCATTCTCAGCTTGAGTTGCTTACCTGTGAAATATAGTGGATGAAATTGATTTGTGATAGGTAGCATTCTGTGTGTGGTTTTCTGAGGGGAGGATTTTAAAGCAAAAGGGCAAGATTTTAAATGTTCACGATGGGCGATGAGGTGTAATATAAGTTACGGTACTAAACTTTATTTCCTTTTTGTCCCTGTAGAGAATAGTGACAGTGGTACAGGAAAGAAAGAGAAGGAAAAGAAAAATAGAAAGGGCAAAGACAAGGAAAATGGTTCCATGTCCAGCAGTGAGACACCACCACCACCACCACCACCCAGTGAAATCAGTCCTCCGCATGCTGTGGTCAGTGCAAGGTTGATGGGTGTGGTGGGCACTAAAATTGTGTACAGTGTGACCTTTGGTTGAGGTGAGCAGAAATGAACTGCTCTTCAGTGAACAATACATCAGTATATTGGGTTCCAGGTGCTATTCGTTGACTAAACTAATGTGAACACAAGTTTAGTGGGAAGTTGATGTTGTTGACTAGAAATCTGGGATTTCTTTTTATTACCTATAAGGTCGTTTTTTTTGGCCAAGCAGTTTTGTTTTTAAAAACAGGAAGAAGAGGAAGATGATGATTGGGGGGAGGATACAACAGAGGAAGCTCAAAGGCGAAGAATGGACGAAATCAGTGACCACGCGAAAGTTTTAACCCTCAGTGATGATTTGGAAAGGACTGTTGAAGAGCGTGTCAATATCCTGTTTGATTTTGTTAAGGTGAAATGCTTGCTTCAAGAACAGTTAAACATTTCGTGATCATACTAAATCAGCTTCTACCCATCCCTGAGCTTTGTTAGATATTACTTTAAGCTGGGTACTTGGCAGGTAGTTTGTTGTGTTTTTTCCATGCTTCCTTTTGAAATACTCAAATACAAGTCTCACCTTTACTTCTATTCCGAAATTTTTTTGAGGGTGGTTCCAGGCATTGTTTTCGGCAGGTGTGTATTATTTAGAAGTCCTAGGACCTTCTTGAATTAGGTAGGGGAAGAGTTCGTAAGAGCAGGGACTGGTATCTCTAGAGCAAAATGTGCTTCCATCTCACTGAATTGCTTCCTTTTATTTGCAGAAAAAGAAAGAAGAGGGTGTTATTGACTCATCTGACAAAGAAATTGTAGCTGAAGCAGAAAGACTGGATGTAAAAGCCATGGGCCCTCTTGTTTTGACTGAAGTTCTTTTTAATGAGAAAATTAGAGAGCAAATTAAGAAATACAGGCGCCATTTCTTACGAGTAAGCGAATCATTCTAGATTCATAAGATTTTACAGCTGTGTGACCTTGGAAATACTGATTTAACCTCATTTATTTGTACTGTCATTCTGAAAATGGAGATAATTGACCTACCTTAACAGGAATGGGAGTACCTGGAAATTGGTGCATGTAGTCCCTTATACGTAAAGTAAATTAGAGATCTTTAAGCATTGATCTCTCTGAATGACTGCTGTAGGGCCATGGCTTCAAAGAACAATTTCTAAGGCAATAAGTTTAGAACATATATTAGAATTGTCAGCTTAAAACATCTAAGAAAGCTTGTTAATGCTGAGATATTTATTTGCAGTTTTGTCACAACAACAAAAAAGCTCAACGGTACCTTCTTCATGGCTTGGAGTGTGTGGTAGCAATGCATCAAGCTCAGCTCATCTCCAAGATTCCACATATCTTGAAGGAGATGTATGATGCAGACCTTTTGGAGGAAGAAGTCATCATTAGCTGGTCAGAAAAGGTGGGGAATATTTAAATGGCTCTTTAAGATTAGAAGTATTGGGGCTTTTTTGGAAGAAGTAGTTAACTACTAATACCTAGTCTGTACATGCTTGACTGGTATAACCTGTAGGGTGATTCTCATCATGGTAGTTTTCTAGTAAGGTTTCTAGAAAACCTTGTGCTGAATACATTTATTCTGCTGAGGGGTCAAGATTAGGATGTGGCCCAGTCCCCTCAAAGAGATGTATTTGGGCAATTATATAAATGACTCGCATTATTTTAAATTCCTTGAACTAAGAAAATTATACTGAACACTTTTTAGGCCTCTAAGAAATATGTCTCAAAAGAACTTGCCAAAGAGATTCGTGTCAAAGCGGAACCTTTTATAAAATGGTTGAAGGAAGCAGAGGAAGAATCTTCCGGTGGTGAAGATGATGATGAAGATGAGAACATTGAGGTAAACGCTGGGGAAATCGTTAAATACAGTGTTAGTGGTGGGTGTTTGAGAATTATAAAATGCCAGTATTGGGTAATACAGCCTCTTAATTTGGAAAGTAATCACATTAATAGAAAAGGTGCTGGAAATCTCTCCTATCCCCAGGCATTGATTCCAAATAAACATTGTCTGAATTTCCAAAGGGAGAGTTTATTTAACGTAAGTATAGGGTTGATCGTTCATAAAAATAAGGTACTGTTAGGCTGCGGAGGGTTAGCTTACTTTTTACATACACACAAATTTTCATGAAGAATAATGGCTTTCTCTAGGTAGTTTTTGTCCTTTGTTGACCATTGACTTCTTAGTGGTTTTATTTTACAAGGGTTTACTGGGATAAAGGTTTACAATCAAAAATCTTCATTTTATCAGGTGGTGTATTCAAAGACTGCCAGTGTACCGAAAGTTGAAGCTGTAAAGTCTGACAACAAGGACGATGACATTGATATTGATGCCATTTAAAGGGGTGGGTGCAGCCCAGCTTAACAGTGTAATGCTGAGAATCTTTCTGCATCATCAGCCAGAAGTGCAACATGTATGTGCAAAAGCTAAAATGGCTTAACGTCATGCTACACTTTCTACTAAAAATGTATTGCTGTGAGTGGTCTGTATTTAAACCCAACAAGACATCTAGGGAGTCCATACACATATCAGTGAGCAGATGTAGTTTGCTTATTTACAGCATGTTTCTTTTTGAAAATTTAGTGGTGGACACATTTGGGTCACATTTATACAGTTATAAAAATAAAGATTTGATTTTGGTCGTTCTTCAGATTTTTGGCTCTGAATGACTTAAGTAAGCTGAAATAATTGGCTCCTTTAAAAAATGTTGCACCATCATCTAATCTGATAGGATTATTGGAGCCTGTTAGTACTTTTAAGTCTTATTTCTAGTCCCTCAGATTGGCATCTGGTAATGTACATTCTTCCCATGCCAAGGTGGACTGATAATCAAATGACAGTGCAACACCTTTAACTTACTGAGATGTTAAAATGACCTGGGTGTCCTCTAAATAATTTTAAGAACAGGTTTTGAAACTTGAATTGTGTATTTTTTTTTTTCCATTTTTTCTATGCTTGCCCCAAATTGTAGTCTTTGAAGTCATGTGCATTGCACGTTGGATGAGCCAGGGGAATTACTACATTAACATAAACATTTTATTATGTGTATGTAGCTCTTGCTTTATATTGAGAGAAAACTGAAACTTTGGGGAGTGATAAGTAAGCTCTACCATTTTATTTGGGGGAAGCAGGAAAAGGTACACTTAATCTCTAGCAAAAACTGAGCAAAATTTTTCAATCAATTTTACTCTTGATTCAAATTACAATTTCAAAATATTTAGACATAGTGTATCTTTTGTTCAGTGTGGATTTTTCCCCTGATAAACTGGTTCTTTGATGACTTCTGCATTTGGATACATAGCTTATACTTTATTGGTTTTTGTTGCTATCTTGCCAAAACAAGTGTTAACTGTATCTCAGATTCCCCCCACCCCCCAAAATGTCTTATTTTTAAAAGCTAAAAGCATACTTCTAAGAGCCTATATTTTGGTGTAAGACTTGGGGTGTTTTTTATTTTCACAATGAATAGTGTGAGATACCCAGGAAGTCTGTGATGATGGCAACTGAAAGCAGGTGACTAGGGCCTGACCCAGCCCATCCTGGGCCTTAGGTTTGGAAATAACTTCTTGTGATTTGCTTGCCCAATTTGCTGATGTAAAGTCACTTGATAGAAGGGCTCATGACTACATCTGAGAAATCATCTTGAGGATGCAAATTTACACAAAAAGTACACTGGGAATCAAAATGCGTGGAGAGCACTGGCTTGTATCATTCGCCTCTTCGTTTGTGATCCATCTCACAGATTACAGTGAGACCTTAACAAATGTGTGTAAGTTTTTTTCACATTGAAATTATATGAACATTTGGTATAATAAAACCTTGTTAGCTTGGTATTTTAAGAAATTAAACCCTGGCAGTCTTACTGGAGAGGTACAAGTTGGTCTCCAACTGCCTTTCTTGATAGATTTTGGTGAGGTTGAAGGAGAGCCATATACCTACCTGGAGGGGAATGTGCTTTGTCGCACCAAAGAGAAGAGGTTTTTGCAAATTCATGTCTCACCTAGGTTTTAAATTTTTGCCATTATCTGGAATTGTTCTGGGGGGATCAAGTTGCATTCAGCATACCCATTATCAAGCTAATGAGGTTCTGTTATAGAGGGTTCTTTTCCCCTTTTTCTTCCTCCCCCACCCCCTTAAATCTGAAGGAAAACTTACAAGACTTCTAAACACTAAAGAGAAAATTTTGGCTTAGACCACTCTTCAGTCTAGTGCCAAACTTTCAGTGGAATTCACATCCACAGAGTAAGGAGTTTATTCATAGCAGCTATCCTAATAGAGTGATCTTTCACTTTGCTGTATTCAACTGTCTTAAAACTTCCTGTTTGAAACAGCTATGTTACGTGATTAAAACAACGTTAAAATTATTTTTTGTCTTTGCTTTAATATTAACCTAAATTTTTGTTTTTAAAATTGAAGCATTGAAATCTCCCCCTTTTTTGTAGCTGTTGCTTCAGATTTGTGTTGGATGTTTCCTTCTGCAGTTGCCCCCTACTCAAAAACAGATGTTGCTCATTACAGTGGCTTTCCTTAGATCTCGTGTTCTTATTCTGTAACTCAAGTTGATTACAAACCAAAAAGGTCTGCTTCCATCTGGTTTCTTAAAATCTTGCCTGGGTGTTGATGAGGGACTTGAGGTGGGTCTGGTATATAGTTAAATAACTGGCTATAGCATTTAGCCTTAGTTAAGAAAGGAATGTTTCTAAAGTTATGAGGTTAATGAACTTGAAAGGTACTATTTGGGCTCCTAAAGGTTTGAGAGAGAATGGGTGTTCATCTAATGAATTGCTACAGCTTCACAGGCCAGTACTAAGAGTAACCCTAAAATGCAAAAATTTTGCCCAACCCCTGTATTGTCAGTTTTGATGGTTTTTCAGATTCCAGCCTATCTGACCACTCCAAAGCTTCAAAGCGCTCTCGGTACCAGGAACAGTAGTGCACTTGAATCTCTGCCCTCTCCAACTATCATGTGGTTTGTGTCCTGTCTTTCCTGAATGGACAGTCATGTTTATATCTTCTCTGTCCCCAGTACTCTGTATAGATCTTTCTCCTCCAAGAATGACACTCCATAAGACTTGCCAAAGTTGTTGTGTCTGACCTGTGCACAGTCTCCAGAATTTGTCCCTTTGAGCCTTTGTAGGAGGTTGGGAGCTCAGGCATTGTGGCCACCTGCCTCAGGGTTCTATATTCCAGCCCTAGCCCAACAAAGGTCTTCAGAAAGATTGCTAGTTCTTCACAGCCAGAAAATTGAACCATTCCTATGTACTAGCATATGGAAATAACACGGAGAGGTTCTTTCCTCAGAACCCAAACCAGGACTCATACATTGTTCTCAATGACTAGTATTCGGTTATGCGTTCTGAGTTTATGGGGCATATTCACCTGGGCTCTGGAGTCATCTAGGTTTTGGCAGGCCCTCTGTAACTAGAAGCCCATCTTTCTGTGTTTAATGGGGATGGTAATGCCTGTGTACAGCAATTAGAGTACAGCAAGCAGGAGAGGTAATGCCTGAGTGGGGCAGCTAGGGAAAACTGCCCTGTGTGGAAGAGAGACAAAAGGGAAGAAGAGCTCATGCCGGTACCTGCAGACATTCAGAACGGGTTACAGCAGATTGAGAGCAGTGGGTAGTTGAAAGCGCTGTTATTTTTGGCTGGAGCAGTTTCAGGGTGTTAACAGTTTTTGCCTCAAGCAGCCCTTAATGTGCAGTGATGTTCAGACCAGTCTAGAGCAGAGGCTGAGGGCAGGCCATGGCCCCACCTGGGGCCCATAACATAATGTAAATAGCAGCATGAACCAGAAGCCAGCCCAGCCTGAGATAAGGATTGACAGGTGCAGGGCCAGTGTATGAGGCTGGGTTGAGTCTGGTCCCAGTGGTCCTGTAACATCCAGGGAAGGAATCCTTCCAAAGTACCCAGTGAGGTCGGTGACATAAACATTAGGTAACATGTACTTCACAAGGAAGGAACAAGTCCTGAGGAGGAGGAGACTGGCTGAAGGTTCCACAGCACACCCGCATACAGCCCAGACCCCATGGCTTTTGCTGTGTAAGCTTCCACCTTGTCCCACCCTACAGTTCTCAGGTCCTGTAAACTGGGAAGCACCTAGGGCAAGGATAAGGAGTAACTTTTTGGTCCTTAGGGTGGTTGTTGGAGGGAGGGCCAGGTAGCAGCTCTCAGGGTCCAGGCTTGACTTGGGTGAAGCTCCAGACAGAATCTGAGGCAGGGTGCCAACCTCATGCACCGCATCTGTACCCCTGGCCCGCATCTCTCGCTTGCTTCAGCCTTGCCCCACCTTAAAGGAGCTCGCAGACCAAAGCAGACACAGGACAGAGGGGTGGAACTTCGGAGGAGGGAGGAAACAATCGGGGACTTTGAGGAATGTCTTAAGAGAAGAGGTCGCATTTCAAAGGAGAAGCAGGAATTTACCCGGGAGGAAGAAGTAGGGGAGCATGTCTGGAAAGTAGAAACTACTCCCTTTAGTTGAGTGCAGTGTGTGGGATGAGGCTGGAGGAGGTGGCAGTACTTACCTACAAACTGAACCCTGGAGAACCGAGTCTTCACAAGCTGCAGGAATGGAATTACATTTGTATCCTGCTGCCAGGAATGCTGAGCCACTGTGGGAATCGAGGAGGGCTATTAATCCCATGGCTGACAAAGCCAGCAGCTGCCATGAGGGTGGACTGGTCAGACAAGGATGCACTTTGGCCTGGGAATGTCAGGGTCCCCTGGCTGTCCTGAGGGCACAATGTCAGATTGGAAGGATTAACAAGCCCAAATCCCTCCCACAGGCAGCAGAATCTGAGCACCCAGGAGTGCTGGAACCTTCCCTGCAGACCAAGATCTCCTGTCTGGGGTTAGGGCAGCACCCTGGAGGGGATTCCAGGGGAGGTTCAGGGCCTGAGTGAACGCAGGGTTTTTCTGTTATGACTTCCAAGCTAGGAACAGCCCCTCTGTAGTTGCAGGGTTGGATTCCTCAAAGAGCAAAGAAAAGCATTCTCAAATGTGATCACAGGTCTTATGTGATAAAGTTCTTTTGGTGACAAATAACTCATGGAGTCACTTGGGAACGGTTTCCCAAGGATTCACATTATGATGGAATCATTGGGAGCCCCACTGCACAAGCCTGGCCTTGCAAGGACCCAAGAGACACTAGCAGGTCCAGACTTGTGGACACAGATTGTACCAACTAGGACTCCAGGTCCCTGGGCAAGAAAGAACATTCCTCCAGGGCGCTTGCCCACATGTCTACTTCTCTCTGGGTTTCTCTAGTTCTCCGTCCACTACTCGTGAACTTTCTGGCCCTGTAAAGCTACACGGAACCTCCTCATGACTTGGGTGTTCTCATGGCCCCCTGTGACCATCAAGCTTCTGTTCCTGCTGGTTAATGCTCAGTTCTCCAGACTTCCTAGTTGAGATTCCTAAGAAGGCATGTCTGATAGGCTCACACTGGTCTTGCAGCATTTCTATCAGGTTGATTTTTTTTCACTTCCAGCACCATGAGCTCCAGTGGCAGCTCCAGTCAAATGTGGCCAAAGGTGAGGGAGGGGCACAGGGGGTGCAGAGCGTTACAAGGGATTTGAAACATGGCTGCCAAAGGCTACCTCCCAATAGGGATTTGTGATTGGAGCAAGGGAAACTGGCGCTTGGAAACATCCAGGACAGGGTGTTTTCACTGGAACCTATTTTCTGTGTAAAGGACATCTGCGCAGCAGCCTCCTTGTATAACCAGGCAGTCAAACAGCAAGTGGACTCTGCTCTACTGTGAGCGCCCAGCACTTCAGTTACCCTGTGTGGGAGGCAAGAGGACAGGACGTGGGCCCTGCTGAAGAGATCTTAGGGTCTAACAGGGGAGGCACAGTTTGCCTTCAGGAAGCTACTGGGGGTTACCTGATAAAGGGGTGGCCTTGCACGGTTGTGGTTAGAATATGTGTGAAAGGCTGTTAGTGAAGGTTTCCTGGGAGGATGCAGAGTGGACGAGTTCCTGAGTTAAATAGTATCCTCTGGGCCACAGGGAGACCCAACTGGTGGAGCCAGATGCGGACTCAAGAGGAGCATTTTGTGTGAAAGAAAAATCAGACTGTGGTTACCAGGCTATAGATGACACAAGGGACATCAAGGAACTAAGGATGTGGAGAAAGTCAAGAAGATGATGTCTGAACAAAATGTAAATGTCAATAAAGAGAAAACCTAAAAAAACAAAAATTATGGAGTTGAAAAGTACAGTAACTGAAATGAAAAATTCACTAGAGGGATTCAAAGGCAGCCTTTGAGCACACAGAAGAATCGGTGAACTTAAAGATAGGACAAGGGAAGAACAAGAAAAACAGATTGGAGAAAAATGAACCTGAGTGACCTGTGGAACACCATGAAGAGGAACAACATATACATTGTGGGAGTCTCAGAAGGAGAGAGAGAGGGAGAGAAAAGGGCAGGGAGAATATTTGAAGAAATAATGGCTGAAAATGTCCCAAAGTAAATGAATGAAGCTTCATGAATATCCAAGAGGCTTCAAGCTCCAAGTAAAATAAACACAAAGAGATCCACCACAGACACATAATCAAACTTTCAAAAGGTAAAGAGAACTTGAAATCATCAAGAGAAGCAACTCATAACATACAGTGCCCCGATAGCATAGCAGGTTTCTCATCAGAAACCTTGGAGGTCCTGCAAGAAATGTTCAAGGGACTCCTGCAGGGTGAAATGAACACTAGACAATAACTCAAAGCCATAAGAAAAAATAAAGATCTCAATAAAGGTAAATACATGGAAAATTATAAAAGCTAATATTATCGTAACAGTGGTTTGTAACTCAGTTTTCTACGTGATTTAAGAGAGTAATACATTAAAAACAATCTAAGAGCTAGTATTATAGTTTTGTGTTATCTTTTGGGGCATTGCACTGTATAAAGATGTAATTCTGTGACATCAACAGATACGGGTAGGGATAGAGCTGTAAAGGAGCTTATGTTAGTGGAGAGTGTATAAATTCAAATCAGACTGTTACATCTTTGGGATGTTAAATGTAGTGCCCATGATGACTACAAAGAAAACAGCTCTAGAATATATACAAAAGGAAATGAGGACTTCCCTGGCATTCCAGTGGTTGAGACTCCATGCTTCCAACGCAGGGGGTACTGATTCGATCCCTGGTCGGGACACTAGGATCCCACATGCCACACCATGCGGCCAAAAAATAAATTTTTAAAAAAATGGAAATGAGAAAAGAATGAAAGCATTTAACCTCAAAAAAAAAAAAATCCACTAAATGCGAAAGACAACAGTAATGCGGGAAATGAAAGACAAAAAGCTGTGAGGCATGCAGAAAGAAACAGCACAATGACGGAAGTCCCTGCTTGCCAGTAGTATTTTAAATGTAAATGGATCAAACTGCCCAATCAAAAGAAATTGGCAGAATGGATAAAAACACATGACCCAACAACAAGCTGTCTACAGGAGACTCACTTGAGATTCAAACATAAATAGAAAGTGAAAAGATGGAAAAAGATATTCCATGCAAATAGTAACCAGTAGAGATAGAGGTGGCTATACTAATATCAGACAAAATAGAGTTTAACTCAAAAGAGTTTACAAGAGACAAAGACAATATGTTAATAAAAGTTTAAATGCATCGAGAAGATAACAATTATAAATATTTACACACCTAATAACAGACCAGCAAAATATATGAAGGAAGACCTGGCAGAATTGAAAGGAGAAATAGATGGTTCTACTGTAGTAGTTGGAGATTTTAATACCCCACTCTCAATAATGGATGAAACAACCAGACGGAAGGTAAGTAAGGAAATCGAGGACTTAATACAATAAACCAACGAGGTATAACAAATATACATAACACCCTGCCCAGCAACAGCTATACACATTTTTCTCAAGTGCACATGGAACATTTTCCCCGATAAACCATATGTTAGGACACAAATGAAGTCTTACTGTATTTTAAAAGGTATCATACAGGGCTTCCCTGCTGGCACAGTGGTTGAGAGTCCGCCTGCCGATGCAGGGGACATGGGTTCGTGCCCCGATCTGGGAAGATCCCACATGCCGCAGAGCGGCTGGGCCCATGAGCTATGGCCGCTGAGCCTGCGCGTCCGGAGCCTGTGCTCCGCAATGGGAGAGGCCACAATAGTGAGAGGCCCGTGAACCGCAAAAATAAAAAGATAATCATCCAAAGTATCTTCTCTGATCACAATGGAATGAAGTTAGAAATCAACAACAGAAGTAAAATTAGGAGGCACAACTTGTAGAAATTAAGCAAAATGCTCTTACACAAATTATGGATCAAAGAAGAAATCAAGGGAAATTAGAAAATGCTTAGAGATGAATAATAATTTAAAAAAACAGGAATTCCCTGGTGGTCTAATGGTTAGGGTTCTGCGCTTTCACTGCAGGGGGGCATGGGTTCGGTCCCTAGTTGGGGAGCTAAGATCCTGCATGCCACGTGGCGTGGCCAAAATAAATAAACCACACACATCATACCAAAACTTAAGAGACATAGTAAAAGCAATGCTAAGAAGGAAATTTATAGCTATACATGCTTATGTTAAAAAAAAAAAAAAACTAACAATTTAAGGGACTATAAAAAGTAACTAAAAGCTAGTGGAAGGGAGGAAATAACAAAGACTAGAGCAAAGATAAACAAAATAGAGAATAGGAAAATAATAGAAAAAAACAAATGAAGCCAAAAGTTGGTTCTTTGAAAAGATCAACAAAACTGACAGACTTTTAGCTGGATGGAATAAGAAGAAAAAAAATGTCTCAAATTACTAAAATCAGAAATGAAAATGGGGAGATTACTTTTGAGTCCATAGAAATAAAAAGGGTCATAAGTGCAGTATGCACAACTGTACACCAACAAATTGGATAACCTAGATGAAATGGACATTCCTAGAAACACAAACCCTGCCAAGACTAAATCACCAAGAAATAAAAGCTAGTATGACTAGTAAGGAGATTGAATCAGAAATATAAAATGTCCAAACAATAAAAGCCACAGACCTGATGGCTTTACTGGTTAACTACCAAATATTTAAATAAGAATACAATCCTTCTCAAACTTTTCCAAAAATATTGAAGAGGGAACACTACCTAACTCATTCTATGAGGCCGCCATAACCCTGATACCAAAGGCAGACAAAGACACTACAAGAAAACTATCCCTTATGTACATTGAAGCTGAAGTCCCCAATAAAGTACTAACAAACTAAGTTAGAAACATATTGAAAGGATTATACGTCAGGCCTACGTGAGATTTCTTCCTGGAATGAAATGATGCATCAACACAAAAATTGGTCAGTGTAATATACGATATTAACAGAATGAAGGGAAAATCTACATGATACATCTTGACTAATGCAGAAAAAGCATTTGACAAAATTTAACACTTTTTCATGATAAAAACATGCAAACAACTTGGAATAGAAGGAAACTACCTCAACATAATAAAAGCTGTAAATGAAAAGCTCACAGGGAACATCATACTCAATGGTGAAAGACGGAAAGGTTTTCCTCAAAGATCATGAACAAGGCAAGGAAGTCTGCTTTCAACACTTCTATTCATCATAATACTGGAAGTTCTAGCCAGAGCATTTAGGTAAGAAAAAGAAAAGTATCCAAATAAGAAAGGAAGAAGTAAAACTATCTCTGTGCAGATGATCTGATCTTACATGTAGAAAACCGTAAGAATTCCACAGAAAAAAAACAAAAAACTAAAACCAAAAGGGCTTCCCTGGTGGCGCAGTGGTTAAGAATCTGCCTGCCAATGCAGGGGACATGGGGTCAAGCCCTAGTAGAGGAAGATCCCACATGCTGTGGAGCAACTAAGCCCGTGTGCCACAACTACTGAGCCTGTGCTCTAGAGCCCGTGAACCACAACTACTGAGCCCATATGCCACAACTACTGAAGCCCACACACCTAGAGCCCATGCTCTGCAACTGCAACAAGACACTCAAATGAGAAGCCTGCGCACTGCAATGAAGAGTAGCCCCTGCTCGCCTCAGCTAGAGAAAGCCCGCAAACAGCAACAAAGACCCAACACAGCCAAAAATAAATAAATAATTTTTTTAACAAAACAAAAAAACTATTAGAACTAATAAATGAATTCAGCAAAGTAGCAGACTACAAAGGCAAAGCACAAAAATCTGTTGCATTTCTATGCACTAACAATGAACAATCCGAAAAGGAAATAAAGAACAATTCCATTTACAGTATCATCAAAAAAAACAAACAAACTTAGGAATTAACTTAACCAAAGAGATGAAAGACTTGTACAATGAAAACTACAAAGCATTGCTGAAAGTAATTAAAGAATACACGAATAAATGGAAACACATCCCATGTTCATGGATTGGAAGACTGAATGTTGTTAAAATGTCAGTACTTGGGTGTCCCTGGTGGCGCAGTGGTTGAGAGTCCACCTGCCGATGCAGGGGACATGGGTTCGTGCCCTGGTCCAGGAAGATCCCACATGCCGCGGAGCGGCTGGGCCCGTGAGCCATGGCCGCTGGGCCTGCGCGTCCCGAGCCTGTGCTCCTCAACGGGAGAGGCCACAACAGAAGCCCGCGTACCACACACACACACAAAAAAAGTCAGTACTACCCAAAACAATTAGGGATATTTAGGTTGCATCCCAAAGTTAAAAAACTCATTCAAATTTATACCATTTTAATTTCAATAGCATCCTCTACTCCTATCAAGCTTTTTACCACCCCTTTCATTACTGCTGTTAGAAATTATATCTTTATGCATTGTGTGTCCAAAAACAGGTTAACAGTTGTTTATGCATTAGCTTTTAAAATCACATGGAAGATAAAAAGTGGAGTTACAAACCAAAATTCCAACAATACTATATGTTTTTATAATTGCCTGTGCATTTGCCTTTACCAGAGATCTTTATTTCTTCATATGGTTATGAGGTACTGTCTAGTGTCCTTTCATTTCAGCCAGAAGGACTTCCTTTAACATTTCTTGGAAGGCTGATCTAGTGGTGATGAACTCTTTCAGCTTTTGTTTATCTAGGAATATCTTAATTCCGCCCTCTTTTTTTTTTTTGCCTCACAGCATGTGGGATCTTTGTTCCCCAATCAGAGATCAAACCCACGCCCCCTGCATTGGAAGCACAGAGTCTTAACCACTGAACTGCCAGGGAAGTCCCCACCCTCATTTTTTTTTTTTTTTTTTTTTTATGGTATGCGGGCCTCTCACTGCTGTGGCCTCTCCCGCTGCGGAGCACAGGCTCCGGACGCGCAGGCCCAGCGGCCATGGCTCACGGGCCCAGCCGCTCCGCGGCATGTGGGATCCTCCCGGACCGGGGCACGAACCCGTGTCCCCTGCATCGGCAGGCGGACTCTCAACCACTGCGCCACCAGGGAAGCCCTCCACCCTCATTTTTGAAGGATAATTTTCCCAGATACAGGATTCTCCGTTGACAGTGTGTGTTTTTTTTTCTTTCATCACTTTGGATATATCAACCCACTGCCTTCTGGCTTCTGAGGTTTCTGATGAGAAATCTTAGTGGGCATTCCTATATGTGATGACTTGCTTCTCTTGCTGCTTTCAAGATTCTTTTTGTGTTTGTGTTTGGAAATTTTGAAAATAATATGTCTTGGTGAGGGTCTTCTTGAGTGTTTCCAATCATGTCTGTCATCAAAGTTGAGAAGTTTTCAGCCATTATTTCTTCAATTAATCCCTCTGCCCCCTTTTCTCTCTTTTTTTCCTTCTGAGACACCCACGATGCATATTTTGGTCCCTTAGGCTCCATTTACTCTTCTCCAATCTTTTTCTTTTTGTTCCTCAGACTCAATAATTTCCATTTTCATATCTTCAGGGGTGCTGATTCTTTCTGCTGCCTGCTGAAATTCACTTTTGAAATCCTCTAGTGAATTCTTCATTTCAGTTATTGTACTTTTCATATACAAAATTTCCTTTTGGTTCCTTTTTATGCTTTGTCTCTTTATTGATATTTTCCTTTTGTTCAAGTAGTATTATTTTCTTGATTCTGTCCTTGTCTTCCTTTATCTCTTTGAATATTTTTAAGACAATTGTTTTGAAGTCTTTTCTAGAAACTCCACCACGTGCTCTTTCTTAGACAAAGTTTCTGTCAGTTTATATTTTCCTTTGAATGGGCCAGATTTTCTGTATCTTTATATGTCTTATGATTTGTTATTTTTGTTGAAAACCAGACGTTTGAGTTTTGTAATGTGGTAACTCTCAAAATCAGACCCCCCCCCTTCCCCAGAGTTTCCTTCCTTCCTTCTTTCCCTCCTTCTTTCCTTTTTTTTTTTTTTTTTTTCTCTTTTTCTTTTTAAATAATTGTTGTAGGGTGTCTCTGTGCTGGGTATCAGCCTGAGGTACAAGCTTAAGCTCTTCTCAGGTTTTTTCTGAGACTATGTCTTTTCCTGGGCATGTGCAGTGACTTTCTAGATTCCCCTGTATATGTGGTTGCTTTCAAATGTCCCCATCCTTAGGAATTCCCTGGTGGTCCAGTGGTTAGGACTCAGCACTTTCACTGCCGAGGGCCTGGGTTCAATCCCTGGTCAGGGAACTAGTATCCCATAAGGTGTGGGGCACAGCCAAAAAACAACACAAAAAAATAAAACGTTCCCTTTCTTAATTGTCTGGCTTTCAAAAGGAGAAAAGGGAAAAACAAAAGGGGGTGGGGGACAACAGACTCTGTCTCTTTAGATTCTCTGGAAGCCACTTCAGCCAGTGGCTGTAATATGACTATAATGATGACTGCCTGCCTCTGTATCTGCACGTCTGTGATCAGAAAAAGCAATCAGCAATCAGTACACAGACCCCTGGTATTCAGAGAACTGGGTCCTTTTTACTTACCTACCCTGGCTCCCATAAGCCATTCCAGCAACATGGGCACAGCTTCCTGCTGTCAGGCTGAGGGGACTGGGGAATGGGTACCTGCTACCATGTATGCTAAGAGATAAATTGCCTGGAATTAACCAGGGCTTACCATCTAAGCCCTCCCCGGAAACTGAAAGCTTTCCTGTAGACTCCAGAGTCCCAAAATAGTTAACTTCAGTCAAATTCTGCCAGTACAATTGTTGTCTGGGTGGGAAGACAGATTCCTGGCACTTCCTACTCCATCATCTTCCCTGATGTCACTGCTATATAAAGAACTCTTATATAAAATTAAATAACCCAGTTTATAAATCACAAAGACAAATATCCCAATTAAAAATTGGGCAAAGGATCTCTATAGACATTTCTCCAAAGAAAATGTACAAGTGGCTAATAAACACATGAAAAGATGCTCAGCACGATTAGCCATCAGGAAAATTCAAATTGAAACCACAATAAGATACGTCACACCCACTGGGATGGCGTGCTAGATCAGAAAATGGCATTTCCTAAGAGCCGTATCAAATCCCTGTAACCTGTAAATGCCATCTTATGTGGCAAGAGATGTGATTAAGCCCTCCCTTGAGAGGGAAAGCTTACCCTGCATTATTCGAGCTGACAGTAAATGCAATCACATGTATTCTTATAAGAAAGAGACAGGGAGTTTTGAGAGAGACACACACAATAGAGAAGGATATATAAGGACAGAAACAAAGATTGGAATGATGCAGCCACAAGCCTAGGAATGTCAACAGCCACCCGAAGCTGGAGGAGACAAGGAACAGAACCTCCACTAGAAACTTCAGAGAAAGCACAGCCCTGCTGACACCTTGATTTCAAACTTCTGGCCTTGAGAACTGCGAAAAAATAAATGTCTGTTGTTTTAAACCACCAGCTTTGTGGTAATTTGTTATGGCAGTCCCAGGATACAAATGCAGATGGCTATAATGAAAAAGACAGATAACAAATGTTGGTGAGGATGTAGAGATATTGGAACTCTCACGCACATAGACTGCTGGTGGGAATGTAAAATGGTCCAGCAACTTTGGAAAATAGGCTTGCAGTTCCTCAAAATATAGAGTTACCATATGACCTAGCAGTTCCGCTCAGGTATAAACTCGAGAGAAATGAAAACATGTTCGCACAAAACCTTGTCCATGAATATTATAGCAGTATTATTCATGAGTCAAAAAGTGGAAACAATCCAAATACCCATCAACTGATGAGTGGATCAATCCAGTGTGGTATACACATAGTGGATTATTATTTTGCACTGTACTGTTTGCTTTTCTTAGTGCCTTACAGGAATTCCTTATGTATTCAAGATCTAATCTTTTTGTTGATAATGTGCATGAAAATATCTTCTCCAAGTTTGTAGCACGACTTTTCCTTTCTTGATATTTTAATGTAAAGTGGATTTAACTTGTATTTTCCTGATTGCTGACAAAATTATCTTTTTTTTTAATAATCAATTTTATTTGTTTATGGTTGCATTGGGTCTTCATTGCTGCACGTGAGCTTTCTCTAGTTGCGGCAAGCAGGGGCTACTCTTTGTTGCAGTGTGCGGGCTTCTCATTGTGGTGGCTTCTCGTTGCGGAGCACGGGCTCTAGGCACGTGGGCTTCAGTAGTTGTGGCACATGGGCTCAGTAGTTGTGGCGCACGGGCTTAGTTGCTCCGTGGCATGAGAGATCTTCCTGAACCAGGGCTCGAACCCTTGTCTCCTGAAGTGGCAGGCGGATTCTTAACCACTGCGCCACCAGGGAAGTCCCAAATTAAGTATCTTTATGTATGTTTACTGCCCATTTGCCAGCCTGTTTGTGAAGTGCCTTTTCAAGTCTTTTGCCTATTTTTCTACTGGGTTGTTTGGCTATTTCTTAAGGATTTGTAGAAGTTCTTTATATATTCTGAGTATGAGCCTTTGTCAGTTATATGTGTTACAAATATTTTCTCAAAGGTATTTGCTTGATTTTGTTTGTTTACTCCTTGAATGATGTATTTTAGTGAACAGAAGTTCTTAATTTTACTGTAATCAAATGTATCAGTCTTCGCTACCTGAAATTGCTGAAGATATTATAATATCTATATTGTATTCTACAAACTATATCTTGTCTCATATTTAGACCTACAATTAATTTTTGTGTATGGTGTGAAGGCGGAATCACGTGTTTCGTTTTGTTTTTCTCATATGGGAATATCCACTTGTTCAGAACCATTTACTTAAAAGACTGTTCTTCCCCCACCACTCTACAATCCCCACTTTGTTGTAAATCAGGTGTCCATTTATGTGTTGGTCAGCTGCTGAGTTTTCTTTGCTATTCCACTGAAGTATTTTTGTATTTATACACTAATACCAGAGTGCCTCAATTACCAGACCTTATAATAAGCCTTGATCCCCAGTGACGCCATCCTCCTACCCTGCTCTTCTGACCTAAAAGCGTTTTGGATATTCGTGGTCCTTTGCATTTCCATATAAATTTAGAATCAGCTTGCCAAGTTACATACACACGTACACACACACACACACACACATACACACAACCTTTCTGGCATGTTTTTTGAGATGGCACTGAATGTGTAGGTTAATTTCATCCAAGAGTTAATGTGCTTATAATAATGAGTCTTCTGATACGTAGAAATAGTACTATTCCACCTTTTATTTAGATATTCTTTAATTTCTCTCCGTTCTCTCATTTTCTATGCAGATGCCTTGTGTACCCTTTATATAATAGTGTATCTATTTATTTTTTATTTACTTATTTTTTGGCTGCATGGGGGCTTAGTTGCAGCACGGGCTCTTTGTTGTGGCACGTGGGCTTTAGTTGTGGTGTGCAGGTTTTTTCTCTCTCTAGTTGAGGCATGCGAGCTCAGTAGTTGTGGCGCACGGCCTTAGTTGCGCCATGGCATGTGGGATCTTAGTTCCCTGACCAGCGATCAAACCCATGTCCCCTGCATTGGAAGGCGGATTCTTTACCACTGGACCACCAGGGAAGTCCCTATATAATAGTATACCTTTTCACAAAAAATTCATTCTCTAGCTCTTTGTGACTACTTTATAGAAATACAATTTCTTTTCATATTTTGATCTTTTTTTATTAATTATTTTATTTATTTATTTTTGGCTACATTGGGTTTTCGTTGCTGCACGCAAGCTTTCTCTAGTTGCGGCGAGCGGGGTCTACTCTTCATTGTGGTGCGCAGGCTTCTCGTGGCAGTGGCTTCTCTTGTTTGTTGCAGAGCAAGGGCTCTAGGTACATGGGTTTCAGTAGTTGTGGCACGTGGGCTCAGTAGTTGTGGCTCGTGGGCTCTAGAGCACAGACTCAGTAGTTGCGGTGCACGGGCTTAGTTGCTCCGCGGCACATAGGATCTTCCCGGACCAGGGCTCGAATCCATATCCCCTGCGTTGGCAGGTGGATTCTTAACCACTGCACCATCAGGGAAGCCCCTATATTTTGATCTTATATCCAGCAGCCTTACTAAAGTCATTTATTAATTCTAATAATTTACCCACGTATTATTTTAGATTTTCTATGTACCTATTCTGTCATCTGCAAATAACGACAGTTTTATTTGTCCCTTTCCAATCCTTTTACCTTTTTTTCTTTATTCTTTCTGCACTTACTAGGAGCTCCAATGCAATCTTGAGTTAAAGCAGCCCTTGTGTTTTCTTGACGACAAGGGTAAAGCTGGGAACATTTCAACATTAGGGATGATAATGTTTGCTGCAGATCTTTGTTTAGATATTTTTTTAGCTTATTTTATTTTTAACATCTTTATTGGAGTATAATTGCTTTACAATGGTGTGTTAGTTTCTGTTTAGATATTTTTAACAGATCAAGGAAGTCCCAATCTATTCCTAGTTTGCTAGGGATATTTAAACAGTTGTTTTTCTGCATGTATTGGGATGTTCATATGATTTTTTTTTCTCCTTTATTCTACTATTTTGGTGAATTACATTGACTGATTTTTTAATGTTAAACCAAACTTGCCTTCCTAGAATAAACCCAACTTGGTTGTGACATACTATGTTTTCAATAATCACTGGACTTGGCTTATTAATATTTTATTTAGAATTTGTTTTATCCATGTTCCTAAACAATGTAACATTGGCATGTAATTCTCTTTTCTCATAATGTCCTCGTCAGACTTAGGAAAAAGGCTACAATGTCCAACTAAAACAAACTTGTGAGTGTCTCCTTTTTAAAAAAAAATTATTTTACTCAAGTACAGTTGATTTACAATGTTGTGTTAATTTCTGCTGTACACTATCCTCTCTTTCTTTTCTTTGGAAGAGTTTGTGTGAGATTAGTGTTACTTCTTTTCAAAAGTTTGGTAGGACAGGGAATTCCATGGCAGGCAAGTGGTTAGGACTCCGTGCTCTTGCTGCTGAGGGCCTGGATTCCACCCCTGGTCGGGGAACTAAGACCCCACAAGCCGTGTGGTGTGGCCAAAAAACAAAGAAAAGTTGGTAGGACACCTAGTAAAGTCATCAGGGCCTAGAATTTTCTTTGTGGGAAGGTTTTGAGGTGCAAGTTTAATTTCTTTGTTGGTTATAGGACTATTTAGATTCTCTATTTATTCTCATGCAGTTTGGTAAGGTGTATTTTTCTAGAAATTTGTCCATAGTATCTGCATTTCTAAATGTATTGTTTTAGGGACTTCCCTGGTGGCGCAGCGGTTAAGAATCCGCCTGCCAATGCAGGGGACACGGGTTCAAGCCCTGGTCTGGGAAGATCCCACATGCTGTGGAGCAGCTAAGCCCGTCTGCCACAACTACTGAAGCCCAAGCGCCTAGAGCCCGTGCTCTGCAACAAGAGAAGCCACCACAATGAGAAGCCTGACACCGCAATGAAGAGTAGCCCCCGCTCGCGGCAACTAGAGAAAGCCTGCGTGCAGCAAGGAGAACCCAACGTAGCCAAAAATAAATAAATAAATTTATTTTAAAATATATAAACAAATAAAGATTGTAACATAAATAAATAAATAAATGTATTGTTATAAAGTTCATAATACCCTCTTATTGACACTTTAATGTTTGAAGGAGCTCTAATAATGTCTTCTATTTTTACTCTTGATGTTGTTATCTGTGCTACTCTCTTTTACCGTGTTCAGTCTCCCCAGAGCTGAGACTTGTAGCTTCATTCATTCTTTCTATTGTTTGTTTTCTCCTCTGTGTTATTTCCTTTCTTCTACTTTCTTTGAGTTTAGTTCACTGTTTCTTTTAAAGCTTCTTGAGATGCTTGCTTAGGTTATAGATTTTCAGTCTTTCTTTTTCTTGTCTGAAATAATGTATATAAAGCTGAAAATAATGTGCTCTTTTGACCGTTTGGTACAACTTACCTGTAAAACTGTTCGGGCTTGCTTCAATTTCTTTAATAGTTATAGAGCTATTCATTTTCTCTTTCTTCTTCAGTAGTGATGATGTTTTAGTTTTCTAGCAATTAATTTCTTTCATATAAGCTTTAGAATTATTGACACAATTTGTTGATAGTGGTCCCTTAATTTTTTTTAATAAATTTATTTATTTATCTACCTATTTGTTTATTTTTGGCTGAGTTGGGTCTTTGTTGCTGTGCGCTGGCTTTTCTCTAATTGCAGTGAGCGGGGGCTACTCTTCGTTGCGGTGTGCCCTTAATTTTTTGTAGTATTTATTTATTTATTTTCTTAGGCTGTGCCGGGTCTTATTTGCAGCACATGGGATCTTTGCTGTGGCATGCAGGATTTTTAGTTACAGCATGTGGACTCAGTTGCGGCATGCATGCGAAATCTAGTTCCCTGACCAGGGATGGAACCTGGGCCCCCTGCATTGCAAGCGTAGAGTCTTATCACTGGACCACCAGGGAGGTCCCAGTAGTCCCTTAATTTTTTAATCCGTGCAACACTCGTGGTCATATCCTCCTTTATATTTTCTAATGTGCTATTCATGCTTTCTCTCCTTTATTCTTAGTTAACCAGGCTAGAGTTTTGCCTTTTTTCCTAGTTTTTTCAAAGAACTATTTCTTGGTTTTGTCAATTTCATTTTACCTTTGTTCTCTATTTCAGTAATTTCTGCTTTTCATTATGATCGTTTTACTTTCTTTGGGTATACTGTGTTATTTTTCTAACTACGTAATATTAACACATAGCTCATTAATTTTTAGCTCTTCCTCTTTTCTTATTTAAGCATATAAAGCTATAATTTTCTCTCTAAATGCCTCTTTTGTTGTATCCCACAAGTTTTGATGTGTAAAATTTTCATAATCATTCAATGCTACTGTTTTCTCTTGATTTCTTTGAACTATAAATTATCCCTGTGTATGTAAGTGTGTGTAGGTTTCTGTGTTTAGGGGAGTTTTAGGAAGTTTGGGGTTTTGCTGTTGTCTGTATGTTTGTTTGCCTGCCTTAGGTCTAGACTCAAGAGTTTACTTTAACAGAATCTCTTTTTGGGCTTCCCTGGCCACAGAAACCCGTTCCTACTTATTAATATTCAAGCACATCTATTATTCATCTGAGCTTGGACACGTTACACACTCCGAGTCATCCGTGCTTCTGCCCTCTTTGTGAAAGGAGGCTTTGAGTCTGGTGGTCCCACAGGGAGGGCGTGTAGGTGGGGCTCAGGGCTGACTCAGAAGCCCAGCCCTGGACAGCTCATGTCTGAGGTCGCACGAGCCGGAACAGAATTTTGTCTAACAGCTTGGCGGGCTCCAAGCTGCCTAGCCATCCCCAGCTCCTGAGCTGTCCGTGTGAAGTCAGGGAGTTATCAAGATGAAACGCTAGACCTTTGAGGGTTTCACTCCTTCAATTCTGCCCTTGTTTTTGACCTGGAATCATACTGACGGCAAATATTTTCCAAATGCAATAGTGACAACTGCTTTCCCAGCTGACATGTGCTGAGGAATATGATGAACCATCAGAATCGCTGTGATCAGCAGATGGGGAAACAGAAGTGAGGGAGGGCAGGAAGGGTCTCAGGCAGGGCCCCTCACCAGTCAGGTGCAAGGGTGGGGTGAACTTCGTCTCGTGACAGCTACTCTCTGTCAGCTTCCCACATCGAATCCATAATGAGGGACGGAAAGGTCAGTCAAGCATTAATTATGCCCTCGTGCACTGACTTCAAGACGAAGTTAAATCCATTACCAGCAAGTGAAGAATTACCTTCCTTTCTTTCAAAACCACAAAAATAGTCAATATAAACTGCATATTTTAGCCACACTTTCTTGGTCATTTTGTCACTTCAAGTTGGTGACCTTGGGCAAGTTAGTTAGTCCCACTAAGCCCGAGTACAGTAGGCTTAGTACCGGCCCTCAAAATGTCAGGTCCTGGTCTTCCCTGGTGGTGCAGTGGTTAAGAATCCACCTGCCAATGCAGGGGATGCAGGTTTGATCCCTGGTCGGTAAACTAAGATCCCACATGCGGGGGAGAGGGGAGGTGTCAACTAAGCCCGCGCGCCACAACTACTGAGCTCCCACGCCACAACGAGAGAGCCCACGCGCCGCAAACTACAGCGCCTACGCGCCCTGGAGCCCGTGCCACAACTACAGAGAGAGAAAACCCGCATGCTGCAACTAGAGAGAAGCCCGCGCACCACAACGAAAAATCCCCTGTGCCTCAACGAAGATCCTGCGTGCTGCAACTAAGACCCGACACAGCCAAAAAAGAAAGAAGGAAGGAAAGAAGGAAGGAAGGAAGGGAGGGAGGGAAGGAGGGAGGGAAAGAAAGAAAGAAACAAAGAGAGAAACAAAGGAAATAAAGATACTAAAGATTCAAATCACACAGATATAAAAAACGTTAAATAAACAAATAATAAGCATTTATTTAGCTCAGGGATGCGTAGGTAAGCTGGGTCCCTCTGCTAATCTAGGTGGGTCTAGTTGATCTCAGCTGGGTCCGTCCATTCATGCACCTGCAGTCAGCTGTGGACTGTCTGAGGGCTCCCTAGTTTAGCATGGCCTCAGCTGTGACAAGTGTCCTTTTAAGAGAAAAGCAGTGGGACGTTAGACACACAGAGAGAAGAGGAGATGGCACTGTGGCTAGAGACTGAAGTGATGTATCCACAAGGCAAGGAGCCAGCAGCCACCAGAAGCTGGAAGAGGCCAGGAAGAGATTCTCCCCTAAAGCCCCCAGAGGGAGCGTGGCCCTACCAACACCTTGATTTGGGTCTTCTGGCCTCCAGAACTGTAAGAGAATAAAGGCATGTTGTTTCAAGCCACTGTCTGTGGTCGTAGGAAACTGACATGCCGAGACCAGGGAGACCAGGGAGGATGCCGTGTGGGGCACTGTGGAGATGCTGTGGGTGCTGCGCGCTGGTCCCCAGGGGAATCCACTGTCCTGCTCGGTGGATGTGGGCCGCTGGGGTTTTCTCCTGTCCAGACCCAGCTGATGCCCCTTCCCGCACCAGAGTGAGCCCAGGTCTGGCAGGCCCCAGGCAGCCCCTGGGAGGTCAGAGGTGGAAGAGCTGCCATCTCTCCAGCACCTCTCACTGGCGAGTCCCTGGCGAGTCCCTGGTGAGTCCCTGGCTTCTGCTTCCTCCTGGTCCGCTGAGGGGTTAACCACGCGAGCAAACTCAGGCTCCTTCCTCTGAGCTCTGATGAATAAGTCAACTACTCATCACTCAATTTCATTTTCATTTTCTCACTGCCCAAATTCAGGGGCCCCAGATCCTTAAGTCTGTAAAAGTCCACTGGAGCCCAGGGCTGGCTGCTGCTGGGGTGTAATCTGGGGCAGGAGACCCACCTCCAAGTGAGCTCAGACACTCCCCAGGTCCCACGCAGACTCCGGGGCACAGATGGAGTCGAGTTCTGGTATCAGCGTTTACCAGCTGGGGGAGCTCGGCAAACTGCTTAACCTTTAGGAGTATCAGTTTTCTCGTCTGTAAAATGGGAATTCATTCGCTGCAGGAGAGGCCAGGAAGATAAGAGGGAAGGCAGGCAGGTTGATGGGCCTTCCCATATACCACAGACAGTTGATGGAGGGTGAGGTTGGGAATACCTGTAGGAGGGGGCAACCTGGGAGTCACTGGGGCCTTGTGTGGAGATGGTGGGGACAGTCTGACCTCAGCAACAATGCAAGAGAAGGGAACCAAAGGCTGGGGGCAGGGAACAAACAAGGGTCCCCTGTTTTATTTTATTTTAAAAATATTTTTTGCCGCCTGTGGGATCTTCATTGTGGCATGCGGGATCTTTAGTTGCGGCATGTGGGCTCTTAGTTGAGGCATGCGGGATCTAGTTCCCTAACCAGGGATCGAACCGAGACCCCCTGCATTGGGAGCGTGGAGTCTTAACCACTGGACCACCAGGGAAGTCCCAAGGGTCCCCTGTTTTAGAACATGGAGAAAGGCATCGGTTGGTGCCTGAGGGGAAGGGTCTGTAGGGAGGGAGAGGGTACAGAGGAAAGAGGGGCCGAGGATCCAGGGAGGGTCCAAGGAAGGTTTGAGGGGGCCGGAAGGATTTAAGCCCAGACTCCCCAGATATGCAGGGAAGTAGAAGAAAAAGGTGGCCCTCCATAGGGCCCAGGGCTATCCGTGGGGTCTCCCAGCCATGAGGCATTAAACAGGTGTACGGTGCAGGCTGGTGGGTGGGTTGTTGCTGCTTCTCTGACCCTCAGTATCCTCTGGGGCAGACACGGCTCACCCCAGTATTTGCCCTTCCCCTCCTGCCCCAAGGAGCTCCAACCCAGAAAGGGAGGAGGTGTGCCAAGACCAGGGGCCACCCCCTTCCTCCTCTGGTGGCTCACCAGCCGCATGGGGTGGGGTGAAGCCCACCCTTACAACGAGTTCGATCTGGCAGCTTTAAACTGGGCCAGACTTTCAACAACTGAAAATGTCCAGAAAGTTAGGAATTCAACAGTACTCTGCTGAAAACAGGGAGCAGAGAAAAACAGATTTATAGTCATGCCTCCTACTGAGTTTATATTCCTGAATAAATGTAGTTACAATAATAACAAATTCCCTGGTGGTCCAGTGGTTAGGACTCGGTGCTTTCACTGCCTGGGGCCTGGGTTCAGTTCCTGGTCGGGGAACTAAGATCCGGAGAAAAAACCAACCAACCAACCAACCAACCAAAACGTAGTTACAATAATAATAATGTTGCAAGAGGTATTATGTCTTTCTTCCCCACACTCCATTTTTACTAGATGGAAATTATGACACAAAATAGGTCCCGGGTTATTGCATTTGATGTCTGACAGCGATCTTAGAAGTAACGTGTCCAAAACTGAACCGGATTTATTTCTGTTGCCATCCCCCAGCGCCCCTCCCTCAACCACGTCTCCCCCATCTCAGGAAATGCTACTGGGAGCCAGCCTCAGTCCCTCTTTTTCTGTCTCCCCAAGCATCCAGTCCATCAGCAAGTCCTGCAGTCCTGACAGGGATAAGCTCTCCCAAATCTGACCTGGCACGACCGCCCCGGCCCCAGCTCCCTCTTCACTCCTGGCTGTGCAGGAGTTTCCTCACCAGGCCTGCAGCTTCCCTCTCAGCCCCTCCACACCCGCCGGAGGGTCATTTTATTTTCTTTTTGGCCAACATTTGTTCATGATTTTTATTTTTTAATAAAAACTGAATAGAACTGCAATTCCCCTCCTAGATGTATACCTAAAAGAATTGAAAACGGGTACTCACACGGGTATGTGGGTACACATGGCCATTGCAGCCCTATTCACAGTAGCCAAAAAGTAGCCAAATGGCTATGAATGGATGAACGGATAAACACAATGTGGTCTATCTGTACAACGCACTACCATTCAGCCACGAAAAAGAAGGAAGTACTGATACATACCACAATGTGGATGACCCTTGAAAACATTGTCCTTAATGAAAGAGGCAAGACACAGAGGATCAAATTATGTCTGGTTCCACTGATATCTGAACTATCCAGCATAGGCAAATCCAGAGACAGAACACAGATCGGTGGCTGTCAGGGGTTGGGGGGAGGGGGTGAGAGAAACTGCTTAACAGGGTGTGGGTGTTATTTTGGGGTGATGGAGATGTTTTGGAACTAGACAGACATGGTGCTTACACAGCCTTGCCAGTGTACTAAATGCCCCTGAATTGTTCACTTGAAAATTGTTAATTTTATGTTCTGTGAATTTCACATCAATAAGTTATTTTTTTTCATTGACAGGTACATCTCAAGTATTGGTCAGGAGCTGTGATACACAAACGCTCCTGTACTTGCTTCTCGTTTCCCTCTTCCTCCGCTAAAGGTAAGCACTGTACCGCTACCCTGATTTGGGGGGTTTATCACCCCCTTAACGTTTTTTTCAATTGTTTTACCCCCTATGTTTGCATCCTGAAACAATATGTTGGTTTTACATGTTTTTGTTTCTGCAGTTTGCATAAATGGAATCATGCTTTATATAGTCTATATGAACTGTTTTTGTACTCAAGAACTGTGATTCATCCACGTCGCTCTGCATAGTTGCAATAAAGTTCTCTCTGCTGTATACTGTTTCTTGGTGTGAACATGCTATATTCTTTATTCACACAGATAGTGGACAACTAGGTTGTTTCTAGGGTTTTCATATTACAAATGGCAATGTGGTAATATTTTTATGCATGTCCCCTGTGCACATGGTCAGAAGGTTCTTTAGGGTAAATACTGTGGATGGTATCGCTGGGTTGCAGGGGATACACAACTTCAAGCGTACTCACTGATGCCAGATTGTTTCCCAAGATGTCGATTGTATTCATTTTTGCCAAGGAACCAATTTTTGGCTTTGTTGGTCCTCTGTGTGGTGTATGTGTTGCATCTCATAATTTTCTGCTCTGGCCTTTTTTTATCAATTTCCACTCCTCCCAGCAGCGTCTTAGAGTGCCTTTTGCTCCACATACCCAGCAACACTTGCTTTTGTCTGACTGTTTCTGGTGGCTGTTGCATGGTAACTCATTATGGTCTTGGTTTGCGTTTGCATTAACAAATCAGTTTCAGCATTTGTTCTTACATTTATTGACCACTGTGAAGTGCCTGCTTTTATGCCTTCCCCCTGCCTTTATGTCTCTTCCATATTCATATTATGTTATTTATCTTACTAAATTGTAGACATTCTTTTTTTTTTTTTTAAGTCTTTCTTTCTTTATTTTTGGCTGCATTGGGTCTTCGTTGCTGTGCGCGGGCTTTCTCTACTTGTGGCGAGCAGGGGTTACTCTTCGTTGCAGTGCGCGGGCTTCTCATTGCGGTGGCTTCTCTTGTTGCGGAGCATGGGCTCTAGGCACACGGGCTTCAGTAGTTGTGGCTCGTGGGCTCTAGAGCGCGGGCTCAGTAGTTGTGGCGCACGGGCTTAGTTGCTCCGCGGCATGTGCGATCTTCCCGGACCAGGGCTCGAAGCCGTGTCCCCTGCGTTGGCAGGCGGATTCTTAACCACTGCGCCACCAGGGAAGCCCCAATTGTAGACATTCTTTACGGAGTATGGATATGAATCCTTTATCAGTTACATCTTCTCTCGATTTGAGGTTTGTATTTTCACCTTCTTGATATTTTCAAAAACAGAAATTGTTATAGGGTGGAGGGGAGCTTTTTTGTAACTGTATGTTCCTTTGCAACTTTTAAATGTTGCACCATGTGCATCTATTACCAAAAGAAAAAAACTGAATAAAATTTGAATTAAAACAAAAGAGCTAGGGAACGCCCTGGTGTTCCAGTGGTTAGGACTCCATGCTTCCACTGCAGGGGGTGCAGCTTCGATCCCTGGTCGGGAAACTAAGATCCCACATGCCACGGGGCAACTAAGCCCGCATGCCACAACTAGAGAGCCTGAGTGCCGCAACTACAGAGCCCACGCAACGCAACGAAAGAGCCCGTGTGCTGCAACTAAGACCCGACACAGCCAAAAATAAATAAATAAATATTTAAACAAAGAGCTAGTTTCTATCACTTTACCCTGATTAAATTTTTTATTAGTTATTGTCTTGAAATTATATTATTTTTGAGTTCTTTTACATGTATCCTGTAAGTGACGCTTAAGAACTTTAACTTTTTCTGTTCACAGCTATATCCCCAGTGCTTAAACCACTGCTTTGCATAAGGCAGGTGCTCACCTAACACTGTGGAAGAAAGGAACAGAGGAAAGAGAGTGGGGAAGGATAGAGGGCCACCCTTAAGGGCTAACACGGCTTTTTGTGGGGGTCCCGTGGCTCCAAGGGTTGGGCAGGAACCTATATAATGGAAGAAATATTCTTTCCTCTGACAGAGCTTAGACTTAAAAGTTATGATTTGTATTTGGGAGATTTGTATTTTGGGGGGATGTTTACTTTAATAGGACAACCCTAAAGGAAGGGGCAGATATGATGCTCCAGGAGAGAGCAGGTTTTATTTACCCACTCATCCTTTTTCTCCTTCATTCTTTTGTTGCCCATCTGTCTTTGCCGCCAGCATGGTGTCAGAGCCACCAGAGTGGAATCTGAGGGCATTGCTTTCTGCCCTGGGCAGCTTGAGCACGCCTCCTGCCCTTCCTGAGTTTCCATGTTCCTGTCTGCAAAATAGAGGCAATAATACAAACACCAACACCTTTTGTATTGCAGCACCCCTTACCAAGCTCGTTTGTACCCATTACCTCCTCTAACGAGCTCAGTGCCCAGTGAGCTAGGTGAAACTGGATGGGAGGAGGAGTGACACTCTGACGCGCAGCCATGTGTGGCCTGGTAAACCTTGACCTATGTCTACAGATTCCAAGTCCTGTGCTCATCCAGGGGAGAACTGAGAAGTGCAGCTGCCCGGGAAGGAGGGTCCTCTCTGCGCTGGGAGGGTGGAATCTGCACACGCATGCTGGCTATTCGCTGGGCATTATCTCCATGGATCCCCACAGCAACCAGGGGTGGAAGGTTCTAGTATTCCCATTTGACCGATTAAGAAATTGAGCCTTAGGACTTCCCTGGTGGTCCAGTGGCTAAGACGCTGTGCTCCCAATGCAGGGGGCCAGGGTTCAATCCCCGCTCGGGGAACTAGATTCCGCATGCCGCAAGGAAGATCCCACATGCTGCAACTAAGACCCAGCGCAGCCAAATTAATTAATTATTTCAAAAAAAGAAATTGAGCCTCAAACACATGAAGTGATTTGCCAAGGTCACCTAGCATTCAGGGTCATAGCCAGGGTTGAGACCCAGGGTTGAAACTCCAGAGCCCTTGCTTTCCTACCACCTCTGTTGTCTCCATAGACCTTTGGATACAGTTCTAAACAGTGGGTTTTCCCAGCTCAGAGCCGAGTGGACGGAGGAAAGGGCCTGCACAGAGAGCTCCACTGTCAGGATATAGGAATGATACCCAACAGAAGGTCATATACGTGTCCTTCTGTACCTAGATCTGGATCTATAATCTCCAACAAATGAGAGAATAGAACATTTCAATAGCCTGGGGCTGCTAAGTGCCCGGGCAGGTGGCCCTTTCTATCCCCATATCCCCCAAGGCCATCCCAATATTGCAGTGCATCATGGGAACTGATAAAAGGACTATGAGTCCTTCATAAAAGCTGAAAATTTCAGAATAGTGTGTTTAGGAAGGCTGGGAAGTCTGTGATCCATCTCAGAAACAGTCCATCCACAATTATCCTGAAAAGATACAGTACTGTGGAAGAGAGAAGGGTGGAAAACCCCTGACAGATCTATGCTGGGTTTCAAACTGGGCCCTCCTCAGAGCTAAGCAAACGGACTAGAATGCCCTCCACTTACCCAGAACAAAAGGAACCAATCACCACTAGACAACTGGAGGGAAGAGCACAGCTTTGGAGTCCGATCACGGCTGTTCTGTGAACTGTGCCGACGTGGGACAAGTTACAGCCTCTCTCTGAGCACTGGCTGACACCTCCCTCACCGGGCTGGTGCAGTTAGTGGTCTTACCATAGGTGCTTGGTGCATTGCCAATAGAGCTGGAGCACAGTAAATGTACTCAAAATGGAACTCAGTAAACGTACTATGACCTCAGGCAGCAAAAATCAAGGATTCTGGGAGTGGGGGAATGTTCACTGGGAGCTAGTCTGAGAAGGTCCCATAGAAGAAGTAAGACGACAGGGCCTTGTAACAATAGGGAAGATTCAACTAGACCAGAAGCCATCCCAGGCAGAACAGCAGGGACAAGTCTTGGATGTGAGAATTCCTAAACTGCCTGCTGGCCCTCACAGAGGAAAACAATGGCCCCAATGGGGTGAAGGAGACCAGAGCAGTGAATTAAAAGAATAGCAGCATGTCTGCTCTGACCCCCGGTATGTTGGGGAGCAGCTTGGGGAAGCTGGGGAGGGTGGAGTCTGGAATGGACTTTATATTTCCCTGGGTGGCAGCCTCTAAGCATCTGTGGCCTATTTGGGGGCACACCTGTCCCTGCCTCCAGGCATGATGACCCCCAGATGTCCCACAATTATCATACCCCTTCTCTTCTTGGCTTTATTTATTCTCAGTGCTCAGCTCTCTGCTCCCTATCAATTACACAACAACAACACACACATGCACACACATGCTGAGGAATGGATCCTGGATCCCAGCAGTTCCCACACCTTCTCAAAGGGGAGTTGTGCTTGTGAATGCTGTGGTGTGATGGTCAGGCAGAAGCAGGCCTCTCCACCTCTGTCCAAACTAGATGTGGTGCAGAGAACACAGGCCCAGGGGTCAGGAGATCTGACCACTTGACATGATAGTCTTGGTTAGGAATGCACTGGGCTGCAAGTAACAGACAGCCTAAACTCTCATGGCTTAAACAAATGGGGACTTATTTTTCTTGCATAAGAAGTCCAGAGGAGAGCAATCTCAGGACTAGTGCAGTTACTCGTTCTTTCTGGTGCTGGGATGGGGTGGGTGCTAAACAGATCTCCCCACCACATGCCCATAGTAGCTGTGGAGCAAGGACATAGGTCTGGGGCTTCTGAAATCTGGGCCCCATTCTGGCTCTGCTGCTAACCAGCTGTCAACTTCAGACAAGTCACTTCACCTCTTTGAGGCTCAGTTTCTCTTTTGTCCTAAAGCAGCAAGGGTAGGACTAGATTATCTTCAGTTTCTTACCTCTCAGGATGACCTTCCTCCTTGACATGAAAGTAGGCACTACCTAAGCACATACACAACTTGGTATATTTAGTTATGTCTTTTCAGTTTAAGGAGGCTGAAATAGAACCTATTTTAATATGATGATAGGAAACAGGAATATGAAAAAGGACAGAAGAAGGGATTCCAGGAAAACTTCCAGGTCCTGTGCTTCCATTCCTTCCAGACCATAGATCCACAGAAGTACATATTTCAGGCTACAGAGGGTCCTTCAGACAGAATAATGTGTTGTTTTTTCTTTTCTTTTCTTTTTTCTCCTCCTCCTCCTCTCCAGTTTTCACATAACATGTACGCCTTATCTCCCATTTCCAGCTCCTTATGGTACCATGATATCATTTGACATAAGCGCTATGAAAAGTTCAAAGTGTTTCTTTAATTCTAGCCTTTATGAAAACCAGAAGCATCTTGAGTTAAGTACTGTCAGTTTCACTTCCTACCTCTTGGCATTCACTGACTCATTATTTAATGTGTGGCTTCAGTGAAAAAAGCATCAAGGTGGAAACCTCACCCCCAGCCACTTCTCTGGCCAATGTGGAATGTTCTGAATCATCCAAACCCTTTCTCTCAGCTCCTGCCCAAGGCTGAAACCCTTTTGTGGGTCCTCTGCGTGTTTTCCCAGCTGACCTAGTTGACATTCCTGTCATCAGGAGTGCCATGCTGTGTCTAAACCTGGCCTGGCCCCTGCCTACCCCTCCAGTCTCACCTCTCACCTCTTGACATTGACCTAAACCCACCATGTTGTTCCTCATCTGTACAGGCCATCCTGCTTGGCATTCCTTTCCACCCATCCTCACCTAGCTAACTCGACTCATGCTTCTAGATTCAGCATAACCACCACTCTTCCAGGAAGCTTCCTTGACCCAACTCCCCAAGTTGGGCTAAGTGTCCCTTCAGGGACTCCCACAATCTTGTGCTCACCCACATTTCATTTGAACTGTGTGAAACACACATTTAACTAACAAGAATTCAACCATCTCTGCTTGGCCAAAGAGGGAGAAAGAGAAGGACATTTTAAACAGGGCTGTCCTTGGTCCAGTGAACACTTTCCTGAGAGGGAGAGATGCAAGCCCTGACTGCATCTTAGTCCTCACATGGGAATGATTCTGGTGTTTAAAGACGTATATGTCTCACAGAGCAGGAAATGTCCCAGACATAGCAAGAGGAGTCACATCCTGGGGGACCAAAAGAGAAAACATTAAAAATAGAAAAAGAAAAGCAAGACATACCCACTACAAGGGCTTATCTGTTACGAAAGTTTTAGGATATAGGTTCAAATCCCAGCTTTGCGGCTAACCAACTTGGGTACTTTGGTCAAGTCACTGTAACCTGTTTAGACTTGGGATCACAAGGTGTGTCTGTCCATCTTACAGGGTTACTCTGAGGCTTAAATGAGGTAACATGTAATGTACCCACAAGGTAGACTCTCAGTAACAGTTCATGTTACTCCAGACCATTCCGCTCTTCCTCCTCAGAACCCTGCACCAAAGCATTCCATCCAACGCTGGCTCGGCTCTAGGCAGGTCCTCGGGAGACATTCAGAGGCTCCAGAGCAAGGAAGTCTTCTAGGGGAGGTTCCATTTCCAACGTCCCAGTCTGCAAGCGTCCACCGAGCTCCGCCCCAAGGTGGAGCATCCGTCCACTGAGCATCTGAGCATCCGACCCGGGGTTTGAAGTCTGGTTATAAATCCCCTACAGGCATTTAGGCGGTGATCCCAGGAGGCTTCTAGGGCTCCCCGCCACCTTCTAGCGCTCTTCCTTACGAAAGGCTTTTAGCTGGGTCCGGGTACATCTCCCTCCTGACCGCGAGCTCCTTGAGGGCAGGACGCGTCTGCCGCCTTCGGGATGCTGAGCCCAGCCCCGGCTGCTCAGAGCCGGAGGCAGGAAGGGTGATTTGAGTCCTCGGCTCCCGGGTCACCGTTAACGATGCAGGAACTCGGCTCCTCCCCACAGCCCCGGCCCTATAATTGCTGTTATATCTCGATTTGGGGCAGCGCGGTCCCAGCTTTTGAGGGACGCTACCTCAGCTTTTGCATACAGCAGGCCCTCGATCAACACGATAAGTATCAATCCAGCAGTCAAGCTCAGGCCGCCGCCCAGGGCCGTTTGCCGGCTCTTTCACGGGTGCCGCGTGCTCTGGACGCTGGGAACCCGCCGCCCCCGCTGCCCGCCGGGACCCGCCAGCCCTGCCCAGCCTCGGGCGCCGCCCCCTCGGCTCTAGACCAGGCCGAGTCACCCCTAGCAACAGCAGCCGGGCCAGCTTCCTCGGGCCGCGCTAATTGGCTGGACTCCGGGAGGCGGCGGTGCCGTCACTTCCGGCATCCGGAGGCAGCAAAGGAAGCCGAGGGGCGGCCATCTTGGGTCCGTGAGGCTCGGAGGTGCTGGGGGCGGCGGTGTCGGTGGCCACTGGGCGGAGGCTGAGGCGGAAAGCGAGCCGGAGGGAGAAGAACAGCCGGGTGCAGGCGCCGCCTCCGCAGCCCCATCCATGGTCGGCGCCCGCAGCCCGCGGGGACCTGTCTTGCACTCCACCTCCTCTACATCCTCCTCTTCTTCAGGGGCCGCCGGCGGCGCTGTGTGGAGGCTCCGGCGCTGAAATCCGCGGCGCGACGGGCGGGGGCGGAGGAGGAGGCGAGGGGGTCCGGGCCCGCGGGGCGCCCGGAGGCGCGGGGACGCCAGTGGGCCGACCCGCAGCCCGCCGCCGCCGGCCCGGCCCCGCCACCGCCGCCCGCGGGGCTCCTCGGCGCGGCCGCCGGGGCCGGGGGAGCATGAGCCCCGCGACCCGCCGGGGGACGGCCCGGGCCCGACCCGGGATCTAGACGGCCGTGGGGGAGGGGAGCCGCCCTGCAGCGGCGCCGCTCCGGAACCGCCGGGCCCTCGACGCCGCTTCTCCGGCCCCCGGGACCGCGCTGATTTGTTTCACCCTCGCGTTGTGCAGAAGTGAAGTGAAGTAAAATGTCCACTAGGACCCCGCTGCCGACGGTGAATGAACGGGACACTGAGAACGTGAGTAACCTAGGCGACTGCCCCGGGCCAGGTCTGCGCGCGCCGTCCCCGGGAGCGCGGCCGCAGCCCTCGCCTCGCCGCCGGCGGGTCCCCAGGCCGCGGCGCTCTGGGCCCGGTGGATGGCCATGGGCCCCGGGAGGCGGCCTCGGCGGCCCGTTTCCCGAGCGCGCGGGCCGGGGAAGTGCATCCGCGATTACGCCGGGGGCTCGCTTCGTAGCGAACCCTGAGGGCTGCAGCGTGGCCGGCCGGTGGCCGCGCGGTGGTCTCTCCGAGCGTGTGTCGGGTCCCCGCAGTGTACAGGGCTTATTTCCACTAAATTCACCTTTTAAATTAGGTAGGCATCTCATGAGAGGCTGTCGGGTTAAAAACACGTTTGTGGTGTTGATTAAACGCAATTAATTGGATCGAGTGGACTGTCCGTCATGCCTCGTTCTTTAAGTTGTCTCGAACTAAATTTAGTGACTGTCACTAAACTAAGTGACAGTCACTAAAACTAGGTGCGCACTGAGGAATCTTCTCGGCCCCCTTCGATGCAACTCCGAAGCTGTTCAGAAGTTCTTGGAGAGAGCTCAGACTTTGTCGAGGAGTAGCCCCGTTTCCTTACGAATCTGTTTTGAAGGAGCTGGTTAAGCACATTTCAGAGGAGGATGTGTAGTCAAGCAGCCCTGCCACCCACTGCCTAGCGGAGGGCCACCCACTCTGGGCTTAACTTTCCCCCTTCCCCAAAAGAAGTTGGCTTAGATGCGCTCTTAGGTCCATTCTGGCACTCACATTCTGTGATTCTGTAAAAGGAACCTTTGATTTTGTTCACGTAAACCTTTTCAGAAGGCCAGGAACAGCAAGCAGTTTTAGGGCCTGACAACTTGTAGTAGAAATTCCACTGGAGAAATGTTGACTCTGTCCAAGTGCATTCTGAACTCTTCTCTAGCACTGGCTTCAGGACTGTTCCAAGCTACCTGTGAGTTGTCTTCTGTTAAAAACAAAAATATCTAAAAAATAACTCGTAGAGAAACTTCACTGGCCTTTTATTTTAAGTGTTATGAGGTAATTCCTGGCAAGAAAATGCTATCACTTAGGAAAAGCTTCCTGGCTCTGCCTGTTTTCATGCTTTCAATTACGTCCTGAGACCTTGTGGCCTAGTGGTATCAAATGCCTTCATTTTAATCTTCAGAATGCCACTTGTTTGCTGGATAGCTGTCAGATGATTTAATCTGTTTATGTAAACCTTGGTCTAAGGCATCCCTCCAGTATATTAAGGTGTGGTATTTAATGCTCTTTAACCTGGTAAATAAGTGGTACAGTGGTGTATGTTTCTTTACCTGAGATGGATTAGAAAGTTACATAAAAAGTAGTAGAAAATCTAGACTAGGTGAGTCAGTGAACTTATTTTCTCATAGACCCTTTGAAGAACCTAATTCTTACTTCATCATTTTGTTGTTCTTTGACTACCCTGTCGGGCAGAGCAAGCAAAAAAGTGAGTTGATTAGCTTTGATCATTGACTTCCATTGCAAAATCTTACATTGAACCAGAGCAGGAGCTCCGTACTTACTGAATAAACTGAAGCCAGAAACAATCATAGCAGGTTTGTTATAATGAAGGATTTACACCAAATGGGTCTTTACCTTGTTCTCTGTTGAATTTGTTGAATTATGGTGTAGTCTTTTTGTGTCGTTAGGAATTACTAACTTTAAAAACAATGTAGGGTATGGAGTATGCCTTTATTCTCATGGAATGTATTTAAAATTGAATTTTTGACAGTGCTAAAATAGAGGTTTGTAGCACATCATTGCATTAGTTCACCATGCCCTGTTTTTAACTCCGGCATTGACATGTTCCGGAAGTAGTTGTGTATCTTTTACAGTGTGGTGCCCTTGTGCCAGTGTTACACGTCTGGCATATACCATATTATTTACCTACCACTACTGAACTGCTAAGTGTTAGACTTCCTGCCAATCGAGTGATGAGGGTTCAAGAATGAATGGGAGTTCTCAGTCTGTTGGGCATCTCTTTTGTTAAAGTTGGGTGTATTGAGATAGAACATTCCCTCTTTTTAAGTGTACAGTTTGATGAGTTTTGACAAATGTATAGTCGCATAATCACTATCGCGGCCAAGTTAGAGGATGTTTCCATTGCCTAAGAAGGTCCCTTGTGTCTCTTTACAGTCAATCCCCTCTCCCTTCCCCCAGCCCCTGGCAACTACTGATCGGTTATCTGTCTCTATAGTTTTACCTTTTCTAGAACGTTTTTAAATGGAGTCAGAGAGCATGTAATCTTGTGTGTAGCATCTTTCACTTGGCATAATGCTTTTGAGATTTATTCATGTTTGTGTGTGTATCAGTAGTTCACTCCTTTTTATTGCTGAGTAGTAATGAACTCATTGTTTGGATGTACCGGTTTTTTTAAATCCATTCACCAGTTGATGGACATTTTGGCTGATATGACAAATAGCTTTGTCTTTATATTTTGTAAAAAGACTCTCCATTTTGCTTACCCTAGGAATCTTATTTAAATTTTAAGTAAATATAATTGTGGTAAGAATTTTGCTTATAGATCAGGAATAATAAAAGACAGATAATTTGCAAGAAGAATGTTATCTTCATGCTAGTACACTACTCTATTTTCAGTTGTTTGATTTCCAGATGTGAGTATTCACCATTAGCTGATAGGTGTATAAAAAGATAAACTGGGGCTTCCCTGGTGGCGCAGTGGTTGAGAGTACGCCTGCCAATGCAGGGGACACAGGTTCGTGCCCCGGTCCGGGAAGATCCCACATACCGCGCAGCGGCTGGGCCCGTGAGCCATGGCTGCTGGGCCTGCGCGTCCGGAGCCTGTGCTCCGGAACGGGAGAGGCCACAACAGTGAGAGGCCCGCATACCGCAAAAAAAAAAAAAAAAAAAAAAAAAAAAAAAAGATAAAACTGTTATCAAATCATTTTAAAACTCAGAAGGACTAGTCAAACAGTCAGACCTAATGAGGATGTTGAGGCTCAGAGAGATGACAGGAGCTGCTTGTGACTACTCACTGTTTAGCAGCAGAGCCTGTACTAGACCTCAGGTCTCCATCTCAATCCTCTCTGCTTTTTTGTGTAGCAGACTGTTTCTCAAAAGCTATGTACTAATTATTCAACTAGGGAGATGTAGTTGTACCAATACACAGAGTATAATTAAAATTAGACTTCTAAAAATGTTTTGCTATGGAAAATTTCAAACAAATAAAGAGAATTTAATAAGTATTTATCAATGGTTCTCAACTGGGGACAATTTTGCCACGCCCCCCCCCCAGTGGACATTTGACAATGGCTGGAGACATTGTTGGTTGTCACAACTGAAGAGCGTTGCTACTGACCAGAAATGCAGCTAAACATTTTACAGTACATAGGACAGTGCCCCCTGGCCCCTCAACAAAGAAATATTTGGCCCAAAATGTCAAGAGTGCCAGGGTTGGGAAACCCTGGTATCTAGTTAGCCCCCACCATGTACTCAACAGCTTAATGACCAGACTTCTTTTATTTGTTCTCTCCCCAAGAAGCAAGCTCAGTACATCATATCATTTCATCTCCAAAGCTTTTAGAAGAGATAAACCTTCTTTAAAAAATGTAACCTTAATCCCTTTATCATAATTTTTTAATATCAAATATCCAATCAGTGCTTGTTTCCTCAGTTGTCTTTTTTTAAAAAACACTTTGTTCAAATTAGAATAAATCTTGCTTCCATATATTGTAGATGGCTAATATGTGAAACAAGATGCTTTTTTAAATTTATTTTTTAAATTCTTCACAGATGAGTCTTTTTTTAAATAAAATATGTATTTAGTTGCACCGGGTCTTAGTTGCGGCATGCATGTGGGATCTAGTTCCCTGACCAGGGATTGAACCCGGGTATTGGAAGTGCGGAGCCTTAGCCAGTGGACCACCAGGGAAGTCCTCAAGATGCTTTTTTTTTTTTTTTTTTTTTTTGGCTGAGTTGGGTCTTAGTTGCGGCATGCAAGATCTTTTCTTGTGGTGCGTGGGCTCTTCGTTGTGGTGGGCGGGCTTCTTTGTAGTTGTGGTGTGCGGGTTTTCTCTTCTCCAGTTTTGGTGCTCGGGCTCCAGGGCACTTGGGCTCTGTAGTTTGCCGCACGCGGGCTCTCTTGTTGAGGTGCGCGAACTCAGTAGTTGTGGTGCGGGGCCCAGCTGCCCCACCGCATGTGGGATCCTAGTTTCCCGACCTGCGTTCCCTGCATTGCAAGGTGGATTATCTACCACTGGACCATCAGGGAAGTCCCCCAGGATGCTTTTTTTTAAAGGCAACAAAAAAGTTTGCATTTTAGCTTATGTTCTACAGTTGACTTGTATAGAGGTCATGGACAAATCCTGTTTGTGTACTGGCAAAATTAGAAATGTATTTTTCACTTACATTTCAAAGCATATGACATTTTGTAAGTAAGCCTGGGTTATTTGCCAAAGGTACCAGAGGTCCTGGAGGGCTTTGCCAATTTAGCAGCTCCTGGTGTGTGTGCACACCATGTACTTACTTATTATTAGTTAATGCAGACAGTCATCAGAATTCCTTATCTCTGTGAAATAAATAAACTGATGGTGTTATTGTGTAGCCAGCTGTTGGTTGTATGAGACTATTAACCTGTTAAGATCTGACTGCCTGCTATGTGTATGACACTGTGCTAGGCGCCGTAGAGGATATACCTAGGAACCATATCACTCCCCTGCCTTAGGACTTCCTAGTCCCTGCAGAACAAAGCACCCTGAGCTCTGTGAAACTAGTCTGTAAACTCTCAAACTGGAACAAACACCACAGTCACCTGGAGGGCTTATGAAAGCACTGATTGCTGGGCCTCACCCGCAGACCTTGATTCTACCTTCGGGGCCCTAGAGTTTACATTTCTAACAAGTTACCAGGTGATGTTGATGCTGCAGATCCAGGAACCACACTTTAAAGAATTGCTATCTTAGTATTCAGTGAAGACTTGCTGACTAAACAGTGTTCCTTTAGATTGTATTATGACTAAAGAAAAGAGATTTCAATGGTTTCAATAACATTTTCAGTTTCTTTGAGTTTTTTCTTGTGTGTGTGACTGCATTGGGTCTTGCTGCGCGCAGGCTTTCTCTAGTTGCAGCAAGCAGGGGCTACTCTTTGTTGTGGTGCGTGGGCTTCTCGTTGCGGTGGCTTCTCTTGTTGCGGAGCATGGGCTCTAGGCGCACAGGCTTCAGTAGTTGTAGCGTGAGGGCTCAGTAGTTGTGGCGCGCAGGCTCAGTAGTTGTGGTGCACGGGCTTAGTTGCTCCGCAGCATGTGGGGTCTTCCCGGACCAGGGTTTGAACCTGTGTCCCCTGCATTGGCAGGTGGATTCTTAGCCACTGTGCCACCAGGGAAGCCCTCCTTGAGTTTTTAAAGTTGGTTCTTTGTAGGGAAGTGTGGTTATGGAGAATAAAAATAGTTACTATTTTTGATCACTAACTATAATATCAGGCAACAATACTAAGTACTTTATATAATATTTCATTTAAAATATGTAATATGGGACTTCCCTGGCGGTCCAGCAGTTAAGACTTCGCCTTCCAATGCAGGTGGGGGTGTGGGTTCGATCCCTGGTCGGGGAGCTAAGATCCCACATGCCTCGTGCCAAAAAACCAAAACATAAAACAGAAACAATATTGTAATAAATTCAATAAAGACTTTAAAAATGGTCCACATCAAAAAAATCTTTAAAAAAATAAGTAATATGATTTCATTTAATCTTCCTAACTTCCAAGCACAACTATCTATTGAATCAAGGTGTTTGGGCGTTTTTTAAAAAAAAGTTGATCTCTGAAGAATATTTTTTATTGGGTCAAAGTGTTTGGGAAAAGGTCTTATTCAATTACAGAGTTGTTTTCATTTCTTTTTTATGTAAATTAGATAAAGGTGGAAATTTTCCATGAGTAGAATATTGGTCGTTTTGATTGTGTAGTGCATGAGTATTTATATTGTAATTACTTATAAACGACTCATAAACAGTTTAATATAAATTAATAGTCCCTGTTATCTTTTTTTTTCTTTCTTTTTTGCCTGCGTTGGGTCTTTGTTGCCGCGAGTGGACTTTCTCTAGTTGCCGTGAGCTGGGGCTACTCTTGGTTGTGGTGCGCGGGCTTCTCATTGCTGTGGCTTCTCTTGTCGCGGAGCATGGGCTCTAGGCGCACGGGCTTCAGTAGCTGGGGCTCGTGGGCTCAGTAGTTGTGGCTCACAGGCTCTAGAGCGCAGGCTCAGTAGTTGTGGTGCACGGGCTTAGTTGCTCTGCAGCATGTGGGATCTTCCTCGACCAGGGCTTCAACCCGTGTCCCCTGCGTTGGCAGGCGGATTCTTAACCACTGAGCCACCAGGGAAGTCCTAATAGTCCCTGTTATCTTTAATTTCAGAGAGGATTGTTCTGGATTCTAAAACGTAGCCAATTTTTTTTTTTCCCGTCTGTGCCGGGTCTTAGTTGCGGCATGCGGAATCTTTTAGTTGTGACGTGTGGGATCTAGTTCCCTGACCAGGGATTGAACCCGAGCCCACTGCGTTGGGAGCACAGAGTCTTAGCCACTGGACCACCGGGGAAGTCCCCATAGCCAAATTTTATCCCTGGAATTTGTTTCCAAGCTGGAAATAAGAGTCAGGGAGTACAGCTGCTTCTGATCACCATTGGGAGGACTGAAGCAGAAATTCACTTGTCTCACATCCATTTTAAACTTTCAAAATAAACAAAGAGAAAACAAATCTCTTCCCTGGCAATCTCCCAGCTTTAATGTTGTCTTACGTAGGAATTTAAAGAATGTGCTTGGAGTTGGTCTGCAAGTAGTAATAAGGGGTTTGTGCTGACCCACATGCACCTGCCTGAACAGTAATTGAGAGGGCAGAAGTTGGCACTGCAAGAAAATGACGTTTTTGGGGGGAGTCCAACTTTTTCTTCAAGCTAGAGTTCTTTAGCACTGCACTTTAGTCACCTGAGCTGCTTGGCCATGGTTAGTCTTATACAGTCTTATGCAGACTAGATAAGGCATTGTTCTGTGGGTTACCTGGGATCTTGGTGTTCAGAATTGAAGCTTGAATAAAGCTTGAGATGTTTTGTTTGTATTTCATGCTAATAGTTAGGTGTTGCTTGGAGGTGGAGTTGAAATATTGTGGGGTTTGTATTATGGACATTTTACATGAAAATCTGTATTGGAAGAATTTAACATGAAGTTCAAGTAAGCTGAACCAAAGGTTTTATTCCAGAATTTTATATAACCCCATTCTTTCTGTAGTCAGTACCTTTATGACTTCATTGAGTACAGTAGCAGACTAGCATGAGGGTCCTGGAGAGGAGCAGACCTAGAACCATTTCCTAGCACAGCCTTTTGCCCTTAGCCTTGCCATTCTTTGTCTAGAAGAATAATCTAAGCTGGGCAAGCAGCTTTTGTTGTTCAAGGTACTTGAGGTGTTTTTGATGGCATTCTGTTCACGTATTGTCTCCACCTCTTTCCTTGTCTTCCTTCCCTTGTGTAGCCCTTGCCTACCCTAGGCCTGCCTTGGTATTCATAGGCACGTGTTAGCTTTACTAGTGGAATGGATTAAAGGAACTTATATTTTCTTTTCTTAAAAGAAGGTTGCCTTCTAGACATTAAGGATATTCAATGATAAAGAACCTTCTACATACCATGGTAATGTATTCTAGTTGCTTTTTCCATTTCTGTTAATTTAGGCCAGGTGCTTAACATTTATATCCTGCTTATTGTATAGTTGTCCTACTTATTACTGCTGTGGAACTAGCCAGTCCACAACTTAGTAGTGTAAAACAACAAGTGTTTCATTATACTCACAGATTTTGTGTGAGGAATTCAGATGGGAATGGTTTATGGCTGGGACTTCAGTTTGGGGGAATAACGAAAGGCTGGGGGATTTGAGTAGCTGGGCTGGAAGATCCACATCCTAAGACCGCTTCTTCACTCACATATCTGGCACCTTGGCAGGTATTGTTAAAAGGCTGGGCTCAGCTGAGACTTGGCCAGAGTGGCTACATGGGCCTCTCCAGCATGGAGACTCCAGTGTGATCGGACACATGAGGTGGCTCCGTGTTTCAGCAAACAAGACAGAAGCTGCTTGCCTTTTATGACCTTGCCTCAGAAGTCACATAGTATCACTTCTGCCATTTATTCTTAAAACGTTAGAGCAGTCATGGGCACCCAGATTCAAGTGGAAGGGACATAGACCTTTCCCTGTAATGGGAGGTATGTCAAAGGCTTTGGGCTCATGTTTTCCAACCACTATAATAGTAACTCTTTGGGTTTATAATCTGACCTAGCATTTTTTGTGTGACCTTGGACAAGTTATTTAACTTCTTCATGCCCCAGTTACCTCATCTATAAAGTGGGATTGGTAGTAGTAATGACCTCATAGGGCTGTTATAAGAATAAGGTCTTCCATGCTGTGGCCTCCCTTACCTCTGTCCTCATCTCCTACCTCTCCGCACCCACTACATTCATAGACCCAGGTGTCTTCTTGCTGTTCTTTGAACACACCAGGGACACTCCAACCTCAGTGCCTTGACATTGGCTCTTCTCTTTGAACACTTTTCTTCCAGATATCCACATGGCTAACTGTCTCACCTTCTCCTCTTTTCAAACATCAGCTCAGTGAGTCTTACTCTGACCATCTGTGGCCCTCCCAACCTTCCTAATCCTGATCTGGGTTTTTTTTTCCATTGCATTGTTACCTTTAACATATTATATAATTTGCATATTTCTTATGTTTATTGTATTTTGTCAGTTTCCTCTGGTGTACTGAAAGCTCCCTGAGAGCAGGAATATTTGTTTTGTTTATTAATACTATTTCAAATACCTAGAACATGCTGGTCATTTATTACAGATGAAGAGTAAATAAATATTGGTCGAATTAGTGATTAAATTAGACAATGTGTAAAGCATTTAGAATGGTGCCTGATTCATAATAAGTAATAGCTAAATGTTAGCCATCATTCGTGGTTTGTTTACTGGTCTTTTCATCTCTCATCTCTATGTTGTCATTTCTCTCATTCTGTGTCCTGTATCTTCAGCCTCTTCCCTCAGTAGTTCCAATGAATTCATCTTCTTTCTCCTTTCTTAAAACCTCAGATAGCTTTCTTAAAGGGAGGCTTGATGGAAAGAGTCTGGGCTTAGAAGTGAGGGATAAAGTGGGAGCCTAGGACTGTGGTTGAGGGAGAGATTCTGAAGACACTTCTGAGGAATGGTGGACCAGATGAGGAGCCAAAAAGTAGGAGCAACAAAACATAAGAGAAATTGGGATTTGGAGTTACAGGTTTGTGTTTGAAACCGGTCTTCAAATACAAGTCACTTAACTATGGGCAAGTTAATTACTTGTCTGTGCTTCATTTAAAAAATTTTAATAATTAAAAACTTTAATTGATATAATCAACATATAACATTGTATTAGTTTCAGGTGTGCAACATAATGATTTGATATTTGTATATTTTGTGAAATGATCACCACAATAAGTCTAGTTAACAGTTAACATCCATCTCCACATATAATTACAGGCTTTTTTTTTTCTGTTCATGAGAATTAAAAAATCTCTCTTAGCAACTTTCAAATATATAATACAGTATTACTAACTATGGTCACCATGCTGTATATTACATCTTTTTTATTTAACAAAAGAGAATAACACCATCTATTCAGGGTTGTTGTGATTGAAGAAACTAACATGTATAAAGTGCTTGGCCCAGTCTACTCCATATAATGGGGGTTCTTCAAATGTTAATTCCCTCTTGAGATAGGTTTTGTAGTGTTATTCTAGAAAACTGGATAATCTAAACTCTTTGGTTTAGTATTCAAAGTTCTTGACCCACTTCTCTGTCTTTTTTTTTTTAACTGTTCACCTATATAAACTTAACACTACAGCCAAACAATTCTCCTTGGCTGTCTCTTCATCTAGCAGTTTCACAGCTGCTGGTTGCCAGGTCCTGTGTACTAAGAATACAGAGATTAGATAATTCTTACCCTCAAGGAGCTCATTGTCAAGTACTTTAGTGTAGGAATTAACTAAGCTAAGCAAGGGGATGCAAGACAGAGAAGTACCAGCCTAGTCAAGAACATAAAGGTAAGAAATTGCCAGCAATCATGATGTCAAGGAACTAAAGCCATTTTGTTTTTCAGTGTTAGCGGCATATGAAAGAGTTGTGAGAGGTGAAACTGGCTAGACTTGAAGGTTAAGGGAGGTTCCCCGTCTCCCCCCCCCGAATCCCCCAAGCTTTTTAAGCTTTCCTTGTGCTGGTGCCTGGCTTGAAATGGCCTTCATCTTTCATTAGAACTCTACTACTTGTCCATCAAAGTCTCCATCCCTTTTTTTCCTTCATCTCGCCCAAATGTGATCATACCCTCTGAGTGCTTAGAGCTGCATTGTCCAGCACACGTGGCTACTGAGCACTTGAAATGTGGCTAGTCTGAATTAAGATGTCTTGTGAGTATAAAATATATACTATTTCAAAGACAGTATGAAAAAAGGAATGTAAATCTTACTCTTTTTATATTATGTGTTGAAACATTTGGGAATATATTGGGTTAAATAAACTATTATCAAAATTAACCTATTTTCATGTTTTTTTTTAAATTTATGTTATTTTTTATTTTATTTTTGGCTACGTTGGGTCTTCATTGCTGCGCGCGAGCTTTCCTCTAGTTGTGGCAAGCAGGAGCTACTCTTTGTTGCAGGGCGCGGGCTTCTCATTGTGGTGGCTTCTCTTGTTGCAGAGCATGGGCTCTAGGCGCATGGGCTTCAGTAGTTGTGGCTCGTGGGCTCTAGAGTGCAGACTCAGTAGTTGTGGCACACAGGCTTAGTTGCTCCGCAGCATGTGGGATCTTCCCGGACCAGGGCTCGAACCCGTGTCCCCTGCATTGGCAGGCGGATTCTTTTTTTTTTTTTTTTTTTTTTTTTTTTTGGCGGTATCCGAGCTTCTCACTGTTGTGCCTCTCCCGTTGCGGAGCACAGGCTCCGGACACGCAGGCTCAGCGGCCATGGCTCACGGGCCCAGCCGCTCCGCGGCATGTGGGATCTTCCCAGACCCGGGCACAAACCTGTGCCCCCTGCATTGGCAGGCGGACTCTCAACCACTGCGCCACCAGGGAAGTCCGGCAGGTGGATTCTTAACCAGTGCACCACCAGGGAAGCCCTTTTTATGTTTTTTTAATGTTGCTACTAGAAAATTGCAAATTTCATGCATAGCTCACAAATCTATTGGATGGAGCTTGGAGTATTCACGCTCTGATTTTCTCATGGGGCGGAGATTGCCCCTTGTTTCAGTTACTGTTCCCCGTGTTAGCTCCCCAGCTAGATTATGAGTGTTAAAAGTTTGACACCATACTTTTCTATTTCTTTTATCCCATTATAGTGCCTGCTACTTAGTAAGTGCTTAGCATATAATTAACTGGTCAAAAGCTACCAAGTCAAAGTTTTCTTTAGCCACAATTTATTTGTGCCTTATTCTTCTGAGGATTGGTCAAGTAAATTATTTTTCAGTTTATTTCATTACTATGATAGTTCACTTGCTATGCCAGTAATAAGTGTTTTATTACAAGTGAAACCAATTTGAATTTAAGCATATGAACAATAATAGTCCCCCTTTCCTATTATTCATATTTTTGGAAACGTTTTCATAAACTCAGCTGCAAAAGTCGTATCTTTGATCTGAACAGTGTGAGGCTGTTCTCTTATTTGTTCCTGTTAATCCCTATATGTCATTTTCCTTATCCTTCCAACAGTTACTGTTCTAACATTTTAATATATTGTCATGCGTGTACATGTATGTGTTCTTAGAAGTGTATGTTTTGTACTTTGTGTAAGTATTGCATAGTCTCATCTATGCATCGAATCTGTTCCTTCTAACTGCTGCATAGCACTCTGTGGTATGAGTCCTACCACAGTTTACCTACTTTCTGGGGTAGACTACCTGCCGCCTCCCCCCTCCCCCCATGCAATGCAGCAATGAATATCTTCATACATGTCCCCTTGTGGAGCTGTGTAAGAATTTCTTGGGGATGTGTAGCTAGGAGTGGACCTCTTGGGTCACAGGAAATGTCAGATAGTGCCAGGTTGCTCTTCTGGATGGCTCTATCAGCCCACCCTCCCGCCAGTAGTGCACAGGGGTTTTTGTCTCCTTGGTTCCTCCAACATTTAGAATTGTCCAGCTTTCTAATTTTTTTTTCCAGCCTACTAAAGTAGTTTAATGTGCTGCTTCATTATTAACTTGCATTTCTCTATGGTTTTTAGTATGTCTATATATTCCTTGGCTCTGGGGGCCTTCTGTAAATTGCTGCTTTTCCTTTGTCCCTTTTTCTATTTGGTTGTTGTTTATTTCTTGTAGATTCTTAGGTGTTCCTTGATTTTCTAGATATTAATCTGATGTAGGTTTTAGACATTGCATGTATCTTCTGTCATCTTTCTATAAGACCCTTATTGGACAGAAATTCTTAATTTTGGTGTAACCAACGTTTGCCTTATGTTTGTGCTTTTGAAGTTTTGCTTAAATGCCTGGCTCACAAGGATATATTCTCTCACATTTCACATTAACCCTTTATCATTTTACTTTTCACATGTAGATTTTTTAATCCCTCTAGATTAAAAGGGAGGCTGCCTTTTGTGTGTGGACTTAGGTAGGGATCTAGTTTTATTTTTCTCTGTAGACTGATACCGTGAACCAGTTTTCCCACTGCTATCCATTCAGTGGTCCATCCTTTCCCCACTGGTTTATAGGACTGCTTTCATTGTATCTTGTGTTCCCATACATTCATGTCTTTTAGCTTTGTATTTTGTTGCATTGGTCTGTTTTTCTGTTGTGCCGATACCCTACAGGTTTTCTTTTCTTTAAAAAATTACCGTGGCTTTGTAACATATGTAATCTACGTACCTTTATATGTATCTATCTGTTGAACTTGTTATTTTTAAATAATTTTAGACTTAAAATTGCAAGATTAGTACAGAGTTCATGTATACTTTTCACTCAGGTTCCCCTGATGTTAACACTTAGATAACCATGGTGCAGTTATGAAAACCAGAAAGTTAACATTGGTCTGATACCGTTAACGATGACTGCAGAACTAATTTGAATTGTCACCAGTTTTTCTCCAGCGTTCTTTTTCTGTTCTAAGTTCCAATCAAAGATCCCACAATTTAAGTTTGTCTAATGTTTTCTCAAAATTAGATTAAGGTTATATATTTTTGGCAAGAATGCCACAGAAAAGATGTTGTGTCCCTCTCAGTGCATGCTTTTAGTGGGTGCAATGAAAGAGATACATCTTGTTACTGGTTTTAACCTTGATCACTTTTCATTTCTGAACTTTTTTTTTTAACTTCTTTTTCAAGGCTGACCTGGCAGCCATGAAATATTCGTCCATGTACACTTTAGAGTAAGTTTAAGATTACTCATAAATTACTGGCTGGAAATTTTAATTCATATTGCATTGAACTTATTGATTAATTTGGGTAGATTGTATAATATCTATCTAAGAATATAGAATTCCCCTTTATTCAGAGGACCTTTTATGTCTTTTATTAAAAATTTAAAGCTTTCTCCAGAGTTCTTATATATTCTTAAATAAGTTACTTTCTACCTACTTTTTAGTTTTTATTGCTATGATGAATACTTATTTTTAGTTAAATTTTGTGGTAGGTTACTACTGGTGTAAGGAACTGTAGTTATAGGTTGATCTTGCACCTTGCCAAGCTCTCTCTTGAGTTCTAGTGGTATTTCCAATTCTTTTGGTTTGCAGTTAGATCATATCATCTACAGATAACGACACTTTTTTCTCTCTGAGTTTTTTTTTTTTAATTTATCTATTTTTATTTATTTTTGGCTGCATTGGGTCTTCATTGCTGTGTGCGGGCTTTCTCTAGTTGTGGCAAGCGAGGGCTACTCTTTGTTCCGGTGCGCGGGCTTCTCATTGCAGTGGCTTCTCTTGTTGCAGAGCACAGGTTCTAGGCGCACAGCCTTCAATAGTTGCGGTGCATGGGCTCAGTAGTTGTGGCTCGTGGGCTCTAGAGCACAGGCTCAGTAGTTGTGGCGCATGGACTTCACTGCTCCGTGGCATGTGGGATCTTCCTGGACCAGGGGTAGAACCCGTGTCCCTTGCATTGGCAGGCGGATTCTTGACCACTGCACCACCAGGGAAGTCCTATGTGGTATATATATACCACATCTTCTTTATCCATTCCTCCGTCAATTTAGGTTGCTTCCATGTTCTGGCTATTGTAAACAGCTATGCAGTGAACATTGGGGTACAGGAATCTTTCTGAATTGTGGTTTTCTCCGGATATACGCACAGGATTAGGATTGCTGGATCATATAGTAGCTCTGTTTTTAGTTTTCTAGGGAACCTCCATACTGTTCTCCGTAGTGGCTGTACCAATTTACATTCCCACCAACCATGCAAGAGGGTTCCCTTTCTCCACACCCCCTCCAGCATTTACTGTTTGTAGATTTTTTGATGATGCCCATTCTGACCGGTGTGAGGTGATGCCTTTTTGTAGTTCTATGGCTCTTTCTTATATAGACACTTTTTTTTAACATCTTTATTGGAGTATAATTGCTTCACAGTGGTGTGTTAGTTTCTGCTTTATATATATATATTTATATATGTATATATATACACACACACACAAATACATAGACACATTTTTAAAGAAGAACTAATATGTATAACATAAAATGGAGTGCATTCCCCATTCACTTTTCTTACTGCCTCTTATATTAGTATTGATATGGCCCCTGTAACAGTTTAGTAGTGCTTTGGCTGAAAGTAACTAAACCTTATACGATGGCTTAACCAAATAAGGGTTTATTTTTCTCACAAAAGAAGTCTGGACAGCTTCTAGCTTTGGTTCAGCAGTTCAGTAATAGTGGAGCTGGTGGTTTTTAAACATATTTTTGTCTTTTCTCTCACATTTGAGACCTTAACGGCTACAGGGTAACTTATATAGCTCTAGTTGTTACCGTTGCATTCAAGGCAGGAGAAGGGAGGAAGGGGCTGTGCTAGTGTACCTGTCTCCCTTTATGAGAAACAAAAAGTTTTCCGAGGACCCCCCCAGTGGACTTTCCCTAATGAGAACTGACCAGAACTAAGCCATGTGCTACCTCCAGCTACCAAGGAAATTTGGGAAAACAGGAGTTTCACTGGCCATATTGCCTCCCCAAATACACATCTGGCTTCTCTTAGAAATGAAGAAGGGAGGAATGGATATTGAGTAGATACCTACAGTATTTGCCCCATTCCTTAATATTACCTGGCAACTTAAATGTGTTGCATTAAACGGAAGTTTTAGTTTGAAAATGAACACTTTATGGATTTGTTAACAGTGTTCTCTCTTTGACTTGATTCTGCCTAATTTTTTTTTTTTTTTTTTTTTTTTTGCGGTACGCGGGCCTCTCACTGTTGTGGCCTCTCCCGTTGCGGAGCACAGGCTCCGGACGCGCAGGCTCAGCGGCCATGGCTCACGGGCCCAAGCCGCTCCGCGGCATGTGGGATCTTCCCGGACCGGGGCACGAACCCGTGTCCCCTGCATCGGCAGGCGGACTCTCAACCACTGCGCCACCAGGGAAGCCCAATTCTGCCTAATTTTTAGTAGCACTGCCCATATTCTAGTTTTCATGGTGGATAAAGTGGTTCAGGTCAATTCCTTGAGAAGGAGAAGGATCAGGACTCCTTTAATCTTTTTTTCTTTTTTTTTTTTTTTGGCTGCCTTGGGTCTTTGTTGTTGTGTGCAGGGTTACTCTAGTTGCGGCGAGCAGGGGCTACTCTTTGTTGCAGTGCACAGCCTTCTCATTGCGGTGGCTTCTCTTATTACGGAGCACGGACTCTAGGCGCGCGGCTTCAGTAGTTGTGGCATGCGGGCTTAGTTGCTCCGCGGCATGTGGGATATTCCTGGACCAGGGCTCACACCTGTGTCCCCTGCATTGTCAGGTGGATTTTTAACCACTGCACCACCAGGAAAGTCCCTGGACTCCTTTAATCTTTGAGATTAAACAGCTCTGAGTGCCTGTTGTGTGTTTAGTGCTGCCACAAAAAGTGGCTACTATTATGTAACTTTTTTTTTTTTTTTTTTGGTCCTCGGTTTATTGTCACCTTAGGGAGAAAAAAAATTCAAGCATGAAGTAATTGGCTAATAGTACAAGAATTCAAAATTATTTGTTAAAATGCTAGGAAATTTTTTCTTCTTTAGGGCCACTGATGGATGCATGGGAAAAATAAAATGAAGGCCAAGAAAAGGCAATTTAATTTGCTTCTGTTTGAGAGAAATTTTTTTTATCTTTTTTTTTTTTTTTTGCAGTACGCGGGCCTCTCACTGCTGCGGCCCCTCCTGCTGCGGAGCATAGGCTCCGGATGCGCAGGCTCAGCGGCCATGGCCCGCGGGTGTAGCCGCTCCGCGGCACGTGGGATCCTCCCGGACCGGGGCACAAACCCGCATCTCCCGCATCGGCAGGCGGACTCCCAACCACTGCGCCACCAGGGAAGCCCTGAGAATTTTTTAGTTAAACACATTAGATTTTAAAATTTCAGGACTTTATGTATCAAACTAAATATACTAAGTTCAGTAACTATTGGAATTTAACAAACATCAGATATTTCAATCTGTTATATGAGTTTACACTCTTAAGAGGAAGTACGGGTTTCTTTTGGGTTTGTATTATGATTATTTATTTGCATAAGGGTGTATTAGGTTAGGCTAGGTTATGCTGAGGTAACATACATGACCAAAATCTTAGTGTCTTAACACAGTTTAAAAAAACTGTCAACTTCATTGACTCCATGAAGAGTGATCTCCATTTCCAGGCCATTTGGTCCTGTGACCCTCCATCTTTGGACAGTGTTCTGGGTTCAGGAGAGAAGACCACAGGGCTGGAGTCAAGCCCTGGCAATAAATGCTTCAGCATGGAAATGACATGTCACTTTCACTCATATCTCATTGACCAATCTTAGGCACGTGGCTATTGGGAACCTCAAGTGAGGGGTGTGAGTTTCTCTGGGAAGTCAGTGTATTGTGGTGGATAATTGTCTACAACAAAGTAGCCAAATAGAGATAGATACAAGCAGAGTACATCCAGAGCCCAAAGGAAAAGAAATTCTGGTGGAATGCAGGGAGAGTCATGGAAGGCTTCATAAAGATGGTGACAAATGACTCAAACATAAGGGAATGAGTAGGATTTTCTTAGGTTTGAAGAGAAGAAAGGGCACTCAAACTGAGGGAGGATCATGCTAAAGAATAGTGGATGATGTAGCGGGAGAGGAGGCATGGATTACATCACAGAGGGCCTTGAATTCATTTAACATTCATTCAGCAACAATGTATTGCACAGCTACTATGTGCCAGGCACTGTTCCAATTTCTGGGAATATCTGATAAGGAACAAAACAGGCAAAGATCTCTGTGTTCTCCTGCAGGTTACATGCTAGTGGATGTAGTGTATCCTCATCTGGTGAATGGTGATATTAGCTGTTCTGCCTGCATCACAGGGTGTGTTAAAGATAATATATGCTGGTACATTTAATAGCATATGAAAAAGTCAAGTTCTTTTTTTTTTAAATTCTTATTGGAGTATAGTTGTTTTACAATGGAAACGTTAAGCTCTTTACGACTGTAAGGCAGTCCTGTTTATCTTATTTTATGTTACAGCCACATATAGAAGGAGTTAGTTTTTATTATAAGTAGATCGGAGAGTATGCAAAGGTATAAACTAGATGACTATGAATTTTAAGTTTCTGATATTTCTATTTTACATGCAGAAGACAGTTGATTTGCATAAAAGTTAATATTTTGTCTGTTTAACTGTACCTTACTCTATAAAACTTAATACATGAAGGGCTGAATTTATAAAACATATAAATTAGAAAGTGTATGTTTGCATTTAAAGAGCTTTTCTGACCAAAATTTTGGATAGCAGTGTAATTTTTAAAACTATATTTTCATTGCGTAAATAGTAAAACCACTTGACATATACCTCATAGGAACAGGGACTTTGTTTTATGCACTGCTTTCTAACATTCAAAACAAGTGCCCAGCTCATATTTATATAGCATCTATTATACAGGGCTTCCCTGGTGGTGCAGTGGTTAAGAATCTGCCTGCCAGTGCAGGGGACATGGGGTCAAGCCCTGGTCCGGGAAGATCCCATACGCTGCAGAGCGACTAAGCCTGTGTGCCACAACTACTGAGTCTGTGTGCCACAACTACTGAAGCCCACGCGCCTAAAGCCTGTGCTCCGCAACAAGAGAAGCCACTGCATTGAGAAGCCTGTGCAGCACAATGAAGAGCAGCCGCCACTCGCTGCAACCAGAGAAAAGCCCGCGTGCAGCAACAAAGACCCAGTACAGTCAAAAATAAAAATAAATAAATAAAATAAATAAATTTATTTTTAAAAATCTATTATACATTATCATTTGATAAATATTTGAATGAATGAATAGAAGAAAGAAATTTGGGAGATAAAAATTTCCCGTAATTTAACCATGTGAATGTTACAGTGATCAGTATTTTGATATCATTTATTTAGTCATTCCAATACTTATTAAGTACCTGTTATATGCCAACTGCTAAGATCTAAGGAACAATAAATTACTGTCCCTGTTTTTATGAAACTTATATCTAGTTTGGAAATAAACATAATGGTTATCAAAATTTTTTAAAAACTGTACTCCAGCGGATCTATAAAAATTTGCATTACAATACACCTATTTTGCGTAAAGCCTTAGTGTAATAACTTAGTTGTTATTTTAGTTTTTTCTTTAATCAAGTCCTCGTTTATAATAGGCTATTTTTAAAATTTTATTTATTTTATTTATTTTTGACTGCATTGGGTCTTTGTTGCTGTGCACGGGCTTTCTCTAGTTGCAGCGAGTGGAGGCTGTTCTTTGTTGTGGCATGCGGGCTTCTCGTTGCGGTGGCTTCTCTTGTTGTGGAGCACAGGCTCTAGGCACATGGCCTTCAGTAGTTGTGGCACGCAGGCTCAGTAGTTGTGGCTCGCGGGGTCTAGAGCGCAGGCTCAGTAGTTGTGGCACACGGGCATAGTTGCTCCGCGGCATGTGGGATCTTCCTGGACCAGGGCTCGAACCCGTGTCCCCCACATTGGCAGGCGGATTTGTAACCACTGAACCACCAGGGGAGACCCTATAATAGGCTGTTTTGTAATTTGGAAATTAGAATCTTTTTGTTATAGGAACAGAGTTGTTTAGATTTGTGACCAGTTTGTAAAAGTCTGTTTAACCTAAAATATACATTTACAGTAAAAAACATAGAAATTGTTATTTGCAATGCAGTATTATGTGATAATTGAATAAAACAGAAGAGAACCTATCCCAAAACCTGGTACATGAGGGACAGAGATTTACTTAGAGGAATATGAAAAAGTAGATAGAAATTAACGTGGGCATTCTGAAAAGGACATCTTTTGAGGACTTAAGTTGATGGCACAAATTCTTAAGCTTTTACTGTAAAATACTTGTTTTTCTGTTTTCCTTGATATGAGTGTGTTACAAAGTGTAGTTTCTTAGGTTTATCACCTAGAATCAGGCTTGTTTTGACCTATAGGTAGAGAGAGAGAGAGCAGGAGAAACAAGGGACATTTTCCTGGACAAAAAGTTGGAAAAGAGAAAAGAATGAAAGAGGTTGAAAGTGTCTTTGTAGAGTGTCGTGAGAGTGAGAGGCCTTCCTTGAGCAGGAAGGAGTTAGCAGCCATGAAAAGTAGGCAGTGGGGCATGGCATCCTTTGGGCACTAGGGGAAAGAGGAAGCACTAGGCAGCTGGCTGCTTCTACGTACAGAATTGTACACATCAGGCATTTGTATCTCTCGTACCTTTATATTTAATATGGTCAGAGGCATATATGATTTGTTTTACCTTTATGGAGTATATTGAGTACTGTATTCATCTCTTCAACAAATATTTGTCAGGGACTACAGAGTCTGGCTGTGTCTTTAAACACATTGTTTTAAATTATTGTTAGCAGCATAGTTTAGAAAGAAGTTGGGAATCTAGGTTCTCTTTGAATTTCTCACTAGTGATGTGGCAGTGAATAAATCTCAGGGTATCCTCATCTGGTGAATGGTGATATTAGCTGTTCTGCCTGCATCACAGGGTGTGTTAAAGATAATATATGCTGGTACATTTAATAGCATATGAAAAAGTCAAGTTCTTTTTTTTTAAATTCTTATTGGAGTATAGTTGTTTTACAATGAAAACGTTAAGCTCTTTACGACTGTAAGGCAGTCCTGTTTATCTTATTTTATGTTACAGCCACATATAGAGAATATCTCCTTTCTTTCTGAACACCCAGTTGAATTTCAACACTTGGTATTTCTCTTAGCATTTTCTTGTTTTCCTCACAACTTTATATCAGGTGGGCAAATCCCTTTGAAGTGCCACATGTATTGGGATTAAAATTAAAGCAGTGATGTTTTGTTTCTTCAACTAGAGGCTCTTAAAACTTGTCAAGTACCGTGGGTCTCTCATTTCCTAATGTTTGTTGTATGTTTTATTGTAGCACACGTCACATGGAGACGGGCGGCAAGAAGTTACCTCTCGCACTGGGCGCTCTGGAGCACGATGTAGAAACTCTGTAGCTTCCTGTGCAGATGAACAACCTCACATTGGAAACTACAGACTGTTGAAAACAATCGGCAAGGGGAATTTTGCAAAAGTGAAATTGGCAAGACACATCCTTACAGGCAGAGAGGTAAATACAAATTATGCTTGATTTCTGTTAGTACACTTGCTCTGTTTAGTTCCATGTGAGAGAAAGAAAAAGAATGTATATATTTGGGCTAATTAAACATTTTTTTAAGAACAAGAAGCTTATGTATTAATTATGTGGGAGTTCTTTTGCTTTCTCATTTCTTTAAATGTTATAAAGATTATATTGAGTTTGAATAATCTTCTGCATTTAAAAAGAGGTAGTGTTCTTTTTCAGTGGTAAATGTGTACCACCACAGTAAAAATTTTTAACTTCATTGTAAGCTCATGGTGCTTGAAAAAATCAATAGTGTTGTCTGTTTTTATAGACTTATCCTCAAGAAGTTTCTTCATCTCCCCAAATATTTTTCTCATAGCTTATGTTTGATAGGTTATTGTGCAGGAAGGCACATGCTTTCCTAATTTTTGTGATATTGGCTTTCTACTCAACCACATGCCGTATTTATTAAAAACGCTTCCATTAAAACTGCTACTAGGGGGACTTTCCTGATGGTCCAGTGGTTGAGAATATGCCTGCCAATGCAGGGGAAACGGGTTCGATTCCTGGTTCGGGGAGATACCACATGCTGCGGAGCAACCAAGCCCGTGGGCCACAACTACTGAGCCTGCTCTGTGGAGCCCACGGGCCACAAGTACTGAAGCCCATGTGCCTAGAGCCGGTGCTCAGCAGCAAGAGAAGCCACCGCAATCAGAGGCCTGCACACCACAATGAAGAGTAGCCCCCCTCACTGCAACTAGATAAAGCCCACGCACAGCAACGAAGACCCAACGCAGCCAAAAATTTAAAAATAATAAAAATAAGTTAATTAAAAACAAAAAACTGCTACTAGGGACTTCCCTGGTGGTCCAGTGGGTAAGGCTCCACTCGCCCAGTGCAGGGGGCCTGGGTTCAGTCCCTGGTCGGGGAACTAGATCCTGCATGCATGCCGCGACTAAGAGTCCGCATGATGCAACTAAAGGATCCCACATGCTGCAGTGAAGATCCTGCCTGCTTCACCTAAGACCTGGCACAGCCAAAATAAATAGATAATAAAATAATTAATAGGGACTTCCCTCGTGGTGCAGTGTTTAAGAATCCGCCTGCCAATGCAAGGGGACACGGGTTTGATCCCAGGTCCGGGAAGACCCCACATGCCACGGAGCAACTAAGCCCGTGCTCCACAGCTACTGAGCCTGCGCTCTAGAGCCCGCGAGCCACAACTGCTGAGCCCATGTGCCACAACCACTGAAGCCTGGGCGCCTAGAGCCCGTGCTCTGCAACAAGAGAAGCCACCACAATGAGAAGCCCACTCACTGCAACGAAGAGTAGCCTCTGCTTGCCGCAACTAGAGAAAGGTCTTAGTGCAGCAACTAAGACCCAACACAGCCAAAAATAATAATAATTAATAAATAAATATTTTTTTACGAAACTGCTACTAAACTAACTCCCTCCTCACATTCTACTTATGCAGTAGAGAACCGTTCTGCCTTTTTCTTTATTTTTGACATAGTTTATTGCATTTGGATCTTTGTACCTGCAATTCCTTTGCCTAAAATACACTTCACCCTTTTGTACAGGAGTCACTTCTTCTGGAAAGTAGTCATTGACAGACTCCCTTTCCCCAGGCATGGGATTCATGTTAAAAATCCTGATACTTTCCTTAGATAGCGTGTTTTACTATTAAAATTACATAAACAATTATGTTTTACTATTACAATTACAATTATGTTGGAATTGCTTATTAACCTGTCTTCCCCCTCTAGTCTATAGGGTAGACATCAGTACTTTATCATGCTTGGCACATATTAGGTACTTAATAAATATTTATTGAATGAATTTCATGTTACTTTTGAAGGAAGCTTTATAAAGAAATGCTTCCCATGTACCAAAGCCTCCTGATATGTGTGCCAAGGTGGTATTACCGATGTGCCATGGTACTGATGCCTGCAGCCCACCATGCTGAGGGCTGCTGGAGCAGGACCCACCCTGGGTTTGCTACAATTTGCCCTACAAATATTCTGATTTTCTGTGTGTGCTGGGACCTGAAGAAGGTTGGGGAGCATTGGTCTTTGCTAACTAGAGTAAAGACTTACTAAAGACTTTACTAAAGTAAAGACTAAAGTCTTTACTTAAGACTACAGTCTTAAGTAAAGACTGTAACTAAAAATTTGCCTCTTCACATTTCATCTCAATTTTAGTGACAGTTCCCTGGTTAAGACTCCTGGTTGTAGAGATGCCTGGACTGCTTTTGGAATCAGTAAATAGCATGAATGGGTGCAGGTTTCTTTGCTGCCCTTGATCAAAAATTTTTGAAATAAGGAACAAAACCTCTGAGTTTATTTCCCCCACCAATCTCGAGTGGTTGCTTGGCCAGTTTCCTTCCATAGGTAGAGATGGTGGGTTAAAAGAGGAGTGGGACAGACAGACCCTCTCCCCTTTTACATAACATGTGTGCTGGAGTGTGGCTTACCATGTTTATATCTAGTAGGTTCTCTCTCCAGAAATGGCTTGAATCTGACTAGATAGTGCGTAAATTAAAACACTTTTTTAAAAATTTGAAATAAACAATTTTTTCCCCCTATTGTAGGTCTTAACCAGAATCATATAAAATGTAAACATTATAGAAATTCGTTATGTAGAAAATAAAATTCCTTAAACTTTCTCTCCTCAAAGAGGATCATTTTCAGCAGTTTGGTGTAGATTACCACAGTTTTTTATATACACAGTAACTTTTTGTTTATTTTAACAAAAAGGGACTCATGGGACTTAATGGTAATTTTTCTTAGCAACATACTTGATCATGTCTGGATCTTAGTGCTCATAGATCTGACATTATGTTTAATGGAACGTCATCTTCCAGTGTGTGCTGGTGCCGTAGTTCACCCCCGTTGGTGGGCATTGGGTGGTTTCTGATTTTTTTGCTATTACAAATATCTGCAGTGAACATTCTTTAACATAACTTTCTGTGCTCTCGTTAAGAGTGTTTCTGTAGGATAAATTCCTAGAAGTGTGGAGGTCCTGGGTCAGAGGGGATGAATATTTGATACTGTAATAGGTACTGCTAAATTGGTTTTGAGAGAACGTTTTACTGTTTTGTTAGCCCTACCGGAATGAGAGAGTGCCCATTTTTCTACACCGTTACTAACATTGTAGATAATTTTTGTCTATCAGATGAGCAATAAATCTATTTTTTAAAAAAGATTGCTTTTTCCTGATAACTACTTAGATTGATGATATTTTCGTATATTTGTGTCATTTTCTTTTTAAAATAAGTTTCCTGTTGTATATCCTTTATCCATTTTTCTTTTTCTCTTTTAAAATTTTAGCGATTTAAACATTTTATGTGTTTCAGACATCAGTCTGATCTGTCTGGGTTTCATGTCTTGGTGAGAAAGGTTTACTTCCAGGATTTTTTAAATTGATTCTGTTTTTTCTTCAAATACTCCTGTGGCTGGCATCTGAATGTTTAATTCATTTGGTATGTGTTTTGGGGGATTAGTATGAGGTGTAGGGCTCTAATTTTTTTTCCCCTATGTGCATTACTGCTTGTCCCAGATCATCTGTTCTCTCCCCCCGTTTATTTAAATTCCCTTTTGTTTCTCTGATTTCATTTATTTAGTTTTGTACCCATATCATGGTGTTTTTATTACTGCACCTTTTGATTGTACGTTTTGATTTTTTTGGAGTAGGTTAAGTCCCCTGCTGATTATTCTTATTTTTTAAAAATTTCATTGCTCTTTTTTGCAGTTTACTCTGTCAGATGAATTTTATTTCATTTCATTTCATTCCATTTCATTATTTTGGTGGCACCATACAGCTTGCGGGATCATACTTCACCGACCAGGGATTGAACCCAGGCCATGGCAGTGACAGTGCTGAGTGGTAACCACTGGACCCCCAGGGAACACCCAGTCAGATGAATTTTAGAAATAGGTTGCCATGTTCTAAAAACAGCCTTACTGGAATTTTGATTGGATTAATTTTGATGAAATTAATTGAATTTATAAACTGATTTGGGAGGCAATTTGCTGTTTTAATGATACCAAGTGTTTCTATCCAGGCTTATGAAGTGTGTCTCGATTTTGTTTTTAAGGTTCATAATTTTCTTCATCTGGATTTTGCATAGTTCTTGTTATGTTCATTCCAAAGTGTTTTATAATTTTTGTTGCTGTTGTCAATGGGGTTTGTGAATATATGAGGCTACCAAATTTGCATAACATCTTGTATCTGAGCACCTTTTGAACTTACTCTCATTTTGGATATCAGAATTAAGCAAGTTGATGTTATTTTTTAAATTATACATCATTTTTTATTTTGATGTACAGTTCTATGAATTTTAACACATTTATAGATTGATGTTACCAGTACCGTAATCAAGATACAGAACAGTCCCATTACCTCAGAAAATTCCCTTGTGGTCCCTTTATGGTTGCTCCCTCCCCCATCATAACCTCCTACAACCACCTGTCTATTCTTCATCCTCATAATTTTGTTTGTTTCAAGTCTGTTAAGTAAATGAGATCATACAGTATATTTTCTCTAATGCCTTTGAGATTGATCCAGTTTGTTGCATACTACTGCGGAGCGCAGGCCCAGCGGCCATGGCCCACGGGCCCAGCTGCTCCGCGGCACGTGGGATCTTCCCGGACCGGAGCAGGAACCCGCGTCCCCTGCATCGGCAGGCGGACTCTCAACCACTGCGCCACCAGGGAAGCCCAGTGTGTTCTTTTTTATTGCTGAGTAGTATTCCATTATGTGACTGGACCACAGTTTGTATCCACTCCTACACTAAAGGACATTTGAGTTGTTTTCATGTTTGGCAATTATGAATAGAACTGCTATAAACATTCCTGTACAGGTTTCTGTGTGAACGTAAAATTTTATTTCTCTAAGATAACCCAGGAGTGGGATTGCTGGGTCATATGGTAAAAAACTGAAGTTTTTCTAGAAAGTTGGTTTTATTACAGGTTTATTATAGTATAATATTCCTAAAGAAACTTAAAACTCTAGTCTAGTTATTATTTTTATCACTTGGTACTGTTCTCAGCCCACTAGAAACTAAAGTTTTTCCATCAGCATTCTCTTGCCCTTTTATGGGAATGTGATGTATCTTTCCTATTGAGGTAGTAAGAGCACTAAAGGAAACCCAGAGTGCACCAGAAAGTGGTGTTGGTGATTCAGAGACTTAATTCATTCTGAGTCAGTAGGAGATAAAGAGTTACTATATGTTAAAGAGACAGTTTTAATTGCTGTCATGAGGATAAGACTAGCAATGTAGTAGAATTATATAGTGGAAAGAATTCCCTGAAAGAAGAGAGTGGGGATAATCTATATCATGCACTTACATCACAAGGACATTGTGAACATAAAAGATACTCATGAAAATTTATGTGATGGAAGAATGGCATTTTTACTGCACAGACAAATTAGTTTTTGTGGGTTTTTTCTGTTTTATTTGTCTGTTTTGTGGGGGGTGGGATGCGCACCGCATGACTTTTTGGGATCTTAGTTCCCCGTCCAGGGATTGAATCCAGGCCCTTGGCAGTGAGAGCGCCGCATCCTAACCACTGGACCGCCAGGGAACTCCTGTGAACAGACAAATTAGATTAATGAATTATAACCAAGAGAACGTCTTACATCTAGTGAACAGTTTCTAATCAAGTCTTTAAATAGAATGATTGTGGTAGAAGTCCACTGTAGATGAGACCTGTCTCTCTAGGATGGTTCTTAATTTTTAGACCAGAAAAACACCAAAATCCTTATTTTATATATATTTAAAAATACAGGCACCAGTCATAAAATTCATCTGATTTAACTCTTTGATGAAAATGCTACCTATTGTCATAGAAGCAGCTATCCCATATTTGGGATTTGGGGATGTTAGTTCCATCTTCTGTCTTGGTTTTGGCTAGCTTTTCACAGCTGAAGATTATTTTGGTTTTTGAAATAATTGTTTGTTTTAATATTACAGTTTTCTTTCAAGTCAAGTTTTTCTTTCAAGTTCATTTTTCCCCATAGTTATTTTCATAGGCCCCTAGGGATCTCTCCCCTAACATGAACTACAGAAGAACTCACTTGTATCTGTCATTTGATACTTAATTGAGACTGTTTTTTTTACTGCCTTAAAAAATTATTTTCCAAAGTAATACATGCGTATAGCTTAAAAAGTCAAATAATACTAAAAAGCTTGTAACTGAAATCAGACTTTCTTTGCCTCCTCTTTATCATTCAGTACCATTAATCAAAGGCTCCTACTTTCAATTTTCTAGGCTCTTTTTTCTGATAGTCTTTTGGTTATCTCCTGATTTATAATTGTAGACATCACTGACTTTCCCCTTATGGAAGATGGATATAGCTTTCTTATGATTCACTTCCACATCTACTTTCCTTTCCTCAGCCTTTCTATTGCAATGATATATTTGGTTAAAGTTAGATTTTTTTAACTTAATCAAGCTATGTAAATGTTGTTCAGTGTTGGACCACAATAATTTATTTTCTTATATAATTTTTTATTTTTTCTAGAATTAATAGTTGCCTCAAGTTTTGTGGGGTTTTTTTTTCAACTTTCTCATGGTTCTATGTATTTTCTGCAAATTGATCCAACATATCTTTCAAATACCTTGCAGTACCGATGCATATGATGTAACATATTAGTTCAAGAGAGAATAGGTGGGTAGAGGTTAAAAACAGCAAGATAGCGCTTTCACGGCGCAGATGAATGGGGTAGTGGCTACAGGGAGATGTCAGGCCAAGATATTTTTTAAAAGATGGGCAAGGGCTTCCCTGGTGGAGCAGTGGTTGAGAGTCCGCCTGCCGATGCAGGGGACACGGGTTTGTGCCCCGGTCCGGGAAGATCCCACGTGCTGCGGAGCGGCTGGGCCCGTGAGCCATGGCTGCTGAGCCTGCGTGTCCGGAGCCTGTGCTCCGTAACGGGAGAGGCCACAACACTGAGAGGCCCACGTACCACAAAAAAAAAAAAAAAAAAAAAAAGATGGGCAAAATACCAACATGTTTGTCTGCTAATGGGAATAATTTAAGGGAAAGGGTGAAAATGGTGCTTTGAGGAGACGTGCTGGAATGGGTGAGAGGGGGTGGTAGAGGTATTGTCTTTGGATAACGTGGACAGTCCTTAGAAGTAGGAGGAAAGTAGAGGGTACTATGCCAATATTCTGCAGGTGAGTGGTTCTATATGAGGGTGGGAGCTTGAGAAGTTTTCTTCTCATTGCAGCTCTTTTTTCAGTAAAATAGAAAGCAAGATTACCAACTAAGAATGTGACTGTCAAGGAGATAGGAGATATTAGAGATCTGAGAAAGTTACAGTAACTAACAGGTTAGTAGGAGAGTGAATGCACTGAGAAATATAGTAGAATTACCAGGCAGCCTTAACACTTCCCTGAGGTTACTGATCATGGATTTAAATCGGGAATAGACAGCCTGGATGTAATTTACTGTCCAGCAACATTCAGTTAACCAGACACAGGCATAGCATTTGTAGATGGTTGGGATTTTATTATAGTAAGTAGTGAAATGGAAACAGAGCAAGGGCATTGATTTGGAATACCCAAGGGAGTGATTTCAATTAAAGACAATAGATTTAAGTAGGAAGTAAGTACTTGAGGGAGAAGGCAGACCATAAGAAGGTGGTGGGATCAATGGCTGTGGATCCCGGTGAGTTCAGATAGTTACTGGGATTCTAGAGTGGGTGGGTGGGAAAGTTAGGAGGAGGTGGTTAGAGAGTGGGAAACTCAAGATTAAGGTCATAGTGGGTTTTCCGATATTGGTAGTTACAAAGTCTAGAGTAAAACAGTGTAAATGGCTTTTCCCTCCACCTTTCTAGCAGCTTTTTAGACTCTTCTCATTTATCCATGCTGTTGAGAAATTTCACAGTGAAGTGCCAAGGAGTTGGTCTTCATTCTTTGTTCCTGGTGCTCATTGAACCCTTTCAATATAAACATTCTTATCTTTCAGTTCTGGAGAATTGTCTCATTTTATTATTTAAAAATCGTCATTCTAGAATTCCTTTTTTTTTTTTTGGCTGTGTCATGTGGTTTACAGCATCCTAGTTCCTGACTAGGGATTGAACCTGGGCCCTAGCAGTGAAAGTGCCGAGTCCTAACCACTGGACTGCCAGGGAATTCCCAAGAACCTTGATTATTTATTTTATTTACTTATTTACTTATTTATCTATCTATCTATCTATCTGTCTTGGTTTTCTGTCTCTGTTTCTATTTTACTTTCTGAGTGATGTCTTTAACTTTATCTTCCAATCTTTCTGTTAAATTTGTTTGAGTCCCTGCATGTGTCCTCCTCCTAGCTCTTTCCTTTTCTGATATTTGTCTTTGTAGTATCCAGTTCTGGTATCAATACTGTTTCTTCTGTTAACTCTCTGAGGATAGTAAAAGCTTTCTTCTTTTTTTTTTTTTTAAGTAGATTTTTTGCTCCCTACATTGTTTCTCTTTTCTCTGGGATTCTTTCTTGGTGTCTGTCTTTCATACAGAGACTTTCTTTGGAATCTGGTAACCCCTGGTTGTCTGTGTCTGTTTAAGGTGGAACCCTAAGAAGCTGATCAGAAGCTGGTTTGCATGTATAGGATATGTTTGACCACAGAACTTTCCTTTGGGAGTCATCCAGTGCTTTTATTGGAGTACCCAGGTATCTTTGTCTTTAGATCTCTTCTCTGGGACCATTCTGTTCTCTAGGTTAAGAATCTTCTGTTCTGCCCGAGAGGAGCCATGGTCCCACCCCTCAGCGGCAGTCTGACACTTAATCTCCTCCCCCCCCGCCCCCCCCGCCCCTTTTCATCTCCATGCCTCACTCCTGCCCTCTCCTGGGCCTGTTGACCTTGAGTCCAGAGCCTCGTTGTCTTCTCCGCAGAATAAGTTTACAGTCCCTTAAGAACCGGTGGTCATTGGTTTGGTTGGGGAGCAGCAGCATTCTTTATACAGACTTTTGACTTTGGAATTAGCCCAGCAGCTCCCCTGTCGCCTTTGGTCCCCTGGGACCTCCAAGTCTAGAGCCCTTTCCAAGTCATGCTGGGGAAATCACACTGTTTCTGGTTATAGTGTCCTTTCCTCTGTTGTCTCTTCTCTCTCTTTCAGAAAGTTATTGAAATAGCTTTCCCACTGTTGTCTTCTCAGCTTGTTATTGTGCTCTTGTGGCTGTATGCTTTTATTGTCAGTCTGTGTCCTCTCTCCTACACTAGAGGAGAAACCAGAGAGAGGCCAGAGGGAAAAAGATTCAGTCTTGAACCTCATTTATCCTTGGCCTCTAAATACTCAATAACTATTTGTTTTGGAAGTGAGCAAGCAGGACGGTAAAGATAGCCTTAGTATAAGTCTGATAACAGATACAGCTGAAAATGGTAAAGATGATCATCATGGTTCATTGTGGAGTATTCACATAAACCCAGTTCCCACAAATTAAAAATCACTTAATTACATGGTTGTGACACTTTTTTTTTATTGTGGTAAAATATGCATAACATTTACCATTGTAGCCGTTTTTAAGTGCAGCTCAGTGGCATTAAGTACATTTGCAGTGTTTGCAACCATCACTATCCATCTTCGGAACAGATACAGTCAATCCCATTATTCACAAATTCCATACTTGCAAATTCACATACTACAAATTATTTGTAATCCCAAAAATCAGTACTTGCTGTGCTTTTGCAGTCTTTTTCAGACACGCACAGAGCAGTAAAAAGTTTGAATTGCTTACTGTGCGTTTCCCCAGCTGAGGCCCAACGAGGTGACACTCTGCCTTTCAGCCTTCGTACTATAAACAGATGCCCTTTTTGTGGTTATTTAGTACACATTTTCCACATCTTTGTGCATTTTGTTGGTGATTTTATTGTTTAAAATGGCCCCCAACTGTAGGGCTGAGGTATTAGCCAGTGTTCCTAAGTGCAAGGCTTTGACGTGCCTTACAGAGAAAATACATTTGTTAGGTAAACTTCATTCAGGCATGAGTTAGATAGTGCTGTTCAGTGTTAATGAATCAATAATGTATAGTAAATGAGGTATCCTTAAACAGAAACACACATAAAACAAGATTATGTACTGATCAGTTGATGAAAATGTTATGACCAGGGGCTCACAGGAGTCTTAACTCCTTCCCCCTAGGAACAGTGGTTCAGCATTCACTAGTTCAGTGTTCAGAGTGACTTCATAGAATGTAATTACCGTGAATAACGTGAATCAACGGTCCTTTTTTTTCTGAAGGAGGAGGGTTAATTGTTACTGGTGTTTTCCCCTAACAACAGATATATGGGAAGGGGTATTAGAAAAGGGTATGGGCTTTCCTCAGATGTCTGACTCTTGAAAACGTTTTTAAGAGCAGAGAAATACGAAGCACATTGAGAGCTCTCTACATGAGGTGTGTGGAAGGTGCTGCTCCGGTGCCTGGCTTGGCTTCACGGTGGCTGGGAGGAAAGTTGGCCTTTTGCTGGGACCTTCCGTATTCAAGGCACTGAGTTATTTTCTCTGGTCATTACTAAGTTTTTCCTGGATTGCACCCTTCTTAGAGCATACTCTAGGCTTGTGTGTGCCCTGCTCTGGATGCCTCTGATTTTTGTCCCCCAGAAATTATTTAAAGTCACTTGTCTGCTGATGCCACCTCTCCCATTCTCTTTGCCATTCTTTGTCATTTTGTCTTTATTGTTTAATTGGACTGTCAGGTGGAAGAAGAGAGAATGCATGTGATTAGTATGCCATCTTTAACTGAATGTCCTCATTGTGGGTATGAAGGAGCTTTTCATTGTTATTTTTATTCAAGTTAATTATATATTATACAGTTTAAAGAGTCAAGGCTTTTTTTTTAATGTATTCCCTGCCCCCTCCCACAATTTCCTAATCTCCTAAGATGGCCACTTTCAGTCTTTCAAACTGATTCTTTATGTTTTACTTTCATATATTTTAATAGCATGTTTTATTCTTAATTATTTTTTCAGTTTTAGGCATCATTATCTATTGACTTCACTATAATTTTTTAAAGTCATCACTGACTTTTAAAAATTAACTCCTTATTGATATATAGCACACATCCAGAAAAAGTGTAAACATTTGCTTAACCATGACCCAGGGCAAAAATATACCATGACTTGAACCCCAGAAGTCCTCCTTTGTACCTCCTTCTAATCATTTCACTGGCCTTCCTCCCCAAGATAACCACTATCCTGACTTCTAAAACACCATATTCTGTTTTTATCTCTTAAAATTTTACAATGGAAATCATACAGTGTTTATTATTTTGTGTGTGCCTCTTTTACTCCACCCTGTGCTTGTGCCATTCACCCATTTTGTTTGTATTGTTAGGTTTTGATTTGAAGTTTTATTTTGTAGGGAGCTGTTATAGTTGATAGGCTTGTTCTCCGTTGCTGTAGACTGAATTGTGTCCCCTAGAATTTAGATGTTAAAGCCTGTTTGGAGGTAGGGCCTTTGTGGAAATAATTAGGTTAAACTAGGTCATAAGGGTAGGCCCCGATCTGATAGGATTAGTGTCCTTATAAAAAGAGACACCAGAGAGCTTGCTTGCTTTCTTCCACTTGTAAGGACACAGTGAGAAGGTGGTCATCTGCAAGCCAAGAGGAACTGCCCATGCTGGCACCCCGATCTCTGACTTCCAGCTTCCAACTGTGAGAAAATAAATTTCTGCTCTTTAAGCTGCCCAGTCTGTGGTATTTTTTGTTTTGACAGCCTGAGCTGACTAATATACCATTCTTCTGGATTATTGTGTCCTCTTAAAGGACTTGGGATCTTTTTTCTGCCTGCTCTTGTAGATGCTGGTGGTTGTAGATGCTTTAACACCAGTCAGGAGCAGGGTGGATCTTTTGACCAGTGGTTAATTGACAGGAAGTGGAAGATACGGATTTTTCCTCCAGTGAGTATTTGCTGCAGGTTTGTTGGACTCTTGATTTGAGGAATGTTGGGCGGGGGGCGGGGGAAGCCCTTCTCATGTGTGAGCTCTCTTTATCCCTATTTTGTAATTTTCCACTTTGCTTTAGGCGTCAGAGTGAATAAATGGAATTTCCCAGAACTTTACACAAGTGCCAGGGACACTCCTGTTTCCTTGCCTAGTGAATTCCCTTGGCTTTTGCCGTGCGCGTATGCATGCGCACACACACCTACGCGCACGCGCACACACACACACCCCCTCCACAGACTTGGGAATGAGTCAGTGGTCTTCTCTCCAGTATGCATCTTTCTGAGGCACCTAAGTGATGCCCCACAGTTGCCTCCTCTTTTGGTGACCTCGAGGTCTGAGCTCTTCTCCAGGCTCCAGCTCTGGGCCAAGGTTATTTTGGTAGTTGAGTCATCCCAGCAAGGGAACTGGAAGGAAGAGGGGATTAGGAGCTTCCCCCTCAGTTTTCATTGACACACATACACACAGCATGTTAAATGATAATGTTTCACTCTGAGGACACTTGCTTTTGATAAAATGACTCTCTTCTACAGTTTGGTTTAGCTGAATGCAACACATTTTTTTTTCTGTTTTTGCTTTAGATACTTTTTGAACAGCAGTACTTGAAAATGAAAATATATAATAACAAAATCAGAATAGAATCTTTAGAAGGTGGATATTGAGCAGAACCGGAAGAAACTAGTGATCAAGGGGCCTGTCATGAGAATAGAAACAAAGTCTCAGAAGATCAGAGGAAAGAGGAGCTGGAAAGGCAGCATTTTTGATGGATTTGGCCATGAGAATGAGGAAGAAAACAGAATTGTGGCCAGAACAGTGTTATTGAAGGGGTTTCTTCGGAAATCCCTTTGGGAGATGGAAATCCCTTGGATCTTTTGGAGATCCAAGTATACCACATAAAATTACATATGAAAGTAAAGTTTGAAGAAAATTCATTCATTCAACTTTAAATTATTTTTTTCTTTTTTGGCTGCGCCACACAGCTTGCAGGATCTTAGTTCCCCGACCAGGAATCGAACCTGTGTACCGTTCAGTGGAAATGCAGAGTCCTAACCACTGGACTGCCAGGGAGTTCCCTCAGCTTTAAAATAATGGAATTTTAAAGCCACATTGGTGGGCTTCCCAGGTGGCGCAGTGGTTGAGAGCCCGCCTGCCGATGCAGGGGACACGGCTTCGTGCCCCGGTCCGGGAAGATCCCACATGCCGCGGAGCAGCTGGGCCCGTGAGCCATGGCCGCTGAGCCTGCGCGTCCGGAGCCTGTGCTCCGCGACGGGAGCGGCCACAACAGTGAGAGGCCCGCGTACCGCAAAAAAAAAAAAAAAAACACACATTGGTATTTGTTAAAACACCAGAAACCCTGTTTCTTCACTGTTCTATCTCCATCTCTGATGTGTGTGTGGTTACTAATGCGAGTATTCAAGGCCTCAGATCACCCCAGTAAGCGTTTATTGAATGCTCCTTGTGTACAGGTAGTGCTCTAGGGCTATAACAGGATGTCTTCTCCCCATTGAGTTATGCACAAGGTGGTCATTGTTTGCATATTCCAGCAGCCAGTATTTCCTTTAGATTTATTTACTGTAGTTTCCATCAAGACTTATATTTTCCAAATATAGAATCAGAATTTTGACTTTGCTTTTTGCAAGCACACACACTCATTAACTCTCCCTCCCCCACCGATTCTGATTTTTTGCCTACCCCAGTCAGGGGTGAAGGGGTGATGGGTTCCTTGTACTTCAGGGTCAGACTCACTGGATGCCTTGCTGCAGTCTTTCCCTTTCTTTAGCTCCTTAGGAGGTTAATAGGTTCATAGGGAGTAATCAAATGGCATGGGGAGATGGAGGCTTTAGACCAAGTTAATCAGTTAAAAAAAAAAAAAAGCTTTAATATGAATAGTGCAGCAGTTCTTGAAGTAGGGATGTGGACCCCTGGAGGTTTTCTGAGACCATTTTAGGGGGTCTGCAAAATCAAAACTGTTTTGGTAATACTATTTAAGACATTATTTGCTTCTTCCATTCTTTCTCACGAGCGTACAGTAGAATTTTCCAGAAGTATGTGACGTGTGATATCATAACAGATTGACTACAGGAGGACATTTGAGAACTTCATTAAAATGTTATTTATATTAACACTAATAGACTTTTTTCCCAATTTTTTTATGGTGATAAAATGCATATAAAATGTATTATCTTAACTGTTTTAAAGTGTATATTTCAGTGGTATTAAATACATCCATAATGCTGTGCAGCCATCACCACCATTCATCTCTAGAACTCTACATCTTGTAAAACTGAAACTCTACACCCATTAAATTCCCCCTCCCCCCTCCCCCCAGCCACCACCATTCTCCTTTCTGTCGCCATGCTTTTGAATACTCTAGGGACCTCATAAGAGTGGAAGCATGCAGTATTTGTATTTTTGTGACTGTTTTATTTCACTTAGCATAGTGTCCTCAAGGTTCATCCATGTTGTAGCAGGTGCCAGAATTTCCTTCCTTTATAAGACTGAATAATATTCCATCTTATGGATGTGCCTCATTAAGCTTTTCCATTAATCCCTTGATGAACTTTTTTATTTGGCCATGCTACGTGGCTTGTGGGATATTAGTTCCCTGACCAGAGATTGAACCTGTGCCCTCTGCAGTGGAAGTGTGGAGTCCTAACCACTGGACCTCCAGGGAAGTCCCCCTTGATGATCTCTTGAGTTGCTTCCACATCTTAGCTACTATACATAATGCTGCTATGAACATGGGTGCACAAATAGCTTTTTAAATCCTCGCTTTCGGGCTTACCTGGTGGCGCAGTGGTTAAGAATCCACCTGCCAGTGCAGGGGGGGACACGGGTTTGAGCCCTGGTAGGGGAAGATCCCACATGCCGTGGAGCAACTAAGCCCATGGGCCACAACTACTGAGCCTGTGCTCTAGAGCCTGCGAGCCACAACTACTGAGCCCGCATGCCACAACTACTGAAGCCTGCACGCCTAGAGCCTGTGCTCCACCACAAGAGAAGCCACCGCTGTGAGAAGCCCACGCACCGCAACGAAGAGTAGCCCCCAGTTACCACAACTAGAGAAGGCCTGCGGTACAGCAACGAAGACCCAACACAGCCAAAAATCAATCAGTCAATCAATCTATCCGTCCATCCATCCTTGCTTTCAGTTCTGGGTACATACCGGAAGTGGAACTGCTGGATCATCTGGTAATTCTATTTTTAATTTTTTGAGGAAATCTGTACTTTTTTTTTTTTTTTTTTAACAGTGGCTGTACCATTTTATACAATCCTACCAACAGTGCACAAGGGTTCCAGTTTCTCCACATCCTCACAAAGGCTTATTATTTTCTGGGGGTTTTTGGCAGTAAGCCATCCAGTTGGGTGTGGAGTGGTGTTTCCTAGTTTTGATTTGCATTTTTCTAATGATGAGGGATGTTGAGCGTCTTTTTTATGTGCTTATTGACCATTTGTATATCTTCTCTGGAGAAACATCTCAAGTCCTTTGCCCTTTTTTTTTTTTTTTTTTTTTTTTTTTTTTTTTTTTGCTGTACGCGGGCTTCTCACTGTTGTGGCCTCTCCCGTTGAGGAGCGCAGGCTCCGGACGCGCAGGCTCAGCGGCCATGGCTCACAGGCCCAGCTGCTCCGCGGCATGTGGGATCTTCCCGGACCGGGGCACGAACCTGTGTCCCCTGCATCGGCAGGCAGACTCTCAACCACTGCGCCACCAGGGAAGCCCCTTTGCCCATTTTTAAATCAGGTTTTTGTTGAGTTTTCAGAGTTCTCTGTATATTCTGGATATTAATCCCTTATCACATATGTAATTTGCAAATATTATTTCCCATTCTGTGGGTTGCCTTTTTACTCTGTTGATAACGTCTTTTGATGCATAAAATTTGAAATGTCATGAAGCTTTGCCCTATGTTTTCTTCTAAGAATTTGATAGTTTTATAGGTCGTAGATTTAGGTCTTCGATCCACGCTGAGCTAATTTTTGTATTTGATGTTAGGTTAAGAGTCTGATAACTTCATTCTTTTGCATGTGGATATCATTTCCCCAGCACCATCTGTTTTTTAATTTTTTAATTTTATTTATTATTTTTGGCTGCGCTGGGCCTTCATTGCTGCGCACGGGCTTTCTCTAGTTGTGGCGAGCAGGCGCTACTCTTTGTTGTGGTGCGCGGGCTTCTCACTGCGGTGGCTTCTCTTGTTACGGAGCACGAGCTCTAGGCACACAGGCTTCAGTAGTTGTGACACGTGGGCTCAGTAGTTGTGGCTTGTGGGCTCTAGAGCACAGGCCCAGTAGTTGTGGCTCACGGGCTTAGATGCTCTGTGTCATGTGGGATCTTCCCAGACCAGTGTCGAACCCATGTCCCCTGCATTGGCAGGTGGATTCTTAACCACTGTGCCACCAGGGAAGTCCAGCATAATCTTTAAGAATATAAAGGGGACCAAAAAGTTCTAGAACCGTTGACAAAGAATCTTTGAACACTTGCCCCAGATTTTGACTATAGTCCCTTTCTTCAGTGGTGCTTCTTATTGGATCTGTGTTCTGAGGGACATATAGTAGGAACACAGCCTCACTGACATGGGGTGAGACCATTTGTTGTTCTGGACCTCAGGTGCAAAGCTGGGTTAATTATGTTCCCTAATTCATGGCAAAGCCTCTGTCTTCACTTACGTTTCCTTCCGTCCCCTGTCATCACCCCATCCCCCCTTCTCGATATCCATAGTTCCTAGTTCTGGTTAGCCGTAGTTCACTTTTTTCTTTTAATTAATTTTTATTGGAGTATGGTTGCTTTACAATGTTGTGTTAGCCTCCACTGCACAACAAAATGAATCAGCCATACACATACAGATATTCCCCTCCCTTTTGGACTTCCCTCCCATTTAGGTTACCACAGTGCACGTAGTTCATTTTTAAGCAAGAAAAGACAGACTGGCTAGGTGAGGATGTCGGTGCAGGGTTAGTACAACTTAATTTTTTTTCTTTTTTTTAAGATAAGTGCATATAATTAGAAGCTGTAGCTCTTTCTTCCTATGTCTTAGTGGCTTATTTTTAGACTGCCTCACCCCTTTTTGAACAAAGACTACTAGGGGACCCATTTGTTGCCTCTGTACATACTCATTTGGTTAGCTTGTTGATTGATCTGAAGCTAGGGCCTTTTCCTTCTCTAAGAGTGCCTTTTCCTTCTCGAAGAGCTAGTGCCTCTTCCTCTTCTCTAAAGAGCTTTTTTATTGAAATAAGATGTTTTTAAAGTTTTCAGATTCAACACCAACTTATTTGTTCATATATTTACTCAATTAACCAGCTCCCACTTTGTGCTGGACACTCTAGAAAGCATTTTGGGCTGTATAAACCTATAAAAGCTATAGTTCCTGCCCTTGTATCCCAGAGTCAGATAAAATTAAAGTGTCAGAAAATAATGAATAGATTTTCTACATTGCCATATTTTTAGAATTGTTTTCATTGTATAATCTCTCCCCTTTTGGGAGGGGTTAGGAGGTGGTTTCTGGGAGACTTATTTTCCCTGTGTCTATAGGTAACTTAAATGTAAAATGTTATAAAATACCCTTATTTGCATGAAGCCCCTCTTGTCAATTATAAAATATTTATAAGGTGTAAAATATAATTGTAACTGGTTGAGTTTTAGGTTTCTGAGGTTTGTTTACTTGCTTGCTATTTAACAATGCTACATGTCTGGGCATTTACAAAACTATTACTAATTAGTCTATAATGACCAAATTCTTAAAATCCATAAATATTAATTTTTTTCTAGGTCGCAATAAAAATAATTGACAAAACTCAGTTGAATCCAACAAGTCTACAAAAGGTAAGATTGGTCCAGTATCCAGTTTTTTTTTTAATGATTTTCAGTGCTAATTGTCACCTAATTTGTCCATTAATTACCTCTACTATTATTTTTATTTATTGTATTTAGTACACAGTAAAGCTTCCTCTTCCTCAAATGAATGCAACTTAAATTTAATATGGTTTAAATGTCGTATTGTTGTATTTTTTTCCTTCAGTTGAAGATAATGACTTTTAAATGTTCTTAATAGCACAAACTGAAGGCTGTACTTTGAATATTCTAAATATTGACTAGAATAGAGTTATAAAAAAGACAGAACAACATAGTTTCATGTAATTAGTCTTAAGCAGAGTTACACATCTTTCTTACAGCTAATACTGAGATCTCTAAAGTCAGCACTTTGGCTTTCTTAAGCTACCACAATATGTCTAATCAAGGAGTGATGATTAATTGATATAAAAGGAAAATATAAAAGTAAAACTAAATTGGTAGTTGAAAACATGTTTGTTAATGAGCTATTGCCATTTGTATTATCTAATGTAGATCAGGAGTTCTCAACCTGGTGCATGTTAAAATCACCTGGGCCTCTTTTCAAAATCCTGATGACTGGCCCATAGGGAGATTTAATTGCTCAGGTAGGGCCTGGTCATAGGTATTTCACTGGTGCATCAGTGAATGATTAATGATCTTCATAATAAGATCCTTTTAGTTCCTTTTGGTTTTGCAGAGCCTTTTTACATACTTCATTTGATTTCTAGACTTGGCCTATGGTAGCTGGGGGATACAGAGACCTAGAAATAAGAACAGGAAGTCAGGCTTCCCTGGTGGCGCAGTGGTTGGGAGTCCGCCTGCCGATGCAGGGGACGTGGGTTCGTGCCCCGGTCCAGGAGGATCCCACATGCCGCAGAGCGGCTGCGCCCGTGGGCCATGGCCGCTGGGCCTGCGCATCCAGAGCCTGTGCTCCACGGCGGGAGAGGCCACGGCAGTGAGAGGCCCGCGTACCGCAAAAAAAAAAAAAAAAAGAACAGGAAGTCCTCTGCCACTTAGCTGAATGTGTAACTTGACCTTGAGCAAGTCACTTAACTTTCTGGACGTTGGGCTTCTCATCTTTTAAAATGAAGATAATTTCACTAAGTGAAATAAGTCAGACAGAAAGACAGGTACCATATGATCTCATTTATATGTGGAATCTAAAAAATAAAACAAATAGACAAACAAAATAAAACAGAAACAGGCTTACAGAGAGCGAAACTGTTGCCAGAGGGGAGCTGAGTGAAATAGGTAAAGAGGATTAACAGATATAAACTTTCAGTTATAAAGTAAACAAGTCATGGGGATATAATATACAGCATAAGGAATGTAGTCAGTAATGCTGTAATAATTTTGTATGGTGACAGATGGTTATTGGAGTTATCATGGTGATGATTTCATAATGTATTTGATTGTCACATCATTGTGTTGTACACCTGAAACTAACATAATATTGTATGTCAACTATACTTCAGTTGAAAATAATAATAAAAATAACTAAATGGAGATTTAATCTCCTCATGATGGATTATATTAATGAAATAATACATATCAAAGAGTTTCATAAACTGCAAAGCAGTACGTAAGACATTTTAAGGGTAATCATGCCCTATCTACATTTCTAATGTAGTTCTAGTTCTGTTGGTTATTTTCTATTTATATCATCATAATTTTGAAACTGTCTGTGTGTGTGTGGGATTAAGGTGGAGAGGGAGACAGATTTTATCTTGCACTGAAAATGTTATTTAAACAAGTGGCTCTGCAGGGCATAGTGGGCCTTAAGGGTTCTCAGGGTGGCCCTGGAAGGATCCAAAATTTCCAGTCCTTTGTTCTGAACATGAAATTGTATCCATTTCCTTAAACTCATTTCTTCATATATCTAAGGACTTGGTAGTAATTAATAAGTTAGAGGTTACTAAAACTTGGTATTCAGAACTAAAATTAGCATGTAGAGAAGTTTGCTAAGGATTCTAATTCAGTATTCGAATGTTACAGATCTTCCACTATTCATGTGTACTTGCAGATAACTGGAATTCTAGCAGTTTTCTAGGAAGAATTTTATCATAGTATTGTCTTGAGTTGGTTGTGATTTTTCTTGCTTGCTTCTTTTCATTATTTTTGGTCATAGTTTTTAATTACCACTGTTCTTTTTTGTTATTATTCCAAATTACTGTTTGTCACATCATTACCAATTTAGTACCTGGTAGGCTGTCTGTTTAGCTTGATGGTGTGATGCAGATTTTTATCAGCATTAATTTTGGCATATAAATAATAAGACTTTTAAGATTTGTTTGGTATAGCTCAAGTATGAACCATCCACAAAAAATTTATACTAAAGGCAGATCCGTCCAAGTTAAATAATTTGATAAGTGTAATGTTTTCAGTTTGTAGGGCATTGTTTTAAATCATAAATCATGTGTTTGTGTTCTTATAAATTAGAAGCATTCTATAAATACTTCCTTCACATTCTTTTTCGCTGAGTTCCCTTTCCATGGAAAGGTGGCAGCAGAGTGGTGTATACCTGGCATCTTTTGCCCTTGTAATAGTGGTGCTTGCAGCTTGTTTTCTTCCTCAGCACCACTCACAGTTGTATCACACCTGCTCACTCAAATCTCTGTATATTGTGATTTTAAACTCTGGAACTTGGTGTATGGCCTTAGGAGCTAACAACATTCTGCCATCAACAATATGCGATCTTTTTGTACTGCCACTACCAAAAAAAATGTGGACTGGCTCATTCAGGCAGTGTTTGAACACAGGTGTTTAAAATAGTGTCATTTCAAAATATTCACAGTATTCTGGCTTACACATTGAATCATGTACATCTGATAAACGCATTTAAGCAAACCTGAGTTGACTGCATATTAGTAAACTGATGTTATTTTCACTGACAGGTTCTTCACTTTTCCTTTTAATTTTTCCAGCCACTGAGTGAATAAATGTTAGATTCTAGTAAGATATATTTTTCTCCATTGTTTTTGTACATCTCAATTTCTGAGTACTATCCCTGAGACATTTTCTGTCCATAAATGTCTTTTAGGTCAGCCGTTAAAGAACTCTGTAATGTTGTGTACCTTTAATGATTTTGAAAACAACAGGAGTGAAAAAAAATGTTAGTCTTCCTCCTGGTTTTACAAAGTCACTTTCAGCTTTTTTTTTTTTTTTTTTTGGGGGGGGGGGGAGTACACGGACCTCTCACTGTTGTGGCCTCTCCCGTTGCGGAGCACAGGCTCCAGACGCTCAGGCTCAGCGGCCATGGCTCACGGGCCCAACCGCTCCGTGGCATGTGGGATCTTCCCGGACCGGGGCGCGAACGCTTGTCCCGTGCATCGGCAGGCGGACTCTAAACCACTGCGCCACCAGGGAAGCCCCATTTTTAGCTTTGATTTGGTTACAGATAATCTTGTTTTATTAAATTCAAGTTCGTCATTAAGAAGCAAGTTATGAATTTATTAAGACATGCAAGTAGGGCTTCCCTGGTTGCCCAGTGGTTAAGAACCTGCCTGCCAGTGCAGGGGACATGGGTTTGATCCCTGGTCCGGGAAGATCCCACGTGCCGCGGAGCAACTAAGCCCGTGTGGCACAACTACTGAGCCTGCGCTCTAGAGCCTGCGAGTCACAACTGCTGAAGCCAGCGAGCCACAACTACTGAAGCCCGCGTGCCTAGAGCCTGTGCTCTGCAACAAGAGAAGCCACCGCAGTGAGAAGCCCACGTGAAGCAACGAAGACCCAACGCAGCCAAAAATAAATAAATTTATAAAAGAAAAAAAAAAGACATGCAAGTACACTAAGTGTAACCCATCTAAAGTTATTTTCTTTTCTCATCTTGGAGTAGTGTGTTAATGTAAAGAGGGATTATAAAGTAATGGTTAGGAACACAGTTAAGCCAGCCTACATGGATTCAAATCTCGATTTCAACCCAGCCTAGCTGTGTGACAAGTCACCTTCCTGGATCTTAGTTTCCCTGTTTGTAAAATGGAAATAATAACAGTACCTCTAGGGCTGTGGTGAGAATTAAATAAGTTAACATTTAAAAGCCCTTAGCACAGGGAGATCAGCTTGGTGCTTTGTGACCACCTAGAAGGGTGGGATAGGGAGGGTGGGAGGGAGACGCAAGAGGGAGAAGATATGGGGATATATGTTTATGTATAGCTGATTCCCTTTGTTATAAAGCAGAAACTAACACACCATTGTAAAGCAATTATACTCCAATAAAGATGTTAAAAAATAATAATAAAATAAAAGCCCTTAGAAGAGCTGAGTGTAGTTCCTAGCACATGGTAAGGACCAAGTGTTTGCTATTATTGTGTGTCCTGCTGAATATTGGTTTTGAGAGAGAGTGGGAGATTTTTTTTTTTTAACTTTTATTGGCGTGTAGTTGATTTACAATGTTGTTAGTTTCAGGTGTACAGCAGAGTGAATCAGTTATACATATACATATATCCACTCCTTTTTTTTTTAAGATTCTTTTCCCAGGAGATATTTTTTGTTTGTTTTTTAAATTTTACCCTCACAGGAAATAAGTAAAACTTAAGGATTGAATGGTAGGTTCTGGCTTAGGTCTCATAGGACTTATTTGCAGTAGACTACTTCTGATCACGGCTAATATTTGCGCATTTAGTATATATGGAGTACTGTATTAGTTTGCTCGAGCCACTATAACAAAATTCTGTAGACTGGGTGTCTTAAACAACAGACATTTATTTCACACAGTTGTAGAGCCTGGGAAGTCCAAAATCAGGGTTGCCAGCATGGTCGGGTTCTGGTGCAAGCTCTCTCTTTGGCTTACAGAGGGCTGCCGTCTCACTGTGTCTTCATAGCAAAGTAGGGGGAAGGTACATGAGCATGCTGTTTGATGTCTCTACTTACAAGGGTACTTAATCCCATCATAAGGACCCACCCTCATGACCTCATCTAAACCAACTTAATTCCCAAATGCTCCATCTCCAAATATCACATTGTGGGACAGCTTCATGAAGTAAGTTCTGTTATTCAGGAAAGAGAGGCCAGGGAGATAAAGTAATCTGCCCAACGTCCCCTGACTAGTAAGTGATAGCTGCTTGGGCAGTCATTTTATGATAGGTGTAGTCATCATTGAGTCGAGCATTAATGAACTCTAAATGAAAACATGTTTACCACAGTTTAGACCATAGAGCATTTGCTGTAAGCAATGTCCCAGGTATATTAGTTGGATAGGAATTCATTGTCATTAGATACTAGAGCATGTGCTTCCCATGTTCTTACACATATAGGCGTTCTCACAGTAGCTAGTCTGATAGATACCTTTTCACCTTCATACTCTGTTAGGTGAGTATTACTACCATCTTGATTTTCCATTGAGGAGACAGAGTCTGAGAAGTTGGTATAGTCAGACTCTCCAGTTCGTAAGTGATGGAGCAAAGATGTAAATCTTAGCCTGACTCCAAAGCATGGACTATTTCCACTTCATTATGGCCCCCTCCTGTAATTAAATTTCCCTAACTGAGATGGGAACTAACCTGAGGCTTTCTTTGTAGTAGCTATGAAGAAGTTAGTAAATAGTTTCAAGGTTGAGGAAATATTGGGTTGGCCGAAAAGTGCCTTCAGTTTTAAAGTAAAAATAAAAGACACATTTTTCATTTTCGCGAAGAACTTTATTGAATAATGTATTCACCCTTTTGTTCCACTACCTTCTGCCATTTTTCAGGCAACTTCATAGTTCCATCTTCCCAAAACTTTTTCTCTTTCTGAGCAAAGAACTGTTCCAGGTGCCTTTTACAGTCTCCCAGGGAATTGACATTTTTTCCATTAAGAGAATTTTGTAAAGACCGAAATAAATGGAAATCTGAAGTTGCAATGTCTGGTGAATACGGCGGATGAATCAGAACTTCCCAGCCAAGCTGTAACAGTTTTTGCCTGGTCATCAAAGAAACATGCGGTCTTGCAGTATCCTGATGGAAGATTATGTGTTCTCTGTTGACTAATTCTGAACGCTTTTTGTCAAGTGCTGCCTTCAGTTAGTCTAATTGGAAGCAGTACTCGTTGGAATTAATCGTGGGGTTTTCCTGAAGGAACTCGTAATAGAGGACTCCCTTCCAATCCCACCATATACAGAACATCACCTTTTTAGGATGAAGACCGGCCTTTGGTGTGGCTGGTGGTGGTTCATTTCGCTTGCCCCACGCTCTCTTCTGTTCCACATTATTGTACAGTATCCACTTTTCATCGCATGTCACAATTTGTTTTAAAAACGGAACGTTTTCATTATGTTTCAGTAGAGAATCGCATGAGGAAATACGGTCAAGAACGTCTTTTTCGCTTTACTTACGTGGAACCCATACATCAAAGCGATGAACATAACCAAGCTGGTGCAAATGATTTTCATAGCTTGATTTGGGTATTTTGAGTATGTCAGCCATCTCCCGCGTGGTATAACGTTGATTGTTCTCAGTGTCTCAATTTGATCACTATCAACTTCAACTGGTCTACCCAACCGTGGAGCATTGTCCAGCGAGAAATCTCCGGCATGAAACTTCACAAACCACTTTTGACATGTTCAGTCACAGCACCTTCTCCATACACTGAGCAAATCTGTTTTTGCATTTCAATTGCGTTTTTACCTTTCTTGAAATAATAAAGCATAATATGCCGAAAATGTTTTTTTCTTCCATCTTCAATATTAAAATGGCTACACAAAAATTCACTAATTTTGTTAAGCCTTTTTTTTAAATGCACTCTTATATGACAGCTGTCACACACAATCTAACAAAATTGTTTCAAATGAAGTTAAAGACAACGAAGTGCTACTAGAGCCATCTTACAGAAAAAACCAAGCAAACCTTTTGGCAAACCCAGTATTTCAAGTACGAAAGAGAAGTAGGCCTTGTACCCCACCTCCCCTTCCAAACTTTGCATAAGTCATATTTTTATGCAAATTTGTTTATTCACTCCTTCACTTAACAAACACTTATTAGTAAATACCTGCTGTGTGCCAGGCACTGTTCAGAGCACTGAGGGTACAACATTGAACCAAATGAATGAAGTTCCTACTTTCATGGAATTGATATCATAGTGGGAGAGCAGCAATAAACAGATATATAATGTCATGTCAGTGCCATGAAGAAAAATAAAGCAAGATGTATTGACTGTATTTTCTTATTTTTTGTATTCTTGATGCTCTGGCATCTGGGGCCTTGCTGACCTGAGATAGACTACTCCCCAGGGCTAGCTAGTTCCTGGAAATAGTAAGCAACTCCCCTGTGAGTACACTGTTCAGATGCAAACTAACCAGTACAGAGCCCATACTCTGAACCATCTCCCCTATCTGGCTCTTAAACTCCAAGAGGCAATATTTCTCTGCCCTAATCATTGCAGAGCTGGTATCGGACACCTAGAGACCGTACTTATACTCAAGAACCTGCTGAAATTATCCCAATGAACCAGTCCTCAGCCTGCTTACCCTGCCTGGACTTACCTTTCCTGTGGAAACCAGAATAAAAACTCTTCCCCATGCTTTCCCCTTGCTCCGTCGGCCTTCTAACCCATCCTGGTGCTTCCTCACATGGCCCTGCATGGCACTGTGTGCCCCCTTCTTTTGGGAACTATAAGTAACAGACCATCATTTTAATGGCACTCTTCTCCTGATCTCTTGGCTCACCATACCTGAATAATAATAGAACCTACATTTTAAAACACAGGGTGGGGACTTCCCTGGTGGCACAGTGGTTAAGAATCCGCCTGTCAATGCAGGGGACCATGGGTTCAAGCCCTGGTCTGGGAAGATCCCACAGGCTGCAGAGCAACTAAGCCTGTGCGCCACAACTACTGAGCCTGCGCTCTAGAGCCCGCGAGCCACAACTACTGAGCCTGCATGCCACAACTAACTACTAAAGCCTGCATGCCTAGAGCCCATGCTCTGCAACAAGAGGAGCCACTGCCGTGAGAAGCCCGTGCACCGCAATGAAGAGTAGCCCCTGCTCACTGCAACTAGAGAAAGCCCGCATGCGCAACAACGAAGACCCAATGCAGCCAAAAATAAATAAATAAATTTAAAAAACAAAAACACAGGGTGAGGAGATAGTATCCGAGGAATGTGTAGATTTCAAGTGAAAAGTAGGGGTGCCCTCTTAGTAATTCGTTTAAGAAACATTCTTGTTCTCCTGAACCAAGCGTTGTGATAAGAAGAGTCAGATAAGTACAACAGACTCTGGGTGAACTTCACCATGTGGTTTGCAGTAAAAGTTTACTTAGACCTTTAGGATCTAAATGTTTTTTACCAAGTAATAAAGAATGGAAAGACCTTTGCAGTCCTCCTTGCAGCGTTGACATGGAGGTCCTCACTAAGTGTTCGTGGGAGGATTGCACACACAGCTTGAGGAGCAGCAACTGCAGCAGCGGTGGGCTGCCGAGGCCTGCGAGTATGCAGGGCAGTGCAAGGCCCTGAGCTGGCGGTTACATCAGGCCAAACTGGGAGCCTTGAATGCCCCGGCCCTTTAAGGAACAATCATCTCTGTGTAATAAACTTTTCAGTAATTCCCTAACTTTCCCCTGGGTTCTTCTGACTAAGATTTTGTTATTTTAGAAATACTCAGTCTTCTCGGTGGCAGAAACTTTAATTGTCACCATACTGTGACATAGTCAATTTAAACAGTAATCTCTTTTTCTTAAACTGGAACCATTAGTTAAAAACAAATGTGTGAATGTAGTGAAATAATTGATTTTTTAAAATATGTGTTTATGATAGCTGGTTAGCCAGCTTTAAACATGTATAGGGATGGAGGCACACTGCTTCCTATGCCATCTTGTTCCAGTGTTGGACGACTCTAGTTATTATACAGGTTTTTTTTTCTTAATTAATTTATTTATGGCTGTGTTGGGTCTTCATTGCTGCACGCAGGCTTTCTCTAGTTGTGGTGAGCAGGGACTATTTTTCATTGTGGTGCACGGGCTTCTCACTGCGATGGCTTCTCTTGTTGCGGAGCACGGGCTCTAGAGCGCAGGCTCAGTAGTTGTGGTGCACGGGCTTAGTTGCCCGCAGCATGTGGGATCCTCCCGGACCAGGGATCGAACCTGTGTCCCCTGCATTGGCAGGCGGGTTCTTAACAACTGCGCCACCAGGGAAGTCCCTAAACAGGTTTTTTTCTTTCATCGTTTACACTAGCATCTGTCTTCTAGAAACATGTACAGTACTGTTCTCTGTTCTTTCATTTGGAGCTTTGGAGGTTAAATCTACCAGTCCACAAAAATAACCCCTACCGATCCAACATAACCAACTATCTTGGGTCTTCTTGGTCCCTTCTCCAGAGTAAATACTCAGCCTCTTGGGCCAGCTACAGGACTTGCCCTCAACACAGGGCTAGTTTATTCCACATCAGTAATTGATTTTTTTCTTAACTGAATTTATTTCATTCTTGCTGAAGACCATTTAAATGGTTTCCTACCATAATTCCAGTCCTTTTAGTGTATTTTTGAAAAATGAGTCTTTTGTATTAGCTATCACTTCTAGTTTGGTGCTGTATACATTGGACAAGGATGTTTTCATCCAATTAAAATATCCCACAAGGTAGGGACAAGGCACCTCATTGGAGAATCCACCCTTTAGTTGGTTCTGCTGACTCATCAAGCAATATTTGAGTAATATTCAAGCACCATTCTCAAATCCAGACTTTTAGTAAGAGAGAAACAGAAATCCCTGTGTTAAAAAAAAATTAATCAAAATTACTAAGGAAAAAAAAGAATGATTTTAAATTTAAGTATGTGCATAAATTCAAGTATGTGCAAAATGCGGGAATTCCCTGGAGGTCCAGTGGTTAGGATTCCACACTTCCTCTGCAGGGGGCACGGGTTCGATCCCTGGTCGGGGAACTAAGATCCGACATAGCCGTGCACTGTGGCCAAAAAAAAAAAGTATATACAGCAGATTGCTGAATGATTATCAAAGTATTGTTGACTATAGGTTCCTTTTATCGGGGTCTTTGTGAGAAATTTTACTTACACCCACTCAAGTCTGGTTTCTTTTTAAAGTTGGTGTTTATTTTGGAGCCACTGTTAATGGTTAGAGCTCTGTAATAGCAGTGACCTTTTTTTGGCATCCCAGGGAATCTCAGTTGTGGGACAAGCCAGGGAACTGTATATTTGGAAGCAGAGAGAACCCGCTCATGCTTTTCTTATGGTCTACAATGTAATGTACTCTTACTGTTACCACCACTGAGTTATCTGGGGTACTTTTGCTTCAGCCTCCTTAGGGCAGTCTTTTTTAACCCTTGTTGTGCAGTAGAATCATCTGTGTAGTTAAAAAAAACCCCGTAATTTCTATTCTCTTTCTAAAGGTAACCTGTTTTAAAGATGACCCCCTCCTCCAGTGTTTTAAGTCTTATAGACTGCTGCCACTACAGCTGCCAGATATCTCCCCCCTCTCTCAACCTCTTCCTGACCCAATTTCTGGACTTCTTTCCTTCTCCTTACCCATCTGGTGAAGCACAAATCATTGTTGGGATCTTTTTCATTGATGAGCGCTGTTGATCTTTTCCTTTCTTAATACCTTCCTCTTTCCATATTGACTTGTAGGAGACTAAACAGCTCAGGCCATTAACAAAAGTAGTTGTTAGAATCCTTTTTTGTAAATTTTTAAAAATTGAAGTATAGTTGTTGTACAATATTATATAAGTTACAGGTGTACAATATAGTGGTGATTCACAATTTTTAAAGGTTATACTCCATTTATAGTTATTATAAAATATTGGTTATATTCCCTGTGTTGTACAGTATATCCTTGCAGCTTATTACCTAATAGTTTGTATCTCTTACTCCCCTACCCTATATTGCCCCTCCCCACTTCCCTCTCCCCACTGGTAACCGCTGGTTTCTTCTCTGTATCTGGGAGTCTGCTTCTTTCATATATGTTGGATACTAATTCCTTATCATTCATATCATTTGAAAATATTTTCTCCCATTCAGTAGGTTGCCTTTTCATTTTGTCAGTGGTTGCCTTTGCTGTGCAAAAGCTTTTAAGTTTAATTAGGTCCCATTTGTTTATTTTTGCTTTCATTTCCTTTACTTTAGGAGATGGATCCAAAAAAATATTGCTGCAATTTATGTCAAAGAGTGTTCTGCCTATATTTTTCTCCAGGAGTTTTATAGTATCCAGTCTTACATTTAGGTCTTTAATCCATTTTGAGTTTATTTTTGTATATAGTGTTAGAGAATGTTCTAATTTCATTCTTTTACATGTAGCTGTCCAGTTTTCGCAACACCACTTACTGAAGGGACTGTCTTTGCTTCATTGTATATTCTTGCCCCCGCTTATCATACGTTAATTGATCATAAGTGTGGGGGTTTGTTTCTGGGCTCTGTATCTTGTTCCATTTATCTATGTGTCTCTTTTTGTGCCAGTACCATACTGTGTTGACTACTGTAGCTTTGTAGTTTAGTCTGAAGTCAGGGAGTATGATTGCTCCATCTCTGTTCTTCTTTCTCAAGATTGTTTTGGTTATATGGGGTCTTTTGTGTTTCCATACAAATTTTAAAATTATTTGTTCTAGTTCTGTGAAAAATGCCATTGGTATTTTAATAGAGATTGCATTGAATCTGTAGATTGCCTTGGTTAGTATGGACATTTTAACAATATTGATTCTTTAGCGCACTCCATCTGAAAGCAGCAGAATACACATTTTCATCAAGTATACATGGAACATTCTCCAGGATAGATCACATGCTAGGCCACAGAACAAGCCTTGGCAAACTTAAGAAACTGTAAGTCATATCAATTGTCTTTTCTGACCACAACACTGTGAGAGGAGAAATCAACCACAAGAAAAAAAGCTGTGAAAAACACAAACACGTGGAGGCTAAACAATATGGATCACTAGACCAGTGGATCACTGAAGGAATCAAAGAGGATATTAAAAAATACCTAGAGTCCTGACTATTAATTTCAATCCAGCATCTGCATTCAGATCAGTGTAATGAATTAGGTAAACTTTTACAAACAGGATATGGTAAATGAAATCTAAGTCAAACCCTCTTCATTTTACATGTTTAAAATATTGAGAATAAAAATATATGTATATTGTTACATTTCAAAAATAGTAATAGGAGTGTAAGAAAATATAGCTTCAGTGTTGCTGCTGCTTTATGGGGAAATTTTTAATTTATTGCCAGACATTTTCACTTTGGCAGCAAATTTAGAGTACAGATTGTGAATTGAGAATATTAGAATTTATTTTTAATTGTACCAATTGTTCATTGTGCTATTTTAGAAAAGCCACTGAAGAACCAACTATTTTATTTTATTTTATTTTATTTTGCTGTATCGGTTCTCAGTTGCGGCACACAGATCTTCCTCAACAGCATGCAGGATCTTTCGTTGTGGCGTGCAGGCTCTTTGTTGCAGCGCGTGGGCCTCTCACTAGTTGTGGTGTGCGGGCTCCAGAGCGCACCAGCTCAGTAGTTGTGGCGCTTGGGCTTAGTTGTCCCGTGGCATGTGGGATCTTAGTTCCCCGACCAAGGATCAAACCCACATCCCCTGCATTGGGAGATGGATTCTTAACCCCTGGACCACCAGGGAAGTCCCAAGAACCAGGTATTTTAAATGGGTTAAACTTAGAGCCTAGCATGGACCCATTTGTGGAAAATTGAAAGTTGGGCAAAAACTAGACCTTTGGGAAAGAATCCTAGCGACAACAACCAGAATCACAGCCGTATGTTACTTATTGTGTGCCACGCACTGTTCCAAGATCTCAACAACATGTCAGGTTCCTTTATCCCTGGGGGTAGCAGAGGCCCAGAGAGATCAAGCCACCTAGATTCAGTCAGTCAATGGTAGATCCCCAGGTGGGGACAGATAGTGGGCTCCAGAGTTCAAATTCTTAATGACTGTGCACTAACTGACACACTGACTGAACTAACATTAGAACTTAAAGCCCTAACTTCACATAGCCTTTTCCCAACATGTCCCCTTGGAAGGAATCAGGCCCAGCACCTTCCATATGGGAAGCATACAAAGGAGCTTACTGAAGCTCCTTCACCTTGCATGTGGTAGATACCCAATAATATCTGTTCATTATTTTATAAGTACCAAATTTATTTTAATACTAAATTAATATTTTTCTCATATTGCCCTAATTCCAGGAATCTTGACCACCAGAACCTTAGGTTTTGAGGTGGTAGGAAAATTTCTTTGTCTTTGAAATACTTGATCATAAAAATGCACATTGGGTTTCCCTGGTGGCGCAGTGGTTAAGAATCCGCCTGCCAATGCAGGGGACATGGGTTCAAGCCCTGGTCCGGGAAGATCCCACATGCCATGGAGCAACTAAGCCCATGCGCCACAACTACTGAGCCTGTGCTTGCTGTAGAGCCCATGAGCCACAACTACTGAGCCCACGTGCCACAGCTACTAAAGCCCATGCACCTAGAGCCCGTGCTCCGTGACAAGAGAAGCCACTGCAACGAGAAGCCCACACACCACAACGAAGAGTAGCTCCCGCTCACTGCAACTAGAGAAAGCCTGCGCTCAGCAGTGAAGACCCAATGCAGCCAAAAATGAATGAATGAATGAAATGCTTTACATACAGAAGATGTTACATATTTGCCATATACATATGTTTAGGGTATTTGATTCAAGAAATGGATCAGCAACAATACTTTAAATCAGTCACGTTGTAACCTTCCCCAACGTGACCTCCTTCTTTGTTTCCCACCTTACAAGGTAACCACTAACAAAAATTTTGTGTTACTATTTTCTTTCTTTTTAAAATTAATTTATTTTTGTATATTAATTTATTTCTTTATCTTGCCGGCATTGAGTCTTCATTGCTGCATGTGGGCTTTTTCTGGTTGCAGCAAGCGAGGGCTACTCTTCGTTGCAGTGCGCAGGATTCTCATTGCAGTGGCTTCTCTTGCTACGGAGCACGGGCTTTAGTCATGTGGGCTTCGGTAGTTGCAGCACGTGGGCTCAGTAGTTGTGGCTCGCACACTCTAGAGCGTAGGCTCAATAGTTGTGGCGCACGGGCTTAGTTGATCCACGACATATGGGATCTTCCCTGACCAGGAGTCAAACCCGTGTCCCTTGCATTGGTAGGCGGATTCTTAACCACTGTGCCACCAGGGAAGTCCCTGTGTTACTATTTTCTATTGATTGTTTTTATAATTTTACCACATATTGGTCCCTCATCAATATAGTGTGAAGATTTTAAATATTATATAAATGGAATCATGTTATTTGTGTCCTTCTCCTGTTTGCTTTATTTTGCCCAAATTGTGTTCCATGTTGATGTATTTAGATGTAATTTACTTTCACTGCTATGCTTATTTTCATGGTTATATAGTATCCTATTACATGAATATTTCATGATTTATTTTATCCATTTTCTGTCTGATTCAGAGACATTTGGATTGCTTATAGCTATTTGTATCACAGACACTGCTATGGATTGTTCGTGTGTGTCCTGGTGAAGTTGTTTATGTTTCTTAAGGATATGTGTCCAGTAGTGGACTTATTGGTTCACAGGGTTTGTACATCCTCATTCATCCAAAGCAGTTGTGTTAATTTATATTCCCACCGGTAGCATATAAGACAGTTCAAGTAATGTTACATCCTCGTCAAAATTTGATTTTGTCTGATTTTTCAGTTCTTGACTATCTGATGGATATAAAACTATGTCATTGTGGTTTTCATTTATATTCCCATGATTGCTGATGAGTATTACATCATTCATATTTTTATTGGCTTTTGTTTCTTCTGTGAATTGCCTGTTCAAGCCTTTTCAGTTTCTAGTGGATTTTTTCTTAATCATTTTAGAGATTATGTATTCTGGATACTGACATGTGGCAGATATCTTCTTCTGTTTGATGGTATATCTTTTCATTCTCTGGATGTTGTCTTTTGATGAACAGCAGAATTTCTTAATTTTAACACACCTGAATTGTCATTCTTTTCTTATATGGTTTGTACATTTTCTGTGTTCTTTTTTTTTTTTTTTTTTTTTTGCAGTACGCGGGCCTCTCACTGTTGTGGCCTCTCCTGTTGCGGAGCACAGGCTCCAGACGCGCAGTCTCAGCGGCCGTGGCTCACGGGCCCAGCTGCTCCGCGGCATGTGGGATCTACCCGGACCGGGGCACGAACCCATGTCCCCTGCATCGGCAGGCAGACTCTCAACCACTGCGCCACCAGGGAAGCCCCTTTTCTGTGTTCTTTAAGAAATTCTTCCCTGCCTGGGGCCATAAAGATATTTTTCTCTGTTGTCTCAAAGGTTTATAATCTTTAATCCACCTTGAAGTTGTGCATATTGTGAAGTAGCAATCCAATTATGTTTTTTCATACGTGTTACAACTTATTGCCTTGTCTCTCCTTTTCCCCACTCTTCTGCAATACAGAGTTTCCGTACCTCTCTACACACACATACTGTGTTCTTCCAAAGTGGTTATTCTGGTTCACTTCACAATTGCTATTTTAAAGGCAGGTTTTTAAATTTATTTTCATTTAAAATTTTTATTTTCAGTAGTAGAATGGCAGGGCTTCCCTTGTGGCGCATTGGTTAAGAATCTGCCTGCCAACACAGGGGACACCAGTTCGAGCCCTGGTCCGGGAAGATCCCACATGCCGCGGAGCAGCTAAGCCTGTGAGCCACAACTACTGAACCTGCACTCTAGAGCCCACGAGCCACAACTACTGAAGCCTGTGCGCCTAGAGCCCGTGCTCTGCAACTGGAGAAGCCACCGCAATGAAAAACCTGCACACTGCAATGAAGAGTAGACCCTGCTCGCCGCAACTAGAGAAAGCCTGCGCGTGGCAACAAAAACCCAACGCGGCCATAAATAAATAAATTTATTTTAAAAATAGTGGAAAAAAAATAAAAAAATAAAAAATAAAAATAGTGGAATGGCAAATGATAAACAGAATCCCAAAATATATGACAGGAAAAATCTGAGCTAAATTTATAGAAGCACAAGAGTGACAAAATAGATTTATCTTCTCTCAGGCTATGTATGACACATTAAGTAGAGGAAAAAAAGATACAGATCTTAATATAGAGCCCCTCCACTAGCCCATATTACAAATTGCGCATTTTTAATTTAATTAATTTATTTTTTATTTTATTTTTGGCCCCACCATGTGGCATGCTGGATCTTAGTTCCCTGACCAGGGACCAAACCCGTGCCCCCTGCAGTGGAAGCACGGAGTCTTAACCACTGGACTGCCAGGGAAATCCCACACATTTGTGCATTTTTTTTTAAAAGCATCCCTTTCTTAGGATACATTACAGCTCTGTGCCAGTCAAATCTATGATGATTGTAGTGTAAGTGATTTCCTCACTGTTGGGCAATGCATAACTTACACAGCTATAAACAGTTAATATGATTAATAAGCCTGACTAAGAGATCTTTCCAGATCTTTCTGAACAAGCAATAAAAATAGAAACCAATAAAAATAGAAACAAACAAAAAGTACAAGCATGTGGGACTTGAAAACACTCTTTGAATTCATGGGGTCAAAGAGAAAATGCAAACCAAAATTGCAGTGTATCTAGAAGGTAACACTGTGTATCCGAACCTATAGAATACTGCTTTTGGTGTTCAAGTAAATTTGAAACCTTAAACACATTATTAAACAAAAAATGACAATACATTAAATATTCAACTAATAAGTTAGAGAAGGGAACAAAATAAATCTCAGGAACGAAGAATAATGTAAGGAACTTATAAAGGGCAGAAATTAGTGAATTGGAAAAACAATCAAAATGATCTAGAGCTTTTTTTTTTTTGAGAGGGGGATGAGAAGGGAGGCAGTAAAATAGATAAACCACTAGTTACTTAATCCAGGGGATAGGGAGAGACAACACAAAGTATGAGTATGAAATGAGGGGCAGGGAAAAGACCAGATAGAGAAGAATTAAAATTATCATGAGAGAACCTTTTGTGCAAATAAACTAGAACACCTAAAAAATGGATAATTCTCTAGGAAAACGTAACTTATCAAAATTAACTCTACAAAAGAATCTAAATGCATCAGTAACTACAGAAGAAATTGAATAGTGGTAAAAAGGCCAGCTGCCACCTCAGATTGCCATATGCAGAATTTCATGATTGGCTTCTTTGAAACCTTCAGTGAATAGATCTTGAAGGGAAGCTTCCAAATTCTTCTCTGGAATTCACATACATGGCTATCAAAATGTATTAGAAACAGGGAAGAAAACTATAGTTCAATCTCACTTACAACATCCATTCAAAAATTCAGAATTAAAGTATTAGCATATAGGACTTCCAGTTAAACATTAGTACATTTATCTTTGCTCCTTCCTCCCACTCGCTAAATAGTAGTAAAGGAATTAAAAAGGAGTGTCAAAAATAGAGAAGACTGGCAGACAAAGAATTAAACCTAGTTTGCCAGATGGAAAGCAGATGGATGAATAGTTGTGTGTGTGTGTGTGTACACTATTATATATATTTTTTCATGTAGTAGACTTAGCAAATCATAGTGAACTGAAACCAATCCGTAAGGGGAGCACTTAGGGGTGGGAATAGGTAGGCTGGTGCCAGCAAAAATCATGCTGAGTCATGCCACAGAATTCAGAAAGTTTAAGGCTGAGTTCTGTTAGCTCCTTTTGTGGGTGGAGGTACATGTAGAACTGGAAACAGGATTGGCTTAAAATGTGTAACTGGGCCTCATATCACCTCCAGGCAACCCGCCCTTCTCTGCCCCAGTAGAAATTGGGCAGTTTATTTTCTGAAGAGGCGGAATTGAAGAGCATCTAGACTTGGGGACCCCATACTAAAAACGGGCCCACTGAGTGGTGAGATACTCTGTCTTCCCTCTCCTTGCTTGCCTCCCAGAACTCTCTAGCCCTTCATGTGTTGCCTGAAAAGGAAATTGGAGGATTCTTCTCCAGGAAAATTGAGTTAAATGAAAATATAGTTAGAGACATTATTGTCTTTCAGTGAATCTACTTAATCTTTGCCCGGTCATCCTATGGTCCAGCTTTTATATATATAACATTTAGTCCAGTATTTTGGTGCCTCTCTTAAATATGGGAGGACAGCCAAGAATCTCCAGATATTTGAGGATAACCTGAAACTAAAACAAACAAGAATAAGAAAGAGAAAGGAACACTGGAAGAGGAAACTCAGCTACTTTAAAAAACAACAACACTTTAATTATGTTTTCAAAGATTTTAAAAAGAGGGAGACAGAATGCAATAATGACCATTATATTCATGAAAGAAGAACATGGTGCATTGAGAAAGGACTGTTGGGGAGAGGGTAATTTATAGTATTGGAAAGAAATTCAATAAAGGGGTTGGAAAATAAAGTCAAGGAAAGCTCTCAGAAAGTATTACAGAAGTTCATAGAGGTGAAAATTAAGAAAGATACCATGTGAACTTGAGGTACCTATCTAGGAGGTCTAGTTTCTGGTAAAGAGGTGTTGTAAAAAGAACTGGGGATAGGAGGGGAGATTATCAAAGACTAACAGAAGGTGATTCCCAGAACTGTAGGACCTGAATTTCCAGATTGAAAGGCTCAGTGCCCAATGCAGTAAATGACAAAAGACCCACAATATATCTGGACTGAATGCTAATGTACCACAGAGACTGAATCTGTGGGATATTAAAATTTAAATACATCAAAATTAAAGAGAAGGAAGAGGAAAAAATAGGTCACAAAGAATTGTAGCAGAATGTCATCATACCATTCCACACCACTGTAAGCTGGAAGGAAATGGATCGAGGCCTTTAAAATTCTGAGAGAACTGGATATTCATGTGTAAAAGAATGAAACTGGACCCCTGTCTTATACCATGCACAAAAACTAACTCATGGATTAAGGATTTAAATGGAAGATATGAAACCATAAAGCTCGTGGAAGAAAACAGTGGGAAAGAGCTCCTTGACATTGTTCTTAGCAATGACTTTTTTTTTTAATATGACACCAAAATCACAAGCCAAAAAAGTGGGACTACAAAAAACTTCACAGCAAACAAAAAACAAACAACAGTCAACAAAATGAAAAGGCAGCCTACGAAGTGGGAGAAAAGGAACCCCTACAACCAGTAGCAAATAAAACCCCAAATAATCCAAGTTAAAAAGCAACAAAGGATCTGAATAGACATTTTTCCAACGAAGACATTCAGATAGCCGACAAGTGCATGAAAAGGTGTTCAACATCACTAGCCATCAAGGGAGTGCAAATCAACCTGTTAGAATGGTTGTTATCAAAAAGACAAGAGATGAATGCTGACAGAGGTGTAGAGAAATGGGAAACCTTGTGTACTGTTGGTAGGAATGTAGATTGGTACAACTACTTTGGAAAACAGTATGGAAGTTTCTCAAAAAACTAAAATTAGAGCTACCATATGATTCAGCAGTTTCACTTCTGGGTGTATATCCACAGGAAATGCAGTTACTATCTCAGAGAGATATCTGAGATCCCATGTTCGTTGCATTGTATACTCTAATAGCCAAGCTAGGGAAACAACCTAGCGTTCATTGACAGATGAATGGGTAAAGAAAGTGTGAGGAGTATTATTATTATATATTCTAACCTATAATAATAGGAATATTATTCAGCTGTAAAAATGGAAATCCTGCTCTTTGTGACAACATGGATGGACCTTGAGGGCATTATGCTAAGTTAAATCAGATAAATACTCTGTGATATCAGTTATATGTGGAATCTTTAAAAAAAATTGAACTTATAAAAACAGAGAGTAGATGGTGGTTGCCAGGGGATGGGGGTGTTGAGGGAAATGGGGAGCTGTTGGTCAAAGGGTACAAACTTCCAGTTACAAGATGGAAAGTTCCAGGGATCTGTTGTACAGCGTGGTGACTATAGTTAGCAAGTACTTGAAAGTTGCTGTGAGAGTGGACCTTAAATGTTCTCACCACAACGAAAACAACAACAAAATGGTAATTATGTGAGGTGAGGGATGTGTTAGCTAACTTTACTGTGGTAAAGATTTCACAATATATATGTGTATCAGATCATCACATTGCACAACCTTAGACTTACACAGTGTTCTGTGTCAATTATATCTCATTAAAACGGGGGGGCGCATTTCTGAGAGAAAACAATTATGACCTAGAATTCTTTTTTTGTTTGTTTGTTTGTTTAATTTTGGCTGCTTTGGGATCTTCGTTGCTGTGTGCAGGCTTTCTCTGCTTGCGGTGAGCGGAGGCTACTCTTCGTTGCGGTGCGCTGGCTTCTCATTGCGGTGGTTTCTCTTGTTGCAGAGCACAGGCTCTAGGCGCATGGGCTTCAGTAGTTGTGGCATGTGGGCTCAGTAGTTGTGGCTTGCAAGCTCTAGAGTAAAGGCTCAGTAGTGGCGCACAGGCTTGGTTGCTCCGTGGCGTGTGGGATCTTCCCGGACCAGGGCTCGAACCCATGTCCGCTGCGTTGGCAGGTGGATTCTTAACCACTGTGCCACCAGGGAAGTCCTGACCTAGAATTCTTTACCCAGCCAAAATGTCAATCAAATGTGAAGATAGAATCAGAACATTCTTGCAAGGTTTTAATCATACACTTATCCTTCCTCAGGAGCTATTGGTGGGATATTTCACCACAATGGGGGACAGTACTAAAAAAGAGAAGAGCATAGGGTCTAGAACAGGAAATCCAACATAGCAGGCCTTGAGAGCAGGACAGAGGCTTCCAGAATATGGATATTTCCAGGGGGGGGAAAGAAAGAAAACGTGACTATTTGCAAGTATTTGAGAGGAGATATACACTTCTGTTACAAAGTTTAAGGATGAATTAGTAAAGTGAGAGATACATAGAAAACCTAAGTGAACAAAATAACCGAGACAGTCATTAGCTCAAAGGAAATCAGAAACATTTTTGATAAATAAAAAATGGAAATGCATTCCTAGTGTGGCTATAAAGAATATTTATATAATGTAAACTGAATACTTTAGCCAAATATTATGGTAACTGATCAGGAGGAAGGTGGGAAGGGATGTGGGGTGGGGGACAGGGTGTAAGAGAGCTAAATCTTCACTGCCAATACTAAGAAAATAGCTAATATCAGGGGGAGGGGCTAAGAAATCATAGAATAACAGCACAAGCATGCTATTCAGAAGTAAGGTAGCAGGGACTTCCCTGGCGGTCCAGTGGTTAAGACTTTGCCTTGCAATGCAGGGGGGGTGTGTGTTCGATCCCTGGTCGGGGAGCTAAGATCCCACATGCCTTGTGGTCAATAAACCAAAACATGAAACAGAAGCAATATTGTAACAAATTCAATAAAGACTTTAAAATGGTCCATGTCAAAAAAATATATATATATAAAAAAAAGAGAAAGTAAGGCAGCAAATACCTGAGTTGAAAGTGCTTGACATTATGAACAAGGGTTGAGGGTGGAGAGATATATTACATTACACAGTTCAACTTTTAAAACTATATGTACTGCTTTTAGCAATAAAAATTAAACATAATATTTATTTAGCCAAAACTGTAATAGAACCTCATGAAGAGGATGGAGAGGGGAAGCATAAGTCTGTGTTTGGAAGGGTTTACAAAAGTTAAATCCAAAGTGGGAGTCACAAGACAGTGTCTAAAATGGAAAATCAAGGAAGCAATATAATCTGGCATTTTAGAAATATGCAGTAAACAATAGATGAAATAGCTTAAAAAGTTGGAAGGATTGCTTGTGAAAGTCAGCAAAGGAAAGAGGATGAATTTGAGTAAGGACCCAACATTTTCTGCTATGGCAGACAAAAGTCTTATTTCCATACTATATAAAAGGTCTTGCAGATCGAGGAGAAACAGGAGTATATAACCTAATAGAAAATAGTCAAAAGATACACTCAGGCAATTAGTAGGACAGATGGTCAATATTCAAGTAAAAAATGTTTAACATCCGAAAAGATAACATTTTTTCACCAGATTTGCAAAAAACTGATAATACATATTGTTGGCAAGAGTGTAGAGAATCAGGGACTCTGTTATTGCTGACATAGTTTAAATTAATATATATTTAGAGAGGAATGTAGCACTAACAAAATTTTAAAAGCATGTATGCCCTTTGGCCCCCCAATCTACTCTGCCAATATATTTGCATAAGTGTATGAGGATGTATATATACAAGGATGCTCATTGTAATGTTACAACAGCAAAAAGTTAGGGATAACCTACATGATACCAGTAAAATTCTGGTTAATTACACTGTAGTACACCCACACATATATATCTCCCCCCATCTATAGACAGCTCTTCCTGGGTAGGAGATAGGTCACTGCCTTTGCCTAGTGTTAAACAAATGGTCTTTAATAGTGCTCTTATCTTCTCTGTTATTTGTTAACTTTCCTATTCTGTTGTTTATTTTAATGTTAGGGTGGTTCTGAGAGTAACTAAACTCTCTTTAAGCTCCTTAAGTTTTGCCTTACTGTGCTGGCTGTCATATTTGCTGGACTTTAAAGATATTCCCTGGAAGACTTGTCTGCCTTTCACCCATCAGCAGCCTTGGCCCAGACTATGAAAAGGAATAGTAAACTCTCTTCTTGTTAACAGTCCTCAGAATACAGCAGTTTTCTTTTTCGGGAATTCCCCTTTTGTCAAAAAACACTTTTCTTTGTTCATTCTCCATCTTCTTCTTAAAATTCAAATTACTTGGAGGAGAGGAGATAGATACTACAGTTGTGATTCAGAGTTCAAAGGACAGATAAAAGTATAGAAGGCAAAGTCTTTACCCCTTGACGTCCATCCATCCAGGTCCCTGCCCTGGGACCACCAGTGGCATCAGTTTCTATTTGTCCTTCTAGAGGTATTCTGTTTATAGAGAAGCAAAGACATTTTTTTTCTTTCTTTTTCACATCAGAGCATTTTGACAGTTCCTTCTCCACAAACTCTGGGCTTTTGCCAGGCTCTCTCCCTCAGTTTTGTCTGAGAGGGTCTTTGATTTGTTCTTTTGTTCAGCAGAGGTGCTGTGATCAGTGTGGTAAGTGAGACAAAGGGCCATAATGAGGAAACAGCAGGTACATCATCCTTCTCTCTTTCCTTCATGAAGTGCCCCAGACACGTTCCAGGGTCTGGGAAGCTGGTTACAAACAGAGGTTTGTCTGTGGTAGGCATTAGAGTCTAGTGTCTGGATTTCATTCTGTCACTCTGGCTGCCTCTTCCGAGTCTCCACTGTGGGCCTCAGCTCTCTTCTCTGAAATGCTTGCTTGTTGATGATTCTGTTTTTTTCATTTTACAGTTAGGCGGTGTCATTTCCTTCCAAGGATACTATCCCTATGCTAATAATTCTACAGAATTTATCTCTAGCCCAGATTTCTTTCCTGAGCTTCAGACCCAAACACCAAGTACCATGCTATGCTTTCAGTATCCTCACTTAACTGCCCCTCACGTGGCATGTCCAAAGCCAGGCTCACCCTCCTCGCTGCAGCTTGAGTCTTCTGTCTCAGAGTGGCACCCAGATTCACGAACTTGGGTGTCAGCTTCAACTCTGCCTCCCTCTCCCTTACCCCCTGAATGCTTCTTACCTGTATCTCCTTCTCTTCATCCAAGGCAGCTAATAATTACTCACAATCTTGATTTACAGTTCACCTCTCTCCTAGTAAAGACGAGGTTGGCGATTATATTCCTGTCCATTATTTCTAATACATGAGTTGTCATCCAGCATGTCACTCAGCTGCCATGAAAAGCACAGGCTCTCAACCTTTGGCCTGTTCGTTCTGTCTCATACCTATATATCTGGAGAAGCAAGTCTGAACACTTTGGTCATGATGATTTAGATCACAGTTTGATGACTATGATAACATCTCACCCTACCCTATGCTGTCTCTTATATGCTCATTTTATTTTTATATCAATTGGTAAAATTGTTTTTTCCCAAGGATAATTCCTGTACATCCTCAGTACAGGCTTTGGGGACATTTCTTTACTCTGTAGTACTGTGGGCTTAGTGTGTTTAGTGTTCTCGTCACCAGGGTCCACGTCTTTGCCTTTAGAGATGTTTGTTCTCCTGTCTACCAGTTCCTAAAGGACATAAAAATGGGAAGATGTGTAGAGGGTGGAGATTAGTCGATGAGGAGAGAACTCTTTCACTTTACACATTTCTGTGTTATTTTATTTTTTACAACTAGCATCTGCATAAGGTTGAAAGGGAATGTAGAGAAATAAGATAGTAGAAATAGGTGAACGTCTTATTTAAATGTCCTTTTATAGTAGCAAAACTTAAAAATATGTTGTACAATCCTAGTAGGGACTTTGCTTAAAGTTCATGTTTTCTTTTCAATACATTATTTATATCCAAATTTATCTTCAGCCATCAGGTTCACAGTTGATACAAATAAATGAAATCTCTGGCATTTTAACCGTATATGCAAATTGTCAACTTTTAAAACAATTCTGTGCCAGTACCCACCTGTTGCTCTGGGTTCTCTGTATTCCCAGCTTGTAATCTGTCGGTTGTTTTACTTGTACATTTCAAAGGTGGCTGCTTGGACTCGTGAGATGAGTGTGGATTCTGGAGTCAGACACCTCAGACTCTGGACTCCGGCACGTGTTAGCTGAGAGAACCTGATCGAGTTTCTTAACTTTCTTAGTCCTCCTCTCCTGTACATTGGAGATGACCGTAGTCACCTGACAGAGTTGTGAAAATTAAGTCAGAGAGGATCATAGACGTGAAGCATCTAGTGCTGAGCTTCAGACAGAGGTGACACTTGATCACTATTAGCTTCCTCTCCCCACCACCTTTGATTAACTTGGTATAGAGTTTATGAACTCATTTCTACCTGATGTATAATTCTGATAGAGGCAGATATGTAAAGTTATTTTGGTAATACCCTGACACTACCCTGCTAGGGAACCTTTGGCTATTCTTTCTACAGCGTAAGCTTGTACTATTCATCCTTCTATCTGGTGCCACTCACCTTTCCTCTGTTTTCACAGCGCAGCCCTTGGTGTGACCTCTGCTGTATGTAGCTCAGGGGGTTTCAAACTTCAGTGTGTTACCGGTAGTGTACTACTGCTCTCTAAAGATTACTCCAGAACTTAGCAACTTAGAACCGTGTGTCATCTCACGGTTTCTGTGAGTCATGTGTTTGGGAGTGACTTCATTGGATGGTTCTGGCTCAGGTGCTCTCAAGAGATTTTGGGTGAGAGCCACAGATGCAGCATCCAAAGATTTGATTGGGGCTGGTGTATCCACTTCGAAAAGGCCCTCTCCCCTGGCTCTTGTCTAGGGCCTGCAGTTCCTCACCAGCTGTGGGTATGAGTCCTCATTTCCTTGCCATCTGGGCCTGTCCATTGAGGTGCTCAGTGTGCTCACAACATGCAAGGAAGTGATCTGTGATGGGTTGGTCTCTTTAAATAGTCTTACTTGGTTGCACCTCCCTGTCTTTGCTCACATATATGGAGCACACATAGCCCATTTTCAACTGCATAAATCCGGTTACCTCCATGGTGCCCACTACCCCAGACATAAGTGAACTCTCCCTCCCTTGAATCCCTATAGTATTACATTTTTTTTTCCTGCTCTTTGGTTCTAATCACTTTAGCTCTGATGTTTTAGTGCTGCACTGCTAGTAGGGATTTAAAAAAACAATCGCTTTCATTTGACCTCTCTCGCCAGCAGAACTACGACAACCCTGTAATAGGCATTCTGCTGCTCAGGATTTCAAAGCAGTGTGGTCATTAGAATGCTAAGGAGCCTGGCTCAGACCACACTTCTTGGTAGTTAGTACTTTCCTGCAGGCATTTGTCAAACAAATGAGTTCCTGTTGTGGGCCAGGCTTGGTTTCAAGGATGCAGTAGTGAAGGGAAACAGACGTGCTCACTGTGGATGAGGACAAACACAACAGTGAACTGGTAAACAGAAGTGTATTATCACAACTTGAAAGACAGTCTAGGAAGGAAGTAAAAATTGCTATGATGTAAAACAAAGGAGACCTACTTAGATGAGGTTTTTAGAGAATCTGCCTGAGTCTTGAAGGATGAAAAGGAAAAAAGACTCTAAGGAAGGAAAGAGCTTAGTATGTTCTAATATCTGAGAGAAATCACGGTGGCTGGAGCTGAGGTTGGAGGGTAGGCAGAGGCTGCCATGGCCGTGGTCAGGGTTTCATTCTAAATGCAGTGTCCTAAGCTGTGTTAGTATGATATCCAACTTGGAGCTCTTCTAATTTAGCATTTGTAGAAATAACTGGGAGGTTCAAATTATAGCTACAAGTCCAACTATGATGGATTGGAAAAACGAGATTCCTGTGTTAGCTTGACAGAGGGAAATTAAGAAAGAACTCAAGCCTGAATGGTTGTCAGGGAGGCTGTCTTCTCATCTCAGAACAGAAAATGTGGGAATGACCACAACAGCAATAGGAAGTATTTATGTTGGAGATAAAAGTGCTCCTGCCTTTAGGGATGATCCAGTATTCTAGACAGGAATGCTCTTCATCTTGATCACATGTTTTTAAGCTCTGAGCTGTCTATAGGTCAGATACCATGCCTTTCAGCTGTTAGCTGCTGATTCAGTTCTAGATCAGACCTGGTGGACAAGGACAAACGCAGGGAGAGCCCCAACTTCCTTTTTCCATAGCCAGCGGCTGCTCGTTTCCCAAACCACGTTCCAGCCTTGCCTCCTGTAGGCTGTATAGTATACTGGGTGCTGGGAGACTAGTTCTGGCCATATTCCCCATGGAAAGATAGTAGGACCTTGGAAGATCTTTTCCTCTCTTTTTCTGGTTTCCATTTGTTTGCAGGAGGGTTGTATAAGATGACCTGTAAAATTCTGTTATTTTCTGAAATCTCATATTAGCCCAGGCCCTAATGCTGTGACCTGCCTCTGAACTCACAGCAGGTGTTTGTGCAACAATTTACTATTTCCCCTTATTCTGTGTGATGGGTAGTCAGCTTGAAGTGGTTTTATTCAAAATCTTATAGAATTACTTGGAATTATCATGATGCAGTTCATTGTGACTATACAAGTTTTGATTTGCAGAATTAGAACCCCTAGGTAGTTACTGAATCACACTAAGTCTAATCACAAACTATTCCTGTTTAAATCTGATTTCTGTGTTCAAGGTAGCAAAATATAATTCAGAGTATAATTCACAATAGCAAAGTATCATCCTCTTCTGGGACCTCTGCTTTTTTCGTAAGATAAAATTAAAGTATTTAGTATTAGGTAACAAAACTACTTCATAATTACCCTGGATTTCCATTTCTTAGATGTGGACTACTAAACATTATCCGTGAATCAATTATCTAAGAGAAAATTTATATTGCAACCATGGAATATAAATATATCTTCATTAAATATATATAATGTTTAATAACCTGTATTGGGGGAATTGTGTGTGTGTTTGTTTTTTAGCTCTTCAGAGAAGTAAGAATAATGAAGATTTTAAATCATCCAAACATAGGTACTTTCTGCTTTCTTAAATACTTTTGGGTCTAAATGCATTCTTGAAAGTATGTCATAAAGCTAAACATAATTCCAGGAGTGACAGGAGATTTCTTCCCTTCTCCCAGCCCAGGTACACTTTTAGAATATATATGTATATATATATTGATCATTTTTGTTAACTTTTTGAAATTACTAAGATAGGTTAAAAGATTAACGTAAAGCTTTAATTCAGTAGAAACACATGTAATCAGATTATAATTTTCTAATTTTTAATATATTAGAAAATGTCATAATTGTACTTAATTTATAGATAGAGAAGAGGGAATTATAGTAAGTTAGAGTTACGATTTTCAAAGGTGTAAAACTTTGTGCTCTAGCTGTGTTCCTAAGAAAATACTGGTATATTGAATCATATTTTTAAAGCAATAGGGAACTAGCTAGCCAACTCTGGATTTCAAATTCCAACTTCCCGCCAAAAAAATACTGCCAAGAACTAGCTAACTTAAACCTTTTTGTTTTGTTTTTTAATTACTTACGTTGTACCCTGATTAGAGTTCTCTATACTTACTACTAAATGACATCTTTGAAAATGTAAATTTCTAAAAAATTTAAATTCCCATTGGATTAAAATAGTTTACGCAAAAGAGCCAGTATTTGCATTGGAATTTTATTTTATTTTATTTATTTATTTTTTTTTTTTTTGGCCGGGCCACGTGGTTTGTAGGATCTTAGTTCCCTGACCAGGGATCGAACCCCAGCCCCCTGCAGTGGAAGCTAGGAGTCCTAACCACTGGACTGCCAGGGAATTCCCCTTGCATTGGAATTTTAGAAAGCTGTTATTTATATGTTGATGGTTTACCAGCATATATGCCTTAAATTTCTTTAAATAATTTTTCTTAACAGCCTGAACATATATCATCTTAAAAATGATCTGATACTTTTATTCACCAGTTCAACAAACACATCCAGTACTGTGTAAGGTACTTTATTTGATCTAATACTCTGTGTTAAAGCATCAGAAAATAACCCACAATATAAGAGATTAGCATTCTCCCTCCCTGCTCCCTTTTTTGCTAAATTTAATTGTAAAGTATGTATTACCAAAGTAGATACAGGAGATAGTGATTTGATAGCTTGAGAGAGTAACTTCAGTTTCATTTAAAATTTTTATATTTCTGATTGATTTGTTATGGTTTTATGAATTAGCAGTAATAGAAATATTATTTGTATCTGTAACAAGAGACTGCTATAGTAGTCACACTGACCCATTGAAAATAATTCTTTTTAAAAAGTTCTTTTCAATTATTTATAGTATAATCCCTTCTACTTTGCCATCTCTGGCTTTAGAATAGAAACAAAGGAACCTCCTTAGAAATTCCCTGGCAGTCCAGTGGTTAGGACTCCACACTGTCACTGCCAGGGGCTCAGGTTGGATCCCTGGTCGGGGAGCTAAGATCCTGCATGGCACAGCCAAAAAAAATAAATAAATAAAATAAAATACATCTTTAAGAAAAAGAAAAGAAACAAAAGGACCTTGTTCTCTGAGAATTGTGATGTTTCCCAAGCAATAGAAGTCTCAAGTGGAGTTATATGTATCCTTAAAGCCATAATGACAAGTGAATGGACTTGCACTTTTAGGAATAGAACAGATATAGACGTAATACAGGAGGATGAAACGAGAGCAGATACACTTCACTAGACTGCTGAGTGCATCCTGAAGTTACACCGTTTGAGCACCCAGAAACCATGTTTATTTTTATGGAATTCCATGTTTTTATAAAATCTTTTCTGCTGTTGTAATATATTATAAATTTTCCTAAAAGAATTTTTTTAGAGGGCCAGCTATTAAAATCTTTAACAGGAAAAAGTTACTTTTTGTAGTTATAGTTTATATGTACATAGTACTGTGCATATGGACATTTGTTTCTTTTTCTCCTGTATCTTCTCCCCTCCCCTAGTGAAGTTATTCGAAGTCATTGAAACTGACAAAACACTCTACCTAATCATGGAGTATGCCAGTGGAGGTAAGAAATTTATAAATTGTTTTTCTTTCTTTCTTCCCTTTTAGAAGAATACACAACCACACAGCCCACACGGATAATCGTTAAAGTTTCACTTAACATTCAGAATCATAATACACTAGAATGAGAATCAGGAAGGCTGATTCCTAGCAGTTCTGTGGGTTGCTATTAAGTGTTTCATTATTAGCATCATTAATTGATAATAAGCAAATACTTGGATTTTTTTTATTATGGTATAACATAAAATTTACTGTTTTAACCATTTCAAGTGTATAGTTCTGTGGCATTAAGTACATTCACATTGTTAACCATTATCATCCATCTTCAGAACTTTTTCATTTTCCCAGAATGAAACTCTGTCTCCATTAAACAGTAACTCCCCATCCTCCCTCCACCCAGCCCCTGGCAACCACCATTCTGCTTTCTTTCTGTATGAATTTGACTACTCTAGGGACCTCATATGAGTGGGATCATACAATATTTGTCCTTTTGTGACTTCCTGTTTCACTTAGCGTAATGTCCTTAAGGTTCATCCATTTAGTAGCCTGTGTCAGAATTGCTTTCCTTATCAAGGTTGAATAATATTCCATTGTGTGTATGTAGCACATTTTGTTTGTTCCAGTACTTGAATTTTCAAAACTGTCAGTGCATTAGCCTATTCGAAATAAATGTGTACTGCATGTTGGATGGATGTCTTTATCAGATTTTTGTCATTGGTGTCCATCATTTCCCAAGGCCAGAAATGGTGTTCACCGTGTTTATGGTTAGACTTCCCTAAAATAAAGATTAAGGACTGGTAATTATTTGCCTATAAGGTTGTATACATGTAGACAGTTTTATGAAATGAATGTATATCGCTGTTATCTTTTACAAAGATTTTTATTTTAGGGTTATTGTTGGGCTGTGCTTGTAGTTTTTGGACTGTGTGTGAGTTTTCATTGTTTGTGAAAGGCAGAAGCTTTCTTGTTTGTCTTTGTATGTTCCCTGTCTCTAGCATAGTGCCTGGCACATAGCAGATACTCAGCAAATAAGAATTGAACTGAATTAATGAAATTATAAACTACTGGAGACATACTCTATTTAACTCTACAGTATAGATTAAATTGTTTTGATTATAGTAGAGTTTTGTTTTGTTAGCACTTTGATCCAGGATGCAGAACCTGGAGACAGAAAGTTGAATCTCAGCCTCACTGTGGTGAGTTAACCATTAAATAAAAGATTGTAAACCTGTTGTGGGCAGAGCAGGCACACCCCTGGCACCACTTTTTCATACTTCTAATTCATAATTAGTTGTGTGCTTCATCTTTTAAATGTGTGGTTTGAGAATTTAGTTGGGATTTTCGCAGTTGAGCAGTAGGAAGAGCTGAAGGTTAATTGTAGAACCATAAGTCTATACGGAGTTTGAATGCTATCTACTCATCTTACGGTTCATAATCTTTTCATCTGTGTAGCCACTGCAGTGTACAAGTGCTTTTTTCTCTTACCTGGTCTCCTTTGACTTTCACAATGCCTCGGTGATGTGGCCAAGCAGTGAGCGATGGGCTTTTACCCTTGAGGAATTGGAGGCTGGGAAATCTCACTGTGGTCATGTTGCCAGGCCTGGAGCCCAGCCTTCCGACACCATATAGCCTCTACTGATTGGTCAGTCAGTCACGGCTTTCCGTTCCCATCTCTTTTAGGTACCAGGTCCTAGAGATTGCTCTGTGTAGGAGAAGTCAGAAACATCTGAGAATCTGAGAAGTGTCCATCCAGGATGAGGATGGACTCCAGAAAAGACAGACATGGAGTCGATCCAGCCAGTGCCTGTCATTGGCAGTGTGACCTCATAAGTTACATGTCTCTGAGCTTCTTACTGGGCATGGGAGCACAGCCCTCCTTTGAGGGCTCGGTGCCGTCGCTCAGCATTATAACAGCACTGATTGGTGGTGGTGGTGGTTTATTGGCTTGGGCCATTTGTTTTAATCAGCTCAACGAAGCACCATCTCCAGGGCAGCTGTTTTATTGTTGATACGTTTGCCATTTTGAACAACAAACGTTTCATTAAATTGGCTACCTAGGGACTTCCCTGGTGGTCCAGTGGGTAAGACTCCGTGCTCCCAATGCAGGGGGCCCAGGTTCCATCCCTGGTCGGGGAACTAGATCCCACATGCATGCCGCAGCTGAGAGTTCACATGCCGAAACTAAGAGTCTGCATGCCACAACCAAGAAGCCCGCATGCCGCAACTAAGACCCTACGCAGCCTAAATAAATAAATAAAATTTTTTAAAAAATGGTTACCTACTCCTCCCCAGCCTCGTATTTTTCAATTTGGTACAATCATGGAATTTTAGAATTGGAAGGAATCTTAGAAGTCATCCAGGGCAATTGCCTAATTTTTACAGATGAACCTAAAGCTCTGAATGGTTTTTCTATGCCAGTGGTTTCATCACTGGTTATAGTGGCAGGACCTGAACTAAAACCAACGGCTTTCTGAACTGTCCTGTCCAGTGTCCTTTCATCAACCACATGGGCCGTGACCTGGGCAGGGAGAGCCACTGTTTGCAATTTTTTCTCCTAATAAATAATAGCCTTGAGAGGTTTTCAATTCAGCTGCTTAATCTGAGTGTTAATGCATTTTTAATAAGGGGAAAAATAAGAGATCTGGGTTGTATTTCTGGTTTATAACTTAGTGACTGTGAGTGTATGGTTCCAAAATCTCTTAACAGGTTTATATTGCATTTGAATTTTAAAATATCTTCAAATTATATTGACAGACTTTGACTTTATCTGTGTGACTCTACAACTACTGGGCTTAATCCATTACGTTTTTCTAAAAAGTCAAAACTGTTCCATATGTTATGCACGCATCTTTGTTTTCACTTTTTAACCACTTGTTTTGATATAGTATATTATTCTGCAAATAGAAAGGTCATTCTCATAGAAAATACTGACATTTTACTGAGCTGACATTTAATTTTATAATTCATCACAGTTAAATGAATTGTGTAGTGTAAATTAAAAATAGGTAATTCCTTTTAAAAGATCATTAGGCAGTCAGTGATAACTTGAAAATATTTATACCCATTTATTATTTTAAAATTTATTCAAAGTTAGGGCTAAAAGTTTAAGTCAGAGATATTAATGTACAGTTCAGAATAACCTTTTCCTCAACAATATTTAAGTCCTGAAACTAAGCGTTTTTTAAGTATCAAAATATTTTAGTTAACTGTTGTCACTAAGCTGATGGAAATATTCTTTATTTGTATGAAGTAAATGTGATTTTTTTCCCAAACACATTTTATATCCAGTTTGCTAAATTAGTACTCTTTGTTGATTTCAGAGGTGTTTCTTTACTCCAAATTGATAAGCAATTGGCAGTACTGATAGGTTCCTTGAAATGTCACTTCTCTTCCCTGAGGAATTAATACTGTGTAAACTACCACCTAGACGTCCACCAGTGAGTTCTATTGGCTTTTCCTTTGCACTGTGTCCTGAATCTCCGCACTTGTCAGCACCACTGCCATTTCCCACTCTAGGCCCGGCCACCCTCTCTCTTGTCCTGAATATTGCGCTCGTCCCACTCGGTTTCCCGGTCCCTTCCTCAGCCCTAACCCTCTTCTCCCTCTAGCAGCCAGAAGCCAGTCATTTCATATTCTCCTCTGCTTCTCCTCTCACTTAGAACAGCACCCACAGGACTCTTCTTGTTCTCGCTTCTCCTATCATCTCTGTGCTCGTTCACTACCTCCCTTTTCCCTTGTTCACGCTTCTCCAGCCTCGTGGCCTCCTTGCTCTTGTCTCTGTCTAGAATCTTTCTCCCAGATAACTAGTGTCCACTCCCTCACAGTAGTCAGCACAATGCTTACACACACAAACACACTTCCTGTTTCTTTCCCCTGACTTTTCTCCACAGTACTTTTTATCATCTTCTATACTATATATTCATTTGTTTATTATCTGTCTACCCCCTCCTAGAGTGTAAACTCCATGAGGAAAAGGACTTTGCTTTGTTCACTGCTATGTTTCCCCAGAGCCTAGAACGGTTCTCAGCAGTTAGTAGACACTCAATAATTATTTGTTAAATGAATGAGTATATTCAGGAAATGCTTTTTTGTCATGGTCCTATAGTGAAGACATCTTTTAACACAAATCACTTAACCATTTTAACTTTCACTTTTCATTGCCAAGTTTTTATTAAAGCATACTGGAAACATAACCTTTAAAATAAAAGTTTTATAATTTAAACATGAGAATTTAATGTTAAGGCTTATCTTTAGCTTAAAAGATTTTATCTATAAACTTTGCCTATCGTTAAGGCTAAGTTAGTTCAGATTCCACATATTTCTGTTTATCTTCATACCTATATTTTAAAAATTAAAATTAGAGCGGGCTTCCCTGGTGGCGCAGTGGTTGAGAGTCCGCCTGCCGATGCAGGGGACACGGGTTCATGCCCCGGTCTGGGAAGATCCCACATGCCGTGGAGCGGCTGGGCCCGTGAGCTGTGGTTGCTGAGCCTGCGCGTCCGGAGCCTGTGCTCCGCAGCAGGAGAGGCCACAACAGTGAGAGGCCTGCGTACCGCAAAATAAATAAATAAAATTTAAAAAATTAAAATTAGAGCATCGCTAAAAGTGAAACATTTTCAGTTTATGGGAAAGTTAATGCTCAGAAGTAGGACTTCTGCTTACTTTTATTTCTCTCAATTATAGGTGAAGTGTTTGACTATTTGGTTGCACATGGAAGAATGAAGGAAAAAGAAGCAAGAGCTAAATTTAGACAGGTATGGATTGCTGCACCTTTAATTTATTGATTTAATATGTTTTCTTGCTTAAACCCTAAAGCAAACAAGTGTTTGTCTCTATAAATGTCATAAGGCCCATAGAATGGATCAGGGTTTGGCCATGCAGTTCAACACAACAAAAATTTATTAAGTGCTTTCATGCCTAAGGCACTGTGCTAGAGGCAACCATGGGTTCTAGTTCTAGCTTTGTAATTGAAATTTTAGTCCCACTCTTGTGGGTTTTTTTAGTCCCACTCTTAGCCTTAGTTTTTTGACAGTTGAGCCTTAAAAAACAAGAGCCTTGCAAACACTTGAGATTGCATTAAAGAAAACCATCCCCAAGTTTTAGCAAGAAGTGGCACAATCCCAAAATTCATTATTAGTTTTGTCTTATATAAGCCAAAACCAAACAGAACTTAACCTGTGAATTAATGGCTTACCTTTTTGCTTGCTTTACCACATGGCCTTAAAGAGACACTTATTTTAATAAATAGGTTTTAAGCATAAAGGTGACTTAACTCTCTAATAACAATTACTATTTATTGATTGATCATTACCTGCTAAATATTGGGATAAGTGTTTTACCTACGTTAATGTAAATCTTGGAGCAGCCTTGTGAGTAAAGAGTATTATGCCCATTTGCTAAAGATAAGGAAACTGAGGCACAGGAAGACTAAATAATTTGCCCAAAATTTGATGACTGGCAAGTAGGAAACCTACCACTGAGTCAGAGACAGGTCTAAAATTCTTAATCATTATGATGTGGTCTTACTTAGATTAGGAATCAGCAAACTCTTTCTGTAAAGTGCCAGATAGTAAATATTTTAGGCTTTGTAGGCCATACAGTCTGTTGCAGCTATTTAACTCTGCTGTAGTAGCACAGAAGCAGCTTAGACAATATGTGAATAAATACACTCATATGATTGTGTCCCAATGATACTTTATTTGCAAAAACAAGTGGTGGGCCAGATTGAGCCTACAGACCATAATTTACCCACCCCTGATTTAGATAAAGGAAGGAGCAGGTACTTTATTTCTTCTAAATTAACGCTGTCCTCCCATAGTTTTAAGTTCTGTATTTAAATGGCAGTATAGCCTCATTTCTCTCAGAACCTTTAAGTGTTTGTTTTATTAACATTTAAGGTTGTTAAGGTAGAAGTACAGATAGGAGTCTTTAAGGGTTTCACAGTATTTAGAAAGGCAAGTTTAACCAATTTTCAAGATTTCTCTTAACAGTTGCCTCTTTTGATTTGCTTAGTCTAGTGTTTACAGTTAAGGACTTACAAATAAATTTCTTAACTTTTGCTGTTGCTTAAATTTAATTTGATTTAAAAGTACCAATGGTACTTTGAATTAAAGCCTGTTAAATATCAAAGTTGAAATTGACTTTGGCCATCATTTAAATTCTCTGATCCTCAGTTTTTCTAGCTATAAAAAGAGGAAATTATACTTGATTAATTCTGAAATCCTTTCCAGTTCTGATATCATTTTATCCTGTGGTCTACGGAAGGAAGCTCAAATTTCTCTTTATTACAAAACAAGTCTGTTTGGCCCTTTCCATAACTGTACTCTTAATTTTTATAAATTGGCCACCTAAAAGTCAAGATTTTTTTGCTTCATAAAACTGAAATTCCTTCCCACTCGGATGAAGCTATCTGACTTGCAAATGTTTATGCAAATATGATTTATTGACTGTGAGGAAAAGGCCCTTGCCAGCCGGCAGCAGCAGGTTTGAGCCTGGACTTTCTCCAGGGAAGCAGTTCAGTGCTTAGACCTGTCCTCTCTTCTTCCATCTCCGCCCATCCCCCAGGTGGGGGTCTGACTTGTGAGGGATACTTGGACATTTATCACACATCTTCTTAATTCCCTGCAGAAATTCTGAAGCATTATTTGAGGGACCTGTTAGTTGGTCCAGGAAAGAGAGTTTATGTACTTGTACAATTGCTGGCTTGATTTACAGTGCTTACAATTAATGTAATCTTTTCTCCTGCCATAGTATTTCCTTAAGTCTACTTACTAAACCTGGAAGGATCAGGCATATTGGTGCTTCCACTTTTCTCTGTTTCTAATTGCCATGCCTTCCAAAAGTTTATGTCGTTATTTGATGAAATAAAAAGTTTTCCTATTTATTACAAAGAGAAAGGTATGCCACACACAAGAGTACACTATGCTTGATCTGTTTTCTGTCAAAAATAGGCCCTTCTTGCCATATTCATCAGCAGATGGCTTTCCCTCTTCCAATTTCCTTCCCCACTCTCATCCTTGTTACTGTTTATGCTGTTTTAATTTATGCTGGCTGAGCTCTCATTCTTTTCAAAGAGAGAGAAGAGATTCCTGGCTCCGTCTTCTTTCCTCAGCTCTTTCTGGGTGGGTTGCTGGTCTTGCTGCCTCTGTTCTTTCATGTGTTGCTGGAAGTGAATTAGGCGTGCATTCTTATTTCACCTGGGAAACATCTGGGTTGTCAGCCTTCTTTGGAAATAACTGCTTTTACCTTAAAAGCAGAAAGCAAAAAAGCAATAATTGAAAGTTGAGTACTTTCAGGTTATTGTGGCATCAGGTTAGCTTTGAGCTGTTTGGAGGTAAAAGAAGAGAAATTCTCTTTGAGAAAGGGTAGGACATTGTCAAATCTGGTTCGGAAGCAGAATTTGAAAATAACCTATGAGAGAAATCTCAATATGGGGGCTGGGTTGGGGGGAACAGGGAAAATTTGATCAGGCAGAAGTAAGATAAAATTTACCTATGTCCTTCCTAGGCAATAAACCTGTTACTTTGAGGGAAACAAATCTATCGCTATTTCACTTCCCCAATTTTCATGCTGACAATATAGAACGGCGTAATTGTTAACAGATGCTCTTAAAACTGATATTTTGGCATTGGAATTTGTGTACCTTTAGTTGATTATGAGTGGGCTGGTCTTCTGCATATGCACTTCACAAAGTATGAAGCTGCTTAGTGAAGCCTTGATTTTGGCATCATTCCCACCCTAACCCCAGCCCAGCTTATCCTTGCTGCTTATTCTGAACCAAAATGGCAACCAATAGAACAGCCCTCTCTGAGTTTTTGTGTCCAGTGCAGTTACATGCATGTTGCTTACAACAAAGTTGATGATGATTTGGAGAAACAAGCAGTATTTTCATTATAACACCAGTTTTGTAGATGTGTAATCATATATATTTAAATACACATATGTAATACCAAAGTAGAGACTAGAGGCGAACGCACCAGAATAACAGATGTCATCTCTATTTGCTGGTTATAAAAGCATATTCTTGTATGTACTTTTCTGTATTTCCTAAAGTTTTTATAATAAGGATAGAAAAGTTTTATAATTAGACAAAGAGACTTAAAAATTGCTAGTAAGTGTGAAATTTCAGTAGAGCAGTTACTTAACAGTGCCAATCAGGGAATTCCCTGGCAGTCCAGTGTTTGGGACTCTGCACTTTCACTGCCGAGGGCCCAGATTCAGTCCCTGCTTGGGGAACTAAGATCCCACAAGCTGCACAGCGCAGCCAAAAAAATAATAATAACAGCGCTAATCCCAGGAGTAATCAAAAGTTGACTAAATGAAAGCATATCATTTGCTGAGAGTAGGAGGGATTCTTACTGATAAAGCACATAATAGTTTCCATAGTTTGTAGTTCACATACACTACAACATTCATCCTTCCATTTTAAGGAAGAGGAAACTGGTCCTCAGAGAAGTGAAGTCATTTTTGCTGTTCTTGAACCTGCATTAGCCAAAAGGAAGAGAGTGTTGTAGGGACTGGCTGGGGAGAACCAACCTGGATAAACACCCAGCGCGGATAGTCCGTAACTGCCGGCTTGGTTTTGAGTTGACAACGTGGGCATGCAGAAGTTGCACCAGAGCCTTCTGATTCGGGGCAGGGCTCAAGAAGAGACTTTCTAGTTAAAATTAGAAAGAACAGAAGAACAGCCTCACTTAGCTCTTCTTGCACTCACTCTCAATCTCTCCAAATTGAAAAGTCCAAAGCATGAGAAAATTATATTTAGAGATCCACACAGACATTGAAGTGAGTGCTCACTGAGTAGTCTGCACCAGCGATGACTAATAACCTTGCATCTCTCCTGTCCAGATAGTGTCTGCAGTCCAGTACTGCCACCAAAAGCGGATCGTCCACAGAGACCTCAAGGTGAGTCATAATGCCCTTACTATTGTACACTTTCCTTGTGTGTGCTCAGTTCTCCCAGTGCTCATGACACAAAGGAGGCATAGATTAGACTGTGTTATTAAATAAAAAAAAAAAATCCTAAGATATATTTTACATTTCAGTTAAGGCAGCTCATAGTTGGTCTCTGGAGAAAAATCATCCTACCACCAAACAGATGGGGGCCTCCAGAAATGCACGCTCTCACCTGGACAGTGTCCTCAGTGCTGCCTGGCATCCTTTTCTGTTTTTCTAGTCAGCATTCTCTCCTGTTAACAGCAGCGTTATTTAAATGAGACCTACTTCACGGTTCTCCACCTCTGCCCACACTCCTGGCATAGGGTAAGGTTTCCTATTTCACAGAGAAAATAGAAACACCAGGCAGAGACTCCTTTCCCAGCTGCACCTGCATCCACCCTTAACCTTTCAGGATTTCCCTCTTGTTACAGGACAGCGGGGTGCCTCTGCTGTCCCTCCCTCTGTGTTCTGGGTCCTGTGTCCCTCCAGGGGGTGCTTCACTCTGTTTCCTCCCATCTCTCCCTTCTTCATCTGCCCTCTCTCTCTCTGCTGGCGTGTCACTAGCAGCATGTATAAAAACATGCTCAAGTTTATACCCTCTTTTACCAAAAAACCTCCCCACCCCGATTCCCCTTCCTGGTACACCCTTTTTTTCCTCTTCACCTTCACAGCTGTATTTCTCTAAACATTGTTTAGATTCTCTCTTAACTTGATATTCACTTATTCTCTCCCCTCACATAACTGTTATCAGTTTGCTTGTTCTCTGTTCACCCACCCTTGCTGCATTCACATCCACTCCAGTAGCTGCAGTGGCCACCTATATGTTGATGACCCCCAGATCCATTCCTGCAGCCAGAGCTCTCTTCTAGGATTTAGTGTCCAGCTGACAAAAGGACACCTTCACGTCAGCATCCCTCAGGTAGCTCGGGTTCAGCAAGTTCAACACCTAAACTCTTCCTTCCTAAACTTGAATTTTTATTTCTCATTGTGGTGACTGTCCTTCAGGTGCCTCTCTCTCCTTTACTCTGCCGTCCACTCAGACCCCAGGTCTTTTTGCTGCTGTTTCCTGAGTATCACTTGAGCTCACTCTTTTCTGTCCCCACTCACACTCTCCTAGTCCAGACCACCAGCATATCTCGTACCTGATTACTACACTAGCCTCTTGCCTGGTCTTCCCTGCTTCCAATTTTGCCTCTTTCTTCCATGTCTGTTTCCTACATTGTAACCAGAATGGTCCTTTAAAAACACAAATAAGATTGTCATTTCCCGGGCTTCCCTGGTGGCTCAGTGGTTGAGAGTCCGCCTGCCGATGTAGGGGATGCGGGTTCGTGCCCCGGTCCAGGAAGATGCCACATGCCGCGGAGCGGCTGGGCCCGTGAGCCATGGCCGCTGAGCCTGCGCGTCCGGAGCCTGTGCTCCGCGACGGGAGAGGCCACAACAGTGAGAGGCCCACGGATTGTCGTTTCCCGCTTGAATGACTTTTTCAGTGGCTTCCTGTTGCCCTTAGGTTACAAACCCAAACTTCTTGACTGCAAGTCACTTGGCTGGCCCTTTGTAATTCAGACATGGCCACATCCCCAGCTGTGTCTCTCTGCGTCTCTCTACCACACACTGCCTTTCAGTTTCTTGAGGAAAACGTGTTCTGTCTCAGCAGGGTTTTCACACTGTTTATTCTGCTTGAAATGCCTCCGGTTAACACACCCACTACTGTCAACTAATCTTCCAGGCAGTGGTTTTAGTTTCACCCCCTCTAGGAAGCCGTACCATACCTTTCAGTGCTGGGCCCATGACTCCCCACTTCTCTGTCACAGCAGTTAGGGCCAAGAGTGTAGCTGCTTATTTTTCTAAATTGTCAGCTTTTTGAGGGCAGGACCCTGTCTGTCTGTATATCCAGACACTAATATAACACCTGGTGTGTAATTGCCACGTGGTAAATGTTTGTTGAAACAAGTGGAAAAGACTGTGATCTCTATCTTGAATGAAGTTTTGGATGCTCCCTCCTCAATGATAGCCGTTATGCAGCTTACTTAGCAGTGTTTATGAAATGTGGCTCTCCACCTAAAGCAAGTATCTATTTTTTAAAAGCCCCTTATTCTTAAAAAGCTCTTTAAAGATTTTATTGATCGTGGACATTTGCTGCATAATTAGTGCTAGAATCAGTCTTTACAGTCGGGCCTCCATATCCCCGGGTTCTGCATCTGTGGCTAAGGAGGGCTGGCTGTACTATACTGTTTTGTATGATGATGGATTATGGTATCCACAGGGGGTCCTAGAACCAGTCCCCTAAGAAGACTGAGGGATGACTACAACCTCATATCTGTTACTGGTTATTAATGCTGAAAAATGAGGAATTCTGATTTAGCTCCTATTTTTTTTCTCTAGAAAGAATGTTTTCTTATTCATTAGGATATATTAACTTTACATCATTACAAAAAGCTTTTGTGAAATGCCTGATTCTATCACAGTTCTGATTATATTTTGGTTAAATTTCATTTTTGTCTTGGTGTTTTCCCTCTAGGCTGAAAATCTATTGTTAGATGCTGATATGAACATTAAAATAGCTGACTTTGGTTTTAGCAATGAATTTACTGTTGGCAGTAAACTGGATACGTTTTGTGGCAGTCCTCCGTATGCAGCCCCAGAGCTCTTCCAGGGCAAGAAATACGACGGGCCGGAAGTGGACGTGTGGAGCCTCGGAGTCATTCTTTACACTCTAGTCAGCGGGTCACTCCCCTTTGATGGACAGAATCTAAAGGTATAAGAAGTGGTTGCGTCCACGTTCTTCAGAAAGCTAAAAGGATTTTATAAAATGATAAGAGTTAATGTGTTAATGTTGTTGCAGTGGGGTTCTTTGAGTTCTTTTTTAACCTAAAAGTTGACTCACTAGTTTTCTTTCCTCTCTGCCTCCCCAAAGGAACTGAGAGAGAGAGTATTAAGAGGGAAATACAGAATCCCTTTCTACATGTCCACAGACTGTGAAAACCTTCTCAAACGTTTCCTGGTGCTAAATCCAATAAAACGAGGCACTCTAGAGGTAATCTCATAAGTGGAAATAAGGAACAACTTTGGAGCGTCTCTGAAGTATTTTTAGAACTTTGCTTGGTTTGTATGACGTATTGAATACTATCCGGGGGTAACATTGAGACATTTTTTAAAAGTTACCCTTTGAGCCATAATCGATGAAATGTTGAAAATAAACTTTCCTAAGTATTGTGATTATCAGAACGTTTCATTTTATGCTGCTAATGAACAGTTCACCTTTCAGCAAATCATGAAGGACAGGTGGATCAATGCAGGGCATGAGGAAGATGAACTAAAACCATTTGTTGAACCAGAACTGGACATCTCAGACCAGAAAAGAATAGGTAATTATTCTGTGCCTGCATGTTGGTGTGTGTACAAGTAGCATATTTCTGTTTTGATTCATATGTGTATGCCTAAAATGGGGATAATGGGAAGTTAAGTATAAGTTACATGAATCAGCTTATATGTTTTGTCATATTTAGGAACTTATCTGCAATTTCCTGTAATAGCACTCAGTAACTCAGAAATAAGCCAACTGCCCGTTTATGTTAGAAAATGTGTGATCTTTTGGGTCAAATAAAGGAAATTATTTTACCCTGTAACATAATGATTTCTTAACCAAACGAAACACATAAACTCTATTATACCCTTCTTTTAGATATTATGGTGGGAATGGGATATTCACAAGACGAAATTCAAGAATCTCTTAGTAAGATGAAATATGATGAAATCACAGCTACATACTTGTTGTTGGGGAGAAAATCTTCAGAGGTAAGAATAATCAGATAAAAACCTACAATATCCTTTTTGTGAATTATTAGCTCATGTAAACTTAGTTTTTTTTAGTGTGTATAACATTTGATAATATTTTTAAATTTACCTTTAAATAACTAATCTAAGTCCTATGACTATTATGAGATGCTGTTTTAACTTTAAGATAACCTTTAATAATTTGGCTTCCATTAGGTTAACCTATAGTCATTAGTAGTTTTTAAATAATGTAAAGTATCAGATGAAATAAATAGACCGTTTTAAGTTTTTTGAAAAAGCCTGGAAAGAAGAACATAAATATTTATCCTTGTGTGAGTTTTTCCAGCAGTCAGAAAAATACTTTTGCCTGAGTTTAGGGTTGTCTTTTTTTTTTTTTTTTTTTTTTGCGGTACGCGGGCCTCTCACTGTTGTGGCCTCTCCCATTGCGGTAGGGTTGTCATTTTTGTACACTGATTCTTCTCTCTCAGTGAACTACTTATGAGAGGTTTGTGTATTGTAAGTTTAGTTTCATAATAAACCATTTGGGCTCGTGTTGTGGTTTGCTCTGTTTTTCTCATTTTCTCTTAGCTGGATGCTAGTGATTCCAGTTCTAGCAGCAATCTTTCACTTGCTAAGGTTAGGCCAAGCAGTGACCTCAACAACAGTACTGGCCAGTCTCCTCACCACAAAGTCCAGAGAAGTGTTTCTTCAAGCCAGAAGCAGAGGCGGTACAGTGACCACGGTAAGTTTGAGACCATTCCAGTGTGTTCTCTCAGTCTCCCGTTAACCAAGAGGCCTCCTAACACTGGGAAGCATCCTTTTGCTTATGGACTACTGGGGTTGGATTTGCTTGCTTTCCCTTCTTGACATGTCTTTCAAAGCAGTCCTGCAGGTTCTGGCATATTTATCTCAAGGCTCTGATCTCCTTGGTACACTCAGTAAGCTTTTTTTCTTTTTTTTTTTTTTAAATTTATTTATTTATGGCTGCGTTGGGTCTTCGTTGTTGCACGCGGGCTTTGTCTAGTTGCACTGAGTGGGGGCTGCTCTTCGTTGCGGTGCACGGGCTTCTCATTGCGGTGGCTTCTCTTTGTTGCGGAGCACGGGCTCTAGGAGCACGAGCTTCTGTAGTTGTGGCTCGCAGGCTGTAGGGCACAGGCTCAGTAGTTATGGCGCACGGGTTTAGTTGCTCCGCAGCATGTGGGATCTTTCCGGACCAGGGATGGAAACCATGTCCCCTGCATTGGCAGGCGGATTCTTAACCACTGTGCCACCGGGGAAGTCCCTCAGTAGGCTTTTATTGGGTAAGGCCTGGCTGGGTAGAAGCCTGAGCCACATGTGACTGTTGAGCACTTGAACTGTGGAAACGATTTTCAGTTTTGTCTCAGTTAAATTTATAAAGCCCTGTGCAGCCAGTGGCTACCACATGGGACAGCACAGCCCTGGAAAATGTATAGTATCCCAGTTTTGCCTTAATTGGTTTAAATTTTTGACATGTGTCTTTCTCAGCCACACTCTAGCTGTTGTTGTGTCTAACCACCCTCACTCTTAAAAGTTTTCACCATAGAAGTGAATATTTCATGAGACTTAAGACTCTAAAGGATATGCTTACCAAACTTGACAGTTATTCTACCTTCAAGCCAGCCCCATTTGTTGGAATCCAGAGACTCTAGTAGGTGTGTGTTTATTCACATATTATTATTTCCTCTAATTCCAGCATGCAGGAACCGAATTTATGTTGGCCTGGTCTTAACTTTTAAAAATACATCCTCACATGGAACACCCATTCATCGCTTTGTTCAGTTCATTTCCCTTCTCTGGACTTTGTCCACCTCCGTTCTTTCACCTTGAGATGTGGCACTTAGAATTGCACAGAGTATTCCAGGTGTCTGTAGCTTTGGTTTTGTACCAAAAGTGATGACACTTTGGTTTCCATTTCTCTCCCTGCTGCTGCTGCCTCTCTATGTGGTTTGGGCCAAAGCAGCACATTGTACTGACACTGTCAGTAAACTGTCTATATGTCTGCTATTTTCTAGGGTGTAACTGAGAGCTCAGAACCTGTCTGATGCCAGGATTTGTGCAGGTGGCATTTGTAAACCAAGTGTCGATCTGGGTCTCTGTCTCTCGTGTTCATACTAGTTGCTTACGAGGAGGGGTTTTCTGTGTACTGCAGAGCAATTAGCAAAATGCCTACGTGTTGCTCTAAATCAACCAGTTTAAAGGAAATTGTTCCTAGATCCTGGAAGAAACCTGGTGGTGGAGTTTTCTCATGTCCCTTTCCCCAGCTCAGAAAATTTTAGAGCTAAAAAGAGGTCACCAAACCCCCATATTAGCAAAAAGGAAATAGGGCAAGAGAGCTCACCAGGTCTTCTGAGGTTAAATAGAAGTGGGAACGCCTGAGACAGACCCAGGATTCCTGGCCCCTGGTCCTATGGCTGTGTCCACTAACCCGCCCATTACCTCTTATAGTAGTGCTTTTATAATAATAATCATCCTTCTTTCTTGGAGCCTCTGATATTAAAAAGAAGTTCACAAAAGAACATTTCCAGATATTCTGTATATAGAAAATCACTGACCCAATTCCACATTCTTTGGGGATGAAGATAGTGGTCAGCAAAAAAAAAAAGATTTGATTATGCCTCTGGCACTGTTCATTTAAGTGCTGAAAATGAGATCGGTTCCAAATAATGAAATCTAGTAAAGCACATCCACTTGGTGCCAAGTGAAGGCAGGCAAGCCTGTAGACAGACCAACTCTTAGCTTGCCCTCCCACCCCATCTCATCTCTCCTCTTGTTCCCTCCCTCTGGATGCCAATGATTTATATCTGCCTGCTTCTGTAAAATCATAACTTAATTTTTATTTGTGTTTCTTAATTTCGGTCCCATGTATGAACCCCCCTGTATGTATGTACATTTTTTTCTAGGAAGGGTGATCTTCATCAGATTTTCAAGGGGTTCTTTTATTTAAAAAAAGAAAAAGAAAAGAAAGTGAAGAATCACTGTTCTGTTAACCAGTCACTGGTATTGGGGAGGTTGGTAGTGATCAGGAAAAAAAATAAATTTGCATCCATTTCTCACATCTTATACAAGGTTGGATTCCAATTGGAATAAAGGTGTAAATATAAAAAAAAGAAACTGGGACTTCCCTGGTGGTCCAGCAGTAAAGAATCTGCCTTCCAGTGCAGGGGACTCGGGTTTGATCCCTGGTCTGGGAACTAAGATCCCACACGCTGCAGGGCAACTAAGCCCGCATGCCACAACAACTGAGCCCACGTGCCTCAACAAGAGTGCGCTTGTGCCTGCGTGCCAATGTGCTCTGGAGCCCGCACGCCACAACAAAAGATCCTGCATGCTGTAACGAAGATCCCACGAGCCACAACTAAGACCCAACGCAGCCTAAAATAAAATACAAAATATATAAATTAATTAATTAAATAAAAATTATTTTTTTAAAAATCATATTTTGGGGAATTCCCCGGCGGTCCAGTGGTTAATTAGGACTCTAGGCACTTTCACTGTCGTGGCCCGGGTTCACTCCCTGGTCAGGGAACTAAGATCCTGCAAGCTGTGCGGTGTGGCCCAAAAGTAAAAAAAGAAGAAAAATCACATTTTTGCGTGATATATCCACACTACGGAGCACTACTCAGCAATAAAAAGGAATAAATTGGGCTTCCCTGGTGGCGCAGTGGTTGAGAGTCCACCTGCCGATGCAGGGGACGCGGATTCGTGCCCCGGTCCAGGAGGGTCGCACATGCTGCGGAGCGGCTGGGCCCGTGAGCCATGGCCGCTGAGCCTGCGCGTCCGGAGCCTGTGCTCCGCAACGGGAGAGGCCACAGCCGTGAGAGGCCTGCGTACCGCAAAAAAAAAAAAAAAAAAAAAAAAAAAGGAACAAATTATTGATAAATACAACAATTTGGATGGATCTCAAGGGAATTATGCTGAGTGGGGGGAGACAATCTCAAAAGGTTACATTGACTCCATTCACATAACATTCTTGAAATGACGGAATTACACAGATGAGAACAGATTGGCGGTTGCCAGGATTTAGGGAAGGGACTTGAGGTGGAAGATAGATGGCTGTGGCTGTGTTAGGGTCGCTCACAAGGTCCTTGAGATAGAACTGTTCTTCGTCTTGACTGGTGGTGATCGCGTGCATCTGCACATGTGATTAAAATGTGGAGAGCTGAATGCACACGCACATAACACACAGTGCAAGTAAGACAGGAGCAGTCTGAATGAATGAGGTCAGCGGCTTGTATCAGTAGCTGTTCCATGCACAGTCTCAGATCCTAAAATGAAAAAAAATCTTTTAATTTTCTAAATAGCAATAATAAATGTTTCAGAACAAATTGGTAGTAACCCTAAAGATTCAGAATGTCATTAGATGTATCATGATATTGAGAGGAAAGAAGTATTAAGGGTAGTATCACCCTGTACTTGGTTGATTCTTTGTTTTATATGTTAAAATTGCCAAACTGAGAACTTGATTGTTCTCCCATAAATCAAATCTTTGTTTACTTTTAATTCAGTTCCAAATAGAATTACCATTATTTATTTATTTACCACACCACGCAGCTTGTGGGATCTTAGCTCCCCAACCAGGGATCGAACCTGGGCCCTCAGCAGTGAAAGCACAGGGTCCTAACCACTGGACCACCAGGGAATTCCCTAGATTTACCATTTGGATTTTTGTCCTAGAAGTAGCTTTTCTGTACCCCACCCCATCCATTTTTTTTTAATAATTTATTTTTCTGTTGAAGTATAGTTGATTTACAGTGTTGTCTTAATTTCTACTATACAATAGAGTGACTCAGTTATACACATATATACATTCGTCTTCATATTCTTTTCCATTATGGTTTATCTCAGGATATTGAATATAATTCCCTGTACTATACAATGAGACCTGGTTGTTTATCCATTCTATATGTAGTAGTTTGCATCTACTAACCCCAAGCTCCCAGTCCCTCCCTCCCCTTCCCTCTTCCCCCTCCCATCCATTTTTTAATAGACCTAAAATATAAAGGCTTTTCTACCATAAATGATTAGCATTTGGTGCTGTTCCTTAAGATTACCACTGGACGTCATATATAATGAATATACTAGTTATCTCGTTCATTTCCATAATTCTTTGAACTCTGAATCTCCTGTGTCATCAGAGTCTCTAGGTGATTTACTGCAGGACATCAGTTAATTGCCCACCTGGGGTGTCCCTAGGCATCCTCCCCTTGGGAGGGGGTCTGACCGGGAACATCCACCCATGTCCTCCCTGTCACTTCCATGAGAAACATGCTTTCTTTTGCTCATACTGCCTCTCCTTGTCTACTCAAATTCCTGTTTACCTAGAAGATTATGAGTGCTTTAAAAAAGATGCAAGATAAAACTTCAAAAGAAAGAGCCTGTAAATCTGTACTGTTCTTTTCCAAAAGGTGACGGCATCTCTTATACAAAAAGGATGAAATTCACTCAGATGTATAGATACCAGGTGAACCAGTTCATTCTGCATGATGTGTATGCATCAAGTTAGTTTGATTATTTATCTGTCCAGCAACACCCCGTAAACATGTTTCAGAAAGACAACTATATAAGCCTATTAGTTAAAAAAAAAAAAAAACAACTTTAAAAACGTAGAATGGGGCTTCCCTGGTGGCGCAGTGGTTGAGAGTCCGCCTGCCGATGCAAGGGACTCGGGTTCGTGCCCTGGTCCGGGAAGATCCCACATGCCGCGAAGCGGCTGGGCGCGTGAGCCATGGCCGCTGAGCCTGCGCGTCCGGAGCCTGTGCTCTGCGGCGGAAGAGGCCACAACGGTGAGAGGCCCGCGTACCGCCAAAAAAAAAAAAAAAAAAAAAAAAAACGTAGAATGTTAGGGACTAATAAGTGAAATTTTAATATTGAATTCAGGACTTCCCTGGTGGTACAGTAGTTAAGAATCTGCCTGCAAAAAGGAATAAAAAACAACAAAAAAGAATCTGCCTGCCAATGCAGGGGACACGGGTTTGGGAAGATCCCACATGCCACAGAGCAACTAAGCCCATGCGGCACAAGTACTGAGCCTGCGCTCCAGAGCTCGTGAGCCACAACTACTGAAGTCCGTGCACCTAGAGGCCGTGCTGCACAACAAGACAAGCCACTGCAATGAGAAGCCCACACACCGCAACGAAGAGCAGCCCCTGCTCGCCACAACTAGAGAAAGCCCACGTGCAGCAATGAAGAGTCAACACAGCCAAAAATAAATATATATATATTTTTAAAGTGGTTAGGTAATTTAAAAAAAATAAAATAAAATTGAATTCATTGCATAGGGAAGACATTATACATGAATGGGAAGCATCTTAGAAGATTTTTACTGTCTTATATTCTCTTAGATGAATAGAAATCTTGGGTCATCTTATAAAGTGTTCATTTTCACAGGATAAAACATAAAACTATATTCTGACTTTTAAAAAGTGAACTCTGTATTTTAGCTGGACCAGCTATTCCTTCAGTTGTGGCGTATCCAAAAAGGAGTCAGACCAGCACTGCAGACGGCGACCTCAGAGAAGATGGAGTTCCCTCCCGGAAACCAGGCGGCAGTGCTGCTGGAGGAAAGGGAGTTGCTCCAGCCAGTCCCATGCTTGGGAGTGCAAGTAATCCCAACAAGGCAGATATTCCTGAACGCAAGAAGAGCTCCACCGTCCCTGGTGTAAGTATTGTTGGACTGTAGGTCAGGCTAGGGTTGTAGGATTGAAATGATAAGACATTTTGCTCCTGTGTGTTCATCTGCCTACAAAGCCCTACCCACTGGGCCACCAGGCACAGTCTCAGCCTGTAAGGATCACTTGCTCTGTTGCACGTATTTCTTGTTGAGCCGTATCCCACTGGATGAGTGATCAGATCCTTTATGTCAAGGGCTGTTTTTAGTTACTCCATAAACATCTGCTAAACTTCAGACTGTATCAGGTGCTGAGATATGGAAAGACGTCATAATCTAACAGAGGAAATGAATAAAACCAAATGGGGACAGTGCAGACAGGTGATGGCAAACAGCAACCTGATGGAGTCTGTACAGGGCACTGTGAGCTCTGACTGCCAGGGATTTGGTGTTTGCCCTGCATCTCAAAGGGCTCTATTGATACAGAGTGTTGACTGAGTCCTTACCATGTGCCAGGGACCATGCTGAGTGCTTTTTCATGTCTTAGCTAAATGTTAAGGTGAAGTAATTGAAGAAAAGTTAGGTAATTGTCTGAAGTTATACTGCTAAACCGAATCCGTCTCTTAGTCCCTGCCCTGAACAAAATCTCCCTAGGAAGTAGGTAGTATTTGTTAAATTGAATCTATTCAGTTTCAACAACTTCTTTGTGAATTGAAATGTGTTCTCTCTGACCTAACATAGTGATTATTATTCTTAGCACTCCAAAAGTAATTTTTTTCATGATTTGATGTTTGTATTTATTGTGAAATGATCTCTAAGTCTAATTAACATCCGTCACCATACACAGTTACAGAATTCTTTTCTTGTGATGTGAACTTCTTAGATTTACCCTCTTGGCAACTTCCAAATATGCACTACAGTATTGTTCACTACTAGAGTCACCATGCTGCACATTGCATCCCCAGGGCTTACTTATTTTATAACTGGAAGACTCAAAAAGTAATTTTAAAAAGAATTTTCAGAGAATGAACAATTTTAAGGATATTCTGTAACCACATTTTTCCCTAAAAGTTAGCGGTGACAAAGCCTTTCCTCTACCCTAAAGAAACCCCAAACTGAGGATCCCACACGGAATCTGTGCTGCTCCCTTTGGCCATTTCTTGGGGAGAGGCTTAGAAAGGAACCCAGAAGGTTTTGTGTGTTCCATCCTTTGACATTGTGCTTTATCAGAGTAAACGCTGTGTGGAAAGGTTTTTTATTTGGCTTCCTAATGCAGTAAAATTGGATCGTCATTCCATAGCCCTGCAATTTAAATGCAGCCTCCAATTTTTGTTGACAGTTACCAGAAGAAGAAAAAGACTTTGTTCCCTGCCTTCATAACTTCCATTCCTTCACTCTATTCATCTGCACCACCCCCCTTTTGAAAGTATATCGCAAGCATTATTAGCCACTCATATATGATTATTTATAAAGGAAAGAAGTATGTTGTTATAATTTTCTCCCACTTGTCTTCTGCTTCCCTATACATGATCTGCTCATGTTGTATTAAAGGTGGCTGCTTTTATCTTTGTTTTAAAATTGTTATCTGATAAAAGTTTTTACTTGTGACTTTTATTCCTTGCTTTTTAATTTTGAAAGTATTAGCTTTTTACAAATTGATGTGAAATTCACATGACATATAATTAGCCATTTGAAGCATACTATTCAGTGGCATGTAGTACATTCACAGTGTTGTGCAGCCTCTACCTCTCTCTAGTTCTGAAACACTTCCGAACGCCCTGTGCTCATTAAGTAATCACTCTCTCCAATCCTCTCTTCCCCAGCCCCTGGCATCCAGTAATCTGCTTTCTCTCCCAGTAGGTTTGCCTATTCTGGAGATTTCATATAAATGGACTTATACAAGCCTCTTGTGTCTGCCTTCTTTCACTCACCGTAATATTTTCATGGTTCATCCAAGTTGTTGGGTGAACTCATTCCTTTTTATATGCCACAGTTTGTTTACCTTCTTATTCGTTCATGGACATTTAGATTGTTCCTGTCTTTTGGTTATTATAAATAATGTTGCTGTAAGCATTTGTGTACAAGTTTGTGTACCGCACCTGCCGTATTTGAGTCTCTGTTTCTCCACATCCTTGCCAATACTTGTTATTTTCTGTTTTTTTTAATTATAGCTATCCTGGTGTGTGTGAAGTGGTACCTCATTGTGGTTTTGATTTGCGTTTCCTAAATGACCAGTGATGTTCAGCATCTTTTCATGTGTTTATTGGCCATTTGTATGCCTTCTTTGGAAAAATGTCTATTCAAGTCCTTTGCCCATTTTTAAATTGGGTTGTTTGTCATCTTGTGGTTGAGTTGTAAGGATTCGTTATGTATTCTGGATATTAAACCTTTACCGAATACAGGATTTGCAAATATTTTCTCCTATTCTGTAGGTTCTCTTTTCACATCTTTGATAGTGTTCTTTGATGCACAAAAGTTTCTAATTTTGATAAAGTCCAGTTTATTTTTTTCTTTTTGTTACTCATATTTTTGTGTGTGTGTCTTATCTGAATCTCTCGTCGAATCCAAGGTCATGTAGATATACCCATTTTTTTCTAATAGTTTTACAGTTTTAACCCTAATTTTTATCTTTTTATTTTTTTATTTTTTATTTTATTTGTATATTTACCTTATATTTATAATCCTTGCTTTTTAATTTTTTACTTTGAAAGTATTACCTTTTAAAAATGGTGGATCTCTCTGTCTGCTTTGTTTTAAATAATCCATGAGTTATTACTCTGTAGATTATTATAGCCAGCTTTTCAGAGTCACTTTACCATAGCCATCTTTCATTATTGCAGAAACATTGGAGGCTAGGAAGGAGGGTGGAGGCTGCTGCCTTCATCCTCTTCTCTGATCTAGTGGCCAGTACTGTTGATATTTTAGTGTAGGTTTATTTAAAGAGTATTCACGTTTATTTAAATTAGGTGGGGTTTTTTTCCTATTGTACTATACTTACTAAATAGTTTAAGACCAAAATGCCCTTTTTTTTAATAGAGTAATACAGCATCTGGTGGAATGACGCGGCGGAATACTTATGTTTGCAGTGAAAGAACTACAGCTGATAGACATTCAGTAATTCATAATGGCAAAGAAAACAGGTATGAAATTTTACCTGTTTGCAAGAAAATTTGTTTTTCCCAAGAGAAATGGAAGAATGATATTTGCTTCTCAGTTTTTATAATCAAAATTCAAATACTAGTGGTAAGTATTCGCTAATGGTAAGTTAAATTTGAACGCAGAGTTTTAGTGAGATCCTAGAATTCCAAATTCCTCTCATTGTCCAGAGCTTATCCTCCTGGCCAGCTGCGTATGATGATTGGAAGGGTTGAGTTAAAGCAGGGAGCTTTCCCAGAGGAAATAGATGGTAAGCTATGGTTTAATTGTAGAATTATGAACAGGGAAATGGAGATTATTTTGTGCACATGAATAACTTGAACCAGGGCTGGAAGGGGGAAGGATGAGGACCTGAGACGGGGAGCCACACCTCAGGAAGATGTGGAGCACCTGATGGGGCGGGTGAGCCTTCAGTCATAGGTCAGCAGTGTGTCAGAGGAGCATGGCGGACAAGTAGTAACACAGTCTTCACCTTAAAAGAGACACACTGAGTATCCCAGAGAAATGGAGAGTGCAATCTTCTGAATGATTTTAATCTGGTAGAGAGGCAGTCATACATTGGATAAGCATGATTTAAAATACTAACAAAGTAATATGTCAGTAAGGAGTTAGATCATGCAAACAATTTTCTTGGGGTTTCAAAATAAGAAATAGAGTCAGAAAAGTGGGATTAAGTACATCCAGAAACCATGGAGTAGAGCTAAGTTTGGGCAGAGGGAAAAGTGGGTGGGGGGAGTTGGATTGGTAGAGTAGTGAAATATATTGTATATAGAACAAATTTCCCAAATGGGCATGATTTTCCTTCTTTCTTCTTGGAAAAGTAGTATAAAACTAAATTCAAAATGGTGAGATAAGGTCAAAGTGAGCAGATAAAGTTCTGGAGTAGAAATCCATAAAATAAATTCACATCATCTTTCATTGTCCCCTGGCCTCTCTGAACATTGCTTGGTCATATCACATTCTCATGTGTAGCATCAAAATTGTTTTTCCTCTTTTTCTGACATTTACTTTCTGAAATTGCATTATAAGATTTCTGTTTCCTTTAGATCTCATCAGTCAAATGAAATGTTTGATCAGTAACTTCTGTAACAACCTAAGCCTAACCTAACCTCTTTCACCCTTAAAACCAGACTATTTTATCATTCCCCTCTTCCACAGACCACTTATGTTTGAATTGACATGAAGGTAAAAGCTTACTATGTGAGATTACATTCATTTTTCAGTGAATTTTTAGAAATATTTACATCCTGATATTCTGATTCCTATGTGTGTGCTTGTTTTAACATTGTCTTTTTCCTATGATTAAGAACTATTAATAATTTGAGTAGAGCAACTGGGCTAGATAGCTTATAAATTAGTGATTGGTATATTTATTTTTTAATAGTGGTCTATTCTTTGGTAAATTTTCTTTTCTTACAGTTACTTTGTCAAATCTATCAAATTTCTTCTAGTTTGAAGGGATTGAATAGGAGATATCAGTAGAAGACTTAGAAATTTCTTTCTTCTTTTTTTTTTTTTTGGCCTCATGGAATCTTAGTTCCCTGACCAGGGATTGAACCTGGGTTCCCCACAGTGAAAGTGCTGAGTCCGAACCACTGGACTGCCAGGGAGTTCCCAAAAGTTTCTAATATGTTATGGATATTAGTCTATAGAACTAGAAAAATGTTGTTTCATGACCTTTCTTTTTACAGATTCTTCTAAATTGTTGAATTATTCTATCACATTCCTTTTGAACTTTAGAATATACAATTCTCTGAGGTACAGAGTCAGACTTTTATTTAAAAGGCTATTAAGACCAAGATCTAGGTCTGCTCCCTTGATTTGTGTTTCTGTGTGTGCATCTACTCCTCTAATTCTCCTTCCCTACAGTTATTCAGTTCACTCTTTGGAAATAGTTTTAGGAATACTCTGATTTCTTTGGAGTCATTACCTGTCTGTGTTCTACCTGCAGACGCCTTCCTCAGTGGGGCTGCCTCCTCCTTATACCAGCCTGGGCCTTATGGCATCTGTTAGCATCGGCTCTTTAAATGCTTTGCTGAAAGTGTTGTCTTTATCTTCAGTCAGACAGTGCCTCCAACCACACAAGCGGGGCCCATGATTTTCATAATATCTGGATTTTCTTTTTCTGTCTTACAAATGAATTGAAAAATTGTGGGAAAATATTGGAGGTTTGAGTGCCAAAGTGGTGGTCATATTTTTTACTTCCAGTTAAGGAAGGCATTAAATGTGACAACTTTCTCACCCTTAAAATAGATGCTTGAGTCATAAATTATGCACTGAGCCTTCTCTGTGTGCAGATGACTTCTTTGGCAGATTGTTGCTTTTTCCTCTCCCATATATATCTTATTCCTTGACTACAATACTAGTAAGGTACAGGATGCCCGGATCTATGTTAACTTCTGAAAGAAGGACATTAATTCCCATTTTAGCCTTCAATATGTTGGACTTTTTTCTTATACATGAGAATGTTTTTACAGAATTCCAACAAGAGAATGATTGTGGCTAATGAAAACTAAATGAGCAAAGAAGGTTTTATCACATTTAACACAAGTATCTTTGGGTTATATTTTTAATTTTGCTTTTGCCCAATCACTGAGTATGCTTTGAGTCAGCGACCAATTTCATATCAGAATGTTCTGATATAGGATAGATGTCATATCAAACAAATTGAAAATACCTTTCCTTTAATAACAGTAAGTAGATTAGAATTTTAAAAAATTATCAGGCATAGATATAAAACCAGAAGATTAACAGGAACTTCACACAATTTGAATTTTAAGAAATCATACTATTTCTGTAAGTTAAGGTTTAAAAAATGATTTTTCCTTGTACCCAGAACTACTAAAAATATAACGCAGTTACTGTTTTGTTTATGTAGATTCTTGTGGGGTGGTCTATGAACTATAACCATCATTTGTGCCACTTTTCTGGGGGAGAAATTTTGTCCAGTTTGATGCAGCCCATTGTGATGTTGGGATTGTATGTTGTAAATAGAATTTTTGTGAGTTTGTACAGACTTGACATTCGGCAAACATTTATTGAGTTTACTGTTTCCTAAATTGAGGTGCTAGGCCTACTTTAGAAGTCAAAAACAACACATCTGTTTTGTTGCTTGCTTTGTGGAACTCGTAATGTGACATGATTAAATTTCTAAAGAAATAATTCATTTAATTGCCTTTAAGATTTTGTAAAAATTTAACAATTTTTAATATATCAATTTACACTTCCTTTTTAAGAAGGTCTCTGACTCTAAGGAGGGGTCAGTTTTTTGTTGTAAAGTGTCTGTCCACACAGTCTTGCCTTCAGTGTCCAGCCAGGGAGCAATGGCCTCACAGGGGATAGACTGAGCATCTCCCTGCTCTGGATAAGGAAAGCCATTTCCTTATCCAGAGTCTTTGGGACCATTTATATTCTCCAGGGAAGATGCCAAATAACCCCTGCCTCCTCTTCTTCCCCGGTTTTTTTTTTTTAATGCATCTATTGATCTTAGCTCCTAATTTGGGCAAGAGAACATCAGCAGCTGGGCAGGGGCATAAAGTGTGTTTGACGACTCTTGACCTGCTCGGAACAGGTAATAGAGCACAAAAGACAGTTGTATTTATCTGTAACTTATTAAAGTAAAATTATATGTATCTATGTGTATGTATGTCTGTACGTGCATATTGGAAACAACAAAGCATTTCTTCAGATAGTTGAATCACTTAGGACTCTCTGTGTTGCAGGTGACAGAAACCCAGTCCAAACAAGTTTAAATTAAAAAGGGCATCTATGAATTCCTATAACTAAAAAAGTCCAGGGATGGAGTCAGGGTTCATCTCATAGTTCTGCTTCTTCTGCAGGAGTTCCTTGATGGGCTCAGCAGCATCCGCCCTGACATCTTCCCACACTCAGCTCTGCTCAAGCAGAAGCCCTGGGGCTGTCTTCTGGGGCCCTGTTGGTCTGGCTCTGGCCATGTGCCCATCTCTTAATCTGTCACTGGCCAGGGTAGCTGGGAAAGTCTGGGGTGGAGTCAACGACATCGAGAGACCAAAAACCTATTTCTACCAAAACAGAATTCAGGTGTTTTTGCCAAAGGAAAGGACTGTGAAAAACACAAAAGTGAATCTCTGTTTAATCTTTATAAGCCACTCCCCCAAGTGGGAGGGCAGGATTGTCAAACAAACGCAGGGACAAGCAGATCTTCTTGAGCAGTTTATTACAAAGACCTGTCTCCTTCATATTGGGACTGTTAGAATTCCAGTGGCTCATTTCATTAATGTACCTTTTCAGTTAGGAGACCCCGGGGACACGATGAGATTGCAGACCATGCTTCCAGGGCGCATGAGCAGACAGGAGTCACTGCGGTACAGTGTGGTGTGCGGTAGCAGGTGCCCACACTGAATACATAGAGCGGAATGAGTCACTCCTGATGGGAGAGGGCACCGGTGGAGACTTCGCGGAGGGGATGACCTCTGGGTTGGATTTTGATGAAAGTAGAAAGATGCCAGCTCTCCAGACACGGAGAATAGCTCCTGCAAAAGTTCTTTGATGCACGACCAAGCAACTGCACATCATCAGGTGGGCCCGAAAGTCTAGTCCCGGGAGGTAACAGTGAAAGGTCAAGCCTGGAGAGGTGGCAGGGGCCGAGCTGTGGGCACCTGAGGATGCTACTTGGATGCCAGCGGAGTTTGGACTTTATCCTGAAGACGCAGTGTGCTTTTGCATGGTTAAAAGCAGATGAGTGACAAGGTCAGGTTTGCGCTTTAGAAAGTTCACAGCTGTATGGTGGACAGATTGGAAAGTGTGAAATTGGAGACCAGTAAAGACAGATGACTTAGGACTGGGCCTGTGGGAGAGGTGAAGCGCTGCACGAAGACCCTCAGAGTAGAGGTGGGGAGGCCCGGGCTCATTGAAGTGCTGTTAGGAAGTTGACACCAACAAGATGTCCCAGTTGCTCTGGATGTGGGGCATGAGGGAAAGAACCTGATGTTTCTAGGTTTCAGGCTTTGAAAGGATTTCTGTAGAAAGTCACTGAAAGAGTATGGTCAAAATTCTAAATCCCTGATTATCTTTTAAAGGAAAGAAACTGCCCCTTTGAAATTCCAAGGACATGATGACTGAGCTGGAATTAAGGATGGGGAAACTCCCTTAGGTAGTTTTGTCCCATAGCTGTCTGTGCCAGGTGAAACTGCAGACATGTAGCCACTTGTTACTCTTTTTCTGTCTATAAACAGTTAATTCGCTCTTATTAGTTTTCCCACCTTGAAAAATGGGGCTCTGTTGACCCCTTAGGAATTCAGAGTGTTGTTTATAAAGAAGTGAAAGTCCTTTGAGTAGGAAGGTTTTAACAGGATACTTTTTTTAAATAAATTTATTTTATTTTTGGCTGCATTGGGTCTTCATTGCTGCGCACGGGCTTTCTCTAGTTGCAGCGAGCAGGGGCTACTCTTTGTTTGTGCAGTGCGTGGGCTTCTCACTGTGGTGCCTTCTCTTGTTGCAGAGCACGGGCTCTAGGCGCTTGAGCTTCAGTAGTTTGTGGCGCGGGGGCTCAGTAGTTGTGGCTTGCGGGCTCTAGAGCACAGGCTCAGTAGTTGTGACGCACGGGCTTAGTTGCTCCGCGGCATGTGGGATCTTCCTGGACCAGGGCTCGAACCCGTGTCCTCTGCATTGGCAGGCGGATTCCTAACCACTAGCGCCACTAGGGAAGCCCAACATAGGATACTTTGATAAATACAAACAACATAGGATATCTAAACAACATAGAATACTTTGATAAATAGAACTAGTTACTGCTGCGCCTGTGATGTTACTAGTCCATTTAAAATATGACAGTGTGCTTTGGGAACAGGTCAAGAGCATAGTGGGCTCATGTTATAGATTCACTTTGGTATGAATGGAGGCATCTCTTTTAGGGTAGGCTTAATTTTATACATAGCTCGGAAGAGATCGTCCCTCTCACGTAAATATTCAAACATGTATGATGTTATTTTCTTTTCTTTAAAGCTAATAAACTTTTTAAATTGCTGTTTTAAAAAAAGCAGATACAGATTAGCAGTTGCTCCAGAATCCCCAAAACAGGTTTAAGAGATTTTTGTTCCTTGACAAAGACGAGATGGTTTGGGGAGGAAGGTTATATGCTTTGAACAAGAGTTGCTCTTTTTGTCACTAGTCCATCATACTGTTGTTTCTGCCTCTGCCTGAACCCAAACCCCCTCCCAGCCTGATGGAAATGTTCGCTTACGCAGCTAGCCCTGCCTCTGTTTGTAAGACATCTTCCACCTGTCGGCTGCGACATCACAAGTCGATGTCCATGTCAGGCTCTGGGCGCCCCAAGATGATGTTACCTCCAATAGACAGTGAAGGAGATAACTTCAAGGCTATGTAAGAAAATGCACATTCCTTGTGAAACTAATGTGTACCCACTGCTTCTTAATTTTGTGCTGTGGATTTTATAGTCCAAGATTTTGTTCCAGTTGTCTACAAAGTGTCCTTCCTGTGTGTGGTTTTAGTTAAGCACATCCTGTCTCATGGTGTCCCTGGTCATCTTTGTGTCTTCATGCCTTTGCATACTACAAAGGGTGTAAGAAATTCCCCCTTCTTTCCAAGTTGCTTTCAGCATGTGGAATTTTACAGTACTTATGCCATTTTTGTGCTTCCAAAACTTTTTAGTTGCCTATTCTTCAGTTTCACCTGCATAGCCTTTATTTCTTTTGTATTGGCAAGTTTCTCTGCATGTAAGCAATTTGAGAGGGAAGCAAAGGAAAAAAAGCTTGAGTTAGCTGTTCTTTGTTCTAGAATTTCCCTGCATTAATCTTGTCCTTGAAAATATGTGTGTACTGTTCCCTTAAACTCCATGAGGTTTTGTTTGATTATGTACTATTCCTTTGGTACCCTTTGCCATTTAACTTACCTTTTGCTCCTAAGTCCTATAAAATACCCCTTGGATCTGGATTTATATAACTGGTTTTCTCCACTCTATATCAAAGGTATATTGTGATCGTAAATGTTTGTGTGCCATGTTTGCTACAAATCCAGGGTTTTGTGAACAGAGATCTAAGAATCTGTCATTTTCTGATCTCAAAGCACTATTCCTGACCAGAGAGCTCCAGTTGCTTCAACACACAGTATTAGCAGCGCCACCACCCCAGATCGAACCCGCTTCCCAAGAGGCACTGCCAGTCGTAGCACTTTCCACGGCCAGCCCCGGGAGCGGCGCACTGCCACGTATAACGGCCCGCCTGCTTCACCCAGCCTGTCCCATGAAGCCACACCATTGTCGCAGACTCGAAGCCGAGGCTCCACTAATCTTTTTAGTAAATTAACTTCCAAACTCACGAGGAGGTAAGTGCCTAGGTGGTGCTGTTGGTTGGAGCAAACACAAGGGCAAAGGGAGAAGTGCCGTCTCCCTCGTGTGAAGCCGCTGCCCAGATGCTTTTCAGTTTGTCTTTAGCTCACATTTTTCTAATGCTGTACTTTCAAAACCTTTCAGAAGAGGAATTATAGAGCTCAGAGTCCTTTCACAACACTAAAAGTTATCTAGCACTTGGGAGGTGGTTGTTGTTTAATTACTTTTCCTTTTACTCTCACATCTCTCTACATGGCATGTGCACTTCAGTTTAGCGAAAGCCCAGATCCAGTGTAGTTCGGGGGCTGGCGCCCCATCAGTAGCCACCGAGGAAGACGTGTATGGTGTAAGCGTCCCTAGACACGGAGGAGAGAGACATTTCCTCTTCTCTCGTTGCATTCCAGCGTCGTTGAGGAGCACTAAGTTTCTTAGAGCTTCAATCTTGAAATTGTTCTCTCTGTTGGCCTGAGTTATAATGAGAACAAGGTAACATTCTATATTGAATAGTTTTGGAGATAAAATCCTTGCCTTATTCTTAGGAAGAAGCTAGTATCTGGTCATGTATAAAATCTTTTGTATGTCCAGTAGACTGTCAGTTGGGGCCTTGGGAAATCTCTAAAGGTCCCTTGAGGTACTTTTAACTTTATTTCCAGAATCTTCGTCTAGAGGTTGCAAAGCCTAGAAACATTGGCTACTATAAGAGGAAAAAGAAAAGATACCACTCTGCATTATAAGCAAAGGCACCTTTAGCCAGGACCACACCCAGGAAACCTGAGAGCCCTTGCAGTTCCAGGACACCCAGAGGAAATTCTTTGAACTTAAGCCTCTCTGTGGATTAGTCTGTCCGAGGTGTCCTGCACGTTTTGCCTGTTACAGACCCTCTGGTTCATCACTTGTGTCTTCTTCACAGAACAACAGTGGGCTCTTCCCAGAGTCTAAAATGATACATGCCCTCCTCCTCTCTTCTCTGACTCTCTGTGGCCCGTTAGCCTACTGATCTGTTATGTGCCGTCTTCTTGATTTAACCTGAAGCTAAATACCACTTTTCAGTCTCCCCCAGTAATTTTATTTTAAATCAGTCATCTAAAACTTAGACAAGTCACATTAAACTGTCTTTCCCCAGATGATCTGTTCATTGTCAGGATGTCAAATACCAGATTAGGGAGGACTTCTGATATCCACTAGCATTGACTAGAGGTCAGAGGAGTCCAGAGTTTCTGGTCTACCCTATTATTCTCTGAGCCCCTTTGCTGAGACATCCCATTCCAGGCTGGGCAGAAGAGCAGAATGGTCTGAAGGGCCTTGCCAGATTTGGGGCACCCATTTGTGGCCAGCAAGAGAGACAATGAGTTCAACCCAAGAAGAGTCTGATGACCCCCAAAATAATGCGTTGCTTCCTTTCAGGGTCATCCCAGGTGCTGTCCCCAGCCTCCCTGTGCCTTAGCTCCTTCCTCGGAGCCTAGGCTGCTTAATGTCAACTGATCCTTTGCCCTCTGGTCCCCGAGAACAGAAGGGATGTGTGGCAGTCAGGTCTGTCTAAGCTCCAGTCACAGGACAGTCAGCTTTGTGTCCTTACACATTGGTCAGTAATGGGCTCTTTAAATAAAGCCTTGCACATCATTAAAATCCTTGAATTTATTTGTTTGCCTTCTTCGTGGGTTTTTGGGGGTCATCTTAATACTATCATTGACAAAAATAACATCAGCCACAGTATACTGAATGCTTCCTGTGTGCTAAGCTAAAGAGATGTCTGTAGATTTATAGATATAGGAATACTCTTTTTTTTTTTTTTTGTGGTACACGGGCCTCTTACTGCTGTGGCCTCTCCCACCGCGGAGCACAGGCTCTGGACACGCCGGCTCAGCGGCCATAGCCCACGGGCCTAGCCGCTCCGCGGCATGTGGGATCTTCCCGGACCGGGGCACGAACCCGTGTCCCCTGCATCGGCAGGCGGACTCTCAACCACTGCGCCACCAGGGAAGCCCAGGAATACTCATTTTATATACATAAATAAGTATGTGTGTATGCACACACATGCATTCTCTCTCACATACTCATTTAATCTCCATAATCTACCCCATGGAATAGACATTGTCCCAGTTTCATAGAAGAAACTGGAGGCAAGTTTCAGAGATTAAGGCACATGTTCAAGATCCTACAGCAGAAGAGTGCTGAGTCAGATCCGTGGCTCCAGAAGAGCCGTGAACCCACTGTGTAGTGTCCCTGGCAGAAAACGGTAAAGCACGGTTACAGACGTGAGTCCTTTTCCCCCATTTTAGAATTAAGTTTATTTCATGTATTTGAATTGAAAGTGAAGGCTGAGGCTTCTTGTTAAAAATATTCTAGAGGGGCTCATCTGATTTTATAATTTCCACCCCAAAATTTTTACAGAAAGTCTTCTGTTAGTTTGCAGACTGAGACCTGTAGCCTCCCTTGGTGCTGTACTTCAGTTGTAGTCAGTTCATTCTTAAAAACAGAGTCCTTGCTGCCGCAGCATCACCTTCTTACCCTCTCCTAACAATAATTGTGAGGGTTAAAGTTCTAGTGCAGGAAAGGCTCAGGTGTTGGCACGTAGATGCCGCAAGGAGACCTGCTGTGACGTGGTGGGACTGGCATCAGAAAACTCGCCCTCTGCTCCTGGCTGTGCCCTGGATGTTGTGAGAGCTTTAGAGAGCTGTGGGCTCAGGGCACTCAGAGTCACCCATACTCTGCAGGCAGGACAGCCCGGGCACAAGCGCAGGTGCCTCTGTGCTCCTGGGAGCCATCCACGTGGTCCCGGGCGGAGTGTGAGAGCCTTAATCCTGTAGCTTCCTCCTCTTTATACCTCAAGGGATTTAAGGGAGGAAAAGTTAAGAAAATCAGTCCTATGGTACCTGAGCAGTCCCCTTGACTTTTCTCAGGTAGAAAATTCGGAAATGAAAATACGTTTTAAAGGCCTTTTAATCAGTTTTCACATGCATGATCTTTCCTTACTGTGTGTAATCCTGCTGTATACTACTTTTGATCTGATTATGGAGTGGTGGGCGGTTATCTCCAGTAGTTAGATACTTTTAAAATTGGTAGGTATCTGAAGCAATGCAAAAGTCATCCCAAATTAGGAAAAAAACAACGAAGGAAGTTATTAATTCAGTCAGTCCTCAAATACATTTGAGTGCCTCCTGTGCTCTGTCTCAGAACTGAGATTTAGAAATAGCTTGACAAGCCCAGCTCACACTCACCCAGGAATGCTTATTGCGTGATCATACAAGCCTGAGCCAGTTTGAAATTTCTTTTGTCAAATTCTGTTCAGCACAACCCAAGCATCTCCTTAAATTTTTTTTTAATGAGCAGAGTTACTTCTTTTAAACACAGCTCTTTCCGTTTATTACATAAAACATAAAAATGAACCCCCCACTGTTGTCTGGTCATTTAATTTTCATTCATTTTGATATCTAAAGCTCTAAAAAGTCTACTTCATTTTAAACTCCCAGTAACTTATTACAGTGCTGTATGTCAGTTATATCAAAACTGGAAGGGAAAAAAACCTAACCTCCAATGACTTTTTTTCTTAAAAAGTGATTTATACGAAACCACTGTAACAGACATTCTGTTAATGTCTAAATCATCTTCCTGAAGTAAGTAATGATTCTCTTCATGGATAAATATTTTTATAATGAAATTTTTAATGTTTCTGTATAAGGTGATTTTTTGTTCATAAGATATTCTGAAGAAAGTTGAGGAATGTTATTTTATTTCTAGTACATTGCAAATGACTTTAACACAAAATGTTGAATTTTATTATCTTAAGGTATACCCATCTGAAGAACCTTAAAACATTTAATTATAGTTAATGTCAATATTTACTGCTAAATTTTTTCTTACAAGTACAGATTTTTTGTATTTCTGTTTAAAAGATCACATACTCAATTATTTGTGATAATTTTACTTTTTCATCAAATGTCGCTGTTTCATTGTTCATTGGACAGGAGAGGAGCCCTGTTTTACTTGCTGTTTTTTGTTCTATCTGTAATTGACTATTTAACTTGTGCAACTCATTTTTGTTAATTTTTTTTTTTTGGCTTAATTTCTTTTAGAAACATGTCATTCAGGTTTATCAAAAGGTAGGATTTATATATACACATTTTTTTTTCAATCCTCACCCTGAAATGGCTCCTGCAATTAACATCAGGTTTGGCTTTCTAGCCTTGTTTTTTTTCCTTAAACACTAAACTTTCTGCTGAGAACTAAATACTTCTTTGAAAGGAAGCTGGAAAGAAAGAGATTAACTCTGTCAGGCATTTTTAAAGGGACTGTGGCACCCATGTAACAAGAGGCCTACGCATGCTCTGTGCATTTTCTTCCTTTGGTAGAATTATTTAGCATCCAAATAATTCTGTCTTCATACTAATAACACTTAGCATGCTTCTGTTTGAAGAATGAGATGTTCAGTAACAATGTGCAATTCATGATTAGCCTCAAGCATGCAAACGGTAAGTGGTAATTGTGTTAGCTGTCGTTTTTTATTTCATGAAGGATTGCATTAGCAAAAGGCTTTAAAATGACAGATAAATCAGCTAATATCCTGATACTGGAAATAAATGTAAAATTCACACCTACAACCTCATTTGTTGGGGTTTTTCAGAAATTAAGACGTGGGCAACTGTATAGCAGAAATATTTTAATATTTTCCAAGAGTTGAAGAGTGAATAGTATTGTATCTAAAAGGCACTTTCCACCAACCTCTGAAGAAAGTATGTCTCATTTTTACTTAAAGCACTGTAGTAAATGTTATTCGTACTAGGTAGATAGTTTTTTGATGATGACACTCAAAAGACCAGAAGCGTTGCTCACTGTCTCGGGATGCACACACCCTTGAGGGAAAAGCTGCCACTGCAGCCACATCGTGCCTGCTGCTCTCAGCTCACCAGCGGGCCAGGTTATGGGTTTTACGTGGAGGCCACCAGTGGGTCGTGGAGAGTCTTTATTCACGTGAGCTCTTTATCAGAAACCGTGGGAAGAGTGCTTTCTTTCTGTGGGAAACTCCACTCCATGATTATTTAATTGGAAACCCACTATACTTTGGGTAGTGATTAAAAAGAATACCTCCAGTTGAAGGCCGTGAGTGTGCGCAGATTCCAGAGCTGGGCAGGAATACCTGTTGTGTATGTGAAGCAGGTGTGTAGCCAGCCTCCTGCACGGCCTTCATGAACTCATGGCGGTGGCCTCTGGCAGAGTCACACCTACAAGAGTAGGAGTTTTAATAAGCTCAGCTGGTGACCAAAAAGTGCTTTGGATTTGTTCATTTTATAATGTCTGTTTATATTTGGGTTGGTCGTGTACTGGTTGTAAGATATCTTTTCTCTTTCCCACTTCTCTGTGCTTCTGCATTCTATTCATTGAGGCTTCCAACTGAATATGAGAGGAACGGGAGATATGAGGGCTCAAGGTGAGGGAAACGATTTTTACTTAAAATATTTTATAGGTATTTACCTCATTTCTGCGGCAGAGGCAACACCCCTTTTCTGAACGTTCTGCATCTGTCCCTGCTCCACGTGGAATTGCTTAGTGCCACCAGCAATATGTGGTCAGGAAGCATTGCTGCTGCCGCCGGCACCTCGCAGCCACGTGAGGGCGCTGGAGTGCTGCAGCCACCTGCTGGTGGGAGCCTCGGGTCCCAGCCCCACCTGGGTTCTCACTGGTGTTTGGGTGTTAAAATACGCATTCCTAGGCATAGGAACGTGGAATTGCCATTTGAAAACTGTGACCAGGTAGCCTGGACCTCAGCGGCAGCTCAGCCAGTGGCCTAAAGCCATTTCAAGTATAGATGCTGTTTTGGAACTACAGTTATATAAATTTGAACATTAAGTGTGATTTTTCCTCTTTTTCTTTTTAATGTTTGTAAACTCAAAGCTGAGCAGAAGTGACTTTACTTTCTAAAGTTTGATATTAAGTTGACTGTGTTCCTTCCTTTACCACCTCATTGTTCCCCTTCCCTTTCCTAAGGCAATAGTGCACAACTTAGGTTATTTCTTTTTCAAAAATTTGAACGAAAAACTTCATGCCATGGGTTAGTTTTCTTTTGCGAGACACCTGTATATCCCCTTGTTCAAATGTAAGTGTTCCCTTATGCTTTTGAAATAAATTTCCTTTTGTAATTTAAAAAAAAGACGCATTCCTCCTGCCTGAGCTCTCCTGACCTGAGGTGAGGTCTGGGAGTCTGGAGCATTGTCGACCTGGTGAGAACTCCTGGCATAGTTCTAGTCTCAAGGAGTGAAAGCAGAATATTTAGGAGAATTTTTTTTTTCTTTTTTGGCCGCGCCATGTGGCTTGTGGGATCTTAGTTCCCAGACCAGGGATTGTACCCTGGCCCTGGCAGTGAAAGCTCCAAGTCCTAAGCACTGGACCTCTAGGAAATTCCCTAGGAGAACTTTCATATTTCAAATTAGATGTCTTTTTTTTTTTTCTTTAAGAATGATTATGTAGGGAATTAAGTGGTTAGGACTCTGTGCTTTCACTAGGTCCCAGGTTCAGCCCCTGATCGGGGAACTAAGATCCCACAAGCCGTGCAGTGCGGCCAAAAAAAAAAGAATGATTATGTAGTTGAGTGTTTTGCGTTTAAATTTTCTGTACCTGTCATTGCATGGATCTGGCGGCAGGGGGAGTCACCAGATGGGTTCAGGACTCTAGATTTCTTCCACTTGTGCCCTTTTTTATGCCAGTCGCCACCATGCTGTTTCAGGTCCTTGTTAGCCCATTTCCTCTCTTCCTGGTCTTTCTAAAACACAGCTCTGATCATGACTACCCTGAATGAAAACCTGCAGTGGCCCCATCGCCTGGCCGACCATGTCCATATGAGGCCCTGTGTGGCCTCAGCAGCCCCAGTTTCCCCCACGCACAAATCCCTCAGTTGAGGCAGAAGTTCAGGGTGAGAGTCAGGCAGCATCCCCCCGCCTGCCCTTGAGCAAGTCTAGCTGCCCTGAGTTTGTCTCCCCAGCCATAGTTGGGAGGGACTAACAGAACCCACCTCCTGGTGTGCTGAGGATCAAGGGCTCAGTAAATGCCAGCGGCCGTCTGGGGGGGGTGAGACTGTGCCCTCAGCTCCAGTCCGTGGGTACCTTCGAATTTGCCCTCAACACATTCTGTGCTTTCCATACCTCCTTGCCTTCACTTAAGAGATTTCCTCTGCCCTAGACACAGACTTTCTCCCGCCTCCGTCATGTTGAAATCCCATGGTGTCTTCGTAGCTCTTCTCAGATGCCATTGCCCGCCCCGCCCCGCGTCGTCTACCCTGCCTTTCCCTCTGCTCCACTCCTCCCCTCTCTTGCGGTCCTCCCTGTCAGGCGGGCTCCACCTCTCTGGGACTCTAGCTGACAGCCCGTGCCTTACCTGTGCTATTGCTGTTTCCCTGTGTTTTAGTTTCTCCCCCCCGACCCCAGCTTAGAGAGCTTTTGCTTTTTTTTGTAACCTATTTAGTATTTAGCAGCATTTTATACTTAGGAAACTTTCAAACAGTTTTGGTAGGTGTGAACCAAACTGAATATTCTGTTAGCAGGTGGCTGACAGGGAGAGTTACATACACAGTAAACCCTACGGTCCACTCTCAGCTCTGGTGAATTTGCCATAGGATTGAGTGTATTGAACATACATACACTGTGAGTTTTTGTTGATTTTTTTTTTTTTTTTTGCGGTACGCGGGCCTCTCACTGCTGTGGCCTCTCCCGTTACGGAGCACAGGCTCCGGACGCGCAGGCTCAGCGGCCATGGCTCACGGGCCCAGCCGCTCCGCGGCATGTGGGATCTTCCCAGCCCGGGGCACGAACCCGTGTCCCCTGCACTGGCAGGCGGACTCTCAACCACTGCGCCACCAGGGAAGCCCCACTGTGAGTTTTTAATGCACAAGCGTGTTAGGTATTCACCCTCCTAATTGAGAATGTCAGTAACGGCTTGTGGCAGTAATGATTAAATACCGCAGAGCAGTGAGATGGTAGGTGCCTCTTGGAGTTCCTGAGAGAGCCGTGCCTGGGACCACAGCCTGCACCTTGTGAATCTGTACAGTTTACATTCAAATTGGTCATTTCAGTGCTCAGCAGCAAGTAAGCCTCAACATTTCATTTTCCTATTTCAGTAGTAAGGTAGTGTCATCTAAGAATTCTTTTTAACTGTGAAGTTGGAAGTTTAAATTAGCACAGTAAAAGGAAAAATGCTAAGGTGGTGGTAGGGGACTCAGAGAATGGCCCACTCTCTTACCTAGCTGTACTTAGCATCTGGGGCCGTTTGCCGGGAAAGCGATTTTCAACTGTGTTGAGTAACTGGTTATCCTGAGTAACAGTTACAGTGGAGGTTATGATGAATTGAATCTTTTAAAATTGTGGTAGGAGAAGCAGCCAGGCCGAGCAGACCTGGTGGCTGGGCTGCTGCCGCCGCCTCCCTGAGCTGGCCTGTGAAGGGCCCTGCCGGCACCTTGCCGCCGGCAGCCAGCCTGGATGACAGGGGCTGGGCTCTGGAGACGTGCTCAGTTCGCTCTCCACTTTGCCTCCTCCCAAGGGTTCTGTTTAACAATTACTTTCTTAATTTTCACCGGATGACTGGTGGAGATTTTTCGGCCAGGTAGATGTTTTACATTGTGGCTTATGATTGGGACGGGAAGGGGGTTGTGGAGAAATAGGTGAGTACTTCTTAGCAAAGGAACAGTCTACCAGCCATGAGCCTATGCGGGAAAAACGTGGAAGTCATTTATTATGCTGTATTGAAGACGTTGGTCATGAGCTGGGTAGAGTAGAAAAGGTGAGTTTTCCTGTGCAATTAAGAATAAACCTGCACTGTGCCTTTCAGTCGCAACGTATCTGCTGAGCAAAAGGAGGAAAACAAAGAAGCAAAACCTCGTTCCCTGCGCTTTACCTGGAGCATGAAAACCACTAGTTCCATGGATCCCAATGACATGATGCGGGAAATCCGCAAAGTGCTGGACGCCAATAACTGTGACTACGAGCAGAGAGAGCGCTTCTTACTCTTCTGTGTCCACGGCGACGGGCACGCGGAGAGCCTCGTGCAGTGGGAGATGGAAGTGTGCAAGCTGCCAAGACTGTCTCTGAACGGGGTCCGGTTTAAGCGGATATCAGGGACGTCCATAGCTTTCAAAAATATCGCTTCCAAAATTGCCAATGAGCTAAAGCTGTAACCCAGTAATTATGGTGTAAATTAAGTAGCAATTTAAAGTGTTTTCCTGAACACTGATGGAAATGTATAGAATAATATTTAGGCAATAACGTCTGCATCTTCTAAATCATGATATTAAAATATAAGGACGAGAGCACGCCTGGGAGCGAAAGCTGGCCTTTTTTCTACGAATGCACTACATTAAAGACGTGTGACACGTGTGCCCTCTGTCTTATTTCCATTGCCCTGAAAGTCAGCGTGTGACATCCATCTCCACGTGCCTCCTGTCTGTGCGGGTGTGAGAGTGGACGGTGTGTGTGTGAAGTAGTGCTACGGAAGCATCTCCTTACACTGGCAACCAGAGTTGTTACGAGTACCTCTGTGGGAGATTATTTGGTGCTAAAACATTAAAATTGCCAAGGAGGAAAATACTGAATTACTACTAAGAATTAACTTTAAGACTAGTTGGTAATTAATGCAGGTTTACAGTTCATGCCTGTGGTTTTGTGTTTGTTGTTTCGTGTTTTTTTTTAGTGCAAAAGGTTTAAATTTATAGTTGTGAACATTGCTTGTGTGTGTTTTTCTAAGTAGATTCACAAGATAATTAAAAGTTCACTTTTTCTGAGTAAATCTTGCATTGTCTCCTAATACTGTATTTAAGATTCAGATGAAGGCAGTGACTTAAAAGTGTGTGTTTTTGCCTCCACCACCAAGTTGAACAAAAGCAAATGGAAAGTGTGCGAAGGCCGGGCCACTCCTTCCTTAGCGTGGATCCCAACGTTTTGTGATTTCTAGCATCTTTTTTCCCCAAAGGCAATAAAGGGAGAAGATGGCCCCCCTGGTGACCTGAGCAGGATGGGAGTCGGGAGTGGCCGTCAGCCTCAGCCTCGGGAGCCCCGGCGCGCCCCCGTGTGGAGAAACGCCAGGCCTTGGCAGTTCTGGGTTTGTTCTCCATGAAGTATGTAATTTTCCTCTCTTGTTTTTTGTGATTCAGTACATGAATTAGACTCACAGCCGTTTCCCAACACCTACATGGTTACATAAAGAGGGTAATAAACTCATCAGTCAGTTTGATGCTTTAATCTCACGGGGATATTATCACATTAATTGGTGTGCTGTTTGGGTTCTGGGTTTGTCGGTGGTGGTCCAAGTATGAAAGTCTGGTCACTCAGTCACAAATACTTACTGTCTACCACGGGCAGAGCACTGTTTTGGGTATTTGGGATACATCCTTAGCCTCTTAAAGCATATGTCCTAATAGGAGAGCAGTCAGTAAACAATAGTACAGTATCTAGTATAGAACAAAGTGGTAAATGGCATGAAAAACGTCACAGGGCAGGGTCAGGCATTCCAGAGGTCCTGGGGCTCGGGTGGGGATGGGGTGCTTGAGCAGCGGCCTGGCTGCGAGGGAGGCATCCGCGCACGTCTCCCGGAAGAGTATCTGGCCGAGGCCGGAGCGCAGCAGCGAGCTGGAGCAGAGTGGAGGGCATTTGGTCAGGGTGCCAACTGGGCCACAGAGGTGATGCAGATGTGTTTTTACTCTGAGATGGGAGCAGCTGGGGGGTTCAAACAGAAGAAGAAGAGTGGCCTCAGGCTTTCAAACCCGTGTTCTGGCAGCTGTGTTGCAAATTCATCCCAGGGCGTGAGGAGAAGCCAGAAACGCCATTTGGAGGCTGTCGGCCCTAATTAGGTAAGAGGTGATGCTGCCCTGGTGAGACTGGTTGGATTCTGGGTATGTTTTGAAATAAGAGTCAACTGCGTTTACTCCTGGATTAGAAATGGGTGAGTGAGAAGAAGCCAAGGATGACTGTCCTGGTTTTCGGCCAGAGCAGCAGAAAGGAGAGGGTTGCTGCCCACGAAACAGGACAGGTTGTGGGAAAGTTTGGGGGTGGGAGAACAGGTTTGGACACATCGAGTTTGAGGTACCTTTACACATAGGTGGAGACTGGGGAGAGAGACCCCGGGAACCCTCGGCAAGTGAGAGAAGCTCATCAGAGCAGAGGAGAGGACCAGTGCTGAGCCCCAGAGACAGTGCCTGCGGAGGCCGGGGAGAAGAGGTGGGCCTGGCGGGAGAGCCTTGTGGTGGGAGGAGCGCCAGGCCTGTGGTCCCCAGCCAGGGTCAGGGAAGGATGGAGGGGTCAGTGCCCTTTGACCTAACAATAGAGCTGGTCATTTTCACCTTACTGGTACTTTCAAACCTTTGTGATTACAGGAAAAAAAAACAAGTCCCCTCATGTTTTCACTTGAGGCATTCTCCTTTCTCCTCCAGACCCATCCCCTTTCAGCATGCACTTTTCCGAGAGCACAGTGTGCAGGGCTTCCTGTGCAAGATGGCCCTGCAGGAGCTGCGGGGGTGAAGCGGAGCTCTGCCAAGCAAAGGTGTGGCTGCAGCCGAGTTTCTTCTGATCCTGTTGCCTTGGACATGTTTTAAATTGTTTTCAAGGACAAATGGAATACTAGAAGTTAAACTCCTTTAGGAGAAATCAGTTTACCGCGTGCCCTAATGAAATGGCCACTCTTTATACAGACACAAATGTTCATATTATTTTTGATTGCTTATTTTTCATAAGCCATATCTGCATCTTAATAGTTACTGATCCAATGAGAAATTGTGTGTGTTTGTAGTACCAGTATTCATCTGCAGAAGTCATCTGAACTGGTTGTATGTAAAAGACTCTATTGATGAAGGTTTCAGTTTAGTGGCAGCATAGGTAGTGTTACCTTTACTGAGGTTAAAACTTGAGATCTCATCCATTACTGAGGGGCCCACATCCTTCCTTGAGATACTACGTCCTCAGGATATGGCATTTTTATTCTTCATACAGTGAATTTTTTTTTACTTTATTTATTTGGCTGCGTTGGGTCTTAGCTGCAGCACGCGGGATCTTTTGTTGCAGCACACAGGCTCTTTGCAGCACGTGGGCTTCTCTCCACTTGGGGCACGCGGGCTTCAAACCACACAGGCTCAGTAGTTGTGGCACCCGGGCTCTCTAGCTGCACACATGCTCCAGAGCGCGGGCTCTCTAGTGTGGCCCGCGGGCTTCAGAGCTCACGGGCTCAGTAGTTGTGGCGTGCAGGCTCCAGAGCACGTGGGCTCTCTCTTTGAGGCACACGGGCTCAGTAGTTGTGGCACGTGGGCTTAGTTGCCCCATGGCATGTGGGATCTTAGTTCCTCAACCAGGGATCGAACCCACGTTCCCTGCATTGGAAGGCAGATTCTTAACCACTGGACCACCAGGGAAGTCCCGTATGGTGAATTTTGAAAGGGAATATTCTAGAGTACTTTGATTACTTGAGACAAAGCCACACTTTTTTCCTCATTTACTTCCCTGGAATCCCTCAGAAGTGAGGTAAGGTACCTGGCGAGGCAGTACTACTGGTTTTATTTACCTGACAATCAGAGTGTTGTCTTACTCTTGAATATAAGGCTTATCTTCCAGTTAGGTCGACTTTCATCTAGATCAGGCAGATCAAAGGAACCAAGACAACGTTTCTTAATGACGTGCCTTGTTCTCAGGCTGTCCTTCCGTTTCTAAAAGTGAAGACCCGTGCAGAAAACTGTTAAGAAACATGACTAACTTTCAGAAGCACAACTGTGATCACTTCCACAGCATATGTTTCTCCAAAAGTCTAGAGAACGATGATGTTTAAAAGAAAAATCTCCCTCCGTGTGCGGTATGAACGAGTTACCGTTGCCATGGAAACTGTCCCTAGAATACCCTCTCCCAGCAGTTCTTGCTCAGTGAGTGATGCTTGGTGACCGTGGGATCCATGGAGCAATTGCGGCTTCCGTGAGCAGCACCAGGGAGTCACAGGGACGTGGGAGGCGTGTCTGTGAAGTGCTGTGTCTTCTGGTCTGGCCCAGGCAAGAGCGGCAGCAGAAATGAGGGAGGGCTTGGATCAGAGGGTCCAAACTTCGCTTTTTTTGGTTTTTGTTGTTGGGGCTGTTTTTTGTTTTTTATTACTAATTTGCCGTGGGATCCTTTAGACAGCTCAGCAGCCACTTTTGAATGGGGAGGGAAATGGTTGCTTTTGAAGGGAGCGATGTAAAGAGGGTGACATGCCTTGCAGGTGTCCTGACAGTGCACAGGTGAGTCCAGGTGTGACTGTTCCCGAGCGCAGACCCCGGGTGTCCTTGCCAGTCATCGAGGAGGCCAGAATCCAGCAGCTTCGTGAGTTGGTCTTGGTTTGCCACGTGGAGAGACCAGAACCCAGCCAGAGGTGACGCTTCCTCACAAGCAGTGCTCGCTGCGTGGTGCGGTGGCATCCCAGTGTGGCTGCCCAGCCACTGGTGAGATTGGGGGATATGTGACAGAGCAGCATCACAACCCTCAGAAGTCAGAAAGTGGGACTTCCCTGGCGGTCCAGTGGTTAGGACTCCACACTCTCACTGCCGAGGACCCGGGTTCAATCCCTGGTTGGGGAATCAAGATCTCACAAGCTGTGTGGCAATGGCAGGAAAAAAAAAAAACACAAGCAGGACATCTGGGCCAGACTTATGTCCCCAGGGAAGGGAGCTCACCTGGTGAGGAGGAGTTGTGATGTGTGTGGAAAATGGGTTGTGGTGGGAGAGTCTGAGACCTTTCTTTGTGTTTGGGCCAGACTCTTGGGTGGCTTTAGGGCCCAGAACAGATAGCAGGGTGGGCATTGCGAGGAGGCCTTTGTGAACCCAAAATAAGAAAGTCCTCTGCCAGTAGGGGAGCCCCTGGCCACAGCGGGGGCGCTGAGCCTGTCCCTGCTAATTGCTGCAGCAGGGTCTGCGCGGCCAGGAAGGCCGGGGCAGGGCGGATTCCGAAGCAGGACCTCGGGATTCCCTCCAGACAGACTCAGAGCCCTGTTTAAAAGTGAACTGGGCAGCGTGGCCTAGAGATGTACGCCCTTGACCTGGGCAGCCTGGTGTCCAGATTCCAGCTTCTGAACCTCAGGTTTCCTCCTCAGAAAGTCAGCATGTCGTAAGAGTATCTCACTCTGGGTTGTTGGCAGGGTCCACCAGACGGCCAGTACAGAGCAGGGCGCCTGGCAGGTGTCTGGAAGACAGCAGCGCACACAGGCACAGGTCTTTTTAAAGAAGAACACCAGCCAGTCCTCTTCTCTTTCTTCCCGGCTTGCCCAAGGCGCAGAAGTCCTTGAACAGCACACTCTGGCTCTCAGGAGGGGACACTGCCCTGCCAGCATAGACTTCATAAGGACATTCCCCCCGTGTCTAAAGCGTAGAGTTCTGGGCTCAGAACCCGCTGTTAGGAAAGTTGACAGGCCTGTGCCACCACCTTCCTGGCCCCAAGCCTTTGCCAGTGTCCCCAGAGGACAGGGAGAAGCAGCAGGCCTGGTGTGAGCGTGCAGACAGGAAGCCGACGGCGCCGCCTCCACCGAGGCCTGCCCTGGCCTCTCTAGGCCTGCTGCTCCGGCCGCCCTGACCCTCAGCGTCATTTACAGATTTATTCTGTCTCTCATCTCCTGCCCTTATTAGAATGTAAGCCCTTTTTTTTTCATGTAACCCAAGTACCTAGAGGAGTGCCTGGTACACAGCACAAAATAAGTATTCATTGAGCCATGACGATCAGGGTGATGATGGAGCGCACGCAGGAGAGATCTGGAAAGCGCGAGACGGCTGTTCGTGAGTCTCCCCTGTAGCTGCCTCTCCCCCACGGCCCAGGCTGAAACGGGCAGCAGCTGTGGGAAGCCACGTTTGGTCTGTACAAGGCCCATCCTACTTGGTGTCCAGCAGCTCTCCGAGCCTCTCCTGTTTTACAGACGAGACCCAGAGGTGGGATGAGAATGGAGCCCACAGTCCAGGTGACTGGTGCAATATTCTCTTCACCCAGCTGCCTGGATAACAGATGCCCACATGGTGTCATTCAGCTCAAGTGGGGCTCAGACCGTGCAAGTTCCTGGGGACGTAGAGGAGGAGGCCCCGCATCGCCTGACATTTGCCATCAGATGTGAAACTGCAAGTTGAAGTGCTTGGCTTAGCGCCGTACTCTGTCCCACGCAACAGAGAATCGCTCGGTCAGTGTAGCGTTTGGATTTCAGACTGCTGAAAGAGTAGTGACCTGAGGGTCGGCAGTGCATGTGAGCTGTGTTCAGTCAGGTGGTCCGTCAGATTCGCTTGTGTGTTAACAGTGGCCCCCGCTCTGACTGCTTTGTCATGAGCAGGAGCCTCCCACAGAGCAGGGTCACCTTGGGGTGGAGGCCAGACCACGCTTGCCAAGACGACCTGGATCTCTCGGGGTGGGGGCAGGGGAGACTGGGGGCTGTGTCGGGCACTTCTGATGCCATCGGCGTTGGTTTGGTCGCCTTGCTGATTTGTTTTTTTGTGGTGGTTTGTGTGATGGGACTGAGTGGTTGCACATACTGAGGTTCTCACATCCTCTCCCAGCTCCCTGGATATTCATTCTTGTAGTTTCTAGTTATGGTGATAAGTAGAGGCCTTCCTGGGGGTGTCACCAAGAAAAGAGACGACCGATCATACCGCGTCTCTTCCCCTGTGCCATTTGTACGTTCCTGCTCCCTCTACATCCCACCCACTTAAGCCATCTCTGAGTGTTATTTTAAGCCAGAGTCGTCCCTCACACAGAAGGGAAGTCTGCAGTTGCTCATCAGGAACTTCTCTGGTTTCTGCTGGGCGCCTCCAGTGCCAGAGGGCTGCGAGGAGTTCGGGCTGGTTCTGCATTTTCCGGATGCACAGCAGCTTCCTGCACCACTCTGGGAGTCTCTCCTACTCTCCTTGACTAGCCTTTAACTAGTCAAGGCTCAAGTATTTGAAGATAAAAATTGTATTCCCTCCCTGAATTTTGCTTCTCTAAGTTAAACTGCCCCAGTTCTTTTCAGATGTTTCAGGACAAGATGTGAAGACTTTCTATCATTGTTTTTATGTTCATATATTCCTTCATTGACATTCATACTTGGGGGGGTTTAAGGTGGGACAGCTACTCTGGAGGGCCCTGTGCTGAGCTCTGGGGATCCAAAAATAAGGCAAAACCTGTGTCCTCTAGAAGCACGTTCTCACAGGAAGAGGTACACAGACACAGCCTTGAAACCTGGTATGGCCAGCGCTGCATGAAGGAACACCAGGGCTCGGGGCCGAGCAGGAAGCCCAGTCTGGGTGGAGGAGGCACGTAGAGATGACAGGTATGGCCTGAAGCCCCCCAAGTCTGCCCAGTGGAAGAGGAGGGCGTAGCGTGTACAAAGGCAGGCACGGAGGGCCCATCCCATCTCCAGCTCGGGACGTGTAAGGGCAGCGGTGGGCCTGGCGTGCTCCTGGACAGGCTTTCTTGTCGCCATCCCAATAAAGCACGTCTCAGACAATGCACCTCTGTTCTGTTAAGGGGACTTAGGGCCAACACTTCCTTAGGCAGTGACGTGGCAGGCTTCGGGGGAGAGTTCTGCCAGACCAAATGAGACCCTGCTGCCCTGGGAAGCCAGGTCCCGGGGACCAGAGAGGAAGCATCCTAGTGTGGGGCACCTGGCTCACCAGCTCTTTCCAGAGCGAGGTCTGCACTGACTTGCCCTTCCTCTCTCAGGAGGGAGCTGCCAGCAGGCGTGGGGAGGTGTGAATACTTTCTCAAAGCGGGCGTGTTCTGCATGGAGATAAGCTGGGAGGTAGGAGCATATGCGGTCGTGTTCCTTAGCGTGGCAGCAGGAGTCCTTTGGTAGAGGGTGCCCCTGAGAGCCATGTCCCAACACCAGAGCTGTGGGCTGCTCCTCCAGCCCCAGACGCACCCCATTCCCTGAATGCACTGTGCAGCCTGGGGGCTGCTCTGCTGGTCCCCTCTTGGCTCGGGTCCCCAGGCCAGTCTCTGCTTGTCCTTCAGCACCCAGCTCAGCTGTCACCTGCTGCCCCCAGTCTTCAGTGTTCTCACCCTCAGCCTACCTGTCTTCTCTTTGTGTCTCTGGTCCTCTCCACTCCTTCTTTGAGCTCTGGAGGCTTGGCATGGGCCTGTCTCATGGCTTGTCACATACCGACTTAGCCTGTGGGTAGAGGGTGGGAGTTCCTGTTACCCTGAAAGGCTGTGCAGGACATCCTCTTGTCTTGACCTCGCTCGGTGTGTAGGGCACGTTTTGCTGGGTTGAGTTTCCCAGTATCACAGCATTAATGAATTGAACCAAAACACTGGAATGGGGCTGGAAAAGCAAAGGCATGTTATCCTATGTCTTTGATGCTGGGGAATAGAAGAAAGCCATCAGCATCTGGATCCTCCTTTCTGGTCTCGAGGAAGGAGGAGGAGGCGGGACCTCTGGCCCCGACCTCTGCTCACAGCATCGCCTCTCCAAGACAGGCAGTGGTACCGTGACTGCTGGTGCACAGCCCAGGTGGCCCCTGTCAAGCAGAGTCGACGATTTCAAGTATGCATGAATACGGAGCACCTTTATTTTTTTTTGAAATTGTAACGCTACTTGATGTGTTGGGCAGTTGGTGGGTCAAAAGTATTGACAAAACTAGACTTTTCACTCCAGTGAAAATTTGATAGTTTTGTTTATTTGCTAAATGGTGTACTTCTGTAGTAACCTGGGCATGTATCGATATTAACACAGACCACACGTACCAGAAACAGGAGCAGCCCAGTTTGGGTGAGGTGGGATGAATGGGGAAAAACCCAAAGCCTGACCCCACAGCCAGTGTTCCCTGGAGATTCACAGTGAAACCATTGCACGAAAGGGACAAGGAGAAGGAGAAGGACGGGTGAGGGCTGAGGTCCTTCCTGGCTGTGCTTGTTTGTTTAAAAGAGAGGAGAGGTTTATTCAGGGAGATAAGTACTCCATAGATAGAGTGTGGGCCATCTCGAAAGGTGAAAGAGGCACCAGGGTACCGGGCCATCTGTTTTTATAGTGGTGGGTAATTTCACAGGTCAACGAGTGGGAGGAGTATTCCAGCTATTTTAGGAGGGGATGGGGATTTCCAGGAATTGGGCCACTGCCCACTTTTTTACCTCTATGGAACTGTCATGGCACCTGTAGGTGTGTCATTTACCTTCCTGATGTGTTTCAGTGAGTGTATACTGAAGCTCAGGGTCTAGTGGAAATTGACTCTTCCGCCATCTTGGAGCAATTTGGTTCTAATCGGTTTACGTCGTGTCCTTGGGCTGTGTCATTCTTTTAAAGGTTGTGTCTGGCCCCCTTCCTGTCTCATTCCCCCCTCAGAGATTTTACTCCCATAATCTTATGGGAAGCAGAGGGGCAATGGTCTGCCTTCTGTAGCTGCTTCAGGGCTGAGCAGGGTCATTGACCCTGCCTGTCAGGGAGTAAAAATCTCTAGATGCCTGATCTAGGGGGTCCCAGGGGTGGGGGGACAGGGGGAAGCTTCTTGCTTTGAGTTGGTATGGGCTGGAATCCTCGCATAGCCATCATCTTGATGTGGAACTGTTGTAACTGCTTCCCCAGCCTTTCTATGAATCTTTTTGAAGATGAAGCACTTTTGTAACAGCATCAGAGTACAATAACTGTCTATAAACGACAAAAGACTTGAAAGGAGGGACTTCCCTGGTGACACAGTGGTTAAGACTCCGTGCTCCCAGTGCAGGGGGCCCACGTTCGATCCCTGGTCAGGGAGCTACATCCCACACACATGCCGCAACTAAGGAGCCCACCTGACACAACAAAGACCCGGCTCAACCAAATAAATAAATAAATATCAGCAACAGCAACAACAAAAGACTTAAAAGGCATAGTTAAACATCTGATTACAGTGTAATTGATAAAGAAGCTTGGTTATTGTTGTGACATAACATTTTAAGGTAACAACTAGAACTCCATAGCCTTATACCAGGACATACCCAAATTTTAGAAACTTTATACAATTTTTAGAATGTCTATATTAATAACATTCATCCATACAGTATATTTTTAAGTAGCTTTATGGCTCGTGCGATAATGCTTTCTATGTAATTTAGCATACTAAATAATACTAGTTTGGGACTTCCCTGGTAATCCAGCGGTTAAGAATCTGCCTTCCAACGCAAGGGACGTGGGCTCGATCCCTGGTCGGGAACTAAGATCCCACATGCCGCGGGGCAACTAAGCCTGCGCATCGCACCTACTGAGCCTGTGCACCCTGGAACCCACCCAACACAACTAGAAAGAAGCCTGCGCTACAACGAAAGATCCCACGTACCTCAACTAAGACCCGACGCAGCCAAATCAATCAATATTTTTTTGAAAATAAAATAACTAATCCTAGTTAAATATTTCTCTCCGCGATGCCTCAGGAGCCCTCTAAAGCCGCCCAAAGCTAGCTGAAGGTCAGAAGAGCTTCGACTAAAATTTGAACTTGGGAAGTTTGTCAAAAAGTTTTAATTAAAACACTTGATCAAGCAAGATCATCGGTCTCTGTGAGACAATACTAATTTCTTAACCAAAGTTACAAGAGATCTCAAAAACAAATACAGACCACTTAAAGACAATCTGTTACCAAAAACAACATTCCAAGAAAACTTTGTTCTCTTAACAGAAAGAAAAACCAAATCCAAGTCTTACCTTAGCTTGCTCCCAACAACATCCATTTACCCAACTAAATTCAATCCAATCTTAGAAAACCCTGATCGTGCATAACTTTTCAGTATTCTTTTCATTCCTCACACCTTTTACTGAAAACACATAACTTAAATTTTGTTTTTTCCACATTGAGTTATTTTTCTTGCTGACAAATTTGCAATAGATGTAAGGTCTAGTAAACCTAGGTTCAACAGAAGTATTATACTTAACATTGATGACACCAAAGACATGTCTATATTAAACCAACAAGCTTAAGCCACCTTCAATACCAGATATCAGTTTAGTACTAAATATTTTCCAGATGACATGAACCTGAAATTCATTCTGGCCAGATTATTTTCTATTTCTGAGCATTTATATATATGCTTAATTTCCTTTAAGTCAATTCAATAGAGCTCTTTTATGAATTAATTTTTGGCAATACCATACATCTACAACACACATATAGATACAAATGAACACACAAACTCGTAGTTCCCATTCCAAAATTTCAGCCATGAGTCAGGTACAGCAATGTAAAATCCATCAGTCTACAGAAGAGGTTGGATTAAAATTGGGTTTCTGGCAGATGGAACAAATCAAGCTCACTTATCTAGATGGCTAAACCCTTTCTACTAATATTTATGGAAGGTGTTTAAGATTTTTATTTGTCCTTGGCAAGTTCCAAATTATTTATGCCCCTTTTCAAAATTTGCATTTTAAAAAGATGGCAGAGGGACTTCCCTGGTGGTCCAGTGGTTATGACTTTGCCTTCCAACGCAGGGGGTGTGGGTTCGATCCCTGGTCGGGGAGCTAGGATCCCATATGCCTTGCGGCCAAAACATGAAAACATAAGAAACAGAAGCGATATTGTAACAAATTCAATAAAGACTTTAAAAATGGTCTACATCAAAAACTCCTTGGGGTTTCCCTGGTGGCGCAGTGGTTGAGAGTCCGCCTGCCGATGCAGGGGACGCGGGTTCGTGCCCCTGTCTGGGAAGATCCCACATGCCGCGGAGCGGCTGGGCCCGTGAGCCATGGCCGCCGAGCCTGCGTGTCCCGAGCCTGTGCTCCGCAACGGGAGAGGCCACAGCAGTGAGAGGCCCGCGTACCGCAAAAAAAAAAAAAAAACTCCTTAAAAAAAAAGATGGCAGAGACAAGAGTTGCTGGTAGGACATTTGCATCTCACAGGCATAGGCAAGTTCCTCCTAGGTTTCCCCTTTGTTTAATACTTACAAAACTCTTAACATAAATAGGGAAGGTTTGGGGAGCGGTAAAAGGATGGATGGGCTTTGGATTATTTCTGGAGCCACACCTCTGTTCCTGTAAAGACTTGATTTGTAAGACAAGGACAGTTTTTTGTTTGCTCTTTTAAAGAATTGGGTGGCTACCTCAGTGATACTGAAGGACTGATATACCCATTCACCTATGTTGGAATGTTTTACTTTTCCTTATTTAGCTTAGGGGAGAAGCCCTCCCCCCAAATTCCTATCAGGTATGATTAGTTTAGTCAGACCAGTGGCCTCACATTTTGGTAATCTATTTACACACAATTTGGGGGATCCTCCCTGGGTTTAAGAAATTTTTAAATTATGGCCCTCAGTCCGGCCTTTGAGGAGGCTTTCCTGTAACCTCACGTGATCCCATTGTTACAGATAGCTGGACGATTTTTAGCCCAATTTTTTCACTCATTCCATTCCTATTCTGTAGGCACCCTCGGCTTGAATTTTATAAGCACACACAGTGGAGGCATTCATGGCATTACAGTGTCCGGATTTGCCCACTCAAAGGAAAAGTGATATTGGGAGTCTGGGAGCGGGGGAATGCAGAAGAAAGCACCCTTTAGTTCTAGCACTGTGAACCAGTTTAACAGCCCATAGTTTTAAAACTTAGATGGGGTGGAATGGAGACCTCCTCTCACTTGGGACTGAAGCATGCTCCCCTGGCCAAGAGTAATTGTTTTTCTTGGTGGATGCCTGGAATTTAGTGAGCAAGTCCATTTCCCAACAAGGGAATGGGGCACTCAGGCATGGGCAGCACTTGGTTTGGGGCTTTCCATCAATCCCCGTTACCTTAGAGGATTAGGAGGACAGGGGTCCAGGGAAATCAGCACAGAGTAGGCAGTCTCCATATCTAATAAGAAAATACCTTTCCTACCTGCCACGTCAAGGGTTACCCAAAGCTCCTCCAGGGAAGTGACCATGTGTCACTGGGGAGTTGGGAAGGGTCCTGGGTCCCCAGCCCTGTCAGTCTTTGGTCCTCTCAGCCATCATTGGTTTGAGAGCCCCGAGTCCCCTTCAGGACTGGGGGCAGTCCGCTTCCAGTGGCCCTCTTGATCTATTGTGCAGGGTCCTGGTGGACTTTTCCCATACAGGGAGCATTCGTTCTTCCAGTGGCCCTGTTATCCACACTTAAAACAGATCCTTTCTCAGTGAGACAGTGGCTCTGATCTAGGCTTCCTGGATCCTGTCCTCACCATGGGTCTTTGCAAGGGTGGGAAACCCTGAGATGGTGCAGGGGTTAGGGCCTCTGCCAGTAACTGTGCTTTTTGCTGTTATCCCTGAATCCTTTTTATCTCTTCAACCCTATCTGTATTGTTAAATTCCAAACGCCAAATCCATGAGCTGATTTATGGGGGTCTGGGGTCTCCAGCTCCCCAGACGGGGCAATAGGGGTAAGTGGTCTGGAGGACTGTGGCCCCTCGGAATTGGGGGAGGTAGGAGCTCCTGGTTGTGGACCCCAGGGAAATGGACTCATAAGGGGTCATCTAAAACATCGGGCTCCTGTGGGGGAAGAAGGCACTTGGAAAGGGGTGTGAGCCAGGCACACCCGGCAGTTCTTTAGACCTGGATAATGGAATAGGGTCATGAACATTTGGATGGATGGGACTTCCCCTCCAGTTACCTTTTCTTTTTTTTTTTTTAATAAATTTTTATTTTATTTATTATTTTTGGCTGCGTTGGGTCTTCGTTGCTGCGTGCGGGCTTTTCTCTAGTTGTGGTGAGCGGGGGCTACTCTTCGTTGCAGTGCGCGGGCTTCTCATTGCAGTGGCTTGTCTTGTTGCGGAGCTTGGGCTCTAGGCGCACGGGCTTCAGTACTTGCGGCTTGCAGGCTCTAGAGCGCAGGCTCAGTAGTTGTGGCGCACGGGCTTAGTTGCTCCGCAGCATGTGGAATCTTCCCTGTGTTCCCTGCACTGGCAGGCAGATTCTTAACCACTGCGCCACCAGGGAAGCCCCTTTCCTTTTGCAAAATAAGTCCAGCTGCAAGATGGATTATAATTTAATGACCCAATTTTTTTGCCAGATCTCTTGGTCCCCTAGTTCGTACTGGGGCCATGCAGTATTGCAAAAGAAAATTAATTTCTTTTTTTCTTAAACCATCCTAAGTTTTCCCCAATTAGCTAATGTGCATCCTAGCAGAGAGTCCTTCGGGATGCTTGTAGTTGCCCCCATTTCTTATTGGGATGTCTTGACATGACGGGGGTCTGATTGATCCTGGCCAGATGGTAGTCATTTGTCCTGGCATTCTCCCAGTGTCAACAGTGGGGTCCCTGAGAGCCACCAGCCAACCTGAAATTTGCCAGGTTGGTTAGCCTGAGGATGCCCCTTGGATTAGTCAAGGAAAGGAACAAGAGTCCCAGGGCCTCAATCCTTCAGAGATGGAGGGAGAAGACCTAGGCCCTGAGCCAACTAAACAGATTAACTTTATCACTGAAACAAAAGAAAGAGAAACAAATAGAGCCAGGGGCCTCGAAGGAGGCTCAAGGACCAATAGACAGTCCAAGAAGTCAGGAGAGGAGGATATAAGAGGAATCCAGGATAGGAGGGAAGGTGTGCGGCCACGACACTTCCTAAGAGAGATTCGTAAGCCCGCTGAGAAACGTGCTCGCCCGCTACCTCTGCTCAGGGATTGACAAAGTCCGCCTGTGAACCCCACGAGAGAAGTGCTCTCCCACACTTCCGCTCAGGGGTGTCTGGGCTCCCCAAGAGATGTGACCCTTAAGAGGGAGCATGACGCCCAACTTGGTATCAGTCGACAAAGGGGTTGAAATAAGGAGAATACTGAGTGGGACTAGCAAGGTGCATAGCAGGCAGAGTGCAGACGTGCAGAAGGGAGCCCCGGGTTGGACCGAGATGGCAGATGGGAACAAGTCTGGGGGTGTTGGTGCCACTGCCGTCAGTCTCTGGTCACGTGTGTCCCATCCTGACTGAGTGCATGCTGGCTGGGAGGGGCCCAAAGCCAGGCTGTTTCTAGAGCCATTGGTCTCAGTTCCAACTAAATTCCTGGACCAGCAGGCACCAAGCCAGGCCTGACATTGCAGTGGGATGAGTGTGTAGCCAGGCAGGACCCCGCCCCAGTCCCCATTGCCAGGTCAGGAGTGATACTGGCTGTCACACGTGTGCACCAGGTTAAACACTCGAGGGTGTTCCACCCTCCGGGCTTGGGTGCCCCTTGTCTGAGGTGGGCCTCTGAAGCATTTTCCCTGCAGCCACGGATGCTGCAAGAGCGTCTTGGAAATGTGCTCCTCTAGCTGGGCAGTTGCACGCCAGGCTCAAAGCCAGGGTTTTGCTACGAAGGCAGAAGGGGAGAGTGCACAGAGATTTATCGGCAGCAGGAGGGAATGGAAGGAGTACTCTTAACTTTTCTGGGTGTTAAGCTTAATTATTTAGGTTGAGCCTTAGATTTTTGACAAGACCCCAACTCTGGGAAAGGTGTGAAAGTTAGAACTTCTGAAACCAAGCAGAACATCTTCACAGATTTGGGGAGAAAGGTAGAGAGAGTCCAGATGCTGGGAATGGATCCCTGCAGAAAGCCTCTAGCCAGACTTGGGAACTGGGATTTTTGTCATCCAGTTAACACGTGAAAAGCCTCAACCCTCAGCAGGGTCAAAAAGCCTTGCTTCTCCAAGCTGAAATTCTGTCCCCTGTTCATTGGAAACCTCACAGGCAGCAAGATGACTTCTTGCCAATGAAAAGATCGTTTTCTTTGTTACCTGTGAAGTGAGTACATGCGTGCCCCCAAGGGTGCTTTATGGGGCTTTGGTGTAGAAGCACCACGCAGCTCCAAGTAGAAATGCGGGATGAAGGACCTTCCAGGCAACTGCCACCAGTTCAGCTACCGATAAGAGCAGCAGGTCCTGCACACTGGAGGTCTAAGATGTTCTGAAAAGTCAGAGCAGTGAAAAGAGCCCAGGACTTGGAACTGGGTGGGCTCACTGGTGCTGACGCCTGAGCCAGTTCAGTTTCCACCCCAGGGGTGGGGAGAGGCTCACCCAGAGCAAATGGGGGTGGTGGCGGTGAAGCCCTGCAGCCCTCAGTGGTCTCCCACCAACTGGGACACATTAGAGTGTTTTTTTTTAAACCACTCAAAAAAAGAATTTGTTTCAGCTATTTATATAAGTAATATGTGTTCGCTGTAGGAAATTTGGAAAATAAAGTATAAAGAAGGAAATCACCTGTTACCCCACCACCCACAGCTGACTGCTGCTGTTCAGGATTTTTCCATATGTGTTCTGTGTGGGATCCCAAGAGTACAAGCTGTTTTATAACCTGCTTTTACACTTCTGCTTTTTCTAATCATGTCACCGTCTCACTGAGCTCTCCACGTTGCTGTCGAGGTCCGCGCGGCGCCACGTCGAGGGAGGGAGGTGGCCTGGTTTTTTAACAACCCTTTATTGTTGGAGGCCTGACCAGCTGTTCCCTGTTCTAAGTGACTGCATCTCTTCGTTATCTCTGTAGGGCAATGGTTCTCGAAGCAGCTGAGGGCCAATTTGCCCCCCCCCTCCCGGGGACATTTGGCAATGCCTAGAGACATTTTCTTTCCATTGTGGCAGTCGGGGTGGGTGATACTGCTGTCATCTAGAGGTTGGAGGCTGGTGATAGTGCTGAGCGCCCGGCAGTACCCAGGGACCGCCCCCCATCCTCCCGCCAGCCGGCTGGGCCCTGGCTGCGACACAGGTGTGATGCTCTCACTGGTGCTGATCGGAGCAAATAGTGTGTATCGTCATGTGGTGGGGCATTTCTTAGACCTTCCGTGTTTGACCGTGGTTTCAGGAAAATTAAAACCACCCTGTTTAGAGGTCTCTTGAATCCAGAGGAAAGGGGGAGAGGTTGTAGGGATTGTGGCTGAAGGGTCCATGGACTGCTGAGCAGAGGTGCCCTTGCTGAGTGTATAGTCAGCTCTGTCTTGTCCTAAAAAAGAATTAATGCAGCTTACAGCTTACAAGCGTGCATTCAGGACAGCCAGGTAAAATAAATGAGAAAGTGAGAAGTAAAAGTGAGGCAAAGGGAAAACGGTGGAGAGGAAAACGAGCGGCCTAGGGAAGCAGCAGTGGGTTTGAGATGGCGTAGCTCTGAGCCTGTGGAAGACGCTTCCCCCCAGGGTCCCAGGGAGCTGTGCCCGCCCTGCTCGATCGACCAGGTTTCCGAGAGCCCAGGTGCTGTGTGTGCCCCACCCCAGCTGCAGGCGTGTGCCCCACCCCAGCTGCAGGCGAGGGCAAGAGGGCGAGGCTTAGGCCTCTCAGAGGGAGTTGGCTTCCCTGCGCCAAGCCCTGAGAGGCCTGCGCAGGTGGTGAAAGGGAAGTGCTGGAACGTTCTCTTTATCAGGAAGTGACATGCCTGCCTGACCAGGGACCTCAGGTACCCGTGCACATGGGAGGGTGGCTTCGGGACAGTCATTCCTGAGCCTGCGCCCCCGGGCTCAGTCCAGGCGGTGGTGAGGGGGCCTGAGCAAGCAGGAGGTCCTTCAGCTGGAGGGAGCACGGGCAAGGGCCCCGGGGTGGGCGCAGGCAGACAGGCCAGGAACCCTGCTGACCCCTCGGATGGTAGCGACACAGCCGGACTGGGCAGCCCCTGGACCAGCTGGGGGAGGCCTCCCACTGTTCCCGCTCTCTCCTGAGCTGCCCTCAGCCTCCCCTCTCTGCAGGGCGACGCCTTCACAGGAGGGGCACACCTCCTGTGCCCGTCACAGCCCTTTTTACCCTGCTTCTCCAGACTCTACGAAGCACTGTATGGCCTGGCCCAGCCCACACTGGCGGGAGGGGGACAGTGGCTGGAGGAGGAAGCCGAGAAAAGGGGCCCCCTGCCTGGTGTGTGCCCCTGACCTGGAACTTCATGGCAACAGGGCCAGCCCAGAACTGGCCTCTGGCCCCCAGGCCAGTCAGGGGCCCCAAGAGTGGGTGCAGAGACCCCTTCTCTGCCAGTCTTCTGCACCTGGGGGCCTGCCCCCTCTTATGCCCAGCCTATCCAGGTGTTCACTCACCCAACCTCTGGGCCCATGCCCCCTTCCCTGGCAAAGGCTCCTGAGAGCCCTCCCCAGCCTGGACACTGCCTGGATGGGCCCCTCAGACCAAGCCTGGCCACCGAGGCAGATGCCAGGGCGCACCTCCTCCTCCACTGCCGCCCCACCAACCTGCTTGTCCTGGGCCTCGGGGTCCGGGTTGACAAGCTGCCCCTGGGACGTGAGCGCCCCCAATCCTTAGTGGGCAAGACTGCCCAGTCCAGGGCGTGGAGGCCATGCCTGGCTTCTCCCAGGTGCAGGATAACCTCAGGAGGACTGTGTGGCTGATGCATGGGGAGCTGGGCATCGCAGACCCCGATGGGGTTGAGGAAAGGAAGGACAGAGGCGGCCCTGGCCAGCAGGGGGCAGCACAGACTGTCCGCAGAGCTGAGGAGCTGGCGAAGGAAGACGGGCCCAGGACCCCGGCTGGCTCACCCGTCCCACCTAGGGTGCCCACCCATGGTGGGGACCCCCGAGTGAGACCAGATGGGGACAGCAGCAGCCAGGAGGTGGCTGGAAAACAGACCAGAAAGCCATGTCCCAAACAGCCCCAACCTCCCTCCTGCTTGGGGACCCTCTGGTGGGGGCCTGCCATGGGGGGCCCAGGGACTGGGGCACCTGAGGGTTCTGGAGAGGAGGCTGCAGGGAGGAGGGGGACTGACGGGGCCCTGGGGCTTCCTGGAAGGGGCTGGAGGGCTAGGCTAGGAGCAGGCGAGGGGACAGTTCAGCCTAATGGGAGGCTGGGAGGGAAGGAAGGGGAGGAGAGACATTATTTAGGAGCTGGAGTAGGTGTTGGGGTGGGCGAGGGAGCAGCTGCCTGCAAGAAGAAGAGGAAGAGGGTTTGGGGGGAAAAGGTATCAAGTTTCTGGGCTCCTGCCCTCCCCCCAGCGTCCACAGCTCCCCCAGGCTACAGGATGGGGCTCAGCAAAGTGCCAGGCTCCAGGCCCCAGGGCCCAAAATCCTTTGGATGCTCAGGCTGGGGCTCTGCCACCCTGGAGCTCCTCCCCCTTCTTGTCCCTCCCCCACCAGCCCACCCCAGGCCTGCAGGGAAGCCAAGTAGACAGGATGGCTGAGAGGCTCAGGGAACAGGACTAGGTGGGTACAGCAGGGTGCCTGCCTCCTGATTACTTCCTGTCCCAGCTTACAGTGAAGCACAAAGGGCAGACCCAAGACTCAGGCCTCAGAGCCTGGCTGCTGAGCCCTGGGCTGCCCCTGGAAAGGGGAGGCACCACTCAGACTTGGGGCAGGCCAAAACCCTAGTTTATTTCAGCATCAGCCATCACAGAAGTTAACTCTACCAAGGGCGACAGAAGTCTCTACAGCAAGGCTAAGGGCTCAGCCGCCAAACGGCGAGCCTCAGGGGTGCATGGTGGGCACTGCCCGGACAATAAGTTAGGAAGCAGCAGGGCTGGAGATGGCGGCAGATGCAGGCCAGGGCTTCACTTCTGGGCAGGCACAAGGTCATCGATGGCCTTGCCCTGCTCCAGCCGCTGCTCCATCTCAATGAGCAGCTTCACGCCGTCCACCACCATCTGCACCAGCTCCACCTCCGAGAAGCCCAAGCGGTCTGCGTTGGAGACGTCAAAGATCCCGCCCACGGCAGCCGTGTCCACACCGCCTGGGGAGACAGCCAGGTCAGCAGGCCTGGGTGGGGGAGGGTGGGCTGCTCCGGCAGAGAGGGGTGCCTGCAGGCGCCCCACCCCACTCACCTGTGCCTCGCTTCTGAAGCCGCAGCCGCTTGAGCACCTCCGGGAACTTCTCGTGCTTGCCCAGGTGGGGCAACTTGATGTGCACCCCTGCCCGCAGCCCTGTGCCCAGGTTAGACGGGCAGGTGAGGATGTAGCCCAGGTGAGGGTTCCACATGAATTCGTAGTTCTTAGACTTGAAGAGCGTTTCAATCTGGAGGTGGAGGTGTGAGAGCGGAGGCCTGGCTGAGACATGCCCCAGGGGACCAGCTGAGACCCGGGAGCCCCCCGGCAGGACCCTGAGGCAACTGAGACCTGGACTCCCCAGGAGGTTAATGGGGCACCTACATCTCTGCCTGAACCGGGGGGCCTGGCCCTGCCCCCTCCCTGGCACCCAGCCCCCACTGTGCCAGCCCAGGTGGCGGGGGCCAGGCCTGACCTGGGTGAGGCCATTGCAGAAGCGGGTGAACACCTCCTTCATCTTGCCTCCCTTCTGCATGGAGATGACCCGCAGGTGGTCCTCCTCATTGATCCACACCAGGAAGGTCTTACTGTCATTGTGCCTGGGGGAGGGGCACAGTCAAGCCTCCTCCCTGGACTGTGGTCTCAGGGCACATCCAGAAAAAAAACTCTAGGTGGTCCCCAGAGCAGAGGCACTTCCCAGGTCCCTGGGGTGCTCATCCCAGCTGTACCCAGGAGTGGGGGCCGCTGCCCGGACTCCAGCCCCGTCAACAGCCTGGGGGCACGGAGGGAGGCCAGGACAGCTCAGAGAGGGGACAGAAAGAGAGGCCTGAGCTGCTTCCCCAGCTTGCCCATCAGGTACTGTGTGGTCCCCACCAAGGGGATAAGGGGCAGAGGCAGCCAGCACAGCCCCCCTACAGGGGGATGCGCTGTAGCTGGGCGCGGAAGCCCCAGGATACACGCACAGTGTGAACAGGAGCTTGTAAGCCCTCCTCCCCCACCGCCCACTCGAGGAAGCGTCTGCGTCACCCAGCACCTGACTGACTCCCCGCGGGGAAGCGGGTGGGAAAGGAGAGAAAACAAGAAGCTCCAGCTCCCCAGAGGGGGGTGGAGGAGGAAAGCCAACACGCCTGCTCCCCCCACCTCTAAGATCCTGAGAGGCTGAGGCCTCTACTAGCCGGGGTCCTTCACTTACCTTCGAGGTGAGGTCACCTGCAAGGAGGCCTGGGTGGCACCAAACCCATCCCAGGAGCGCGGCCCCTCCCTCTTCCTCCTCGGCCTCGCCAGGGAGAGGACGAAGTGGGGGAGTGGGGACCCGCGGGAGGGGGGTTGGGGAGTACGCACCAGATGCCGCGGGCATCCGGCCAGTCGCGGGCCATGCCTGAGGCCAGCAGCAGGGGCGACACAGGCTTATCGAAAAGGAAGTGGTCGTCGATGAGCTGCTGCTGTTCCGCTTCGGTCATGCTTTTGAGCGCATAGTACCTCCCCGCCAGGTCACCGTCCAGGCTCGACAGGGCTGCGGAGGGGCGCGCTCAGGAGGACAAACGGGTGGGCTCCTGTCCCACACCGCCACCACCCCTAGCGACACGGATCCGCCCCACCTCCCCATGCCCGCTCGGCTTGGCTGGAGTCCAGTCCTCCCGGTCTGGGCGGCGGGCCGAGCCGGTGACCCGGCCCAAGCCGACCCTCGCCGGGCCCCAGGACGCTGTAAGCGCGGGGCTGGGCCTCGGTCCCTCCGGGAAACCGGAGCCAGAGCGCAGATAAGAGCGCGGCGTCGGCGGCGGCTCGGGTGACTAGTAAACAAGCCGGCAGGGGCCGGGACCGGGACCGGGACCGTGGCCCGGCCGGCCCGACCCTTACCTTCGATGGCAAGCTTCTCGATGGCGCGGCGCTCCCCGCGGCTGCAGTGCGGGGGGAGGCAGAAGCCGCGGATGCTGCGGCCCGTGCGCACCCGCGAGCTCAGCACGTAGTTGGGGTCCAGGTCGTCGCCGCCCTGGGGGCCAAGCAGAGGTGAGCTCCGGGAGACCCCTCCCCAGGCCGACCCGCCGCCCCGGGCCGCCGGGCACCTGCAGGTTGTCGGGGTTGAGGTCGGTCTTGTGCTCGTCTGTGGGCTTATAGCCGCCGTGCCGATCCTCAATGATGGGGTCAAAGAGCTCCTTGAACACGTCGTACGACTCCTCGTCGCCAGCCACGCAGCCCACGGTCATAATATAGGGGTGGCCTGTGGGGGGGCCGCGGAGTGGGGACAGTGACGTCACTGCCAGGCCTCAGCGAGCCGCCGAGGACCCCGCGGCTGTGCGCGGGAAGAGGGCGCCCGGACTTTGGCCCGAGGGGGACTGGCATGGGGGGGGGCTCTGGGCCCTAGCCGCGGGTTGTCCCGCGGATACGGCGCTGGCACCCTGACCCCGGGACTGGTGTGCGCGTACCTGGGTTGTCCACGCCAGTCTGGATGACGTCGTCCAGCGTGAAGCCGCTCGGCGTGCTCTTAGCGCGCAGCTCGGCGTACAGCTCGGGGGTCAGTACCTTGGCCATGTGATTGTTGTGGCCACTGAGGTCGGGGTACTCGTCCTCGGCCGGGAAGCGCAGCTTCAGCGTGTTGTGGCTGTTGGAGAAGGGCATGGCGGCGGCGGGCTGCGGGGAGACGCGGGGGTCAGCGGGCACCCGAGGCTCCGGGCCTCCTGGGGACCTGCTAACCACCCAGGGACCCGGGCACCGGTCGCCCGGGGCGCGGCCAAGGTCAGCGGGGTCGGCACTGCGCGCAGGGGGCTACCACATCGCCCAGGACCCCCGGCCTGGCGCCCGCTCCAGGCGGCGGGCCCCTGCGTGCCGGGAGCGCGCGACGCCGCGGCCCCCGAGCCCCCTCCATGCGCAGCGCCCCTGCCCCGGTGCCCCACGACCCACCCTCACACCCCCGCCCTCGGGCCCACTCACTGAGCAGCCGGGCGGGGGCGGGGGTTCTCGGTCGATCGGCAGCTCAGGGCGCGGCGCAGGCGAACAGCGGCCGCTCCGCGCTCCCGCGGCTCTTAAGGGGCGCGACGCGGGCCTCCCATTGGCCGCTATTTATAGCCCATTCATTCCATTGGGCCGCGCTACGGGATTGTGACGTCGCTTTGTCCGCCGCCCGCAGCCCCCCAGAGCCCCCCGCCCCAGGCAGCCCACCCCGACTATCCCCTCGCCGGAACCCCGCGCAGCCCGCCTACCCTACCCCACGCCCGCCCAGGATCCCGAAGCCGGAACCTCAGGCCCTTGGACATTCTGGATCCCCACCCCCACCCCCCCGCCTGCCTCCTAGCGGGAAACCGAGGCAGGAGGGCCACCAGGCACTTGAGGACGCTCGGGCTTGTCTGCACCATGGCTCCTGCCCTCCCTCGTCTTGCCAGTCCCCGCGGTGGTCGCGGCGAGGGGCCAGGCGAGGGCGTCCAGGGCTTCCACAGCAGGTACTGCCAAACCCCCGCCGCCCCTCCTTCTCCTGCCCCGTCCGAGCTGGCCCCGAGCCGCCGACCTTCTCCAAGGTGCCCGCAGGCATCTCCCGGGCGGTCTTGGTGCAGAGCGAAGGCGCTCCGGAGGCGCAGCCTGGCTGCGGCCCAGCCCGGCGGCACCCTTGGTGCCTTGACCTTGGGCAAGTCTCCGGGCTTTTGGGCGTCTGAGCCAGAGACCCCCGGGCCCAGCCCCTCCTGGTTGATGCGGAAATACTCTGGCTCTGCTGGGGAGTGCACAGTCTCAGAGTCCCCAGACCCCAGGCCTGTGCCCTCTCTGCAGGGGACAGGTTCACCTCCCCACCCCACCCCCAAAGGCAGTCCTCAGAGACTTTTGGCAAAGACTGGAGGAAATGCTAACAAACAATAAGCACATGTGAGATTTTAAAAAAAAGAAAAAAAAAGACTAAAAATCAGAATCACGTAAGTTAAAATAACGACTATGCCTTCCACTAGCCCCAGCACAACCAGACTGGCAAAAAAAGAAGATTGATACCAGCCAGTGTTGGCTGTGGGTTGGAATGTGGGGAGACAGGCATGCACACGCTGCCTGCAACTGTGAATTGCTACATCTTTTTAGGAAAGTAATTTGGCAGTATCTATTAAAATTTAAAATGTTCATCCTCCATGACCCAGCAATCACACTTCTAGGAGTCAAGCCTATAGAGTCTCATTCTCTCTATAAGAGAGAATGGACTCTCTTCTAGGAGTCCAGTCTCATTTCTCTTTGCAGATAGACCAAGAGATGTGTAGTAGGAGAAACAAACACAAACAAACCCGGATATAACTCGATGCCCATCACTGGGGACTGGCCGGGGGTAGGGAAGGCATCTCCCTAGTGTGGAATATTATACAGCTATTAAAAAGCGTGAATTGGAGCTTGTGTGGTTGATGTCCATCATACTTTGCTTTGTGAATGAAGCAAGGAAGGGGGAAGAGCCTTATCTATGTGTATATTTAACAAAATCCCTCCAGGACTGCACAGTGTGCTCTGTGGGCAGCAAGGTGAACACTGCTGCTGCTGCGGGAAGACTGGCTGTGAGCAAGCAGCTAAGTGAACAAAATATCATCCAGAGATGGGAGGAGATGGGTCCTGCAGAGGCTGGGGCAGAGCGGGCATTCCAGCATATCTGGTGCCTCTGAGGAATGGGCACTGGAGCAAAGGGCGAGCAGGTCCCTTTGCCTCTGCCTCTGTGCTCTGTCCCCCGACGTTACTGCAGAGAGACTCCTGCCTCTTCTCTTGCTCACCTTGGCGTGTTTTGACCTGCTCGCAGTCAGCATTTTTTAGACCCATGAAACAAGCCAAGGCAAAAAGGCAAATGGGTCTGGACTGGCCAGACAGCAGGTGTCTCTTAAGCCTGAAATTCCTGCGTTCTGTGCCCCCTGCAGCCCCTTCCCCTAATTTTAGAAATATCTGCAGCTGCCTTTCCCAAGTCTCCACCCCAAAGACCTGATGGGCTCACGTTTCTGTTTCTAGAAACAGAGCTGCTGCTCCTGGAGGCCTATTTGGCTTTCAGACCCCAGCGGGTGGAGGGGTGGTACTCAGGGCTTCCTCTTTGTAGCCTCTGCAGCTTCCCAGAAGGCCCCCCTACCCTACCCTCAGGCCACCAAGGGCCTGACCAACTTGGGAGAATGGGGGCAGGAAAGGACCCCTGCTCCCCTTTCTCTCCACAAGCAAGGTCCACACTGGAGAGGTGAAGTCCAGAGGCTTGGGGTCTTGCTCAGGGTCAGGCCCTAGGGATGCTCCTGCCTGGGGCTCCAGCAATCCTCAGCCTTTGGAGATGAGTGTTTTGTCCTCATCTTTGCAGATGAGCAAAGGGAAGATCAGAAGGTGCGTGATGGGGGACCGGGTTGGAGGTCTGGCAGTCCCTCAGCGGTCCTGGAGTGATGGGCCCTGTGCTAACCTGAACTGGGGCCCACCCTGAGGACCCCCGGCTGGCCAAGCCTGGGCTGGACTCAGTCTGATGGTGCACATGGTCAGCAGCTGTGATGGGGGAAGTGGGGAGAGGCCTTTGAGGCCTTTAGACCCAAAAGTCAGGGTGAGGCCCCCCACCAGGCAGGAGCCGCTTGGGAGCCTGGGTGGTCTCAAGCAGGGGAGCAGGAAGGGGGCCTCCACCTCAGCAGGAAGAACACTGCCCCCAGCTACACTTGGCCTCGTCTGTGGACCCTCCACTCTCCTTAGGGCCCACAGGAGCCGGTCTGGCCGCGTCCGGGCAAGAAGCTGGGTGACATCACCAGACCCATTTATGGTCCAGGTTTCTTGGAAATCGCACCTGGTTATACATTAACCACCTGGCCCTGGAGGGGGTGGGGAGCCTCAAAGGAGTCCCTGGCCTTTCATCCCCAGAACATGACCTTGCTCAGCAGGGCAGGCACAGAGCTGGGCAGGTGGAGGTGAGCCAGGTAGGAGGGCAGGGCCAGGATCCAAGCAGGGGACGCGAGGCCATCCTCAGAGTCTGTGCTCAGGGTGCAGCCAGGGTGGGCATTGCTTCCTCCTGGTGCCCTGTCCCTGAGCTCCGCAAAACCCAAAGGGGAAGTTAGTTAGGATCAGAAAAGGAGCGGGGGCTGCCTTGTGGTCACAGAGCATGCTGGCGCAGGAGACTGAGCTGGTCAGGGAAGAGGAGACCTTGGGTCACCTGATCCCTGCCTGAGATGAGAGCAGAGCAGCCTCCCCCTGTGGGCATCCTCAGGGTCTCCCTTTCCTCCAGGGCCTACTTCCTGCCAGTTTCCAGCTTTCTTCAAATCTGCCACTAGTTCTCTGAAGCCAAGTTTACTGGCTTTAAATCCCAATCCCACTTTGGCCACGTTGGCTGTGTGATCTTACGCAAGTTACTTGACCTCCCTGAGGCTCAGTTTCCCCATCTGTAAGGTGGTGGTCCCTCTCTCACAGGATTGTGGGGAAGACTCAATGTGATGACACTTAGCTGGGCTCATACAGTATCAGTTCTTTTTAGGGGGGGCCCCAATATATAATATATAAACTCTGCCCTGGGCAAAGTACCCACCTGACCTGGCTAATCAGTTGGTGCTTGAGGACTTAGGCTGGTGGGGCAGGCTCAGATGGACAGCCCTGGGAAGGCTGCTTGGAGGAGGGGGCAATGGAGGAGCTGGCCAGCCAGTCACAGAGAGGCGAGTGGGAAGTTGGGAGTCCTAATTTAGGCTCTTAGTAGGCACTCAGCCGCTGAGCAGCTGCAAGCCTGGGGAAAAGGAACCCCCATGAGAAGTGGAAAGTTGAGATCTCCCAGGAGAGCAATTAGGGGGTGATTCAGGCTGGTGCAAAGTCACCTGGAACAAAGGTTGGTGAGCCGTGGATGGAGCTGGGTTGTCTCGGTGTCCAGAGCAAGAGGCAAGGGGGCAGTGATACAGCCACACAGGCAGCTGGTGGCCAGAGCACTGGCCCCACAGGGACAAGAACCCACAGAGAATGGGAGGCCACCAAAGGCCCCTCACCTTCATCCTCTGGGGCTCCAAGACCCAGGCCCAGTCAGGGCAGGGGCATGGAGGGGCTGAAGCTAGGCACCTGGGTCTCCATCATGGGCACTGTGGTCCACAGACACCCTCGCCAGTCCTGGCCCCAGAGGAGGGAGAGTTCAGAGTGCCTCACAGGTTGGCAGGGCTCTGGGAAGGGACTGGCTCTGAAGGGCCTGGCTACTCCCATTTGCCCAGGATGGAGCAGCCTGGGCCTGGTAAGTGTGGCCTAGAGTCATTGCTAGCTGACCCTGGGTTAGGGCTCAGGCCTCAGGGTGGCTGGGTGGGCTGGGGTCTCTATCCCTCTCCAGTCCCCCAGGCTAACAGGATAAGCCCTGGCCCACAGGGACCTGTGTGCTGGAGGAAAATAGTCCTTGTCCCCTGTCCCCCTCCCCCGCACACACTCTCCAGAGGAACCGGTTCTGAATCAGCTCTGCTGAGACAGAGCAGAGCTGCTGCTTCCCTTTTCTGCCCCCGTCCTCCAGCTGCCCCTCCCCCCTGCTCAGGCCACTGGCCCTGTCCTCACTGACCGACCCCAAAGGGAGCACAGTTCACCCAGTGCTCATTGCACCTTGGGTTCCAGGAGGGGACACAGGACCCCCTCCCTCCTTGAAGCAGCTCCTGCACTCCGGAGACTGTGCCCCTGAAGAGGAGGCAGGCCAAGAAGAGGCAAGGCCTGGGCTAAGGCCACTTCTGCAGACCCTTCCAGGCCACCATCTCCTGCTCCTCTGGTTGACCCTAGCCAAAGCCTTCTGGGTCGACCCTCTCATCGGCGATTCCATTTTCTGGAATTTATCCTGGGGCCCGTCACAGGTGTTCCCAGAGCGGTTTGCAGTGACAAAATGTCCATGGCAAAGTGTCCTCGTAGGGGACTGCGCAGCTCGCCTGGGCGGCCCTTCCGGGGACTCCGGGGCTGTCAAAAGCCTGCGGAACGGGGCCCTGCCCTGTTCCCAGCCTTTATCAACAGCGCCCGTAGGAAGAGTCTGGAAGGACTGCAGCAGCTCGGCGGCGGGACAGTGGGGCTTTCAGTTTGTTTTTTGCACAAGTAGATATAAAGCAGAGAGTCCGAGCACGAGGCGCGCTCCGGTGGCCGAGAGGGACGGCCGTGGTTCCCGGGAGCCCGCGCGCGAGGGGCGGTACTCCATGACGTCATCGGCGGGCGCCGCGCACCAGGCCGGAGCCGGAAGTGCTGTGGCAGTGGCGCGGGGCCACGTGCAGACCCTCCGGGAGTCGGAGCCCGACGAGCGTCGCCGGTGAGACTCCGCAGGGCCAGGGTGGCAGTGCGCGGGTGGGGGTCGCCCTGCACTTCCCTGCAGCCTCTCATGGCCGCCCCCAGCCCTGTGCCAGCCTGGCCTGAGCCGCCCCCTGCCTCTACACAGGCCAGGCCAGTGTTTCTGTTTACTGCCCCCTGCACGTCCCCAACCTCTGCTTGCGAGCCCTTACATCTGCATCCCCCTGCCACTTGTCTGCCCAGGAGCCCGCCATAGGGGAAACTGGGGAGAGGGGGCGTTCTGCCTGGCGTGGAGGTGACCTCACGGGCCATTTGCAGCTCTTCCCTAGGTAGTCGCTCTCTCATCCTACAGCTGGAGAATGGGAACCAAGCTCCTGGAGAAGGGTGATAAGAGAGAGGGTCAGGCCCTTACTTTGTGGGAATCCTTGGGCCCCTCCTCTGTCAGTGTAGGGCCTCAGTTTCTCCATCGGTGATTTGGGCTGATGGCTTTTTTCTTAAGACCACACCAAGAAGGGCTTCAAATGTCAGGCCAGGGTGCAGCCCTATTGGGCTGTCCTAATGGACAGTGCCAGGGACTGAGCCAGCTACTCCACCCCCATTGCTCAGGATCTGGGCCTCACAGCCTTCTCTCTGGACCCCAGGTGCATATGCTGCCTCCTGGCCCCCTTACATGTTCATGCCGACACACCTCCCAGGTCCCTGGCACGTGCCAGACAGCAACACCATGAGCTTCGTGGCGTATGAGGAGCTGATCAAAGAGGGTGACACAGCCATCCTGTCACTGGGCCATGGTGCGATGGTGGCAGTGCGTGTGCAGCGTGGGGCCCAGACCCAGACCCGGCACGGCGTCCTTCGGCATTCAGTAGACCTCATTGGCCGCCCCTTCGGCTCCAAGGTGACCTGCGGCCGAGGTGGCTGGGTGTACGTGCTGCACCCCACACCTGAGCTCTGGACACTGAACCTGCCACACCGCACCCAGATCCTCTACTCCACCGACATTGCCCTGCTCACCATGATGCTGGAGCTTCGGCCAGGCTCTGTGGTCTGTGAATCGGGTGAGTTCTTCAGGTTGCCTCAGTTCATGAAGGTGGAGGTCAGACCCACTGTCCAGCCAGCCTCCAGCCTGCCCTTCCTGAACACAGGCATTATTACTCAACTTCTGTTTTAACAGGGTCTTTCTGGGGGTGCTGACCGCAGGGAGTGAGGGCAGAAGCAAGGAAGCCGGTTAGGAGACTGGTGCTGTACTCTGTGTGAGAGTTGATGGGACTGGACCAAGGCTAGCCCGCTGGAGGAGCTGGTGCCCAGGGGGGATCCTACTTGTCTAGGTGGGGTGGGGGGTGTGAGCGCTGCTCGGCGCTGACCGAGGGCAGAGGGTGCCTGGCCTGGCCGTCCCTGACTGCTGCGAATGGGAGCCCCGGGCCCAGGGCTGAGAGTGCCCCTTCCTGGAGGGAGGCCAGGGCTGCTTCAGGGTGCTCACTGTGGGTGAGGAGCCAGCCCCGTGCTCATCCCAGGCCAGCACCATTGTCCCTGAGCCCAGAGCCTAGAGTGCAGATGGAAGTGCCTGAAGGCAGCTGTTCCCAGCCTCTGCACATGTGTGCGCCCGCGTACACACGCGCGCAGGTGCTGGGGATTGAAGCATGCACCCTAGCCAAGAGCAGCCCAGGCCCAGGTGTGCCTAGGTTTCCAGCATGTTTTTCGTGGGCCGGGCATCTGGGTTCCAGAGTCACGAAGAGTTCCCCGTAGCGCTGCTGCCAACATTTGGAGGCTTCAAGCCATCTGCATCCCTCTCTTTGTCCACATGGAGGGCCTCAGTTTCTCCATGTGGACAATTGGATGGTTCTTTTTGCCCAGCCAAGCACTTTGAAATGGGGAGAGTCAGATGCAGAGCCTGGGCAGTGAGCGGGTCAGAGAGTGGGTGGGGCCTGGGCAGAGGCTGACTGCTAGGCACCAGGGCAGCTGGGGGGTGGACGGGATTCAGGGCCAGCTCATCCCCTGCTTCCCCCTGTGCATCCGCAGCCAGGGCCTCGCTCCACTCGGCTGAAAAGTGCTGTCAGCGAGCGTGCTTCTGGGCTCCTCTGATGCGCCAGCTTCCCTTCTAGGAACCGTGGCTACAGCCGTGACCAGACAGACCAAGTTTCTGCTTCTCAAAGGGGACAGACAGGAAGCCCACTGTGACCGTTACGGTGTTGTTGATTGCTGGGGGGCTTGGGGAACAGGGCTGCGTGTTTGAGGGTGACTCAGAGAGGGGTCCCTCCAGCTAGGAGTGTCAGGGAGGACCTCTCTGAGGAGGGAGCAGTGAGTTGAATGTGGTTGAATGTGATGGGAAGGTGGTACCAAGAGCCAAAGGGGAGGGTCACCCCAGGGAGAGTCTTGCAGAGACCCTGCGCGAGGGGCCGTCAAGGAGACCAGCGTGGCAGGAGCAGGGATGAGGTCAGGGAGGAAGGGGGTGCTGCTCGGGAGTCACGAGGAGTCCGACTCCGCCGTGCGTGGAAAGGGCAGAGGCCTGGTCTGACTGCGGGGAGAGAGAATCCGCGGCTGTGTTGAGGTGGCCTGAAGGCGGGGGTCAGGGGCTGTCACGGGGAGCCGGGAGCGGGGCCCGGGCAGGCACGGCAGGCAGGTGGGGAGAAGGGCTCCCAGAGAGATGGGGGAGGAGGTGCAGGAGTTACCTGTGGGGAAGGGGAGGGCTCCTCCGAGGCGTCTGGCTGGGCAGTCATGTCACCAGCTGGTTCGGGAGGCTTGGCAGGGAGTGGATTTGGGCTGGATCGGGTCCAGCTCTGCACCTGTAAATGCTGGGCGCTGTTTGCGGTCGCGGGGGAGGTGATCGGTGTGCAGTGGGCGCCCGGGCGTCTTCGTGAGGCCTGGCGCCTGGAGCAGCGAGGTGGGGGAAGGTCACGGGGGGTGACCGGAGGACGCAGGCCCGGCTGGACACTGCAGGACAGGAAGGCTGGCAGAGGGGCAGCCGTGAAGGAAGCTGAGGAGTGGCCCGTGAGGCTGGGGGAAAACAGAGACGATGACGTGGGGGGCACATTGGTCACCGTGTCCCTGGTCGCGCAAGGTGAGGGCAGAGCTGCACCCCGTGTGGTGGGAGCGGATCGGGGGGGAGCAGGAAGATGGACTGACCTGAGTCCCTCGGGGAGCTTGGGCCCAGCCACCACGTGGGACGATTCCAGTCCCCTTGATCTGCTCTGCACAGAGCCTGCAGGGCCACGGGCCAGTCCCGGCCCCTCTCGGGACCCGTCTTCGGGGCTCCAGGTCTGTGCAGCAGAGTCTCTCCAGAGCCGGGGGTGGTCAGGGCTGCCACCCTCCCCTCTGGACCCATGGCGGACATCGATGATCAGTCAGCTCCCTCCTCTCCCCCTGCCACACATGCAGCCTCCGTGTCCCAGGACCCCTCAGGGAGCTCCAGACTGGTGCCTGCTGGTAACCCGGGGTCGGCTGACCTCGTGGGCCCTTGATGGGTCCCTCATAGTGCGGGTGGGCTCGTTTCCCGTCTGACACCCGTCCCGTCCCGCTAGGCACCGGCAGCGGCTCCGTGTCGCACGCCATCATCCGCACCATCGCACCCACGGGCCACCTGCACACGGTGGAGTTCCACCAGCAGCGGGCGGAGAAGGCTCGGGAGGAGTTCCAGGAGCATGGCGTGGGCCGATGGGTGACCGTGCGCACCCAGGACGTGTGCCGCAGCGGCTTCGGCGTGAGCCGCGAGGCGGACGCTGTCTTCCTGGACATCCCCTCGCCTTGGGAGGCCGTGGGCCATGCCTGGGACGCCCTGAAGGTTGAAGGTGAGCGGGGGGTGGGGGTGGGGGTCTGGGAGGGGTGTGGCCAGGCCGGGGCCACTTTCGGCCTGAGCGGGGGTGGGTCAGGGCAGCGGGGGAGTCATGGGGAGGTCGCCCAGGGAGAGGGTGAGGGTGAGAGGGGTCAGGACTGGGGAGGGTGGGCCTCCACCTGGGCTCCTGCCCCTTGGCCTGGCCCCACTCCCACCCCAAGGTGGGAGGTGTCTCGAGTCCCTGGGGAATGTGGCATCCCTGCCTGAGTGAGAGGCGGGCCCTGCACCTCTGGGCTTGCCAGAGGTCGGAGGGCAGCCCCTCACCCCAGCCAGTGCCTGCAGAGTCTCCCTTCCCCACCCGCCGCCACAGCCAGGCTAATGCGCCCCTTTTAGGGAAGATGCTGGGTGCAGAGGCTGGAAGGTCGGCTCCGAGCCAGGAAAGTGCTGGCGAGGCCCTGGGTTTTTCCCTTTTCTGGAGAAGTTGTTGGCTCAGGCAGCCGGGCCGTCCTCCTGCCCGCTGAGCAGTGCAGCACGAGGGGGCGGGAGAGGCAGGCCAGGGCGCCCCAGGGAAGGCCTGCCCCTCGGAAAGACAGACGCCAAGGCGGCCATAGGGTCCCAGCGGGGCCCCTGCCTGCTGGCTCAAGTTCAGCCCTGGATTCCTGTGTCCTGGTCTCTGCTGAGGTGGCCTGGGGCTGGGGAGAGGGGCAGCGCTGGCTTCCCCACACCTCTGCCCGCTCCGGCTTTGCCCCCTGGACACCTGCAGGTCCTCGCTGCTCCAGGGACACCAGCGGGCCCAGGCCTCGGACCCCAAGGCCGCAGCCGGTCGCGCAGCCGTGGCTGAGCCCAGGCAGTCCCTGCCCTGGGCTCCCTCCTGCCGAGGGAGCCATGCTGTGTGTTGTCCCGTCCCCTCCGCCCCGCTAAGCCCCGTTCTCTGGGTCTGCTTGTTCTGGCCCAGAGGCTCCCGACTTCCTCGTGGGTCTGGCGTTTCTCCAGCTTGGCCCGGCGAGGTGCGGCCGCGGGCTCTCTGGGCCTCTGGCTGACGAGCAGGCTCAGGCCCCAGTTCCTCGGCTGTGTGCACAGGGGTTGCGTCCCCTCTTGGGGGTGACCCTGTGCCCTCTGGGTTCACGTCAACCTCACGCTCTGCCTCCAAGCCCAGGCCTCCCAGCTGACCACCTGGGGGTCTGTGTCCCACGTGTGGCTGAGGTGACCAGGCCTCAGGGATCTCTAGGGGCTGGCCTGGGCCACGTCCCTTCCCCTAGCCAGCCTGCTGGATGTGTGGGCGAGCCCTGGTGGGAGGCGGCAGGAAGGGGCTGCGGCTCCCGCCCCCTCTCCCTCACCCTTGGTCCGTGGGGCTCCGCTCAGAGTGGGCACCTCGTGTTCCCAGGAGTGGGCGACAGCCTGTAATTTCCTGTGACAGCCGCAGCCCCCGCCCCCGAGGCTGCTCTGTGTGGTTGAAGCTGTTCAGGCCCAGCACTCTGGCGGCTGCCGTGCCAAGGCTCCGCGCTGGCCCCGACCCTCAGCTGCCTGGTGGGAATCAGGGGTGGCGGTGCCCTCTGGAAGCCCAGGGAGATCAGGGTGGTGGGCTGGGCCCGTGGCGGCGCGTGAGAGGGCTTTGTTTGGGCAGGGCCCTGCCCTGTGGCTGCAGAAGAGCTTTTGCCCCCGGCCCCGGCCCGGCTCCCCTACTCTGGGGCCGCTGGGGCCGCAGCTCTTCGTGGCCAGAGGGCTTGGTGGGGGCTTCATGGCCTCGGACCCCAGGGCAGGGGTCGGGGCGTCCACCCTCCTCAGCTCTCACAGTGGGGTCTCGCAGCGCCCACTCCCGAAGGGACTGGGGGTGCATTGCCTCTGCCCTGCAGTCCCAGGCCGCAGACGCCCGGGCCAGAGGAGGCTGCCAGGCGGGCGGGGCTCTGGGGGCGGCCCCTGCCCTCTGACCCCGTGTCCTCCTCCTGCGCAGGCGGGCGCTTCTGCTCCTTCTCCCCGTGCATCGAGCAGGTGCAGCGCACGTGCCAGGCGCTGGCGGCCTGCGGCTTCTCGGAGCTCAGCACCCTGGAGGTGTTGCCCCAGGTCTACAACGTGCGCACCATCAGCCTGCCCGCGCCCGACCTGGGGGCCAGTCCGGGCCCCGACACCGGCCCCTTCCGCAGCGGCATGCCCATGAAGGAGACCGTGGGCCACACCGGCTACCTGACCTTTGCCACCAAGACCCCGGGCTAGTGAGCCGCCTGCAGGAGCTCCAGGGAGCTGGGAGCACCGCGGGGCCGGACGGGGAGGCGAAGCTCGGCCAGAGGCTGCCTTATATGGTCGGCGGGTGCCAGCCGGGGCCTGTGTTTAGAAACCGACGGACGCGGGGTGGGGCGGGGCCGGGGGCCTCCCGGGCGGCTGAGTGGGGCTGCCACGGTGGAACAGCATCCGGCCCCCGGGGAGGGAGGCCTCCCGCCCACGTCACCGCCGTGGTCAGCGTCCCCGTCCTGCCGCTCTTTGTTGCCACTCACCGTCTCCACTGCCGTAGGCTCTCCTGGATGTTGAGGCCCGAGAGTGCAGGTGGCGGGGTGCAGGTCTGACCCTTCCCAGGTGGCCCCAAACGAGGAGGGAGGAAACGGGGGTTGCAAAGACCCGGAGGAGGAGGGCCAGGGACCCCCATGGTCCAGCTGCCCGGCATCTGAGGCGACCCCGCTGTGTGGCCTCAGGTCTGACCCCACCCCTCTGGGCAGTGCACAGGCCGCGTGGGCATGTCCCCAGATTCCCGCTGGCGAAGGGCCGGGGCAGCCCCGCTGATTCGCTTCTGCCTCCGGGAAGTACCTCTGCGGCCCTGGCCCAGCCAGAGCCCTCTCGTGTCGATGCGTGCGAACACGCAGCGTCATGTAGGGAAGAGCTGGGCAGGGCGGGAACGTGCTTCCGGTGACTGGCCAGTCGGGTCAGAGCCACTCGGTGCCCCTGCCGCTCACAGGAGCCGCAGGGATGTGGGGATGGGGGCGTGCACCCAGGATGGAGGGGGCGACGCCAACCCTGCCCTGGCCTGCTCTCCAGCTCTGGTGCACGGCTGGCATCCCTCCCGCCCTGCTGCTCGAAGGGCCTGGGTGCCTGCCCTTGGCCTCAGCCAGCCGTCAGGAGACTCGGTGACCCCAGGTCGGCGCGAGAGCCCCAGGGTACCGGGCTGGCCTGAGGCTGGTCCCCGACCACCCCCGGCAGAGAAATAAAACACTGTTGCCCCTGCTGTGCTGACTGGCCCACCCTGGTGCCCCGCGAGGCCAGACCTCCACTCCCCACACCAGCATCCAGGCTGGACCTCCCTGCACGTGGCCCCCGGCCCCTGCTCCTTCCTCTCCCAGGGCAGACACCACAGGGGCTCTGGACTCCAGGACAATGGCCTGGGACATGGTGGACAAAGGGACAAGTGTGTGGCCACCCCCACCCAGCTGCAGAAAGGGCCACTTGTTCCTGGGAAGGGTGGGGGCGGGGGGGGGGGGAGAGAGTCCCTGGCTGTGTGTGTGTGTGTGTGTGCGCGCGCGCGCGTGTGTGTGTTTCCTTCCGTCCATGTCCGCTGGGCCTTCCGTCTGCAGCCCGGCCTGGGCACCTGGGTTGCCCCTCTTGTTGCCGGAAGGGCCCAGAACTCAAGAAGGACCTCCCAGGCCTGCTGTCCTGGCCCCAGGCCACCACCCAGGCTTTGGGGGTCCTTGGAGGGATACCAAGTGAGGTGGGCCTACAAGAGAACCAGTCTCCTGCTGGCAGCATCACAGGGCCAGGGGCACCTTCTGTCTTCTGGTAAGACCTGTGTCCCCTCAGAGACCCTAGTGTCCCTAGAAGCCCTTGCCCTACTCCAGGGGTCATGTCCCCCCTTCAAGGACCTGTCCTGACCTCTGACCAAATGCCTAGTCTGGGGACAGAGGAGGGACCTGGGCTTTCCTTGGCCTTCAGGAAAGGCCTGTGAGGTGTCTGATGTAGGGCATAGGCCTCCTCTGCAGGCCTGGCTCTGCCTGTTCTCCAGGGCTTCGGCTGGCAGGCTAGACTATGGCCCTGGGTGAGTCACTGGAGCCTGCACTTGGGTCCGTGTGAGGTGGAAGGGAAAGCCCAGGATGGATGAAGGGCGGAGGGCCACCAGGGTAGGGGTCAGGAGGCCTGGATCCCTGTCCACACTTGCAGTTGCACGCACAGAGCTGCTCTCAAGTATGGGGCCCTCCAGCCCCTTGACTGTCTGCCAGGCCCTGCACACGAGCCCCCAGGGCTCCACTGGGCCTCTATCCCATGCCGGGGGCCTCAGCCTGGAGCCCCACCTGGCCGCAAGCCAGCAGTGAACTCCTGCGCATCCTTCAAAGCCCCTCAAGTGTCTCTCAGAGCTTCCCACCCCCACACACCGAGGCAAGAGCGTCTTGCTCAACCACGTCTTCTGCTCCCACACATCCCATGCTGGTGATCAGCCCTGTAGGGCTGCCCCTAGCCTGGGAGCCCCTTCAGGCAGACAGCAGAAGCCAAGCGGCCTCACAAACCGCACATGGGGAGCTTGACGCCCGGAGGGTCAGGGCCAGGGTCCGTGGTGAGTGACCGATCAGCAGGTCACTTGGTCACCTCCTCGAGGCAGGAGCCTAGGGCTGGTCACAGGACGAGGATTCACCCGGAAAGTCCCCGTCCAGCCCCAGACTCCCACCTCTGGCCTTCAGTTTTTCCTCGGAAATTCCTGCGCCTGCCCAGCCCTGGTCTGAGTGGCTGAGACGTGACACATCAACTCCCTCCGCTGCAGCCCCCGCTCCCAGGTCTGAGCCCGGGAAGCAGATGGCCACTCAGACTCACTCACCTGCCCTGAGGGCCCTGGGCCAGGATCCCACCTTCGGGCCAGGATCAGGGCCTGCCTCTGGGCTGTCTCCAGCTGCCTCCCCCCGGAAGCCCCCCGGGCTTTGCCCCCGCAGCCCCAATGTGAGCTGCTCCTGTCTTCCCTGTGCTTCACCGTCACCTGCCTTGGAGGGGCTCGTGCCCTGCACCCAACCTGGGGCAGTGTGGGCTGGGGGCTCGGGGCGGTTGTTGGATGGGTGTTGGTTGGTTCAAGGGATGCCAGGCCCCTGGAGGCTGTACCCTGTCTAGCAGAGGGCGACAAGGAAGGTCATCTGCATGAGGACAAGTCAGGGGATGGGCTTCCCCACACCTGCCCCCCTCAACCCTTAGGTCTGCAGGAAGGCCCCCCTTCCCGTCCCCTTCCCTCTGCCTCCATGGCCTCTGTTCTCCCAGGGCTGCCGGCTCTCCGGCCTCTAGTCTGCGTGCTGGAGGTAGGGTGGGCTGCGTGGGACCCTGGCCCAGGGAGATGATGCAGCTCCTACCCCATCCCAGCCCACTGCACAGGGAGAGAAACAGGCCCAGCAGAGATGAGGCAGATCCAGGCCTCCTCCACCCACCCACCCAGGACCTCCCATATCTGGCACTCTCCCACCCATGTGGTTGTCTAGGGAGGTCAAAGGAGACTTGCTGCTGCAGTCATGGAAGGCTCCTTGGAAGAGGCGACGGTCTGCAGGGTGTGGAGGGGCTGGTGGAAATTGGAGGTGGGTGAGCTGGAGGCCTCCCCAGGGGGCAGCAGGAGGCCCCAGGCAGGACAGCTTCCTGCAGGCCCAGGAGGATGAAAGGGAAAGCGCAGGAGAGGCTGCTTTGGAGCCCCAGGCTGGTAGTGCCTGCCGTGTGCAAGGCTGCTCTGAGTACAGGCCAGTCACGGGACCCAATGCTCTGCTCTGCCCGGGGGCTCTCGGGCTCGCGTGCCAGCCTGGGGGTGTTCCTGCCTCCTAGTGGGGCTCAGGTGAGAGTGTCCCTGGGTTGGCCCTGCTGGAGGAGGGAGCGTGCAGATGGGGGCCCAATCCTTAGGTCGGTCCTCTTCACCAACCTCGGGCGCTCTCATGCAGCAAATGGGGGTCGAGCATCTGCCAGCGGCCCGCTGGTGCCGGGGACCCAGACCTTCAGGGCAGCCTGGCCTGCCCTCGAGGGCTCCCGGGAGGCAAAGACTGCAGGTGGGATGTGCACGGCTGGAGCAAAGCACGGAAGGGGGTGGGGTGAGACAGGAAGGCCTCGCCAGGACGTGGCCTCGGCGGTCACGGGGAAACACGGAGTCTGGACTGGGCCCGGCAGTCAGCCTGTCCTCAACAGGGATAACCAGACCCTGCTCTGCCCTCGGGAGGATGCACTTAAGGGCTCAGGCGCCGGGTCTGCCGGGGTCACATCCTCCCTCTGGCGCCACGTTGACGAGTCCCTCCCTCCTTCGTGCAGAGATGAACACAGTGCCTGCCTAGTGGGGGGATGGGGGTGGGGGAAGCTGCTGCCGTGAGATTAAGTGTCGTGTCAACGTTTGGACTGTCCGTGTCCACAGAATGTCTCAATGATTATTAGCGCTAGTGGGAAACACCGCCCTTTCCAGGAAGACCCCTGGCCTTCTTTCAGATTCCAAGGCCGGAATTTGGGGGCCACTTATGAATCTGAGGAATGTCCTCTGCACTTTGTGACACTTGAATAGCTTTTTGAACCTTCAGGGGCACTTGAATAGTTCATCAGAAGACTTGACATTGAGACTTTTCGGGAAAATCCAGGTCATCCAGTCACTGTGCTTATAGTTAGTTGTATAATAAAACTAAAAATTGAGAACATTGGGCTGTGCACAGGCAGATGGCACTCAACTGACCTCCACAATTTCTGCGGTAGGTGTACTAGTTAGCTGTCACCACAGACGTGCTGCATAACAAATCACCCCCCGCCCCCAATACGCAGAGTCTTAAAGCAGCAGCCAGTTCCTCTGCTGGGTCTGTAGCTTGACTGCTCTTGGCTGACCTCTGCCAGGCTCGTCCATGTGTGGGGGCTGAGCTGATGTAAACTCTGCTCTGCTCCACCCTTTCCTCCTGGGACTGTGACTCTTATCACGTCCTGTGGCTCAGGCGCAGTAGGGGCGAGCCTGGTCATGCAGGCGCTTTTCAAGCCTTTGGTCACATGGCCTAACCTCAGATCCTGGTGGAGAGAGAGACCCTGTGATTTTAGGGGAGGAGCTGCAGGGCTGCTGGCACAGGGCATGGGGGCTGGGGCTTGCAGGTCCTCAGCCAGCGGGGTTGAGACAGCCAGGCTCGCCAGCCTTTCTTGCCCTCCTCTGTGGGGGTGTGTGTGTGTGTGTCTGGGCCCGGCCGCAGGATGAGGACATTTCCTTGTGTGTGTGTGTGTGTGTGTCTGTCCGGGCCCGGCCACAGGATGAGGGCATTTCCGTGTGTGTGTGTCTGTCTGTCTGTCTGGGCCCAGCCGCAGGATGAGGGCATTTCTGTGTGTGTGTGTGTGCGCGCGCGTGCGTGCGTGCGCGTGTGTGTGTGTGTGTGTGTGTGTGTGTGTGTGTGTGTGTGTCTGGGCCCGGCCGCAGGATGAGGGCATTTCAAAGTCAGCCTGCCTCCGAAGCAGCAGCGTTGGCGGGAGGGAATAACTCCACTCCCACCAGGCTGAGAATAGCTCAGAATTGGGTCACGCTCCCCAAGAGCTCCGGTCACAGCCTCCAGCCTTTGAGGATAATCAGCTTTCTCCCCGACATCTGTCCCTTCAAAGAGGAGGGCAGGCCGGGTGCGGGCACATTCTTAGAAGGAGCGGAGGGGATCGGGACGGGGCGGGGAGTCTGTTAGTGGCTGGCCCCTTCCTTCCCTCCCCCGCTTCCCTTGCTGACCCCGCTCCATTCATGTCCCCTGCCTGGCAGGCCACTTCCACCCTTCCTGCCCACCCTGCCACTTCCCTCACTCCCCGGGGCCCATCAGCCCCTGCCCAGGGCCAGGTGATGTGAGAAAGCTCTGAGGGTGCCCCCACCCTCCTGCCCTGACTCCTTCCTGGGCTCTCTTTCCTTCTGTCCTGGGTAAAGGTGATGGTGGGGAGTGCGCAGCCCCCCTCTCCAAGGATGCAGGAGGCTCAGGTCTCTCCAGCCTTCAGGCTCTGACATCCTGCTCCCCACTTGGGCCCAACGTGGAGTGCAGCCCCTTGGCCTGCCAGAGGAACTGGAATCCCTCAAACTGCTCTTTTCTTTCGCGCCTTGATGAACCTAAGCAGCGCGGTAACAACTATGGAAGCTTCCAGCACCAGCTTCCTGGCTCTTTCCGAGGCTGCGCTGTTGTCAACATGAGCTTAGTTTTCCCTCCCTTTGGTTGGATTGTTTGTGCCGACGCCCCAGGCCCTTCTGGGATCACTGTGTCTTCCCAGTGGCTCCATCGCAGAGGCCCCTGGGCTCCCAGATTGACAGCAGCAGGGGGACAACAAGGCAACGCAGTGCGGACGCTTCTTTTGGTTCAGCTGGGCCATTTGAAGGCCGAGTGGATGTTTCATGGGTTTAGGGATGACAGCGTTTTTAGGTGTGCTAATGATACTATGAAATGATACGGTGGCTGCCATCGGCCTCAAAATAACCTGGGTGGGGTGAGGGGGCGGGAGATCCGAAACCCTGGTCCCCTGGGACCAGGAAGCCGTTGGGATTCTCTCTATTTTCACCTTTCTTTGCCGTTTTCCATGATAGAGTTTTGTTCTGTTTTGTTTTGTTTTAAAGGAGAAATGCTCCAGGCCACTTAACCATTTCTTTGCTCTTGACTCCCCAGCCCTGGAGGAGGTCAACCAGATCAGTGCCCAGGGTCACTAGCCCCAGCCTCCCCTCCCAGGGCCACCAGGCTCCTCCTACATCGAGGGCGGTGGTGTGTCCCTCGGGTTCTCCAGCACTGGGGGCAGGGGCAGCAGCTCACGCGCTGTGGGGCAGGAGAGAGACACAGAGGGTTGGTCCCCGGCAGGGGCAACGGTGAGCCGTCCACTCTCTGCTCCCCTCAGCGTGGATCCAGTGGCCGCAGACCCAGGAGCCAGCTTGCTGTGGTGGAGCCTGGGCCTTGGGAGCAGCTCCCAGCCTTGCAGGGTGGGAGGGGGAGGGCTGCAGGACGTCCTCACCTCCTGCCTCGGAGGGGGTGCTGCCCGCTCCAGGAGACGGCCGCTCTTCTGGCCTCTCCAGCTCCAGACAGCCACCCTGTGTTGGCTTCCAGACCCTCCCTGTAGCCCTGTACCCCCTTTGTCCACCCTGCTGCCACCAATAGGCCTGACCTCATGCCATGCCCCCAGAAGGTAGCTAAGGGATTCATTCGATTGCAGTGGAATTCCCATACGAGGATGGACCCGTTTAACAGTCCAGCTCCAGGAGTGCTGGACCCACGTATGCACCCCTGGACCCCCGCTGTCCCTCCCTAGTCTGTCTCCGCACCTATCCCAGACGGACACTCGGCTGCCTTCTGTCACTGTCATTACATTTGCCGAGAAAATGAATCTAAGCGGGCGAGTGAACCAGGGGATGGGACGAGGTCTGAACACAGCCTCTTTCCGTGGTGTCAGGGAGCACCGACAGGGCCAGCAGCGGACACACGGCTCCGCAGGACCCAGGCTGCTGGGCACGCCGATGGGAAGGCTCTGAGCCGCTGGACACACTCGGGTGAGCAAGGCCCGGGCCTGCGGAGGCGAGGGCCCTGCCGAGGAATGCGGGTGGCCGCCTGTGGGGCGGGGGCTGCGGGGGCGACAGACAGAGGCTTGTTGCTAAGCTACGGCCACAATGGACATTCCGGGCACCAGGCAACTGGGACAGAGACGGGAGGAGGACGGGGGGCCCAGGCCACCCCCACCCCCAGCTCTGCTGTCCCCCAGGACGTGAGGCATACGCTGCCCGGCCCCGCGGGGCCTCCGACATCCAGGCCCACTAGCCGGGCACCCAGTGGGGAGGGTGGCCAGCGCGGGCTTCTGCAGCTCAGGCTGACCCAGCCCTCCGTGCCAGCCACCTCCTCTGGGCCTCTGTCTCCTCTGCCCCGTGCTTCCTGGCCGGTCCCCCCAAGGCTCAAGTGCAGGCTCTCACGGGGTCCCGGGCAGAGCTCAGAGGGTTTGGGGGGCCTCCGCCCCCCCAGCCCTTAGCCTCGGCACCTCCGCTTTTGGCCACACCCGGCCGGGGCTGGCTCTGCTGGTGGCCACGCCCGGCAGGGCCCCAGGCCCCCGGCGGCTGGCCCCGGTGTCCAGCGCGGCCTCTGTTTGTCTGGGACAAGACAAGGGGTAGGTCGGCTCCCTTTGGGCTCCACTTCCTTCCTCCGTGGAGAGACTGCTAAGGATCTCAGGGCCCAGGGCCGCCAGCTGGTGCCCAGTGGCGGGGGCTCGGCGGCCCTTCCCACCCCTCTGATGGGTGGGACCAAGCTCCTGGTCCGTCCATCGGGCCTTGGCCCTCGCAGTTCCCGCTTCCAGCGGCCCAGGGCCCCCTCCACCAGGGCGGCTGAGCCGCCAGGTCCCCTGCAGCCCCGAGAGGCAGACATCCCAGGAGCCCACCCAGGCCTGTCTCCCACTGCACAGTGCCGGGGCCCCAGATGGACTGCACAGTCCTAGCGGGCCCGACCGTGTCCAAGCTCTGCGGCCACAGTTACGGCATCGGAGTCCACCAGGCACCGTCTCTGCACTTGCCCAGCTTTTGTCTCTGTTCTCTGCTACCCTGTCTTTGCTGACCCCCACCGGGCCGGCCCCCCGGCCCCTGCCCGAGGAGGTGCCCAGTGCAATCTGACTCATCCTCACTGTGGACGCTTGGCAGAAGGGTGAGAGTTTCTCCCAGCCCCACCGGCTGGGGGCTGGGTGGTTTGGGGCAAAAGACTTGCCCTCTCTGAGCCTCAGCCCCCCCACCCCCTGTGGAACACGGTACGCCCAGGAGCTCCCTGGCTGGGCTTAGGCGGTTTCCCGCATGGGGACGTGCCCAGGCCTGCAAGCCCCTCACCCCACCACACACACATGCACAGAGATGAATGCACAGGTGCACGTGCCAGGCGTCGTGGGATCCAGGGAGATAGTAGTTTCAGAGCCCCCCCCCCCCCCCCCCCGTGCCCAAGCCCACCCCAGGGTGCTTCCTTATGCCGGCCTCATGGTTCCCCTCCCCCTCCTGCAGCCCTCATCCTTGAAGCTTGCCTGCCTGTCCTGTGACCCAGACAGACAGCTGGACACAGACCCTCCCACACCAGGCCAAGACCCGCGCCCCACCCCCCCAAGAGCTGCCTGGGCCCAGCAAGGCGTCTGGGGTGGAGTCTGCACCTCAACAGGTGCTGCCACTTATCAGGAGCAAAGCCAGGGGAGGAGGCCGCTCCCCTCCCCTCCCCCACTCCGTCCACTTCCCAGGGAGGCAGCCTGGGCCTCTCCAAGGCCGAGCAGGGGCCCCTCGGGGTCTCTTCTAGGCCAAAGCTGAGGACAAAGAGGCAGCTGCCAGCAGGGCGGGTTGGGGGGCCTCGGCCTTTGTGAGCACAGGGCCCCTCCTGGTGACCTCATCACAGCCCAGAGAAGGGCCCTTTCTTCCCAAGGCGGCCGTTGGGAATCTGCCTGGGGACAAAGCGGCTGCCCGGCAGGGGACCAGTGAGGGGCTGGCCCCCCCATGGCATAAATTAGGGGGGCTGAAGTGGGGGAGGGGAGGGCAGGGCGGCTGCAGCTGGTGCCCGGAGGAAGGCACGCACAGACGGCCACCGAACCCCCCCGCACACACCGGTGCACGAGCTGCCCCCCTCCGAGGCTCATTCATTCATCTCTACTTCATTCATTCCACACATGGCCACTGGGCACTGGCCCTGGGGACGCAGAAGAGCATCCGGAGGAGGAAGGAGTGAATGGACAGGTGATGGCTGGGGCTCCCAGTCTGGAGGGGGGATTGGGACAGCCAGTCACCGTGGTCCCCAGGCTCCAGGGCTGAGCAGGGAGCTAGTCCATCCAAGCAGGTGCTCGGGACACCCACAGCTGCATGTCTGTCCCTGTGGGGAAACCAAGGCCCAGCAGTTGGCCGGGCCTGAGGTCACAGAGCAGCCTCTCAGCCTGGCCAGCTCCCCAGGTGAGGTCAGGAAGACATCTGGTTTTCAATGAGATCAGTGGTGTCGGGTGACATCCGCCCCCTGTGGGGCCCAGGGCTCCACAAGCATCCTCACTGCTTTGCTGGCCCGCGGCCCTCCCTCTTCAGGGCACCTCCCCTGCACCAGAGATGACCCCTGGGTGAGGCCTTGCTGGGTCAGATGGCTCAGGGTGGCCGGTGGTGGCAGGGCATGTCGACATCACAGATAGTGCCCGGCCAGCACAGGTCACCCAGAGCGCCCCTTGGGCTGTCCCATGGATGCCCTAGATCTCCTCTGTGGCCTGCTGAGCCCCACTGGGCATCGGAGACACCTGCCCCCATCCCCGAGGCTCTGAGTGCACCAGGGCCCCAGGCCGGGCGGGCTTCCTGCAGGCGGAGGCAACAGGGCAGATGGCCCTGAGTGTCAGGCCGGGTCCAGGAGGCATGCGCAGGAGACCTGGTACTGTCAGCAGGGCTATGTCAGGCCCAGGGGGTCTCCTTCAAAGAGTGACAGCCCTCCCCACCTCCCCCACCAGCCATGAGTAGGATCTGGCCCTGCGTCCTGTCCACACTGAGCACAGAGGCTGAGAGGGTGTCTGAGCGTGTGGAGGGCACCAGCTCCGGGTTCCGTCCCCAGGGCTCCTGGGCCCCCCTCTCACCCAGATGCTGTTCTGACTTGGGGGACTTGGCCTGAGTTGTTTGGTTGGGGTCCGAGAACTTCGCGGCTTGCAGTCACTCCAGCAGCACAGAGAGCTCTGAGATTCCTGGTCCGGAAACTCCCAAAGCCTTTTTGCAACCACTGGGGCCAGAGCCCAGCAGGAGACAGGGAGGAAACTTACGCAACTGAGCACAGACTGGGTGCTGGACATTTCTGTCCTCCCATCACCCCCATTTGTGGATGAGGAAACTGAGTCTCTGTGGCTGGGGAGGAGGCCTGAGGCTTCCAGGACACTGAGCCCCCAAAGGCTGGGGCGCAGCCTGCAGGAGCCCCTCACCGCCTCCCTGGAACAGAGAGCTAGCAGGGCGGGGGCGGGGTGTAAGTAGGCCAGCGCTCTGTGCAGCGTTGCTATGGCGCCGCCGTTGCTGCTGTGCAGGCTTCCTTCTGGGCCCTGTTCCCAGGACACCTCGAGCTAGCTGCCAGGCGTCCCTCCCCAGCCCGGCCAGGCCCCATCGCCACTCAGGGGCTGCTCCCAGTCTCCGAGCCCTCCTCTACCCCCGGGCCCCTTGCCCACCCGCAGGCTGCCGGGGAACGGAGGGAGCCGTGGCAGAGCGTCTGTTCCACCTCGTCACACACACAGCCTGTGCACACACTCACAGCACACACGCGCAGCCACACGAGGCACTCGGTGAAGGTGAAGCTGCAGGAGCTCCGCCTCACGGTGGGAGGTGGGCTGCAGTGCAGAGCTTCGGCTCCAAGACGCCCCCGGACTCCGAGGGGCTGCGAAGCCCGGAGCTGGGCCTCAGCGGCCTTGGCGAGGGGCCTCCTCTAGCCTGGCTGCCCTGCTCAAGGAGCGGGGAGGGGAGGGGCTCTTTGGGCCTAATGGGGCAGACTGAGCCGAGCAGCAGCGCGTTGGCTCGGGCTGCCTCTGGGCCCCGCTGGGCTTCCTCCACACACCACGGCGGCTGCCGTGCCCACCCCGGGCCCCGTGTGTGCCTCGCTGGACTCAGCCCCGCGATGAAATGGCTTTCACCGCCCGCTGCACAGGCAGGGGCCCAGGAAGGCCCTGGTGGGCAGCCGCCATGGCCGGAGCCCCGCCCGACTCCCTCCCGACGTCAGCTGACGTCAAGGCGTCGGTGAGGAGGCTGACCCTAGGGTCCCGGAAGCCCAGCCGGCAAGGACCCCAGTGAGGGCGGGGAGGGGGCAAGGGAGCCGAGTTCCCTGGGGAGGGCCAGGTGGGAGGGGCCGGGGGGACTCCCAGGCCGCCCTTCAGAGTCGCAGCTGGGCCCTGTGAGCTCCCCCCTCCCAGTCTGACGCCAGGGGTCCTCACGCCCGCCCGCTGTCTGTGCAGGCGCTGGCTCCTCGCCAACAGGAGGGCCTGCGTCCTTCCGACCTGCGCCCCGCGGTGGCGGTGGCCCCGTGGGCACCCGCATCCTTGGGATGAGCGCTTTGTCTGTTAGAATCCCAAGGGCCCGGGGAAAGGCCCTGAGCTGTTAGCAGCGGGGGCCTTTCAGCACAAAGGCCTTCGGGCCCAGGAGGCCGAGGCTCTCCGGTGGGGATCCTACCTCTGCGCCCCTTGCAGCCTCCCCAGCCCAGCGGCCAGCAGCGCGTGAAGCTGTGTGAGGCGCTCAGGAAGTGCTCGAAAGTTAGAGCTGCCTCAGGGCAGAGGAGAGGGGCTCTTGAGAGGCCCCCAAAAGCTTCCTTAGGCAGGGGCGTGGTGGAGGGGCAGCAGGGGGAGAGGGGGCTTCGTGGAGGGGCGAGTGGGTGGGCCGGAGCTGGGAGCATGCTGGGGGTCCTGAGGGAGAAAGGGCAGGAGGCGTCTGACATCAGGGGCGGGGGGCGGGGGAAAGGATCTTGCTCCTGGCGCTGAGGTGACAGTGGCACAGAGGCTTGCCTTGGGCACAGGCCAGGCTGGAGGCCGGGAGGGACCCCTGCACCCTGGGCCACCCACCAGGCCCCATGGCTGGAGCTGCTGCGGTCGCCCTCACACCTGCCCCGCCTTGCTGCTGCAGGTGGCATGGGGCCAGAGGCCTGCTTCACATGGGGGCAGAGGCCTTTGCCTGGCGCACGTCACCTGAGCTGCCCTGGTTGCTGCCAACACAGGCCCTGGGAGGCCTGCAGGGGGGAACGGAGGCCTGGAGAAGGACAGGGCTCCTTGAGCCCCGGGAGCACCGGGGGAGGCCCAGGCAGGGTGAGGACCAGCCCTCCTTTCCCACTGCCCACAGCAGTGTTTCCTGACCCCGAGGGCCCAGACTCCCCGCCCGGGCCCGCCCACCTGCTACTGATTTCCAGTTCCTCCCTTCTCTTCGGTTTCCACTGACTTCCTCGGCCCTCCTGCCCTAGACCTCAAAACACAGGAGCTCCCGTGGGGCCCGGGAACAGAGGATGCGGCTGGGATCAGCCAGTTTGGCGGAGGGGGGGGGGCGGTATCTGTCCCAGGCCAGAGCGCCTTGGGGCCCGGAGGGTCAGCACACGGGGCAGGGGGCAGGATGTGGCATTTGGCTTGGACGTGAAGGTTGAGCTCAACTGCCCAGGAGGGAGGGACCAGCCTGCGTAGAGATGGGGGCGGACTGCAGGGCTGCCTTGCCTGCCAGGCCACCCAGCTCCACCCTGATGGCGCGATGCCACATGAGCTGTGGGCAGGTGGGCCGACCCGGCCTGAGACGGTCCTGCTGGACCCCCAACTCGGAGGGGTGAGTCAGAAGCGAGATCCACAGGCCTCCACAAGGACCCATCAGAGCGCGTGGTCGCGGCGTGACGGGTCATGGAACCCAGCACGAGCACCACGCACAGCTCGGGGACAGAAGCCGCAGCCAAGCGGCGCCGCGGCCACCTGTCCAGCATCCCGAGGGCAGCTGCGCGGCCGGCGCCCCTGCCCGCTGCCTGCTGCTCCCTCCACCCGGGCGGGTCCTGGGCTCCGTGAAACTGGGCCGCGGGCGCCGCCTGGCGGCCGCACAGCAAAACAAGACCGGAGGGCGGGCCGCGGAGGGGAAGACCGCCCTCCAAGGTCAGGCGCCCAACGTGGGAGCAGGTGCGCCGCGGTGCGGGCCGGGCCGTGCGGAGGGCCGGGCCGTGCGGCGGGTCTATCTAGGTCATCCTTTCCCACCCAGCCGGGCAGGCCCCGCGCACAGTGGGTCTCACACCGGCCCCTAGGGATCTCATCTGGAGGGACCCCCCCCCCCCCCCCGCAAGGGGCGCTCTCTCAAGCTGGCCCAAGCACAGGCCTAGCACCTGGACGGCCATCCATGGCAAAAGTCACGGGGCCTGGCTTGGTGGAGCTGCTGTGGGCTGGGCCTGGCAGGGTCTCCCCAGAAGCACCCAGTCCCAGAAGGCTACCTGAACCTGGCTCTCTTGTTTTTGGGGAGCCTCTGGTCTAGGATGCAATCCTGCCTTGCCAGGCACACATGGCTCCCCCCATAGCCAGCAAGGCCCTGTGGGATCCAGCCCTGCAGACTCTCACCTGACTTCACACCTGGCTACAACCACAGGAGCTGCTGCACCTCAGGGCCTTTGCACAGCTGTTGGTCTGCCCTCACACTCTTCCCCTGGCCCTCGCGTGGCCCCTACCTCCTGGGCCACCCCGATAACCCTGTTGGTCCAAGTTGGCCCTGGGACACCTGCCTTTCTTTTGAGTGGCTGGGTCGGGGATGAGTGCCAAAAGATGCCTTTTTCTGAAAAGATGGAACCTGGGCCTCCCAGAGAAAATAAGGCATATGGGACCCTGAGAGTGGCCTGGGCCTGCCTAAGCTGGCCTGTGGGGGAGGGCAGCATGATGAGGCTGTGGACGGTGCCGACGAGACCTCAGGCTCAGGAGCCAGGCCCATGGGACATGGCTGGCTTCTGTGCCTGCCTGTTAAATTATCTGCATCCTTCTTTCTTTCTTTCTTTCTTTCTTTCTTTTTTTTTTTGCCGCACCGTGCAGCTTGTGGGATCTTAGTTCCCCGACCAGGGATTGAACTCAGGCACTCGGCAGTGAGCGCGTGGAGTCCTAACCACTGGACCGCCAGGGAGGTCCCTCTTTGCACCTTTAATAACCAGCTCATTTTGTTATTCAGCTAGATCCAGGGGGTTCTTGCACTGCTTGTGTGACCCTGTCCCCTTGAGTAGACCCTCCTGCTGTTAGGCCAGACCCCTGGGAGCCCCCATCCCCTGGTGCCACCCTCACCGTCCTTGTAAACCCTCCCCCTGGGTCCCTCCCTCCCTCCGGGCCCTGCTGCCCTGGCCCCATTGCTCCCAGTTCAGTCCCTACGTCTGCCACCGGGGTGAGCCTTCAACAAAACTCCTCGTCTCCAAAGACCCAAATCCTCCCCTGGCTCACCAGGGCCCCCGGCACCCGTGCTCTGACCCCTGCTCCCTGCCGAGGTGCTCCCAGGCCCTCGGGTACGCCTGGCACCAGACTCTGGGCCTCTACGTCCGATGCCCACTCACCTGGGAGGCCCTCCCACCCCGGGGGTCTCCGTGTAAAGGGTGTGCCCCTAGAGCGTCCTCAGAGTCCCCTGCACAGGAGCTCAGGGCACATGCGCACCCGCTCCCCTGGACTCGTCCGCCAGCCTGGCCGGCAAGACGAGGTGACCAAGGGAGGAGGCCGCAGTGCGTGCCCCTGAGGGCCCCTTATGTGGGGGCTGACGTGTCCCTTGGGCTTCTCACCCAGCCGGGTGCTCAGCCGAGTGCAGTCAGTCAGACGTGAGGGTGGCGACGTGCCAGCCTGGCTGGCTTTCCTGCCACACGGGTCTTGGGCACAGCCGCTGCCGATCCCACCCAGCGGGCGAGGTGGGCGTGAGGTGACCTCCTGATGGGGATAGCAGGATTTCGGCTGCAGGTGCTGTAGACCAAGCTTCTTTGGATCCAGATGAGCAAAAGGGCCGCTGATTTTATTTAATTAACTATTTGGCCGCGCCACACGGATCTTAGTTCCCCGACCGGGGACTGAACCCGTGTCGTCAGCAGTGAAGGTGCCAAGTCCTAGCCACTTGGCCGCCAGGGAATCTCCCTGATTCTAAACACTTTATGAAGCCACGTGAAGGGCTGAGGTTTTCCATTTACTTATGCAGCAAGTTTTTTGGGGAATATGTATTATGTGCCAGGACGCTGTTTCTAAAGAGAAGTTCAGCCAAAGGGTATCCGAGCGCCTCCTGCTGCCTGGGACGGAGGCTTCAAGGATGAGGAGAAGGTTCTGCCTAGGAAGGCACCGCAGCCTGGCGTGGGAGTGACCAGCCCGTGGGCCCCGAGGGATGCGGCAGGGGAGGGGGCCAGTACCAGGCCACGCCCGCCGTCTCAGGGGTGGGGCGGAGGTGGGCCAATGGTGGCTCGCCCCTCCACCCAACTCCACATCCTGCGTCTGCCGGAGGATGCGGCGGGACAATCACGTGGGTGTGAGGGCCAGGTGGAGGCTGCAGGGAAATGGTTCAGGAGTTCAAAGGGTTAGTATACAGACGACGTCAGCCACTTGCCGTGACCGGTTTGGTGTTTCTCCGGTGTTTCTCCAGCTGCGAGTCACGGGTGCCTGGAGCCCCGAAGGTCTGTGACTCCTAAGCGGGGGAAATGCCAACTACACTCTAACTGGCCGAGTTCTCCGACCCTGAGTGCTCCGGACGCCTTCCCACCGTCCAGCCTGCACCCATGCTGATGAAATCAGAGCCCCTGGGGTGGGACCCTCCAGGTAAACCCTGTGCTTGCATGTACCCTACTGGGCTGTCCTGTCCTCCCGGTTCGCCATGCGGCCTCGGGCAGTGCCTTGGGCAAGTGATTGCTGTAGAGCCCAAATCTGTGAAATACACCTACCAAAACCTGCCGTGGAATGGTTCGCAGAGTTTAACACGCACATGAGGCGTTTCGCCCAGGGCCTGGCACGCAGGAACGTTCACTCAACGATGGCTTGAAAAATGTTTAAATGATAGCGGAAGCAACGTAGGACACCCCCCGCCCCGCATCAGACACACTCTGACAGCCGGGCACCCGCTGACCTGCATCCGGGCCCTGAGGCGGGCCTCGCTCGCCCTCCAGTTAGCGCTTCTGCGCGCTGGAAGTAAGAACCAAGTTTGCCAGCGCTGTGCTGCTCAGCCCCTGTGCGACATCGCTGCCCTGCGCTGGGGTTTCTCCTGTCTTGTTCCTGACCGGCCTCGGGGGGTCCCTGAGCCCCGTCCCTCAGCCTCCCTGGCCTATGGCACTCACGGTCTCTCTCCAGCGCTCAGGGAGGACCTGCCCTGCTCTCCTGACATCCTGGAGTTTATGCCCGAGACGGATGCGGGACAAGCGTGTCCTTCACCACCTCCACGCTGGCTGAGACACACTAGGATGGCCATTTCCCAACCTGAGCACTGAGCACACAGCAAGAGCTTGAGAACAGTTTTTTTAAAAAATTTATTTATTGATTCTTGGCCACATTAGGTCTTTGTTGCTGTTCGCAGGCTTTCTCTAGTTAGTGAGCGGGGGCTACTCTTCCTTGTGGCGCGTGGGCTTCTCATTGCAGTGGCTTCTCTTGTTGCAGAGCACGGGCTCCAGGTGCGTGGGCTTCAGTAGCTGTGGCGCACGGGCTTAGTGGCTCCGCGGCATGTGGGATCTTCGCGGACCAGGGCTCAAACCCGTGTCCCCTGCATTGGCAGGCGGATTCTTAACCGCTGCGCCACCAGGGAAGTCCTTGAGAACAGTTTCTAACGTGTGTAAATAACCCAAGCCTAACGGGGCAGAGCGCACCTTGGTGGGTGGCAGAGAATTAAAAATGTCAAATTTCCTGTCTTTTTAACCTGTATGATTTGTTTCTCCTGGCGGCTGGCCTATTACGCATCACACACCTGCACGGCGGGGCTGGCCGCGCTGCTTCTCCACTTGGATCACTGGAACACGCAGGCAGAGAAGACAAAAGAGGGCCTGTAGGAGCAGGCGGGGAAAAGGCAAAACCAGTTGCTGCCACCAGGTAATGGGTTGTAATGGGTTTGTGACAGACAACTGCCAAAACGAGGGTGAGCTGCGAGGTGGGTGAGGGAGCCCGAGGCAGAGCAGAGCATTTTGGGAATGCTGGAAGGACTAGATGGTCAGAGATACACGGCCGCCCGACTAGCTCAGGTGGCAGAGCACGAGACTCTCAAGTGGCCAGAAAAACATCTCCGTTAAGATGAGTTTCAACAGCACAACACCTTACCTCAAACCTTTCCTCCGGGGAGAGGACCTTTCCAGAACGCCTCGAGTTTCCCCTCCTGCGAGCAAGGGCAGCTCCTGTGCGCTTGGCCCGCGGGCACCCTCCCCAGGGAAGCAGCACGTGAGGCCACCTCTGCTCCAGGTTCCCTGCCCCCCCCCCACTTCCTGGGTTGTTTACGGGGGCACAGTTACCCCTTCACCCGCCACTGGATCCCCGTCTGTGCTCTGCGCTGCGGCCCCCTCACATCGCTGCCCCTGGCTGGAGCCAAGGAGCCCTCCTCCCGGGCCTGGCCTGCTCAGGGGCACCCAAGTCAGACAGTACCCAAAGGTGAAAACATGATGACAGGACTCACACCTCAGACTCACGTCCTTTCTCCACCGCAAAGAGAAGCTAAGAGATTTTTTATTTCATCAATAATTAAGGGTATACTAGTATGTCTACCTCAAAATAATGCTGAATTATTTAAGACACGGTATTCAGTAGTCACACAGTTCATGGGGCAGGGACGAGAACCAACACGCTGGAATGACACACCTGAATTATACATCAAAATCAGTGTGGCAAATTGTTCTCCAATTATTCTTGAGAAAAACACTGCATGAGTTAAAAGCTAAAAAGCTTTGCTTAAAAAAACCTGTGTGAACAGGATAAGCTTAGACCCTCCAAAACCAGATTAAAAACTGGCCAAGCAAAACAAATGAGAAAAACTGGTTAAACTTTTCAAATATACTAAATTATGTCAAATATATTATACCCAGGCAGTTTAGCAAAATAAAGCATTAAATTGTACTTAGTAGACATAGTCATTATATTTATTTTCTTAACTACTTCACAGTAGGCTGATTAATCTGTTTGGATAAAGAATGACCTGAAAGCAATGCTGACTGAGTGGAAGGTAAAGAAAGCAAACATTCCCAGCCAATTTTTCATGAACATGGATTGTACAGTTTAATGCAGACCCAAGGCCAAACATTTTTAGGGGGCAGGTTTTACTTCCAGTCCAGATTCTCTTCAAGTGAGATCATAAAAATACAATACAAAGTGATGAACCCAAAATACATGCAGCAGGCCACATTAACACACACGCCTCCCGACGAGGGACAGTAGCAACTAAAGCCAGTATCGCTAGGGCTCATCTTGGGAACCGAAACATCAGGTACAAGGAACTAGAACAGACTGAAGACAGGGAGCATCACTCCTCAGCACTCAAGGCTGATCTGATTATTTCAATGACCAAAATAATCCCCGTGAGAAGTCCAGCGTGACCGTGGATGGGCTCACCATCCTATGCTCGCCCCCGATGCGCAAAGATTAACAGCTTGAGCCATCTCTGCGAGTTACGGAAAACACTGCTGGAAATGAATGCTAGAGGAATAACTGCTTTCAAACAACAATGGATACTCTGAAAGGACAGGCTAACGTTTAACTTTCAAATCTGAAATTAACGTGAAGCAGTGGGGCCTGGTGCAGGATGTGTGTAGGTCTGAAGTGAGTCAGAGTACAGCCTTGATTGCCCAGTGATATAACGGCAACAGTGCTCGAACTTAAAAACTCCTCAAGATTTTAAGAGCACCCTAAAATTATGATACAGAAGAGCAATCCTGAAACGACTTTGGTCGGCATGAGCTACCAATAAGCTGCACTGAAAGCCCGCGGACGTGCAGGTGGGAGGCTCACGGCCCAAAGACCTCCGATTGCCCTTTGACCCCACTGTCCGATGAATCTATAACATTTCTAGTAGGAAAGACATATCAAGGGCTTTTAATTATTGGGCAGTACTGAGACAAAATGAAAATTTTTTAGGGCTACACGTTTATAATCTTTTAGGTATTTAGGGCTATTCCTTTATCCATCTTATTTTTAGCTGTTTCCAAAGTTATCAAATTAATATCTCTGAAAGAAAAGAACAAATTACTATAGAGCTCAAAAGATGTACTCTAATACGATTATTTTGTGAGAGCTGACTACAGAGTAGTCTGTTAGTTATAATACTGGGGCAGCAAGTTATCAAGGCACTTCAGAACTCTGGGAAATTCTTTTGTTCACATTAACAGGCAACTGGTAATCTTGGATCCTCAAAAAGTATGTACAGAAATATGTGTACCCTTTAGCAGAAAAAAAAAATTTCCTGCACTGACAGACTTTACTGGCCCTTTCAGGCACTAGAGAGGCATCCATGTGCCAATAACATGAGCTAAGGAATGCAGCAGGTGCCCGGAGTGCGACGTCTGCAGGCGCAGGGAGCTGATGCTCGCTTCCTCTGAACAAGCTTCAAAGAGCTGGTCCTGCAGGGCTGCTGACAGTTTCTGCTCTCACACACTGTAAAACAGCATCGGGAATGTTTAACAAGTTTGTCCCTTATGCCGCCTTGAATGACAGAAGAAGCCCATTACGTGCTACATGCAGACATTTTTGCTTATTTTAGCATAACCTGATAATTGGTAATTTCCACTTCTTTTCATTATCTTACCATGGGTGTGGGTGTTTCCTTTTTTTTTCAAGGTCCATTAACTTCATTTAAATGTTCCCATCCTTAGTAATTTCTAAGGGAAATTCTAAGTTTAGATTTTACAAACAAAAACAACTTGAAGGTATCAGCTGGTGTTTTATCCCTTCTTCAATGCAGTCTCAAAGGTGTTTTTGCTATTCATTTTCATAATTTTATTATGTCATACACAAAAATAAGACTCCCCCTCTAAATGCAGAGTACAGGAGAAAATACACTGTATTTCAAACAAAAAATGTTTATGAAAAAACCCACCATCCAAAAAAACAAAAAGACTCCCACCCTATTAAATTGGGTGGAACCAACTGGGTTTTATAAATGAAAAAAATCCTTCTGCTTTATTTAGCATAATAAAACATTTCATTGTACTGCGTTTGTGCTTGGACCTTACTTCTATTTAACCAAAAATTTCCCCCTTCCTCATAACTGTCCTGGTATTTATTATGTAAGGTTATGTCTATTCTAGATTCTGAAATATCTGCATTTTAATGCTTGAACCTATTAAAACTTTTAAAAGCTGCCCCTATTCCATTTTCTGATTTCAAAAAAAAAACAACAGAAAACCACACCACCACATAGTGATCCAAATGGAAAAGTTAGTATGTCGTAATATTTGTTTTTCAACATCAAAAGCAGCAGAGATACTGAATTTGCTTAAATCATAAATACTGAGATTGACATATGCACGTATAAATCACATCCAGGCTCAACAAACTGAACGCTCTCTATAAATACACAGACATATATATAAAGTGCAAAAGAAGAACGATCGACCGTGGGCTCTCTGGCGTTTCAGTACTCCCATTCATCGGACTTCAAGTCGAGATAGCTGAGAATGTTCTGTGCAAGCTTCACTGCCTGCTTCCGGGCAGCCTTACACTTCTCCTCTCCCTGTGGGTCAACGGCGTCCAGGGCAAGCAGCTGCTTGGTGAGCAGCTCCTCCAGCCGGATGTAGTTCTTATCATTTCGACTGCCATCAAATGAGAGAACTTCCCCCTGGATGTCTGACAAGTTTCCCAGGACGCTCCAGACCGCTTTGTGTGAGGGGTGCTCCTCACAAACAAACAGCTTTCTCTTCTCGAGGGCTTCCTTCAAGTCGATGTAAGTGATGAGGGTCTGAACTTCGATCACCGCTCTTCTCCTGGCTTCCCGGATGCAGGGGTTTTTTTCAAGGCTTACCTCATCCAACTGTCCAATCAAGCCCTGCAGCTCTGTTTTGGAGCTCAGGTACCATTCTGAAGGATTCTGTGCTTGAAGAAGTTCGTTTTTTATTTCTCTCATTCTCTTGAGGACCTGTTCTATTTTTAAAATGGAATGATTCTGCCCCAGGTCAAACGCACGAGTGCTATCTGCTTCCTCTTCTAAATCCAAGTACTTCAATAACTGGTTGATATCTTCCACGACCTCCTTCCGGTAATTTCTGATTTCTGTGCGGCCGCACACGTCTAAAGCATCCAGATCGGCCATCAGCCCCGAGAGCACACAAGATAAGTGCCTGCAAGTCTCATCACTGTTCACTCCCATAAGAAGGGCAATCAGAGTGCCTCTGGTCTTGTTCACGTCACACAGCACAGAGTTAATTTTGGCAACTGAGGGATGCGCGTCCTCAGAAAGCGGCAGGGAAGGCTGCTTTTTCATGCAGTCCTCGATAATCTCTTGCACTGCACAGATTTTGGTTAAAGTGTAATACCGTGCTTTCCGCAAGGAGATCTTGCCTCCAGTTTTAACATGTGTCAGCCTCAAAATGACATCCTGGATGCCTTCTTCAAACTCATCAGTTACACAGTTGCCTCCACTATAAAATGGCACAATCTTCTCTTTCACTAGGGACTGGGCTTCTTTAAAAATGTTCTCTATTTCGATCCTGTGTGGGTGGTTTGCATTCTGCTCCAACTCTTTGAGAAGACGCTCTGTCTCTTGTGCTGCCCTCTTCCTAGCTTGCTGAATATCTCCTTTTCCTTCAGTATCTACCGAGTCTATTTCAAAAAGTTGTCTTGTTAGAATCCTCTCCAGTTTCTTGTAATTCTTGTCGTCTGACAGACCGCTGAAACCAATTACTTGCTGTTCTATGCTTTTCACCTCCTTTTGGATTTCCTGAAGCCTAGTAATAGAAGGATGTTGGTTTCCCATCTCCATACTTTTGTTGTGTTCAGTTTCACAAGCACTAAAAGATGACAAACACGATAACTTATTACACCACAAAGCCTGCAGAATGGTAATCATACATTAATTCATTCTACAAAGATATGCTTAAGAAATACGGCTTGTTATTGCGATCCCAAGAACAGTCAAGCTCAAGTACAGAAATTAGAGTGACTAATCAACTCCCTCTCCTGAAAACAACCTAAACGTGACAGTGATTGAGATCGGGGTTACTGCAGTGGGGAATATGAGCCAGAGCTCCGGACCTGGGAAATTCAGTTTCCTCAGTCATCAAAGAAAACGGCATATGCCTTCGTAAGTATGCCACGAGGCTGAACCATCAGCTTGGAAAAAGCACAAGTACCTTAGGTCCTAACACTGGAAGCTGGTTTTTGGCAAGAGCAGGGCCCCTCTGCAGAATGTGAAACAGCAGCTCTCCTAACCTTCCAGACGACGTGGGTTCACTGAAGCAACCCCACCAGGCCAAAGTGCTATGCCTAGTTTCAGGAAAAGGAACTAAACAAAAGGAGCTGAGCCAGTGAAACAAACACCAGGGGTTCGCAGACACTCCCAAAAGTCCCCGCTTCTACTTCCTCTCCACCCTTTAAGCACTTGTGTAAAGATACCCTGTTTCTCGCCCCGCCCTTTTCATGCCTCACAAATCCTCCCTGCACAGGGATAAAATTCCACAGGGAAGGCGACTGGGGTTCCGTTAAAGACACCACCTTGGGCTTCGGAGGCCTAGTACCCCCTGGGCCCTATCATGCTCCTCTCCTCCTCCAAGCCACACCCCACGAGAATGAGACAACTATGACTAATTCATTCACCAGCCTCCCTTTAAGGGTCCAGAAGGGCTTAACGCATTTTTTTTTTTTTTTTTTACGCTCTTTCACGGGAGGGGGATGGATGCTCAACCGAAACTAATCCCCTGTGGGTGGCCGAGCCCAGAACACGCCTCTGGAAGCCCAGAAGAGCAGGCTGCCTCTGCTGTTTCCTCCTCTCTCGCCCGGCCCTCCCGGCACTTTACCCAGCAGCGGTCTAAGCTGGTTTGGTCTTGGCTTCCCGTGGGTGAAGTGTCCAGATGGAAGATCGACCCTTTACGGGGTGCGGCACCGGAGCTGCATCTCTCTCCCCGTCCCGGCTAGGTCTGAACGGGGCAGCCAGTGAAGGGGCCGGCGGTGGCAGCGGCAGCTACCGGCCGCAGCGGCCGCTCCGGGCGTCTCGCCCGGCCCCACGACGCGTCCGCCGGCCTGACCTCACAATGGCCCGTGGGGGGAGGGGACGGCCGCGCTCTGCCGGGCCAGGGGAGCCGGCGAGAAGAGAGGGAACTCGGGCCCGGCCGGCTGCGGGGAGCCCGGCTCCGAAACCAGGCCCGGCCGCGTCTGACCCGGGGCGGGGGTGGCGCCCCGGGACAGGGGTCGTCCGCTGGCAGCCCGCGCCGAGGGAGGCCGCGCGCGCACCCCCTCCCCCCCGCGGAGGCCTCCGCCCTCGCTCACCTGCGCAGCCCGCGCCATCGCACGCTTCGCCGCCAAAGCCCCTCAGTCCTGCAGTCGCCGGGACCGGCAGCCCCGTCCCCGGGCCGAACACACCCCGCCCTGGGAAAACGTCCTCCGGCGTCCGCGCTGCACCTCGACCTTTGCTGAGCTCGCCGCTAGCCGCCTACCGCAATGCCCTGGAATGCCCGCGCCCGAGGAGCTGCCACCCGGGCGCGCTCGCGCCGTTCGGCCGCCCACGCAGCCTGTCACATGCCGGGCTAGTTCATGGTCGGCCAAGTAGTCCCCTCCCGCGGACTTTGCGACCGTGCCGTAAGGCAGCCCCTCGCACCGTCGCGACTCCGCTGTGCGTGCGGTAGCCGCCGGACGGCAGCCATGGCGGCCTTGCGACCCCCGAGGAGGTTCCTCCTTCCTCTCTGCCGCGCCTTCTCCGGCGGCGGCTGCCAGCCCGTCCCCGAGCGCGGCGGTGAGCGCAGGGATGCCGCGCCGAGCCGGGTGAGCGTGGTTCCCGGAAAGGTTGGGCCGGGAGTGACCGCGAGGGGCGACAGACCCGAGCCGTGCCCCTCAGGGACACACGTGGGCGCTCACCTGCGTTGCCGCACTGGCGGCCTCGGCTGAGCTACCCGGGAGCAGGGTCCCCGAGCCGGCACGGGCCAGGCGCGGAGCAGCGTACGCGGCGTGGGGGGACGGGCGGGTGGAGAGTGGGAAGGCCCCGGAGCCCCCAAGTGTCGTGCGTCGCCGCCACCCCGGGGCTGTTGACAGAACTTCTGTTGAGTAGAGCAGAGTCAGCTAGGAAGTTTATACCTTATTTCTTGTCGAGGGTAATTAGTCTTTACATTTAAAGAGCTGTTGATAAGCACAGCGTGTGTGTGTGTTCGCGCGCGCTTGGCCCCTCGTTCAAATTATTAGTGCTTTTCGTCAAGTGATGACAAACTATCGTCATATCTTGTAGGACTTCACGTTGAACGCTTTTTCTGGTTTGGAAACTGTGTGTGCATATATGCGTGTTACTGACCAAAGATGCACAAAGATGCATATCTTTAGCAGCAAGGGGTGGCGAGCAGTTTTTATAAATTGCACTGCTTTGGGGCAGGATGTTTTGTTTGAGGGAGCCGTAGGCCTTCATTCCAACTGTCACATGAAAATTTGGACTAACGGTGTGGAATGGACTGCAGATAGAATATTTAAACGAAGCCTAAAAATACTGGACCTCCCTGGCGGTCCAGTGCGTAAGACTCCGCGCTTCCATTGCAGAGGATGCGAGTTCTATCCCTGGTCGGGGAAGTTCCGCATGCCGCGCTGTGCAGCCTGCCCCCGCCCCCCACCAAAAAAAAAAAAAAAAGCATACAAAAACTAACGTTTCATTTGCCAGCAGGCTAAGGAGCCAGGCTGGCAAGCATCCTTTAAACGATAATTAAAGAAGGATAAAAAGCTTATTAAGAATTCCAAAACGTGCCTGCCTGTATATTTTCATTTATTTTGGTCTGTTGCTATTAGCATGCTTTTATAAATGCAGCTTTGAAGTTCTGTCTGGTTTACAGTGTAAACAGGGAGTTACCAGGGCAACTGGGCGCCTAGACCCCAAGCCTCTGGCTCAGTTCCCTCATACCGTGGCCGCAGCCCTGACTTCTGTTCCTAGAACATAGAAACCCGCCAGCATCTCAGTCTTTGGGCAGAAAGATACTCAACAGGTATCTGAAAATGCTCTGGGAGGGCAAACAACATCAGCCAACAGCTGCCCCCACGGTGAGGACTTCGCCCAGCTTCTTTTGTGAACAAGTGCTGGAAAAAAGAACAGCACCCACACAGGGCTTTCTCTGTCGACATACAGCCTTTTGTTAAAGTAAGTCTTACTGTGAGTCTGATCCTCGGGATGAGACCTCTGCCTTTTGCAGTCCAAGTGACAAGGAGCCAGTGCTGCGTAGCTGTTGGACTGCCTACACCTGTGAAGGCGATGATGCCGACGAGGCTGAAAGTGGAGCAGCTGACCCATGAGTCAGACCTTCCCCGTTCTAGCCTTACGACTTGTGTTGTTTTTTATTTTATTATTTATTTATTTATTTTGTGGTACACGGGCCTCTCACTGTTGTGGCCTCTCCCGCTGCGAAGCACAGGCTCCGGACGCGCAGGCCCAGCGGCCATGGCTCACGGGCCCAGCCGCTCCGCGGCATGTGGGATCTTCCCGGACCGGGGCATGAACCCGTGTCCCCTGCATCGGCAGGCGGACTCTCAACCACTGCGCCACCAGGGAAGCCCTTGTTGTTGTTTTTTAGAATGTGTTCCCCATTACGCTAGGTTTTGGATGGGACGTTGAAGAACAGTTCTTTCCTCAGGGCAATTTGTGTTTCCTATGTATTTGGCCCCATCTTTGTGTGCTTCCTGAGCACACAGCCCGTTCTCCAGGTAATTAAATTCCTGCAGCAGAGAGAGATTGTTGTCTTTCAGGCTGTGATTTTAAATATTTTTTAAGGTCTTCTTAAAAGTCACAGGTCCTAAACCTTTCGTTTTCTTTATCTAAAGAGATGTATTTTAATCCTGTATTTCTAGTTCACCCTATGTATTTTCTCATTCTTTGTTCTTCACTTGCGTTAAGGAGACCTGCTTTTAGGACCTACACAATTTATTTCCCTCTCTAATCTCTGGCTACCAGTTTATTATTATTATTATTTACTTATTTATTTTTTGGCCATGCCGTGCAGCTTGTGGGATATTAGTTCCCTGACCAGGGATTAAACCTGGGCCCTCACCAGTGAAAGCGCAGAGTCCTAACCACTGAACGGCCAGGGAATTCCCTGGCTACTGTTTTTTTAAAAATAAATTTATTTATTTATTTCTGGCTGTGTTGGGTCTTTGTTGCTGTGCGTGGGCTTTCTCTAGTTGCGGTGAGAGGGGGCTACTCTTTGTTGCGGTGCGCGAGCTTCTCATTGTGGTGGCTTCTCTTATTGTGGAGCATGGGCTCTAGGCGAGCGGGCTTCAGTAATTGTGGCACACAGGCTCAGTAGTTGTGGCACACAGACTTAGTTGTTCTGCAGCATGTGGAATCTTCCCAGACCAGGGCTCGAACCCGTGTCCACTGCATTGGCAGGTGGATTCTTAACCACTGTGCCACCAGGGAAGTCCCTGGCTACCGGTTTTTAATAGAAAAACATTATAGAACTTAGAGTTAAGCACCACTTTTCCTTCCAAACCCAGCTTAAACTGAGCTGTCAAATCAGGAGTTCTCTAGCTGCTTCGTACCTGCTTATTCCTTACCTTTGTTGTTTACGTCATTGGTTTACACCTTTGCCTGCACATTTGGAATGATCTGGAAGACTAGGAAATACCGGGGCCCACCCCCAGAGATTTTGATGTGATTGGTCTGGGATGCAGCCTGGGCATCAGGATATTTACTTATTTTCTTGATTTGTCTAGTTGTTTTCCCCCCAGCTCTGTTGAGATAAAACATAAGGATTCTCTCTCTTTTTTTAAAAAAAAAATATTTATTTATTTATTTATTTTTGGTTGTGTTGGGTCTTCATTGCTGCACGTGGGCTTCCTCTAGTTGCGGTGAGTGGGGGCTACTCTTTGTTGTGGTGTGTGAGCTTCTTGTTGCGGTGGCTTCCCTTTTTGTGGAGCACGGGCTCTAGGTGTGTGGGATTCAGTAGTTGTGGCTCGAGGGCTCTAGAGCATAAGCTCAGTAGTTGTGGCGCACCTCTCCGCGGCATGTGGGATCTTCCTGGACCAGGGATCGAACCCCTGCATTGGCAGGCAAATTCTTAACCACTGTGCCACCAGGGAAGTCCAAACATCAGGATTCTTTTTTTTTTTTTAATTTATTTATTTATGGCTACATTGGGTCTTCATTGCTGTGCGCAGGCTTTCTCTAGTTACGGCGAGCGGGGGCTACTCTTGGTTGCAGTGCGCGGGCTTCTCATTGTGGTGACTTCTCTTGTTGCGGAGCACGGGCTCTAGGCGCGTGGGCTTCAGTAGTTGGGGCTCGCGGGCTCTGGAGCGCAGGCTGAGTAGTTGTGGCGCACGGGCTTAGTTGCTCCGCGGCATGTGAGATCTTCCCGGACCAGGGCTCCAACCCGTGTCCCCTGCGTTGGCAGGCAGGTTCTTAACCACTGTGCCACCAGGGAAGCCCCAAACATCAGGATTCTTAAGGGCAAGTCCAATAAGTTCACAAGTTCGGGAACCATGGTTACATTATATGCATTAATATTTGCTTATAGTCCTGAATTCCATTCACGTTTATACTGATAGTAAACGTTTATCAAGCACTTGAATGCACTGTTCTGAAAACTTTACATATTTTACCTTATTTAAGCCTCAAATTCTGTCCAGTAGGTGCTTTTATCATCCCCATTTTACAGATGAGATTGAATAATTACTTTTCAATAATTACTTACTTTTACAGTAAGATTAAACAATTTCAAGATCATAATGCTTGCACATAGGAATATACATGTTATAGTTCCTTTATCCAAAGGATAATGAATTAAAATTTTTCTTCTAGTAAATTTTAGATGAACAAAACAGAGAAACAGGCCCTCAGCATAGAGAGATAATATTTGCAAGTAACAACAGATAATGGAACCACTGGTGTCACGTTTTGCTTACATTTTCATTAAGGAGAATGAGCTCCAAAATCCCCAAGTTTAGATTTGGAATAAACCTCATAGGAAGAAGTTGAAACTCAGGATAGATGAGAAACTGGTGAGAGAGCCAGTCACTGAATTTTAAGGTTAACATGGCTATTTCTAGTATTTAAAAGGCTTTCAATAAATAGTTGGAAAACAAAGCTGCGGTGGGAGGACTTAAAAACCATGCAATTTAACTCTTTTATCATAAAGGTGAGGAAATTGGGACCCAGAGATGTAAAGTGACTTGCCTGCTAATCACAGAGCAGAGTCAGGATTGAAATCAATGTTTTCCCACTCAGTCCAGTGTTCTAACGCTACCAAATGCTTTTCCTTCACCTATTGAAACAATTACATAATTTCCCCTTGTTCTGTTAATGTGGAGAATTACTTTGATTTATTGATTTTCTTTTTTTGTTACTTATGGGAAATTTAAAACATGTACAAAGAGAGAAGAACATAAAGAATTGTTGTGTATCCAGTACCCTGCTTCTGCAGTTATCCACTCATGGCTGTTTATTTCATCCTTAGCCCCCTCCAGTCCCCCTTCCCAGATAATTTTGTGCCAAATAGCAGACATATTTCGTTTGTAAGTATTTCAGTATGTATCTTAAAAAGATACAGACTTAAATATATATACATATGTGTGTGTGTGTGTGTATATATATATATATATATATAAAACATAATACCATTGTCACACCTAAAAATATTATAATTGCTTAATCCCAGCAAATTTCCAACGTTCAAATTCCTTCAGTTGTCTTAGAAATGTCATGAACGTGTTCTTTCACAGTTTGCTTGTGTCAGCATCCAGATAAGGCCTACACATTGGGATCGATTCATATTCTTTTAGTTTTCTTTCAATCTATAGGGTTTGACTCTATCCCCTTCCTTTTTTTTGAATTTTTGAATTTTATTTATTTTTTTATACAGCAGGTTCTTATTAGGTATCTATTTTATACATATTAGTGTATATATGTCAATCCCAATCTCCCAATTCATCCCATCACCACCACCACCACCACCACCACCCCTCCACTTCCCCCCTTGGTGTCCATACGTTTGTTCTCTACATCTGTGTCTATTTCTGCCCTGCAGACTGGTTATTCTATACCATTTTTCTAGGTTCCACATATAAGTGTTAATATACGGTATTTGTTTTTCTCTTTCTGAATTACTTCACTCTGTATGACAGTCTCTAGATCCATCCACATCTCTACAAATGACCCAGTTTTGTTCCTTTTCATGGCTGAGTAATACTCCATTGAATATATATACCACATCTTCTTTATCCATTCATCTGTCGATGGGCATTTAGGTTGCTTCCATGTCCTGGTTGTTGTAAATAGTGCTGCAGTGAACATTGGGGTGCATGTGTCTTTTTTTTTTTTTAACATCTTTACTGGGGTATAATTGCTTTACAATGGTGTGTTAGTTTCTGCTTTATAACAAAGTGAATCAGTTATACATATACATATGTTCCCATATCTCTTCCCTCTTGCGTCTCCCTCCCTCCCACCCTCCCTATCCCACCCCTCCAGGCGGTCACAAAGCACCGAGCCCGTATCCCTGTGCCATGAGGCTGCTTCCTACTAGCTATCTACCTTACGTTTGTTAGTGTATATATGTCCATGCCTCTCTCTCGCCCTGTCACAGCTGCCCCTTCCCCCTCCCCATATCCTCAAGTCCATTCTCCAGTAGGTCTGTGTCTTTATTCCTGTCTTACCCCTAGGTTCTTCATGACATTTTTTTCCTTAAATTCCATACATATGTGTTAGCATACGGTATTTGTTTTTCTCTTTCTGACTTACTTCACTCTGTATGACAGACTCTAGGTCTATCCACCTCATTACAAATAGCTCAATTTCGTTTCTTTTTATGGCTGAGTAATATTCCATTGTATATATGTGCCACATCTTCTTTATCCATTCATGGGCAGTTAGGTTGTTTCCATCTCCAGGCTATTGTAAATAGAGCTGCAATGAACATTTTGGTACATGACTCTTTTTGAATTATGGTTTTCTCTGGGTATATGCCCAGTAGTGGGATTGCTGGGTCATATGGTAATTCTATTTTTAGTTTTTTAAGGAACCTCCATACTGTTCTCCATAGTGGCTGTATCAATTTACATTCCTACCAACAGGGCAAGAGGGTTCCCTTTTCTCCACACCCTCTCCAGCATTTGTTGTTTGTAGATTTTCTGATGATGCTCATTCTAACTGGTGTGAGGTGATACCTCATTGTAGTTTTGATTTGCACTTCTCTAATAATTAGTGACGTTGAGCAGATTTTCATGTGCTTCTTGGCCACCTGTATGTCTTCTTTGGAGAAATGTCTGTTTAGGTCTTCTACCCATTTTTGGATTGGGTTGTTTGTTTCTTTAATATTGAGCTGCGGGGCTTCCCTGGTGGCGCAGTGGTTGAGAGTCCACCTGCCGATGCAGGGGACACGGGTTCGTGCCCTGGTCCGGGAAGATCCCACATGCCGTGGAGTGGCTGGGCCCGTGAGCCATGGCTGCTGAGCCTGCGCGTCCAGAGCCTGTGCTCCGCAACGGGAGAGGCCACAACACTGAGAGGCCCGCATACCGCAAAAAAAATTGAGCTGCATGAGCTGTTTATATATTTTGGACATTAATCCTTTGTCCATTGATTCGTTTGCGAATATTTTCTCCCATTCTGAGGGTTGTCTTTTTGACTTGTTTGTAGTTTCCTTTGCTTTGCAAAAGGTTTTAAGTTTCATTAAGTCCCATTTGTTTATTTTTGTTTTTATTTCTGTTACTCTAGGAGGTGGATCAAAAAAGATCTTGCTGGGGCTTCCCTGGTGGCGCAGTGGTTGAGAGTCCGCCTGCCGATGCAGGGGACACGGGTTTGTGCCCCGGTCTGGGAAGACCCCACATGCCGCGGAGCGGCTGGGCCCGTGAGCCATGGCCGCTGAGCCTGCGCGTCCGGAGCCTGTGCTCCGCAACGGGAGAGGCCACAACAGTGAGAGGCCCACGAACTGCAAAAAAAAAAAAAAAAAAAAGATCTTGCTGTGATTTGTGTCAAAGAGTGTCCTTCCTATGTTTTCCTCTAAGAGTTTTATAGTGTCTGGTCTTACATTTAGGTCTCTAATCCATTTTAACTTTATTTTTGTGTATGGTGTTAGGGAGTGTTCTAATTTCATTCTTCTACATGTAGCTGTCCAGTTTTCCCAGCACCACTTATTGAAGAGACTATCTTTTCCCCACTGTATATACTTGCCTCCTTTGTCATAGATTAGTTGACCATAGGTGCGTGGGTTTATCTCTGGGCTTTCTATCTTATTCCATTGATCTATGTTTCTGTTTTTGTGCCAGTACCGTATTGTCTTGATTACTGTAGCTTTGTAGTGTAGTCTGAAGTCAGGGAGTCTGATTCCTCCAGCTCCGTTTTTTTCCCTCAAGACTGCATTGGCTATTCGGGGTCTTTTGTGTCTCTCTACAAATTTTAAGATTTTTTTGTTCTAGTTCTGTAAAAAATGCCACTGGTAATTTGATAGGGATTGCATTGAATCTGTAGATTGCTTTGGGTAGTATAGTCATTTTCACAATATTGATTCTTCCAATCCAAGAACATCGTATATCTCTCCATCTCTTTGTGTCATCTTTGATTTCTTTCATCAGTGTCTTATAGTTTTCTGAGTACAGGTCTTTTACCTCCTTAGGTAGGTTTATTCCTAGGTATTTTATTCTTTTTGTTGCAATGGTGAATGGGATTATTTCTTTAATTTCTCTTTCTGATCTTTCATTGTTAGTGTACAGGAATGCAAGAGATTTCTGTGCATTAATTTTGTATCCTGCAACTTTACCAAATTCATTGATGAGCTCTAGTAGTTTTCTGGTGGCATCTTTAGGATTCTCTATGTATAGTGTCGTGTCATCTGCAAACAGTGACAGTTTTACTTCTTCTTTTCCAATTTGTATTCCTTTTATTTCTTTTTCTTCTCTGATTGCCGTGGCTAGGCCTTCCAAAACTATGTTGAATAAGAGTGGCGAGAGTGAACATCCTTGTATTGTTCCTGATCTTAGAGGAAATGCTTTCAGTTTTTCACCATTGAGAGTGATGTTTGCTGTGGGTTTGTCATATATGGCCTTTATTATGTTGAGATAGGTTCCCTCTATGCCCAGTTTCTGGGGAGTTTTTATCATAAATAGGTGTTGAATTGTGTCAAAAGCTTTTTCCGCATCTATTGAGATGATCATATGGTTTTTATTCTTCAATTTGTTAATATGGTGTATCACATTGATTGATTTGCGTATATTGAAGAATCCTTGCATCCCTGGGATAAATCCTACTTGATCATGGTGTATGATCCTTTTAATGTGTTGTTGAATTCTGTTTGCTAGTATTTTGTTGAGGATTTTTGCATCTATATTCATCAGTGATATTGGTCTGTAATTTTCTTTTTTTTGTAGTATCTTTGTCTGGTTTTGGTATCAGGGTGATGGTGGCCTCACAAAATGAGTTTGGGAGTGTTCCTTCCTCTGCAATTTTTTGGAAGAGTTTGAGAAGGATGGGTGTTAGCTCTTCTCTAAATGTTTGATAGAATTCACCTGTGAAGCCATCTGGTCCTGGATTTTTGTTTGTTGGAAGTTTTTTTTTTTTTTTTTTTTTTTTTTTGCGGTACGTGTGCCTCTCACTGCTGTGGCCTCTCCCGTTGCAGAGCACAGGCTCCGGACATGCAGGCTCAGTGGCCATGGCTCACAGGCCCAGCCGCTCTGCGGCACGTGGGATCCTCCGAGACCGGGGCTCGAACCCGTGTCCCCTGCATTGGCAGGCAGATTCTTAACCACTGTGCCACCAGGGAAACCCTAACTTCTCCTTTTTCATTTCTAATTTTATTGATTTGAGTCCTCTCCCTCTTTTTCTTGATGAGTCTGGCTAAAGATTTATCAATTTTGTTTATCTTCTCAAAGAACCAGCTTTTAGTTTTATTGAACTTTGCTATTGTTTTCTTTGTTTCTATCTCATTTATTTCTGCTCTGATCTTTATGATTTCTTTCCTTCTACTAACTTTGGGTTTTGTTTGTTCTTCTTTCTCTAGTTCCTTTAGGTGTAAGATTAGATTGTTTATTTGAGATTTTTCTTTTTTTTGGAGGTAGGCTTGTATTGCTATAAACTTCCCTGTTAAAACTGCTTTTGCTGCATCCCATAGGTTTTAGATCATCGTGTTTTTGTTGTAATTTGTAGGTATTTTTTAATTTTCTCTTTGATTTCTTCAGTGATCTGTTGGTTATTTAGTAACGTATTGTCTAGCCTCCATGTGTTTGTGTTTTTTACCTTTTTTTCCCTGTAATTGATTTCTAATCTCATAGCATTGTGGTCGGAAAAGGTGCTTGATATGATTTCAATGTTCTTAAAGTTACTGAGGCTTGATTTGTGACCCAAGATGTGATCTATCCTGGAGAATGTTCTGTGTGCACTTGAGAAGAAAGTGTAATCTGCTGTTTTTGGATGGAATGTCCTATAAATATCAATTAAATCTCTCTGGTCTATTGTGTCATTTAAAGCTTGTGTGTCCTTATTAATTTTCCGTTTGGATGATCTGTCCATTGGTGTAAGTGAGGTGTTAAAGTTCCCCACTATGATTGTGTTACTGTTGATTTCCTCTTTTGTAGCTGTTAGCAGTTGCCTTATGTATTGAGGTGCTCCTATGTTGGGTGCATATATATTTATAATTGTTATATCTTCTTCTTGGATTGATCCCTTGATCATTATGTAGTGTCCTTCCTTGTCTCTTGTAACATTCTTTAGTTTAAAGTCTATTTTATCTGATATGAGTATAGCTACTCCAGCTTTCTTTTGATTTCCGTTGGCATGGAATATCTTTTTCCATCCCCTCACTTTCAGTCTGTATGTGTCTGTAGGTCTGAAGTGGGTGTCTTGTAGACAGCATATATATGGGTCTTGTTTTTGTATCCATTCAGTGAGCCTGTGTCTTTTGGTTGGAGCATTTAATCCATTCACGTTTAAGGTAATTATCGATATGTATATTCCTATTATCATTTTCTTAATTGTTATGGGTTTGTTTTTGTAGGTCCTTTTCTTCTCTTGTGTTTCCCACTTAGAGAAGTTCCTTTAGCATTTGTTGTATAGCTGGTTTGGTGGTGCTGAATTCTCTTAGCTTTTGCTTGTCTGTAAAGCTTTTGATTTCTCCATCAAATCTGAATGAGATCCTTGCCAGGTAGAGTAATCGTGGTTGTAGGTTCTTCCCTTTCATCACTTTAAATATATCATGCCACTCCCTTCTGGCTTGTAGAGTTTCTGCTGAGAAATCAGCTGTTAACCTTATGGGAGTTCCCTTGTATGTTATTTGTCGTTTTTCCCTTGTTGCTTTCAATAATTTTTCTTTGTCTTTAATTTTTGTCAGCTTGATTACTATGTGTGTCAGCATGTTTCTCCTTGGGTTTATTCTGCCTGGGACTCTCTGCGCTTCCTGGACTTGGCTGGCTATTTCCTTTCCCATGTTAGGGAAGTTTTCGACTATAATCTCTTCAAATATTTTCTCGGGTCCTTTCTCTCTCTCTTCTCCTTCTGGGACCCCTATAATCCGAATATTGTTGTGTTTAATGTTGTCCCAGAGGTCTCTTAGGCTGTCTTCATGTCTTTTCGTTCTTTTTTCTTTATTCTGTTCCGCAGCAGTGAATTCCACCATTCTGTCTTCCAGGTCACTTATCCGTTCTTCTGCCTCAGTTATTCTGCTATTGATTCCTTCTGGTGTATTTTTCATTTCAGTTATTGTATTGTTTATCTCTGTTCGTTTGTTACTTCTTCTAGGTGTTTGTTCTTTAATTCTTCTAGGTCTTTGTTAAACATTTCTTGCATCTTTTCGGTCTTTGCCTCTATTCGTTTTCCGAGGTCCTGGATCATCTTCACTATCATTATTCTGAATTCTTTTTGGAAGGTTGCCTATCTCCACTTCATTTAGTTGTTTTTTCTGGGGTTTTATCTTGTTCTCTCATCTGGTACAAAGTCCTCTGCCTTTTCATTTTGTCTATCTTTCTGTGATGTGGTTTTCCTTCCACAGGCTGCAGGATTGTAGTTCTTCTTGCTTCTGCTGTCTGCCCTCTGGTGGATGAGGCTATCTAAGAGGCTTGTGCAAGCTTCCTGATGGGAGGGACTGGTGGTGGGTAGAGCTGGCTGTTGCTCTGGTGGGCGGAGCTCAGGAACACTTTAAACCGCTTGTCTGCTGATAGGGCTGGGTTCCCTCCCTGTTGGTTGTTTGGCCTGAGGCGACCCAGCACTGGAGCCTACCTGGGCTCTTTGGTGGGGCTAATGGTGGACTCCAGGAGGGCTCATGCCAATGAGTACTTCCCAGAACTGCTGCTGCCAGTGTCCTTGTCCCCACGGTGAGCCACAGCCACCCCCTGCCTCTGCAGGAGACCCTCCAACACTAGCAGGTAGGTCTGGTTCAGTCTCCTGTGGGGTCGCTGCTCCTTCCCCTGGGTCCCGTCGCGCGCACTACTTTGTGTGTGCCCTCCAGGAGTGGAATCTCTGTTTCCCCCTGTCCTGTTGAAGTCCTGCAATCAAATCCCACTAGCCTTCAAAGTCTGATTCTCTAGGAATTCCTCCTCCCATTGCTGGACCCCCAGGTTGGGAAGCCTGCCGTGGGGCTCAGAACCTTCACTCCAGTGGGTGGACTCCTGTGGTATAAGTGTTCTCCAGTTTGTGAGCCGCCCACCCAGCGGTTATGGGATTTAATTCTGTTGTGATTGTGCCCCTCCTACCGTCTCATTGCAGCTTCTCCTTTGTCTTTGGATGTGGGGTATCTTTTTTGGTGAGTTCCAGTGTCTTCCTGTCGATGATTGTTCAGCAGTTAGTTGTGATTCTGGTCCCCTTCCTTTTTTTAAAGCAGTTTATCTGGGGCTGCTGAGGGGAGTCTGTCCTTTGGAGTTTCTCAGAGTCTGGATTTTGCTGATTGCGTTCCTGTGGTGTAATTTAATGTGGTCCTCTGACCTGTGTGTTTCCTGTAAACAGACAGCTGCACTCTACAGCCTTGACCTCATGTGGATTTCACTTTTTTATTTCTGAGAAGACTGCTTCATTGGTTATTGATTTTCTGATGTTAAACCAGCCTTGCACTCCAGTATAAACCCAGCTTGGTCCTGATGCGATGGCCCTTTTGTGTACTGCTGAATTCAGTGTGCTGCTTTGTCTAGCATCCGTCTAGAATGACAGGCTGGGGGCGCCAACCCTCCAGAAGGGAAAGGCTTTCAGTTCCCATCCCAGGAGGGTTAGGACTCTAGACCAGGAAACACGCCGAGAACGCTGAATCTGGCCCACATTTGTTCCGTTCGCTGTTGCCCGTTGGCTTCCCCAGTGTCTGGCAGTGAGACTTCAGCTCAGAGAGGAGCTCTGTGTTGTGCACAGGCACTTCTGGGAAGGAAGGCGCTGGGTAAAAAGGTCTCCCACTCCAAATCCCGGCTTCTAGAAGGACAGGCCCCAGGGTGGGAGTGTGCTGGCAGAGCTCTGGAGCCTGCTGCAAGGCAGAAGGGGTGGAGAGCCAGGCTGGGCCTGCAGAGCTGAACGAGGAGAGGCCTGGGGTGGGGCTGCCCAGCCTGGCAGTTTACAGTTACAGAGAAAAAACTGGAAGGTTCATCACCACCCCACCCCCCAGTAATGAAAACTCAGTGTGACCAGTAAGAACATGTGTGGCCCTCCGCGGAGCTGTCAGGTCTGGCACGCCTTCCCACGCACATCCCTGCCCCTCCAGGCCTCAGGAAGCTGTGCACTGTATGCTTTTGCTGGAAGAACCATAAATTATGGTAATTATTCAAACCTCAAAGGGATTCTTTCTTTTCCTCCCCCAAGCCCCTTCTTCTCCCTTTTAAATAGCAGTTCTTGGGTGAACAAAGACAGAATGTATGTTTATAGGGGAGAGTAGAAGGACTACTTCTGCCATAATTGAAGATGCAGTCTCTCAAATTATAGTGGAAAACTGAGGATGATTGAAGGAGTTGGTTCACAGAGTTCACATATGAACTGTAAAGTAGTTTGTAAGCAATAACTAAAAGATGCGTGTGGGAAGGTAACTGAATACCCCGGCTCCTCTGAGCTTGCCTTGGTACGCATGGGCAGCTGGGGTGGCTTCTTTAGCATTTCTTGATAGGGAACCTGTAAGAATAGATGGGGTACAGTTCTGGGAGATAGTAAGGCAGGTAAACAGGTGCAGTTAGGGTGGAACCTGCCCCTTTGTCTCCTTGCTGCTGGCAGAGCTGACGTCTCCAAGGGGTGTTGTGCAGCCTCCCCAGCTTGGAGGAGGGGAAGGAACCCCATCTTGCAACAGAAGTTCACAGCAGGGGACCCAGGCTGGCTCCGTTTCTGTCTCAACTCACTGGATCCCTTTGTGTGAATCACCTTCAGTTTCTAAGAATATCTGAATACAACAGATGCAAAGGCTGTGTGGGAAAAGTCCAGAAATACTTGCAGAAAAGTAGGGTTTTTTTCTTAAAAGCTTTTTTTTCTTCTTCTTTTTTTTTTTCTTAAAAGCTTTTTTAAAAGAAAAGGAAAATGTGGTAACCATATATTATTCTTAGAATGATGGATAAAACATTAAAGATCTATGTGTTACGGTCCTGCCATTTTTTTTTTTTTTTTTGCGGTACGCGGGCCTCTCACTGTTGTGGCCTCTCCCGTTGCGGAGCACAGGCTCCGGACGCGCAGGCTCAGCGGCCATGGCTCACGGGCCCAGCCGCTCCGCGGCATGTGGGATCTTCCCGGACCGGGGCACGAGCCCGGGGCCCCTGCATCTGCAGGCGGACTCTCAACCACTGCGCCACCAGGGAAGCCCCTGCCTTTACTTTCTAAAAAGGATTTTTAAGTCAGTCTAGTATCAAGTCAGTATATTTCAACTCTGCTGGCGAGGAGCATAGTTTCAGGTCTTAGGTAGCAGATCAGGATGCCTTTCTGCTAGTGGGGCCCTATCACTTTCACACACGAAGGATGAGTTCAGTCCCTTCTTGGGGACTTGCTGGCCCTTCATTTAGAACTTTCCACTCTGGCTGTGCCTCTTACGGCTCAGCTTTGCTTCCCAGTGACAACAAGAGAGACACTCTTTAGAAGAACTAGACAAAAGTAAAAATGGTCAAAGATAAAGATGTTTGAGTCTGCAAGAAGAAATGAAATAGCCATGCTGAACTGGTCAGTAGGGTGTAGTAGACCGGTGTGGAGTGTGAACTGGCCACGCAGAGGTGACAGCTACGCCTAGGCTTCTCCCCGTCTCCCTCTGTCCCTCTCCAGCAGCCGGTCAGCCTGGCTTTCCACTTTCCCTGCAGCTCTGACGTGTCCATCTGCAACAGTGCCTCCCTGTTCTTCCACCACGTGTAAGTCGTACTCCAGAACACTCAGCCACTCAATGTGCTTCTGCTTCTCTGATTATACAGCCTTTGAGAGTTTACTGGAAGACCTAGAAACTCGTCAAGAACTAGCAGTTACATAAGGAACACTCTTGGCGGTGATGGCTTCTGGCTCCCTCAGAACTTCTCAACATTCTGGTGCTAGTTATCAGTGATTGCCATATCGAGTTAAACTTTGCTAGGGACTTCCCTGGTGGTCCAGTGGTTGAGAATCCACCTGCCAATTCAGGGGGCACGTGTTCGATCTGTGGTTGGGGAACTAAGATCCCGCATGCCACCGGGCAACTAAGCCCTCCTGCCACAGTTACTGAGCCCACGCGCTCTGGAACCCGTGCGCCACAACGAAAGATACCACATGCTGCAGCTAAGACCCGACACAGCCCAAAATAAATAAATTAAATAAATAAATATTTAAAAAAATCTTTGCTAGATGTTTCTCCACCAAATCGTTCACGTAAATCAAGCTTTTTGAAGATGAAGGGATTTCTCTGCATAAGCGTAGAGAAAGTGAACAGGAAAGATTTTTAACAACTGGGAAGAACATTCCTCCAACAAGTGCTTGTTACAACCAGAGAGATGCAGTTTCTGCCCCCATGGGCTTGCAGTCTAGTGGGGGAAACATGTGTTTCCTCACGTCACCAGGGGGCTCAGGATGCCCTGGAGATGCGCCATGGAGCCTGAAGCCAGTGAAGGGGACGAGATGAGAGGGATTCAGGGAGGACATAAGTAGAGTTCCCGAGGACGGTCAGAAATCAGCTGTCCTGTTATTAAAGGAAGTTCCGGTGGGTGGACGGGGAAGCAGAGATGGGGCAGGCCTGGCCTGCTAGACCACAGTGAGGATTTTAGACTTTATCCTGAGGGTAATGAGTAGTCACTGACGGTTTTTAAGGAAAGAAGTAGCACGGTTAGGTTGAATGATTTGGAGCAATTGCTCTGGCTGCAGTCTGGAGAATCGGTGGGTGTAGGGCAGGCCTCTGGAGGCACTTGGAGCTGCACACACTAGCTGACTGCAGAATTGAAGTGGAGCCTTCAGCCTGCCGCGGAAGCCCGAGGCCCGGGGCAGCTGGCACAGGAGGTAGTCGGAGCCGCTGCAGGTGCAGCTGTTTGAACCCTTCAAGGGCCTGGTGGGAGGGTGCCAGAGTTAAGTGCTGCTTGGGCCTGGAAATCTGTAAGCTTATTCCCTGGGCCACAGGGAAGAAGGCTTCTCAAAAGATAGTACTTGACTCCCTTTAACTTTCATCAGCTGTAGGCTCTTGCATCTTCTGCAGCTGTGAGAAAAATTCATCTTAATAAAAATGTTTGCATCAATCATGAAATAAGCTAGCATGAAGCACGGAGAAGGTTTTAGTTCTAGCAGCTTCTTCTCCAGAAGTCTGAAGGTAATAAAAGAAAAAGTAAAATAAAGTATTGGAAGCAGCAGAGCCTGCTAATATTCATTGTTCAGAAATGAGGCTAATTAGAATTCTTATGGCAAAAACTGCACACAGAGTATTTTAGAAAATATTTTAAAAAATTTCTTTTCCTCACTAGTTTTCTAATACACACACACTTATATTTGCTTGTTCTAGACGACAATAACTACAGGAAACAAACTTTATTATGTTGATAATTTTGGACGTTCTATTAAGTTTCTTCTATATCCTCATAAATATCTTTAGGAAAATTAAAAACATTTTTAGGCATTTAAACTAATGGTGTAAATTTTAGCTCTCTAAAGAGTACTGAAGGGACTTCCCTGGTGGTCCAGTGGCTAAGGCAACGCGCTCCCAATGCAGGGAGCCCAGGTTCGATCCCTGGTCAGCTAACTAGATCTCTCACAGTGCAACTAAGAGCCAGCACAGCCAAATAAATCTTTTTTAAAATAAAAATAAATAAATAGTACTAAACGGTAACAAAATAAGCCACCCCGAAATAGGCCACTTTGGCATAAAGATTATTTTGAGCTAAAAGCACTTGAAAGACAGCAGGTGCAAGAAGGGCACTGTGACCGCCCCCTTTTCTTCCTTTAGGCAGGAGATAAACCTCCCGCGTGAAAGCTGCCTTTCGTAAATCAGGAACAAAATGTGTTCTTATCACCAGAGAGCGAAAAAGGTCTGTGCAAACGGGTCTTGGTAAAATAACTCTTACCTTCCTTTAGTCTCCCCATAGATTTTAGTCTCTCTTCCACAGTGGGAACTTTTTGTTCAGCCTGGTATATAGGCAGTTGGGCCTATCTGCTTTTTGGGGTCTTCATTTTCCTATGGGTGCTCCCATGTGTACATTAAAAAATCTATATTGTTTTCTTTTGTTAATCTGTTTTATGTTAGTTTGACTCTCAGGCCCGTTTAGAGACTCTCAGAGAGGAGAGGAAGAGTTTGCCTCCTTTACTAAAGGTTGGATTATAACTATCTCTGCTTCTGAGGTTATTTGCATCTATTTCTACCATACCTATATGGCAGAAATAACATATAATGGTATTTCTGCACATCTTTTCCCAACTCCTTGTTCAGTAACATCACGTTGCTAGCTTGAAGTTGTCCATGGTGGAAGTCATTGCACTATGGAAATTGGCAAATTTTCCAAATCAGGGCTTGACTTACTGTTTTGTTGATGGTCCAGACTTAGGAAAGTGAAGGATGAAATGTTAGTACACTTGACCCTTGAACAATGCGTGTTTGAACTTCGCAGATCCACTTACGCTCAGATTTTTTTCTGTAGTACTATATACTCTCAGGTTGGTTCAGTCTGCAGATGTGGCACCTCTGATATGGAGGGCCGACTGTAAAGTTGTATGCAGATTTTTGACTGTATGGAGGGTCGGCACCCCGACCCCTAAGTTGTCTGAGGGTCAACTGTAATGTGGATTAAATTAAGAAGTATATCTTGGGACTTCCTGGTGGTCAAGTGGTTAAGACTCCATGCTCACAATGCAGGGGCCCGGGTTCGCTCCCTGGTCAGGGAACTAGATCCCGTGTGCCACAACTAAGACCCGGCACAGCCAAATAAATAAATAAATACTAAAAAAAAAAAAAAAAAAAAGTAGTGTATCTTGTCGGTTGACATCATATTGTGAATAAACCAAATTGAGAAAATATTCTTCCAGTATTTGAAAGCTGTTATCCATTTCATCAAAGAAATCATTTGTGGACTTCCCTGGTGGCGCAATGGTTAAGAGTCCGCCTGCCAGTACAGGGGACACGGATTCAAGCCCTGGTCTGGGAAGATCCCACATGCTGCGGAGCAACTAAGCCTGTGTACCACAGCTAGTGAGCGTGCACTCTAGAGCCCATATGCCTAGAGCCCGTGCTCCTCAACAAGAGAAGCCACCGCAATGAGAAGCCCACGCACCGCAACAAAGAGTAGCCCCCGCTTGCCACAACTAGAGAAAGCCAGCGTGCAGCAATGGAGACCCAACGCAGCCAAAAATAAATAAATAACAAAAGAAAGTCATTTGTGTCCTTGACAAAGAGGTGAGGTCAGTAGGTCTTGTTCACCCTTAATTAATTAATTACAAAAAAAAATCATTTGTGTCCTTGACAAATAGATGAGGTCAGTAGGTCTTGTTCACCCTACTTTTTTTTTTTTAATTAATTAATTTATTTTTGGCTGCGTTGGGTCTTCATTGCTGCACGCGGGCTTTCTCTAGTTGCAGCGAGCGGGGGCTACTCTTTGTTGCAGTGTGCGGGCTTCTCATTGCGGTGGCTTCTCTTGTCGAGGAGTACGGGCTCTAGGCGCGCGGGCTTCAGTAGTTGTGGCACGCCGGCTCAGTAGTTGTGGCTCACGGACTCTAGAGCACAGGCTCAGTAGTTGTGGCAGGCAGGCTTAGTTGTTCCGTGGCATGTGGGATCTTCCCTGACCAGGGCTCGAACCCGTGTCCCCTGCATTGGCAGGCGGATTCTCAACCCCTGTGCCACCAGGGAAGCCCCCACCCTACTTCTTAATATCAAATCACCTTTGTGTCCTAAGTATTATACGCTTACTAATTAGTCACCTGCAACCAGGGTTTGGCTATTAATACCAAATTTAGCAAAAATCAGTGAAGGAACTGCAATGAGATACCACTTCGTACCCGCTAGGATGGCTGTCATTTTAAAACATGGACAATAGCAGGTGTTGGTGGGAATGTAAAATGATGCAGCCACTTCGGAAAACAGTTCGGCAGTTCCTCAAAGTGTTAAACAGAGTCACCATATGACCCAGCAATGCTACTCCTATATATACACCCAAGAGAATTGAAAACATATGTCCACACAAAAATCTGTACACAAACGTTCATAGCAACATTATTTATGATAGCCAAAAAGTGGAAACAACCCGAATGTTCTCAGCTGATAAATGGATAAACAAAATGTGTTTATATCCACACTATGGACTGTCACTCAGCCATAAAAAGAAGTGAAGTATTGGCAACACATACTACAGCTTGGATGAACCTGGAAAACATGTTCGGTGAAAGAAGCCAGTCACAAAAGAACACGTTGTATGATTTCATTTACATGAAATATATAGAACAGGCAAATCCATGGAGTCGTGGTTGCCAGGGACTGGGGGAGGGGAAGAACGGGGAGTGACTGCTCTTGGGTACGGGGTTTCTTTCGGGGGTGATGAAAATGTTCCGGAATTAGTAATAATAGTTGCCCAGCTCTGTGAACATGCTAAAAACACTGAATTGTATACATTAAAAGGGTTAATTTTATAGTAATACTGTTTTTTAAAAAAATATTTATTTATTTGGCTGTGTAGGGTCTTAGTTGCGGCATGTGGGATCTAGTTCCCTGACCAGGGGTCAAACCCAGACCCCTGCATTGGGAGCGCGGAGTCTTAGCTACTGCGCCACCAGGGAAGTCCCTGTAGTATGTGAATTATATATCACTAAAGTTGTTAAAAATTAATGAAAGCGGTTTGTGAGAATCAATCGGCTATGTAAAATTTATGAGGAAAGGTATCGTATGTTTTATTATTATTTGTAAAGTGTGTGCTGCACATCCTGATATCAGTGAAGTTATAACCACATGCGTCCCCCAGCCATTAAACATTTAAGGGCACACCACTGCCCGGGGGGCGGCTCCATCCACTGGTTCCTCAACACTGTCCCCAGGCCTTCTCCCGTTCCTCTGTCCCTGCAGCCCCCATACCGCCACAGCCTCAGAGAATGGCTCTTCCTCTCCACCCCCTCAGAGTGGTCATGTCCCCCCAGAACAGGCCTGAAGGACCCTTCCTTGCATTCCCCTGGGACCTCCTCCAGCTTCTTAAGCTCCATTACTGATGTGTAAATTTGAGTGAATTTTAGGGCATATTCTACTTGTCACCAAATCTTTAACTCATTACTACATAGGTTCTTTTTAGTGATTGGACATTTTCTATCAATTTTTTTTTTTTTTTTTTGGCTGCGTTGGGTCTTTGTTGCTGCGCGCAGGCTTTTCTCTAGTTGTGGTGAGCAGGGGCTACTCTTCGTTGCGGTGCACGGGCTTCTCATTGTGGTGGCTTCTCGTTGCGGAGCATGGGCTCTAGGCGTGCGGGCTTCAGTAGTTGTGGCTCGTGGGCTCGGTAGTTGTGGCTCACAGGCTCTAGAGCCCAGGCTCAGTAGTTGTGGCTCACGGGCTAGTTGCTCCACGATACGTGGGATCTTCCCGGACCAGGGTTGAACCCGTGTCCCCTGCATTGGCAGGTGGATTCTTAACCACTGCGCCACCAGGGAAGGCCTCTATCAGCCTTTTTTTCTCCCCAGTCAAATGCTGTATTCTGGGCTTCCCTGGTGGCGCAGTGGTTGAGAGTCCGCCTGCCGATGCAGGGGACACGGGTTCGTGCCTCGGTCTGGGAAGATCCCACGTGCTGCGGAGCGGCTGGGCCCGTGAGCCATGGCTGCTGAGCCTGCGTGTCCGGAGCCTGTGCTCTGCAGCGGGAGAGGCCACAACAGTGAGAGGCCTGCGTACCGCAAAAAAAAAAAAAAAAAATGCTGTTTGCTTTTACCTAATCTGTCAAGGGTCCTTAAAATTTTGAAATTTTGTTTAAAAGATACTTTTCTAGAAGTGTTTTGAGAGTCTGAGGGAATCATATGTACTTTTCAACATTTCCTGCTCATTCACTTATTCTAGACTCAAAATAATTTTCTAAATAGTAAGCATTCCTTTTTTTAAAAGAATTATTTATTTATTTTTGGCTGCGCTGAATCTTTGTTGCGGCCCTCAGGCTCCTCTGGTTGTGGCGCTTAGTTGAGGTATGTGGGATCTTAGTTCCAGGGATTGAACCTGGGATCGAACCCAGGCCCCCTGCACTGGGAGCGTGGAGTCTTAACCACTGGACCACCAGCGAAGTCCCCAAATAGTAAGCATTCTAATGCTGAGCTGAACATGCCACAGATTTTTAATAAAATATTATAAATGCCAGTGTTGTCCTAAAGTCAGAGCTATAATGTGTTATAACTCAGAAACTCTGTGTTCTCGGGTGTAAGGAGAAGCTTTTTGCGTGAGCGGATGGCCCTGCATATCTTGTAATATAACTTGACCTGCTGAACTCTGAGCGGTGATGGCAGAGCTGATGTAACCTCCTCAGGTGCTCTGTGGTCTGAACTATCCTCGCTAGGTGGCCACACCGAGCTTTGTAACCCACTTCCCGACCAAACCCGCTGCTATCCTTGTCATGTTTTAAATTCTTCCTATTTTTAAACTGCCTGGGAATTTAGAAGACTTAGGAAGGTCATAGCATCCAAGGCAAGGAGAGGGCCGACGGGTGGTGCTGCATCTAGCAGTCTCCTTCAGTTAATGCCAAGTTCTTGGGATGTTCCGTGTAGGTTGGTGGTGCTTAGTGGCAGCCGTCAAAGCGAAAACTAACTGACTGTGTTTCCTGAAGAGTGACTTGGTTTCCTTTCTCAGTCTCCACTTGGTTCTTTACTCTAATTGTCCAGGGTTGAGTCCAGGGACCAGAAGATGGTCAGACCCACACCAGGGAGAGGAACGCTGAGGACTGTACACCAAGCTGAGCTTCTGCTTGGCCTCTCCTTTCCTCCCATGGTGCTCCTGCCACGTGAGCCATTGCAAAACACGCAGCTGCACCTGGTTATCTGCATTAATTTGTGAAATGATTAGCTATTAAAGCTACGTTTTTCAAGTGAAATTATAAGTAAGCTGCTTACTGATAGAAAAAGAGCTGCTTTATCTTAAACTTTGCAAACCCTGCATCTCTATTTTTAGTTCCTTGGAAGTTGCAGCTTATAGTGGTGATAGTGAACTACTGAAGTATCCTAAACGAAGGGCCTTCTAAATGCAGAACTGTTGTGTTCAATATAGTAATTTTGTATCTTTGTAAGTTTTACCACTCTTTTAATTGACTTTATTGGGGTGTAATTTATATATAGTAAAATGAGTGCACCCATTTCGAGTTTGATGAGTTGTGACAAATGTGTAAATCTGTGCATCACCACCCCAATAAGATCTAGAACATCACTCCAATCCCCTCCACCCCTCACTCTGGGCTACCATTGATCTGATTACTTTTTCTAGAATGTCACATAAGTGGAATCACATAGAACGTCCTTTTCGGTGCCTGGCTCTTTCGCTCTGTATGTTGTTTTGAGATCTGTCCGTGTTCCACCTGTCAGTGGCTCACTCCTCTGTGCTGCTGAGTAGTTTTCTGGTTGTTTCTGGAGGGAGGACTGGCGGGAGGCACTCCGATGTTCCGGAGGTAGACGTCGTGCTCAGTAGAGCTTTTGCTTTTTTAAAATCGGAGGACAGTTAATTTACAGTGTTGTGTTACCTTCGGGTGTACAGCAAAGTGATTTAGTTATACATTTTCCATTATAGGTAGAGCTTTCTTTTTAAAAAATAGGGTATAAGAGATTTCCAAACTGAATGTTATTTCCCCCCATGGACTGTGGTTACATTGATCTTTTAACAGACAAATGGATAGTCTTTTAATTACTCAGCTGATCTCTTTATTTTAATATCAGGTTTATTGAAGTCCAGTTCATATATAGTAAAATTCACTCCTGGCAGACATGTACGCCACAATTCAAGGTATCAATCACTTTCACCACCCCAGAAAATTCCTTTGTAGTCACCTCCTTCCCCTACCCCAGCACGTGTCTTTTCCAGGATGTCTTGGGAATAGAACCATCCAGTGTGCAACCTCTCTGGTGTGGCCTCTTCAATCCGCATAGTGCCTTTGAGATTCATCTGTGTTACCTGTAGTCTCCTCTGTTGTCGAGTAGTGTCCGTCACATGTATATGCCGTGCTGTGTTTTTCTGTTCATCAGTGGAAGGGTATTTCAGCTAATTCCAGATTTTGGCAGTTATACATAAAGCCACTTTAAACAGTCATATCCAGGTTTTTGTGCAAACATGTGTACTCATGCATCTTGGATAAATAACCTGGGAAGGGGCTGCTGGGTTGTATGTTAGGTGTGTGTTTAATTTTATAATGGACTGCTGACTTTTTTCCCAAGTGGTTGTATCATTTTGCATTGCCATGAGGAATATTTAAGAACTCGATTGTTTTATGTCCTTGACAGCATTTGTTTTGGCAGATTTTTTTTTAGCCATATTAATAGGTGTGTAGTGATATCTCATTGTGGTTTTGATTTGCTTTCTCTAATGACTAATGATGTTGAGCTTTTTTTTTTTTTTTTTTTTTGTGGTACGCGGGCCTCTCACTGTTGTGGCCTCTCCCGTTGCGGAGCACAGGCTCCGGACGCGCAGGCTCAGCGGCCATGGTTCACAGGCCCAGCCGCTCCGCAGCATGTGGGATCTTCCCGGACAGGGACATGAACCTGCATCCCCTGCATCGACAGACGGACCCCCAACCGCTGGGCCACCAGGGAAGCCTGATGTTGAGCAATTTTTATGTGCTTTTATTTGTCATCTATATATCTTCTTCGGAAACTTTTATTTAAGTATTTTGCCCAGTTTTATATTGGGTTGTGTGTTTTCTTATTATGGAGTTTTGAAAAGTCTATATATATTCTAGAAACAAGTCCTTTTACAGATTTGCATGTATTTTCTCCCAGTCTGTGGCTTGTCTTTTCATTTTCTTAATAGTGTCTTTAGGAGAACAGAAGAGTTTAACTTTGGTGTAGTCCAGTTCATTTATTTCTTATTTTGTGGATTGTGCTTTTGGTGTTGTATGTAAGAAATCTTTGCCTAATCCAAGCTTGTAGAATTTTTACTGTTTTAGAAGTTTTATAGTTTTAGATTTTACATTTTAGGTCTTTGATCCATTTTGCGTTAATTTTTGTATATGATACAAAGCACAGGTTGACATTCTTTTTCCGCCTTGGGATGTTGAATTATTCCAGCACCATTGCTGAACATGTTTGGTGTAGTATTAATGTGAATGCTATTTATTATAGTTCTTTTAATTTGGATATTCCCTGGCACATAGTCTTAAAAAGAGGAAGCTGACAGGGGTCTTTAATAAATCTGGACTGTTCATTTCATAATACTAGAGATTCGTTAAGTTGTATAGTAACGCCACGCGTTTTGTTAAAGGTCTCAAGATTCTGCCCTCCAAGAAAATCTTGCCATGATTGGATAGGACCCCCAGATAAATATTCAAACCTTCGACCTGTTCACTTCTACATCCCTGAAAATGAATCACCATTGGAACAAAAGTTAAGAGAATTAAGACAAGAAACACAAGAATGGAACCAACAGTTCTGGGCAAACCAGAATTTGACTTTTCTTAAGGTAAGTTTAGGTTTCGGGTCAGAATGAGAAATAATACAGTTGGCCACTTGGGGGTGCTAAATCTTTAGCATCTGCTTTGCCTTTCAGTTATTTGGCAGCATCTCATTGCCTCCGCGCCATACATACGTATGTGTGTATATATGCGTAGAATTTTAAAATCAGTATGTAACTGTAAAGAAGAAATATTGATCATTCACAGAATCACAGATCTTGAGACGTTCAAGGAAGTAAAGAGAGTAGCAGAGCCAGAACCAGAACTGCAGGTTCCACATGTATATACGCTTGTGTGTGTGTGTTTATGAAATTATGGGTGTCTGGGATGTGTTGTCATTTTTCCTGAGAATTCAGGATTCTTAATAGCATACTCATAAAGAAACTACGAGAAAGGAGTGTAAATATTGTAATCCAGAAGAAAGACTTAGGCGACACATGTTTATCCCTTTGGGCAGGCTAAGTCAAGTTGCATTTATCTTATTCTGTGGATTTATAAACAAACAGTGCCTCCCAAAGGTTATTAAATATCTCATTTTCAAATCCTATTTCAAGCATGAAACTTTTAACTAAGCTCAGATGGTTTAAAACAGGCTTTGAGATGGGCCACTTCTCAGGAAATCCACATCCAGATTTCTCCAGAGCACTGAGAGCTGTGTCCTAGCCAAGGAAAAACGGAAAGATGAAGAAAGGGAATTCTGATAGCTGTCTTATTTTAGGAAAAAGAAAAATTTATTGACTCAAGACTAAAAGCCAAAGGCCTGGAACTGACAGCTGAATCAGGTGAGTGAGTTCTTTTTCTGCCAACACTGGTTTTGTTTGAGTAACTATACGAGAAGATGTGAAGAAAGAGTATTAGGGCCTCCCTGGCCCTCCAGCGGTTAAGACCCACACTCCCACTGCATGGGGCGCAGGTTCCACCCCTGGTCAGGGAACTAGATCCCATGTGCCTCTCGGCACAGCCCAAAAAAAAGAAACGAAAAAGAAAGGATGTTGAATGAAGTAGAGAAGCTCAGGGGGCAGGCCATGGCTCCAGGGGCAGGCGCTCTGAGGCCGTGTCCTCGGTGGGACGCACGTCTGTCCTCCTCCCGCTCCCTCTCCTGTCTTTGGGTGAGGTCAGCCCTCTCGTCATTTTGGGTCATTCTGATCGATGACCTCTTTCTGACCTTTGGGCTTATATCCGAGGTCCCATGGCTTCAGCAGCCTCTGTCTCTTCTGCCCTGGCTTCTCTTCCCTGCTTCCTGATGGCAGTTCATGGTCCCACTGGCCATGAGCCGGAAACTGCAGAGTCATCCTGGAAGCCCCTCCCGACCCCTTCATCCTTCATCTCTCCACCAGATTTACCTTTTAGGTGTTTCTCAGCACCTTTGCTACTCCCTGTCCTTTTTTTTAAAAAAATAAATTGATTATTATTTATTTATTTTTGGCTGCGTTTGGTCTTTGTTGCTGTGCACAGGTTTCCTCTAGTTGTGGCTTGCGGGATTTAGAACGCAGGCTCAGTAGTTGTGGCGCATGGGCTTAGTTGCTCGGTGGCATGTGGGATCTTCCCGGCCCAGGGCTTGAACCCGTGTTCTCTGCATTGGCAGGCAGATTCTTAACCACTGCGCCACCAGGGCAGTCCCTACTCCCTGTCCTTTAAACATGGCTTTAATTCTCTGCCTATTGCAGTATCTTCCTAATTGGTTCCCTGGCCCCCAGTCTTTAAATCAGGGGTCATTAGACTTTCTGTAAAGGGCTAGATAGTAAATAGTTTAGTCTCTCTGGGCCATATGGGTCTCTCCTTCAACTGGTCAGCTCTGCTGTTGTTCTGTGAAAGCAGCCATAGAAAATACGTAAATTAATGGGCGTGAACTTGTCCCAATAAAACTGTAGTTACAAAATCAGCTGGTAGGCCAGACTTGGCCTACAGGCTGTAGTTTAGCAACTCATGCCTAAGATCCATTCTTTGCAGTGTAGCCAGTCTGTTCTACCCCAAATGCAGTTCTGACAGTTGCCACTCAGCTTAGGTTTTCGATTTCCTGTGACGACAGAGTGACAGCCGTGCTCCTCCTTCTGGATTGGAGGCCTCCCCGGCCCCTGCCTGTTTTACTTGTTTTACCTGTTTCGTGTCTTGTTCCCCAGGCTGCGCGCTTCATGTGTCAGGGATGCAGACTGCATTCAGTTCCCTCTGCCTACCGTGCTGTCCTTTCTTTTGGATGGAGAATCTAGTGCTCAGAATAACCTTTAATCATTTTCTCTCACTGTTGATGTTTGGCCTGAATAAGATTTTGTTCTGTTGGTTAAACAGGTGTCTACTGTCAGAACATTCTGATGGAAAATCTGAAATCGTTGACCCCCAAAGCCAGGTCTTTGTTGGGCTAAAGCACTGTGACTCTACCTGCTCGTGGTAGCCTTGCCTGGGCTCATTAGCATAGAGGTCTGGGGAGGATGGAGTTAGCCCCATGCTGGGCCCAGTCGTGTGCTGTCTGCTGCACTGGCCCCGCTGAGGGTCTGGGAGGGCAGGAGTGAGCAGGAAAAGGTGCTATGTCCTATCAGTTTTTGTTTGTTTTTTGTTTGTTTTTTTGGGGGGGGCAGTAAATATTTTAATTTTATTTTTATGGTGACAGACAATTTTCAAGTTTACTTCCTTTTTTTTTTTTAAAATACAAAGCTAAACCACAAACAGGTACAACCAAGACATTTTATCTCCCATTTACACACTCCCATTGAATCCTCCTCCAATTGGCTGGCCGCTGAGCAGGCAAGTGTGGGGTGAGGGGAAGACTTTCTTAGGTAGCACCGTCCTTAGGCCAGGGGCCGGGGCATCGAGACGAGGACAGGCTCTCATCACGAAGCACAGAATGAGAGCCCCGACCTCAGGACTGTGCCCTTTGCACATATGTTCTGTTTCATTTCCCATGGTGAACCAATGAAGTAGGTGCTGTTACTTTTACCATTTTGTAGATGAGGATCCCGAGGGCAAGTTGTTTGACCAAAGTCACAGAGTGAGCAAGTGGAGGGGCCTAGGTCCTGACCTGGAGAGTGGGTTCCCAGGGAGGCCCACGGGCCACTGTCTTCTGTGAGTATCATGGGTTCCTACTGATGGCGTTACTGAGTGTTGAAAGACGGGCCTTAATTAGATTTCAGATTAGTTTGGTAAGAAAACAGGAAAGAGTATCTTGAGGAAAGGACTCATGAAGGGAGGTGCCCGCTCTGTCAGCTGTTTAAACAGTTACCAGGCTGCAGTGATGGAACTGGGGGCGGGGGGACAGGTGTGTCACCCCCGTGGGCCAGAGCACGCATGTGTAAAACCTGAGTGCAGGGGTCTCGCAGAACCCAGGAAAGAGGAGTTACATTTAATAAATGATGTTGGAGAAACTAATTATTTTAGGCCCAAAAGGATAAATTTAGATTCATGCTCCCTGTAATACAAATGTATTCCAAACGGATGAAAAAGTTAATTATTAAAAATCAGTTGTTTATGGAGTAAAAAGTTAAGTACATCGCTCCTAGTTGTAGAAAGTCTAACGATAAAAGTGACCCTCCATTATCTGGAGGAGTGATGATTCCCTGAGCTTGACAGTAAAGGTAGAAAGATTCAGGAACGTGAAAACTGACAATGTCTGGATTAGTCAGGACTCCCTTTGATCTGTCCTCCTGGAAAGGAGAGTTTGCTGAGGGGACACGAAGTGGCTCAGACCCAAGACCAGGGGAGAGCCGGGCCCAGGCACGGCCTGCACTCAGACGCCGGCACTAGAGGGAACCCAGGACATCTCCCTCCTCTCGTTTCACCTCCTCTCTGCCCCACTGCTTCAGCCTTCTGTTGCTGTAAACAGGCTTTTTCCACCTCTCAGTTTATACCTCCCAGGTCCAAGGAAGTAGCCAGACTGAGGCTCTGCCCAGGCGGGGTTCTGTTGAAGGAGTGAGGCTGCTCCACAGACAGTGCCCAGCAAACCCGAGGGCCAGGCAAAGGGGTCCACGTCCAGGAATCACATTAAACGTGAACGGCAGGTGGCGGGAGGCGTTTGTGGCAGAGATGAAGAGGCGTGTGGACTTTATGAAAAGCCTTAACAACTTTGTAGAAATAGCAAAACACCTGCAGATGAATAATGTGACTACAAGGAAAAACTCCTCAAACTAAATTTCACAGTGTGTATTAAGACAGCACCCAGGCCTTGTTTTATGCTCGCTGAACTCAAGATGTTTTCCCAGCTCCTTCTCCAGAAGGATTTAGCTGCATGAAGTACGCATAGGCCAAGAAGCAGGGAAATTATGGCCACTGAGTATGTAAGAATTCATCCTGTGGGAAAACATGGGAAGATTCACTCTGTTCTTGCAGCATTGTCTCTCACTGCCAAACAGTGGAAAGTATCTCAATACCCGGCCACTTCAGGTTACATGAGGCTGAGGTGGCCCACTGCGCACTGGATGCTCACTGGAATATTCTGCAGCAGTCTAGGAACATTATTGACTTAATTTCAAGTGCGAGAAGTAGAACGCCATGACGTCAGCGCTGCCTGCCCCCGATCAAATCCCGTGTAAGCAGGCAGTGCTGTGGGAGGGCTCTTGCCTCGTTTCTTTCACTGCTGAAGTGTTTATGCAGCTGGAGTGGGTGCTATCAGGATGGACCTACCTTAAGTCAGCTGGTATTTAAGAAGCACCCACTCGGCTTTCGGTAAACGCGTAATAGATTAGATTGTCCTGCCTATCGTTCTTAGTATTACTAAAGCTCAGTGTCACACTGCAGTGCTGACAGGTGTGGAACCTGAATTACTTAGCAGACATTTATGGTGCGTCTGCTTTACGCTGAGCGCCACCTGGGAACGTTTGGGCAGGACACCAAACTAGACCAGTAGCTGAAGGTGGCACCCCGACCTGTCCTTAGAACCCTGGGGCGCCTGCTGTTCTGCCAGCGGCGGTGACGAGTGCGCCCCTCTGTGCCAGGCCCGTCCCACCTGCCGCCCTGACTGCGACTCGGTTTGTCTCAGAGCAGCCTTATGAGGTGTGCTGTTGTGATCTGCGTCCTGGAGCCCGGAGAAGCCACAGCCCGGCTGCCGGGCCGGCGAGGGACGGAAGCCCGGCTCGTGGAACCGCTGCCTGCGGGGCCAGGAGGACACGGCCCACCTGCTCAGCTCCTCTCGTCAGTGTGAGAGGCAGGGGAGGCCGGCTGGAGGACCGGCGGAACCTGCTTGCAGCTTAGGAGACGCCGTGCTCTGGGGCCAGCATGCTGGCCCCGCTCCCTGAAGCGAGAGCTCCGTTTGTGGCGCCCGCATCGCGCTCCAGCCCTGCCTGCCCCTCTCCTCCCTCGCTCTGTTCAGCCGCGTCTCTGCCTCTCCACACCCTTCATTTGCTCTGCCCATGCTGCTCCCCTTCTCCGCCCTGTGGAGTCCTAGCTGGCTGTCACCTTCCCTGGGAGCCTTCGGCTTCCCTCCCCGCCGCAGCCAGCTGGTCGTCCCTCTCTTTCCCCGATCGGCATCCACCCCTTGATTGATTCCAGGTATTTATTGAACACCTGCCACATCCCAGGCTAGTCCTGGGGACCAGCTGGGGACGAGACAGAGCCACGGCCTCGCCTTTGTGGAGCAGACCTCCTTGCGTGGGCCGGGAGGGTGACCAGCAGACAAGCAGCTCGGTGAACGCACTCTGCACTCCCGGGGTGTCGACCGCGGGGGAGAAAGAAGCCGGGGGGAGGGGAGGAGCGGCGGTTTCGCAGAGCGGGGCATAGGGGGAGGTTGGGAGAGGGTCTTCCAGGTGGAGGTCTCGAGGGCCAGCAGGAGGCCGAGTCAGAGGAGTGAGGACACATGGAATCGACTGCTCTTCACTCAGGCGCTGGGGGTCCAGGTGACTCGTGGGGCCCTGCTCAGGCTGGCTGGGAGGTGGCCCTTCTGTCTTCGTGGGGGACAGCCACGCTTGTACTGTGCGGTCTGCGTTTGCCTTTGTGCTGTGTGAGTTCAGGGTTGGCCACTTTCCCTCCTGTTTCTGTAAAAATGTGCCCTGGGGTTACCTTCCCAGCTCTGTCTCTGTCTCCCCAAATTCCTGGTGTGGTTGAAGTGTCAGCATCAGCTTTGCAGCCAGGAAACATGGCCTCTGTCTGGAGTCCTGGAGAGTGGACTAACCCCGGGGGGAGCCAGAGCGGGGACCTCTCTGGATGGGGGTGCTCTGCAAGTGCAGGGACCCTGGGTGCGATGCCTGTTTGGAGCTTGGGGCTTCTAAGCCAGAGGGCTCTCTCCCTGCGGTCTCATTCCTTCGCCCCTGAGCCGCTGCAGGGTGTCCTGAGGCTGGCCCCTGGCCTGCTGTACCATCCCGAGTCACAGGGGCCCTACTGCCCGCTTGGCAGGCTGTGGTTCCTGTCCTGTGTGGCCTTTCAAGTCTAGTGAGAGTGTGGAGGGCAGGGGCAGCCCTGAGGGTGGGCGTCACGGTTGGCATCTCCTACCACAGAGGCTACCAGGTCAGTCCGTGTGTGTCGCCAGTCCCCACCAGCACCTAGTGTGTTACCGGGTTCAGTGTGTGCGCACTGATGCGGAGTGGCATGGTTAGGCTGCTGTCTGCCCCGGGCTGCGTTCTACTTAGGAAGCACGTCGTTTTCCTTATGCTGATATACTGGTAGCTCACAGTCTCCACCCAGAAACTTCAGAAAGCATTGGCCTGTGTGTGCTGAAACACATCCCACACCTAAGTATATATCAATTGTGAAGAAAACTAGTTACACTGTAACCATTAGGGTCCAATGGTAGAGGAAGGTATTTTTCCCCCTTAAATCTCTTTTTCTTTACTGAGATATAATTCACGTACCGTAAAATTCACACTTTTTTTTTTTTTTTTTTTGCGGTACGCGGGCCTCTCACTGTTGTGGCCTCTCCCGTCGCGGAGCACAGGCTCCGGACGCGCAGGCTCAGCGGCCACGGCTCACGGACCTACCCGCTCCGCGGCATGTGGGATCTTCCTGGACTGGGGCATGAACCCGCATACCCTGCATTGGCAGGTGGACTCTCAACAACTGCACCACCAGGGAAGCCCCAAAATTCACACTTTTATTATTTTTTTTGCGGTATGCGGGCCTCTCACTGTTGTGGCCTCTCCCGTTGCGGAGCACAGGCTCCGGATGCGCAGGCTCAGCGGCCATGGCTCATGGGCCCAGCTGCTCTGCGGCATGTGCGAGCTTCCCAGACCAGGGCACGAACCCGTGTCCCCTGCTTGGCAGGTGGACTCTCAACCACTGCACCACGAGGGAAGCCCATTATTTACCATTTTTATATCTCCTTTGGAGAAATGTTTATTCAAATCCTTTAAAATTGGGTTATTTTAAAGGATTTAATCGGGTTATTTCTCTTTTTATCGTTGAATTGTAAGAGGTCTTTACATACTCCGGATATTAGACCGGTACTAGAAGGATGATTTGCAAATATTTTCTCCCATTCTATAGGTTGTCTTTTCACTTTTTCACTAGTGCTCTTTGAAGCACAAAAAGTTTAAATTTTGATGAAATCTGGACTTTCCTCGTGGTGCAGTGGTTAAGAATCTGCCTGCCAACCCAGAGGACATGGGTTCAATCCCTGGTCCAGGAAGATCCCACATGCCACGGAGCAACTAAGCCTGTGGGCCACAACTACTGAGCCCATGTGCCACAACTACTGAAGCCTGTGCGCCTAGAGCCTGTGCTCTGCAACAAGAGAAGCCAGTGCAATGAGAAGCCCACGCACCACAACAAAGAGTAGCCCCCACTCGCCATAACTAGAGAAAGCCTGTGCGCAGCAGTGAAGACCCAACACAGCCAAAAATAAATAAATAAAATAGATAAAATTTAAAAAAAATTTTTTGGGATGAATCCAATTTATTTATTTTTTTCTTTGTTTGCCTGTGCTTTAGGTGCCATATCTAAAATGCATTGCTTGATTCAAGGTGATGAAGATTTGCACGTGTTTTCTTCCAAGAATTGTATAGTTTTATCTCTTACATTTAGGTCTTTAGATTATTTTTGTTTATGGTGTGAGATGGGATTCAGCTGGTTTTTTTTTTTTACATGTAGATATCCAGTTGTCCTAAGCATCGTTTGTTGAAAAGACTGTTTGTCCCCATTGAGTTGTCTTGGTACCCTTGTCGAAAATCACTTGCCCATAAATGTTTGGGTTTAGCTTTGTTCTATTGATCTGTAAGCCTGTTCTTCTGCTGGTATCACACTGTCTTGATTACTGTAGCTTTGTAGTAAGTTTTGAATATAAGAAGTGTGAATCCTCCAACTCTGATTTCCTTTTCCAAGGTTGCTTTGGCTACTGGGTTTCCTTGCATTTTTATATAAATTTTAGGATCCACTTACTAATTTCTTTTTTGTTTGTTTTTTGGGTTTTTTTGGCCGCACCATGCAGCTTGTGGGATATTAGTTCCCCAACCAGGGATTGAACCTGGGCCTTCGGCAATGAGAGCACAGAGTCCTAACCACTGGACCACCAGGGAATTCCCTGTCAATTTCTGGGGGGGGGGGGGGAAAGCCAGCTGGGGTTTTGGTAGGGTTTGTGTTGAATCTATATGTCATTATGGGAGAGTGTTGCCACCTTAATGGTATTAGGTCTTTGAAACCGTGAACATGGGATGTCTTTCCATTTATTTAGGTCCTTCACTTCTATGTTTTGTAGTTTTTAGTGTGTAAGTCTTATACTTCCTGTCTTAAATTTATCCTGTCTTTCATTCTTTTTGATGCTGTTGTAAATGAAATTGTTTTCTTAATTTTGTTTTCAGATTGTTTATTGCAAGTGTATAGAAATACAGTTGATATTTGTATATTGATCTTGTATCCTGCAACCCTGCTGAACTCATTTGTTAACTCTAATAATTGTTTGGAGAACCCTTCCCCTTAAGTCTTAATGTTTAAGTTGAAATTAATTTTCAGGTAAAAAAGCAACATTGAATGCAGAAGAAATGGCTGACTTTTACAAGGAATTTTTAAGTAAAAATTTTCAGAAGCACATGTATTACAACAGGTGGGTGTCTACATTTTTCCTGAAAGTTTGAATATCACAACCATATTGTCTATCTGAATTTAACATTTGTGTTTATATTAAAGGCAGAAGTTGCTATCAGCTTAGTGTTTGCACTTCCAAATAAAAATGACAGCTTCAAGTTACTTGCATGGCAGCCCTAAAGCAGCTTGCACCCCTAGTGCGTAGACAGTGGGTTCACAGCACTTCCCGCTGAAAGGAGCCTGGACTCCATGGAGAAGCACAGTCTGAGGCAGGAGCAGCACGAGAGGAGTCGAGACATCTTGTGTTTGAAAGAGAGGAAGCTCGGAGCCCAGTGGGGTCGTGTGAGAACAGCACAGAAGGCGACTCGCGGGGCTCCCGTAGGCCAGAGGCGAAGCCATTGCAGCCACACAAAGAAAATGATGACGGCTGTGGATTAAAAATCTATCAAATACACTAACATCTTTGCGATCATAATGACACTGAGTGGCTCACAGGCACCGCGGGGTATTGCTAGGCAGCCAACCCATGGTTCTGAAAATCCATTAGTGAAGGAGCGCCTCCAAAGAACAGTCACCTCTCCTGCCTTTCCTGCACCGACTGGATTCCAGGGTAGCCAAACGAAGGAGCATTTTTCTTGGTAGAAGAATGACAGCTGACGCAGGAGTGCTGGAGTTAGATCTGGGCCTGATCACCCCGCAGCTGCTAACCGCTCGGCAGCAGGGCTGATGGGCACTTCATAATGGACGGGTCGGGCTGATCGCACCTGAACCCCTGGTTCCTCTTTGCACTGTGCGGAGTGGGGCAGCGGCCTGCCTGCACTTCTGTGAGGTGTCCTCACCAAACAAGGGGACTGCACTCTGGCAGGCCTCCAGGTCTAATACCAGGTTACAGGAACAAGATAAAAGGGTGTGTTGGGGGGGTGGAGAGAGCAGGTCACAGACTGTGCTTAAATCGTAGCCTGAAGATACAGTCCCAGATGTTGGAAATTCTGCAAGACAGACGATCCGGTTTCAACCAGTAACTAGGATTAAAAAAAAAAAAAGGACAGCTTCAAGTTACTTGCATGGCAGCCCTAAAGCAGCTTGCACCCCTAGTGCGTAGACAGTGGGTTCTACGTGGGGGAGCTAATGTTATAGGATAGAAGAGGCTTCATGCAGTGTGCAGACAATCCCAATACGGACAAACCACCTATAAGAAGGTATTTTTGACAATCAGTCAAAGAAAACCGAACAGTGACTGTGTATTAGGTTGTATAGATAAGTTATTGTTCATTTTATCAGATACAATGATGGTATTGTGGTTAGGTGTTTTTAAAAAAGGTTTTGACAATACATAGTGATGTGTATTCCTAGGTGTGACGACAGGACGTGGCGTTTGAGATTTGCTGTGACGTTCATAGGGCAATGGCCACGCCGGATGGGCGGGTGGGGCAGGGTCTAGACAGTGGGGTGATCGTCGAGTCTGGAGGAGCTCTTGAGTGACAGTCTGGCATAAAGCCCAGTCCTGCAGCGTCCAGAGTCTGTTGCTAATGCTGTCATGTGTCACTCTGAACTAGCTGAGCTATTCAGTCAAGCCAGTATTAGTTAGATTCCCCTGGACCTTTGATTTCTGGCGTGGACACGGCATGTTTGCATCTTGCTTCCCCTCCGGTAAGCTTGATGTTTTCCGTGTGGCACTCAGAGTAGAGAGAGGGTCGGACAGCGGTGGAGCCTGCGCGCTCCCCCTCTGTGCCCGCACCACCTCCTGCCCCTGCTTTCCTTACGGAAGTGGGGACAGCTTAGTTTGTCCTTTCCACTCTCCCAGTTCAGGTTGTCTGTATCGGTGGAGTGGAATCTGGCTTTTCCCTAGTAACCTAAGAACTTTAATCTCGGTGGGATACCAGTTTTCTTTTTTCTGGAAGCCTTTTTTATTTATTTAGGGCATTGCTTCCCATTTATAGCATCATTGAAGTGGACAGAAACGTAAGGATCGTTCTCGTGTGGAGAGGGGTTTTCTGTCCAGCTGTGCAAAGGCTCCAGGAAACGGGCATTTTTGCCTCTTGCTACTGCTTCACTCAAGCCCTTGGTTATTCTCCATTCTTCTATGCTGAGATCCAGTCAGCCGTTTGAGTCCAGTCTGGAATAGCAGTTCCATGTCCCTCATTAGCTCATTTGGACCCAAAGCACTGGCACTTGCTGGCATTTCAGCTTCCAAGGGCTCAGCACTGAGAGTCTGGAATGTGTGCTTTCCGTTGTGGAAACTTGCCAAGTTTTGCCCATTCAGCTGCTGACAATGTGGTGAATTTGCAAGTTCTGACATGTTCTGTAGAGTAATTCACAGGCAAGTGAGCCTATGACAGCGTGTAACTCCATCCCAGTATTTGTATGAGAAGTTCCGGAATATCCCTTTCGAGACACAAGTTACCCAAAAGTTCAGATCATCAAGAAAAAGAAGATATGAAACTTGATGATGTTGGCACCTGCGATAAGTTAGCTTCTCAAGATGGAGTGCTTTTGTCATGTGCTTCTTCTGCAATTAAGGTGCCAAAGCCTGGAGGGTCCCCACTGAGTTCTTGCAGAGCCCCCAGTCCTTCTCTGAGAGGTTACGCCCCCATCGCTCTACAGTTGTGTCTCCGAGAGAATGCCGCTGGGCTCTGGGGGCCCCAAGGCTTCCGAGAGCTCTTTCTGTGTCTTCTAGCAAAAACTGAGGAAGGCTGCAGCAGCCTCCAGGAGTGGGAAAAGCGGGTCGGGGTGCCCTGGGCACATCAGCCTGATGAAAATCCGGGTGGAAGGCAGGCAGGCTTTTACGGGCAGTCTAGCTTTAAAGAGGGCGGGGAATGGCAGAGATGGTGGGGAAGGGTGGAAGAGGAGACAGTCGGATGCCTGAGCGTGGGTCACGTGTGCTTGTGCTGTTCTTCTTCAGGGACTGGTACAAGCGTAATTTTGCCATCACCTTCTTCATGGGAAAAGTGGCCCTGGAGAGGATTTGGAACAAGCTTAGACTGAAACGAAAGAAGACCAGCAATTAGGAGCCCACCCTGACCCACCCGCCCAGCGTCTAAGTTTCCACGAGAAGCAGCTGCTTACAGGAGCTCGTTTTACGAGGGCTCTAAGAGCTGTGTGTGCAGGGCAGGCTGGGAGGACGCGGGTCCTGGTGCGCTGTGGCCCACGTGGCTCCGTCCTGACTGTGGATTCCAAGCTGGCTCTTGGTCATGGAAGTGATGTTAAATAAAACCCAAGCACTGTGCGCCTGTTTTCTGTGTTTTTGAATTATACCAGTTTGAAAGAGAACAATATAAAGATATTAATAAAATTTCACTTGAAAAATTTGACTCTACTGATAGGAATGTTTTGGAGTGTTACCACAGCCTCACCTGACCAGTGAGCCCTGGTTATTGGAGGGCCCCGGGTCCAGGCCCTGATGAAGCGCAGCTGTCCTGGGAGGCGTCCGGACACAGACCCGGAAGCAGGTGCGGCTCCTCCAACAGGCCCCAGGGGACTTCTCTCCATTTATTCCAGGGAGGCAGAGCCTGTTTCCAAGGTTTTCCGGGACAGCTTGCTGTGGCTCGTGTCCCTCTGCTTCAATTCTTATAAAATCAGCATTGTTTGAAATAGGATTACGTGGTTGTAAAATGATGAGGCTCACTTTGTACTGTGTCCTGGAGCCGTGGCGGGGAAGGGGTGGGGGGACCTGCCTCAGCAGCGGGGAAGTGGCCTTCAGAGTCAGGGCACAAGGTGTCCTCTGAGGACAGATGAGACATCTGGATTTTACCAAAAGCCACTTGGCAAGCAGTTTTTATTCCAAAACGGGATGTGACAGTAGAGTCGAAAGGCTGGATTTTTTCAGTGGCTTATAATCTGCTGCCCCCGAAGATGATTTCCAAGGAGAAATTCCAGAGACCAGAGGAAGCACATCATCCCACCCCCACCCCACCCCAGGCCCTTAAGGGCCACGCGGATGGACGAGGGTGATGCTGAAGAGGAAAGCCGAGCGCTGGGCGCCACTGAGCGCCGTGGTTCCTGGCGAACCCTGTGCGGTCCATCAGCTCCGTGGGCTGTTAACCCAGGTGTCCATGGAGGTCCCCAGGGAGTGGAGTGCATGCACCAAGCAGCGTGGGACACGAGGCTTCACAGAAATAACCCCATCTCACGCGTCACGCCACTGCCTCTGCTAAACACAACCTGTCACCAGCACATGTGACACTGTTTGCATCTGCAAAGGAATGCCAGCAGAGTTAGGGGACCAGGTTGGGCCCCGGTTCCATATGAGTGAGCCCGGAGGCATGAACTGTTCTCTAGCTTTTAATTCTTTTTTTTTTTAAATTAATTATTTTATTTTTGGCTGCATCGGGTCTTAGATGCGGCACATGTTGTGGCATGCGGGTTTTCTCTCTCTAGTTATGGCGCATGGGTTCCAGAGCACGTGGGCGCTGTAGTTTGCAACATGCAGGCTCTAGTTGAGGCTCGAGAGCTCAGTTGCCCCACGGCATGTGGGATCTTAGTTCCCAGACCAGGGATCGAACCCACGTTCCCTGCATTGTAAGGAGGATTCTTTACCACTGGATCACCGGGGAAGTCCTTCTAGCTCTTTTTTTTTTAATGTATTTACTTTATTTATTTATTATTTCTGGCTGCATTGGGTCTTCATTGCTGCACGCGGGCTTTCTCTAGTTGCGGTGAGCAGGGGTTACTCTTTTTTGCAGTGTGCGGGCTTCTCATTGCGGTGGCTTCTCTTGTTGTGGAGCATGGGCTCTAGGCACGCAGGCTTCAGTAGTTGTGGCATGTGGGCTCAGTAGTTGGGGCTCCTGGGCTCTAGAGCACAGGCTCAGTTGTTGTGGCTCACAGGCTTAGTTGCTCCGCGGCATGCGGGATCTTCCTGGACCAGGGATCAAGCCTGTGTCCCCTGCGTTGGCAGGCGGATTCTTAACCACTGCACCACCAGGGAAGCCCTCCCTTTTTTAAAAAAAATAAATTTATTTATTTTATTTATTTATTTTTGGCTGCTTTGGGTCTTCGTTGCTGCACGCCGGCTTTCTCTAGTTGCGGCGAGCAGGGCTACTCTTCGTTGCAGTGCGTGGGCTTCTCATTGCGATGGCTTCTCTTGTTGCGGAGCACGGGCTCTAGGTGCGCAGACTTCAGTAACTGCGGCACACGGGCTCAGTAGTTGTGGCTCGTGGGCTCTAGAGTGCAGGCTCAGTAGTTGCTCTGCAGCATGTGGGATCTTCCCAGACCAGGGCTGAAACCTGTGTCCCCTGCACTGGCAGGTGGATTCTTAACCGCCATGCCACCAGGGAAGCCCTCTTTCCCTGTTTAGCCCTAGTAGCATATTGGAAAGTCTGCCTCTGGGAGGTCCAGGGGAGCGTCTTTATGACAGACCTGCACAGAGGAGCCTTCCAGAGCAGACCGGTCTACCCAAGCCCATCTCCTGGCCTCGGCTTCCTTGGCCGCAATGACACCTGACAGAACCCCTGGGCGCATTCCACGTGCCTGTCGCAGATAGTGTCCGGCACTTAACAGGCTCCTCACAAATGGGGAAATTAGTGACTAATAACATTCAAAGGGTCTGGTTCCCAAGCGCCTCAAGGCCTCTGTGGGGGAGGGGTGACTGGCAGCCAGCCCGTCATGAGTGGGAGCTGAGCATCTGCACCAGCGGGAGTTTAAGCAGGATGCCTGTAGGTAGATGTTGGCACACGGGGTCTTCGGGGATTGCCTCTCCCGAATGAGCCCGCTCACCACTCCTGTGGCCGGCAGCCTCACACGGGCTCTGGAGGAAGCATCGCAGCGTCGGCTGCCAAGAAGCTCTGCTGTGTTCTGACCCTCCGTCCCTCCCCCAAGGACGCAGGCTTGGCGGGCCCTTTTCCAGCCAGCCCTTCAGGCCACTTCCACGGCGCAGGGCACACAGCCACGGGGGCGCCTGCACAACAGGCCTCTTCTGCACGTTTGCGAAGACTATTTTACACTACTGATGAGTGGGGAAGTCAGAGAACTCATGGGAAATCGTGTGATAAAGTTTTGTGCGTGTTGATTTTTTTTCCCCTACTAGCATTGCTTTTTTTCTGATTCTGAAAACAGAACAACAAATAAGCATATTCTGTTGACAATTTTTAAGTTAGAAATTTAAGAATGCCTCTGGTTAGAAAGTTGGGACGGTGCAGGGAGGAGCAGACAGCAAAGGAACAGCCTTCCTTTACGGGGAATCAGTTTCCCAAAGGGGAGGCTGTGCGTTCTTGTTCAGCAAGGCCGCCTGACTGGGGGGCCGGTGAGAGCTGGGGTTTTGGCGCCAGCCGTGCTTTCTCCTCCTCTGGGGTGTGGCCAAGCCCACAGGGGAGGCTTCAGTCCTGTTAGATTCCCTCTCAGACTCCATTGCACCCATGTTATTCTTATTTCAAAGTAATTGCCTTTTAACAACTTCCAGGCCTTCTGAACACATGCTCTGGCGCCTCCCTTTCTTCCCAAGGTTTTTGCATCATGGCGTCGCATCTGCCACAGCTGGGAAAGCCCAGCGCTTCCCATGGGCCCCGGGCGTACGCCGCCTGCTCTTGGCCAGCTGCACGCTGCCCACCCATGAGGGCTGTGGGTGAGTGGGAGAGTTCGTTCATCCCACAGATACTGAGTGCCTGTCCGTGCCAGGCACAGGGGCTGTGATGGTGAGGACTTGTTGCTTCCGCTGCAGCGCTTACAGACTAGCAGGATGTAAGGTAGGAGAAAAAATTAGTCACGTGATGAAGAACCCATGAAGAATATTTAATGGAATCACCTGATCTGATTTGCATGTTTATATTCCAGGTTAACCATAGATTTTAATTACATTCCTTTAATTGCAGAAGCATCTCTACTTAAAATGTACTGCAGTTATATCTAAGTGCTAGTTAATTAACATTTTCTTGCTGGTATCACAAAGAAATAGCATCGTAAAGTTGATAGGCAAATTTTGTCTTTTTATTTTTTAACCTTCTGTTTTATGTTGGAGTACCGTTGATAAACAACGCTGTGTTAGTTTCAAGTGCACGGCAAAGTGGATAGGCAAATGTTAAAACACGGGACTTCAAGTGGGGATGTACAGACAACTGCGCGAGCCCTTCCAGGGCACTGTCCCCTCCACACCTTGCATCTGCTCGCCGAGGAAGGCACCTCCCACTCCCGGTCCGTGTCCTGACCTCAGGGGCCTCAGGCGCAGCCTACCCCCCGATTGGCTGGCAGACTTGCTTGTGTTACAAGACTTGGCTCCCCAGAAAAACTTCCCAGGGGGCCTGCCCCTCAGCTTTGCTCAGGAGACTTGCCCACCTGAACGGAGCTTTGCCGTGTCCATGGCTGGCGAGTGGCCCAGGGCACTGCCCCCCCGTGCCTGCAGGAAAGGAGGGAGGCTGGAGGAGCAGCAAAGGGTTTACAGGCCAGGCCCAGAGAGGGCCTGTCACTCACTTACCTTCCGTGGAAGCAGCCCTTGTACCTGAGCAGAGGCGAGTTGGGTCAGGCTGGGCTGCTGGTGACTCTGGACGTGCCCGCTACCCCTTGCTGGGAGGCGCACCTCTATGGCATCTCTCTTAGGAAGCCTGATCCCTGTGCGGGGTGCCCTCCTCTCGGAGTGGACGAGCCTCACCTCAGAGATACCACAAGGCCCAGAGGCCAAACGGAATGAAGAGTAATTTTGTGTGAGTATGTGTGGTAAAATACACGTAACATTAACCATTTTTTGAGTGAACAGTTCAGTGGCATAAAGTACATTCACGTCACCACCATCCGTCTCCAGGACTTTTCCATCCGAAACTCTGTCTGCATGAAACACTAACTCTCCGCCTCCACCCCCAGCCCCTGGCCCCCAGCAGTCTGTGAGTCTGACTGCCCTGGGGGGCCTCATCCGTATTTGACCTTTTGCGATTGGCTTACTTCCCTTAGCGTGACATCCTTAGGGTTCATCCACGTTGTAGCCAGTGAAGACGGTTTTGTTTGCCATCTCAGCTCTGGCATCTGAGCCCTTGGGCCTCGAATGCACTGTAGACCGAGAATGGTGCGCCCACTAGCAAAGGGCACGTGGTGGCGTTCCGTCTGGGGCCTGTGAGGACAGCAGGGTCCTTGCTCATCATTCATTCATTCACTCACTCAACAAATGCTCAGAAGCACCTGCTGCGCGCCAGGCCCTGCTCTCAGCCCTGGGGCTGGAGCAGCCCGCACGGGCCGCCCTGCCCACCTTCTGGCCCCAGTGCCCTGTGCCCACATGGTGAGGACAGCCACCCTCGTTGCTGGGCAGTGCCCCTGCTCAGACACTCAGCTCACCTCACTGGTCTTCCAGGAAAGTCATTTCTTTCTTTTCGTGCCATTGAAAATGCGTTGATCAATCTTCCAGAAATGTTCAGGCTGCGTTTGGAGCTGCTTGGCTGTTGATTTGCCATGATGATTCTCTTCACTGAGTCCAAGTCGGTCCTTGAGTGGAAAAAGTACCGGAAGAGCTGCCGGAGGAGGGGATGAGATGGATGGACGAGGTCGGTAGGTGTCTCGAGGTGGTTTCTATCCAGGTAACTGGGGGCTCTAAGCTCCCCCAGGCCCATCCCCCTTCCCCTCACCCCAGCACACGCACCTGAAGGCTTGAGTTTACCGTCCAGACGGATCCACAGTGTGGTGCAGAGTGGGAAGATTAACACAAAGGAAGCCAGAGCTGTGGTGGAGAGGCCCTTGAGAGGCGCTGCTTGCTTGCTTGTTTGTCTCTGTGCACACGCAGGCACACACACCCGGGGTCTGCCAGCCACAGCCAGACGAATGAGCAAACAGCTGTGGGCACTGGCTTGTGAAGATTTGGCCCATCTGCCAGGAAAACAAGTAGGCAAACGAGCTTTTTATTTTAAAAAGAAAGCAGGGACTTCCCTGGTGGAGCAGTGGTGAAGAATCCGCCTGCCAATGCAGGGGACACGGGTTCAAGCCTTGGTCCGGGAAGATCCCACATGCCGCAGAGAAACTTAAGCCCGTGTGCCACAACTATTGAGCCTGCGCTCTAGAACTCTCAAGCCACAACAACTGAGCCCACGTGCCACAACTACTGAAGCCCACGTGCCTGGAGCCCGTGCTCCACAACAAGAGAAGCCACCGCAGTGAGAAGCCTGTGCACCGCGATGAAGTGTAGCCCCCGCTCGCCGCAACTAGAGAAAGCCTGCACATAGCAATGAAGACCCAACACAGCCAAAAGTAAATAAATTATAAAAAAGAAAGCACAGCATCCTAATGTGTCCTTGGTGCCTCCCCAGGCCTGGCCACAGTGGTCATATGTCAAGCATGGCCCTGGCCTGGGGAGCACCCATTCTGGTAGGGATGTAGCAAGACACCTGGCAGGGCCACCGGCACAGACCCAGCTCCCCTGCCATGGCTGGGGGCCTTTTACGTAGAAAGCAAGACCTCCCGTCAGCCAGGGTCCTGCTGCATCTGGCCACAGACTCCAGAATCAGAACATCTGGTCATGCAGACATGGGGCCCAGAGGTCACCAAGGGACATGACTGCCCGGCCCGGGGAGGTGACCTTCATCCCTGTCGTCGCGCCCCCGCCCCGCCCGGTACTCGCCATGCTGCCTGGTGCAGAGTAGGCCTTGGACACAAGTGTGCTAATGATTGCACTTGTAGCGCCCTGGACCCCTGTACCGAGCAATAATAACAACAACAGTAATAGTGAGCAAGGGTTATTGCCTGCCAGGCACGGCTCCTGCAGCATTATTCAGGTGGCTTCCTAGCATCCTCAGAACGGCCCTAGGAGGGTTCTGGGGCCCCTCGGAGCACAGGGACAGGCGGGTCAGGCCAGCACAGGCCCCTGCAATCCAGGGGCAATTTGGAATCAGATCTGCTCTGATTGGCCTGGCCAGGTCCTGGGCCCGCCCCCTGGCCTATCAGATGCTGGCAGGGAGGATGGATGCTGCGGAGCCCATGTTCCCGGGTGTCCTGTTAGGTCAGCAATGCGCGGTGGCTTGCAGTCACTGCTGCAGCGCTGGGGGGTCGTCCGTGAACAAAACTGGCAGAAATCCTAGAGGGGGCAGACATGTATGCAGTAAAGAGTAAATCATAGCAGATGCTCAGTGCTGTGGGAAAATAGCAAGCAGACTAGGGAGTTTGGGAAGGAGCAGATGGCAAGGGCACCTGACCCAGATCTGGGCAAGAGTGACTAAGGCCCTGGGGCTGCAGTGTGCCCGGCAGAGCCAAGAGCAGCAGGACGGCCAGCGTGGTGGCACAGCGGGAACCATGGAGGAGGAGGGTGGGAGGAGATAGGCCAGGGCCTGGCAGGCCACCACACAGACCCTGGCTTTTCCCCTGAGTGCTCCGGGGAGCCACCGAGGACTCTGTGCAAGGGAGGCCATGGCCTCGTCACTCTGCAGGGGGCTACCCCACGTAGGCTACTGCCGGGACTCGGGTGGCTCTGACCAGAGGGGCAGCCAGGAAGGTGGTGAGAAGTGGCCTGTCCAGTACAGGAGCCGCTAGCCACGTGTGGCAATTTACATTTCAATAAACATAAAGGGAAGTTAAAACCTCAGTCCCTCTGTTGCACTAGCCCCTGTCAATGCCCAGTAGCCACGTGTGGCTATTTACATTTCAGTAAACATAAAGGGAAGTTAAAACCTCAGTCCCTCTGTCGCACTAGCCCCTGTCAATGCCCAGTAGCCGCGTGTGGCCCGTGGCTACTGTATTGGGCGTCACAGATGTGCAGCATTTCCATTGTCGCAGCAAGTCCTGTCAGTGCTGGCCTGGGAGGTGCCGTAAGGCATGTTCTTCCTTCTTTGGTCCCAGAGGGGAGCTTGGAATGTGTGAGTGTGGGCTGGGCAGCAGGTGGGGCAGGACAGGGCTGAGAACTGAGGAGGGGATGCAAAAGGCTGTGTCCCCAGGAGGACAGGTGGGCCATCCAGGTGAGTCAGTACCTGACTGAGCGGGGAGGGGATCCAGAAGATGCTCCAAGCCAGGCACGGCCACTCCGGCTTTTCCCAGGATGTCTGGCAAGAAGCACTGCAGCCATGGCCACATGGTAGCAAGCACTGGAGATGCGGCCTGTCTGAGCTGAGCTATCTGTAAGCATAAGCTCCACCCCAGATTCCAAAGACTTAGTGTGAGAAAAGGAATGCAAACTACCTCATCATTTCTTATATAGGTACATGCTGAAATAAAATTTAGATATATTGGGTTCAGTAAGATATATTAAACAGCCTTAAAAAGAAAAGAGGGGCTTCCCTCTGGTGGAGGGAAGTGGGGGCTACTCTTCGTTGCAGTGCACGGGCTTCTCATTGCAGTGGCTTCTCTTGTTGCAGAGCACGGGCTCTAGGAGCGCGGCCTTCAGTAGTTGTGGCTCGAGGGCTCTAGAGCGCAGGCTCAGTAGTTGTGGCACATGGCCTTAGTTGCTCCGCGGCATGTGGGATCCTCCCAGACCAGGGCTCGAACCCATGTCCCCTGCATTGGCCAGTGGATTCCTATCCACTGTGCCACCAGGGCAGTCCCTGTATATATCTTATTAAAGTAAATTTCCCCTGCTTCTTTTCATCTTTTTTACTGTGGCTACTGGACAACTTTAAGTAACATTGTGGCTCATGTTAGCTTCCTGGTTCTGTGAAGAGCCTGACCGTCCTGGTGGCCCCCCAAAGATGTGTCCACATGCTAACCCTTCGTACCTGGAATTGTGACCTGATTTGGAAGCAGAGGCTTTGCAGAAGTAATTAAGATAAGGATGTCAGGATGAGATCATCCTGGATTTAGGGTGGGCCCTCAATCCCTTGACAAGTGTCCTTAGAAAGGAGAGGGATACTTGAGACAGAGACACCCAAAGGGGAAGGCCACGCACAGACAGACACAAAAGTTGAAGTGATGTGTCTTCAAGCCAAGGACCTCGGGAGACATCAGAGGCTGGAGAGAGGCCTGCGACAGCCTCCAGAGGGAACCAGCCCTGCCCACACCTTGGCTTCCAGTTCCGGCCTCCAGAGAACACACTTCTGTTGTTTTAAGGCCCAGGTTTGTGGTCTCTTGTTCCGGCAGCCATGGGAGTCACACGCTGACGGGCTCCAGACTTAGGGTTAGCGGGGAGAACGGCAGGAGGGACGCATGGCACTTTGGGTGAGATTGGGTCGGTGTGCAGCCCTGGAAGAGGAGAACGAGAGTTATGTCTGATGGATCAGCAGATTCTACAATGAACTGATAGATTTCTACAATGAAAATTCTACAATGAACCGATAGATGAAAATGTCCAGATAAAAGCCTCTTCCTGAATCTATTCTCCAGAGGCGAGAATGTGGGTAAAGGCTTCGGTCTTACTTACTGCAGCACCCAAGTGGGCACTCGGCTTGGGTCCAAGGACTAGACCTGAGTTGAGGCCTCGCAGCCAGTTTCCACACTCGAGCTTCAGTGTCTCCAGCTGCAGGGTGGGATGGTACTCCCTGCCCTGGCTGGCTCTTGGGGAAAGGGTGTGCCAGCACATGGGATAAGGGTGGTCTGTGGTTGCCAAGCTTCTCTACAGATGGGGGTCACGGGTGCTGAACGAAGGTAGAGGCCAAGGGTGCAGCATAGATGGACCAGGTCAGCCCAGCCCAGGCGGGCTCACCCCGGATCTTCTGAAGGCCGGGTGTTTTCCTTTTTAGCCTGTGGCCGTGATGTATCCACTTGCACATATCCTTGTTCAGCGCCTGTCCCCCTCTCCGCTCTGTCCCGCGGAGCTGAGTGGGGCCTGACACCGTCAGAGGCCCATCCCAGGGCACCGAACGCAGGCAGGGCTGAGAGCCCTCCCTGGGTGTGGGCGGCCTGGGTCTGCCGTGCTCGCAGGTTTCCTCAGGCCTGGCCTTTCTCTCTGCACAGGTGACCAGCGCAACAGACGTCCTGGCAGGGTGGGAGTGTGTTGCTTCTGCTCCTGGGGGAGACCCTCTAAGCCCAGCTTTGGCCAGCCTCCGCCCCCAGCTCCCTTTCTCAAGTCACGTGGTCCCAGCTGGGCCAACATGCGGGTGATTCTGGTAGGAGAAAATAATTGACCCTCTTCTCCCAAAGGTGACTGTGAATGCACCAGATCACATGGGGACCAAGAAGTCTACTAAGAGGGAAAACGAGCGTGACCAGTGCTCACAATTGCACTTTGTATACAGACAGGCTTGTCTGGGGGAGGAAAGGGGGAAGTCAGTCTGGAGGGTGGTTCATGGGGCCTGGGAGGGTCAACAAGCCTGACCTGCTGAGCCAATGGCTTGCGTGCAGAAGGTCTGCTTGGAGATTCCCCACTGCACGCCACCCCCACCCCGGGGAGACGGGCCTACGTGAGCTCAGAGAGCCCCCGTAGAGGGGACCAGCTGCCCCCAGCCTCCAGTCCCCATCCCCCATCCTGCGGCAGCATGTTCCCAGGGCAGCCGCCACAGGCAAAGCCAAGCAGTGTGAGGTGTTCTCCTGGCTAGGGGTGGGTCCTGGGGGGCTTGGGACCTGGGAGGTGGAATCCCAGTGAAGCCCAGGGCATTGCTGATGGGTGGAAGGTGAGGGTCTCTTTCCTTCTGAACTGTGAGGTTCAAAGATGTGATGTCTGGAACTGGTGCAGCCATTTCTGCTCCTACAAAGAGAGCCAAGCTGAGGCCTGATCACACCCCGAACAGAGGCAGAGGGAAGAAAGCCACAGGACACAGAGCCCCCTGCCTGATGGTGGGATCCAGAAGTCCAGGGGCACCCGCAGGTGGAGCAGGGGAAGGGCGAAGCCGACTAGTATTCCCACCTGGGGCATGTGAAATCAGCACCTGGGGTGTTGACTGTTTCCTCGTTTGTTCATTCGTTCATTCACTTGTCCATGCATTCAGCCCCACTGACAGAATCACTGTGTCCAAGAACCTGAGTTAGGCCTGGGGTGTGTGGGAAGGAGGAGGGGCTGGAAAGAGATCGAGGTGGGGTCTGTGCTCCCAGAGTGCCCATAACAGCTTGGAGACAGCCTGGTCTTACCGGACGAGGCTGATGCCGTGGAGAGGACGGGAGGAGGCTGAGTCCGGGGGGCGCGTCTGGGCGCACGCACGAGGCCGGCGCCATCAGGCATCCAGAGCTTGAAGTCCCCAGACAGACTCCTGTGGGTGGAGGGGGGCTGCAGCCTGTGCTGATTCCAGGACAGACTGGGCACCTGCGTGGCTATTTTTGTCCAAAAACGAATAAGCTACCCATCTGGCTGTCTGAGGAGCCCCAGATTTGTGTCCTTGAGCAAGTCCACCGCCACCCCCGGGATTGCAGCTGTCTCAGGTGAAAAGGGGGGGTGGCCAAGATGTGGGCTTCTGGGCCGTCAGCATTCTGCACAAGCAGGGCCTTATGGGGAGGGTCAAGAGAATCTCCCCCTGGAAGGGCCTGGCGACCTGCCTCCAGGGCACACCTGCGTGGGGAGTGCAGAGCTGAAGCAGCAGAGTCCCTGAGAGAGAGAAGGACCGGAGGACTGCCTGGAGGAGGCCAGTTGCGCTGGGCCGTAGAATGTGGAGACAGGTGGACAGGGGCAGGGAGGCGAGAGAGCACGACACGGTCAGTGGAGGCCATGAATCCACCTGTGACTTTGGGGGCTGGGGGCACAGGGCAAGCCGGGACAGCAGCCCAGGCCTTGGAACCTCCTGCAGCCCTTCAAGCTCTGGGCACTGCTGTAGACACCCCCCAGAAGGAGAGAGGAGCAGAGGGATCTCGCCCCATGTTGTGGTCGCCGTGGGAGACTCTGGCTGAGCCCCTTCCCCTGGGGGTGGAGATGCCCCCAGGCTCTGCCGTCGGTCAGCTGCCCCGTAGGGATTGGGGTGGAACATGGGATTGGCACTCATGAGCCCCTTTCTCACCCATCAGCTCCTCACACGGTTCTGGGGCCAGACGGACAGCGTGTTTATGCCCCCTTGACAGGTGGATAGACTGAGCCGGCGCCGGAGTGGAAGGGGGCTGGGTCCTGCTCTCCTGACTGCAGGACAGTGTGGCTCCTCACAGGCCATAGTTCAGGACTGAACTCAGTTTCTCCTCTTTCCCTCCTTCCCTCCCCCTTTAACGCTTTCTGTGCCAACCTCGTGCTGCACGTGTATCAGGATGGGTGTGCCGCGAGGATGACCTCACCTCAGCTGTGGGGAGGGAGGGTCCTGCGGGGGCTGCACTCTTAATTTGTGCCCCTCCGTCCCCAGGTGTCAGGGCCTCCCAAAGGGCCATGAGCACTAGAGGAATGGGGCCACGTTGGGGGAACCGACATAACGTCAGGGAACAAACCACCTCAAAGCTCAGCGGTGTGACAGAGTGTTCTGTGCTCATGGGGTCAAGGGTGGGTCAAGGGTCTGGCCTGGGCACACCCGGGGTGGCTCATCTGTGCTCCTCCATGTCTCAGAGGCTGGGGTGACACCAGGGCTGGGGGCTGGCACATGTCTGACGGTGATGCTGGCTGTCAGCTGACTGTCTACACAGGCTTCTCTGCGTGGTCTCCCCATGAGGCTGCTTGGGCCTCCCAGCAGCATGGCAGCCGGGTGCCAAGAGGGAGCTTCCCAGGAGAGCCGGGTAGAGGCAGAATCATCTCTTAAGACCTAGCTGCTCGTAGTGTAGTGTCACACGGTGTCACTTCCACTGTATCACAGGCCTGCCCAGATTCAAAGGGAGGGGGCAGACTCCCCCTTTTGTTGGGAGGAGTGTCAAAGTCACTGTGTAAGAAGAATGGGAGGGACGTACCGAAGCTGCCATCTTTGGAAACTGTAAGCTGGCTCTGCGGGGGGGCGGTCGTAAGGCCACCTACCCTGACCCTTCCCTGCCTTCTCCCCAGAGATGACAGCTGGTGTCCCCTCCTCACCACACCTCCAGTTCCTGCACATTTGGAACGCATATTCCAGTGTTTTAATCATTGCTTTTGAACAGCAGAATCATTGGCCTACAGGATGTCTTGTGATGGGACTTTGCACCTGGCGGCTGGGCTGTCACTGAGGAACTCTGTCCCTTCCCTGCAGGAGGCTTGAGGCCTTCCAGCAACCACCTCTGCTCAGCCAGCACCACCCTCCCCCATAATCCAAGTGTGGCGCCCCTGGGCGGTACTGGCTGTCCTTTGTTCCAGACCGTCTCTTCAAGGATTCTGGTATAGCGAATTGCCACGTGTGGAATGCTCATACAACACTAGTGGGGTGTAAAATAGTCAGTCACGTAGGAAACAGGTCTGGAAGTTTCTTATAAAACTAAAGATACCCCTGCCCTATAGCCTAGCAGTTCCATTCCTAGGTATTCACTGGAGAAATGAAAATACAGGTTCCCCAAAGATCTGTATGAGAAAGTTTAGATCAGCTTTATTCATGCTGACCAGAATGGAAGCAGCCCAAGTTCCCATCAACAGGGGCAAACACACATGCAACCACACGGATGAGTGCGAATCTGCTAGTTGTGTGAAAGGTACCACACAAAGGTGGCTCCTGTGTGGTTCCGTGCATGTGGAGTGCTAGAGCACGCAACACGAGTCTACAGTGAACCCAAGGAAACGACAGTACACAGCAGTGGATGGGGGTTGCCTGACAAGGCACTTGAGGGAATTCTGGGGGGTGATGGGAGCTTTCCATTTACTGACGGGGCTCTCAGTTACGCAGGTATGAGCATTTATCAGAACCCATCAGATGGTCTCCTTAAGATGCGTGCATTTTACGTTGTGTAAGTTTTCCCTAAAAAACAAGCAACTGATGAAGTCCATTCAGCATTCAGGAATGCTGGGGGCCCTGGGGTCAAAATTCCCCAGCAGGACCCAGGCTTCAATTCCTCTGCATCAGAAAAAAAAAAATGCGTACGAGGGAGGCTGAAGCAGGGGGCAGGGCTTCTCCCTGCAGCTACCCCTCCCTCGCCCACCTCCTCCCCACCCAAGGTGCTGCTGTTTCCCATTTGTCTGAGGGAGCAGTTCCCGGAGCTTAATTAATGCTAACAGCTCGAGCTCTTTAAAGGAAAAGCACCTGGAAATCTGATAAATGCCATTTTCAGCATCGAAGCCAGAGACCAGAGAGGGTGTGACCGGCCCAGGTCTGGATGCCAGGCTGCCCCTCCCAGCGGTTGCGCTGGCCACTTGTTCCCGAGCCTGGAGAAGACCCGATGATGCCCAGGCTCCTCTGTGCCCGACTGTGGGGCGGGGTCCAGGCTGGGTGTGACGCCCAGGCTAGGGCAGGGGGCGGGGAGGGGTGTGGACCCGAGAGAGGAGTGTGGGCTGTGGGCGCTGGGTGAGGTGCGGGGCGCGCAATGGGGCCAGCAGGGAATTGGGGGGTCCTGGCTGTAGAGCCTCTGTTTACCCTCCCCCCTCCCTGTGCCTCTGCGGGTGTGCAGGCTCCTCTCTGGCCTGGGCCGCCCAGATGGGTCGCCCCTCCGGACTGAGGACGCCACCCAAGTACCGCTTCCTGGCCCCTCCCCACTGCCATGAGCAAGCAGGCTTCCTTCCCTTCCTTCTCCCTGCCTGCCCTCCCTCTCAGGCACTCACAGACTGGGGCCGGCCCCCGCTCCCCGAATGCAGACCTTGCAGGATCAAAGGGAAATCCCCAGATCCCAGTCTCCCGCAAAGGGCTGCGCCTGGACACAGACGTCCACAGACATTTACAGTAAGAAGATGGATGCTTTATAACCGTGGTGGCATCCCGCCCCATTCTCCACTGGAGACAGGATCCTGTGGTTGGTTGGGCGCTTCCTCCACTGGGACCGTCATCTGCTGGGTCCTTCCCACCTGCCAAGTGAATGTCCCTCTTGCATGGGGTCCCCTAATCCCTGCCGCACCTGGCCCAGCCTCCTGTCTGAGCTCCTGTCCTGGGCTCACCTGTGCAGGTGCCCCTCATTCTCCTATTGCCCAGCCTCGCACCAGACGGTATTGGTTCTCAATAAATACTGGGAGTGGAATGAGCGTGGGCCACCCTCCTAGCTTATCTCCTATGCCCTGGTGCCTGCGAACTGCAGGAGGTTGGCTTGTGGTTGTTTCCGCTGTTCCTCGACCAGGGACCTCAGTCACAGCTTCATCTGGTCCCTGTATGCTGTACTGCAGCCCTAACCTCTGTTTCGACCTATAGGCTGCCTGTTGATTTCTCAGGTTTTGGAACAGGGGAGTGAAAGGTGGGAAGCAGACAGAAATAGATGAGGGCAGAGAACACGGCGGGAGGATGGAGAGACAGGGACAGGCAGAGAGAACGAGGAGGCAGCGGCTCAAGCCACATGGGCTGCCTTTCCAAATGGAAGAGACATACATGGGAGTGAGGAGGGAGGCCGCTCACGTCTCTCATGCCTCTCGTGTCTGTGGGAGGAACCCCTAGTCCTGCCCTAAGGGGTCGGGTGCAGGGCCCAGCTCTGGCCAAAGATCCCTGCTGCCCCCCAGGCACAGCCCCACCCCTCCAGGACCCTGGCTGGCCCAGCAGGCTGTTGGCTACAGGGATGTGCAAGCGTGTTTGCTGCCTCTAGGTTTCTGGGGAAGGTCAGATAACGAATGAATTTGCGGCCCCTGAGTAGCCCTGATGAGGGTTCCCCACCACAAAGGCATCAACTCCTGGCCCCGCCAGTGCCAGGGGCCCAGGGGCTTCCATTTGATTCCTAAAGCCAAGCTAACCCCTCTTCGGGAAGCAGCAAGCAAACCTCGCAACCAGCAGGACCTCAGCTGCAACATCTGTAAAACGAGAGAGCAGTGCTCCTCTTGGGAGCTCCAATGAGATTCAGAGGACTGGAAGAGACTGAGGCTGCTCAGGGGTTCTCAGGGAGGACGGACGCTTATTAGTCTCAGCGTGAGACCCTGGGTGAGGACAGGCGCTCCAGCCCGCCGCCCTGAGAATGATGGTGCATCCAGTGCTTCCAGGAGGGTCCCTGATTGTGGTGGATGATTGGCCTTTTCTCTGTTTCCCTCATCACTTCAGATTCATTGCCGCCTGAGGACTTTTGCCTGGAGTGTCCCCCACCCCCTCCCCCACCGCCATCCCCGCCGGCTTTGCAGTTGGCTGCTTCCTATTATTTAGGTCTCAGCTCACCCCACCACCTTGCCTCTGCCTGCCGCATCATCTTACTTCAATTCTCTGCCGAGCACTGCACCAGAAAGAGCAGGCATCTTATCTATTCTGTTTACCGGTGCATCTTGGCTTTTATCATGGTGACCACGGCAGTTCACCAGATATTTGTCGAGAGAATAAAAGACCAAGATAATAGAGCCTGAACAGAGCGGCAGCAGAGGGGATGGACTAAAGCGATAGCAAAGGGGTAGAATCTTGGCCACCCATCGGAAGAGGGCATAAGCATCTCAGGTTCCTTACTTGCTGGTGTGATGAGTGAGTGGAAGGAACAGTCTCTGAGCCCAGAGCTCAGCCCACTCCTCCCCTCTCCAGAGCACTTCAGTTACAGCTGCCTGCCATGCCCAGCCCCAGGGTGGTGGCTGGGGAGCAGGTGACATCCAAGCTGCAGTGCGGCCCAATCACTAAGGGAATGTGGAGGGGTTGTTTGACTCTGATTAACTGCCTCTCTCTCTCTGTCTCTCTCTCTCTCTGCCCAGTAATTGCTGTGTCACCAAGGATCTTTCCCACTTTTAGCTCAACTTTGCATTTACAAATGAAAGCAAAGTAACTGGACCACCCTCTGAAAATCTAGGAGCATTTATTTCCCAGGTGACTGGGTCATCGCAGGGTTAAAACGGCTGCTGGTGCTGGGGTGGTAGCATCTGAAAAACACAGCAGTTTAAAAGCAAGTGTGGGGGGGACTGGCACAGGAACCCCTCCTGGTTAGTAATGCCACTTGGGGCATCCTCAGACACCTGGGGGGTGGTCTCCCAAGCTGGTGGCAGGCAAAGCAAGCCGAGTCTTGCCCACTGAATCAGCAGGCATCCTCGCAGCTGGCTGCTGAGTCAGGCCTGCAGAGCCCCGATGCAGCAGGATGCGGCCCAGAAGCACCCTCTGACCTGGAAGTACTGCCCTTTGGGTTGGGCTGGAGGTCGTGGCACTGCGCCCAGGGGTGTGCCCTGGTGATGGCTGCCCGTGGGTGGGGGGGCGACAGCACCTCTGCTCTTGCCGGGCATTAGGGGTTAAGCATCCCACCCCGCTTATGAGCCTGAGGTGCTGTTCCTGCGAGGCCTTTGTGGCTGAGGGGAGGGCTTGGAAAGAGCCCGTGGACTCAGATCCTTGAAGATCCGATGGCCCGGGGGCGAGGGAACGAGATAGGCAAGGCGTGGGGACTGGGGGGTCAGGGTCTCGACCGAAGACTCCAGATTGTCCTGGAGAAAGGCCTCCTGGCTTAGGCTAGCGCCTCAGGACCCTTTCCTTTGGAGGGGCTGGTGAAAGCCCCCCTCGTGGGTTCTGGAAAGATTTAAACGAGCACATAAATATTATGTGAATAAATATTATTCCTGATACATGAGAGGAGGAGACGGCCGCGCCCGGGAGGGAAGGGCCAGGACGCGGTGCTGACCGGCAGCGCTGGGCCAGCGCCCTCCTCAGGCCACCTTCTGGCCCTGCCCGCGCGGGGCCGCCCACGGAGGTGGGTAGTACCCCCTCCCCGCCCGCAGTGTGGCCCGCGACAGCCAGCCTGGGACCGCGTCTGGCTTCAGGAGGCCCGCTCCGCCTGGCCCCAGGTTCCCGAGCTGCCCCGCCCATAGGCGGCGGGGCAGGGTGACGTCACGGTGGCGCGCGGCATTGTGGGGCGGGGACGCCGAGCCGGGGGAGGGACGCGGAGACGCCATTTTCGGCGGCGGGAGCAGCGGAGCGGGAGCAGCGGAGCCGGAGCTGGCTGGGCGGCGGCTGCGAGGAGGAGCCGCGGGACACAGCGCGCGTGGGCGGCCGAGGATGCTGCGGGGCGGCCGCGCCGGCGCCCCTCGCTTGTGACCGCGGCGCCGCACCTGAGGCGGCGAGGCGACAGCCCCGGCGGTCCCGCTCGGCGCACGCGCCCGCGGCCTCCCGGTGCTGACAGCGCGAGCGCGCGGCCCCGCGGGAGCAGCACGGTGAGTCGGCGGCGGGCCCGGGTCCTCCGGCCGCACCCGTGTCCCTTCCCGCCCCCGGCTCCTCCCGGCTCCTCTCCGGCCCTCGAGCCTCCAGCAGGTCCGTCCCCTTTCTCCACCGGCCCCGGCCGCCGCCCAGGACCCCGGCCCATCCCCGTCACGGCCCCTTCAGGTTCGGGTCTCCTCCGCGTGCGCATCTGGCTCCGGCCCCTCCCGGCCCCCCGCCCGGCCCAGCGTCGCAGGCTTGGCCCCGCTGCGGGCGGGGGCGGCCGCCCTGGGAACAGCTGTGGCCCCGGGAGCCGCGCGGCTGGGGACGGGAGGCTGGACGCGGCGCGCGGGGAGGGGGCGGCCGGCCCGGCTTGCTTTGTCCGAGTCCTTCCCCTTCCTTCCGGCCCCCGCCCTCTCCCGCGGCACCGCCCAGGGCGGGCGCGCCTGTCATGCTCGCGGTCGGTCGGCGGGTCGGAAGCGTGCGGGCTCCTTCCCGAGAGTCCGGCTGGACCTCGCCTGCCCCGCGGCCTCTTTCTTCTAGCGGCCAGACCCGAAACGCCTCATCCCCAGTGTTCGCCTAGGCTGGAGTTGCTCCCACTAAACTTGTAGCATTCCGGTCCTGGAATATCTACTCGGTTGTCAAATTTGATGTACCTCTTTCCTTAAAAATTTAAAATAAAATATTAAAAAAGCGAATGCCTGGTGAATTGGATGGTTTTATAACTTAAGGTTTGTAGATCCAGGCAATTCGGTGTTAGAGATTTTTGTACTGTTGCTGCTTTTTACTGTTTTGTTAAACAGCACATTCAGAGTTTACATATTAAGCGTTTGTTAAGGAGAACTTGCAAAAATAATGTTCTTTAGAAGTGTGAGAGCAGAAAATTTGTGATACACCATTTAAACTGCTGTGTGAAGGGGCAGTTGGTTCTTTGAGCCTTTGCATTAGTTAAATGCAAAGGTTTTTTTTGTAGAGCATGACTAAGCCACTGATCAGAATCATTAGCCCAGAATACATTGTAATAGTTCAGTGAATAGTCCCATTAGAAATTGGAACAACCTCCTTAGATCTCATACTCTTATTTAGGATGACCCTCCTTTATGGACTGGCAACAAGCCTTAGTTAAGGTGGGAAATTTGATTCATTGTTCTGTTTCCTAAGTACCTCTAAGAGTACAGTGATATTAAACATTAAAAATTTCAGATTGTGTGGGATTATATGTCGTGGGGGAGGACCCTCTCTTAAGAGCCAGTTTCTCCAAGTCATCTAAGAATGCAGCCTCATGTTGCAGTGGAGCCTGGCAGCCCTGTTGTCACTGAGGGGCGTGGAGGACCTGGGGTGGTAACCTCATGGCAGCCTTGCAGGTTCACCTAGCTTGGCAGTGTCTTCTAACAGTACTGTAGACAGTACATAATAAAGGAAGAAAGACATGCGTGGGAATCGCAGCAAGGAGGAGGGAGGAAATGCCACCGGGGAGAGAGGCACATAGTATCCTAAATATTGCATAGTAAGTAAAAACTCAGCTGCAGTTACTTAAATTATATATTCTTTTAAAAAATTATACCTTAAGCATGTTTCATAATGTTGAAAGATAGGTAAGTCAATGTGTAGCTTTCCATGTAGGGCTATAAACTATTGCAAAATGTAATTGTACAAAAAGAAAATTAGAAGTGGAAAAGTCAGAAGTTAAAGTGTAGGATTCGTATAACCTGGAAACCTAAGTGAAATATGATAATGAACCAGAACTTTATTAACAAAGAAGTGATCAGTACAAAAGTACTGATCAAAAAGTACAGGGAAGTTTTAAGTGTCCATTTCGTGGTATAGGATAAAAATGGTTAGCCTATTAAGATGTGAAAGCAAGGTCTTAAATGTTTATTGAACCAGCTGAATGGCAGGTGCTGTGCTGAGTAGTCGGGGATACGGGGACAGTCGCTGTCCTGGAGGAGCTCACAGTCTGGTACCACAGATGAGATTGAATGCTGTGCCGAGTGCTCTGAGGAGGTGATTCTGGCTGGGAGACTTGAAGAAAAGTGGGGTGGGACTGGGAGTGGTGGCGCTGCAGATTGGGAATGGGTGAGAATGGAAGGATGAGATCAGGAAAGGCGATATACAGTGTGTCTAGGGAGGGTGGTCCTGACTTGGGACCTGAGTGGAGTGGGGGAAGGGTGGGGCTGTAGGCAGAAGGAGACTATAGGCAGTTTTCAAACCCAAGCCAACTGCTAAAACCTAGGTGGGATCATGTCACTCCTCTGCTGAAGTTCTTGCCAGTGTCCTGTAAGCACCCCACCCCATCTTTTCCCCTTGTCTTCCTACTCTTGCCCTCATTCAAGTCCGCCCAGTCGCATTCCGAGTCTGCTCTTCAGGATATCAGTATGTCCTCACTTCTCCACACACTCCTTACTACTGCTCACTCTCTGTACAATATTATATTCTTTTTTTGGGGGGGGCCACATTTCGAGGATTGTGGGATTTTAGTTCCCCGACCAGGGATTGAACCCAGGCCCTCTGCAGTGAGAGCTCGGAGTCCTAACCGCTGGACTGCCGGGGAATTCCCTACTTAATTATTTTCTTATATAGTTTATCTGTCGTCTCCACTTACATTCAGTCTCCACAAGGGCAGGGTGGGGATTTTTATCTGGTGTATTCAGTGTCAGTGCTTGGCACATAATGTGAAGGAATACATTTAGAGTCACTTCCCTGTCTCTAACTTGGGTGACTCACTGGCAGGTGACACCCACCACGATGGGGAAAATGGGAGGAGGAGATGGTGAGTTTGGGTTTGGGTAGGTTAAATCCATGATGCTCGTGGGGCGGCCAAGTGGATTAGTGGTGTGTTGGAGATTCAGGCCTGGAGCTCAAGACAAGATTTAGGCTGGAGATAAAGATGTGAGAGCTTCTGGCACTTGGTAGAGATTGCGGAGTGGCCCTAAGGGTAGGAAAGCCCTGGGACACAGGGAAGAAGAGGAGGGCAGTATCAAATTGGCTAAGAGGTAAGGAAAGATTTGGACAGAAAAGTCTATTGGGTTTGGTTCTGGAGGGCTATTTGTGACCTTTTAAACTTTTCCTGAGAATATTGCTTCCCAAGACTGGAGGGCTAATTCAGAGATGACCTGCTTTTTTTTTCTCCCAAGGCATCCTTGTGTCATTCTGCCCTGTAGCCTGCTGGTTAACATACTCTTAGATCAAAAATGAATTATGTTTTTATTTTTAACTGATTTTTGGAGGCAGATGAAAGCAGTCTCAATCTATGCTTTTAAATATGCTTGGTATGTCGTTGATACTTAATAAAGCAGATATAAGTGAATATCACTAGAACAAACAATTTAAGCTAAGTGCATGTGTAAAGTAGAAATTATTTCCTTGGTTCTAAAATATCCCACTCACCTCAACTTTTTTTTCTTTTTTTAAAGGTTTTTTGTTTTTTGTTTTTGATGTGGACCATTTTTAAAGTCTTTACTGAGCTTGTTACAATATTGCTTCTGTTTTTTATGTTTTGGGTTTTTGGCCATGAGGCATGTGGGATCTTAGCTCCCTGACCAGGGATCGAACACGCACCCCCTGCATTGGAAGGCGAAGTCTTAACCACTGGACCGCCAGGGAAATGCCTAACTCAACTCAAACCTTAGATTGTTCCCTGACTTCGATGGCATGATGTGGAAATTTATGCTCCAGCCTCTTTGAAGTTATTAAACTTCTACGATAAAACTGATAATAGTGAATTTAGCACTGTACCAGGTAAAATTGGTACAGCAATCGCCTCTATCCTGCTGTTGAGGAAACTGAGGATTAGAGAGGGTAAGTTATGTAAACCAGAGGTATACAGCTGGTTTAAAGCCTTCTAATTCAAGGCTTTTTGCTTGTACACTTCAAGCTTTGAACCACCTTGCTATCATGAATCCCAGTAATGCTAAGCTCAGTCTTCCAGTTGCCTTCACCTGGGATGCCCTTGCCCCATTTCTTCAGTTTCAAAAGCCCAGGTGATGCAGGTGGTCATGGTCACTCCTTGGGGTTGCTGTCTAAAGTATAGTGTTTCGGGTCACCATGTTGGTGTTGTAGTACTTGTGGCCTTCAGAGAAGCTGGCACAGGCTCCGTGGTCAGTAAAAGCTGACTGAATCTTCATTCTTACGGTGAATATGGTGGTGTGTTTTCTCTTAAATTCACTTATTCTGTCTAAAAATTATTTGTATTATTGACCAAATGGGGAAAATGTTAATTTCTATTCTTTTTAGATTGTGGTTTTAAAAACCCCCAAATTTACCATCTTAAACATTTTTAAGAGTGTATTTCGGTAGTCTTAAATATATTTACATTGTTGTGCAGTAGATCTCTGGAACTTTTTCATCTTCCAAAACTAAAACTGTATCCATTAAATAACAACTCCCTATTTCCCCCCATCCCCTTAGCCCCTGGCAACCACCATTCTAATTCCTGTTTCTATAGATTTAACTACTTTAGATACCTCAGATAACTGGAGTCATACAGTATTTGTCTTTTTGTGACTGGCTAATTTTACTTAGCATAATGTCCTCAAGATTCATCCATAATTTCTACTTTTTTTTAACTAAAACATCATTAAGTTCTAAAGCTTTTTTTGTGTGACATTTATGTTAGTTTTCTATTTACCATATAACAAATTACTGCAAATTTAGTGGTTTAGAACAGTAATGTTTGTTATCTCACAGTTTCCGTGGATGAGGGGTCCAGGCATGGCTTGGCTGGATCCTCTGCTCAGGGCTCACGTGGCTACAGTTGTGTGTTGAGCTCTTCCAGAGCTCAGGATGCTCTTGCAAGCTCTTGCGGTTGTGGCGGAATTCAGTTCTTTTGGTTGTAGGACTGATGTCCTGGTTTTCTTGCTGGCTGGCTGTCAGCTGAGGGCTGCCTCCCGTAGCTCCTAGAGGTGGCCTGCACTCCCCTACCAGCAATACTGACTTATTTCCATAACCATAGGTTAGTTCCGTCTATTCTAGAATTTCATGCAAATGAGATTAAACAATATATGTATTTTCGCATCCATCTTCTGTAACTCAGCGTAACCATTTAAAATTCAGCACATGCAGGACTTCCCTGGTGGCGCAGTGGTTAAGAATCTGCCTGCCAATGCAGGTGGCACAGGTTCGATCCCTGGTCTGGGAAGATCCCACATGCCCGCAGAGCAGTTAAGCCCGTGCGCCACAACTACTGAGCCCGCATGCCACAACTACTGAAGCCTGCATGCCGAGAGCCCGTGTTCCACAACAGGAGAAGCCACTGCAATGAGAAGCCCGCGCACCGCAACGAAGAGTAGCCCCCGCTTACCACAACTAGAGAAAGCCGGCATGCAGCAGTGAACACCCAATGCAGCCAAAAATAATAAATAAATAAATTAAAAAAAATTCAACACATACAATAGCATGGGTCAGTGATTTCCTTCTTTCTCTTCCTGAGTATTGTTCTTTTGTATGGATCTACCACAGTCTAGCCATTCTCCTTTTGTTGCGCATCTGGGGTGGGGAGCATTCATTCTTGTACAGGACTGTGTGGACATACATCTTTTTTTGGCCTCATCCCGAGGCATGCAGGATCTTAGTTCCCCAACCAGGAATAGAACCTGTGCCCCCTTTCCCCCCCTGCAGTGGAAGCATGGGATCATAAATACTGGACCGCCAGGGAAGTCCCACATTTTCATTTCTTTTGCATAAATACCTAGGAGTGGCATTGTTCATAGGTTAGATGTAGGATTAACTTGTAAAGACACTGCCAGTTTTCTCAAGTGGTTGTGCATTTTACACTCCCACCAGCAGTGTGTGTGTTCCAGCTGCTCCATGTTCTCTCCAGCTTTTGGTGTTGTCTGCTTCATCTTAGCGACTGCAAGGCCGTAGCATCTTGTGATGGGTTTAGTGAGCATTTCCCTGATGACTAATGATGATGAGCACTTATTCACATACTTATTGGCCTTTTGTATACCTGCTGTTGTGAAGTGTCTGTTAAAGTCTTTTGCCCATTAAAAAAATTGGGTTGTCTTTTTGTTATTGATTGTAGGAGTTCTTTATGTATTTGGGTACATGTCTTTTGCCATATGTTAGAAATACTTTTTCCCAATCTGGGGCTTAACTTTTTTGGCTGTGCCTTTTTTTTTTTTTGGCGGTACGCGGGCCTCTCACTGTTGTGGCCTCTCCCGCTGCGGAGCACAGGCTACAGACGCGCAGGCTCAGCGGCCATGGCTCACGGGCCCAGCCGCTCCGCGGCATGTGGGATCCTCCCGGACCGGGGCACGAACCCGTGTCCCCTGCATCGGCAGGTGGACTCCCAACCACTGCGCCACCAGGGAAGCCCCTAAAAAATTTTTTTTAATTTCCTTTCTTTAGGAAAGAAAATTATTTCATGTATGTGTTATTGATTAGCATTTAAATACGTGAACTTCGTCCTATGGTATTATGTTAATCTGGTGACATTTTTCATTTTGAAATAAAAATGGTTTTTTTTAAACCACAGAATGAATACTCTATATTCTTTTGCCCCAGTCACCCATAACCACCCTCTTATGTATTCTCTTAGTCACGTCTGGTGAAGCTGTTTTTCCTTTTTGCTTGCTCAACCAAGGACTTGTAATAGAGACATCTGCATCATTTGGGCTCACTCATCCTTGTTTCAGGAAAACGCATGTTCTCCCATATTTTCATGTAGTACCCTTCCCTGTAGCTTCTCATACTTAAAATTTGTATGCGGAGAGATGGACCTGTGGTCCCACAGCAGATTAAAAGACCTCAGTGCACTCCTGGCCCTGGCCTGGAGCGCTGCTCGGGGAGAGGTAGGCACTTCACCAGCTGGTGGGGGACCTGGCCTTCTTGTAAAGTTCTTTCCACAGGTGGTGTGGTTTAGGTTATCATAGAGTTAGAGGATCTCTGTACGCAGAGGTGGCCCAGTGCAAAACAGAACCACACTCAGCCGCAACTTCCTGAGCAGGGCTGTGGGGAAAAGTACCTGGAGTTCTGCCTTTATTTCTAATTCTGCAAGGGCATCTACAGTAGACTCACCCAAGAGGCAAATACAAGCTTTTGTTTTATCCAGTGGTTTATAGTTTTAGGGTGGAAACAAATTCAGAATAGATACTGTAATTATGGAGTCTTTAATTTTAAAACATTTCACTTTATAGATTTTTCTGATTTTTAGGCCAGCAGGATTTTTGTTCATTCAAGTTCATTCTTGTGACCCAAGTTTAGAAGAGGAAATAAAAGGATTAGATAAAGTTAGATGAGAGGAGATACCATGGTTCTAGCAGAAAATGATGCAGTCAGTAGTTTCCATTGGCAGGCTCTGGAGTTGTATCTCTCAGTTGTCTCTGTCAGTTCATAGCCCAGAGATGAAATTTCTGGTCAGGAGGTACCTGATACAGCACATTCTCCCTCGAGTAGATTATAGTGATTCTCAGTGGGTAAGGGCAGGCCGTGTAGAGCTGGATAAAATATATTTATTATTATAATATGGTATTATATTTAGAAAACAAACTCACTATTGTAATACAAACTACAAAGGGGTGTGACATTTGCATTTTTATCCAAAATGTCATGGTTTGAACAAGATTGAGACCCTGCAGGAGACCTTTTTGGATTTTGCTCAAATATGAACCTTAACTTTGTTATATAAACTGGGGGAGTGACACACCTCCCTGCTTACCCTCTCCTGCCCCCACCAAAACAAAAATGAACCATCCCCTGGAAATTCTCGAATTGTATTTCCCTTTGACTCTACACTGTATAATTTTTGTTCTGAAATTTCAGAACCAAAAAGTATGTATATTTTTACTTCTAATATTACCATTGATTACCTTTTTAGTTGCAATAGGTAACGTATTGTGTATTTAGACATTTTTAAATACCTTGAGAAGGGCTTGAGATTTTTTTTATCAAAAGGGGAGCATAGGATAAAAAGGTTGAGAAGTGAAGCTTTCTGTGACTCCTTGACAAAGCTAAAATAGATTAGGTCCCAAAGTGGGGTTTTGTGTTTTTCTTTGATCTGTATCATTTAATTAAAAAAAATTCTGGTTGTATTTTACTGAGATATGATTCATGTATGAAAAAATTCACAGGGTTTTGCAACCATCTGTTTCCAGAACATTTTCTTCACCCCAAAAAGAAATCCTGTACCCGTTAGCTGTTACTCCCCATACTCCTGTCCCTTTGGCAACTACTAATCTACCTTCTGTCTCCATGGACACTTCATATAAATGGAATTATGCAACATGTGGCCTTTTGTGTCTGGCTTCCTTCAGTTAGCACACCGTTAGCTATGTTGTAGCATGTATCAGTATCTCATTCCTTTTTATTGCCAAATAATATTCCACTGTCTAGATATACCCCATTTTGTTTATCCATTCATTAGTTGATGGACATTTGGGTTAGTCCCACATTTTTAGTATTATGATTAATGCCAAAATATTTGTGTACAAGTTTTACATTTGTCCAGCATTTTGTTTTTTGGACCATTCATGTGTAAGTTTTTACATAAACATGTTTTCAGTTTTCTTGGGTATATACCCAGGAGTGGAATTGATGGCTCATTCATTTAATTTTTTAAGTTTTGACACTTATGTCGTTTTACCTACAACACACTGTAATCTTGGGTTCCAGGATACTGAATGTCTTAGTCCATTCAGGCTGCTGTAACAAAATACCATAAACTGGGTGGCTTACAAACAACAGAAATTTATTTCTCATAGTTCTGAAGGCTGGGAAGTCCAAGGTCATGGTGACAGGAGATTCGGTGTCTGGTGAGAGCCTGCTTTTGTTTCATAGATGGTGTCTCCCTGTGTCCTCACTGGGGGAAGGGGTGAGGGAGGTCTCTGGGGTCTTTTTTATAAGAGCACTAATCCCATTCATGAGGGCTCCACTCTCATGGCCTTCCCAGAAGCCCTACCTCCAGATACCATCACCTTAGGGGCTAGGTTTCAACATATGACTTTGGGGGGATACAGACATTCAGATCATGGCACTGAATATTTCCCTGAGTACAACTTGGGTTGTTTTCTACAGACCCATTAGAGACTCTCGACCTGCGTCTCCTCACTGCTGCCCTCTGCGTCAGCACCTTCCCCGTGTCTGGTGCTCATCAGGGCTTGTGTGCAGGGATGGGTCTGGCTGGCTGCCAGAGTTTCCCACTGGATCAGCTCAGATATCTCTTGGAAAAACATCTCAAATGTGATTTTCTGCTACCAATCTTTGCTAGGTAAAGACCTCCGTGTTCTTCCCTCCATCTTATTTTTCTGTGCCACTCTCTGCTGTGTTTATAGGAACTTCATTTCGCACTCAAGAACTGTCAGAATAACTCACATTTTTGTCTTGGCTGTTATTCACTCTGCATACAGAGCTGCTACTTTTATTCCCCACATTTCTTTTTTTTATTTCTTTTTTTAATTGTTGGCTGTGTTGGGTCTTTGTTGCTATGCATGGGCTTTCCCTAGCTGTGGCGAGCGGGGGTTACTCTTTGTTGTGGTGTGCGGGCTTCTCGTTGCAGTGGCTTCTCGTTGCGGAGCACAGGCTCTAGGCGTGTGGGCTCAGTAGTTGCGTCACACAGGCCCTAGAGCGTGCAGGCTTCAGTAGCTGCAGTTCGTGGGCTCAGTAGTTGTGGTGTGCAAGCTTAGTAGTTGTGGCGCACGGGCTTAGTTGCTCCACGGCATGTGGGATCTTCCTGGACCAGGGCTCAAACCTGTGTCCCCTGCACTGGCAGGCAGACTCTCAACCACTGCGCCACCAGGGAAGCCCGGTTTATGGGTTTTGGGAGGGAGACCCCTGAGCCCAGTTTTGGACTAATGGCTGATTCTAGGGCTGGGCTAGGGAGAATACAAGATGGGCCTGGAATGTCTTGTAGTGCCAGAAAGTGCTCGAAAAATAAAAGGATGGGCATGTCAGTGGGGCACAAAAGAAACGGAAAGAGCTCCCATGGCCAGAGCTGGAACAGTTTGAGCAACAGAATAACTAGCGTGTCTATTTGTTGTGCGCCTGCCAGGGCTGTGCTGGCTGATGCCTCAGCGGAGCCGCCTGGAGGCGCACTCAGCAGCAGGGGTGGAGGGAGACTGAGGGCTGACAAACTGGGATGGCTGACATTAGAAATCAGCGTGACTCTGCCTTAACCCTCTCAGCTCTCTACTGTGATGGGCTGCAAAATAGTGTTTCCTCAGAAAGGTTGTTTCCAGATCAAACTTTAGTAGGAGGTTTTTTTTTTTGGCAGCGTCCTGGGGCTTGTGGGATCTCAGTTCCCCGACCAGGGATTGAACCCGGGCCACGAGAGTGAAGGCCCAGAATCCTAACCACTAGGTCACCAGGGAACTCCCTAGCAGTTTCTTATTTTAAACATACCTTTTTTTAAAAAATTAAATTTATATTTATTTTTGGCTGTGTTGGGTCTTCATTGCTGCGCGTGGGCTTTCTCTATTTGCGGTGGCTTCTCGTTGCGGAGCACAGGCTCTAGGCGCTTGGGCTTCAGTAGTTGTGGCACACAGGCTCAGTAGTTGTGGCTAGCGGGCTCTAGAGCTCAGGCTCAGTAGTTGTGGCGCATGGGCTTAGTTGCTCCACAGCATGTGGGATCTTCCTGGACCAGGGCTTGAACCCGTGTCCCTTGCACTGGCAGGCGGATTCCCAACCACTGTGCCACCAGGGAAGCCCTCTTACTTTCAATAAACTCTTATTAGTCTTTTCTTTTAGTTCTCTGCCATTTTATTCATAGAATGCTCTTTACCTTCACCTGTATGCTTATAGATCTTTGCCTAAATTTTATTCTAGTTTCTCATGGGTTTTTTAACCTTTAATTCTTTATGCAATATGGAATTTATTTTAGTGTATAGTGAGGGTAGGAATGCATCCCACCCCACCCCGCCCCCGCCGCAAATAGCCAGTTGTCTTAGCGCTGTTTTTTATATAACCCACCTTTGGTTATAATGGCTTAGCTTAGAAATAAGAGAGCTATGGAGCAGTATAAATATATGTGCCATTGTGTGCTTCCCTCTGAAGAAGCAGCGTGCACAGTTGAATCCATGTGATGGTGACTTGGATGGGAGATGAAGAAACTGTCACGATTGAGGCGTGCCAGAGGAGTAGTGTGAGGTGTGAGCCAGGGAGATGGAAGATTTGCAGAGTCCTATGCCTGTCACACAATATTTGAAACGTTATCTTGTGGATGCGATAGTAAATGTATTTTGTGTTTATTTTAGAGGGAAGAAGTTGGCTCAGTGGGTAGAAGTTACAAGGAGGAAGATATCAACTCAGCAAAAGGAATAACTTTCTAACTAAATACTGGAACAGTCTAACAAGGAACTGACTATCTTACAGAGTAGTGAGTTATAGGAAGTGTGTCTGCAGACCTTGAGCAGTCATTTATTAGGGAAGTTCCTGATTCCTTATCTCTCGGGTGGGAGATTGCATTGATTACTGAGCGGTTCCTATGTGTCTGTCAGCCCTGTGCTTAGTGCCCCATCTACACTCGCCCATGTTGATAAAAGCCTGGTGAGGGAGGTCTGCTAACCACTGAGACCCCAGGAGGTTTGGGGACTTCGCCCATGCTGAGGTGATGGCTGGTGGTGGAGCCAGGCTCCGTCCTGTCCACAGCACCTGTCATCTCATTTCTAAGTGCCCCCCAAAAGCATTTGGATTCTCATTTTCTTTTAAGAGTAAGTTTAAAAGAAAACTGCCTTAAGCGACTCTTTTTCGGGGTGTGTGTGTGTGTATACATGCATGCATCCAGATAACATTTGTATTCATTACTCTTGTGTATATGGTTAGAGCCATTGCAAGAGTGTGTGAGCAGTACCCTGGGGCCAGTTTTGTTACATATTCCTTAAGGAATTAAAATTGGGTTTCTCTAAATGTATTTACTTAATTGAGGCGTTCCCTCAATTAAAGTGGTAAGTCTTTCTCATTTTGTTTTCTTTTTTACCTAAGTTCTGCCTTTTGTGGTTTTCCTACTTTTGTATAAACACTGTCCCCCTTTCTCTTTTACGTCAACAAAAGTGCCCTCTCTTCCCCTTTCAGCCACTGCTGTAACCTGTAGAGGTGTGACACTGACCATCTTTATAGCTGGACAGAATTTAACCTGCAGAGCTAGGACTTACTGCCCATTCATGCCCCAAGAGCCTTGGTTTTCCGGAGGTGATTTGAGCAGTGAAGTCGCTGCCATTTATTACTAGGTCTACAGACTCTCCTCTGCGTCCCTTTGGGTTTAACGTTGCTGGGAAAGACTGAGAAGTTGCTGGCGAGGTGTTTGGCTTTCTGAGCAGAAGCATCAAACCTCGGGCCAGCAGAGGGCTGGGAAGTAAGTGCCGTGGGTCTTGATGGATGGCTCCATGGCGTGGCCACTGATGCCCTCCTCTCTCTCCTGACTGCTGCCGTGGCCCCCTCACCCCGGCTCTTGCCTTCAGAACGCAGGTGTGCTGTGGCCTCACTCCTGTGCGTCTCTAGTCTTATCACCGTGAGTGTGCCTAGCTCACAACGACCTGCAGCGTGGTGCAGCTGCTCACAGGCAGCAGGAGCGTGCACATCTCTGCTCGCCCGTTGCCAGCAGCGCCCCGCACTTCGTCTAGAGAAGATGTGCTCATTTGCTAAGAACGGCTCTCCTGGGGGTGGCGGTCGGGGGTCGTTCCTCTTGAGTAGCTGGCTTCCCCTCTCCAGTGGAAGAGCTGCTGCCCCCTCACCCCCCATGCTCCCACCGTAAGTCCTGTCACCTGTAAAGTGTCTTTAGCTCTGGGTGGATTTGTTCATTTACTTATCTTCTCCTTACCTGCATGTCCCTGAGGGTGAGGCCCTTGTCACCCTGTGTAAGCCAAGGCCTCGCTCAGAGTGTGTTGTAGTAAAACACTTTTATGGTCTAGGTTGGGGAAGAAGAGAATAAACGTTGCATCGTTAGGAAATAATACATAAATGTGTTGCTGCCAAAAGTGGAGAAGGAGTTCTTCATATTGGGTTTGTTTTCTTTCTCTAGGGACACCAGTTCTGGGAAGCGAACCTTAGGCAGTGCTCAGATCCACACCTTAACCTAGTGGTATTGAGTCCTGTTCATTGGAAGCTGGTTCTAAAATGTTTCCTTCCTTCATTCAGCAAACATACATTTAGCGTTTACCGTGTGGCAGGCTGGGAATATAGTGCTGAACAAGACAAATGAGGTCCCTGCTGTACTGGAGTTTGCAGTGCAGTTGGAGAGCTATGAGTTAAATAAGTATGTAACAAATCTAATCATACTACACCGTCAGGTAGAGGAGTCGCCTCTGTTCTTTTGTTGTTTTCTGGGCTCTTTGTGTTACGGAGGTGGATTTCTGAATAGTCCTACAGACAGCTTCTAAATTTCCAAAGTGTAGTCTTTGTGTTATGCAAAAAAATCAGTTTTCCAGTATGAAACTGGGGGTATAAGGACAGATGTGACCCTGTTATCAGCTACTTGCAGCCTTCACTCCCAAATCCTGGAATGTGTGGTCTGTATTCACTGCTTCAACACTGCTTCCCCAGAGTTCCCTGGTGGTCTAGTGGTTAGGATTCGGCGCTTTCACTGCCGTAGCCCAGGTTCAACCCGTGGTCAGGGAACTAAGATCCCACAAGCCACGCGGCGTGCCCCCCCCACCCCAAAACAAAACAAAACAAACAACCAACCAGTGCTTCCCTTCCCCCAGCATCTATCAGTCCATCCATTCACCAGATGGTCTGTGAGGGCCGGGAACTGTCCTACGTAGTGTGCATTCACTGTGGGTATAAGGTAAAGTCTTGCCTTTTAAATAGAATTCATATTTCAGGGAATATAAGATAATATGTGAAAACAAAGATTTTGGGTAGTCGTAAGTGCTCTGAAGGAAATCACTCTCAGGTGATTTAATATGACTTCTGTCCCTATCACTCTCCTGAACAGGCTTTCCTAATCACTGTTTGTGGCCTTAAAAAAAAAATTATGGGGTTTAAAAACAGACATGAAACTAGAGAGGATAGTAAAAAGAACTATTGCTTCGTATTAGCCATCATCACCATTTTGCTGACATTGTTTTATGTGCTCCTTTCCCCTTTCCTTTACCTTCTCACTGTAGTATTTTAAAACCAGTCCCAGACACCATATGATTTCGTGCTGGTGACCTCTTGGCTAGTCTGACCCAGTAGGCATGCTCAGCCCTCACCCTCCTGGAGTCTTTTTTTTTTTTTTTTAATATGTTTTTAAAAATTAATCTATGGCTGCCTTGGGTCTTCGATGCTGCGCGCGGGCTTTCTCTAGTTGCAGCGAGCGGGGGCTACTCTTCGTTGTGGTGTGGGGGCTTCTCATTGTGGTGGCTTCTCTTGTTGTGGAGCATGGGCTCTAGGTGTATGGGCTTCAGTAGTTGTGGCACGCGGGCTCAGTAGTTGTGGTGCACAGGCTTAGTTGCTCTGCGGCATGTGGGATCTTCCCAGACCAGGGCTCAAACCTGTGTCCCCTGTATTGGCAGGCGGATTCTTAACCACTGTGCCACCAGGGAAGCCCCCTCCTGGAGTCTTTACAGCACTGGTCATCCTGCTGTGTCACTCTTGTGTCACCAGGCTTCAGCCAGGTGTGGTTTTCTTGCTGCTCTGATTGTTCCCGTGCTCCTTTGCTGGTTTCTCCTTCTCCAGCTGTGACCCCTTCTCAAGGCTTTGTCTGGTAAATATGTGACCGAGAATTTACTGTCCCTTCTGCATTTCATTAAGGAAAAAAAAGCTTGCAAACATTCACAGAAGATTTTGTTCACAGAGGCTATGTGTTTTATTTATTTTAAAATTTTATTTATTTATTTCATTTTTGGCTGCATTGGGTCTTTGTTGCTGCATGTGGGCTTTTCTCTAGTTGCGGCGAGCGGGGTCTACTCTTTGTTGTGGTGCGCGGGCTTCTCATTGTGGTGGCTTCTCGTTGCGGAGCACGGGCTCTAGGCGCGCGGGCTTCAGTAGCCGTCGCACGTGGGCTAAGTTGTTCGGCGGCATGTGGAATCTTCCCGGACCAGGGCTCGAACCCATGTCCCCTGAATTAGCAGGCGGATTCCTAACCACTGTGCCACCAGGGAAGCCCTGCTGTGTGTTTTAGAAATGCCATTTGGATGTTTTGCTGGTTTTCATCTTTGGCATTAATTTCAGTTACTGTCATTTCTTCCGTAAAAAAAAAAAAATTCAGACATAAGCCAGAAAAGTAATTAATTTGGTCTGCAAAGGGCAAACAGTACAGAATGTAGTATTTCCAGGTAATAAATCACAATACACCTATTTATTATTCACCTATAAAAATGTTAATTCAAAAGTCTTCACACATGTATTTCATTAAAGATGTAACATAAATTAAGCCTCTAATGAGATTTCTATCTTTTTTTTCTTTTTCCATCCTAGAATGTATGACAACATGTCCACAATGGTGTACATAAAGGAAGACAAGTTGGAGAAGCTTACACAGGATGAAATTATTTCTAAGACAAAGCAAGTAATTCAGGGCCTGGAGGCTCTGAAGAATGAGCACAATTCCATTTTACAAAGTTTACTGGAGACACTGAAGTGTTTGAAGAAAGATGACGAAAGTAATCTGGTGGAAGAGAAATCAAACATGATCCGAAAGTCACTGGAAATGTTGGAGCTTGGCCTGAGCGAGGCACAGGTACAAGTCTCAGATATGAACGTGAAGTTGACAGTCTGGAAAAGGGGAGACTTTGTTTGACATACGAGGTTTAACTAAACTAGAGGGCAGATACTTATAGAATAATAGAAATCAGCTTATATGTGGGTTATGTATGTTATACAAATGATGATTTGGGCATGTCTGCATTTTAAAAAGTAGAGCGAAAATAGGTAACTCTGTGTCGGTTAGGATTTGATTTGGCTGCATATATCAAAAAACAAAAACAGTGGCGTAAATATCATAGTCACATGTAAAAGCACATACTGAGGTGGGCTGTCCCAGATGGGTGCTATAGCTGCATGGGTGTCAGGGGTACCCAGGACCCTGCCACCTGCTGCACTGCACCCCAGTCAGCCTATCTCGTGGGCTAAGACAGTCCCAGCTGCAGCCACGTGACCCCACCCTAGGACTGCGAAGGGGCAGGAAGGGTGTGCCTCCTCCCTTTACCTCCTTGAAGTGTGCGTGGCACTCTGCTTACACCTCATTGGCCAGAACTTGGTTCCTTGGGCATACCTAGTTGTGAGGGACACTGGGGAATGTTGTCTTGCCCCTTAGAGTTCCAGGTTCTTAAGCCTGAGGAAGAAGGGTGAATGTTGGCCAACAGCTCATAGTCTCTGCAGTACCCCAAGACAAGATTGTCTTAGGCACTTGACTAAACCTTTGTTTCTATCCTGCTAGACATAGAGATGAAAAAATTGGAAACATTTAGGTGTGCCCCCTCCCCCCACCATAACTTTCAGCTTTGCCAACATATTTTAGGTAAAATTAAATACACTAAAAATTGGCTTCTTCTTTCTTAGCTTTCGTCTTGTATAGCGAATGAATGAGGCAGAAGTGGGGCTGCTGGGTTACCAGTTCCTGCTTTCACAGAGGAAATCATTCTGTACCAAAGTGACGGCCATACCCTGATTTTAGAATTCTCCATCCTAAGCATGTTACAGATTCTAATTGTAGGACTTTGGTTATTGTGAATCTCTTATTTTGCAAGTTGTGTTGAAAAGCGATATAGAGGTGAACCTCCTTTTTTAGTTTGGCAGATATTGGGGTTAAAAGGAGGAGGAGGAAAGAGCCCCACCTTCTAGAGTGTCAGGTTTTAGACCTAGGAGGATAATAAAGAGGGAGGGGCAGGTGCACGGTCTGCAGAGAGAACAGACCGAAGCCGGCTTTCCTCCCCAACTCTTCCAGCCCTTATCCTCCCAGGCAGGCCGGTCCCTGAGACCCATCAGTGCACCCCAGGCAGAGCCCAGTAGGGACCTCCGCTTATGAGTGCGTCAGGGCGTCCTGACTCTTGGTACTGGCCACAACACAGAGCCTTCGTCCCTTCCCCTGCAGTGGCGAAGAAGTCTTGTCTGTGTGCCCCGCCCCAGCTCCACCACCAGCCCCTCACAGAGTGACCTGCACTCTGAACACGTGTGCAGGTGTGTGCACGTGCTCTCACCCGTGGCAAAGGGTCTCTGAGAAATTCTGTTTGCGCCATCTAGATAAAAAGTAAAAGAACACAGCTTCGTCAGTACAGTAGCTGCCTGTCCATTGCTAGTCCATTCGAGATACTTTCTAAACAGAAAAAAGAAATGCATTTTTCATAGACGTTCTGAGCATGTGATATTCTTGATCATGCCCTGAATGTAGCCTGTGACTAAAGAAAGGGTGGAAATAGAAGTAAATGGCAAAATGTACTTGTATGTACTTTGGAGCACGTGTCTGCAGGTGTCAGGTAGAGCTACAACCCCAGGACGCTTGCGGAGACGGGAGGTGGCGTTTGTTGGGCTGAGTACTGCAGTGTTGTCAGCGTTTCTGTCTGTCTAGGTTATGATGGCTCTGTCAAATCACCTGAATGCCGTCGAGTCGGAGAAGCAGAAGCTGCGTGCACAGGTTCGTCGTCTGTGCCAGGAGAATCAGTGGCTGCGGGATGAATTGGCCAACACGCAGCAGAAATTGCAGAAGAGTGAGCAGTCTGTGGCTCAACTGGAGGAAGAAAAGAAGCATCTGGAATTCATGAATCAGCTAAAAAAATACGATGATGACATTTCTCCATCAGTAAGTGGTTCTGTAGGAATGCAGTATTGACAGTTACCACGTTATCATCGGTAGATTGTTTCAGTAAAGCCGGCAGTGTTTTCCTGTTTCCTCCAGCGATTGTGTTTAAACAAGACCAAGGATTAAGGGTCTTGGGACTGAGTCCCTGGGCAAGTCATATAAGTTCTGTCTGGAGTAGTTTCTTCGTATGTGTTTTTTTTGAACGATGGTCAGTTCAAAAAATACTTTGTAAATATAAAATAAATGCAGAGAGGTGCCATTGCCTTCAGCGAGGCCTGTTGCAGCTTGAGATCTCCTGAGCATCCTCACCCTTTGCGGTCTGGCTTCCATGCACATCCCGCTGCTGGAATGCTTTTCCTTTAACAGTGCCCTGATCCAGTCGCCTGAATCCAGACTCGGGACTGCCTCTGTAGTTTGTAGTGGATCCTCACTTTCTCTTTGCAGCCCTCTGCCCTGCTCCCAGGACGCCATTGGTTCTCCTGCGCCCTCGCTCGTGCCTCCTTGGCCTCCTGCGGTTCCTGGATGTTAGGGTTCCCCAAGGATCGTGGTCTTTTCCTTCTTCTGTTGGCTCTCTCTGGATGTTCATCCCAATCTCGATTACCGTTTTTCGTTTACTGTTTATTTCTGATTCAGTTAAGTTTTTTTTTTTAAAGTAACCTTCTTTATTTTGGAATAATTTTAGATTCACAGAAAAGTCAGAGGTGGGGCCTCTGGGAGGTAGTGTGGGTTAGATGCAGTCATAAGGATGGGGCCACCATGACGACATTAGTTACACAAAGAGCAAGAGACCCTAGGTCTCTTGACGTGATACTGTAAAGAGAATTCCCACATGCCCTTCACCCAGGTTCCCCTAGTGTTAACATCTTGTATTGCCGCATAACGTGTCTGAGTTAACTTGGGGCGCTGTCTGTCTCCAGAGTACCGTAGGCTGCATGGCTTAAACAATAGACAGTTAATTTCTCCTGGTTCTGGAAGCTGCAAGTCTGAGATCAGGGTGACAGCTTGGTCAGTTTCTTGGTGAGGGCCTTCTTCCTGGTGTGTCCTCGTGTGGCCTCCTTGGTGCATTTGTGCAAAGAGAGAGAGAGACACACACACCTAGAGTCTCTTGCTCTTTGTGTAACTAATGTCGTCATGGTGGCCCCATCCTCATGACCGCATCTAACCCACACTATCTCCCAGAGGCCCCACCTCCAGACACCATCACACTGACCATTAGGGCTTCAACATAGGGATTAGGGGGTGGGGAGGACAGACATTCAGTCCCTAGCAGTACGTTTGTTAAAAGTAAGAAATTAACGTTGCTATTGCTACGTCACTATTAACGGAACTACAGCCTTTATTTGGATTTCACCAGTCCTTCCATTAGTGTCCTTTTTCTGCTCTCGACTCCAATCCTGGATTTCACATGGTATTTTGAGCTAATGTGTTTTAATGCCTACATAGTTCTAGGCATGTTCGCTACATAATCTGTATACCGTTGAGGTCCACATTTGTGTCTCCAGTCTGAGCCCTCGTCCTAAGACTGTAGGAGTGGCTTTGTGTATTGTACCAGCAGACCTACACTTGCCCTGTGTCTTAGCTTGGCTACCATAACCAGATACCATAGCCTGGGTGGCTTAAAGAGCAGATCATTTACTTTCTCATAGATCTGGAGGCTGGAAGTCAGATATCAGGGTGCCAGCATGGCTGGTTTCTGGTGAGGACCCTTTTCCCAGCTTGCAGATAGCTGTTTTCTTACTATGTTTGCACATGGCAGGGTGTGGGTGTGGGGGGAGGGAGAACTAGCTCTCTGATGTCTCTTCTTGTTATTAGGGTACTAATCCCATCGTGAGGGCCTCACCCTTGTGATTTTATCTAACCTAATTTCCTCCAAATACCATCACACTGGGGGTTAGGGCTTCAACATGATTTTGGGCACAATTAGTCCACAGCACCCTGTTTTATGAGGCATACTGTATTTCTCCCTTGCATCTCTAGGTCAGGAGCAACTGAATGTTTTGATTTAAAAGCTATAACTCCTGTAGGTTGCTGTGGGAATAAGAATAGAGAAGTGGATTCACCTGGAAAACTGGATAACATTGAGCAGGGGAAAGCTAGTCTCATAGAATCAGAGACATTTAAAACATTTTATTTGGAAAACATGTCTAGCTTGGAGAAGAGATACAATGAGCTAACCCTGCCTCCCCTTTTAGGGGGTTCGCATGATAATTTTTCTGCCCCGTTCCTCCTACCGCTGCTGGTGCATTTCCTTAGCATGAGGAGTTCTCCTGTGAGACCCAGGGCTGGGGTCAGATTCAGGAGATTGAACACAGGCGCAGTGCTTCCTCTGTCCTCTGCAGCCCAGATTCCATTTTTTGTTGGTTATCTCAGCAGAGTCCTCGATGACGTTTTTCACTCATTCCAGGATCCAGTTCAGGACCACATGTTGGACATAGTGGTCCCGTCCCTTTAGTCATCTTTCATCTGGAACAGGTCCTTTCACAGAAAGAAGAAAGCCTGTCTTTGTCTTTCGTGACATTGATGTTCTTGAAGAATACAGGCCAGTTACTTCATAGATTGTTCCTCCGTTCGGGTTTGTCTGGTGTTTCCTCATGAGTGTGTTTGGATTGTGTGTCCCAGATGGGAATGTTATAAAGGTGACAGGTGCCTCTCGGGCCCCTTCCAGAGGCAGATGGTGTCCGTCTGTGCCAGGGCGCCGCTGAGTTCTCCTGGTCGAGCTGCTGTCTGTTCTCTCCAGCGCGTACTCACTCTTTTTACCTGAGGGCTCATCTGTGGGGAACACGAGTCATAGGCTGTCACACTGCTCTCAGGGGTCCTGCGGTGGAGATGCTGGGTGGGGAGGGGAGTGTCCAGCCTGCCAGTTCTGCGGTGTTCAGAGATTTGCCATTTTAATCGTTCGGTTTCCAAATAAAATTTATTTCAAGTAAGGGCTTCCCTGCTCTTTAAACTTCTGTAGGGCACGGGTGACGACTAAGGCACAGAGATGCCATCGTGATCTGTTCTGCCACTCCTGCCCGGACAAGTACTTTGAGTTCAGTCTAGCAGGCCTTTTATTACTCTTTACTGAACTGATGGATAGACCAAATTGTGGCTAGTCCTATGTTTGATCTGAAAAACAAACCATCTTTTCTATTTTTAGTTTAAATGAAATTTGTATCAAAGATTTCCAGTGCAGGATTTATAGTATTTGTAAGACTAATATTGTCCTGGGTTGGTTTTATAGGAGGACAAAGACACTGATTCCACCAAAGAACCTCTGGATGACCTCTTCCCAAATGACGACGACGACCCTGGTCAAGGAAGTAAGTTGGGAGTGGTGGTTAAATGGCTGCATGCAGACGGAGGTGGCGGGTCCTCTTGGGGTGTAATTGCTGTCATTAGCAGGCGGTGGCGTGCCTGCAGCCTGCCTCACAGCAGCCCTTGCACACTCAGGCTGCCTCGTGGTTCCCCAGAGAATTGCGAGTCGTTTTCTCGCTGGGATAGAGTAACGTGTTGAGCCAGCCCTTGTAAACAGGGGCACGCACCAGCAGTTCCGACGCGATCTGTGGATTCTCACGGAATGAAAGGGCAAAAGAGTTTTCCTGGGGCCAAGAGCAGTCTCACCACACTGTTGGGGCGCGTGCGGCATCCCCGACAAGTTGCTGGTGTTGCCTCGCCTGCGCGGGGAATGCTGGACAGGTTTGGTACAGTGGGGACCACGTGCTGACCTGGACCAGAGCCAGAGCGGGGAGTGCTAATCAGCGGGTGTCATCGGGTGATTTTCTCTATTGCCTGAAGTGAGCCCTTCTCTGTGTAGTGCAGCAGCAGCAGAGCAGTGCAGCGGCGGCCGCCCAGCAGGGTGGCTACGAGATCCCCGCGCGGCTGCGCACCCTGCACAACCTGGTCATCCAGTACGCCTCGCAGGGGCGCTACGAGGTCGCCGTGCCCCTCTGCAAGCAGGCCCTGGAGGACCTGGAGAAGACCTCTGGCCATGACCACCCGGACGTGGCCACCATGCTGAACATCTTGGCCTTGGTGTACAGGCTAGTAGTCCTCATTTTATTCTCTTAATTTTACCTAGAGACAACGTTTTTAACGAGCTTGTCCTAAAAATACGTTTCTGTAAACTGTTATGAGCTACTTTTCCAGCCTTATCGTCCATTTGTCTTCACACAGCCAGGGGTTAAGTTCAAACATTTAGCAAGCTCTCTGGCAAGAGCATGACCCTGAAGAACAGACGCTGCCTGGGGCTCCCAGGCAGCCGTCCAGGACTAGCCCACAGCACCCTTCGCTCTGGCCAGGCTAAGCTCTTTTGACTTTTTTCCCCACAATACTTGGTATACCAGGCTCCTTCTGCCCACCCTGCCTGCCCGTATCCCCTGCCTTTCTGAGGCCTTGTCAGCTCTCTCTCCTTTCTGAATCCAGGGCTCCACGTGCCCCTTCCCAAGTTGTGCCCCTTAACCCTGTCCCTGCCTCTCTCGCAGCGCTTGCCCTGTACTTGGCCTCCGGGTGATTTGAATTTTGTCATCTCTTCTCCCGGGATCCTGGCTCCTTGAAGTTGAGGACCAGGTTGTCTTCTTGTCTCCACCTTGAGTCACTTGAAAATGTTTGCTAACTCAGAAGCCTTTGGTGAACTTCCTGAATGGAATTAGATAGTTTGCCTAGGCACTGACTGGGCAGTGGTATGTGGGAGCCCTTTGTCTGCTTCTGTCTTTTAGCCGAACTGACCTGAAATCGAGCAGGTCGGGGTGTTACTCACATGCAGGACTGGTTTGCTGTGGCCACTCCAGTGTGGTGGGTTTCAGGGAACTGCTCCATTTTTTCTTTGTTGGTTTGGTTGTTTCAGTTTAGCCAACAGTTTTGATCCAGATGTATGTAAGACTTTGGGCTGGTTTCTGTGAGACCCTAAAGATGGATACATAATACCTGTTCTCAAGGAGAAACCAGAACGTGGAATTTGAAGTCAGGAGAGTTCAGTTTGTATCTCTGCTAAGTGGCCCCTAGACAGAGGATGTTGTCCAGAGCCCTTAGCTTTTCTGAGCCTCTGAAGGGTTGCAGGGGATGTGAGACATGGTGTTACCTGGCACTGTGAAATAGTCAAACAGCATCATCTAAACCTGTTTCTAAAGGAACTGAGAACCTTGTTTAGAGAATAGGCTGGCTATGTTCATATGTAATTATAGAAGCAGGGAGACTGTTGTTAATAAAATAACAGAGAAGTGGGAATTCCCTGGCGGTCCAGGAGTTAGGACTCTGCGCTTTCACTGCTGGGGCCCGGGTTCAATCCGTGGTTGGGGAACTATGATCCCATAAGCCGCTTGGTATGGCCAATAAAGAAAGAAAGTAGCCCAGAAGTGTTCATGGAACAGAAAGATGCCTTCCAGCTGAGAGGATTAGGGAAGGCCTAATGGAGGGGTGCGAGCGCTTTCTGCGGCCTTGAAGGGTGTGTTTGGGGCAGACTCCTGCATCCTGTTTGGCAGTAGTAAGAGATGGGGCTGAAAGGACTGGGCACTCTGCAGGTGCCAGGTCTTAGAAGAGTGGCTGTGGGGAGTGCACAGGACCTGAGGGGGCTGGAGCCTGGAGGCAGGGCAGCCCGGCAGGAGGCAGCAGCATGGGGCTGGCGGGGATGGAGCTGGGAACCTGAGCAGGGAGTGGGAAAGGAGGGGGAGGGCTCCATGAAGAGAAGAGGAGTAAACTGTCCAGAGAGAGAGGTGATGGCCTTAAAGAGCACCGGAAGGAAACTGAGCACTGCCATGCCACTGCCACGGCTCGGCTTCGAGAGAGCACAGCCTTTTCCATGCCGCACAGCGCTCTGTTTTACAGGTAGTCCTGACATTTTTTGACAGGTTCCTGCTGATGGACATTTAGGTTTGCAGATTTTTACTGTTACGCATTATTGTAAGAATTCCCTAGTCACAGGTTGCATTTAAAATCTTGGTAGATTATGCTAAATTTCATTCCAGAAAGATCTTTAAAAAATTTACATGCCTACGAAGAACATGAGAGTTTCTGGCTGATGGTAGATATTTTTATTGTAAATGAGTTAAATAAAAAATGTGCGTAGAATGCCACTGGAATTTGTTGTACTTAGGGTGCGTGGTCACACAGATGTCATTGTGCTGGGTGCTGGGACTTTGGTGGCCTCTCCTCAGTCTTGTGTTTTTCCTTCGCACTATAGCGTGAGAGTTTACTCATGTCAGCAGAACATTTGAAAAAAGTTAGCAGCTATGTATATATTCATATTTAATGTTGTGTTCTAGAGCTGTACCATAACTCTATTTCAACATTTTTCTGTTAAGGGACATTTAATTTTAAGCTTTTTGTGGGGGGGCATTAATCTACTGATGAACATCTTTTGCTCAAGTTTTGCTCAGGATTTTGTATTTTGTTTTAGTGTCAATTCCTAAAGCGGGTTAGAGTATAAGCATGATACGCGGGCTTCCCTGGTGGCGCAGTGGTTGACAATCCGCCTGCCAATGCAGGGGACATGGGTTCGATCCCTGGTCTGAGAAGATCCCACATGCAGCAGAGCACCTAAGCCTGGGTGCCACAACTACTGAACCTGCGCTCTAGAGTCCGTGAGCCGCAACTCTTGAGCCCATGTGCCCCAACTACTGAAGCCCACGCACCTAGAGCCCGTGCACCGCAACGAAGAGTAGCCCCTGCTCGCCACAACTAGAGAAAGCCTGCGTGCAGCAATGAAGACCCAACACAGCCAAAAATAAATAAGTTAAATAAATAAATTAAAAAAACAAAACAAAACATGATACGCTTCTTGGTACATGTTGCCCAGCTGCTTTCGGGAAGGTGGTGCCAGTTCACACTCCTCCTCCTCCATCACCAGCCTGGGGCTGGGCTGCTTGTCTCTTATTCTTTATTAATGGAGAAGTGCAGCATTGTGTATTAATTTGTATTCTGTGATTGTGTGTGTTTAGTCATTTGTGTCCTTCTGTGAATGTTCTGTTACCTTTTTTTAATATATGTTTATTCATTTATTTTTTGGCTGTGTTGGGTCTTCGTTGCTGCACGCAGACTTTCTCTAGTTTTGGCGAGCAGGGGCTACTCTTCGTTGTGGTGCGTGGGCATGTCATTGCAGTGGCTTCTCTTGTTGCGGAGCACGGGCTCTAGGCACGTGGGCTTCAGTAGCTATGGCACGCAGGCTCAGTAGTTGTGGCCCAGGGGCTTAGTTGCTCCTTGGCATGTGGGATCTTCCCGGACCAGGGCTCGAACCTGTGTGCCCTGCGTTGGCAGGCGGATTCTTAACCACTGCGCCACCAGGGAAGTCCAAAACCTATATACTTGGCCAGAATTAGTGTGCTTCGGAGGATCTGGAAGGCTTATTAGCCCTTCCAGTGTTCTGCAGGACAGTCTGGCTTCTGCAAGGCAAAGCCTTGCTGGGCAGCCGTTCTTACTCAGTTGGGAAGTATGTGTACTCAGTCTCACAAAGTAAGTAACTGGTTTGCAGCCCCATCATCAGGTAGCACTTAAACCAGGGGGGCTGGGCTGGAGGTGCTTCTGTCTCCCCACTGTCAGCAGGACCCTTCGCCCCGCCCTGCTCCAGCAGACACTGCGGGGTGCGTCCTGGGCTTCTGTTTCACAGGCTTTTCCATGGCACGTGGCGAATCATTAGCTTCTTAGAGCAGCTCTGTGAGTCACGTCCTTCCTTTTTAGGTGGGCCGACTGCGACTGTGGAGCCCATGTGACATGCCAGAGCCACGCAGCCGGTAGCTGGCAGAACTGGGTGCAGACCCTGGGATCTGTTCCGTCTGCCTCACCGTTCTGGATGGCCTCGCTTACTGTGTGCGGGGTTATGGGGGTAGTATTGTCCCAGTGATCTAGATGGGAGGTCCAGGTTCAAAAGCTAATCAGGCCCGACTCCCAGCTCACCTTGCCAGTACATTTATTGATGGAGTCTTTTTCTCCTACATTAGGAGTGTTTTTAATAGTTTTAATAGCTAGCGTCTATTTTTTAATAACTGAAGCTTAACTTCTATTTCTTTAGTTCCAAAATTACATTTTACAGAGATGTAGTAAGCTGTGTCTATAACACTTAACTGTATGTTTTTCAATTTAGAGACCAGAATAAATACAAAGATGCAGCTAGTCTACTGAACGATGCCTTGGCCATCCGCGAGAAAACTTTGGGCAGAGACCATCCTGCGGTTTGTATACTGGTCCTTTCATTCTTTTTATATATTATTTTCCCTAATGTATTTTTATACCCATCTCATTTTAATATTAAACTCAACAGGGAAGATTTAAGAGCTGCCTTTTCACTGGATGGCACAGGTAGGACTTCCCTCACTTAGTACAAGTGATGAGCCTCAGTGCTGGTGACTCCCATTTAGCAGGTGTCAGTGTGCACTTCAGTTGTTTATCACCCCACCTCAAATGGATCACGTACTGTGTTTTTTGATCCTAAATCAAGTTGCATGTACTTCTGTAAATTTTTTCATAAAGATTTTGTATTGTCTCTTTATTAAAATCTGGTCAGATTTGCATATAGATCTATTTTGGTTGGCTTTGTGGCTTTCAGTGAAATTAAAAAAATCAAGATCCTGTTGATGTTGATTTGTTAATTTTAATATTCTGCAGTGTTCCTTTATGCAGTCTGTCTGCAGACAGTGAGATTGCTCTTTCGCCTTTAAGTGGAGTCATGTTCCTTCATCCAGCTGAGAGCTCTTCCCTGCACATACTGGGCGTGATGAGTGTGTGATGTCTCACATCCCCTCCACTGCTGTCGTTTACTGTTCTTCACGGTTCCCTGTGTTGGTAGGTGGCAGCAACTCTGAATAACCTCGCAGTGCTTTACGGCAAAAGAGGAAAGTACAAAGAAGCTGAGCCGCTGTGTAAAAGAGCTCTGGAGATCAGAGAAAAGGTGCGACTAAGGACGGTTCTCCTTGAGATGCTATGTTTTATGCTTTTAAATAACTCACTTTTTTTTTTTTAATAACTCACTTTTAAGCTTTGAGATAGGACCACTGTGATATATCATTACTGACCATTTACTGAAAATAAGCCCTTCAGTCAGGTGGACAGCCCCAAACGCAGCCAGATGGGCCCATACACATGGGAGTTTAGGAGGAGTGGGTATGCAGAGGGTGGAGCCTTGAGTCTGCATGCCCTCCCAGCCTGAGGCCTAGAAATGATTCAACTGAAGAAGGAATTTCTCAGGCCTGTAGGTGGAAGGCACGGGGGCATTTCATTGACGGTGGGGCACGTGCCTGTCAAGAAGAAAAACATTAAAATTTTAAAAATGAGGTCAACAAATATGCTTATGAAACTGAAGAAAATGAATAATTGTTTTTGAGAACTAAAGAGTAACTCAGAGCTGGAGATTAAGTCAGTCATGGATGTGTAATGTCAGCTAATACAGTTTATAGTAATTAGGTATTTTTTTAAATGTAACTTGTTAATTTCAGCAGTGCTCTGGATGACCGTGTATTCAGATGTTAGAGACTTGGCAGGTCCATGCCGTGACTTTTTTTTTTTAAAGGTTATTTTATGACATATAGGTTTGTTTATTTATTTGTTTGTTTTTGGCTGCGTTAAGTCTTGTTGCTGCGTGTGGGCTTTCTCTAGTTGCGGCGAGCAGGGGCTACTCTTCATTGCGGTGTGCAGGCTTCTCGTTGTGGTGGCTTCTCTTGTTGCGGAGCACAGGCTGTTGGCGCGCGGGCTTCAGTAGTTGCAGCATGTGGGCTCAATAGCTGTGGCTAGCGGGCTGTAGAGCACAGGCTCAGTAGTTATGGCGCATGGACTTAGTTGCTCTGTGGCATGTGAGATCTTCCCGGACCAGGGATCGAACCCGTGTCCCCTGCATTGGCAGGCGGATTCCCAACCGCTGTGCCACCAGGAAGTCCAATGCCATGATATTTTAATTTGACTTTTTGTGTCATTATTTACCATTGATACTGAGCAATCAGTCATTTAATTTTGAGTTATATGGCAAGGACTTGGGAAAGGGAAGATGAAAAGGGGCTAATTATCACATTATGCAGGTAAAGTTTTGTCCATGTTGCCGTCTGCATAATATTTACAAAATAAAATAGTCTTTATTTATTTATTTTATTTATTTATTTATTTTTTTGCGGTACGCGGGCCTCTCACTGCTGTGGCCTCTTTTGCTGCGGAGCACAGGCTCCGGACGCACAGGCCCAGCTGCTCCGCGGCATGCGGGATCCTCCCGGACTGGCATGTGAGATCTTCCCGGACCAGGGATTGAAACCGTGTCCCCTGCATCGGCAGGCGGACTCCCAACCACTGCGCCACCAGGGAAGCCCTAAAATAGTTTTTATTTTATTTTTTATTTATCCACTGAGATTTTGAGTGGGCTGGGGTTAAAATCAGGGAGAATCACAAATATATCAAATTGAGGATTATGAACTATAGGTGATGATCTGTCAGATTCATTCATATATATTTGCTCTTTCGTTCAGTCATGTAGCAGACATTTATTGAGGACTTGGGGGCTCCCTGCTTGGTTAGAGTTGGCGATTTCAAATTAGACACAGTCCTTTCCCTGGGGACACAGTGCAGCAAGCAGACCTTGGGAATGCAGGTGCTTTGGCTTCTAGCCTAGAGCTCAGGGAGCACATAGAGCAAGGGCTTCTCCAGGTACAGGGCTGGGACTGTGCTGGGCATGGCCTCCCACAAACGGCCAGCGTTGGAGCTGAGTCTCGAGAACCGAGGTCAGAGCTTCCCAGGCAGGGAGAGGAAGGGAATGCAGAGGGGATGGAGAGGCAGCCTGCCTCATTGGGGACTGTGTAGGTAAAGGCACAAGGTGAGAGACTGGATGGCTGGCTCAGGTCCTGAGGAAGCAGTGTAGTGTTTGGTCGTCCACCTGTGTGCCAGCACCGTCCTAGATGCTGAGAGGACATTACATCCAGACATTGAGACAAGGCATTTGCATACTGAGGCTTACGTCTTAACGGGTGAGAGTCTAGGCGATAAAGGACTAAATAGATAAGACAGTTTTGGGTAGTGATACTTGCAAAGAAAGAAAAAAACCAGGTGATGTGCTTGTGAGTAAACTGGGTGGGGATGGGCTGAGGGCTCCCTTAAATTGGATATAAGGAGGTCCTCTCTCAGGGGACCTGAAAAGAGACCTGAAAGGTGAGTTATTTAGTGGAGGGTGGGGAGCAGGGCAGTGCTGGGAGAAGAGTGTTGGGCGTCTGGGACAGTAAGTTCAAGTTCGAAGAGCCCTGAGGTGAAGTTTGAAATGTGAGGGAAGTGGTTTGGGATGCTCAGAGAATCTGGGTCTGAATGTGAAGGGATACGTAGGATGTGAATTGAAGAATTGGAAGTTTCCTTTGAAGGCTGTTCTGTGCAGGGATAAGTGTAATGTAGTTAGACTCAGAAGGGCCAGGTGTAAGTTCAGGCACTTCAAGGACTGGGTGGCCATATTAAACAGCCTTTATAAAACCCAGTTTCCTCATCTTCAAACTGTGCATAGTATTGCCTACCATGTAGGATTATTATAAGAATTAAAGACACTAAAGCACGTGAAGGAAATCAGCATAGTCCCCTCCCCGCAAGAATAAGGAGTTCAGCAAATTCTGGTTAAGTTATTTTTATTATTGCATGGGGAGCCATTTAAACATCATAAGCCTGGAAACAAGGCACAGTCGTATTTATGTTTAGAACGCGCCTTCTCATGATAGGGTGGAGAATGTGAAACAAATAATAAGTGTTTCTAATACACTATTTTTTATTCCCAGGTTTTGGGAAAGGATCACCCCGATGTTGCCAAGCAGTTAAATAACTTGGCCTTACTGTGCCAGAACCAGGGCAAGTACGAAGAAGTAGAATATTATTATCAAAGAGCCCTCGAGATCTACCAAACCAAACTGGGGCCTGATGACCCCAACGTGGCCAAAACGAAAAATAACCTGGTACGTTGACAGAGGTACAACTCTATCGATAGAGCCAGATGACTTTCTTCCTGAAATCTGAACTCTGTTTCATAGTCTAACCTATAAATAAGCACGTATGCTTCACTTACTATGAAGAATAGTAAGGACTTTGTTTTATTTTAAGGCATCCTGCTATCTGAAGCAAGGAAAATTCAAGCAAGCAGAAACGCTGTACAAAGAGATTCTCACTCGCGCACATGAAAGGGAGTTTGGTTCTGTAGATGGTAAGAAATGTACTTTTGTTTCTAAGCAGATGCAGTTGTAGGATGCATTAAACATAGTGATTTCCGTGAAGCAAAAGGATAAAAAAAAATAGTGATTTCCAGCTTGAACTTGGTAATACACAAGTCATCACAGTATTTTCAAGGTAGAATTTAATTTGAATTTTAGAAATGATTTTCCACGGAGCGCTTATTGGAGAGGATGTGACCCGGTCTGAGTGAGTGCCCTTCGGCTCATCATTCATCATCCAGTGACCGTGGTGAACCCTGCGTACCTGCCCTGGCATTACCGATAATGGAGTCATGCAGCCTGTGGTCAGGGTGATGGGCCACGCTACCCTCACCGGAGTCCACACGTGCTTTAGGCACAACCTAGATGCACTGACTCCAGAAAGCCTTCCTGGAGTCATTAGTGCTTTCTAGAATTGCCCTGTAATACAGTGATTCTCAAAGTGCCGGCAGGAACCAGCAATTTCAGCACCACCTGGGACCTGTCAGAAAAGCAGATTCTCGACCCATCGCAGGCCTGCTGGGTTGTTTGACAGCCTTAAGGAGCTAAGGCCTGTCTCCTTTGTATCCCTTAAAGTATTGTAGGTGCTTAATATTAATATTTTATAAGATTTTGATTGCTCAGTAAAACAATATTTGTGTGTTACATAAGGCATCTTCCCCCCTTTACTGCCTATTACATAAGGATTTCAGAATGTGAACAGTTGTTACTAGTGTGTGGGAAACCTTAGAATTCGTGGGGAAAAAGGTTTTGATTAATAAATACTTTCTTCTATAGAGAGTTTCTAGAAACTACTTTTGAAGAATCTTTGAAAAGTGTATTAGTTTTCGTCTGTTAACAAGTGGAGCAGTAAATCTCTTCCTATCAGAAGATCGTGATGCCTCAGGCTCATCATTTTGAAAATGGATTCTGTTTGCAGTTGGGCCAGGATTGGATAACAGTCCACCTCCCTGGACTTGTACAGTTCACAGGGCACTTTCATGTCCTCGTCTAACTGTAGAGGCCTTGCTGGTTTTGTGTTGATTCCAGGCCATCTCCTTAGTGCTTCTTTCAAAAAATTTTACTCTTGGGGAAGACTTGTTTCCTTGCGATTTGCTAGCTTCTTTCTACTAAAAATAGTAGCATGAAGTCCAGTTAATTGGGTTCTAGTTAAAAGCAGTTTTTCTGTACTCAGATTTATCCTCCACGCAAATGTTAAAACGTAGGATAGAAAGGCATTTTTTCTTTAGGCAAGATGCACATGTGTCCTGGTTTGCTGTCGGGGCGTGGCTTTCAGGTCACAGGGCCTTCTTGACTACAGTGCAGCATTGAAACCCATGACCTGGTTTGTTGTCAGGAAATCTAGTTCTCTTAACTGGTGGATTCTTGTCTGTTCTAACAATAGGGTTAGGTTAGTACATAAAGCTAAAACTGCAGTAAATAACAGTGTTATTAAGCTTTAAATACTGTTCACTTTTTTTTTTTAAATAATTGTGATATACAATTATTTTTCAAGTATTTAAACAATTGTACGAGCACCACTAACTGAATAATCCTTCCATTCCCCCCACTCATTCGTAAGGTCATATTCTAAATTCTTTATCAAGTCAAGGGTTTTGTTGCTGGTGGTAGTGGTAGTGGTAATGGTGGACCATTCCTCTCCATTTATGCAGGTATTGATTCTTGTACCAGTTGCACATCTTCTTGGCTGCTGTGGTTTTGCAGTGAGGCGGGGTGGGGGTGAAGTTAGATATGTGATGTGACAAAGTCTGTAAGTACTCTTCCTTTTCAAAACTTCCCTGGCTAGTCTCACCATTGTTAATTGAAGTATAGTTGATTTACAATGTTGTTAATTACTGCTGTACAACAAAGTGATTCAGTTATATATGTACATTCTTTTTTTTTTTATATTCTTTTGCATTATGGTTTATCATAGGATACTTATAGTTCCCTGTGCTGTACAGGAGGCCCTTGTTGTTTATTCATTCTGTATATAATAGCTTGCGTCTGCTAACCCCAAACTCCCACTCCACTCCTCCCCCACCCCCCTTCCCTTTGGCAACCACCAGTCTGTTCTCTATGTCTGTGAGTCTGTTTCTGTTTCATAGATAGGTTCCTTTGAGTCATATTTTAGATTCCACATATGAGTGGTATCATATAGTATTTGTCTTTTTCTGACTTACTTCACTTAGTATGGTAAGCCCTAGTTGCATCCATGTTGCTGCAGATGGCATTATTTCGTTCTTTTTTTATGGCTGAGTAGTATTCCATTGTATATATATACTACATCTTCTTTATCCATTCATCTGTCGATGGACTTTTAGGTTGTTTCCATGTCTTGGCTATTGTGAATAGTGCTGCTATGAACATAGGGGTGCATTGTATCTTTTTGAATTACAGTTTTGTCTGGATATATGCCCAGGAGTGGGATTGCTGGATCAAACGGTAATTCTATTTTTAGTTTTCTGAGGAACCTCCATACTGTTTTCTATAGTGGCTGCACCAATTTACATTCCCACCAACAGTGTAGGAGGGTCCCTTTTTCTATACCTTCTCCAGCATTTGTTATTTGTAGACTTTTTAATGATGACCATTCTGACTGATGTGAGGTGATAACCTCATTGTAGTTTTGATTTGCATTTCTGTAATAATTAGTTATGTTGAGCATCTTTTCTTGTGACTGTTAGCCATATGTATGTCTTCTTTGGAGAAATGTCTATTTAGGTCTTCTGCCTTTTTTTTTTTTTTTTTTTTTGCGGTACGCGGGCCTCTCACTGCTGTGGCCTCTCCCGCTGCGGAGCACAGGCTCCGGACGCACAGGCCCAGTGCCCATGGCTCACGGGCCCAGCTGCTCCGCGGCATGTGGGATCCTCCCGGACCGGGGCACGAACCCGTGTCCCCCGCATCGGCAGGCGGACTCTGAACCACTGCGCCACCAGGGAAGCCCCCTTCTGCCCATTTTTTGATTGAGTTGTTTTTTTGTTGTTGAGTTGTGGGAGCTGTTTGTATATTTTGGAAATTAAGCCCTTGTCAGTTGCATCATTTGCAAATATTTTCTCCCATTCCGTAAGTTGTCTTTTCATTTTGTTTGTGGTTTCCTTTGCTATACAAATATTCATTCTTTTAAAGCCAGTATTTAAAAACTAGTTTCATTCTTCTCCTATGACATGCCCAATAATCCTAAGAATAGTTAACCACATACTAGTCTTTTAGTTAAAAACAGTTTAAATATGTAATCTTATTTAATTTTCTCAACAGTCCTGTGAAATGGGTCACACGTTACTCCATTTTAGGAGCGAGGACACTGCAGGCTAAGCGACTCGCCCAGGATGGGTAGCTTATGAGTGGTTGGATTGGGTGGGGGCACAGGTCTTATTCTCCAGAAACCTCAAAAATAAGTGAAGAGACGGGATCATGAAAATCACCTATAATTTCATCACCCAAATATGTCTTAATCTTTTGTGTCTTTCCTTCCTTTTTTGCCAATTGATTTGCAAAATTGAAACCACACTTTATATATAATCATGCATACTGCTTATTTTCTTTTATACTTGTAGCTTAAGCATTTTTCATGTCATAAAAGTATTTTCATAACCTTCACTTTTAAAAAATATTTATTTATTTGTTTTTATTTTTGGCTGCGTTGGGTCTTCTTTGCTGTGCTTGGGCTTTCTCTGGTTGCGGTGAGCGGGGGCTACTCTTTGTTGCAGTGCGCAGGCTTCTCGTTGTGGCTTCTCTTGTTGCGGAGCACAGGCTCTAGGTGTGCGGGCTTCAGTAGTTGTGGCACACGGGCTCAGCAGTTGTGGCTCGCGGGCTCTAGAGCGCAGCCTCAGTAGTTGTGGCACACGGGCTTAGTTGCTCCGCAGCGTGTGGGATCTTCCCGGGCCAGGGCTCAAACCCGTGTCCCTTGCACTGGCAGGCAGATTCTTAACTACTGCGCCACCAGGAAAGCCCATAACCTTCACTTTTAAGACTGCTTATCCTCCATGATGTGGGTGCATTAGTTGGAAGCTTTGGATGAGTGGTATGTGTCAGTGTTCTCAAAAGTGAAGAAAATTTTAAAGGAATATTGATTTGTAGTTTTTCCATTTTTGCTCCCAACATCTTACTACTATTTCTTAGACTTTTGTTTAATGTTAGCTGTTCAAATTCTAAGTAGTCCCAAGTGTTACGTGAGGGTTCTAGCATTAAAAGTTTCCTTATAGGGACCCTAGCATTTGTCCGTGTTTTTGGTCGTTGCCTACCCTGTCTAGGTTGGTACCTTTGATTCCATGTCTTCTGTTCACAGAGCTGCATGTGAATGGCCATTTCCTACTGGTTTCTTGTGGTCTGGTTCTGTCTTCATAGTCTTTATTCTCCATTGTGAAACCTTGTCTGTCCATGATGTGAAAAGTAATATCTGAGAAGGATCATACGGAAAACAAAACAGAAACCTTGCAGTTGCTGAAACTTGACAAATTCCACTTTGTGGGCTCTGTTATGCTTCAGTTTATAGTATGTTATTTTTTCTTCCCTAGATGAAAATAAACCCATTTGGATGCATGCTGAGGAAAGAGAAGAATGCAAAGTAAGGACATACTATTTCGAGAGATTCTAAATTGAATATATTGCTTAAGATAATTATTCACTTGAAATTATTTCCTATAATTTAGGGAAAGCAAAAGGATGGGACTTCTTTTGGAGAGTATGGTGGCTGGTACAAAGCCTGCAAAGTTGACAGGTACGTCTGCTTAACTGAAAAACAAAGACACAGCTGTGGAAGGTGCTAATGCTTCAAAGGTAGCTTGTAAATGACCGAGTGTGTAAGTTGCTTAAAGTGGTGTGGTTGCACAGTCCCTGATTTTCCACAAATTCCAATACAAATTCCATAACTTCGTAAATGAGGTAATTCATGTACACAAAACCCACCGTAATATGGGTCACGTGGGTAAAATATTGGTTCTGTACATTAATGCTGTGTCTAAGGCTAAGTACCAAATCGCAGGAGAAGAGATGACTAAATATAGACACAACATTTGAGGTCACCATAGAGCAAACTCACGGGAAACAGGCCAGCAGACGCGCAAAAGCCAGCACTTTGCAGGTGTGTCCAGGTGCACACCCCAGTCTCCCGCAGCCCTCAGGGCCTCTGTGTCTGCGGAGGGTTGTGTGAGCTCCTTCACCAGCAGCCCATGAGCCTGTGCACATGCCCGTTTCCTCTTCTGACTGCAACACCTTTCCTGCAGTCTTTTTCCTATTTTAACTTTTGCTCACCCTTTAAGACTTAGTTTACCAGTCTTCTATTTCAGAAAAACTCTCTGAACCCCTAGTTTGGAACAAGTACTCCTTCTTTGGGTTCCCCATAGCACTTAGCATAACTTCTGAATTGCATGTGCTTTGTTTCTCCCAATACTCTGTAAATTGTCTCAAAGACATGGAGTATAGCTTCTTTATTTCTAAAGCGCCTATCATCAGTAAGAAAAGAATCTCTTGAAGTATGTCTGTACTAAAATGAACTAGACTTATTTCTCGTTTCTTAGTAAGAGTGCTCTGTGAGGAGTGCAGAAGCACTGTCTGTGTGCACACTGTTTGTTCATCCTTTCGCACACACAGCCGTCATTCTGTGACTCAGATCTCATTGGTGATGAGTTTTGGATTCACTTTGCTTCCCCTCTACTTGTAGAGGGAGGGGAGAAGGTAGATAGCAGCATTAAAACATGTGTCCTCTTTACTACCTGGCACAGTCAGCTCTGCCCCCGATGGGGGGAGAAGCCTGATGGTCACTGGACAGACCCAGAATAGACATTTTTGTTGAGACTGCCCGGTGGTCTGTGGGAGCAGCCACAGACTGGAGAGAATACAGGGGCATGTCCCATCAGCCACAGGGCTCAGTGCAGTAGGCAGGGGATGCTTGACATGGAAGAGCCTTTTAGAGTTTTACAGTTAAAAAAAAGTACCATAGAAATTTAAATAATTTTAGCCAAACATAAGTCTGTTTGTCCTTTAGATTATGTGCTGTTGATAGTGGTTGCTCTAAAACTTATATTTTATAGTTTTGTATATCATATGCTTTCTTACAGTCCAACTGTTACAACTACTTTAAAAAACCTTGGGGCACTTTACAGACGTCAAGGCAAATTTGAAGCTGCAGAAACATTGGAAGAAGCAGCCATGAGGTCACGTAAACAGGTCAGTCAAAAACCTTCTGTTTTTAACTTAGCCTTCCGTATTTATTGATTGATTGATTGATTGATTGATTGTACGCGGGCCTCTCACTGTTGTGGCCTTTCCCGTTGCGGAGCACAGGCTCCAGATGCGCAGGCTCAGCGGCCATGGCTCACAGGCCCAGCTGCTCTGCAGCATTTGGGATCTTCCCAGACCGGGGCACAAACCCGTGTCCCCTGCATCGGCAGGCGGACTCTCAACCACTGCGCCACCAGGGAAGCCCTAGCCTTCCGTTTTTAACTTTGAGTTTAATGATTCTCTTTTATGAGACTTACTGAAACCTTGATTTAGAAATAGAAAATGTTTACTGTTCTAGTTTGTACAAATAAACTTATATTGTTCAAGCGACGATATAATGTAAATATATGGTAAATATGACACCAAAAGCACGAGCAACAAAAGCAAAAGTCAGATTCACCAAAATTACAAACATTTGTGCGTTCAAGGACACTATCAAGAAAATGAAAAGACTCACAGAATGGGTGGACATATTTGCAAATCACATCTCTGAGGAGGTCTAGTGTCCAGAATGTATAAAGACAAAAGGACCACCTAATTAGAAAACGAGCACAGGACCTGAGTAGACGTTTCTCTGAAGACGCTATACAGCTGCCAACAAGCACATGGAAGGACGCTCAGCGTCAAGAGCCATCAGGGGATGCAAAGGAGAGCCACAGTGAGGCGCCACCACACACCCACTGGGATGGCTGGAGTTCAAAACCAAAACAGAAATAGCAAGTGTCGAGGAGGCGGTGTAGAGACTGGAACCCTTGTGCACTGCTGGTGGGACGCAGAATGGTGCAGCTTCTGTAGAGAACAGCTTGGAGGTTCATCCAAAAGAGAAGCATAGAGTTCCTATCTGACCCTGCAAGTCCACTCCTAGGTATACACTGGAGAGAATGGAACACAAGTACTCAAAAGAAATACAGCCGGTTCTCGTTATTCATGGTACTTATGTTCTATAAAGTTGCTTTGAACACTGAATTAGCAAATACTGAACCATGGTTCCTAGGGAGATACAGAGTTATGTTCCTGGGAGCCTCTGGTCACATTTACTTCGATCAATACATAACCTTGTTTTAGGTGTGTTTCTGTTTAAAGACACCTTATTTAGTATATGTTGTTGATTCATTAGCATCGGATTCATGGCCAGCAGCACTGTAACTTGTGCCTGAAGAGAGCTTATCTTTCTCCATAGGGCACACCCCAGCCTTCTTGCGCTTAGGAACACCAGAGGACACTTTTTCACCGTTTTAAACAGTGAAATCACTGACTGAAATGCGGAAAACATGGCACCAGATGATTTAGACTCGGGGAGGGAGGATGCTTGTTCACATTACAAGCTGAAACAAGAAAGCAGAGTGTCACCTTGTTCGATCTTAGCTGGGGATGTGCGTGTCAGGTGACTCGAAGTTTTCTCCACTTCGTGTGTCTGTGAATGACCATGAAAGCACTGCGAGTGTTGATTTTAGGATTACAAATACGTTTTGGTCAGTAGGTGAATTAGCAAATATGGCCTCCGTAAGTGATGATGGTTGACTGCTCCTGTGCATATACGTTCGTGGCAGCGTTACTCTCAGTAGGCTGAACCAACACGCAGACACAGGTTCGTCGGTGGATGGATGGATACACGAGGTGGTATATCCATGCGATGGAATACTATTTGGCAATAAGAAGGACTACCGAAGCACTTTGCTTCATCAACTGAGGTATTTTAGTTATGCTGAAATACAGTTGTAAAGAACATTCAGGAAAAAGGCTTAGTTCTTGCCCCTTAATTACCAGTTTTAGAGTAAGGAGTTAATGTATTGCTGTGTATGTCTATGCATATAAAGATGGTAGGTTTTGTTTTCTAGTTTTAGTGCTGGAGGGACAGGTGTGGCTTTTTCCCCTGAATGGTGTGTGTGTAGCCTATTATGCAGTTGTTGGTTTAAAGCCACCTTTTGGCTGGGATTAAAGTTACCCATAGGTACCTTAGAAGTTTTTCCTTCGAGAGATTCTGTGCAGAGGGATTAGAGAAGGCCCAGCATAGGTGTTGTCAGTGGTGCTCTCCTAGCTTGTGCCCTGCAGGAGCCCCTTTCTTGAGTCCTGTCGTCCTTCCCAGGTCTTTTGACTCTGAGGGGCTACTGTTCAGGGGAGGGCGCCCTGGGTGTAGGCAGCGTGGGATTCTGGCTCGACTGGTGGTCCGTGGTGCTCCTTCATGACCAGGCTTTGCTGTAAACCAGTGCCAGATAGTGTTTATCCAGCCAGTGGTGTCTAGAGTCCTGAGCTGCAGATGTTTAGAGAAAGGGATGTTGCTAGTGGTGTGTTGAGAACAGCCCCTCCTGCGCCTGGGAGGGCCACGGTCCGCTTCACTGTGGAGGTCACCGCAGCACATGGTCTGTTTGGGTATTGTGCCCCCCTGAGGAGGAAACCCTCAGGGTCAGCGAAGGGGCAGTATTTGCATGAGCTGTTCGGGTTGAGATTCCATTTAGAACATAAGACATGCTGCACCTGGTCATCAGATGGTGCTGAAATGCACATGGAGAACGTTTGCTGCTGGGTGTTAATCCAGTTATGTTTCCACTCAGATGTGCGTGGGGTGATTGTTGAGAAAGTAGGCGAGTGCTTGCCGCTGCTCATCGCTCTGTGGAGTAGGAAAGTTTGCTGTTAAAATGCCTTTTGTTAAATAAGTGGCTAATTTTTTTTTTTGTGGTATGCGGGCCTCTCACTGTTGTGGCCTCTCCCGTTGCGGAGCACAGGCTCTGGACGCACAGGCTCAGCGGCCATGGCTCACGGGCCCAGCCGCTCCGCGGCATGTGGGGTCTTCCCGGACCAGGGCACGAACCCGTGTCCCCTGCACCGGCAGGCAGACTCTCAACCACTGCGTCACCAGGGAAGCCCTAGTGGCTAATTTTTAAAAATGTTATACTGAGAACAAAGTAATCCGTGAGTTTTCAACCATGCACTTATTTTGGAGGCATGGAACACCAGGCACTTAATGTTAAAGTGTCAAAAACTGGGCAGTTTCCCAGCGTCTCACCATGAAACTTCCAAACATAGAGTACAGTTGAGAGGATTTTATACCCGTGTACCGCCTCCTAGATTCAGTCACGAGCATCTCTCCCATCTATCCATCCTTCAGTCCTTTTTTTTTTCCGATGCCTTTCAAAGTTGTATACCTCAGTACACTTCCTTTTAAATACTTCAGCGTGCACATCATAACCTGGAGCTCAGTATTTGTTTATAATTTTTTAACATTTGAGGTAAAATTTACATACGGTGAAATGCACAAGTGTTAGGTGTACATTCCTGAGAATCACTGTTCTGATTTTCCCTCCAATGTTTAAGAACTTTTTTTCCCCTAATATACATTTAGTTATCTTAGAAATTCCCAATAAAACTTAAGTGCTGATGGATCACACCCTTTTCCCCCTGCCTGGCTCGCAGGGTCTTGACAATGCTCACAAACAGAGAGTAGCTGAAGTGCTGAATGACCCTGAGAACATGGAGAAGCGGAGAAGCCGCGAGAGCCTCAGCGTGGATGTGGTCAAGTACGAGAGCGGCCCTGACGGAGGGGAGGAAGTGAGTATGAGCGTAGAGTGGAACGGGGTAAGTACAGTACACAGCGCGTGCTCAGCCCGTGCTGCGAGGCCCCGGGCAGCAGCCTGGGCCGTCTCCCACCGGGAGTGCTTTTTGGCATCTCCTGGCTTAACTGCTAGACAGCCTACTTTTCTCAAATTAAATACGAATTAAGCTTTTTGTAAGTTCCTCTGCTAACACTGAAGTCTGTTATTTGTTTGAAGTAGTAATTTTCTTCTTTTTAGGAATCCATGAAAGCTGTTTGGCTTAACCTTGAGCACTTCAATGCTGATTGAGTGTCCTGGTTTTTAAAGCATAATCCATAATTTGGTTTTATTTTAATAATAGGATTAGTGTGGCAGATCACTAACTCGCTTTTTTAACTTACCCATTTTCATTGCTAACTTCAGTGCTCCTAATTTCACTGACGAGGCTGCTGTAGATTTTGTTAGAATTAATTTAAATACTTCCAAGGAAAAGGGTGATTCAGACAGAACTCTTCTGTAGAAGAGAACAGGTCAGGAGTGAGAATGTTAGGATGGCTGCTCTCCATGTCCCAGCTCAGTCCACGGAGGGCCCAGCGGCTCATTGCTTTCCATGGTTACCTGCCGGAGGCTTTTGCGTCCCGAGCATGTGCCTCTGTTAGAAACACGTCGCCTCTGTGGCCAGGCTCTGCCTCTGCCTCTGTGGAAATTCTTACCACCGCTGTTTCTCCAGTATTGCCTTTCGGACGTTTTCTTTCTAGTGAATTTTTGTAACACGTGGGTAATTTTTTTGTACATTGAGCTGGTGTCTTTGGAATTCTGCTTTTATGGGGGAGGGTTGAATGCAGGGTTAGGTTTAATGCATCCAGTTGCAGTGTTGATTTTTTTGAAGTCACGTAATGCAATTTGATTAGTTGTAATTGTGCAGATGTTTTTCCAAATGGTAGTTTGGGGCTTTCTTATAGTCTATCTTTTTGAATCTATTTATTCTTTGGGATTTTCTACAGCTGTAGCAATTTGGTAAGGGTCAGCACTCTAGTTGACATTTTATACAGAATGTTGTTGGCCAAGCTTTAAGGGAGAGCATCTCTTTCGACTGTCTTTACCTGGCAGCTCCCTTGCTTTGGTTTCCCTGTGCCAAGACAACCAATCAGCATCTGCTTTGACCACTCACCCTGTCGGGCAGTCGCCCAAAGTGAAATGAGGGCGGCGCTGCCCTACTCATGTCCGCGTCCAGCCCGCACTGTGTACTGTACTCTCCCCGTGGTGGCTGTTGTCTGCGTGCTTTGTGTAGAGGGCCCCTCCTTTCACTGGTCTTCAGGAGCCAGAGGGCAGGGTTTGATCATTTAGAATGAAGTTCTGGAGGAGCTTTCTCTTGAGACAGTATTTCTAGGTCAATCTTTTTATGAAATCACGTGAAAATAAAATTATTGACATCTCAGAGTTCTATTACTGTCTTCAAGACTGAGACTCGGGAGTGAGGGAGAGCTGCTTTCATTCCTCTGTGGAGGGGCGGGCGGGCGGGCGTCACGGTGCGGTGGGCAGAGGTGGGCACCCCCCCCCCCCCCCCCCCCCGTTCCTGCTCTCTGCCCTTCACCGCACATTTCCTCTCTCACTGTGGACATGCTGTCACTCAGGACACACACGCACACGCTGGGTGCTGGATACCTTTTTACTTGACTTTTAGACACTAGCGACTGCATCTTTGACAGAATCCACCCCAGGGCGCTTCGCCTGGGCTGGATTCAGTTGACTGAAAGAATCTAGATTGCAGGTCATCCAGTGCAGCGGTTCTGGTTCCTAAATTCACTTTGAGCAGCAGAAGGAACCCTCGCAGAAGGAACCCTCCCTCAGATGGGGCTTATGTGAAGCAGTAAGTAGAGAACTGCTTGGGTTAACCAGGGAGGGACAGTCGAGAGCTGGCGCCTGAGGCCACCGCTCAGACCAGCACCGCCCCCAAACGGGAGGCCTTGGCTCTCAGACTGGTTTCCTTTGGGAGCTCTGAGGCTCTGAGAAGTTAGTGCCGCTCTTCCAACACTTGACTTGAGTTTTATTTTCAAAGCATGCATTTATGTTTTAAAAAGAGGCAGGAAAGGCAGTATGCACCCTTAGGTGGTGTTTGGTTTTTTCAGCATCTCTTTTGGAGTATAATTGCTTTACAACGTTGTGTTAGTTTCTGCTGTATAACAAAGTGAGTCAGCTATACATACACACGTATCCCGTATCTCCTCCCTATCCCACCCCTCTAGGGGGTCACAAAGCACCGAGCTGATCTCCCTGTGCTTTGCAGCTGCTTCCCACTAGCTGTCTGTTTTACATTTGGTAGTGTGTATAAGTCCATGCCACTCTCTCACTTCATCTCAGCTTACCCTTCTCCCTCCGCATGTCCTCAAGTCCATTCTCTGTGTCTGCGTCTTTATTCCTGTCCTGCCCCTACGTTCATTAGAACCATTTTTTTTTTTCAGATTCCATATATATGTGTTAGCATACGGTATTTGTTTTTTCTCTTTCTGACTTAATTCACTCTGTATGGCGGACTCTGGGTCCATCCATCTCACTACAAATAGCTCAATTTCGTTTCTTTTTCTGGCTGAGTAACATTCCAGTGTACGTATGCGCCACATCTTCTTCATCCATTCCTCTACCCTTAGGTGCTCTTCAGACCCAGCTTTATTGAGGTGTAACTGTGTGCAAGCAGAGGAGCCCATTTCAGGCTCACCTTGGTTTAGAGGCTCACGCACTGCTGTCCTCACATTATCTCTGTCCAGGTGTGAGGATGAAATGTTTAGTGCTGTCTCTGCATGAGTGCAGACTTCCCTGGGGTTACAGGGCACGCAGATTAAGCATTGCTGCTATTTGCAGCCACTTTCCTGTGTGCATCAAGATTTTCTTTGTTATGCAGTCAAGATAAAAGATAAAAATAAATTGGGAGTTGAGGTGGGCACTGAGGCTGGACCTGTCTGTAACTTCACGTTCAGATCACAGGTTCTCTAAGGCAGCCTCATTGTTCTTGTTTACTTTAATCATAAGAACTTGTTACCCGTTTATAATGAGAAAATGCTGTTTAGGTTTTATTTTATATTGGGGTTCTACATTAGATTTTAATTTTTTTCAAAAAGGATTTCAGCGCTCCTTATAAAGTTTGGAAACCACTGCTGTAGGGAAGGTGCTGAGCTGCTCTGTTGGGGAAGACGCACACAGCCCTCACTTGGGTTTTCACAAACATTCTCACAGGCCACCAGGCGCAGGCCTTCTCAACACTCAGAAATAACATGGACCACAAAGGGCAGTGTGGTCAAAGACGAGACAAACTAGGTTATATGATAGTTACTCCCCGCAGATACTGCAAGTCTGGATCAGCAGAGAACTGAATTGTATGCTATTAAGATATAAGAAACGTAAGGCTCCTGGACATATTCTAATTCACGTGAAGTTTCTGGATGAGATTCTTGACATGGTAGATAATTTGTTTAGGGAAGTACAGTTCTGTTCTTTTTCTAGGTACCATAGAGATCATAATTGAAGTACTTGAAAATGTAACTTCATCAAATGTTATCTTTGTGTAAACTGTTCAGATCTAAAAGTCACTGTCGAGATAAGTCTCTTACGGTCCTGCTTCTAAAGATGCAGATGCTCTGTGCATAGTGACCCTTCCTGGGTAAAATTGACTTCACGTTAACTGTGAGACGCACATGTGTCAGTCACCGGGACCCAGGTCCCCACTGGGCCACGCAGGAGCCTTGGGGCTGCACTCTAATTAAGGAATTGCCTTTGCAGTGGTCCCACTAGGCCACCAGGAAACATCACACGTCTTACATTCTGAGCGGAACCTGAGCTTCACCTGTGCTGGCCTTTCTGTTTTCAGAGCGCCAGTTCTCTACTGGGGTCCTCCTGAAGTAGCCCCACCCCCATGTCCCCATCCTTTTCATACTGCTCCCCATGTTAATGTTTCTAAAAGCTTTTAATACGCTAAACTCTTTCCCAAGATTACTGGGAATGAGGTAGCTGTTAATTAGAAATAATGTTATTTTTGAAAAATAAAAATTAAACTAGGAAGACAACTAGAATAAACCAAAGAAGAATTTAAAAACACCAAATCACCTGAAATCCGTAGATGATAATTACTGCCATATAATTCTTCACAATACATTATACTGTTAACTTTTGTTCAGAAACCCAGTGTTTTGAGGCAAATATTCTTTCTTGGCAGTATAACGACCTAGACTCTTCTGAAAGTGCTGGAATACAGTGAAACCTCCCAACCCTCTAGTCTGTTTTGAGTAGAAATCCACCTTGTTTGGGTGGGTTTGTGCTGTCCTTCCTGCTGGTTCTCAGGGGCCAGGTTCCCAGCTGGTGAGAGCAAGGAGGACAGGCAGACCTACCTGCTCCAGCGCCCCACTTCCCCTCCAGGTGCTGCTCCCCCAGCCCAGCCCAGCCCAGCCCAGCCTGCCTTGCGGGGGTGGCGGGGGGAGAGTGAGTGTGTGTGGATAAGTGTATGAAATGCTCTTGGAATCTGACTGAAATTACTCTTCCATATTCTGTGGAGTGTCTAGTACAGGAATATTACAAATAGTGCTACTAAAGAGTAGCACTGAATTTGAAATGAACACAAGGAGTTGTACCATTTATAGAATTATATTAACATTTTAGCATTCTATTTCTAAAGAGCAGCAAGAACTTGTGTTTTCTTGTCCTCCCAGCATTGGTGGGGAGTTGGTAACAAGTTTTATTTTTCCATTTTAAAGATGAGAAAGATGAAGCTCGGGCTGGTTAAATGACTTGCTCAGCGTCGCATGGTGAGTCAGCGCGGGCGGGCTCAGGTCCCCGCGGTCTGGGGCTTCCAATCTGCCAGGACCCAGGATGCGTTGCTGCTTCGGAAATCCTTTTTCTAGTTAATTTTATTTTGGATTATCAACTGCATGTTTAAAATGTGCTATAAACTTTAAAATCAGTGTTTCTTAACATTTCTGAAATGTCTAAAATGTTAGTGTTCTTCAGAGAAAGTCCTTTCTGATTTCAGAGAGAACTTTATAGTTTAGTTCTATGCAAGAGGATTTCTGATAAAGTTAAATCTTTAATGAATGCACTCTTCCTGTGCATAGCAATCTTTCTTTTGGTCACTGTCGATGGTTTTTGTTTCAGAATCTCCTTATGTACAGTAACTTGAAAACCTTTTTATTGTAAGTATCAGGGAGATTTCTAGCACGGTGCCAGTCCGTGCTCTAAAAATGTTGAATTTTATTTTATTGAGGATTAGGAGTGATTTTAGTCTAGATTATGTGAAATGTAACATAAGGTCCAGTACCTGTTTCATACGGGGCTGACAGGAGCAGACAGAAGGTAATTCCAAATACTAAAGCGGTAAAAATGCTGCTTAGACTTTGTGACCTAGAAATACTGTAAGCCAAGCTGTGTTGCGTGGAAACTGGCTCTTTTCTCATGAGTTTCACTGGGCTTTCTCTCTCCGTTTCTGTCTAACAGGCCTAGCTGCCCTGTGTGACACTCACTGTCTCCTGCATGATGGGCGGCATCTCCTCCAGCTTTTCTTCTCTCTCCAGTGCTGACTGCTGTGTTTAGCAATCCCCTAGGATTCTTGTCAGAGCTACACCTCTCTGTGACTGGCCATTCCTTTGGTGCTGCTGTCCTTTTGGGGGGTTCCTTATCTCTGTATACATGTAGCTTTGCCAGATATGTACTTAGTAATATAAACTGTGTTAATAAAACCATTTACTGTGTAATACATGAGTTTGAAAACTAAGAGCAATTAGCTGTTCACTTTGATAAGAGGTAGTTAGTAGTATCCCCCAGGTGTTACTGCAATGGCATGATGGTGACTGTGACACTACCTAGGCTGTCAGAGTAGGGCATGTGCTGCTCCTGTCGCGTTTGGAGACCTGGTGGGACCACCCTGGGCTCTGGGCGCTCCCCTTAGGATCGTGCTCAAGTAGAATTTGCTGTGTAGTCTTTGTGTGAAATTTTGGCAATTCTGCTTTTCTCTACTAATCTTTAAGTGTTCAGTGATTTGTGTATTTGTGTCTTTCTAACTTCTAATAAACTCACTCCAACTGACCTGTGTCTTGGTGTCTGTCTGCTTGGTAGACCTTCTCATTCTTTCCATGGAATGCAGCATTGCCGTAGCTTCTAGAAGTGGTGGGGCTACTGTTAATCTTACTAAATGATTCATTCTGAGAATAAAAGTTGTTCTATACACATTTTTTTCACTCTGTGTATTTGATTTTCATATCCAGATGCTGCCAAGTGTTTCACTTATTAATGTCTGAATCAGTTATACGAAAGCTGGGCACTCTTTCACTTGCTTCCTACAAGGCATCTAAGGATTTTTAGTTATTTGTATAGAATGAACGTATTGTTTAATTTTCCCACTACATCTATAATCAACATTTAATAAAACTGTCCTATAAAACTTAATGAAGAAACAGTATATCTATTGCATGTAGATGAAATTGTTAAAAGGAAGTTGCCTATGTCAGACCTAAATGTTTTAGGTCCTGTACTGTTTCATGGACCAGATGCTTCCTTATTTATTAAACGTGGAGTTTGATTTTGGTGATCTTCCTAGAAGCTGCCTTAATTTCCTTGAGTCTTTCTGTGTATCTTTTGTTTCAAAACAGTAATATAATTAATTTTCCTTTGGGGATTTTACTACTTTTGTTTGAGCTTTTTCATGTTCAAAGGTTTTCATATTCATTGGATTAGCTTTCATGAAATTTAAAATGGATAGATTTCTATTTAAAGTGTATTTACATACATGGCGAATTGATAATTTCTGTAGGAATCACATTACCAGCACGTCACAGACCGGCAGGTCAACACGATGTGAATTCTTGTTTTCATTTAGCTTTGTCTCTTGCGGGTTGGGAGGGAGAGCCGTGTGGCGCTTCACATTTGTTCACGTTTTTTTCAGGATGGCACTGGATCTTTAAAACGCAGTGGTTCCTTTAGCAAACTCCGGGCTTCAATTAGACGCAGCAGTGAGAAGCTGGTTAGGAAGCTGAAGGGAGGAGGTTCACGAGACAGTGAGCCAAAGGACCCTGGGTAACTATCGCCGCCCCCGCCCGCCCGCCCTTCTCGCCCGTAGACCTCAGAGCTGCGTTCCCGCCTGCTTCCCACACGGTAGGAGTGCAGAGGGTTAGTAGCTGCAATCCGACTTCTGCCCAGGTTAGGTTGAGAAAAAATTGTGAAATTTCCTGCTTAGAGGCTAAAAGAGCTGAAGCTTAGAAATTTACGGAATTCTTTGATTTTGTTACATGTTCAAAGAAAGCCTTAGCAGTGGAAAGTAAGAATTTAATATTAAAATATTGAGCATATTAACTTGTTTTCTCTAAGTATGCATTATTCATTTTAAAACCAGCATTAGCTTAAATCCTTTAAAGTTAGTTTTAATCTTTTAAAATCAAATGCCAGCTATGACTATATTCAATCTCATCATACAGGTGTTACTATAGGAAGAAAAATGGTTTAAATAGAAGGATGACAATTTCAAGACTTTTGTTATAATGAGTTTCTTTAGGAGATTTAAAAAACCTTAGGTTTTGCATGTGTTTAGAAAAGGGTCTCTTCAGTCATGAGTCTTTTAGGGTCTTTTGAACAATAACTTTTAAGTTATCAAAGGAATTTGATTCTAAGATATTCCTTGCTTTTCATAAGGTTCGTCAGAGGAAGGGTTCTTTGTCCTTCCCTGTTAGTGCTAACAAATTGCCCTGGTTTCTGGGTTATTTCTGGTGTAAACGGCTTCCTGTTTTTGGATGCGTTTCTCACAGAAGCACTGTATTGTACTGTCAGCTGTTCGTGAAACTCAACCTCCCTAAAATGGTGCCTATTTTGTAAAGGTTGATTCTTATCTTAGTATGACTCTGTTTTAAAGTATTTCACTTTAAGTTCTGTAAGAATTCTAATGTCTCAGGACTGAGACCGAGTTCCTTTGGGTAACGTACGGGAGGATAAAGGCAGGTGCGTTTACAGTTGTGCGCTTTGCTGTCTGTAAGGCATGTCCCGTGTCATTCCTCCTGTCATCAGTTGGGGCCTGACTCCCGAGACCCCTGGGGTCGCCCAGCCCGGCTCTCTGCCCCGCGCCTCACCCGCACCTGTGGGGAGAGGGGCTGGGCTTGCCCTTAGCTCTGCCCCCACATCTCTGCTGGCGAGGGACTTGCTTCCCGATGGCTTTGGAGGCAAGAGGAGCAGTTGGATGTTTATATGCTGCCATTGCCCTCTTCTCAGAAATGCCTACGATCTGCAGAGGGAGTTTCCCGCGCTCCGCCCACATCCGGTGTGAACTCGCCAGAAGCTGCGGTGTTGGAAGCCACTGGGGGCTTCAGCGGGCGCGTGGGGCGTCGGCCCCGCCTGGGAGGAGGCATGTGCGCGCTGCCTTAGGGAAGTGGGGCCTAAAGTGCCCTTGTTCGGTTTCCAGAGCTAAGGTGATAGGGTGCTGTCTGGCCTCTCACAGCGTGGGGAGGGGCTGAGCAGATCGCTGCGCCCGCTGAGTCCCCGTCCTGACCCTTCGGCGTGTCTCATGCGTCAAGTGAGGGTGCGTCACGCGCGCTGTGCCGTGCAGGCCGTCGGCCGGTTCTGCCAGGGCAGACGCACTGTGGCCTGGGGTTCTGGATGTCTCAGAGCTCGTGAGGGCAGCGTCCAACTCTGGCACCGAGTCCTGGACACGGCAGAGCTCACAGTTTCTCCTTCTTCACGTCTTTCTGTCTTTCCCGTGACGCCGCATGTGTGGACGCTCCCCAGTACGGATGTTCACGGCGCTAAGAACGCTTTGCCAGCCTGACCTGATGAAAAGTAGACCCACACACTTGCATATCTTAACAGTTTTCCCATGTGATGTTATTTGGGTTGATATCTTACTAAACGTTTTGAAAAACTAAATAATTTAGAAAGTTTATCCCGTCAAATGCATGAAACAAAGTAATCTTTCCAGGTAAGAGCAGCGATCTTTATTAACTAGACCAGTGGCTCTCAAACTGGAGCATGCCTCAGCGTCTCCTGGAGGGTTCCTAAAACAGACCGCAAGGCCCACCCCTGCGTTTCTGATGCAGTGGGGCTGGGGTGGGGTGGGGGGGCGGGGCGCATTTGCCTTTCTAGCAAGTTCCCGGGTAGCGCCAGCGCTGCTGGGTGGGCCACGTTGTGAGAATCACTGAAGTGGGTGCCCCGGGAGCAGGGTCTGCAGCCTGCAGTGGGCACAGCTCCAGGGAAGCACTGGACTGCTGGATGGTCTGGGCACCGCGGGCTTCAGTGAGAGTGTGGGTGCGATTCTGAAGAGTCACTGATGGGGCAAGTTGTTCTTTCACTTCACCTTGTAAAGAAAAGGAGGTTTGAGGACAAAGTTTGTGTACCTTTCTTAGGAAAAGGTAGCTGGCCAATTAAGTAACAGAATAATTAAATATGGCAGAATATAATTCACTGGTGATTTGGTTTGATTTTATCCTTTGTCCTTTAGTGGTTCTGAATAGAGGAAAACCTGTCCAGAGCTCTGGCAACACTTGTGTGGGGTTCATTGGGATGTTTTTGTCTTGTCCTAGGTGGGAAGTTTGGGGAGTGAGTTCTGTAATACTTGGGGATGAGCCAGTTAAGGTTTTGCTTTTAGTGTAGTTTGTTTACTGAGAGCTCAGTAAGCGCCTGCTGTTTGCCTGGCACTGTGCCTGTGGCGCTGGCGGCCATGCGTCCATCACGTGGACCTTTGGTCCCTGCAGCTGGTGCGCGCGCGCGTGTGTGTGTGTCTGTGTCTGGTTGTGCTCAGCCTTCACACCTGTGCTTCACCCTTGCAGCCATGCCCTCAGCTTGTAAATAATAGTGGTCACTGTTGGTTTCATAGTAGTTCAAATTCAGAATTACTGATCCTATTATAAACATTTAAAAATAACCCTTCATATTGGTTCTTTTAGCTTTAAAAGAGAAGGTGGCTTTGTTTGAGGTCATCCGTGGTGGCAGTAAGCAATTACAGTAATTTTACGACTGTCTATAAGTTTAGATTATAGGTAATTTGTAAGATATTTTATTAAGTATCTTAAAGGTGTTAAACGGGAGAAAAAAGTAAATTTTATATATATATATATAAAAATCAGTATGTTTTTTGTAAATGAAAAGCCATGAAATATGTTTTAAATTTTGGTTTCTGAGCAGAGAAATACTAGCCTTAGAGTTTATTTTACTAATAAAAAATTATTTTTGCCTAGTTTTAATATAGAAAAATCTACAAAATATATTTATGCATTTGATCTTAATACTGAGCTTTGACGGTCTCGCTCTCTTTTTTTAATATTTATTTATTTGGTTGCGCCGGGTCTTAGTTGTGGCCGGTGGGCTCCTTAGTTGCGGCATGCATGTGGGATCTAGTTCTCCGACCAGGGATGGAACCCGGGTCCCCTACATTGGGAGCGCAGAGTCTTACCCACTGTGCCACCAGGGAAGTCCCTTGAGGGTCTCTCTCTGACGCGATCACTTAGGGGCGAGGTTTACGGGAGTCGTTGAGGATCCCTTCCTGAAACTCATCTCAGGAGGCTCCTCGGGCTCCCACGCCGAAGTCAGCGGGTGGCATTGGCAGAGCCCCTCTGCTCCTATAGGAGCCAGGTTTTAACAAGTGAAACTGCAGCGACACTGGCTTTATGGGGCTCAAAGATAAACTTTTTGCTGAGAAAGACGCAGAGGAACTTCGCTTTTTTCTGCTGGGTGCAATAGAGTAGATCTGGGTTGTACGTGTATCCCAGTGGGTATCCCAGTCTGGGTGAGATAAAGGTCTCCTCTCCGTTAGGGATGGTCCCAGGCCCCCATGGTGACAGAAGCTTTGGAGGGGTGGCTTTGCTGTGCTCTCTGCTCCTGGTTGACTGATGTGCTGACGGTTTGTCCTTGCATGTCCGCCGTCCTGGGTGCAGCATGAAGCGTGCCAGTTCTCTGACTGTCCTTAACGTGGGTGGCACGGCGGCCGCAGACCATTTCCAAGTAAGGAGCCCTGCCCCACTTACACGCTTTACATGTTGGCTGGACCTTCCTCACCACTGCTGCCCTTTGAGCAGAGCCTGTGGGGACTGCCCCACTTACACCCTTTACATGTTGGCTGGCCTTTCCCCACCGCTGCTACCCTTTCAGCAGAGCCTGTGGGCATTTTAGTGTTCCTGATTCAGGACACATAGACACCATAAATGACACTTTCATAGTCGGCATGAACTTAACCATCTGAATTATGGGAATGTTGTGAACATTCTCAGTGTACGAATTAATGATCTTTACAAATACGTTGATTGACAATTAAAAATTAAATATTCTGATGAAGTAATATCAAAACTTGGCCAGTTGTTAATTTGTATTATTTGTATGATTTTAGCTTCTAGTAGTTTATAACTAATATAATGTCTAGCTAAGCTGTTCAGTGTTTTAAAACTATTCAGAACTTCACTAAGTACAGTCACTTTGACAAATAGTCTTTAGCACTTTGTCACCTGTCCAAGTCTCTCGCACAGACCGGTCACCTTTGCACTTAAAACTGTTGGCATCCTGTTCTCCATTACAAATGGCCTTTTTATTTTCCATGTGTGACTGTTGGGTGCGCCCAGGCCTCTGGCCCCTTCTGTGGCCTGGCTGCTGTCCACCAGGACCAGGTGTCCTGGTCCCCACACCTGTTGGTGCAGCAGCTCTCCCAGTCAACTCAGTCCCACCGGTAAACTATTTGACGCACAGGGACGGTGACGGGCCGGCAGGAGTGCTGGCCTTCCCCCTCACCCCCAGCACGCTGCGGGGGGCGGCTGTTCCCAGGATGCTGTCATCGGGCCTCTAGTTTAAAAGCTGCAGGGTGCTGGGAGGATGCACTCCTGACGATGACGATAGAAGAAACTACTTTTGTTTTTAAAAGGTCTGGAGCTAACACAGTCCTTTTGCTCCCCTTTCTTGTGTTTTGCACACACACATCTGAGCATCAGGACTCTCGTGTGTTGATGTGAGTTGTGCAGCTATTGTTAGTGCCGAGACCACTGGAAGCTGGCGTCATGTGAGGTACTGGTTAAGAATAATTTTTCCATTTGTTTTTTCACGCAGGAACGAAATAATTGTCTGGCAGACTCCAGAGCTCTCAGTGCCAGCCACGCCGACCTGGCCCCCACGGGTCGAGGCAGAGCTAGACTAACCCCCAAGGCTAATGAGCGCTGAGACCCTCAAAGCTTGGCCAGGCCCCTCCCCCCTGCAGGGCGGCCCTGGGGTCGCCTCCTTGGCTGGATGGTGACCTCCACCACCTGCTGGAGGTTTGCCCCGAATTCTGTTAGGCGGTCTGCAGCCCTAGTGCCCGAGAGCTGCCAAAGCCCGGCGGCGGGACCCGGCCAGGTATGGAGCTGGCTCAGCGCACTCGGGGTCGGCCGCTGCTCATGGACACCAGCCCCAGCACCGAAACCTGCTTGCAATTGTAATACTGTGTTAAGGCTGTTCATTAAGACTGGAACCTTAAACTACATCCTTTGAGACTAGGAATCCAGTGACCTGTGGCAGCGATGCTGGGATTAGGGAGCGGGGGAGATGGGGTAGCTGCGGGGAGGCCTGCACCCCCTCCTGGTCTGCATCTCAGCCCCTTTGGAGCCCTTTTCCCTCCTCCAGGCCTCTGTACACTAGCACACGGAGATGCATGTGTTCCTTTTAAAAAGCTTTTCTTTGTAGCGTTAAGTAACACAGGGTGGGTTCTGACAGATGCATCTTATTTTATTTTTTTAATTTATTTTTGGCTGCATTGGGTCTTTGTTGCCGTGCACGGGCTTTTCTCTAGTTGTGGTGAGCGGGGGCTACTCTTTGTTGCGGTGTGCAGGCTTCTTATTGCGGGGGCTTCTCTTGTTGCAGAGCACGGGCCCTAGGTGTGCAGGCTTCAGTAGTTGTGGCTCACAGGCTCAGTAGTTGTGGGTCACGGGCTCTAGAGCACAGGCTCAGTTCCCGGACCAGGGATTGAACCCGTGCCCCCTGCACTGGCAGGCGGATTCTTAACCACTGCACCACCAGGGAAGGCCTGACAAATACATTTTCAAACCAACCCTGAGACATTACTCCTTAAGGGAATCCGTGAGACTAGCTGGTAGGCTAAGAAGGTGTAATTCCAGATGATGCCAACTGTACAAGGGCACATCCCTGCTGAGGAGGTTTGAAAGGATCTGGAAAGCTGTGAGCGTCCTTGTGAAATGTTGTCAGGGTTAGTTTCTAGTTTACCTTAATGTTATCATATGGGTGGTGTCACTGAGCAAAGGCGCTTCCAGCCACCTTTTCCTCAACAACTGCACTGGGCTGGGGTGCTACGTGCTCCCTGGGCTCCCTGTGGGGACTAGGGGGTGCCCACTGTGGGGTGCCCTTGGACTGCACGTGTCCTTCACCCCCACTGTGGACCTCGGACTGAGGGCTAGAGGCAGCAGCGTCCTGGGGTTTCGGTACAGCAAGGCTAGACTTTAACTTAAGTTTTGTTTAAAAGTTTCTATAATTCAGTAGTGGATCACTTCAGGGCACTGGTGCTTGTGTTGGTGAGAGCTGCTGTGCCCCCCCCAGAGGCAGACACCCTGGCCCGGTGTTGGGGGCCCTCGAGGCTGACCGGTCTCCTGCAGCCTGTCTCCTCTGGCCACACTCCTTTCCTCAGCTCCTGACTCCTTAGGTTTTGCAGTTTCCGATGGATCAGGAACTTTCAAAATGCTCTCTAGAGGTGTTTAAAAAAATATGATGGGTTGTAAGAAACCACTGGAAAAAAGAGCAGAGCTGTGTCCCCACGTGGGCACTGTGGCCCTTTCAGGTTCACGTTTAGGTGCAGTGGGGGTGATGTGTCTGTGTCACATCAGAACCAGGAGGGGACCAAGCTGTCCTGGCTCCTCCTCCCACTACATTGAAGTTTCCTCCCAGCCACAGATCTGGTACAGGACATCTGAAACCCACTCGGTTTCCCTTAGTGACAGTTGTCTCTGGAAAAACAAAGGGCATTTAGAAAGAATAAACATGAGGCTAAGAACAGGATTTAATTTTAAGCTTCCAGTTGGTGAAAAGAGACCTTCTTTGCAGGGGCCTTAGTTGAACCTTGTCTGGCTTTGAGCCCTCTGGCCCTGGTTCCCCGAGGGTTATGGTGGCCTTTGTAAGGCCACATGGAGACAGCATTCGGGGTAAGAGAGGCTCGAGGGCCTTCCTGAAACTGGGTTGTAAAAGCCTTCGTGTCTCAGAGGGGATGCTACCTGGGACTCGGCAGTGTCTGATTTTTGAACTTGTATCAAAATAGAGAGAAGCCAGGTTGTAACCTACTTGCAGTCTGGTAGTCAGGATTTTAACATTCCCGGAGAGAGCAGTGGGGGTGGTCCAGCCCTCCCTCTTCCTTTCCTGGTGAGGGGACCCTAGGGGGCCAGCACCCATTTCTACACTGTGCTGTGTCTATCAAGTTAGACTCCCCTGGTCAGAGGACGGACTGGCAGTGGAGGAGCTGAGGGTCTACGTGAGCGTCTGAGGGCTGAGGTCGTGGAGAGCTGGGCCTCCTGACCCTTGCGCCCCTCCCCAGGCGGAGCAGGCACTGCTGGTGCTGCAGGGATTCAGGTATTTTCTGAAACTTAAAAAAAGTCCCTATTATTTGTTTGGTCAGGAGGCTGCTAGGAGTATCATGTAATTAGTTATTGTCTTTACAGTAAAGTATAAGTACTGCTAAGAATTCAGAGTTTAGTTTGTAGCACTCATTGTTATAACTTCATAGAATGTTCTGGGGAAGGCATGTTACATCTGTACGAGGCCAACTTTTGGTATGTTTAGACGTTGTACTGTGTAATCATGGGATATCCGGAAACTAAAGCAGCACTGGACAGCACCAACCAAAGGTGAAGTTCAAGTGAGCTAAGCGAGCATCGTCCTGCACACGTCTCCTCCGTGCAATCGGGCTGATGCGTAAAGACCTGTGCGGCTTCCACTGAGTTCTCCACCACGACAGGAGGACTCAGATGGTGTATACAGTGGTGTGCAGCTACCCCTCGGGGGTCACAGGCCTGTGAGGACCGTCCGATTGTCCCTGGGGTGTGCTCTGGGGGATGGGATTGGCTGAGAGGCCAGGGAGGTAGGGTGGACACTGCTTTGGGGCTTGGTGTTCCTGAGACACAGAGAGAAAACCCCACTGCCAAGTTCTATGGCCCCTGGTGGGTGAGCACCCCCAGGGCGGCCTGTCTGCCTGGTGGGCGGGTGCGGCTGCCCAGAGGCCGAATGTGGGTGCGCTTGTGCTGGTCCGCACCTCTGCAGGGGGTTGGCCACGAAACATACCTTCTGTCTTGGAGCAGTGGTTTTCTTTTCTCACTGTTGGTGTGACTCGCCTAGGAAATCATTTGGAACTGTTTATATTTACTTACAAAAATAAAGTGTTTTATTTCCTGTTGTAAAGCCCCTGTACTTTTGTGGAAAGGCTCTCTTGTAAAACTCCAACCCTAAAAGAACCCTTTCCTGTTTAACGTTAGGCACCCAATCTTTTTAGGGTCACAGACTACTTTGAAAACATGATGAAAGTTGTAACTGGATCATCCGGTCCTAGAATGACGGGCACAAAGCGTGTGCCCCGTGACGGGTTTACCGCCCCGCCCCAGTGAGCCCGTGGGAGCTTGGGACCAGTGTCTAGCTCCTGGAGCTGTGGGAGGGTGGCCATGGCGCTGAAAGTGCAGTGACAGGGCTGCCCCAGGCTGTGAGGACAGACGTCACGTGTATGAGTCCTGAGGACAGTGCCTGGCAAAGAGCAAGCGCTGGTGAGGGTCCAGGGGCTGCAAGTGCCTTCCCGGCACGTCTGTCCGGCCGGGGCTGCTCTGTGCCGGGCAGCAGCGGGGAGGGGGCAGAGGCAGGGTGATGATGGGGGTGAAGGCGGCGCAGCCCTGCCGGAACCGGGCAGTCACGTCCCTTGGTGACCGTGGGGCCTTGTGCTGCCACGACCAGATGCTCAGATTCTGGAGTTTCTGGCCCGATGCAGCAGGACCCCGGCTGATGGGAGGTCCCGAGTTCTCTGCACAGTGCAGGAGCGCCCTGCCAGAGTGGATGCGCCCCCAGGCCAGGGCTGACGGTCCCGGCCACTGTGGCCAGCCTTGGAGGAGGCACTGAGGGCACAGCGGGATGTGCTCTCCCTTTGGAATAGTTCTCGTCTGCCCAGAACGGATTTCGCGGCAGATGGGCCAAGCCGGCGCCGAGGCTGCTAGCGCTCGCTGCGGGCTGGGGGGCTGGTGGCAGGGGCAGCGCACAAGGCACCTCTCCCCGCCCCGATGCCTCTCCCGGACCCTGCGGCCTGGCCTGCCGTGTGTTCTCCACCCTGTGCCAGACCGGGGCCAGGGGGTGTGCTGGCGGCCAGGAGCCGACAGCCCAACCATGGGGTGAGGAGGGCCAGTGGGCACTCGTCTGACCTCGGCCCCGCTGTGGCCCGAGGCGTGGGTGTTGGGAGCTTTGGGAAGGGGACGCGGAGCCTGTGGGGGTCAAGGTGGAGGCCCTGTCTGGCCGGGGCCCAGGGGCCTGCATCCGGGCGGGAGCTAACGTGGGCCCAGGGGGGGGAAGCTGCTGCTTATTGTAGAGACGCTGCAGCAGCCGGTGGGGGTGGGGGCAGGCTGTGGATTCTGGGCGCTTCCTGCAGCCCCTGGTACCTGAGGGGACCCTAACCAGAGGGAGGGCCACACGTCAGCAGGACTCAGTCCCAGGTGTCCCCCGCACACCCTCTGCGGTGACCGTGTAGGAACAGGACGAAGGCGGCAGGTGGGGGGCGGAGAGCACCCTCAGGGTGCGGCGGGGCGCGGCGGAGGCGGCCTCCTCAGGGCGCAGCCGGTCGGCCATCAGCCTCACCAGGAGCTGGTTGGACCAGGTTATGCCCAGGGCCGGAGAAGCCCGCTCTCCCCCGACACTGAGACAGAAAACAGCCCGACTGTCCTGTGCTGTGTGTGGATCTGCGGGCCCCGCCACCCCTGCCCTCGGGGCGCCCCACTCACCCCGGCGGCCCGGCTGCCACACCCCGCTCCTCTGTGGATTCCGTCACCTGGAGGGTCCAGATCGGGGTCAGCGGCGGTGAGGACCCGGCCCCCCCGGCCTCGCCCTCCCCAGGGGTGGAGGGGTCCCACCTGGTTGATGCACAGCACGGGGCTCCGGAAGGTGCAGCTCAGCCGGCGCAGCTCGGCCCCCAGCGCCTGCAGATGCCGGGCCCTGAGGGCCGAGGCCGCCTGGTCGAACTCACAGCGGAACGGGGCTGCCACGGAGTCGATGACCACCAGGCGGGCCATACCCCGCGACAGCAGCACAGGCACCTTCTTACGCACACACTCCAGCAGGGTGTCCTGGAAGCCGAGGAGAGGTGGCCGTCACCACCCCCGCGGGTGGGGGGGGCCCTCACCACGCCCCGTCCTGGGCCATCACGGTGGCCGGGCCCCTCCCCTTCAGTGGCCCCGTGCTGGGCACCGACCACCCGGACCACCACGGTCACCAGGACTGCCCAGCCCCACCCAGTGGAGGGAGGAAGCAGGTGTGCGGGGACCCGAGTCTGTCCTGCCACCAGCGTTGCCTCCCACGTGAAGCCCCCCGGGCCGCGCCCAGGCTGTGTGCTAGGACGCCACCGGCCCGGCGTGGGGCCTCAGGTGCCTCCAGGCCAGCCCCACCTGCCCCCCAAGGCCCTACGCACTGTGCTCGGGGCAGCCCTGTCCCTTGGGGCCGCCTGGCCCTGCCGGCCTGGACTCGGCCCTGGTGCCCAGTGGCCACACACTGGCCATCCCGTCAGGCACTCCTGAGAGCTGTTGGGTGTCTGGGATGAAATTCGACTCTGTGCTTGTTAACTCTCCAGGGTGTCTCCAGCAGAGCCCCTCTCTGTGGAAAATGACAGCAGCAGCAGCGGCCTGGAGGACGCCAGCCTTAACGTGAGTCCTGCACCCCTTCCCGCCACCTCAGGCGGCGCTGGGGCACCGGGGGGCCGGGGGCGGGGGCAGGGCTGCACCCGCCTGCTGCAGCGTCGGCACTTCGAGAGGGGCCTAGCTTGGAGACCCCGTCCCCCGGGAGGAGGCCTGGGACCCCGAGGCTCTGTTTGTGCAGCAGCATCAGGCCCTGGTCCGCACCTCCCGCCTCCCCCCGGCAGGGCCCCCCAGTTGCTGGGCAGACACCAGCGAGGGGCTGGGGGCCTCCTCTACCAGAGCTGCTCCCGGAACAGAACTTAGGAATGTGCCCCCACCCCCCGCCGGGGTCTCGGTCGGCCTGGCCCTGACCCACTGCTGCGTTTCTCAGTGAGGATGCACCGGAAGGATGAGGATTGTGCTGCTTGTGTGAGTCCAGAGGGCCCTGTGACAGCCAGGGGACGGTCGCGAGGCTGGAGGGCCTGGAGCCGGAGCCTGTAGCACTGACCTCGTCTTCTCCTGTGTCCACGCCCTGAGCACCGTCACGCTAATAACCGCGCTGCCCGCCGCCAGCGCGCACTCACCTGCAAAGCCACGGCCGCGCTGGGCCCCTAGGGGACGGCCACCTGCCGCCGGTCCACCGCGGGCCGCCCGTGCCCTGAACCAGCCCGGGCTCGCGTGCCACCGCTCATCGTGCCACTTCCCCGTGCTATGTGTGATCATGTATTTTACGGTAAAATTTTTTAAAATTAAAAGTTTATACAGCTCATCCTTTACCGGAAATTCTTTTCATAGCAGTTCTTAAATGGGGGAAGGGCCCGGGTGGGTGGCTCTGCACACTTGTGTTCGGGGCACTGGTCTGTACTCCGTCTCCCATCTCCCTCCTGAAGCCTTTGCTTCGTTATTCAGCCCCAAACAATGACCTCAGCTGGCTGCTCCCCGGCCGCTTGCCTGCCCCTGCCCCCTCCCCAGGGGCCACTGCCCTCTGTGTTCCCACCGCTGTCTGCCCACGGGGAGGGTGCGTGACCCGGGGATGGCTTCCAGGTGTGGTGTCGCCCCAGCGGCCCTGCCAGGCGTGCTCAGCAATCGGGGGGGGGGGGGGCTCGACAAGGGGGCTTTCCCCTCCTTCAGAGGCAGAGGTACAACCCTACACCACGGCTGCTGCCGGGCCAGTGGCCTGGACGGCGGGTCCCGTCCTCTGGGCCGCGGGCACCTCTGTGCCCTGCCGGGGCCTCCTCTAGGGGGCAGGAGGTGGCGTGTCCGGTGCCCTCCCTTGCCCGCTCTTCCCTTGGGGTTAGGCTGCCAGAAACACACTGGACGCTCAGTTCAGCCTGAGTCCAGGTAACGAGTAGTGCCAGCCTGAGCGGAGCACACGGCCCCCAGCAGGCGACTCGCCGCAGGTGGGCACCGGGGCCTGACCTCGCGGGTCGTGCACGTGGCCCGCCCGCACGGCCGGCTTCCCCTCAGACGCTTACCACGTCGGCTGCGTGCTCGATGAAGATCTGGTGGCCAAACTTGATTTTCCTGAGCACATCCCCTGGGACATCTATCCGCAGGCGCTGCTGCTGAGCGATGAGCTGCTGCAGACGCTGGCTGGGGAAGGCGTCCTCTGTGCACACGTAAATGGCCCCTGGGAAGCCGCAGGGCGGTGAGCAGCTGGGGGTGGCCTGAGGCCGCCCCGCCAAAGGCCAACGACCCTCTCCTTCCTGCACTGCCTCTCGTGGGTCTGCCCCTCTGACCCAGCATGGGGGCCGGCCGGCGCCCATCTCCCAGCGCAGGCCCCTCGCTGCCGGAACTTCACCCTGTGGGTCTGCCTACCCTGGGCTGTCCGAGTGGGAGCGAGGGGAACTGTAGGGGCTCCCGGCTTTCGGAAACGCCCCCTCCTGCAGACACAGGGAGATGCCCCTCCCAGGCCCTGTTGGGCGGATGTTCCCTCAATTCCACTGTCAAGGCTCCTCCTATGGTTCTGGGCTACCTGGTGGTAACTGTCTTTGCTGCGCCTGGAAAAGCCAGTAAACAAAACACAGGCGATGCATCACCAGGGGCCTGGAATCCCCACCAGAAGATACCCCCGGAGTCCTGCGCTGCAAAGAACCAGGGGCCACCGATTCTCAACAAAGGCCCCAGGACAATTCAGTGGGGAAAGAGTATTTTTAACAAATGGCGCTGGGACAGAGACACCCACGTGCAAAAGGATGAAATTAGACCCTTACCTCATACCATATAGGAAAACTAAATCACAATGGATCAAATATGAGAGCCCAAACCACAAAACTCTTAGAAGAAAACACGGGTAAACCTTATGACCTTGGGTTAGGCAGTGGGTCCTCAGACATGACATCAGAAGCACAAGCAAGAAACAAATTGGACATCATCAAAGTGAAAAACTGCTTTAAAGGACACCAACAAGAGAGGGAGAAGACAACCGAATAGAGAAAATACTGCAAATTGTTTATCTGATGAGTTTAGTGTCCAGATTATATAAAGATCTCCTACAGCTCCACAGGCAAATAACCCAGGCTTTTAAATGGGCAAGAGATTGGAACAGACATTCCTCCAAAAACACACAAATGAGCAGCAGCACGTGAAGAGACGGCCAACGTCACCGGCCACCGGGGGTGCGGTCGGCGCCACGGTGAGAAGCCACCCACGCTGGCGTCAGAGGGACAAGCGTCGGCTCAGACGTGGAGGGACTGGAACCTCCTGCGTCGTTGATGGGAAGTGAAACGGTGTAGCCACTGCTGAGAACAGTCTGACAGTTCCTCAAAGAGCGGAACACGCAGCTACCATACGACCCAGCAATCCCACTCCTAGGTGTCCACCCGAAGCCACGCACGAACAAGAGGTGTGAACAACCCACATGACTGTCAGCGGATGAAAGGGTCGCTAAGTTGTGGTCTGTACACGTGAAGGAACATTATTCAGCCCTGCAAAGGAAGGAAGCACCGACACGTGCTCCAGCGTGGGTGAACCCTGGGTGAAAGGGCACATGTGCATGATCCCGTTTATTTGAAATGTGCAGAACAGGCGAATCCATAGAGACAGGAAGCGGATGGGTGGTTGCCAGGGGCTGGGGGAGGGGAGAGTGCAGAGTGACTGCTCATAGGGATGGGGCTTCTTTTTGGGGTGATGAGATGTTCTGGAACTAGATAGTAGTGGTGGGCGCACAACTTTGTGAAAATGCTAAAAACCACTGAGTTAAAGAAAGAGGAAAGGCCTCAGGACTTCCCTGGTGGCACAGTGGTTAGGAATCCGTCTGCCAATGCAGGGGACACAGGTTCGAGCCCTGGTCCAGGAAGATCCCATGTGCCGCGGAGCAACTAATTGCCCGTGCGCCACAACTACTGAGCCTGTGCTCTAGAGCCCGCGAACCACAACTACTGAGCCGGTGCGCCACAACTACTGAGCCTGAGCTCTAGAACCCGCGAACCACAACTACTGAGCCCGTGCGCCACAACTACTGAAGCCCGCACGCCTAGAGCCCATGCTCAACAAGAGAGGCCACCGCAATGAGAAGCCTGCGCACCTCAGTGAAGAGCAGCCCCCGCTCACCACAACTGCAGAAAGCCTGCGTGCAGCAACGAAGACCCGACGCAGCCAAAAATAAATAAATAAATAAATAAGAAAGGCCTGTGATCTGGCGGTGCGCTGGCTGAGCCCCACCAGGACTCTCAGGGCCACGGCTAAACCTACCGTTCCTCTCGCTGTACCGGTCACGGCACCGCCCCGGGGAGGGGACCCAGAGAAGAGCCAGAAGCACTGACACCACGTCCGCGTGCCCTATTTGTGAGTGTGTAACTTTCATTTTGACCCGATTCTGTTTCAACAGACTTTCAAACTTGGAAAAGAGATGCAGGATGGAGGGAGAAGCACCGTCTGACCGTGTCAGTGGTGAGCTCCTGACCCTTGAGGCCTCCCTAACCTTCCCTGGCACGTTCCAGCCCATTCCCGGGGGCAGGGCTGCCTGGGGAGCCCCCGACGTGGCCGAGACCCTCGTCACAACGCCGCGGCACCCGTGTTCTCCGCATCTTGGGAGAGGCCTGGACAGAAGGGTCACAGCCAAACCCAGTCGCACGGCCCTCGAAGCTCCTCGCCCCACACCCTATTGGGCGTCTCACTGGGACAGATGAGTGGGGTGCCCGCCCACAGAGGGGCTTCGAGAAGCTGGCGGCGAGGCGGCCCAGCGTTTGAGGGTTGGCGGGGGGGAGCTCCACGTTTTCTGAAGTGCAGAGCCGCCTGGCCATTCTTTTCAAAATTGGGCCTTTCAGACCTGATTTGGGAAATCACTTTCTCAGGAAAATGTGCCTCAGGCCCCACATTTAATGCGGTCACAGTGGCTGCGGGCCAAGCCTCTGCAGGGGACATGTCTCTCGGAGTCACCCCAGGCCGGCTCTGTCCCCCCTCGGCCAGGCCCCGGGGCTCTGCACTTTCCCTCCCACTGAGGGGTCCCTGGCCCACCTCCCTCTCCTGAGGCAGGAATCGCAGAGCGGTTGTGAAGACAGAGACGGGAACCCTGGAAAACGGCCCCCAGGGGCAGCCTCTGGCCTTGAGGGCAGGTGCCCGCGAGGTGACAGGTCAGGACCCCTGCCCGCCCCCCGAAGTGGCCGCACTCACCGGCCCCTAGGCCTCCGTGTCGCCGTGGGAGCTGCACGGCCAGGCAGAGCTGCAGTGCCAGCTGGGTCTTCCCGGCGGAGCTGCGTCCGGCCAGCTCGGTGATGCCGTCCAGGGGCAGCCCGCCGCGGAGGAGCCCGTCCAGCACGGGGCAGCCCATGCTCAGGCGCTCGTGCTGCTCAGGGAACTGCTCCTCCTGCTGGAGCAGGTGGAGCGCTGGGTGCGGGGAAACAACAGGTGAGCCCAGTCCCGCACAGCCGCCCCCGGCCCAGGAGGCCCCTCGGGCTGCAGCGCCGTGGCCTCTGGGCTCAGCCCCACGCCCCACTCCTCCAGCCAGACCCCAGGGCACCGGGCACCTGTGCAGACGCTGCTTCCTTGCAGGTGTGAGGAGGCCGCCTTCAGTAAGCGCTGCACGTCGGGGCCGGAGAGGCGGGTCAGTCTCTGCAGGTCTGGTCCAGAAAGATGCAGAACCTCCTTTACTGACCTCAGTTTGGCTGAAGGTATAGAATCAATTACAAGACAAGGTCAGACACAGCAGGGACAACAGGTATCCTCCAGTTCTGGGGACCTGGTGGGCAGGGGCCAGTCCACCTGCTCCCTGAAGTTGCAGGGACCCCCGGATAGAGGGCGACCGTGACGGGACGGGAGGGAAGGGGCCTGGGGAGGCCCACGTCTTGGCTGCAGAAGCCGGATGCTTGGGCCTCTCCCTGGTGCCGGGAGCAGCGGCCTCCGCCTGGTCCCATGCCCGCCCGGACACATCTCCCAAGACAGGTCTGTGTGTGCACAGCCTGGGAAGGGCCCAGGCCGAGTCGGGGGAACCATACACGAGGGAGAAGCTGCAGGAAGGGATCCAAAGGAACACCCAGGCCACGGGATGGCCAGTGGGGTGAACAGACAAAAGAAGAGTCAGCATGCTGGTGGCAGTGCCGCGGAGGGCTGGGTTACAGGGTGAACGGCCCAAGGGAGCTGGTGTTTCATGAGGAAAATGAACAATTTTGAGCTTAGATAAGCATATTACTTTCAAACGAGTAGAAAGAAAAAAATACGCTCAAAATAGATCCAACCAATCCAGAAGAAAGCATAAAAGAAAAACAACACAAAAAATAGGACAAACAGCGCAGCATAATAAGGGAGGGTTAAACCTACATTTATCAGGAATTACCTTAAATACGTATGCACTGAGTGCTTCAGTTAAAAGACAAAGACTGAATGAAAGGGGAAAACAAAACTACTGCTGTGCTCTCAGGATGGAGGAGCAGGGGGGCACCCTGCTGCCGAGCCCTGCGCTCACTCAGGGCCCCTGTCACCTGCTCACAAGCACCTGATGTCGAAGCGTCCCTCACAGACACCCCGGGAGGCAGGGAGAACAGAGGGCGGGTGTGGGGCACCGGCCGGGCTGCGGAGGGGCCAGTGCAGCCTGGGGATGGACGCGCCCAGATGCCAGCAGACTCGGTGGGCTGGCCAACCCTTTGAGCATTTAGAAAAGAGCCACTGCTGCCTGACAGACCTACTGCGACGTGGGAATAATCAGAAGTACAGAGGAGATGCAGTGCATGAAAAAAGGAGGCAACCACTAACTCTGGGGGGAAAAACCAGAGACGGTACAAGAAAGGAAACAGTCATAACCCTGGGTTCAGTGGCAGCCATTATGTCCCTAGTCACAACCTGATGGCTAATGGGACCCAAACTGTGTTCCAACTGTGGGGGGGAGGTGTGGAGGAAGTAGGGGCACACGGGCACCGGCCTGCCCTCACCCCCAAAACAGGAGGCCTGTGAGGACTCATAACACAGACAAATCAAACACAGCAACACAAGCACACTCGCCAGCAACCCAGATATAAATACAAAATGCTGCTAAAAGACTCCTAAGTGGTAAGTAGTTCCGTTTCACTTTTCAGACACTGTGTGTGTACTGCTTTGATGAAAATGAAATTAACTTAAAAGAAGTCCTTTCAGTTAAAAACACACACAACTGAAAAACTGAAAAACCTGCGGCACATTCCAGCATCAGGGCGTTGATCAGGACCAGCTGTCTTGGGATCAGTAACCAGAGGGTCCCCGAGGCTCGGACAGGCAACCTGGTAAGCCTGTTCTACATGAGGTGTGTATATCTGTGCGTTCATGCTTTTACACAATCACTTTATATAAACATCAGCAAACGCACCTTTCTTAACTGCAGCAATAATTCTAGGATTCAGGTCCAACTGATCCACGTCCATTTTTTCAATGGGGTGACCACAGAGATGGACGGATTCCCAGGGACACAATTCTGACGCGCTTGTCGTCCCCTCGAGCAGCCCGGGAGCTGAGTGCAGCAGAGTGGCGGAGCCCAGGTGCGCGGTTCCCTTTGTGACAGGGCCACACCATCAGCCCGGAGCCTGGAGAGGCTTCACTGCACCAGGGACAGGGACAGCACTGAGAGACGTCCAAGGCGGCGCTTCTGTCCGGGCAATTGTTCGGTAACTCAGAACCTAGGATTCAATCCACACACAGATGCATCTGAAGAGCCACCCCCCGCCTCACATTCTGAAGGTCAGCCCACTTCATCCCCCGCAGAAGGCGGGAGAAACCGGCTTGTGTCCCAGCCCCACGCCCCCCAGGCCAGGGGCGCCCTGCCCTGACCCACCTCTCTGGGGTGACGGCGGCGGATACAGTCAGAGGCCCGTGCGCGCCGGGCTCACCCGAGTGGAGCCTGCTTTGCGTTCTCCTTAAGTGTGTCTCCACGGCGATCTGGAAAGAACAGAAAAGGCCACGTGTGGTGGATCTCAGAGGACGCCCAGGAGGTCGGAACCGCTGTGACCACCGAGCTGCCCCAGCAGAGAACAGCGGACACCGAGTCTGGCCCGGCCTGCAGCCTGCCCTCCCCGCTGGCAGGAGGGGCAGCCAGCGGCGTGTCCACCCAAGACGGCACAGCCGGGGATGCAGCAGGGCAGCAACACTAAGGCCATGGCCACTCAGCAGAGGCCAGGCTCAGCGTCCAGCAGCAGCAGCAAGGCCCGGGCCTCCGGATGGTGTCAGGTTGCTCCGGGAGCTTAAAGAACCAGGCCGTGTACACCCCCTCATCTGCGGTCTGCTCAGGGAGCCTCTGGAGGCAGCTTCTGGGAGGGGCAGCACGAGGCTCTGGGGCCCACAGCCCGGGCAGGGGGTCTCCGGGCCAGCAGGCTGCTCCCACGTTCTGCTGGCGTAGGGGGCAGGGGGCTCCCAGGCCAGCTGCTCGGGGCAGGGCTGACAGTAGACACTGCTGAGGCTGAGGGGAGACACCGAGGCCCTCAGGACTGCACATCAGAGCAGAAGGGCGGCCTGAGTGCAGGGCCCCGGTACCAGCTGCAAGGCGGCTGGGGGATGTTGAGTAGCTAGGAGTGCACCCTGAGGCCGTGTGGGAGACGCCCGGGCATCAGACATCTGGACAGAATACCAACCTGGGTTTGTAAATTCTAGAGGAAGTGCGTGTGTTCTTCCCCTGGACGTGTGGAAAGCGCCCCACCCCCCCCGCCCCGGCGTGGGCCCTGAAGCGGGAGTGGGCTGGGGTCTGGATTCTGAATGACGGGGGGGAGGGAGCCTGCGTGGGGACACAGCCGGGAGGTGCCTGTGTATACGGCTCGGATCCTGACGAGCAGCTGGACACGGGGCGGGAAAACCAGTGGGTGGCCACCAGCCGAAGGGCCTCAAGCTTCCGTGATGGGGGTGGGGCCCCCAGAAGCAGAGTGCCCACTGGCGGAGCACCCGCTGGGTACCCGACACTGGCCCAGGGGCCGGACCAAGAGCAGGGCCCGGGTGAGCCAGCCACCCTCCAGGCCTGTGCTTCTGCAACCGGGGACAAGCATGTGCCCAGGCAGCACCCAGTAGCAGGCACGGGGTGGGCCTGGACGGAGCGGGGCCTTCCAGGAGCATCCGAGTGCAGGTACCGTCTCAGGGGCACAGCTGACAGCGGGCGCTGTTTGCTGTGTGAAGGTGCATCAACTCTTAGGGCCCAGCACAAGGCTTTGAGGAAACTCCAGTTACGTCCCCGAGCCTTCCCAGGTGGAATCGCTTTCCTGCATCTCTGGGGCTCTGGGGCTCTGAGGGGGCCTGAGGACCCCACGCCGCCAACACACGCTGGGACAGGAAGGCGGGGCCGCGGCAGATGGGCCCACCTCCACCCTGGGGGCAACACTCGGGTTTCCGGCAGCTTTTGTTGACTCAAACTAAGGGCTCAAGGGGAGAATGAGGGAAGATCTTCTTTCAAAACTAATGCACTGAGGACTTCCGGGAAGATGGCGGAAGAGTAAGACGCGGAGATCACCTTCCTCTCCACAGATACACCAGAAATACATCTACGCGTGGAACAACTCCTACGGAGCACCTACTGAACGCTGGCAGAAGACCTCAGACCTCCCAAAAGGCAAGGAACCCCCCACGTACCTGGTTAGGGCAAAAGAAAAAACTAAACAGAGACAAAAGGATAGGGACGGGTCCTGCACCAGCGGGAGAGAGCTGTGAAGGAGGAAAAGTGTCCACACACTAGGAAGCCCCTTCGCGGGTGGAGACTTCGGGAGGCGGAGTGGGGGAGCTTGGGAGCCGCGGAGGAGAGCACAGCAGCAGGGGTGCGGAGGGCAAAGCGGACAGATTCCAGCGCAGAGGATCGGGCCGACCGGCACTCACCAGTGAGAGGCTTGTCTGCTCGCCCGCCGGGGCGGGCGGGGCTGGGAGCTGAGGCTCCGGCTTTTGTCGGAGCGCCGGGAGAGGACTGAGGTTGGCGGCGTAAACACAGCCTGCAGGGCGTTGGTGCGCCGCGGCTGGCCGGGAGAGAGTCCGGGGAAGGGTCTGGACCTGCCGAAGAGGCAAGAGACTTTTACGTCCCTCTTTGTTTCCTGGTGCACGAGGAGAGGGGATTAAGAACGCTGCTTGAGAGAGTTCCAGGGACGGGCGCGAGCCGCGGCTAAGAGTGCGGAGCCCAGAGACGGACATGGGACGCTACGGCCGCTGCTGCCGCCGCCAGGAGGCCTGTGTGCGAACACAGGTCACTAGCCACACGCCCTTCCGGGGAGCCTGTGCAGCCCGCCACTGCCGGGGTCCCGGGATCCAGGGACGGCTCCCCCGGGAGAACGCACGGCGCGCCTCAGGCTGCAACGTCATGCCGGCCTCTGCCGCTGCAGGCCTGCCCCGCACTCCGTGACCCTCCCTACCCCCCGGCCTGGGTGAGCCAGAGCCTCCGAATCAGCGGCTCCTTTAACCCCGTCCTGTCTGAGCAAAGAACAGACGCCCTCCGGCGACCTACACGCACAGGCACAGGCGGGGCCAAATCCAAAGCTGAGCCCCCGGGAACTGTGAGAACAAAGAAGAGAAAGGGAAATCTCTCCCAGCAGCCTCAGAAGCAGCGGATTAAAGCTCCACAATCAACTTGATGTACCCTGCATCTGTGGAATACCTGAATAGACAACCAATCATCCCAAATTAAGGAGCCCTGTGGATGAAAGGCTCTTGGTGCTGCAGCCAGGAGTCAGTGCTGTGCCTCTGAGGTGGGAGAGCCAACTTCAGGACGCTGGTCCACAAGAGGCCTCCCAGCTGCACATAATATCAAACGGCGAAAATCTCCCAGAGATCTCCATCTCAACGCCAGCACGCAGCTTCACTCAACGACCAGCAAGCTACAGGGCTGGACATCCTATGCCAAACAACTAGCAAGACAGGAACACAACCCCACCCATTAGCAGAGAGGCTGCCCAAAATCATAATAAGTCTACAGACACCCCAAAACACACCACCAGACGTGGACCTGCCCACCAGAAAGACAAGATCCAGCCTCATCCACCAGAACACAGGCACTAGTCCCCTCCACCAGGAAGCCTACACAACCCACTGAACCAACCTTAGCCACTGGGGACAGACACAAAAAACAACAGGAACTACGAACCTTCAGCCTGCAAAAAGGAGACCCCAAACACAGTAAGATAAGCAATATGAAAAGACAGAAAAACACACAGCAGATGAAGGAGCAAGATAAAAACCCACCAGACCTAACAAATGAAGAGGAAATAGGCAGTCTACCTGAAAAAGAATTCAGAATAATGATAGTAAGGTTGATCCGAAATCTTGGAGATAGAATGGACAATAGAATGGACAAATTGCAAGAATCAGTTAACAAGGACCTAGAAGAACTAAAGATGAAACAAGCAACGATGAACAACACAATAAATGAAATTAAAAGTACTCTAGATGGGATCAATAGCAGAATAACTGAGGCAGAAGAACGGATAAGTGACCTGGAAGATAAAACAGTGGAAATAACTACTGCAGAGCAGAATAAAGAAAAAAGAATGAAAAGAACTGAGGACAGTCTCAGAGACCTCTGGGACAACATTAAACACACCAACATTCGAATTATAGGGGTTCCAGAAGAAGAAGAGAAAAAGAAAGGGACTGAGAAAATATTTGAAGAGATTATAGTTGAAAACTTCCCTAATATGGGAAAGGAAATAGTTAATCAAGTCCAGGAAGCACAGAGAGTCCCATACAGGATAAATCCAAAGAGAAATACGCCAAGACACATATTAATCAAACTGTCAAAAATTAAATACAAAGAAAACATATTAAAAGCAGCAAGGGAAAAACAACAAATAACACACAAGGGAATCCCCATAAGGTTAACAGCTGATCTTTCAGCAGAAACTCTGCAAGCCAGAAGGGAGTGGCAGGACATATTGAAAGTGTTGAAGGAGAAAACCTGCAACCAAGATTACTCTACCCAGCAAGGATCTCATTCAGATTTGATGGAGAAATTAAAACCTTTACAGACAAGCAAAAGCTGAGAGAGTTCAGCACCACCAAACCAGCTCTACAACAACTGCTAAAGGAACTTCTCTAGGCAAGAAACACAAAAGAAGGAAAGGACCTACAATAACGAACCCAAAACAATTAAGAAAATGGGAATAGGAACACACATATCGATAATTACCTTAAATGTAAATGGACTAAATGCTCCCACCAAAAGACACAGATTGGCTGAATGGATACAAAAACAAGACCCATATATTTGCTGTCTACAAGAGACCCACTTCAGACCTAGAGACACATACAGACTGAAAGTAAGGGGATGGAAAAAGGTATTTCATGCAAATGGAAACCAAAAGAAAGCTGGAGTAGCAATTCTCATATCAGACAAAATAGACTTTAAAACAAAGACTATTAGAAGAGACAAAGAAGGACACTACATAATGATCAAGGGATCGATCCAAGAGGAAGATATAACAATTGTAAATATTTATGCACCCAGCATAGGAGCACCTCAATACATAAGGCAAATACTGACAACCATAAAAGGGGAAATTGACAGTAACACATTCATAGTAGGGGACTTTAACACCCCACTTTCACCAATGGACAGATCATCCAAAATGAAAATAAATAAGGAAACACAAGCTTTAAATGATACATTAAATGAGATGGAGTTAATTGATATTTATAGGACATTCCATCCAAAAACAACAGAATACACATTTTTCTCAAGTGCTCATGGAACATCCTCCAGGATAGATCATATCTTGGGTCACAAATCAAGCCTTGGTAAATTTAAGAAAATTGAAATTGTATCAAGTATCTCTTCTGACCACAACGCCATGAGACTAGATATCAATTACAGGAAAAGATCTGTAAAAATTACAAACACATGGAGGCTAAACAATACACTACTTAATAATGAAGTGATCACTGAAGAAATCAAAGAGGAAATCAAAAAATACCTAGAAACAAATGACAATGGAGACACAACGACCCAAAACCTGTGGGATGCAGCAAAAGCAGTTCTAAGGGGGAAGTTTATAGCAATACAAGCCCACCTTAAGAAGCAGGAAACATCTCGAATAAACAACCTAACCTTGCACCTCAAGCAATTAGAGAAAGAAGAACAAAAAAACCCCAAAGCTAGCAGAAGGAAAGAAATCATAAAAATCAGATCAGAAATAAATGAAAAAGAAATGAAGGAAACAATAGCAAAGATCAATAAAACTAAAAGCTGGTTCTTTGAGAAGATAAACAAAATAGATAAACCACTAGCCAGACTGATCAAGAAAAAAAGGGAGAAGACTCAAATCAATAGAATTAGAAATGAAAAAGGAGAGGTAACAACTGACACTGCAGAAATAAAAGAGATCATGAGAGATTACTACAAGCAACTCTATGCCAATAAAATGGACAATCTGGAAGAAATGGACAAATTCTTAGAAATGCACAACCTGCCAAGACTGAATCAGGAAGAAATAGAAAATATGAACAGACCAATCACAAGCACTGAAATTGAAACTGTGATTAAAAATCTTCCAACAAAGAAAAGCCCAGGACCAGATGGCTTCACAGGCGAATTCTATCAAACATTTAGAGAAGAGCTAACACCTATCCTTCTCAAACTCTTCCAAAATATAGCAGAGGGAGGAACACTCCCAAATTCCTTCTACGAGGCCACCATCACCTTGATACCAAAACCAGACAAGGATGTCACAAAGAAAGAAAACTACAGGCCAATATCACTGATGAACATAGATGCAAAAATCCTCAACAAAATACTAGCAAACAGAATCCAACAGCACATTAAAAGGATCATACACCATGATCAAGTGGGGTTTATTCCAGGAATGCAAGGATTCTTCAATATACGCAAATCTATCAATGTGATAAACCATATTAACAAACTGAAGGAGAAAAACCATATGATCATCTCAATAGATGCAGAGAAAGCTTTTGACAAAATTCAACACCCATTTATGATAAAAACTCTGCAGAAAGTAGGCATAGAGGGAACTTTCCTCAACATAATAAAGGCCATATATGACAAGCCCACAGCAAACATCATCCTCAATGGTGAAAAACTGAAAGCATTTCCACTAAGATCAGGAACAAGACAAGGTTGCCCACTCTCACCACTCTTATTCAACATAGTTTTGGAAGTTTTAGCCACAGCAATCAGAGAAGAAAAGGAAATAAAAGGAATCCAAATCGGAAAAGAAGAAGTAAAGCTGTCACTGTTTGCAGATGACATGATCCTATACATAGAGAACCCTAAAGATGCTACCAGAAAACTACTAGAGCTATGAATTTGGTAAAGTGGCAGGATACAAAATTAATGCACAGAAATCTCTGGCATTCCTATATACTAATGATGAAAAATCTGAAAGTGAAATCAAGAAAACACTCCCATTTACCATTGCAACAAAAAGAATAAAATATCTAGGAATAAACCTACCTAAGGAGACAAAAGATCTGTATGCAGAAAATTATAAGACACTGATGAAAGAAATTAAAGATGATACAAATAGATGGAGAGATATACCATGTTCTTGGATTGGAAGAATCAACATTGTGAAAATGACTCTACTACCCAAAGCAATCTATAGATTCAATGCAATCCCTATCAAACTACCACTGGCATTTTTCACAGAACTAGAACAAAAAATTTTGCAATTTGTATGGAAACACAAAAGACCCCGAATAGCCAAAGCAATCTTGAGAACGAAAGAAGGAACTGGAGGAGTCAGGCTCCCTGACTTCAGACTATACTACAAAGCTACAGTTATCAAGACGGTATGGTACTGGCACAAAAACAGAAAGATAGATCAATGGAACAGGATAGAAAGCCCAGAGATAAACCCACGCACATATGGTCACCTTATCTTTGACAAAGGAGGCAGAAATGTACAGTGGAGAAAGGACAGCCTATTCAATAAGTGGTGCTGGGAAAACTGGACAGCTACATGTAAAAGTATGAGATTAGATCACTCCCTAACACCATACACAAAAATAAGCTCAAAATGGATTAAAGACCTAAATGTAAGGCCAGAAACTATCAAACTCTTAGAGGAAAACATGGGCAGGACACTCTATGACATAAATCACAGCAAGGTCCTTTTTGACCCACCTCCTAGAGAAATGGAAATAAAAACAAAAGTAAACAAATGGGACCTAATGAAACTTAAAAGCTTTTGCGCAGCAAAGGAAACCATAAAGAAGACCAAAAGACAACCCTCAGAATGGGAGAAAATATTTGCAAATGAAGCAACTGACAAAGGATTAATCTCCAAAATTTACAAGCAGCTCATGCAGCTTAATAACAGAAAAACAACAACCCAATCCAAAAATGGGCAGAAGACCTAAATAGACATTTCTCCAAAGAAGATATACAGAGTGCCAACAAACACATGAAAGGATGCTCAACATCACTAATCATTAGAGAAATGCAAATCAAAACTACAATGAGATATCATCTCACACCAGTCAGAATGGCCATCATCAAAAAATCTAGAAACAATAAATGCTGAAGAGGGTGTAGAGAAAAGGGAACCCTCTTACACTGTTGGTGGGAATGTAAATTGATACAGCCACTGTGGAGAACAGTATGGAGGTTCCTTAAAAAACTACAAATAGAACTACCATATGACCGAGCAATCCCACTACTGGGCATATACCCTGAGAAAACCATAATTCAAAAAGAGTCATGTACCAAAATGTTCATTGCAGCTCTATTTACAATAGCCCAGAGATGGAAACAACCTAAGTGTCCATCATCGGATGAATGGATAAAGAAGATGTGGCACATATATACAATGGAATATTACTCAGCCATAAAAAGAGACGAAATTGAGCTATTTGTAATGAGGTGGATAGACCTAGAGTCTGTCATACAGAGTGAAGTAAGTCAGAAAGAGAGAGACAAATACCGTATGCTAACACATATATATGGAATTAAAAAAAAAAAATGTCATGAAAAACCTAGGGGTGAAACAGGAATAAAGACACAGACTTACTAGAGAATGGACTTAAGGCTATGGGGAGGGGGAAGGGTAAACGGTGACAAAGCGATAAAGAGGCATGGACATATATACACTAACAAACGTAAGATAGATAGCTAGTGGGAAGCAGCCGCATAGCACAGGGAGATCAGCTCGGTGCTTTGTGACCGCCTGGAGGGGTGGGATAGGGAGGGTGGGAGGGAGGGAGACGCAAGCGGGAAGAGATATGGGAATATATGTATATATATAACTGATTCATTTTGTTGTGAAGCTGAAACTAACCATTGTAAAGCAATTATACTCCAATAAAGATGTTAAAAAAAATAAATAAATATAGAAATGAAAATAAATAAATAAATAAATAAAAAAAACAAAAAACTAATGCACTAAAATAAACGTGTTCAGGGCCTCTCCCGCTCAACCAGACAGCCACCCAAAGGACCCGGAGGGTTGGTCGGGGTGGGAGGACCCAATCCCCACACACTGAAACTGTTAATTCTTTCTCTGGCCAAGTTCGGAGCTAAATTCAGGCAAACTACATACAGCTCCACTGATGTTGCCCTAAAATCACCAAAGGTAATGGAAGGTCGAGGGCTGACTTTTATCAAACACTTAGTCTCTTCCAAGCACGTGACAGGTATGAACTCAGACATCACACGAGCAATATTATAACCCCTGTTTTGCTGGTGAGAAAATAGAAGCACAGAGTGGTTAAACGACAAGCTTAAGGTCATGCAGCCAGCAAGTGGCTGGCCTGCGATGCAGGTCCGGGCTGTGTGTTCTAAGCCCCGACCCAAATTAGGCCGACCCTGAGTTTACACAGCCCACCTGTTAACAAATCCAAAGGGAATCATTTGGTCTCCATACTCTGCAGAACTCAGTCATCCAGAGGCTGACCTGCCCTGGGGTGTCCAGCCCTGTTGGGAGCAGCCCACTCTCAAGGATGGGCATCTTTTCCGGCTCCCCCTCCCACAAAGGGCGCCAACGAGCACTCCTTCATCCTGGGCTGCTGGGAGGACGCTTTCACCTGGGACCTTGGGTGGCCATACAGGTCCTCCCACGGCTGGGCCACCTCTGTGGTTTCTCCAGAACTGGCCAGCCTGGACTTCTGGCCCCTGTCGCTTCTCAGGATCGTCTTCTGCCCTGGGCATCTCTTCTCTCTTCAGCCCCTGAGGCTTTGAGCACTCCCCACTCCCCCAGACCTGGGTGTCCGGCAGACCCCGCCTTGGCCGTCCGATGGACCAGGGCGCCCTGCAGACGCACCCTGCCACCTACGCACATCTGCTCTTCCCATCGGGCGCTGCATCTCCGAGGTTGTCCACCCCCAACCCTCTCCCGCCCCACCCCACGGCCCCTAGACTGCTGCCACAGCCCAAACTGGCCCTGCAGCTGTGCGGGCTGACGGCCCCAGGACAGGGGCCCTCCGGTCCCAGCCCCGCTAGCCAGCCCGCGCGGCCCCGGCACCGGGCTCCCTCCCGCCACCGGGACTCGCTCGGACCCTCGCTCGGCTGTGCCTTCTGCCCGCCCGCCCGCGGGTGCGAAGCGCGGCTTGGGGCATCGATGACGCGCGACCCCGTCCCCCCAAAGCCCCAGGAGGAGGGCCGCGCGGGCGCCGAGCTGCGCTCTCGGTGCCCAAGGCCACCCCTGCCTCCATCCCGCCCCGGACCACAGCAACCACTACTCCTCGCACTTACCTAGCCCGCGCTCCACAGGCTTCTTCGCGCCATCCTACCCTTCGCAGCCTACTCTTCCAATGAGCGCCGGGCGCCTCGCGCCGGATACGCCAATCAGAGAGGAAGCGGCGCCCACGTTGCCGACTAATTGGCCAATCCAAAGTCTCAATAGCCCTGAGGGGGCGGAGCGTGCTCGGGCCGGCCCTCACTGCCTATTGGTGGCCGACCGCAGGGTGGCAGGGGAGGTACCCTTGCGCCAATTGGAGAGCGCAGCGACGGGACGGACATCTGGCGCCGATTGGTCTGCGCTCCGTGGTTGGCGTGGCTATTGGGCGGAGGCGCTGTCAGTCGCGCTGGCGGGGCGGGGCGGGGCGGGGCTCCCGGGGGGCTAGGGTCCGGTTGCGGGCGGCGGGCGAGCGCTGGGGCGGCGTCATGTCCTCCGAGGTGGCCGCGCGCCGCGACGCCAAGAAGCTGGTGCGCTCCCCCAGCGGCCTGCGTATGGTGCCAGAGCACCGCGCCTTCGGCAGCCCGTTCGGCCTGGAGGAGCCGCAGTGGGTCCCGGACAAGGAGGTAGGTCGCGGACGCCCGTCAGCCCCGGGACCGGATCCGCTCCCCCTGTCCCCTCCCGTGCCCCCGAGCCTCCCGGCGTCCGCGTCCCGCGTCGGCTCCCCGGGCCCGCCCCACCTCCCCGACGCCCCTCCGCAGCCCGACCCGCTCTCCGCTCCCCGCGCACCCCGGCCCCGGAACTGCCTCCTCCGGCCCCTGTGTCCTCCCCACCCCCAAACCCGGCCGCCCTCGGGACGCCTGCCCCGCGCCCTAGCGGAGCCCCCGGGCTCCACCCTTCCCGGGCCACGGGTACTCTGCCTGGCCTGGTTCCCTTTCGCGGGGCGCCCAGTCTACCCCGCTCTTAAGAAACTGCCCCCCGAGGTTTCTGTGACCCCTCACATATCTCCCTTCCTGATTCGACCCGGGCTTTGCCCAGCTGCGAGGTCATCTGTGGATTCCGCCACATCCATAGGTCGAGCTGCTGGGCTGGAACCTTTGATACAGTTGCGACTCCCTCCCGCGAGGGAGGAGAGGAGTCTCGTGTTTGTTTATTTATAATCAGCGCTCTGTGCAGGGGACTCTCGCTGTGTGGATTGCCTGGCGGTGGTGTCTGAGGGAGTCTTGGGGGTGAGTACGCGTGTCCAGGTGGGGCGTGTGGAGGGCGTCCTGCCTGGGGAGCTGCACCTGCGCCCAGAGGTGAGGGGCGGGGTGGGGCGTGAGCTCTCCCGTGGGTGGGGTGGGGGCGGAACCTCTGAAGGCCTTTTTGTGCTGTGCTGTGCCACAGGGTTTGGACTGGATCCCATAAGCCGGTTATTCTCAGCTATGCTAAGCCAGGCGGAAAAACTTACCGCATTCCTGTAAATCACAGACGTCCCAGAGACATAAAAGTAGCACGATTTATTTTTTTTACGCGGGCCTCTCACTGTTGTGGCCTCTCCCGTCGCGGAGCACAGGCTCCGGACGCGCAGGCTCAGCGGCCATGGCTCACGGGCCCAGCCGCTCCGCGGCATGTGGGATCTTCCCGGACCGGGGCACGAACCCGTGTCCCCTGCATCGGCAGGCGGACTCTCAGCCACTGCGCCACCAGGGAAGCCCAGTAGCACGATTTTTGAAAATGCTTTAAGTTGCATCTCCTTCCAGCGTTCCGATTGACCACTTTTCCTTCCTCCCCGTAGAATGACGGTTGCAGGCGGCACGTTTTTTTGCAGGGGGGGCGAAGTGAGGGGATGCGATCAGGTGTTTTCAGGGCACTGGCGGTGAAGCGCCCAGAGCTCGGAGGGGCGGTTGGGCCAGCCGCGGGGAGGTCTCAGCGCCGTCCTGCCAGGGCTGCCCTTTCCTCCCATCTCCTGGTCACCGAGTCCCTGCAGGCCAGTGCACAGAGGGCGAGATGTTGGCGCGCAGGCGGGTCACTGAGCTGGCCCAGGCCACGTCCTCCCTTCCTCTTGGGTTTCTTGTCGCCCTGTCTGTGCTCTTTCTCTTCTGCATTTTTCTTCCTGGCGTTTGCAGTGTTTGAAATCACAGAACATACCTTTTCTCGTGTGGTCTCCTTGGTTAGTGCTGTTAAAAGGTGATTAAAGAGAAAAAAGGTAATATCACGACTCTCGTTCTCCTAAGTGAATGCATGTTCCGGAGCTCTTTTAACTGCATCAGTGAGGGAGCCGGGCAGGTGTTATCAAGGTTCAAAGAGAAGTCAGAACCGCACAGCCTGACCTGGAAGGAGGCAGGTGAGGGCAGGAGCTAGAGGCGAGTTGGTCTGTTCCACGCCGGGGGAGGGGAGCCGGGACAGGGACATACTGTGTCCGCAGCATCTCCACTTCACTGAGTGGGCACCAAGCGTGTCCTCGAGGCCAGGTCAGAGTGTCAGTCTTTTTCCACTTTTGTCCTCCGAGGACCCTCTTTAGACATTTTTTCCCCTGATTGATTCCCCCATGAAATGCTCACAGCAGGGATATGTCCACCTCCTTAGGGACCGTATGTGCGGGAGAACACCCCTCTGGACGATGTGCAGTTTTCCCCTGCAGCCCGCGAGCTGCTCTTCAGTTAACCTCTGGGTCCCCCCCTGCCAGCACTCTTCAGGGCCCCTTGCTCTTTGCTGGAATGATTGTTTCGCAGGTTGTACTGCATGTGTTGTCTTTCTTTGCGGGTCTGGTGTTGAGGTGCGTCTGGGGCCCTGCCCGCCTGTCTGGGGGCTCTCGGGAGAGCGATCAGTGTGGGTGGGAGTGCTGGGATCAGCGTGGCACTCCTTCCTGTAACAGAAGTTTCGTTCTTGTGTTAGAAGGATGGCGGGGTGCCTTCCAGAAACACGCCCCCAGTTTGCCATCTGAGCAGCCAAAGAAGGCCCTAGAGGCGGAGGGAGCTCAGAGCGGGGAGGAAGCGCCAAGTGACCGTGGACAGTTTCTCCTCTGACTTTGAGGAAGTGCGTGTTGAAATGTGCTGGGGAATGTCCTAGAGTCCAGAAGGGCCCAAAGGAAGTGTCGGGAGGAAAAGAAACTGGGAGTGGGGCAGTTGGGGCTGGGAGCGTCGGGACGAAGGCTGGCCTTGGTTGCGGGGCCTCTGCCCTGCTGCTCGCGCGGCCTGGCGGCACTCGGCCTGCCCAGTGCTTCTGGACCCACGACCCTGGTGTGTGGGGAGGGGACCCAAGCGTGGATCTACCGGTGCTGAGAAGTAGGTTTACTTGTGGTTTGGGACAGGCGGTGGGGGGCATAGGTGGAGCATGGCAGGGGGCGACATGCTGTCCTCAGCTTCACCCGCCCCCGCACTCAGCTGTGGGTGGATGAGTGTCACGGTTGTGTGCAGCCGTCCTGTGTTCTTCGTCCCGGCTGTCTTCTGCTGGGTCCATCAGCGGCCAACCGGTTGCCCATCTATCAACTCTTTTTTTTTTTTTTTAAAGTTTATTTACATGTGGTTTTCTCGTTGTGTTGCCATTATCAAAGTGGGATTCATTTTTTTTTAAATTAATTAATTAATTAATTTTGGTTGCATTGGGTCTTCATTGTGGTGCGCGGACTCTAGGCGTGTGGGCTCAGTAGTTGTGGCTTGTGGGCTTAGCTGCTCCACAGCATGTGGGATCTTCCTGGACCAGGGCTCAAACCCGTGTCCCCTGCACTGGCAGGCAGGTTCTTAACCACTGCACCACCAGGGAAGCCCTATCAACTCTTTACTCAGTGCCTGACCCTGTGCCAGCTTGGTAGCTGGGGCCCACAGGGGCATCCCTTACAGATGTTGGAAAACGTGGGGATGTGGGTACATCTGTAGCTCTCAGCTTCTCAGAGGGGTTCCTGACCCAGAAGTAACTGAGACTTGCTTTCCTGGTGTCTCTGTGCCCCTGGGAGCTTGTGAGGTGGGGAGGCAGTGGCGGGACAGGGAGGGCCTGGGAATAGCTTGGGCCTCGTGTGGCTGCCGTCCGAGTGTCCCATGACCAGGAGAGTGGCCTTAGGGGTGGGCTCTCTGGGCACACAGCCATAAGGACTTGCTACAAGTAGCCCAAAATACTGAATTTTATCGTTAGAATCCATGCAGTTTTGCATCCCTTTTCTTCCTGTCCTGGGCGCTGGGTTTAGCCAGTGATGACGATGGCTCTGCACTGTCACTGACGTCAGATGCTCTGCAGATGCAGAACCGGGGAGGAGAGAGCACAAGTGTGTCAAACAAAAACAAGGTGAGGAGAGATTTGTGTCCCCAGGTCACTGTGGGGGGAGGTCCGGCCCAGGGCCCTGTGAGCTCTCCAAAGGCAGGTGGCAGGGGCTTGCTCCATGGGAGGGGCAGCCCAGGCTAGGAGAGAGTGGGGTGGGAGGGGCAGGTGGTGTGATCTGACAGAGGATCAGGGGGTGCATCACCCCAGGACAGCCTGTCTCAGGCTACGGGGTGGGTCAGAGTTCAAGGCCCTGAAGGAAGGAGAGATGAACGAAGGTTTTACCAAGTGCAGTTCGTGGGCGCTTTGTTCCGATGGATGTGTCAGCCAGTCCCATCTGCAGTCCGCGTGTGGCTTGTGGTGGGTGGACAGGGGTGTCTGTTAGTCTTCTCTGGGGCAAGAGGGGAGGGGGCCCTTTGCAGGATGCGTTCCCAGAGCACTGTGGGCGGCGTCCCCGGTCTCTGGTCTCGTGGCCTCCGGGATCCCAGGCGGGTCCCCATGGTCAGGAGCCAGGAGAGCTGCCCACGGCTGCTCGGGCCAGCGGGGCGCTGCTGCCAGTGTTGGGAGAAGGCGGGTTCCTGGCCGTCCTGCGGGACATGGGCAGTGGCAGCCTCTCCTTCCTGGGATGTGGTGTCTGCACCTGCTGCTCCCTGTTTGATGGCTCTGGGCTTTGTCCTTGGAGGTGTTCTGTCCCTGCCGCTCCTTCCCTCAGGCGCCCCACCCACCCCCGTGAAAGCATCTGTTGTCAAATTCGTCTCGTTCCCGGGGCTGCTGTGTGTCTGCTCTTCGTCCCTTGAGCTGGTTTCTAACATCCTATTGGTTCCCTCATTAGTTAATGAGTTAAATCTTTTTTTTTAAATTTATTTTAATTAATTTATTGATTTTTGGCTGCGTTGGGTCTTCGTTGCTGTGCACGGACTTTCTCTAGTTGCAGCGAGCAGGGGCTACTCTTCGTTGCAGTGCGTGGGCTTCTCATTGCAGTGGCTTCTCTTGTTGCGGAGCACGGGCTCTAGGCACGCGGGCTTCAGTAGCTGTGGCTTGCGGGCTCTAGAGCGCAGGCTCAGTAGTTGTGGCACACGGGCTTAGCTGCTCTGCGGCATGTGGGATCTTCCCGGACCAGGGCTCGAACCCGTGTCCCCTGCATTGGCAGGCGGATTCTTAACCACTGCGTCACCAGGGAAGTCCGTGAGTTAAATCTTTGACGTGGGTTCACTTTATATTTGTAGGAGTTATGCTTTTACTCTTTAAAAACGGTTGTCTTTCAACAAAGATACAGTAATACATGTAATTTTGTAACTTATTGTTATGATTTATTTTTGAGGAAGCTTTTTCTTTTTAATTTAATTATTTTTGGCTGTGTTGGGTGTTCGTTGCTGCATGTGGGCTTTCTCTAGTTGCAGTGAGCAGGGGCTACTCTTCGTTGTGGTGCGCGGGCTTCTCATTGCGGTGGCTTCTCTTGTTATGGAGCACGGGCTCTGGGAAGAGGAAGCTTTTTTAAAAAAAATATTTATTTATTTATTCGCTTGTTTGTTTCGGCTGTGCCGGGTCTGAGTTGCGGTATGCACGTGGGATCTAGTTCCCCGACCAGGGATCGAACCTGGACCCCCTGTGATGGGAGCCCAGGGTCTTACCCACTGGACCACGAGGGAAGTCCCCTTGTAGCCTGAGAAGCGGTCTAGCGTGCAAGCCAGGCGCAGCCGGGCGGGTGTTGTCTCTCCTAGCACCGCCAAGGACAGTGTGGGAGGAGGCGTGACTGTCCTTTGCCGCTCCAGCCTCAGAGGGAGGGTGGGCATCTGTCCCAAACTCTGTCCTTTTTTTTTTTTTGCGGTACGCGGGCCTCTCACCACTGTGGCCTCTCCCGTTGCGGAGCACAGGCCCCAGATGCGCAGGCCCAGCGGCCATGGCCCACGGGCCCAGCCGCTCCACGGCATGCGGGACCCTCCCGGACCGGGGCACGAACCCGTGTCCCCTGCATCGGCAGGGGGACTCCCAACCACTGCGCCACCAGGGAAGCCCTGTCCTTTTTATAGTAACTTCTTTTTAAACGCTCCTTTAAACTCTCCAAACTCTCTCTTCCGACTATTCTACCTTGAGGGAAGATGCCCTGTCGGCCGTCCTGATGCGCTGCCCTGGGCACCCCCAGGGCTCCCTGTGCTGGAGTTGGACAGCAGGTCGGCAGAGACCGCGGGTCTCCAAGCAGCCCTGTGGCCCAGCCTTTGCCCTCGGCTGCGTGCCGGGGTGGACCCCACGATCCCCGAAGGCCCCTTCTGCCCTGAAGTCTTCCATCTGGGCCCGGCTTCCTGTGGCCGTTTCTGGTTTCTCCTTTGATTGCTCGTAATCCCCTCACTTCCCCACCAGAAAGCACACCTCCAACCTCGTCTGAACTCTCCTGCGTTGGCAGGGTGGGCATGAGTCAGCTGTTGCTTTCCTGGCCCTGCGAGGGGTTGAGGCCGCTGGGCTCTGACCCTGGGGCTGCAGCCGGGAGTGCCTCGGTGTCGGGTGTTTCACTAGAGGCTGTGTGTGCCACCCCCCTGGCTCCCCTGTCCTCTCGTGGGCGCCCAGGGGACACTGTGGAGGCCACCCTTACCACCGGCTTCCTCCCAACTGCGGGGCAGGAGTCCTGGGGGTGAGCGCAGGGGCCCCGGTGGTGGGCTGGAGGCCCCACCGTTGACACTGTTTCACTCGAGGACGAGGACGGCCCTGCTGGTCCTACCGCCCGTCCTGGCGGGTGGGGAGCGGCCTGGGGCAGCCCGCGGAGGATCAGGCAGCATCTGCATGTGTGTCTGTGTCTCTGTGCCTGTCTGCATGTGCTGTGTGTGTTTGTGCCTTAACCTGCACCTCGCACGCAGGGCCTTCACTGAGCTCCTGTGGGTCCCGGTTCTCCCTTACAAGTGTGCCTGTCTGTGATGCCAGCCCCAGCCCACCCTAGTGATGCCGCGGTGACACAGGCCTGGGTGCGACATAGTCCGGGAGGCTGGAACCCAGGCAGCTTTTGTCACACATGGTGCAGGTGGGTTGCTCACACCTGGTTTCTGGACTCCGTCTCCCCAGACAGTGGTTTCCCAGAACCCCAGAGCCTCTGGGTCCAGGTCAAGTGCACGGGGCTCGGCCTGGGCTTTTCGTTTCCTTTCGATGCAGCTGGTTTATCAGACAAGGTGTGAGTTCTTTGGTGGTAATTTTACTCTCATATCTTCACCAGTTGCTTTATTTCCTTATTTACTTCTGTTTTCATACCAAATTGTTCTCTTGATAACTTTAAAAGCTTCTTTTATATAATCCACAGGAAACTTACTTTATTTAAAGCCTGTAAGTTTTCTGAATAACCTCGTTGGTTATTTAGATTAATACAAAACTTCTAGATCACTAATGTTTTTAAGGGAGTGAATTTTATTTATTTAAAAAATTTATTTTATTTATTTATTTTTGGCTGCGTTGGATCTTCGTTGCTGCGTGCGGTCTTTCTCTAGTTGCGGCGAGCAAGGGCTGCTCTTCGTTGCAGTGCGCAGGTTTCTCATTGCGGTGGCTTCTTGTTGCAGAGCACGGGCTCTAGGCACGCAGGCTTCAGTAGTTGTGGCATGCAGGCTCAGTAGTTGTGGCGTGTGGGCTCAGTAGTTGTGGCATGTGGGCTCAGTAGTTGTGGCTCATGGGCTCTAGAGCTCAGACTCAGTAGTTGTGGCATGTGAGCTCAGTAGTTGTGGCACGTGAGCTCAGTAGTTGTGGTGCACGGGCTCAGTAGTTGTGACACGTGCAGTCAGTAGTTGTGGCTCACGGGCTCTGGAGCACAGGCTCAGTATTTGTGGCACACGGGCTTAGTTGCTCCGCAGCATGTGGGATCTTCCTAGACCAGGGCTCAAACCCTCATCCCCTGCATTGGCAGGTGGATTCTTAGCCACTGCACCACCAAGGAAGCCCCGGGAGCAAATGTTAAATTCTGCTGTGGTCTTAGTTTAGAAATTGGTCTCTCAGTTGTGTAGATGCGAGCCTCCCGGCGAGGGTGGGGCAGCCCTGGGCTCCGTGTCCCAGCCGTGGGTGCAGGACGCGCATGGACTCGGGAGGCAGCTCTCGCACTGGAGCCTGGCCTGACGCTGGTGGTCCAGCCGGCTTTCCCCACATCCAGTAGATTCTGTGGCTGGCAGATGTGTGAGGTCACAGGAGAGCGTGGCACACAGATGCCCTGCCATGGGTGGAGGCCCAAGGGCCAAACACACGGAACATTCCAGAACTGACAGCGAGAGGCAATGGCAGGGACTGGTGGAAGCAGCTGCGCTGTGATTAGCCAGCTCATGCCTGAAGCCGACAGGGACTCTGTGGATGGTTCTGGAGAGCCAAGGTGGGCCAGGCCCTGTGTCCCGGCCCAGAAAGCAGCGTAAGAGCAAAGAGAAAATAAGGAAACATCAATCACAGGATCTCAGAACGCTTAGACACCAGCCCAGGGTGGGGCCGTGGCCACGTAGAGCTGGGTGGGCTCGGGGCCGGCCTGGATGCCTGCCCTCCCACGGAGAAGGGCACACTGCGTGTGGATGCCAGGCTCCTTCCATAAGCTTCCTCAGGGTCCCGGCCCCATGGTGGGCCCTGGCACCTGCTGTGCCTTTCCTCAGAGCAACAGACCCGGCTGCAGGCGCAGGCCTGGGGGCGGGAGGGGTGCAGAGCAGGGGTCAAGGTCAAGCACTGCGTTGGCAGAACGGGGAGGATGGGGAACAAAGCCTGGGCGGCAAGTGGGTTCTGGCTGCCCAGATTGAAGCCAGGCAGTGAGGATGAAGGGCAGGACACTGGGGTCAGGCCGTGTTGGCCAGGACTGACTGGGGACTGGCCGGGTTCGGGTCGCGTGGTGGTCAGGGTGTCTGGCTCCCTGACAGTGGCATTTTACTGTCACCGTGTCATTGGGGTGAGGTGGCACATGTGTCCAGGAGCAGCTTTTCCACCGTGGAGGCTGAGCCTTGGCGGTGCGGGGACAGTCTGTCCGCACTTGGTGCCAGGATGGGAAGAAACCCTCGCTTTGTCTGATAAGAGGTCTGAGGTCCTCTGCGTGGTTGGTTGGTTTGGTGATAATGTGGCCGTTTCGGGCCCTGGACCTCGGCCTGTCCCTGGAGCACTGTCCCCAGCCTCCCCGCTGAGCCCCGGGCATTTGGGGCTGGTAGCACCCTTGCTAGCTAGACGCTGCCCCAGCTCAGCAGACCCACTGCGCTTCTCCGCGCGGGGACCCGGTGTAGATCACTTTCTGCTGTGGCATCGCATCATCTCACAGCCGATCCTGGGTTCCGGTGACAGGACGGGGCTCCCTGAGGAGCTGACCACGTGGCCTTGGCAGCCGGGTCCTGACGCCCTGTCACCTTCTCTCCTAGTGCCCGAGGTGCATGCAGTGCGACACCAAGTTTGACTTTCTCACCAGGAAGGTGAGCTGCGGTGGGGCGGGAGGGGGCGTGGGGGGTGGGAGTGGGTGCTGTCTGTCGCGGAGCCTCGGGGACAGTGGCAGCCTGGTCAGCAGGCAGGGTTCCGGCCGCTGGGAAACCGTTGGGACCCTCGAGGCATCTGGTCGTGGATGCCGGTGGCGTGGGTCTCCGGGGGTTCTCACTGCCTGCCCCGCGTCTGCAGCACCACTGTCGCCGGTGTGGGAAGTGCTTCTGCGACAAGTGCTGCAGCCAGAAGGTGGCGCTGCGGCGCATGTGCTTCGTGGACCCCGTGCGGCAGTGCGCTGAGTGCGCCCTGGTGTCCCACCGGGAGGCCGAGTTCTACGACAAGCAGCTCAAGCTGCTCCTGAGTGGTGAGCACCTGGGGCCTCGTGTCTGTCGTGTGGTGGCTGCGATGCTGTGACGCCGTGCCTGGCCTCTGTCTCTGCAGGGTGCCTGCTGCAGGCTTGGGACCAATGGTTGGGACTCCAGGTGCGGCCCCCGCCGTCCTGGGACATGGTGGTGGCGAGAGGGCAGCTCTCTCCCTGTGCCTGCTGCCCCTCCCCCTGCCTGCTGCCCCCTCCCCCTGCCTGCTGCCCCTCCCCCTGCCTGCTGCCCCTCCCCGTGCCTGCTTCCCTCTACCCCTGCCTGCTGCCCCTCCCCCTGCCTGCTGCCCCTCCCCCTGCCTGCTGCCCCTCCCCGTGCCTGCTGCCCCTCCCCCTGCCTGCTGCCCCTCCCCCTGCCTGCTGCCCCTCCCCGTGCCTGCTGCCCCTCCCCCTGCCTGCTGCCCCTCCCCCTGCCTGCTGCCCCTCCCCCTGCCTGCTGCCCCTCCCCATGCCTGCTGCCCCTCCCCGTGCCTGCTGCCCCTCCCCGTGCCTGCTGCCCCTCCCCCTGCCTGCTGCCCCCTCCCCCTGCCTGCTGCCCCCTCCCCGTGCCTGCTGCCCTTCCCCCTGCCTGCTGCCCCTCCCCCTGCCTGCTGCCCCCTCCCCCTGCCTGCTGCCCTTCCCCCTGCCTGCTGCCCCCTCCCCGTGCCTGCTGCCCCCTCCCCCTGCCTGCTGCCCTTCCCCGTGCCTGCTGTCCCCTCCCAGGCCTTGGCAGCCTAGCCCCCCCGGCCTGCAGGCCCCTTCCACCTCCTGGCAGCAGGGCAGGTGGTGCTGCCCAGTGGCCCCTGAGCACTGGGGGAGGGTCGGCGCCCTGTGAGCCAGGCCCTTGGGAGGTAAGTCCCCTGGGAGCCCCAGGCAGCACCTTTTATTTCCACTGTTGAACCCCAACCCCGTCACGGCCTTTCCGCCTCAGCCGAGGGCCCCACAGAACAGAGCTGCCACCTGTCTTGCTTTCCTTTTGTCCTCTGTGCGTGTCCCCTGGTGGGCTGGCCTGGAAGGGGAGGCGAGAAGGGAGCTGCCGGGTCCTCATGTCTGGTTTTCATCCCCAGGAGCCACCTTCCTGGTAACTTTTGGAAACTCGGAGAAGCCGGACATGATGGTCTGTCGTCTTTCCAGCAACCAGAGGTAAAAGCGGGTGCTGCGCGGCACTGACGCTCTGTCGCTCCGAGCCTGAAGTGACGTGGTGTGGACACCCTTCGTTTGCTGCAGGTACCTGCTTCTGGACGGGGACAGTCGCCACGAGGTCGAGGTCACGCGCATTGCCGCCGTGCAGATGCTCACGGAAGGCTTCCCTCCTGGAGGTGAGCGCCGTGTGGCACCGGCCTGGGTGACCCTCGAGGTCTGTGGGCCGTCGCGCTCAGCCGTGGTGGGGGCTTGTGTTCAGTGAGTGGCTGTAGGAGCTCGCCAGGAGAATGGGGCTGAACGTGTAAACAAGCGGGGACTACCCTTCTGTACGTTTCACTTCCTGTCGGACTCGGGTCAGGGGTAAGGCTCCGGCGGCAGCTGGCATCGGTCCGATTCCCTGATGCCTGGATCGTTGCCCGCCCAGCACCACGACCCCCAGGGTCTGCGGGGACGACCCTCCTCCTGGAGCTTGCGGAGCGCTTAGCCTATTCTGGATCTTTCCACCTAAACTTTCGCACTTCAGCAGCTGTCCTTCCACGGAAGTGGAGTTGGTGTTCCGCGTTGGGCGCAGTGCGCTGAAGAGACCCACGTGACTTAGTCCGTCTTGCTTTCTGTTTTCTGATCGGCTCTTGCTTGTTCTTCTCTCCTGCCGGCCTACCTTCTTGACGTAGAAAAAGACATGCACACTTATACCAGCCTCCCGGGGAGCCAGCCCGTCTCTGAAGGTCAGCTCCCCGCTCCCCGCCGCTCTCCCTGCCCCCGCGCCGGGCTGCGCCTCCTTCAGACCCTGCTGTGTGCTGGGGTCCACGCCGAGGCTCTCTGTGAAACACACATTCCCTTCTTTTGGTTGATTTGAAGGACAGTTGGGTCTAAGACGGGCAGACAAAGCATGAATGAAGCAATCTATCTCATTTGCTCAGTTCTGCACTCCCAAGGGGAGCCCTACGCAGTGTTTCCTAACGTCCCCTGGGCATCCTCCCCTGGGCATCCACTGGGGCCTGAGCGGGCCACGCGAGGGGGGCGCGGGCGGCGGCCCTCCCCAGCGCGCTCCCGTCCCTCCGCAGCGCGCTCGCTCCCGTGTTCTCTCGTAGGAGCCTCCCTGCGCTCCTGGGCCCGCAGGTGGCGAGGGGAGCGGGCCGGCTCAGCGTTTGCCCCCTGTCCCCGAGCACAGGCTGTGCGTGGCGGCACCTGTGCTAGGCCGTGAGTCGAAGGTGCGGAAGTCACGGTCCGGAGAAGCGGGGGGCCACCCCCCACCCAGGCCGGGGCCTCCCTCCGTGTCCTTCCCACGTGTGGGCGGGGCCGGGGGCTGGTGGCGCTATGCGGCCCCTTGTGGCGGTGCTGGGAGGACAGTGAGCCCTGCTCTAACCAGGCTTCCGGAACCGTTAAATGTCCAGAAAAATGTGTTCCCGAGTGGGCGGGGGCGGTGGCCACAGCAGCGTTGCGCACTTTCTGTCGAGGCCCAGGTACTTGCATGCAGCTCTGCCGGCCACAGACTCAAAATGCGACAGCGGTCGTAGGAGCCATGGAAACGTGGCCTGGGCCAGTAGAAGTCTACCTATGGGAGCGGGGGGTGGGCAGAGCACAGCCTGCCTGCCCCAGAGCCCGGGGGCGGGGGGCACTCCTGCAAGGAGCCCAGGCGGGGACAAGCCGCTTGACACCCAGGGTCGAACCGTGGCTTATGAAAGGTCATGAGGGGCGTCCCAGGCCTTGGGTGGCGGGGCACTTCCAGCCGGATCGACCTCCCGGTGGGCCGGGCCTCTCCCCCCCAGCACCTGCTCCCCCACCGGCCTGCGTTTGACTCTGAGACCTGCGTCTGATGGAAGGGATCTTCTGAGCTGGGTAACGGCTCACAATGGAGTTTTCCTCCCAAGTCACAAAGTAGAACAGCTGTAGGTAGGCAAACTCCACTGTGAGGCTTGGTCTCCTTGCCACTTTTCTGACTGCAGTCGTGACAGAAAGGCCGTCTGTTCCTCCAGCCGTTGGTTCTCAGAGCAGGTGCTGGGGTCCCGTCGTCGTCCATGGTGTCACAGCCCAAAGGCGGGCAGTGTCCCAGCAGGCCGACCCCACATGGCATCTTTTCAGGAGCTCATGTACTAGAGTGGGGTGTTGGTGGCACTTGTGCCCTCCGCTTTGACCCTGGCTCTCCAGAGTAGGGTGGGGGTGAGGCCAGCGTGACAGGCAGGGTGCAGCCTGGGCAGCCTTCCCAACGGCACCGTGCCTCTCCCTGGGTTCTTGGCCACGTGGTGCCGGGCCTGTGAGCTTGGGCTCAAACGCTGGGCAGCCCCTAGCCCAGGCCCCGCCACCAGGCTGCCTCCGTCTGAGACCAGCACCAGGGCTGGGGAGGAGGCACCCCGGCAGCACATCAGGGCCGGCGGCACCCTGGGCGCTCAGCATCCCCTCGGGCATCCTTACCTTGTCTCCCCACTCCAGGAGGCAACGCGCGGGCCACAGGCATGACCCTGCAGTACAGGGCGCCAGGGGCAGAGGGCGTGACGCAGCTGAAGCTGACGGCCGGGGAGGACGCAAACGGCAGCAGAAGGCAGGCGACAGCATGGCTGGTGGCCATGCACAAGGTACCGTGGGCCTGGCCCTTCTGCTCAGAGCACTGCCCACCTTTCCCAGAGGGAGGCCCGCCGCCTGCCTACCCGGGGTGCCCCCACTGGATTCAGCCAGGCACACGCATTTATCTCTGGTCACCTTGCAGGCTGCCAAGCTTCTCTACGAATCTCGGGACCAGTAACGCCACGTGGGCTGGATAGTCCGCTAGGGGCAGCAGCACCTGCTCGCCGAGCACGCACAGGCGCAACTAACCCTACAAGTGCTGGAAACGCAACTCAAGTACTCGGAGCTTACCTAGTGCAATATGTACACAGTTGATTAATGCTCAGAACACCTCGTGCTTTAGAATTTGTCTCATCGATGCCTAACTGGGGGTGGGAGAGACTGAGCTACACTACTGCTAAAATCTTTTTAGCATAATCTATACCATGTTTTTATGAGTGCCCAAGTTTACTAGATAGTTCTGGCCCCTTGATGTTCGTTCCATTAATTCTTCCACAGAAGTGATCTGGGCAGTGGTGACCTGGCCTGATTTGTACTGGAGCGCATCTCACAGACTGCCCGTTCACGTGTCACTCATCTGGGGCTATGAACAAACCTTTGCTACTTCACAGGGAAAGGAACAAGATTTGTGTTTTGTACTTTTCACTATTTCCCTTTATTAAAATAATTGTACAACAATTTGTATATAAAGCTTACGATTAAAACCTATTTTGAAAATACGGATCAGGCCTCACCTCGCTGTGTCCAGACAACCTGAGCTTCATGCTCAGCTCAGTTCTGGCTCCAGGACACAAGACTCGCTCACAGCCTCCGGGGAGAGACAGCAGTTTACCGTGTGCACGTTTACACGGCATCCGCAGAGACTGCCTTGCAGGGTGCTCGCTTCCCATCAGCACACTGTGCACAGTCAGCGCTTAAAGGTAGGTGACTCTACAACAAGGACCTACACGTGTCTGTACGTAAATTACACACAAGACTCACGCATGGAAAATAAGCTCAGGGCCTGGATTTTAATGAGAGAAAAAAACATTTCCAACGTGGTTCTGACAGTTTCGAGTGGTTTAGTCAAAAAATAGTTTTGGTATATAAAAGCCTGTACGTACAGTTGACGCTTCAGGGAAGCGCCTTACTTGCTTCAAGTCTGGAACCAGGCAGGTTATGGTGTCATGGCTGGGACCGGGGAGCTGGGGCCCCTGCCCTCCCACCCCCATAGCTGCCCCCGTGACTTTGCAGGCGTCCCTGCGTCCACCGCCTCCTGGCCCGTGGGCTGCACGTCCACGCTGGGAGGGGTGGGGACCACACCGGGGCAGCACAAGGCTGCAGAGAAGGCAGTGCTGTGCTGAGACTCCTGCCCACGTGTCACTTGATTTTAAGGTCCCTCGCATCCACGGCCTGTCGGTGACCTAGACCGAGGCCTGGAACAGGAAGTGGAGCCCACACACCAGGCACCACTGCTGGACAGAAGTCTCCACACAGGGCCTCGTTTGGTGATGAAGAAACGCATGTGGTGAGGACGAAAAAGGTGCCCGGGTTTCTGTGATTTCTAGTAAACGGGAGGGCAGGGCTCTAGCGAGGGGACGCACCTCACGGCAGCTGCAAGTTTTCATTGTTGGGGCTGGGGTGACACCGGGAATGAGGAACGATGGCCTTGGGGCCCAAGTGTGTGACAGCATTCATCTTCCTTGGCAACCGACCAGGGGTTAATGACAGGGCTTCTTACTGGCAACAGGGACAGTTGTTTAGAAAGCTGGGTATTTATTTGGATTTACAGTAACTGGCAAAAGTCGGTCTTCCTGGAGGCGAATGTCTCTCTCCCAGCTGCGGGCAGACCAGAGAAAGGGCCTCACCTAGAACCTGCCGGGCTTTCACATTGTGGACGCTGTCTGATAAAGGGAGCACCAGTAAAGCCATTTCTAGCTTCAGCTTCCCAGGGAAATGGCAGAATCATCTCTTCAGTGGCTCCTCGTCGCTGGAAAGCCCGTGCGGTGCTCCCAAGGGAAGTTCAGGCCAGTGTTCGCTGTCGGGGTTTGATCCGTGGGTACAACTGGGAAGCAAGGGACAGGAGTTAGGACAAGGGGACGACCCACTGGGCAGGAACCCCTTCCAGAGGCCAGGCTGCCCTCAGAAGTCCGCACACCAGCTCCTTCAGGCCGAAGTTCAGCTTGTCACCCTCCTACGGAGAACTTCCAACTCCCAGGATACCCCATTCCTCTTCCTCTCAGGGCACTCGACACTGACACTGTCTGTAAGGCCCCTAAAGGTGCCTGGCAGGCCCACGGTGTCCAGTGACTGTGTCACGAAAGCATCTGCCAGCCCCACCGGGCACGGAGCACGAGAGCAAAGGCACGGCCCTGCCAAGGGTCTGAGGAAGCATCAGTGAAACGCAGAGGAGCAGCCTGCAGTCGCCTGTCCCCCACCGCATTACCGACCCCACGAGCAGAGCACTCTGAGCAGCCCCCGTCGGGGGGCTCCGGCAGATGCCCCCCCACGGTTCCCACGAGGCTTGGAGAAAGGCAGTCTCCCGCCCGCAGGATTGGAGCCCAGGTTACGCCCACGGGCAGGTAGAGGGGACAGCTGGCTCCGGCACGGGGCCCCCGGTGCAGCGCAGAGTGCTTACCCCCAGCAGGGTTTTGGGCACATAGCCCTCCCGGTCCCCAAAGCGAGCCCACCACCAGTCCGTCTCGCTTTCGTCCTTGCGCCTCAGGATGGTGAGGGCATCCCCTTCGTGGAAGGACAGCTCGTCACTGTTCTGGGCCTCGTAAGCCCACAGAGCATACACCACGCCTTTGTTCATCACGCCCAACTTCTCCTGCACCCCTGGGACGGGAGAGCAAACGGTCAGGTCTCCATGGAGGGCGGGCTGCAGAGAGAGCCCCACAGCAGGACCAGAAGGGACACGCTGCTGTCCTTGGGCAGCCCGGCGGGGGCCGCAGTGGAGCGGTCAGAAGCCAGGCCAGCTGCCACCCTCCGCTTAAAGCCAACAGTCCCTTCCACGTCCCAGCAAGAGGACCGTGGCGGAACCTTTGTGTCCAGAAGCAAAGCAGGGTTGTTCTAAAAGGCGTTTCTTAAGGTGAAACTTACAGCCCACACGCAGAACAAACTCCCAAAAGTCGACGACTAAAGAAGCCGCGGGACTTGCTCTTGGACAGTGGGAAGCACTCACCACCAGAGCGACGGAGCCACTGCGACCCAGTGAGCGCACACCCAGGACTCGCCTGCGGGTCCCCAGGAAGGCCGGCCGCCCCCTCGCCCCCTCCCCCCCCCCCCCCCCGCCCCGCCACAAGGCCTCTGTCCTGGGAGCTGGGCCTGGAGGGCATTGCCTGTTTCATTTGTCACTTTGTCCCCAGGGTCTAAGGTAGGCTGGGCCCACAGGTTCTCCCATCGGGTGTAGCGTGGATGGCCTGTGACTGTTTAGCCCTTGGAAAACCCAGCGCTGCCTAATGGAGAAGGGAGCTTCCCTCCCCCACAGGACAGGATGGGAGACCCACCGTGGGACACCTCAGCCCTCACAGGCCTCTCCCTTGGGGACCCCCGGCCGCCCGCCCCGCACCGTGTAAGAACTGGGAGCACTGGGGGTAGCCTTCCTCCGCCTCTTCGCACTTGTCCGCAGCAGTCTCAACGTCGCTGATGGTGGAGGCAAAGATGGCGGCGCCGCTCTCCACCAGCTGTTTGCAGAGGTGGACGCTGTTGCAGGAAGCAGCGCAGTGCAGCGGCGTCCTGGAGGGACAGAGGAGGTGCTCACGCCCGGCCGGGTCCCAGGCGGCCCCCAGGGCTGTGTGCTCAGTGCCCCGCGAGCTGCTGTGCTGCTGGCTGTGTAGTGGCCTCACTTCTACTAACAGTTTTGGGCCACACACACGTTTCTGAAAAGGGCGGGCGGGGAGTGGACTGAACACCGGCCTGGAAGCTGGGTGTTCACAGTGCAACAGCACGAATGTCCCTCACACCAATGATGTGTCCCTTACAATGGCTGCGACAGTGACGGCTGTGTTGTATCACAATATACAAAAAACAGCTGTTCAAACGCAGCAGTGCAGACTGCTGCCTGAAGCTCACGATGAGACCCACGGGGCACAGGGCCTGCGGCGCAGCGGCCGGCCTGCAAGGCTCCCCTCCACACAGGCTTTCTGGCCGCTTAAAAACGTATGGATCAGCAGAGGCTCAGCCTACAGTCAGCGGTCAGCCACGCGTAGAGCGTGATCATGGCCGAGCCTTTAACAAAACCCCCGCGAGAACGAAGACCAGGAGGATACGCAGGCCTGGGACCAAGTTGCCACCCTCGTCCTCTTCCCTTCTCCCCACCACCCCAGCGCCCCGGGGCCCTCACCAGCCGTCGCTGTCGGCGGCATTCACGTTGACCCCGAAATCCAGCAGGAACTTCACAATCTGGTGGTGCCCGGCACAGACGGCGTTGTGCAGCGGGGTGATGCCCTCGTCGTTGGGCTTGCTGGGGTCCTCCACCTAGGACAAAGGGCGCGTGAGCCCCAGCCCTGCCCGGGGCCACCAGGGCTGCGGCCGCCCGCCCACTCACCTCGTAGATGATCCTCTGCACCAGGTCGAACTCCCCCTCCAGGGAGGCGTCAAGGAGAAGCGCCAGCGGGTTGAAGCGGACCCTCAGCCCGTGCCCCGTCCTCTCCGAGTTGGGCTTCTTCAGGTTGGTCCGTTTGCTCTATCGGGAGGAAGCTTTGGATTTCAGGGTGACCCCATGGAAGCAGGCCCGGGGGGCAGAGGGGAGGGCCGAAAGCCCAAGGCAGAGCTTCTCCCGCAGCCCCGAGTGGTGCCGGGCACCCCGGGCCAGCCCGCTCTCAGGCCAGCCCAGCCTGGCTCCGGAGGGTGTCTCTGCCTCAGGGGCCGGGCTGCGCCACGGGCACCCGAGAGAGGCAGCAAGTGGGGGGGGGGGGGTCACAGCCGAGCCCAACTGCTTCCGCCCTGCCAGCCGTGAGGGGCTCCCACCTGCCTCTGCTCCTGCAGCACTGCCCTCCCTCCAGGGCTCTGTCTAGAAGGTTCTCCTTCCCCTTGCTGCCTGCCCTTCTGATCCCCACATGGCTGCCCTTCCTCAGGGCCGCCTCGGGCCCCCAGGCTGGCTCTCTGGTAAGAGGCCACCGCCCCTCGTGCCCCGGATGAGCCCCACTGCTCCCAGCAGCCCCGACGCAGGCACGCCCTCCACAGGCACTGGCTGGGTGACTAGGGAGCCATGGCCCCGGTCCGGGGTGGCACCCACCGTAGGGGCCGCCGGCGGGGGCGCGGCGGGGGGAAGCGATGGGGGGAGCGGCGGCTCAGTGGGCGGGGCCGCGGCCACGTTGTTGTTGTCGTCCTCGGCAGGCTCAGCCGTTTGGTGGGTGTTCAGGGGACAGATGGGCCCCTCTGGTTCGGGGGAAGGGAGCCGGTTGTCATTGGCATCCGAGGTGGGGGCAGGCTCGGCCGGGAGCGGGGCCATGGGCAGGGTGGGGCCGGCCTCGCCCAGGTTCCCGTTGGCAGCAGTGTTGCCATTGTCCACGTCGGCTAAGGAGCCCAGGAAGTCCCGCGAGGGGCTGGGCTGGTAGAAGGGGGTGCCCTCCATGCCCCCAGCCAGGGTGTTGAAGCGCTGATACAGCAGCTTCTGGATGTTGGGCCCGCCGGGGCCCTCTGGCTCCGTGATGGAGCCGCGCTTCTTCAGGGGCCGGGGCGCGTTGGCCAGCTTCCTGCGCAGGGCCTCCAGGTCAGCATCGCTCTGGTAGCGCAACGGCGAGTGCACAATGGGCGTGAGCTTGGTGGGGCTGAGCGGCCGCGGCAGGCTCTCCACGGCGGCCCCGTCTCCGGGGGCGGCAGGGCTGTCCTGCTCTGGCTCCTTCTCAGCACTTTCTGAAGGCGGCAGGGGATGCGAGGCGCTTGTGGCCAGCGACCCATGAAGAAACGGTAGCGGCGACGGGGATGTGGAGCCGGAGGGCAGAACAGGTTTACCGTACACTGGGGAGACACAGAGGACACCCACCTCAGCAGCCTGTGGCGTCTGGGGCCTGCTCACCAGGCACCTTTGACGACACAGATATGGGCTCCTACAGAGACTGTAATCTGCCACTGAGGATGCTAAGTCCCCATATTAAATCCCAAAGGAAGCTGCTGCTCACAGAACCCCACCAACTCCTTCTGGAAGGTGGAGTGTCTCTAGTTTATCAGTTTTTACAGAACTGGGTCTTTCTCAAATGAAAAAGAACAAAAGGTTGCAAACCTGCCTTCCTGCCCTAAACAGGTGTTCACTGTTTCCTGGCCAAGAAGAACCCACGTGACCTGGGACCAAACCAAATGATGTAAAACGCAGGCCACCCCAGAAAGGAAGGCTCATCCGGTGGCCCCGGCAAGCCTTTCCCCCGTGGGCCAGGGCCTGCCACAGGCCAGTGCTGGTGTATCCACCTGGGAGATCCCTGGGCACAGGGTGGCCTGGCCTGCCTAGGGATTCTCAAACTAGATTCTAGAAATGTTCTGCAGCCACGCCCAAGAACGTCTGAAGAGGCCCCAGCCCAGCCCAGATGCCCAGGATCCTGCCGCACAGGGAGGAATCACCGTCAGCCTCCGTATGTGGGGAACTGGGCTCTGTGCTCACACCTGCCTCCCCAGGAGGCCCGGCGCTGATGTTCCCGCACCCAAACCAGGGCTCTTCTCCCCTGTGGGCTCTGGGAAAGGATCCCAAAGCAGCAAAACCGTCCCCCCTCGCATCACCCCCTAGGGGCCTGGCTCAGCTACTGCTAGGAGGCCAGGGGGATCAGATCCAGGCAGAGCTCCCACTACGCCAGCTCCCCAGATAGGTCCTGTACGAGTTACTACGAAGCAGGAGGAAAAGAGGAAATTCCAAAGTGCCAGCCTTCCGAGACCTGGATTTCCTGAGAAATGTGGGCAGGCGGGTGCTCAGACAGGAAGTCAGAGAGCGGTGGTCCACCTGCAGAACTGCTCCATGCATGTCATCTTTTACCCCCACCTCACACAGATACCCAAGGCCGCACTTTATGTCAGCATCAAGTTTAATCCTAAACAGCACGTGGCCCAGAAGTAAGGATATGGATTGGCATTTTCTCAAGTATGACTTCCTCACCCCGAGAGATGGCGAGTGCAAACCCACCGTACCTGCTTTAACCGACTTATTTAAGGTGCTGTGCGCCGCTGGCTGGTACTTCTTAGGTGGCGTGGCTTGCTGGAGGTACATGGAGTATATGGAACTTGAATTCACTGTCTGTGGTCCTTTCCTGGGGGATTGTGGCCTTGACCCTTTATCAGCCAGAAAGGGCCTAATGGCCACAGTCAGTGGGAGTTCAGGTTTGCCGTCGCCAGCTGGAAAGGCAGGCAGCCCCGCCGGTGGGTACGTGGGACTTGGTGGCACAGAAATCCTCTGCTGAATCTGCTGGGAGGACCCTGGCTGGTGGGGGCCAGCCGCAGGGGGCAGCGGTGCAGGTTTCTGCCGACTGGGCAGGCCTGCGCTGGGCCTGGGCAAGCTGCCCTCCTTCCTCCTCTCCAGGGAGTTTGTCGAGCCTGGGCCCGCGGGCGCAGGGCTTGGGTACGTCCCATAGCTTGGGGGCAGCTGCTTGCCGACACCAGGGATGGGAGGTGGCACTTTACCAATCTCGATGCCCTAAATTTAGGTGTTAAAAAGAAAGACAAAGTCATCCTTTGAAAAGTCAAGCACGTTTCCATCCACGGTCACAAGAGCACAAAGCAGGACTTGTAATCCTTCAAACAGGCTTGTGACCAGGCACGGGGCACGCCGTGGGGGTGAACAGCAGGGTGAACGACCCTGACCAAAGGCCTCACACCTGTACCCTACTCTCGTGCTCAGGGTCCATGAACTCCTTCAGACTTGGGTATGATTTGGACACCAACAGGATTAATTTGCCTCGTGACACCTCCTACCACTTAGATAAAGACGAAGGCTAAATAAGGATGTAGTCAGTCAGGAGCTTGTTTGTGTTTTGTGACAAAGACAAACGGCCTACCAGCTTCTCCGGGGCTCCCAAGGCTGACAAGGGCGTAGGCTGGCTCGAGACGGCCCCCTGCTTGAGCGGCCCCTCCACGTTCGGGTCCTTCCAGTCCACACTGGCGATCTGCGTCGGTTTCACCAAAGAGCTAGAATTTTGTTTTAATGTTGGCCAGTTTCCATCATTGGCTTGAAAAGAACACAGAATTTAAGTAAAATTTTTCTTGAAATTAGTTGAACCAACATAAGAACAACCCCCTGCCAGAAGCAAAAATCACCTTCTGGAACGTCACGCTCTGACGGAGCTCCATGACCAGGAGGTGCCCCCCACACACACACCGGCTGCTGCGCGGCAGGACGACCAAGGTCGGCCTCTGCCGGCACCGCCTCACCAGTGCCCACGTGCGGTCACGTGTGCAGAGACTCCATGACCAAGCACAGGGCTGCTCCAGCCCGGGAGAGGGGCCAGAGGATTGCAGAAACATTCTTAGCGCCCACTGAAATACAGGTCAAAGCCATTACATCGACACCAATGAATAACATAAGCGTCGGCACTTGGTGTTCAAACACTATTTACAAATACAGACAGCAATATAAAAAAAGACATCTTTTAACTTCATAACAGGTTTGACCTGTACTGCTTCTAGTATTAAAAGAAAGATTTGACTTTAATCTGTTAGAAATTTCCACCCTCTTAAAATAATTCATGATCACAGGAGGACAGTACAAGCTCCCAGTGATTGGAGTAGCAGGCTATTATTCTGTTGCAGTGATTAGAAAGCCAGTCAACCCAGCATTTTCAGGACAGCCACTGAAAAGGTATGTTTTTTAACATAGCATCTTCCAAACTGAGAAAGGGTGCAGAAGCATTCCCTGGTAACACAGGCCCACTCACAGTGAGCCCACAGGGTTAGATCTCAGCCCGCCTCAGGCCCCTGCTTCTCTCCGCAGCGGTACAGGGCTGGACCGGAGTGGGAACCCTCCCAGCCATCAGCCGTATGGGAGGGAAAGCAGCCAGGGGCACTGTTCTGGGCCCTCCTGTAAGAGAAGCACACCCTCGCCTCTCCTCCCGTCTGCCAGCACGGGCAGGTGGGGCAACAGCAGAGCAGCAGGGAAATCACCCTCCCTTACAGCAATTGTGCTTGAGCCCAAACGTGCGACTCACAAAACAGGAAGAGCAAACTCTCAAATCCACTCTGCACACAGCCACACAAGGCAGCGCCAGCGCAGTGAGGATGAGAGGGCCTTTGAGTGCCCGAGCAGCGACAGCTCCTAAGCCAATCTATCTCTGGCAGCAGCACGGCCAGCCCATGTGTCCACTGCTCCTCCGGCTCAGTTCCTCCATGGCTGGAAACCACTGCAGGCTCCAGGCCGCTGCTAGGGCCCTGGTGAGGCATTCCCAGGCCTTAGTCCAAACCATCGCTTTGCTCTGTGTGGCCCATCAGCCTCTTCCGGGCCAGAAGTGTGTGTGCTTTCACACCCCCTTGGTCGTATCAGACCGGGGGGTGTGTGGGCCAGAGATGCACAGGTTCACCAAGGATGCACCAAGGTGCAAACTCCGGGCTGAGGGGAAGATGGACAGAGCCTGCTGCTGACTCAGGAGGGAGGATGGGGCTGGCCGTGGGGGCTGGAGTCCCTGACCTCTCTCAGGATCACATAAAATGCGGCCCCCAGCTGCTCCTCAGATCCCACAGCCATGGCAGAGTTCGCAGAGATCAGGCACAAAGGGACTGGACAGGGACTAGGAATTTTCTTTCTTCAGGATGAGGCAGGAGGTACAGAAGGAAGACCATTTATTATTATTATAAAGGGACAAAATCATCTAAGTATGATGGGAGATTCCTGTACTGAAGATAAAACTAAAACCCTCATAATAAACTCAGAAAATCATCTTAATTTTGTAAAAACAAAACCAAAAAACCCTTGCTGGGCCAGCACCTGTCAAACCCTTCCTGAGGAGGATCTGGTGTTCCGACCCAGCCCAAGTCGCACACCGGTTGAAGGTGGGGACCGATCAACATATACATGGCTTCTGCCTCACGCCTGAATGCGAGGAGCAGGCCTTCGTCAGTTTGGAAGAGCAGCCACGGCTGATTTGGCACTGTCACCAGAGCTCCCCACCGGGCCTGCCGGCCAACATACGGTTCGCAAACGGGCTTGTGGGGCGCTGTGACGAGCCACGGTCAGGCCCGGCGTCGAGGTCTGACACTGCCCACGAGCTGGTCACTCTGGGTTTACCACGGCCATCTGTGTGACACGGGAACCAGAAAGACAGCCGACAGCACAGTTAGTCTCCCCTGGGAGATTTTCTCACCCCGGCTCTACATCTGGGCCGAGATACTGCCCCCCACCGTGGGGGTGACACAGGTTTCCTGCGCCCACTCACCCCACAGCACAGAGGAGGAGCGAGGCTACTGCCGAACCTCCGGAGGACACGGTCTCCCGGCCCTGCGAGGGGTCTTCTCCCGGCAGCCTCTGTGAGGCGGCCTAGCACACACCCACAGAGAAGAGGGGAAACTCGAGCCATCCTCAGCTCGGGGCAGGTTTGAGATATTTAAGCAGAGAAGGAGCCGGCTGCGCTAATTATCTGCCATCGGCAATAGCTGAATATATACTCCCACCATCGGGTGGTTCAAACTATAAATAACAGCTTATCAAAGAAAGCTGCAATTAGAGTTTCATGCCGACCACGCACTCCACGTGGCTTCTGAGACACAGCCACGAAGAGATCTGAGCCGGGCACGTGGCCCACGAGGACTGGGGACGCCTCCTCCCACCTGGGTCGGAGCAAGCCCCCGGTCCTCCAGCGGGGGCAGCAGTGGTGTTGCTGCTCAGACCAGGTGCCAGGCAAGAGAACTCAAAGCGACCAAATGAAAGACCAGCACAAATCTACCACCAAACCTGGAAAAACGTCCTCAAAATGTAGCCCTGACCCAGTCAGCACTACTGCTGTCAGGCATGTCACCTGTGCTCTGTGATTCCGTGTGTGATGGGCCAGCATGGCAGCCCTGTCATATACAAAGTCTCACTGCCAAGGAGCCCTGGCATCTCATGCATCAGTTTAAAGCACAGCCGTCTTCCTCGGAGCACACAGTGCAGAGTCTCCGTGGAGACCTGGGCCTGCGCTCGGCTAGGAAGCTGGGGGCGCCACAGGGGCTCCATGTCCTCGGGACGGCTACGCACCGGCTCGGCGCTGGGGCCCGAGTCCAGTCACACCGCACGATTCAGGGTGGCCAAGAGCCAAAGGGGTGGCTTGTGGACGCTCTGGTGGACAGAGACCATGCTGGGTAGGGAAGGCAGAGCAGCTACAGGCTCTGCTGATGTGGAGGCAGCCCTCTGCCTGGGCCGCAGCGTGAGGACGAGCAGCAGCCCAGGCTACAGTGACGCGTCCCCTGCCGCCAGCGAGCACCCTCACAGGCAAACAAAACCTGTGGCAGGAGAGGCTCAGGTCTTAACTAATTTGTGTTTTGAGAAGCCACACAGTAAGGACACTGAGTCCAAAAAAGAGAACCTGTTCTTGTTTTAGGATCATCATTACTGTGGTGGCACACAGCTCCCCAAATGCTGCCCTAGAGGACAAAGTGCCTTGGAGGACACATCACAGAGGCTGGGTGCAACGTGGGGGTCTTCTCTGAGGCTACTGTCACCCCCACAGTCCCTCTTCCTGCTCACTCTCCCCTCGAAAGAGGACCCAGGCCACTCACCGGATTTGGATCTTCCGTGGGCAGCACTTGAGGCGATAGTGAGAGACTGAGGCTTTATGGGGTCTCCGGGGGCAGGATAGCTGCCGGTGCTGGGAACCTGGATGTAAGGCCCCACCGCAGCGACCCTGCCAGGCGTGCTCAGGGGTGACTGTGGCGACGACGTGCCATTCACACGGCTCAGCTATAAAATGGGAAGAAATCAGAGTCAAGATTATCCTCAGTTAAGTTCTTTTAACTGTAAGCCTAGTATGACCGACTGCTCAGATTTGAGCCAGTCACTCAACAGTTCATACGTAGGAAGCTCCATGACCCTAGAAGATCAGTACCTAGAAAGGGCAAGACTTCAAAAAAGGGCCTGAGCCCACAGTCCCACATGAGTGATGCTCTGTGATAACACCTACCTGTTTGTGAGTTATAAAACCAGGAGCCGAGTGTGTAACAGAGCAACCCCTCAGGACCCCTCTGTGTACATAACCCTCTCACCTGGGGATGCACTCCCTTCCCTGGGTGGGCACAGAGGCATCGTCAAGCCTGGGCTCTGAGCCTGGCTTCAAATCCTGCTCTGCCACTTACTCGCTGGGCTGCCTTGGGCAAGTGATGGAACATCTCTGAGCCTCTGTGCCCATGTCCGAAAATTCGGGATAAGCGTTGTTGTAAGGACTGAATGAGCCACGCAGGACAAAGTAATAGGGTCTGGAACCAGGTGAGACTCTGACCAGTTCCCTGAAGGCAGCTCTGCTGTTCTCAGCAAGGACACCGGGCCACAGCCAATGACACTGGTCACGTGACACTGCCCAACAAAAAAAGCCTGCAAAACAGGGATCTGACTAGAGAAACACTGACCCTTAGAGTTCCCCAGACAGGCTCTGAGAGAGCCATACCCATCCTACAACTGTTTGCAAAATTCTGCATGCATGAGCATGTGTCATTTTGGAGAAAGCATTGATGATTTTGACAATTGTTCAAAGGTGCCTAAAACCTTTGGGTTGGAGACACATCTCTGCAGAAGCACCAACTTCTTCAGGGAGATCCCTTGAAGTATCAGATGGAATAAGAAGTAATATTTATGTAGCCATCTGTGACGGTTAATTTTACCTATCAACTTGGCTAGGCTGTGATACCCAGATATTTGGTCAAACATGTCTAGATGTTGCTGTAACGGTATTTTTAACATTTAAATCAACAGACTTTGAGTAAAGCAGATTGCCCTCCATAATGTGGGTGGGCTGCATCCAATCAGTTGAAGGGCTTACAGAGAAAGACTGAGGTCCTCAGAGGAAGAGGAAATTCCACCTCTAGACTGCCTTCAGACTCATGCTGCAACATCCACAACTCCCTGGGTTTCAGACAACTCCCTGGGTTTCAGGCTGCCAGCCAGCCCTGCAGATTTGGGGTGTGCCTGCCTCCACAACCGCATGAGGCAGTTCCTTACAGTCAGTCGACTGATCAGTCTCTACACACAGGTACACACAGAACTGATTCTGTTCTCCGGAGACCCCTGACCCACCACTAAGACTGTAATGTAAGCAAGCATGGAGCAGGGGCACACGTCCTCTCCCATGCTCTGTGTGTTGTTAATTGAGAGAACAAGGAAATCATTATCTGAAATCATGGCATCATACAGATCAACCATTGACCTTTAAGCACTCTGGTTAAAAAAAAAAAAGTGTGGATTTGTAAATAAGAGACTTTTCACCTGAGACCACTGATCACGATGCCCACAGAAGTGGCAGTACCCTTCTGCCTCTCGTGTCCTCCTAACCCATCCCACCAGGCGAAGCTGCTGAAGCCTGCACCTCGCCTCCTGAGAGCTACCTTCAGAGCAGCAGGAGCTGACAAGAGGACACCTGTCAACGTGAAAGCACTGGTTTTGGAGTGTGGAGAGAGGAACTCTGGGAGCACTGTCCCAGCTACCTGGCTGCCTGCTCCATTTCCACTCCTGAGGGCAAAGTGCCAATCAGCTCTCCACTCAGGCACTGCTCCCCTCAAACACTGAGCACCACTGGTGGAACGAAAGGTCAAGTGCTACATCCAGCCAAAGACACCACACACAGCAGTCCCTTATCCTCCCACGAACTCCCAGCGATGCATACGCTCATGAAGCACTGACAGCAACAGCAAGACTCAGGGGCACCCTGCCTAACAACAGGGCTGGGTAACGTGACCACAGGCCCTGGAACATGGAATTTTACACAGAAGTTACAAAAGGAATGAGGTAATAATGACCTGGAAAGATACCCATATTGCAGTTCCAAAAAAAAAAAAAAAAAAAAGACTAGGTACAGAACAGTGTGAATGATATAATTCCTACAATTCCATTTTCAATTAAAAATTGAATACCTTTCTCTCTATATTAAGCAAAAGACTGGAACCGTTAATAACTATCATCCCTGGAGAATGAGAAGGATGGAAGGGACTTCCACATTTTCCTTTAAATATTTTTGCACTGTTTTAACTTTCTTCCAATGAGTATTTACTACCTTTGAAATTCAAAATACCAAATAAAGATTTTTAAAAAGCAATAACTCCTTATATAGCACTTTTCTCAAGAGTTTACAAAGTCTTTCCACATGGGTTATTTCTCAGAATCCTTATAGCAATTCTCAGTTCACAGCAAGGACACAAGGCTACACAAGGTCAAGGAATTTATGCACATGGCGCAGCTTAAAATGGTTGCTGCAACTCCAGCGCCAAAGCTGCCCCCCAGTGGAAAGGAGACAGAGCTGCCTGGGGAGAATGAATGGTGAGGAGCTGCGCACCGGGCGGTTTTGATCCATACATACACCAGGAAACAACTGTGTCTTTGGGAACATGAACTTTCTTCTACTGTCACTTTTTATGGTTTATGGCCAATTTATGTTTATCAGCTATGGCAAATGGGGGGAGCAGAATGGCATTACAGTGAAATGTACACTTTGAGGATGAACCATTTTCAGTAGTTTATCTCACGGAAATATTTTCTTTTTCACATGCCTGAATTTTTTTCCCATAAAGACGTTCACGCAGTTCGTTGATCCGCTTGTCCATCACGGCCACCTCCATGTTGCGCTTATTCAAGAGCTCCTTCTGCTGCTGGAGCTTTGAATTCTGCTCCTGGTTGAGCTGATTACGAATCTGCAAAATAGAAAACACAACATTCATGATTTGTATTAACTAAATAGTCAAGTTCTCATTGTTAGGGGGATTAAAAAAAGAAGAAAAAAGCAACATTGAGTTCTTATGTGTATTTACATACAGGCATCGTCCCCTGTATGCTAAATATTTTACAGGTACAGCACAGATGAAGCCGGAACATATTTCTTATGGAACAAAAAAAGAGCAAATATCTGCAAATGTGTCTTCTTCAAAGCGTACGGAATGACTAGTACCAGTAATGACTGTGGGACACCATGCCTGTGGTCCTAGGGAACGGGGGTGGGTGGGTTCAGTGACATAAGGAGGGGTATCTGTTCTGCCCCACACAGTCCGTTGAATGTGGCAGCAGGAAACCCAAGGATGGCCAAATCACCAAACAGAATGTTCTTATATCATTTTAATGGGAGCACTTTTAAAAAATGAAATAGAGAATAGAAAACATCAGAGTGCACTGCACATAGAAGGTTAAGTCTTGTCTTGCTAAACTCCTTCAGGTGCACACATGTACCAGCACATACATACTGGCATATGTGTATAGACAGGAGGTAACATGTACTCTATAACCTAGATTGCAGTCAAAAAATTGGAAATATATATAAATAAATGTACTACAGTCTTCACACTTTACCAAAAATAAATCCTTAAAAAACCCTGCACTTGCATGAGGGAGGGGATATGAGGATATATGTATACGTATAGCTAATTCACTTTGTTATATAGCAGAAACACAACAATGTAAAGCAATTATACTCCAATAAAGATGTTAAAAAAAAAGAAAAACCCTGCACTTTTAACAACTGCTTAAAAATATAAAAAGTAATAAATTTTTATAACACTTTGTTTCTATGCATTTACATTACAGAACTTAATGGCAACAAGTGAGTTTACTCTCTGTAATTAAAAATCTGCATTTCGTAAAATGATATAATACTTTTTCTAGCAAGTACTAATATAACTGCAAAACTTGTATCTGGCTTGAAAAATCACCTGCTGGGGACTTCCCTGGTGGTCCAGTGGGTACGACTCTGCACTCCCAGTGCAGGGGGCCCAGGTTCAATCCCTGGTCAGGGAACTAAATCCCGCATGCCATAACCAAGAGTCTGCATGCCGCAACTAAAGATCCTGCGTGCCGCAACTAAGACCTGGCTCAGCCTAAATAAATAAATAAATATTTTTAAAAAATCACCTGCTGAATGACAATTTCTGAGAAATGGGAATCTTGAGGGTTGTTATGATTGTGTCCTCCCAAAATTCATATGTGGAAGCCCTAATCCCCAATGTGATAGTATTTGGAGATGGGGCCCTTGGGAGGTAATTAGGCTTAGATAAGGTCGTGAGGGTGGGGCCTTCATGATGGGGTTAGTGTCCTTATAGGAGGAGGAAGAGAGATCAGAGCATGTGCGGACACAACAAGAAGGCAGCCAGGAAGTGGACCCTCACCATGAACTGATCTTGGACTTCCAGCCTCCAGAACTGTGAGACATAAATGTCTGTTGCTTTAAGGCAGCCCAAGCTGACTAAGACAAGGATTTAACAAATAAGCATCTATCTTGTCAAAACACAGTTTACACAGAGGCCTTAAGTATTATCTAAAGCTTAATTCTTTACCAGTTCATCATATTGCCAATTAAATTCATACCGAAATTGCTGTACCAAAAACATGCTAAGTGAAAGAAGCAAGTCACAAAGAACTACAACTGCATGATTCCATTCATATGAAATTTCTGGAATAGGCAAATCCATAGCGATGGAAAGCAGAGTCATGGTTGCTTAGGGCTAGAGGGATAGGGGGTTGTGGGGTGATGGCTAAAAGGTGTCTTTTGGGGGTGATGAAGATATTCTAAAATCAACTGTGGTGGCGTATACAGAACTCTGTGAAGATACTGAAAACCACTTAATTGTATGCTTTAAATGGGTGAATCGTATGCTATGTGAATTATGTCTCAAAGCTGTTTAAAAAATTATTTTGTACTGAATACATTTTGTGCCTACTATTAAATTAGAATCCATTAATTTGTTTCCAGTTCCTGAGGTTTCCACACTGAAAGAAAACTCAAAAGATAAGGAAGTTTTAATAGAATCATTCCTCGGACCCAGGTGAGTTACCTGTAGCTCTTGGTACAGTCTTTTCAGCTCCACTGCTGCTGGTCCTGTCAGCTTGCCATTGTAAGACTGGAACCCATTCAGTTTTCCCTTCTTTAAATCTTCCAATTGCTGACTGAGCTGATCAACTCTTAAAATTGCAGTCTGTACTTCTTGCTTCTTTTCCTGGAACATGGCACTGAACCTTTCTATTTCGGCAGCTATAATTTCCCACCAATTAGGGGAAAAAAAAACCATAATTTAGTTGATATTCTTTTTTTCACAGTATTTTGCTATTTTTATTTTGTGATTTCTTCATTTCTATCCATTTAACTCAACTTTAGCATCATCTAGTGCCAGACCTTGGAGAGAAAGTTGTAATATCCATAATCCAAAACACACTTCAACAAGCCTTTGGAACACATAATGTGACCGCTCATATGACAAACAATTAATTTGCACTAATTATTGAATATTTTTAAATCAGGGCAATCTGTCCAAAAGCTATCTTGGTCAAGCCACTTAGGAATCTCAAGGCACCAAAGAGACCAAGGCTCTGTGAGGGCAGGACCATCCAAATCTATCTTGCTTATTCTGTAACATAAAGTAGGTACTGACAGAACTGACTGATGAAGTAACAATCCACGCACACAAATAAAAAGTGAGCATTTGTATGCTTTATCTTAATACACAGATAAAATTTATGCTGTTCAATTAAAACAGACCCTCATGATGAGTTGAGTCTTAAGAGTACCCTAGCCCCGGGCTTCCCTGGTGGCGCAGTGGTTGAGAATCCGCCTGCTAATGCAGGGGACACGGGTTCGAGCCCTGGTCTGGGAAGATCCCACATGCCGCGGAGCAACTAAGCCCGTGCGCCACAACTACTGAGCTTGCGCTGAGCCTGCTCCGCATCAAGAGAGACCGCGATAGTGAGAGGCCCGTGCACTGCGATGAAGAGTGGCCCCCCCCTTGCCACAACTAGAGAAAGCCCTCACACAGAAACGAAGACCCAACACAGCAAAAAAAAAAAAAAAAAAAAAAAAAAAAGAGTACCCTAGCCCCAGTCCAAAGGGTGGCTACAACCAAGGTAACAAAAGGATCTCTCTACCACATTGCTAAAGCTGCAGAAGATTTTCTAAAATCTCTTAATCTAACCAATCCATCCAGTTAGATGCAGATGACAGAGCAAAGCTTTAGTGCTTTTCTACAGCAAGATCTGACATCAGCTTGTGACTGAGAGCATCTGGAAGCTGGCCTCTGTCTCACGTCATCTACGCCTGCTGAGTGTCAGGGTGCCAGTGGGCCGCGGCACGTACACAGATTGCCATTCATGATTTTGCTGTAGTCTACTTGTCCTCTCATGGCACGGATCTTCTTCAGTTTATTTTCCTGGGCTTCAACTCTTTCTTTCAATTTCTGAAGCTTTTCATTTTCAGAAATAGACTGCTGCTGACGGCGCTCCTGTTGCTTTAGAAAATGTAAACGCTGTTCCTATTGAGAGAGGAAAATAGCTAACTTTGAAAACTGAAACATACAGTAACTTTTGTACACTAAAAAAATTTAAGTGGATCCCTCAGTATCTCCTATCTTAATGAATGCTACAGAAATGCCAGCCACGCTTCCACCTCCATCCTGTGTGTGAAGCCCCAGCAGCCTAAGCTTCCTGCCGCCAGTACCAGGTTTCCTGCTGCTACAAAGCGGCTTTCAAGGGTCCCTCATATTAACCTCCTAAAGGAAATGAGCACTGAGTAGCAGAGAATTTTATATTGAAAAGAGATAAGGTGAGCAGTAAGGAGATGAACCTCTAATCTGCTAAGTGACAGGAACTTTTGAGGAAGGGTTTGTTTTCTTTAGGATTAGTTCCTTCAAAAGTAATCAAACATTTTATAGTCAGACAAGAACAGGACAGTCCTACAGTAAAAATATATGCGATACTCTTCAATAGTTTTTTTCCCTACTCATGTGAAAGCACACCTTAAGGGTAACAGTCAGCATTATCCATGGTCCCATCTGTATGCATAAAACATACTTAAGAAGAGGCTTAAGTGTGACTGTGTAGGCGTTACACACTGCACACTAAGGGAAGGGAATATGTGCTTCAATATGGAAAGATCAGCATTAACTTGTGAATTACACTGCTGAAAATATCTAAGGTTTTTTTAAAATAGCAATACTCTTGGATCAATATTTGGAAAGAAAATAAAAAGTAGAATTAGAAAATTTTATAATGACATAATACCACGTACATTTCATCTTAGAAATGGAATGAAAATACTTTCCAATTACTTTTAACTGTTCTTTATTCTTGTAAATCCAATAAACTTTGTAAGACAACTTTTAAAAACAAGTCCAACTTAAACTATTATTTACATAAAAGTGTACAGAATCACATGGTCTTTCAATAAATGATAAAAAATTGAACTGGACATTTGGTTCTTAAGAAAATCTCTCTACAGAGCAAGCATGAAAAACCTAGGTAGTGGCGTTAACATGTTCTCTCTACAGCAGTTTCAGAACATTTACGATCATTAGAACATGAAATCATTTTCAGCAGGCATGGGTGATAGGTCTGATTTTTTAGTCCAAGACTAAACCATTATTTAGAAAAGTTTTGAAAGCAAGCAGGATCCTGTGGGGCCGTCCCAGGTACATAAGCCTTTTCTGCGCCCCCATTTCTGGTTTGTAGGGAAAAGGCTTCAGATTCCTATGCCTTCCCTGAGCCCTAAAAGGCAGATTCAGTTACTAACCAGGGAAGTAAGAGAATGCAGGAACAAAGGAGGAACAGTCAGGAAACAACAGGGTCCTGGCTCCTCCTCCAGGGACACACAGAACGATATACCCTTGAGCTCTTCTGCAGGAACTAAGGCCCCCACCCAGGTGGAGGATGCTAACTCCACGCTGAGCACAGACTCCGGAACACCAGCCTGTTTCCTCACCACCAACGAATCAGAAGAAAGCCACACACCCTGCAGCCCTCCCCTAAATTTTGCCTATAAAAATGCTTCCCTGAGAACCACCAAGGAATTCAAATTTTTTGAGCATGAGCCACCCATTTTCCTCACTTGGCCCTGCAATAAACCTTTCTCTTTTCCAAACTCCAACATTTCTGTTTTGGTCTGTTTGGCCTCACTGCGGGTCGGCAACAGTTTCAAATGCTACGACAGAGTTTCAACAACAAATCCAGTACTCAGTGTAAATAATGAGTGCTGATGATGCCGTGCACCAAAATAAACCAAACAAATTCCTTGTAGGGTGGGATAAAGGGAAGCCACTGTCTTGGGGGCCCACGGCCAGTGTCTTATCACAGGTCATTGGCCTCCTCTAGAACACTAATGCCAACTACATCAGCCGAGAACACATCCAGAGGGAAAAGGAGGGGACAATGGAAAGCATCCTTTCTTTCCAAATTTTATCTACAATTGGGTAAGGCCAACTGTTTCCTGTCCCGGGGGGTTGTGTGTGCAAGTCAAGGGTCAGATGCTCTTGTTCTGATACTTTCCCAACTTCAAGAAGCTATAGTATGCATTTATGATTACAGAAGAGATAATTAAGATATTGTGTTTAGGGCTTCCCTGGTGGCGCAGTGGTTGAGAGTCCGCCTGCCGATGTAGGGGACACGGGTTCGTGCCCCGGTCCGGGAAGATCCCACATGCCGCGGAGCGGCTGGGCCCGTGAGCCATGGCCGCTGAGCCTGAGCGTCTGGAGCCTGTGCTCCGCAACCGGAGAGGCCACAACAGTGGGGGGCCCGCGTACCGCCAAAAAAAAAAAAAAAAAAAAGATATTGTGTTTAACACTGTGGCGGCATGGTCCTACTTGCAGGGGTTAGCCAGGTAATCTAAAGTAATGCCGAAGGACACACTTGTTGAACATTTCCCCACCGCTGCTTTAATAACTTACCTTGGCAACCAACATTTGCTGCTGGTTTTCAATTTGCTGTTGTTGCCTAGCTGCCATATCTTGGAGTTCTGAGAGGGTAAGTTCGACACGTGGATTTCCAATCTGCAGGGAACAAAACAAACTCAGACTGGAATGTATGTTTATCTGCATAATCATTTTCTCTAGTGTCAAAATGCACACACATCAGGATTTTTAAATAGGTTCCCTAGAAGCTAAGAGAAGATAAATAAGTTTACTTTCTCATAAGAACTTTTCCTCCTAATTGTTGACTGCTTCTATTAAATTTATTTGAGTAAACTGGGATGTCAAATGTTTAAGGATAAACAACGTAAAAAATAAATGTGTAGGGCTTCCCTGGTGGCGCAGTGGTTGAGAGTCCGCCTGCCGATGCAGGGGACACGGGTTCGTGCCCCGGTCCGGGAAGATCCCACATGCCGCGGAGCGGCTGGGCCCGTGAGCCATGGCCGCTGAGCCTGCGCATCCGGAGCCTGTCTCCGCAACGGGAGAGGCCACAACAGTGAGAGGCCCGCGTACCACAAAAAAATAAATAAATTGGATACAGGGAACTACATTCAACATCTTTTTTTTGGCCGTGCCGTGCAGCTTGTGGGATCTTGGTTCCCCGACCAGGGATTGAACCTGGGCCCTCGGCAGTGAAAGAACCGAGTCTTAACCAATGGACCGCCAGGGAAGTCTCAATATCTTATAATAACCTGTGATGGAAAAGAATATGAAAAAGAATATATATGTGTGTGTATAACTGAATTACTTTGCTGAACACCTGAAACTAACACAGCATTGTAAATCAACTTACTGTAATAATAAATAAATAAACAAATAAATTGGATAGAATTGCTTTAAAAAGAATAAAAGAGGACCTCCAAGCCTGGGTGGTAGTTACCTGAGTGTCTGCTAAGTAATTCTTTAAACCATACATGTTTTACACATTCTTCTGTACATTTATTTCTCAATTTAAAAAGTAAGAAATAAAGAAGAATTAGACCTAACAGCCAGTATCCCATCTTGTGATTTAATCATCACAAGATATTGGTTTAAAATTATAACTAGTTTTTTAAAGTATAACTGGATTCTCAAGAACAATGCCACTTCAAAGATGACAAACATCCCTAAAACAAAACTGACAAAATAATTAGGATAAAATCTGTTTATACTCACAAGATATTCTAGAACATTAAATCATTCCTCTTTTTTCCTACCTCTCTCCAAGGTTATAAACTTTCAGGTTTGGAGAGTATTTTTACTTGCTTATTTAGCAAACAAAAAAATAGGTGATAATGATATCAAGGTACATTATAAGCATGTAGGTTTATTTTTATCACATAAAATATTCTGTAAAATTGAACCTAACATCTCATTGTGCTCTGGGACTGGTGTATTTCATATTCCAAAAATTACTAAGTCTTACAAATTAATAAGAGTCAATCAGATATCTAAAGCATATACTGGCTCCCACCTCCTGCAATGCTACTACAATATGCTATTTTATCCTATATGTGAATCACTCATATGGTTAAAATTCACTGATACCAATTCAGTGTGGTTTAACCACATTTATACCCAAGGCAAGTGGCTAGGCGCAGTTGGGGCTAGAAAGATCAACAGGGGAACAGGGCTATCAAAGAGCATGAACACCAATAAGAGAAACCAACTACACCCCGCATGAGTGCTACAAGCTGAGCATTATGGTAACTGCTCCATCTCTCAGAATGTGGTCCACAAAACACGCTGAGCTACTCTCCTGATAGCAACAATTAAAAGGCAAGATAAAACATAAAAACCGGGCTTCCCTGGTGGCGCAGTGGTTGACAGTCTGCCTGCCGATGCAGGGGACACGGGTTCATGCCCCGGTCCGGGAAGATCCCACATGCCACAGAGCGGCTGGGCCCGTAAGCCATGGCCGCTAAGCCTGCGTGTCTGGAGCCTGTCCTCCGCAACAGGAGAGGCCACAACAGTGAGAGGCCCGCATACCACAAAAAAAAATAAAAATCATAAAAACCTATTTTTAAAAGCATCACTGAGCTGACACAGCAGGAAGGAAGCTACAGGGGCCAAAATAAAGAGACAGCAGAAGCTCTGGGCATTGAGGAAATATCAAAGCCACCTTATGCCCACCTGGAGACTTGCCCTCTGGAGCTGCTGAAGCCTGGCACTAAGAGAGAAATATGGTTTTCCGGTAGTGACGACCTCCCCAAGAGAACACGCCTCTCGGAATGGATCTCCTTCATCCCTTTCCAGGAGAGAAGAGGAACACAAGAAGAAGCGCCTGGTGCAGAGCCCCAGTTCCTACTTCATGGATGTGAAATGCCCAGGATGCTATAAAATCACCGTCTCTAGCCATGCACAGACAGTAGTTTTGTGTGGCGGCTGCTCTACTGTCCTCTGCCAGCCTACCAGAGGAAGAGCAAGGCTTACAGAAGGATGCTCCTCCAGACAGAAGCAGCACTAAAAGCACCCTGAATCAAGAAGAACAGGAAACCATCCCAATAAACACATTTCAGATTTAAAAAAAAAAAAAGAGAGAGAAAGACGAGACCAACCCAGGGTGGAGAGTCCAATAGGAGATGCCCATATACATCCAGGACCCCGATTCAGTGTGACAGTGAATGAGAAACAGCCTCAAACCCACAGATGGGAGCAGGAGAAATCTGCCCTCTCTCCATCGCAGTCTGAGTGGAGGGGGACGACCCCGCTAAGAATCTATGAAGACTTGACAGCCTTCATGCAAGCTTCAAGACCCACAAAGGGGACCACAGAGTGAGTCTATCTGCATGCCCAGTTACTGACCAAAGCAAATGCAAACCACCTGGGAAAATCCCACCTTCATCCAGACCTTAAAAATACTCACAGGTCAGGCTTCCCTGGTGGCGCAGCGATTGAGAGTCTGCCTGCCGATGCAGGGGACACGGGTTCGTGCCCCGGTCTGGGAAGATCCCACATGCCGCGGAGCGGCTGGGCCCATGAGCCATGGCTGCTGAGCCTGCGCGTCCGGAGCCTGTGCTCCGCAACGGGAGAGGCCACAACAGTGAGAGGCCCGCGTACCGCAAAAACAAACAAACAAACAAAAACCTCACAGGTCAAGTTCCAAGGAAAATGAGAAGCTCATTGTCAAAAATCAAAGCACACAAAGATCATAAAACCATGACTTAAAGCCAGTAGAAGCGACATATGCAGAAACTGAAATTATTAGTTGCAGAATATGAAATGACTATGTTTAGTGTGTTTAAAGAAGTAAGAGAAGCTTAAAATATGACCAAAGAGTAACCAAGAAGAGGTGGAAAAGAACCAATTAAAACCTCTAAACTGAAAAATTTTTAATGACTGTTTAAATCCACTTTACTGTAGTTGACATATAATAAACTGTACATATCCAAAGTGCACAATTTGACACGTTCTGACAAACATGCACACCATGAAACTATCACCACAATGAAGAAAATGGACAAACCCATCACCCTTAAAACCTCCTTGTGCTCCTTTGTAATCCCTCCCTCCCACCTCCCTCCAACCCCTTCCAAGGTCCCAGGTGCACAGGCAACTGCTGATCTACTTTCTCTTACTAGAAATTAGTTTACGTTTTCTCGAATTTTATATAAATGGAACTATACAGTGTGTACTCTTTTGTCTGGCTTCTTTCTTACAGCGTAATGATTTGAGATCCATCCATGGTGCAGCATGCAGCAGTGGTTCATTCTTTTCTTTTTTAAAAAATTTATTTATTTATTTATTTTTGGCTGTGTTGTTGGGTCTTTGTTGCTGTGCGCAGGCTTTCTCTAGTTGCAGTGAGTGAGGGCTACTCTTTTGTTACAGTGCGCGGGCTTCTCATTGCGGTAGCTTCTCTTGTTGCGGAGCACGGGCTCTAGGCACACGGGCTTCAGTAGTCGTGGCACGTGGGCTCAGTAGTTGTGGCTCACAGGTTCTAGAGCACAGGTTCAGTAGTTGTGGTGCATGGGCTCAGTTGTTGTGGCTTGCAGGCTCTAGAGCGCAGGCTCAGTAGTTGTGGCTCACAGGTTCTAGAGCACAGGTTCAGTAGTTGTGGTGCATGGGCTCAGTTGTTGTGGCTTGCAGGCTCTAGAGCACAGGCTCAGTAGTTGTGGCACACGGGCTTAGCTGCTCCACGGCATGTGGGATCTTCCCAGACCAGGGCTTGAACCCATGTCCGCTGCATTGGCAGGCGGATTCTTAACCACTGCGCCACCAGGGAAGCCCGGTTCATTCTTTTTTATTGCTCAGGAATATTTCATTGTATGGATATAACAGTTTTTTTGTCCATTCACCTGTTAACAGACATTAGGGTTTTTCTAGATTTTTGGCTACCACAAATCAAACTGCTATAACATTCATGTACAAGTTTATATGGACATCTGCTTTCCTTTCTCGTGTAAATACTTAGAACTGCTGTATCGTATAACAGATTTATGTTCAAGTTTTAAAGAAACTGTCCAACTGTGTTCCAGACCACACCACTTAGATTCTCAGCAGCCGTGTGTGTCTCGCAGGCTCTCCACACCTCTGCCAGCACTTGCTATCACCAGTCTTTTTAGTTTTAGACATTCTGATGGATGCGTGGTAGTATCTCACTGTGGTTTTAATTTGTATTTTCCTAAAAACTAATGATGTGGAACATGTTTACACGTGCTTACTTGACATTCACATACCTTCTTTAGTGAAGCATCTATTCAAATATTCTGCCTGCTTCTTCTAAAACTGTTTTATTTTCTTAATGAGATTTGAGATTTCTTTTTATATTTTGAATATAGTTCCTTATTAGGTATAGTATTTGCAAGTATTTTCTCCCACACTGTGCCTTGTCTTTTCATAACAAGTAACATTAAAAGCATATTATATGTACTAACATCCAAATAAACATAGTGAAAGACAGAGTTCATTAACTGAAAAATGTATCTTAAGACATTATCCAGAACACAGTACAAAGAGACAAAGAAAGTGAAAATATTAAAGAGTAATTAAGGATAAAATGAAAGATATAACATGTCTAATCAAAGTTCCAGAGAAGAAAAAAGAAAGAATGTGGAAGAAGATATACCTGTAGAGATAACAGTAGAGAACTTTCCAGCTATGTTGATAGATGCCAATCCTCAGAATCAGTAAGTTCAACAAATCCCAACAGGAGAAATTAACAGAAATGTACACTTAGTTCTTCTGCTCAAAACACAGAATTATTTAATCCTAATTTCATTAAATCTCAAAACCACTATATGATAGTAAAGGGATTTTTGACATCAAATAATATAAAACCACAAAAACAGGAATGGAGACAACAAGAATGTTTGGAAGCTGGAGAGAGAATGGATGAGAAGTAACTGACCTAGTAGATCTGAGACAAACCTCAAGAGAGAAGAGGTGAAACTGGATGAAGAAACCAGTTATATCACAGAACCTTCAAAGGGCTCAGGAATTGGCAAAACTATGTACCTCTGGAAAGGGGGATGAAATGTAAGGCACCTAAAATAAAGCAAACTGAGTGAAAGATATTTAAGAAGCACTCAAATCCCTAGATCTCCTCCCCAACTCTATGATCTAGGTGACTGCCTCTCTCTTACCCTGGCGGAAGTCTAGAAGTTTATTCTCTAGACAATTGAAACGTTATCTGGCCTGGGAGATGACAGTCCCAGCTGAGTCCTGGGTACCATATGGAAAACAAGGAGACTAAGTGACCATATTAATAATAAATGCTTCCAGAAACAAACAAACACATATACAGTCGATTGATTTGACAAAGGTGCCAAGACAATTCAATGGGGAAAGGATAGTCTTTGCACGAAATGGTGCTGGGGTAATTGGATATTTACATGCAAAAGAATAAACTTGGCCCCCCTACTTCATACCATACACAAAAATTAACTCAAAATGGACCACAGACCTAAATATAAGAGCTACAACTATAAAGCTCTTAGAAGAAAATATGGGGGGTGGGGGTAGGATCAACTGGCCTTGGCAACTTAGTGGATGTAGAGGAAGAGAGCACAAACGGACTCAGATTTAGCCTGACTGGCTGAGAAAACAGCAAAGAAGTATAGATACTTTCAGGACACCTAAGTAAAATGCTTGCTTTCCTTCTGGGAGTCTGGAGTTTTGGTGCTTGCTAGACAGAGGCTGCCCACATGAGCAGCTCCCAATAAAACCCCAGGGCTCGGGGCTCTGACGAGCTTCCCCGGCAGACATTTCACACGTGTTATGATTAGCGGTTGGAAGAATTAAGTGCATTCTGTGTGACTCCACTGGGAGCGGACTCTTGGGAGCCTGGTTTCCTCAGATGTCACCCCGTGCCCCTCTTCCCTCTGTTGCTCTTGCTCTGTGTCCTCTGACTGGAGGAGGTTGCAGCCGTGAGCACAACCATAATGCTGAGCCCTGTGAGTCCTCCAAGCAAATCACCGACACCGGGGGTGGTCTTGGGACCCCTGATACAGGCATACACAATGAGAATAAATCAATTTGCCTTTATACCATAAAGTTAAACAAGATCTTCAAAGTTCTGTTGGAAAAGTAAGTTCCAAATACTTACGACAGTGTGTGCATATAACCTGGAGGTTCCCAAACTGGCAGGGCAACAGTCATATGGGGAGTCTTCCAGGCCCACCTCACACTTACTGAATCAAAAGTTCCGCCAATGGGATCTGGGCCTTTCTTTTTTTTTTAAATACATAAATTTATTTATCTACTTTTGGCTGTGTTGGATCTTTGCTGCCGTGCGCGGGCTTCTCTAGTTGTGGCGAGTGGGGGCTACTCTTCATTGCGGTGCACGGGTTCTAGGTGCACGGGCTTCATCAGTTGTGGCACGTGGGCTGAGTAGTTGTGGCGCATGGGCCTAGTTGCTCCATGGCATGTGGAATCTTCATGGACCAGGGCTCGAACCCGTGTCTCCTGCATAGGTAGGCGGACTCTTAACCACTGCACCACCAGGGAGGCCCGTGGGCCTTTATTTCTTAGACAACCTGACTTCATGACCTGCAATTTTAGGAGAGCAGAACTTTCGCAGCCTCCTGCCTCAGCAGCTGCTAATGGGCATGAATCACACCAAATCAGCAGCCTGTCTTTCTCTTCCAACCCACAGGCTGCTGGATCTGTTCCTGGTTGCTGTAGCCCACAGACAGAAGGTTCACTGTGCCACCATTCTATATCCAGGATATACACAAAAACATTTTTGGAGAAGGACATTTTTAACATCTTATTAACTTTAAAAATGCACGTAGGGCTTCCCTGGTGGCGCAAGTGGTTGAGAGTCCGCCTGCCGGTGCAGGGGACACGGGTTCGTGCCCTGGTCCAGGAGGATCCCACATGCCGCAGAGTGGCTGGGCCCGTGAGCCGTGGCCGCTGGGCCTGCGCGTCCGGAGCCTGTGCTCCGCAACGGGAGAGGCCACAGCAGTGAGAGGCCCGCGTACCACCCAAAAAAAAAAAAAAAAATGCATGTAAAAGTGCTTTGTAGACAATAAAGTACTTCACAAAGGTAATATATTATTAGGCTGAAAAGGCAGGTGTGTGTGCCATAAAACACAGTAACATCTTAGATGTCATGCTTCTAGGCCAGAGTTATACCTCCTCGCTAGCTCTCTACCTTCCTCTAATTATAAGCTCATGTAAAGGCTACAAACACATTTCTTTTTTTTTTTTGGCGGTACGCAGGCCTCTCGCTGCTGTGGCCTCTCCCATTGCGGAGCACAGGCTCCAGACGCGCAGGCTCAGCGGCCATGGCTCACGGGCCCAGCTGCTCCGCGGCATGTGGGATCTTCCTGGACCGGGGCACGAACCCATGTCCCCTGCATTGGCAGGTGGACTCTCAACCACTGCGCCACCAGGGAAGCCCTACAAACACATTTTTAATTTTGGTTTCAGGTTTCAGTTTTGTTGCTCTTGAAATGTAAACATCATTTCCATGTTAACAAGAAACAACTTCATCCTGGAAAAGATCACAGACCCATCACATCAAAACATCAAAACTCACCTTATTACATTATTGGAAGGGAATCCTTTCCTCCTGAGTCCCTTCCCTTTATCATATACACACATACCCCGCCTCAATACACAAAGCCTACTCAATGTATTTACTTCACCTTCCCTAAAGCTCAGGTCAGGAAATCTTAGAACTCAAAAGGATCTTCAAAATTCTGTTGTACAGGTAAGTTCTGAATGCTTCCGACAGTGGGTACATGTAACCTGGAGGTTCCCAAACCTGGCAGGGCAACAGAGTCATATAGGGAGTTTTCCAGGCCCATTCCAAACTTACTGAGTCAAAAGTTCTGCCAGTGGGGCCTGGGCCTTTATTTCTTATGACTTTCTGAAGCACATATGCCTGACGGAACCCCACAAAGGCTCTAGATTTGGAGTGGACAAGTATATCAGAAGGCAGGAATAAGAAGAGGATTTGTGGAATGATCTTTAGAAATTGAAGGGTAAGGAAGGAGAATCCTTAATCTTGACATTAGGAATAGTTCTCCTTAAGTGGCACAAGGATTAGTACATTGGAACTAAAAAGAAGAAAATATAATCTAGTATACCATTTAGCTCTGCAGTGGCTAATATCTGAAAAATCTAAAATAATAAACACCATTAAATAGTTTTCAACTTTATAACCAATGTATAAACAAAGTATAAAGTCTTAACTATACTTAGATAAAAGTACACAAATATTATCAACATTGACAACATAAAAGTACAGCTGAGGGCTTCCCTGGTGGCGCAGTGGTTAAGAATCCGTCTGCCAATGCAGGGGACATGGGTTCGATGCCTGGCCTGGAAAGATCCCACATGCCGTGGAGCAACTAAGCCCGTGCACCACAACTACTGAGCCTGCTCTCTAGAGCCCGCGAGCCACAACTACTGAGCCCACATGCCACAACTACTGAAGCCTGCACGCCTAGAGCCCATGCTCCGCAACAAGAGAAGCCACCACAATGAGAAGCCCACGCACTGCAACAAAGAGTAGCCCCCACTTGCTGCAACTAGAGAAAGCCCGCGCACAGCAACAAAGACCCAACACAGCCAAAAATAAATAAATTAAAAAAAAAAAAAAAGGGCCTCCCTGGTGGCGCAGTGGTTGGGAGTCTGCCTACCAATGCAGGGGACACGGGTCCGGGAGGATCCCACATGCCGCGGAGCGGCTGGGCCTGTGAGCCATGGCCGCTGGGCCTGCGCGTCCGGAGCCTGTGCTCCGCAACGGGAGAGGCCACAGCAGTGAGAGGCCCACGTACCACAAAAAAAAAAAAAAAAAAAAAAAAAGAAAAGTACAGCTGAAAAAGCTGGAAGGTAGGACAGGAGGGAAGGGGAGACGGAGAAAAGGGAGGGGGTGCTAATACTCTCATCTTACAAGAAGGGAGGTCCAGAGACATGGTTTAAAGTTTATCATACAAAGAAATAGAGACTTAAGTATATCATTTAAAGTCACAATGGTAGCCAATAAAACAAATAAAATCGGAAATCAATAATAGCGAGTTGGAAAGTACAGAGGCAAAGTAACTTGCTCAGACTTAGCTTGTTAGAAAGTTCTGAAGCCGTGTCTGAGCGTGGGCCCTCCGCACTCCAGGCCGGTGCTTTTTCCAGTGTATAGCTGTGCCAAGCACATGCCAGGGGGTGACCCGCCCAAGGCTACACACCTAGTTAGTGGCAGAGCCAGAAAAAGAAACTAATTCTCCAGCCTGAAAATTATTTGGAAAACTTATTACTAAAACTTCCAGAAAAGACCATGGTGAAAATTTCTCATTCTTCCTTCTCTCATTCATTCACCCTCATTCATTCATTTCTGCTCATTCTTTTAACATGTATTTCTTAAAAAGAACCCTTTAGGACTTCCCTGGTGGCGCAGTGGATAAGACTCAGTGCTCCCAATGCAGGGGGCCAGGTTCAATCCCTGGTCAGGAAACTAGATTCCACACGCATGCCACAGCTAAGGAGCCCATGTGCCACAACAAAGGAGCCTGCAAGTCACAAAGGAGCCCACCTGCTGCAACGAAGACCCGATGCAACCAGATAAAATAAATAAATATTGAAAAAAGAAGAACGCTTCTACTTAGACAAAATTCCTCACCTATATCAATGTTAGGCCTATGCTCCAACTCTACACCATATGATAAAGGAAGTTCTCTTTCCTGGAGGCACCTATGAAGACTTCAACCCACCAGCCACTTTGTCTTTTAAGACCTGACAGAAGGATCAAGACATCAACACTGAAGATACAAAGCAAGTCTGCCTGTCCATCTCTTAGTCTAGAGGCTAGACCATTTGCTTCCTGGAGACAGGCCATTGTCACGAGCACAGAGGCACACATGCAGCTGCTGCTCCAGGACATGCTGTGGGCGGCAACATGTAACGGGCATGGAGAGCACTGCTCTGCTTGAGACCATCCAGTGCATGGGCCATGGTATGGGCTGATAAAACCATTACCACTCAAGTGACTGCCACTTTATAACTTCATAAAAATGTTTGAAATATTCAACAGAAATGACAACTTCTGTGAAAATAAAGGGCAACCTCAGGAAAATGGAGTTGGGAAGCCACAATGGGGAGCGCTCACACACATACCACTAGACACTGGTGCAGATCCCAACAGGAAGAGATGTACTGTGCATCCCCAGAGGAAGTAACACCATTCTACTGCCACCAGCAGCAGGAAGAACAATCTCCTCTTTGCCTGACAACAATTCAGCCAATGTAAAGCCACCATACTTCAAACTCCCAGGTTCCTCCAACAGACTTTTTGTTGACAGCGGCCCCTCCCAACTTCCCCTTCTCCTCTAAAAAAGAGTTTCCTTTTGCTTTAGAGGACTGGGATGTGGTTGTCCAGAGCTGCGGGTCCTGAATTGCAATTCTTCACTGTTCCCAAATAAACTTGTTTTGCTGGTAAAATAATTGGCTGTTTTATTGTTTTCGGTTAGCACTACCCCAAAATTAATTCTTTAAAAATAAATTATAACCCCAATTCATTAGTACCTATAAAAAGCAATTAAAATTTTTCAATTTAATTCACTATTACTTACCCCATTTTCAGTGCGTTTTTCTCCAGGTACATTTATTACATTTCTCTGAGTTCTTTGCTCTTGGGTCTGATGGCCACCTAGAGAAATGAAGGCCAAACTTACTAAAAGACATACTAGAAAAGCGATATTTTATCATTTCTTCACTTATTCAAATATTTATTGAACACAAGCATAAAATACCAGGCTGGACAACTCAAAAATTAGTACAGTTGAAAAAATGTCTTATAATCAACCTGTATACATAAAGTTGTTTAAATGAAAATTTTTTCTAATATTCTATTTCAGAATTTTGAAATTGCTTTATATCAAAAAGTTTCTAACACTTAGAAAATGGTCAAGATGGTAAATTTTACGTTTATGTGTGTGTGTGTGTGTGTGTGTGTGTGTGTGTATTTTTTAGAATTAACTTTTACTTTTATTTCTCTTTTTCTTGACCTCATCAATTTTATTCTAAAGTTCTTTCTCATTTCCAAGAGATTCATATTCCAATGCCATGTTATCTTGTTCAGGATCACAAAATAGTATGGGAATCTTACAATCTGTTTTACAAAATAGCGAAACTCTTGTCGTTGAACTGAATTAGCACAAATACGTGTGTGATCAATGCCATTCACAAACTTAGATACCAAAGCTTATTAAGCCTTCTTTTAAAAGGAACAATATTTGAAGAATTCCTAAAGAAAACAGAGATGATATTCCATGTCATCATACACAACAGGAACCCAAAGATGCTATACACCGTGTTCCCCTAACTCTCCCAGACCCTCACTACTTAGAAGGCTGGCTGCTCCCTCTTCAAACTCACAGTGGAGGATCAGCCTCCCTTCTTGCCCTGCAAGAAAAGCTGCTGGACGTGGGCCTGGAAGGAGCCTGGCTGCTGCTCTGGCTCAGGGCCCCTCTTCCTCAATGCTCACAGCCTCTGCAGACAGGGATGGGAAGGACCTGGGATCCCATCGATGGACCCTGAGCAGATACTCCAGGACCTGCCACTTGCTGGTCTCCATGTTGGCCCCGGGGACCCCACAGGAACTCGTAGTGGGCCGGGTTGCTGTGGGGCACCTGCTGGTACTCCAGGTAGCCCTCCTGCACCCACACTTTGGTGAGCAGCTCCCTGGGCTCCCCATAGATGCAGTGCTGCTTCCTGCATACACCCCCATGACGCTCAGTGCTTCCCAGACCTCCTCCTCAGAGGCACATTCACCCTGCAGGAGGATCACGGCCAGAAGCATCACCAGGAGGCCAACCTTGGACATGCTCTGCGCATCGATCAACATGGCATCCCAGGTGAGGCCCAGGGTGGGGACCAGGACATAGGTGTGCTTGCTGGGGTCCACCTCCTTCACGTCCATGCCACAGACAGCTGCATGCACTCGCAGGCATGGCTGAAGACCACGGGGAAGTGGTCCCAATGGTCCCGGAGGATCATACTCAGCAACTCCGCCTCGGAGGTCAGCTCCTTGGCGCGATACTTGAGGAGCAGGAACCCCACCAGGTCAGCCATCAGCACACCAAGTGCCTCCTGGGACAAGGACTCGGCCTGGGTTGGGGGGCGGGCACGGACTGGGGAGGAGGAGGAGGAGGGGGATGCAGCCTCCTCCCCCTCAGTCCCGAACAGCTGCACCTCCACTGGGCCCTGGGCCTGGACTGGGGCCTGAAGGTCTGCCTCAGGCTTGCAGAGCTCACTCATCTGGACCAGGGGCCTGATGACTGGGATCGGGCCGCCGACAGGAGTGTGGGCAGGGGTGACAGATGGGGACCATGGGCAGGTCTTCTTCTGAGGGGTGCTCTCGGGCCTCACAGGGGCACCCCTCCTGGGCGGCCTGTCCCCTGCCAACCTCACCTTGACTCCTGGCACTGCCTGGGCCTCCTCTGCTCTGTGACCTGAGGACACGGTCCTCAGACCTGGGCCTTCGCCTTCCGGTTCCTGGAGCCCTCTTGGGTCCTGGATGAAATGCTGGCTGGAACAGGCTACCTCCCGGTCAGCTCTGAGCCTCCGACCAGCTGCACCCCGTGCAGAGAGTGACTCTGTGCCCCAGACTGGAGGCTGGGTGGGAGCTGCAGCACCCCTGACCGCAGGGGAGGGTCCAAGAAGAAGCACACCTTCCAGTGGTGCCTCTTTGCTCACAGCCAGACTTCAGAGTTTCTTCTCTGTTGTTTTACCACAATTAATTGTTATTAAAAATTAAAGCCTGGACTTCCCTGGTGGCACAGTGGTTACAAATCCAGCTGCCAATGCAGGGGACACGGGTTTGAGCCCTGCTCCGGGAAGATCCCACATGCGGCGGAGCAACTAAGCCCGTGCGCCACAGCTACTGGGCCTGCGCTCTAGAGTCCGCGAGCCCCAACTACTGAGCCCGCGTGCCACAACTACTGAAGCCCATGTGCCTAGAGCCCGTGCTCCGCAACAAGAGAAGCCACTGCAATGAGAAGCCTGTGCACTGCAACGAAGAGTAGCCCCTGCTCGCCGCAACTAGAGAAAGCCTGTGCACAGCAACGAAGACCCTACGCAGCCAAAAATAAATAAATAAATTTATTAAAAAAAAAATCTTACTCTTCTTATGTATAAAGCAAAGCTACTGGGTACATAAACAGATATACAGTACATCTGATAGGGGGAAGACAGGGGCAAGTAAGAATACTATATCCAGTAAAGGGCCTTTAGGGAGGTGATAATGAAAAATGAGGTTAAACAAATGGGAATGACAGAGTATGCCACTGAACACAGTCGAATATACAATAGCCATTTCATCACAGCTATTATATTTCCTATTAGCAGAAATTAGGCATACACACATCCTAGACTACAGCATCTATCAGTTTACAGGGTAAATTAAATTCTTAGTTATTAGTACTTTTAAGAAATAAGGTACTCGGGTTAATTTAATATTCTATCATTGCTGCCTCTTGCAAACAGCAAGCCATCAAATTAGAATACTATAGAACACGCAACATTGGAATTATATCAAGTGCCACTTAATCTTTGATGGTAAAGAAGAAACTTGATGGTCTTGCATTCTGGAGTCAGAAAGTAATAGTAAGAGCTGACACTTAGTGAGCACTGCGCCAGGACGCCTCATTAACTGCCACCACAAGCCAATGCACCCGCACGTAAGGAAACGGAGCCACAGGGATGGAAGTCACGTGCCCAAGGTCCAAACTGAGTAAGCAGCAGGGCCGGTGCTGAACCCAGGAGGCCTCGCTCCAAACTCCATCACACCAGCCCCCGGATTCTAGCTTACACTCTGCACATGACCTGCACCGAGTTACTTTACACATTAAGCTTCTGTTCCCCCAGGTATACAAGGTGATTGAAGGAAATGTCCTCCACACTCTCCTCTAGCTTCCATATAGAGAATTCCTACTGTTTTAAGTCAGGGTTGTCCTTTACTTCTTGTTATATCTTATAGTTCTACAGGCAATAAATACTCAAATGTAACTCCTTTTAAACAATATATATCACTGACAACTGGCTTGTCCTCAGCTCTGTGGGGAGCAGAGAGGAAACATGAGTCTTGGATCTTCACCTCTGGCTGCTTAGAATATAAGCTGGAGGGCTTCCCTGGTGGCGCAGTGGTTGAGAGTCCGCCTGCCGATGCAGGGGACACAGGTTCGTTCCCCAGTCCGGGAAGATCCCACATGCCGCGGAGCGGCTGGGCCTGTGAGCCATGGCCGCTGAGCCTGCACGTCCGGAGCCTGTGCTCCACAACGGGAGAGGCCACAACAGTGAGAGGCCCGGGTACCGCAAAAAAAAAAAAAAAAAAAAAAAAAAAAAAAGCTGGAGGAGAAGTTCAGTGAACAGAAATAAAACGGAACACAGCACCCAATGAGAGCTGTTCTACCTGCCACCTTTCTTCTTGAGCTCTGAGAGAGAGGCAGAACATGCAGAAGCACAGGCAGAGGAAAAAGGGAAGAGGGTGGAGCATCACAGCTGGAGGAAGATGGAATTCTGAGTTAGGGCACGACAGGGAATGAATATGCAACTAAGAATATGGTGGAAGAGAGAAAGAAGAGACAGTGAGGTTGAGGAGATGAGCAGGGTCCCATTACAAATGCCATCAAAGCTAAGCTGAGGAGTATTAAATAGGGAAGCAGGGACTTTGCTGAAAGTCGTGAAAAGTGATGAGAGTCGTGTGATGAATTTGGTTCTTCCAATCCTGACCAATCCTCCATACCGGCCCGGATCGAGAAAGGTGTACTCCCTGGCACCACTCCCCTCGGAGCCTCCTTCATCCTGGTCTCCTGCCTTCTGTGCAGCAGCTCTCTACTCTCCCCTCCAGGTCCGACTCCCTCTTCAAGGCCCTCGTCTCGAGCCCCATCCCCCTGGGACGCATTGTCTCCCTAACCTCAAACAGCTCAGCATCCAGCTCTTCCACTGTCTCAGGTGTACTTGCCACGTCAGCACAACGAGACTGAGCAGCATCCGGTGTGACAATGAAGGTCAACTGGAAGGTCAGTGCTGTCCCATTCCTTGTAACGCTAGACAGTTCTCTCAAGTATCCCTAACGCTTCCAGACTTTACAGAGTGAGAACAATATAAGACCTTCCCCCCATTCCACCATCCTGGGACAGTAAGGGTTATGTACATATATTACAATGATTAAAGTAAAATATAAAACTTCTCATTTAACTATAGGGTATAAATATTTGGAGCACTCAGGTAGAGAGTTAAAGTAAGTTCTTAGCACTAGAACAGCACTTTAACTGCCAGCTAGTCTAATCCTCCTCAGGAGGAGTCCGTCCAGAGAGGCAGGGCCCTTTTCTAAGGTAGAAATGGATGAAGAGCTAGGCCTGGAGTCTTGGTCTCCTGACTCCAGATGACCAGCACCCAGTGGAATAAAAACGAGAAGTAGGGCTTCCCTGGTGGTGCAGTGGTTGGGGGTCCGCCTGCCGACGCAGGGGACGCGGGTTCGTGCCCCGGTCCGGGAGGATCCCACGTGCCATGGAGCAGCTGGGCCCATGAGCCATGGCCGCTGAGCCTGCGCATCCGGAGCCTGTGCTCTGTGGTGGGAGAGGCCACAACAGTGAGAGGCCCGCGTACCGCAAAAAAACAAACAAACAAACAAAAAAAAAACAGAAGTAATGATGCATTGTGAAAAACAGCATGATATTTACAGCTATGGGAAGATGATTTTAAAGCAGACAGTAGCTCATCCTAGGGGCAAAATATCCTTTAATTAAAAATACAGGGACTTCCTTGGTGGTCCAGGGGTAAAGAATCCGCCTTCTAATGCAAGGGACGCAGGTTCGATCCCTGGTCAAGGAACTAAGATCCCACACACCATGGGGCAACTAAGCCCACGCGCCACAACTACTGAGCTTGCGCACCTCAACGAGAGAGCCCGCATGCCACAAACTACAGAGCCCATGCGCCCTGGAGCCCGTGCACCACAACCAGACACAGAAAAACCTGCATACCACTAGAGAGAAGCCCGCGCACTACAACGAGGAACCCATGCGCTGCAACAAAGACCTGAAGTAGCCAAAAAAATAAATAGGTATTAAAAAAAAATACAGCTAGGGACTACCCTGGCGGTCCAGTGCTTAAGACTCTGTGCTTCCAATGCAGAAGACGTGGGTTCAATCCCTGGTCGGGGAACTCAGATCCCATAAGCCATGTGGCTCAGCAAAAAATAAATAAAGAGGGATAACTTGTAATAAAGGAATCTTCTTTTTACAAAAGGATGTCCTTTCATTGTTTTTTTTTAAATACCAGAAGTAATCCATAATCACCGTTAAATAACAAAGGTTTCTTTCTTAACTGTACAGTGTATATGCTTTCCAAAAAAAAGATTCCCTTATTTTAAATTTTAATTAAAAAATAAGTAGTTTATGGGAAATTGGTATTGACATATACACACTGCTATATATAAAACAGATAACTAATAAGGATCTACTGTACAGCACAGGGAACTCTACTCAGTACTCTGTAATGGCCTATTTGAGAAAAGAATCTAAAAAAGAGTGGATATATGTATATGTATAATAGATTCATTTTGCTGTACACCTGAAACTAACACAACATTGTAAATGTACTATACTCCAATAAAATTTTTTTTAAAAAGTAGTATATTCCTATCATTCAAAATTCAAAAGGAAACAGGCTTCTCTGGTGGTGCAGTGGTTGAGAATCTGCCTGCCAATGCAGGGGACATGGGTTCGAGCCCTGGTCCAGGAAGGTCCCACATGCCGCAGAGCAACTAGGCCCGTGCACCACGACTACTAAGCCTGCGCTCTACAGCCCACGAGCCACAACTATTGAGCCTGCACACCACAACTACTGAAGTCCGCGTGCCTAGAGCCCATGCTGTGCAACAAGAGAAGCCACCTCAATGAGAAGCCCGCGGGCCACAACGAAGACCCACACAGCCAAAAATAAATAAAATAAATTTTTTTAAAAAATTCAAAAGGAACCAAAAGATATAAATGACCAATTTTCCCTCCCTCCTTCCCCTACCCAGCAGCCTTCCCCCCAGGCTAGCCATGTTGCCAGTTTCTTACTTATCGTTCCAAAGGTATTTCATACACACAAGCCAACACAGAATACGTGATTACTCTTTCATCTCTGTTACACAGGAGGCAGCATGTGTGTACACTGTGCTTATTCAAGTGACAAGTGCAGGAAGTGGTTTGGGACAGGGCACAGAGCAGATGTACTCCGGTTTCTTCAGCCGACGCCCCTGGAGGCATTGAAGGCTGCTCCTACCAGCAGTGCCCATGACTTACACTATGTATATGTCATTTTGTATGTGTGCAGACACAGCTTTAGGATAAATTCTCAAAAGTGAGATTGCTGGGTGAAAGGTTTCATGCTTTTGTAAGCTTAACAGATACCACCAAACTGCCCTCTACAGAAGCTGCCAACAATGTGGAAGACTGCCTGTTTTTCAGCATTCTTGCCAACACTGTGTTATTAAATGTTCTAATCTTGGCCACGTGACAGGTGAACTACAGTATCTCAGTGTTTTTCCTACATTTCTTTTATTAGGAGTAAGGCTGAACTTCTTTGCATATATTTCTGGGTCATGAATATTTCCTTTTCTGTGAACATCGGGTTTGTATATTTTGTCTGTTTTTTTTTTTTTTTTACTGTTTTTCTTCTTATCATTTTACGTAAAGGAAATTAGCCCTTTGCAATATGAGCTATACATGCTGTTTCCCAGTTTATAATTTGTCTTTTGACCTTGCTTTAATGTGGTTACTGCCATGCAAAGAGGGTTTTTTTTGGTTTTTTATTTTAATAATTCGGTTTGTCTTTTCTATTATGGTTTAGAGTTAGTTACACTTAGGCCTTGTTCCTTTTTTTTTTTTTTTTGGCCACACCGTGCAGCTTGCAGGATCTCAGTTCCCCAACCAGGGACTGAACCCAGGCTGTGGCAGTGAAAGCCTGGAATCCTAACCACTAGGCCACCAGAGAACTCCCCACTTAGGTCTTGTTCTTATTTTTCTGTTTTTCTTTCTCTCTCCATATACATATATGTGTATATATACACATATATAGATACTATATAAATATATATATATATATTTCCCAGAATTTTTATGATCCTTTCATGGTTTCATTTATTCTTAAAATCTAGAGATTTCATCCATGTGATATTTATCAAAAGCAATCCCTTTCAACAGCAGGTCCCCTTACGTGTTTCAGTGCATTACGTGACTAACTTAGGATCCTGAGGAGGAGGCTGAAAGTGTGAAATAATCATAAACTGCAATAACAGAGGTCAAAAAACCTGTGAGATACCAACTCTCCCTCTCACCACTTGTAAGTGAAGGGGGGAAAGTCATGTGAATAATTTAATATTTACTCCTGTTAATTCTTAAATTAATTTTAATTAATTTAATGTTTAAATTAACTTTTATGGCAAAAATTAGCAAATGGGGGAAAAAAGCACTTATCTACCTTGTTCACTGCTCTCGGTTGGGGAATCTTCATGTCGAAGAAAAAATTTCACTTCTTCCCTTCGTGGCCCCCACTTCTGAAGATGTTCATACATCATATAATCAAAGGGTATGGGACGCTCTAGGAAAAAAACAAACAAACAAAAAATCTTACTTTTCTCAGAAACAAAATGACTCGTACCAAAAGTAAAAAATGAATAAAAATAATTTAAAATAAATGTACACATATATTAGAATTCAAGGATATTACAAGCACTGAATTTTAACTTTAATGAAGTGAAAGCAAGACCATGAAGGGGAAATAATTTAGGTAACATATAAACAAAGAAGTAAACATAAAAGCAATTTTGCAACATTAAATGGGGAACAGTGAAAAAAATGTCCTTTAGTATATTTATCATGAAGCAGTATGCCTCCCACTCTTTCAAAGAAACACATTAACAAATTGGCTGAATCTTGTTATTCATTAAAATGTTACAGGTGGCAATCAGAGGTATAAAGGCTTGACAACGCACTTGCTGGCAATACAGCTAGCCCACACAAACACTTGTACGTGAATGTTCACAGCAGCAATATTCATAGTAGCCAAAAAGTGGAAACAACCCAAGTGTCCATTAACTGATGAAAGGATAAATAAACTGTTGTGTATCATACAATGGATATTTGCAGCCAAAAAAAGAAATTAAGTATTGATACATGCTACAACATGGATGAATCCTGAAAACATGCTAAGAGAAAAAAGCTAGATCAAAAAGTCACACATTAAAAATAAATAAATAATTTTTTTAAAAAGTCACATATTGTATGATACAATTTATATGAGATGCCTAAAATAGTCAAACACAGAGCCAGAAAGTAATACAGTGGTTGCCTGGGGGAGGAAGGAATGGGGAGGTACAGAGTTTGGAGATAGTTGCACAACACTGAGAATGTCCTAAAAACCACGAAGTTGTACACTAAAATGGGGATTTTTATGCTATGTGAATTTTATCTCAATCAAAAGCAAATCTTGAAATGTTCCCACTGCTGCTTGTGCTTGAAAGAGAGAAAGGATATCGGCAAGTTCCAAGGCTCACAGCAAACGGCCTGGCGTGGGAGAGGAGCAGGACAAAACCGAACCATATTTTGGCTCCTTTCAACACAGGAGTATGTCTGGGCGAGAGGCTCCTCCTGCTCAGCCTGAGAACCCGACACTGAGTCAAGAGAAAGAGCTGTGCAAGCTGCAGCCCTGTCATACATTCAAGGTGTGATTTACTGTTCAGTCCTAGATAAGTGCCAGACTTCCGTAAGGAAGAAAACCCCACCATTCATAGAAATGCAGCGCACATTGTGCTGCTGCCGTTTCATCTTCCTACATGTGCAGGCAAGCTTTGCCTATTCAGCCAACATCAAGGGCAAGGACATAAATCATCTCATCTCAGTTGAAAATGAAGTCTGTGTGTGCTTAGTTCAACTCTGAACTGAGTATTTGTACAACGAAAAGCAAGCACAAACTGAACACTAATGAAGTAATATCATTCCATATTTTTAGTTTTGAAAGTAACACTTTTTATGGATATAGGCCTATAAAAAAGATTTTTAGGAACTTGTATATCGTAGTTTTATAGCTGTGAGGTCCATGTTTAAGCCTAATCGTGTCCCTTGGTTTTACATAAAATTGTCTTAGGCCATATTTTTATTCATATTGCTTTGGCTTACAAATTTTTTTCACATTAATTAAAATCAGTTTACAATCTCCACTTAAATCTACCAAGTCTGAGCATAACTTTATAAAGTTAAAACTCCAATTTTGCCTTAAAGCCAGTTATTGAAAAAAATGTTTCCCTTTATAAATAAAAAAATTTTAAAGACTAACTTCAAGAAAAGCAAGCTAAGCTTCACTACCTTTTTTAAATAAGAAGGGTTAACTAAAACGTATTTCTGTTTTAAAGCGAAAACAAAACTACCCCACATGTATCATGTAGAATTAATAGCATACTATACCTCATTAGCATCTTATGTAATGGAGAAATCTAAGATAAGACTTTCAGCCATTCTTGGATAAGGCAAAAAGAAAATCAAGTAGGAAATTTCACAAAAAGAAAAACTGAAGGTCCTACCTACACTCCTGATTTGCATTAGAGCTGACATACTCGAGGAAGGGAACCACAAAAAGATCAGGATAATAAGCTGGCCAAGTTAACAGATTGTTACAGGCTGGGTTGTGTCCCTTCACACACAAATTCATATGCTGAAGTCCTAACCCCTAGTACCTCAGAATGTGACCTTATTTGAAGACAGGATCTTTAAAGAGGTAATAAGTTAAAATGAGGTCATTAGGGTGCACCCTAATCTAAATGACTGGTGTCCCTTTAAGAAGAGATTAGGACACAGATACAGACGGAAGGCCATGTAAGGACACAGGGAGAAGACTGCTGTCTACAAGCCAAGGAGAGAGGCCTCAGGAGAAACCAACCTTGCTGACACCTTGATCTCAGACCTCTAGCCTCCAGAATTGTGAAAAGATAAATTTCTCTTATTTAAGCCACCCAGTTTGTGTTACTTTGTTATGGCGGCCTGAGCAAAGTAATACACAGATCCACAGAGAAATATTCTCTTCTCAAAAGCACTGACAATTACATTGGAGTATCATATTTCTGAATACTGATGACATGAGTATACCATGTGTTATGGATGCAATCATTTTTATGCAAAGCGTTCTCCAAAATCTGAATATTACCTTAAGGGTTCCTCTGGGGTAAAAAAGACTGAGAAAGGCTGTGCTTTTTCCCCTTCCTTTGAATCTCATCCACCACCATCTCTTCAAGACCTCGCTTTGCTGCTCCAATTTACTCAATGATTTAAGTGTTTACTCAGGGCCTATTATGAGAAACAGGCTGGGCACTGGCGGTATGATGGTGAACAAACAAGTTCCTGCCTTCAGGAATTTTAGTCCAATAAGACAGAGAGAGATGAAAGCTACCATATTATGTTTTGATAAATACAATGACAGTACTGGAGCAAAGGGGAGGGACCCTTAACACACTCTGAGATTCAAGGAAGGGATTAGAGGCAAAGGTGCGTGGGTGCTAGGGACTGCTCTAGACAGTGGGAGCAGTGGCTGTGACCCTCTGTGCTCCGAGGAGGTAGGCCTCATTCCTGATGAGGCTAGACCACAGGTTATGATTTCAGATGGCCCTGGAGCCAAGGACTGCAACAAATGAGTGACTCAAGCGGCCAGGGACCACTGGGGCTCTCCCAGACTAATATAAGGGGCAGATAAGGAATAAGAAGTGACAGCAAGCCACAAAAAGCAAGAGTGCTAAGAGGCTAGAGGAGAGCAAACAATGATGGAATGACCAGCCTCTAACATTAGTCCTCTAAAAACTGCAATTACTTAACACCCCTTTTCCTGTAGCTGATATCAGACTGATAACTGAGGACCTGGCCTCTTACTTCTACTTTAGTAAATAGTCCACCATTTATCAAAGTCAAGTTTCTCTCAATGTGTCCTTAAAGTTTTTACTCTGAATCTGAAGGATAACATTAAAAGCACAAGACTTTGGAAGAAAATATTTACAAATCATACACCTAATAAGGGACTTGTATCTACAATATATAAAGAACTCTTACTGGGGATGTAATGTACATCATGGTGACCAGAGTTAACAATACATACTGCAGGGACTTCCCTGGTGGCGCAGTGGTTAAGAATCTGCCTGCCAATGCAGGGGACATGGGTTCGATTCCTGGTCCGGGAAGATCCTACATGCTGCGGAGCAACAACTACTGAGCCTGTGCTCTAGAACCTGTGAGCCACAACTAATGAGCCCGTGTGCCACAACTACTGAAGCCCACGCACCTACAGCCCATGTTCTGCAACAAGAGAAGCCACCGCAATGAGAAGCCCACGCACCACAATGAAAAGTAGCCCCCACTCGCTGCAACTAGAGAAAGCCTGTGCACAGCAACGTAGACCCAATGCCACCAAAAATGAATTTAAAAAAAAAACATACTGCATATTTGAAGTTGCTAAAAGAGTAGACCTTAAAAGTTCTCATCACAAGAAAAAATATTCTGTAACTGTGTGCAGAAATGGATGCTAACTAGACTTACTGTGGTGATCATTTCACAATATACACAAATATCAAATAATTATATAGTACATTTCAAACTAATAAAATGTTGTATGTCAATTATACCTCAATTAAAAAATTATTTTTAAAAAGTGTAAGAATTCACTGATTATCCCTAAGTGTCCTTTAAACACATCCATCTGGACACCCACCTCATACACAGCATGTTCCAACTGACCACTCTCTTGCTTCCTGACTCAGACCCATCCATGCACACAGCTACCTCCTTCCACACGCTGCCAGAGCAGGTGGCCTTGCCAGTCTAGTTCCCACCCTCCTGGGCCCCTCCTCTCAGTGCTGTCTGAGGAGCACGCCTTCCCCATGCTCTTCTCTTGTCCTTCCCTCACACTGCTCCCCTCGCCTGGTGTATCCTATCCCAGTTCAACTCCACATCTCCAAGAGAATCCACATTATTTTGCAGAATTTTCTGTATTCGGTAATTATATTACCTACACTGATCATCTCTGCCCAGCTAGCTGACAAATCCTTAAATGTAAGAGCCAGTATTAACTCTTCTCAACTTAATAAACAAATATTTATGAAGCACTTACTATTTAAAAGGCTTTGTACACAGGGGAACACGATAGTGTTTTTGTCTTCGTGAAGTTATCGTAGGGAGAAGAAAAGCAGATGAACAACCTGACATGCAACAAACAAAACACTGTAAGGTCTCAGTGGACAGAGAACTCTCGTTTGGTCAGTAGTGATGTCAGAAAGCCTTCACACAAGAACCGGATCTGCTTTCCCAGCTTCTTCCACATGGCTACGGTGAGGGTCAAATCACAGAACACACTTCTTTGCAAACAGCATTTATAACATCCTATCCTCATGCGATAAAATAGTTTTTACTTTACTCAATTCCTTATTACCTCAGATAACAAAGAACCGGAAACAACATTCTGTATTCAATAAACACTGGATTTCATGTACTTAGTCATCTTTATAGAGCCTAATACATACCATTTCCTCTCCACACTTCAGCTAAATGGCAACTGCCTTCTCCAGGTTCCTTGCAAAATTCTACAACATCCCGACATGTTGTTTCTGGTGTTATGGGAACTTCTGTTAAAATCTGTTCATTGTTGCTCAAGAACACGGTTAATATCATCTGTAAGAGAAAGATTAAATTAAAGCTACAACTTAGAGTCATCCATCAATAAAGAGATTAATCTGTAAATTAAAAGTGATCCCCCCACCACCCCAGTCCCCCACTGCCACTCCGCCCTGCCAGAATGCTTACGGGGCAGGTTAAGCTGATCCTAAAGTTCATGTAGAAAAATTGAAATATAAGACAAGTCAGGAAAATGCCAAAAGAGGAGTATTAGAAGGAAACTAGCACTACTAGATATTATAAAGCCTCAAAACAGTATGGCAACAGCACATAAATAGATCAACGGGACAAATTATAAAGTCCAGAAACAGAAAATGGTAAATGATGAAGCAGGTATCTCAAAACTGAGGAAGGAAAAGACTATATAATGAATGATGCCTGAGCAATTAAAATACCCATCTGGAAAAAAATGATTCATATTGCATATCATACACAAGCATAAGTTCCTAATAGATCAAATATTTAAATATAAATCACAAAATTGTAAAGATTCCAGACTAAAACTGGATAAATTCCTTTTTATAACCTTGGAGTACAGAGCCCTTTCTACCTATGACTCAAAAACCAGACACCACAGAAAAAGATATATTCAGGTAATAAAACACAGGGATCTTTTACAAAGCAAAAAAGACTAACTGGGGAAAAATATTTGTAACTAATATCACATATAAAAAGCCAATCTTCTCAATATATAAAAGGCTCCTAAAAACTGGTACCAGAAAGACCAAAAATCCACTTTATTTTAAAAAATTGACTGAAGAAATAATATATCACAGTAAAAGAAATGAAAATGGTCCTTAAATGAAGGTATATTATAATGTATTTGAAAAATTAAAAAATAAAAATTGTCCAGCATTATTTTAAAAAAACTTTTAAAAACCCTACCACTTTGATCTAAGAACTCAAGAGATTGTATCACAAGGGATTTTTAAAAAACATTACTCCTAAAGTAAAATTTAAACCAAAGATTTTCTTTAATCTTTTTTTTTTTTTTTTTTTTTTTTTTTTTTGCGGTACACGGGCCTCTCACTGTTGTGGCCTCTCTCATTGTGGAGCACAGGCTCTGGATGCACAGGCTCAGCAGCCATGGCTCATGGGCCTAACCGCTCCATGGCATGTGGGATCTTCCCGGACCGGGGCACGAACCCGTGTCCCCTGAATCGGCAGGTGGACTCTCAGCCACTGCGCCACCAGGGAAGCCCTGTTTAATCTTTGATCAAAGTCAGAAACAAAATCTGCATTTGTCCCAAAATTCTCCTCTCAAAATCTCGGCTGTCAACTAAGTATTTTAGTTCATTGTTAAAATATTTTTTTCTTAGAAGTGCCCTAAATTCCTAAATTTTGAGATTAAACATCTCTATACTGACAGCCAGATTTTATTACCAAAACTAGTAATAGTTATGAACTGTTCTCTTGCCACCAATCTCCCCTTACTCCAACCTACCCCCCTTCACTGTTGCCAGTTAATTTCCTAAATGTAAATCAGCTGAAGTCATTCCCTTGCTTAAAATATTCAGGAGCCCTGCGCTGCCTAATAGCAATCCTTCCCAAAACATTTATTCGAGTTTATAAACAGGAAACTGGTTTCTTTACTGAGCACTCAAGAGTCTAACATTGTAATGTTCATGTGAATCTCTAACTTTTCTCCCCCAGAGACTCTTATGGGGCTTGGATTTCCACAGAATGCCCTCCGAGAAAGCCTAGACTACAGGATAAACTGCAAACTCCTATCACGGGTAAAAGATTCCTCACAACCTTCCTAGCCTTCCAGCCCTAGTGCCTTCCCACAATGAACCTTGCTCCCTCAAGTCCAAGCTCTCCCAGGCCGCTGTCCCCCTGCCCCAGTGCCCTTACTGTTCGCCTGTAAACTCCTATTCACCCTCTGAAACTCAGCTCATACGCTACACCTCTGCAAAACCTCCCTTCACCACCTCCTCTCACCAAGGAGGCTACATGTTCCTTCCTTTGTGATCCAGTAGCTCTTCACACACATCTTCATTACATCACCCTAGGCTCTACGTGCCTCCAAGCAATTCACTTTTGAATCTTTTGTTCCCGTTGCCTCATCAGTATCTGACGTATGGGAGGCACTGTGAAATCTGGTCGACTCCACGAATGGCAGACAAAATATAAAACCTCCACCATACCACAGAACTGAGGAAACACTGCTCATGATCTAAGTAAGATACACCCAGTCTGTTGAACAAGCACTTTTCCTTCAGTTCTTCTAGGATGTTATAAACACATTTCTCTTTTATAAGAAATAAAACAGTTATTTCTGCTCACTAACCCACAGAGGAATTTATCTTTAAAAGTTGGGGTCTTTTGGGCTTCCTTGGGGCGCAGTGGTTGAGAGTCCGCCTGCCGATGCAGGGGACATGGGTTCGTGCCCCGGTCCGGGAGGATCCCACATGCCGCGGAGCGGCTGGGCCCGTGAGCCATGGCCGCTGAGCCTGCGCGTCCGGAGCCTGTACTCCGCAACGGGAGAGGCCACGGCAGTGAGAGGCCCGCGTACCGCAAAAAAAAAAAAAAAAAAAAAAAAAGTTGGGGTCTTTTAAATACTAACATAAATGGCCTGGAATCTATAGAATTTGGAATAAAATTGGTAATTCCTGGATCCAGTGCAAACAAGTCCAGAACTGAAGGGCCTTAATGCTATACCAGTTTCATCAGAACAAGTGGAATTTTTTTTAAATAAATTTATTTACTTATTTATTTTTGGCTGCATTGGGTCTTTGTTGCTGTGCACAGGCTTTCTCTAGTTGCAGCGAGCAGGGGCTACTGTTGCAGTGTGCGGGCTTCTCATTGCGGTGGCTTCTCTTGTTGTGGAGCACGGGCTCTAGACACGCGGGCTTCAGTTGTTGTGGCTCGTGGGCTCTAGAGCGCAGGCTCAGTAGTTGTGGCCCACGGGCTTACCCGCTCTGTGGCATGCGGGATCTTTCCGGACCAGGGCTTGAACCCATGTCCCCTGCACTGGCAGGCGGATTCTCAACCACTGCACCACCAGGTAAGCCCTTGGAATATATTTTTATTCTTGTTTACTCATATTTATTTTATTCTTCTAATGGTAAATATTGTCCCATGTGATTTCACAGCCTATGCTTTAAATTTAGTTATTTATTTATTTGTTTGTTTGGCTGCGCCGGGTCTTAGTTACAGCACGCGGGATCTGCATTGTGGCATGTGGAATCTAGTTCCCTGACCAGGGATCAAATCCGGGCCCCCTGCATTGGGAGTGCAGAGTCTTAGCCACTGGACCACCCGGGAAGTCCCCTCATAGCCTATGCTTTTTAAGATCTAATAATATATTTTCCCAAACCACAGTTTATAAATCAAAATTTCAAATCAGTGAGAATATTTTTAAAAATTATCTTCTCTTTAAGTGCTGTAACTACATTTCACTAATAACCAGGAGTGGGTCCTGTTTTCTGCGGTGTTTCAGCCTTTTCATTCCTCATCCTGTACCGCTTGTGTCTACTACAGGATCCATGATTTGTTCTCCATACTGTGAGCTAGTGAAGGTTTACACAACCATCTGCTTCTGGAAGCCGGGCCTCTGGCCAGAACCAGTCTCGCATGCTCATCACCCACCATGGGCACACAGTGGCACCCGTAAAGGCATGGCTTGTGCTTCTCTGCTCGGAAAGCAGAATTCTTTAGGAACCTGCTGTCAGAATGAACCATGGCGTGACACTCTTCAGGGACACTTTTGAATTACCAAGACTTTTCAGCTAGTGAATAAGTTCAACATGATGGGGGAAGGGGAGGAGGGGCAGAATGGCAGAGTTGTGAGTTTGAATATTTATTTTTTGAAAGCTAAGAACTCGCACATAATTTATCCGAAAGTCACTACACATTACTTCAGTTTTTAATTCTATTTTATAGTCTTTAGTAAACCCTATCTTTCCTAATCTTAGCAAAATCCATTTCCCCTAATCTCTACTACTCAATCAAAGCTAATATCATTATAATCATCACAGATTTAAAAGCTCTCGAGATAAATTAAGCTGGCATTGACCTGGATGGTACATACTTCCCTAGAGCAACCCCTAAAATTGGAGCTGAAAAGGCATGGGACTGCTACCATTATTCTAGCAAGTATTTCTTAAATTAAAAGAAACTGAAGAATCTCCAACATAAATATCATAAGTATTAATCCTAGATGCACTTTTTTTAATATCTTTGAAATCACAATATATCTTACAACTGATAGCATGTCACAATCTAATGGGTAGTGTTATTTTTTTTCTTTCTTAATAGTATGTATGGAGATGAAACCCAATAGGGTTAAGGATTAAGAAGACAAAGAAAACAAAGTAAAGAAGTTAATGTTTTATTCTTCCTAAAAGATTAATATGTTGAAAATAAAAGATTTGGTTAACTACAGTTAGAAAAACACACAAAGATTTATACTATGTGCTGTAACCAGAATGGCACGTGATGATAAAATGCCTTATATGCCTTTCTTCAAACTGTTCCCTCTGCCCAGACAAGTCACGTTATCAGACCCTGCCCGCCTGTCTGTCCTTCTCCATCATCCGCAAACGTCCACCTCCTCTTGGAAGTATCTCCTGACGCAACTGTCCACCCATCCTGACCCAATGTGAGTCAGGGCCTCCTCTTTTGCTCTCCTATAACAGACTGTGGCTATTTCTGGCATAACATTCTTACACTAAATTATCAATGGTTTTCATGATTACATCCTCTACTGGAACAGTGTTTGTGACTCACAGGAGTGAGCTGTGACCCATCACCTGCTCTTGAAATCATCTAAGTGGGTCTCAAGCTGCACATATTTTTATTTAAAGTTGTTTTAAAAAAACCTAGAATGGCCATAAGGCCACTGAGGGCAGGACCTGTGTTCTCTAACTCAGTGCCTGAGTAAAATATGTGTGCTCAGTAAATAAAAGATGGAAGCAGCCTAGCAGGCAGCTAACTGCATAACCATATCAGATTAAGAGGTCAACTTCTCCTCACTCTCAAGAACATTTGAGCTACATAAAGAAAATCACTGGGAATCTACCACTAATGTAAGTCATCTACATAGGAGAGCCTTTAAAACATTTGCTCACCTAACCAACCTATCTAAAACAGCACTCCTCTATCTCACTCTGCTTTTTTTCTTCTTCGTTTTCATCACCACCTGATCTATGTTGTATATTTATTTACTTGTTTATCCTCTGTCTCCTCCCACTAGAACATAAGCTCCCTGAGAGCAGGGATTTTAGTTAGTTCACTGCTCTATCACTAGTGCCTGGAGTAAAGCCTGGTACATAGTAGGCACTCAGTAAACTCCCCCAAGTATATAAAAAATTTCTTTTTAAAATAGGTTGAGTCACAAAGGGTAGGTGTCTGCCTTCTTATCTTCAAGGTCTCCATAGGAAAACAAACAAACAAACAATATTTTACCCCCCTTATCACTGAGTTACTCCACATCAGAGAGGAGAAAGATAAAAATCTTTTAAAAATGTTAGTGTTGGGGACTTCCCTGGTGGCGCAGTGGTTAAGAATCCGCCTGCCAATGCAGGGGACACAGGTTCGAGCCCTGGTCTGGGAAGATCCCATATGGTGCGGGGCAACTAAGCCCGTGCACCATAACTACTGAGCCTGCGCTCTAGAGCCTGCGAGCCACAGCTACTGAGCCTGCGTGTCACAACTACTGAAGCCCGTGTGCCTAGAGACCGTGCTCCACAACAAGAGAAGCCACCGCAATGAGAAGCCCACGCACCGCAACGAAGAGTAGCTCCCGCTCGCCGCCAACTAGAGAAGGCCTGCATGCAGCAATGAGACCCAAGGCAGCCAAAAAATGAATTAAAAAAAATTTTTAAATGTTAGCGTAAAAGTCAGAAGCCTATACACATGCATATGATATTTGGCAGATTTTACTCAAAACTAGACATCACAGAAATCCCTTGTTAAAGTTTTCCCTCCTTCCACAAGGTGGCACTGCAGGGTGTCGGGGGGGTGGGGGGGAGTCCCACCCTTACTCCTGCAAATTTTGGGGAAACGAATTAACTCCAAAGAAAATGAACAAAGAGTTTGGTAAGATATTACACTCAATTTTCATAATTGGAATTCGTGTTATTTTGGCAAAGAACTAGAACTAGCCTTTCAAGATCAATGAAGAATTTTTTTCTAAATAAGCAAGAAGTAAATATTTAAGACTCTTGAGAGGACAGATACATTTAAATATTTAAGTAGCATCTACTCATAAGAGACTAATACAGTTAAATGACCATTAAATTAGATCCTCAATAACCATATCAATTAGTTCAAGTCACTGTTTTTTGCCTTTTTTTTTTTTTTGCGATACCTGGGCCTCTCACTGTTGTGGCCTCTCCCGTTGCGGAGCACAGGCTCCGGTCGCGCAGGCTCAGCAGCCATGGCTCACGGGCCCAGCCGCTCCGTGGCATGTGGGATCTTCCCGGACCAAGGCACGAACCCGTGTCCCCTGAATCGGCAGGCGGACTCTCAGCCACTGCGCCACCAGGGAAGCCCTGGCAGGCGGATTCTTAACCACTGCACCACCAGGGAAGTCCCTTTGCTTTAATAATTTAATATTTTAAAAGTATATATTCCATCATATAAAAATTTCCTCTCACCAGCTTGAATTGGTGAAATCTGGTCACACGCTATTCCTGGGAATACAAAATATACATCTCAGCTTCCCTTCACCTTACTTACTTAATCCCTCCAGTATTTAAAAGCATATGCATTTTGAGGAAACCTGTCTAAAACCTTGTAGAAATACAAAACTCACGAAGCTTCTTGTAATGTCTAGATATGCTATTACTCCATACCATGTGTGGAGGTGATGCAGCTGACCAAATATAATCTATTCATTATAACTTAAAGAATCCTCTAAAATAGGAACAGGGCAGTATCAACTCTGACACCCTTGTTCATCAATGTTGAGAATCACTGCTCAGAATGATGGTTGCTTTACTGACATTGTCCATGTGAACATTATGGAAGCAGAACTGATTTTCAAACCACAGGTTGTGACCTACTAATGTGCTGTATAATCAATTAGTGCCCTCAGGGCCAGTTTTGTTTTTTAATGGAGAAGAACAATATAAAATAGTATTCTAACACAACACTGTAAATCAACTATAATATAAAATAAAAATTAAAACAAAACACACATCAAAAAAAAAACAGTATTAAGAGAATGAAAAGGGACTTCCCTGGTGGCTCAGTGGTTAAGAATCTGCCTGCCTATGCAGGGGACACAGGTTTGATCCCTGGTCCGGGAAGATCCCACATGCCGTGGAGCAACTAAGCCCGTGCGCCACACTACTGAGCCGGCGCTGTAGAGCCTGCGAGCCACAACTACCGAAGGCCTCATACCTAGAGCCCGTGCTCTGCAACAAGAGAAGCCACTGCAATGAGAAGCCCGTGCACTGCAACGAAGAGTAGCCCGAGCTCAACACAACTAGAGAAAGCCCGCGCAGCCATACATACATACACACATACATAAATAAATAAATAAATTTAAAAAAAGAACGAAAAGACCAGCCTGGGAGAAAATATTTATAAAACACATATCTGATAAAGAATCTGTATCCTAAATATACACAGAACTCTTAAAACTCAATAAGAAAACAAAGAACCCAATCAAAAAATGAACAAAAGATCCATATACCTCATCAAAGAAGATACACAGATGGCAAATCAGCATGTGAAGAGACGTTCATCAGAGGTCATTAGGGAATTGCAAATTAAAACAACAATGAGAAACCACTACACACCTAACAGAATGTCCAAAATCCAGAACATTGACAATACCAAATGCTGACAAAGACGTGGAGCAATAGGAACCTGCTGGTGGAAATGTGAAATGGCACACCCACTTTGGAAGACAGTCTGGCAGTTTCTTACGAAACTAAACATATTCTCACCATGAGATCCAGCAATTAAGATTCTTGGTATTTACCCAAATGAATTGAAAATTTATATCTACACAAAAACCTACACACGAATGTTTATAGTAGCTTTTTATTCATAACTGCCAAAACTTGGAAGTCACCAAGATATCCTTCGGTAGGTGAATGGATAAATAAACTGTGGTGCATCCAGAAAATGGAATATCATGCAGTGATAAAAAGAAATGAGCTATCAAGTCACAAAAAGACATGGAGGAAACATAAATGCACATGGCTAAGTGAAAGAAACCAGTCTGAAAAGACTACATACTGTATGATTCCAACTATATGACATTCTGGAAAAGAAAAAACTGTGGAGACAGTAAAATGATCAGTGGTTGCCAGGAGCTGAGGGTGGAAAGAAGGATGAGTAAGTGGAAGGAAAAGAATTTTTTAGGGCAGTGAAACTACTCTGTATGATACCATATTGGTAGATAAATGACACTCCACATTTGTCAAAACTCACAGAACTGTACAACAGAAAGAGTGAACCCTCATGTAAACTATGGACTTTAGTTAATAATAATGTATGAACATTAGTTCATTAATTATAACAAAGGTACCCCATTAAAGCAAAATGTTAATAATAGGGAAAACTGTTGGGGTTCAATCTTTCTGTAAACCTAAAACTGCTCTAAAAAGCAGAGTCTATTAAGTTAAAATAAAAAATAAAACAATACACTACATGTGGTAAAGGTTGAGTCCTGTCTCCTGAAATTCTGACTACATATATCCATATAGAGAGATACAGGATTGTGTGTAAGACTGGGTCACGTTGTAAAAGGTGTTTCTTGGTGTGGGTCATGGTCCAAGAAGTTTGGAAGAAACTGCTCTCAGGGCCTCATGAAACCCCCCAGGATTAAATGAAAAAATCACTACACTGGGGGAAAAGCACTCCCATCAACATTTATCAGTGCTTATTACTAGGCACTGTGATACACACTTCACACATTCTCAATTCGCACACCAACTTTGTGAGATAAATACCAACCTTCATTTTACAGATTAGGGAAAGGAGGCTTGGAGAGGTTAAATAACTTGTCCAAGGTCACTGAGCTAATAAATGCCAGAGTAGGATTGGATTTAACCCTGGTCTGACCGACTCCAAAGCTATGGTCTGAACCACTACTCTAAACCACTTCAAAAGAAAAAAAGCAAAACAGCAGAATTTTAATAAATACCTTCTACTTACAGTATACTCCCCATTATTAGATAACTTCTCAACTAACCAAATTTTATCCAGTGTCTACAGTTGAAGCTATCTAAAATGCAAAGTTAATCATACAAGGGAACCAGAACAAAGAATCATGCATTTTTTCTAATTATTCAACTATAAAGATGATCTCACTAATAGATGTTCTAATTAAATTTTCTTGACCTTACAAAATTTTAAATTAGGTGTACCAACAATTTTCAGAATAAGGCTTCCTCTTTCTACATATTTCTTTGTAAAATTCAAGAAAATATATTCCTGTAGGTATTTTTTTAAAAATATTTATCTACTCCTAGGTATATACCCAAGAAAATTAAAAACATATGTCTACACAAAAACTTGAACAAAAAAGTTTATAGCACCATTACTCATAACAGCCAAAAAGTGGAAACAGCCCAAACTGATGAACGGATAAACAAATGTCGTATATCTATCTATACAATGGAATATTACTTGATCATAAAAAGGAATGAAGTGAATGCTACAAACATGGATCAACCTTAGAAACACTGCCAAGTGAAAGATGCCAGATACAAAAGGTCACATGTTGTGTGATTCCATTTACATGAGATGTCCAGAATAGGCAAATCCATAGAGACAGGAAGTAGATTAGTGGTTGCCAGGGAATAAGGGGAAGGAGGAATAGGAAGTGACTGCTAATGGGTACAGTTTCTTCTTGGGGTGATGAAAATGTTCTAAAATTAGATAGTGGTAACAGTTACACAAGTCTGTGAATATGTTAAAACCACTAAACTGCATACTTCAAAGGAGTGAATGTTATGTGAAATACATGTCAATAAAGCTGTATTTAAACAATATCTAGCTATACCAATTATTCAACCTATATAATCAGTAAAATATTTTTCCCAATGGAAACAACTTTAAATAAATATTATGGGACTTCCCTGGTGGCGCAGTGGTTAAGAATCCGTCTGCCAATGCAGGGGACACGGGTTCGAGCCCTGGTCCGGGAAGATCCCACATGCCGCGGAGCAACTAAGCCTGTGCGCCACAACCACTGGGCTTGTGCTCTGGAGCCCGCAAGCCATAACTACTGAGCTCACGTGCCACAACTACTGAAGCCCACATGCCTAGAGCCCGTGCTCCACAACGAGAAGCCACCGCAATGAGAAGCTGGCACACCACAACAAAGAGTGGCCCCCACTTGCCACAACTAGAGAAAGCCCGTGTGCATCAACAAAGACCCAATGCAACCATAAATAAATAAATAAATATCATTTCCTTGTATATATTTTTCTTTTCTCTAGTAATAAAGATTTATAATTGTACAAATCCTGTTTTTTCATGTCTGCTAATACCAAAAGTTGAGTACTAATCCTTTTGCCAGCAGAAAACAAAGCTCAAAACAAGGATAATTAGTAATGTCTCTGAAGAACATTTTAATATAATCACGCGTATAGACACCATAGCAAATACCATCATCTGTACAAAATCAGAATAAAATTTATGAAGGAAAAGTAAGTCCAATAGCCCTCCTATCTCTTTACAAATGACTCCGTCCATTTTGTCTTTCAGGTTTGAGCCAGCTCTTAAAAACCATGATGCTACTTTGAATTTGCCTATAATGCTCTGAGTTACCATTCTCAAAATATTTCTCTAGAAAAATAAGCAAAACTCAAGTGTAGAAAACAAAAGTCCCAGTGCCTGGAGATTATCTATGCCATTTACAAAGGAAAAATACTTCAATAGGTGTCCCTTAGGCCTCATGGAATCTAAATTCAGGCACTAATGACATGAACCATGATAAGATGTCCTAATGAAACAAGACAGACCACTGTTGTTACAGCAGAGTGATATGGTGGATAAAGTTTCACCTAATTAGGTGAGTTCCACGGAAGAAAAAGTTTGGTGTTAGCACTGTTCAATAACAACTGTAACCAGGATCTAGAAATCACTATGAAAAGGAAAACTAAACATTAATTTACTAATCTCCATATAAAACCCACTGTTAAAAAAAAAAGACTTGCCTAAATTTCGTCATCAACTTTAAAAAGAGAAACCTCAAGGTTTTTAAATAAGTTTTCATAATAAATGCCTTGTTGGTATGTTATGCTTAGGAAAATTGCTTGTTGGAAGTAGGACACATACAGAGCTACAATTGTTTTTTTCAAATTATGCTAGTTCTGACATACCTTAGGTGCTTAAAATCGAATGAAGTTTATAACAAGATACTTAACTTCAAAGGACTTTTCCAATTTATTAATAATAAAAATAGCTATTATTTCAGTGCTTACTATGTTCACAGACAGGCCTTCTGTTTACCCATATTATATCTCTGAACTCTCCCAACAGGTCTACGGAGCTAGGTGCTAGGATGATCGTGTCACTGCATACAGACCGAAGGACTGCCCAAGGTCACGTGACTAAGAAGTGCCAGAGTGTCTGACCCAAGAGTGTCTGACTCCAAAGCTTAAGTTTCTACTTGAATAGCTCAGGAACAAAGCTGTGAACACCTTTAAAAACAAAACAAAAAACAACACAACTATTCAAGTTCTTCATCCCTATGAAACAGTAAGAAACAATCTCTATTCAAAAGTTATCAGAAACGTAAACTATTTTTTTTATAATGGAAGAACTCACTTCAAATATATAATGTACACATTCCTTTGAAAAGCAAAACACTGTAAGTATGAATACAAAACAGTAAATTAGTAGAGACTCATTATAAAATCCAAAGATGAATGTACTCCACAGCCTAGACTGCCTCTGGGAAAAAATTCCTACTAACAAAGACTAAACTGAAAACTGATGCCTTCCCACTCCACGTCTTCACCTCTTTCTTGACCTGACCTGGGTCCTGAGATTTGGATCTGCTCAGATACCAGAAGAACCTTTATAAAAACCTGTGTACAATTTGCAAAACTTCAAAACCATTCCTTTTGAAGAGAGAATTATGTATTCCATCACTCATTACAACATGAGGCTGCATATAAGTTTTCTTATTATCACACATCCAAATTTTTACCTTTCCAAACAAAAAGCTCTATTATGGAGATCTGACTGAATTTCTGAGTATTAATATTGTCAGGAAGTTATATGTTTTCAGAAAGAGAAAAGAATGAACATTTTCTTAGCCCCTACTAGGCAATCATACACCAATTCAGTCCTCACGGCAACCTCAGAGACCCCAACTGGGATGGCTTTCAGATGACAATTCTCTCCCCTCTTCTCTGGGACGCACACTTGGCAAGTTTTCAGGGGTCAGGCTTATTTTACATGCCCATCCCTCTTGCCATTGCTGACTCAAACTAAGGAAGATACGTGATGAAAAATGTTCTTCGTCCCACAGATATCCACTGAGTGCCTACTGTGTGCCAGGCGCTGGAGATTCAGCACTGACAAAGCAGACAGTGTTCTTGTGTCTGCTTGTGGAGTTTTCATTATAGTTTGAGGAAAGAGACAAAATAAGTAGGTAGAACATGTATCGTATGGTGGGTGGTGATGTATACTATGGAGAAAAGCAAAGCAGGCAAAGGAGATTGGGAACAAGGCAATTTTAATTTTAAGTGAGGTGGTTAGAAAAGGCCTCTGGGAAGGAGGTGAGAGAATGAGCCTGCAGACAGCCTGACAGAAGAGCACTCAGGCAGAGGGAACAAGTGCAAAGGCCCTGAGGCAGAAGGAATGCCTGGTACGATTCAGAATCAACAAGGAGTCAGCTTGGCTGGAGCAGAGAAATCAAGGGGAGAAGAGTAGGTGATGAGAGGTAAACTACTAATTAGGCTTCTGCTCAGAGGGAGCTTGGAAGTCCTTAGAGTTCAGCTAAGAAGTGGCATGTTTTACCATCATGATTTACAGACTCACTCGGCTGCTTTGTTGAGAACAGACTGAGGGTGAAGAAGCACAGAAACAGGAAGGCCCTTAGAAGACGAACCCAGGAATCCAGGAGAGAGAGAATCCCGGAGGCAGTGCAGAACAGAAGCTGGCTAGACTGTGAAGGTAGCTCTGATCTGCTGATGGAGTGGATGCTGAGAAAGAGGCTGTGCCGTAGAGAGGGGGCCCACCACCCCTGATGCCAAGGTCCCCAGAGTCGTCCCAGTTCCTGCTCCACCTGAAGATTCCATTGTTCAGCTCTCCCTCCAGCATCCTTCCAATAAAGCCCCTTCTAAGATTTTTTTTTTAAATTTTTTGGCCACACCTCACGGCATGTGGGATCTTAGTTCCCTGACCAGGGATCGAACCCACACCCCCTGCACTGGAAGCGCAGTCTTAACCACTGGACCGCCAGGGAAGTCCCTTTTCTAAGATTTTAGAAAGTACTTGCAACCAAAATCAACTCAACTACTAAAGTTGCTATCGTTTTACAAATGAGAAACCTGAGGTATAAAAAAGGTTCAGCGCTCATCCAAGGCACAGCAGTTCCTGGGTAGCTGAGTTCAGATGTGAACACACAAGTCTGCCTGGCTCCCGAAAACCTGTGCCACACTGCCTCCCAGGCCTTGACTAGTCCTCTACCTGCAAACAGGCACAGAGAGCATAAAAGCAAAACAAAACCAAAAGCAAAAGTGGGAGGGAAGTAGGGAGAAAAGGTCAGCAAGAAAACCCGCCTCAGGGCCAGCATTTCACAAGACGTGAGAAGCAGGATCATCCTGTTACGGAGACCTACCTCCCTTTCCCTCCACCCCACAGGGTCAAGGGCCTCAGCAACTCTGTTCCGCAAACACATGGAAGTCCCAGCTCTGTACCAAGTTGAAAGCTCCAACTGTCTCCATCCAGAAGAAGAGAGGAAATGGGGCTCAGGTTGACAGATCACCTTTCCTTTGGTCTTATCATCTCCCTACACTGCCACAAAATAGTTTTCTTCCCCCTCAGGTCACAAAAACAGTTAACGTATTATTGTTGGCTCAGCACTCAGAGTGATCTCACAAGGATCCACGTTTTAACACAAAAATAAAATGTTGTGTTTCCTGAGGTAACAGTCATACCAGTCCTACAAAAAGCATACATTTTAAGCTGCAAATTTGAGAGGACAGTACACAGGTGCCTCAATTTTTTTTCAATAGTCAGTAAAGTTGTTTGGGGAAAAAGAAAGGATAAAAAATTTTTTTGGTAATTTGAGTTATTTTAGAGTAAATAACCACTTGCTTCTTAATCCATTCATAAAAGCATTCAATGCAATTAAAAGGGATATGCTGAGAGTTTCAAATTTAAGCTATCATAAAGATCAGTCATCAAATCTTAGAGCCAGAAAGGAGACTTACCTAACCACCACTCTTTCCCCATTTTACAGATGAGCAAGCAGAAGCCCAGAGAAGGAAATAATTTGTCAAGGTTAATAAATCTTATTAGTAACAAAACCAAGACTGAAATCAGGTCTCTCAATTCTCAGCCCAGCAGGCTGCCTCCCTTTCAGCAGTTTATTTAGTTACACTGTTTACTTAATATTGAATGAGAAGGTCTGTGAAATGTCCAGCAAGAAGCCTGACATACAATATTCTCTCAAATCTAATTTCCTTCCTTTCTTGTTTATTTAAATACCTGGCAACAACCCTGGGCACTGCAAAAGTTAGAAAAACGCCAGAACTAAAAATTATAGAAATGAATTGAAATTAAATTACAAAAGAGAACCATGAAACAAAATTGACAGAGGAACACATTATCAAGTGCAAATTATAAAAGGTAGCTGATCAGAAAACAGACCTATAATAAATTTTGAAAATGACTCCATGACTATCAATGGGATCCTGAAAAATGTAAGCTAAGTGACACTATTTGTTAAAAAGGCATTCAATTGGGATATAACTAGGTGACCATATAATTAAGAACCAAACATGGTCACTTTGAGTGGGGAAAAAAAGCTAACAAAACAGAATGCCAGGACAACAGGCAAAAACCAAGATGTTCTCTTGCACACCTGGATGTATGGGCACCCAGTATAAATCACACCTATGGAAAACTACATTGTTTCATCTGCAAGAAAACACTCGCAAGAGATGAGTACCACAAAGCAACAAATATTTTAAAAATCAGGACTAAAGAGAAAATGAAAACTACAGAATAGATTTTTTTTTTCCATGAATATTCATTCCAACTATCTACTTCACCGGCAGATGAAAAGTAAGCCCTGACCTCCCTGGTGGTGCTGTGGTTAAGAATCCGCCTGCCAATGCAGGGGACATGGGTTTGAGCCCTGGTCCGGGATGCCGTGGAGCTAGTAAGCCCGTGCACCACAACTACTGAGCCCGAGTGCCACAACTACTGAAGCCCGTGCGGCTAAAGCCCGTGCGGCTAGAGCCCGTGCTTTGCAACAAGAGAAGCCACCCCACTGCAGCAATAAATATTTTTTAAAAGTAAGCCTTATAAAATGACTCATCAATCATACCTCAAAAAAATTCTTTTCCACCCTTAATCCAACAGAAACAAGGAAAAGAACCATTTATGACATGCAAGTGAAAGAGGTAGGAGCATCATCCCCATTTTACAGATGAAGAAGCAGGGTCAAGAGAATTTTTTTTTAATTTACTTATTATTTTTTTATTATTTATTTTTGGCTGTGTTGGGTCTTCGTTTCTGTGCAAGGACTTTCTCGAGTTGCAGCAAGCGAGGGCCACTCTTCATCGCGATGCGCAGGTCTCTCACTATTGCGGCCTCTCTTGTTGCGGAGCACAGGCTCCAGACGCGCAGGCTCAGTAGTTGTGGCTCACGGGCCTAGTTGCTCCGCGGCATGTGGGATCTTCCCAGACCAGGGCTCGGACCCGTGTCCCCTGCATTGGCAGGCAGATTCTCAACCACTGTGCCACCAGGGAAGCCCCCAAGAGAGTCTTGATACGTCACTCAAGGTCCGAATCTAAACTCGGGGATGACTCCAAAAGCTACAAGGCCCATCAGAGTCCCAGGTCTCTTTTAGGACAGACAGCACAGCTTGGCAGGCCACCTCTCTCCCTCCCTTCAAGATGAGGCAGACAGTGTTTCTATCCTCAAAAGAGAATGAGGGGAGGGGGGAGGGGCTTGGCATGTAGGTTTGGCACACCTCACCCAGCTGTGGGTCTCTCTCTTTCAGCCAAGGCCAGAAAAAGCTCATGGACCACAACGACCCTAGTCACCAGATCTGGGCCCTGTGGGATAACCGAGGACACCCACAGGACAACCAAGATCCTACATCCAAGGAGTCAACTGACCTTGGAAATTCAAACCACAGAACGTAACTTCAACTTTCAAGGGTTCTGCAGTCCAGCACCCATCTTCCTCCTCAGCTGCTGTGAACAGCAATAAAAGTAACGGCACCCATTTACTGATTGACACTATGTGCTAGACCTCATGCTGAGCATTCTCCAATGCATAATATTGTTCAATCCCGCCAGAAATCCTGGGAAGAGGTTTTTGTTTTTCTTTGGGGCTTTTTCTTTTTTTTCTATTATCCTTATTATTTTTTAGGTGGCAAATTAACACCCACGTAATTTTTTTTTAGAGTCTAACAACAGATGTAATAAAAAACAGACAGTCCCCCTAATGACTCACACTTTTAAACAGCTGGTATATATCCTTTTAGACCTTTCTCTCCACCACAAAACTCTTTTCTTCTTTTTTACAGTGAGATCACATTAAGTAGAAAACGGGTTTTTCAGCCAACACTACATTTGGGGCATTTTTCCATAAGAATTCACACAGTTCTACTCCTTTTTTTTAGGCTATATATTATTTCTCCCTATGGCCACACCATTATTTATTGAGAGACACTGTTACTTTCAGATGAGGAGATAAACTCCAACAGGTATGTGACTTGTTTAAGGTCACAGAGTAAGTGGCAGGGCCAAGGCTGGACCCAGGCCTACCTGATTCCAAAGTCTGTGTTCTCAGACACTCGGTCCCACAAGGTACTTGTTTTGAAAGTTTCTGTCAACTAGACTACAAACCCCTTGAAGACAGGGAATCAGTGTCTTTAAGTCTCCAATGCCTAGCATTGTGTTGGCATATAATAAGAGTTAATAAATATTTGTTGTGTAAATATCTGATGAATGTCACTTTTTTTGTACCTCGTTTACCTTCCCTCCTATGCCATTCATATCTTTCACAGTGCCCTGGCATATCATGGAGGCACAAACATATCTGTTGAAAGTATAGCTCTAACGCCATTCTCGGTCTGGGTCACTTGGCCTCTCTCCATCTCAGAATTCACCTGTAATGCCAGCTCAGACCCACCTGCTTCCCCAGGAGCTTCCCTAACAGAGGGCTTTCACATGGAGATCCCTCTATTCAGCTCTAATACAACATCATAAAAAGTTAGCACTAGAAACAATCTTAGCAGTTATTCATCCTGTACCCCTCCTCACTCTGTAGTAATAGAGATCGTAATCCATGGTTTTATGACAAACTAATAAGTCTTCAACCCACAAGAAATTAAAAATTTCAAAACCAAAGTGCAAGGCACTTAAAGTAGATTTTGCTAGGTACTACTTGAGGAGGGGGATGGCAAGATACGAAGGCAGTGAAATTCTGCAACAATTTAAATGTCTACTTGAGCCTCCAAAAGACTACTAACCCTGAGTTTATAGTCTCGTCCTGCCTGACTCCATGGTGGTGCAGAATTTTGACCTTGGTAACCTCTAGCACCAGACTTCTCTGAATATTAGCCAAAACCTCATCAACTGATAGAAATGGGCTCTTCTATTGTATGATTAACCATAAAGCTTCAGATTAAGAGATTTTAATCTCTTAATTTAATCTCTTAATTTTGCGTAACAAAAAAAACTGGCAAAACAAAAACAAAAGATAATTTTCCATTAAATTTAGTCATGGAACTTAGCTACTTTGACTTGACTATCAAAAGTATAAGCAGGGGGGCTTCCCTGGTGGCGCAGTGGTTGAGAGTCTGCCTGCCGATGCAGGGGACACGGGTTCATGCCCCGGTCTGGGAGGATCCCAACATGCCGCGGAGTGGCTGCGCCCGTGAGCCATGGCCGCTGAGCCTGCGCGTCCGGGAGCCTGCGCTCCGCAAAGGGAGAGACCACAACAGTGAGAGGCCCTCGTACCGCAAAAAAAAAAAGTATAAGCAGGGGACTTCCCTGACGGTCCAGTGGTTAAGACTTTGCCTTCTGATGCAGGGGGTGAGGTCGATCTCTGGTTGGGGAGCTAAGATCCCACATGCCTCAGGGCCAAAAACCAAACAAACAAAAAAACATAAAACAGAAGCAATATTGTAACAAATTCAGTAAAGACTTTAAAAATGGTCCACATCAAAAAAAAAAAAAAGCATAAGCAGCTGCTACTGCTACTATAAAAATATCCCATTTTCCCTCCCAGTTACCCCATATGAGCCTTAGTATCTGATTATCAGCAACTCTCCAAAAGGACTCCCACCAGAAACCAACTGGACCATGAGGTATTCTCCGTTAACCATGATATTTGAGGATTTGTTCGATTCTAGAGGCAAATAACCATATAAGGAGATAATTATCCTCCCGTGTTTATGACAAGACACTGCAGTATAATAGACACAAAAAACCAAAACCCATAATGTAAAGCAAAGTATTACAATGTATATAACATAAACTGGACACACTTACAGGATCACTCATTCATTTAGGAAAATTTTCCTGAGCCCGACATGGCCCTGGGCCAGGCTCAGGACACAGACTGTCAACATCGCCCCAGTCACTGAACCTTGAGCTGAGACAGAGAAGAGACACCAGGAAACTACAGTGGGAAACTACAGAGTGCCATGAGACCCCACAGAAGGACAGCCTGATCCAGATGCCAGCACCAGGGAAGACTTCCCAAAGGAAGCAACATGTAGGCTGAGACTAAAGGAGTTAGCCTTGAAGGGGAGTGGAGAATGCGTGCGGGAGCCAGGGGGTAAGTAGATTATGTTCTTTTGTTTTTTTTTTTAAATTTTTATTCATTTTTTAATTGGAGTATAGTTGATTTACAATGTTGTGTTAGTTTCTGCTGTACAGCAAAGTGAGTCAGTTATACATAAACATATATCCACTTTTTTTAGATTCTATTCCCATATAGGTCATTACAGAGTATTGAATAGAGTTCCCCATGCTATTCAGTAGGTTCTTATTAATTATCTGTTCTATATATAGTAGTGTGTATATGTCATTCCCAATCTCCCGATTTATCCCTCCTCCTTCCTCTCCCCCTTGGTAACCACAAGTTTGTTTTCTACATCTGTGACTCAACTGCTGTTTTGTAAACAGGTTCATTTGTACCATATTTCTTTTTTTTCTAATGTGTCTCTTTTCTTTAAATTATAAATTTATTTACTTATTTTTTGGTTGTGTTGGGTCTTCATTGCCGTGCGTGGGCTTTCTCAAGCTGAGGCGAGCAGGGAATACTTACTCTTCGTTGTGGTGTGCGTGCTTCTCTTTGCGGTGGCTTCTCTTGTTGCAGAGTTCTAGGTGCACGGGCTTCAGTAGTTGTGGCACACAGGCTCAGGAGTCGTGGTTCGCAGGCTCTCGAGCACAGGCTCAGTAGTCATGGGGCATGGGCTTAGTTTCTCCGCGGCATGTGGGATCTTCCCGGACCAGGGCCCGAACCCATGTCCCCTGCATTGGCAGGCAGCTTCTTGACCACTGCGCCACCAGGGAAGCCCTGTACCATTTCTTTAAATTCCACATGGAAGCGCTATCATATGATATTTGTCTTTCTCTGTCTGACTTACTTCACTCACTATTACAATCTCTAGGTCCATCCATGTTGCTGCAAATGGCATTATTTCGTTCTTTGTTTATGGCTAATACTCCATTGTATATATGTACCACATCTTCTTTATCCATTCCTCTGTCGATGGACATTTAGATGGACCACTGCGCCACCAGGGCGCCTATTTTTCGATTGGGTTGTTTTTTGATATTAAACATGAGCTGTTTGTATATTTTGGAGATTAATCCCTTGTCAGTCGCTTCGTTTGCAAATATTTTCTCCCATTATGTGCGTTTTCTTTTCGTTGTGCTGATGGTTTCCTTTACTGTGCAAAAGCTTCTAAGTTTAATTAAGCCCCATTTGTTTATTTCTGTTTTTATTTTCATTACTCCAGGAGGTGGACCAAAAAAGATTTTTCTGCGATTTATGTCAGAGGGTGTTCTGCCTATGTTTTCCTCTAAGAGTTTTATAGTATCTGGTCTTACATTTAGGTCTTTAATCCATTTTGAGTTTATTTTTGTGTATGGAGATTATGCTCTAAGCAGAGAGTCTGCTTAACTGTTCCACAGACCACCAATCAATGACAGATGAAAACAGCCATGATTAAATAAACCCCATTAGGCACTGCCTTCTTCTGTGCCAAAAACTTGACATTTAAATAACCATACCCTAATTTGGTTATGTTTCCAGCCATGCTTCACTCTAGAAGGTGATAAAGGACCTCCTCTTAAATGTCTTCCACAGTGTTCTTTTTATATTTTGGGTTTACTTTTGCTATCCTTTTCTACTCTATTTACAAATGACAGTAGAAGGTGAAACTCTCAAAATAATTCAGTGTTAGAATATACTGAAGGAAAACTGAACTAGGTAGTCTTCCCAGACATACTAGGGCTGATGAAGTGTTTCTGAGAGAGAGTAGTTTAACTGTAACAGTACTAGTAGTTAAATGTTGATAAAATCATCCTCTCAAATTTTTCCTAATTAGAATCCTAAATCCTTTAATTATTAATTACACTATTTCTGTGGTTGTTAAGCACCCTTAATGTCCCAGCAAACAATAAAATTAGTTACCCAAAGACATCAATTAGAATATATCCTCACAAAATTACAATTTTTCACCTGTGAAAACTTGTTAAATACCTATCTAAATTAAGCAGTCTCCAAAGCAAAAATGTTTTTTAAATGTACTGAATCAAGATCATTTAACATTTTGGAGATGCTCAACATTTGGAGGATAAAAGCACACATCTATAGTGCTTATTATAATAGACCAGGCACTGTTATAGGTTCTTTATATATAACTCATTTAATACTTACAAAACCAGCGAGGTAGGTACTACTATGACCTCCATTTTACAGATGAGGACACTAAGACACAGAGAGATTAACTCACCCGAGATCACATAGGTAGGAAATTAAATAGTTGAAATTCAAGCCCAGACAGTCTACCCCCAAATCCGTGCTCTTTAACTACTGCATTACACTGTCCCTCAATAGTTTTTCGAAAATAAAAGCAAAAATTAGTAAATGAAAACTACTATAATAAAACCCAGGGACTTCGCTGGTGGCACAGTGGTTAAGAATCTGCCTGCCAATGCAGGAGACACAGGTTTGAGCAGTGATCTGGGAAGATCCCACATGCTGCGGAGCGGCTGGGCCCATGAACCACAACTACTGAGCTTGCGCTCTGGAGCCCACGAGCCACAACTACTGAGCCCACGTGCCACACTACTGAAGCCCGCACGCCTAGAGCCCGTGCTCCACAAGAGAAGCCACCGCAACGAAGAGTAGCCCCCTGCTTGCTGCAACTAGAGAAAGCCCGCGCACAGCAATGAAGACCCAACGCGGCCAAAAATAAATAATTAATTAAAAAAATAAATAAAACAAAACACCAGCCATGTATAATCCTTGAGGAATTAATTCTTATGAATGATAGCATTCTCTGAATAGCTGAGCATCTAACCCCTTTGTCTGAGCCAAAATCTGAAACTGTGCTGTCCATTTGATATGGCCACTAGGCACACATGGCTACTGAGAACTTGAAATGTGGCTAGTCCAAAATCAGGTGTGCTGTATGTATACAATGTGTCCTGGAATTTGAGAGGCTTAGTATGAAAAAAATGAATGTAAAACACCTCACCCATCATGTTTTAATATTAAATGCATGTTTAAATAATTTTTGGATATAGTGAGTTAAATAAAATATATTATTAAAATTAATTTCACTTTTTTATGTGGCTACCAGAAAATTTAAAATTGCATTTTTGGCTCACATTATGTTCCTACTGGACAGAGCTCATCTAAAATGTGTCCAGCTGCTGTCTACATTACTGATATTATTTAGTCTTTTCTTGATGACTCAGTCATCATGAGGACCTTTAACCACCACCCTGTGTGTAGTCTGTAATCTGTCATTGTGCTATCTTTGGTGTTGACTGAGGTCAGGATGCCCACCCTCAGACCACAACCTCAGGTTTTCTTAAAGCTGTTTCTTTCTACGGTTTCCAGCAGCATGTCTGCCCACAGCTACACCCCTCCAGCAACCTCGGATGCAGCTTCTAAAGATTTAGAAGCCAGGTAAATTAGAACTAACACCTACGAATCAATGATAAGTGAGGGCTGAGGAGGATCACCTCCAAGTTAGCTTCAACGCATGATTCTTTGACAACTACTTTGACTGCTCGGAGACCCTTTTCTGCCTTGACTATCCTGGTAGACTCTTCTCATTGATTCCAGACACTTAATGCCAACTTTAACATAAATTAGAGCATTTACAACTCTCCTTAAAATCCTGCAACGGTAGTTTCAGTTAGAGATGAAAAAGTTCTGAAGATGAATGGTGGCGATGGCTACTGAACAATGTGAATGTGCTTAATTCCGCAGAACTGTACACTTAAAAATGGTTAAAATGGTAAATTTTGTTATGTATATTTTACCGCAGTTTAAAAAAAAACAACCAACTTCAACAGTTTCATATCTTTCTCAGGATCAAGTTCAAACTTTCATGCAGGTCACACATGGCCCTCAGAATCTGACCTCTACTGACCTCCTTTCTAGCCCCCTTGCTTCATCTGGCCTTAAGCTCCAAGCAACTTCCCTCAATATACTACACCAATTCAGATCTCAATGCCCTGCAAACATTAAGGCCTCTACCTAAAATCCCTTCTTCCTCATCCTTCTCAACTCCATTCAAATGTCACCTCCTCTGTGAAAATTCCCCCGACATCCCAAGGCTGAGAAGACTCCTCTCACCACTGTGCCCTGCCGTACATAGCTTGTACTCTGCCAGGCGCACAGTCTTTATCTTTCAGAATGGCACTTTTTATTTACATGATTGTTCCCCACCGTGAGCTCACTGAGAGCAGGGACTGTGCCAGCCCTGGCACAGACCCAGCATATAAGGGATGTGCCCTAAATGCCTGCTGAGGTCATTCAGTAAACAAGTACTTACTGAATGCCGACCAGAGGCAGGCAGTATCCTAAGCACTGGGGATCCTGCAGTGGGAAAAGAAAATGAAGCCCCACTTTCATGGAGCCTCCACAAATATCTGCTAGGTGGACATAAGTACTATAAAGAAAAATGAAGTACAATCAGGGAGGGACATTTTATACAGGGTGGCCTGGAACGTGCCAATTAGGTAGAGACCAGAGAGCAGGGGGTGAGCTTTTCTGCTGACAAAACACTGAGTGAAGTGAATCTGAGCTGGTTTTGAGCTGTGGTCTGGATAACAGAGGGTACTGGAAAGAGAAGGTAAACCTTCATTTCTAAGAAACACAAACCATCCGGCTCTGTCCTATCAACTTGATAGATTTTGCAATTACCACCTAGTTCTCCTGGCAGAGAGAACACAGGTATTCTACCTAGGTGGCGTAAAGTTCACTTATGGTCCTTTGCTGACTGAATCCTCTCTGCCATGAGGCCTTATGGTTGCTAGAGAAAACTAAGAGGAGCAGATGTTATCAACAGAATGCACTAAGCAGTTGACAATCCTCACAACCACGTTTTGAAATACACTGCTATTAAAACCCATTTTTAAAGAGGAAAATAAGACACAAAGAGGTTAAATAATTTGTCCAAGGTCACAGAGCTGGTAAGTGGCAAAGCTAGACTTTGAAACCAGACAGTCTTAGCTTCAGAGTTTGAGCTGATAATCACTATGCCCCCTGTTTTACATCTGTATTTCTATCATAAATACTCTGTTCGTATTGTTGGGTTTTTTTTTTCTGTTAATCCTGAAATCATCACACTTTACTTCATCGTTCTTCACATTTTGACAAAATCTCACTTCTCATTCCTATTCTAACACAAAAATCTGTCTATATTTTGATCATTTGAGTTTAATTTTTTTTTGAGTTTATTTACTGATGTTATTTTCAAGACTGCCATGAGATAGAACTATAAGCATGCAATAGAGCAAAAAGCAAAATACAAACTATCAATACAGAGACACAGATTACACTGCTATAAACAGTGTGCATATATACTCCACAAAGATGGAGGAGGCCCAGGCCAGCCACTGTCCCATGAAGCTGGGTCTAGCGGGGGCTCTGGGTGGGGCTGATCAGGCAAAATGACAAGTACAAGGGATGACACATGTGTGTGGCATGCCACAAATGCCCAGGCAGTAATCTAGAACACCAAAAACACAACATTAAAAATCACTTAATATAGGGCAAATGATTTTTTTAACTCAATATGTTTATTTTACCTTAAGATTTAAGAGTAACATCTTTCAGGCAGGACATAGCAGGCATCTCAAGCTCAACACACCCAAAATAAACCTCATTCATCCCCTTACAGCCCTCTAAACCTATTCCTTCTCACGTGTTCTCTATCTTGGTTACAGGAAAGACAAGCCCGGCTGCTGAAGCAATAAACCTGTTATCCTCAACTCCAGCCACTGTACTTCCTTCCTGTTAATCACACACACTTACACGTCAGTACACACACTCACATGTACGCACACTCTCACACACCCTCTCACTCCATCAGATCTATTTTACCTCCTATTGACTGGCTCTTTCCCTTGACCTTCATGTCAAGTCTGACCTGCACCAGCTGGTCTCCTAACTGTTCTTCCTGTTTCTTTTTAATTTCCCTTCCTCCACAGTCCATCCCCCCGCCTTGGCTCCAGAATTCTCCCTCTACCATACAAATTTGACTGCATCATTCCACTTCTTAAAAACATTTGATGGTTTCTGATCACCCACGGGATCAAGTGCGAACCCCATTAGAACACACACATACCTCTTCACAATGGGGTCTGACACTACTTTCCACATCATACCTTCTTTCATTCAAAAAATCGTCACCAAACACCAACTATGTGGCCAGTCACTGGGACAGGCACTGGTGGTAAATAGCAAATAAAAAGAGACAGCTCCTGCTGCCATGAAAATTACAGTCTAGGACAAGAAAGACATTTACCAGTCACACAAACAAATGTTTAAGACTGCACTACAAGTATTGCAAAGGTAGACCAGGCAAAATGTTCTGGAATCAAATAGTGGCAAAGGTTGTACAATCTTGTAAATACACTGAAAACCACTAAATTGTACACCTTAAAAGGTAAATTTTATGGTATGTGAATTATATCTTCAAAAAAAAAAAAGGCACACCAGGTTGAAGGCCTCTACTGGTGTATTTGGCCAAGGCAAAGATGGGAAAGCTTTCCAGAGGAAATGAAACTTATTACATATAACTAACATTTGCATTTACCACACAACAGGCACCTTTTGCTGTAATAATCCATCTGATCCTCCTAACAACCCTAAGGTTACTATTATTATTATCCTCAGTTTAAAGACAAAGAACTGAGGAATCAAGTAACTTTACCCAGGGTCAGAGAGCCAATAAACGGTGATGTCAGAATCCACACTTCAGCCAACTGACACCAGGGCCCATACTCTGCTACAGTGAAGTCACCTGGGCAATGCCTGCTATTCAGAGCTACTTATGATACAATAAGTAAACCACTGTGTTTCATTTCTTCCAAAAGAAATTTCTCTCCACGTCCTCTATAAGGCCCTTAAAAGGCCCTTTAAGATCCTAACTCATCCGCTCACCACCATTACCTTCCTGACTTCATCTTCTCCACTCTCGCGCCCCGCCCCCCCACATACTCTGCTCCAGCCACAAAGGCCTCCTTTTGTTTCTCCAGAATGTTGGGCACACTCCTACCACAGGGCCTTTGCATTTGCTTGACCTACTATGACTGCAATCACAACATATGTTATAAATCATGATGCTGCCAAAACTTCAGTTAACATTTTCTCTAGACACACTTAACAATACTCCTAGCAAGACCCTGTTCTGAATTAGACACTAACATTTCGAATGTCTCTTATTAATTTTAATCAAAACTACCTCATTTTCCAGTCTTTTATTGTTCTGTATGATGTCACCATGCAAAGATTTTTATTTTACAAAATCTAGTAACAGCAGCTTTTGCTTACCAATTAGTGTGAACAACAGTCATACGGCTATCTTTGCAGTGAAATAAAACAAAGCAATGGAGCCAAGAAAGTGTCACAATAGAACCTGATTACCACCATTCCTCTGTTCAGCCCTAGAACCATAGTTTGTGAAATAACTATGGCAACAGCACTTCAAGGCATCAAAATCCCACCAAAATTTGCTGGGAAGTTACTGCCCATCTGTGCAAACACACAAAACTGCATGTTGACAACCAGTTATATAACTTCAATACAGTAACCTGGTGATATTTTAAGTTTCTATCATGCTAAAAATTCTAAGTAACTCTTAGGCATATATGCTGGCATAAACTTTTCAAAGTAGGACGCTGAGGAAAAAAGAGACATTTAACACATTTACATTTAAAATAGAGTTGTCGGGCTTCCCCGGTGGCGCAGTGGTTGGGAGTCCGCCTGCCGATGCAGGGGACGCGGGTTTGTGCCCCGGTCCGGGAAGATCCCACATGCTGCAGAGCGGCTGGGCCCGTGAGCCATGGCTGCTGAGCCTGCGTGTCCGGAGCCTGTGTTCCGCAACGGGAGAGGCCACAACAGTGAGAGGCCCGCGTATCGCAAAAACAAACAAACAAAAAACCAAAAAAACAGAGTTGTCCCCAAACTCAAGATGGCGAAAACTATCGCCTTTTATCAAAAAGATTCACCATGAGAATCTTTTAAATATTAAGCTCCATTTGAGCTAAGCATCAGGGGAAAATATTTAGCCCAATTCAACTTACCAGCACCTCTAGCAAAATGCCTTGACTACATAGCAAGTAAGTGACTGGTACAACGGCTAGGAGCAAAGGCTTTTCAGTCAGACAGTTTGTTTTCAAACCTTGTTTTACCACTTACTATCTGGGGGACCTTAGCCAAGTTTTACTTCCTGAGCCTCAGTTCTCCATAAAAATAGAGACACCACCACAAAGCCTATAAGATGCAGTGCTTTAGCGCATAATGACAAACACCATACACTGACTGCTCACTATAACTAAACTGAATTGTAGGAAGTTAAATAGCTGCAAAACTTTGTTGCTTGGGCTTCCCTGGTGGCGCAGTGGTTGAGAGTCCGCCTGCCGATGTAGGGGACACGGGTTCGTGCCCCGGTCCGGGAAAATCCCACAGGCTGCGGAGCGGCTGGGCCCGTGAGCCATGGCCGCTGAGCCTGTGCTCCGCAACGGGAGAGGCCCCAACAGTGAGAGGCCCAAGTGCCGCTAAAAAAACAACAACAACAACAACAACAAAAAAACTTTGTTGCTGTACTTAATACTGTAGTCTTCAGAAGAGTTATCCCTATAGACTAGTCTTTATTTCAATAAAACTGTACTAATAAAATCTTTTTTTTTTTTTTTGCGGTACGTGGGCCTTTCACTGTTGTGGCCTCTCCCGTTGCGGAGCACAGGCTCCGGACGTGCAGGCTCAGCGGCCATGGCTCACGGGCCCAGCCGCTCCAAGGCCTGTGGGATCTTCCCGGACCGGGGCACAAACCCGTGTCCCCTGCAACGGCAGGTGGACTCTCAACCACTGCGCCACCAGAGAAGCCCAATAAAATCTTTTATATACACATCTTTGTATGAGCGAAGCTCTGCTTTTCCTTTTGTGAATTTTTTGGGCACTCCAAAGGCTAGAAATAGTTTTATTATTTTAAATGGTAATATTATGTTCGTAATTTTGTCTTAAAGAAACCAGTTAAAAAAAAAATCTTCTCTAGTCCTGTGTTTTGTTTACTGAGTTAGCCTGTAAATTCAAGCCTATCAAATGACTTAATGATTAAGCAGGACTTCCCTGGTGGCACAGTGGTTAAGAATCCGCCTGCCAATGCAGGGGACACGGGTTTGAGCCCTGGTCCGGGAAGATCCCACATGCCGCGGAGCAACTAAGCCTGTGCGCCACAACTACTGAGCCTGTGTTCTAGAGCCTGTGAGCCACAACTACTGAGCCCACATGCCACAACTACTGAAGCCTGAACGCCTAGAGCCCATGCTCCGCATGCGGTGAAAGGCCACCGCAATGAGAAGCCTGCACACCATAATGAAGAGTAGCTCCTGCTCGCCTCAACTAGAGAAAGCCCGCGTGCAGCAACAAAGACCCAACGCAGACAAAAATAAATAAATAAATTTAGTTTTTAAAAAAATTCTTATTTCTATCAAATCTGTTTAGGTATGGCCTAAATGATTTCAGGTCTAGACTTTAGGGACCAGCCAACGAGTAATCTTTAAAGTATAGCCCTCTTTTTTCCTTGGGAAAACAGTTTTAAAATGTCACCCACTGAAAAAAGGTGAATGACCACAAATACTAAAATGCCATAATATTTTAATAAGGGAAAATTCCAAAATACAGCTTTGTTTAAAAGTAGACAATCATGAAACTTTGTGTAACAGGCAAATTGAACATTTCTACAAAGACATTATTGTGTCAGATGAGAACACAGCCAGATACTTATTTCCAACAGCTGAGAGACTGGGTGCTGCAGTAAGCCATCTGATCAATTAAAAGTTATTACAGACTCTCAAATAAGTAGAATATACTCTAAACCTGTGTTGTTCAATAGAGTAGCCACCAGCTACATGTAGCTACTGAGCACCTGAAATGTCCTAATCTGAAATGAGGTGTGCTATATATGTAAAACTTTACTGGATTCACACTGGCTTTCAATGACTTAGTACCAAAAAAAAGTAAAATATCCATTAGTAAATTTTTCATACTGATTACATGTTAAAATGATAATATTTTTGATATACTGAGTTAATAAAAGATACTATTAAAAATAATACCAAGGGCTTCCCTGGTGGCGCAGTGGTTGAGAGTCCGCCTGCCGATGCAGGGGACGCGGGTTCGTGCCCCGGTCTGGGAAGATCCCACATGCCACGGAGCGGCTGGGCCCGTGAGCCATGGCCGTTGAGCCTGCGCGTCCGGAGCCTGTGCTCCGCAACGGGAGAGGCCTCAGCAGTGAGAGGCCCGCGTACCGCAAATAATAATAATAATAATACCAATTACTAGAAAAACTTAAGTCCCATTTGTGTCACTCATTACATTCCTATTGGGTAGTGCTACTCTATACAAACTATGCAAAATGCGATCTAACCCTCCTTTGATGATTCATGACGATGATGACGAACACCAAATATATAATAAAGAAAAAATCTCATTTATACCTTGGATACATAGTTTAAGATAGTATCAAGTAAGAATGGCGTGTTCTTAAAACTTCTATTAAATTTACAACCAACGCCAACTACATTTATAGAGGAAGGACTCAATCCTAAAAGTCGTACTTTTAGGGAACAAGAAGGAAATACAAAGTAAAGACCACAAAAGAGGGACTAAGAGAAATACCATCTGTTTCTAGAAGGCATTTAAAAATAAAAGCAGTGTGTTTTAAATAGTAGGCCTGTTTTTTAAAAACAACATTTGATTATTATGAGTATCATAAAGAAATTTCCCAATTGCCAGCTAAGCAAACGTCGTAAAAAGGGAACCTGGTAAGGTTCAGACTAGAAATTCTAACTATGTGAGGAATAGAAGTAAAATGTCTGAGTGTACCATATGGAAAATGTAAGCCAAATTTCTTAACAGGGTATTTAAAATGAAACATCATACAATGATGAAACCAGTCAAAATTTTATAGATATCCTTCAATATTACTATGGCATCAACTGTTACAGGATTTAACTAAAAGTGGTTTCAAAATTCCAAAACACCATAGTGCCTTTTCCAAATCTAGCCAGTGAGAAATAGGGAGGGAACTGTTTCCAAACGCCTTATCTTGCAGATGTTAAAATTAGAAATTGACAATTCAGAGCCATATTAACCATAAAAAATATTTGCAGGGCATTCTGTTTGACAAGCACTATTGGACACATCATCCTTTTTGATCCTCAGGACAGCCCTCAGATATTGGGATGTTTTTATCCCTGCTTTAGAGGTAATTCCAGGCTTGGAGACCTTGACTTGTTCAAGGTCACATTGCTAAAAAGTAGCAGAACCAGTACTTGATTCTGGTTCTTCTGAGGCTCATCCAGTTCTCCTTCCATTACAAGACAATCACTCATTTAAAACCAAACGTTTAAAAATACAACAAGCTCTGATGCCAAAGAAGGATCTAAGGATCAACTAGGTCAAACCTTAAGACTCTGCAAACACGGTGTGCTGGAATCAGTTCAAAAAGGGGAGAAGAGATTATCAAGAGACAGGAAATGACTTGAAAGATCAGGGAAAAAAAATTCTGATCTAAATGTCCTTGGGTGCAGGCATAGCAGAATAACAGTATTCAAGCAGAAAATGCAGAGAAACGGTACTTTCCTTCTGAAATGTGATTTTCAATGTAGAAATTGTAGGCTAAAAGAACGATTTTGTTGTTACTTTACTATAAATGTGTTTGAGAATTTTACTTAATATACAGGCACTCAGAAAACCAATACATCCAACAGGGTACCACCAGCCCTTCATTTTTTTCACATGACATTTACTTCACAAAAAGCCAGATGAAAAAATTATAATTCAGCACCCACTGCTATTTAGATTACAGGTAAAGGAAAAGGTCAGGTAGGAGAATGGCAAATTTAATGAGCACTGTCTTCTTCCTAGTACAACGCATCCTTGAGGGCAGGACAAAGGCGGCACCACCACAAACGAACCTAGTTCAACCTTCAAAGCACACTGACAACAGGCCAGTTAACGCAAAATGTACAAATCTCGAAGGCACGGTGAAAGGGAATTCCTAAAACGGCTCTCTAAATCCATTCCTAAGTAAGGAATGTAAAGTAAATTCCTAAATATAATACAACAGGATTCCAGAATCAGGAAAGGGCTACGGAGAAATGTGGGTTTCTAGCGTGGGAACACCACACGGGGGTGCCCACACTGCCGACACCAAATACGACACCGGCCCATTTCAGGCGGGGGGCAGAGGCGCCTCGAGACCCCGAAACGGGGCGAGCGCCAAACGACACCCCTGCCTCCCCGTCCGACCCCCCGCCGGGACGCACGGGGAAAACCGACCGGCTCCAATTTCACCTCCGGCTTCCCCTCCCGGGCAGTGCGGCCGGGGAGGCTCGGCAGGAAGGGCCGCACCGCGGCCAAGGGAGGGGGCGCCGGCCCGGGACCCCCGCCCGGACCTACCCCCGACCACGCCGGCCCCCGCACCCGGACCCCGAAGCGACCCCCGGACCAAGGACCCCCGGACGCCGGCTCAGCCCTCGCTGACAGCCGGCGCCGCCCCACCTGCCCGCCCGGGGGGCGCCGGGGCCGGGCGCGCCCGCCAGGCCACTTCCTTCCCCGCCCGCCCGGCCCGCCGGGCTCGCGCGGGCACCGAGGGCCGGGAGCCGCGGGAGGAAGGAGGCTTGGCCAGCCGCCCGCGGAGGAAACCGCCGCCGCCCGCACCCACCGGCATCATCGCGGCGCGGGTCCGCGGCGCCCTCCGCCGCCTGACAGGACGCTCGGCGTCGCGCCGCGCCGCGCCCGCCGCTCCGGCCGCCTTCACAGGCCGCGCGCCCGCCGCCGCGCTCTCGGGCCCTCACGGCGAGGCGGCGGCTGCAGCGGGCTGCGGAGCCTGGCCGGCCCTGTCGTGGCCGCCGGCTCGCTGCGTCGCTGTCTCAGCACCGGTCGTCGTCGCCACCACCTCCGCCCGACCGCCTCCCGCCGCCAGCCCGCGGACTCCCCTCAGCCCCCGCAGGCCCTGCCCCCAGCGCGTCGCCCCACACGGGGCCAGCCGCCCCCTCCGATTGGCCCGACTGTGCTGGGGGCGGGTCCGGGGGTGGGGCATCTCTGCCCCGCCCGCCCAACCTCGCTCCCGGCCGCGGCCAGGTACGAGCGCGTCCGCGCTCCCGCGGGCGGGCGGGCGGGGGAGGGGCGGGAGTGCTGCGGAAGCTGGACCGCTGCCCCGCCCGGCGTGACGGCCTGTGGGCTCCAGGCCGTGCGGGGCCAAGATACCGGACCCTCGGAGACGTCGGGCATGGGAAAACCGAGGTCCACAGAAGGAAGGGTCCGGCCGGGGCACCGCAGCGGGTCACGGTAGGGCCGAGACTCGAACCCCAACTCAGGGAGGCCAGAGGGGGCGGGGCGCATCCCGTGGCGACGGCGCGCGCGCCCGCCTTTGACCGCGTCCTGACCCCCGGCTCCCGGCGCCCGGTGGGGCTGCAGGTCAGGGGCCGAATTGGAAGGGTGTAGGTGCGCCCCAAACCATGCAAGTGACCCGGCTCCGCATTGCTCAAGATGAACCCACGAACCGGCGTGGCGCTCGGTCTCTGGGCACCTGTTCCCCGACACCACTACCTCCCCGCGTGTTCTGCGACTCCCGCTGCCCTTTCCCTACGGCCAGCCGATCTTCCCGGGCACGTGACCGCTCTTCAGCCTTGGCCCTTCACACAGGCGATACCCCCGGCCTAGAATGCCTGTGCGCACCTGTACCAGCATCCTTCGATGCTCAGACGTCTCCGGGCAGCGCCCAGTCCGTCTCTCCAGGGTCCGGGTCTCTCTTTACAGCCCTCTCTCCCGTGACGCCACCCACTCAGGTCTGAGCGCCCGAGTAACAGAGGCCAGGGCAGGGGCTGAGCAGACTCTCAGTGAAGGCCGGCCAATGGGCAGGCATCCTTTCTTTGCCCTCCACACTGTACCCCTCACTGGAACCCTGAGAGAGATGAGATGGTAACTGATGCACTCCACAGGCAGCTCTAAAACTTCCTTGAGCATCCGGAGCATAGGGGTCTGTTTATGGCCCCAAACCCACCTTGGGAAGGGCTCAGCTACTTAGAGATGACAGCAGGTGGTGGTCAGAGTCCATCCCTAGCCTGTCTGCTCCTTTGAGGGGCCTGAGGCTGCTGGGTGGGGCTGAGGGACAAAGAGGCCAGAGAGCAACACCATACTCCTCTTGGCCAAGGGGGTTAGTGGTTGAGAGTGTAGGACTTTCCAGTTAGACAGACACTGCCTCGGCCACACCCTCACAGTATGATCTTAGACAAGCTACATCTTCTCTCTGTATCTCAATTTGCCCATCTCTGTAATGGGAAATTACAGGAATCATAACACCTGCCTCATATTTAGGGAGATTTAGCAGTTTGGGGCCCATGGGAGCTGCTCCATAAATCGTAGTTTTCTGTAGTTACGCTATCATTAGCAAGCAGGCTTAGTATATACATGTATCCCAGGTAATCCCCTGAGAGAGGGATTATGCAGGGATTTTAAAATTTATACACACTGGGCCTCGATGGCTAATGACACATCTCTCCTGGGAGCAGGGTTTGGAGAGAAGAGGAAGCTCTAGGTAACGGGAGATCCTAGGTTGAAAGTCAGAGACCTGGGTTCCAATTCCAGCTCTACTTCTGACTCCCTGTGTGGCCCCAAGCAACTTGCATCTCTTCTCTGGGTGTCAGTTTCCCCATCTCTAACCAGGAAGGGGTTAGATTCCGGATCTCTGAGGGTCTTTCAGCCCTGACATGCTATGGTCACGAGTCGTGAAGGAGTGGGTACCGGCCCACTAAGCCAGGCAAGGGACAGGCTTTGCCAGGGCACGGCAGAGAAGCGCCACCTGGGATGAGGTGGTCAAAATGAGCTCACTCTCCTGAGAAGGGGAGGCTTGGCCATTGGATTCCCACTCTTGCCTGTAGGACCTGTGGGCACAGACAGTGGCAGCTGCCCTGCTGTCACACCAAGGTACTCTCTGTCCTCCAGGCAGGCACCTTCTGAAGACAGGCTGGTCACCGGCCCGCCACAGAGGCTCTCCAGCTGCTGCCACTCCTCTCCATCCTGCTGCAAGCTCCAAGCATCAGGCCCCATCACCTGGTACCCAGACCAAGGTCGTACATAATTGGCCTCCCTTCTCTGACCTCCACGCCTGGACCATCCCACACATGGACATAATTAGGTCACACACAAACACCCCGACCCTGCAAAGCCCTCTGTGTCTCCACATCACCCAGATTAAAGTTCACAAGAGGCCCTTCAGGAGTCACTGTTGATGCTGGGATGTGGTTTTTAGGGTGGTCTAAGAAGATGTCTGGGTTGTTCAGAGGAATACTAGCAAAACAGTTCAGCAAAGGAGAGCGAGGCAGGTGGGATAGCTTATGCGTGCTCGGCCAATTCTTGGTAATTGTTGAATCTGTGTGATGGGTACATGGGATACATTGTCCTTTTCTCTCTACTTTGTATGTTTGAACTATTTTATATTTAAAAAAATGATTACTCTTTAAAGCAAATAAAAAACCCATTTGGGGAGAAAATCAGTATAGATTCATATTTGCATAAAGGAATTCTTGAATGATCAGGAACACTAATAAAGTAATGATTGCAGATGGGAATGGGAACTGGGTGGATTAGGGACAGAAATCAGAGTAAGAATTTTCACTATTACTTTTTTAAAATATTTATTTATTTATTATTTATTTTATGTTTATTTTGGCTGCGCCTGGTCTTAGTTGTGGCATGCGGGGTCTTTTATTTGAGGCATGCGGACTCCTTGGTTGTGGCTTGCATGTGGAATCTAGTTCCCCAACCAGGGATCGAACCCCGGGCCCCCTGCATTGGGAGCGCGGAGTTTTACCCACTGGATCACCAGGGAAGTCCCAAATTTTCACTATTGCTTTTTTTTTTTTTTTTTTTTTTTTGCGGTACGTGGTCCTCTCACTGTTGTGGCCTCTCCCGTTGCGGGGCACAGGCTCCGGACGCGCAGGCTCAGCGGCCATGGCTCACGGGCCCAGCCGCTCCGCGGCATGTGGGATCTTCCCGGACCGGGGCGTGAACCTGTGTCCCCTGCATCGGCAGGCGGACTCTCAACCACTGCGCCACCAGGGAAGCCCCACTATTGCTTTTTAAAAGTAAACTTTATAGCAGTTTTAGATTTACAGAAGACTTGCAAAGATAATACAGAGTTCCCATCTTCCTTCCCCCAGCCTCCACCCTATTTTCCCTACTATTAACATCTTATATTAGTGTGGTACATTCATTAAAACTAATGAACCAATATTGATACATTTTTATTAACTAAGTCCATACTTTATTCATTGGGTAAATTCCCTTAGTTTTACCCAATGTCCTTTGTTCCAGGATCCCATCCAGGACACCACATTACACTTAGTGATGTCACCTTCGGCTCCTCTTGGCTGTGACACTTCCCCAGACCTTCCTTATTTTTTATGACTTTGACAATTAATGAGGAATACTGGTTAGGTACTTTGTAGAATATTTCTCACTTGAGATTTAGCTGCTATTTTCCTCATGATTAGATTGAGTTTATGGGATTTGGGGAGGAAGGTCACAGAGGTAAAATGCCATTTTCATCACATCATATCAAAGGTGCACACTACCAACCTGCCATTTCACTGCTGTGGTTGACCTGATCACCTGGTCACTATTACCTTTCCTGTTTGATTTTTGAACCAGGTGAATAAAGTACTATTTAAAATTTTAAAATTTCAATCTTAAGACCTGTATTAGTTTGCTAGGGCTGCCATAACAAAAGATCACAGCATGAGCGGCTTAAACAACAGAAATTTATTTTCTCACAGTTCTGGAGGCTGGAAGTCGTAGCTCAAGGTGTTGGCAAGGTTGGGTTCTTCTGAGGCCTGTCTCCTTGGCTTGCAGATGGCTGCCCTCTCGCCAGCTCTTCACATGGTCTTTTCTCTTGTGCACGCATCCCTGGTGTCTCACCCTGTTTTTATAAGGATATCAGTCTACTGGATTAGGGCCTATCCATATGGCCTCCATTGAATCTTTTTTTTTTTTTTTTTGGCTGCGTTGGGTCTTTGTTGCTGTGCACAGGCTTCTCTACTTGTGGCGGCGAGCGGGGGCTACTCTCCGTTGCAGTGCGCAGGCTTCTCATTGCGGTGGCTACTCTCCTTGCGGAGTACGGGCTCTAGGCATGCGGACTTCAGTAGTTGGGGCTCACGGACTTTAAAGCACAGGCTCAGTAGTTGTGGCACACGGGCTTAGTTGCTTTGCAGCATGTGGGATCTTCTGGACCAGGGATCGAACCCATGTCCCCTGCATTGTTGGTAGGCGGATTCTTAACCACTGCGTCACCAGGGAAGCCCTCCATTGAATCTTGATTACCTCTTTAAAGGCCCTATCTCCAAATACAGTCACATTCAGAGGTGTGTTAGGGGTTAGGACCTCAACATATGAATCTCGGGGGGACACAATTCAGTCCCTAACAAGACACTTCATAGCCTGGCCCAGTCTACCTTCTACCTTTTCAGGTTAATCTCCTATGCTCCCAGCACCCCACATCTGGAATTTTTTTTTTTTTTTTTTTTTTTTTGGCCACTCAGCTTGTGGGATCTTAGTTCCCCAACTAGGGATCGGACTTGGGCCCCGGCAGTGAAAGCGTCGAGTCCTAGCCACTGGACTGCCAGGGAATTCCTGCACACCTGGATCTTATACCCCAGCCATCCAGAGGCTGGGCCCTCCCCTCGTCCAGGACCCTATGCCTACAGAAATGCTTCTGCAATTTCCTCAAGAAGTGCTACCTGCTCCTGTCACAATTCAAATCCTTCCTCTTCTTCAAGGTTTTTCCAGATTCCCCCCAGGAGAACTCACCTCTACCACCTTCCTCCAGACTGCTTAGACCTGGCTCTCTCGTCACATCCTGCTACCTTAGGTCTGGAGACGTACCTATCTCCCCCAGGGGCCAGTGGGCTCATTTAGGTAATAAGTGTTCACTGGCTTTCTCCAGTGTGCCCAGCACGGGTCCAGGCCCCGGCAACACAACCTTGAGTAAGACAAACATGGTCCCTGTTCTCACGGAGCTTATAGTCTGGTCAGGGAGAAGATGATAAACAAGAACGCAAGCAAATAAAATAACTCTTCAAATGCTGGTAAGCATATACAACAAACGCAGTAAACCAGATCAATGTGACAGAGATAACTGCTTTTGCCAGGAGAAGGTGACATTTGAGATGGGACTTGAATACTGAGGAGGCACCTTCTGGGGCTCCTGAGGAGGGGTACGTGAAGGAGGAGGGAGAACAGGTAAGAAAGGAATGAGCTGAGGGCAGCTCTGGGGGCAGCCCTGGGGGCTCAGCAGGCACAGCAGGGGAGAATGGAGGGAGGTGACGTCAGGTTTGGGTTTGTGGGCCAGGAGCCTGCATTTTATTCTGGGCAGGTAGAGAGACCAGATGTGTGTTTTCCAATGCCCAGTGGCCACCATGGGGAGGCTGGCTGGCGTGTGGCAAGAGTGGGGGAAGGAGGCCCCTTAGGGGGACTGAGGTGTAGGTGGTGGATGCAGAGAAGGGGTCCCATTTGGAATGTGCTTTTAAGGGGTGGGGCTTGAGAAGGAAGGACCTGGGACGGCCCCCAGCCTTCTGCCCAGTGCTGGGGGCTGGGGTTCAAGCGAGGCTGTCTGGTGCCCACAGAGCCTCCGGCATACTTAGCAAGCAGGAGCTAGTGGGTCCAGTGCTGACGTCCTGCTTGGCCACGTGGTCCCCGAAGGGCCACATTTCAGGACTCCCCTGCCTCTGACCAGGCTGAACCCGCTCCCCACCCAGCCTTTCATCCAGCACTCCAGGCAGGCGTCAGGCATGGCCCGGCCTCTCCCCTTCTCTGCCCGCCATCCCTGACTGCTGCCTACCCCATCCCTTTTCTCCCCCTGCCCCACTGCAACAGGAACCACCCTCACCTCTCGTCTCCATTAAACTCTTTTCGGCCAGGGGGGTGTTTCTGATGTGGAAATCATACCTGCCGACTGCCCCAGTGGGACCCTCTCAGTGGCTCCCTTCAGGGGGCAGGGGGTTGTTAAACCCCTGCGGGTTTGGGCCTTCTCTCCCTGAAACAGGAGGGAAGGAGGCAGGGCACAACCTTTGAAAGAATGACATAGCCCGAGGACACGACACAAACTGATTAGAACCAAATGGCTCCAAGATGGTGGGCAAGTCGACTTTTTCCACTAGACCTTGAGCCTCAGTATATGCTCACATCAGCAAGCTAAATGACACGCCCACGGGGGCCATGACGGTTCCAAGACTGAACTGACCAGAAGAATCAAAAAGTGGGCGGTGGTCCAATTCCTGGAAATCCCCGCCCCTTCCTAAAATAGCTGGAATACTCCTCCCACTCATTAGCCTATGAAATTACCCACCGCTATAAAAACTGGCGACCCCGTACTCTGGTGCCTTTCTCACTTTCTGAGATGGCCCACACTCTCTGAAGTGTGTTTCTGTCTAAATAAATCCACTTCTTACCTATCACCTTGCCTCTCACTGAATTCTTTCTGCGATGAGATGTCAAGCACCTGAGCTCGATTAAGTCCTGAAACCAGGTGTGTGATCTCAGTTGGAAGACTGCGGGTTTTGGCTGCGTTGGAGTCCTGGGCGCGTGTGTTCGAGTCCCAACCTGAGGTGCATGGTTTCACCCCCCAGGCTCATTTCCCACCTCCACCAGCCCCAGGTGAACTCCTACCCCTCCCACTCCGCCTGAAGGCAGCCCGCCACCCCACAACCCCTGTGTCCCCTTCGTGCGGGGGTGGGGACAGTCTGGACGAAGCCTCGTGTCCCGCCCCCACAGTTCCAAGGGAAGCCTGATTCCACAAACCCTGGCTGCGAACCAATCGTGGTTCCGTTCGGTCCTCAGGGGCATTAAAATAGTAATATTTTTGATCAAGGTGAGAAGAGAACTTGACAGGAACACAGCAATCTGCTTCCCGTGTTTTGCTCTGCTGGGCGGGCCCTGAGGGGGTGTGTCCGCCGCGGGGTCCTCCGCGCCCAGCACCGAGTGGCGCCTAACGCGCACCCCACCGCCGCCTCCACCTCAGGAAACGCACAGCAGACCCCCAGGCAGACGAACCTCAGGGCGGGGGCTCGGCAGCTGGGGAGCTGCGTTCACTCCCACACAGGCCGCCGCTGCTGCCACGGGTGCAGAGGTGCCCGGTCACCGCCCCGGCGTCGGCGGTTCAGCGCTGGGGGAGGGGTCCACATGCCCAGGACGCGGCCAGTGCTCGGTACACAGAAGCCTCTGCTCATCCCCGCGGGGACCTCGTGAGGCAGGTGTTCGCCACTTGTGCAGGGTCACGGGGCGGGGACCTACGGTGGCTGGGGCTCTAACCTGACAGAGTCGGAGTCCGCCCCGCGGCCGCGGGTCCAGGCGCGCTCTTCCAATCGGACGCAGCCTCCGGGGCTCCCGGCGCCGCAGGCTCCGCCCAGGTGGGCGGGGCCTTCTCGCCCCGAGAGGGTCTTCGGGGCGCCTTGGCTAAGCCAGACACACACACGCACACGCACGCACACACACACACACACACCCCCCACTACACCACTATACCACACACCACACACACATCACAGACCCCTCGTCCTGGTCTGAGGCCTGAACCGCATTCTGCTCTCCTCCTGGGATCCGCCTAGGGCCCCTGTGGGAAGGAGAGAAGCCAGTGCTGGGCCCAGACAGTCATTCCTTCATTCATTTCTGACCTTGACTGTGTCCTCCGTGCTGGACTTGAGGCTACCAGGTTGCATCTCCCTGCCCGCAGGCAGCTTGTTAGAGGTCATGACAGAATGCAATTTGGGCAATTTAGTCCCCAGTCTTTTGTTCTTACCCAACCGTCCTACCCTCAGCATTCCCTTCCCCACTCCCGGAACATCATTTCCGCGGGATGCAGCCCCTCCCGCCCAGCCGCTGTGCAGGGTCCCCTAATCAGCCCTCCCTCCTCTCCCCCCGCCCACACACACTTCAGGTGCTTCCAGTTTCCCCCATTATTCATGACGCTCTCACATCAGTCAGGGTCCTGTGGGAAAACAGATGGCTTCCGCAAATTAGGGAAATTCCAGGAGGGTTACTTACAAAGGGGGACTGCTTACCGAAGGGGCAGGGCCGCGGGGGTGAGGGAACCAGAGGGAGAGTGTAAGCCTCCAGGACCAGCACAGGGGGGACAGTTACCACCCGTAGGGCTGGAGGGAAGCAGGAGGGGAGGTCCCAGCAAATGAAAAAAGAGAGTCACCAAGGGGATGCCTGCGTCCTTGAGAGCAGTGACGTTCGGTCAAGTGACAGCCTGTCCAAGGCCCCCTGACCTCCCACTAGGGCACTTCACTGGGCCAACCCACTGGGTTCTGAGTACCAGGAACCTGTGGATGCAGTCCCTGGAGATGGGCCTCCCCTGGAGAGTAGCGGAGATTCAAACATAGTTCTAATGCTAAATCCTGCACTCTATACACACTTTATGTTGTTTTATGAGCTTAGAATCCATTTCACAATAACTACTTTGTTATTTTGTAGCAAGAAGTTAACCAAATTAGCTTTCACATAGGAGCTCTGCCTTTGGACTGTGGAGCTAGACCACCTGCTATTTAGGTCTGGCTGTGTAATTTGGGGTAAGTTATGCAAACTTTCTGTGCGTCAGTTTGCTCATCTGCAAAATGGGGATAATAACAGTGCCTTCCTCAAGGATTTTTGTCTGGATTACATACAATGATAAGTGTGGCACACAGTGAATGCCAAACGGGCATTTGCTGTTACCCTGAACTGGGTGAGATACTGCTGCCAGAGCAGGAGGGTCCCTGCTCTCAGAACCACTGTGCTCACCCACTGATCTGCAGCCTTGGGTGCCCGGGTATGCCAGCCTGACCTTAAAAAGCCCCCACCAGCTAAAGAGCAGTGTCTACTCCCCCCCTCTCGTCCCCCTCGCAGTTTCCTCTGCACAGACACAATACAGCACAATCCGGAACAGGGTGACCTGTCCTTTTTGCCAACCCCAAAGAAGGCATCTGGCAGCAGGGTTGGCCCTCTTGGTATGTGGAGAGAACGTGACTGACTGCTGCCATTTGTCCCGGGATGCCTGAGACAACTCTGGACAAGTTCCGGAAACTCCTTCAAGTGAATGAGGAGGACACTGGGCTTGCCTCCTAGTGAGCCAGAAGGGTAATTGCCAACCCCTTAGCCTGCCTGGCTGAGCAAGGAGGGCGGTTCAGCTGAATGAGGTGCGCAGAGCACGTCAAGGCCATGTGGGAGCCTTGCTGGAGAACATTGGTCTTGACAGGTGGGTCCCGCTGGCCCAGAAGGGGGATTTACATGACACACACACACACACACACACACACACACACACACACACACACACGCAGAGCTATAGGTCACAGCTTATCACTTGCTTGTCACCTCCCCAATCGGCTTCTAATGCTCTCTACTTGTAATATAGTGATTAGAGTCAGAAAGTTCTGATTCAAATTCCAATTCAAAAATGCAAATGTGCAAAAATAGTTCTGTTTGGACAAAATACCTCACTTTATGTTTAAAATTAATTCATATTCTTATCAAAATAATCCACGGATTTGGTTTTTTTTTTTGTGGTACGCGGGCCTCTCACTGTTGTGGCCTCTCCCGTTGCGGAGCACAGGCTCCGGATGCGCAGGCTCAGTGGCCATGGCTCACGGGCCCAGCTGCTCCGTGGCATGTGGGATCTTCCCGGACCGGGGCACAAACCCATGTCCCCTGAATCGTCAGGTGGACTCTCAACCACTGCACCACCAGGGAAGCCCTGATTTTTTTTTTTTTAAGATTTAATTTTTAATTTATTTTTGGCAGCGTTGGGTCTTCCTTCCTGTGCCCAGGCTTTCTCCAGTTGTGGCGAGCGGGGGCTACTCTTCGTTGCGTTGCGCGGCCTTCTCATTGCGGTGGCTTCTTGTTGCGGAGTACCGGCTCTAGGAGCGCGGGCTTCAGTAGTTGTGGCACGTGGGCTCAGTAGTTGTGCCTCGTGGGCTCTAGAGCACAGGCTCAGTAGTTGTGGCTCACGGGCTTAGTTGCTCCGCGGCATGTGGGATCTTCCCAGACCAGGGATCGAACCCACTTCCCCTGCATTGTTTTTTTTTTTTGTTATTGGTTTTTTTTTTAAAGAATTTTATTTATTTTTGGTTGCGTTGGGTCTTTGTTGCTGCATGCAGCCTTTCTCTAGTTGTGGCGAGTGGGCTACTCTTCCTTGTGGTGTGCGGGCCTCTCATTGCAGTGGCTTCTCTTGCTGTGGAGCACGGGCTCTAGGCGCGCGGGCTTCAGTAGTTGTGGCATGCAGGCTCAGTAGTTGTGGCTCACGGGCTTAGTTGCTCCACAGCATGTGGGAAACTCCCAGACCAGGGATTGAACCTGTGTCCCCTGCATTGGCAGGTGGATTCTTAACCCCTGCGCCACCAGGGAAGTCCCTGACACGTGTTTTATTTATGCATATTAGCTCACAGGTGATTGGTAGGCAGGGGCAAGGCATAAGTACAACCCGGAAGCTGGGTAGTTCTTATGCAGTTTTTCCCAGTGTATTAATGTTTTTGAAGTCAGCAAGGACAAGGATTATAACAATTAAAAGAGGGCCTTAGCAATATATGAAGACCTTAAAAAATTAGGTAAGCTGAAAAATCCCACAGAAAGTCTTCCTTTAGAGCAAGAATAATGTAGTGTAGGACCACTTCACTCCCCTTTGTGTTCAGTCTGTCTGGGGAAGCTGAGCGTGCAGATGAAGAAGATGCAAAGGTGTGCTCTCATATTAAAACATTTTGTCTTTGATGGATAGAGAAAGCTACCTCTAGATTGTATTTTTATTGTTGATGAAACCAGTCTCTTTTAGAGGTGAACATCTTCAAGGGTCAACATCTCCAAGGAGGAAGCAGAAGCCTAAAGCCTAAGGCTGCAAAGGAGAGTCTAGCTGTGATTTTAGGTGCTAATGCCAGTGGAGAAATGACTGTGTTAGTATCTTTATTAGTATCATTGTTGGTCTTATTAGGGCTCTGGTTATAGAGCTATGCAAAAATATAAACTTAATAAAGGAAGTGTATCCAGAATATATAAAGAATTCTTATGACTCAATAATAAGACAAACAACCCAATAAAAAAATGAGCAAAAGATTTTGAAGAGGAACTTCCCTGATGGTGCAATGGTTAAGAATCCGCCTGCCAATGCAGGGGACACGGGTTCGAGCCCTGGTCCGGGAAGATCCCACATGGCGCGGAGCAACTAAGCCCATGAGCCACAACTTCTGAGCCTGCGCTCTAGAGATTGTGAGCCACAACAACTGAGCCCGTGTGCCACAACTACTGAAGCCCGTGCACCTAGAGCCCGTGCTCCACACCAAAAGAAGCCACCCCAGTGAGAGGCCCGCACACCACAATGAAGAGTAGCCCTGGCTCAGCGCTAGAGGAAGCCCGCATGCAGCAACGATGACCCAATGTAGCCAAAGAATAAATAAACAAATAATTTATTTATTAAAAAAAAAAGATTTTGAAGAGACACTTCAGCAGAAATATACATCACATATAAGCACATGAAAAGATCATCATTGGTCGTCATCAATGAGATACCATCACACACCTGCTATAAAGGCTAAAATGAATAAGACTGACAATATTTAGTGTTGACAAGGAGGTGGGGCACCTAGAACTCTCATACACGGCTGCTGGGAATGCAAAACAGTTCAGCCCCTTTGAAAAAGTTTGACATTTTCTTTCTTTTTTTTTTTTTTTTGAGGTACTCGGGCCTCTCACTGTTGTGGCCTCTCCCGTTGCGGAGCACCCACTCTGGACTTGCAGGCTCAGCGGTCATGGCTCACAGGCCCAGCCGCTCCACAGCATGTGGGATCTTCCCGGACCGGGGCACGAACCCATGTCCCCTGCATCGGCAGGTGGACTCTCAACCACTGCGCCACCAGGGAAGCCCTGAAATTTTCTTTTATTTTTTGAAATTGAAGTATAATTGATTTACAATATTGTGTGAGTTTCGGTTGTACAGCAAAGTGATTCAGTATAATATATATATGTCAGGTTATTTTCCAGTGTAGGTTATTATAATATATTGAATATAATTCCCTGTGCTATACAGTGAATCCTTGTTGCTTATCTATTTTATATAGAGTAGTTTGTATCTGTTAATCCCATACTTCTAATTTATCCCTCCCCCTCTCCCTTTCCTTTTTGATAACCATGAGTTTTTTCTTTCTATGTCTGTGAGTCTATTTCTGTTTTGTATATAGATTCATTTGTATTATATTTTAGATTCTACATGTAAGTGATATCATATGATATTTGTCTTTGTCTGACTTACTTCACTTAGTATGATAATCTCTAGGTCCATTTATGTTGCTGCAAATGGCATTATTTCATTCTTTTTCATGGTTAAGTAATATTCCATTGTATATATATACCACATCTTCTTTCTTTCTTTCTTTCTTTCTTTCTTTTTAGCTGTATTGGGTCTTCATTTCTGTGCGAGGACTTTCTTTAGTTGCGGTGAGCGGGGGCCACTCTTCATCGTGATGCGTGGGCCTCTCACTATTGTGGCCTCTCTTGTTGCGGAGCACAGGCTCCAGACACGCAGGCTCAGTAGTTGTGGCTCACGGGCCCAGTTGCTCCGCGGCATGTGGGATCTTCCCAGACCAGGGCTTGAACCCGTGTCCCCTGCATTGGCAGGCAGATTCTCAACCACTGTGCCACCTGGGAAGTCCCCACATCTTCTTTATCCATTCATCTGTTGATGGGCACTTGGGTTGCTTCCATGTCTTAGCTACTGTAAATAGTGCTGCTATGAACACTGGGGTACATGTATCTTTTTGAATTAGAGTTTTCATCTTTTCTGTGTATATGCCCAGGAGTGGGATTGCAGGATCGTATGGTAACTCTATTTTTAGTTTTTTAAGGAACCTTCATACTGTTCTCCATAGTGGCTGCACCAATTTACATTCCCACCAACAGGGTAGGAGAGTTTCCTTTTCCAGCATTTATTATTTGTAGACTTTTTGGTGATGGCCATTCTGACCGGTGTGAGGTGATACCTCATTGTGGTTTTGATTTGCATTTCTCTAATTATTAGTGATATCGAGCATCTTTTCATATGCCTGTTGCCCATCTCTATGTCTTCTTTGGAGAAACATTTATTTAGGTCTTCTGCCCATGTTTTGATTGGGTTGTTTGTTTTCTTGGTATTGAGTTTTATGAGCTGTTTATATATTTTGGATATTAACCCCTTGTCAGTCACATCATTTACAGTATTTTCTCCTGTTCCATAGGTTGCCTTTTGTTTTGTTGATGGTGTCCTTTGTCATGCAAAAGATAATAAGTTTGATTAAGTCCCATTTGTTTATTTTTGCTTTTATTTCTTTTGCCTTGGGAAAATGATCTAACAAAATATTCCTACAATTTATATCCAAGAATGTTTTGCCTATGATCTGTTCTAGGAGTTTGATGGTGTCAAGTCTTATATTAGGTCTTTAAACCATTTGGAGTTTATTTTTGTATCTGGTGTTAGGGAGTGTTCTAATATTGATTTCCATGTAGCTGTCCGGTTTTCCCAGCACCACTTGTTGAAGAGACTGTCTTTTCTCCATTGTATTTTCTTGGCTCCTTTGTCATAGATTAATTGACCATAGGTGTGTGAGTTTACTTCTGGGCTCTCAGTTTGGTATTTTCGTGTGTGCGTATTTATAAAATGAGAAGCAGTCCCACTTCTAGTCATTTACCCTTGAGAAATGAAGATATAAGTTCACACAAAGACCTGCATACAGGCAGCTTTAGTCATAGTAACCCCAAACTGGAAATAACCCAACCTCTATTCAAATGGTTAATGTGGTACCTCTATACGGTGGAATACGACTCCAGCAATAAAAAGGGACAAACTAAGTGATATACACAGTAAAATAGACACAACTAAAAGAGCATTATGCTAAGTGAATGGATTCAGACACAAAAGATTACATACTGTATGATTCTATGACATTCTGGAAAGTCATAGGGACAGAAATATCATAAGGACAGTAATTAGATAAGTAGTTCCTGAAAGATTAAGGGGAAATGACTGCAGTAGGGTCTGAGGCAACTTTTGGGGATGATGGAGATGTTCTATATCTTGATAGTGGTGATGGTTACATGACTGTTTACATGTTCAAAACCTCATCAAATGATACACTTCAAAAGAAAAAATTTTACTGAGTACAAATTATACCTCAATAAACTCAACTTCTTAAAGATGTTCCACAGGTTTTAAGTGTCTAACCCTCTTTTCTCTGTAAGCCCTGTTATTTTTCAGTGAATGACTTTACAGAAGGCAAGATTTTAAAGGAACATTTATATATAATTAGAGCAAAAATATTTCAGTTATGATTACATCTCCTTTCCTCTATAATTTTTTGTTCTTCTAGGAGTTATATGGATGGGTTGCTCTCAAGTCTGCCCATGGCTGTTGTCCCTTGACCTTTCTCCTGCATGGGCATCTGTTTCCTGTATCCTTTGTCATCCTCTTTCTTGAGTTTGCATCTTCTTCATGGCAAAGCACATCTACCAGTAGCTTATTGAGACAGGGTGCATAGGAGGTGAATTTTCTAAGACTTTGCATTCTGAAAGTGTCTTTATTCTGCTCTCACAATTAACTGATAGTTTGGCTGGGTATAGAACTTCAGGTTGGAAATCATCACTATCAGAATTTTGAAGGTGTCAATTCCATTGTTATCTTGCTTCCAGTATTTTTGTGGAAGAGATTCTGCTACCTCTCCTTTGAAAATGACCTTCTTTTTTCTCTTTGGAAGTCATTCTTTTCCCCCGTTTTTTGGTCGTGCCACGCAGCTTGTGGGATCTTATTTCCCTAACCAGGGATCGAGCCCAGGCCCCCTGCAGTGGAAGCCCAGAGTCCTAACCACTGGACCGCCAGGGAATTCCCCTCTTTGGAAGTTTTATCTTTATCCTCATTGGTTTGAAATTTCAAGATGAAGTGCACTGATGTGAATTTTTATCTATTAATTACGCTGGTAACTTGGTGGGATTTTTTTTCATGTGGATACTTATATCCTTCCATTCTGGGAGTTTTTCTTAACATTTTTCTTTGATAATTTCATTTCTTCTGTTTTCTCTGTTTTTTTTTTTTTCTTTGTGGAATTCCTGACATTCAGATGTTGGACCCGCTGGTTTAGTTTTTTAATTTTCTTATTAAAATTTCTCTCCTCATTTCTATCTCTGTCTTTTGGGAGATTTCTTCAACTTGATGAAATGATGATCCCAAGATGATCTTATCCAGTTTCACGGCTTTAAATGCTATTTGCACACTCGTGACTCCAGCCTGGCCCTCTCCTCTAAATTCGATATTCCTCTGTCTAACCAGCTTCTCAGCATCTCTCCTTGCGTATCTAATAAACATCTTGGCTTAATAGATCCAAAACTGAATGTCTGGTTTCTAACTCCCTGTGCTAGGCTGAACAATGGCTCCCAAAATACAAATACTTCCTAATCCCCGGAACCTGTGGATGTTACCTTATATGGCAAAAAGGACTTGCAGGTATGATTAAGTTAAGGCTCTTGAGATGAGGAGATGATCCTGTATTGAGTGAGTCCTAAATGCCATCACGTGTGTCCTTATAAAAGCGAGGGGAGGGACTTCCCTGGTGGTCCATTGGTTAAGACTCTGCACTTCCAATGCAGGGGACACTATCCCTGGTCAGGGAACTAAGATCCCACATGCCGCCAGGAGTGGCCAAAAAAAACACAAAAAAGGGAGGGGAGATGGTCAGAGGAGGAAGTAGGAGATGTGACAGCAGAAGCAAGTGGTTGGAGTGATGTGAGGAAGGGGTCATGAAGCAAATAAAGCAGGTGGCCCCCAGAAGCTAGAAAAGACAAGGACACAGTTTTTCAGAAGGAACTGGCCCTGCTGACACCTTGCCTTTAGGCCAGTGAAACTGATTTCAAACGTCTGGGCTCCAGAACTGTAAGATAAAAAATGCGCTGCTTTAAACCCCCAAGTTTGCAGTAATGTGTTCTAGCAGTGATCGGAAACGGATTGGTTCCCTTTGCAGTGATGTGTTCTAGCAGTGATCGGAAACTGATTCGTTCCCCACCGCACTTCTCCCACAGACTTTCTCATGTCAGTTGAGGGCACCCCCATCTTTCCAATCGCTCAGGCCATAACCTCGGAGTGGTCCTTGAGTCCTCTTTGACCCATACCCCATATCCAGTCTACCAGGAAATTCTTTCAGCTCTACGTTGAGAACATCTTCAGAATCTTACCAGGTCTCGCCACCTCCACGGCAACCACTCCAGGCCAAGGGGGCATCATCCCTTGCTCGGATCACTACAAAAGCCTCCAAAGTGGTCCCCCTGTTTCTGCTTTTGCTGCCCGCTTACCACCCACCACCCACCTTTGAGCCCATTTTCAACCTAGCACCCAGCATGATCCTCTTAAAATGAATAAGATCATTTCACTCCTCTCTCTGAACTCTCACTGGCTCTTCATCTCACCCAGCAAAAGCCTACTACTGCGTTGACACACTGCCACCTCCCGTGCCCTCTCTCACCTCATGCCCAGCAACTGTCCCCTCGCTAACTCTAATCCAGCCACACTGGCCGCCTTGCTCGATTGTGCTAACCACACTCCTGCCTCAGGGCCTTTGTAGCTGCTTTTCCCTCCGCTTGGGAAGTCCTCCCAGATTCCACATGACCAAAGCTGACTCTGTAATTTGTGGGGTCCAGTGCAGAAATGAAAATGTGGGAATCCTCATTCAAAGAGCAGTGGAAAAAAAGGTATCATTAAAAGTACCAAAATATAAAAGGTTTTCATTTCTTCCAAGAGAGAGGCTCTCTCTTGACCTGTCAAGGTCTTTTTAATTTGTTATTTAATGTTGCAGTCCCTGGGGCAAAGGGATGCTTGCCATGGACTTGCAGACCCTGACGGGTACGCAGGGTCCCACACTTGCGCATGCACAAATCACAGGCTGCTGAGTAACCCCTACTAGAAAAGCGATCGCCCCTTACCATGGGTGACCCCCAAGGGGCTGCCAGATCTCCTACAGAACATGCTGTGTAGCTGGCCAGCATGGGGCAGGGACAGCCACCTCCATGTCCTACCCTGAGATGCCGGGGGCCGTGTGTGACAGCCCCTGACCCTCCCTGTGCCCAGGTTCCCAGGGGGGGCAGAAGATGGCAGCAGCTGCTGGTCTGGTCTGTGTGTGTGGCTCTGGTGGGGTCCGGGGCGCCAGCCAGCAGAGGAGTGGGCAGTCAAGAGGCAGGGAAACACACATCCAAAGGTAAAATTATCAAGACTCTCAAGACAGCGGGCAGAGCATAAGTCCTGGGTTGGGACCCTGTGCTGGTCCGTAAAGCTGGTCCTAGACATGCTTTCCTTGCTCTGTCTCATCAGTGAGGCCACCCCTGACCCCTCCCCCCACGCCTGGTACACCCTTTCCCTGCACTCCAGCTGGCCTTGTACATACTGTTTAAAGCCTGCCTCTCACCTCTGGAACAGATGATTCATACATGGAGAAGGTGGGGAAGAAATCTCCCCAGCACCTAGAACACCGCCCAGCACATAAGAGGTGCTCAATAAACACATTGAATGAACAAAAAAGTGAGTGAATCAGTGAATAAATGAATGAATGAGTGGATGGACGGGCTTCCTTCCTGTGGCATCCCTTTGCAGCTTCCTTGGACCTGCCAGCTCATCTCCCGCTGCTCTCCACCTTCAGAACCACTGCTGGACCCTTGGGCTCTGCATCACATCCTGCTGCTGCCCTTGCGGGCTTGTTGCCAGGCGCTTGGTGCTGTGGAATTCTGGAAAGCGGCAGCTGTGACCCACTGCCCACCCAGCCTGTCTGAGCAGCCCCTTGGCCATTCTCAGCCCTGCCCCTCCTCTGAAATTTAGATTTTTAGCCCTAAGGGCCAGGCTCCTTTGTAGGCACTTGCCAACTTGGTAAAACTATGATTCTCAGAGAAAGCTCTTACCACGTGACTCCCACTTTGTAGGTGGGTGAGCTGAGCAGGAGAGGTCGAGCAACTTCCCCGAGGCTGCACAGCTGCTGGGTGGGGACTTGAACCTGAGCCTCTGGCTCTAACAGTTCACATGCCCCCGGCTGGGTGCTTGTCCAGACTGGAGATGTTGGGTGGGGAGCGCCAGCCCTGACAAAGCCTCCTGCCGGGAGCCTGTATTGTTCCTGGGATTAGGCTCTGGGGAGGCTGGGCTACAGGCCGAGTGTCACCAGGGCTCGCAGCTCTTTCCAGGGGCTTCCAGAGCCTCGGCGGCGGGGCAGGGCAATGCCCATCTCCCTCATCCTGAGAGGAAGCAGCCTGGGGACAGTACCTCAAAAAGGACAGGGGTGCTTCTCGGTGCTTCCAAGCTGGGGAGGGGCTGCGGAGGGACTCGCCCCCCCCATACCCCCAGGCAGCAGGGGCCCCAGGATAGGGACTGTGCAGGTGCCCTTCTCCGCTGAGAGTGACAGGCCACGCCTAACAGTGAGCAGCTCCAGCCATTCTGTCCCAAAGGCCCACATTAACACCGCAGGGCTCAGAGGAGGGGCCCGGACCCACCCTGCCCTGTAGAAGAGGGGGAACTAGGAACTAGGAGGAGAGGTAAAGCGCTCCCATGGCCTGTGTTCCAGAACCCTGCCTGCTGGAAGCTTCCCAGCACCTCCTGCTGCCTCGTGACCTCCCCAGAGGTTGAGGGGACTGGTCAGGTAACTCTGACACGGTTTCATGGCTGCATGAGTCTGCCTTCCGTCAGCTCCCCGAGGGCGCTTCTACACACATTTCTATCCTCGCCACTTCCCGCCCCTGGTAAGTGAGAGCTGCTACCACATCCCCATTTGACGGATGAGTAAACTGAGGCCAGAGAGGATCGATAACCTGCCACTCAAGTTCACACCCGCAGGAGAGGGCCTGGAGCCCACGAGCTCCCACACCTGCAGGCAGCAGCGCCTGTGCCTGCAGTTCCAACAGCAAAGCACCTCTGCCCAGGGCCCAGCTGAACGGGGTGCCAGGCAGGGCTGCGTGGGAGGTGGGGCTGGAGGGTGGCAGTCACGCCTGGGCCTGCAGGTACTGGCTCTGGGCCTGTTAGGCCAAAAAGGAATCCATCGGGTTACATGTGGGACCCAGATTTCTCATCTCAGAGGGACTTTCATCTCTCTCACCAGCCAGTTGGGACCCCTGGCCCCCCAAGCCCTGCACCCTCCTGCCCAGGGGCCACTGACTGAGCTGGGTCCTAGCCGGGCACAGTGTGCTGCTCTGGGGTCTGGCCTTGTGGGCAAACAACAGTGGTGGGTGGTCTGGGAGGTGGTGATGCTCCCCAGCCCTCCTTGGTGCCCCCTTCAGAGCTCAGCACAGAAGTGATCTGCTGCTGATCTGGTGCTGGGGGCGGGGGGTTGGGGCGGGCACATGGTGTCCCCTTCAGAGCTCAGCACAGAAGTGATCTGCTGCTGACCTGGGGGCGGGGGGCGGGGGGGTGGGCACGTGGTGTCCCCTTCAGAGCTCAGCACAGAAGTGATCTGCTGCTGACCTGGGGTGGGGGCGGGCACGTGTTGAAGGAGGCCTGGCTCCTGATCCCCTGGGCCCTCCATTCTAGCTCCTCTGGGGGCTGGTCCCACCCCGCTCCGGCATCCCCTTTGTCACTCCCTCACCTGCCCCTTCCCACCGCCTTTGCTGCTGCTGTCACTGGACCCCAGGGTGCCCTGGCTTCCATCTTTTCTGGTTAGAATCCTCCTCTGGTCCACTCCCTTCTCACCTTGTCTCCGCCAGGCATCGGGCTAAGCACTTAGTAGGCTTTATCTCTTGAAATCCTAACAGCCCCCAGACACAGCCTTGGGGGGGTGGGATGCGGGGAGGAGGGTGACCCTTTTTCCCACTTCCTGTTCCAAAACTCAGGGCAGGCCAGAGGGAAGGGTGTGGACTGGGCCCTAGGCTCCTGGATCCCGGGGTGGTGGACCTGGGCTTCACTCCAAAGGCTCTCCGGACCGGCTGCCCAGGGCTACAGGGAGGGGTCCTCAGCACCCTGCCGACTCTGGCCCCCAGGGCTGCACGCCTCCCCCGTCTAGGCTCACAGCCACCCTACATGGCCACTCACTGACAGTGAGTGACTGCACCACTCGTCCGTCTCCTCATTTCTGAATGACGATATCTTAGAGTTACTTTAAGGCCCAGGTGTGCGCTGCTGGATGACTCAGGCCTCTGTAACTCAGTAGGCTTCACACCTATTGGTGGTTACTGGTAGCTGCTACTAATGACAGCTTATCTGTTCATCGACAGGCCTGTGGGCAGGAGCCGGTGCTGGGCGCTGGGCTGAGGAGGGAGGGGCAGGGCTCTCCCCTCTTCCAGCCTTCAGGAGCACCTTGACGTCCCCACCCTGAACTCCTCCCCCCTCCCCCCTTCTCCATTTCATGCGTCATGAGTGTCACCTTCCTAGTACCTGTCTGTCCCTCCAGTGTGTCTGCACCCCTCCGTGGCCCCATCAGTCTGCAGGGGCCTGGCACCCAGAAGTGCGTGGGGTGGGAGTGAGGGTGAGGGAGACATCTCAGCCCCCTTTCATTTTGCAGGTGGGAAAGCCAAGGCCCAAGGAGGTCAGGGGGAGGCCCAAGGACACAGTGAAGTGGGTCAGTGTTGGGAGGCTGCGAGCCAAGCGAGGGACCTTAAACTAAGTCTTTGGTTTGATCTCAGGTAGAGATCTGGGTTCCGGAAGGCTCCAGGAGCTGCAGTTACAGGTCAGTTTCAGGCCAACGAGCATCCTGGGGACACTGCTGTGTCGTTCTGCACCTGCCCTGACAGGAGCTCAGGTGTCTGTCTGGGTGTCCACGGCAGCCTGGGCAGCTGGGATGGGAGTGGAGCAAGCCACACCTACGAAGGGCTTCTGGAAAGCTGAGTAGCACTGCCTCTGCTGGGTCTCCACGACGGGGGCCCCAAAGACCCCTGGAGGTGGGAGCCGTCCCCAGGCATCCCAGGGAGAATGCCAGAGGCCTTGACTTTCCCCAGCGCCCAGCCCCACTGCTGCAGCCTGCCAGGCCCCACCCAGCTCAGGCCCCTACTTCACCTCTTCACACACAGCAGTACCACTCGCTGGGCATCCTGTCCCCAACCACGTTCTTCCCGAGTGTCCACAGCAGCCTGATGAAACCCGGATCTGACCAGGCCACCCTCACTCCCGCTTGCCTGTAGGATGAAGTCCGACTTCCTGTACCTGGCATTCAAGGGCCTCCATCTCTGCCTCTAGTGTCTGGACTGCCCTTAAGAGGGAGGAATGGGGTGTTCCCCAGGCAGGAGGTGGTGGTGGCTGTGAGCCTTGTCCATATGTGGCCAGGCCACCCAGACTGCACTGAGCTGCTGGGCCGAACACGGCTTTCCTAACCCTGGGTGTGCAAGCGTGAGGGCATCTGTGAGTGTGGCTGGGTGTGAGATGGTGTGTCCAGCGATAATATTGGGGCACTGTAGGATATTCCCAAGAGGTTTTTGTTTTTTGGTGGTTTTTTTTGGCTGCGTTGGGTCTTCGTTGCTGCATGGGGGTTTCTCTAGTTGTGGCGAGCAGGGGCTACTCTTCGTTGCGGTGCTCAGACTTCTCATTGTCGTGGCTTCTCTTGCTGCGGAGCACGGGCTCTAGGAGCTTGGGCTTCAGTAGTTGTGGCACGTGGGCTCAGTAGTTGTGGCGCACGGGCTTAGTTGCTCCGCAGCATGTGGGGTCTTCCCAGACCAGGCCTCGAACCCGTGTCCCTTGCATTGGTAGGCAGATTCTTAACCACTGTGCCACCAGGGAAGCCCCTCCCAAGAGGTTTTGCTGCTGGGGCCGCATCCTGGGACCAGCTTTCCCTCCAACTGTCTCTTAGCAACCAGAGCTCCTGAGGCTCCACCGTTCAACCCCTTCCAGGCCTGGGCCTCAGACGACCTCAGCGGAAACAGTGTGGCTTTGGTCAGAATGGCAGATGGGGCACAGAACTGGGCCTCTGACCCCTGCAGGTGGAGTCTCAGGTCAGGCTTAACTTCGTGCCCCAAGATAGCTGGAGCCACATGACTGGCTCTTCTTGCCCTGCCTCCACCCCTAGCTCTAACCCAGCCCCAGGGGCCGAGCCAGCTTTGAGGCTGGAGGGGGCTGACCAGGTAAGTCCCTGCTCTGTAGCTCAGAGGCAGAACCCTCTTACAGCCCTCCCAACCTGGAGGGGTCTTCTGTCCATCAGGCCTTGTTCTGGGTCCCATGCCCTGGTTACCCTCTGCCCTGTGATCTGCACTCTGTGTTGTCTTGCTGCCAGCTGGACCAAGTACACCTTCCCATACCTGTCGCTGACTCTGATCGCCTGCTAGCTGGGTCCCAGGACCATCCTCCCTGGGCATGGCTTCTGGACAAGTAGCACCCCTGGTTACTGGAGCAATAATCCCCAGGTGTGTGCAGGTCTGCCACGGTAGCCTCTCTGATGGCTATGGTTGGTGTTCTTGTCCCATGTCTGGGGACAGTGCTTCCTGTTCCAAAGAGGGGGTCCAGATGAAGGGCTCCAAGCAGCCCATCTGCCCAGGTTGTGTCCTCCTGCCCTGGGACTGGCAGGAGGGTAGGCCCATGACCCTCTTCATCCCTGGACCTTCTGTTGTCCTGGTCGTCACACCCTGACATCCCCACACCACAGTGTAAGGAACCCGTGTGAGGATGAGCACGCAAAGGATGGGGGCGGAATGCCACGGTGGGCACGGGGGGAGGGTGGCCAGCGAGGCGGGTGCGCCCTGGGGTCTGCAGAGGTCCTAGGATGCTCCGACACGGACTGGGGGCGTGGCCTCGATAGTGGGCGAGGCCTCAACGGGAGGGGCGGGGCCTGCTTTCCGAGACCTGTGGGCCCCTCTTGCCTGCCACGCTTCCTTCTGGTTGGGGGCTTACGTCTTGCTTGGTGGTCCTGCTGCTCTTTCCCCCTGGCGCTGGGCCCTCCCCTCCGATCCTATGTCCTAGACGTGGTGACAATGACAACGTGGACGATAAGAAGAGCTTTGGGGACTTCCCTGGTGGCACAGTGGTTAAGAATCTGCCTGCCATACAGGGGATACGGGTTTGAGCCCTGGTCCCGGAAGATCCCACATGCCGCGGAGCAACTAAGCCCGTGCCCGACAACTACTGAGCCTGCGCTCTAGAGCCCGCGAGCCACAACTACTGAAGCCCACGTGCCACAACTACTAAAGCCTGCATGCCACAACTACTGAAGCACACGTGCCTAGAGCTGGTGCTCTGCAACAAGAGAAGCCACTGCAATGAGAAACCCGCGCACCGCAACGAAGAGTAGCTCCTGCTCGCCGCAACTAGAGAAAGTCCGCGCGCAGCAACGAAGACCCAATACAGCCAAAAAATAAATAAATAAATTTATTAAAAAAAAAAAAAGAAGAGCTTTGGCTTTCGCCTTTCCCAGGTCCCCGCCCTGGCGGGGGGGGGGGGTCCTCTGGAGACATCCCGCCCGGCCAGAGCCTCTACCCAGACCCTCCCACTCCCTGCTGACCGCCCTGGCTCAGCTCTCTAAACCTGCCCATCCTCCAGGCCCTCCTCAAAAGTACCCCCTCCCAGATGTGGACCCAGTTTAACTTCTCACCTCTGAGAATCATACTCTGTCACCCCCTCCCAGACACAGCCCACAACCTCCCAGCAACGGTGTCATCAGTGTCCCTAAGGCCAGGCTTCCAGAGACCAATCAGATGTGCCGTGGCTAGGTGGCTTCCACAATGGCCACCAGCAACACGGCCCAACTCGGCTACAAGGATCTTTTGCTACAAGACCTAGGATGGAGTCTTCCTACGGCTTGTGACTTGCAGTCCTGAGGGGCCAGGAAGCTGACGAGGGTCCTTTCTCCCAGAGCAGGGTGGGGTCTCCAAGAGGAAGAGCCAAGTCTCACTCACCCCCAGCCCCCTACAGCTGGGAAGTCCTGATGTTTTTCAAGGGTAAATGGAGGTTTCTGGAACCATAGCTGGGTGAGAAGGATGTCTCCACCAGGCAGAATCTGCTGGCACACTTTCCTCACAATTGGCTTGGGGTCTGCCCACACTGGGTAGGTGGGTGGATGGATGGGTGGGTGGATGGATATGTGAGTGGGTGGATGGGTGGGTGGATGGATGGGTGGGTGGAGGGATGGGTGGGTGAATGGATGGATGGATGGATGGATATGTGAGTGGGTGGATGGGTGGGTGGATGGGTAGGTGGATATGTGAGTGGGTGGATGGATGGGTGGGTGGATGGATGGGTGGGTGGATGGATGGATGGATGGATGGATATGTGAGTGGGTGGATGGGTGGGTGGATGGGTAGGTGGATGGATGGGTGGATGGGTGGGTGGGTGGATGGATATGTGAGTGGGTGGATGGGTGGGTGGATGGATGGGTGGGTGGAGGGATGGGTGGGTGGATGGGTGGGTGGATGGGTGGATGGATATGTGAGTGGGTGGATGGATGGGTGGGTGGATGGATATGTGAGTGGGTGGATGGGTGGATGGGTGGGTGGGTGGATGGATATGTGAGTGGGTGGATGGGTGGGTGGATGGATGAGTGGGTGGAGGGATGGGTGGGTGGATGGGTGGGTGGATGGGTGGATGGATATGTGAGTGGGTGGATGGATGGGTGGGTGGATGGATATGTGAGTGGGTGGATGGGTGGGTAGATGGATGGGTGGGTGGATGGATGGGTGGATGGGTGGATGGATGGATGGATATGTGAGTGGGTGGATGGGTGGGTGGATGGGTAGGTGGATGGATGGGTGGATGGGTGGGTGGGTGGGCAGATACCATGTTCCCAACAAAGGCCAGCAGACCTCCCTGCACACCCTGAGTGCCCCAAGGCTCCAGGCCAGGAAAGGATCACAGAGCCTGTTCATAAAACAGCTGAGGAGGTGGGTGAAGCTCAGCCTGTAGAAGACAAGCCTCAGGGGAGCAGAAGAGGCGCCTTTGAGGGTTTGGAGGGCTCTCCACTGGGAGAGGCAAGGACACCCCCTCCTAACCTCATGGCTCTAGGGATGAACCCAGGACTAGTGCGGGAAGTGGGAGGGAGGCAGATGGTGTCTCGAGGCAAAGCCAACTGCTGGAGCCTGCCTCCTCTCCTGCTGTGTTCCTGACAAATGGTAAACGGAACCGGTTTTCTTGCTAACTTACATTTTCAGTTCCAAATGGTCTGTGACTCCAAACATGTTCCAATTAACAAAGTGTCTTTTTGTTGCAAGCAACACACTGACAGTCACAAATGAAATACACAGAGGTGCGTATGATGCGAAGCCACACAGTGCCCAGCCACCCTCCCCCAGTCTGCTCCTTGATCCCATGGGGCTCAGTGAGGCTCACAGCGGCCCCTGCAGCTGTACACACCACATCTACCTCTCATCTCTGACTTGCCAAATTTCAGACACTATGGACTCCTCAGTGTGAGAGGTGGAAATTCAAGAACATTACAGTTGACCCTTGAACAATGCGAGCGTTAGGGGTGCCGAGCTCCTGTGCAGTCAAAAGTCTCAGTATAGCTTTACAGGCGGCCTTCTGATCCGAGGTTCCACATCCGAGGATTCAACCAACCTCAGGTTGGGTAGTGCTACGGTATGTCTTGAGTGAGAAAAAAAAAACAAAAACCTGCGTATAAGTGGACTCATGCAGTTCAAACCCATGTTGTTCAAGGGTCCGCTGCACATGACCCTCCTATTTTTCATATTTACATAGCTACTTTTATTCTTCTATTGTTTTTTTGGCAACTTTAAATAACATTCTTTCTACCATATAGCCTAGCAATTCCGCTGCTAGGTATATACCTAAGAGAAATGATAACGTGTCCACGGGACTTCCCTGGCAGTCCAGTGGTTAGGACTCGTCGCTTCCACTGCAGGGGGCACGGGTTCGATCCCTGGTCGGGGAACTAAAATCCCGCATGCCGCGCAGCACAGCCAAAAAAAAAGAAAACATGTTCATACAAAAACCTGTACATGAATGTTCATAGCAGCATGACTCACGATAGTCAAAAAGGGGAAAACAACTCAAACATCCAGCAGCTGACGAATGGTTAAATAATATGCAGTCCATTCCCACAATGGAATATTATTCAATTATAAAAAGGAATGGGGACTTCCCTGGTGGCGCAGTGGTTAAGAATCTGCCTGCCAATGCAGGGGACACGGGTTCGAGCCCTGGTCTGGGAAGATCTCACATGCCACGGAGCAACTAAGCCCATGTGCCACAACTACTGAGCCTGCGCTCTAGAGCCCACAAGCCACACCTACTGAAGCCTGTCTGCCTAGAGCCCGTGTTCCACAACAAGAGAAGCCACCGCAATGAGAAGCCCGCGCACCACAACGAAGAGTAGCCCCCACTCGCCGCAACTAGAGAAAGCCCGCGTGCAGCAACGAAGACCCAACACAGCCAAAAATAAATATATAAAATTAAAAAAAAAAAAAGGAATGAAGTACTGAGACAGGCTTTACCACTGAACACACTATGCTAAGTGAAAGAAGCCAGACACACACAAAACACATATTGTGTGATTCCGTTTATGTGGAATGTCCAGAATAGGCAAATGCATAGAGAGAGACAGTAGAGCTGTGGATGCTCAGGGCTGGTGGGGAGGGAGAAACAGGAGAAATAGACTGCCAGTGAGTACAGGGTTTCTTTGTGGGGCGATGACAGTGATGCAAGTAGACAGCAGTGATGGTTGCACAACCTTGCCAATGGACAAACTCCCGCAGAATCACACACTTTAAAAGGGCGCGTTTTATGCTGGGTGACATCTATCAATAAAGCTGTTATATGTAAAAATATGTACTCATTGGGTAAAGAAGATGTAGTATACATATACAGTGGAATATTTCTCAGCCATTAAAAAGAATGAAATAATGCCATTTGCAGCAACATGGATGGACCTAGAGATTATCCTGCTAAGTGAAGTCAGACAGACAGAGAAAGACAAATACCCTATGATACCACTTATATGTGGAATCTAAAATATAACACAAATGAACTTATCTATGAAACAGAAACAGACTCACAGACAGAGATAACAGACCTGTGGTTGTCAAGGGAGAGGGACGGACTGGGAGTTTGGGATTAGCAGATGCAAGCTATTATATACAGAATGGATAAACAACAAGGTCCTACTGTATAGCACAGGGAACTATATTTAATATGGTGTGATAAACCATAATGGAAAAGAATATGAAAAAGAATGTATATAGATGTATAACTGAATCGCTTTGAGCAGAAACTAACGCGACATTGTAAATCAACTATACTTCAATAAAATAAGTTGAAAAATATATATCTATTCGTTCACATTCACTTCTGACCCAGCCTCGGGGAGGCAAGGTCACTGGTCCCGCCCCCCCCGGCATTCCCCCATCCCTCCTCAGTCGGCCCCAAACAGTGAACCTGAACACCGTCCAGCATCAACCTGCGAACACATACTGACAGATGGGAGGCTGAGGTTGGGGGAGGATCCTGCAAAGGACCAGAATCCTGTTGTGGTCATAAGTGTGGTTTAAGAAAATAAGTGCTGTGCACTGGATACTCACCCTGTGCCAAGGTGACGGTGCTGAGAGTTTTACATGCATCTCATTAAGCCTCAGGATGACGTGAGGTCAGGCACCGTGTCCCCATTTTACAGAGGAGGAAACTGAGGCTTAGAGACATCACAGGACTGCTAGAACGTGGCAGAGCTGGGAGGAGAGCCCAGAGTGTAAATCCAAAACTCCTGGCCACCTGGGAGAACAGCCCACATTTGCTTTCTGTCTCCAGGTATGGGTTTTCTTACGCTGGTGCTCACGTAGACCCGTTCATTCTATGTGTTTTAAGCCCTTTGTGCGATGCAAGACCTACCTCGAGAACGTCCTTCGGTGCAGAGGAAGGCAGTAGAGGCAAGGGCTCCCACCCCCCACGCCCCCTTGCTGCCCACCTGGTACCAGGATGCTCCGGCCCCCCTGGGCTTCATCCTGACCTCATGTGGGTGCAACCTGGGCCGTGACCGTGACCTGCTTCCTGACAGACAATGGGAAGCCTGTTTGCCTTCCCGGGTGCCGGATTAGACAATGTTTAGCTTTCCCTCGGAGGAGAAGTGTTGCCCCTCCCCGGCGTGGCAGGGCCAGCCGCTGGGCCGCCGCCAGGAGCCTCTCCCTGTTGCTCAGCGCCTCGATGCCCATTCTAGAGGTTTAATCATTAATGGGCACGTTTGGCCTTTGATTTCAGGTTGGAATTTGGGAGCTGTGCCCAGGAACAATTACCTCTGACACACTATTTCGTGTAAAATCACTCTTAGCTGCCATTCGCTGATATAGCTGGAATACAGAGGAGTCCGTTAACCGCATTGGCCTCTCGGCCTCCATGGAAGGCAACCGTGGGACCTGCCTTTTGGCGGCCGTGAAGTAGGTTCTAGAACATCTGCTGGCCCTGCGGCTGCGTGGTGGCCTCACCCCCACGTGCAGTTCTGAGGCTGGCAGAGTGGCCGGAGCAGCACCGCTCAGGGCAGACCCCCCAGAAGCCAGGTCCCTATTGGCTCTAGGCTCCCCGAGCGACAAGCCGCTGAGATCAACAGCCCCGCACCCTTCCAGCCCAGGGTGGGGCCCAGGCTTCAACACCCACCTCTCGTCACCCCTGGGAGGAGCAGCCGCTGCCTGGCATGGGAGTGAACTCCCCATCCCGGGCGGACTCCAAGCTGGGGCGCCCACTCAGGGTTCCCCCTGACCTGAGCCGGCTTTCGGGAGTCACCGCCAGGTACCGAAGCCACGCGTCCTCCCCCATCCTCCTTCCCCTGCACCCTGCCTCCCTGACTGCCACTGAGACCCGCCTCCCCCGCCCTCTCCTGGGAACGGCCCTGGGAGGCACGGGGCCTCCCATCGTGAGCTGCAGGGGGGGTGGGGGTGGTGGGCGCTGCCTTTCTGCTGCTCGGGGCGTTGCCGTTGCCGGAGCAGCTGGCTGGAGGGGGAGCCCGGTTGAGAGAGGCCTGCTTGGGAGGAGGGTGGTGGCTGACCCGGTCTCCTTCAAGGGACCCTCTGCCTTCCTGCCCTCCTGCATCTCTGCCGCCTGAGCCCTGCCCCACTCCTCCCCAGAAACCTGAGGCTGAAACCTCAGAATCTCCCACCTTCCCCTGCGCTGCAATTCCCCTCGAGCTGGCCCGTCCCCTGTCCCCTGCTGCAGCGCCAGTATCGGGGGGGGCCAGTCAGCACGGGTTTGCTCAGGGGTGACCACACGGTCAGCACCCGGATGGGCACGACCTCGGACACTCCCAGCTTGTCAACTGGAAGGGACTTGGAGGCCAGTGTGTCAGAAGTTCTCAGACGCAGAAGGGCCACAGGGGCCAGGTACACTGAGGGGCAGGCCAGAGCCTGCACACTTCTATGCCACAGCCACTGCCTGTTTTTGTTTTGTTTTTTTAAAAATATTTATCTATTTATTTTTGGCTGCGTCGGGTCTTAATTTCAGAACGTGGGATCTTTTGTTGCAGCGCGTGGGCTTCTCTCTAGTTGTGGCACACGGGCTTCAGAGCATGCGGGCTCAGTAGTTGCAGTGTGTGGGCTCTCTAGTTGAGGCACACGGGCTCACTGGTTGTGGCGCAGAGGCTCAGTTGCCCCGGGGCATGTGGGATCTTAGTTTCCCGACCAGGGATGGAACCCGCATTCCTTGCACTGGAAGGCGGTCTTAACCACTGGACTGCCAGGGCAGTCCCCACTACTGCCTGTTTTGCCCAAGTGGCCGCAGGCCTCCCTGTGGGGCTCTGCTCTGTGACCCTGGTCGCTGGGCGTCATCTCCCCACCACCCTGTGGGGCTTCGGGGCCTTCCTGCCAGCCAGCCCCGGCTCCAGATGGCCAGACACTCCCAGAGCCTCCGGCTGGCCGGGTGCGGGGCTCCCGGGGCACCGGAAGAGCTGCCTGGAAAGGCAGGATGGGCACACCCTGTTAGGGGCTTGCCCACTGTCCCCCTGGGAGCCTTCCTGGAATCCAGGAAATTAAGGACTCAGGCAGGACCCCCAGGGGCCTAGTGGCCCCGCCTCTGTCTTGCTGCAGGACTCCCGGCCCTGTTCTTGGCTCTGCCGGGGAAGCCAGACCCTGCTGCCCAGAAGCGGGGTGGTGCTCAGGGGGGAGGGCAGCTGGGGCCTCGCGGGGAGCAGACCCTCCAAGTCCCCTCCACGTCTGCCCTCTCCTTTGCACCCCTGCTGCTGCCATGCCCCCTGGACCAGGGCAGTGGCTGCCCAGCCGGTCGCCCTGCTTCGTCCTTGCTGTGGCCCCGTCCACCCTTGGGCCGGCTCCTTGGATTCGAGTCGTTTACTGGTCCCTGTTGCTTTAGGAACAGACTTGAAATCTTAACTTGACTCACAAAGAGGTGGCTGCAGGGATTGTGCGGTCGGGGGACAGACTCTTGTGTAGGCAGGGTTTGCTTCACAGATACGTCCCGGAGGGATGAAAGCGCTGAATGTAAACAACAAGAAGTCAGAAACGTTTAGAAGAAAGTCTGGGCGCGTGGACCCGCCCGAGGAGGGGAGCAGCGTCCTTGCCCCGGAGAGGGGCGCGGCCGGCTGCTCCCTGGGACAGGCATCCAGCGAAAACAAAGGCCAAGGATGCCACCCTGTCCACTGGGCCCCATGCAGGGTCAGGGGCCTGCATCTCCCCAAACAAACAGGCTGTTATCTCCAGTGCCATGTGGCAGAGGGAGCCGAGGTCTCCCATTCCCCACACCGCCCACGCCCAGCTTGGTGGGATGCCTTGGGTGTGCAGCCAATGGCAGCGCTTGGGCCCTGGGGCAGGACGGAGCACAGGGAGGCCGCTGGCCTGGGTGGGGCCCTCGGACCCTGCTGACACCCACATGCAGGCCTGTGAGGACCAGAGTTGGGCGCTCCACACCGGGCAGGGAAATGACGCGCCCCACGCAGTCCTCTCCAGTTCAGTGCCACGGGGGGCAGCCTGTGAGGGGAGGCCTGGCAGAGGCCCTGTCAGCCCTCCCCTGCATACCTGACACTTCCCAGACGGCTGAGGTGAACCAGCCCTGTCCCAGCCCCAGAGCCTTTAAGAGACCAGCGGGGAGGCCGCTCTTTATGAGGTGCTGTGGTAAGGATGACGCACGTGTAGAGGCAACAGAGACAGACATAGACACACAAGAGCCTCGATAGACATAGACATAGACACACAAGAGCCTCGATAGACATAGACAGACAGACATACAAGAGCCTCGATTACCAGAGCCTCAGTCTCTGCATCTATAAAACGGGGACAAGAATCAGGGCACTGCCTCAGGGTGCTCGGAGGATGGAGGTGACATAATCCTGGCACCTGGCAAGTGGTCAGGGCACGGCATGGGGCCTGGGTGCACGCCCAGGTGCAGCGGGGCAAGGGGCTCCCTGGGGTAGGGAGGGAAGGCTTCTCATCCTGTGTCTGCTCTGGGTGAGCCAGGCTGACCACGAGGACAAGGGTACCCCGGCAGAGGGCATAGGACGCCTGGAAACTGCAAAGCCCCAGGAAGACTGCATGCTCAGAGGCTGGCGGGAGGGGCCGAACAAAAGGATGGCAGGGAAGGGCTGGTCCCGATTGGGCCTGGCCGAAGGCCGAGAGGGGCGGCCTACCAGAACTTTCCTCCTGGGCGTTCCCTGCCCTCTGCTGCCTGTCAGGGCCTCTGGACAGTGCAGACCAGCTGGCTGGGGGCCTGGGCTAACATTTCCATTTAAAATTCCCAAGTTGCCCTAAAGGACCCAGCAAGAGCACAGAGTGAGGGGTGGAAAATGTTAGCTGAGAATCTGTCCTGTCTCTGGAGTTCTCCTGACCCTTCTCCTGTCCCTGCTGCCCCTGCAATGCTATGAGGTCTGCTCCCTGCAGTTGAGTTTCTTTACAAAAGAGGAAAACAAGGCTCAGAGAGGAAAGAGCTCTCAGAGTCCCACTGTTGGTCTAAGGCCAGATCGGCTTTAAATCCAAGTCTTTTTTATCACTGGGACCGGAGGGGACCAAAGAAGTCCACCATGGCCAGCAAGGATGGACCATACTGTACCGCATCCCAAATTCCTTTGGCCCAGAGTCCCTCTCCACCCCACCGATCAGGGGAGCCTGGTGGACGCCCACCCTGGGGGCCCCTCCCGCAAACTACAGGCACTCAGGAGTGTCCCTGAGGCTTCCCCTGGCCAAGGTCAGGACTGGCAATGCTGACCTTGAAAGTGGTCATGGCCACAGTGGTCTCTGCTGGGCTGCTCTGAGGGCAGCAGATCCAAAGCTGGTGGTGAGGCCTCCAGCCCTGCCTGCGGCCCGAAGTCCCCTGCACTCAGGAGGCAGCTGTCAGCGTCCCTGGTGGATGTCCGTCTCTGAGTGCACGGAGGCCGAACAAAGGATGGTGCCCAGCCCTGAAACAGGAGAATCTAACAGCAGCCCCTGGAGGGGACCCAATGATCAGCGTAGACCCACACCGTGGGGCTCCCAGCCACTTCCCTTCTCCAGGAAAGCCCCTTACATGGGGTGCCCAGTGGCCAAGTCTGGGCCTGGTCACCCTGCCTACTGGCCTCAGTTGCTGGTCTCGGCGTGGGCCCCTGACTCAAGCTGACCAATCAGAATTTCCTTCCTGGAAATCTGGCTCTGATTGGCCCACAGAGGAGCCCTGAGGGCCACACCTGGCGGCAGGGGCCCTTCCTCATCCATAAAAGAATATTAAAAATGACATTTTCCAAACATGTTGGCATAAAGACGAGTATATGCATATTATATGTGGAAATATTTTCTTCAACCTAAAAGCTCATTTCTTTTCCTTCCGATTTGAGAAGAAATAAAAACAATTTGGGGGGCACTGAGCCTGCTGTGCCTCTTGAAGGCCCCCCAAGGTCAGCGCTGCAGGCTCGCTGGTCGCGCTCCTTCTTGACCTGGGAGACGCCTCACCTCCTTCCTGACTGTCTCCTTTTGGCCTGAGCTGCCCAGAGCTGGATTCTGAGTGCTGGTGGCCTAAGAACTAACGTGGCCTTCCTGCCGTGGCTGTGCCTCGGAGCGAGCCCAAGTGTCACTCATCACCCCTGCAGCCGCGGACCCGTTTCACAGGTGAGGACACCGGGGCCTGGAGAGTTAGCTGCCTTGCCCGGGGCCCCGCTGTGGGTCCAGAGCCAGGTTCCAAGAATTCATGTGCAGCTTGTTCTTTGTAAGGAAAGGTGAGCAGCTTCCTTCCCAGTTTCTCCTGCCCACTCTTTCCTTCCTTCCTGGTTCTTCCTCTGTTTGCACTTAGGCCGGGGTCACAGCAGGATGGAGCTGGGAGAATGAGACTGGGGGTGAGAGGATGGCGAGGGTGGACAGACCAGACAAGTGGGCAATGGCTGCTCCAGAGCCTCTCAGGTGCCACCCCCTCTGGGCACGAGGCTGGTTCCTACAGCATCCCTGGGTCCCCCACCCTGCGAGGCCCTCGCCAGGAGAGGTGTCCCCAAGGCCACCTGCAGGAGGAGAGTCCCTTCAGGGATCTGGATCAGGTCAGAGGTGCTGCCCAGCTGCCTCTGGCTCCAGGGAGAAACCCTAGGCCCCATGGAGCTCCATCAGCTTTTCCTGAGAACAGGAAAAGAAGCGGGAAGTGGGGATGTAAAAATAGACGCTACAGCCAGTCGGGGCAGGACTGGAGTTGGCCGGCCTCACGTCTTCCTTCTTCTGAAGGTTGGGCTCGGCGCGCCTAGCCTGGGAGGAACGCCTGCCGGGCCTCCCTCCTCTCTGGCTTCCCGGATGCCTCCTGGGCCCCCAGCCCCGGGAGGCACATGTACGGGCCACAAGGCCTCTGGGCGGGCGCTGTGATTCACGGGGCCGGCCACCAGCATGGCTTCTGTGCACCGCTGGCGACAGCTTCCCTCCGGGGCTGCTGGGCTGGGTGAGCCACACACACAGCACCCAGTGCGTGTGCTAGAGATGTGGCGCCTCCCACACCTCTGCCCAACCCCCACCCAGAGGGGCTGCCCCCTCTGGAGCTGCCTCTGACCTCTAACCTTTCCCAGGCAGGTTAGATTGAAGGCCTGCGAAGAGGCAGGGGTGGGGCTCATGACTATCTTTCCAAAGACCAGCCAGCGCTGCAGCCCCTCCCAGCTCATCCTCCCGGCACTGCCCCAGGACCCACCGATTCCAGCTTCTGCCCGATGCAGCGGGAAGGCACTGCGTGTGGCCCCGAGGCCGGCCTGCCATTCTGCTGTGTCCCTCCCTGGGCAGTCAAGGTCCCCTGCGACCTCTGTTTCCCCATCAGCCAAAAGGTAATTCAGCTTCCGCCTCCCTAAGAGAATGGGAGACGGAGCTGTGTAAACTGTAAAGTGCCGTGCGGACGCGAAGGGCTGCTGCCCCCTGCAGGAAGCAGGGTTTCTCTCTGAGGCCGCAACAGAGAAGCACCTGCAGCTCCTGCCAGCCGCCCCGCCTCCACCCCACGTTCCCCTCCTGCCCCTGGGTCCCCGCGGAGTCGGTCATCTTCCGGCCACACTCTGTTGATGCTGAAGGTGAGTCAGGTGCGATGATGGCCCGAGTGCCGGTGAATCATGGAGCCGGAGGAGGAAGTGGGTTAGTACCGGGACTGCCTCCCTGAGAGGCCGACAGAGCAAGAGTGACGTCACTGCCGGGTGACGCCCGAGCTCCAGCGGCCTCTGTCCCCCTCCGCACCTGCTCTGTCCCCGCAGGCTGCGTTGGGCCCTGGCTCTGAGGACCACAGGCTGAGCGCCGCCTCCAGGCTGCTGGGAAGCGCGGGCACAGAGCGGGGATGGGGGCCGCGCCCGCCTGGAGCCACCCTCAGCTGTGAGCCTTTGGCACCTGCTCCAATGAGGTTAATTCAGGGGGTTCAGGGCGAGTGAGAGGTGACACTGGGAAATGTAAACTTTAAACTGTATCAGTGTTTGTAAGTTGGGTTTGGCATTTAAAAATTTTACCCAAGGGACTATACTCAATATTTTGTAATAATCTATAAGGGAAAAGAATCTCAAAAGAATATCTATAGCTATCTATCTATATCTATCTATCTATATATATATACACACATACCTACATACGTATATAACTGAATCACTTTGCTGTACACCTGAAGCTAACACAACATTGTAAATCAACTATACTTCAATTAAAAAATAAATAGGGCTTCCCTGGTGGCGCAGTGGTTGAGAGTCCGCCTGCCGATGCAGGGGACACGGGTTCGTTCCCCAGTCCGGGAAGATCCCACATGCCATGGAGCGGTTGGGCCCGTGAGCCATGGCCGCTGAGCCTGTGCCTCCGGACCCTGTGCTCCGCAACGGGAGAGGCCACAACAGTGAGAAGCCCGCGTACCGCAAAAAGAAAAAAAACAAAACCCAAAACATTTTATTTATTTAAAAATCCTCATCCAGTGGAAGTGGCTCTGGCCTCTGAGGCCCTTTGGTAAAGCCACTTCAAAGGTCTAAGCTCCCAGGGCTGGGACAGGGCAGGGGAGGGGCACTGGAGGGGCTGGGCAGCGTCGGGCAGTGTCGTGGGCCCTTAGAATGAGCTCCCCTTCAGCGATGGGCCCTGGGCACTTCACTCGCTTGACCCTGGTCCCAGCCCTGCAAGCTTTTCTAAGTACATGGGGGACACTGAGGCCTTGGGTCTGGGTTGGGAGTCAGGAGTTGGCTTTGTGGGGTACGGACCGCGAGGGCTGCCCGAGGGCCCCCACCAAGAGCAGGTCTGGGGGCAAGGTCTGTCTGTCCTTCCTGGTAGAAGGCAGCACCTGCACAGCCTCAGCTGGTGACAAAGGGGCAGAAACGCTCTGGACGTGGACAGAGGGCACTGGCACAGCCGCTAATGAAAGGCTGGGGCAGTGGGAGCTGAACCATCCTGCGGCTTCCTCGAGGCGCGGCCGCTGTGACCGTGATCGTGGTAATAACACCAGTGCCCATCGTGGGTGGTCAGGCTGCTGGTGTGGGATGTCTGGACACCGAATGGCCGGGAGCTCAGGAAGCCCCTCCCCACGTGATCTCACTGATGCTGCCCTGGCTGGCTGGGCTGGGGGATTATTACCTTATTGTTTTTAAAGTGCCCTGTTGTTATTTTTTGATTACGGAAGCGATCCAAGCTCACGATAAAGACCTGTGAGCACTGAGTGGGTGGTGCTATTAGCTTGGTTCATGGTTCATGGATGGGGAGGTGACGCAGACTGTCGCAATTCATCAGTATCAGCAGCAGGATGACAAAAAAGATTTAGTCACCGTCCTTTGGGACACAGCTGGGTAAGGCTGCTGGCAGACAGACAGGGTCTGCACCCCGGCCTCCCAACCTAAAGCTGACCAAAAATGAGGGTATTTTCTGCACAGTCCTGGGGGGTGAGGGCAGGCGTGGGGACTGGGAGCAGATGCCGGCACAGTCCTCCGGCCGCTGGTGGCCACAGCCCACAGGGTGACTGCCCATCTTGCTTCTCCAGCTGCTTCCTGCTGCCGGATCTGGGGCTGGGCTGCTCTGATACCCTGGTGCTTCCCGGGCTTAGGGGAGGCCACTGAGAGCTGGCGGGCGCGGGGTGACCCCTTTCAGCCACGCGCAGGCACCTGAAGACCTAGGCTGGGCTGCGTGCATGAGGCTCCTCTGGGGAGCACGGAAGACAGGGGTCCTGCAGAGGAACTCTGTGCTGTGCATTTCTGTGGCCCTGATTTTAGTGACGAGCCCCTTAGCCCAAACCAGAGCATCATGTCCTGAGGAACACAGATCACCTAATTCATTCTCATGAAGTCTCACCGTGAGTTGCTGATGTGGCCGTCACAACTCCATTTTACAGATACGGAAACTGAGGCTTGGGGGACGATGTTCACATGTCCAAAGCCACACAGTACTAAGTGGCTGAATTTGATTAGAACCATTCCAAGCCCTTCCCCCGTCTCCCAGCTCCCCGCCCACACTCGGCTCTCCAGGCCCTGATGCTATAGACACGATGCTGCCGATCTTCGGGGAGCAGGGGCTCCCAGAGCCCAGCGGTGACCAGGCAGCAGGTGTGACCTCCTGGGAGGCCAACCTTGGAACTTGTTTTTCTTGGCGCCCTCCTGGGGACTGCATTCCACCGACCCCAAAACACATTTTCCCCAGGTCTAGGTGTGAAACTTCGGGGGCGAGGGTGGCCAGATCTGGGGAACCTCCCAGAGCCCCTGGGGTGACCTGGGAAGCTGGGCTTGTGTCTGGATGCTGCGTCCCCAGGATCTCGCCCAGAGCAGGCCTTCTGTGTTTGCCAACTGTGCCCCAGGGACAGGTAGGTCATGGGTACACTTGGCTTAGAGACGCCTGGGCCTGGTTTGGGCTGAGAGTAGTGAATGCGAAAGGATATCAGAAAGGGGCGGGTGCTGAGAAGGGGCAGGGCCAAGTGCAGAATGCTGGTGGGCGCTGCAATCAACGCTGGTGCCTAAGGGGTCCGCTAGGAGGGTCTCAAGTTCAGAACACCTTGCAGGGGGGTTGCAGGGGCGTGAAAAAGCCTCCAAGTCACCTGTTTCCTGTGACTTCATTGGTGTTGGGGTGCAGGTTATCCAGCCTCCTTTAGTTCTGCTGCGTGTTTTACTGTTTGGCTAATCTATCTTGGTCTGACAAACTTTCTTTTTGGAAGTAAATGTTTATTCGTGTGTGTTTGACCTGAAAAATACTATTGCTGGGTTTTCTGGCACCTCCAAACATTTAGGAGACACATGTGGAAGCCGAGCTGGGCATCAAGTCTGCCTGCAGTGTCCCTCGGGGCTGGGAGCCTCTCCAGGTCAGGTCAGGCCCAACTTGGAACCGCCTCTGACCCAGAGTCCAGGCTGAGGCCAGCATAGAGGCAGCAGCACCTGCTTGTTGAGTGAATAACCGACCTGGCTGGGGGACGGTTCCCGGAACAGAGGTGCCAAGAAGGTGAGAGAAGCCAGGCAGGAGGGCAGGGCTGCGTTAGGCTCTCAGGGTGTAATTCTTCTTGCCCTTGCAAGGAGGGTGCAATTTACATTTTTATTTATTTGAAATCACACAGTAATTCTTTTTTTAAAAAAAGTAATTAATTAATTTATTTTTGGCTGTGTTGGTTCTCTGTTGCTGCGCACAGGCTTTCTCTAGTTGCAGCGAGCGCAGGCTACTCTTCGTTGCGGTGCGCGGGCTTATTATTGCAGGGGCTTCTCTTGTTGCAGAGCACGGGCTCTAGGTGCACGGGCTTCAGTAGTTGTGGCACGCAGGCTCAGTAGTTGTGGTGCACGGGCTTAGTTGCTCTGCAGCATATGGGACCTTCCCGGACCAGGGCTCGAACCCGTGTCCCCTGCGTTGGCAGGTGGATTCTTAACCACTGTGCCACCAGGGAAGTCCCACACACAGCTAATTCTTGAACACAGTCTCATATAAATCACAGTGTTACCAATAAAATCCAAATCCATCTTGATCAAGCCCCTTTATTGTGCCCCCGACTCCCGGTATATCCCGTTTTGTTTCGGCGCCTACTTTGCCAGATTCTTACTGATACACAAGCTCGTGTCTATATAAACACGTAGTTTGAGTGTTGTGCCTGTGTGTGTGTTTAAACTCAAAGGGTGTCGCTCTGTACGTATCATGCTGTAAACTGCTTTTCCCTTGAGCAGACTAAATCTTGGAGATCCTGTCAGTGTGCATAGATCTTCCTTATGACCTGCGTCTGCTGCGGAGGACCCAAGGCTACAGCAATGGCCCCCACAGGAGTCAGCATGCCCATTCTATGGATGAGGAAGTTGAGGCTCAGAGAGGTTGGGTGACTTGCCCAGCGTCACCTCCAGCTGTTTGAGGGTTGGGCCTGGCAGGGACTGGGAGAGGGGCAGGTGGGACTGCTGAGTGTGGAGCACAAAGGAGTGGCAGGTGAAGGGGACCCCAAGGGCAGAGTCCAGATGCCCGAGGGAGGAAATCAATCAGGGCCTCTGGGAGTCTCAGCGATTCCGGATGGATCAGGCAGGAAGCTGGCCCTCCGCTGGAAGCCGAAGAATTCTGCAGGCCCCGCCCGGCCACACGCTCGCTCTCCCTTCCGGGCCCGACTCCCCTGAGACTCTGTGGCCGGGGTGCTCAGGGCTGAGCGATGACCGAGTGGGCCCTGTCCTCCAGGACACATGGCCTGGGCCCACTGCCATGCCAGGCGGGCCCAGGGGCAGGGGCAGGTACTGCCCACGTCTGTCCCCCACATCCCCAGGACACCAGCTCTGGATGTACTCTGCCAGGTGCTCATTCCCCAGGACTTATGTCAGGGTGAGGCACGTGCCGGAAAGACCAGGCCACCCGGGCGGGCCCAGGGTGTGACCTGCAGTGCTTCCCACAAAGGCCGAGCCGGCCAAGGTGCCGATTGGGGCGGGCTTCCTGAAGAGGTGGAAGGACGCAGGGAAGTGGCCTCCAGCCTCCTCAACGCGCTGCTTCCTCCTGACTCACTGCTGGCCTGCCCACCTGTGGCGGGAAGTCACCAAACCTTCCCAGACTTAGGAGCACCTGCCGGGAGATGGACCTTGCCCCACGCTCCCTACATGCGCCTGCCTCAGCTGACCCACTTCCCAGGCATTTGGCTGAAAGAGGCCAAGGCAATCCCGAGGGGTGGGGTGGGTGCGGCCGGGGTGTGTCCATGGTGCCAGCACCCACGCAGCATTTTCGGCCTGGTTTCCCAGGGCTGTGCCCCACCTGACCACGTTGTGCCTGCCCCCTTAGAAGCCACTGGCTTATTCACAAGGCCACTTGTGCCCAGCAGCTCAGGGGCATCGCTGCCAGCAGGCTGTCAGTCGGGGCCTTCCCACAAGAGTCCCAGGGAGGAGCGTCCCTGGGCTTGGTCTGCAGGTTCTGTGCACCCCAGGCCCTGCTGCTCTCCTGGCTGTATGACTTGGACCAGCTACCTCTGGCCCTTCAGGCTTCCTGACTTACAGTGGAGACCCTCAGGTTCCATCCCACACGCCGTTACCTGGATCAGACAGAGCCCGGTGTTCAGGAGGAACGGAGCGAGCTGACCACAGGCTGCTGCATTGGGGTTAGTAGCACCTCTGCTTTCTGAGTCTGTATCTCGCCCAAGCAGCCTTCCTCCCAGTAAACCCCGTGGGGTTCACTTCTGGAGCTCTCAGTTTGGCTGCAGAGCAGAATCTCTTGGGGAGCATTTTCTAAAAACTTTCATTATGTGGAACATTGTTAATATTTTACATCGAACTTTTTACAGAAGTAGACAGGATTTATACTGAACTTTCATATCCTGGTATCAACCATCAACTCATGCCCATCTTGTTTTATTTATACTCTACCCAGTTCCCCTTCTCCCGACATTGTTTTGAATCAGACAAAGGAGGTTTTTATCTTTTAGCTATTTTTTTTAAGTACAAGTGCCAGACTCTCACCCCCAGCAATTTAATCGAGTCATCCAGGCTGGGGCCCAGAAAAAGTGTATTTTAGCAAAGCTCCTTCCTGGGAGACACAGGGGTGCAGCCAGTGGGGAGGGTTTAGAGCCAGCCGATCTGTGGAGCTGCTTCCAGGAGGGTCTGGGAGACACCGCGAGACCCCAGAGCTGTGGTGCATGGGGTGTCAGCCCAACAACCCTGACCTAGACGTTCAGGTTTGGACGGCCCCCTCTGAAGGCACGTGGCACCTTCACTCCAGACGAGGGAGAGAGATCCCATCCCACTCTGACGTGGAGGGTCTGGAGGGGGTGCTGACAGCCCCAGCAATCCCGTGCTTGGGAAAGCAAAGACCAGAGTGGATAAACCCACCTGGAAAGTGGTTAACTGGTCAACCACAAGGCTGCATGTTCCCAGGGGCTGTGCCAGCCAGTTCCTATCAAAGGAGATCCTGGCGCTGGCAGAGCTGGCCCACAAAGGATGCTTTGTTCACCCGTTAAAATAAACACTTCCCCTGGATATTTACTCCCGGGACTCAAATGTAATATGGGGTGTAAGTTACTCTTTAACAGGAGACCTGATCCAGGCCACCAAGCTCTCCTGAACTAATTTCCTGGAAGAAAGGCGTCCCTCCGCCAGCCCAGGGGTTTGTTAACCACTCCCCGTGGCGGTCAGAGAGGCTGGTCGTGGCCATCACCCGGACCCCAGGTTCACCCTGAGAACCCTGGTCCTGAGGGCCAGCCTCAGTCTTCCCTGAAGAAGAGTGGCGGTGACCAGCGAGTCCTCGCTGTCTGGGCAGAGAAACCAGAGGCTCTGCAAACACGTGTCTTCCTCTGGTCTGTTCAGTTCCCACCTGGAGAGAACACGAGTGGACTTGGGCTCCTAGCCGGAGAAGGGGGCATGCAGGTGTCCAGACAGGCCCCTGGCACCAGGACCCAGCACACACCCACAGCACTGCCACCAAACCTGGACTTCTAGGTCAGGATCACTGGGTTGACATACTCGACACATCAATCTTTAAAGGTTAAATATAACTTCACGAACTTGGGGGCTTTTACAATCAAGAATTTCAAAGCCCAGTCAATGGAGTGAGAGGTGATGGTCAGAGCTGTCGTGAAGGAAAGCCGGCTGCCAGTCTCTGCTTGTCACACCGATTGGATCAGGTGGACACCTGACCTGAAGGCAGCTCACGCACAGGCTGGCCATGCCCTGTAGCCTGGTGCAGAAAGATGGGCTGGGCCAGTCAGATGTCCCCCTCAGGTATCTGGACCAGGAAGAGAGGAGGGGAGATGCCCCAGAGAGGAGGGTAATGCAGCAAAATGTCACATGGGCCCCACACAGCATCATGACCTCATCCTCGGGCCAAGACCAGGAGGAGGAGAGGAGTGGGCAGAACAGGCACCAGGGAGAAGAAATGCTAGCAGGGGGAGGCCTAAGGGATGCCGAGACCTTCCTTCTCCCAGATCCAGTTCTGCTTCCAGGAGGCCCAGGAGCCCCAATGCTTTCCTTGGGTTCCCCAGGGATCCTGTCCTGTCCAGGCCGACATGAAGACAAGCCAAGTGAGAGCATCTTGGGATGGACGTCTGTGGACACTGGAGCCTGGTCTCCTTCTGGTCTGCCTTGGTTTACAGGAGGGGCAAGAGTGGAGTTGGGCTGTCCCGAGGGTGGCTCTGTACGGTCCAATGGCCGCCTTCAGGTAAATGTAGGTCAGCTCGCATTGGCTCACAAGCTGGGATGCCAGCACCTGGCTGTAGGTGTCGGGTGCAGGTGGCCCACCTGTGGGAGGGGCCTGGTGAACAGAGGGACAGTGTGGGTGGGAAGGGCCCAGGGGAGGTCCTGGCCAGTAGTGACACTAGCTCCATCTGTGTTATGCCTGTATTTGACTGCAAACCGGGGACTGGAAGACAGTCCGTCTCCTGGAGCGAGGGGACAGAGCCAGGCAGGACGGCAGGACCTCTGATGCCCAGCCTTGTGCTCAAACAGTGGCTGGGAGGCAGCGGGCCAGCTCAGCCTGCTACCTGGGTGCACCAGGGGGCTGGAGGGGAGATGACACTGGGCCCAAGGCCACCCTCCAGGTCACCAGAAATTGAGCTTAGGGCCACAAGACTAACTGTGGCCCCCAGACACTGGTGCGGTGGGGCCCCCAGCCTTGGTCAGGGATCGCGGGGAGGGAAGGGAAGCAAGTGTTCAGATACGCAGCTCTTCCCCGGTGACACCTGGGCACTGGGCCCTGTGGGAGGAAAACCTGCTGTGCTCACGTCTGACTCACTGGCTGGGCAGAACTGCAGGTGGCTGATGACCTTGCTGGAGCCTCTGCTCCAGGCTTCCTTCAGAGGCAGGCTCTTCCAAGGGTCTTGAATTTGTGTAATCAGAAGCTCCTTGAGGGCTCCTTAAAGCACAGGCCGCTGCCTCCCCGAGTGTGTGATGCCGCAGGTCTGGGTGGGGCCTGAGGACCTGCATTTCCTACCGGTTCCCAGATGCTGCTGCCGCTGCAGTGGCCCCGGGACCCCACTTTGAGAGCCACCGCTGTGGCTGAAGCCATTTCAGAGAGGCCTTCTTTTCAATCATTCTGCACCTGCTTCCTTTTGGAAGGGGGCTGCGGCCCTGTCCAGTGCCCTTGAATCACCTCTCCTGGACCACTGTCTCCAGGGTGCTGGGGCTCGAGGGCAGGGATCTGGGGAGTGAGGGCAGAGCCCTGCTTCCTTCCTGAAGGTGGGGTGCGGAGACCTCTAGGCAGTGCCTGGAGCTCAGGGCGCAGCTCACCTGTGGAAAGGGCTTCTTGGCAGGGATGGGGACCCAGGGACCCCACTTCGAAGGCTGGCAGAGGCTCTGAGGCCAGCGGCGCCTCAGCACACGGGATGGACTTTGGAGCTGCTCCGGCTCCCCGGGTGAGGGCATGGGAGGCCACGGTGCTGCTTTCACTGGAAAAGCCACTGGGTTTTGAGGCCAGAGAGGAGATGCAAACACAAGGCTCCTCTCTGCCCTTTTCAAAAGACAGAATGCCCGCACTTCAGTGGCAGTGTCTGCACTGAGTCCGGCCATTGTTCGCAGGAGGTAGAACCCCAGCCTCCAGGACAGGCGGCTCCTGTGCTCCCCACAGGAGTCCCTTTGTGGGGTGGGGGAGGCGCTGGGCCCCCGCCAGTCTCCTGGATGCTTCAGGACACTGGCAGGTCCGCTGTGATGTTCCCAAGCCACAGGCTGGGGTATCAAGTCACCTGAAGGAAGGTGATATGAAGGTCAGGGGAGAGCGCAGAGGCATGGCCGCCATGCCGAGGTACCTGTATGCAGGGCCGTGTACTGGGCACCCCTGGGATTCCTGTCACGTTCATTTGAAAGGTGTCTGGAGGCTCAGGATGGGTGGTCAGAAGCTGACTCCCGGGAGAGGACGCGGGTGCGGGTGGCTTCTTGGGGAAGTGGCCCCAGGGGAGACCGCGAGGGCGGAGAGGAGCAGGCTTTGTAACACTCTGCAAGAGGAAGAAGCCAATCCGGGGGTTCCACAGGGGAGGGCCGCCCCGGGGGACGTGAACTCGCGGCACTCCTGGCTCCTCCCTGGGCCAGTCCCCAAAAGCAACTTTGCAGGGGCTGCAATGGGGGAGGCCAGCAAAGCCGGGAGGGCACTCAGGGCCATGAGCAGATCCCAGGGGTCTGCGGCAGCAGTGACAGCAGCCACCCCACCTGAGTCCTCCATAGACCCTTCAAGATGGGAAGGAAAACGTCCTTGTAATTCTTTTAAGAAATTCATCTACCAAGGGAGATGTGTAATGATTAAAAGAGCTTAGTGATTATAACCCATAATGGAATAGAATCTGAAAAAGAATATATATATAGAGAGATATATATGCATATATAACTGAATCACTGTGCTATACACTTGAAACTAACACATTATAAATTAACTACACTTCAATTAAAAAAAATAAAAGAGCTTAGTGACACCAGAAGGGCGTATGCAAAACATGGTGAGAGCAGGAGGTGCGGATTCCATCTTGGGGCTTCCTGCGCTGTCCCTTGGCTCAGGGAGAGCTGGAGAATGCTGGGCAAAGGCTCACCATGAAGAAAAGAGAAAACCCAAATAAACAAAACAAGAAGTGCAAGAGGAGAGGTCACAACTGATACTGCAGAAGCACAAAACACCGGAAGAGAGCACTATGAATTATCATGTGCCAACAAATTCGACAACCTAGAAGAAATGTACAACTTTCTAGAAACATACAGCCCACCAAAACTGAATACAGTAGAAACAGACAACTTGAAAAGACCGATCACTAGATGTGAAATAAAACCTGTAATAAAAAAACTCCTTACAGGGGGCTTCCCTGGTGGCTCAGTGGTTAAGAATCCGCCTGCCAACGCAGGGGACACGGGTTTGAGCCCTGGTCCGGGAAGATCCCACATGCCGCAGAGCAACTAAGCTCATGCGCCACAACTACTGAGCCTGCACTCTAGAGCCCGTGCGCCACAACTACTGAGCCTGCACTCTAGAGCCCGTGTGCCACAACTACTGAGCCTGTGAGCCACAACTACTGAGCCTGCACTCTAGAGCCCGTGCCCCACAACAAGAGAAGCCACCACAATGAGAAGCCCACACACCGCAACAAAGAGTAGCCCCCACACAGCAATGAAGACCCAATGCAGCCAAAAATAAATAAATAAAATAAATGAAAACAAAACAAAAAACACCTCCCTACAAACAAAAGTCCAGGACCAGATGGCTTCACAAGCGAATTCTACCAAACATACAAAGATGAATTCATACCAATTCTTCTCAAACTCTTCCAAAAGACTGAAGAGGGAACACTCCCAAAGACATTATATGAAGCTACCATCACCCTGACAGCAAACCCAGACAAAGACACCACCAAAAAAGAAAATTACTGGCCAATATCTTTGATAATATATATGCAAAAATTCTCAACAAAATATTAGCAAACTGGACTTCCCTGGTGGCACAGTGGTTAGGAACCTGCCTGCCAATGCAGGGGACATGGGTTTGAGCCCTGGTCCGGGAAGATCCCACATGCCACGGACAACTAAGCCCATGCAACACAACTACTGAGCCTGCGCTCTAGAGCCCGCGAGCCACAACTACTGAGCCCATGTGCCACAACTACTGAAGTCTGCGCACCTAGAGCCTGCGCTCTGCAGGAGAAGCCACCGCAATGAGAGGCTTGTGCACCACAACGAAGGGTAGCCCCCGCTCAACGCAACTAGAGAAAGCCCATGTGCAGCAATGAAGACCCAATGCAGCCAAAAATAAATAAATAAATAAATTTATATTTAAAAAAATTAGGAAACTGAATCCAACAATACATAAAAAAGATCATACACCATGACCAAGTTGGATTCATCCCAGGGGCACAAGGATGGTTCAACATACGCAAATCAATCAATGTGATACACCACATCAACAAAAGAAAAGATAAAAACCACATGATCATCACAATAGATGCAGAAAAAAATCTGATAAAATTCAACATCTATTCATGATAAAAACCCTTAAAAAGTGGAATAGAGGGAATATATCTCAAATAATAAAAGCTATTTATGACAAACCCACAGCCAATATAATACTCAATGGTGAAATACTGATAATCCTTCCCCCTAAAATCTGGAATAAGACAAAGGATGCCCACTTTCACCACTTTTCTTCAACACAGTATTGGAAATCTTAGCCATAGCAATCAGACAAGCAAAAAAAAAAAAAAAAGTAGTCAAATTGGCAGGGAAGAGGTAAAATTGTCATTATATGCAGATGACAGAACACTATATAGAAAACCCTGAAGACTCCATACAAACACTACTATAACTGATAAATGAATTCAGCAAGGTTGCAGGATACAAGTTTAACATACAGAAATTGGTTGTATTTCTTTACACTAACAATGAAACATCAGAAAGGAGATGTAAACAAACAATTTTTTTAAAAATTTATTTTATTTATTTTTGGCTGTATTGGGTCTTTCTTGCTGTGTGTGGGCTTTCTCTAGTTGCGGCAGGCAGAAGCTACTCTTCATTGTGGTACGCAAGCTTCTCATTGAGGTGGCAGAGCACGGGCTCTAGGTGCGTGGGCTTCAGTAGTTGTGGCGCGCAGACTCAGTAGCTGTGGCTCACGGGCTCTAGAGTGCAGGCTCAGCAGTTGTGGCACACGGGCTTAGTTGCTCCGCAGCATGTGGGATCTTCCTGGACCGGGACACAAACCTGTGTCCCCTGCATTGGCAGGCAGACTCTCAACCACTGCGCCACAAGGGAAGCCCTATATGTATATTTTAAATAAATTTATTTATTTATTCATTTTTGGCTGCGTTGGGTCTTTGCTGCTGCGCGTGGGCTTTCACTAGTTGTAGTGAGGGGGGTACTCTTCGTTGTGGTGCACGGGCTTCCTATTGTGGTGGCTCCTCTTTGTTGCAGCGTATGGGCTCTAGGCGCATGGGCTTCAGTAGTTGCAGCAGATGGGCTCAGCAGTTGTGGCTGACGGGCTCTAGAGCGCAGGCTCAGTAGTTGTGGTGCATGGGCTTAGCTGCTCCACAGCATATGGGATCTTCCTGGACCAGGGCTCAAAGCCATGTCTCCTGCATTGGCAGATGGATTCTTAACCACTGCGCCACCAGGGAAGTCCTAGATGCACTTATATTGTGGACGTCCCGTTCCATCCCTACTTTGCTGAGAAACTTTACACAAATGGATGTTTAATTTTGTCTAATGCTTTTTTTTTTTTGGCATCTATTGAGATGCTATTGTTTTTCCTTGTTATTGGAGTAATATGGTAAGCTACATTGATTTTTTTTTTTTTTAGTTAAGCAAAGAACACCTTATTTCTGCTACACATAACAGCACACTGCCCTAAGAAACAACTACTACTATTTTTCTTATTGAAATACAGCTGATTTTCAGTGTTGTGTTAGTTACTGCTGTACAGCAAGGTGATTCAATTATACATACATACATATATGTATGTATATACACATTAAAAAATTTTTTTTCCATTGTGATTTACCATAGGATATTGAATATAGTTCTCTGTGCTACATAGTAGGACCTTGTTGTTTATCTATTCTACATATAAAAGCTTACATCTGCCGACCCCAACCTCCCACTCCATCCCTCCCCCACTACTACTATTTTAGCTTCAGCATTAATATGTGCATTTACAAATATAGGTCATCCTGTATATCAAAAAATACGCCAGTAATCCCTGCTCCCTGGAGAAAACAATGCTGTAGACAGATTATCAGTCAGTCAGCTGAGGATTATGTCATTATCTAGTCTTTGTTCTTAAGAATCAGTAGGTTCTCTGCTGTTTGCCAGATTCTTTCTCTTGGGGAACCTGCCAGCGTAACCTGATCCTATTCAGGGTTTCTTAAACATCTCAATTTCTCTCTATTCTCTCTATTGAATGTTGCCATTGATTAAAATCCACATCTCATTGATTTTTGAATGTTAACCCAACCCTTCCTTGGTCATGACTTTTTACTTTTGATTGGATTCAATTTGCTAAAATTTTGTTTAAAACTTTGGCATCTACGTTCAAGAGGAATATTGGTCTGTAGTTTTCTCTTAATGTCGTTCTACTTTTGAATCATGCTGGTGCTGCTCTCACAGAATGAGCTGGGGAGTGTTTCCCCCTGTTCTATTAAGGAAGAATTTGTGTATAATTGGTATTATTTCATTCTTCAATATCTGGTGTAACTCATCAGGGAAGCCATCTGAGCCTGGAGTTTTCTGAGCAAGTTTTCAACTACAGATTAAATTTCTTTGATTTAGGGCTATTCGGGTTCTCCATTCTTCTTGAGCCAGCTTCAGTGGTGTCTCACAAGGAACTTGTCCATTTCATACACCCTGCAGAATTTTCTGGTTTCAAGCTCTTTGTGATATTCCCTTATCCTTTTAATATCTGTAGAATCTGTAGTAACGGCACCTCCCTCATTCCTGATATTACTTTTTTCTTCTTCCTTTATTTTTTCTTCATCAGTCTAGCTAGAGTGTCCATCTTATTTATCTTCTCAAAGAACAAGCTTCTGCTTTCACTGAGTGCCTACTACAAATGCCTGGTCCTATGTGAGATACCAGGTGGAAAGAGATGAATTAGTGTCCTTTACATAAATCCGCTATTTTATTCTTTTTTAGAAAGTCCTCTGCTTTTTATTTCTGAATTTTTTTTTTTTTTGGTGGTACGCAGGCCTCTCACTGTTGTGGCCTCTCCTGTTGTGGAGTACAGGCTCTGGACACGCAGGCTCAGCGGCCATGGCTCACGGGCCTAGCCGCTCCGTGGCATGTGGGATCTTCCCGGACCGGGGCACGAACCTGTGTCCCCTGCATCGGCAGGCAGACTCTCAACCACTGTGTCACCAGGGAAGCCCTGAAATTTTTTTAAAAAATTAATTTGATTTATTATTTATTTTTGGCTGTGTTGGGTCTTTGTTGCCGCACACAGGCCTTCTCTAGTTGCGGTGCGTGGGCCTCTCATTGCGGTGGCCTCTCTTGTTGCAGAGCATGGGCTCTAGGCGCGCAGGCTTCAGTAGTTGTGGCTTGTGGGCTCTAGAGCACAGGCTCAGTAGTTGTGGCGCACGGGCTTAGCTGCTCCGTGGCATGTGGTATCTTCCCGGACCAGGGCTCGAACCCATGTCCCCTGCATTGGCAGGCGGACTCTCAACCACTGCGCCACCAGGGAAGTCCCAAATCAATCATCTTACAGGTGCCACACAGCTTGACTGGGGCACACACACCCCTGGGATATATTAATACAATGACAAGCAAGAAACACATGCCCCCTCCAGAGGCTCCCTGGTGGCTGAAACACATTCTTGAAAGTTACCCCTTCAGATGCTGGGATCATGTTCTCCTCCCTCTGCCTTTAGGGTCCTCCACAGGCCACTCTGAAGAACACTGACGAAGCACGGATGGGCGCGATGTGTGGACCTCAGGATAAAGGGCCTCCGTGGAGCTCCACCTGGAAACTGGCTGCTCCTGCCCACGGGTGAGTTCGAGGCCCTCTCTGCTTCTGTAGACAGACGTCTCTCTTTTGCCGGCACTGCCCAAGCGCTGCTCTGAACAGGGTGCCCCCCGTGCCCAGCACAGCTCCCACATCTGTACTCAGCGCCCACAGGAAGCCTGGTGACGACAGGCTGGCGGCGTGCACTGGCTCCACCTGCAGGCCACCTCGGGACATGACCGGCTTGTGTGCAAACGTCAAGTGGGTTCTGGGCAGCAACAAAACTCCTTTCTGCGACAAAACACGCTGTCTCCACTTAGGAACTAGGGACGGGAAACCACTTGGTGCAGCAGGAAGACAGTTTTGTTCCACTCTTTAAGGCATGGTTGACGCTGGGCACAATCTCCAGGGGTGGGGATGGGGGTAGAGCACGTCTCTCCTCAACATCCTCCAACCGGCCGCTCTCACAGGCCACAGGGTCCACCTTTCATAGGATATACTCCACCTCAGCCAAGTTCCCCTCACAACATAAATCCCAAGAGCCCCTCACCCCATCCTGCACGGGCAACTGGTCCATGATGGGTTTTTATTTACTGATGATAACTCAAGGAACCCACAAGCGGTAGAGAGGGACACACTCCCAGGGTTTGCACACCAGCTCCTCTGCTGACTCCAGGGGCTGGCTGCCCAGGCCTCACCTTCTCCTCCTCCGGATAAGAGCTCAGCCTCCCGGAGCGCAAGTCCCGGTCCCAGCATCGGCTAGCTGGCCTCTGGCACTTCACTGCCCTCTCTCAGCCTCAGTTTCCTCCTATGTAAAATGGGACTGCAGCCCTGCCTCATTCGGTTCTTAGGACTCAGTGTGCCAAGAGGCACAGCACCAGGGGGAGCATGGGTGGGTGCTGATGCAGTGGATGTAAGGGCTCGGGGTGGGAGGGGACGGGACGTTCTTTGTACAGATCAGTGGTTCTCAAAGTGTGGTCCCTGGGCGTCAGCACATCCCGGGAACCTGTGAGAGATACAAGTTCTCAGGCCCCTTGCCACACCAATGGAAGCAGAAATGCTGGGCCCTGCTAGTCCTTGCTGACCGCCCTCCAGGTGATGCCTGTCTCAGAAAAGATGGCCCACGTGAGTAATTTTTAAGATTAGGACTTTCTGATCCACAGTGCTGACTCATCCTCTGGAGGGAGAAGAGAACAAAAGCTTATCGGAGAAAATGTGATCCCTGCTTTAGAATGGAACCCTGCTCCCAGCTCCAATGCCAGCTCTCACTGGGGCTGTACGACGCTTTCACGCCAGTTCCCCGTTGAGCCAACAACCGTGAGGCAGTGAGCCTGCTAAGTGGGTTTTATCCCCATTTTACAACAGAAGAAACCAAGGCTCAGAGACTCCACCCAAAAGTGGCAGCCATTTGTCAGGCACCAACCATGGCGAGAGACCAGGACCAAGACCTGGGCCACCATTTCTATTCCACAGGCAGACCCCCGTCACCTGCAAAGCACCAGATTTCAAACTGGACTCAATTCCACCCCTACGCTTACTGCTTTAGAATCTATGTTTTAAATGCAATTTTAGGGGTTTTGGTCATCGCCTTAAATGGAGAAAAACATTACGCAGCATTCACTTGATATTAGCCAAACTACAACAAGTATCAATTGATTAAAAAAAAAAATTTATGTACCTTGCCTTAGAAGTGATTTCTGGGTAAAATTTTCTAGAGCTTATAATTCCATCCACGATGTGATCTAATATTGCCTATTTCTACAGCATTTTACATAACTTTGCTGTACACCTGAAACTAACATAACATTGTAAATCACGTATACTCCAATAAAATTTTTTTTAAAAAGGCATTGTACAGTTTAAATAATGCTCTTGCATACTTTCTCTTACTGCACTCCACAGTAACTCTAAGTTAGAACTTACACGTTATCTCCATTTCCAGATGAGAAAACAGAGGCTCAGGGAGGTCATAGGAGTTAAGTAGCAGAATCATCTGCTTACCATTTACTGACCTTCAGAGTGTGAAGCCTAGATCTGCCCTCCACCCCTGTGCTAACCGAGGTGTTCACTCATCGGCCCCTTGGATTTCCTAAGGACAGGGCAGCTCGGCGAGACTCTGGCTGCACCTGGCGCACGCAGACCTACTCGGAGTGTGGCGGGGGCGGGTCGAAGGGAGGGACATGGGCGCAGGCAGCATGGGTCTCACAGGTACGTTTATTCATGCCCAAGGGCAGCGGCACTGCTGCAAGTCAACCCGATGTCCCACGTTCCCACAACACAGCCAGACCGACGTCCCATCCAAGGAGAGCTTGTTAATGATGACCACGAGCAGGCTCAGGACTGGAAGCTTTTCAAAGAGAAGCACGACACAGATACAATTTAGGAGGAAAGGAACAAGCAGACTGTGGTTCATTATATAGGTATGTACTGACAAGCCAGAAGATGCAAAGGACAACTTTCAACATGATGGAGCACATGGAGGGTTATTTCTATACGGATGTACATGGAGGGTCTGTGGAATCAACAGGGGCATGCAGCTCACGTGCAGGCGCAAAGAGCAAGCGGCATGGAAATGTCTTCTCCCCAAGGTCAAGGGCCAGTCCTAAGTTTGCACAGGAATCAGATGCCTAGAGTTTCACTGTCCTTTGGAAGCGAAGTGAAGGAACGCCCAGCACTAGGGCACAAATTTATGTGGTTCTTGCTTTCAAAACACGCTCTACAGGGCAGCCCACTGGCACAGCTAACTCCTCCTGCCTACTGGTGACACCAGCTAGCTCCGATCAGTTCATTTCACTCCTGGAAGCTGTACTTGGCCCAAGGGGTGAGCAACGGTTTTTAACACACAGACTGTAGGGGGCGGAACTTCAGAGTCCGCTTCCAGCAGGCCAGCGCTCTCCACGTTCTGAAGTGCTCCTACTGCCTCTGCGTGCTTAGTGAACCACGCAGCAGCTTCAATTCACAACAGGGATATACCTTGTCCCAAAAAGGTACGATGGGGTTTTTTCATTCCCCATCCATTTTAAGAAGCAGAAATCTTACCTTTCAAGGCTTTACTTCTTTTATCTAAAATAAATGGAAAGAAAAATTGGTCATGTCAATGCTTTACAAAAATGCCTTTAGTCGACTCACTGTCGAAATCATCATTTGGCTGAAAAGTTCAGAGCTTAGGCAAAGCTATTAAATGAAGCTTTCAGAAAATAGGAATTCCTATAGTGTCTCAAAGCCAAGAAGTGGTAAAAATTCTACCACAGATGTTCTCTCAACAGTTAAATAGCCCTTCAGAATCTGCAGGACTCTTCACTCTCTACCAGATCCTAACCTCCAGTCTTGCAGTTTAAAGTTTCTCCTTTCTTTCCTCTTTTTAACCAATCACTCATTCATACACAGTTGGGCCTCATCTCTGCTTCACTGAGAACCAAATGGTTACTCTGCCCCTATTTTTATTAAGAAAATATTTAAACATTCAGATCAATGGAAAAGGTACAGTAATACACTGCATACCATGACACTTCATCCCTAAATATTTTAACCTGCATCTCTGAAAACAGGATATCTCCTATGCATTCTAAATACCATTGTCACACCTAAGAAAATTAACAATTCCGATATCAAGGTCTTGTTCAAATTTCTTATCGCTGACATAGCTCTTACACTCCCCACATTTTAACAAAGGACCACCAGGGGTTCGGATGTTCACTCCTAGTTAAGAACCACAGTTTCTTTACAATATGAATCGTGATTCCTCTTGAAAGTAATTTTCTTCTTGACCTCCAATGAATCAAACACAAAGAAACTTACCAGCACTCCTGATTTTATAAACGATAAAAGCCATCAGCCCCATTCCTGCCCAAATCTCCTGGTAAGCTTGGGTATAGTAGGGCTTCATGGGGACCCAAACATTCTTAATAAGGCTTTGAAGCATCTGAAAAGGAACACAGTGATAAATATTACCATGACTATTGTTTTAAACCTAACTGGTAAGAGGTTTCCATTTATTAAGTTTGACCCTATTTCCCAAACTATTCAACAGGGAGCAGCCCCTATGCCAGACCTGCTACCCGAAGCCATTCCAACATCTACATGGGGACTCCTGCTCTCAACAGCTTTCCAAGCTCCACTCACCTCTCACCATCCCCTGACCTTGGCCATCCGGGCACTCCTCACTTCACATTCCTCCAGCCTCAGAGCTCTCCCAGCCCGTGCTGTCCCGCACTGTCATCAATGGTCCCCCTCTCCGAAGGCTATCGTCCACGAATGCCCCCAAATTATGCCAAGAATTACACACTTTTGAAGAAACTAGCATACCTGCATCACCATGTTAAGAACTGTTGGCGTTCAAAGCTGGGAAAGAACATGGTCAAGGCATGGTGATTTCCCTGTGACACTAACACCCAGGCTTGGGCTCACGTTCATCAGCTGTATCTCAGTCCTTCTTTTGTTTTGTTTGAATCTCAGCTGTATTGAGGCATAACTGACATATAAAACTGTAAGTCATTTATGGTGTACACCATGGTGGTGACTTGATACATGTGCACGATGTGTAGGGACTTGCCCTGTCTAGGTGATTAACACATCCATCACCTCACTTTTTTTGGAGAGAACTTTCAGTTCTCTAAAGAGCCAGAGCATCTGGGAGAACAGTGTCCTTGGTAGAGGCAGCTCACGGGCCAAGACCCAAGGTCAGAACATGCTCGGAGTGGGAGGAACAGCGAGAAGGCCACTGTGGTCACTCAGATTCAAATCCTGGCTCTGTCACTTTCCAGCTAACTTAAACTGCCTCGGTTTCCTCATCTCTAAAACAGCACCCGCCTCAGAGGGCTGTTACGAAGATGGAGGAGTTGCTCTGTGCCAATTGCAGTATCTGCTGTCCTACAGCAAGTGCTTGTTACATGAAGTGTCATGGCTGGGCTAGCGGACAGAAGATGGCCAGGTCATACAGGGCCTTGCAGGCCACAGCAAAGAGCGCAGCTTTTATTCTCAGAATGTCATGCAAATTTAACAGCATTCACGAAGTGCTTTACTTGCTTATCTCCTGCACTACTTGGACACATCTGGCTGGACACAGTTGCCTGAGACCACACAGCTGCATCTGTAAGCCACCCAGCTGGATCTGCTCCTCATCACTGAGAATCTGCTCTGAGGACTGGCTTCCAGCTCTTCCAAAGAGAGAACATACCCAGGCTGAGACCCAGGCCTGAAGGGTAGCCAGCCCCGAGTGACCCAGGAAGACGTGGCTGTGTCCTCCTCCTGGAACCCCTTGCAGACGTGTCTGCCCTCACACTTCCTGTCTTCAGGCAGTACCGGGATGCTCTGCCAGAGCATAACGTTCCAAGAAACCCACAGCCCTGCCCTGAAAAGGCAGACGAGAAGATCCAAACAGGATGTGGAGGAAGCCTCTGGAAGCCCTGGACAGGAGGAGTTCAGAGGCACTGAGCAAATTCCTCTCCTCCCTGTGCCCAGCACTGACTGGGAAGGAAGACCGATGGGGTCGGAAGCCTGCGAATCCTAGGTTCCTACACCAGTTCAGCCTGTTCTGCCCTCGATCCTGGCAATGTCTTGAAGCTGTCATTTCAGAGGTTTCCCTTTCTGTGAAACAGGGATAGCTCCACCTGCCCCACTGGGCTCTCAAAGTAAAGGACCCCAACCTACTGCCTGGTGTGGAATAAAAACTCAGTAAATGATCGCAGCAAGAGCAGAAAGAATTTCTGCAGATGCCCAGCTGACTACAACAGTACTAAGCTCCTGAGATTCTACGAGGAAGGCCTTAAGAAGCTGAGGGCAAGGCCCAGGTCAGGTAGGGGCCTTAGAGCAAGGCCAGAAGAGGATCTAGAAGGAAAAGAGCAAAGCAAACTAGGAGGGTGTAAAGGAGGTAAGAAGGGGCCAAAGAAACTTCTGTTATCTCCATATTTTGCTCGGGGCCCAGACCCCTGGTGTTGTCTCCTCACCTAGAATTACCCAAGAGTGCTTCAGGGTAGGTACACGGCAAATGCTTACCTCTCACCCCGCCTTTGGCCCAAGGCTGACATATCTGGCTGGACAAGCGACATGTTCCCAATGTTTACAAAATGAGGCCCCCTACTTTTTCTGCCTGAGTTCACTCTATCTAGCATCGTCTCCCAGCTGTGTGAATTTTATTAGTGCCCATTCCTTCAAAGACCCATCCTATTCAAAGGCCAAGTGGGTGTCGGTTGTGTCCGTTTAAGTCTGCAAAGTGGTTGGTATGTTACATTAACAGCAAACTATCACCTGACCTTACACTGGAAACAGGAAACGTCTGACCCGTTGAGCCTCAGACCGGGCTTCACAGGCTGAGGTCCGTACAATTGCAATTACCTCCGATCCCGTTTTGGTCCCCGTTTCCCCCTCTCCCAAAGCCCTGTCATATGTACAGTGTAGCTCCGAGAACAGTGTGCTTGCAAGGAAACTTGAGGTGTAAAGGAGAGAAGAGAGTAAACGTGGGGAAGGAGCTCTCGGCTTGGATCCTGACTCCATCACTAACCTGCCCTGTAAGCTCGGTTAGGTGGTTGAACCTCTCACGGCCAAAGGAAAAGGCGTAGCGCGGCCTCGACTAATAACAGCTAACCCCAGGACGACCTCCCTTTACAGTTTGGGGGACCCAAGTAAAAAGTGCGCGTGGGCAGGTAGAAGAGTTGGACCTCAAGGTCAGCGGGGATGGAGGTGTGGCCGCGGTGGGACCGGGGAGGCTCCCACCCGCTGCGGAGGCCACTCCGGGCCCCAGGTCCTCGCCGCCCGCGATCCGGCCCCTCACCGTACCGGCTACCCCGCGCCGAGCGCCGACCCCAGCCCCGCTCTCACCTCGGCGAAAGACTAGCGCCTCAGCCAGCCCCAACTCAAAGCTGACGACTCGGAAAGGTCACTGAGCGCGCAGGCGCCGCGCGGGGCCTGCCGGGAAGGCGGAAGGAGCGGCGTCGCCCTAGACCAGCGCGCCTCCGCCGGTCGCGCCTGCGCACCCCAGCGCCCCCAGCGGCCGCCCGGGTTCGGCCGCCTGGAGGGTTGGGGGAGGGGGCGCGCGCGCGCGTGTGTGTGTGTGTGTGTGTGAGAGACAATCACGTGACTTAACCATTCGTATTTGCCTGGGAGTGGGACTTTCAGTGCTGAAACTGAGAAGGTCTTGGACAAAACTGACGAGTCGGTCTACCCGAAAAATGGAATCTTTACTTGTGTTAAACGCAGAAAAGTTGCCTCTCCCGTCTCTGATTTTCTTGCCATTTCTCTGTTAACATGTTTCGCTCTGCATATTTTTATGCATCAATTCTGTGCATCGTAATTCTACTCAACAGACAATCTAAAGACTTCACAGGGGTGCAAGACACTGGACCTAAAAGACGCAGGCTTTAAAAATAACCATGCTTGGGACCTCCTGGTGGTTCAGTGGGTAAGACTCTGTGCTCCCAATGCAGGGGGCCGAGGTTCGATCCCTGGTCCTGGAACTAGATCCCACGTGCATACCACAACTAAGAGTCCACATGCTACAACTAAGGGTTCACATTGCCACAACTAAAAGATCCTGCATGCCGCAACTAAACATGCCACAACGAAGATCCCACAACTAAGACCCGTGCAGCCAAAATAAATAAATATTAAAAAATAAATAAAAATAACCATGCTTAATATGTGCAAGAAATTAAAAAACAAGACTGAAAATCTCAGCAGAAAACTGGAAACTGTAAAAAGTTAAACAAAAGAAAGCCACTTAGCTGACTTGAAAAAGAGCCCAATAGAAGTTGGATTGATTTAGCAACAGATTAGACAGTTGAAGAATTACTGAATTGGAGGCTGGGTTAGAAGAAACCATTCAGGAACACAGACAAAAGAGAAAGCAACAGCAAGAAAGTCTATCATAGGTGTAACTGGTGTCTTAGTATAACTGCCAATCTAGAATTCCACGCGTGAGGAAATTAGCATTCAGAACAGAAGGCAAAATGACATTTTGGGCCAACTAAGAACTGAGGGAATAATCACCAGTAGGCCTGCAGATTAAAAAAAAAAAAATCAACGTTCATTATTCACGCAGAAGGAAAGTGAGCTCAGAAGGAAGGATGGGGAGGGTGAAAGGAAGAGCAACAGACTTGGTCCTACTTTGAAGTGAAAGCTTAGGATCAAATGAAGCTGCATGCAAAACTTGGAAAACTTAGGGTAGTGATGCTCAAAGTGTGGTCTCGGGGTACCCAAGGCCCCCGAGGGCCGAAACTATTGTTTGTAATAATGGTAAGATGTTACTCGTCTTTTTCACTAGAGTTCTCTCACAAGTGTATGGTGGAGTTTCCCAGAGGCTGTGTGGCTTGTGATGCCACAACAGAATGAGTACAAAAACAGGAGAATCCAGCTATCTTCCATTACGGCAGACATTAAGAGGTCTGTGAAAATGTAAGCGTCTTTTACTCTTCTCAAACACCAAAATTTGGGGGTAAATATAGTGACTTTTCATAATGATTCCCTTTAACATCAACTGGTCTTATTATCATTTTAAAATGAATTTAAGAAGTAAATAAAACATTTCTCAGTTGTAATCCCTAAATAAAGCAGATAGAACCCATGTAAACAAAAGCTCTGTAGGGTCTTCAACAATTTTTTTCTTCAACAATTTTTTTTTTTTTTTTTGGCGGTACGCGGGCCTCTCCCTGCTGTGGCCTCTCCCGTTTCGGAGCACAGCCTCTGGATGCGCAGGCTCAGCGGCCATGGCTTACGGGCCCAGCCGCTCCGTGGCATGTGGGATCTTCCCGGACCGGGGCACGAACCCATGTCCCCTGCATCGGCAGGCGGACTCTCAACCACTGCGCCACCAGGGAAGCCCTCTTCAACAATTTTTAAGCATGTAAGTGGGTCCTGAGACAAGGACAAGGTTTGAGAAACACTGTCTTAGAAAAAGAATGTTTTAGACTTATAATGAGCTAGAAAACCACAGAGGACAATAAGCACTTAGGAAGAACTTAAGGAAGAGCATCATCATTGTAAAGCTAGTTCAAGACAAATCTTTTAAACTTCAAACTCGACTTGAGAGCAACAGAATTTTAATGTCCTCAGTTGTTAATCTAACATAGCCCATGAAAAACACATGTTCAAAGAAAACAATGTTTAAAGAAAGGGTCATCCCAGCAGATTAATTCAAAATGCAAAATGCTGTATTTTGTGGCTGGGAAGGTCACTGAAGATATGAAGGTATTTTGGGTAAAGCTCCTCCCACTTCACAGCATCACCATCACTTGGAATTGCTCTCAGCTGTTTTCCCTTTGGGCCTGCAGCTCCAACTGCTCTGGGGTTGCAAGTATGTGAAACTTCCACCAAGGCCCGCTCCGTGGCCTTCCCCTTTGCTCTGGCCTAGATGTCTACATGCCTATACGGAACTATGAAGCTGCCTCTTTTTAACTCTGGACTTTGGGCAGGAATGCCAGATGAGCTGGGCTAGATGACTAAAGAGAACCAAGAACTACTCATGAAATGAAGGGGCTCAAAGCCATTTACTCTGTCACGACACCGAATGTTAACCAGTGTTTCGTCTGGAAAGTGGCAGTTAAATGACAACACATTTCAAAACTGAAGAAGCATCAAGACGGTGTCCTTCAACTGCAGTTAAAAACTCAAACCTCAGGAGGACCGAAGGAGGTAGTAAGCCAAAAGGATCAACGAACAGAAAAAGCCCTTCAGAAAACATCTGCGTGAAAGGCACTTTCTTCAGAAAAAGAGCAACTTCCGCTTAGAAACACACTCACTGTAACATCAACAAAGGAAGGTAGTGTGGGAACAGTAACGTACTAGGAAACACAAATGGGATTGGCAGAGTTGTTTGAAGTGGTTTTGGCCTATCTTGTGAAATTCAGAACATGTGCTAGCCTTCACAAAATGGATGAAGTTGCAGTATTTTCCAACCAATGCTGAATGACATACTGAGAGTCTAAATGACTTTATGATCACATTTTCTTACTTATTGAAAAATATGTTCTTTTTTCCTTGCCAAAAAATGTGTGTGTGAGGGGGACTTTTGAAGCCTGTACTATTTGGAACAGTCAAAATACGAGGCCCAAAGCTCGTAATACATTAGTGGTGTGGCCAGGATAGGGCCTGGGGCTTCTAGCTCAGTACCATGCTGGGTTTGTTTTTTGTAAGAAACCAATAGCTCAACCCGGCCTAGTCTGACTTCTCTCTGCACTGTTCTCAGGCTGACCTCCTATCTGCCACTCTTGGGCATTTTCCAGTGTTTGTTTAACTGATTGGCCCTCACACTGTTGACCAGTGCCATGCTCTGGATTCCTCCCACCTATTTCTTCACAGGGCTCTTTCCTGTGAGCCCACACTGCACTGGGCACTGACGGTGTGAAGGTGGGCAGGCAGTAACGTCACTCTTCCGATTCTCCCTGTTGCCTTTCTTCCTTTGTATATCTTTACTGGATTTTTCCTCTCTGACCCTTCTTTCAGGCTGCTTCCTAGTTTGTCTACTTTCACTCGCTCTGGCCTGGACCATTTCAGCTGCTCCCAGGGTGGTTTTAACCACCATCCATTTGCTGACGACTTCCAAATGCGAACCTCTCACCACCTGTTCTGTCTAGCTGTGGGGAGGACACCGCCCCTGACACGCGGATTTAGGAAGGAAGGAAGGAAGGAAGGAAGATGAACTCAGTTTAGTCAAGATCTCGCCCCACTGAACTTCTTGCAGATCCTCAATTCAGCCAGCAGGGCCACCTGCCTTCAGGCCTTCATCAGCGGACTACCTCCCCCTCCGAGTCCTCTTTCGCCGGGCTTGTTCCTGGTTCTTCTGCAGGTTTCCACTTAGGTGTCATTTTCTCCAAGAAGCCTTCCCCGACTTCCTTGCTCCCTTCCCCAAATTAGGTGCAAGGTGTCCCAGGTTAGCAGGCTCTGGTTTGCCTTCCATCTTCTCCATGCTGAGGTCTATTACCACGACCCTGCGCTGGGCCAGGCACACAGCTGGTGCTCAATAAACGTCTGTCCCGTGTTGGCCCAGAGCGCCCACCAAGCCTCAGATGGAGTAGCCCTCAAAGCGGGAGATTGGAGAGAGACTGGAGGCCTTGTTCTTGCACATCCCGGGTTCGCTGATGCTGGGCCGCGCCCCCAGACGGCCGAAGGGCCCTGAGGGACTCGTTTTGCCAACTTCGGTACCTGGTGGCCGACCCCCAGCAACCGGACTTCGGCGTCGCTGACGGGCAAGCGCTTCCGACAGGCTTCACACGGCGCAGCGGGGCGGGGCGGGGCCCGTGGCACAAGGTCAGGGTGGCGCGTGGGGGCGCGTGGCGCGTGTGGAGCGCTCTGATTGGAGGGCTTGCGGCGGGGCGGGGCCGCGGGCCTGCCGACGCTGCGTCGTGCGGGCGCTGCGTCGTGCGGGCGCTGCGTCGTGCGGGCGCTGCGTCGTGCGGGCGCTGCGTCGTGCGGGCGCTGCGTCGTGCGGGCGCTGCGTCGTGGTGCGACGTGTTCCCGCTTCGCTGACCCGAGGTTGAAGAGGCGCGGACGCCGGCCTGTGAGCATGCTGCGCAAGCTCACCCTCGACCAGATCAATGACTGGTTCACCATCGGCAAGATGGTGACCGATGTGGAGCTGCTGGGCTCGCCGCCCGCCCTCCCGGCCGAGGTGGCCCGGGATGAGGTGCAGCGCAGGGACGTGGGCCATGAGGCCCCGTCTCCGGCCCAGGCCCAGGCCAGGCTAGTGCCGCCCGGGAGGTAAGGAGGCTGGGGGGGAGAGACGGGGGCGGGCGCAGGTGCGGGCCTGGGCAACGAGGACCTAGGCCTCCCCGACCCCGCATGACCATGTCGCTGGCCTCGGCCGCTCTGGTGAGATGTCTGGCCGTCCCAGAGTGAGCTGGCCACCAGGCAAGCCCCACCCCGTGGCCTGGGCCAGGTGGACTTCTCCCTACCAGAAGTGGAGCCGCTCCAGAGTCTGGTTCAGTTTAAAAACTTTTTATTGGTAGGCTTTATTTATTTACTTTTTAGAGCAATTTAAGTTTATGGAGAAATTGAACAGAAAGTAGAGCCCCATGTACCTCCTGCTCCCCAAACAGTTTCTCTCATTGTCAGCATCTAGCTTTACTGTGGTATGTTTATTATTATTAACTAAATCCGTCGATAAGACGAGGGTTCGTCCTTTTTTTTTCCTTGCTGTACACGGGCCCCTCACTGCTGTGGCCTCTCCCGCCGCAGAGCACAGGCTCCGGACGCGCAGGCTCAGCGGCCATGGCTCACGGGCCCAGCCGCTCCGTGGCATGTGGGACCCTCCCGGACCGGGGCACGAACCCATGTCCCCCGCATCGGCAGGCGGACTCTCAACCACTGCGCCACCAGGGAAGCCCTCCTCCATGTGTTTTTAGGGCTTGGTAGCTCATTTCTTTTTAGTGCTGAATAATATTCCATTGTCTGGATGCACCACGGCCCGATCACCACTGAAGAATATCTCGGTGGCTTCCAAGTTTTGGCAGTTATAAATAAAGCTGCTGTAAACATTCTTGCGCAGGTTTTTGTGGACTCAGAAGTTTCGGCGCATTTGGGTAAATACCAAGGAGCACTAATGCTGGATCTTTGTTCAGTTTTATGAGTGCTTCTCCTCCTATTATTCCTTGACTTGGGTGCTGTCAGTTAATCTGTTCACATGATTTTAGTGGAAATAAGGCAAGAGGATGCCTATATTTGTAGGAGACCTAGACCTGGTGAGTAGAAACACCTGCTCCCTCTTTAAAGAAGGTCAGTGTGGAAGTATCCCCTGCTTGGGGTATCTGCATCACTGCTTGGCCTCTTCCCCCCGAGTTCAACAGCCTTTACCGTTGAGAAGATGGTTTTGATTTTAATTTTTTTTAAGTTACCATTGTGCATTGCCCCCAGCCTTCACCCCCATTTGATCTAGTGGATGGACTCAAGAGTCTGAGTCAAGGTCTCATGGGTTGTTTTGAGCCTTTGTAAAGTCAAGTGCAACTTGGGATCGTTGGTAAATCTGTTTCTTGGAGGCAGGGAGGGGACAGAGAGACTCTGGTACAGCTTTAGAGTGGCTGTTTTGTTTACGTTTTCACACACTTTGTTTCCTTTAATTACTCTGGCGAATGATCCCTTAGATCCGCCCCCTGCCCCCACTCCCCTGCTTGCTCCGTAGACTTAATGGGCAGAACAGTATTGCTTTTAAATGACTCACTGTGGTACTGAAGTAAGCTATTATTGACCTTGTCAGAAACGCCAAGCATGGATTTAAATGTCCTTTTAACTTCCTGGACCCTTAATGCTCATCTAATGCCAGAGTCTCTAGCAAAGAGTAGGCACTCAGTTAAATATAGCTATATTATTTAATCCTCAAAACAACCCCTTGAGGTTGCTGGCATTACCTTGATTTTATAGATGAGGAAACACACTTGGGTGGTAAAGTGACTTGCCTGGTTTCCAGGAATAAATGGTCAAGGTAGGTAGAATGACTTCCTCCCCCACCCCCAAAAGATATCCACTGGAACCTGTGAGCATTTTATGTAACGTGGCAAAAGGGATTTTGCAGATGTAATTAAGGTTACAGATCCTAAAATAGGGAGATTACCTGGATTATCTAATCAAATGAGCTCTTAAAAGCAGAGACCTTTTCTGGGTAGAGTCAGGGATTTGAAACCTGAGAGGGACTTGACTGGTCATTGTTAGAGGGGCCACATGGAAAGCTTGAGAAGGAATGTGGGCAGCTAAGAGCAAAGACTGGATCCTGGCTGACAGCCAGCAAGGAAATGGGGACCTCAGTTCTACAACTTCAAGGAGCTGAATTTGGCCAACGACCTGAATGAGCCTCCAGCTTAGGGAGTGCAGCCCTGCCAGCACCTTGATTTTGGCCTTGTGGGACCCTAGACAGAGGACCCAGTTGGTCCACCTGGACTTGTGATTTACAGAAACTGAGAGATAATGAACTTGTGTTGTTTTAATCTGCTGCACTTGTGGTGACCTGTGGCAGCAGCAGGAGACTAATACAGTGGTAGAGCTGGGACTCAGACTTAGATAAGCTGACCGTGAAGCTGTGGCAGCTCCAGTGCCTGGCAGACAACGGCTGCTCAGAGGCTTGTTGAGTGATGTCTTCCCAGTGAAGGAGAGTTTTTTTAAAAAATAAATTTATTTATTTAATTAATTTATTTTTGGCTGCGTTGGGTCCTCATTGCTACATGTGGGCTGCTCTAGTTGCGGCGAATGGGGGCTACTCTTCATTGCAGTGTGCAGGCTTCTCATCGCGGTGGCTTTTCTTGTTGCGGAGCATGGGCTCTAGGTGCGCGGGCTTCAGTAGTTGTGGCACGTGGGCTCAGTAGTTGTGGCTCGCGGGTTCTAGAGCACAGGCTCAGTAGTTGTGGCACACGGGCTTAGTTGCTCCACGGCATGTGGGATCTTCCCAGACCAGGGCTCGAACCTGTGTCCCCTGCATTGGCAGGCGGATTCTTAACCACTGTGCCACCAGGGAAGCCCTGAAGGAGAGTTTTGATGTTGGTGAGAAAACATTCGATGTAGGGGAAGGCAGGCTTTATAGGTATAGGGTATCGCATAGTGAAAAGGTATTTGAGAGGGACAGTCACTCAGGTGGGAAGATTAGCTTGCGTTGAGTCCCCGGAGTCCAGTCTGTGGGTGCTGTTAAATCAGCTTAATGAGTCATATGAGTTGTGACCAGAAAAAGAGCAATAGAAGATACCAGACTGTATCATGGTAGTTCAAATAAGAATTGCTCTGTGAGATGGACCTGTGTCTGTGTGGTGAGTACAGAGTCACAGTGTGAGTTTCTTTCTGAAAGAAAACCCTGCTTGAGTTCCTGTGGTGAGAAGTGAGCCAGGACCAGGAGTTGGGAAGGGTGGTAAAGTGAGTAGGGGTAGTTGAATGGTTTGCAAATGATATATTCAGTGATCCTATGAATTTCCTCCCGTCTTGTTTTCCACATGTTATTGTATTTTCGCTCCTTTGTGCTGATTGTGGGGTATGCTTTCCCTTTTTTCTTTTTCTTTTGGCTGTGCTGGGTCTTTGTTGCAGGCTTCTCTCTAGTTGTGGTGCGCGGGTTTCGTTGCCCTGTGGCATGTGGGATCTTAGTTTCCCGACCAGGGATTGAACCCGTGTCCCCAGCATTGGAAGGCAGATTCTTAATCACTGCGCCACCAGGGAAGTCCTGGGGTGTGCTTGCTTTTATTTTTACATTCCTGTTTCTTCACCTTGGCATATGAAAAAGAGAAACTTAGTGGCTGTGTTAGGCCGTTGTGTTTTCCTCCAGGGTTGTCTGTGCCAGCTTTCCTTTGGAACGCAGGGCATGGTCCTCAGACTGTGGCTGGCAGCCTCGCTGCACTCCCATTGCCCTTCTGCCCAGTGTTGCTTTCTTTGTGTGTGGACTTCCCTCTGTCTTCCTAACTCACGCGAACTCCTGGGCTCATGACGGTCTTGCTTAATTCTCACTTTGACATCTTTGACTCTCCAGTACCTTAAAATGTACTTTGTCACAGAGAAACTCCACTACATAAAGCTTTCAAATCGCTTTTCAAAAGCATCTGGTGATGCTGTTACCCAGTTTCCTTTTTTGTTAATTTCACGTTTCCTTCTTGAAATGTCTTACTATAAGCTGAATGCCTACTGCGTTGGGCATTGTGTCAGGTGACACAGGCAGTGCAAGCAATCTCACTCTTTCTGACAGACGAGGCAAGTCCCATCTTATAGCTGAGGAAGTCAAAGATCAGGTAAGTTGAGAAACTTATCCCAGACCATGTATCTGTTATGTTGTACAATGGGTGTATTTGACTCCAAAGCATGTGACTTTTTCCTTTTTGCCTTGTCTTTCAGTATTTAGGCCTTCCCTAGATGGTAGTATTTGCTTGTGTTACCCTCCAAGGAGTTCTGTTTTCTGTTCACCCACAGAAGTCCATGTTTTTTAAAAACCTTTGTCTGTTTAACAGATTTAGTCTATTAGGTAATTTTCCCATTAATTGAAAAACTATTTGAGTGTCTATTCTGTATCTACCACGTGCAGCTGGAGTAGAGGGATTGAGAGGGAGGGAGGACATGAAGTCAGAGAGGCAGCAGGATGCCAGGTCAAGAGTTCCTTGTTCAGTCTCAGTGAGCAGCCTGCTGCTTCATCTTTGACTTCGGGGAGCCCACTGGAGGGCGCTTGGAGATTTTGGGCATAGCTGCCGCGTGTGGTCTCCGCTCTAACAGGGTCACTGCCAGTTGAATGAATGAAGGGGGCCGAGGGCAGAAACAGGGAGGTCAGGTATCAACTTTGTGTGTAAACTTGGTTGCACCATGGCCCAGATATTTGGTCAAACATTACTCTGGGTCTTTCAGTGAAGATATTTTTTGGATAGAATTAACATTTAAATAGGCGGGTTTTGAGTAAAGCAGGTTAACCTCCATAATGTGGGTGAGCCTCATGCAATTAGTTTATGGCCTGAATAGAACAAAGACTGATTCCCCTGAGCAAGAAGGAATTCTGCCAGCAAACTCCCTTTAGACCCAGACTGCGGCTGAGCTGGGTCTCCAGCAGATTTTGGACTTGCACCTCTACAGTTGTGTGAGCTAATAGCTTAAAACTAATCTCTGTGTATACAGATGTCCTGTTGGTTCTGTTTCTCTGGAGAACCCTTACTAATACATCATCCAAGCAAGAGAGAGGACGATGGTTTAGACCAGGACAGTAGCAGTGGAGGTGGCAAGCGATGGTGGAATTCAGGGTATATTACTAAGAGGCGGGAACTTTGTAGCTGGATCAGGTATAGAATAGGAATGGGGAAGCAGTCACGGGTGACACCAAGGTTTCCGGCTGAGCATTTGGAAGGTGTTGCCATCCACTGAGAAAGGCCAGACCGCAGGAAGAGCTGGTTTTGGGGGAATACGAGGTGTTTGATTTTGAACATGCTAACTCTGAAAATCCTGTTAGATAACAATAAGTGCATGAATCGAGGAAAGAAGTCTGGTTATGGAGCTGGATGTTTGGGAGTTTAAGGCTCTGAGGCCAGTGAGACGAGACCACCCAGGCTCTGGGTGATGGAGCCTGGTGGGTGAGTGCAGAGAGAGGGGAGGCCTAAGGACCCAAGCCTGGAGCACCTGAATGTTTAGAGGTTGGTGAGAAAGAATGCAAAGGAGACCGAGAAGGAACCGCTAGCAGGGCCCGAGGAAAACCAAGCGAGCGAGCCTGTTTTAAACAACTGCTTGCTTAGTGCCCTGTATGTGCATCTCTTAGTACTTCGAAGGAATTATTTATTTATTTATCTATTTAATTTATTTATTTCTACTTTTTATTTTTTGGCTGCGTTGGGTCTTCGTTGCTGCACGTGGGCTTCCTCTAGTTGCGGCGAGCGGGGGCTGCTCTTCATTGCGGTGTGCGGGCTTCTCATTGCGGTGGCTTCTTGTTGTGGAGCACAGGCTCTAGGTGTGAAGGCTTCAGTAGTTGTGGTGCACGGGCTCAGTAGTTGTGGCACACGGGCTTAGTTGCTCCGCAGCATGTGGGATCTTCCTGGACCAGGGCTTGAACCTGTGTCCCCTGCACTGGCAGGCGGATTCTTAACTGCTGTGCCACCAGGGAAGTCCCAAGGAATTATTTTATGCGTTGTTTTCCCCACATGAGAACTTCTTGAGGGTGCAGATTTTCACTGAATCTCCACCTCTTAGCACAGTACCTGGCATATAGTGGGAACTCAGATGTCTGTTTGGATGAATGAACTGCCTTCGTAGGTCCCAATTATTGATTGCTTACAATGTGCTCGGTCCTTATTCTAGAAATGATGAGAGTTGCTTCCTCATTTGCTCCTACCTTGAGTGAATCCTGAAATCTGAGTTATTCCTCTGACCAGAGCTGATTTCCCTAAGGTAGGGGTGTGCGTGAGTGAGTGTGTGTGTGTGTATGTGTACAATCAGTCCAATAAAAATCAGCATATCCTGGCAACTGTACCGTAAAGTATTTCTAGAATAAGAGTGTCTCACTGTGTATACGATCACCACCCTGGTCTGAATAAACCACCATCATCTCTTGCCTGGATTATTACAAAAGCCTTCTATTTTTGGTCTCCTGGCTTCCTGTCTTTGCCCCTAATAATTTATTTTAGCACCTAGAAGAATACCTGGCGTGAGGTAGATGCCCAGTTGATATTTCTTGAATGAAGGAATCCTTGTTTTTTTTTTTTTTGCGGTATGCGGGCCTCTCACTGCTGCAGCCTCTCCCGTTGCGGAGCCCAGGCTCCGGACGCGCAGGCTCAACGGCCATGGCCCACGGGCCCAGCTGTTCCGGGGCATGAACCCGCGTCCCCTGCATCGGCAGGCGGACTCTCAACCACTGCGCCACCAGGGAGCCCTGAATGAAGGAATCCTTGAGTAAACATTCACACGTAAGGTTTGAGGAGCACATGTGCGACTTTCTGTGGGGTAGATGGCTATTAGAACAAGATGTAGACTCTGATCGTGGCTTACCGAGTGTTCCTCCATCTGGCACCTGACTCACCTCCTGCTGTCTTTCACTGCATTCTGGACACATTGGCATTTTTCTGTCTTGAAGACACCACACTCCTTTCCACACTGGGGCTTCCACACCTGTCTGTCTTGTGCCTGGAGTGCCTGCCCTCTTCCATTCCTGCCCTGTTTCTTCCCATGACATGCTCCTTTCATCATTCGGGGCTCTGCTCCTTCAAGAAGTCTCCTGTGACCTCCATAACTACAGAAGTCCTCCCCCACCTTCTTTGGCAGTCTCTCTAGTCTTTGTGAACTTTTTCTCCTCCTCTAAAGCACTTATCACTTGCCCCAAGTCTTGCTGTTTGTGATGTGTTTTGGGGTCCTCCACCATTGTGGGGGGGCCAGAATGATTCTGAGATTTCTGGCTTGTAGAATTGGATGGATAGGTAGGGTTGTCATTTCCTGAGAAATGACTGGAAAACACTAGTTGAGGTGTTCGAAGAGTTATGCTTTTAGTTTGTGTAAAGTGTGTTGTTTTGATTCCTCTGTTCCTTTCTTGAATTTTATTTATCCTTTTAGGAAACAAACCTCTATGATTTGGTTTTGAGCATGTTGATTTAAGTTGCCTGTAGGTCTCCCAGAGGAGGTGTCAAGTAGGCAATTGCCTGTATGCATTTGGAGCTCAGACGTAAGTTGGGGCTGGAGGTGGTGTAGGGGCCTGCCAGGCTGATGTGAATCCTAGCCCTGCCATTCAGTATCTCTTGTGATATTGGGCGAAGGCATCGAGCAGGTGTGAGGCTGTTTGCTCATCTGTCAGATGGGAATAACATCACCTACTTTCAAGTTTAGGATTAAATGAGATGTACATACATACAGTGGTTAGCACAGTGCCTGGCATGTAGCAGAATGACTTTCATGTTATTAAATGGATTCGGCTGGTTAATAATGCCTCCTTTTCAGAGCTTACTATATGTCAGGTCATCAGAATCCTTTTACGTGGGTTAGTGTATTTATTCCTTGCTACTCCCTACTTAAAACTTCTAGCTCCTGTGCCAGTACTTTCTCTTTGTAAAGCACACCTGAAGCTTTCCTAGTAGTCCTCTCCCCCATCTGCACCCACTTCATATTTTTAACGCACATTGTTTTGCCAATTTTAGGTACTATAAGTAGCCCAGTATATAAAAGTGTGGATCTATTAACATTCAGGAAGTTATTTGTGTTATAATTTCTACCTGATTTGTCAATTTTTTAGAAACAACCATAGATTTCAGTTATACACACCAGTACTGACATAGGAAACATGGTTATTAGGTTATTGCCAAAAACAAATGTGAGAGGTAGAAACTCAGAATACTAAAGTCCCTTTTGTATTTTTCCAGTCCCTTTAAAAGTCTGGTTGTACAGTTGACTCACTGCATCGTGGGTGACTTAGAGTGGTGTGGGGTTCGTCTTCATCCTGGACTAGTGGGATGACCTAACGTCTATAGCTTCTTCAGTCACTGTAAGCTTTTTTTTTTTTTTTTGCGGTATGCAGGCCTCTCACTGTTGTGGCCTCTCCTGCAGCGGAGCACAGGCTCCGGACGCGCAGGCTCAGCGGCCATGGCTCACGGGCCCAGCCGCTCCGCGGCATGTGGGATCCTCCCGGACCAGGACACGAACCCGTGTCCCCTGCATCGGCAGGTGGACTCTCAACCACTGCGCCACCAGGGAAGCCCCTTTTTTTTCTTTTTAATGGAAAAAAACTCACTCGAATAAATCTCCAAATATGAAGTTATGGACATTAGGTTCCTTGGATTTACTTTTAAGAACGGTATAGATTCTAGCACTTAATCATAGAAATAAATCTGACTAATGAATAGTTCCCTACTTTAATGAAATTCTGAGAGGTTGAATTTTATGTTAAATATTTTACTATTTTAAATGAACATAATATTGGTTTAGATTATAGATTGGCATTGACTGTTTTTCTTTGAGTAGCTGTTACTAATGTTGTTAAACTAGTCCATTTCTTTTTTGCTCATGTAATATAGAGCTGTTTTTTTAAATACTTTTCCTTAATGCTGGTTGAGATTAAAATGAATCTCAGTGTTGGGATGAAGCACTGCTTTGTTTTCAAACTGCACATTATTTTTTCCCTCACTGCCGTCTTCCCCCTCCCCCGCAGAGAATGACTGATTCATTGTTATATTGTAAAGATAAGATTCACATCAATCATTTATTTTATTCTATACATAGTTCTTTGTAGAATAAAAGCAAGGTTAATGTCAAAGTTAATTTATCGAATTTCATACTTGGTACTTTCATACAAATTTCATATTTCATATTTCAAAATAAAATGCCTTAGTTCCTGTTGGGATGTGTTTGAGGTATAAGAAAATACTTCAAACATTTTTTGAAAATATTTAGGAAACATTTTAGTTAAAAGCATACTGTTCAATGAAAACATTGCATTTTTAGAGTGGTTAAAAAAGGAACACTATTTAAAACATAGGCTACATCGACAGGAATTTTAACTTCTGATCTTGCGACAAAGAGTAGCATTAAGTCACATCACTTTCTCTTTTTTCTTAATATTAAGGGTTCCGATACTAAGACTGTCAAAAACTCCTCTGTTTACAAGTAATTTAACTTGATGGGTAATAATATGGTAGGTTCCATATCGTATGTGAGAATGTTGGGAACCTGTTCTTTGTGTTTTTGTCTACGTAACTTGAAATAGTGGGTATTTCATCCTTGTCTGGACTCTTGGAGCTTTCTCCTGGGATCATGGAGCGAACAGGACAGGCTGCGCTCTGTGGCTCTTCCACGCCTTCTTGCTGACTGCCTTTGTCAGGACTACTTAGGAAGTCCTTCAGAACTTGCTTGAAGATGTAGACGACTTCCCATGGCAGTACATCGTTTTCTGCCAGAACTTCTCGAAATCTAGAGGCAAAGCAGTTATCAGTATTCAATTCAGAAAATCTCTTTTGTCGTATCCCTTTGTCTCCAAAATTCAGCTTAGATAATGTGACCATATAGTAGTTACCCACCTTTTGAGTAAACTGCACATTGCTTTAAAATTACACTTCTAGTAAAGAAATTTCAAAAGAGACTTTAAAACATTTCCTAGCCAGTGAAATACCAACAGTGGTTTTGTGTGTGTGTGTGTGTGTGTGTGTGTGTGTGTGTGTCCGGCCCATCCTTAGGGATTTTGGTTGCTGGGTAGTTGATACGCATGATTAAAAAATTTATATGATATAATACGATTTCCAATCTAAAGATGTGAGGAGCTTAAACTTGACAGCAAATATCACAAGAAGGGAACGTAGTATTTTTACCTGCTGAGAATAGCTCCAGTTTGACAAGGTTGAACCTGTGAGCAAAGAACTTCAAGTTGTCTTTGTTCAGTAGCTGGGATGGTTGCGTGGGGATTCTGATAGTTTCTCAGCCAATTGTAATCCACACCTGTTCTTTTCACTTTTTGCTCACTTTCGATCTCTTGTATTAATCTCTCTCGTTCCTTTAGATGCCATTTTAATTCCCGAAGCAGAGTCTTTGTCACTACTTCTGAGTCAGGGTAGCGTGTGGATTTGTAGGAATTGTGTTTTGGCCATTTCATCCAGCCAAAAAGTGGCATTTTTAGCCTATGGAAATATTCTCACTTGTTTATTTGCATAAAATATTATGGTTCTGATGAGCAAATATTTGTTTCTTTACAGTAACTTTGCCAGAAAAGTGCATGAATTTTTCACTGGTTAGATATACAGGTCAAAATAAGATTAGAATGGATTAAAGTCTTAATTTCTAACTAGGTCAGTGCCAAAAACCAGGCTTTGAAAATACTTTTATGTAGCTAAGGAGAAATGAAATGCAGTCAGATAATCTACAGACTGAACAATTTTCTGAAAATACCACTAACACTTGCTATTAAAAGTTCTTAGGAGGCTTTAAAATATGAACATATAGGAAAGTGCTATCTGCAAACATACTTTTGACTTATGTTTTGTACAGAAAAGGTTTAAAGATTACCTGTGAAGTTGATGGATCCGATGTGGTGATGTTGCCGAGGAGTTTACTTGAATTGGTGATGAAGGTGTGCTTCACTCAGGCATATCTCCTTCTCCTGGATGTGTCCCCTGTTGAAAGAATGATTCTCCTCCTTTACCCACCGAAACTGTATTTGAAATAACTAACCTTCTGTGTTAGGAATGAGGTTGTGATGTCTTCATTTGGAGAGAATGCTCATTAATTCACCTTGTAAGTAAGCTAGAAGAAATGACAAAAATAACTTACTATTTAATCTTTACAAATTATATAATGGTTTGCCTTTTGAATGTAGCTCAGTGTATTTGAAAGAGATGCCGGCAGCTACAGATTCTGGTCCTAAATGCATTTAGACACATCTTTGATAAAGAAACGGAGAAAGGTCGTCTGAAGCACCACAGATGCGCTGCCAGCTCGAGTGAAGACTGTCGCGCGATGTGGTGCTTTGCTGTGCGTAGCTGCGGGCCACAGTTCAGTGCTGTATTTTTATGCCTGTAGAGCTCTAAAAATAACCGTGTTGCTTTTATTCCTCAGCTTAACTTTCAGGCGGTTTAGAAGCCAGGTCACTGTCCCCTCTAATGAAAGCAGGAAAAATAGATCAGACTTGACTATTTGCACAATATACATTCTGAGAAACCTCGTTACAATTGAGCAAAGTAGGCAAAGAATGCTGATATCAGTCGTGTGAAATATTTAGTAAATGTTATATTCTGTACACATTTTGTTTTTCTAAATAGTATTTAAATTTGTATATTTAAACAAGTTGTAATGCTCGAGGACATTATATACACATAAGTAGATAACTTTAAAATATACTTTATAATCTCTAAAAACATGGTGATAAGACAATAATAGATTAAGGTCAGAAAAAAATAGAGACATGACAACATATCAAGTTCACAACAAAATCTTATAGTTCATTATAGAAAATCATTTTCGTGTTTTCTTTTGTAGCTGAAAGTGAAACTTATACTCACAGTTTGGGCGAGTACTGATGTGTAATTGGTCTTTATTGTGCTAGTTTTCTATTCCAGAGAGGTTTGTGTCTTTGGTTTAAGCATGGACAGGTTCGTTACTCTGTAGTTCTGTGTTAAATGACTGTGTAGTGGCTTTTCCTTTTATAATATTTGTTCCTTCTGTTGCTTTCTCCTTCAAATGAACTGTGAAGAATAGACCTCGTTTACATCAGACCTGCATGTCATGCATGATAAAGAGTGATGTGTGTGGTCATCCTCCAGCTCCTGTTACTTATATGTTAGAAAAACCCAGATGTCAGGATTCATTATCTGTAACTAGAAGGTTTTCATATTGCATTGTGTATAGTACTGTGAAAGGGAAGGGAGTAAAGTTTATCATGACAGAACTGTCCTATCTGATTTTCTACTATAGTTATGATGAGTCAGGCTGCTTCTCCCTTTGAATAGACTCGTTGTCATTGCTTTAATTTTTAAATTTTTTGCCTCTGAAATGGTGACAAAAATATCAAAAATGTATTGGATGTGGAGCATAAACCGACTTTCTGTTCCAGGCCCTCTTTAGTCTTGCCTGTCCCTTCTTCTCCGGCTTGCTCTCTTGCGCTACCTGAGTCTGTCTGTCGTGTCAGCCAAGCCTGACTGCCCCACACAGGCCGTGCTCCCTCTGGCATTTCAGCTTTGGTCACACTGACTCTCTTCTGAGTCGCTCGTTTTTCTTTTCCATGTACCTACACTGTAATTCTCTTATTTATTTTTGCCTGTGTTGGGTCTTCGTTGCTGCGCGAGAGATTTCTCTAGTCGCGGTGAGCGGGGGCTACTCTTCATCGTGGTGCGCGGGCTTCTCATTGCGGTGGCTTCTCTTGTTGTGGAGCATGGCCTCTAGGCTTGCAGGCTTCAGTAGTTGCGGCACGCAGGCTCTAGGGCGCGTGGGCTTCAGCAGTTGTGGCGTGCGGGCTCCGTAGTTGTGGTGCGTGGGCTCAGTAGTTGTGGTGCGCAGGCTCAGTAGTTGTGGTGCACGGGCTCAGTAGTTGTGGCTCGCAAGCTCTAGAGCGCAGGCTCAGTAGTTGTGGCACACGGGCTCAGTAGTTGTGGCGCACGGGCTTAGTTGCTCCGCCGCATGTGAGATCTTTCCGGACCAAGGATCGAACCCGTGTCCCCTGCACTGGCAGGCAGATTTTAAACTACTGTTCCCCAGGGAAGTCCCTATACTGTAACTCTTTTTCAGGGCTCAGTTTCGATACCAACTAATTTTTTCTTCTGTCTGAGGGAAAAACGTTTTTCCCTTGGCCCCCACGCCCTGTTCCTTTGAATTCCGGTTTTATTTCTCTTTACTGTTAAACTAATAGTCCTTTACAACTAGGTTCTGTCTGTCCTCCACTTATTTGCAGCTCTCATTAGCTCAGCAGATAGTTTTGACTGTGCCATGTCCTAGATGCAGGTTAGGGACTGGGGATGCAGCAGTGGACCAGACAGACCTATTCTCTGTCCTCATGGAGCCCGTGTTCTAGTGGAAAGATGAACCCGAGGACCCAAATCACCTAGTGCAGTGGTCATGATACACTCGAGGTCTCCTCAGTTCACTGTGGAGGTCAGGGAAGGCCTTTCTGGGTAGGGGCTGTCCTTTGAGCAGAGGTTTAAAGACCAGCGAGGAAGCCACACAACGCGCTTCATGCGGCCAGCTCCCTCCTCAGCTTGGCCTGTTAGCGCCTAGCTGGCTATTGAGATTGAGTCTGGCCTTCACGGAGCTTTCCTTACACCTCGGCTCACATTCAGTGCGTTTTCCTTTGATCTTCCTCGGGTAAGCCAATTTTCCTAGTACTTAGTGTGTGCTACTTGCATTATTATACATTTTATTTTTTCTGTCCTGTCTCCGGAGATTGTTATGCCCAAATGGCATTCTCTGATTACAGTAGTTCCCCTACTACCATGTAGATAGAGAACAGAAATATTTGTAGATCAAGGTAAGGAAGTACCTTTGCATTAATCCTTCCTGTTTGTTGGGAGTATAACCAGATTAATGTTGGATTTTATTCGTCACACATTTTAGTAAGTTGAATAAATGAATTATTTCTAATGGATTGCAACCTCATTAGGCTATTTTGTGTGGAAGACATAAAGCTTAAACTATGACGCAGTTAGGTTAATTTCTTTTTGGTCTTTGTCATGGTTTTCTAGGCTTTATCTTCTTAGCTGAACAGCAAAAAGTTTTATGACTTGAAGTGAGATAGGATCGTATCATTCATTGTGTGTGTCTGTGTGTGTGTGTGTGTGTGTGTGTGTGTGTGTGTGTGTGTGTGTGTAGAAGTTTAAGATGTGTAAGGAAGTACTTAAGTCTAAAAAGACAAAATTTTGGAATCTCGAAGGGCAGGCTAAGGAGCCAGGTTGTTTATATACAACTTGTATATATTTATGGTCAGGGGGCCTTATACAGTTCTCAGCAGCATTTGATTGCAATTAAAGGAAGATTTTTCATTGTGAGAGGACTGATATCTTTCTGTTTTTAATTCCTTTGCTACTGAATTCAGAGTTCTGAATTATTGGTTGGTTCTTTTTGTCTATTAAAGATGCAGTTAATATTTGAGAAACTGTGATGTTAAATTCCTTTTCCCAATATTAATTCCCTCTTTAAAATACTCTGATTGAAACACACTAAGATGTACTTTTTCATGTTAAAAATCCTATTCTATTGGGTTGTCCACATCTTATTGACTTAAGAGAATTCTTAGTGTGCGTCTGCGTTCTGTGCTGCAAATGTTCACTCGAGAGAGACCACTGTTCTTGCTCTGTAACCTTTATAGACGTTGTTCATAAGTTTTACATTATAGTTTAGTTTAGTTTGTTATTTTCCTTTTTTGACTTTTCCTTTTTTGTGTTCTTGTTTAAGCCCTTCTTTACTTCAAAGTTATAACATACAGAAGAAGGTCAGCTTTTTAGGCTTAAAAAAATAAGTACTCCTGGGTGTTGAGTTGGTTTGAAATTGATTTGAGATTGGTTTGAGGTGTAGGGGTCCCCAAATTGGATAATCATTATTCAAAGTAAGTAGTCATTGTTCCACCCAGGAGATTTTCCTGATTCCTAGTACGCCCAGTAACCGTGTGGCGTATCCTGGGTATTTTGAATATTATGTTATATTATGGGACTCTGGGTCTTGCTTAAATCCTGTGGGGATTGCAGCTGACCAGCTGTGTTCAGGCTGCAAGTTCCAGCCAGCTTCCTTTGGGCAGTGGTCCCTCTGGTTTTCAGAGCCTTTGCAGGGCTGTCTGGATCTGTCTTGCACTGTGCCATCTAGTGGCCGTCCTGTAGCTCAGTTCTCAAAGTCTGTGATGGGCTGTTTGGGGTCAGGGCACGCCTGCCAGCCCAGGGGTGCACCCAGCAGTTCCTAAAGGTTCTCAGGTGTCTGCAATCTCCCTGGTGCTTTCCCAGCCCAGGGCCTCCCTTTTCTGGTCCAATGGCCAGAAGACAGGGGCTTTGTTGCCCTGCTCTGCCAGGCACTTCCTGCAGTGATGTCTGTCTCCCAGGCCAAGCAGTGGGAGGGCAGAGAAAGAAAAAAGGCAGTGAGAGTTGGCCCCACCCTCTTATAGAGGGAGTTTCCCTCCCTCAGAGTTTGATGCTCCGGCCGCACCTGGCTTGTGAGAGAATGGAGAAAAGAAAAATGTAAGGTGTGCACTGCCCCCGTTTTGAGTATTTGGAGTCCCCTTTCCTGCTGGACCATATGGTAGCTCTATTTTTAGTTTTTTAAAGAACCTCCATACTGTTCTCCATAGTGGCTGCGTTTTGGAAAACAGCCACTTTATGTTTCCACCAACAGTGTAGGAAGGTTCTCTTCTCCACACCCTCTCCAGCATTTTATTATTTGTAGATTTTTCGATGATGGCCATTCTGACTAGTGTGAGGTGATACCTCATTGCACTTTTGATTTGCATTTCTCTAATAATTAGCAATGTTGAGCATCTTTTCATGTGCCTCTTGGCCACCTGGATGTCTTCTGTGGAGAAATGTCTACTCAGGTCTTCTGCCCATTTTTTGATTGGGTTGTTTTTTTTTGATACTGAGCTGTGTGACCCATTTGTATAGTTTGGAAATTAAGCCCTTGTCTGTCGCATCATTTGCAAATATTTTCTCCCATTCTGTAGGTTGTCTTTTTTTTTTTTATGGTTTCCTTTGCTGTGCAAAAGGTTGTAAGTTTGATTAGGTCCCTTTGTTTATTTTTGCTTTTATTTCTACTGCCTTGGGAGACTGACCTAAGAAAACGCATTGCTACGATTTATGTCAGAGGATGTTTTGCTTCTGTGCTCTCCTGAACCTGTAGCGTCTTGACTGCCTTTAGTTCAAAATAATCCTCATGCAAAAGTGACACATTTTGGGGAGGCTTATTCTGAACCCCTACAGCTCCCATACATGTCTTTGCATGTGCTTCCTTGTCTACAGGTGCTGTGAATACTGCCCTTGGGGAAGATACTGAGGAGAGAAGTGTCAGCTGGCAGGAGATGTGTTCTGAGGTTAATAGGACAGGTCACAGTGCTCTGCAGAGTAACCACTTGTACCCATCTGCCTCCCTCTCCTCGTAACCTAAGCATAGTTGTACTTCTTGCCAATTCAAAGGGTGGAAAAGGTTTCTCATTGTTTTAATTTGCATCTATTTGGTGACTGACTGTGAATTTGAGTGTATTTTCGTTTGTTTATTGACGATTTGCAGTTTTTTTATAGGACTTAATGTAAAAGTAACTATTCAAGCATTCTCCTAGCCTGTGGGAATTCCTTGGCTTTCTGTGAACAGTGTACTAACTTCTGATATTCTTTGCAGGCCACTGAGCCAGAAGAGCTCAGAGACGGAGTATATTAACAAATACAGAAAACTTGAAGCACAAGAGTTTGATACGTATGGCAGTGATCATTCAGCCAGTGGGCCAGGTAAACGAGTATCTTTAAATATCATAAAATATGGTATGTGAGTTGTTCACATGTTAAAACATTAACTTCTTTTTTTTTTTTGCGGTACGCGGGCCTCTCACTGCTGTGGCCTCTCCCGTTGCGGAGCACAGGCTCCGGACGCGCAGGCTCAGCGGCCATGGCTCACGGGTCCAGCCGCTCCGGGGCATGTGGGATCTTCCCGGACCGGGGCACGAACCCGCGTCCCCTGCATCAGCAGGCAGACTCTCAACCACTGCGCCACCAGGGAAACCCTAAAACATTAACTTCTTAAAAGTGTTTAAGAAGTGTATTTTGATCAATAAAGAATCCGTATTGCTTGTTAATTCAGGATTTTGGGGGGAGGAGTATATGACAGATTATAAATTGTGAGTGTGTGATGATATGTTGTGAGCTGCTCATGTTTTCCTCTCTTAAGTACAGTGTCTAAATAGTCTGTCCTTTGGAAGACTAATAACGGTCCCTGACCTTACTATTAATTAGAATTACTTAAAATTGTTATAATTTTAATAATAACAATACAATAATATATTATATTATTATAAAATTATTTTATTGTTATTAAAATTATTATAGTTTTAAAAATAATAATCATATTAAAACAAAATTTTAAATAGTACATAAATGTATACAATAAAAGGTAAAGGTCCTTCTTAACCTCTCCTCCTCCCAAGGAGGAGATACAAGGATACAACTGTTCAGACTTTAGGTTAAGCTAGTTACTTTCTGTGAGTATGCACTTTCTTTTAGTGAGCTGATTGTCTTATTAGCATTAGACCGTATTCATATGACAGAAGTAAGTTTTTGATTTTTTTGCTTTATAAAAGGTTATCCGTCACAAGCTTCCTACCAATTCAGTCAGGAAGTTCTGCCTCCTTTCTTTCTACTCTGTGTACTTATGCTCGGACTTAGGGACAGAAGTTGGGGTTAGAGTAATATTTTCCAGCCTTTTTGAAAATTATGAAATATAGTCCATACATAAAAGTATACTAATCCTTATTCTTCTTGGTCTTTATTTGGGTTTCTTGACAATATAAAATATTGGTATCTTTCATCAATTCTGGAAAATTCTGAGCCATTATCTATGCTCCACTCTCTCATGCAGTTTTGTATTTTTCATTTTTTTGGTCACTCTACTATATGCAGACTAATTTCTCATTGTTCATCTTTCACCTAAGGCAGAAGCAGCTTTGAGTTCTTTGTCTTCCTCTCTGTGTCCTTGCCTTATTATAGACTTTGGCCTGGTGTTTCCTCTCTCTCTTGCCAAGCTTTCGGTTTTTTAAACATGATGTTTGTATATTTTGTCTAGCATCTTTAGTTGTCCTCAGGAGGAATATTTGTGTGAACAACCCAGTACATTATTACCAGAAGTGATAGTTCAAAGAGATAGTGTGTCCTTTGATTCAATATTTACTTATTCTAAGAAAAGTACAGCGTAGTACATGTAAGAACATTTATTGCACTGTTGCTTATTTATGGGAAGCCTTAGAAGTCTCTTAAATGTCAGTGAACAGAGGCCTGGTGATTTTTATCGGTGTAGGGGAGTGTGTGGACTTTGATAGAAGCCTGAAATAGCTGTGTGTTACTGTGGAAAGACATCTGTCATTTAATATTTCCTTTTGGGGAAGTGTGTTAGTTTTCAGAAGACTCTTGGTGATGTGATCCTTCTTGTTGCACTCACATATACAAACCCCGAGCACACCACTGTGGGTCCTGGAGCCTGCCATAGGGATTGCCGCTATGTGGAGATGGCTAGATGACAAATGAGTGCCTGCAAGTGCAAGTGTCTGCTCTTATAACTTTTGATTTGGATTCATATTTGAAACTGCTATTTGCTTTCTCTGTCCATGGCATCTCAATATATTTGGAGCTTTTCACTAGGCTGTCATATAGCTTTGACTGCACTTGGAGGATTGACTCAACGACCAATGTTTATCAAGGTGTGTGCCAGGGACGGTGTGAAGCAATGAGAATATAAGTTAAAAAGACCTGGTCCCTCCTCTTACAGAGATTATCATTTAATCGTGTAGTTACACAAATAAATGCTTTTGGAGGTAAATCCTCTGAAAGATAAACTCTCTGGGGACTTAGGACAAGGGTTTCTGCCTTTAGCTGGGGTATCAGGAAAGTAACAATTGAGCTTGGAGCTGAAGAATTAATAAGTTATAGAAGTTACCTAGACAGTTTGGGGCTCGGGGGAGGGGAAAATGTATACAGAGGGCCTGTAATAGGAGAAAGCCTGGGGTGTGGGTGGGCAGGGTCAGTTGGAGACTGAATAATAGCCCTCCACAGAGATCCTCACCCTCCTCTTCAGAACATGTGGTGACTGTGCTACATCATATGGTAAAAGGAACTTTACAGATTAAGTTGAGGAGCTTGAGGTGGAGGGACTGGGGGTGGGTCTGGTGTAATCGCAGGGCTGTAAGCAGAGTCAGTCGTAGATGTAAGGACAGAAGCCGGAGTGATACAAGGAGGGGGCGGTGAGCTAGGGAGTGCAGGCGGCTTCTTGAAGCTGAAGAGGTGGGGAATGGGTTCTTCCCCACAGAGCCTCCAGAAGGAACCAGCTGTGCAGGCCTCTGGACCTTAGCCCAGACTGCTTTTGGACCTCTGACGTTCAGAGCTGCAAGAGAATACTGTAAATGTGTGTCGTTTTAAGCTACTAAGGTTGGGATCACGTGTCACAGGAGCAGTAGAAGACGAGTGAGGTTGTGTTGGACGAGGCTGGTGAGATAGAGGCACAACTGGCGATAGGGCCTGGGGCCATGACTAAGAATTTTAGGCTTTTTTGTTTGTTTGTTTTTTTGTTTTTGCGGTACGCGGGCCTCTCACTGCTGTGGCCTCTCCCGCTGCGCAGCACAGGCTCCGGACGCGGCTCAGCGGCCATGGCTCACGGGCCCAGCCGCTCTGCGGCATGTGGGATCTTCCCGGACCGGGGCACGAACCCGTGTCTCCCGCATTGGCAGGCGGACTCTCAACCACTGCGCCACCAGGGAAGCCCAAGAATTTTAGTCTTAACACTCAGAGCAAGGGGAAGCTGTTGAAAGTTCTAGGTTTACCTTGGCATGAGTGTGTGTGGGTGGGGGAACGTCAAGGGATGAGATCAGTGTTTTGAGAAGACCACTCTGGTCATATTGGAGAGACTGGACTGGTGGGGACCAGCATGGACATGAGGAGAAGTCCAGGTGAGACTGGATGGTGACTGATGACTGGGGTGATGGCATGGAGTGGGGAGCTGGTCGTGGGATGGCCGGACAGGACCAGGTGATGCATGGATGGGGATGTGAGGGAGGAGAGGGGCCGCAGGAAGCAGGAGGTGCTGCTCCACGCTTTGAAGTGCGGCAGTGCCTATGGGAAGGAGATGAGGTTCTCGTGTGTGTGTGTGTGTGTGTGTGTGTGTGTGTGTGTGTGTGTGTGTGTACACAGCTATTTCTATCCCTATTCTGTCTGTTTACATTAAAACTGTGAGAATGCCCTGGTACCTCTAATTCCAGTCCAGCCCCAAGGTTTCAACGTGAAAATTTTGTTATATCCAGTTTAAAATACTTTGATTCAAAATACCTTTGCTGGGACTTCCCTGGTGGTGCAGTGGTTAAGAATCAACCTGCCAGCAGGGGACATGGATTCGAGCCCTGGTCTGGGAAGATCCCACATGCCATGTAGCAACTAAGCCCGTGAGCCGAACTACTGAGCCTGCGCTCTGGAGCCCGCAAGTCACAACTACTGAGCCTGCATGCCACAACTACTGAAGCCCGTGTGTCTAGAGCCCGTGCTCTGCAACAAGAGAAGCCACCACAGTGAGAAGCCCATGTACTGCAACAAAGACCCAACACAGCCAAAATAAATAAATAAATAATAAATTAAAAAATAATAATAATTAAAAAAATACCTTTGCTTTTGGCGTGATACAGGTGTTACTTCATCTATATAACTGTTTTAAAAAATCATTTCTGAGTAGAAATCCAAGAATGCACATTCAGTGAATTTCTGCGAATTACATTAGAATCATTGTATATAGTTTAAAGTAAATCATTTTTTAAAAATTGAGATTTAATAGCATTTCTGAACAGCTTGACCTTGGTTCCAGGCTGTGGACTCCTGCGGGGTTTCTGTTGTTTTCATATAGCAGTTTTGAATTTGTCCTGGCATGGTGTCCTTAGTTGTGATTAAAGGCCACAGTGCTGCCTCCCTTTTAATTTGGTGATATTTTTGGTGGTGGTTTCCATCCCTTTGATAGCTTTTCTTTTGAGTTTAAGAGAATGGCCTGTCTGGAGTTTTTAATAACTGAAAAGGGAAATATTCAAATTAAGTTTAATTTTGTGTTTGGAATACCAACCCATACTTGGAAAAAGTGGTATGTAATTATTTTGAAGATTTAATTTTATACTTAAATCAGCAATGTAGTAATTAAACTTATTTTCTGTAGTGTACAGTGTCTAGATTTTATGATAAGAAACGTTATTATGTTCTCCAGTTAAAATCCATTATATACTGTTTGGAACCCTGACTGCTGAATTTTTTTGGTTAGATTTTTTGTATTTGAGAAACTAGCAATTTTCATGGTTTCCAGTTTTTTCCAGTTCATGTGAGATATTTTAACGTTAATAACCTCAGATAAAGAGATAACAGGAAAATAAAATTTGAGGTTGAGGTATTTCTGATATCACTTTTGGATTACACTTTGCTGTATGTGGTTTGTTGATTTGCGTTGTTACCTGTCTTCTCTGAGAACTTACCTGTAATATTTTCCTGGCCCCCTCCTTTGATTTGGTTGCTGCTGCACAGGTGAAAGAGCTGCACAGCCGTGAACATGTCTTTTGCTTGTGGTCTTCCCTCTGGCGGTGGATGTGGAGGCTGGACTTGATTTGCGCTCAGGTCGGCTGCAGCCAGTGACCTAAAAATGTCAGCCTGTGTTTCTTGTTAAATAGAGAGAGGGCTGTGGTTTAGACAATACAGTTAGGACTTCTGCAATTTTTTTCTTGTAGCATTTCTGTCTTTAAGCAGCAACCTTCAAAATGCATGTAATCAAGGAATGTAAGTCACATCAGTGTTGTCAAAGTGATGGCTCGTTCAGCAGCACCGTGAGCCACGGCTGCAGGTTCTGAGCAAAAAATACAGCTGCTACCTTTCTGTCTTTCTAAAGAGTCTGTGTCACCTCTCTTCCCCATGCAGGCCTTGTCCCTCTCACCCTGTGTCCCACTCCCTGTCACTGCATCTCCCAGCGATGTAGCAGCTCAGGAGCTCCTCCCTCTGTCTCTCCTCGTTCGTTGGGCCGCATGGAGTCTCATCCCTTCCCTTTGTGTTAAAAAGGCCTATTATTGATTGATAAGCCTACCAACACCAAGAATGGGAAGGTCTCTATTTTTTCCCTATTTATGCATATATCATCTCAGTTCTTGCATTTGTAGACTGGCCTGGGTACCCAGCCATCATTTAGAATTCTACATAATTTAATAAAATCTTGGAACCATTTGTAAGTTAGGAACTGTTTACACATTGAGTTTTGCTACATGTTTTGAAGGTAGTGTGGTTAAATTAAAGGGCTTTTTAGCTGAGAGTGCTTCTGGAAGGGGTGAGATTGAGCGCAAGTATACCAGTGGGAACACAGGACAGCGTCAGTGATTGTGTTTCTTAAAAGCTAAGCGGAGCAACGGAAGGAGAGTGAGATGTGAGAGTGGACAGAAGTGCACACTTTGTGGAGTTTGGCGGTCAGTAGTGAGGTGACTAGAAGTTAGAAAGCTGTTGAGGGCAGGACTTAGAGAACTTTCCTCCGAAGTCAGTGCCGCGATGCCCTAGAAGGAACTCTGTTTCCACAAAGAAGCTGTTTTTGCTTTGCGAGAGAACAGAACTGGCTCCTCTGTTCTTAAAATTCAGAACAAGTACTGCACATCTTGATTCAACTATAGGAAAATAGCCCTATTTTCATTATATAGTTAGACCGATTTTGAAACTAAGCGTATGTGTAGGAGAAAATGTAGGGGAGCAAAAACAAAGCATGGACACGTGTGTCAAGTGGGAAGGGTGACGGCAGAGCAGAGGGAGAGGTTGGGTCAGAGAAGCGAAGGGCTGGGAGGAACAGGGAGGGGGGCGTTGAGGGGAGACCTGGGGAGGGAGCCAGCTCAGTGCTGAGTTTGGGGGGGACAGGGAAGCTTTCAAAGTTTATTTACTTTGGAAGTAAAACTTATTTCCCAATAGAAGTCTGTATCCTGTGAATCTTGATGATTTATCAAGAATTTGTGGCATCCCCGGAGTATAGTGCGTGTATTTACAGGAGGACGTTCAATAGCGGAGCTGGGCAGAGCTCCCCAGGGTGTGTCTTTCTTTCTTTTTTTTTAAATGATAAATTTATTTAATTTAATTTATTTATTTTTGGCTGTGTTGGGTCTTATTTGCTGCTTAACAGGCCTTCTTTAGTTGCAGCGAGCAGGGGCTACTCTTCATTGCAGTGCACGGGCTTCTCATTGCGGTGGCTTTTCTCATTGTGGAGCACGGGCTGTAGGCACGCGGGCTTCAGTAGTTGTGGCACGTGGGCTCAGTAGTCGTGTCTCACGGGCTCTAGAGCGCAGGCTCAGTAGTTGTGACACACGGGCTTAGTTGCTCCACGGCATGTAGGATCTTCCCGGACCAGGGATCGAACCCGTGTCCCCTGCATTGGCAGGCGGACTGGTCACCAGGGAAGCGCCCCAGGGTGTGTCTTTGTCAGAGTAGCGTTGTCCCTCCCAGGGTGCTTGTCCCTAAGGTGTCCTTATGCTGTTTGGTTGTCTACTATGGATTTAGTAGCAAGGAATGAACACTTAACAAATTGGTGTGAAATTTCAAATAAAAGTTTGTTCTTTAAGCTAAACATTTTTGTGCCATTTTCAAGTGATGAGTACTGTGCTCTGCACATCTTTTATCTTAGAAGATAGTGCTGAGCCTACAACAGTGATTGCTGTGATGGAGGGTAAGATGGTGCTCAGCTTGTATAAATTATTCGCAGTGGGTGCTAAGGAAATTTCCTAATTACCCTGCTCACAGTGTTAGCCTGTAGAATATGTATTTGTGTGTGTGTACAGCTTGCTGTGTATATAGATAAAACACTAGGTTGTTTACCTTGTCTTTTTTCATATAAGAAATAGCATTGTATTTGTTTTGTCTGAATCCAGGTCCAAGGCCACCTTTAGCTAAATCAAGCAGTGTGATGTGCATCCCAGAGACAACTTATAAATATCCTGATTTGCCTATAAATCGATGTAAGGAAGAGGTAAAATTATTTTTGTCATAATGTAATTTTGTTGTTTGACTAAATGCCAGCGACCCAGCACTTGGTTTCTGGTCTGAAAGTGACGAGGTGCTGGGCAGGCACCCTGGGGAGGTGGTTTTGTGTAATAAGCGTGTGGATGGCCTTCCTTTTGGCGGTGCTTCACTTGTTCAGCCTTCCCCTGAGCTCATCTCCTCATATTTAATTATTCACCTAGCCGTCCCTGCTCTGAAATAAGTGTGAGTAAACACCTGCTGGGCCCCAGGAGAGCTGCTTCTCGCAATACCGGCTGCCCAGACTTTTTAGAAAGCAAATAATGCCCTCAGCGCAGTCTTCTCTAGCATTCCACTGGGTTTCCTTTACACTCTGCCTCGTTTGTTTGCCTGGTGATTGATCAGTCATTGATATGTAATTTTAAGAACAATGTTGGGCAATATAGCAGCAGGATGATTACACTTTTAATTAGTTACATGTTATTAAACATGGGTAAAAGTAAGCGTATTGAAACCTTAACTATACTAGCGGAAGAAGTGGTTGTAGATAGGAATAAATTGTAAATGTTCTAAATTTAATTTTTATTTTGCTTTAGATCGAATCATGCAGCTTTTGTAGAGTAGATATACTTTATTAATTTTTAAGAGGCCAGTATTCAAATTAATTTGTATTCCCTGACCATGGCAGTTGCTAGAGTGATAAGAGCTTACACGTATCTAGGGTGGAGGCGGGGAGCGGTGGGGAGAGATCGGGCTGGCGTTCTCGGGCCGCTCCATGCAGTCTGTACGTGGCGCACTAGAAGTTCATTGTTTTAAAGTGTGTCTGAAGAGTTTCAAATGAGAATTTAAAGCCACTTGAGTGTAATAACAGCTGTGTTTTCATGTTTCTCAGTAGAATTACACGGAAGTTCATTACAAAATTTTTAAATAATAGTAATTTAGACTTAGCAAGAGCTATAGAAATTCATTTTGGTGTTTTCATATTTACAGACGAAGAAATTGAGACATAGGGATCAGTGAACTTGGCCTGAATTACTGTGGCCATTAGTTATTGTTCACAGTGTTCAAATTGGTTTCAGATTCAGCAGCCATTAGTAACCTTCTTTCTCTCGTTTGTGATGTTTAGGTGGTTAGGTAATAATTTAACTTTTAAGGATGAAAAGAAAATAAATTCTGAAAGTCTTCTTGAGATAAAGCTTTTGGTTCATAGGTAATACTTTATTACATCATTGTTAAATTTGTGGCAATTTTGAAGGTTTGTTTTTTGTTTTAATTCTAGGTCATTTCTTTGATAGAAAGTAATTCTGTGGTAATTATACACGGTGCCACCGGTAGTGGTAAAAGTACTCAGCTCCCGCAGTATATCTTGGATCATTACATCCAACGCTCTACCTACTGCAACATTGTGGTCACCCAGCCACGGAAGATCGGGGCCAGCAGCATCGCCAGGTGGATCAGTAAAGAGCGCGCCTGGACTTTGGGTGGTTTGGTGGGCTATCAGGTGAGACTGAGAGAGGGAGCCGTCTCTCTCTGTTAATTTTTTTTTTTAATTTACTTTTTGGCCATGCCACATGGCATGTGGGATCTTAGTTCCTTGACCAGGGATTGAACCCATGCCCCCTGTGTTGCAAGCGCAGAGTCTTAACCACTGGACCGCCAGGGAAGTCCCTCTTTGTTAATTTTTAATTTTATATAAGTTGATGATAAGGTGTGATTATTTTCTGCTGGAAAAGAAAATGAAATCGGTTGCTTATAGAGCAGAATTATGGCATAATTTTAAAAACAGTGAATCTCTGAAGTTCTTGAAAATATTGATAACTTTAGTTTCTTTCTCAGTTGAATAGAAAAGAAGTGAGAATGCTCAGACTTGAGAATGGCTTTTATATAATTTTATCTTTCAATTATATCTTTATGTTGAAGATGTCTTCATACACAATCATTTTAACATAAAAATGATACGGGAAGTACGACTAGATAGGCCAATCTCTCCACCCATCACCAAAGAAGAAGAAGAAGAAGAAAAATCAACTTGAGAATTTCAGTTTTAATTTAGACCCTATATTTTTTGTGATATACAGTACTTTTTTTTCCCTTTCTTACCTTCATTATGAAATGAGCATAGCATTTTTTGGTAATTAAATGTGAACCATTTAAACTGAAAAATTTCTCCTTTCTTTTTTCCTTCCCCAATTTTAGGTAGGGTTGGAGAAAATAGCGACAGAAGACACCAAGTTAATTTATATGACAACCGGAGTGCTGCTTCAGAAAATAGTTAGTGCCAAGAGTTTGATGGAATTCACACATGTCTTCATCGATGAAGTAAGTGCTCTGCTCTTATGTTCATATTCCTATTTGATAAGAGAACACAGTGCAAGTTACTTGTAAAGTGTCAAAAAGTAATTTGGGTCTGTATCTGCTTATTCTACTTAGAATGTTGATTTTCTGTTTTTATCCTTTGCTCTTACTTCCAAAATGCAGGTGGGGAGGTTGAGGACTGTGAATCCTTGTTTAGAGCAGGGGTTGGCAGACTACAGCCCTCAGGCCAGAGTTGGCCCCTGTTTTTGTAAGTAAAGTTTTATTGGCACACAGTTTTGCTCTTTGTTTATGATTGCTGGTGTTCTACAGAAGAGATGAATAGTTGGAACAGGACCGTATGTTCCGTGAAGCTGGAAGTATTTGCCCTCTGGCCTTTTACAGGGAAAGGCTGCTGACCCTGGTTTAGAGTGTTAGCCGCATCAGACAATTAAGAACTTTAATTGTCTGTAGGTATTTTTAGTGCCTTACAGATACTTTCCATCTAGTAAAACAAGGATAATAATATCTTTTAAGAAAATGAATAAAGTAAATAGATGATATTGATCTATTCATTTTTCTAAAAAAATCTCTAATAAAGTATTGTGAACACTGTCTTTGTGCCAGTCTTAGCTTTCTCGACTTTCCTCAGTAAGGATGGAATATTTAATCGATTTTGATTTGATTCTATTCTGTTCTGTTTAGGCCGCGCCACGCGGCTTGTGGGGTCTTAGTTCCCTGACCAGGGATTGAACCTGCGCCCTCTGCAGTGAGAACGCCGAGTCCTAACCGCTGGACCACCAGGGAATTCCCAATTTTGTTTATAGAGTTTTTTGAGGTGGGGAGATGCTGTGTTCAAACAGTTTTCCCAGGAGCTTTGGAAATGCCTCTACCCCAAACTCTTGAGTTTTAAACCTCATCAGTAATTATGCCTTGAGAAGCTTTACTTATTTCTTGTGGCGTTAGAAACATCAGCAAATAAATAGGATTTGTGGGAGACTGTGAGGTGGGGCTGGAGTACCTGATGGAGGCTGGAATGAAACCCCCTGAGCAGCCCTTTAGGGAAAGGTCTCTCCATTCTCTTGATATGTTGTATGATCAGTATAATACCAAAACATACTGCCAATGGAAATAATCAGTAAACAATCTATAATCGGAATAGAAAAGAGTGTTATTTGAGCCAAACTGAGGAATATAACCTGGGACACACAGATTAAAGAAGCACTTGAATTGTGTTCTCCTGGACTACAAAATGGGGGGCTTATAAAGGCAAAAACTGAAAAATACAAGTTGTTTGTTGAGAATTAGGATTGGAGCTGGAGAGAAATAAGGGTGCTAGTTAAGCAGGGATCCGTTGGGGTCTGGAATGGTTGCATAGTTGTACGCGGAGACCTTGAGACCATAATAAGGTTGCAGTCGGCAGCTGCCGGCGGATACTGTTTTGAGAATGGCTGGAGGTGTCCTTGAGTCTGATGCAGTTCAGAAAGTTCAGGTTCCAAGTGATGGAGGAGCGTGTCTGAAACCACATCCACAAGGGCCACCCGGCTCCATTTTGGATGCCTGAACCATAGTTACTCCATTTTTATGTTTCAGTGCATTCTCGTCGTTAATGGTTAAAGCAGATGCACGATGCCTGTGTGACAGGCCACAAAACAAGGCTGTTCTAATTAGCATAAAGTCCAAGCATGTCATGTATAAGCCAGAATGACTTCCCCATACCTTAATATGTGAAAATTTCTTCCATCGATACTGCAGGTAAAGCTGAATGGGTGCATTTACTAGCTTGTGTACCTTTACTTGGTTTTAAATTACTGTTGTTTGGGAGAGTAAAAGGTGGAAAATATGTTGTTATTCTTTGCAATACAGTGTGATGTGCAGTATGGTTCATAATTTTTCTTTATGACTTTTGGCAGTTTTGAGTGTCTTTAGGTAGTGATGAAATTCAAACTTAGGCAGTATGCCCAAAGGTGGTATTACACAGTCCACAGTAGCTACCGTTTGTTGTTGAGCCTTTTACTGAGGCCTCCAGATAGCATGGTGTTGCGGGGTAGTTCACTCCAGAGCTCTACTTCTCATGCCTCCATTCATTTCTGTAGATCCAGCAACTTTCTGACTGTGTTAGGAGGTATCTTTGCACACACACGCGTGAGTGGCGTGGACATGCCCGTGCACACTGCGTTACTGGGTGCATTCTTTCCTGAAGCTGTGTGATGGTAGCTGAACACAGGTCAGCTACGCTGTGCAGGAGCTTGTCCTACAGGGACTGCCTCGCCACTTGGTTACACGAGCAGCTTCCTACTCTACCACCGTGTCCCCAGCGCCTCATAGGTGTTCCAATAACTATTTGCTTAAAGAATTAATGGGTTGGATAGACCTGAAGTTTCAGTTTTACAAAGAATATTGTTCCTATTGTGCAGGATGATTTGAATTCCAAAAGAAATCTAGGAAGTTGAAGGTGGCCAGGCAGTTGAAAATGGAATGATCATGTCCTTAAGTTCTTAGCTCTTGAAAAAGAATAAACTAGCTTCAGGTGAATCATTCGTTTAGTAAACATTTTTTGAGTACCTGCCTCATTAGGTGCTGAGGTTATAAAGATGCCGGAGTTGTAGTTTCCGCTCTTAGCCACTCTGCTGGGGAGACACATATCTACTGAGATATGTGTAATTATGGGCAACGGAGAAGGGCCTGGGGCAGGGAGAGGACTGTGGGCATCCTGGGATATAGGGGTGAGTGGGGTCCTCAGGGCCGGAGGGGGAGGCAGCCCGGCCTCCAGCAACTGGGAGAAGCCGGGTTGTGTGAAGTCAGAGCTCTGGAGGCTGTAGTGGTGGTGTGGAGGCCAGGGGAGTCTCAGCGCTAAGGAGAGGTCACTTTGGGGCCTGAGCAGAGCCTTTATTTTTCTTTGTTAAGTACGCGAGGCAGGATGTTTGCATTGAGGAAGTGCTCTGGGGTTTGGTGATAGAATGAAATGAGAGTTAGATTAATAAGGTGTCTGTTAGGGTTTCCAGCCGTTAGGCCAGAAGGTTAAATACTTTTCAGCTGCTGTTTTTTTCTTTTCTCTGTACTACTTTTGTCCATACCTGCTTCAGTGGGAAGTGCAGCCGGGAAGGAGCCGGCTAGAGAACAAACAATGGAGCCTTTCGCCTGGAGGAGAAGGGAGGCCCTCTTTCAGACTCAGCTAATCTCTCCACTTGGGCAGAGGAATGTCCCAGAGTAGAATCTGCTGTCCCCTTGTGCCTTGGGGAGCCCGACTAAGTGTAGAGAAACGGCCACACGTGACTTAGCCCTGGGTGTTGGCTGGTTCGGGACAGGCCCTCGGGGACCCGGCCTGGAGGGCGCTGCCTGAGCAGCAGGCCCCCGGGGGACCCCGCAGCCCCATTTCCCCGGGTGCTACTGCAGGGCTTCCGATTGCCCTCAGCTCTTCACCCAGCCCTGCGCTACCTGTTCTGACTGAGCCAGCTTTTCCGGAGCCCACCCTGTGAGCTCCAGCCTGCCAGGCAGGGGGCACTGCTGCCGGGGCATAGCCACCGCCCTGCACTCCCTTGCTGAAGTAGTAGCGTAAATATGCCCATGCAGAGGGGTGCTGTGGGCCGGGAGCGGCAGAGGGAGGCTGGTGTGCTGCTTCTCGGTGGTGGGATGCTTTGTGTTGTCGCAGTGGGCAGGGCCGAGAGCGGTAAACATTCCTCTGTCCAGATGCCAGTAGGGCCCTACAGAGAAGCACGGGCGCTGGGGGCGACAGTGACGCACACGCCCCTCGTGTGCTCTCTGGTTTGTGGGCCACCGTTCTTTGCTTCCTCTTAACCAGGAGTGATAGTTTCCTGAGGAACGGCGTTTAGCGCAGAGACTTAGTCCCCAGGCCCCTAGGCGCACCGTTGAACCCTTGCCCTCCAGTCACTCAGCGGTGACATGTGCCTTCCCACGTTGGGGGTGCCCCCTTTCTATTTTGCAGGTACACGAGCGAACTGAAGAAATGGATTTCCTGTTGTTGGTCGTCCGCAAACTTCTAAGAACAAATTCACGTTTTGTGAAGGTAAAGTTGATTTCGTGAGTAACTGAAACATTTAGGGTTAAGATTTATTGTTTAGTTTTGTTTCTCTTTATTTTAATAGCAACTAGTTGTTCATTGTCTTGTGTAGTCCTCCAGATCTTGCTAGGAAGCTGGCTAAAGGGAGCTGTCGTATGATCAGACTATGGAGGACTCTTTGGTTATTATGTTGCATTAAGTTGTGAAATATTCTCCAGGCTGCAGAAAATGAGCTGATGATAGTTGACGCGAATGAAGTGCTGGGCATTAGAGCACTGCTTTTGGTTGAATAGGTACCATAATCTGAAGGTATGTGACTATATCTGTAATCTCTGTTTTAAAAGTAGCACGGAGTCACATTGAAGTTTGAGAATAGTGATATACACTGTTATTATAGGAGACTTGAGTTAGGAGCTAACTGGAAGTCCGTGGCAAAAATGGTAAACATTGCTTACATTCTGTTTGAGCAAAAAGGACAAAGAAGTGAACTAGGCCAAAATAGCAAAAGGTTTATAATTATTATGCAGTTTAGACATAGGTCAACCCAGCCATGCTAAGTAGGAGTCTTTCAGAAGCAGCAGTGATTGGGTGCATGTCATTCATTATATAAAGGAACTGTGGAAGGATTTGCTGTTACTGGAAAGCAGATGCCCTCTAAATCGTAACATATTTTGTCTTCAAGTGTTTCGTCTCTCTGTCCGTTCAGGGAGATGTTCCCACCCTGCCCCAAGGTGGGGACATCACCCTGAGGAGGCTCACAGTCTCACCTGGTGGGTGCTGACTAAATGGAACCTGAAATTTGCAATAAGTTGTCTTATTGCTTGAGATGACTATAAAATGAATGAGAGAATTTGGCTATTTCATTCCTTTTTCTGAATCTTAAAGATGACATTGAAGTTTGTTCAACAAGTCTGGACCTTTCTTTTTTTTTGTTTTTTGGCTGTGCCTTGGGGCATGTGGGATCTCAGTTTCCTGACCAGGGATTGAACCCATGCCCCCTGCATAGGAAATGTGGAGTCTTAACCACTGGACTGCCAAGGAAGTCCCCAGAATCTGGACCTTTCTTTTTTTTTTTTTAATAAATTTATTTATTTTTGCCTGCGTTGGGTCTTTGTTGCTGCACGTGGGCTTTCTCTAGTTGTGGTGAGCAGGGGCTATTCTTCGTTGTGGTGCGCGGGCTTCTCATTGCAGTGGCTTCTCTTGTTGTGGAGCACGGGCTCTAGGTGCATGGGCTTCAGTAGTTGTGGTTCACGGGCTCAGTAGTTGTGACTTGCAGGCTCTAGAGCACAGGCTCAGTAGTTGTGGCGCACGGGTTTAGTTGCTTCACGGCATGTGGGATCTTCCCGGACCAGGGCTCGAACCTGTGTCCCCTGCATTGGCAGGCGGATTCTTAACCACTGCGCCACGAGGGAAGCCCCAAAATTCCTTTTTTCTTACTTTTTAGAAAGAGAGTGGCTGTCAGAGACTTAGATGCAGGAGCACGGGCAGATGGGCCTTCCAGTCCCCCCCTCCGCTCCCCACCCAAACCTTTAGAGGTCCCTGGCTTTGTGCCATCCCCCAGCCTGCTGACCCTGCTGTCACCGCTGGCTGACCAGACTCAGCCCAGGCCACCCTGGACAAGCAGGTGTCTTGGGCAGGCTGTTGAATGGTCTGTCTGGAGGAGAGGCTGAGAGCTGCTTGGGGGAGGGCGCACGACAGGGAAGTTGGTGGCAGCACGGAACCTCGTAGCTTTGAGCAGTCCAGATTTGACCTTCTCGTCGCCTGCTGCCTCAGTAGAACAAAAGCCTTGCAGTTCGTTAGCCTCACTGTTCCTTGGTAGGTGGTTTAGAGAACATCTGCTGCAATGGGTTTGCCCCTTGGGGGCCACTCTTACACCCCAAGTGGTTTCTCAGAGCCTGCCTTCTAACCACAAGCATCTTGTCTCAGTGAGTTCTGGTCAGCAGGACTTTGACCTCTTGTATCTAACATTAGCTGGGAAAATGCAGACATTTTGTTTACCCAGTAAGTGTATTAATAATACCTGTGTAAAGTTTTTACTTTTCTGCTAAGATTTACACTTCAGAAACGTAGTAGGCAGTCAGTGGTCAGCAGATAGCTGTGTTTACCTCCTGCTTAGCATTTTGGAGACTGGTGGATGGCACAGACCCTTTGTAACGCTGCCACCTTCTCCAGGGCCCAGCTGATGGGCTGTGGATGCTGCCTCTGGTATTCATGGCTGAGTTTCTTAAGGATGTCATCCCATATTTGCTTGTTGGCAAAACTGAAACCTGTGGTGAGTCCCTGGGCCTCTGCTGTCCCACTTGGTCTGGACTGGTTCCCCTGGGCTGCTGCACAGCGGCCGTCCTGGGGCTTCTCCAGTTTCTCGGCTTAGAGTCAAGGTTTTATGGGCCCCTTTTCTTCCTCTTTCATGCCTTTTTTTTAAAAGAGCTTTTTTATATTTTTAATAAATTTATTTTATTTATTTATTTTTGTCTGCGTTGGGTCTTCGTTGCTGCGCGTGGGCTTTTTCTAGTTCCAGCGAGCAGGGGTTACTCTTTGTTGCGGTGTGCCGTCTTCTCATTGCAGTGGCTTCTCGTTGCGGAGCACAGGCTCTAGGCATGTGGGCTTCAGTAGTTGTGGCACGTGGGCTCAGTAGTTGTGGCTCGTGGGCTCAGTAGTTGTGGCTTGCAGGCTCCAGAGCGCAGGCTCTGTTGTGGCACATGGGATTCGTTGCTCTGCGGCATGTGGGATCTTCCCGGACCAGGGCTCGAACCCGTGTCCCCTACATTGGCAAGCAGATTCTTAATCACTGCACCACCAGGGAAGCCCTCTCTTTGGTGCTTTTTACGCCCTCATTTTTCTGGAGCATAACATCTAGTAGCTTATTCTGTCTTAAGTTAGCTTTCTTTTTTTTTTTTTAGCTGTAGCTTTTTTTTTTTTTTAATAAATTATTTTATTTATTTTATTTTCGGCTGCGTTGGGTCTTCGTTGCTGCACGCGGGCTTTCTCTAGTTGTGGCGAGCGGGGGCTACTCTTTGTTGCGGTGCATGGGCTTCTCATTGCAGTGGCTTCTCTTGCTGTGGAGCACGGGCTCTAGGTGCGCAGGCTTCAGTAGTTGTGGCATGTGGGCTCAGTAGCTGTGGCTCACGGGCTCTAGAGCGCAGGCTCAGTAGTTGTGGCGCACGGGTTTAGTTGCTCCACGGCATGTGGGATCTTCCGGACCAGGGCTCGAACCTGTGTCCCCTGCATTGGCAGGTGGATTCTTAACCACTGCACCATCAGGGAAGCCCTTAAGTTAGCTTTCTGATGCAAAGTGTCCTTTTACGTTAATGGTTGTAATTTAGCATAATTGGAGAAATGTAGTTTCTCACTTGATAAAGCAATTGATGAGAAATTTAAAAGTTGGCATCTCTGAGCATTCTTTAAACTGTAATAATTTGAATTACACTGGAGATCAAATTGAAGTATTCAGTTAAAGTTTTGAAAATTATTAAAACAGAAGACAAGCCTAGAATTGTAAAAGTATTTCATTTCAGTTATTATTATCATCATCATTTTGTCTGTTTTAATGGTTTTTCTTACTCTGTAGGTAGTCCTGATGTCAGCCACCATCAACTGTAAAGAGTTTGCAGATTACTTTGCTGTTCCTGTTCAGAACAAGGTGAACCCTGCTTATATTTTTGAAGTAGAAGGAAAGCCCTATGCAGTTGAGGAGTATTATCTTAATGATTTGGAGCACGTTCATCATAGCAGGGTATGTTGGAATGCATTGTTTCTTTCACAGTGAATGTACTTTTGTATTTGATCACACCTGCATTTATTAGCTACAATTGAAAGGCTCTTTTGGAGCTTAAAATTGGATCAGAGAGATGGTGTGGGATGGGGCTGGAGAAGAATAAGAGGAAGGAAGCTCCGGGGTTTGTTGTCATAAACGTGAGCATGATAAGCACTCTGTGTGTCCCGGTGAAATTTATTCAAACTGCTTTTGTACTTTATTGATGTTGAAGAAAAAAATGTCAGCTTTTGGTCAGCTACAAAATTGCAGATTCAGCTGAGGGTAGGAGGTAATTTTATTTCTGTTAAATTAAATTTTCTAATGTAAGTTGTATTGCTCTAAACTGAAGGAGGATTGCATTGTCGGAACAGTGTGTGATAACATATTCTTATGAAAAGTTGCAGTTGATTTACAGTTGTTTTCACGTGGGTAATACATTTATAGGATTTGAAGATCGAAGAGTATATGTAGGTATAAAATATCTCCTTCCTACTCCTGTCCATTGTCTGCCCAGTTCCCCCACTAAATTATTGTCATTAATTTCTCTGGATCTTTCCATATTTACAAGCAAATATGGATGTATTGTTTCTCTTTTTTACAGAATGATAGCATTCTATGTGCATCTTGTTTTTTTTTCACTTACCTTTTCACATTTTTTACATGTCATATAGTTTCTTCACTCCCTTTTTAGAGCTACATAACATTCTTTTATGTGAATATAAATATTATTCTTTTTTTAAAATTGAAGTATGGTTGATTTACAATGTTGTGTTAGTTTCTGGTGTGCAAAGTGATTCGGTTATATATATATTGTGTGTGTATATATATTCTTTTTCATATTCTTTTCCATTATGGTTTATTACAGGGTCTTGAATATAGTTCCCTGTGCTATACAGTAGGACCTTAACTGTTTATGTATTTTATATGTAGTAGTTGGTATCTGCTAATCCCAAACTCCTAATTTATCTCTCCCCCACCCGTTTTCCCCTTTCATAACCAGAAGTTTGTTTTCTATGTCTCTGAGTCTTTCTGCAAATAAGTTCATTTGTATCATATTTTAGATTCCACATGTAAGAGATACCATATGGTATTTGTCTTTCTCTGTCTGACTTACTTCACTTAGTATGATAATCTCTATGTCCATCCATGTTGCTGCAAATGGCATTATTTCATTCTTTTCTATGGCTGAGTAGTGTTCCATTGTGTATATGTACCACATCTTCTTTACCCATTCATCTGTCGATGGACATTTAGGTTGCTTCTGTGCCTTGGCTATTGTGAATAGTGCTGCTATGAACGTTGGGGTGCATGTAGTAAAGATTATTATTTATTTAACTAATCTCCAGTGTTTCTTATCTTTTTCTGCTCTAGGATCCCACATTGTGTTTAGCTGTCATGTCTCCTTAGGTTCCCCTGGGCTGTGACAGTTTCTCAGACTTCTCTTATTTTTGATGACCTTGATGATTTTTAGGAGAACTGGCCAGGTATTTTGTAGGATGCCCCATTACTGGAATTTTTCTGGTGTTTTTCTCATGATTAGACCGGGGCTGTGAATTTGGGGGAGGAAGAGCACCGGGGTGAAGTTGTTTCATCACATAATGACCAGCAGCACGGCTCATCGCTGGTGACAGGCCTTATCTCCTGGCCCCGGTGGTGGTTACCAGGTTTCTCCCTTGTAACGTTACTCTGCCCTCCTTTTCTTTTTCCATATATATGTATGTGTGTGTGTGTATGTATACCCCCCCCAAGGTTATGAACAGAGTAAGGAGACACATTCTTTCCTTTTCTTACTGGACTCCGTGGTAGGAAACAAGTCTCTCTAAGTGCAGCCCGTATTCAAGGTGGAGGGGAGAGGGCCCGTATTTATAACATTTAACCATTGTGCCTTGTCTGACCCATTTTGGAATATGAGAGTAATAATGCTTTACTAGTCTTTTCACCTGGCCAATGTCTGATTGACTTCTGTTGATGTGTATTTTGTGTTTGATTCCTTGTGGATATGCTGAGGAGTGGGGTCTGGCCTGGGCATGTGCCCTGAGCCCGTGTAGGCCCTGGCAACAGATGGGTGCATTGTGTTCACCTGCTAGAGGACATCTGGCCCCAGCGCTGTTTACCGTATGTCCTGATCGGTGTCACTTAGGGTTTCAGTGAACCGATACTCAAGATTTAACTCTGTATTAATTTTAAGCCTTACAGAAAAGGTGCTTTATGTAGATTCTATTATAATTTTTGGAGTCAGAGGGCCTTTGTTAAAATCAGTTTTATTACCGTGATTAGTCGTGCTGTCATGTGATTACTCAGCACGCTGTCTCGTGTTGCGAGGGAGAAGGTCCTCCTCCTCCAGAGCAGCGGCCTCTCCACCCTGTGGTTGTCTCATACCTTCCCACCTCCTTAGGGGCCTCGTCTGATTCACTGCCCTCCTCTCTGTGTCTTTCCTAGCATCTTGTCCACATTTAAACGGCACTGAGTCTCTTTCATCTTAAGAGACACCCACGTTAGGTGCACTGTTTCTCATAGCTTTTGCCAGACTCTGAACTCCCAGTGCCCGCTTCTCCCCCCTCCCCCCACTCACTGCCGCCTCTCAGCCAGGACTGCACCCCACAGTGTCACAGGTAGCCACCTCGTGAGGTCCAGAGCACTCGGCCCTACACCCCCTGAGCTCTCGCTAATATTTGACCCTGTTGGCCACTTTGATTTTCTTGAAACTCACCATTCCCCTGGGTCCCATGATGCCCTCCTGGTCTTTCTGTTACCAACTCTGGCTGTTACTTTCAGTGTCCTTTGAAGAGCCCTTTTCATGCTTCATTTTCAACTTTTTTTTTAATTGCCAAAAAACCCTCACAAAACCTGCCCGTAGGAAAGGACATAAAATGTAATCGCGAACTGGGATAAATTGTGGCCCCCCGTGATCTGCAGCCTGGTCCAGCAGCAGCGCATGGCCCACTCCCCAGGCCTCCCCGTGGGTTCTTTTCGGAGCACACTCCACCACCCTAGAGCATCACCGTTCTGTAATTCTGCTTGATTTTGCTGTAATCCATTTGAAGGGGAATTGGGAGGATGGTGTAGGACGGGTTGCTTCCCGGACAGGCTGGTTGGCCTGGGCGAGGCCGACTGGGATGGAGGCAGACAGGCAGGGCTCCAGGGCCTCAGCTTGGAACAGAAACACCATGGTCGCTGAACACTGGGCACCGGTGGGTGGGCTGACTGGAGCCACCCTGGCCCCGCCTCTGTGAATAGCAGCGCTTCCCTCCACAGTCCCGCTCCTGACTGAGCATGCCCTCTGCAGTGCACTTCACTCCACTGCCTGCCCACACCGTGCTCTCCGGGAATGCGGAGGCTTGTCTGTCGTGCCTCCTCCTGGTTTCCTCTCCGCAAACAGAAGGGGATGGGTTCAACAGGTCGATGGGTGGGCTGTGACTAGTGTATGTCCTTTGTCACCTGTGTCAAGGCTGGCTTGGAGAAAGCAGGGCTATGTTTGGTATCTTAGCAGTGTGTTCAAAAAATATTCTCTAGGCTTGGATTCTAGAACTCAGTGAAATCACTTGTGAACTGATGTCATGCTTTTCCCACAACCTGTTTGTAGGAAAACAATTCTAGATGGATTTGGATCTACTGTTGGAGTTTGTGAAAAGTATACCTTTCCTTCTATTTCTTTTTTGTCTGGTTGTGTTATGGTAAATACTGGTTATTGTTTGGGTAAAGTAGCAAATTATTTAAAGGTTGAACGTCAAGAATGCTTATTCAAAATTATTGATTAAATAAGAGTCAATTTGTCATATTTATATTAGTAGAATTGTAATTTTAATGAAACATGGATTATTTGAATACTAGCTGACTTAATTTACTCTAAGTAAAACTCCTTGGAAAAGGAGTTTCTCCTGAAGTCTTCTGATCTGTTTTTCACAAAATCAAATGTTGTGTCTTTCATACAGTACTTGATAAGTAAAATTATTAAATAAACAAAATAAACAAAAATATTCTTGGTGAAAAAACTCAGTATGGCTATGAAATAGATTTTATGGCAACAATGACATAACCTAATGCTGGATATTCTGGAGAGATATGCAGTGATGGCCTTGGTCCTATGAACACTCTCAGCTCAGACTGGTAATTCTAACCCCACCAGGGAGTCTGTGGATGTGGTTGAAGCCCAGTGTTCCAGAGAAGCACCTGAAGGGCAAGTTTAAAGGAACTGGCCTCCATGTGGCTTTGTTTTAATACACAATTAAAAGTAGTCTGGGGACCCCCTCAAAAAGCTTGGTAGCTATAATATGACATGGTTATATTATTACTGTAAATTGGCAGATACAGACGGGCTGTTGCCTTCTCCCAGTACTTGTGATTTTTAGGGCTACTTTCCACATGATGCTGTTGCAGCCCTCAGGCGCTCTGAGGTCGAGGGCATGAGCACTGCCTCTGACCAGAAGCTCTTCCTGGCTCCACCGGCATTGGGAGCAACTTTTTCTTTGTTTTCGGAATAGATTTCCCACCAGAGGTCTCACTTCTGTACGTGTGGACCCTGACTCCTCCGTTGCTCCTGCGACGTGTGTGCTGTGAGTGTCGGGGCCTTGAGAAGGGCTTGACGCTTAGCATTCACCAGATACTGGCTGCAAACGATGCCATGTTGGTTCGGGGTATTTGTTACGGTGGTAAACTCGCGGGTCACCCATCCAACACGAGTTTCCTTGGTGATCCTGTTTTGGCTTTTCCTCTTCCTCTTTCTAGCTTTCTCCTCACCTCTTGGAGGAGCCAGTGATAACCAAGGACATCTATGAAGTCGCTGTCTCCCTCATTCAGATGTTTGATGACTTGGACATGAAGGAGAGTGGGTAAGAGGTGCTCCACGTGGCAGTGTACTTGAATGTATCTGAGAATTAAGAAATCTTTATTCTTTCTGAAGCTTTTTACTGTTTTTATAATAGTAACTGTAGATACTGTTTCAGTAGTCACTGTGTATATTTTAAAATAATGTCAGTATCTTGCAAATTTTTTTACTGGAAACTTCTATTTTAAAGTAGTTAAAATCATGCTAAGAACAGTTTAGGACTGACTGTGTTTAAAGCTAGAAACTGCAGCCTGAAGATAGAATAGTTTTTCCAGACACGCAGAAGTCATGTCAGGGCTTCCCTGGTGGCGCGGTGGTTGGGAATCTGCCTGCCAGTGCAGGGGACATGGGTTCGAGCCCTGGTCCAGGAAGATCTCACATGGCGCGGAGCAACTAAGCCCGTGTGCCACAACTACTGAGCCTGTGCTCTAAAGCCTGCAAGCCACAACTACTGAGCCCATGTGCCACAACTACTGAAGCCCGGGTGCCTAGAGCCCATGCTCTGCAGCAAGAGAAGCCATTGCAATGAGAAGCCTGTGCACCGCAACGAAGAGTAGCCCCTGCTCACTGCAACTAGAGAAAGCCCACGTGCAGCAACGAAGACCCAACACAGGCAAAAGCTAATTAATTAATTAAAAAGTAGAAAGATAAAACCAAAAGCTAATAAAAATCTTAAAAAAAAAAAAGGAAGTCATGTCAGTCAAGCCACTCACAGTCCTAAGGTAAAACTCAAACGACCACATTAGGAGAAACTGTTGAAAGCCTTTCTTTGCCTTTGTTTCCATTTACTGTAAAGATATATTCCCGATTCTAAGCAGTCTCCCATTGTAATCCAGACGTTTTTTCATTTAGCTGGCTCTTTGAAACCTAGAACATATTTAAGGACAATTTTAGATTCCAAGTGGTAGTTAGAGTCTCAATTTTCAAAATATTATGCCATATTAAGACCTTTTACTGTGCTCATTTTGCTACAGCTCATAAATGCCATTTATATATTGGGACAACAAACAGAATATAGATTCCACCTCCTCATAGTAACCAGCACTCGGTTGCTGGGAAAGCTGTTCTCTTATAGGCCCTAGACACACACAGACATGGTATTTCTCTTCTTTTAGTTGTGTAACGTAAACATACAGAAAGTGTCAAGGTATCCACTGTCTTTAGTTCCTCTTCAAGGTATTCATTGTCTTACATTCCTGGTGAACAGTACCTTGCAGTGAGGTGGCTGTATTCTGCGCCTTCAGAATAGATTTCCTGCCAGACATTTCACTTTTGTGTGTTCGGATTCTGACTCCCCCGTTTCTCCAGTGCCGGGGTCAGGGATGTGCCAGGATCTCCATGTGTCTGGGGCCTTGAGTAGTGCTTGACACATGAGTTGGAAAATCCAAGTTACATGCAGCTCTGTTTTTAAGCTCCCACAATTTTTTTGTTTTTTTTAATATGATCAGTGTGTTTAGCTTTACTCAGATATATATCATTTTATTCATCAGTTTCATCTTAGACTTTCCTTTTTTTACCTTTTCTAATTTCTTAAGTAACTTTATTGAGGTATAATTTACATATATTAAATATACCCATTTTTATTGTCTTTCAATATTTTGTGATATTTTCCCATAATATTCTGGCTTCTCTTATTATGGTGAGAGGTTACCTTTTGGTTCAGCTGTTCCTTGTCGGTAAATCTGCCTTTGCCTGGTTAACTTTCAGCCTCCTTCCTTGTCTTTGTCCTGTGGTTTGACTGCTGTGAATAGGTGTGGCAGTCTTTTCATTGATCTTGCTTGAGGCTCAGTGGACTCAGGGAGTCTGAATGGTGGTGGCTTGGGTGTTGCCCAGCAACCTTTCATCCAGTAGTATCCACTGATGCTCTCTCCTGAGTCATTGGTACATTAGTGAGGTTCTGATTTTATCACTTGTTCTTATTATTCTCTGAGATTGTTCTATAAAGAGGAATTTTCCTTTTATTACCTTGCCTCTTTTCTCCTTATCTCTCTCTCTTTTCATGTCACAGTGGACTTATGGATTTTTTTTTTGTTTTAAATAGATTTTATTTTTTAGAGCAGTTTTAGGTTCAAGGCAAAATTGAGCAGAAAGTACAAACAGTTCCTGTGTACCCCCTCTCCTACAGATGCACAGCCTCCCCTCCTATCAAGTCTCCTACCAGAGTAGCACATTTGTTACAATTGACACATCATTATCACTCAGAGACTATAGTTTAGGGTTCACTCTTAACCCTAAAGATTCCTAGAAATCCTCTGTGCTTGACCTGTTCATCCCTTCCTCCTCCATAACCTCTGGCAATCACTGACCTTTTACTGTCTCCATGGTTTTGCCTTTTCCAGAATGTCATAGAGTTGGAATCGTACATATTGCAGCTTTCAGATTGGCTTCTTTCACTTAGAAATAAGCGGTTAAAGTTCCTCCATGTCCTTTCAGGGCTTCTTAGTGCTGAATCATATTTCGTCATCTGGATGCACCACAGTCTGTTTACCTGTTCACCTACTGAAGGACATCTTGGTTGCTTTCAAGTTTTGGCAATTGTGAATAAAGCCACTGTAAACATCCAAGTGCAGGTTTTTGTGTGGATGTAAGTTTTCATTTCATTTGAGTAAATACCAACGAGTGCATTTGTTAGATCATATGGTAAGAGTATGTTTAGTTTTGTAAGAAACTGCGAAATTGTGCTCCGAAGTGGCTGCACCGTTTTGCATTCCCACCAGCAATGAACAAGAGTTCCTGTTGCTCCACATCCTCGCCAGCCTTTGGTGCTGTCAGTGTTCTGACAGTTCTAATAGGTATGCAGTGGTATCTTGTTTTAATTTGCATTTCCCTGATGACATATGTTGTGGAGCATCTTTTCATAGGTTTATTTGGCATCTGTGTGTCTTATTTGGTGATGTGTCTTTTCAGGGCTTTTGCCCATTTTTTACTTGGATTGTTCATATTCTTATTGTTGAGTTCTAAAAGCATTATATATATATTTAGGATAACAGGTCTTTTTATCATATACGTGTTTTGCAAATGCTTCCTCTTGGTCTGTGGTTTGTCTTCTCATTCTCTTGAGACTCATGGATTTTATTTATTTAAAGTGTCAAAGTTAATCAGTTTTATTTTTTTAACAGTCAGTTGTCCAAAATTTGGCCAGTGGGAGCCTTTGGTAAGTTGGCTCCTGTATTATTTGACGTGACTTCCTTAGTTTTGGGGCATTTATTTGCTTTCTGGCACAAGGTGTTCCAAGCCATTCATCTTGTTCTTTCCCTGCACTAGACCAAGAATCATTTCTCCAAGGAACTGATTCTTGTAGTGAGGAATGTTTTTAGAAAACACGATTTGGATTCTAAATGTGCTCATTGCTACTGGGGTGTCTGTCATTGCATCTAAGTCTTTTCAGTGGCTGTAGCTGGAAATGTATTATTTATTTATTTTATTGAAGTATAGTTGATTTACAATGTTGTGTTAGTTCCAGGTGTACAGCAAAGGGATTCGTGTATATATATATATATTCTTTTTCAGATTCTTCTCAATTATAGGTTATATTCCACTGGAGTAATATTTCATTGTATATATATGTACCACATCTTCTTTATCTGTTCATCTGTCAGTGGACATTTAGGTTGTTTCCATGTCTTGGCTATTTGAGTAGTCTGCTGTGAACATAGGGGTGCATGTATCTTTTTGAGTAATAGTTTTGTCTGGATATATGCCCAGGAGTGGGATTGCTCTATCATATGGTAATTCTATTTTTAGTTATTGAAGGAACCTCCATACTCTTCTCCATAGTGGCTGCATCAACTTACATTCCCATTAACAGTGTAAGAGGGTTCCCTTTTCTCCACACCCTCTCCAGCATTTGTTATTTGTAGACTTTTTAATGATGGCCATTCTGACTGGTGTGAGGTGGTACCTCATTGTAGTTTTGACTTGCATTTCTCTAATAATTAGCAATGTTGAACATTTTTTCATGTGCCTGTTGCCCATCTGTATGTCTTCTTTGGAAAAATGTCTATTTGGAAATGTCTATTTCTGCCCATTTTTTGTTTTTTGTTGTTAGTAATTTATTTTAACTGTCATACATGAAATGATATTTAAACTCAAATTTAATATTGTTCTTTTCTTAGCTTTTCTTCTGTATGTTTGCTGCTGAACCAAACTCGGGTCTGCTCACCCACGTGCAGTAAAGCCAGCCTGCTGACGCTGGCTGTGGTGAAGGAGAGTGCAGGGTTTATTGCAGGCGCCAAGCACGGAGTCCAGGCAGCTCACGCTCAAAAAGCCCGAACTCCTTGAAAGCCTTTAAAGGCTTTTAAAGACAGGGTGAGGGAGGGTTGTGGGGTGCCTGATCAGCTTGTGGACGCTCGTCTGATTGGTTGTTGATGAGGTAATCGCGAGTCAACATCCTCAGCCTTCTGGTTCCAACTGGTCTGGGGTCTACAGGCTTGTGGTCACCATGCAGTTAACTTCTTCCACCTGGTGGGGGTTTCAGTATCTGCAAAACAGCTCAAAGGATGTGGCTCAGAATAGTACCTATTGCCCTTGAGGAGGAACTAAAGGTCCTTGACTTTGTTTAATGGCTAAACTATTATTATTTTGTCTTGCTTGACTGTTTTCCTTTGTTTCTGCATTTTTTCACTTCTCTGATTAAATTTGCTCTTTGGAACTCTCGGAAGGCCTGGGAGGCTAAAGTTTTTCTACAAATAAGAGGAAGGTGGAGGACATGGTGTGTGTGGGGGGTGGTTTCTGTCCTGGGAAGGCCCCATAGGGTCCTGCTTGATTACATTTTTAGTGCTTTTCTTAAACACCAAAACTTTCGGTTGCTAAAACATTATTTACTTATTTGTTTTCCCCCATAATATAATAAAAAATAGTTTAACAAGTAAATAGTGATAGTCCTTCTAAAACTAAACCTGTGAGTGAAGTATAAAACTGCTTTGCTGTTCCTTTTGTTCTTAGAATATATCCCACTGGATATACAGTCAGAGAGAGCTGTTCTCAAATATTACTTTAAATAATAATTCTGTTTGGTAATCAGTTTATTTTACACCTAGGTTCATTTGTTTATTAGTTGCCTATTTAAAACATTTTAAAGAACTCTATTTTAATTGATTATTTGCCATAATTTCCTTCCTTCCACTTTTTTGGTTTACTTTGTTACTGTTTTTTAACTATTAAATTGATTGTTACTTTAGTTTCATCCTTTTATTTTATTGATAGAAGTATTTAATCCATGAATTTTTATTTGGTGACTTCTGTGATTGATAGAAGTATTTAATTGATAGAAGTATTTAATTGATAGAAGTATTTAATCCATGAATTTTTATTTGGTGACTTCTGTGATTGTATCCCGTATGTTCTGATATATAGTGTTTTTGTTATTATTTTTGAGACAGTCTCAATTTTGGCTTATATTTCCCCTTTGACCCAAGAGAAATTTAAATTTTTTTGATAAAAGGGCCTTTAAGCACTTTTTACTAATAATGTCAAGTTTGATGGAATTGTTATCATAAAATATTATTTGTATTATTTTTGCTTCATGGAACTGAAGTGTTTTTTTTCCTGTGATCCAGCACATGGTCAGTTGTCATGAATATTCTGCATGCCCTTGAAATGACAATTTTTATTATCAGAGTGAAAAGTTTGACATATGGTCATAAGTTGCACACTATCCATTATGTTGTTAGCTTTTTAAATTTATTTATGTTTTTAGAATTCTTTTTTGATGTGGACCATGTTTTAAAGTCTTTATTGAATTTGTTACAATACCGCTTCTGCTTTATGTTTTGGTTTTTTGGCCCCAAGGCATGTGGGATCTCAGCTCCCCGACCAGGGATCAAACCAGCACCCCCTGCATTGGAAGGCGAAGTCTTAACCACTGGACCGCCAGGGAGGTCCCTAAATTTATTTTTTGACCTTTGGAATGGTTGTGGAATGAGACTGGTGTGTGAAGTCTCCTCTTATTAGTGTATTTCTGTTTCTGCCTTCATCATGTGTGGTTTCTGCTTTGTGAAGAGGGCTGCTCCAGTCTTTTGCTGCTAGATACTCATAACTGTCACAGTGTCGTGAACTATGGCCTTCTGCATTATACTGTGCCCTTCTTTGCCTTGCTTAATACTGTGGAGTCTGAATTCTACTTTGTCATATATCAAGATTGCAACTCTTGCTTTCTTTTGTTTGTCTTTACCTCTAAAATCTTTGCCATCCATTTGTTTTCATTTTCTGAATTGCTTAGTGTCTAAGTGTGAGTTTTGCGTATAGCATAGAGTTGGTTTTGCTTTGTGAGCTACTTGAAAATCTTTTTCTTTTGCTCATTGGCTTCAGCCATCCAGGCTTACTGATGTATGACTCATGTGTTCAGCCTCAGATATGTCATATTTATTGCATGGTCCTTCCTTTTCTTTTTATGTTTTGAATTTTTTCTTGGTAGTTAGGGATGTTTATACTTTTGTTTTTGTGTTTACCTTTAATACCTTTATATAAGGCCCATATGTTACATAGTCTTCTTATATTTGGTTTTTTTTTCCAATTTTTTTAAACTGACATATAGTTGATTTACAATATTGTGTTTTAGGTATACAGCATATTGATTCAGTTTTATATATGTGTGTGTGTGTGTGTGTGTGTATGTATATATATACTTTTTCAGGTTCTTTTCCCTTATAGGTTATTACAAAATATTGAGTATAGTTCCCTGTGCTATACAGTAAGTCCTTGTTAGTTATCTATTTTTTTTTGAATTTTATTTATTTTTTTATATAGCAGGTTCTTATTAGTCATCCATTTCATACACATCAGTGTACACATGTCCATCCCAATCTCCAAGTTCAGCACACGCCCCCGCCCCGCCCCCCCGCTGCTTTCCCCCCTTGGTGTCCATATGTTTGTTCTCTACATCTGTGTCTCTATTTCTGCCCTGCAGACCAGTTCATTGGTACCATTTTTCTAGGTTCCACATATATGTGTTAATATGCCATATTTGCTTTTCTCTTTCTGACTTACTTCACTCTGTACGACAGTCTCTCGATTCATCGACATCTCTACAAAGGACCCAATTTCATTCCTTTTTATGGCTGAGTAATATTCCATTGTATATATGTACCACATCTTTATCCACTCGTCTGTCAATGGGCATTTAGGTTGCTTCCGTGACCTGACTATTGTAAATAGTGCTGCAGTGAACATTGGGGTGCATGTGTCTTTTTGAATTATGGTTTTCTCTGGGTGTATGCCCAGTAGTGGGATTGCTGGGTCATATGGTAATTCTGTTTTTAGTTTTTGAAGGAACCTCCATACTGTTCTCTGTAGTGGCTGTATCAATTTACATTCCCACCAACAGTGCAAGAGAATTCCCTTTTCTCCACACCCTCTCCGGCATTTGTTGTTTGTAGATTTTCTGATGATGCCCATTCTAACTGGTGTGAGGTGGTACCTGATTGTAGTTTTGATTTGCATTTCTCTAATAATTAGTGATTTTAAACAGCTTTTCATGTGTTCCTTGGCCATCTGTATGTCCTCTTTGGAGAAATGTCTATTTAGGTCTTCTGCCCATTTTTTGATTGGGTTGTTAGTTTTTTTTAATATTGAGCTGCATGAGCTGTTTATATATTTTGGAGATTAATCCCTTGATTTGTTTGCAATATTTTTCCCCATTCTGAGGGTTGTCTTTTCGTTTTGTTTGTAGTTTCCTTTGCTTTGCAAAAGCTTTGAAAGATCCCATTTGTTTATTTTATTTTATTTATTTATTGTTATTATTTTTTTTTTGCGGTACGCGGGCCTCTCACTGCTGTGGCCTCTCCCGTTGCGGAGCACAGGCTCCAGACGCGCAGGCTCAGTGGCCATGGCTCACGGGCCCAGCTGCTTCGCGGCATGTGGGATCTTCCCAGACTGGGGCACGAACCCGTGTCCCCTGCATCGGCAGGCGGACTCTCAACCACTGCACCACCAGGGAAGCCCCCATTTGTTTATTTTTGTTTTTATTTCCATTACTCTAGGAGGTGGATCAAAAAAGATCTTGCTGTGATTTATGTCAAAGAGTGTTCTTCCTATGTTTTCCTCTAAGAGTTTTATAGTGTCCAGTCTTACATTTAGGTCTCTAATCCATTTTGAGTTTATTTTTGTGTATGGTATTAGGGAGTGTTCTAATTTCATTCTTTTTTATGTGGCTGTCCAGTTTTCCCAGCACCACTTATTGAAGAGACTGTCTTTTCTCCATTGTATATCCTTGCCTTCTTTGTCATAGATTAGTTGACCATAGGTGCGTGGGTTTATCTCTGTGCTTTCTATCTTGTTCCATTGATCTATATTTCTGCTTTTGTGCCAGTACCATATTGTCTTGATTACTGTAGCTTTGTAGTATAGTCTCAAGTCAGGGATTCTGATTCCTCCAGCTCCATTTTTTTCCCTCAAGACTGCTTTGGCTATTTGGGGTCTTTTGTGTCTCCATACAAATTTTAAGATTTTTTTGTTCTAGTTCTGTAAAAAATTGCCAATGGTAATTTGATAGGGATTGCATTTAATCTGTAGATTGCTTTGGGTAGTGTAGTCATTTCCACAATGTTGACTCTTTCAATCCAAGAACATAGTATATCTCTCCATCTGTTGGTATCATCTTTAATTTCTTTCAACAGAGTCTTATAGTTTTCTGCATGCAGGTCTTTTGTCTCCCTAGGTAGGTTTATTCCTAGGTATTTTACTCTTTTTGTTGCAGTGGTAAATGAGAGTATTTCCTTAATTTCTCTTTCTGATCTTTCATTGTTAGTGTGTAGGAATGCAAGAGATTTCTGTGCCTTAATTTTGTATCCTGCAACTTTACCAAATTCATTGATTAGCTCTAGTAGTTTTCTGGTGGCATCGTTAGGACTCTCTGTGTACAGTGTCATGTCATCTGCAGACAGTGCCAGTTTTACTTCTTTTCCAATTTGTATTCCTTTTATATCTTTTTCTTCTCTGATTGCTGTGGCTAGGACTTCCAAAACTATGTTGAATAATAGTGGTGAGAGTGGACATCCTTGTCTTGTTCCTGATCTTAGAGGAAATGCTTTCAGTTTTTCACCATTGAGAATGATGTTTGCTGTGGGTTTGACATATGTGGCTTTTATTATGTTGAGGTAGGTTCCCTCTATGCCCACTTTCTGGAGAGTTTTTATCATAAATGGGTGTTGAATTTTGTCAAAAGTTTTTTCTGCATCTGTTGAGATGATCATATGGTTTTTCTCCTTCAATTTGTGAATATGGTGTATCACATTGATTGATATGCATATATTGAAGAATCCTTGCATCCCTGGGATAAATCCCACTTGATCATGGTGTATGATCCTTTTAATTGTTGTTGGATTCTGTTTGCTAGTATTTTGTTGAGGATTTTTGCATCTAAATTCATCAGTGATATTGGTCTGTAATTTTCTTTTTTTGTAGTATCTTTCTCTGGTTTTGGTATCAGGCTGAAAGGGGCCTCATAGAATGAGTTTGGGAGTGTTCCTTCCTCTGCAATTTTTTGGAAGAGTTTGAGAAGGATGGGTGTTAGGTCTTCTTTAAATGTTTGATAGAATTCACCTGTGAAGCCATCTGGTCCTGGGCTTTTGTTTGTTGGAAGATTTTTTTTTTTTGCGGTACGCGGACCTCTCACTGTTGTGGCCTTTCCCGTTGTGGAGCACAGGCTCAGGACGCGCAGGCTCAGCGGCCATGGCTCACGGGCCCAGCCGCTCCGTGGCACGTGGGATCTTCCCGCACCGGGGCACAAACCTGTGTCCCCTGCATCGGCAGGTGGACTCTGAACCACTGCGCCACCAGGGAAGCCGTTGTTGGGAGATTTTTAATCACGGTTTCAATTTCATTACTTGTGATTGGTCTGTTCATATTTTCTGTTTCCTCCTGATTCAGTCTTGGAGGTTATACCTTTGTAAGAATTTGTCCATTTCTTCCAGGTTGTCCATTTTATTGGCATAGAGTTACTTGTAGTAGTCTCCTAGGAAGCTTTGTATTTCTGCAGTGTCTGTTGTAACTTCTCCTTTTTCATTTCTAATTTTATTGATTTGAGTCCTCTCCATCTTTTTCTTTTTTTAAAAAATTTATTTATTATTTATTTTTGGCTGTGTTGGGTCTTCATTTCTGTGCGAGGGCTTTCTTGAATTGTGGCAAGTGGGGGCTGCTCTTCATCGCCATGCACAGGCCTCTCACTATCGTGGCCTCTCTTCTTGCGGAGCACAGGCTCCAGATGCACAGGCTCAGTAGTTGTGGCTCACGGGCCAAGTTGCTCCGCGGCACGTGGGATCTTCCCAGACCAGGGCTCGAACCCGTGTCCCCTGCATTGGCAGGCAGATTCTCAACCACTGCACCACCAGGGAAACCCTGTCTTTTTCTTGATGAGTCTGGCTAATGGTTTATCAACTTTGTTTATCTTCTCAAAGAACCAGCTTTTAGTTTTATTGACCTTTGCTATTGTTTTCTTTGTTTCTATTTCATTTATTTCTGCTCTGATCTTTATGATTTCTTTCTTCTGCTAACTTTGGGTTTTGTTTGTTCTTCTTTCTCTAGTTCCTTTAGGTGTAAGGTTAGGTTGTTTATTTGAGATTTTTCTTGCTTCTTGAGGTAGGCTTGTATAGCTATAAACTTCCCTCTTTGAACTGCTTTTGCTGCATCCCGTAGGTTTTGGATCGTCAGGTTTTAATTACCATTTGTCTCTAGGTATTTTTTGATTTCCTCTTTGATTTCTTCAGTGATCTCTTGGTAATTTAGTAACGTATTGTTTAGCCTCCATGTGTTTGTGTTTTTTATGTTTTTTTCCCCCTGTAATTGATTTCTTAATCTCATAGTGTTGTGGTCAGAAAAGATGCTTGATATGATTTCAATTTTCTTAGAGTTACTGAGGCTTGATTTGTGACCACGATGTGATCTATCCTGGAGAATGTTCTGTGTGCACTTGAGAAGAAAGTGTAATCTGCTGTTTTTGGATGGAATGTCCTATAAATATCACTTAAATCTCTCTGGTCTATTGTGTCATTTAAAGCTTGTGTGTCCTTATTAATTTTCCGTTTGGATGGTCTGTCCATTGGTGTAAGTGAGGTGTTAAAGTCCCCCACTATTATTGTGTTACTGTCAGTTTCCTCTTTTATAGGTGTTAGCAGTTGCCTTATGTATTGAGGTGCTCCTATGTTGGGTGCATATATATTTATAATTGTTGTATCTTCTTCTTGGATTGATCCCTTGATCATTATGTAGTGTCTTTCCTTGTAACATTCTTTATTTTAAAGTCTATTTCATCTGATATGAGTATTGCTACTCCAGCTTTCTTTTGATTTCCATTTGCATGGAATATCTTTTTCCATCCCCTCACTTTCAGTCTGTATGTGTCCCTATATCTGAAGTGGCTCTCTGTAGACAGCATATATATGGGTCTTGTTTTTGTATCCATTCAGCAAGCCTGTGTCTTTTGGTTGGAGCATTTAATCCATTCACGTTTAAGGTAGTTATCGATATGTATGTTCCTATTACCATTTTCGTAATTGTTTTGGGTTTGTTTTTTTAGGTCCTTTTCTTCTCTTGTGTTTCCCATTTAGAGAAGTTCCTTTAGCATTTGTTGTAGAACTGGTTTGGTGGTGCTGAATTCTCTTAGCTTTTGCTTGTCTGTAAACTTTTGATTTCTCCATCGAATCTGAATGAGATCCTTGCTGGGTAGAGTAATCTTGGTTGTAGGTTCCTCCCTTTCATCACTTTAAGTATATCATGCCACTCCCTTCTGGCTTGTAGAGTTTCTACTGAGAAATCAGCTGTTAACCTTATGTTAACCTTATGGGAGTTCCCCTGTATGTTATTTGTCATTCTTCCCTTGCTGCTTTCAGTAATTTTTCTTTGTCTTCAACTTTTGCCAGTTTGATTACTACGTGTCCTGGTGTGTTTCTCCTTGGGTTTATCTGGCATGGGACTCTCTGCACTTCCTGGACTTGGGTGGCTATTTCCTTTCCCGTGTTAGGGAAGTTTTCGACTGTAATCTTTTGAAATATTTTCTCTGATCCTTTCTCTCTCTCTTCTCCTTCTGGGACCCCTATAATGTGAATGTTGCTGCATTTAATGTTGTCCCAGAGGTTTCTTAGGCTGTCTTCATTTCTTTTCATTCTTTTTTCTTTACTCTGTTCTGCAGCAGTGAATTCCACCATTCTGTCTTCCAGGTCGCTTATCCATTCTTCTGCCTCAGTTATTCTGCTATTGATTCCTTCTAGTGTATTTTTCATTTCAGTTATTGTGTTGTTCATCTCTGTTTGTTTGTTCTTTAATTTTTCTAGGTCTTTGTTAAATATTTCTTGCATCTTCAAGAAATGCCTCCATTCTTTTTCCGAGGTCCTGGATCATCTTCACTCTCATTATTCTGAATTCTTTTTCTGGAAGGTTGCTTATCTCCACTTCATTTTGTCGTTTTTCTGGGGTTTTAAGTTGTTCCTTCATCTGGTACCTAGCCCTCTGCCTTTTCATCTTGTCTCTCTTTCTGTGAATGCGGTTTTTGTTCCACAGGCTGTAGGATTGTACTTCTTCTTGCTTCTGCTGTCTACCCTCTGGTGGATCTGGTTATCTGTTTTATGCATAGTAGTGGGTATGTGTTAATCCCAAACTCCTTATTTATCCCTCCCCCAACCTTTCCCCTTTGGTAACCATAAATTTATTTTCTATGTCTGTGGGTCTATTTCTGTTTTGTGAATAAGTTCATTTATATCTTTTTTTTTTTTTTAAGATTCCACATATAAGTAGTATCATATGGTATTTGTCTTCCTCTGTCTGGCTTACTTCACTTAGTATGATAATCTCTAGGTCCATCCATGCCGCTGCAAATGGCATTATTTCATTCTTTTTATGGCTGAGTTGTATTCCATTGTATATGTACATGCACCACATCTTTCTTATCCATTCATCTGTCCATGGACAAGTTGGTTGCTTCCATGTCTCAGCTATTATAAATAGTGCTGCTCTGAACATAGGGGTACATTGTATCTTTTCGACTTATAGTTTTCTCCATGCTCAGGAGTGGGATTGCTGGATCATGTGGTAATTCTATTTTTAGTTTTCTGAGGCACCTCCATACTGTTTTCCATAGTGGCTTCATCAATTTTAACATTCCCACCAGCAGTGTAGGAAGGTTTGCTTTTCTCCACACCCTTTCCAGCATTTGTTATTTGTAGACTTTTTGATGATGGCCATTCTAACCGGAATGAGGTGATACCTCATTGTAGTTTTGACTTGCATTTCTCTAATAATTAGCAATGTTGAGCGTTTTTTCCTGTGCCTATTGACCATCTGTATTTCTTCTGGAGATATGTCTCTTTAGGTCTTCTGCCCATTTTGTGATTGGGTTGTTTTTTTGGTATTGAGCTATATGAGCTATTTGTTCATTTTGGAAATTAATCCCTTGTCGGTTGCATTGTTTGCAAATATTTTCTCCCACTCTGTAGGTTGTCTTTTCATTTCATTTATGGTTTCCTTTGCTGTGCAAAAGCTTTTAAGTTTAATTAGGTCCCATTTGTTTATTTTTGTTTTTATTTCCATTACTCTAGGAGATGGATCCAAAAAGATATTGCTTCAGTTTATGTCAAAGAGTGTTCTGCCTATGTTTTCCTCTAGAAGTTTTATAATATCCAGTTTTACATTTAGGTCTTTAATCCATTTTGAGTTTATTTTTGTGCCTGGTGTTAGAGAATGTTCTAATTTCATTTTTTAATATGTAGCTGTCCAGTTTTCCCAGCTCCACTTATTGAAAAGACTGTCTTTTCTCCATTGTGTATTCTTACCTCCTTTGTCACAGATTACTAGACCACAGGTGTGTGGGTTTATTTCTGGGCTTTCCATCCTGTTCCATTGATGTATATTTCTGTTTTCGTGACAGCACCATACTGTTTTGATTACTGTGGCTTTGTAGTATAATCTTAAGCCAGGCAGCCTGATTCCTCCAGCTCCATTTTTCTTTGTCAAGATTGCTTTGGCCATTCGGGGTCATTTATGTTTCCATACAAATTAAAAAATTTTTTGTTCTGTGATCATATGATCATCTCAATAGACACAGAAAAAGCTTTTGATAATATTCAACATCCATTTATGATAAAAACTCTCCAGGAAGTGGGCATAGAGGGAACCTACCTCAACATAAGAAGGGCCATATGTGACAAACTCACAGCTAACATTATAGTCAATGGTGAAAAGCTGAAAGTATTTCTTCTAAGATCAGGAGCAAGACAAGGATACCCACTCTCACCAGTTTAATTCAACGTAGTTTGTCTTTTTTTTTTTCCGGTACGCGGGCCTCTCACTGTTGGGGCCTCTCCCGTTGCAGAGCACAGGCTCTGGATGCGCAGGCTCAGTGGCCATGGCTCACGGGCCCAGCCGCTTCGCGGCACATGGGATCCTCCCAGACCGGGGCACGAATCCGTGTCCCCTGCATCGGCAGGCAGACTCTTAACCACTGTGCCACCAGGGAAGCCCCTTCAACGTAGTTTTGGAAGTCCTAGTCACGTCAGTCAGAGAAGAAAAAGCAATAAAAGGCATCCAAACTGGAAAAGAAGTCATAAAACTGTACTGTTTGCAGATGACATCATATATGTTAACCTAAGAAAATATTCTTCGACTTCCACTTGCTACCTTTGTGGCAAACAAGGAACTTATTGTACTTGTCCCCATCTAAGCCCTCCATTCTCCTTCCTTTTTCTCCCCTCAGTTTAAAAATGGCTTTATTGAGATATAATTCACATACTGTACAGTTCACACATTTAAAGTGTACATTTCAGTAGTTTCTGGTATATTCACATATATGTGCAGCCATCACCATAGTCAATTTTAGAATATTTTCATCACCTCAGAAAGAAACCTTGAACCCTTTAATTGTTGCTCCTCGTCTTTCCCGTCACCCCTGCACCTAAGCAACCACTAATCAACTCTCTGTCTTTGTATATATTTCCCTATTCTTTTTTTTTTTGCGGTACGCGGGCCTCTCACTGTTGTGGCCCCTCCTGTTGTGGAGCACAGGCTCCAGATACGCAGGCTCAGCGGCCATGGCTCACAGGCCCAGCTGCTCTGCAGCATGTGGGATCTTCCCGGACCGGGGCACGAACCTGTGTCCCCTGCATCGGCAGGCAGACTCTCAACCACTGTGCCACCAGGGAAGCCCTGGTGTTAGGGAATGTTCTGATTTCATTCTTTTACATGTATCTGTCCAGTTTTCCCAGCACCATTTATTGAAGAGGCTGTCTTTTCTCCATTGTATATTCTTGGCTCCTTTATCAAAGATAAGGTGACCATATGTGTGTGGGTTTATCTCTGGACTTTCTATCCTGTTCCATTGATCTGTATTTCTGTTTTCCATACCAGTTCCATACTGTCTTGATTACTCTAGCTTTGTAGTATAGTCTGAAGTCCGGGAATCTGATTCCTCCAGCTCCATTTTTCTTTCTCAAGATTGCTTTGGCTCTTCGGCGTCTTTTGTGTTTCCATACAAATTGTGAAATTTTTGGTTCTAGTTCTGTGAAAAACACCATTGGTTGATTGATAGGGATTGCTGAATCTGTAGACTGCTTTGGGTAGTAGAGTCATTTTCACAGTGTTGACTCTTCCAATCCAAGAACATGGGATATCTCTCCATCTGTTTGTATTGTCTTTCATTTCTTTCATCAGTGTCTTATAGTTTTCTGCCTACAGGTCTTTTCTACCTTCCTCAGGTAGGTTTATTCCTAGGTATTTTACTCTTTCTGTTGCAGTGGTAAATGGGAGTGTTTCCTTAATTTCTCCTTCAGATTTTTCATCATTAGTGTATAGGAATGCAGGAGATTTCTGTGCCTTAATTTTGTATCCTACAAATTCATTGATGAGCTCTAGTAGTTTTCTGGTGGCATCTTTAGGATTCTCTATGTATAGTATCGTGTCTTCTGCAAACAGTGACAGTTTTACCTCTTCTTTTCCGATTTGGATTCCTTTTATTTCTTTTTTCTTCTGTGACTGCCGTGGCTAAAACTTCCAAAACTGTTCTGAAAAATAGTGGTGAGAGTGGGCCACCCTGTCTTGTTCTGATCTTAGAGGAAATGGTTTCAGTTTTTCACCACTGAGAATGATGTTGGCTGTGGGTTTGTCATGTATGGCCTTTATTATGTTGAGGTAAGTTCCCTGTATGCCTACTTTCTGGAGGGTTTTTATCATAAATGGATGTTGAATTATGTCAAAAGTTTTTCCTGCATCTATTGAGATGATCATATGGTTTTTCTCCTTCAATCTGTTAATATGGTTTATCTCATTGATTTGCGTATATTGAAGACTCCTTGCATTCCTGGGATAAACCCCACTTGATCATGGTGTATGATCCTTTTAATGTGCTGTTGGATTCTGTTTGCTAGTATTTTGTTGAGGATTTTTGCATCTATGTTCATCAGTGATATTGGGTTGTAGTTTTCTTTCTTTGTGACATCCTTGTCTGGTTTTGGTATCAGGGTGATGGTGGCCTCATAGAATGAGTTTGGGAGTGTTCCTCCCTCTGCTATATTTTGGAAGAGTTTGAGAAGGATGGGTGTTAGCTCTTCTCTAAATGTTTGATAGAATTCATCTGTGAAGCCATCTGGTCCTGGGCTTTTGTTTGTTGGAAAATTTTTAATCACAGTTTCAATTTCAGTGCTTGTGATTGGTCTGTTTATATTTTCTATTTCTTCCTGGTTCAGTCTCAGAAGTTTGTGCTTTTCTAAGAATTTGTCCATTTCTTCTAGGTTGTCCATTTTATTGGCATATAGGTGCTTGTAGTAATCTCTCATCATGATCCTTTGTATTTCTGCAGTGTCACTTGTCACTTCTCCTTTTTCATTTCTAATTCTATTGATTTGAGTCTTCTCTTTTTTTTTCTTGATGAGTCTGGCTAATGGTTTATCAATTTTGTTTATCTTCTCAAAGAACCAGCTTTTAGTTTTATTGATCTTTGCTATTGTTTCCTTCATTTCTTTTTCATTTATTTCTGATCTGATCTTTATGATTTCTTTCCTTCTGCTGACTTGGGGTTTTTTTTTGTTCTTGTTTGTCTAATTGCTTTAGGTGTAAGGTGAGGTTGTTTATTTGAGATGTTTCTTGTTTCTTGAGGTTGGATTGTATTGCTATAAACTTCCCTCTTAGAACTGCTCTTGCTGTGTACCATAGGTTTTGGGTTGTTGTGGTTTCATTGTCATTTGTTTCTAGGTAGTTTTTGATTTCCTCTTTGACTTCTTCAGTGATCTCTTGGTAATTTAGTAACGTATTGTTCAGCCTCCATGTGTTTGTATTTTTTATAGTTTTTTTTCCTGTAACTGATATCTAGTCTCATAGCATTGTGGTCAGAAAAGATATTTGATATGATTTCCATTTTCTTAAATTTACCAAGGCTTGATTTGTGACCCAAGATATGATCTATCCTGGAGAATGTTCGATGAGCACTTGAGAAGAAAGTGTATTCTGTTGTTTTGGGATGGAATGTCCTATAAATATCAATTAAGTCCATCTTGTCTAATGTGTCATTTAAAGCTTGTGTTTCCTTATTCATTTTCATTTTGTATGATCTGTCCATTGGTGAAAGAGGGGTGTTAAAGTCCCATACTGTTACGGTGTTATTGTTGATTTCCCCTTTTATGACTCTTAGCATTTGCCTTATGTATTGAGATGCTCCTATGTTGGGTGCATAAATATTTACAATTGTTATATCTTCTTCTTGGATTGATCCCTTGATCCTTATGTAGTATCCTTCTTTGTCTCTTGTAATAGTCTTTATTTTAAAGTCTATTTTGTCTGGGTCATCCCTGGTGGCGCAGTGGTTGAGAGTCTGCCTGCCAATGCAGGGGACATGGGTTCGTGCCCCGGTCTGGGAGGATCCCACATGCCGCGGAGTGGCTAGGTCCATGAGCCATGACCGCTGAGCCTGCGCGTCCGGAGCCTATGCTCCACAACGGGAGAGGCCACAACAGTGAGAGGCCCGCGTACCACAAAAATAAAAAAATAAAAATAAAGTCTATTTTGTCTGATATGAGAATTGCTACTCCAGCTTTCTTTTGATTTCCATTTGCATGGAATATCTTTTTCCATCCCCTCACTTGCAGTCTGTATGTGTCCCTAGGTCTGATGTGGGTCTCTTGTAGACAGCATATGTACAGGTCTTGTTTTTGTATCCATTCAGCCAGTCTGTGTCTTTTGGTTGGAGCATTTACTCCATTTACATTTAAGGTAATTATCGATATGTATGTTCCTATTACCATTTTCTTACTTGTTTTGGGTTTGTTGTTTTAGGTCTTTTCCTTCTCTTGTGTTTCCTGCCTAGAGAAGTTCCTTTAGCATTTGTTGGAAAGCTGGTTTGGTGGTGCTGAATTCTCTTAACTTTTGCTTGTCTGTAAAGGTTTTAATTTCTCCATCGAATGTGAATGAGATCCTTGCTGGGTAAAGTAATCTTGGTTGTAGGTTTTTCCCTTTCATCACTTTAAATATGTCCTGCCAGTCCCTTCTGGCTTGCAGAGTTTCTGCTGAAAGATCAGCTGTTAACCTTATGGGGATTCCCTTGTATGTTATTTGTTGCTTTTCCCTTGCTGCTTTTAATATTTTTTCTTTGTATTTAATTTTTGATAGTTTGATTAATATGTCTTGTGTTTCTCCTTGGATTTATCCTGTATGGGACTCTGTGCTTCCTGGACTTGATTGACTTTTCCCTTTCCTATGTTAGGGAAGTTTTCAACTATAATCTTTTCAGATATTTTCATAGACCCTTTCTTTTTGTCTTCTTCTTCTGGGACCCCTGTAATTCGAATGTTGTTGTGTTTAATGTTGTCCCACAGGTCTCAGACTGTCCTCAGTTCTTTTCCTTCTCTTTTCTTTATTCTGCTCTGCGGTAGTTATTTCCACTGTTTCATCTTCCAAGTCACTTACCCATTCTTCTGCCTCAGTTATTCTGCTATTGATTCTTTCTAGAGAATTTTTAATTTCACTGATTTTGTTGTTCATCATTGTTTGCTCTTTAGTTCTTCTGTGTCCTTGCTAAACGTTTCTTGTATTTTCTCCATCCTGTTTTCAAGATTTTGGATCATCTTTACTGTCATTACTCTGAATTCTTTTTCAGGTAGACTGCCTATTTCCTCTTCATTTGTTTGGTCAGGTGGGTTTTTACCTTGCTCCTTCATCTGCTGAATATTTTTCTGTCTTCCCATTTTGTTTAACTTGCTGTGCTTGGGGTCTTCTTTTTTCAGGCTGCAGGTTCGTAGTTCCCATTGTTTTTGGTGACTGCCCCCAGTAGGTGAGGTTGGTTCAGTAGGTTGTGTAGCCTTCCTGGTGGAGGGGACTAGCGCCTATGTTCTGGTGGATGAGACTGGATCTTGTCTTCCTCGTGGGCAGCGCTGCATCCGGTGGTGTTTTGTGGGGGGGTCTGTGAACTTAGTATGACTTCAGGCAGCCTCTCTGCTAATGGGTGGGGTTGTGTTCCTGTCTTGCTAGTTGACTGGCATGGGGCATCCAGCACTGGAGCTTGCTGGCTGTTGGGTGGAGCTGGGTCTTAGCGTTGAGATGGAGATCTCCGGGAGAGCCCTCGCCAATTGATATTACCTGGGGCTGGGAGGTGTCTGGTGGTCCAGTGTCCTGAACTCGGCTCTTCCACCTCAGAGGCTCAGGCCTGACATCAGGCCAGAGTACCAAGACCCTGTCAGCCACATGGCTCAGATGAAAAGGGAGAGAAAAGGAAAGAAAAAAAAGTTTAAAAATTATTAAAATAATAAAAAAAAAAAGAAAAAAAGAGAGCAACCAAACCAGTAAACAAACCCACCAGTGATAACAAGTGCTGAAAACTAAACTAAGATCAACACAAAAATCAGAAACAAATCAGTCGCAGAGAGCAAACCCCAAGTCTGCAGTTTCTCCCAAATCCACTGCCTCATTTTTGGGACGATTCATTGTCTATTCAGGTATTCCATAGATGCAGGTACAACAAGTTGATTGTGGGGATTTAATCCACTGCTCCTGAGGCTGCTGGGAGAGATTTCCCTTTCTCTTCTTAGTTCGAACAGCTCCTGGGGTTCAGCTTTGGTTTCGGCCCCTCCTCTGCATGTAGGTTGCCCTCAGGCATCTGTCCCCGCCCAGACAGGAGGGGGTTAAAGCAGCGGCTGATTAGGGGACTATTGCTCACTCAGGCCGGGGGGAGGGAGGGGTAAGGTGGTCATAATTGTGATGCGGGGCGAGCCTGCAGCGGCAGAGGCTGCTGTGATGTGGCAACAGCTTGGGGGCGCCGTGTGTTCTGCCGGGGAAGTTGTCCCTGGGTCACGGCACCCTGGCAGTGGCAGGCTGCACAGGCTCCCGGGGCAGGGGGTTGGGGGGTGGATAGTGACCTGCGCTTTTCACACTGGTTTTTGGTGGCAGCAGCAGCAGCGTTAGCGTTTCATGCCTGTTTCTGGGGTCCAAGCTGATAGCCGCGGCTCATGCCCATCTCTGGAGCTTGCTTAGGCGGTGCTCTGCCTTCTGTGGGTAGACAGGGAAGGAATCCCCTCTCTTGCGCACCCCGAAACAGTGGTCTCTTGCCTCTTAGGCAGGTCCAGACTTTTTCGCAGACTCCCTCCTGGCTAGCTGTGATACACTAGCCCTCTCAGGCTGTGTTCACGCAGCCAACCCCAGTCCTCTCCCTGGGATCTGACCTCCGAAGCTCGAGCCTCATCTCCCAGCCCCCATCTGCCCCTGGGCGGGTGAGCAGACAAGCCTCTTGGGCTGCTGAGTGCTGGTCGGCATGGATCCTCTGTGCAGGGAGATCTCCGCTTTGCCCTCTGCACCCTGTTGCTGCGCTCTTCTCCGTGGCTCCGAAGCTTCCCCCCGCCACTCCCCGTCTCCGCCAGTGAGGCGTCTTCCTAGCGTGTGGAAACTTTTCCTCCTTCACAGCTCCCTCCTAGAGGTGCAGGTCCTGTCCCTATTGTTTCTTCTGTCTCTGTTTTTTCTTTTTTCTTTTGCCCTACCCAGGTACATGGGGATTTTCTTGCGTTTTGGGAAGTCTGAGGTCTTCTGCCAGGGTTCAGTAGGTATTCTGTAAGAGGTGTTCCACATGTAGATGTATTTTTGATGTGGAAGGAAGGTGATCTGCATGTCTTACTCCTCTGCCATCTTGAAGGTCCCCAACAATTGATTTTTGTTTATTGATCTTATATTCTGCAACTTCATTGAACTCATTTATTAGTTCTAGGAGGATTCCTTAGGGTTTCTGTATATAAGATCATGTCTACTGAATAAAGATAGTTTTATTTCTTCTTTTCCAATCTGGATGCCTTGTATTTCTTTTTCTTGCCTAACTGCCCTGGCTAGAACCTCCAGTACATTGTTGAAAAGAAGTGTCAAGTGTGGATGCCCTTGTCTTGTTACTGATCATAGGGGGAAAACATCCATCTTTCTCTGTTAGGTTATCATGTTTGCTGAGGGCTTTTTGTAGATGACCTTCATCAGGTTGAGAAAGTTCACTTCTATTTCTAGTTTGAGTGTTCTTTTTTTAAAATTAATTAATTACTTTATTTATTTTTGGCTGCGTTGGGTCTTTGTTACTGTGCATGGGCTCTCTCTAGTTGCAGCGAGTGGGGGCTGTTCTTCGTTGCAGTGCGCGGGCTTCTCATTGTGGTAGCTTTTCTTGTTGTGGAGCGTGGGCTCTGGGTGCACAGGCTTCAGTAGTTGTGGCTCGTGGGCTCTAGAGTGCAGGCTCAGTAGTTGTGGCACACGGGCTTAGTTCCTCCGCAGCATCTGGGGTCTTCCTGGACCAGGGCTCAAACCCATGTCCCCTGCATTGGCAGGCGGATTCTTAACCACTGTGCCACCAGGGAAGTCCTGCTGAGTGTTTTTTAAATGAAAGCGTGTTAGATTTTGTTAGATGATTTTTGTCTATTGAGATAATCATGTGATTTTAGTCTTTGTTGATTTTTTAGATGTTAAATCAACTTTGCATCCCTCGGATAAATCCCCCTTGGTCATGGTGTATACTTTTTATATGTTGCTGGATTTGGTTTACTTAGTATTTTGTTGAGGATTTTTACATTCATACTCTTAAGGTATTGGTCTGTAGTTTTCTTATGTCTGTCTGGTTTTGGTATCAGGGTAATACTGGCCTCATAAAATGAGTTGGGAAATGTTCTGTTTTTTCGGAAGAGTTTGTGAAGAATTGGTATTACTTCTTTGAATGTTTTTTGGAATTCAGCTGTGAAGCCATTGGGGTCTGGGCTTTCTTTATGGGTAGTTTTAAAATTACTAATTCAATCTTGTTGTTTGTTATAGATCTATTCAGATTGTCTGTTTTTTCTTGGGTCAGTTTCAGTAGTTTGTGTCTTTTTAGGACTAGTAGTAATGTCTTCTCTTTCATTTCTCATTGTAGTATATGGACTCACTTTTTTGCTTTTGGTCAAACTAGGTAGATTTGTCAATTTGTTGATCTTTTCAAAGAGCTAGGTTTTTGTTTTTCTGTTGTTTTTCTTTTTCTATTTCATGGATTTCCACTCTAATCTTTATTTTTTTCTTGGAACAGTCAAGAAACAACAATCCCTGCTGTGCCTGGGAACAGTAACCGCAAAGACAGAGGAGGGGGTGAGGGGGTAAACCAGTAACTGCAGCTCCGTGGCTCTTTGACCTGTTTGTTCTTGTCACGGTCTTACTGCCGAACTGAAGGGGCTGATTTCCTTGTTTCTTGTCTGTCTCTCTAGCTAGAATGTAAGCTCCAAAGAGTGGGGAGCTTGTCTGTCTTTCTGCTGTGCCTGCCTGCATGGAGGGGGGCCTGGCACAGGGGAGGGGCTCAGGGGTTTGTGGAGGAATGAAAGTTCTGACTTCGCACAACTTAAATATGTTGCTAGCAGCAGGGAGGCGAGAGGACAGTTTGAGATCTTGGTCTATAAACATGCTTTCTAATACTAGTTTGGATTCCTTAGAGTTGAAGTTTTGTTTGTAGTAGTTTTTCTAAATGTTTTGTATTTTGAGGTTCTGGATTGCAGTAACTGAATTTCAGAGAAGACTTTTTCGGATAGTGAGTTTTTATGGGAGAAAGTAGTCAAGAGGCTTGGGGTCCCTTGGGTGATCCTGGGGCTTTGGACAGTGTCTCACGTCCTGGGGCCTCTGTGTGTTCTTATGTAGAAGAAGGAAAATTATACTCGATGACCTAGATGTAAGAACCTTTCAGGGTCAGAAGCCATAATATGAGGATTCTGGAAAAACAGTGGCTACTTAGCCTTGATTAATACTTGTGCACTTCACATTTTAACAGGACCAAGGCCTGGTCGGGCACGCCATCTGTGTCAGAGCGGAGCAGTGTGTTGGTGTTTTTGCCAGGTGGGTGTCGTTCTTCCTGATCTAGAATCTGCGCTGGATGGAGACTAGTTTGTGTCGCGCACATATTGTGAAAAATGGTATTTGTAGTCGGGTTTATTCTTTGTAGACTCTGGGAATGTGAATAAATGTGATTTTCGGTTTGACTTCTTACTATAACCTTTGTGTTGCTAAAAACGTTCATAATGAACAGTTTAACTTTTTGAGGGCAGTCTGACCCCCTTCAGAAAAAATTGGCTATGTTAATTTTGCTATTTCATACATATGGTTATAAATGCGAAGTAATTGTCATCGATCTGTATTTAAAGCTTATTTAATAACAATATCATTATTGTAATACCATGAAAATCATCAGGGTAGCCCTTGAGTTCCTTTTTCTTCAGTATTTGACAAAATAATCTCTTAAGATACTTAAAGATTAATTTTTGTTAAATTGTACTTTTTCAAAATGATGATTTTGATTTTTTAATCAAGTGGTATAGCTTTACGAAACCTTATGACAATAATTCATGTATTCTTTGCTGTTGGAAGGTAATATGTAGAACATATGAGTATCTGTGCTAATTGTGGTGGAGAACAAAAAGCATGAATAAAGTAACCTTTTACTTTGGAATGCAGCATGGGAGTTTAGAACTTTGGTCATGCTTTGCTTAGGTTGGTACGGATTAGTGTTATATCCAGAAAACAAGCATTAGCTGACAGTGGTATGGAGTTGCATTTGTCCCAATAGATAGTTGTCAGTGATTGCTGTGTGCATAATATTGTATCAAGGAAGAAATGACCAAAGCAGAGTCAGGGCAGCACTATCTTAACAGCTGATGTGAAATAAATGCTGTCTAACTGCTAAACATTGCCTGAATAAAATATGTATAAATGATATTTTACAGTTTTTGTTGTTTTTCTTTTATGTGTTTATGTGAGTTCATTTGACAGTACATTTATTTCATTAATTGATCTTTGGGGAATGGTTCTGTGTTAGTTTTTTTTGGGCTACTGTAACAAAGTGCTATAAACCAGAAGGCTTAGAACAAGAGAAGTTTATTCTTTCACTCTGCTGGAGACTAGAAGTTCAAAATCAAGGTGTCAGCAGGGCCCTGCTCCCTCTGAGGCTCTGGGTAGAATCCTTCCTTGACTCTTCCCAGCTTCCCTCGGCCGTCAGTCTTTGGCCCTCCTTGGCTTGTGCCTGCGATACTTCTATCTCTGCCTTGATCGTCACGTGGCGTTTTCTGTGCGGGTGTCTTCTTATGAGGACACCAGTCCTATTGGAATAAAGGCCTATTTTTCTCCACTGTGACCTCATCTTAACTAATTATATCTGCAATCATGCTTTATTTACAAATATGAACCTTATGAAAAAAATTTAAAACATCTCTGTGACGAAGACTTTTTAAATATTATTTTTTGGTTGTAAAATTTTGCATAATCAAAGTAGGACATTTGGAAAACCAGTGGGGGGAAGAGAGGAATGTAAAATTACTCATCTCCTATGGCCAGCACTCACAGGCAGTCATTGCTGTGGAAAGGAAAACATAGAAAGAATATGGTTTTCCTCATATTTTTGAGTTAGTGGTAGTCAGTGTCATTATGCATTTTTCACTTGTAATTCTGATATATTTAGGTGAAGAGGATAAAAAAAGTCAGATAAAATGAATTGGTAGAGCCGTATTTATAAAAGATGTCATCTTAATTTAAAGGTTGTTTTCTAGAAATAAATATAAATCTTTTTTTCCCCCTCCACTTTTTTTCTTCCCTAGGTCTGGGTGAAATAAACTATATGCATGAACTTCTCACAAACATGGTTCATAAAAGGTGTGTTTAAAATGATACTGTTGTATTTTTACTTGTAAAGCATTGTATTGTTTCTAGCTTAAATAATTTTAATGATCTCAATGAGTAGTTATTCATTTTCGTGTATATCTTGTCTTTATGGATATTTTATTTCATTTACTTCTTTCTTAGGTTACAGGTCTATCCACTCCATTCAAGTGTGACTTTGGAAGAACAGAATAACGTGTTTTTAAGTCCAGTGCCTGGGTACAGAAAGGTAGGACAGCTGGGAGAGCAGTTCTGAGCACTTAGGTACATTTTCCTTAGAGACTCTGCTAATGAGAAGTGCTGACATTCCAGCTGTTTGTCCGATATGTTCTGTAGCTGGTGGTTAGTCACCTAAACAAGCACTTGCCTGATGAGCCAAGTATGTTATTTCATTTTGTCTGTATTTTATAAGTCAGTTTGCTAAGGTTTTTTATTTCCTCTGCCTCAGGACCTTGTTTCTAGTGGATTTCAGCGCCTCTTACCCCCAGCAGTTCTCTAACTGTGGGACTGTTCTCTTGTCCCTGGCACTGCGCTGGAGGTTTTGGTTAGAACCCACATTCTTAGTCCTGGTTTAAGAGTATTTCTTTAATTTTCTTTTTTATGTGTGAATGATAGGATTGTCTTATCACAACCCTTCTAGTGCTGCTTGAGATCATCAGGGACTCCAGACATGCAGCCCAGCCCCCTTGATTCCAGTGAGAAGGTTCTGCATCTCTAGGGGCAGCCTAGACCTTGCATGGCAACTCAGGGCTCTTATGTACTGCAGACCTTCCTGGGAACTTTAGCCTGGTTGTGCTCTGTGCCCCTGGGTAATTCCAAGACCCCCTGAAGCTATCGTATCTGAGGTCAGGGAGAGCAGTCTTTGCCCTGTTTCTTGCCTGCTGCTTTTATGAACCTTCTGTGTTGCATGGGCCTGGTTTCCTGTACATCAGCGGCTTCCACTGGACCCCTGGAATGATTCCACCAGGAAAAGGCTGTACCTTAACATTGAGGTGTAGGGGTTAAGAGTATGCGTGGGGAGTTGGACAGGTGACATGGGTCTCTGTCCCCTGTAGGTGTGTGCCTCTGAGCACATCGCTTCTCAGACTTAATTTTACTGTTGGAAAGTAGAGTCGATAACATTTACCTTGCAGAGCTGTTAGGAAGGTTAATTATAATAATATATGTCCGTACTTAAATTGTGGTAGTGCTGCAGTGCCTGACACGAAGTAGGTGTCCAGTGATTGGATGCTGGTGCTACAGGTAATAGCTAATATTTATGAGCACTTGGCTCACGCCTGGAGCAGTTCTAAGCATTTCACGTTTATTAACTCAAGTAATAGGGAAGATATTATTATCTCCATTTTATAGATGAGAAAACTGAGGTTAAGTAGTCCAGGGTCCAACGCTGGGGTAGAGCAGAGCTGGGATTCAGAGCAGGTTTGGCTGCTGAGCCCGCACTGCACTGACTCCTCCTCGTGCCCCGCCCCCAGGACCCTTGACTAACTGTGACTTCTGTATAAAATAGAAAAAATGGCTAATTTCAAAATTGGAGCCCAGTGCCTAATGATTTCCTGTATATAGTGAGCATGTCAGATTCTTTTTTTGATGTTTGATAGGTCATTCTGTCTACCAACATTGCGGAGAGTTCTGTCACGGTTCCAGACGTCAAATATGGTGAGATCCTGCTGTTCTCCTCACAAAGTAAACCATAGTATTTGTAGCCTGTGTGTCCCTCAGGAGTTGTTCTTCCCCGTCTCTTCCCCTGTTCTGGAGGAGAGAATGTAGGAAAGTGGGTTCCGAAGTTCCTCCTATACTTCTCTCTCCCCCGCCCTCCTCTGAGCTCACGTGTCCGTTCAGCCGGGCAGCCTCTGCGGCTCAGCTACTAACACACACAGGAAGCGATCGGGGGCGTCCCCGGGGCACCGTGGGCAGTAGGAGAGCTTTGGGGCTGCCCCTGCTGGACATAGTGACTGGAGGGAGGGGCCCGAGCCTGCCCCGTTGCTGCAGGTCGTTGAGAAAGACACCACGTCACCTCGGGGTGAGGCCACTCATAGTCTGGTCTCCCACGTGTGTGTCCTTGATGACGCTGTGAGGTTGCGTTAATTCATGTTCGGGAGCCTGACGCTTGCCGGGCGCTGTTGGTGGTGGTGGGCAGGCGTACGGGGCGAGTGAGGCGTGTTGTCTTCTGGTGGGAGAGCCAGGCAGTTAGCAGGGGGAGAAATAGGTGCAATTTCAGGTCGATGTAGATGTTATGTAGGGAAATAAATCAAAAAAAGGGGTTACAGTTAATTGGGTAAATGACCTTTTAGATGGGGCGATGTGGGAACACCTCTGTGAGGACGTGATAGCTGAGGAAGGCGTGACTTGGGTGAGGAGTGAGAGTGGAAAGAGGTGGGACAGCGTGGGGAGCAGCTGCGAGGAGCAGCAAGGTGGCCAGTGTGGCTGGGGCAGGTCAGCCGGCGCCACGGCAGCCCTCCGTCTGGGCCAGCGGCCGTCCAGGTGCTGCGGGGACAGTGCACAAACAGGCGAGGCTCCGTTCTCCTGACACGTGGGGGGCGGGTGTTGACACGCAGGCGATCAGTTAGACAAACAGCGACGTGCCGCCAGGTAGACTGCCGCATGTCCAGAGGAAGAGGTGGAGGAGCGGGGCAGGGGTCAGGGAGGGGCAGCCGGAGCCGCGGGGGCAGCGGCCAGTGGGGGCATCTGCGGGAAGGGCATTTCTGTAGAAGGGACGGGAGGTGCCAAGTCCCTGAAGGAGCGCGGGACAGCCGGGAGGCCGGGCGAGCTGGACGGGGCGAGGTCAGGGGAGTCACGGGCACCAGGGCACCAGGCGTGGAGGCCGCCAGGGCATCGGAGACTCCAGCTTTTCCCGAGGGAGCCGGGGACGTCAGCGACATGTGAGGGAGGAACGAGGGCACGTCAGGTCCGCTCGACAGCCTGTGGGGGACATGGTGGGGGAGACGGAGATGAGGCCGAGGAGAGGGCCGGTGGGTGTCGGGTGCCTTAGGAGGGGAGCCCGGGGGGCAGAGGCGGAGGCGGCCGTTCCTGGGCGGAGCCTGCGGGGATTTGACTTGCTGAGGGGTCGGGTGCAGCGGTTTCACGGCTCGTGGTGACTCCCCGCCGTGCGCCCCACCCCCGGGAGTCAGCGGAGACTGGCCCGGGCTGTTGAGACGCCGGCGGATGTCCCGGTGGCGGCCTTGAGGAGCTTAGGGCCAGGGCTCCGCGCCGCCCAGGGAGCACGAGCGGGCGGTTCAAGGCGGGGAGCCTGTGGAGGCGCGGCCGGCTTGGAGGGGTCACGGAGGGTCGGCGCCGAGGCACTGGGGGTCGTGAAGCCAGACGGCGCTCCTGAGGTGGTTTCTGTGACGGGCGGGCGGAGAGCCGGGGCAGCGGCCGGAGCGCTGGCGGGCCGGGAGAACGTGTGTGCCAGGCGGCGCGGGGCCCGGAGGCGCAGAGGGCGCGTGGGAGCCGGCCGTGGGGGCGCGGCGAGGCACCTGGTGGGCGGCTTGGCTCCCATCCTGGGGAGGAGGCCGATGTGGGCGGAGGGGTGCTGCCGAGGGGGCGCAGGGTCCTCTGATGGCCTCTGCGTTCCCCGTGAGCCAGAGGCCAGGCCTCAGCTGAAAGCGAGCAGGACAGGAAGTGCCGGAGGTGTGAGGAGGTTGGATGGACGGGGCAGCCTGAGTCCCGAGGGCCGCTGGCGACCGCGAGCTTAAAGGGCGCCGTCAGCCTACAGCCCGCTTTTTCTCTTCTTCCCTCTCCCGCCACTTGGGCTGCGCGGTGTAGGTGGAGAGCTGTGATCAGCAGGCCTGGGGTCGAGTCAGCTGAGCAGAGCAGGGTGACAGGAGGCCAGGGGTCAAGGCAGATGTGTGGAGCGGTCACAGTGGGGGCTGGGAGCCCGTGGCTTGGTCAGGAGGGAAGGAAGGTCATTAGGCGGAGGGGTGGGGACAGTTAGCAGCAGCCCTGACGTGCACAGATGGCAGGTCTGTTTGTAGGGATTAAGGGTAGGGTTACAGGACGGGGAGTGGGGGGGGGGGTGGGAGGGGAGGAAAGCGGTCTGGTGCCAGGGAAAGATGCTTGCGATTGAGATTGAGTGGGGGTCAGGTAGGGCGGTGGGAAAGAGATGCTGAGACAGGTGGGAGATGGGGTCTCGAAACCGAGGGCCTCGGCGCTGCCAGCACCGTTTTTATGGGAATGGAGATCCCCAAACGCTATGGCGGGAGGAGTGTTCAAGAGCCCTGGCGAGCCAGCAAGGAGGGCTGGTGGTGCCGGCGCAGTCAGTGAGCAGGAGGTTGCTGAAGAGGGAAGCGGCGCTGAGGAGCAGGCCGAGGCCGGGGCGGGCGGGGACAGGAGCCAGCACCGCCCCACCAGCTGCCTGCTCTCCTCCCAGGGGCTGGGAGCGGGACACTGCAGCACAGAGATGCTGAGACCGGCTGTCCCCCCCCCCCCCCCCCCCCCCGCCAGCACGCACACGGGATTGGGACCTGGCAGTCCCCCACTTCACCTGTGCTTCTGCGCAGCCCTGTGAGGCCGGCCTGTCGCTGCAGCCCGCGTAGGCTCGTATTATGACGTGTGGGCTCTTACAGGGCATATGTTCTTTCTGCCCAGACTCCCAGGACTTAAGAAGAAAGAATGGGACCCCGGCCTCCCCATCCTGGGCAGTCAGGAATGGCCGGTGCATTTCCAGAGGCTTCTGTGTGTACACTAATTCTAAAGGCTGTGTGTTTCATAAATTGTCTTATCGCTATGCACTGTGATTGTTACACAATTATTTTTTGCTAGCCTGGTGTTTACATTCTCTTTTTTAAATGACAGTTATAGATTTCTGTTTGACTAGAACTCTGGTTTGTGATGAAGATACGAATTACCAGAGCCTGCGATTGAGCTGGGCCTCTAAAACCAGTTGTGATCAGAGAAAAGGTAAGGCATTTGTGTTCCTGCACAATAATAGGAGTTGGTGGCGCATTCGGGTGTCTTCTTGAATTTTTTGCTTTTTGTACCTTTAGTCTTATTCAGAGATTTCCTTTATTGGAACTGGTTTTAAGTTCTAAGCAACAGCATTTCATACTGTCAGGCTCTCTGTTCAAATCCACGATCCTCCTCGTGTCCACTGAAGTAGGTAAGAGCCTTTGCACATACTGGATGAGAGTCCTGTCATCTTTCACAGTGACTAGTTACGGAAGCCGTGCGGGTCACTTGTTAATTGCTGCTAGTCCTTCCTCTGACTTCTCTCCAAGTTTTCATCCTTCTGGGATGATTTTTTCCTGAGCTGAGCTGGCTCCACGGAGGGGTCAGCCTTTTCTGCGAGTGCACATGATGTATTGCTGGGGAGACGAGGGTGTGGAGTCGTTTGTCGGGGCCAGGATGTCGGGGGGTGGGGGGTGGGGGCTTTGGCCACAGTGGCCGTGCAGTTGCCTGCAGGGAGTGGCCCCAGGGCACAGCCTTCTCGCCATGGACTGAGACGTAGCTTGTGCTTTATGAGAGAGCCTTCAGGGAGGACAGCTGAAGGACTGCTCCAAGAATACCTGTTGGGTTGGGTCATAAAGCTACCACATCAAAAAACAGAATAGAGGCCCATTTACTGAATGCTCGCCACAGGCCAGGCACGAGTGTAAGTGTTTTCCGTGTACTTACACATTTACCCCTCATTCCCCCAGTGAGGTAGCGCGCTGTTAACACCCCGACTTCTCAGTGATGCAGCCGACACACAGAAGGAGTAGCCTGCTCGGGTTACCCTGGGAAGTGCTGGGACCGAGACTAGGACCCAGACGTATGGCTACAGCCCGCAACTTTAACCATGTTGTCGTGTTACCTCTCTTGAAATGGCTTGCCTGGAGAGGGATTAAGAGAGAATGATTAAGGGACTTCCCTGGTGGCGCAGTGGTTAAGAATCTGCCTGCCAGTGCAAGGGACATGGGTTTGAGCCCTGATCCCACAGGCCGCGGAGCAACTAAACTCATGCGCCACAACTACTGAGCCTGTGCTCTAGAGCCCGTGATCCGCAACTACTGAGCCTACGTGCCACAACTACTGAAGCCCGCACGCCTAGAGCCCGTGCTTCGCAACAAGAGAAGACACCGCAATGAGAAGCCCACGCACCGCAATGAAGAGTAGCCCCCGCTCGCCGCAACTAAAGCCCACGTGCAGCAATGAAGACCCAACACAGCCCCCAAAATTAATTAATTAATTAATTTTAAAAAAAGAGAATGATTAAGGAGTCACTGAAATACGGTCATAGAGAGCTTCTCATCACCTTGGGAAAAGCTTATGTATTGTTATAATCATCTCAACCCCCACCCCCGCCAAAAAAACCCAGAACATAAAACTATGCTTAGAAGAAGTGATTAGAAATATTGTTGGCCAAAAAGTTCGTTTGGTTTTTGCCGTAAGGTGTAATGGAAAAAAGCCAACCCAATAGATATACAAAAATGTTTAAAGTGATTATTTTTGGGTCAGTCTTGAGATTATAGGAATTGTATCCTTTGTCTTTTTGTATGTTCAAAATTTCTATGATTAGAAAACTTTTCCCATACAGGAAGTTGCAAAAAATAGTACATAGAGTCCCTTGAACCCTAGCCCCAGCATCTCAGCTTGTCAGTGGCGACACCTCCTACCCCGGTGCAGTGTCAGCCCAGGCAGCTGATGCCAGCACAGGGCTGGACCCTCGTCAGTTGCCCAGGTTCACACTGTGCAGACTTCTCTCCAGTTGATCCCATGTGTAGCCACCGCCACGGTCAGGACACAGAACTGTTCCAGCTGCCTTGAAGGAGCTGCCTGGTGCTGCATCTCTAGTCACACTGTCCCCTGCCACTCTCTGCCGACCTCGAACCCCTTCTTCATAGCCATAGCTGTGGCCTTTCAAGGACATTATTTAGGTGGAATCATACCGCATGTAACCTTTTAAGATTGGCTTTCTTCACTCGCTGTAGTGTCCTTAAGCTCCATCCAAGTTGCTGCATGTGTCAAAAGTTTCCTTTTTATTGCTGAATAATATTCCATTGTATTTTGAAAATTAATAAAGGGAAACCTCTCTAAAATGGAGGGGGAGGTCAGAAGGGGGCGCTCTTGTTCGGTACCACCTGAAGTACCACTGGAGCTCAATTACGGGAAGAATTGTCAACTTCAGATGCCAATAAGAACCAGCAACAGGAAAGAAGCATCAGTTATAGGCCCCAACAGGAAAAACTGTGCCTTGCATCTCCCACAAGAAGTCATCTGCCCCAGCAACTCGGCCAGTGAGAAACCGTCCCCACCCTGAACTCTCACTTTTCTCCAGTGGACTTGTGTTCAAAATAACCCCTCCCAGCTTCCTCCTTTTTCTCTATAAAATAATGTTCCTCTTCTTTATATGGGACTTGCCTATGGTTTTTGCCTTAGCTTGCTTGTCCCAAATTGCAATTCTCTGCTATTTCTGAATAAACCCATTTTGCTGGTAAAATTACTGTTTTTATTTATTTATTTTGAATATTTATTTTTTTGGCTGCACCAGGTCTTAGTTGCGGTACTCGGCATCTTTTAGTTGCGGCACTTGGGATCTTTTAGTTGTGGCACGCGGGATCTAGTTCCCTGACCAGGGATCGAACCCAGGCCCCCTGCATTGGGAGCGTGGAGTCTTAACCACTGGACCACCAGGGAAGTCCCAATTACTATTTTATTTTTAAGGTCAACAGTACCATTCACCTGTTGAGGGACATTTGAGCTGTTTGTAGTTCTTGGCGATTACAAATAAAGCTACTGTGAATATTGATGTACAAGTTTTTGTGTGGACATAAAATTGCATTTCTCTGGGATGAAAGCCCAGGAGTGCAATTACTGGGTGGTATGGGAAGTATATGTTTACTTTTATAAGAAACTGCCCCAAACTATCTCCACGGTGGCTGCACCATTTTACAGTTGTACCAGCAATGTGTGAGATCTGTTTTTTTCACGTCCTTGGCAGCATTTGGTATCCACTATTTTTTATTTTAGCCATTCTGAAAGGTACATAATAATGTCTCATTGCAATTCTAATTTGCGTCTCCTTGATGCTAATGAGCTTAAATGTCTTTTCTTGTGCTTATTTGTCTTCTGTATCTCTTCAGTGAAATGTCTGTTCAAGTCTTTGGCCCATTTTCTAACTGGATTGTTTGTATTTTTATTGTTGAGTGTTGGGAGTTCTTTATATTATATATGCTAGATAGAGTCCTTTATTAGATAGGTGGTTTCTAAATATTTCACCCAGTCTATATTTTGTCTTTTAATCCTCTTAACAGGGTATTTCATAGAGAAGAAGTTTTAAATTTCGGTGTGGTCTGATTCATCAGTGTCTCATTTTGTGGATCATGCCTCTGGTGTCGTGTGTAAAGCTCTTCACCTAGCCCTAGGTTGCAAAGATTTTTCTCCTGTGTTTTCTTCTAGACATTTCGTAGGTATGTTTTGCATTTGTATCTGTGATCCATTTGAATTAACTTTTGTAGATGGTGTGAGGTTTGCTTATGGATGCCCAGTTGTTCCTGCACCACTGTTCTCCTCCCATTGAAGGCTTCTGTACCTTTGTGAAACATCGCTTGGGTGTACTTTTCTGGGTGTATTTCTGATTCTTCATTACGTTCTATTATCTGTGTGTTTTTCTCTCTACCAATACCACATTGTCTTGATCACTGTATAGTAAGACTTATCACGAAACAGATGGATTCCTCCCACTTTATTCTTCATTTTCAGAATTGTTTTAGCTATTCTACTTTGCCTTTCCATGTAGACTTTAGAATAATCTTGTCTATATTCACACACAAAAAAGCCTCCTGTGATTTTGTTTTTTTTTTTTTTTTTTTTAGCCTCCTGTGATTTTGCTAGGAATTGTGTTAACCTGTACATCAGTTTGTGGAGAATTGATATATTTGCTCTGATGAAGCTGCGTATCCCTGAACATAGTGTGTCTCCCTTTATTTAGGTCGTCTTTGATTTGTTTAATCAGCATTTTGTTATTTTCAGCATACAGATCCCTGTATATGTTTTGCTAGATTTACACCTAAGTATTCAGTTTAATTTGGAGGGATTATAGTGATTGTGATGGCGTTTTTAATTCCGGTTTTCACATGTTCATTTCTAGTGTATAGAAATGTGATTGATTTTTGTGTGTTGGTATTGTGCCCTGTGACTTGCTGATTTCACCGATTAGTTCTAGGAGTTGATTTTGGTTTTGTCATTACCTTGGGATTTTCCATTTAGACAGTCCTGTCATTTGAAGATACGGTGGGTAGATGGTGGCGGAGGCAGCAGTCTGGACTCTGCACTCAGTCTCCTGTGGCAGGACAGGTGGGTGGGGGCAGAAGGGGACGGGGTTCCAGGCTCCACAGGTAGGGAAGGAAAGCTCCTCCCTGGGCTGCCCTGTTTTTTAAAAGCTGAGCATTTGTGAAGGATCCCCCTTCCCCAGCTGTCTCCTGTCTCTCAGATTTTATTGTGTTTGAGGATAAAGGAGTTTCCATTGCACAAGCAATACCATCACAAGAGAACAGTCGTTTATAGGATGGTCTCCGTGGTCCAGGCCTGGTTTTGAGCTGTTTGCGTGTGATCACTCATTTCATATGAAGCCACTGTCTTGAAGGACGCCTTTGCAGAGGTGTTGGGATGGGTAACAACCATCTGTTTCACTGGGGCTTCTCTCGCCAGCTTGATTACTTTTGTTTGGTGACCTCTGTATTTTTACCAGTATGAACTATGCATTTGCAGGAGATGTGTGGTATTTAAAATGTTTAGATTGCCATTGTATTTTGGGGCCAAGGTGGTTCTCTTTAGAAATATGCATTGGATTTTCCACTATATATCACTGAGTAGGAGTCAGCACTTAATCTGTATATAGAAGATCACTGCTAACACTTACTCTGAAGTTTTTACCAAACTGACCTGGTTTGGTAGAATATAACGGAAGTTTTTCTTAATATTTAATGGTTATTCTTAAGTATATCTTTATGCTAGTGTTAAAGTAATTAACGTCAGAGTTTGAATGTTTCTCCTTTGCAGGCCGTGCTGGACGAGTGTCTAAAGGATACTGTTACAGACTCATATACAAGGATTTCTGGGACAGCTCCATCCCCGACCATGTCATTCCTGAGATGTTGGTAATAAACTTTGGTCATCTTTATGACATAGTTTGTTTTTTGTAGACAGTTTTGCTGAATAGTTTAATATAATTTTGAGTGTCGTATGATTTTGATCCCAGAAAAATCACTTCTGATCAAACTCGTCTTTAATCACAGAACTGGCTTCTAGTCACTAAGCATCAGTGAGGGACTTCACACCCATGTCACGTTTCTGGCCCTGTAGGAGGACTGTCCACAGACGCTGCTGCTGTGTGTTTATTTATTTATTTATTTATTTATTTATTTATTTTGCGGTACGCGGGCCTCTCACTGCTGTGGCCTCTCCCGTTGCGGAGCACAGGCTCCAGACGCGCAGGCTAACGGCCATGGCTCACGGGCCCAGCCGCTCCGCTGCATGTGGGATCTTCCCGGACCGGGGCACGAACCCGCGTCCCCTGCATCGGCAGGCGGACTCTCAAGCACTGCGCCACCAGGGAAGCCCTGCTGTGTGCTTTTATAGTTCATGCTGTGGAACTGGCTTCTGTCTTTCCTCTCCTGCCTCTCTCTCCTTTCTCTCCCTCTCTCCCCGCTTCCTCTCCTTTCTTTCTCACCCTTTCCCTTTTCCATCTTCCCTTCTTTATCTCTCTCTCTCCTTCTCTTCCCCCATCTCTTCATCTCCCATTTCTCTCTCTCCTTCTCCCACCCCTCTTTCTCTGTTTTCCTTTCTTCTTTTTCTCTCCTCCTCTCTCTAAAGTACTAGTCATGTGAATAGGTTAATTGATTTACTTGTTTTTACTGTTTCTGAATTTAAGTTTTGTTCTTTTCAGCGTTGTCCATTAGGAAGCACAATATTGAAAGTGAAATTACTTGATATGGGTGAACCGAGGGCTCTGCTGGCAACAGCCCTTTCTCCACCTAGCCTGAGTGACATTGAACGCACCATCCTTCTGCTAAAGGAGGTGGGACCATCTGATACTTGTTCGTGTTAGGAAAAGCTAAGATTTTTTGGGTGAAGTTTAGAAGTTTCATACTGTGGATATCTTTAAGGTATTTTGACAGTTGTAAATAATCAGCATTTGCTTGGAAAAGCATGTCATGACTAATTTTTGATTCCAGATATTATATATGTTGTTCAGACCAGCTTTGTTAGTTGTCTGAAGGTGAAGCTCCTACTCTCTCACCCCGCCCCCCGTGGGGGATTGCTGTTTGTTGGTGGGGCTGAGAAGCGCTGGATAGGAGATGGCAGCCATAGGGCTCTGCTCTCCTGCCCTGGCTCTGTGAGCCTTCTCCCCACTTCCCCTCTAGTTCTGCTCTTCACCCTCATGCTAGCCTCTCCTCTTCCTGTTGCTGGAAGCCCTGCTCTGCTCCTGTGCGTCCTCTGACTCTCCTCTGACCCACGCTCTGCTCTCGCTGCGTGCAGTGCCCAGTGCCCCGGCCTGTTGGGGCTGTGGACGTTCTGCCTCGGACACTCAAAGCTGGGGCTGCCTCTGATACCTTGGGTACCTGCTTGGGCGTCCGTAAAATACACTTAGTCAAGTTGAGGACGTCGTTTTCTGTGCACAGTCTGGATGTTTTGGCCGTGAGTGGCCACGGGACGTGGCGGTTGGAGGTTGGTTTAGTGCTGTGCGTGCCATGGCCGTTGAATCTGGGGCTTCAGGAGACTTTTGTGGGGGTGGCTTGAGCACCACCTCCCAGCATCAAAAAGGAATAAAATGTGCTCTCAGTATCAAAACACGTATTAAAAAACTTTAGTGTCAATCTTTCATAAGTTGACTTAGGTATCTTTTAGAACCTTATTCACCAAAATTTGGTCATTTCCTGTTTTAAACTCCTGCCTTAAGGAGGAAAAGAGTGTGAATAAATCAGTGCTTGCTAATTGCACTGATTTATTTTATAAAGGTTGGAGCACTTGCGGTGAGTGGGCCGAGAGGAGATGAAAACCCCCATGATGGTGAATTGACCTTCTTAGGAAGAGTTTTAGCCCAGCTTCCTGTTAATCAGCAACTTGGTAAACTCATAGTCCTCGGACATGTGTTTGGATGTCTAGACGAGTGTCTTATTATAGGTGAGTGTGGGAGCCGAGAAGCGGGAATGGGGGTAATGTAAGGCTACTCCAACAGTCTTATCTTCTCTTTGTTTTTTCCCTTGTTAGCGGCATCTCTTTCTTTGAAGAATTTTTTTGTGATGCCTTTTAGGCAGCATCTTGATGGATATAGGTATTTAACATTCATATTTGTTTTTTTCTTGTTGTTGTTGTTGTGGGGTTTTTTTGCGGTACGCGGGCCTCTCACTGTTGTGGCCTCTCCCATTGCGGAGCACAGGCTCCGGACGCGCAGGCCTAGCAGCCATGGCTCATGGGCCCAGCTGCTCTGCGGCATGTGGGATCTTCCTGGACCGGGGCACGAACCCGTGTCCCCTGCATCGGCAGGCGGACTCTCAACCACTGCGCCACCAGGGGAGCCCCAACATTCATATTTTTAAGAGTCACTGTGTTTTAGTGGTGTCAAGTGACACTGTTCGTTGTCTGTTTATAGGAACAAAGTGGATTTCTGTGGCAACAGTAAGAGTGACTGTGCTGCGCTTGTTGAAGCGTTCAGGGTAAGTTTTCCCAGCGTGAGCTGTGAAGGCGGCTGCCACCGCTTGTCAGCACATGCCGTCTCTACCAGAAGCACTGTGAGGGTTGCCGATGTCCATTAGTAAGCAAAGTGCGTTGGGAGATGGGGACTTCCCTGGCGGTCCAGTGGTTAGGACTGCATGCTTCCAATGCAGGGGCCGCAGGTGCCATCCCTGGTCAGGGAGCTGAGATCCTGTAAGCCTTGCGGCACAGACAAAAAAAAAAAATTGTGTTGGGAGAAGTAGATGAGGGTGGGAGTCCAATTCTAGAAGTAGACTGGAAAAATTAAATTTGTAAATTTTCTGTGGTCAGAATGTGTTGAAATTGGACTTACTTTATTCGCTAACCGAATTTTTTTATTTTGAAACTCTGGATCATTTGTTTTTAGGCTTGGCAGACTTGCAGACAAAGAGGAGAGCTGCGGCATCCGAAGGTCGGTGAGCTGTTTCTTTGTGGATGGCTGCCTGTGTCGTGGAAGCTTCCCGAGCCTTCTCTAGCTCAGCCTCAGCGCTGTGTGTGAACCGGCAGTGTTCAGCCTGAGCGGAGGTCACTGTGGACGGTTCTTAGGGCCCGCAGTCCAGGGCAGCTCCTGGGCTCACCTTCAGCTGTAGTCACTTCCCAGAGGCAGCCGTGCTGCCTGTCGCCCACCCCTGGGCAGTAGTGACCCTTCCTGTGTCAGGAGCCTCTTAGCTGCCAGTACTAAATACCTGTGGGATGTGCCTCGGCGTGTTGGCTCAGAACTAAGAAACCCGAAGCTTTTCGTTCTGCTGTTTTCAGCAAAGTTTTAGATAATGGGCTTGAAAAAACCAACCTGTTAGCCTTCATTTTTTGGGGTGGGCGTGGTTGCGTGTTGTTCTTCTTCTAAACTGACTAGGTTCAAAAGATTGTTGGTAGGTCTGTGTGTTTAAATTTGCCATGCCTGGATGTATCCTTAAAATAACTACGGGAGTTACTCGAGAAAGTCACCTTTTACAGAGTCAGCCATGTTATTTTTCTTGGTGTATCTTCTTTTTGGTGTATACTTTTAGCTGAGATATATGGATTACAGTAGCCAAATTAGCTCTAATTTGTTACGTTAATATTGAATATTACCCTTTTATGTATTTAAAGGATGAACTTGACTGGGGACGGTTAAATTACATTCAGATCAAGAGAATTAGAGAGGTAAGTTATAAATTCTTTGAATGCAAGTAAAGATGACTTAATCAAATGTTTATCAAGTACCAGCAGTACCCAGGGTAGCAGAGAGTATTCCAAGAAGTACATCCTCGTTTCCAGCTTTGGTAGAATTTATGTGTTCCATTCACGGTTACAGTTGACTACAGCTGAAGGACACAGATTAAGGTCAGCAAAGATAAGAGGCAGGTGGGGAGGAGCCAGGAGAGACAGAGACCAGGTGCCAGCTTGCAGCCGTCCTCTCCCAGTGGAGTCTTCTGGGCAGCACGATGTGTGACAACCCACGTGAAGTACTGCAAGCCAGGGAGGCTGTCCCGAGCCTTGGCGTCCAAGGTTTTATTGAGGGTTGGTTACATAAGTGTGGGGTGCCCACATGGCTGACCTTAACTTCCTTAGTTTTTAGCCCCTCCAGAGGTTACTGATACTGTATGTCCCCACCATACAGAAGTCACATTGCTACCATGAACTGTTTGTTGTGTCCAAGACCTCAGGTAAACAAAGTCACTCTTACAAGGCTGGATATTCCAAGGGCCTGGAGGTGACTGGCCAGGAGCCAAACCTTTCTTTGGAATGTCCAGGGTGTGGATAACCGGGCCTGCTGACTTAATCCTTTACTGCACAGTTTGCAAGACAATCTGTCTTTTTTGTTTGTTTGTTTGGTTTTGAATCTGTTTTATTTTTATTTTCAGAGAACTTACTCTTGGTTTGATTTGTCAGTTTTACTGTGCAGGTGTTTTGAGGGAAGGGGAAAGGTGGAGGATTTCAAAGGGTTGATTTTTAATTTTTTCCATTAATTTAGTTTTTCTGTGTCTCTTGGTTTACGTTTTTAGTCTTACTGAGATGAGAATTTAATTTCTTAATACTTTCAGTCTTTCTAATTAAAGGTATTTAAAGCTGTGAATTTTCTTATGAGCACAGTTTGGGGCACATCTCATTGATTTGTGACGTGTAGGGATCTCATTGTTTTCCCTGTCTGTAACTTATTTTAGTGTTGGTTTCCTCCTCGATTCAGAGTTTTTAGAAGAATATTTGAGTTTACAGGTAGAAAGAAATATTTTCAGGTATCTTGTTTTTTGTTAATATTTTTTTATTGCATTTTGATCAGAGAAAGTGACTTGCATAATTTTTAGTTGATTTTTAATTAGAGAAGTTGTATGTATCAATACTACAGCCTTACAGAAGATTTTTTTTAATAAAATTATTTTTTATTTATTTATTTTTGTCTGCATTGGGTCTTTGTTGTTGCACGCAGGCTTTCTCTAGTTGCGGTGAGCGGGGGCTACTCTTCTTTGAGGTGGCTTCTCTTGTTGCAGAGCTCGGGCTCTAGGTGCGCGGGCTCAGTAGTTGTGGCACACGGGCTCTAGAGCGCAGGCTCAGTAGTGTGGCGCACGGGCTTAGTTGCTCCACAGCATGTGGGATCTTCCCAGACCAGGGCTCGAACCCATGTCCCCTGCACTGGCAGGTGGATTCTTAACCACTGTGCCACCGGGGAAGTCCTAATAATATGGTTCTTAATAGCTGCAGTGTTTCATCCCATAGACATACTCGTGCTTTCCCCATTATGTACTACTTTTCTAGTGCATTCGCTATTCTGAATAATATAATCACTTGGAGACATCATCTCCCAATGTGTTTTTCTCAGGTGGCTGAATTATATGAAGAATTGAAGACTAGAATCTCACAGTTCAACATGTATGTTGATTCCCGGCGGCCTGTCATGGACCAAGAGTATACATACAAGCAGCGATTCATCCTGCAGGTACTCTGGAGTTTCCTGGATGTCTCTTCCTGGTTCTTTCTGCTTATTAGGTCTTGTGGTTTTGACAGTGCTTATTTCCTCCTCCTTTTTTTTTAATGATTTGGAAAGCTTACAGTTATTAATTAGAAATCTGACGGCTTTTTAAAAATTTTATTTAATTAATTAATTAAGTTTTGGCTGCGTTGGGTCTTCGTTGCTGCACGCTGGCTTTCTCTAGTTGTGGTGAGTGGGGGCTACACTTCGTTGCGGTGCGCGGGCTTCTCATTGCAGTGGCTCCTCTTGTTGCGGAGCACGGGCTCTAGGTACACGGGCTTCAGTAGTTGTGGCTCATGGGCTCAGTATTTGTGGCTTGTGGGCTCTAGAGTGCAGCCTCAGTAGTTGTGACGCACGGGCTTAGTTGTGCTCCACGGCATGTGTGATCTTCCCGGACCAGAGCTCGAACCGGTGTTCCCTGCATTGGCAGGTGGATTCTCAACCACTGCACCAGCAGGGAAGCCCTAGTTCCCCTTTCTGATACAAATCATGCCTCATAGGAGATTTTAGGTCCATAGTGTTAATACTGTGTTTGGGCACCAAGAAAAACTCTGGTCTTATACCTAGTTTAGGTTTTCCATGTCACTGAGTTGATGATCCAGACCCATTTCTAATCTCTGGAGTAGTGTTTCTAAAGACTGCTAAATGTTATTACTGCTTCTGGAGAGATCCTTTTGTTTTGCCTTTTAAGAAAGTATAAATGCTCTTAACATTATTATGTGGTTCTTCCCTTGCACTGAAAAATTATTTTAACTTTGGAGGCCATGATCAAATTAGCTTGTTGGATGGAACCATCTAGGCATTGTGTAGAGGGAAGTGTGTCCTAGAAAGGTGGCCAGTGCTTCTGATGTAGGGGCTCAGAGGAGGAGTACCTCTTGTACGTGTCAGTGTGTTGGCTGACGCATACAGAATTGGGTTCTAGGTGGATCCTGTAAACTGGGGGATGCTGGGAAATGGAGTGTTCCTCTGGATATAAAATTACTTGAAGTTTAGGAGAGACTCTTCCATGGGTGTATGTTTCATATAGTATATTTTTATTGAAGAAGGGACTCCTCGCAGCATGCTTTTAGAAGTGAATATTCGATGCAAGCCTGCTGCTCTAAATCTAAGTGTCTTAATTGTAATTTTATCTAAACATTTGGGAAAGGACCTGACCCATAGAAGTAAGTATATCAGGGAAAATGTAGAAAAAGTTGGCTAACCCCCGGGGCTCTGTGTGTACAATCATTTGTATCCTTGTTCAACTCACCACTGTTTTCTAAACCTCATTCTGAAAAGTACTCAGGCTCCTTGGAGGAAAGACCATGCAGAAAGTGTTTTGGTTATGGGGAAGTAACCAGAATTGTGACTTTCTGCTTGATTGGTTTAACGGTCCAGTGGGTTTTTTTGTTTTTTAACATTAAGCTCATCTTTTATATTGTAGATGATATTCTGGGATGAGATTAGTATATTGGTGAGATAAAGTGATAAAATAATGCTGTTACTTCATGAAAATAAGTTTCTCTTCCAGGTTGTATTGGCAGGTGCTTTTTATCCAAATTACTTTACTTTTGGGCACCCCGACGAAGAGATGGCAGTGAGGGAGCTGGCGGGCAAAGACCCAAAGACAACCATTGTGGTAGGTGGAGAGATAGGCAGCCTTCTCTGGGGTGGAGGCCGGGTGCTCAGTTTTCAGATGAGCTTCATTCCAGTGTGGTGAACACGGAACATTTTATTTCCCCACTTGCCTCTATATTTTTATAAGTACTAAGTGGATTTTTTTCCCCTAAAGTGAATTTCGTGGCTTGTCTGACCTTTTCACATGCATCCACTAGTTTCTCAGTCTCGCTTCCTGTTTTGCAGACCTAGCCTTAAAAAAGAAAGCCTAAAAAAAAAAAAAAAGGAAGCCTTGCAGAGTTAGGTATTCATGGCTAACCTTGACTGCTCATGTCCCGTTTTGAAGGATTGAAGATACTTCTCCATAAATTTAAGAACATTTAGTTAATTGACAACTTCATTTTACACAAAGTAAAGAGTTATATGGTTGGCACCTTTGTACTGTGATTTAAACTCTGATCCCCATTCATGCTTAATAGAATCGCCTAGAGAGTGTTTATTTTGAAATTCAGATTTGAGGCCCCATGGCACAGAATCTGAACTAGAAAGTGTGGCCTGGAAATCGGTGTTTAACATGAGCTTTGGGCAAATCTGATGGTCAGTCCCAGGCACTGACTATCAGATCAACATTTGTGGACCCTTTGTTTAAACCTGAGTACAGGATCACTTCAGGGTAGGCAACTGGAATAAAGCATTTGGCAGTCGGGCTTTTAGCGGACCCTGGGTTCCATTACCGGCCTATATCTAATAAAAAGGGGGTATAGAGCACGTGGCAGAGTTCCTGGCCTAAAGTAAACATGCCAGCATTGCCAGCTCTTACTCCTCTTGTTGTTTCCGTCACACTGTTACTGAAGAAGTAAGAGTTCACAAGGGAGAGGGTCTCTGCAGAGCACTGGAGAGGAGCTGGTGCTCACACTGGGGCCGAGAGGCAGCTGAGATGCAATTTGTACCTGGGGCGGGTTTTACCTGAAGGGGCAGTCATTAGATCCTTTTTGCTCTCGAGGAGGTGTGGCTGGGCCTCTGCTTGGACTGACCGTCATGGTGGACCAAGCCCTTCTGGTTGGCTTCCTCTCACGCCTTGGTGGTGCTCCCTCCTGACCTGTGCACCAGGGGAGGGACCCCACCGCACATTTCCTCAGACGTGGACTGTGCTTGCCTCCTTCAGCCTGTTCACCTTGCCAGCCAGGCAGCGTGTTCACCTTGCACTCTGGGGGCCAAAAGGTTACCTGCTGTGTGCGTTATAAAAACTAAGTGTGGCTAGTGTTTACGTAGCGCTTATCATCTGAGAGGGCCTTTGTCGAGTGCTTTTTACTCATTCTTCTCTGAGCTTCACACTGGCTCTCTGAGTCGAGGACTTATTGTCCCCCTTGATTAGTGATGTGGCTGTTGGGTCCTAGGGTGGCTCCATAACTTGCTGCCTGCAGAACCCTGACAAGCCAGGACTTGAGCTTTGACCTGAGTCCCCAGCCCCTGCTTTTCAGCCGCCCACTGCCTCTCACGGAGCTGTGCTGGGCTCTGAGATAAGCAGGTCACGGGGCAGGGGACTCCCAGTTTCGCGCCGGAGCTCGGAACACAGATTGCCCTGATGGGAGGGAGAAAGCACTCGGACAGGGAGGGGTTGCTGTAGCTCCTTTCCTGTTAGTGCAGCCTGCGGGGCGAGGACGCACCCCCTCCTCCACCAAGTGGTGCATTTCCCTTTAACATTTAAGTTCCTCCTGTTGCCTGTATAGAAATACTATGTTTTAAAAAGATGTATTTAGTCAGCTTGGTTATTTTAAGGTAAAAATGAAAAATAAGTCTTAACTTTTCTGTATCAGACTTTTGGACTCTTTTAACAGGGGAAGAATTAGCCTTTGTTTAACATGTATTATTAAAACTTATTATAATTTAGAAGTCATTAGTCCTTAAATACCCTGCTGTCGGGTCTACGTCTTGTGCTTAAAGACAGCGTGCTCTGTTTTTGTGAACATTATGACTGTGAGCTCTGTGTTTGCTCCTGTTAATGCAGTGTGGTGTTTTACAGCTGAAGCACGTTCCTCCCTATGGATTTCTCTACTATAAACAGCTGCAGTCTCTCTTTAGACAGTGCGGCCAAGTCAGATCCATCGTGTTTGATGGTGCAAAGTAAGTAGTGTATTTTTGTAATCCACCGCAATTACGAAAGAACCACGAGATTTTATGTTTACAGGGGCTGATTCTTTCAACTTGGGAGCATGTGGAAATGGGTCGTCAGACGGGCTGCTGAGGACACAGCTCTTAAAGCACAGCTGTGGTTTATCTTGTTGTCAGGAGCAGTTTATCTTCTCTTTCAACCACGTTCCTCCTAAAGGACGTCTGGTGCCGAGAAGGTTCAGTAGCGTGATGAGGTTCAGGGCTGGTGTGATGAGGTTCAGGGCTGGCGTGATGAGGTTCAGGGCTGGTGTGATGAGGTTCAGGGCTGGCGTGATGAGGTTCAGGGTTGGTGCTCTGGAAGTGCCCTGCACTCGGGTGTGTCCATCTGAGATTTCACAGTAAGTTGCCAGCCGCCAGAGATGCCTGCAGGAGAGTTTATCTGCTTATAGTTATTTAGAACTTAGATGTTCTGAATATTTTTGGAAGACAAATATTGCAAAACTCAGTTACATTTGGCCTATTCTAATTGCAGATAAGGAGTAAGTGGTGTGTTTTGGAGTATCACTTTGAGTTTTCATTTCCAAGAGAGAATGCTTATGCACAGAAAAGGCTATTAGGGTTTTTAAATTGATTTTTAATTTTTAAAATTGGGGGCTTGCCTGGTGGCGCGGTGGTTGGGAGTCCACCTGCCGATGCAGGGGACGCGGGTTTGTGCCCCGGTCCGGGAGAATCCCACATGCCGCGGAGCGGCTGGGCCCGTGAGCCATGGCCGCTGGGCCTGCGCGTCCGGAGCCTGTGCTCCGCAACGGGAGAGGCCACAGCGGTGAGAGGCCCGCGAACCGCAAAAAAAATTGGAAAAAATTTTCTCGTGTCCTACACATTTTATTAATTTACAGAGTTTTGTAAATCTAGTAAATAAGAAATACTTTTAGTTTTCTTTGATTAATGTCCAATAACTCAAGTTGAGCATATTCGTTCTGCTTAAATTTTGGATTAATTGCCTCGCACATTTTAAGTTCCATTCCTGTGATTAACATACTGATTTTCTTTGTGCGCATGTAAATGCCTCACGTGGCAAGTGTGTAACCCTAGTAAGTGAAGTCTTTCTAGGTGCTCCTAACAACTGGTACGGATTTAATTAAACGTACGGTGTCTCAGGTTTTCTTAAACATTCTTGTATAAATTAGCAGTCAAATTCTTAATCACATATACAAAATTACTTACTTAAAAATTGGATCCTCGTAGCTACACCATCTTTCTTGAATATGGAAAGTCCATCTGCCTTGCTGAGCCTGCAGCTCTGCGTGCGTGGGTGCTCTCCGTGCTGATTTGGATGGTGCAGTCTGGGCTCTCGCTAAGCTTGCAGCAGCCTCTTTCGTTAATCCTCACTGCTGGATTGCATTTGGTGTTCATTTCTTCTTCTTTCTGTCAGGGTTATCTATATAGGTATTCTAATTATATTTTATTCGATTCCTCATAGATTTCTGGTGTTCAGTCATAATACCAATGTCATACCAATTACTTGGGGATGTAACAGTGTTCTTCTGGTGATACCAGTCCTGTGCATCAAGTATTAAAGGCAGAGAATGACATAAAATAGTTGCTGAGTCAAGACTGTCCTCCCCCTTGGGATCCAGCAGGGCCTGCTGTGTGCAGGACCAAGGGCACTGGAGCACAGGCCATACGTGGGCGCACGTTTCCTCCTGTGAGACATTTTCAAATTAGTGGTCGGCATGGAGAGTAAAATCAGTTCCACAGATGTTTGCCCATCGTGAAGTGTCCTGGGAGAGGCCTGGGGGGTTGGAAGAAGATATCGTATCTGAGGGAGGCTCGGAGTAGGAGCAGTGACATTCACCTGGGCCTTCCTCTGGAGGAGTTGGAGGGGCCTGGAGGGGAGGCAGCCCTGGCAGGTGGGGCAGGAGCCCAGTGTGAGCAGAGCTGTGGTTTGGGAAAGCGTAGGGTGTGTGCCAGGCGCAGCCAGAGCCCTCTTGCCGGGAGCTGGTTTTGTGTCAGATTGAGTCTGAAGAGTGGGCGTCAGGCGCTGTCTTTCAGATGGTATTTGTAGCCAGCTGACGAGTATGAACGCCAGTAGTGGGTATTTAGAGAGCCCTGGGTGTTCTGACTAGAACTGTGTTTTGTAGAACTTAATTGGGGAGTGATGAAGAGGAGACGAAGCCGTCCAGCATAAACTTGGCAGTCGTCCAAGCCGAGGTCGTCCAAGGAGGCAGCGGATGGGAGGGAAGAGCTCTTGGATTCGGCTGTTGATGGCCCGTGGAGGACCAAGATGAGATAGGAGCCAACGAGGGCCAGGACTTCAGCCGGGGGGAGTGGACAGGAGGGCAGGGCTGGGGGCTGAGGGGGGCGTGGGGAATGTCGCGGGTTTGGCTCTCGCCACGTGTTGAGTTGAAAATACTCAGGGAAGACGAGAGTCTTGGAAATGTGCTCTAGAGTATTTGAAAGAAATTATTTCTAAGGAGAGACTTGGGCTCCTTCTAGAGAAAGATGGCAGAAATGGAAGTGAATAAAGGGAGCTGAGGCCAGGAGGAAACTGCACGTGCTCACTTGTGAGCTCACCCAGGGTCAGTGGAGGAGGCTTGAAAGGGAGCCGAGGGCAGGGGGACAGTGCGGTGGAGACAGGAGGCCGCAGAGAGGCTGGAGGACGGGACGGGATGGGACGCGACAGGCTGCTCTTCATCAGCTCAGGGTCCTTCCAGGTCACCCCAAATCACACATTTCCATGACCATAGTTGAAGCAGTCATAAGTCTATTTTTCTGAGTATGATGTTTTGCTCCGGGAGGTGTTGACATGCATATACAAACAAATGTAAACTTGAAGACTTTTTCCTTTTTACCAGGAAGTGTCTGGCAGGCACCCTTACTGCACGTTTTTTTTTTTTTTTAATTAATTTATTTTTTGGCTGCGTTGGGTCTTCGTTGCTGCGCGCGGACTTTCTCTAGTTGCAGCGAGCGCGGGCTACTCTTCGTTGCGGTGTGTGGGCTTCCCATTGCCGTGGCCTCTCCTGTTGCGGAGCATGGGCTCTAGGTGCGCGGGTTTCAGTAGTTGTGGCACACGGGCTCAGTAGTTGTGGCTCACGGGCTCTAGAGCGCAGGCTCAGTAGTTGTGGTGCACGGGCTTAGTTGCTCTGCGGCATGTGGAATCTTCCCGGACCAGGGCTCGAACCCATGTCCCCTGCATTGGCAGGCAGATTCTTAACCACTGAGCCACCAGGAAAGTCCCCTTACCGCATGTTTGATTCTTATTCCCCCAGAGGGAGGAATATGATAATAGGACACTGCGATGTGGTTGGGTCGTAAGGTGGGGCATGCCTCAACATTACTGGGTGATAAACTGGATGGTTTTTTGGAGGGAGATCAGAAAGATCACTGAACTACTCAGTTGTGTGCTTTTCTCTGTCTGATTTTTATTTTACAATAAAATAGAAGAAAACAAAAACCTGAATCTGTCACTTTGTTCTAATGATGAGAATTAAGATTTCTTAGCTGAAAATTCCTTTTGAACTTAATCTTTATTCTGCATTATACTGAGTAATACATGAGAATGATACTTGGTTTTAATTTAATGGTATGTCATTGTAACTTTTATTTCTCTTAAGTGAATAATTTTCCCTTAAATAAGTCTTCTTGATTAATTATTGAAGGAAGAGTTGCTGGTATTTTGAAGAGAGGTGTTACTGAAAATCTCTGTCTAAACTTGAGAGAAATTAACATGCCTCATAAACTTATTTTTTTATTTACATTTGTGGAACAGAGCCTTTGTGGAGTTTTCACGCAATCCAACAGAGAGGTTTAAAACTCTTCCTGCAGTGTATATGGCCATTAAGATGTCTCAGCTGAAAATTTCCCTTGAACTCAGTGTTCATTCTGCAGAGGAGATTGAAGGGAAGGTGCAAGGAGGGGCTGTTTCCAAGCTCAGGAATACCAGGTATTTCCAGAAGGGAGGCGGGCACAACTCTGTCCACCTGCTTTCACATTCTCAATATTATTTTTAAACAACTGTTTAACCTTGCTTAAGTTCACACTAAAAGCACTGGCGTGGTAGCCTGGTTTCATCATCTAGCTGTGTGTGCTTGGGCACATTACTTGACCTCTCTGAACCTCAGTGTTTTCATCTGTTTAATAGCTATGATACCTGTTGTACAAGGCTGTTTGGAGGATTGGGTAGAACCATTTGTGTCATTTTCAGTTTAAATCGAAGGGATTGACCCTAATGTTAGTTTCCTTTCTTCCTCCTTACAGTTACTGCCTTTCTCTTCCTAAGCAGAGGAGAGTCTCCCTTGCCTTTAGCAGAGCCAGCAGCGGGACAAGACGCAGGTGCAGTTGCGAGCAGCCCGCCGCTTGCCAGCACAGGCCACCCGTCCCTGTTGAGCAGGGTGGGGGGGCCGGACTGCCTGCACGGGTCTGCTTGGCCCCCAGGCAGCTGCTGTGCAGTTCGCAGGCTGGCTTCTCTTGGACCAAATTAAATCGTCCTTCAGTGTTTCTGACAGATTACTTTGCCTTTTAGTCATATTCACGCAGTGCTGTATGTAGGAATTCTCCCGCATCTTTTCTTGTTGGTAATCTTTTTAACCCCATGAGGAATTTGACAGGGATTTGAGGAATTGTTGAGGTAGGGAAGTATGTTCCATCGAGTTTCATCCAGTGTGGGATGGTTTGATTCTGCGAGTTTGGGAGTTGAGTGGGTTCAGTCTGTAATAACGTGGAGTAGGCCTGTCTTGCTGGGTAACTTAGCCTGAGTCACTCTTGTTTAATAAGTGGGTTGGAAAATTGGGAAGAGAGGTGGATCAGATCTCTTATAATTCTTCCTCTTCATTTAAGAATAAAATTATTAGGAAAGGAAACTTTTTATCAATTTATATTCATCTCCTGGAATTTTAGCATCTATTATATTATTGCTTCAAGGGATGAATGATAATTCTTCAGTTATTAGAAAATCATGTATGTGTTTCCTAACAACATTAAATAGGCTTAGATTCTTGTAGTTTTCTAAAAGTCAGAGTCAGTCACCTCTGAAACCACAAGTTAGGAAACATTGCGGGTCCTAGATTTAGAATTTATATCCTTAAAAGTAGATATTCCGGGGGAAAAAAAAAAAGTAGATATTCCGTAACAGTCTTGACCTTTAGAATATATTCCTGAAGGGTAGTATGTAACTACTGGGGTACACACCCTCCCCCAGGGCAGCTCAGGAAGCCATCAGAAACTCACATTTCAGATAAGATTGACTTCGTTCGTCATCTCTGGCTTTAGGTATTTTATTAAAATGTTCTTTTCTTATAGAAACAGTGGAATAGTTCAAGCAGTAACTTCATATATGTAAACATGTTTTCTTTGTAATACTTTTATTGCCTTTTAAAATGTGTTAAATAGGGTGAATGTGGACTTCCAGAAGCAGACAGTTGATCCTGTGCAAGTCTCATTCAACACGTTAGACAGATCCCAGCTGATGACAGATCTCTTCTTAACAATTGATGTTACAGAGGTAAGAGTGGTGTGGTCCAGTCATCAGTGCTTTTCTGTCTTCTTAATCTAGAGCTGTCGTGTTGTATACATGAGATAGTGGATGTATAGAGACACTCGCCCACAGCCTGTGTACCTTAGTCATCTCCACTGGACCCTTGAACAGTGTGGGGCTAATCCATGGGTAACTCACTGTCGGCCCTCCGTATCCGTGGTCCCACCGCATCCTCAGATTCGCCCAGCCACAGACCGTGCAGTCCTGTAGTCTTTACTGTTGAAAAGTATCCGGGTGAGCGGACCCTCGCAGAGCAAACCTGCCTGGTTTAAGGGTTACCTGTCGCAAATCCGGGTGAGCTTGAATTACCCTCACTTGCTGAATTGAAACGTGGCTGTAACACAAATGTGTAAACACAAATATTCATTCTAGAGTCAAAGTTTAATTTTTAAAATGTTAGTACATTTTAAAATCAGTTTTGGCGACAAGATACATGTAAAAATGTTAATTGGCATAGTGCTGTTTGCTTGTGTAATTCAATTTACATCCACAAAACTAGCATTGGCACCATTATTCATTGGGGTATAGTTTTTACTCCTTCAAAATAAAATTTCAGTTAAAATGCATCGGGCTTCCTGGTAAGTCCGTAGTTACCCTTCACTGGGAGACTTCCCCTAGAAACCTGATGCCAGGAGACCGGAGAGCTCCAGCAGTGCGGCCCTGGCCCTCTTGCAGCGGCAGCAGGCGAGGACATCCACTCTCCCGTCCCCTCACTGCTCTTCCAGGGGGCTGTGCGTTCACCCCGCACCCAGCCCTCGCCACCCAGAGGGCGCCTGGGGCCCCTGGGGTCTGGTCAGGGATGGAACAGCCCTGCTCTCACGTGCCCCCCAGAGCCTACAGTGCTTGTGTGCCCGCAAGTCTTGTGCCTCCAGACAGCGTTCCTCACCTCACTCAACCCGGGCACCCCCTCCCCCGTAGAATACTTAGGGACCGGGGAATCTGGCTTGTGACGTGTAGTAGGGTGGAATGCCAGGGCTGCAGTTTGAGAGTCTGTGCCTCTTGACGGAAATCCTCTCTAGAGTTCATCTCTGCTCTTCCTCCTTGTTTTTAGGTGGTTGAAGTGGGGCACTTTTGGGGATACAGGATTGATGAAAAAAGCTCAGAGATTCTGAAAAAGCTTACTGCTGAAATCAGCCGTCTGAAGCTGGTGCCCTTGCCCGTTCACCCACATCCGGACTTGGTCTGTCTGGCTCCTTTTGCTGATTTTGATAAAGAAAGCTACTTCAGAGCACAAATCCTTTATGTTTCTGGAAATTCTGCTGAGGTATGTTTTTCTGTAACAAATCACTGAAAGGGAAATGAAACAGACTTATAGCAGTTGATAGAAAGTCTTTTCTAATCTCAAGTGGAAATTAAATATAAACTAATTACGGTTAGAAAAGTGGTCTAGTAGAAAAGTTACTTCCCTCAGTGACGTGAGGATTTAAGCCCCAGTTCCTAGGAATCCTGTGACGACAGCTGGGATGGACGGTCGCGTGGCCGTGGTTGGTGGCACACGGTGTTTGCCTGGGCCTGTACTAACCGAGGCACTTTCCTCATCCTCTAGGTGTTCTTTGTAGACTATGGAAACAGAGCGCACGTAGCTCTGGACGTCTTAATGGAGATTCCCTGTCAGTTTCTTGAACTTCCCTTTCAGGTAAGGTCGAGACGCTCCTGTGGTCTGAGAGCGTAAAGCTAGAAGGGTTCTGGAGGCCATGTGGTTGCCCCTCAGCTTATGGACAGGGCCAAGGCCCAGAGGGCTGGCATTCGTTTTGTCGTGCTCTCCGAATTTGGTTTCTGCTTTTTCCCCAAAATATATTGCTGTAGATATTTTTGCTAGTACTGCTTTTGGAGCAAGTTAAAATATATGGAGTGTTTCACACTTAGCAAAAAAAGGTAGTTTTAATTCAGCAGTAATTTCTAATGCTTTTCCACATGCACTTTCTAAAAGTTATTCTAAACTTTTTTTGTTTTCGAAAAGGAAAAACAAGTTTTTTTTTACCTATGAAATCCTCACTTACCCTGAAAGTGTTTTCAGTAGGATTTGTAGGAGATCGCTGGTGAGGATCCCAGCACCAGGGTCACTTTTCAGTGGTATTTGGGGTGAGTGTCTCACACATTTATAAACTGGCTCAGCTGTGCACTTCTGTCCCGTAGGCTTTGGAGTTTAAGATTTGCAAGATGCGCCCATCCGCGAGGTGTCGGGTGTGCGGCGAGCACTGGAGCGGCAGGGCCAGCCGGCGCTTCTCCTCGCTGGTCAGTGGCCGCGCCCTCCTCGTGAAGGTCTTCTCCGTGGTGCACGGCGTCCTACATGTGGACGCCTACCTCTCCTCGGCGCTGCAGGACGCCGTCAACGTGCGAGACGTCCTCGTCAAGGAGGGCTATGCCGAGCTGGCCGAGGAGCCCTATGAGTCCAAGGTGTGCACTTCCGTCCTCCTTTTAGGAGCGTGTGTGTGTGTCTGAGTGTGTGTGTGCAGAGGGCGGGGGAGTGAGAGAGAAGGGGGGCCCTTTTCCTCTCTCAGGATATTGGGGGGTGAAGAGCTGGACAGTGTTCAGTGTGTTGAGGTCTGTGGTGCCCTCGTAAATGTCTTCAAGTTTCTTTGAGACCAAATTATGGTGGTCAAGTGCTGTTCTTGTTGGTTTCTGATTATGGAGCTGTTTTTTTTTTCTTGGAATGAAGATTATATTGAAAATGTTCTCTGTTTGGGGATTTTTAAAAAAATGGATTCCAAGATTTATCTCCCTAAGGAAAGTAATCATATAAAATATTAGTTTCAAGTATTTTGAACATTTCAAAATGTCTTTCAGCTGTTTCTTTCAAAATCAGTTCTGAAGCTATTTTTCTTGATCTGAAGGTTTGAGGTGCCACATTGAGGCTCATGTTGAAGGTGGTTTGTTTTTCCTTCTGTAATTTCTGCTGGGGATGAGGTGCTGAGTTGGGCAAGGGACAAACAAGCAGGAAAACGTCACTCTAGAGCTGGCTGGGTTGTGTTTCCATGTGGGAAAACACTTCCGGGGATCCTGGTAATATTCCCAATATGAAACTGACTTTTTTTTTTTTTTTTTTTTTTTTTTTTTTTGCGGTATGCGGGCCTCTCACTGTTGTGGCCTCTCCCGTTGTGGAGCACAGGCTCCGGACGCGCAGGCTTAGCGGCCATGGCTCACAGGCCCAGCCGCTCCGTGGCATGTGGGATCCTCCCGGACCGGGGCACGAACCCGTGTCCCCTGCATCGGCAGGTGGACTCTCAACCACTGCGCCACTGGGGAAGCCCGAAACTGACATTTTGTATACAAAAAATTCTTTTTCTCACTCTTTTCAGTTATTTGATGGCTGAAAGGTAGTAAAGGCTAATGAATTGAGCCTTTAATGCATTCTGTTTTATTTCTTTTGTTTGAATTTTAAAATGTACTTGAGAAAATTATCTTTTGATACCTTAATAATCTAAAGATCACCTAAGAGTAAGGTCATGCCTATGAAATACTTTGATTAGCTTGGAATAAAGTGCTTTTAGTACTGGTTTTCCTTTTAGCAAAATGAACTTTTCTTATTTTGTTCAGCAAAGCCATGAAGTTCTCAAGAGTCTCTTTTCCAAATCAGCAGAATATGTGACAGACATGTCCGTGCCATCCCCCTTGAAAGACGACAAAAAGTATCTGATCCGGATTTTGTTAGAGAGCTTTTCTTCCAATAAACTGGGTAACCCAAACTGCAAGGTAATTTATAGGAGTTATTTTAAAATACAGTTAAAATTAAAAAAAAATCATTCTACATTTATAAGCTGAATTGTAGCTGGTAGTCATGGTGTTTTTTTCTTTACTGTTTTTTTTTTTAATTAATTTATTTTTGGCTGTGTTGGGTTTTCGTTGCTGCGCGTGGGCTTTCTCTAGTTGTGGTGAGCGGGGGCTGCTCTTTGTTGTGGTGCACGGGCTTCTCATTGCTGTGGCTTCTCTTGTTGTGGAGCACGGGCTCTAGGCACGTGGGCTTCAGTAGTTGTGGCACGTGGGCTACAGTAGCTGTGGCTCATGGGCTCTAGAGCACAGGCTCAGTAGTTGAGGTGCACGAGCTTAGTTGTTCCGCGGCATGTGGGGTCTTCCCGGACCAGGGCTCGAACCTGTGTCCCCTGCATTGGCAGGTGGAGTCTTAACCACTGTGCCGCCAGGGAAGTCCCTCTTTACTGGTTTTTAACTGTTACTTTTCTCACAACAGAGCCTATATTAGTAAGACCAAAACCCAGGGTTTAGTATAGAGCAATGCTTTGACTAGTTCTTCCTTTCTTCCCAAAAAAAAAAAATTTTATTTATTTATTAATTAATTAGCTAGCTAGCTGTTCCAGGTCTTAGTTGCAGCATGTGGGATCTAGTTCCCTGACCAGGCTTGAACCTGGGCCCCCTGCACTGGGAGCGCAGAGTCTTAGCCAGTGGACCACCAGGGAAGTCCCATGACTAGTTCTTTTTTAAAACTAACCTTTCCAAAGGCGATGTTGAGTGACAACAATGCACAGGCTGGAAGTCGAGGATCGTATTTTATGGGCAGACCTTCTGAGGACTCGAAGCCTGGGAGGCAGCGCCTCAGGTAGTTCTGAGGGCCTGCTCCGAAGAGGCGAAGGAGAAGCCAGGACGTATAGGAATTTGCAACAAAAACCAGGCAGTCGGACAGCAGGCAACATTTTCAGTCACAGCGACCAGTGCTTGTCTATCAGAGCAAGGGGAAGCACGGTGTGTGGGCTTTTGAGAACCAGCGTCAAGGCTTAGCTTCGTCCCGTGGAGGTGCTCTAGTCACTTGGCCCGTTTGGAGGAGGGCTGATGGGGACTCACTCTTACACTGCCCCAGCCTTTGGCTGTGGGGTCGTAGACCTGCTTATTTAACTGGAATAGTCTGCTGCCATGAAAAGAATACTTTCACTGAAGTCTTTGGCAGTGTTTCCTTTTTTTGACCAAAGTATGTGTATGTATTTATATATATAGAGAGAGGAAGGTTAGCGAAACCATGGAAGGAATCAGTTGCATACCAGAAAAATACCTCCTTTAAGGCATTTTTCTCCCATTAAATCTCAAAGATGTTATGACTGACGAAGGTGTAGCTTTTTTCTTTTTTTAAACTATGAGCTGGCTTTTGGATTTTTAAAATGTATGTGAAGTGACATTTTACTTACTGGTAACATCTTGTATATTTTATGTGTACAGGCAATACTTCATGGGCCTTTTAACCCTTATGAACTGAAGTGTCATAGTCTGACCAGAATATCCAAGTTCAGGTATGATTAACTTAAGTTTCCCATGAAGTTTTTTTCTCTGGTCCTCTTTTTACAGAGCTCATCAGAAACTAACTTTTATTTATACCTGACCTGTAGGAATGTGATACTTTTTCTGACTCCTTCCAGCTTCTCCACTAGCTCCAAACCTGCGGTTCCCATTCTCTCTTATGTGAAAGCCATTCTGTATAAGACATGTTGGAGTATCTTTCATCAAAGCCTTCGTTTTCTCTGTTCTTACTGTAATTGTTATACATTCAGCAGGTCTGTGAGTGCCCCCTGTGTCCTGGGAGCAGCTGGGGAGAACAGTAGTGAACAAACACAGTTGGTGTCCTCCCCCAGATTATGGGTCCAGTGGGCAGAGGGTAGGACAGAGAAAGCCACTTATTTCAAGATAGGTTGATGAGGGTCTTGTTAGGGGCCATGGAACATCAAGAAGGCATCTAAGAGGGGCCCTGTCCACAGTCGGAAGGCCGTCGAGATTTTCCAGGGAAATCAGACCTGAAGCCTGCAGAGGAGTTAGACCAGGAGAAGTCCAGCTGTCAGGGCAGGCAGGGTGAGGGCTGGGTGGGGAGGATCCCAGCAGCAGGCATATGGGCCTTGGGTCACCTCTGAGGAAGTGGAAGGAAAGTGCGGGGGCTGCAGAGCCTCACGAGCCACGTGGGAAGCCTCACTGTGTGTACTTTATTTTTTAATTTTTAAAATTTTTTATAAATTTATTTATTTATTTATTTATTTTTGGGTGTGTTGGGTCTTCGTTTCTGTGCGAGGGCTTTCTCTGGTTGCAGCGAGTGGGGGCCACTCTTCATCGCGGTGCGCGGGCCTCTCACTGTCACGGCCTCTCTTGTTGCGGAGCACAGGCTCCAGACGCGCAGGCTCAGTAGTTGTGGCTCACGGGCTCTAGAGCGCAGGCTCAGTAGTTGTGGTGCATGGGCTTAGTTGCTCTGCGGCATGTGGGATCTTCCCAGACCAGGGCTCGAACCCATGTCGCCTGCATTGGCAGGCAGACTCTCAACCACTGCGCCACCAGGGAAGCCCTGTGTGCACTTTAAATGGTCACTTCGGCTACAGGGTAGACCCTGGCTTCTCAAAGTCTCCTCCAGGACCAGCAGCAGACGCGTCCCCAAGAGCTTGTTAGAGATGCAGGGCTCAGCCCCACCCAGACCTTTCGAACCTGCATTTTCACAAGGTGTCCAGGTGCTCTGTGAGCACTTTAAAGTGTGCAGAGCTCCAGCATGAAGGACGCTCGGGTGGGCGCAGACCTCTGAGGCTGCTCACACTGCGCTCCACAGCAGGAGCACCGTGGACCGTGCCGAGTCCACGGCAGGAGGTGCAGAAGCGGGCAGCTTTGTGAGGGCTTTCGGTGTGGACCCAACAGGCCGGTGCCTGATTAGAGCTGGTGATGGGGGAGGAGCGGGAGTGGAGGGCGCCCTGCTGGGCTCCGCTGAGGGGGGAAGGGGGCGGGTGGCCACGGCACAGAGGTCTGGGGCGCAGGGAGAGGTTCGGGCAGCGTCAGCACGTGGGTCCAGGGATGGCTGGGATCACACGAGGGGTGGAAGAGCGGAAGGGGTGGAGGACCAGTCCCAGGGCTCCAGCGTGAGGAGGCTCAGTGCAGACGGGGCCGTGGTGTATTGCGCTTGTTGGGCCTGTGTTTGCATGTTGGACTGTCTTTGAAATGTGTTCCTCGCGGGTTTGGCATCACTCACTGCCTCGCGGGTGGAGGAGCAGCCGTCTCCCGACAGCTCTCCTTTCAGGCGTGTTCGGATTGAGAAGGAGAGCATCAACTCTGTCATCATCAGCGACAGCCCCGAGGACCTCCACCAGAGGATGCTGGTTGCAGCTTCCCTTTCGGTTAACGCCACCGGTGAGTGAAGGCCTGCTGTCCCTGCGGTGTTGCTCTTCTCTTCTTCGCCTTGACTCCAGTTCCCGGAGCAGTTGGTCTTGTAATCAGTGAACAGCCTCACGCCTGTGTGCCATGTTTTAGACTGTTCCCTGAGTACATTGGCTGGTGGGAGTTGAAGAACTGGAGCATCTTCACCTTTCCCGCTGTGCAGGGATGCGTGGATTGATTCCTTGGTCATCCATTCATTCCACTGTGCTTGGCCACGAAGGAGAGCAAATCCAAGAGCTTGGCCCAGGGACAAACCCGATAGCCTAAGGAGGAGAAAGGAAAGGCGAGAGTAACCAGACAGGACGGGTCCCCAGACGGGGTCAAAGCTTGAGCCTTAGGATAAGGGGTTCCTCTTGGGGTGCTGTGGGGACCGACACCAGGGAGCACGTCTCTGCTGGGGCACATCTTTGGGGACAGACTCAACACAGGGAGGGAGGCCTGAGGACAAGGAGGAGTTGTGGGGAGGGAAGATGGCACACTCATTACGATGAGCCCAGCGCTGCCCTTGGCCGTGACTGTCCGCAGGGTCCACCATGCTGCTGAGGGAGACCTCGCTGATGCCGCACATCCCCGGCCTTCCTGCGCTCCTCAGCATGCTGTTTGCACCAGTCATGGAGCTCAGGTATGGGGTGCTCCCTTGTCTTGTCCCAGGCTTTGGTAAGATGCGAACCCAGTGGGAGAAACGGGGCCCCTCCCCCCTTTTGGAGAGAAAGCGCTGATGGAAAAGTGTCCTTGGCAGGTCTGGAGGCCAGCCGCACCTCCCCCAGCTTCTGTGTGATTGAGGGAGGCATTATGGTTATTTGCGGAGCTGCGCTGAGACTCAGTGTAGAAAGAAGCTCCGAGAGCTGACAAGGACCTGCAGCCTCACACGGGAGTGTGGCTTGAAGTGGGGCAAGGGATCAAAGTGGAGGTGGAGTGGAGGCCCAGCATCAGCACCGCGCTGATGGCCGTCTTGTTGTCAATGGGCTGTGGTTGTGACACCAAGTCTCCTGGCACCGGTTGTCAGTGGGAAACCATGCCCGTCCCACTGGCGATGGTGCCACGAGGTAGACTGCAGCGGTGGCTCTTTCTCGTGCCAAGATCAGACAGGAACTCCTAGAGGCTTTAGTAAAGAGAAGTGTGTCAGTGAGCAGGGCTTGCTTTTTTTTTTAAATTAATTAATTTATTTTTGGCTGCATTGGGTCTTCATTGCTGCGCACGGGCTTTCTCTAGTTGCGGCGAGCGGGGGCTACTCTTCGTTGCAGTGCGTGGGCTGCTCATTGCGGTGGCTTCTCGTTGTGGAGCATGGGCTCTAGGTGCGTGGGCTTCAGTAGTTGTGGCATGTAGGCTCAGTAGTTGTGGCTCACGGGCTCTAGAGCGCTGGCTTCAGTAGTTGTGACACACGGGCTCAGTTGTTGTGGCTTGCGGGCTCTAGAGTGCCAGCTCAGTAGTTGTGACGCACGGGCTTAGTTGCTCCACAGCACGTGGGATCTTCCCGGACCAGGGCTCGAACCTGTGTCCCCTGCATTGGCAGCCGGATTCTTAACCACTGCGCCACCAGGGAAGCCCCTCAATATTTTCTAATAACCTATAAGGGAAAAGAGTCTGAAGAGGGATATATACACATACATACGTGTATATATCCAAATTGCTGTGCTGTATACCTGAAACTAACACAATATTGTAAATCAACTATACTTCAATAAGTAAATAAATATATATATACTATCTGTATATATAAAATAAACTCTGGCTGCCCATTCAAAAAAACAAAAACAAAAAACCCCATGGCTTAACAATTTTGAAATATTAACTTTTCTCAAAACTTTTCATTTAGAGTTGATCGAGATGGCAAATGCTATACTGGAGTCCTCTGTGGTTTGGGGTGGAATCCGACTACAGGGGCCCCTCTCCTGCCGGAGCATGACATGGAGCTCACATTTGACGTGCAGTTCAGCGTGGAGGATGTCATAGAGGTAAGGCTGCTGAGGTCATCATAGAGTGGGAGCTGCTGCTCGCTGTCGTTTTGCTGGTACAGCCGTTTAGCAACAGGAGCTGTGTCTGACGCCGTGCTTAAAATGCAGGCGCACACCTCTGGTCCTGGAGGTGCTCGCTCTCCCTTGCCCTGCCTGTTTTACTTTTCTGTGCAAAGTAGATTCCTGACAGGTGGTGCTCTCTGAATTTCTCATTAGGTACCTCCCGGCACAGTAAGCCTTCCTGGGCAGTAGGACTGAACAGCAGGCAGCAAGCCTGCCGTGCATGTCTACCCAGGCCTCACCCCAAGTCGGGACCAGCTGGACATCCTTGCTAGTTCCTGTTGGGCACTGAGGAAAGTCCTGCCCCACTCGGTCCTTTCCACACACACACGGTGGGGGGCTTGCTGGGCTGCCCCTTGGGTGCAAACTCGACTCTGCAGCGGAAGTACCTATGCTGGTCTGGGACCAGATCAGTGCACAAGTTAAGGCTGACCATTTAGAGACTTGGGTGACAAAGTAATTTTATAGCTTTTGAATTTAATAATGAAAAATTTGGGCTTATGTTTTATATGCTTTTGTTTTTGTATTTCATTGTTGTAGTAACTCAGTTCTCTTGCATTTTACAAAATGAGAAACAAAGCTGGTCTTTCAGGACAGCTAGTTTGGAAGCACTCCTCCCGAGTGCTAGAAGTCCCGTGGCGTCGCTGAGGTTGGCATAGCTGTGCAGGGGGGGGTGGGGTGGGGGAGGGGCGCTGGGTGAGGCCTGCGGTCTGGTCCTTTCTCCAGGGGCCATGTGGCTTTGTTGATTGAACTTGACTGCTCTTTCATGTAAAGGGGCTTTGGGGCTTAAAAGTACTCCTTAGATCATAGACCTAGTCATGATTTATGGAGCTGTAAAACTTCTAGAAGTAAATACAGGAGAAAATCTATATGACCTTGGGTTTGGCAATGAGTTTGTAGATGCAATAAAGCATAATCTGAAAGAAAAAATTGATAATTTGGACTTCATCAAATTAAAACCTGCTCTGCAGAAGACCCTGTTAATAGGACGAAAAGACAAGCTACACACGGGGAGGAAATATTTGCAAATATGTATCTAAGGAAGGACTTTTGTTCATAATGTGTAATGAACTCTTAAAACTCAATAAAATAAGCAACTAAATTAAATATGGATGGCAGTAAACCAATGAAAAGGTGTTCAACATCATATGTCATTAGGAAAATGCAAGTTAAGATCTCAGTGACGTACCTCTGCAGACCTATTAGAATGGCTAAAATCCAAAAAACTGAAAATACCCAGTGCTGGCAAGGATGTGGAGCAACAGGAACACTGTTACTGCTGGTGGGAGTGCAGAGCGGGGCTAGTGTTTTGTGGAGGATAAGGTTCTTCAAAGTTAAACATACACCGACCGTAAGACCCAGGAGTCCTACTTTTAAGTATTTATCAAAGAGATATGAAAACTTACATCCACATAAGACCTGTTTGTGAATACGGATTGCAGCATTCATAATAGCTAACACCTGGAAGCACTCAAGATGTCCTTCAGCAGGGGATGGACGAGCTGTGGCACAGCCGTATACAGGGGAGTACTCCTCAGCAGTAAAGGGAGTGAGCAGTTGATTCCTGCAACAACGTGAGCGAATTTTAAATGCATGTTATTAAGTGAGAGAAGCCAGGACTCGGGGGCTGCAGATGGTATGATTCTATTCATATGACATTCTGGAAAAGGCCAGACTATAGGGACGGAAAACAGATTCGTGGTTCCTGGGGGCAGAGGAGTGATGGACCACAAAGGATACCACAGGGACTGGAGAGTGAAGGAGCTGCCGTGTGTGTGCTGCGGGGGTAGATGCATGGCTCTGTGTGCTTGTCAAAACCCGTAGTCTGACTACCAAATGTAAAATAGATGGCTAGTGGGAAGCAGCTGCACAGCACAGGGAGATCAGCTCGGTGACTTGTGACCACCTAGAGGGGTGGGATAGGGAGGGTGGGAGGGAGACGCAAGAGCGGGGGATATAGGGTTGTATGTATGTATATAGCTGATTCACTTTGTTATACAGCAGAAACTAACACAACATTGTAAAGCAATTGTACTCCAATGAAGATGTTAAAAAAAACAACAAAAAAACAAAAAATCCCATAGTCTGGGGCTTCCCTGTTGGTGTAGTGGTTAAGACTCCACGCTCCCAGTGCAGGGGGCCCGGGTTCGATCCTTGGTCAGGGAATTAGATCCCATGTGCATGCTAAGAGTTCACCTGCCACAACTAAGGAGCCCATGTGCTGCAACTAAGGAGTCCACCTGCTGCAGCTAAGACCTGGTGCAACCAAATAAGTAAGTAAAAAAATAGTTTTTCCCATCTTGCAAGATGGCGGGTGAAAAGGCTGAGAAGCCAGATACTAAGGAGGAAAAACCTGAAGCCAAGAAGGCTGATGCTGGTGGCAAGGTTAAAAAGGTGAAGCAGGTTAAGAAGGGGAAGCCCCACTGCAGCCGAAACCCTGTCCTGGTCAGAGGAATTGGCAGATATTCCCGATCGGCTGTGTATTCCAGAAAGGCCTCGTACGAGAGGAAGTATTCAGCAGCTAAATCCAAGGTTGAAAAGAAAAAGAAGGTGAAGGTTCTTGCTACTGTCACAAAACCAGTTGGTGGTGACAAGAATGGTGGTACCCGGGTGGTTAAACTTCGCAAAATGCCTAGGTATCATCCTACTGAAGATGTGCCTCGAAAGCTGTTGCGTCACCGCAAAAAACCCTTCAGTAAGCACGTGAGGAAACCGCGCCAGCGTCACTCCTGGGACCGTTCTGATCTGCCTCACTGGGCGCCACAGAGGCCAGAAGGTCATCTTCCTGAAGCAGCTGAGCAGTGGCTTGCTACTTGTGACCGGGCCTCTGTCCCTCAATCGAGTTCCTCTGCGGAGAACACACCAGAAATTTGTCATTGCCACTTCCACCAAAATTGATATCAGTGGTGTGAAAATCCCAGAACATCTCACTGGTGCTTACTTCAAGAAGAAGAAACTGCGTAAGCCCAGGCACCAGGAAGGTGAGATCTTCGACACAGAGAGAGAGAAATACGAGATTACAGAGCAGCGGAAGGTTGATCAGAAAGCTGTGGACTCAAATTCTGCAAAGAATCAAAGCTGCTCCTCAACTCCAGGGCTACGTCTGCTCTGTGTTCGCTCTCATGGACAGAATTTCTCCTCACAAAGCAGTGTTCTAAACTTCTTACAAAGAACCTGATTAAATAATTGGGTCCAAAAAAAATAAGTAAAAAAATAAATATTAAAAAAAACCCAACATAGTCCGTGCCCCGTGAAAGAGTGGAACTCCAAATATGCAATACACACACACACACACACACACACACACCCGCAACACCGACTAGGATTTGGGGGATAATTGCATTGAAGGGGGTGAGGGGAAAAGGAGCTTTGGAAAACACTTTTGACTGGAAATGGTAAGGCTCCTGTCTTCTACTTGGTAAAGTTGTTTCTCATGGATTGCAAGTTATTTCTGAAACTGTGTGCTACTGGGCTTGAGCAACAGAGTAAATGGACGCAGGAGCCAGGTTTCTTATTACTAAACTTAGAGATGGACTTAGAAAGGAAGGCTAGAACACACCCTGTGGGACAGGGTGACTGAGAGACATGGTTCAGTAGGAATTCATGTTTAACTTACTGCATGCAAGTAAGTTACGTGTGTATACGTGATTTCGTACGCACGCACCAATAACCTAGCTCTCTGAGTGCAAGAAATGATGACACCCCAGTAGCCATGAACAAACCCAGGGCCCAGATTGCGGTTTCTGATAGGATTTTCCAATAAAAGGAACCAGGGCTCCTTGGAGAAATGGGCAGAGGAAACACAGGATGAGCCTGGAGCTGCTTGTAGAGCCAGGAAGTAAAGAAGCACTCAAGAAACAAAAGTATGCAGCCTGTCACAGGGACATGGAGGCCAGTGGCAGGGACAGAGCAACAGAATAAATCACGGGGTATTGGGTTATAACTCACAGTGTCCAAAGGGTGTAAACAAGTGATTGAATAAACAAATGGGGACGAGGAGACAAATCTTCCACTCAGGAGAATTCCCAGCAGTGCCCAGGAGGTGGAGCTTACACCTCCCCTGTTCCCTCCTCCCCGCTTTGAGAGTGGACTAGACTTAGTGACTGGCTTCCACGGAGCCTGGCAGACACTGCCTCGGCTAAGTGGCCAAGGCCAGCATCACCAGTGATCCGTCCTGGCGATGGCGCACACGTCCTGACGGGACGGGATGAGAAGGGCCCCCCCCTCTGTGGGGTTCTCCCCAGAACTCACCACCCCAACCTAATCATGAAAAAGGCGTCACGTAAGCCCAGACTAGGGGGCATCTCACAAAATACCTGACCAGAAATCAGAACTGTCAAGGTCTCAAAAAGCAGGAAAAGGCTAAGAAACTGCCCTGGACCAAAGGAGACCGGGGAGACGTGACAACATGTGCAGTGTGGTGCCCTGGATTGGGTCCGGGGATAGCAAGAGGACGTGAGTGGAAAAGGTGGTCAAATCCACATGGAGCCTGGACTCCAGTTAATAGTGATGTGCCCAGGTCAGCCTCTGAGTAGTGACAGATGGACTGCGGGTGGAAGGCGTTCGCGTCCGGGAGGGGTGCACGGAACGTCTCTTCTGTCTTCACTGCTCTTCCTAAGTTTCAGATTACTCAAAGCAGAAGGTTCATTAAACACTATGGCACAGGCTGGAACAAAATATGGCACGTTGTTGCTCTGGGGGCACTCCTCAGGCTTCTGTGGGAACGTTGCACACAGGGCGACAGCAGGGGCCGAGAGGGGCGGAAAGGGTGAAGGGGTCAGGCACATGGTGACCGGTGGTGACTGGACTTACTGTGCGGTGTATACAAGCACCGAATTATTCTTTTGTACCCCTGCAACTAACATACTGTCATGTACCAATTGTACCTCAATTGAAAAAACACACACAAGGGATTTCCCTGGTGGTCCAGTGGTTAAGAATCCTCCTTCCAATGCAGGGGACGTGGGTTCAATCCCTGGTCGGTGAACTAAGATCCCACATGCTGTGGGGCAGCTAAGCCCATGTGCTCTAGAGCCTGCGTGCCACAACTACTAAGCCCACGTGCTCTGGAACCCGTGTGCCACAACTAGAGAGAAGCTCGTGCCGCAGCGAAAGACCCCACGTGCCCCAACTAAGACCTGATGCAGCCAAATAAATAAATACTAAAAAAAATTAAGGAAGAAAAGACACACACAAAGTGAGAGGAACATATGGCCCTGCCTCGGTATCTGTGGGAGATTGGTTCCAAGACCCCCCTCAGATACCAAAATCTGCAGAAGCTCAAGTCCCTTATATAAAGTGGTGTAGTATTTGCATATAACCTGTGCACACCACCCGTACACTTTAGATGATCTCTGGATTACTTACAATACCTAATACAATGCAAACCCTGTGTAAATAGTTGCCAGTGTATGGCAAATTCAGGTTTTGATTTTTGGAACTTCATGGAATTTTTTTTTCCTGCATGTTTTTGATCCAAGGTTGGTTGAATCCACAGATACAGAGGGCTTACTGTGTATGTGATACAAGTAGATTTTGAACAGTGTAACCCCATGGGTTAAACTATTAAATTTTAGTAGAAGTTTAAAAAGTGTGCTTACACTGAAAAGTCTGAACCTTCCTTGCTGTTTTTTTTCTGTTATTGCTTCTTAAATTATTGATAGTGGTTATTGGTGTTATTTGTGTTGTTTTGATAATTTCTTCCAGAAACAATACTGATGATAATCATGAAAATATGAAATCTGAATGCTTATGAATTATTTAAATGTGGAGTGGAATTCAATTATACAAGAACCATATGAGTACGTTGCCATTTATTTACAGATTAATATTCTCAGAGCCGCTATTAACAAGCTAGTGTGTGATGGACCAAATGGATCGATGTGTCTTGGGCCAGAAAGGATCACACAGTTGCAGGATAATGCTCGGCAGAAACTTTTAGGGTGAGTTGTGTGATGACAAGTTTTCTTTCTTAGCTGTCTAGATTGTGAATGCCTTGAATTGTTTATGAGACGTGATAGACTGATCCTCTGACGCGGGGCGGCAGCTAGAGGTGCCAGACGGAGGCACCAGCCACCTGTGTCCTGATCGTCTGCCAGGAGCCAGGCAGCAAGTAGGGGCGGCTTGAGAATGTGATAAAGAGACCCTTTCAAATGGCACAGGCAGGTCGGAGGGAAACCACAGTGGGCACCTCAGGGGCAAAGGGAGGGAAGGGGCCTGGGCTGTGGAGGCTGAGAGGCTGTGTGGAGAGGACCAACTTACAGGAGTGGGCCCCGCTGTCGCGCTTCCCCCTCCCCCTCCGACACTTGCTGGGCTCTCCGTTGGCCAAACCCAATCCGAATCCCTAGGACAGGGGCTCTCGTTGGTGCAGCCCGTGAGCCCAGGTCAGCCTGGACAGCTCAGAGGAGGCCGAGAAGGGAGGACAGACATGGGGGAGGAGCAAACAGAAGGCTCCCGGCACATCCAGTCCTGCGCGAGAACAGGGAGCAGTGGACACCTTTCAGAAAGGTGTTAGATAAACAGAGCTGCCTTAGCCATTGTGATAAAGGCTGAAAATATTTTTACGTGAACTTTGTGTTGAAGTTTAACATACATACAGTGCACAGGTCATCTCAGTGTGTTTGCACGCAGTGAATGTGCCACGTGACCAGCAGCTGAGGGAAACCGTGTTATAAAACGTAAGAAGTGCTCATAAAGCCAAAAGAAATCACCCAAAATGCATATGGGAAGGAGCGGCAGGTCACCAAGTTGGCAGATGCTCCCTGTTCTTACACAGCTCTGCTCCCAACAGCACAGGATGCCTTCTCGCCAGGAAGGACCAGTCACCTGGTGCTCCTTTGCCTCTCCTTATTCCCTCTCTCTCCACCCCCGACGAGGGTGGCCGTGTCCTGACTTGCTGTGCTCTGGGTAGGTGGGGGTTAGGGTAGCAGTTCAGTGGTTTTAGTAAGTTTGCGGACTTGTGCTAACCATCACCACAACTCGGCTTTACAACAGTTCTGTCATCCCCAAAAGTTCGCTTACGAATACCTTAGAACGGTTGTGGTGATAGTCACACAAATCTATAAATTTACTAAAATTATTAAATTGTGTACTTAAATTAATTAGTTCATGGTACGTACCTCAATAAAGCTGTTTTTAGAAACACAAGTTCTTACGTTTGTCAGCAACTCCTGTTCCTACCCCCACTCGGGGCAACCACTGAGCTGCTCTTGGTCTCCATAGATTTGCCTTCTCTGAAAATTTTATATAAATGGCATAATGTTTTTTTAAAAAAAATCTGGCTTCTTTCATTGAGCATAATATGTTTGAGGTTCATCCGTGTTGTAACATGCTTGTTCTTTTTAACAACTGAATAATACTCCACTGTTTGTGTATGCCACATTTCCTTTATCCATCCATTCACCAGTTGATTAAATGTTTGGATTGTTTCCAGTATTTGGCTGTTATGAATAATGCTACTCTGGAAAGTCATGTAAAGTCTTTGAGTGAACATATATTTTCTTCTCTCTCGGGTAGATATCTAGGAGTAGAATTGGTAGGTTGTATAGTAAGTTTATGTTAATTTTTTCAGAAATGGACAAACTGTTTTCCAAAGTGACTCGCATATTACATTCCCACCAGCAACATATGACAGTTCCAGTCTCTTCACATCCTTGCCTGCACCTGGCATTGTCAGTGTATTTTTTGTTGTACTTAATCTAATGGAGTTATGGTAGTATCTTATTATGGTTTTAATTTGCATTTCCTTAATAACTAATGATATAAAAGATCTTTATATATCCTTATTAACCAGTCATACACCTTTTCTGGTGAAGTATCTTCAGATCTTTTCCCTGTTTTTTAATTGGTTTGATTGTCATCTTATCGAGTTGTAGAAGTAAAGTCTCTTCTGAATATGCAATTTGCAGATATTTTCCCCATCGCATAACTTGTCTTTTCATTTTCTTAATGGCATATCCTAAAGAACACGTTATTAATTTTGATGGTGTCCACTTTAGCTTTTTTAAAAAAAAATTTATGGTTGGGCTTCCCTGGTGGCGCAGTGGTTGGGAGTCCGCCTGCCGATGCAGGGGATGCGGGTTCGTGCCCTGGTCCGGGAGGATCCCACATGCCGCGGAGTGGCTGGGCCCATGAGCCATGGCCGCTGGGCCTGTGCATCTGGAGCCTGTGCTCCGCAATGGGAGAGGCCATGACAGTGAGAGGCCCGCGAACCGCAAAAAAAAAAAAAAAAAATTTATGGTTTATGCTTTTGGTGTTATATCTGAAAAATCCTTGCTAAACCCAACTTCACAGAAGAGTTTTCTTTCTCCTCTGTTTTCCTCTAATTCTTATATTTACTTATGGTACTGAGGTCTTTGATCCATTTTGAGATGATATTTGTATATGGTGTGACGTGTAAGAGTCTTAAGTTCATTTTTTCACATATGAACATCCAGTTGTTATAACATCATTTGCTGAAGAACTGTCTTTTCCCCCTCTGAATTGCCTTGGCACCTGTCAAAAATCAATTGGCCATAAATGTAAAGGTTTATTTTTGAACTTCCTATTTTGTTCTGTTGATTTATGTCTGTCTTTAATAGAAATTGGGTAGTGTTAGTCCTCATATTTTGTTCTTCTTTTTCAAAGTTGTTTTTTTTACTCTTTTAGATCCTTTTACTTTCCATATAAAATTTAAGACCGGCTCGTCCATTTCTACAACAAACCTTGCAGGGTTGTGATGGGGATTGTATTGAATCAGTAGATCAGTTTGAGGAGAACTGCCATCTTAACGGTGTTGAGTTGTACAATGCACTGAGCTGGAATGTCTGTTAGATATCCTTTAATTTCTCTTAACACTTTTTATGGTTTTCAAGTGTGCAGTATTTTGTTAAATTATTTCTATTTTAGTCTTTTTGATGCTATTGTGAGTTTAAATTGTTTTCTTTATTTTTGCATTGTTCATTGCTAGAAATGAACAATTGATTTTTTTTTTTTTTTGGCAGTACACGGGCCTCTCACTGTTGTGGCCTCTCCCATTGCGGAGCACAGGCTCCGGACGTGCAGGCTCAGCGGCCATGGCTCACAGGCCCAGCCGCTCCGCGGCATGTGGGATCTTCCCAGATCGGGGCAAAAACCCGTGTCCCCTGCATCGGCAGGCGACTCTCAACCACTGCGCCACCAAGGAAGCTCGATTTTTATATATTGATCTTTTATCCAGTGACCTTGTTAAACCTGTTTGTTAGTGCCAGTAGTTTTTGTAGGTTCTTTAGGATTTCCTACACACAGGATCATATCTATGAATAAAGACAGTTTTACTGCTTCCTTTCCAATCTGTACGCTCTTAATTTCTTTTTCCTGTTTTATTATACTGGCTAGAACCCTCTGTATTGAGCTGAATAGAAGTGGTGAGACCATACATCTTTGCCTTGTTCCCAGTTTTGGGGAGAAAGCATCGTTTTTCACTGCTAAGTATGTTAGCTGCAGGTTAGCTGCAGGGTTTTTGTAGAGGCTCTTTATCAGGTTGAAGGCGTTCCTTTCTATTCCTAGTTTGCTGAGAGTTTTCATCAGGAAAGAATGTCACATTTTGCCAAATGCCTTTTCTGTGTCTGTGAGATAATCATGTTTTTTTTCTTTGATTTGTATGGTATATTACATTAATTGCTTTTTGGTTGTTAAAGCTAGCCTGCATTCCTGGGATGAATTCCACATAGTGTGTAATTCTTTTTATAAACTTGTTTTATTTTTATTTATTTTTAAAATTTACTTTTATTTTTGGCTGTGTTGAGTCTTTGTTGTTGCATGCGGACTTTCTCTGGTTGCAGCAAGCGGGGGCTACTCTTCGTTGCAGTGCGCGGGCTTCTCACTGCGGTGGCTTCTCTTGTTGCGGAGCTCTAGGCGTGCAGGCTCAGTAGCTGTGGCTCGCAGGCTCAGTAGTTGTGGCACACGAGCCTAGTTGCTCTGCAGCATATGGGATCTTCCCGGACCAGGGCTCAAACCCGTGTCCCCTGCATTGGCAGGCGGATTCTTAACCACTGCGCCATGAGGGAAGTCCCTATAAACTTGTTTTATAGCAAACAAGTTAAAGGTTTTAAATAGGTTTTTGCTAAAGATTTTTCATCCGTGTTCATGAGGGTTATTGGTTTCACAAGATATCACAAGTTTTCTTGTGATATCTTTGTCTAATTTGGTATCAGAGTAGCACTGGCTTCATAGAATGAGTTAGGAGGTGTTTCCTGCTATTTTCTGAAAGAGTTTATATAAGATTGATATTTCTTTAAATATTTGATAGAAATTACTAATGAAATCATTTGAGCTTGGACTTCTCTTTGTGGGGAGATTTTAAATTACTGATTTCTTGTGTTTTAGGTCTGTTCAGATTTTCTTTCTTCTTAAGTCAGTTTAGCTTAGCTAAAATTTATTAATTCTGTTGACCCCTTTAAAGAACTAACTTTTGGTTTTGTTGATTTTTTTCCCCCTAGTGTTTATCTCTTTTCTGTTTCATTGATGTTCACTCTCATAATGATTATTCCCTTACTTCTGATTGCTTTGGGTTTAGCATGCTCTTTTTCTAGCTTCATAACTTATAAGCTTAATTATTGTTTTGAGACCTTCTTTTCTGTTACAGACGTTTAAAGCTATACATTTCTCTCCGTTACTGTTTTTGCTGCATCCCATACTTCTTGATTTGTTGTATTTTGATTTTTATTCTTTGTAAAATATTCTCTAGTTTCCCTTGTGATTTCTTCTTTGATGGGTTATTTAGAAGTATATTGTTTAATTTTCAAATATTTTGGTATTTTTCAACTTTTTATAATGTTGTTGATATATAATTTATTTCTGTGTAGGTATTATACATACTTGGAATGATTTCAGTCTTTCAGAATTTCTTTTAAAATTTATTGAGGCTTGTTTTATGGCCTGACATACAGTCTTTCCTGGAAAATGGTCCATGTTCACTTGAGAAGAATGCACGTCTGTTGTTGGGTGGGGTGTTTTGTAGATGTTGGGTGGATTGAGTTGGTGTTCTAGGACTCACTGTCTTTGCTGGTTTTCTCTCTAGTTCTGTAATGTTGAAACTGGGATATTAAAATTTCGAACTAATTATTGAGTTATTTCTTTTTTCAAGTCTGTCAGCTTTTCTTTTATGTCCTTTGGGGCTCTGTTAGACACGTTTATGTTTATAATTTTTGTATCTTTCTGATGTATTAGCCCTTTTGTCATTATGAAATCTCTCTTTTTATTCTAGTAATATTTCTTGTTTTAAAGTCTATTTTGTCTGATATTAATATAGCTCCTCTGGCTTGGTTTTGTTACTGTTTGCATGGCATATCTTTTCCTATCCTTTTACTTATAACCTATTTGCATCTTTGAATTTTTTATAAATGATTTTTCTGCCCTATTCCTGCTCTCCTCTCCTTTGGGACTCCCATTTTACATGTGTTTGTGTACAATTGATGTTGTCCCACTGATCTCTGAGGCTCTGGTCATTTTTCTTCAGTCCTTTTTCTCTGTTGTTCAGATTAGTTAGCTTCTATTGATCTGTCCTTAAGTTCAGATTAGTTAGCTTCTATTGATCCATCCTTAAGTTTACTGATTCTTTATTTGTGCATCTCACACCTGCAGATTTTGGTCTCCTACATAAGGAATTTTCCATTTTAGTTATTGTACCTTTCAACTCTAAAATTTCTCTTTGGTTCTGTGTATAGTTTTAAATTTTTGTTGAGATTACCTTTGAGTCATTACCATCATATTTTCCTTTATTTCTTTAAACACAGTTTGCTTTAATTCTTTGTATGTACTTGCAGTGACTTTTTTAAAGTCTTACCTGCTAAAACCACATCTGAGTCCACTCAGTCAGCTTCTGTTGGCTGTTCTTTTTTTTATTCCTGAGTATGGGTCACACATTCCTGTTTCTTCACAAAATATCTCATAATTTTTGCTGAAAATTGGGCATTTTAGATAATGTAGTGTATTAATGTAGGGTTTTGATTACTCCCTGCAGAATTCTGCAGAATCAGTTTCCCCACCATGTTGTAAGGCCACTAATGCCTGTTTTTTTAATTCTTCTTTTTATTTTTCAGCCTGGCTTGTTAGGGGTCATCCTTGTGTCTGCATTGCTTAGTGCTCAGCCAATGATGAGTGAGAAGTTGTGCTTAAATACCTAAGTCATTAAGGCTTCTGCCCTCTGCCGGTGGGTCTCTGTGTGGGTCAGGTAGTACATCCAAAGTTCAGGCAGTTTTGAAATCTGGCTTTTATTTCTTGCCAGGGCTTTCCTGTGCGTGCATGCCACCTTCTAGTCGGCCAGGGCTGTGTGGCAGGCCAGGGGCCTTCGTAGGTCTCTGCTGCACGTGTGTGTGCAGCTTCTCCGTCAGCTAGGGAATGTGTGGTGAGCCCGACTAGCCTCTGCGGCTCTCGTTTCCAGGATCTCCCTCTTGCATTTCTGGATTGTCAGCCGGTCTGCTGCTGGCCCCAAGCAGGACCAGGGCAGAAGGCTCCCAGAGCTGTGGGCTTTCTCCATTTATTTCCTACTGAGGTTGCCATTTTTACTGACAGTGCTGCCAGGCATGAGGGTTTTTACCCTCTGCTCCAAATCAAGTAAATTCAGTCTGGCAGTGAAGATGCCTGTTTTCACCCTGGGAACACTAGGGTACCAGGTTGAGCTGGTGGGGTGGGTGTGAGTGGTGGGTGGGAGTAGCCCCAGGCATGAATTCCACAGACTCCACTGTTGTTACCTGGAGTTCAGCAGTTTTTCGTGAATGAATGCTTCTGAATTTGCTTTTGGTTAATATCCAGAGTCTTCAGACATGTTTTTTGGACAATTTTGTCTAGTTTTATAGTTGCTTGGAGGGGTGGTGCAAGAAGATTTGCAGACTTCTTTACATTCTTATTGCTAGAATTCTCTATCTCTGCCTTTTTAAGCTGATGACATTTCCAACTTGTCATGGCTGCTTAAGAATAAATGGTATAAAAGATCCTCTTACATTTCCTAGAACTTGACGCAGTAACCCAGGCGATGTGTGGTAACGGAGCAGCTCCACTGGTCACTAGGGGAACAGGAAACAAGGGTCAGTCTCATAGACCCACGTTGCTCCATTTTTTTTGTTTTTGAATGTATAGGGGGTTAAAATATTCTCTGATCATAATTACATAAATTTTGATCTTTAAGAAACTTACTGGAGTTACAATTCTGCGGGAAAGTACATAGGATTTAAATCTCATTTTAAAAATCACAGTAGTGTTTTCAATTACTAATGTATAATTAAGGTGACTTAAGCTCTCTTTTTTTAAATTTTAGTTTGTTCTGTCCATTGAAACCAAGAGAGAAGATTGTTCCTAAGTGGCATGAAAAGCCATATGAGTGGAATCAGGTGAGTGAGAAATAGGTGGCCACGTGAGCAGCCTACCACCAGGATTGATGGGTGAACAGAACTCTTGATGGATTCAGGGGCTCCAACAGGGTTGGTGGAGGATGCCCGGGGAGCAGAGGGAGCCTGGCGGCAAAGTGTGTGGTTCTTTGGTTAACGGGGCAGGGTCACAGGCCACACAGGCTGTTTCTGGATAGTATACTCTGTGTAATGTCTTGGTGAAAAATTAGACCTCAGGCTAATTATCCTTTAATTTTGGATAAAACAGGTACGAATGTTTGGATTAGCTTTTAGGGTACATTGGTTGTTGTTGGAGTGGCTTGGAGACATCCACCTTCTCACTGTGCCCTCACATGGCAGAGAGAGTGGTGTCTCTCTGGTGTCTCTTCTTATGAGGGCATTAATCCCATCCTAATCCCATCGTGGGAGCCCCACCGTCATGACCTCATCTAACCTGAATAACCTCGCAAAGGCCTCATCTCCAAATATCATCACATTGGGGATTTGGAAGACACAATTCAGTCCATAGCAGTTGTGAAGTAGGGCACGGCCCATATGGGGCACCTTGACATTTCCTGTCTGTAAGATTTAGAGTAAAATGTAATTTCAGGAAAGGAACTCAGGGAGGAATTTGAAGCTTTAATCCTAGAGCCAAGGATGTCTTTATAAATAAACCGGCTGGGGCACTAGTTCCTCATCCCTTTGGCAGTGGAAGTAGGCTACCACCCCTGGAGATGGTGTTGTCCCACTCTGAGTGTGGAAGTTACTTCTGCTGCAGAATGTTCCTTCTCTCCATGTGCTCCATGACTGGTTTCCCCTGTTAGAGCCCTGAGGACCAGTCCCTGGAGCCAGCTCCATCATGTGCACAGAGCTGTGCCCCAGCCACCTCTCCTACAGCCTCCACGGGGGTGTTTGAAGCTAATAGCAGGGCTTACTTTGAAAGCAGAATTTCATTCTGAGGTTGGTGTGGTTTAGAAAACTTACATGCTTTAATGCCTCTGTTCACGTTTACTGTTCACAGTTACATAGGAAGGAATGTATGGGAGATTTCTGGGTAAAGATTGCCATATTATTAGGATGGATTTAAAGATGAAATAGCAGATATATAGTATTTATTGTTGTGAGAATAGAGAAGCGTTCTGTAAATATTTTTAGAAAATTAAAAGAGTAGTTTCTGCCATCTTATGTGTCTATGTATATGTGTGTGTATAATTTTATTTGTTTTACTTTATGTCTAGAAAAGTCCCATTGCAGAGCCTGACTGGTCCTTTTGCCCCGATAGGTTGATCTGAAGCTGGTGATGGAGCAGGCGGACCGGGAGGGCAGCAGAGGGAAGAACACCTTTCTGTACCAGCTGCACAAACTGATTGTCCTCAGTTCCTAGACGGGACGCAGGCTGTACCCAGCCCTCCTGGGGGCCACGGAGGCCTGTTAAAGGCTCCACCCGCAGGCTGCCTCCCTCTGTCCACTCTGTCTGAAAGACCTTCTCGGTCCCAGTTCCTTTCCTCTTCGGATGGTGGCTGGAGAGTGGTATTTCTGTTCAAGTGAAAGATTGGGAAAAGTCTAGTCTTTTCTAGAAACAGAAGATCACTGTATTAATAAACATTTCGGGAAAAGTTATTCTGAAAGCAGACTTCATTTGGAAAAAGAGCTGTATTTTGCTTTCAATTTACTAAGGTAAATATAAGTGGCTAATTTTTCATGTAAGGTTCTAGAACATGCTTGTGTGTTCTATTTTGTTACAGTGATTTAAACCTGGGGCACAGGAGAAACCAGGGCTCCCAGTGTACCACAAGGGGAAAGCTGTGTGTTTTTTTCAAAACCGTGTGGCATTTTCTAATTTTTTTTCCATGAAGGAAAATACCTAATTTTGGTAAAACTACTTCAGTTTTGTATATTTTAGGTTTCTACTTAAGTTAAATTCTTAGTCCACATTTTGGAAATTAGAGAGGTTACCTGGTCACTAGTATATCTATGTTAAAACAATAAAAGCATTAGACTGAGTTTGTTTCTGACAGTTATTAGTCAGAGGAGATTAAAAGGTATTTCATTCTGAAAAAAATCCAAATTTCTAAAACTTATAAAGGAATATAGACTCTTTTTAAAAGTCAACTTTTGTCAGACAGGGTTTCACCAGAAAAGCAGAGCCACTGTAAATGCAGCAGTAAATGGGATCTGAGTTAGCTCTTACACGAGCGTGACAGGAGCTGGAGTGAAGGTCTGGAAGGGCCAGTGGGCGGATCGGAGAAACGGTCCCGCTGAGCCGGCTGCTTACAGGCGGACAGCTTGAGGCTTGTGAGAGCACACATATTTGGTCAGCAACGTGGGGTCATGACCAGGAGCTCACGTAGAGAACTCGAAAACCACCCCGTCTAGGGGAGCTTCTATAAACTGGGGGCCTGGCCAAGGGCTGTGCCGGGCCGGCAGCCAGGAAGCACGCTGGATGCTGAGTGTGCCGGCAGCAGCGGCTGCGCCCGACACGACCATCTGAGCACATGGCCCCCACTTCACCTGTGCCTCAGTCTTGCTCAGCTGCTTCTGAGGCAGCCCAGAGAGGAAGCATTCCAGTGGGGGGTTTCTGGGGAATGCGCTTCCCACCTTTAATGCAGGAGGTGGTGCTACCAAGCTAGCAACACACCATCCTTTGTTCAACTTTAAGGTTAAGATTTCACCTGCCTTGTGAAAAGAAGCAGGATATTTTGACCCTGGTGTTTGCTTTTTGCTTTGCCAGGTGGAAGTAGTTAGCCCATGTCTGCAGAGTGAGCACATTGTGGGGTTAGCAGTGCAGGAGGACAGACCTGAGCCGATGAGCACCCATTCTGCTTGTTAGCTTTTGAATAAAAGTTCTGTGAATGGTTAAAAAATTAAATAGTACCAAAAGGCTTGTTTAAAAAAAAAAAGAAATACAGTTTTTTGATTTCTCTGGTTCTCACCCTCAAAGAAAACCATTCTAACTCTTACCTGTTTTTTTTTTTGGAATTGCCTCCATCTTGATAAGTACTTTATTAAGTAAATTATGCTTTTTCATGATTTCCACTTTAGTCATTAATTGCTGCTATAATAGATGAAGATTGAGCTCTTTCCATCATTCTGTACCTTATTTTCCCCATCCCTCATACAGTCACGTCAATATTGCTGGTTAAATCAGTCATCGGTCTTTATAACATTAACTTTGTAAATATTATTTTCTGCAAAACCAGGTAGTGTATTTGATGGCATCTCCTTCCACATCACCTTAATTTAGAGGGTAAGTGCCTTGCTTTTCATGTGCATAATTCTCTAGTCACATACTTTTAAACAGTTGTTTATTCTTAAAAAGTTATGTATTACTTGCTAAGTAAGTAACTTTATTTAAAAAGTTACTTAGGGGCTTCCCTGGTGGTGCAGTGGTTGAGAGTCCACCTGCTGATGCAGGGGGCACGGGTTCATGCCCCGGTCCGGGAGGGTCCCACGTGCCGCGGAGCAGCTGGGCCCGTGAGCCATGGCCGCTGGTCCTGCGCGTCTGGAGCCTGTGCTTCACAGTGGGAGAGGCTGTGGCAGTGAGAGGCCCACGTACCGCCAAAAAAAAAAAAAAAAGTTACTTAGTAAGTAATACATATCCATGATGTGAAATGAAAAGGTTTTAAAGGGCAGGTAGGAAAAGTCTGTCTTCCCATCCCACCAGCGCTGAGCTCTCCTCTGAGGCGGCTGTGGTTTCTTCATTTGCACAGTCCTTCAGCGGGTGTTTATTAAGCACATACTGTGCCCCAGGCACTGGGGCAGGTGCTTACGGACACTGACACCCTCACAGAGCTGACCTCAGAGTGTGTATAGGCAAAGGACGGGCAACCAGGCAGGCAGTGGTAAGAGCTGTGAAGTCAGTTGAAGGGACTGAAGGGATGGGGCAGAAGGTGCCTGCTGTCTATAAGGGGCCCAGTGGTAAATGTCCTAGGCTCTGTGGGCCACGTGGTGTCTGTGCTGCTCGTCAGCTCTGCAGTTGTAGCTCAGAAGTTGTCGTAGGTGATACTTAAACAAAGGAGTGGGGCTGCATTCCAGAAAAACTTTATTTATAAAAACAAGTGTCAGACCATGGTTGTTGGTTTGCTGACCCTGCAGTAGAGGGCAGGGGCAGGTGCAGGGCAGTGACACTGTCCTGTAGACGGCAGTCAGGGAAAGCCTATGTGATGGGGGGACAGCAAGTAGAGATCCCATCTGGGGATATCTGGGAAAAAGGTGTTCTGGGCAGAGGAAAATGTGCCCAGACCCTGAGGAGGGAGCACATGCTTGGTGTATTTGGAGAGCCAGCCAGGAGGCTGGGGGCAAGGATGGTTAGGAGGGGTCATTAGACAGAAGCCAGGTCTGGGACCGTGGGGCAGAGTCCAGCTTTTATTCTGAGTGAGGTGGCAGGCTCACAGAGGGGTTTGAGCAGTAGTATCGTGCCTCAACTGATTTTCTGAGAAAGACCATCCTGGCTGCTGCATGGGGCACAGGGTGAGACCACTGTAGATAAGGCCCAGGGAGAGACACTGGTGCTGAGAGCAGGTGGCCAGACTGGGGTGTGTTCCAGAGGGGAAGGGACACGAGGGAAGAGGGTTGGATTTGAAAAATCAGAGAGGAAGAACGTTCTCAGTACACCAGTGTAGTGGGCTGAACTCCCCTCAAAGCTGTGTCCACATCTTAACCCCTGGGACTCTGTAAATGTGATCTGATTAGGTAAGTTAAGGGTGCTGAGATGAGAAGATCATCCTGGATTTCGGGTAGGCCCTAAAGCCCATAATCAGCATCCTTATGACAGACACACAGAGGACCCAGAGGGAAGAGGCCGTGTGAAGATGGAGGCAGAGGCCCCAGAGGGAGGAGGCCGTGTGAAGATGGAGGCAGAGACTGGAGCATTGTGGTCGTGAGGCAAGGACCACCCGGAGCCCCCAGAGGCTGGAAGAGGCGGGGGAACCTCCCCTAGAGCTGTGGGAAGAGTGGAGCCCTGCTGGCCCCTTGCTCTCAGACTCCTGGCCTCCAGAGCTGTAGAGACTCCACTTCTGTCGTGTCAAGCCCCCCAGTGTGTTACAGCAGTCACAGAAAGCTAAAAAATGGACACAGCTGTCATCTTTCTAAGATCTAACACGGGAAAAAATGGCTCCAAAGAAATCCCACAGTGACAGAAGCTCTGACTAATACAACTATAGATAGAACACACCTCCCCAAACATTCTGTTTAGAAAATTGAGCAGGGAATTATACAGATTTAGTGAAATTCATTCCAGAAAATACTTTCTTCAGTGAAAATTTTCATTGTTGATATAATGCTAATTAATGTGTTTTAGATTCACAGACACTTTGTCAGAATGGTGTCAGAATGGCAGGCGAACGCCTTGTAGCTGAAACTTCCTGCCTGATGTCTAGCTGCTGCCCCTTCTCCCGTCCTCCGCCCTGTGGCATGCACGTCACCTCAGTGCTCAGATGCCTCTAGTCCAGCCTGGACGCGCCTTTGGCTGTCGTGTCACCACACAACCTTGCAGCCTGGGTCCCAGTGCCACGGGGCTATTTCTCATCATTTCCTGAGCATTGCACGTACTTGGGTATTCTGTCCGTGCACACAGCGTTCCTTCCGCTTGGACTGACTTCTGCCCCTGCTTGCCCCTGGTGAATTCCTCCTCTGCCTGTGTACACCCCCAGCGGTGCCCCTTGTACTGCAAAGCTGTCCGTAAGTCTCTGGACAGAATTAAGTATCGCGTTTCCTGGGTGGTCCAAGCATCTGCTTATGCTACCAGAATGAAGTGGTTCATTTGTTCCACAAGCATTTCTGGATTGCCTTTTGAGGGGTTAGGGTTAAATGACCCCACCCCTTAGTAAATGCTAAGAGAGGGGTTTCACATTATATGTCTCTTAAGGGTAGAATCTGTATTCATTTCTGAATCTGAAATACCTGACACCTACTTGGTATTCAAATACGGTTTGAAAAGAACCCACCACAGCCTGGGGAGGGAGGGAGGCGTCAGCATAGTGTCAGGAGGGGAGGGGCTGAGGGGTGGCCCTGTGTTGAGAGGAGCAGGAGGGCCACGGGCAGGGTGAAAGCCACGGGCATACACCCAGACGGTGCTCCTGCCTGTCCAGGCTTCTCCGGCAGGGAAACCCGATGGCGCTGGCCAGTGCATGTGCCTCGAGGCAGCTGGCAAAGCCACCTCCTGTCACGGGGCTTATTGCCATGGAGATGTCAAAGTGCTGTGCTCAGATGTAAGAGCGACTTGCTAAATGTGAAGTGGATTAGTGAATCCCAGCAGTTCTGACTTAGAAGTGCAGAAGGAGATTATCAACGTAAGTAGTTTTAGGAAGAGGCAGCTTTCTGGACAGGTGAATACCTGCCGACGCCAGGCACAGGGCACTGGAGGTAGAAGTGAAGGAGGCTTCCTGCCCGCAAGAGCTCATGGTTCAGTGAGGAGACAGTGTTCAGGAGGAGCGCGGTCTGTGTTGTCACGGGGCAGCCGGAGCCGCAGGGGGCTCTTGTCGAGGGCGGGCCTTAGCCTGGTGCAGGTGGGCGTGGGGGGAGTCTCCCCGAACTCGGCGTATGTGCTGAGCTTTGAGGGCAGGTGGAGAGTCTGATGAGGAAACTGGTTGGGGCCCAGAGGGGCAGCTGTGTGAAGACGCTGGAATGCCTGCACGGTCGGGAGGCTGAGCGGTTCTGGAAGGTTCCGGAAGGCTCAGGTGTAGGATCAAAGGCAGGGAAACTAGCCCGAGGGGAGACTGAAGGGGTGGGGAGCAGCTGTTTTTCTGTCTGCCCTGCAGTACCTCCCCGACCCTGTCCTGAGAACTCTGGACACTGGACACCCCCTTCTGAGTATTGCTTCTCCTCCCAGGCCATCTGTGTGGTGGGCCCCATATTGATCCAGAAGTGGGCACCTGCCTTCACTGGACCACTGTGCCCCCCGTCAGGTTTTTAAATTGGAGATCAGGGCGTCAGGCCACTCTTGAGTGGCTGAAACGAGAAGGCCTGAAGCTCTGGAGTTCTCTTCTGTGGGGAGAAGGCCAGCCTGCTGCCTGAGTGATGGCTGAAGCCATCATGTCCAGAGAAGCAGGGATGGGAGGGGCAGGGGAAGGACATTTGAATCCTTTGTTCTGGCCTCAGTCCTGCCCCTGGGGTCCGTGACACCATCCAGAAGTCTAATAATAAACTCTGCTTGACAGGTAGGCTGGTTCAGGTTGGGGTTTTGTCTGAGAGCGTGCCAGCAGACAATGGAGTGTGGGGTTGTATAATGAAGGCAGTGCCTGCCAGCGAGGGGTGCTAAGCAGAGCAGTGACATGATAACGTCTGAACTATAGATAATTCCGGCTTCGGGGTGATGAATAGATGGAATGAATAGGAGCAGAAAATGATGAGACCAAAGACTGGGAGAACAGCTGCTCGGGCAGGAGGAGGGGACCTTCCAGGACCGAGGCAGGCAGTGGAGCTGGGGAGAGAGAGAAGAATGGATTTCCAGACCCCTGAAGGAGGTAGGCTTGATGTATAACTGAGTGAGGAACAGTGTTCTGGGGTGGCCTTTAGGGTTTAATTTAGATAATTGGGTCAATGGTGACGTCTTTTGCCAGGAAAATAACAGTTTTGGTGGAATGGAGGAGATGATGGATTTGAGCTTGAATCACCCGTGGGTAGTTGAGCAAAGATGTATAAGAAGCCGTGAGGTGTCTGGAGGTCAGGAGAGGCATCTGGGTGGAGGGAGGGGTCTTGGATGGAGCAATTTACAGGTGGTCACTGAACTATTTTATTTTTTCTCTTAGAATTTAATTTCCAAAACACGTCTGCAGTTCCATCATGTGTCACCATCTTGGTGGCCACCAGCATCTCTGATCCAGTAACTTCCTGACCCAGTCTCTCCGTGGCTTCTGTTTTTCCTCCGCTTCTGCCCATTCTTCCTTTTAGAAGTAGGGATCCGATCATAAAAGTCAGTGTTCCACAGGCCTCCTGGGCCATGGTTAGTGCGTTGGGGAGATGGGGGAAGAAAACAGCTTGGCGTGGGAAGTACTTGGACACTAGTCTTCACGTGATGGCCATGGTCACAAGGGCCGTGGGAGGTGGGGAGCCCTGAATGGGGACTTACAAACAAGCAAGGGGAGAGATGCAGTGGCTGCAACCTGGGCAGACCAGGAAACTGGGGAGGGAGTGGTCAGAGGCAGTCCCTTCGTGATGAGTAATAAACATGAAGGTGAAGGGAACAGAATCAAGTGTTAGTTAGTACGTGGACTGAATTTTCCCACCAAAGGACAGGTACCTAAATAGAGCTGAGAAAGAAACAAAACCCAGCTCTACACTACACAGCTAACACAGCTTTAAGTGTTTTAAGAGAACACACTAAAGTGGTGGAAGTTGAAAATAAAGATGAGGGCAAAGATACCAGGTAAATGAGAACAAAAAGCAGAATGTGCAGTTAACATCGGACAAGGTGAAGTTTAAGGTCAAGTGTGTTGAACTAAGAGGAATGTTATGTAATGTCAAAGGCACAATTAATGGTGTGTTAGGAACACGTGTGCACCAAGCAGCGTAGTGATGGAGAGCGTGAACAGAAAGTTTCTGGAAATGCTGGGAGAATTTCATGCAAATACAGTGCTAATGGGTGATCTTGGAACACCTGGGTTCAGTCCTGAGCATTCTAATTGACCAATTAGGATACAGAAATTAAATCATACAGTCAATAAAGCTGATATAATATGTATGTAGAATCCAGCATCCCTCACATTTCAAGTATCCTTTCCCTTAGGTTAGCGAAATGTTTACAAAAATAGATCATGTACGTGACTACAAAGAAACACTTTTTTTTAAATCAGAGAATTTAAAGGCCACATTTTTTTGGTTATAAACCATTAAAGTTGGACATAAATAATAAAAAGGTGTCCCCCTCCTTTCCAAATTTTAACTGCTTGGAAATTAGAAAAAGAAGATGCACATATATAACTCTTGGATCAAAAGAAGGAATTAAAAGAAAAATTACAAACTGCCAAGAATGCAATGAAAAGATGCTCTGTGCTGAAATGTGTATGATTCTCAGGCTAAAAGAAAAAGGAACTAAGTATTCTTAAGAAATTAGACAAAGAAAAACAATTGCTGGGACTTCCCTGGTGGTCCAGTGGGTAAGACTCTGTGCTCCCAGTGCAGGGGGGCCTAGGTTTGATCCCTGATCGGGGAACTAGATCCCACATGCCGCACCTAAGAGTTCGCATGCCACAACTAAAGATCCTGCATGCCACAATGAAGACCCGTTGCAGCCAAAATAAATATTTTAAAAAACTTTTTAAAAATTGCTTGGAAGAGAAATATAGTAAAGATATAAAATCAGGAAATAGAAATTAATCGGGATAAATAAGTCCAAAAGCTGGTTTCATAAAAATAGATAAGCCCTTCACAAGTCTGACTAAGAGAAAAAATAAGAACGGGAGCAAAACAGGCTAAACGGAGTAAAATTCCACCACTAAAAAAGGGTCTGGCATCAGCTTGGCTCACAGCCTGCAGAGAACAGATGACCCAAATGCTGACTAATCTCTCTCAAGCCACCTTCAGTTCATCTGAAGAAGCTGGCGCGTGACTTTAATGTCACTACACAGAGCCCGCTTAGGAATACAGACAGAAAAAACTAAATTATCACCAAACGGAACCCAGTGATGTTAAAAAAAATAATAATAACTGACAAAGCAGGGCCTATTCCAGGGACGTAAGAGCAGTTTCATGTCAAGAACCATCAGTCAAGTCCCACATAAATACAGGAGGAAAGGTGTGTGGTTCTGTTCAATGGGTGCTGAAAAGGCACTTCATGAAGTTTAGCATCCATTGCTAAGTCAAAAGAAAACAATGAAGTAAAGTAGAAACAGCAGAGAGTTGCGGGCAGTCCTTGCACAGCAGGCGGGGCGGCGAGAATGCAGACAGTCTGCGAAGCTGTCCTGTGAGACGCTTGGTCAGAACAGTGGAACACTGTCCGCTTCAAATACAGAGAATAATGAAAAGAATAGTCTAGTGCATATCGTACACTGTAATTTAAAAGATTGGAAACACTGAGAATTAAAGTGAGAAAACAGTGGTTTGAACAGCGCTTCCCTCTTTTCACCGTGTAACTTTTGGCGCGGAACCGTCACAGTCCTTCCTAGGTCGGGACGAGCCTCCAGCACCGCCTTCTTGCCGGAAAGCTGGCCCTGCTCCCTCGGCGTCCTCCTCCCCGTTGCCCCAGGTCCCGGGCCGCGCACCTCCAGCCCCAGAGCAGCCGCAGGGCCCGCGTCCCCTGCAGCCTCTCTTCTAGGGGCGTTAGGGTCCACTCCGATTTCACTGCCAGCGTTATCAGCGCTTTTCCTATCTTTGCTGCACTTTCACCTTAATTGGCCGATTTCCTCTTTCAAGTGTCCGTTTTTGTAAGACATCATGTGAGTTTGTCCCTGGTGAGGCAAGGAGGCGACGCCACTACAGACTTTGCAGTTTGTGTGTGAGTGAAATAACACACTCGGTGATCAGGGACCGACGGACTTCGGGAGAAACGCAGTGTGGACGGAGGAGCTCAGCGCGCGCCCGGCTCGTCCCGGGCGCAATTGCTCACGGTCACCACGCTGCGGGGACAGGGGTCTAAACCGAGTTGTTGGGAGGCTGGTGCTCCTGAAAAGGAATGAAAGCCCAAAATCCACAGTAAGTGTTCTCTTCAGTGGCAAAGCATTCAGACCATTCAGTTAAAATTAGGAACTGGACGGGGATGTCTCCTGTCCCTATTGTTTAAAACGACTTGAAGGGGCTTCCCTGATGGCGCAGTGGTTAAGAATCCGCCTGCCAATACAGGAGACATGGGTTCGTGCCCTGGTCCGGGAAGATCCCACATGCCGCGGAGCAACTAAGCCCGTGCACCGCAACTACTGAAGCCAGTGCGCCTAGAGCCCGTGCTCTGCAACAAGAGAAGCCCCTGCTCGCCGCAACTAGAGAAAGCCCACGTGCAGCAACAAAGACCCAACATAGCCAAAAATAAAAACAAATAAATTTATTAAAAATTAAAAATAAAATGACTTGAAGGTTCTAGCAAATGCAATAAACCTAGAAAGATGGAATAACTGATCCAACATTAGACATAGATACAGCTCTTTTTTGCTGGTATGATGTATAATCTGTGTGTTGGGGTCCCTGAGACCTCCTGCAGTTTTGGTGATTCCCCAGCAGGACTCACAGCTAAGAGTTATGACAGCAAAAGGATACGAAGTAAAATCAGCAAAGGAAGCAGGCACATGGGCAAAGTCCATGAAAACAGCAGGTGCAAACTTCCAAGAGTCCTCTCCCAGGGAAGTCACACACCGTTAATTTGTCCGGCAATGAGCTGTGACAGCCTGTGTGAAGTGCTGTCCGCCAGGAATCTCCTCGGAGTCTCAGTGCCCAGGGGTCGGTCGTCTTGGAGGCTGGTCGCCTAGACCCCCTCTGCCGCACATGCGCTGCGATGCCAGTCTCCCAGTTCGGCATAAACCTCAGCGTTTATGCAAAGGGTTTAGGCTCAGTGAGTCACCCTTATCAGTTAGAGAACGGCGGGAACCCTCCTGAAGTCTAAGCTCCCAGATGCCAGGCAAAGGCCAGCCCTGCAAGCAGAGGCCTTTCCAGGAGTCCAGTATCGTGCCTGCTGTGTGAGCTCTGCAACAACAAGATCCTTTGGTAAGGCTTCTGGACACATGCTAGGGATACAAAAGTCATTAGCTCCCGTGGCGACGAGAGCCTAGAAGGCCTTCCATGTACATCCTGAAAAAATATGCTTCAGAATAAAGGTGGAGCATCTATACCCTCATGAAGAAAACTGAGATGGTATTGAGAGACAGAAACAAAATCTGAACAGATGAAAAAGCATACTTGGGAAGATTTTACATCATGAAAGATGCCATTGATATGCAAATATAGTACAATTCCAGTAAGAATCCCAATGAGGTATCTTTTTGGATTTGGATGAAAATATCTTAAAATTGTATGCGGATGAGTAAACGCCCAAGGATAGAATCCTGCTTGAGGTATGGGCAGACCCTTATTAACCTAGATGGGAAAACCAGAAGCTATACAAGGAGATACAAACGTATTTGATTAACGCTGAAAAACGTCGTATGGCAAAAGACACCATAACCAGTCAACGGGTAGAATGGAAAATATTTGTGATGTGGATGATCAAGGGCTAATATATACTACGCAAAAACCTTAAAAAAAAAACCCATCAGGAAAGAGCAACAATCAAACAGAAAAACAACGATTATATGAATAGAAGGTCTAGAGAAGAGCAAATCTTAATGGCCAGAAACACGAAAATGCTCAAATTCCTTAGGAGTAAGGGAAATAGAAACCAGCGAGTTTTATACCCACAGACTGGTGGGCAAGACTTTTTAAAGTGCTGTATCATACAGCTGCAGCTATTCCCTGACGTTGACGGGTAGTCACCACTTCTCTTCTGCCTCACACTGTACAGCTGTCCTGACATATCAAAGTTAAAGGAGAGGCCTGTTTTCAATTTTCACAGATGTTGCCAGATTGACTTCCAAAGAAGCTAAAACACTTCATATTTTACCAGCAATATATATATATTTTTCCCTTCCACCTCCACATCAGCAACTTTTAAAATGATACAGCACTTTCAAAAAGATCTGGCTGCCGCCATTAAAGAGTGAGCTGAGAATTAGAGCTGCTCCCTGAAGGGATTCCACAAGGAAGGGCAAGTGGGAACAGAGAGGTGCGGAAATGTGCATATTATCTCATTCTAAAAATAAGTAACCACGTTACATGTACGCGTGTGTGTATTTGTGCTTATGCTTGTCTGGAAGGGACTAAGAGCACAGAGAAAAATGTGGAAGGATACATTCTAGATAATGACCTCTGTCATCTAGGATGGGATGGGCCCTTTTAGATTTCTTCCTGCTGCTCTCCTGGAACACAGACCTGATGGCTGGTGCTTCAGCAGCCATCTTCAACCTTGAGATGACCTTGATAGTGGAAACCACCCGCATACAATGGCAGAATCTGGGTTCCTGTCAACCAGCCATCCCACTAGCCCTGGACTGCCTACCTCTAGACTTCTTTTATGTGAGAGGGAAATTAACTTTTTAAACTCTGTTACTTTTGGTCTGTGTTACAAGCAGCCGAACATAGTTCCTGTTTGATACAATATATACTTTAAAAAAAGAACTTAAAAAGTAGAAGAATACACGTTCAGTCAACAAAGTGCTCAGTTACAGGAAGTGTATTGAAAATCGCAAGAAGAGACCAAGGCAAATGGATATCGTCTAGATTCAGTGCAGTCATGGATATTTGCTTCCAGGCTATACGTTCTGACTTGGCTGAATTCAAAGTAACTCTTGACCACCTGCTTCCCACTCTGAAAAGTCCAGGCTTCCTTTTAGAAGCATAGACATTATCCAAATTGCCAGAATCCAAGTGAGTAAAGCATCTTCTACTAAGCATCTTCTCTCTCCACCATGAAGTTACTCTGTACATTAAGGAATGCAAAAGATGGATCTGATCCAGTCCCTGACGGCAAGTTAAGCCTCCCTAGAAACTAGAGAACAAGGGCTGAGAGTGCAATTAAATACCACGTGAGGAAGTGCTGCAGAATGTAGTGCTCTGCTTTCTGTCATGTTATGGATTATTCCCTGGATTTGCTTTTGAATTGGAACAATAGTTTTAGAACATTAACTGGAAAAGATTTTTTTTTCAAGTAAAAGAGAAAAATGGCTTTCTAACCTCAGAGAAGTAGTATACTGTTGAAAGATGATAGGCAAAGACTTCAGAGGAATCTTAAATTAGACTGTGCTTTTGAAGACCTGCAGTTACAGAGAGGCGTGTTATCTCTTACATAATATTTTCTTGCTTAAATTACATTTCATAATGAGCTACTTACACTTGGGTTTCAGGAAACCAATTCCAGTGTGGGGAACATGTTTTTCCTCGCAAGTGGAGAAACATCAGAATGACAGCACTGCCCTCTGGCGCCTCTCTCCTGGAACTACAGGTTCTGCCTCAGCAAAAGGCAACGCTTTTGAAGCTTTTCTGAATGTTAGCTTGCAAACTGGTAATGGTAGGGACTACCTCATAAATGAAAAAAATTGGAAGTACTGATGAGAAATTATGACCAGAAAGCAGAATTTCTTCCAACTTTGTGGAAGCATTTTTATAAACAATATGGAGCGGTATATAAGTTTTATTGTTTGTATATTATTGGTTGCTCAGGCTTATTACAAAATAACGATTTGGGAACGCATAAAACAAAAAGATACTGCCCGGTCTTTTTATGTTCTCTCCTTTTTCATACAGCTCTAAATCAGCGGCTATTTTTGCCTTTTCTAAAAATGGAGGCATAGTTTACACACAGGGAGTGTATGCATCTGAGTCATAGTTCAGCGAATGCTGACGAACTCATGCAGCCACACCTCTACTAAGAGAACAGAATGTCTCCATCAGCACTGAAGCTTCCACGTGCACAGCAAGCACCGTTCTGACTTCCTTCACTGTACAGTAGTTTTGACTGTTGTAGAAGTCCATGTAAGTGGAATCCGACAGCGGAACGTACTCTTTCCGTCAGGCTGCTTTTTGCTCAACATAATATTTTTGAGGTTCATTCGTGTCGTTGTATAAACCAGTCATTTGTTCTTTTATTGTCCATTGTACGAAAACAGCGGTTTATTTATCCGCTCTCCTGCTGATGGGCACGCGGATTGTTTTCACTCTGGGCCTGTAACGAATGAAGCTGCTGTGAACAAGTCCTTATAGATACATGTTTCCGTGTCTCCTGGATAAATACCTAGGAGTGGTGGGATTACTGGGTCATAGAGCGGATGGTGCTTGGGCTTTATAAGGAGTTGACCAACCTTTCCCAAGTGGTGGCTGCTCGGAGCCTTCCCTTCCTGTGTCTTTAGAATTCTGTCTGCCCCACTGAACTAAAGTGGTTAAGCCCCTCTCATGAATTGTTCTTTGTATTAAATTTTACCTGTATCTTCCTCAGTGAAGTATTTGCTCAAGTCTTATGCCTCGTTTTGGGGGTTGTTTTTTTTTTTTTTTTTGCGGTACGCGGGCCTCTCACTGTTGTGGCCTCTCCCGTTGCGGAGCACAGGCTCCGGATGCGCAGGCTCAGCGGCCATGGCTCACGGGCCCAGCCGCTCTGTGGCACGTGGGATCTTCCCAGACCGGGCCACGAACCCGTGTCCCCCGCATCGGCAGGCGGACTTGCAACCACCGCGCCACCAGGGAAGCCCCTGGGGGTTGGTGTTTTTATTACTGAGTTGTAGGAGTTCTTTATTCAGGATATAAGTGCTGTGTCAGGTATATGTTTTGCGAAAATTTTATCCTAGTCTATCCTTGCCTATTCATTTTATTGTAGTAAAAACATGAAACAATTACCGTTACAAAATGTTAAGTGTATTTACATTGCTGTGAAACCCGTCTCCAGGACTTTTCCATCTTGTGGATCTGAAACTCTGTGCCCCCTGAAGAGCACGCCCCCTCCTCCTTCAGCTCCCAACACCCACCACTCTCCTTTCTGTCTTACCTCACATAGGTAGGTTTATGCAGTGTTTGTCTTTTTGTGGCTGGCTTATCCCATTTAGTGTAACGTTCTCAAGACTCACCTGTGTTGCAGCCTGTGCCGGAACTTACCTCCTTTTTAAGGCTGAGTAAGAGTCCATTGTGTGGACGGACATTAGGCTTTTCCGTTCATCCATCCATGGACACTTGGGTGGCTCGCACCTCTTGGCTGTTGTGAATAGTGCTGCTGCGAGCCTGGGTGTGCAAAGATGTCCTCAAGACACTGCTTTTAATTCTTTTGGATGAATACCCAGAAGTGGGATTGATGGACCGTATGGTAGTTCTAGTTTTAATTTTTTGAGGACCCTCCATACTGTTTTCCATAGTGCCTGCACCCTTTTAAGATCCTGCCGGCAGTGCACAGAGCTTCCAGTTTCTCTGCCTTCTCGCCGCTATTTGTTGTTTTCTGTTGTGTTGTTTTTTATAGTAGCCACACTATTGGGTATAAGGTGACGTCTCGTTGTGGCGTTGTTTGCATTTCTCTGATGATTAGTCACGTTGAGCATCTTTTCAGGTGCTTATTGGTCATTTGTATATAATCTAGAGAAATGTCCATCCAAGTCCTTTGTTCATTTTTATTTTTTTTTATTTTTTAATTTTTTTTGCGGTACACGGGCCTCTCACTGTTGTGGCCTCTCCCGTTGCGGAGCACAGGCTGCGGACGCGCAGGCTCGGCGGCCATGGCTCACGGACCCAGCCGCTCCGCGGCATGTGGGATCTTCCCAGACCGGGGCACGAACCCGCGTCCCCTGCATCGGCAGGCGGACTCTCAACCACTGCACTACCAGGGAAGCCCCTCTGTTCATTTTTAAAGTGAGTTATTTGATTTTTGTTGATTTGTAGGAATCCTTTATATATTCTATTAACCCCTTATCAGGTACCTGATCTGCAAATACTTTCTTTGATTCTGTAGGTTGCTTTTCACTTTGTTTATTGTGTCCTTTGATGCACAAAAGTTTTAAAGTTTAATCTAGTCCCGTTTGTCTGTCTTTCTTTCGTTGCCTGTGCTTTTGGTGTCACATCCAAGAAATTATTGCCAAGTCCAGTGTCATGAAGCTTTCTCCCATGTTTTCTTCTAGGAGTTTTATAGTTCTAGGTCTTACGTTTAGGTCTTTTAGCCGTTTTGAGTTATTTATTATATGTGGTCTATTCATTTTTTAACAGTGTCTTGAGATGAAGTGTAGTTTGGGATTTTGATGTTTTTTAATTTAAAATTTTGATTTTATGGTTAGTTCCTTTGAGTTTCCTAAGAAATCTTTGTCACAGAGAAATGCTTCTGTGTTTTCTTCTAGAAATGTTACGGTTTTCGCGTTTGTATTTGCGCTTGTGACCCACGTCAGGTTCACTCCTGTGCGGGGTGCGGTCGGGGCGGAGGATATTCTCCCTTGGAGGGTCTACTGCAGCAGACCTCCCCGTCCTGTTGGATGCTGCAGAGGATGCTGCGGTGCTCCACTGGGTTCCCCTCAAAGTGGCAGACGTTCTCCTCCAGCTGGCAGGGCCCCGCGGCTGTCAGTTCTCCCTGGGGATGTTTTTTGCTGAAGAAGCCCTGCCCTCCCCTGCTTCCCAAATCACACTTTCCTCCAGAGGAAGTGCGCATCCAGTGACTGACCCATACAGGGCTTGAAAGCACCTTCTCTCTGACTCCAGACAGCCGTGCAGGCTGGCCCCGAGGCCCTGGGCTGGCCGGGGTCTCCCTGGGGCTGGACCTCCCTGCCCTGCAGGGCTGCGTCCCAAGAGCACCCCCCAATCAGCCTACCCCAGGGCCCGGCCACGCCTCACACCTCCTTGACCGGGGGCAGGGGTGGGGCTCCTGCAGGGCGCCTGGACCCTCCGGGGAGTGGGAGGGCAACAGCGGCCTACTCTTCCCAGAGCCCCTGGTCACACGCGTGGCACGGTCTTCGCGTGCAAGGCATCCACGTGGTCCCTTTCGGCTCCTTGTACCAGTTTCCAGGCGGGGTGGTTTCCCCCTCACCTCCAGCAAGCAATCCCTGGGCCTCAGCAGGTGCCTGGGACATCCCGTCAGCTCTCACGTCCAGGGATCAGCCCTGCAGAATGGTCCCCCCACCTCACACACACGTCAGACCCCAGTCACAAGGCTCGGTTGTCACCTGGGCTTTTGACTGACCGTCTGTAGATCAAGGTGTCCGTGACCCCCTCCTCAGGTTCAATTAACTTGCTAGAGCGGCTCGCAGAACTCAGGGAAACACGGTGCTTACACCAGATTAGTCCAAAAGGGGTGTGAAGATTAATGGAGGGAAACCTCACTGAAACGAGGTCAGGAGGCCAGAGGGGGCGCCCTCATCACGGACCACTCACATCAGTGCAGCTCCCGGCGGGTGGACACTGCAGGCCGACGCTGCTTTGTTGCCCTTTGCAGATACCGTGTGTTTTTACAAACTGAAGCTTTGTGGTGACCTTGCGTCAGCACGTCTGTTGGCACTGTTTTCCCGGAAGCATTTGCTCACTTTGTCACGTTTTGGTAATTCTCTCAGTATCGCAAACTTTATTATTATTACCGTATTTGTTACGGTGACCTGTGACCTTTGAAGTTACGTTGTCATTGTTTTGGGGCGCCTTGAACTGCACCCATGTCAGCCGGCAACCTTAATGGATGGATGTGCCTGTGTTCTGACTGCTGACCGGCGTCCCCCCCCTTCCCCCGCTTCTTCCCCCCAGGCCTCCCCATCCCCTGCGGCATGACAGCACGAAATCAGGCCAATTGATCCCCCTACAAAGGCCCCTAAGTGTTCAAGTGAAAGGAAGAGTGGCATCTCTCTGCAAGCCACACCTCGCGTCCCCGCAGGGGCCTGCCCTGCAGCCCGACGCCACCCTCTGCATGGCTCAGAAAGGCTCAGCCTGGTGCCCGGGTCACCCTGGGTCCCTTCTAGCCCGTCCCTCGTCCTCCACACCGCCCTTTGTCCCCAGAGCAGTGGGCTACCCTGTGACAGCTCAGAGTGTCCCGAGGCGGTGAGAGGCAAGGCCTGAGTCCGGTGTGCAGTTACCAGCGGCCTGGGCGGGCATGCCAGGGGGCCTGCTGCCACCCTCCCGGGGCTGAGTCCCGGGGTGGGAACAGCTGCTGCCCCCAGTGACCGGGCTCAGGCAGGAGCGTGTCAGCGGGGGGCGTGTGGAGCCGCAGCCTTTGGGAGGAAGGCCCGAGCTGGGGCTCCGAGCTCGGGGGGCCATTTGGGCGTAGCCGAGGAGGCTCCCCACTCTTCTCCCGGTTCCCATCCCCCATCGGGAGGGCTTCTTCGGCGCCTCTCCCTCCCGCGCCTCCCGCCGCGTCCCAGGTGCAGCTCTTCTCCCTGCTCTGTTCTCGAGCCTCCTGTTGACAAAAACATTCATCCGTATTCAATGAGAAAAAATGGACAATTTTATTCGAGCCAAAACCTGAGGATTCCAACGCGGGGGCCAGTCTTTCAGAAGCTCTGAGGACTGTTCCTCCCGTTAGAGGTCAAGGCACCGTTGTATATGTTTCTGAGACAAAGGGTTATACATCAAGGTAACATGTGGACACTTTACAGAGTCCAGCAAGGGGAGTGGTGGGTCATCGTGACCCCTTATGGGATTGAGAAAGGAATGTTGTCTCCTAAGGAGTGACTTTGCTGGCGCCAGGCGAACCGGCCTTTTGGGCGTGTCTCGCGGCGGGGGGTGTCTAGTTAGTGTGTGATGCAGACGCACAGGGCGTGCTGCAGGGGGCCAACGGCAGAGAAAATTTTATGTTAACTTTTTCTTTTCTTGCCTTAAAAATCACCTTACCTCATCATTCCCACCTGACGGCCCTCAGTCTCCACTGCAGCCGTCTGAGCCGGTGCCTGCCGCTGCCCCCACGTGCTGTCCACAGGCCCGCCCTGCTCACTGGCCACAGGAGCCTCGCGGAGCCTCAGGGGCCTCACGTGACACACAGGTGCGTCCCAGGCCGAAGGAATCGTGTTCGTGAGGGTGTCCCGCAGTGACTGGCCCCTCGGATGGCTTTGTTAAAGGGGGAGAAGCTGAGGGAGCCTGTGGCCCCCCGGTGTCTGCCAGGGCCTCAGGAGAGAGGGGGTGCGCTTTTCCCAGAGGACTGGTGGGGGGCTGCTTCCCCAGTGCCCACCATACCTTCAGGACCCGCGGTGGCTCTGCCCCCATGGAGTCCCCACGTGTCTGTCTGCAGAGGCCAGGCCCTCGGACCGCTGCTCGAGACCCGTGAGGGCGGAGGCGACGACCAGGGACGAAAGCCTGCCCCAGTGGGTGGGCTGAGTGGAGGGGGGGTCCCCATCTGCCACCGGCAGGCCAGCCACCACGTGGCCACCGGTTCTCCGCCGGTCGCTCCCCACACCGCACATAAGTGTGTGGACGTGACTGTCCCCATAACGCTTCATTTGCGGGGACAGCTGGGCCCCATTTGGCCCTTGAGTCACGGTTTGCTGGCCCCTGGTCTAGGCCCGTGGTTCTCAAACCTGTGCTTGCGTCATTGTTCCCCCGCGGGGGTATCGGAGCATAGATTGTCAGGGTCCACCCCCGGGTTTCTGAGTCAGGCCGTCTGCCAAGTGTGCCTTTCCAAGTTCCAGGTGAGGCTCTAGACCAGGGCTGGCTTTGAGAGCCCTGCTCCGGAAGACGGGTACGAGTGCCGGGTGAGCAGGGAGCAAGTAGATGGGGCTGTGGGTGCACTGGGACCAGCCAGGAGCTCCCAAGCCCCAGACACGCCTCCCCCGCCGTGACCCCGCTGTCTGGGACACGCCTCCCCCGCCGTGATCCCGCTGTCTGGGACACGCCTCCCCCGCCGTGACCCCGCTGTCTGGGACACGCCTCCCACGCCGTGACCCCGCTGTCTGGGACACGCCTCCCCGCCGTGACCCCGCTGTCTGGGACACGCCTCCCCCGCCGTGACCCCGCTGTCTGGGACACGCCTCCCACGCCGTGATCCCGCTGTCTGGGACACGCCTCCCCCGCCGTGACCCCGCTGTCTGGGACACGCCTCCCCGCCGTGATCCCGCTGTCTGGGACACGCCTCCCACGCCGTGACCCCGCTGTCTGGGACACGCCTCCCCCGCCGTGACCCCGCTGTCTGGGACACGCCTCCCACGCCGTGATCCCGCTGTCTGGGACACGCCTCCCACGCCGTGACCCCGCTGTCTGGGACACGCCTCCCCCGCCGTGACCCCGCTGTCTGGGACACGCCTCCCCCGCCGTGATCCCGCTGTCTGGGGTGGGGCCGGGCGTCATATTTTATAAATGCCCCGGGAGGGGTTCTGACCCCGAGCACCCCTGCGCTGGGGGCAGGAAATGGCTCTAGCAAGGGTGTGGATGGGAAGAGAGAGAGAAAAGAGGGTACGAGGGGTCCCTGGGGGTCCAAGAAACAAGTTCCTCTGAACAACTTGAGAAGTAAAACAGATAAAGGCAGGGGTTGGGGTGACCTTGATGAGAACTGATGGCCCTGCCCAGGTCCTCCAAACCCACCTCCCAGTCTGGGCACCACTGGCAAGGCTTGACCAGTGGAGGAGCCTTGGGGGATCCTGGAACAGCTCTTCACTCCAGGGAGAGGGTCTGGGACAGTTCCCTGCCCCCAGGGGGAGAGAGAGGATTGGGGACAGCTCCCGCCCCAGGGAGAGGGCTGCACATGTCATCACCCCCAACCACTGAGTTGGGAAGACCAATCCCTGTGGGAGGAGCCAGATCCTCCGGCAGGGGCACGATGGGCACTGAAGCAGCCCTCCAGGGGTCGTTTGTCCCCTCTGCTCCACAACGGGGGGTCAGGTTGCCCAGGGCCTTCATCTTCCTTAGGGTCTGGGCACCCCACCCACCCATCCACACACACACACTCAAGCCCTGGTGTTGGCATGTGGACCCCACCTTCACCCCTGACTCTCCTGGCTTCTCCCCTTTTCCTGGCTTCACAGCTGCAATGCCAGGCTCAGGCTGGGCCTCAGTCTCCCTGCTTCCACTCCAAGACACCTTGTTGCCATGACTTTAAATGTCATCTCTGTGCTCTTGACTCTAGAGCATACAGCTGTTGTTTCCTCTGGGCTCTCCAGGTGGCATCTCAAACATAAGGCACCCAGCATGGCCCCAGTTCCTGCCCCAGGCTTTCTGGACTTGGGAAAGAACATCTCCATCAAAGGTGCTGCTCTGGTCCAAACTTGAGTTGTCCCTGTTTTTATTTTTAGTGTTCCAATAAAACTTTATTGGGGATGGGGATATATGTATATGTATAACTCATTCACTTTGTTGTAGAGCAGAAACTAACACACCATTATAAAGCAATTATACTCCAATAAAAATGTTAAAAAAAAGAACAGAAAACTTTATTGGGAGACTCCCCTGGTGGCGCAGGGGTTGAGAATCCGCCTACCAATGCAGGGGACACAGGTTCGGGCCTGGTCCGGGAAGATCCTATGTGCCGCGGAGCAGCTAAGCCCGTGCGTCACAACTGCTGAGCCTGTGCTCTTGAGCCCACGAGCCACAACTACAGAGCCCATGAGCCACAACTACTGAAGCCCACGCGCCTAGAGCCCGTGCTCCACGACAAGAGAAGCCACCACAATGAGAAGCCTGCGGACCGCAACGAAGAGTAGCCCCCGCTCGCCACAACTAGAGAAAAGCCTGTGTGCAGCAACAAAGACCCAATGCAGCCAAAAATAAATAAATAAATAAGTAAATAAATTTACTAAAAAAAAAAACAACTTTATTGGAACTGGCCCAAGTGGTGGGTCAGATTTGGTCCATGGGTCACTGTTTTCCACTTTTGCATTAATCCACTGTCCAGTGGTGTGTTTTTAAAAAAATTTTATAGTGATTTTTATTTATTTATTTATTTATTTTTGCAGTACACGGGCCTCTCACTGCTGTGGCCTCTCCCATTGCCAAGCACAAGCTCCGGACACGCAGGCTCAGCGGCCATGGCTCACGGGCCCAGCCGCTCCGCGGCATGTGGGATCTTCCCGGACCGGGGCACGAACCCGTGTCCCCTGCATCAGCAGGCGGACTCTCAACCACTGCGCCACCAGGGAAGCCCTGATTTTTATTTTTATACAATTTTATTTTATTTTTTAATAATTTATTTACTTTTGGCTGCGTTGGGTCTTCACTGCTGTGCAGGAGCCCTCTCCAGCTGCGGCGAGCGGGAGCCACTCATCGCCGCAGTGCATGGGCCTCTCACTGTGGTAGCTTCCCTTGTTGCGGAGCACGGACTCTAGGGGCGCGGGCCTCAGCAGCTGTGGTGCACAGGCCTAGCTGCTCCGCGGCATGTGGAATCCCCCTGGACCAGGGCTCGAACCCGTGTCCCCTGCATTGGCAGGTGGACTCCCAACCACTGCACCACCAGGGAAGTCCCTTTTATACAATTTTAAAGGTTACTTTCCATTTACAGTTATTACAAAATATTGGCTATATTCCCCTAAATATATGGAACACTTTGCGAATTTGCGTGTCATCTTTGTGCAGAGGCCACGCTAATCTTCTATCATTTCAGTTTTCATATATGTGCTGCAAGAGTGAGCACGAGTCGTCCCTGAGTCTTGTCTTTGCCTCACACCCCAAGCTTCAAAACATGCTCCCGGGATGACCACTTCTCACTTCCTCCCCAGCCACTGTCACACTTCTGCGGGACCCTGACTGCACAGCCCTCAGCGGCTCTCCTGACCCCTCCTGTCTGCCTCTCTCCACACAGCAGAGCTTAAGTCGAACCAGCCAGCCCTCTGGGGGCTGACAGTCACATGTAGGGTTAAACCCAGGGTCCTTACCTGGCTCCACGGCCCCTCAGCCAGCATCTGACCTCCTGGGCATTGTTCAGACTCTCAGGCTTGTGCCTGCCTGGGGCCCTGGCACCTGCCTCTTTCTGCCTGGCATGCTTGCTCTCTGCTTAGGCTCTGCTCAGACATCAGCCCTTCAGAGAGACTGTCCCTTGCCACCCTGTTGGAAGCAGGACCATCTATCACTCTGCTCCCTGTTGTTCCTTACAGCACTTGTCATCGCCCGACACTGGGGGAGGGTCGTCTGTTGCTGCTCCTCCCCACCAGAAGGTGTGCTCCAGGAGGACAGGGGCTGAGTCCCCAGGGCCTAGAGAAGCTCCTGGCACACAGCAGGGACCCACACACGTGTCACGTAAACAGTTAAGTAAGAGAACGTTTAGACGTAGGTAACCATAAGCAAAAATACAATCAAAGCAGAATAGTGAAGAAGGCTGGCAGAGGAGCTGAGCTGCCAGACGGTGTCTGCAAATGACATTCAGTCACACACCCTGGAAAAGAAGCCACTGTTAGGATATCACCAGAAAAGCCCTGCCCGACATACAAACTTGGTTTCCTGGGACTTACGGTTAACCAGTGCGTCGTAAAGGAATGGCTTCCCAAGGTGAATTGTGGCTCAGATAGACAGAGGAGCACGTATGAAAGAGTCTACTCACCCCACAGGCAGGGGCCCAGGCAGGTGTTAGGACCCGCTCCAGGGAGAAGCCCAATGACAGACACACATATAGAGCAGGAACGGTGATGTGAATGTGCAAACAGATGCAAAACTGGGCTTTCTGGGTGGAGGGGCTGAACTGTGTCTCCCCCTATATTAACGTGGTGAAGCCCTGACTCCTCAGCAGCTCAGAGTGTGACGGGCTGTATTTGGAGACAGGACCTTGAAAGAGATGATTAGGTTAAAACTAAAAAAAAAATGTGGCCATTAGGGTGGGTCCTAATCCAATCTAACCGGTGTTCTTTTAAGAAGAGGAAATGTGTTCACTCAAAGAACAAAGAGATGTGTGTGCAGAGAGCCATCCACTTACCAAGGAGAGGCCTCAGAAGAAACCCACCCTGCTCAGCTTGACATAGAACTTCCAGCCTCCAGAGCTGTGAGAAAATAAACTTCTGTTGTTTAAACCACACAGTCTGTGGTACTTTGTTGTAACAGCCTGAGCCGATTAACACAAACACTCCCCGGACAGGTTCGTTTGCTTGTGTGTAGACAAGAATTACTTTTGCATTGTTGTCAGTTATCAAAATAACTAACCTCTGTCAATGAAAAACATTAATCAACAGTTAATCTAAGAAACAGATGGAAAATTTTATTTGAACCAACCTGAGGATTATAACCTGGGAGACAGTCTTTCATAAAGCTCTGAGGACTGTTCTGTTAGAGGTCAAAGCACACTTATGTAAGATATTTTGAGAAAAAGGGTTATACGTCAAAGGACATATTGACAGTTTACACAATTCAGATCTGCATGTTCAAAGTGAGTAGTGGGTCATCATGACCCCTTACAGGATTAAGAAGGAAGCTTGTCTCCTAAGGAGTTAAGAATGTGGTGGGTCATTTCAACCTTAACAAGATTAAGAAGGAATGTTATCTACTAAGGAGGTCTGGTTAATGCAAATGCACAATGCACACTAGGGGGGGGGGGGAGGGAGGAAACCCAAACAGGCAGAGAAAATTTTTATATTTAAATTTTTCTTGTCTTGCCATAAAATATGAATTTTATTTCATCAATTTCCCCCTTTTGATCATTAATCTTTTGATAGAAAGCATTAGGTGGTCAAATATTTGGTCCCTCAATATCAGGGTGGCTGCTTACCTGCCCTGAGTCCATCATGTCCCTCAATGTTGGGTCTTAGTAAACCCAGTTCTTTCTTTCCCTTTAGGGGTTGCACCAGTAGGATATTTGGCAAGGACTAATGGTGAATTCCAATTTGTCCAATAGGACTTATGCCAATTTTACCTTGCATGTGCATGTTCATTAATTTATAGAGAACTATAGGTGTGAGCAATAGTTTCAAGTTGTTTAGATATCATCTTAATAGAAGTAGGTGATACACGGACCGAAAGGCAAGAAACTATCACTTTACTTTTTAAAAATATTTATTTATTTAGCCTGCTCTGGGTCTTAGTTGTGGCATGCAGACTTCTTAGTTGCAGCATGCAAATTCTCAGTTGCAGCATGCAAATTCTCAGTTGTGGCATGCATGTGGGATCTAGTTCCCTGACCAGGGATCAAACCCGGGCCCCTTGCATTGGGAGCCCTGAGTCTTAGCTACTGGACCACTAGGGAAGTCCCAAAAAACTATCAATGTTATACAAACTGTAATCAAAATTGACAATAACAGTAACAATGTCATTAGTAAAGGTTTAAGCAAAGATCCTGCTAAACCATAGCATTTTCCTAGTATCTCCCCTAAATTGGGAAGAGGATTCTTCAGAGCTGAAGTTTGATTCTTCATACGTATCTTAAGATGATTTATGTTAGAAGACTCATCAGGTATAAAAACCCAATATTCAGTATGTGTCATAACGCAAGTTCCCCCTTGGAGAGCAGTTAGAGAGTATTTAGGGCTCTACGATTCTGCAGGACCGATTTTCTCATCATGAAGACTTCTGAATCAAGCAAGCTAATGGCTTGATTACTGCCAGAGCTTGCCGAGTAAATTTTGTTAAAGCCTCTGTGGTTAATGTTATATTCTATTCCAAGTGAAGGAACAAATAGTGCCACCAAGTGGTCATACCATTGGAAAATCGATCAAACCCGGGGTGCTCACATTACAGGCAGATTGGCAGGGACTGTCTCCAGAACTACCCACAGGTGACCTTGAGCCAAAGGGAGAAATACATTTGGTTCCTAAGCAAAAGTGTGAACAATTATCAAAGTTATTGGTATGCAAGCCTGGTCTTGTATACCATCTTGGGTCAGGCGTCTACGTCAGATGTTTGTTGTCTCCTCATCCTGGTCTGGTAGTGCTGGTCTTAGTAAGTAGGGTGTCAGAAACAGGAGTTGCAGTCAATTCAAGAGAGGAGGACTGAGGTCCCTTCCAACCTGGCTGTAAAGAATCCTTTATCTGATGCCTTTTCCAGTATGCATAGTCTCCTGATCGAAGTTCATGGGGCATCCGATCTTCATCCAAAGATTATTGCGATAAGATTCAGAAACAAACTTAGAATGTCCTTTTAATATAATCCAGTTAAACTTTACGGTAATGTAACATAGCAACAAGGAGCCATCTGGGAAGTGATTCTTAGGTGGTAAATACAAAACAAAAGCAAAAACACCCTTAAAGACAGCAACACTAGAACTTAATGTTCACTGAAATGTAATAGTTTTCTCTCTAAAGTTACCCTCATTTCTACCAATGATATAGCCAAATTAAGACTAATTAATTTGCAAAATAAGTCTGGTTTCAATAAACTTGGCCTGATTATTTCCATAAGTGTAATTGATCATACGGGTTCTTACAATACGGCTGTGCTGGAACTTTTTATAAAGAATCTCAAATTGAACTTTTAAAAGACCTCTCTGGGCTTCCCTGGTGGTGCGGTGGTTGAGAGTCCGCCTGCCGATGCAGGGGACGCGGGTTCGTGCCCCGGTCCGGGAAGATCCCACATGCCGCGGAGCGGCTGGGCCCGTGAGCCATGGCCGCTGAGCCTGCGCGTCCGGAGCCTGTGCTCCGCAACCGGAGAGGCCACAGCAGTGAGAGGCTCGCGTACCGAAAAAAATAAATAAATAAAAATAAAAGCCCTCTCAAGGCCAGGAAAGCCATGCCAAGGTCTTGTTGTCAGATTCTGCCTGTAATGTCTACAGACTCGGGTGGACCCCTTTCTTCTAGAGGCCCCCCAGGTACCTTGAGATTCTTGCACCTGTCAGGAGGTGGCCTTCCTTGTTCACCTGGAAAGGCTGCTGGGAACTTAAGAGTTTCCAGTTTCTGGAGGGATCAGGTAGAAAGAAAAGGTAAGTGTTTCAGTTCTAATTACAAAGGTATAATTTACCAAATTTAAGCCATAAGTAGCTTAAGGGGAAGGGTTTCCTTATATCTGGAAAACACAGATTAAAAACCAGTAATATTCCAGACAAAAACCCAAAAAATTATAACCAGACTCATCAGGTTGCTCAGTCTATGTGACTAATCCTTAATCTTCTTTTAACAGCTTTATGAAGTCACCAGGTTAAAGAATTCTTTAATTTCTTACCCAGCTCAGCAGTATGACCTGAAAGTGATCAGAAACCTGTACTTGTCCAAAAGTCCTTTATATGAATCTTCTTGAAGATGGAGCATTTTTGCAAAAGCATCTGAGTAAAACAATAACTACCTATAAATGGCAAAAGACTTTAAAAGGCATGGTTCAAGAGCTGATTACAATGCAATTGACAAACTTCGTTACTGTTGTGACATGCAACATTTTAAGATGTTAACAAGAATTATAAGTGATAACGTTTTATCAGGATATACCCGATTTTTAGGAGTTCCATATAATTTCTTTTTTTAAAAATAAATTTATTTATTATTTATTTATGTTTTGGCTGTGTTGGGTCTTCATTGCTGCACGTGGGCTTTCTCTAGTTGCGGCGAGAGGGGGCTACTCTTCGTTGTGGTGTGCGGGCTTCTCACTGGGTTGACTTGTCTTTGTATAGGAGCACAGGGTCTAGGTGTGTGGGCTTCAGTAGTTGTGGCACGTGGGCTCAGTAGCTGTGGCTCACGGGCTCTAGAGCACAGGCTCAGTAGTTGTGGCACACGGGATTAGTTGCTCCGCGGCATGTGGGATCTTCCCAGACCAGGGCTCAAACCTGTGTCCCCTGCATTGGCAGGCAGATTCTTAACCCCTGCGCCACCAGGGACGTCCCTGTATAATTTCTAGACTATCTATTTTAATAAAATTTACCCATACAATATAACCTAAGAAGGTTTATCACTCATTTGATGATGCTTCCCTTGTAATTTAACAACCAAATAAGCCTAATTAGGTTAATATGCTTCTTTGATAAGAAGAGCAAACAATTCTCTTGAGGTGTTCTGGGGGCCTTCGGGAAACCTCAAAGTTAGTCAGAGGTCAGACAAACTTCAATTAGAATTTGATCTTTGTCAAAAATATCAAAAAGGCTTTAAAAACCCTTTGTCAAATAGGATCATAGGTCTCTGTGAAACAACACTTATTGACTTAACCAGGTGACAATAAAAGATTTCAAAGGCACATACATAAAGTTACAATAGATTAATTAAAAGGTAAAGGAACCTTACAGTCTGTTATCAAAAGCAGATTGATATTCTAAGAAAACTTTGTTCTCTTAACAAAGAGAAAATCATACTCCATTTTTGCGCCAGTCTTTTTTTTTCTTTTTCTCGCACAGCTTGCGGGGTCTTAGTTCCCCAACCGGGGATTGAACCCGCGGCCCCAGCAGTGAGAGTGCCGAGTCCTAACCACTGAACTGCCAGGGAATTCCCACCAGCTTTTTTTTTTTTTTTTTTTTTTGCGGTACGCGGGCCTCTCACTGCTGTGGTCTCTCCCGTTGCAGAGCACAGGCTCTGGACGCACAGGCTCAGGGGCCATGGCTCACGGGCCCAGCCGCTCCACAGCATGTGGGATCTTCCCGGACCGGAGCACGAACCCGTGTCCCCTGCATCGGCAGGCGGACTCTCAGCCACTGTGCCACCAGGGAAGCCCCTACCAGGTTATTTTTAATAACAAAATTCATTTACTCAAATTCAATCTAAATCTTAGTCCTGACCACCGTAGAATTCCTTTATTTTTTTTATTTTAAAAAATTAATTAATTATTTGGCTGTATCTGGTCTTAGTTGCGGCACACAGGATCTTTGTTGTGGCATGCAGGATCTTTTGTTGCAGTGCGCGGGTTCTTTGCTGCAGTGCGTGGGCTCCTCTCTAGTCGTGGTGCGGGGGCTCCAGAGCGCACGGGCTTAGTTGCTCTGCGGCATGTGGGATCTTATTTCCCTGACCAGGGATCGAACCTGCGTCCCCTGCATTGGAAGGTAGATTCTTAACCACTGGACCACCAAGGAAGTCCCTAGAATTCCCTTCTAAAGATCTTCCCCCGCCCCCGCAAACCTTCTACAACTTTCTATATCCATATTAATTTGTGCTTTATTTTCTATACTATTTAGAAATAGCCAGCTTTAGGACAAAATTACTTTCTTTTCCCTTACAAAAACACATTTCCATTTCTTTTACCTTCTTTTTTCCTTGCATACAGTAGTGTTTTCCTTATTAATTTTTAATTATATATTTTAATTACAATTTTTAACCTTAGTTTTAAAACCTTAAAAAACCTTAGTGAAAACCAAGAAGAAGTTAATTATGAACTATTTATCATACCAGCATTTCCTGATTGGCAAATTTAAGAACGTAGTCTAGAAACTAATTTCTTTCCTCAGTGGGATACAAGACCTGTCCAGTGAAAAAAACATCTTTAATTTTTCTCTAATAAGAAGACTAAAGTAAGGGCTTCCCTGGTGGCGCAAGTGTAAAGAATCCACCTGCCAATGCAGGGGACACGGGTTCGCTCCCTGGTCTGGAAAGATCCCACATGCCACGGAGCAGGGGACACGGGTTTGCGCCCTGGTCTGGAAAGATCCCACATGCCACGGAGCAACTAAGCCCATGCGCCACACTACTGAGCCTGTGCTCTAGAGCCCACGAGCCACAACTACTGAGCCTGTGTGCCACAGCTACTTAAGCCCGTGCGCCTAGAGCCCGTGCTCCGCAACAAGAGAAGCCACTGCAATGAGAAGCCCACCCACCGCAATGAAGAGTAGCCCCTGCTTGCCACAACTAGAGAAAGCCCGCGTGCAGCAATGAAGACTTAATGCAGCCAAAAATAAAATAAATAAATTAAAAAAAAAAGACAAAAGTAGGTAAACTTAGACTCGTTTAGCAATGAATGTTTCAGTATCTTATTTGGAAATGATATGGATATTCAATGAATTCCCATCATTTAACTTAATTTAGCAGTTTCAAGTTACCAAAAACCTGGAGAAACTATTTTTAAGTAGACAGTCCTAAAACATACTTTTTCCTAAAGAATTCACCTAGAAACTCTTATTTACATTTAATTTACTTAAAAGTTTCATCATATCATGTTATTTTTCTTGCTGACAAATTTTGCAACAGGAATAAGATTTTTGTTTTTAAAAGAACTAAATTTTTAAAAAAAATTTATTTATTTTTGGCTGCGTTGGTCTTTGTTTATAGACCTGCTTAATTCCCTTTAAGCCAGTTAAATAGAGCTCTTTTACTAGTTAAATCTGGCGACAACACACATCTACAACACACACATATATATAGATGCAACACACAGACACAGAGACCCCATAGTTCCCATTCCAAAATTTCAACCATGAGTCAGGTACAAGAGTACAAAATCCATCAGTTACATACAACACAGGGAATATAGCCAATATTTTATAATAACTGTCAATGGAAAAGCAATCGGTCGATCTAAGAAAGAAACGGAAAATTTTATTTGAGCCAAATTTGAGGACTCTAACCTGAGAAGAGCATCTCAGAAAGCTCTGAGAACTGTTCTGCCCATTAGAAGTCAAGGCACAGTTCTATAATTTGTTGAGACAGAAGGCTGTACGTCAGATGACGTATTATTGACAGTTTACATAATCCAGATCTAAGCGTCATCCTGGTGAGTCATGTGACCCCTTACAAGATCAAGAAGGAATGTGACCATTGGAGGAGTTGTCTTATCCACGCTAGGAGAAAGTTCCTCTTCACAGTTGAGCAGGTATTCCTGCTGATGGGGGAGGGGGAGGTCTGGTCGACGCCTAACGCAGACACACAACGCACGGTGCGGGAAGCGAGGAGGCCAAAGGGCAGAGAAGCGTTTTTATGCTCACATTTTTCTTGTCTCGCCATAAAATCTGAATTTTGTTTCACGTAACTATAAATAGAGCATAACTTTTAAAAACTGTGAATCGCTATATTGTACACCTATAACATATAATGTCTACATCAACTATACTGCAGTAAAAAAAATAATAATAAAAGGTAAAGTTACCCCCGCAAAAAATCTCATCAGTTACAAAAGGGGTTGGCTTCAAACTGGGTTTCTGGCGGATGGAACAGATCAAGGTCACCTGTTTGGATGGCTAAACCCTTTTTACTAATATACAGGGAGAAGACATTTGTATCTGTCCTTGACAAGTCAAGTTCCAAATTACCTATCCCTCCCCTCCCTTTTGTTTTTTCTTAGGTTAAGAGTTACCGTCCTGAAATTTGCATTTTTAAAAGACGGCCGGGATTAAAGTTCCCAGAGGGGACCAGGTAGAACATTGACATCTGAAAGGCATAGGAGAAAAGCCAGTTCCTCCTAGGAAGATTTTGTTCCCTTGAGGCCAGAATTACTTTTACTCTTGTCTTGCCAGAAGATAGGAATTTTATTTCATCACTTCCATGGAATCAAAACCAAGTACGGGAAGGGCTCTCTCTGGAGAGGAATCAGTTTTCTGGCAAACCACGTCGTGGTCCCACTCAATGCATCTGAGATGAAGCCTGCGGCTTGTTCCTCCCGCTACCCTGCATCCCCCTTCCCTTCCCTCCGTAGGCTCTCCTGGGACTGAAGGTGGTGGGCTCTATCTAGCCCTGGAGGGGGTCCCCTCGGGCCCTTCTGGACGGTGTGAGTGGGCCGGCTGGGGTCTCTGCCTGCCCCCGCCATCCCCGGCACTGGACACCGAGGGCATGGTCAACAGTGCTGGATCTGCTGGAGCGCCAGGGCCTGGGGGGACTGCCTGGGAGGGGAGGGCGACCCCGCTCCGCATTGGGGGTCCTCTGGCACCACTGTCCGTGAGGCACCTGGCCTTTGAGCCACAAGTCACAGCTACTCAAAACGCCCCGGCCCGCTGCACTGAAGTCGGATCGCCTGGGATCGCTCGGGACCTGTCCCCTATCCGCCCACCCGGGACCGGACCCGCCCCGCCCCGCCCCTCCCCCTCCCCTCCCCCCATCCCGGGACAGGCCCCGACCCTCCGGCGAGTATCCGCCCCCAGGCAGGTCCCTCCACACCCCCCGCAGGTCCCTCCCTCCCCCGCCCCGCCCCCGGCAGGCTCCGCCCCTCCCCCCGGCAGCCCTCTGCGCGCCCCGCCGCCTGCCGTCAGTCCCCCCGGTCCCCGGTCCCCTGGCTCACGGGCATGGCGCGCGCGGCGGGGCCCGAGCGGCGGCTCCTGGCCATCTACACCGGAGGCACCATCGGCATGCGGAGCGAGCGCGGCGGTGAGTGGGTGCCGGCGCCCGGGCACCGGGGGTGGGGTGGGGGTCGTCCGCTCGCCCTTTGGCCTGTCGGGGGTCTCCAGGCCCCGCAGGGCCGCGCACCTGACCCCGCCGCTCCCGGTGGGCGGTCAGCCCGCCCGGGGGCACAGCCTCTCCCCCGCGCTGTCGTCGGCTCCTCCCGGGGCCGAGCCTCGACCACCGTGGCGTCTGTCTGAGCGCCCTTCCCCGCACAGACAAGCCGGTGGGCAGGTGTTCAGAGTCTGCCGAGGCCCCTCACTGGGGACCACCGAGCGGCTGCAAGGCGACCCCAGCCGTTCCCCGCTGTTCCCGGCCCGGGCTCGGCCGGGCAGCGGGCACCAGACACCTTTGGGAAGTGTTCACGTGCACGAGCAGTCCGGGCAGGTTGGGCGTTTCGTTTCTCTGCCCCTGTGACATTGGCCTGAGTGGGTCCTCGAGGCAGTGACTGCTGGGCGGGGCGCTGAGCTCTGCGGGCCACTGGGGCAGGGGGTGCCCCCAGGCCGGGGAGAGCACCTTCGGGCAGGGACCGGGTTTGGGGAGCCTGGGCCCCGCAGGGGTGGGAAGAGGACTGCACACACCTCCAGAATGTTCCAGCGCTCCCGGGAGAGCGGACACTGTCTGTGCCCTCCACACAGGCCCCCCCGGGCTCCCTCCCTGGCCCCAGGTGCCTGTCCGGGCTGTCCTCACACCTGGGGCAACCCCACACCTGGCCCTGGAGTGTCCCCCTACTCGGATCCTCTGCCAGCTCCACAGCGGGGGACTTGCCAGAGCTGCCCCGTGCTAACAGGACGGTCGCCTTTGCTCTTGGTCCTGGGGCCACTTCCCCAGCACCCCCCTCCTGGCCACCGTTTCCACTGAAGCAGCTATCCAGATGCCACTAGCACTTTCTCGCTCCAGCAACTGCTGCTGGGTCCTCTGGGCCTGTTCGTGCCACCCCCCGACGCCGCCTGCCAATTCGCAGACGTCTCTTGAGGCCCACTCCGTGCTGGGCCCCAGGACTCAGACCCCCAAAGAGCCCTGTCCTGGAGGCGCTCAGGGATGGAGAGCATGGTTTCCACACCCCCTCACACCCTTCCCCCCCAGTTGCTCCCCCCGGGCTGCTGGGGAGTCTGCCCTGTGCTGCCCCAGGGCTGGGGCAGAGAGCGGGGAGTGGCTGGCCCTGTCTGCATCCCTGGACTGTCTGGGGCCCTGGCCCACCCCTGTCGCTGCCCCTCCAGGCTTGGCACCTGGCCAACTGTGATTGCTGGGATTCCATTGAGCTCACTCATTGTTCTCCAGGGTCCAGGCTGCAGGGACAAGGTGGACTCTGACCTGGATCCCACCTGCGCTGCGTTGTGTCCCCTCACAGCCCCCCACCTCCCCGGGGCCCCTTAGGCTCACTCTCCCAGGCGCTGCATTTTCCAGAGAGGATGTAAACTCCCACGTCTGGAAGGTGACCTGGAGACTGACTCTAGAAAGACGGGGTGTGGTGGGACAGGACAGACAGGCAGGAGTCATCCACGAGACCTCAGGACAGCACCCCAGGCTGGGGACGGAGCCAGATGGATGGAGGAGCCAGGCCTGGGCCCGGTGGGCCGCCGTGCTCTGCCGGCCTCTGCCCTCTCTGAGCCCAGCTGGGGGCTGGGGGGACGCAGACACTCCAGGCCCTTCCTGCCCGGGGCATTCTGATCCGGAGGGCGGAGGGCATCAATGATTAACTCGCCTGGCACTGCTGATGTGGGCTCCGGCCCACGAAGGGGGGTGAGGGGCGGCCACAGCAAAGCTGTTTAGATTGTCGCTGTTGGGAGCCCTTCTGCGCCTGCTGGTAAACAGTGGCCTGCAGGGCACTCGGTGCCCCACACGTGAACTCTGCCAAAGGTCAGGATGGTGACGGGAGGGCAGAGGCCGTGGCAGCTAGGGACGCCCGCCACCCACCCCCTCTCTGAGTTTGGCGGCCGAGGAGCCCTGACGCCCTGAGCGTCCCGGTGGGCCTGGCTCCTGGCGGGCGTAGCAGGGTGAGTAGAGCCTCGGAGCCTGGCGGCTGAAGGTGCCAGGACATCCCAGGAGGCCACCAGAGGGCCTGGCAGCCAAGCCTCATCTGGAGGGGTGACGTCCATGGCTTCTTGCGCCCTTGGCCTAGACCCCCTTCCTGAGCGAGCTGCCACACGTTCACAAGGTCACTGTCCTGGGACGGCCCTTACAGAGGAGTGGGTCTCGTGGAGCCGCTGCCAGGGACAGCTCCCTGCCTGCACGGCCTGGGGACAAGGCCCGGGCAGGGCGGCTTCTGCTTCTGTAGAGCCTGAGGCTTGGGGGCCCGTGCTAAGAAAGAGACTACAATTTACAAAATCAGAATTAGATGAAAAAGGAGGTGTTTGTTTGTTTGTTTGTCTGTTTCGTTGTTGTTAGTTTTTTTAGCTGCACCGCGCAGCACGTGGGATCTTAGTTCCCCGACCAGGGCTCGAACCCATGCCCCCTGCGGTGGACGTCTTAACCACTGGATTGCCAGGGAAGTCTCCTTGTTTTTGTTTGTTTTGGGGGGGACAGGTGTTTATTTAGAATGATGAAGGAAATCACAACAAACTGCTAGTTCTGAAAAGCCAAGAACATTACAAATCCCAGAAAAATATTTTTTGTTCGTTGACTTCCTGACCCTCCCTCCAGGCTGTTCTCCCCACACTTTTGGCTGCTTGGTGTAATGATGTGTCGGCAGAATTCTGCACAGAGCGAATAGAACAGAGGAGAGTTTAGCCTTCTCTTCGGCTGGTTTTGCCTGTCCACCCACACGCTCCCCAGGCGGGGACACCAGGGTCTGGGCCGCGTGGGGCTCGCTGGCCCTGCACCTTCCTGCCGCCCCGAGGCGTGGGGTGTCCCCGGAAGCCAGTGTCCCACTGTCCACTAGCAATAGCCTCGCTCTGGAGGCGACCGTGCACATCACCTGCCCCGTCAGCAGATCCCCAGGTTTACATGGACACCCCAGTAACACCCACTGGGAGCGCAGCTAGTGTGAAGAGTGGCGTGCGGGCTTCCTGCGGCTGCCCTGCCCCATGACCGCCAACGGGGGCCTAGAGCAGCAGGAGCATCTCTCGGGAGATGCCCCATCACCGCCGGCCGGTGTGTTCGTGTCTCTGCTCTGTCCTTACACGGCCTTCTCTGGTGTCAGCTCTCTTCCGTCTCTGTCTTACAAGGATGTGAGTGGTGGCACTCAGGACCCACCCGCGTAAGCCAGCATCATCTCATCATCTCAGGACCCTAACTCAATCACGGCCTCAAAAACTTTGCATTTCAGGTCCCGGGGGTCAGGAGGGGACACCTTTGGGGGCCTGATGCAGAAGGGTGGGTGGCTCTGAGCCTCCCTCAATGCCCAGGGTCCGGAGTTCAGGCCTCCTTGCCGTCAGGGCTGGCGAGTCCAGACCTTTGTGGAGGCAGGTGTGTGTCCTGGTCACACTTCAGGCGTCTCGGGAGGGTGGCCGGGCTGGCAGTCACACACGATGTCCCCTCTGTCTACTGAGCCCCGTCACTCCTGCAGCAAAGCGTGTGGAGCCCCTAAAGGGCGCTTCCTGGGTTGGGGGGCTGTTCAAGGTGCTCCCCCTTGGGTCTCCTTCTCTGGCTGGGGAGACGGCACCACGACATCCTTGGGCCAACGCAACTGTGTTTACTGGGGTTGGCAAGAGCTGGGCCTGGGATTTACTTGGGGCAGTTTATTACGCGGCAGCAGGAGACTGATACACCGGGCAAAGGGTGAAGGCTGGGAGCAATGTCGTCGCCCAGGGTGACCACTGACCCTGGTCCTGAAGGTCTTACATGTTTCAGCCAAGGGTGCTTCTCGAGGGGGGGCCCTGCTGTTCTCACCTCTGTGTCCAGGTGTTCGACATAGCCAGGCGCGTGGGAGACGCCCAACAGAACCTCAGTGAGGGGTGCATATGCCCAGAGAAGTTTAGCCAACTTGACCGAGGTCACGGAGCTTGCAGGGAGCAGGGTGGGGCAAAAAGCCAGGGCCCCAGTGCAAAGATTCTTCTGGGAGCCTTTGCTGAGGAGTTGTTTGTTTCCAGGAAACACTTGTGACTTCTCAGGGTTTTCTTAGAACACACACCATTTCTGCCCAGTGCCTCCTTTGATGCATGTTTCTGGACATGGAGGCTGCAGGCAGAGGGCCTGGGCTGGACCCTGAGGGTGTCACACACAGTCCACGTAGGGAGAAACGGTAACGGGGAGCGTGTGGGAATGGCACCAGCACCTGGACATCAAGGAGGGCTTCCTGGAAGTGGTATCCTGAGCTGGGATGAAGCACCTGCTGGGTGAGAAGCGGAAAGGAATAGAGGACTTCCAGGCAGAGCCAACAGCATGTCCACGGGCAGAGCGGTGTGGACGTTCTGGGAAGTGGGGGAAGAAGAGTGGGCACAGGTGTCCGAGTTGTGAGAGGGCCAGGGCCCGCTGAGCCTCGGTGGCGGAGCCCTGGGGCTGTCTGGGTGAGAGTAGCAGTCCCGACACGGGGCAGCTGCCCATCCTTGCCAGGGCCCGGGGCAGCTGCAGGCCCGTCTGCCCAGCCTCTGACTTCCCTGAGGGCCAGAGCTCACCCAGCCAGCTCCCAGCCCCCCACCCCAGCTGGGGCCCGGCCCCCAGTGAGGAGGGAGGGGCCGGCGGTGGAGGGTGTGTGTGGAGGGGGCGGTGCTGGTGGTGGCTACCAGCCTCTGACTCCGCCTCCCTGCCCCACCCCGCCTGCAGTGCTCGTCCCTGGCAAGGGCCTGGCCGCCGTTCTGAGGACACTGCCCATGTTCCACGATGAGGGACATGCCCAGGCCTGTGGCCTCCCCGAGGACACCTTAGTGCTGCCGTGAGTGTCGGCTCCTTGGGGGTCCCGGGCAGGGACGATGGCCAGCTGTCATGGGGTGGGGGGCATCCTGAGACTGGCGCCTGCCAGGCTGTGGCTTCTCAGTGTGTCCATGGCGAGCTGCTAGAGGATGCTGTCCCCACGGGCTCCCATTTCGATGGCTCTAGAACTGACTACAGCCCCCTTTCAAGTGAGCCCCATGGGGACTGAAGCCCATAGGAGAGGCAAGGGCTGGCCCAGGTGCCCTGCCTTGTGACGGTCCCTCTGTTTCCCAGCTTGTGGCCCAGGCTGTCCGCTGCTCTTCGCTGCTGGCCGGCTGAGCGGGGAGTTGCCCTCCCGGTCGCTGACCTCCCTCCTGCCAGCAGCCCTCCTCCCAGGGTCGTCCTGGCTCACCGAGGGGAGGGGACACTGCTCTGGAGCAACCTGGCCTGGCCTGTCCTTGGCCCCTCCCGGGACCACGGTCCTTGCTCCTGGGGCCTCGAGTGGAAGGGAGCCGGTGGGGATGCAGAGCCCACGGCCACGGCCCTGGGTGCGGGGGCCTGGCTGGGCAGAAGGGACCGGGGCCGCCGAGCGAGCAGGCAGGCGGGCGCAGAGTGCGAGCCTGCTGTCCACCTCCTGCAGGCCTGCCAGCCCCGCCTGCCCCGAGCAGAGAGTCATGTACACGGTGCTGGAGTGCCAGCCTCTCTTCGACTCCAGTGACATGACCATCACTGAGTGGGTTCAGATCGCCCAGACTATTGAGGTGAGGTGACGGGGGAGTGTGGGCGGGGCTGGGGCCAGGAGCCAAGTGGGTCGCACCTCAGCTGCAAGGCTCCCAAGGCCCTTTTACCTGCACCCGTGAGGGTGGGCATCGAGGGACCCCATTTCTCACCTTCCTCCCTTAAGAAAGCCCGCTCCCCACAGAGAGGCTTGTCGCACAGCCTGCCCCTTCCTGGCAGCAGGACGCTGGCCCCAGTTCCTCACTTGTCTCGTTCTGCTGGGGCAGAACGGCTTCCGGGGCCTCACCCCTCTCACGGTGAGCGCCTGGGACCGCGTGCGGCCCTGGGCCCGGCCCTTGTGTCTCTGAATGTCCGTAGCCGTGCTCTGGGGCAGTCTCCCTGCTCTGTGGCCAGCAGCATCCTACAGTTGGGGCCCGACCGCTTCTCTGAACGCCTAGGGCCGCTGTCCTGGCCGCAGAGGCCAGCCATGCGCAGATTCGCTGTGTGGCCAGCAGAGGGCGCCCCAGCCCGCCACGTGGCTCGGCTCCCCTGCAGCTACGGGCCCAGCCTGGCTTGGTCTTTCAATGGGCCGCGAGAGATGGTCCCCTGAGGTCCCCTTGTCTCCTGGGACTGTGCCCCTCGCAACCACAACCCAGGCCAGCTGCCCACTGAGGCCCAGACTTGGCTGCCCGCTAGGAGGTGGTGGCCGGGGCTGCGTCCCTGCAGAGGTGGCCTGTGTGCCTGGAGGCACCTTCCCCATGTCTGCCTGCGGGCATCCTTTCCACCTCCCACATCACAGCCGGCTCCCAGCACTGGCTGTGCCTTGTGTCCGCGCCTGGCCCTCCCACTGGACCGAGAGGCTGGCGGGCTTGCTCACCCCTCAGCCCCTGCTGCCCCAGGGGCAGTGGTCACTGAGCAAGGGGCCCTCCATGGCACCGAGCTGACCAGTGTGCAAGGGACCCTCCAGGAGCACCGAGTTGACCAGTGTGCTCGGGAGCCCAGACCGGGCACTGCACGGGGCAGACCTTCCCATCCTCAGATAAGAGTGTTCAGAGACCCCGACCTGAGTTCTCTCGTGGGTTAGGGGTGTCACGGGGAGGCCCGAGGGGACGGGAGGAGGCTGTTCTGGGCGCGAGGAGAGCACGGGCGCCGGGACTCCAGGCAGAAGCTCCATTTCCAGCGCGCTTCCCCGGCCAGCGGTGACCCGGGTCCCACTGGCACCTCCCCGGGTCCCTCCAGCTGTATGTGGGGCCCTTACCTTCCTTTTCCTGGTGGCCCCGAAGGGCAGGCCTGCCTGAGCTCGCCGCCCCTCCTGCAGAGACACTACGGGCAGTACCATGGCTTTGTGGTCATCCATGGCACCGACACCATGGCCTTCGCCGCCTCCGTGCTCTCCTTCATGCTGGAAAACCTGCAGAAAACCGTCATCCTCACTGGTGCCCAGGTAAGAACCCGGGCTGCCCAGTGGGCACCAGGTCCGGGCCTTCCTGAGGCCACAGGGCAGTTCAGCGCTGCTGGGGGCCCAGGTGGGTCCCCGGGCTCCTTGCTCGGTCCGGCAGCTCCCCGAGCTGGTTCCTGCTCTGCCTGAGCCGGCCAGCGCTGGTCAGTGCCCTGGTCCTGCCTGGTGCCAGCCCTGCCACCCTGTGGGTGGGTCCACAGCCTGCTGTCCGCCTTGTCCAGCTGCCCTCCTTCTGTCACTGTCATCCTCTTCCCACTGTGGTTCCCACCGATGCCATCCCTGGGCACCTGGGCGCATGCTACCCCCTCCTCTCTCACCCTGACCCAGCACAACCCCCAAAACCAACAGGTGGAATATTCTAGAAAACTGCTGGATTTGAAGGGGGGTGGTGGGGGAAGCCTGGACCCCCGTCAGAGGCTGCCTGCGGTGGCGCCACGGGGCCAGCCCTCCCCAAGGCCCTGGAGAGCCTTCCCCGGGGTCAGAGGTCGGGAAACCCCGTTGCCAGGTGCTGACCTGGCTGCCTGCCCTGCTCTGTCCATGGTCCCCGCGGGTGTCACAGTGGGGCGGCCCCACTCAGGGGAGGCCCAGGGCCTCACTGCAGACACCCCATTGCTGCCGAGCACGTCCCACTCGGAGCTCGAGTGGAGGGATGGGGTGCAGGCTGACCCTGGCCCTTCCCAGACCCTCCTGAGCCCCTGGGTGTAGGTCGCCATCAGGCCTCTCCCAAGGGATGAAGGGGAGGGTTTTGAGCACTGCCGGCCCCGGGGAAGGATCGCGCTCGTGCTCTTCTAACCCCCGCGCCGGGCCTGACGAAGCGTCCCTGTTATAACGCAGGGGAGACTGAGGCTCCAGGCGCGGGGCTGCTGGCCCCCTGCCACACCCCTTCTGAGGACCCAGGACTGTGGCCCCAGGCCAGGGCTCGTCCTCTGGAGGCCCTGGGCCCACCCCTGCCCAGCCGGCCCGTCTGCACACCCCTTTGTTGCCTTCCTGGGCAGGAGTGGTGGGGATCTGGGTACGGGTCAGGGTCAGCCCCGGGGGCACTGGCCCTCACGTAGACGCGGGAGCAGGCCTGGGACCTGGTGCTCGGAGGTCCTGCGTGAGGCTTCTGGCCATCACGTCCACCCACGGTCAGCCCTTGGCCACCCGGTCCAGAACTGGCCGGGGCAGTGAGGGAGCAGGGCCTCTGTGCCCCGGGGCCAGGGAGCTGGGCTGGGCAGTGGCGGGTCCCTGGGCAGGAGCCCATCTGGCTGGCCTCCGGCAGCGGGCACTGGGGCCTGCGGGGAGCAGAGGGCGCTGGGGTGCGGGCCAGACTGGCATGGCCAGCAGGTGCAGCTCCCTGAGCAGCGGTCCCCACCGACCCGAGCCTGCCTGCCCCCTCTCCTGGACCCCTGCCCGGGCTCCGCACTGGCTCCCTCCTACGCTGCCAGCGCCTCAGCCCCTCTCCTCTCCGTGGCCTCTCCTCCAGGTGCCCATCCACGCCCTGTGGAACGATGGCCGTGAGAACCTGCTGGGTGCCCTGCTGCTGGCTGGCCAGTACGTGATCCCCGAGGTACCTCCTCCTGCCTCCTTCCTGCGGCTCCTGGGAACCCAGGCCCGGGACTCGGGGTGTGGTGCTCAGGGGGACACACGGGGGCGCGTCTGGAAGGGTTTAAAGATCTGTCTCTCCCCTTGAACGTGAAGTACACCGTAGAGAAAATGGGAAAATAGAGAAGGCGGCAGGAAACTGTCGCTGCCTCTCACCCCCCGAGACACCTGCTGCTGGCAGTGTGGTGGATTTCTCCGGGTCATGTGCATATATGTGTGGTTTACGTATATTTGTCTCATGCCTATGATATGGTGTATACTTGTTTATACCACGTGCATATGTACGTGTGCACGTTCCCATCGGTAGGTCGTACTGGTTTTGGAACGGGCTCTTTTTCCTCTTCATCTTTCCTGGTCACGTGGTGACACAGGGAGGCATTTACAAGATCCCCCCTCACATCTCAGGGGACGGGGAGAGGAGCCCTGGGAGGGGGTCGCCCGCCCTGGGGAGGGGCTTCATGGAACGCCATCAGGGCCTGTCTCACTGCCGAGGTGCCCAGCCCGCCCCACGGGAACAGCTCCTGAGCAGGGTGGGGGCTCCCCGGCGCTGAGCTGCTCCCCGCTCCCCGCAGGTCTGCCTGTTCTTCCAGAACCAACTGTTTCGGGGCAACCGAGTGACCAAGGTGGACACGCGCAGGTTTGCGGCCTTCTGCTCCCCCAACCTGCCCCCTCTGGCCACCGTGGGCGCTGATGTCACAAGTAAGTGAGCAGGGGTCACGTCGCGTCACAGCGTGCAGGGAGCTGCTGCGGGGACTGTGCGGGGCCTCCTGGGTGGGAGTGCACGGCTCGGGGTTCTGCCCTGGGCTGCGGAGAAGCCGGGGGCCGGGGGGCGCTGCTCAGAGTGGGGAGGCCCCAGCAGGTAACCCCTGCTCGGAGCCGGGGGGCCATCCCGGGAGGGGCCAAGTTTGGGCGATCAGCCTCGTGTGCCTTCCCTCGGCCACGTGGCCCCAGGCCCAGGAGTCCCTCAGTGACGGTCAGTGGCTCTGCCACTCGCCTCGGCCTCCCGGGGACGTGGTTCTGGTAGTGCGACCTCGTCCTGGGGACTTTCAGGGGTGTTTCAGGCCGCCCAGCCCCCGTCCTGGGGTTGCCCGACGCCTCCCGTGGGTGGTGGACCCTGAGCCCTCCCCCCAGGGGACCCCCGACGCCGGCCCTGGTGAGGAGCCGTCTCCAGCTGAGTCCTCGGCGAGCGCCGCGGGGTTGGTGCTCAGGCCTCACCCGACTCAGCCGCCCTCATGGCCGTGGAGACTCTCTCCACCCAGGATGTCCGCTCTCCTGGGTGTCTCCGGGGTCCCCCGCCCCCCCTCCGGCCGTGGGCATGGCCAGCCCCTCCGCGAGGCGGCGTGACGGCTTCGCTCCGGTGGCCTTGCTGTCCGCCTGGTCCCTGCCGTCTACATGTTGCCCCCTCGCCCCCCCCACCGTGTCTCCTCCTGTGCCTTCGAGACGTGGGCATCCAGGCGTGGTGGCGGGCAGGACCTCTGCCAGGCGGTTGTGGGGCTACAGCAGGAGGAGGGAAGGACCATGCAGGGAGGCACTGCGGCCCCGAGCCCTGACTTCATTCTGGGGGTCTTACCTTGCATTTCCCTCCCCCTGCCCACCCACCCTGCTTGCTGGAGCGGCCTGGGGGTTGGTAAGGCCCAGAACGGTTGGTGCATCTAAGGTGTGTATAGCACGCCCGGGTTCTCGGGGCCAGAGTCAGGAAGGCTTCCTGGAGGAGGTGGCCCATGTGCTGGTACTGGCAGATGGATCGCTTCCTTGCTGTGGTGGGCAGTGGCGCTCAGCCCCTCCTGCCCCGGTGCCAGCCAGCCGAGGAAGGAGGAGTGGGCGGGAAGGAGGGGGTGGCCGCTGTGCAGGCCTCCCTCCCCCGTGGGGGCTGAGTCACACCTTCTCTGGGGCTCAGAGGGGAGCTCCCAGGACACAGCCCACTGGCAGGTGTGGAGTTCACCCTGGATCCCCAGGCCCCTACCTGTGCCACGCCAAGCCCACGCCGGCCTTGAGGTGCAGGGCACACTGGTGTGGGCTGGGCTGGACGGCTGGCCGGGCGCGGGGCTGAGGCTGGCCCCGAGAGGAGAGGCCGCCCTTGGACCCCCAAGCCCATGATCCCAGGAGGATTGTGTCCCCCCAGCCAGGGTGCCCGTGTGGTGTGTGAGCGTCCCGGGCTGGTCCCGGCACCAGGTGCTGAGAAACACCAGCCTCTGCCAGGCGTGTGCCCGGCGGGGCCCCTGGGGAGGCGGGGGCTGGGGGCTGCTACCAGCACTGGGGCGGCCGGCGCCCTCTCACTGCTTTTTGTTGCGTTTTCCCTCCCCTCTGTGAGGCTGTCACAGACGAGGGGCTCGGGGCTCGGTGGGGGAGCTGTGCCGGGCAAGGAGGGGTGCACGGTGGGGGGTGGGGGGTGGGTGCTGGCACTGCCCTTCCCTGAGTGGGTGAGGCACGTGCGGTCACACCGGGCCTCCAGGAGCCCCAGGTTCTTGCTGTGCAGAAGCCGTGGCCCCAGGGAGGGGGAGTCAGGCCGACAGGCTCGGGCCAGCGGGGTCCCAGCAGCTGAAGGGGACGTGGAACCCAGTGTCCCCTGTGCACGTGGGCTCCGCTGTGTGGCCCTGCGGTGGCAGTGTTAGGGCCGAGCAGGGACGGTGGTCCTCACACCACCTTCCCTCCTCTCGGCCCCTCTGCGCATGGGGACAGCGGTCCCCTGGTGTCCAGTAGGCCCAGGTGGAAGGACTTGGGGTCCCATGGACTCTGAGGGGGATGGGCTGGCTGGGCGGGGCGGCGTGGGCCTGCTCTGTCTCCGTAAACCCCCCTCTGCAGCCATAACTCCTGGCTGGTGGCCTCGCTCCCACCCGCCGCCGTCTTATCTGCTCGCCCAGCTGGGGCCGGGGCCCGAAATTGAAGGACGCCTCTCGCTGCTGACGGATGCTGCGGCTGCCCTCCTCCCAAGCCCATGCCCCAGAGCCCCCGCGTCTCCCACCCTCCCAGCTCCCCGCGAAAGGGCAGCACGTGTCTGGAACGTTCCTCAGTTTATTATCGTATGAGAACTGCTCTGGTGGGAACAGCAGGAGGCCCGCAGGCTTGCACCCCCTCCACGGGACCGGGCTGGTGAGGAGCCCTGGGCGGGGGCCCTGGAGCCCACATTCCCCTCCGGGCTCTGCACCTGACTCTGGGCAGCCTTGGGCAAGGCCCTTTCCCTCCCTGGGCCTCAGTTTCCCTGGGCTGGACAATGGGGCCTCTGCCTGCTCGAGGCTGCCATGTGCGAGGGGCCGAGAGAACGGGACCCTGACCCTGGGCTCAGCGCCGGGCTCCTGAGGGTCGAAGGCCAGGCCTGCCGCCCAGACGCCTGCCCCCTGTCCATGGCTGGAGCAGAAGGCCTGGGAGGCCTTTGGTCCCCGCAGAGCAGCAGCCTTTAGACCCATGGAGAGGCTGATCGTCTGGGCAGTTCTCGGCACGGCAGGCACTGGCCCCACGGAACTGCCCCCTTCACGCTCCACGGGGCTCAGGAGCCGCCCTGGGCGTGGAGAGCAGGCTGGGCTCACGTTAGGCCTCTGAGACTTTGGGGTGAATGAGATGGAGGTTTCCTTTCCCCAAAGGTTAGGGATCCAGAAGGCTCAGTCATTCATTCACTCACTGACTTGCTGGGCCGTGGGCCAGGGCGGTGCCCAGTAAGGGGCTCGTGAGGCTGGCTGGTCGGAGGATGCCGCCCTGACCGCTCCTGGGACCCAGGATTGCAGGTTCCTGGTGATCCCCCAGCTCTGCCCCGTCTGCCTGGAAGGCCCTTCCTCCACCTGCCCTTCCCCTCTCCTGCACTGGCGTGGCCTGCTGGGCTCTGGAGGCCTCTGTCCCTGCAGGGTCCTCTTCGCCCCCTGGACCCCACGCCCGCCACGGGGGCTGGCTCAGGCTGGAGCTGCGCCCCTCGCCTGAGCGAGCTGGGAGAGGGGGCAGGGGACGGGACTCCGGAGGCACCAGACAGAGGCCGGGGGGTCCGGGGAGGCTGGGCCGGGGCCGTGGCGTGCAGGTGGCCGGAAGGTGTGCATTCGGTCCCTCTGTCCTCGCAGTCAACCGGGAGCTGGTGCGGAAGGTCCGTGGGCAGGGCCGGCTGGTGGTGCACGGCGGCATGGAGCGCGACGTGGGCCTGCTGCGTCTCTACCCCGGGATCCCCGCCACGCTGGTAGGGACCCCGGCCCAGCCCCCGCGGTGCCTGCCTCCTGTACCCCCTCCCCTCCCCACCGTCGTGTCACTGGGACCTGCAGCCCCTCCGCTGCCTTCTCAGCCCGTTCACCTTACTTGTGACCTGGGCTTGTCCCTGCGGGCGTCACAGCCCGGGTTCCGAGGGCTCCTCTGAGGCTGAGGGGGTGTGGCCCTGGACTCTGCTCTTTCTTGTGGCCGCTCTGGTGGTCCCTGCCGTCCACCCCTTGGCCACCAGCTGTTCCTGGGGCGGACACGGCGCCTGCCTCCGTCCTGCCCAGTGAGTCAGGCCCAGACGCTGGGCTGCCAGTTGGATGGAGGGGTCTCGGGTAGAAGCGCCTCTGGGCGTCTCTGGCACTGAGTGCGGGGCTGCAGGGGCTCAGAACACGCTTGCTTCAGTGCTGTGACCGGCGGGGCACTGCGGCCCCCTCTTCCACCCGACACACGTGGCTTCCCAGGTGTGTCGCTGTAGCTGGGGTGGCCCGGCATCGGGCTGCCTTTAACCTCTGGGCCACAGTCTGTGAACTGGAGCTGCTCCCCTCCCAGGGCGCTGGGGACAGACGGGGTTTGCTGGAGGCGTGCTCCAGTGAGGGCTGCCCTCGAAGATGAGGGTCGTCCCGGGGGCTGGTGGCCGGATCCCACGCACGGGTCTCACGTCGTGTAGTAGCCAGAGGCCACTGCACGAGGCTGCCATCCTAAGTGGGGCTTAGCTGCACAGGCTCCTTCTGGGAACGCATGCCGGCCTGTGAAGTCTTTGTAGAACGTGCCGTAGCTGGGGGAGTGCAGAGCCATACGCTGCGCTGAGCTCAGGCGGGGGGACGGGACCCCCAGGGCTTCGCTCGACAGGGACTTCCGGGCTGTCGGGGCAGGGCCTGCTGCTGGTGACCTAGGCTCCAGCGGCAGCGGGTCCTGGTCTCCAGTCTCCCCGTTCCCGGGTATCTGCCAGCAACAGGTCTGCTTTCACCTTTGGCCTCTACCTGGAGAAGCAGAGGGAGCCAATGGCAGTTCTGAAAGGCTCTGAGTGGGGCAGCTTGGCCTCTGGGCTCCCCCTGTGTAGCAGGTTCAGGGACAGACAGTGCTCAGCCCTGGGGCCTCTGTGCTGACACAGGGCACGGCTGAGCGGGGCAACAGGTGTCCCCGCAGGGTGGCCTCTGAGGGGACCATCCTTGTTTGAGGTAAACCCCAGACCCCGTCCTCTTCTTTTTTTTTTTTTTTAATTAATTAATTTATTTTTGGCTGTGTTGGGTCTTCGTTGCTGCACGCGGGCTTTCTCTAGTTGTGGCGAGCGGGGGCTGCTCTTCGTTGCGGTGTGTGGGCTTCTCATTGCGATGGCTTCTCTTGTTGCAGAGCATGGGTTCTAGGAGCGTGGGCTTCAGTAGTTGTGGTTCTAGGAGCGTGGGCTTCAGTAGTTGTGGCACTGCGGGCTCAGTAGTTCTGGCGTGCGGGTTCTAGAGCGCAGGCTCAGTAGTTGTGGCTCACGGGCTTAGTTGCTCCACAGCATGTGGGATCTTCCCGGACCGGGGCTCGAACCTGTGTTCCCTGCACTGGCAGGTGAACTCTTAACCACTGCGCCACCAGGGAAGCCCCCGTCCTCTGTCTTCCAAGTGGAGCCTTGCAGCCTCGTGGGACGTGCGGACAGCACCCTGGCTTAAGCAGAACCCTGCATGTGTGTGTGTTTAGCTGCAGGGCCCTTTCCCCACACACTGGCTTGCTGGGAGCATCACCTGTTGTGTGTCAGACGGGGCAGAGCTTTGGACCGGATGGAGGGGCCAGGGGCCGGGAGGGGCGGTGTGGTGGCCCAGCTGGGATGGGGGCCCTTCGCTCCGTGAGACCTCTGATGGCCTTTCTCATCTCCAGCTGGCTCCTTGTGACCTCTGACCCATTTCCACGGTGTTTGTGGCCTTAACACTTAGAAGGGGACAAGGTTCCCTTTGGGGGGATGTGTTGGGGAGCGTGGCGGGCACCGAGGGTGCAGGGCCAGCCTGTTGGTCCCATTGCTGGAGCAGGAAGCCAGGCCCCTCACCCTCGCCTCCCGGCCCCCGCAGGTCCGGGTCTTCCTGCAGCCCCCCCTAAAGGGCGTGGTCCTGGAAACCTTCGGATCGGGAAACGGGCCCACCAAGCCCGACCTGCTCCAGGAGCTGCGGGAGGCAGCTGAGCGAGGCCTAGTCATCGTCAACTGCACCCACTGCCTTCAGGGCGCCGTCACCTCGGACTATGGTGCTGGCACGGTGGGGCGGGGACACCGAGGCCTTGGGAGGGAGGGCAGGGGCAAGTCCGGCTTGACCCCGTGCCCCGTCGTCCGCCGGTGCCTCCGTTCCTGCAGGCCCTGGCGGGAGCCGGCACCATCTCAGGCTCCGACATGACATCGGAGGCGGCCCTGGCCAAGCTGTCGTATGTGCTTGGCCTGCCGGGCCTGAGCCTGGATGGCAGGAAGGAGGTGCGTGCCCCTCCGGCTGGGGACCTGGGCCTGCACTGGTGGGCGGCGGGGCCCAGTCCGGGGGATGTGTGCCTGGGTCTGGAAGGGGGGCGAGGATGGGGGGGCTCCCCCGATCGGTTGCCAACCCCAAGCCCGGGCACTGCCTGTCCTCCCCTTGAGGAGCCCCAGGTCTGGCTTGGGCTAAGGATCCCCAAACTGTCCCAGGGTATCCCCTCCCTCTTGCTTTTCAGGCTGGCCTCAGACACGGCTGTCCCTGGGCCCTGGGGCTGGGCAGAGGCCACAGGGGCCCGGGGAGACCCTGAGCTGGAGGGCTGGAGGGTGGGGCTGGCCTGGTGTGGGGATCTGCCTGGGGTTAGGCTCCGGCCTCAGGCATGGAGCCCGAGGGAGGAGTTTCAGGCCCTGGGCAGCCCTCTCCCGGGGTCTGGGGTGCCTGGCCTGAGAGGTCTGTCTGGGCTGCTGGGCCCGGGCCCTGATGGAGCTGGCCCGGGTCTCCGTGCGCCCCCCCGCCCCGGCAGCTGCTGGCCAGGGACCTGCGCGGGGAGATGACGCTGCCCGCCACGGACGAGCTCCGGCCCTCTCTGCAGGGCAGCACGCTGGGCCGCGGGGTCGCCCAGCTCCTTAGTCTGAGCCAGGTACTGTCCAGCGTGGGCGAGGGGGTCTGGGCGGTGGGTCCCTGAGGGATGGGCTCCCGCCCCCTGGCATTTTGGTGCCAGGAGCAGAAAACCACCAGGCACGAACTGGTTCTGGGCTCGGGGCCACAGTGGGGAGGGTTTGCAGGGACTCGTGGGCCAGCGTGTGGGAAGGGGCTGGGCAGTCGAGAGGGGCCCTTGCAGCGTGCACACGGTGCTCAGAACGTGGCCGCTCACCCGGTGGGCAGCCGGGCCGGGCCTGCTGGCCCTGGTGCAGGGCCGCCTCGTGAGGGGGGCGCTCTCAGGCAGCATGGGCGCTCCGTCCGTCCTGCTGCTGGCGGGAGAGAGGTGTCTGCTCTGGGGTCTCCCTGGGAAGAGGGGCCAGGCTTGGAGCTCCTTCGCCTTCTCAGCCAGGGTGCCCAGGCCCAGGAAGGGACCGAGGACTTGCTTTAGGGCCTGGGAATCTGAGATTTAAGCTGGGCCAGGCTCACGGGGGTGACTGGGGCCTCCTGGTGCCCCACCTTACCACCACCCCCAGCACTGGCCTCTGGGAGAAGTGTCCAGACCTGGTGCGCCTGGCAGGAGACAGGCACTGTGTCCCGTTGCTGACCCGGGTCACACCACGTGCCTCAGTTTCCCCTCTGCAGAGTGAGGGTGGGAGAGTGGAGAGTGGCAGGAACTTAACCTGTTTGCCAGGGATGGGCAGCAGCCAGACGTGTGTGGCCTGTCGTCACAGTGGATGCCTCGGGCCTTAATGACTCCAGATCTCAGGCCCCGCCATGGTGCCTGGCGCGGGGATGCCTACGGGGGCCTCTGATGGGACCCCCAGCCGTCTGGAGCCTTGGGGAGCTGTTAGGCGACCCCAGCACGGGGTCCAAGTGTCCCTTCCTGCTGGGAGGGCCAGGCACCCCTTCCCACCCTCCCCCAGGCAGGTGCCCTATGAGTTACCCCTGCCTCCTGGCCCGCAGGAGAGGCAGGCGGGGACGTGGGTCTCAGCGGGCGGGTGGCAGGCCCCGGTCACACAGCTGATGGGACAGAGCCAGGTGGTGGCCTGTGTCCTGCCTGGACTTTGCTCCCAGGGCTGGGGGTCCCGAGTAGGCCTCGGATGTGGTGCCTAGCCCCTTCCTTTTACCATGTCGAGACTTGAGGGGGCGCTGGACCCCATCCTGGGACTCACTGCCGGCGCGGTGTGTGGACCAGCAGGGTTCCCACGGGCCCTGCGCCCCACCTCTGCCCACCTGTTTCCCTGCTCCCGGCCCTGCCCACTCCTGGGGGTGGTGAGGACCCCAGGAAGTGGCAGGGGTCCCAAGGTGCTGCGGCGCCCCTCACCCCAGGAGGCTGAGGACGTGCGAGATGCCCTGGTACCCAGCCTGGCCTGCGCCGCGGCCCACGCCGGCGACCTGGAGGCCCTGCAGGTGCTTGCGGAGCTGGTGAGACCCTGCCCGCCCTCGGGGACCAGCTCCACCTGCACCAGGCCCCGGGGGGTGGGGCGCTGCCCAGATGTGGGCAGGACTGCCTGTCCCGGGGCTTGCTCACCTTCCCGCAGCCGAGGGGGGCACGTGGCTGTGTCAGGCCCGCCTGGGTGCACCCCGACCCTGTCCCTTCCCTGTGGCCTACCCGGCCCTGTCCGGCCTCCCCTCAGTGGGTGGTGATCCCTTGCACCGCCCCAGGGCAGTGACCTGAGCCTGGAGGACTTTGGTGGTCAAACTCCGCTGCACTCGGCCGCCCGAGGGGGCCAGGCTGGGGTGGTCACCATGCTGCTGCAGAGAGGGCTGGACGTGAACGCACGGGACAGGGATGGCCTCAGCCCGCTGTTGCTGGCCGTGAGGGGCAGGTACTGGGCTGGGGGGGGGGGCGCTGTGGCGGATGTGCGGGCAGGGGTGCCGTGTGGGGCAGGGCCTGGACAGGAATGCCTCAGAGGGGGCCTTCGGTGTGCCTGTGGTCACACAGCACCCCCAGGCACAGCCAGGTGGGACCAAGGACGCCTGCTTCCCGGAGCCTCGCCCACCTCCAGCTGGGCCCTACAGACTGGGAGGACTGACTCTGGGCAGGGTGGTCAGGGAGGGCTTCCTGGAGGTGACCACCAAGCTGAGCCAGGCAGGCCCGGCAAGACCCTGGCACGGAATTTCTAGAAAAGGAAAACGCTTACAGAGCACAAGGGGTCTCATGTGTGTTCCCTCCGTCCTCCACCTGAGGGGCTGGGGGTGGGGCAAGGGGAGAAACCCCCAACCCAGCACTGGGATGGAGCAGGTACAGAGCGGGTGACATAGTGCCAGACGTTGGGCTGGGTGAGCACAGGTCCCCAAGGGGGCAGGCTCAGCATGCATGCTAGTGGGGGGTCCCCCAAGCTGGCCCCATCCAACAAACCCTGGCTTTTTAGGGCAGGGCCCCAGCCTGGGTTTTTTGGGGGGCCCCCACCCAAGTGGAGAGTTGCAGAGCTGAGCTCTTGCTGAGGCCCGAGGGCCCTGGGCAGTCGCTGTGGGCACCTGACGTCTGGTTCCTTCGAGGAGGAGCAGAGGCCCCCTGCCCTGCCGCAAAGGCCAGAGGCTGGGGCCCCCTGGAGGGGCCGCCCTGTGTGCTCACCTGTGACGCGCACTGCAGGCTGGGGCGGCGGCACCTTGCAGGGCGGGTTGTGTGAGGATCGACGTGAAGGAAAACACACGAGCTGGTGGTCACCACCCGGGAGCCGGGGTCACAGGCTCTGACCCCTTCCCTTGGGGTTGGGCCTGGCGGGCGGGCAGCCAGCCAGCCGAGGCCGGAGGAGCAGGCATCGGGGCTGGTGAACACCTGTGCCCGTGTCCTCTGCTGGGGCGGCCGTCTCCTTGCCCGCCCAGGCCCGCCTGGCATCTCTCCGAGGGGCAGGCCTCTCCTGCTCTGACGGCGGATGGGCACGGGTGGGGCCTGGTAGCCACTTGGCCCTGCATTCTAGGGGCTTACGTTGCTCCGAGGCCTGGAACTTTCTGGGAAGACCTAGGGGCAGGGGCGGGACCACTCTCCCACCTGTTTCCCCGTCCCCTGCCCGGCAGCTGGGAGGGCCATCACATACGTGTGTGTGTGAGAGTGTGTGTGTGAGCGTACTGGTGAGCACGGGTGTGAGGGTGTGTCTGGGACACGGGGGTCACAGGCCTTGCTTTCCATCTCTCGTAGTCTTGCTGTTTCCGAATGCAGAGCTGGTCTCGGTTCAGCGTCTGCCACAGGCCCGGGCCCTCCCCAGGGGCTCTCGGCCTGCGGGACCCTGGGTCATTTCTGGGGGTCTCATGAGTCTTATGGAGAGCCCAGGCCACCAGACTGCTCAGCTCAGCCCTGGGCCAGGGCGCCTCACCCTTGGGGCAGTGGGCAGCGGGGTAGCCCCTCCCTCCCAGCCTCCTGGGAGCATCAGAGGGTTCTCAGAACAGGTCGGGGACCGAGGGGGAGGGCTGCACGTGGGGTGTGCCCGTGGCGCCCAGGCCGGGTGATCTGGCTGGGGACTCTGCGGCTCACACTTGGGTGTGGGTGGCAGCATGGTGAGCTCACCCCGTCCTGGTCCCACCCGCTCGTCCCCAGCTGGCTGTCACGGCAGCTCCCTCGCCTCCCGAACCGGTCTCCCGGCTCACCCCCCAGCGGGCCCTGCTGTGCCCTGGAGGGGCTGGCCTCACCCTGGAGGGCTCCGGGGGGGTGGGGGGGCCCCACTCTCCTCCCCAGCTCCCTAAAAGCGGGGTGACCATGCAGTTGATGGTACACCCCCAAACTGGGGAAGGGGCAGCCTCGGGGCTCTGTGCTCTCTGTTCCTGGGCTCGGAGCCGGTGCCTTGACACCCACAGGCCTCTGGGCCCCGCTCCGGGCCAGCCTGACGCCCACGTTCTTCCGTCAATGTCTCATGCCCACCCCATCCCCAAGGGCAGACTACTGGCCCAAGGGATTCCGTTTTCCCAGACTCGGCCCTGGCGGGTGTGAGCTCGGCAGGGAGACTCCTCCAGGGTGGGCCGTCCGGAGGTGCCCAGAGCGGGGCCTCGGGGCCTCTGGCGGGGGTGCTGCGGACGGAGGTGCTGCACAGCCGGGGCTGACTGACCGCCCCCCGGCGTGGGTCTGGGTGCTGGGGACCGAGGTGGGGTGGCCCTAGTCGGGGGAGGGTGGGTTCCTGGTCTTGGGCACAGGACAAGGCCCTGCTGGCGCCTCGCAGAGGCTGCGGCGGGCAGGCGGTCACCACGCTGTTTCTCACGGCAGGCATCAGGGTGTCATTGGGCTGCTGCGGGCGGCTGGGGCCTGCCTGTCCCCCCAGGAACTGGAGGACTCGGGGACAGAGCTCTGCAGGTGAGGGTCGCAGGCATACCTGTGCTTCCTGGGACGCGGGCTTCAGAGGGGAGAGAGCCCATCGTGCACCCGCTGGGCCCTTGGAGCACTTGAGGGTGGCGTTTGTTCCTAGAGAGGGAGCAGTCCAGCAAGGGGGTGCGTGTGAGAGTGTGCGTGCGTGTGTGTGGGTAGAGGAGGGCCGTGGAGGGGTCGGCCGGGAGGGTGCCTGGGCTGCGTTTGGGGAGGTTGGGGGCACGGGGTGGGGGCAGGGCAGTCGGCAGCTCTCACCCGTGGGGAGGACACCAAGGCCCAGCAGCTACCCTGCCCTGGTCGGCGTTCGGCTGTCAGCTGCCAGCAGGACTCTGACCCCAGCCGCTCTGAGTGGCCAGGCAGACCTGGGGAGGCTGAGACCCGGGAGGGGTGCTGGTAGGCTGGGCGGGGGCAGGCCCAGGGCTGCCAGCCTCCGCTCCTTCCTCCGTCCCCGGGACCCTCCCCGTGGCTCCCCCCACCCCGCCCTGCCCACCAGCCCCTCCTGTGTCCAGCCCGGGCTGCCCTGGGCAGGTCTGAGGCCTCGAGGAGGGGAGGGGCCGAGGGGGGGGCAGGCTGGGGGCGGGAAGCGCCTTGGAAGTCAGAGCCCCCAGGCGTGGGCTGGGTGACAAGGGCGGTGTCTTAGACCGCGGCTGCTGTGGTGTGAGGAGGGGTGGCTGCCTGCTCTCCAGGAAGAGGACCTGAAGCTCTGGCCCCCTCGTCCCCACCGGCCAGCATCCCCCCACCCCCGAGCCTTGGAGGCCCCCGTCCTAGACACAGTGGGGTGGAGAGAGCCCACTGGCCTCAGCCCCTCCCTCCCTGGAGTGCAGCGTCCCTGGGGGGACGAATCCTGCTGGCTGACCTGCCTCTTCTCAGCACCGACAGGGCTAAGGCGGGCGGGGCTGGGGGGTCTCAGATGTGCGGGATGGTGGCGGGGCCCAGGCGGGGAGGGTCTTGGCTCTGAAGGGACTTCTGGGGTGACTTGGTTCAGAGCTGCACCCCAGGTGGGCCTCGACGGCTCCGTTGACAGATGGGGCAACAGGCAGAGGGGGGAGGTGACAGCAGCTCCCACGGGAGTGGGTCATCCGACCTGAGCCGCTTGGCTGGACTTGTGGGGGGCCCTTGGCCAGCTCTTCCAGGAGGTGAGCGTGTGTGGGAACCAGCGCGAGAGGCCTGCAGGCAGATCTGGGGGCGGGGCGGGTGGTGGCGCCCTCAGCGTCAGCGTGATTCACCTCAGGGATGACCCAGCACCGCTTTGGGGGCTGCTGCTGCCGTTTCCTGACCCAGAGGGAGTCCCTAGGGCCCCGTTGGGGGATGGCCCTTCCGCCCGGCAGTCCTGGCCAGCACACCTGGCTTGGACCCCTTCCCTGCCTGGTCCCAGGGTGAGAGCAAAGGGAGGATGCAGACGACCCCACGAGGGCCCAGGAGGTGCGCTGTGAGTCCCCCGCCACCTCCCTAGGGCAGGCAGGCCCAGGCCCCCTCCTACCAGGACCCCCCCACGCGGCCTGCCTCTGCGGGCCCCGCCAGGGAGAGCTGTGTTGTGAAATATGAAACTGGCGGGCGGCACTCAGCCGGTGGGGTGTGTGTGGTGTGCACGTGCGTGCATCCTCACGCGTGTGCCTTCGTGTGTGCACCCTTGACCTGAGTCCCAGTCACCCCTGCTGGGTGAAACCAGACTCCAGGCCGTCAGCTGGCCTGCAGCGACTCCTGCGCTCCCGACCCAGGGCTCGGGCACTGCTGGGTCAGCTGCTGGGGGCTGGCTTTGCAAAAGTGCCGGTGGGCAGATGGACATGTGCCCGGTGGTCTCTGACGGCTCCCCGTCCTCCACTCCCCCTCCCAGGCTGGCATCCAGGGCAGACTGTGAAGGCCTGCGGGCATGGTGGCAGGCAGGGGCCGACCTGAGGCAGCCGGGCTATGATGGGCGCAGCGCCCTGCATGTCGTGAGTGCCGCCAGTGCCCTCTGAGGCCACCTCGTCCAGGAAGGCCTCCCTGACAGCTCCATTGGCTCCCGCTTCCCAAATGCCCAACTCCTGCTCTCCGGGTGGATGCACTTCATGTGCGGGAACCACAGGGGTGGGAGGGCTGTCCCTTTTCCTGTCCCAGGTTCCCTCCCAGGGCCGAGACCTGTGGGGACAAGGGCAACGGAGGAGTCATGGGGTCCTTGGTGCGTGGGTGGGAGGGCAGCCTGGTGGGCCACTGGGGGTGGGAGGCGGGGTTCAGGGCCAGGTTGCTGGTCCGAGTCCCTGAGGCAGCCCCTCCCGTGTTCCCCCTCACCCACCCTGCAGGCAGAGGCAGCTGGGAACCTGGAAGTGGTGGCCCTTCTGCAGAGCCTTCAGGGTGGGGTTGGTGACCAGGCCCTGGGCCCAGTAAGTCCCCCACCCCCCTGTGGGGTTGGACCTGGTGGGGACTGTGTCCTGGGGACAGAGCCGGTCTAAGTCAGTGGGGCCTGCAGGGCCCCTCCTGTGGGTGGGGCGCACCCTCTGTGGGAAGCTGCAAACTGCCTGGAGGGAGGGCCAACCCCAGACCCCCTGCTTCCGTCCTGTCAAGCCGCCCCATAGTGCACCCTGCCCCATGGCGCACCCTGCCGTGTTACTGGAGGCCCCAGCCGTGGTCAAGAAGCTCCCCGAGCCTGGAGGGGGCCTGCCCGCCCTGCCCCACCCCAGCAGGACCAGCACCCACTGGGCTGGGTGGGCCAGGTTCCAGCTGACTCCCCACCCCCACCCCATCAGCTGGCCTTCCGGAAAACCCTCCAGGCTGGTTGGGTTTGCTCAGGTCCTTGGGTCCCTCCCCTGTGAAAGGCTGCTTCCCACTGACAGGTGCCCGGGCTTGTCTGTCTGCTCTGGCCCCATACAGTACCTGGGCCTCCACTCCTCTAGAGACCGCCCATTGTCAGGAAGTGCTGCCTGGTGTCTAACCTGAAGCTGTCCTGCTGCAGCGTAAGCCATTCTTTCCTGTTGAGACCTGCCGGAAGGATGACAGCAGACCCACCCCTGTGGCTCTGACTGTGCTGTGCGCCCCCTTCCCCTGCCCCCTCCTCGCTGCTGGAGCGGCTCCCCGTCCTGTTTGCACAGTGCAGCCTAAAGGTCTTTGTTGGGTCGAGTGGCAATAAAGTCTCTCGGAGGCCGTTCCCTGCCGAGATCTCCAAAGCCCGGCTCCAGTGGGGCTGTCTGGGTCCCAGGACCGTGGGTGTGTGTGTGGGGTGTCAGGCCCCAGGCTGTGGGTCAAAGGGCGTGTCTTCAGCACCCTGGGGGTGAGGGACGGTCCGCCAATCCTTCCCAAGGCACCAGGAGTGAGTGTGAGTGTGGGCCCCTGGGCGGGGTGGGCAGGCTCTTCCCTCCCCAGACAACCTCTGCCCCATCTCCTCTCCTCCCAGACCTCCTCTTGAAGCTTGGGGTCACCTCCTCCAGGCAGCCCCCACCCACATCTGCTTCTGCTGAACTCTCCTCATGGAGACCATCTCTCTCCCTCTCCCGGTGCCCCTCATCCGTTCTTCACAGGGGCCTCTGCGGTGTGCCGGCCCCTTGGCCCCGTTCATTGCAGCCCCTGATCTGCTGGTGGCACGAGACCTGCTGCCTCTTATGAGCCAGGCCCATCCTGGGGAGCCTGGGTGGGTGGGAGCGCCCTGCTGTGCGCAGGTGTGGGATGGGCAGGGCAGGCCCGGGCCTGGTGGGTGTGGCTCTCTGAGGCCAGTGTCAGTGCCTTACCAGAGGCCCCGCTGGGGCTGAAATCAGGTGTTTGGACCCACGGCCTGAACCGGAAGCACCGGAAGCAGTCCGGTGGGGCGACAAGGGCATGACCTTGGGCCTGGGCTGGCCTGAGGCCTCCCGCCCCCACCCCGCCCCCGGCCCTGCTGGGCGTGAGGAGCCTCCCCGCTCCAGGTCCCCCACCACCTTGGCCCCTCTCTAACTGCCCCCGTAAGGACTGCCTTCAATCTGTCCGTCTGGCCCCTGAGCTGGGGGCTCAGGAAGCCGCTGGGCCCAGCATGAGGGCAAAGGTGACCCTAAAGAGCTCTCCCTTGCACCCACCATGCAGCTTCTCCCAGAGGCGCTGGGCCGGGGGCGGCTCCGCCCGCACCCCCAGGCTTCTCAGCCCGGTTCCCAGGCCCGGGCTGGCAGCCTTCCAGATCTTGCCCAGACACGGGTGTGCCTGGGTCTTGCACAAACAGGTGACACCACACGAGCGTGGTGGGGCCCCATACCCTGACGACAGCCCAGTGAGCTGGGGCCTGGGGGGAAGAGGGGCCCTGGGGCTCCAGAGCCGGGAGCCCCTGCAGTTGCCGGTGGGCTGGGACCCTCAGAAGGCCAGAGGGCGGCAGGACCATTGGACAAATGCCTGGACAATTGGAGAGCACCTTCCGCATCCCACGACCGGTACCCATCCCCACGTCCTCCGTGGCGCCCGGCACACAGCAGCTCATCAGACACAGCCATCCCCTTTAGCTCTGCTGCCAAGGGACGGGGGACCGGATGGGGCAGAGCCTGTGCTCACGGCCACGCCACACTCAGCGCGTCTCCCAGGCCCCGCGGAGCCCAGATCGTGAGAGCTGCGGTGCCTCAAGTTACCCCACGTGGGCCCTCCCTCCCAGAAAGCCGGCCAGTGGAGGAGTGCCCACTGGAACCCGGTGTCCCAGGGCGAGAGCACTCGCTGCACTGGCTTTTCCCCAAGTGGGTCATCGAGGGCAGGGGAGAGGCTTCTGCCAGCGGGGCGGATGCGGGGAGCTCCCCTCCAGGCCCCCACTTCTCAGGCCCCTCCCCACACTTGGGGGATGCAGAGCCCCACAATGAGCGGCTCCTGGACTGGGCAGGTGTCCCAGGAAGCTCTGGAAAGTCTCAGACATCTGTCTGGAAAGTTCCCCAGGGCCATTCCTCAGAGAGTGGCCAAGTCGCAGCCGGGGAGTAAGGGGCCGCCCTCCTTGCCCAGCGCCGCGCAAGGGGGGGTAGCCCTGCGAATAACAAAGTTGAAGGGTCACCTGCCGGGAGCTAGTTTCCGTCCCGCGACGCCCCCGAATGGGCACCAGCCCATCTTCCTTCCCACTTTACAGCTGAAGAAACTAAGGCCCAGGCCTGTGCTCAGGGTCCCAGGTGGGCACGTGGCAGAGCTGGGCTACCAGCCCGCCTGGCACTGCACCGGCCCCCTCACCTCTTGAAGGTAGTGCCACCGGGAGAGGTCGCCGGGCTGGTGGGAAATGCGGGAGTGAGGCGAGCTCGGCGAGGGCGGGGTACACATGCAAGGCGCCCAGACCCCCTCGGGGTCTCGGAGGGGCCGGAGCTGCGTGGCTCGCACCCGGTGATTTCACTTGGGGTGGCGCTCCGGCTCCCAACGGCCCATCTCCTGTCACTGGGATCCCAGGGTTATCGCTGGGAAACATCTCTCATTTAGGCCGTTATCCACGTTTACCCAGTGTCTTCCGTCCTTAGATTTCTCAGTCAGGGCCGCCCTCACCCCAGCTACAGGTCACACCTCAATACCTCCTGCTGCGAGTGGGGGCCCCAGGCACTGGTACTGGTCACCTCTTCCTCTCCACTCTTACCAGTCCCCTCTGGTGCCGGCGACAGTGGCAGTGTGGAGGGAGAGGTCTGCCCCGGACTGGGCTGCACCAGGGCCGAGAACAGGGGACAGGAGAGGTGGGGTCTTTCCGCCCATGCAGTGACGGGGGTGTGCGTGTGTGCGGGGGGGGGGCAGGAGCTCCCAAGCTCATTGTCTTGGTTACACACCTCTGTGCCCCCTCCCCCCAGTTCCTGCCCACACACACTGCCACTCAGGCCTGTGGACTCAGCAGAGATGTGGGGTGTGGAGTCCCAGCTCCACCATGGAGCGCCGTGTGACCTCTGAGAAGTCACTGCCTCTCTCTGAGCCTCAGTTTCCCCAACTGCAAATGGAAACGATGAAACCTTTGCTACTCACGTTACTGGGTGCTGGTGCAGGTACACCAACCACACACAGCGTGTGTGACGAGGTCTAGAGGGTCCTTCACACCTCGGTGGCTGCACCCCGACCTGGGACCAGCCTGGGCTCCCGAGCCCAGGGGACACGGGGGTGCAGCTGGTGGCGCGGCCTTGTGTGGCCACCCTGGACTTGGCCAAACGATGGTGACCACCCGCCGCCCCCCCCCACCCCCGGGCCGCACCAGTGGCTCAGGGTTTGGGCCGAGGACTTTAGGGGTCACCTCCCTCCAAATTTTCTCTTTCTTAAGCTTGGACTCTGCCATTAGCCCCCAGTGGGCAGCTCCACTGCCCCAACATGTCCAGGTGACTAAAGTGGGCAGGCCGGGGTGCACGGGGCTGCGGGGTGCCGGCCCAGGGCTCTGCCGGGCGTGGAGGGGACGGGGACAGGGATGTTGTGCCCTGGCTCCCCTGCCGCCCAGGGTGGGGAGTGTGGGCGCAGGATGGGGCTTCCAGCGCGGGCTCTGAGGAGGGGTCCGGGCTGCCCTCCTTACCCTCTGGGAGGAGACAGGGTCTGAGAACCAGAAACCTGCCGGCGCGTCCTCACCCTCCCTCTAGTTTCACTTTCCATTTGTTCCCTTCCTCCCCTCTCCCACGAAGTTCCCTTTGAAGTGAGAAGGGACACGGATGGGCGTGTCCAGCCGGCCCTCCCGCCACCCATGGGCGGTACCCGGGTCCCGGGCTTCTGCCGGCTCCGGCCCTCACCTGGGCACCAACTCGGCTGCCGTCCCCACCTCCCCGCAGTGAGCCCGGGCGCCCCGGGTCCCTGGCGGGACGGTGCGGGTATGGTCCCCGGGCCCGGAGCGTGGAACCCAGGGGCGCCGGGGGCAGCGGGCCGGGCGGGGCCGGGAGGCCGGTGAGTCAGGGCCACCCCCGCGTGGGCGCGCCGAGCAGGTACCGGGGCCGCGGACGACCGGCCGCGCGACCTGCCGGCCCGGGAGCCGCCCCGCCCGGAAAAACCGGTCGGGCCGGCGCGGCCCGGGCGCATTCCGGCGGCGGGGGAGGGCGGCCACCCGCTTAAAAGGCGCCGCGGCACTGGCCGCCGCCGCACGGACGCACCGCCGGGCATCGCGGGGCCGTGGGCAGAGGGGACGCGCCGCCGGGACGGCTGGGCTCGCGGGGGCTCGTCGGGCGCGGTCGGTCGGTCGGGGCTGGGTCCGGCTGCCGCGCTCCCCCTGCGTGTCCGGGAGTCGGGGCGCGCGGCCGGGGTCCCGGGCGGCGGGGCTCTTCTCTCCACAGCGCGGCGGACGCGGATCGCGCGCTGGGTTCAGTGGTTCTTAACAGTTCAACAGTTCTGTAGCGCAATTGTGAAATGTTTAGGACCACTAGACCCGGCGGGCCTGCACGAAGCGACAGCAATGGAGCGGCCCACGCGCGGCCCGGGAGCAGGGCCAGGGGCGGGGGCGCCTGGAAGGAGCCCTCGGACCCTGCGCCGCGCACCCTAGGCCGGCCCAGGCCCTCTGCACCTCGCCCGGCAGACCCCGAGGCCGGGCCTGGGGCCGAGCGCAGCGGGAGGCGGCGGGGCGTGATGGCGCCGAGCGCTGGGAAGCGCTGGGAAGGGCTGGGAAGCGCTGGGAAGGGCTGGGAAGCCCTGGCAAGCGCTGGGAAGCCCTGGGAAGCGCTGGGAAGGGTTGGGAAGCGCTGGGAAGGGCTGGGAAGCGCTGGGAAGCCCTGGGAAGGGCTGGCGTTTGGGCGCGCCGGGCCCACGCTCCTGGCGTGCTGCCTGTGCGGAGAAGCCACTGCTGTCCCCCTGTAGCCCGAGCACCCCCCACCCCTCCGACACTTAAAACTCCGTCGGCTTCCCAGCCGGGCCCTGGCGGTGGCCGCGCGGGGTGAAGGAGCTCTCCTAGCCCTCGGCCTCCCGGTCCTGGTGACGCGGCGGCCGCGCCCTCCGGGGCGGGAGTGGGTCGTGGGCTCGGGCTCGCTGGGGAGAGCTGGAGCCTTCGCTTCGAAGGGGGCCCGTGCGGGGCGATTGCAGGCGCCCAGTGACAGCGTGTGGAATGAATGAAGGACCCCCAGGGACAGAAACGTGTGGGGGGGAGGAAGTTGGGAGACCACGCCCCAGGTAGGGGAACAGGCCCGCGGACTCGGTGGGTCGGACCGCCTTGGCCAGGGCGTCCCCTCTGCAGTGCGTCCTGGGAGCACGCGCCCGATAGGTCCCGTGGGAGCCGCGGGAGCCCGCGTATCTCTGGGAGGGGCTGGCCCCAGGGGAGGCTCAGCAAAGTGTCACCCCATTCCCACCTCCCGCCAGGGCGAGGCGTCCCTCCCGGAGGATGAGACTGACCTGCTCGGGAGCCTGCCTGGCCCGCGGGTGTGGCGCCACCCTCTGGGGAGGGAAGGTCCCTGCCTCCTTGGCCCCGGGAGTAGGGGAGCCGAAGGGCAGCCTGGATGGCGGGTCGGACAGGCCTGGGTTTGAGGCCCACCGGAGGCGCGCGGACCCGCTGGATGGCTTTAGGCCAGTCACCAGCTCGTGAGTGTGGTGGTGGTGGTTCGCGGGGTGGGAGGGCGGATGCCAGGCCCCTACAGGGTGGATGTGAGGACAGGAGGCGTGGCGCGGAGGGAGAGAGCTGGCCGCACGCAGAAGGTTGTGGCCCCAGCCCCGGCTGCGGGCCCTCTGGCTGCCTGGGGGAGGGGGTCGTGTACTCGGCATGAGGGTCCACCTTCCAGCCAGCACCTTCCGCTTTTGCTCAGTAAACTCTACTGCAGCCGCCTCTCGGGAGCACAGCAGGGCCAGGCCGGGTCCACGGTGCTCTGAGGGGTCCAGAGGGTCTCGGCAAGCATGCTGACGCTGTCTCCTGACCGCCAGTGGCAGCTTCATTCGACAGTGTTCTTCCTGCCCCGCCTGCTGTGCCCCCAGCAGCCCAGAGGCAGGGGCTCCCCTGCTGGGGTCCAGGTGAGGGGTCATGGGTGTTGCCTAGTCTGTGGTCTGGAATCATTTTGTACGATGTGAATATATACATGACAGACTGATGAAAATAAACATATGTTCTAAAGCATCATCGTGTCCCGGGCTGGCTGTCCTTTCTCCCCCGGGCCTCGTCGTGGTCTCTTCTTCCTTCCAGCCCCAGAGGAAGAAAAATGAGGACAGTTGTGTAGGGGGGTGGCCAGGTCCCGACCTGGCCTGGCTGCCAGCCTCTGCCTTGCCTCTGGCCCCGTGGGCTCCCAGCAAGCCCCTAGCCCCTGCCACCAGCTTTCTCTTAGTTGGGGAGGGGACACCTCCTGAAACCTTCTCCCGCCTCCCTGACCCAGGCCCCTGGGCCCCTCCCCCCTTCTGTTTTGAGCTGCTGCCTTGAAGAGCCGGGCTGGGGAGAGGGCTTGGTCCCGGGGCCCCAACTTCAGGTGGCTCCACCTGCTTCCAACCTCACCCCATACTGGCGCCCGGCTGGCTGCTACCGTGCCCAGCCTGGCTGGGCTCTGGTCACCGCGAGGGGCAAGGTTGGAGGGCTTAGGGGCTGAAGTGATGGAGGACCCTCCTCGGCCGTACCCACCCCCCTCCCCCATCCTGGCACAGACTGAGAGTCAGTCGTGGTTACAAGCCTTGGCGCCCATAAGCAAGTGACCGTGGCAATGCCCTCCTCTCAGAGAGCCCATTGCTTCCTCTGGCAGCGGGGCTGGTAGTGCCCATCTCGCGGGGCTCGCTGCAGGGCCGCTCCCAGAGCGCTGATGTGGGCAGAGCTAGAGCTTATCGCAGGGACGGTAATACCTCGTGGGGGAGGGCTGATGGGGGGAAGAGCCCAGGTAGCAATGGGGTGGGGTCTCAGCCCACGCCCCCTCGGTGCCTGGGGCTTTCTGTGACAAGCCCTGTCTCTCCTGACATACATTGCCCCCTGCCCCTGCCCCCCGACCCCTCTCCTCTCTGGCATTATGCCCAGGGTCCCCAGTACCCATTCTCTTTAGCAATGGAAGCCCCTAGTGTCCACTGGGCACTTGGCCCCCTGGGCTGCTAGTGTGGGGTTCTGGCCTGCTTCTACTTCCTCTTGCCCCTTTCCGGGTGGAACCAGGCCACTGGTGCTAAGCCCGCCCTGGCCTTGCAGACAGAGGGCCACCCTGGGCCGTGGCAGCGCCTCCCTGGATGAGGCTGACCAACTTGTCAAGGTTTGCCTGGGACTTTCAGGTTTTAACACTGGAAATCTCATGTTCTGGGCGCCCTGTTTGTTCAGGGCAAACTGGGACAGCTGATCACCCCACCCTGGACTAGTTCGGGGGATCCACCACCCTGGTTCCTTGAACCACTTACCAGCTTGTCTTTTCCACAAGAGAAATTAACCTTCTGTCTTTTTAAAGCCACTGTTATTTTGGTCTCCGTTGAAGTAGCTAAACCAGTCTTCTGAGCGAGTGGCCTCCAGCTTTGCCATGTGGCTGTCGCCGGGAGGGCTGGAGAAGGTCACCAGGCCCAGGCTCAGAGCAGGATGGACGGGGAACCCACGCCTTGGCCAGGTTCCCAGGTGATTCTGATCGAGGCCCAAGGCCGGGAACCACTGTCTTAAGTAATCGATCTCAGCAAGAGAAAAGAATTGGAGGAATGAGGGTAGACAGACCCCGGAACCTGTGGCTTTTGGAGATGTCCCGAGCCTCTAATCCCCAGGGAAGCAAGAGCCCAGAACAGACACTGCCTGTCGGTCCCTCTGTCCCCAGCATCCCTGCCTGAGTCCCTAGGGCATGGGCAACCTGCTGGAGGCTGCCCCCAGGCTATAGTGAGTCACATCCAAGTGCCCCTGAGGTTGAGAATCTTCATAGAGGAGGAGGGACAGATGACAGTTCCCTACTTTCTCCACACCCTTGGTGACTTGGTGAGTGTCCACTGTGACGGGCTCTCTGAGCATCTGCTGTGGTTCTTGAAGACTGCGGGGCACACAGATGGCAGGGGACATGTCCAAGAGAGCTTCCCTCAAGCCCTCCAGTCGTTGGGGATCACTCTTTTTTTTTTTTTTGGAAGTCTTATTTTATTTTATTTTTTAATCATACCTCATCTAAAAAAATAGCTCTGAAATTGCAATGGATACTACTGAATACACATAGTTGATGACTTTAATCAGGTATTCTTTGTTTTTTTTTTTAACATCTTCATTGGAGTATAATTGCTTTACAATGGTGTGTTAGTTTCTGCTGTATAACAAAGTGAATCAGCTATACATATACGTATGTCCCCATATCTCCTCCCTCTTGCGTCTCCCTCCCACCCTCCCTATCCCACTCCTCTAGGTGGTCACAAAGCACCGAGCTGATCTCCCTGTGCTATGAGGCTGCTTCCCACGAGCTATCTATTTTACCTTTGTTAGTGTATATATGTCCATGCCACTCTCTCACTTTGTCCCAGCTTACCCTTCCCCTTCCCCGTGTCTTCAAGTCCATTCTCTACATCTGCACCTTTATTCCTGTCCTGCCCCTATGTTCTTCAGAACCATTTTTTTTTGATTCCATATACATGTGTTAGCATACAGTATTTGTTTTTCTCTTTCTGACTTAACTTCACTCTGTATGACAGACTCTAGGTCCATCCACCTCACTACAAATAACTCAATTTCGTTCCTTTTTATGGCTGAGTAATATTCCATTATATATGGGGATCACCCTTGTCTTTATTTTTTCAGTGTCTAGAGAGGTAATTAACATATAGTAAAATCTACAATGTATGTTCAAAGCGTACAGTCTGATGGCGTTTGCCCTATGCATACATACATGAAACCATCTGCATTACCAAGGTAAGGAGCAGATCCACCCCCCAACGGGGTTAACGTGGCCCTTTGCGATTACTTCCTCCCTTCCCCAACGCCCCCCACCCCTGACACGAGGTTTTCTTTCTTGGAACATTTTCAAATGCAAATTCAATATCTTGAATGGATATAGGACTATTTGGTTTATCTATTTCTTCTCAGGGGAGTTTTATCAGTTTGTATCTTTCAAAGACTTTGTTTATGTAATCTAAGTTGTCAGAGTTATTGGTATAAAGTTATTCATGATATTCCATTATTATTCGTTTGGCATCTGTAGCATCTGTACAATGTCCCATCTCACATTCTTTTATTTTTTCAAAATTTTATTTATTTATTTATCTGCCCAGCATACGGGATCTTAGTTCCCCAACCAGGAATTGAACCTGTACCCCCCTGCAGTGGAAACTCGGCGTCTTAACTGCTGGACCGCCAGGGAAGTCCCCTCCCCTTCTTCTTCTTTTTTTTTAAACCCAAACTCCCTGATGGTTTTCAGGGAGGATTTTTTTTTAAGATTTTTACATTTATTATTTATTTTATTTATTTTTGGCTGGGTCAGGTCTCAGTTGCGGCACCAGGATCTTCACTGAGTCATGAGGGATCTTTTGTTGTGGCACACGGGCTTCTCTCTAGTTGTGGTGTACGGTTTCCAGGGCGCGTGGGCTCTGTAGTTTGTGACATGCGGGCTCTCTCATTGAGGCGCACAAGCTCAGTAGTTGTGGCGCACGGGCTTAGTTGCCCCATGGCATGTGGGATCTCAGTTCCCTGACCAGGAATCGAACCTGCATCCCCTGCATTGTAAGGTGAATCCTTTACCACTGGACCACTAGGGAAGTCCCCCCTCCCGTCCTTAATATTGATGATTTTGTGTTTTCTCAGCCTGGCTAGAGGTTTATCATTTTTATTGATCATCTGAAAGAACCCACTTTGAGTTTGATTAATGTTCTCTATTATTTTTCTGTTTTCTATTTAATTGATTTCCACTCTTTTATCTCTGTTATTTCCCTTCTTCTATTTACTTTAGGTTTTGTTTGTTCTGCTTTTCTAGCTTCTTTTTTTTTTTTTTTTTTTTTTGCGGTATGCGGGTCTCTCACTGTTGTGTGGCCTCTCCCGTTGCGGAGCACAGGCTCCGGACGCTCAGGCTCAGCAGCCATGGCTCACGGGCCCAGCCACTCTGCGGCATGTGGGATCTTCCCGGACCGGGGCACGAACCCGCGTCCCCTGCATCGGCAGGTGGACTCCCAACCACTGCGCCACCAGGGAAGCCCTCTAGCTTCTTAAGATGGTGTCTGTTAGGCCATTTGAGGTTGACCCAAAGCTCCCTGAAGCTCTGTTCATTGTTTTTTTTTATATATTTATTTATTGATTGATTGATGTGGCTGTGCCAGGTCTTAGTTGCGGCACATGGGAGCTTCGTTGCTGCGTTAGGGATCTTTAGTTGCAGCGCGCAGGATCTAGTTCCCTGACCAGGGATGGAACCCGGGCCCCCTGCATTGGGAGCGCAGAGTCTTAACCACTGCAACAGGGGAGCCCCTCTGTTCATTGTTTACAGTTTTGTTTTCTCTGTGTTTCACTTTGGATAGTTTCTATTTCTAGCTAAATAATTGCTTCTTCTGCAGTGTCTAATTGGTATTAATTACATCGGTGTAATTGTCATCATGGACATTATATTTTCCACCTATGGAAGTTCGATTGGGTCTGTTTAATAGTGTAATCTCTGCTTAATGTATTTAAGCATTCCTAGATCTTCTTGAACATACTGAAATAGTTACAAAAATAGTTTTAATGTTCTTGTGAACTGATTTTATCATCTGCATCACTTCTGGGTCTGTTTCTTTGTGTGTGTGTGTGTGTGTGTGTGTGTGCGTGTTATTTATTTATTTATTGAAGTATAGTTGATTTACAGTATTGTGTTCGTTTCAGGTGTACAGCAAAGGGATTCAGTTATGTGTGTGTGTGTATACATTTATCTATCTACCTCTCTATCTACCTATCTATCTACCTATCTATCTATCTACCTATCTATCTATCTATCTATCTATCTATTTACCTGTCTATCTATCTATCTATCTATCTACCTACCTATCTATCTATCTACCTAGCTATCTACCTATCTATCTACCTACCTATCTATCTACCTATCTATCTATCTATCTGTCTATCTACCTATGTATCTATCTATCTATCTACCTATCTATCTGGCTATCTACCTATCTATCTACCTATCTATCTATCTACCCATCTATCTATCTATCTATCTACCTATCTATCTACCTACCTGTCTATCTACCTATCTATCTATCTATCTATCTACCCATCTATCTACCTACCTATCTATCTATTCTTTTTCAGATTCTTTTGCTTTATAGGGATATTGATATTGAGGGACTTCCCTGGTGGTCCAGTGGTAAAGAATCTACCTTCTAATGCAGGGGACATGGGTTTGATCCCTGGTCGAGGATCTGAGATCCCACATGCCACAGGGCAACTGAGCCCGCGCATCACAACTCCTGAGCTCGCACGCCTCAACGAGAGAGCCCACGTGCCACAAACTATAGAGCCCACGCGCTCTGGAACCCTCACGCCACAACTAGAGAAGAGAAAACCCACACGTCACAACGAGAGAAGCCTGTGTGCCGGAATGAAAGATCACATGTGCCTCAGCGAAGATCCCACATGCCGCAACTAAGACCTAATGCAGCCAAAAAAAATCAAAAAACACACCAGAATTAAAAAACCCCAAGATATTGAATATAGTTCCCTGTGCTATTCTGTATATAGTCGCGTGCATGTGTTGATCCCAAACTCCTAATTTATCCCTTTTCCACTTTGATAACCGTAAGTTTGTTTTCTATGTCTGTGAGTCTGTTTCTGTTTTGTAAATAAGTTCATTTGTGTTATGTTTTTAGATTCCACATTTGAGTGATATCATATGCCATTTCCATCTGACTTACCTCGCTTAGTATGATGATCTCTAGGTCCATCCATGTTACTGCAGACAACATTGTTTCATTCTTTTTTATGGCTGAGTAGTATTCTGATATGTACATACACAGATATATCTGTGTATCTCACACCTTCTTAATCCATTCCTCTGTTGAGAGACACTTAGGTTGCTCCCATGTCTTGCCTATTGTGAATAGCGCTGCTATGAACATTGGGGTGCATGTATTTTTTCAAATTAGAGTTTTCATCTTTTCTGGGTATATGCCCAGGAGTGGGATTGCTCTAACATATGGTAATTCTATTTTTAGTTTTTAAAAGAACCTCCATACTGTTTGTTCTCCATAGTGTGCACCAATTTACTTCCCACCCACGGTGTAGGAGGCTTCTCTGGGCCTGTTTCTGTTAACTGAGTTTTCTCCTCATTTTGCGGTTTTCTGTTTCTTTGTGTGCCTGGTCATTTTTGATTGGCTGCCGGGCATTGTGGCTTTAAACACTGTTGGCTGCTGGGTAATTTTGTACAAACGTCGTGAGCCTTGTCCTGGGATGTGGTGGAACTGCCTGCAGAGAGTTTGATTCTCTTGAGGACTGCATTTAGCTTTGCTAAGCAGGAGCTGTTCAACATTTATTCTGTTTTATTCTGTTGCCCCAACAATGAGGCAGCCCTCGAGTCCTCTAGCCAACACCTTGCAAACAGTGAGACTTATTCCTTCTGGGCAGTGGGAACACACACCATTCCCAGCATGTTTAAAATTTTTTTTTAATTATGGGAAAATATACAATACATAAAATTTATTCTTTTAACCATTTTTTTTTTTGCGGTATGCGGGCCTCTCACTGTTGTGGCCTCTCCCATTGCGGGGCACAGGCTCCCGGACGCGCAGGCTCAGTGGCCATGGCTCACGGGCCCAGCCGCTCCACGGCATGTGGGATCCTCCCGGACCGGGGCACGACCCCGCGTCCCCTGCATCGGCAGGCGGACTCCCAGCCACTGCGCCACCGGGGAAGCCCCCTTTTAAGCATTTAAAATGCACAGTTCTGTGGCATTACGTGCAGCCATTGCCACCATCCACCTCCAGAACTTTTTCTCATCTTGTGAAACTGAAACTCCTTCTCCATTAAATAATAGTTCCCCGTTCCCCTCCTCCCAGCCCTTGGAACCACCGTTCTACTTTCTGTCTTTAAAAAAAAATATATTAATTTATTTGGCTGCGCTGGGTCTTAGTTGTAGCATGCGGGAGCTTTGTTGGGGCGCGAGGACCTTTAGTTGCGGTGTGCATGCAGGATCTAGTTCCCCGACCAGGGGTCGAACCTAGGCCCCCTGCATTGGGAGCACAGAGCCTTAACCACCGGACCACCAGGGAAGTCCCTCTACTTTCTGTCTTTCAGAGTTAAGACAGTTACTCAAATGAGCAGAGTCGTATTTCCATCTTCTGTGACTGGCTTGTTTCACTGAGCAAATGTCCCCAAGACTCATCCGTCTTGTGGCAGGTGTCAGGATTCCCTGCCTTCTCGAGGCGCAGAGCAGTGCTCCACCGTGTGGAGGGACCGCAGCTTGCCGACCTGCTCCTCTGTCAATGGACACTTGAGTTGCCTCCACCTTTGGGCTGCTGTGAGTGACGCTGCTGTGGACATGGTGTGCGCGCATCTGCTTTGGTTCCCACGTGGTTGAAACGCAGGCAGCTTTCCTTCTGTTCCCTCCCGGTGGCTCCTTCTCTGGCCTTGGGGAACGTCCTTTCCTTCACGTGCCGACGGGCACTGGGCTAGAGACTCAAGGGGCACCCTTGCCGGTCTCCAGAGCTGTGGCGGTTCTGGCCGCTCTTCTCTCTGAGACTCTGCCCTGCAGACTCGCGCAGCCTTGGCTGCCCCAGAGTCCCGACGGTGTGCACTCTGTCCGGGGATGCCTGAGAGCTCCCCCTGGTGCTCCCTCCATGTGCTGAGGCCCGTCAGCTCTCCCGGGCCAGTGGGCTGGGCCAGCGCATGCCCTGCCTCACCTGCTGCCCTCTCTCAGGGGTGCCTGTCCCGTCCTGCCTGAGAGCCAATGTCTGTGAACGGTGGCTTCACCCATTTTGTCCCTTTTTGAATATTTCTGGTGGGAGTGTGAATCTGGTCGCTGCTGCTCTATCTTGGCTCAAAAAGCCCCCGCCCCGTTACCGCAAGAATAGTGGCTCAAACCTCCCCCTGTGGTCTGCTGATTCTCTGCCATGGTCCATTCCCAAAAATGTTTCTGGCTGTCCCCGAGGGACGACAGTATTGTGACAGACACACGGTTGAGGGGGGTCCCCATCCTGCTCTCCTCTGGAGCTAGATCTCTCCTGGACTCTTCGTGCTTACCACCCCCGATGCTGGATTTTCCTGGGGACTCAGATGTTCCGCTGGCTCAGTGCTGGGGCATGGAGGCTTCGTCAGAGCCCACCTAGATCCACGTGTAGCTCGTCACGCGTGCGCACAACTTCCCTGAGGGCCTGGCCTCAGCAGAAGTGGGTGGAGGTGGCCACCTCCAGGAGTGGTTCCTGGGGGGTGTCTAAGTGGCAGAGCCAGCTCAGTCCCGGCAGAAGGGACCCTCCAGGTACCTTGTCCTCCACCCTCCAAGACTCAGCCTTCCTTTATCTCCAGACCAAGTCCCCATCGTGCCTGAAGAGTGTCTTGGGAAGATGCCCCAGCACACAGGCCAAGGTGACATGCCATGGGCAAGGTGACACTTGGCCATGCATTTTGTGAAGTCTGGCTTCTTTAGTCTTTGCTCCTCGTTTTAAAAACCATTCAGATAAGTGTTTAATTTTCCTTTGGAGTCACTTTGGTCTCAGACCGTGGGTGGTGGTATAAAGCACTCAATTGCTTTCTTTGTAATTTCCACTGGGATTTTTCTCTAGAGTTATTCAGAAGTATGTCTTCACTTTCATCTACATTTCTAAATTAAACAAATAATTTCTTTTAAGACTGAACTTTAAGCGTTTATATAATTTAAAAAGTCAAATAATAATTATAAAACTTGTTAAGAAAAACAGGAGCTTCCTGCCCCAAGTCAGCATACCATGTCACAATTCCTTTCTGGTACAGTTTTTAATTAAAAAAATAATTGCCTCATTTTTTAATTTGCATAGTTATGATGAAAGTTTATATCCCTTCTAAATGTGTTCAAACACATTATGTAATCTGTATCCTTCCTTCCCTCCCTCCCGCCCTCCCTCCTTTCCTCCCTCCCGCCCTCCCTCCCTTCCTCCCTCCCTCTCTTCCTTTCTTCCTTCCTTCTTTCCTTCTTTCCTTCCTTCTTTCTAAGGCCTCCCTGTACAGTGCTCTGAATGCCTGCTCCAATCTGGACCCTTAGGACTCAGCTGACACCTGTAAACCTCTGTTCACCACCCTGGAAATGCCCTTTATCTCTTTCCTGGGTTGGAGTCCCATTTCCTTGATCCCATGTCCTCTTTTTCCTTGGTTTAGTTCTGTATTTGGGAGGAGCCCATCTGCCAGGAACTTGGAGAAAGGGAAAGATCAAAGGCCAAGTTTTTGTCTTCATTCTACTTTTCTACTCAGTTGATAGTTGGGCTGGGTATAGAATTCTAGATAGGGAATAATTTTTCCTCAGCGTTTTGGAAACTGCTCTATTCTCTTCTAGTTTCCATTTGCTACTGTTGAGAAGTGGAGGCCAAGCTGCTTCTTGCTTGACATGTGGATTCCTCCCCCCATCACAAGCTTTTAGTATCTTCTGTTTGTTCCTGGTGTTGTTTTGAGATTTCACAAAGATGTTGGTCTTTCTTTCTTTCTTTTTTAATTGTGGAAACCATTAAATCCTCAGTCCTTAGTTCTGGGATTTTTTTTTTTTCATTATTTCCTTACCCATATTTTTTCTGCTCTTTCTTCCTGCAACTACTATTATTCAGATATTGAACTTCTTACTCTAATCCTGTAATTTTCTTTTCTTTCTCCTCCCCTTATTTTTCTCTTTCTTTTTCTTCTACTTTCTGGGGTATTTCCTTGATTTTATTTTTCAACCTTTCGAATTTTATTTCTGTTATCACAGTTTTATTTTCCAAGTGCTTCTCTTATTGTTCTCTGAATTGCATCTGTACTTAAGCTCATGGAACTCAACGTCTTCTCTTCTTTCTTTGAGGAACCCCCATGGTCATGCCCAGGATGAGTGAGGGATGGTGGTTCATGAGGCATGCAGATGTCCTCGACATGGTCAGTGGTGTGCCTGGACCCTGGGGTCCCTCAGCACCCCCATCTTTATTCATCCAGCACACCAGCTCATGCTGTTTGCACGCTCACTGTGTGTGGTCCATCGTGCTGTACACTCCTGTGTAAGCTGTATTATGCACACACACACACCCAACCTGTGTTCAGAAGGGCAGCTTCATGTCCAGCCCTGGGTCCTGCAGATCCAGAGCTGAGCTGGACTCTGCCCCTGCCCTGGAGAGGTGAAGGGAGCTGTTTGTATGGGACAGTCACCCAGACGGGCGCAAGGAAGCAGCAAGGCCACTTCTGGCACGTTGTTGGGGCAGCGATGCAGCTGCACTAGGGGTTCCCCAGGGCTTTCCAGCTTGCACCCCCTGCCCCCATGTGTCCCTCTACCCTGGTCATTGCCTGTCCTCGAGCTAGAGGTTGAGCCCAGGTCTTTGAGGGGTAGGGGGAGACGGAGCAAAAACGGGGGTGAGGGAGGAGGAAGGAGTCGGGGTGGGCTGAGGCCTGTGGGGGTGGGGGGGACACAGGGAGGCACGTGGAGGGGATGCTGAAGAGGTCTCAGGGCTGGCACCTCTCACTCTCAGGGGTCTAAGCAAGCCCCTGCCCCTCTCAGGGCCTCAGTTTTCCTATCTGCATAAGAGGGAAACCAGACGGTTTCTCTCTTAAATATTGATGCATTCTTTTTCACCAGAGACTGTGGCCAAGGGGCGCCATCTGCCGGCCACAAGTGGCAGTGTCCCCATTGCAGCTGTGGCTGTGTGGACACAGGGGATTGGCTTCCCAGAGTCCTGGTTCCTGCCCTCTGACCCCATCAACCAGGGAGTCGGGGAGGAGGGGTCTGCTCCTGCTCCTTGGTGACCTTCCTGACTGGTTTCCTGTCTTCCTTAAACATTCACTGACACCTGGGAATCAGTGACACCTGTGCCCTGGAGGGGCACAGGAACATGCCAGGTGCGGCAGGAGTACCAGGACTGGGGGACTAGTTCTGCCTAGGGCTGGAAGCCTTCCTGGAAGAGGTGGCATCTGAGTGCACCCTGAAGTTGGAGTTTGTCAGCTATGAGGGGGAAGTCCAGGCAAAGAGGACAAAAGAAGTTGAAGGAGCGGAGCCCAAAGAGGAGGAGGTCCAGGCTGGGTGCCTTGCGGGCTGGCTGAGGGACCACCACTTTCCGTGGGGCACCTCAGAATTTCTACTGGGGCTGGGAGCCTTGCAGGCTGGGCTGGAGGGCCAGAGTGCTGCTGTCATGGTGTGGCCACTGATTACAGGGTTTGGGGACCACTCGGTGCCACGTACATTTCCTCTCGGGAGCTAGGGAGGTGCAGACAGATCAGGAATGCTTCCATCTGGGCCAGGAAGTGTCCTCAGGCGGGTCAAACCCGCTGACCTAGGGCTGGGCTGGGCGGGTCTGGGCAAGTCATCCCAGGGTCGGGGTCTGACCCTGCAGCCTTGCTCTGGATCGGGTGGGAAGGAGGGCCAGTGTGAGGAGGCCAGAGCAGACATCCAGGTGGGGGGCCAGAAGGGCTGCACCCAGGAAGGGGATGGAGGGCAGGGGCCCCTCTGCAATGGGACTTCACACAGGAATTAGCAACAGAAAGGGCGCCTGGGAGTCACGCATGCCTTTACTTCTTCAACAACCGTCAGTGGGTGTCCACCCTGTGTCGCGTATGAGAGGAACAGCCGATTTTCTAACGGGATGATGCGCAGTAAACAAGACAAATAAGAAACATTCATGGTAACACAGGGTAGGTGCTGAGGAGGAAAACTAAAGCATTGCAGTGCTGGGGAATATTGGGAGGGTTTGGGGTTTTAGGTAAGGTGGGTAGGGAGGGCTTTGCCAGGAAGGTGACCTTCCAGAAAAGAGAGAGAGAGCAGAGTGGATGTCTGGGGAACAGCGTCCCCTGCAGAGGGAACAGGAATGAGCCCCTGAGGGGGCCGTGCTCAGCAACAGCAAGGAGTCTGTGAGGCTGTGGGACGCTGGGGCTCCCAGGGCATGAGAAGGGAAGCAAAAGTCCTGAGCAGAGAGGTGGTGTGGTATCACCCACCGGCTCGAAGGCACCCCTGGCTGCTGTGTTGAGAGCAGACCCAAGGAGGTGGCAGTGGTCACAGAGCCTCCAGTTAGGGGCCCCTGCAGTAAACATGACGGTGGCCGGGACGGGGCATGGGCAGCGCAGGCTGTGCAAAGCAGTCTGACTCTGGTCATTGTGTCAAGGGCGCGGGAACAGGAAATCCTGATGGATAGGACCCAAGGGCGCCGAGAGCAAGCAGGAGTCAAGGATGACTCCAGGGTGATTGAACTGAGTGAACGAATGAGCGAGTGAATGATGGAAAACCCAGCACCCAGGAGGCCCCTCCTCCACTGCCCTTATCTGAGCCCATCCCCACGTGACTTGAAGAAAGGGCCAAGGGGCGGGCCCTTGCGCCACGGCGCTGGCCGAGGTGCTGAAACCACGGTGCTGGAGGTGGTCCCATCTCTCTGGACCTGGGGCTCCTCCTGGCGTGGGGTGCTGGGCAGGGGTGCGGGGCAGAGGGCGGGGGGGGGGCTGGCTCAGTGACCAGTGAGGGTCCCTGTTCCACAGGGCGCCGGCCTGACTCTGCTGGTCTCTCTCTCTCTCTCTACTTGACACACCCTTATCCTGCAGCCCACTGCGGCAGGGGTGGGGGTGGGGATGTGATCATCCTCGCCTCCTGCTTCTGACCCCCGGCTGAGAGCCCCCAGGTCAAGGCCATGTCCTGCCCTCCACAGCTGCCCTACTGAGGCCAGACGCTGGGGGTGAAGGGGCTCCTGCACAGACGCTGGATCCAGACGGCCTGGGATGCATTCTTAGTTCCCCACTCTGCCTGTTTCCTCATCTGTGTGCTGGGGGTCGCAGTAACACCCCCTGCTAGAGTTGTTGTGAAAATTAAATGAGTGGCCCCCAGCACTCTGAAGGAGAACTGGGAACATGGCTGATCTTCTCCTGACCTGAAGCCTGCCCCCCCAACCCCCCCGGAGACCCTGCCCTGAGCCGAGGTGGGCTTCCCTTGCGGACACGGTGGGGCTGTCATCACGGGCCGCCCTCCTGAGGCACCCCTCACCCACCCCAGACATGAGCCCAGCCTCTTGGAGGGGTGCTGAGGGGGCGCCTGGCGAGCTGACCAGACTTGGAGAAGCTGGGAGGGTCCCAAGCCCCCCTTGAGATAAGGGGGAAGGTTTCTTTCCCTCCCCCACCCTGCCCATGGAGGGGAGGGAGGGGCTGCTCCATGCTGAGTGGGGTCCTAGTTCGAGGACCTCAGATCATCTTATCTCTGGCAGCTTAGGCACTGCAATCTTTTTTTTTTTTTCGGTACGCGGGCCTCTCACTGCTGTGGCCTCTCCCGTTGCGGAGCACAGGCTCCGGACGCGCAGGCTCAGCGGCCATGGCTCACGGGCCCAGTCGCTCCGTGGCATGTGGGATCTTCGCGGACCGGGGCACGAACCCGTGTCCCCTGCATCGGCAGACGGACTCTCAACCACTGCGCCACCAGGGAAGCCCTGCAATCCTTCTTGAACTCTTTATTAAACACCCACACTCATGGTTTGAATGCCCTGCAAGAGTTACAACCACACGGGGGGGGGGGCGGGGAGAAAGTGGAGAGAAGCCTCTCCCCGGCCCACCCTCTCCTCTCCGCAGAAGCAACAACTCCTACCTGTCCCTTGCGTCTCTCCCAGGAAAGGTCCAGGCCTTTATGGGCATAAGTGTTCTCTAGAAACGCAAACCTGACCCTGCTGCACACGGTGTCTGGGCTTCTTTCCAGGGTCCCCTGGTTTTTGACCTGTGTCTACTGTCAGCGAGGATCGAGTATTAGGATCTGCTGGCCGTTTCCCTACTGGTCCCCTTTGCCACCATCATAGAGGCTGCTGCCAGGCAATCATCTTCCAAAGTGCAACGTGGACGCATGTCAGGATGCCGGCCCAGCTCTCAGATTGCTGGCTGGAAGGGCTTGGCCCCTCTTAGAAAGGCTGGCTGGGGGTGGGCTGGAGACCACCCACGGGAACTTGGGTTGCATGTGGAGCTGGGGGCGTTTCCCAATGTTCCCAGCAGGTCGTGGTGAGGTGGGGGTATGGCTCAGGCTCCCCATGCCCGGTCCAGGACTCTGACCACTGCATCCTGGTGTCCTCCCGCTGTCCTGAAATACTGCCATGTGGGGTCTGATTGGAAGCCGAGTCCAGCAATTAATCCTGTCAGAGCTCCACTCAACTGCAGGGGTTTTTCTCCTTTGCTCCCTTGGCCTAGATTTCCCCGGGGACAGCTCTGACTGGCCGTGGCGTGCTTGGTAAATTAAATGTTAAAAAAAATCCCCACGATGGCTTTAATCAATCCACTGAGAAGGTGGCAGCCCCCTCCCAGAAGAGCGGGGTCCACCGGAGGAAGCGCCCCAGGATCAGGGTCTTGGAGAGGTGGGGAGGCAGGAGGGTGGGAGGTCCCCAGGGTGGCCTCCAGTGGCCGACAGGAGGGGCTGAGGAGGGGGAGTGGGCGGCTCCGGGCCTCCTTGTGGCTTTTGCCCTGATCTCTGCCCCAGGCCAGGAGTGGCCACGGGGATGGGGAGGCGGGCAGCTCCTCCCGGGGTGTCTCTCCTGACGCGAGGCCCGGGTGGGGCAGAGCAGTGGTAATGGCCAGCCCTGCGCCGGGCAGATAAGGTGTTTATGATGAGTCCTTCGGGTGCAGTCAGGTGGAGACAATGTCCTCCAGTTGCCACTGGAGTGTCAGGGGAGGAACGCCGTGAAGCAGGAGGGTCTCCCGGCGGCGGAAGAGGGGTGAGTAGGGAGAGTCCATGGTCCTTTCCAGGGGGCAGAGGGGGCTGCGGGGCTGGCCCAGCCCAGCTGTCATTTCAGGCCATCTGCGCACCTGCGCCTCTGAAAGGGCCCAGCGCTGTGACGTCCAGGCCCTCGCTTCTCTGGTCTTCTCTCCATGCCTGCTTACCTTCCGCATCCTGTTCAGGTCCATCTCCCCCGGCAGTGTTGCCTAATACCCACCCCGCTAACTCCCAAAGACCTCGCCGTGGGCCTAGGTTGTTTAGGAAACCCTGTCCCGGGGCTCCACCCTCCCCAGGCAGGCGTCCCGCCTCCTGGCCTGCGCCCACAGAGGGCGCCCGTCAGCTTGCGAGGCTGGGGGGCTGCGCACTGAAGGAGCGCGGGATTCGGGCCTGAGTTTGTATCCCGGTAGAACCCAGCCCCTGATCCCCGAGCGTCCCGCCACGGACTCCGAAATTTGGTCGCGCCTGGCGAATAGCAGGGATCCTCCAGCCCGCAGGAGTTCCAGGAACGGCCGGAGGTTCAGGTCAAGGGCAGAGAAGGCTGCAGGTGGCTGCGGAATGGGGGTGCTGGAGTGGAGGCGCTCTGAGGTCCTGGTGGGACGGGCCTTAGGAGTCCGTTGACCGAGGCTGGGGTGTGGGATGGGGAGCTTCCGAGGAGGGGCCCCAGACAGGAGCGCTGTGGAGCATGGGGAGAGGGGGGAGCGCAAGGTCACTGGGCTCCCTACACATGTCTAGGGACTGGGACCTCCAAGGCGCGGAGTCCCCAGGGCGGATTGGAGTGGGAGTGGTCACGACACGCCCCCTGTCCGCCGGGGTTTTGCGGAATCCCGCTAGGCGCTGCCGCCCGGACCCTGTGCTTCCCGGCCACAGCACCCGGTAGGAGGCGCGCGAAGCAAGGGGGTGCGGACCCAGGCCGGGTCCGGGCCCCCATCCTCCGCCCCAGGGCCAGCAGGGTACTCGCCCCCCGCCCCTCCTCCTCGGGTGTGCGTGTCCAGGAGTCTGGCTCGCCGCTCTGGCGGAGGGGGCGCTGTCGGCGCGGGCGGGCGGGGCCGGAGCGCGGGGGCGCGCGGCGCGGAGCCAGCGCAGGGGCCGCCGACGCGGGCCGCGGAGGACTGGGGACCTGGCGGGCTGCCCTGCGCGGTGCGGAGCGCGGCGGAGGCGGGCGCGCGGCCAGTGAGCGCGCGGGCGGGGAGGCGGCGGCGGCGGCGGCGGCGGCGGCGGCGCCGCTGCTCCCCGCGCTCCGCTCTTCCATGGCGCTGCCGGGGCCGCCCGAGCCGCCCCGCGGCGCGCCCCGCAAGGCGCCCAGCCTGCTGGAGATGGGGGCGCTCTGCCTGGACTCGGAGATCATCCTGGGGTTCACCAGCCACCTCCTGCGGCGGCGAGCCAAGGTGAGGGCCGGGCGGCGGGACCCGGCTGGCGGCAGAGGCGCCGTCCCGCTACTTTGCGGCGCGGCTCCCGCGGCCCAGGGTGCGGCGCCGGGAAAGAGGCGGCAGGTCCCGAGCAGCGTCGCGCAGGCCGGGCCGCACTTTTCCCCCTTAGTGCTGTCCTATCTCTCTCTCTCCCCTCAGCGAGGCGTCCTGAGCGGGGGACTGTCGGCGAGGGAGGAGAGCGAAGCGCAGGGACTCCGAGTCCCACCGCGCGCCTTGCTGGGGAGGGAAAGGCTGGGGGCCGCGGGTCTCGCGGCTGATCCCGACTCCCGAGGTGGTCCAGGTTCCGCGGGACCGTGTCTGGCCGTCCCCGGGAACCCGGGTGTAGGGTGTGAGCGTGTGCTTCTGGAAGCGCCGCAGCCGTGCGGACAAACGAAGTTGCGGGTGTGGCCGGCCCCGGGCATAGGACAAGGGCTCCTGGGGCCGATGTGTTTCCGGAGGTGCAGGTGAGGAGTGTGTGCGTCGGCGTGCTATAGAGTCGCGCTTCCCGGGCCTGCGTATGTGTGTGTCTGTGTCCCAGAGCAGTTGAGGGGCGGGGGCTGCGATGTCCCGCGGTACCCAGATCCGGACGGGGGTGACGCCCCTTTCCTTCGCGGAGCTAGAAAAGGAGAAGAGCTTCGGCGTCCAGGCCGAGTGGAAAGGGGCTGGACGACGTGGGACCGTGGAGTGAGAGTGGGGACCCTTTGCCCACTTTATGCTCCCCTCGCCGCTTTGCAGGCCAAGAACAACTGGGAGAGCCAGGAGGGGCAGATCACCCCGCTCCACTCTTTTCTGGGGAGTGAGTGCGTAGGTGGAGAGGACCTTTCTAGTGAAAGGGAGGGTGGGCAAAACATAAAGGAGGAGTCGTTTTGAGGGGCTCAGGAGAGGCGGGGAGCGGCTCGAATCTGTGTGAGGGTCGCACTGCGTGCCGGGGAGCTGCGGTTGGGGTCTCCGCCTGGGCCGCGGTTTTCCAGCCGCCCTCTGCTCTGGCTCCGCTCCTTCTAGCCCCCCTCCCCCGGCGTACCTCTTCGCCCCGGACGTGTGGCGCGAGGCCTCTTCCGAGCCTCGCGGCGGCGGGTGCGCGGCGGCCAGCAGGGGGCGCTCGCGTCGCGAGAAACCGGGTGGCCGCGCCCGCGGAGCCCGACCCTGGATTTCTGGCTGACCCAGAGCCGGACCCGGATCCGCCTGCCGCCTCGGATAGCGAAGACACTTAGGGCTGAGCTGGAGCGGGAGCAACTGGTCGCCGGAGAAGGGGGGCGACCTCCCAGCCGGAGACTAACAGGCAATTAATTCCGGAGCTAAGTTCCCATCTGCCCGGCCGGCTGACAACAGGTCCCGCGCACACCCCCAGGGCCACCTCCTCCCTCTTCCCGGGCGCACGGCGCGCACACCGGCCTTCTTGCACACGCGCGGCTGCAAAGACTCGCGTGCCGTTTGCAGACACGCCTAGGCACAGATAGACTGGCATGGGCGCTGCACGTTCCGAGGCACAGAGCCCGGCGATGCTCACCCATGCGTGACAGTTAGACCCAAAGTGTGGCCACCGACACGCGGAGTGCGCTGGATTTTCAGGAAAAAGCGATCGGGAGCCTGGGGGCCGGGGTTCCCTTCCACTTTGTTGTGTGACCTTGGGCAAGACCTTCCCCTCCGCGGCCTCAGTTTTCTCGGCTGTAAAGTGACGAGTGGGTTGGGGCCTCCCAGGAGACCCCAGTGTCCCAGGAGAGGAGCAGGAAGGCGCATACGCGCGCGTGTACGGAGTATCTCATCGCGGCCCCCAGCGCCCCTCCCTCGGGCTGGGACTCGCCTAACAGGTTGGGGGCCTCGGAGTGGGTGCGGCCGCGGCGCTGCGGGACCCCCTCCCCCACACACTGCCGAGCGAGGGCTTGGGCGGGGCGGGACAGCTCTCCCGGAGCCCCGCCCCTCCCCGCCCCCGGAGTCCCCGGCCCCGCCCTCGTTTCCGAGCGCGCTCGCCGCCACAGCCATCGCGCTCTCCGCCACTTGCCTGCTCCGCGAACTTCGGAGCGGCCGGCCTCGCCATGGGGCCGTCCTCAGGCCGGATCACGTAGCCGCGGCGACCCCGGAGAGCCCTCGTGGCCCCAAAGCGACGGCCCAGCCCTTCCTGCGTCCCGGCCATGGGCAGCCGCGGCGCCCCCCTGTGTGCGGCGCAGCCCGCGGTACGCGCAGCGGGGCACGAGAGGGAGGCGGGCGACGGGGGGCCGGCGGACGGCCCGGGACCGAGCCCGGGACGCAGAGGACACTGGCAGGGTGCGCGGCGCCCCCTGGGGGCCGGGCCTGGAGCGGAGCGCGGGTGGCGACGGGCCTCCTGCTGGGGGGGGGGGCGGGCAATGAAGCCCTCCCGGGATGGAAGAACACGTTGCGCTGCAGGTTCGTGCCCAGCGCTCGTAACTTTGTCGAGTGAGTCACTCGGCCTGGGTCGCTCTGAGGTCTGGAGTCTCCGGTGCTGGGTACCGGGGTGGCGCCGCCCAGCGGCCCAAGCTCACTGTCCCCTTCTGCCCCCCCCACCAGGTGACAGAGGGCGGCCCGGCCCGCGAGACGTTGCAGCTGCTGGAGGTGCCCCCCCGCAAGAGACTGACCGCCGGGCCGGAGCAGGATCCATGCGGCAACCGCCCTGCGCCCGAGGGCGCCGGGGCGGGCGCGGAGCAGGGACACTCGGCTGGTGGAGGCGGCTGGTGCCGCCACTGCCACACGAAGCTCGCCGAGCTCAAGCGACAGGCGTGGAAGCTGGTCGGCGGGCCCGGGACACCCCTCCGGGTGAGTGACCCTTCCTCAGGCCGGCCCCTGGGACGGGTTCTATGTTGACACTTGGGAGTCTTCGGGGCCCGGAGGGAGGCGAGGTTCCACCGTGGATTTGGGGCCAGTCCCTTCCCTTCTCTGGGCCTCGGTTTCCCGTCTGTTAACACCTTGTGTGTGGGTTGGGGCATTTCATCCTAAGAGGGTCCCACTGTCTGATGGGAGGGGCTGGGTGGGCGTTTCTGCTGCAGATGTCCCACAGCTGGAAGCCGAGTGTGTGTTTGGGAGAGGGAGAAGAGGGGGAGATGGCGGGGCCTCCACCCCGGGCGGGACAGCTCCTGCGTTGCCAGCGGCAAGAGGTTATTTGGTGTGTTGTTGCCCTTGGAGCACCTGGGCCCCCAGCCAGGTGTCTGGAAACTGCACACCTGGGGCAGGAGGGCTTGGAGGGCCAGAGGGTGGGCCAGCTGCTGCGAGGGGGGGGGCCCCTCCCTGTCCCCTCCCAGGGCCATGGCTAAGAGTTGCGTGTGGCCCACAGCCTGGGGCTCTGCCACTTTAGGCAGTGGCCACCCATCTGGCCCCCCAGGCTCCAGACCCAGCTGCCAAGGTGTTGGCCAGGGGAGGGCGCTCTGCCGACTTCTGTAGCCAACGGGCTTGCCCTGGTCTTGGAAGGAGCAGGGACCATTGTTCCAGGAACAATGCGCTCTGGAAGTTTGCACAGCCTGGGAAGCTGGGGGCTGGGGGGGGGGGTTCTCCAGAGGAAGCCCTTCCCGCCCGACCTGCAGCCTTTCTGAAAGCTGTCCTGGGAAGTAAGCCTGCATAATCCCCATTGAATCTAAATATAGTTCTCCGAGGAGGCCCTGTTGTCTGGGCGAGACCCCGGCCTCCTGGGGTCCAGCGGTGTTCCCCGTGGCACTGGGAGTGGGGATGTGAGTCTGGTTTGTGTCCTGGGCACCCTCGCTCTGCGGTCAGGGGAGGGGGCCTGTGGCCCGTCCTGGGGTGGGGCTGCACGCTCCTGCATCTGCTGCCCTGAGTAGGGTGCAGCCTTGCCACGCTCTGTGCCCCACGTGGCCTGAATCTGGTTGAAAAAACGTGAGAAGACCTTCACGGCCCCAGGAGAGGGTGTTCTGGGCTAGACGCCTGGGGGCCTGACAGGGCCACAGGGCCATCTTACTACCCCGTTAGGGGAAATTGAGGCCAGAGAGAGGAGAGGCTTTAGTGACTGAACTGGGCTTTGCCTGGTGGTGCTGGACATGTGGCCGGTGGGTCGCAGGTGGGCAGGGGATACTGGTGGAGAGAGCTGCAGGTCACACCAGTCGCCGGTGGATTCGGGGTCCCTCATCTGGAGGTCTCAGTGGTCGTTTCCTGCAGACAGCTCATCAGGGAAGGCCCTGGACCACCCACAGTGCTCACCTTCCACCTCCCCTGGCCTCCCCGAGTTTGGCGTTTGACACTGGGTACCCCTCAGTGCCAGGTGAGGGCTCACCCCCTTCCCCAGCTGTCCCTGGCACCCAGCGGCCTGTTCACGCAGCAGACCAGGGTCTCTGGCTTTGTTGATCTCTTTGGCCCCTTCCCCCGCCGCATTTCCTCCTTTGTCAGATGGGGGTAGCCTCCAGGGGCCCTTCTGGGGTGCTGTCCAGCCTGTAGGGCGCTGTGCCTGAGGAAGGGAGGGCCCCGTCATCCACTGTTTCTCCAGAGAGGGTGGGAATGGGCCCAAGGGGGCTTCAGGCCCTTGGACTGAGCCACCCGGGCCGTGGGACATGGGACAAGGTGGCTGGGGCCTTGGCGGGTGTCATTGTCCTGTGTGACCCAGGCTGATTCGCGCACAGCCTGCAGCCTCACCCGGCCTGCCCCAGAGCTTCCTGCAGGGCAGGCTGGGGAGACGGTGCCCGGGCTGGGCTTGTGCAGCTGCTTCTGCTTTTAGTTTGCGAAGGAGGCTGGGGCAGCCGGGGGGACCCGCGTGTGCCCGGCTCTGGGTGAGCCCCAGGGGGGCCTCCCAGGAGTCTGGCCCGATGGTCCAGGGGCACTGGGCTCTGCTCTGAGGCTGACAAGGCACTGGAATGTAGTTTGTGGTCTAGAATTTTCCCTAGGGCCCTTTCTTGTTTCTCGTCGTGAGGAGATGAGCTTTGTGAGAACGGTACTTCACAGTTTACAGAGAACTTTGCTGGCTGTCATCTCACTTAGTCCCGTGCTTGGGGCATCTGGGGACGCCCCGGTCCGGAGGTGGCTTGCTGGGCTCCCATGGCCTGGGATGAGGGTGGAGCTGGGACCCCAGCCTGGCTGAGAGGCCCTTGCCCCAGGTGGGAGGGAGCCTTGCAAGGGTCGAGGGATGTGATGTTTCACGGCCACCCCATCCTCTGCCTGAGGCATCCCTGCCGGGGCTCGACTCCCCGCTGGCTTCTTGCCCACCCTCCTGCCAGCTGCCAGCTCCAGGCTGGGGCCTTGGGCAGGTTCGCTGAGAGCTCGTGGCCTCGGTTTCCCTCTCTGTACCTGGGACCACCTTCGCGCCCCTTTCACAGGTGTGTTGGGCCACGTCTGGCACGGGCTGGCCCGTACGCCTCAGCCCTTGTTGCTTTTCCTGGGATGTAGGCTTGGGGGTCATGCTGTGCCCAGGTCTTTGGTGCCCATGGGAGGTGGGCGGGCGGCCTGGGTGGAGGGCCCGCCTCCCCCTTGCTGCCTCTGCTCCCTCCTCCCTGTGCCTGCCTCAGTTTCCGCACCTGGGCAGTGAGGATGACCGTGGTTCCCGCCCAGGGACCTCATCCATGCGGAGCAGATAGGACTGTGCCCCCTGCTTTGGAGCCCCAGTGTCCCTGGGGGCCGTGGGGGAGGGAACATGCTCTGCCTGCCCAGCTTGGAGCCCAGAGACCGTCCTGCCTGAACTGGGAGGGGTGGTGGGCCTGGTTGTGGACGGGATGCCAGGCTGGGGCCTCTGGGCCTCCACGGAGCCACCTCTGCTCTCACCAGGGTCCAAGGCCTTGTCTCTGAGTGACCCCTTCGGACCCCTGCGTGGCCTGGAGCACGCCCTTCGGACTGTCCTGTGGCCTCCACGGGCCGCTCCTCCCGTGGGCCCCGCTGCAGATGCCCTGCTTCTCCCCAGGCCCCCTCCCCCTGCCCCAGCCTCCCCAGGTGGTCCTGCCAGTTCCCTGCTCTGCTCTCCCTGCCCCTGCCTCTGAGAGGCCTCTGCTGGGAGCTCCCAGAACCCCCCACCCAGGGACCAAAGCCAGGCCTTCCTCTCCTCCACGACTGAGCGCCCTCCAGCTTAGTACTGGCCACTCTATCCCCCGAGTCAGAACCTGAGGCCCCAGCCTTCCCTGGCAAACTGGTCACCAAGTTCCTGCAGGCCCCTGTCATTGTCCCCCGGCCCAGCCCACCCACAGCTGCCCGCCCTCAGGGCAGCCAGAGGGGACTCTCTGAACTGTGGAGCCCTCAGGAGGGTCCCTGGCCAGTCCTGGGTCCTGCTGTCCACCTGGACCCTGCCAGACTGAGCCCAGACCGAGGCCCCCCGAAAGGCACAGCCCCTGGGCACGGGGCCCCTTCTTCATTGCATGGTGGTCTGCCACAGCGCCCCTTTGGCAGACCCCCCCCCCCGTGCCCCTTTGGCAGACTCCCCCCCCCCCCCGTGCCCCTTTGACAGACTTACCCCCCCACCCCCACCCATACTCATTTGGTGGAACCGTACAGCCTGAGTTGCCCTGAGCCCTGCTTGGGCAGCTGACAGTGGTGGGGGACTCGGACCTCACTGAGTGGCCTCACTTTGAGCTCCTGGCACAGAGCCTGGTGGCCCTCCATGTGCAGTGAACCTCTCCTCCCCTCCCCTCCCCCGAGCTTTCCCTCCCCCACATCTCCACCGTCCTCCCAGAGGCTACCCCTGCTGCCACCTGGCCCCGCCTTTTCTCAGCCCTTCCCACACTCCACGGCCACTGTGTGGTCTCTGTGGCCAGTGTGCTACCCCCAGGCCAGGAGCTCTGTCAGGGCAGGCATGGGGTCTGGGTCACCCAGAAACGTTTGTTGAACGACTGAGTGACCAGATCTTGCCTCCCACACCCTGCTGTGTTCACCCCGAGGGCTGCTGGACTGGACCTTGGCTCTCCCCGCCGCCCCATATGAGGCCCTTGTGGAGGATGGCGGTCCCCAGCCCCTTGCAGCTGTGGGGGGCAGGGATCCTGCTTGGGGATCTGCTCCAGCTGCCGCCCAGATGCATCGCGTGGAGGTGGTGACTCTTCTGGAACCCGTGACGTCCACGTGTCAACACGGCACTGAACTGATTAGTGCTCAGATGGGGGAAGTGATCAGTTCTCCTTTCGATCTTGGGAATCTCTCGCTCACTCGAACAGGGGGGTCTCGTCCTCCCTCACCCTGCGAATTCCAGAACCACTGCCCACCCATGCAGCCCCAGCACTGGTTCGTGTTTTTCGCCAAGCTGGACAGCGAGTCTGAAGGCTGCCGGGAGGCCGTGGGCTCACCCCGGGCACAGCGCGGGGTGAGTGACCAGGCTTCTAAGGCTAGAGGCCTGGAGACCCTCCCATCTCTCTCTGGGGCCTGGCTCAGGAGTGGTGGGCCTCTGTCACCACCCCCAGCACGCCTGCGTGGTCTGTCCCCACCGCCCCCGGCTCTGACCGCACTGGTATGCCACGGTGGGGTCCCGGGGCGGCAGGGGCTTGGCCCAGCTGGTGCTGGACATTTGCCACCTGGGGTCACAGTCCCTGGGCCCGTGTCCCCCATGCTGTTTGGAGCCTGGCCTGAGCTCCACCAGCTTCTGGGGGGGCTCCCCGGGGCGGGGCGCCTGGTGTCAACAGCATTCTCCAGCTGAGCCAGGTGTTGGCAAGCCCCAGAGGCAGCTGGGAGGTGTGAGAGGGGCCGGTGCTCCCTGGGGCTGGCTGCTGGGCACTCTCCCAGCTGGTAGGGGACTGATGACTCAGCCGGGGAGGGATCAGGCCGCGGGGACCAAGCCTGGGCGGGAGGAGGGAGGAGGCCGGTCAGGCCTGGCCTTGCCACCTGGCCTGTGCGAGACCTCGGCCGGCCCCTCCACACCCTGCCCTGGCCCCCTCCTCCCTAGGTGGGCGGTGGTCTAGCTGGTGTCCCCTGCTGTCCCTGGGAACTTCCTCTGGTCCCATCCGTGTGCCCGTCTTGGGTCCTTGCTGGTCTGGGGCTTCGGGGAGTGAGGGTGGGCAGTGGGGGCGGGACTGAGCTTCGGGTCCTGAGCACCTGTCTTCTGAACGTCAGCCGGAGGCGGAGATGGCGCTTTGGGGGCCGGCTGGGGTCTGGGGTAGGGAGCTTCTTGAGGGGAGTCCAGTTGCAGTCAGCACTGGGGCTGAGCAGGGGAGTGAGTTGTGGTGACTTTCCTCACTGCCTCTCTGCTGAAAGGGGGAGGGTCAGGGTGTCACCCCTGTACCTCGGGCTGCTCAGTGCCTTTCCGGGGGCTTGTCTTGGTCTGGCATGGCTTAAGGGAGGGGGTCTGGGGCCTTCTCAAGGCTCCCTCGAGTGTCCTGAAGGGATCTTTTACTTGGCAGTTGGAAGAGCTGGTTGTCGTCTTGAATGGCAAGGAAAGTCTAGTTTCCTTTTTCCTTTGCCTGCCAGGAAGCTCACAGCAAATGCAGTCTTCAGCTTCCGCCAACCGCATGGGCCCTTTCTCACACATCTGTGGGAACTGATCGTTCCTAGCTGCTCTAACATGACTGTCACTAGCCACGTGGTTTCACTTCCAATTTATGCCGAGTAATTCCTGGAAGCCACCGCAGTTTTTGTGCAAGAAGGTGCGGGGTATGAATAAACAAACAGAATGGAAGTGGATCGAGTGTCCCTCAGTGCATCTGGCCTCCGTCCACTCGTCTGCTTCCTGGGGACGGCGAACCCGTGCGGTGGGGGGTGGCATTCAGGGCCAGGCTGTCCCCTGTCAGGTTTCTGGAAGCAGCCAGTCTGGGCTGTCTGGGACCCTCTGGGAGCTGCTCTCTGGTCATGCACCCCTGAGCCCTGACCTCTGAGCCCCGTGATCTTCATTCCCGCTGGGTGGACGCGTGGCGGACAAACCTCTCTCCCCAGCTCCTGTGGCCCCCGTTCCCGTGGCCCCAGCTCCCGTGGCCCCAGCTCCTGTGGCCCCAGCTCCTGTGGTGTGGTCGCTTCTTGGCAGGGCCTCAGCTGCCCTGTCTGGGAACAGCATCCTTGGGCTGAGTAGACTCTCTGGCCCCCTCTGGGTGAAGGGGCGCTTTCGCTTCTGGTGCTACGTTTTGTGGCCGAGGGACCAATGTGGACTGCAGGGCTCCTGGGAGGGCTCCCCGGACTCATCTGGTCTGGTCCCTGCCCCCCTGGGCAGCATCCCAGGCTTCGGCTGTGGGCGCTGGGCTGGGGCGGGGTGGGTGGACTCAGCTGGGTGCCTGGGGCTGGTGGATTTATGGCCCTACACGGCCCCGTGACAGGCTACTGTGTCCGCCTTGGGTGGACGTCCTTACACCGCCGTGTGCGTTCACCTCTGATCCCGTGTGATGGATGCTGGCCTGCGCAACTGCCTCCGTTTCCGGGTGGAGCGTGCCGGGCGCTGGCCCTGCCCCGTGCCCTGCTCGGGGGTGTGGGCTGCAGAGTCGGCTCCTTCCGAATTGCCCCGTCCTAGGCTCCCCGTCACCATCCTCCCCCACACAGCCCAGCGAGGCCACAGCCCAGTTTTGCTTCCTGGAATCCCCGCCAGCCCCACATACTTGGCCTGTTCAAAACCCGTCACCAGTGAGCCGGCCTCTGGGAATTATGTGCTTAGCTCCACCGCCCCACGTGCCAGGGGAGGAAGTAGCGGACAAGAGTGACTTGCCCGAGGCCATGCACCCTGGCTTCTCCACCTCTGAAGTCTGTGCTCTTAACCAAAGTGCCCTGGGAGGGAGGGCTCTGGAAAGGGGCACCCAGGAGGACCTCCTGGAGGAGGTGGTATTTGATCTGGGCTGGAATTAGCCCAGAGGTGGGGTGAGGGTCTCCAGGGGCGGAGCATCAAGAGCTCGAGGGTGGGGTTGCCCGGAGCACATGCGGAGACCGTGTCTTGGGTGCCCTGTAGGGTGACAAGGGGAAAGCAGGATGAGGTCGAAGGTAGGGAGGTGGGGTGGAGTGCAGTTGCACTCCAGCCCTGGAGTAGAAGTGGGGCCTGGGGCGTCCTGGGAAGCCCTCCGATAAAGAGCCGTAGTTCCGGGCTCTTCTGGCAGCCTTGTCGGAGGGGCTGGTGGTCGGGGGTGGCCCTGTGTGCCGGAGAACACGGTATCTGGGGCCACCTGGGGGCAGGGGCCCCATTCAGCTTCTGCACCTGCCCCTTTTGCCGGGACTCAGAGCCTCCCACGGGGCATTGGGGGCCCTGGCCGTGGCTGGGCTTGCGGGGTGCGATCTGCCACGGCCCGTTGTCCGGAAGAGGAAACTGAGGTCCACAGGCTGTGCTCGCATCCAGAGGTGGACAGTGTGAAGGCTGTGTCCGGCTGGGCGCCAGGCACCCCCTCCCACCCTGCGGCGGTGGACAGTCAGACTGAAGGCTGTGTCCGGCTGGGCGCCAGGCCCCCCCCCCCCACCCTGTGGCGGGTGTCCTGGTGGAGCTGCTTCTCCACCACCCTCACCCGCTGAGGCCGTCCTGCCTGTCTGGCCTTTAGCCCCCCGGGCCCCCGCCACCCTGTGTGGCCTCGTGTGGAGGATAGAGAGGCCGTTGAGGGGAGGAGGTCTCAATGAGCTAGTGTGTGCCCCGAGCTGCCCAGCTGGCCGGTGCCTGGCACAGGGTCTTGGGGATGGGTGCTGGGCAGCGCTGGGTGGGCCAGGCTACGGCCCCCCTCCCCTCCCCCTGTGTCAGCTTGGGGCCTCAGAGCTGCAGGCCTGCAGGCCGGGGTGGTCTCTGGCGGCCTGGCTGGCAGAGGGAGGGTTGGGTTTGGGTCTCCAGGCATCCCACTGGACCCAGCAGGTGGTGGGGCCTGGGGCTGGGGGCCGGGCCCCTGGTGAGGCCCTGGCTGGGTGGGAGGGAGGGAGGGAGGGCCTGGGATGGCTGTGGTGTGGCTGGAAACCGAGCCCGCTGCACGCGACCTGGGAATGTCCTCGACAGCAGAGCCCGGGAGGGCAGCGCCCGGCCCGGCAGCCAGGGGTCCCTTCCTGGACCTGTTGTCAACTCCGGAAAAGGGGGCCGCGCGGGGTCACGGCCCAGCTGCTTTGTTTGTGGAGAGAAGGGAGGATGGGGCGGAGGGAGCTGTGGCTGGTGGGACCTTGCTCAGTGCCTGCTTGTCGAGCCTGACCGTGTGGCTGGCCTCTGGGCCCATGTGCTCTCCTAGCCGTCCTGCCAGCGGGTGCCCAGGCCCCCTTTTAAAAGACGGGGTGATGGGGGCTCAGAGAGGGTCGCCTCATAGCCCTGCGGCCTGGGGGCTTTTCTGAATTGCGGAATAGAGCCCCTCCCCACCCCCTCCCAGGGGGGCATCCGTGGTGGTGGGGTGGGGAGCTTCTGGTCAGCTCCCCTCCTGCCCTACACGGGGGCCTGACCAGCCGGGCTGGGGAGGCCTCTCCTGGTGGTGATGGTGGGGCAGCGCGGCCCCCTCCAGGGCTCCCTCACAGGAGCAAATGGAAGGATTACTTAAAGCAACTTGGAGACCCAGAAACAAAGCGAAGAGTGAGAAGTCATCATTTTTAAGTGCGGGGAGGCTCCCTGAAAGCCAGGCAGCGTGCAGGGTAGGTGGTACGCGATGCTAAGTTGAATCAAATTAAGAAAAACAGTTTCCAAATGCAAGTGAAATATCTGTCTGATTAGACCACAAAGAGGAAACTAAAAGTAATATTTTGCAACAGGAAAACTACTGTCTTTCTGAAGGTGCTGGGCTCTGGAGGGGAGGGGTGGGTGCCAGCCTGCACGGTGGCCGGGGCTTTCAGGGGTTAAAATTCTGGAACTTGGGCCTGTGGGCCCTGGAGCTGCCAGGAGCTGCTCCAGGGCTGGGAGAGGAGACCAGGCCCGGGGGAGGGAGGGCTGCTCCTCCCAGGCGTCCCCCAGCTCCCCGCCCTGTGCTGGGGTCTGAGGACTGTGGGCTGCACTGGGGGGAAGGGGTGGCTGAGGAGTGGGGAGGGGCCTTTGTCTCCCTGAGGGCTGCCCAGGGGTCGGCAGGTGGTGTGGAAGGTGCCGTCACCCCTCACCTTCTGGGGCCCAGGGTGCCCTTCCTGGGAGTGGCCCGTGCCAGCTCCCAGGAGAAGCCCCATCCCTGGAGCCCCGAGTGCTGGGCCAGCAGCTGGGGGCGGGGATCCTGGCTCTAGGCCTGTCCTGCCCAAAGCTTGCGGTCCCCCGGCTGGTCCCTCCAGCGAGGGCTGTGGTTCTGAGTGACCAGCGTGCAGGGACTGTCCCGGCTGCTCAGTGGCCCAGCTGCTGCCCGAGCGCCGCTTTGGCCCCTGTGGCGGCCCAGCCGCTGCTGCCTGGCCTGTCTGAGGGGCTCAGGGTCCGCTGGGCTCTCCGTGCGGTCACCCCAGGCGGGTCCCTCCCCCTGTTGGCCTTTGCCATCTCACGTGTGTGACAGGAGACGGGTTGGAGAGACGGGCCTGCCCCACGCCGGGAGCCCCTCGAGGCCCGGGGGATCAGCCAGCCTTCGGCAGTGATGATGGGAGGGTCCCCCAAGGGGTGGGCTCGGCTGCCATTGCTGCAAGGGGGTACTTGGCCCCTCAAGGGGGCTTTGGCCATGGGGTGGGCCAGGGTGTGTTGGGCCTGGCCCTCCTGGGAACTTGTGAGGCAGGACTCGGGAGACCTGGGGGGCCACGAGCGCAGAAACCCCCTCAGTTGGCTCACCGAGCAGGTGGCCGGGCAGCCCTGGGCTTGTCTCCCTGTGCGGGGTGTGCTTGAGCTAGGGGGGCCCTCTCCCCCCGGAGCAGACCCCTGTGGTTCCCACGTAGGGCTTTGATGCTCAGAGCCTGAGGCCTGGGGCCGCTGGGGCCTCCCTGGCGCCCCACCTGAATTCCTTGGGACCGGCTGGGGGCGGGGCTTGGGCGGGGGGCTGCCGTGGCCGCGCGGTGGGGATCTGGTGGGGGCCCAGGGCTGTTAGCAGCCCCCCATGCCCTGCGCTTCCCACTTTCCTTCCGCCTCCTCTTGTGCAGGCCGTGGAGGGGATGCCAGGGCTCCCCGGAAGCAGAGGCCCTAGAACAATGGGCAGCTGGGCCTGGGCCGGGCGGGGTCTGGGCCGCCTTTCAAGTTGGTTAATGGCTCTAGCGGCCGCCCTCCCTCGCCCTCTCACCAGCCCACCATTAGCTGCCTCCCGCTGAGTGGAAAAACCAGAGTCATCAGGGCTGGGCCTGGAAAACTGGCGGGGTTGGGGGTGGGGGATGGAGTGACAGCCGGCCCGTGGGAGCCAGGCGTGGCTGGGCTGCCGTCTGGATTCCATCTGTGGCCCACGGGCAACACGAGTGGGGTCCCCGCGGCGTTTCCGGGCCTCCCCGGGGCCCCACGGGGGAGCAGCAGGCGGGGGTGGTGTCGCTGATTGGGACCCGACACGCTGGGCGCTTCCGAGGCTCTGGGGCCCGCCAGCCCCTGCTGGAGAAAAGCCAGGCCTTCCGGAGCGGCCCGTAAATCAGGTAGCTGGCAAGGCCTGGCCTGGCTGGGGTCACGCTGTGTTCGACCGGGCCTGCCCGGGGGCACGTGAGGGGGCAGCTCTATGGCCGAGCCTGCCGGGAGCGCGGGGCGGCGCAGGCTCACCCGGTTGGACGTGCTTTGCTTTGCTGCGCTTCACAGGTGCGCTGTTTTCTGCGAGCCGAGGCCTCGTGGCAACCCCGTGTCCAGCGAGTCTGTCAGCGCCGTTTTTCTGACAGCGTCATTTTTTAATCCGTGCTCTTTTTTAAGATTAAATTGTTTTGTTTAGACACAATGCTACTGCACGCTGAAGATTACAGCGTGGTGTAAGCATAGCTCTTATAATTGGGAAACCAAAACCTCACGTGACTAGCTTTATTTCAATACTCCCTTTATCGCGGTGATCTGGACCGAAACTGAAATATCTCCGAGGTCTGCCTGTCCTGGGGACACGGAAGCAGAGCGATGCCCTCTGATGCTGGACCGGCAGAGTGGACTTTCACGGCAAGCCACCCTGTCCCAGCTGTCACCCTCTGGAGCCCTCCCAGGCGTCTGTGGACGCTGGTCAGGCTGGCCACAGCTCAGGCTTGGGGAACCCTGCTGGGATGAATGAGGCACCCCCTCCTGCACGATGCTTACGGCTTCTGCATCTGAGGGTTTGGGGAGGTCGTAGTCCTTTTTTGGCCAAGAGGGCCGCTGGACTGGAGCCAGGCCTTGCCTAGAACCTTTTGGGAGAAGTGTGGCCAGGGAGGGGGGAGGGCCCCGGCTCTGCAGACTTGCGGCGGGTCCAGGCTGTGGTGATGGGGAGGGATGGGGCCGGCTGAGTCCCCCAGCTGGCCGAATTGGAGACCCAGGCCCGCATTTGGGGTTTGCTCTGTCAGGTGACACTGGGGAAGTCCTGGGTGGTCACAGCCACGGCTGGGCTGGGCTCATGCTCTGCTCAGGGGGTGTCCCAGCCAGGCACCTGTGGTTGGGGCTTGCCCCTCGGGGAAGGGGCAAGGATGCTGAGGGGCTGGTCCCAGCATAGACCCAGAGCCCTGCGGGGCTGCCCCGGGGAGAGGCAGAGGCAGAGCCTGGTGGGGGGTCGAGGTGCAGGGGCTGGGCCCTGGGAATGGGACTCTTAACAGCTTCCCTCCAGTGAGTTTCCTTCTGAGGATTGGCTCCCTCCTCTTCTTTCTTCCAGAGATGTCACCTCCTCCAGGAAGCCCTCCCTGACCTCCAGGCTAGGCGAGGACCTCTTCTGGGCTCCCCTGGCTCCTGTTCTTAGCCCTCTCTGGTTACCAGGCTTGCAGTTAGACCCGTGTGTCCCCCTCAGTGCAGGCCAGGGGGTGGGCTGCAGGGACCAAGTCCATGCCCGGGATGGAGCGTGGAGGCCATCGAGCCTTGCCTCCTGTCTGTGCTGGCCGCGCTTGGCCTCTGTTTTCCCGTGGACTTGGAATCACCAGCTCGGCCCTGTGGAGCAGGGCTAGAGATGCCGCAAAGGCAGGGGGAGGGTCTCCAGCCCCCCGGCCCCACCTCCACTGGCTCTGGAATAGACGTTGCTTCCAGCCGGGGCCCTGGTGCTGGCCGCCCCCAGCCCGCCGTGGATGCCTTGTTCTGCCGGCCCCCTGGCTGCTCCTCGGCCGGGCGGCCGCGGCCTTGGCTGCGCGTCGGGGAGCGTGCAAACGCCTCCTTAGCTGTGAGCGAGCGTGGTGGTGACGGCAGGAGGAGCTGGGCAGTCGTCAAGGGCGCCGCAAGCCTCACCCTCAAGCCCCGATGATTATTTCCTGCTGGGTGTGTGCTGACGACACAGTTCGGGGCTTATTAGTCAGCTACGGATGGTGCGGCGGCCGCCACGCACGCTGGCCTGGCGCCGTGGACGTGAGGGCCAGGCGGTGAGTCCTGGCACCCAGGCGCTGATCCCTTTGTCCCTTTGTCCTCTGTTCCCCCAGGACCCGTGCCTCTCCGCTCTGCTTCTTGACGAGCTGCCTGCGTGTCGCCCGGAGGCTGAGCGCCGCTGTGACGTCTGTACCACGCACCTGACCCAGCTCACACGGGAGGCTCTGCGGCTGCTTCAGGCGCCCGCCAGCCGCGAGGACCCTGACGCCCCCCATGGAGGCCCCGGACTCATGCCCCCCAGCCCCGGTGCCGCCACCGGCCCGAGGGATGGACCGGCGCCGGTGGGCCCGGTGGGGCGGCAGCTGGGCCGAGTGGGGCCGGGCAGGAGGAAGGGGCTGGGCTGGCCGTCCGGGCCCAGCGTCCAGGTGTCAGTGGCACCCGCCGGCCTGGGCGGGGCACTGAGCACGGTCACCATCCAGGCCCAGCAGTGCCTAGAGGGCATGTGGAGCGTCTCGAGGGTCAACAGCTTCCTGCCACCGACGTGCCTGGTGAGTGCCCGGGGCGCAGTGGGCCGTGGGCCCCCTGGGACACCAGGCAGGACGCTTACAGCCGGTCAGGGCTGGGCGCTCTCCGGGGCTGAGCGCCCAGCTCAGTGGGTGCCCTGCAGCACGGCTCCCCCTAGAGCAGGGGGGCTGTGCCTTTTGGAGGAGGCCCCAGACATTCCCAAGGCCCTCGTCAAGTCAGCCTGCGAGGTCGCTGGGGGGCAGGGTCCTCTTGTGTACCGTGGAACATCGCTTCCACCTGGCACAGGCCTGTGGTTGGGGACGGTTTGGCCACTCTGAGAGCACGCGTGGCGCCGTGGGCTGATGGAAGGGCCCTGTGGGCTGCTGGGGCAAGATCAGAACGTCATCCAACATCTCCTCCTGGTGACTCCCTGTCCAGGCTCTCCTGCCTGGAGCGCAGCAGCCCTGGGTGACACAGCCCTGCCCCCTGGACAGGTGACAGAGCCTGGAGGGTAGCGGGGGGCCTGCAGATGGTAGGGACCCCGTTCCCACTTACACGGGGTCTGGCCTCTCAGGAGCTGCCTCTTTTTGGGTGACTGCGGGATACCCCCCTCCCCGCTCCGGGGCTCCCCTCCTCAGGCCCACCAGATTGTCACCCACAGCAGTGGCATAGCTTCCGTGGAACCAGCTCTGGGCACCAGGGGTGCCGGGGGTGCCCCAGACCTGGGCTGGGTGTGCCCAGGGAGGGCCCCGCGGCCTGAGATGACCCCAGCTCCGGAGGGTGGAGCTGGGGGCCCGGCCCCGCCTTGGTCACAGGGCTTCTCTGGTGGGAGTTTCTCCCAAGTGGCTTCTGTGTCCCCCCAGTCTTCCTTCTAAGAGAAGGCGTACCAGGGTGGGGGGGGGTCGGGAGAGGGTGGGTTATTGGATCAGGGGTCTCCTGGGACGCTGGAGGGAGTTGCTTTGGGTTTGGTGGTACATGGGACTAGGTGTGCTGGGCGCCGGGAGGGCCTTTCCCCAGGAGGCCCAAGCCCTGCACGACATGGGGGGGGTGGGGTGCCTTCTCCTGGGGGCCCAGCCGTGCCCGGAATAGGGGCTCACCAGGCGACAAAGTAGAAGGGACCCTGTAAGCAGAGGGACTGGTCTGTGTGCATGGAGGTGGGGAGGCCTTACTGGGAGACAGAGCTGGGGGTGGGGTCGCGGCCGGGGGGGAGCAGGTGGCGGTGCGGCACAAGTGTGGCTGTATCGTCCGCCCCCCGTGGATCCCCAGGGGCAGGGAGACGGGTGCGTGGCTGTGAAAGCCTTTCCAGTCACCACAGCGCCAGCCGCACCAACTCGCCCAGCAAGTGTCTCTGAAATAGAGCACGAGGCAGATGTCTCCTGGGGTCTCCGTGCCCCCTGGGGCTGTGGGACATGGAGGCACGAGGAGGGCCCCCAGCTCTTGGGGCAAAGTCCGTACAGCCCCTGGGCGGGACTGACCCCCGCCCCGCCCCCGCCTCTGGGCTTGCTGGCCCCTCTGACGGCACCGAGATGTGCTGGCTGGACGTTGCTGCCTCCAGGGTGGCCCTTGGTGAGACCCTGCCCTTGCTGGGAGCTGGCCCCCTGTGACTCGCTGCTGGAGCTGGTCCGCCTGAGGCTGCCCTGTCCTTGGGGCCTCCCTGGCCCTCAGTAGCCTGGGGTGCACAGGGGGCTCCCAGGAAGAACTTCTGGGTCTGAACTAGCCTCCAGTTGGTGTGACAACGCCCCCTGGGTGTGGCCTCGCTGTTTCCGACTCCTGCATTTGTTAAGTCCTGAGTGAGGTCAAGAAGAGCGAGGCCAGCCTCTGCCGTGCCAGTCCCATGGTGCCTCCTGGCCCGAGAGCTGGGCTGCCCGGGAGGAATGTGCCGAGGGGCTCGAGAGAGCCGGGCGGCTTCCTGGAGGAGGTGGCATTGAGCTGGGCCTGGAGGGAAGTGTCAGAGATGGTGGGCCCAGCGAGAAGTATATGGGGGCAGAGGAGGCTGCTGGGAATAGCCAGGGGGCTCCTTACCTGGGAGGGAGCTGAGCGCAGTCTTGCAGGTGGAGAGACGGCTTGGCCGCGGCTCTGAGGGCTCCAGGAGGCGGAGGGGTGGGGTGAGCGGAGGTGGGAGAGGGCGGGATGGCACAGCGCCCCGGTGCAGCCTCCCTGCGCTGTGGTGGGGTCACTGGCCTCTAGCTGGGCAGCCCCGCCGGTGGCCTGCACACCGTAAAACGTGAACATTTAAGGCTCCCTGTTGGTTTTATGTGTGCATTGATTGCGTTCAGGGTGGGTGGGAGTGGATTTATAATTAGACAACAGTGCTGGCGATCAATAGAGAGATTATTAGAACCATAAATAGAACTTTTGGACTCAGATGAGGTAATTTCCCCTGAACCGGGGCATTGATCGTTAGAGGCAGCCCTGGAATGTTGAAGTACTGCATGTTAGGCTCTAGAATTAAATACCTCTGGAGAGACGCGCTGGGAACCTCCAGCACAGCCCATCAGCGGCCCTGGGCGCCACAGTCTCTAGGCAGACTTGGATCTGGGCGGGCGAGGTGGGTGGAAGGCCTGGTGTGTTCCAGGCGCCGTGGCTGGGAGCCTGCCCCGTGGGCTGCCGGGGGTCGTTCTGTGCGCATGGCTGTCTACTGTCCGGAAGGAGCAGCCCTCAGCCAGCCACGCTGTTGTCGAGACTGCAGCCCGCTTCCCCGTCCAGAGCACAGAGCTCGGCCCTTTCCGGGTCATTCACCTCCCGAGCGTCCAGTGATGATTCCCGGCAGTGGGAGCCGCCCAGCGGGACAGTCGGGCAGTTGCTTTCCAGACTGTGTCAGGCAGAGGCACTTCTGCCACTGTGGGGGATGAGGTGCCCGTGGGCCACCCCAGGTGCTCTGCCCTGGCCTGCTCCACGGGGACACGGCTGTGAACCGTGATGTCTCCCCCATGTTGGCAGGGCCCTGTCAGATGTTCACAGGACATCTGCACTCATTTTACAGCCGATGCCAAGAGATTGAGGCTTTGGCCTCCTGACCCCACGGTAGGCTAAAGGTAGCACCGCCTGGGGCGGCTGAGGGTGGGACTGAGTAACTGGGTGAAGGGTGCAGCTACCTTGGGTCCAGGCTAGCAGAGCCTGTGCGAACCTTCCCTAGTCTTGTAGACACAGGCCGGGCCCTACCCAGGGCCCCACAGTTCGTGGAGGAGGACCTGGAGCAGAGGGTTCCCAGCCTGCCGCAGGGGCTGGGACAGCGGAGGCTCGGCCTGGACAGGGAGGATGGAGGGCTTCCTGGAGGAGGTGCTGCACGCTGCTTTGAGTGGGAGGTGAGGTCATTTTTGGTGGAGCCAGGATTTCCCTCTGTCCATGGAGGCTGGGTGGCCCCGGCTTGGGGACCTGGCTCCTGCTGCCTGTGTGCCAGCCTGCTTGCCTCCCCCCACTTCCTGTGAACCCTGGCGGGGGTCCCTGGTGGGTGCTCACCTGTCCTTGGGGACAAGGCCGAAACGGCGTGGGATGGAGGGAGCTTTGTCCCTCTGACCTGGCTAACCCGTTGCTGGTACCCCCTCTGGGCCTCAGTTTACCCGCCCGTGGAGTGGAAGTTGGACAGATGGGCCCCCACTTCCATGTGAGGTGCTTCTGTGACACGGGGGCGGGACAAGGCACCTGCAGAGGCTAGGACCGTCCCAGCCCGGGGCCCTCGGGGTGATTGGGCAGAGCTTTGAGGGGGCCCGGCACATGCCCAGTGGACGATGCCACCCGTGCCCCCTGCAGGGCAAGATTCAGCTCTGGCCGCCCCTTAGCCACCTCCTCCTCTGCCTCCCCACCTTTCCTCTGGGCACGAAGTGGCCCCCGGAGAGGTATTTGTCCTGAGGAGCTGGGGAACGCTGTGCTTCACGGGCCACAATCTTGCAGATGCGGAATGCAGGCCCAGAGGGCTCCTAAGGAATGGGTTAGCTTGGTGTTTCCCAGGCCGTGCTCCTTGGCACCCCGGCGCCCCGTCGTGGGCGCCCTGCAGAGGGGTCTGGAGGCTGCTGCGGGGGCCTCCCGGGACGGCGGGCCCTCCTTACGCTCCTCTCCTCATGCTTTTCTTTCCTTGCTGCTGTGGCACCTCCATCACGTTTTCTGTTTGCCCCCCCCCCCCATCTGCTGTCCCCGTGTTGTGTCGTGTCGTGTCTTCCCTCCTCCGCCCCCTCGGCTTCTTTGGGCGCGTCCGGGCTCTGCTTCCGGCAGGAACCTGCAGCTCGTGGGCCGGCAGAGCCGAGGCGCGTGCGGGACCCCCGACAGGTCAGTGTGGGGCTCGGCCGGCCGTAGGCGGGCTGGGTGGCCTGCACCGTTGCTGGTGGGGCCGGACGTCCTGGCTGAAGGCAGAGATGCTGGCGTGGGAGCTGGGGTGCTTGGGCCCCGCGGGAGTGGGTGGAGGGCCGTGTGGGGCCGTGACCTCACAGCCCTGTCCCCTGCCATCCAGGCGGCCTTGCTGGCCTGCGTAGCCGGGCCAGCCTGGGCTGCTGGGCCTGGGCCCCGCCTCGGGCCGGTTGGGGCAGTGGGCACCCGGGGTGTTGCGGGGGTGAGCCCTGCCCCGGCCCCCAGGAGCCCCCGGCCGTGCGCTGCTCGCAAGGGGTTGCTCAGCCAGACCCAGGCCAGGCCCTGTGGGTGACGCAGCTTTTAACATCAGTCCTGTCCTCCACCGCTCTGCTCGACAAACGAGTTTAGATCTCTCACGGGGAGCACGTATGTGAAGTGACAGAAAAGGGACTGACGTTTGAGGTGAGGGAGCATCGCACGTCATGTGCGTGTAAGGCCGCAGGGGAAGTGGGCAGCGTCCAGGCTGTCGGGGACCTTGGCTGCCCCGCGTCACTCACATTTGCCTTGAGCTCCACAGCTGCCTGGAGGAGAAGCAGCGTCCGGTTCCCGTTACCCAGGTCCAGGCCTGGCTGACCACCCCCCCTTGTGGAATGTTCCCTGTGATCGGGTGCCCCTCTGCTCCTGCAGCCCCCCCCTTGCCCTGGGGCACAGGGCCCACCTCCTGGCCGTGAGCTCCGCGTGTCCCTGCCACGCCTTGTGCTCCTGGAGGACAGATTTATTGAACACCTACTATGTGCCAGGCAAGGTGCCATGGATGTGGAGGAGACCGGGCAAGTGGAGAGGCTCCCTCCGGGGCCTCCTGATTCCTGGCATGCACTAGGTGCTCATGCAAGCTTGGGGGATCGGAGAATATGGTGCTGGGTAGTTGAGCCTGGCCTTGTTTCTCTGTGACTTGGCAGCACTACGTAGACTGGGGAAGCTGGGGGAGGTCTGAGGGCTGGGGGAGGCCAGGGAAGGCACAGGGAGTGGCCTGGAGAAGGAGAGGGCTGGCCGGACTGGGTTCTGAGGGATGCATAGGAGTTCCTGCCCTATAGGCAGATGCGAGGCAGGTGGCAGGGTGTGGTGCGCTAGCACAGTGCCTGGCGAGGGCCTGGACTATTCCAGATTGGCCCTTCTCTGCCACTGACCTGTCCTTGCAGCCTTGGGGGTGCTGCAGGGGGGCCAGGTGGGGGTGCTTGGCATCCATCCAGCTTAAGGTTTGGGGCTCCCTTTGAACTTCCTTTGCAGACATGTTTTTGCTGTGTCCCTAGGGGGGTTTTGGGAGCTGGTGCTGACCACGGGCTGGGTGGGGTGAGACCCTCTGCCGTGGTGAGGAGGGATGCTGCTGTGAGGTGGCGGGACCTCCTGCCAGAACGTTCCTCCTGGGGCCCATGATGGCTTATTCTGCTGAAGTGCCACCTGACGTGGCTTGTGGCCGTGTCACTTGGGAGACCCCGAGGACGCTAGGCCCCCTGGAGTGTGGCTGCCCCCTGGCTTCCTCACAGGCAGGCTCACCAGACAGGCCCCTGTCCTTTCATCCAGGTACAGAGGACTCCCTGGACAGGGCTCAGGGCCAAGTGAAGCCAGAAGCCCCAGGGACCGGGCTGTGGTGCCTGGGGAGCCTTGGGGAAGGGGATGGGGCTGGGGTGGCCGACGTCCATCCCCCTCCAGGGCCAGGTCTGGCCTGGGGGTCCAGGGCCCGACGCGTGCGCGTAAATGTAATGTACAGTGGCGGGATCTCAAGTCCGCCAGCGCCGTCCTGGGGCGCGCTTAATTACCTTTGTGCTTCGCTGCGAGGCTGTCTCCCTTTCCGGAATTTATTTTAGCTAATGAGTTGGAAATGCCAGAGTAGTATTTCAGGTGATGGGAAGACAATGCATTATCACACGTGGGGCAATTAGCGCTCATGACAAATATTTATTGTGGTTCCTTCTCAGTCGTGCCTCTGGGTGCTCCCAGACAGATGGCCCAGGGGTGAGGGGGTGGTCCCTGTCCATCGGTCCTGACCACTGTGGTCACTGTGTTTGTGGAACTGGAAGGGGGAGGGGCTGGAAAGTCCAGTCCCTGGGCGGGCGTCTGTGCCCGCTTCTGCTCCAGCCACTCCCCAAGCCGGCTGGCCCCATGCGTGCAGGGCCCAGGGAGCTTGCTGGGCTCCGGGGTGCACGGGCCTGCTTCCCCAGCTCCCCGGTGAGGGACGGGTGCCTGTCCCTCACGCGGGCTCCCTGCTTCCCTCCAGGCTGAAGCAGCGGTGGCCGCGGTGGCGGTGGCAGACACGGTCCGGGACGGCCCTCCGTCCGTGGGCCCTGATGGCGCGTCGAAGACGTGGAGCCGCGGCGGGGCCTGCACCACGGCCCTGGTCACCCCAGCCCCAGGCATCCCAGCGGGAGCCTCCACGGGCCCATCAGCCGCAGCCTCCTTCTTCCTCAGGTACGTTCTCCTGGGGCAGGCCCGGGGCCTGGCTTGGGGGCAGCTTGGGCGCGGACAGTGTGAGGGGCCCTGGGGACCTCAGCCTCTGGCCTGGCAGCCTGCGGGCCTTCCCGGGGAGATCTGTGGCCTTGCGCTGCCGGCAGTCGAGCAGAAGGGGAGCTCGCAGCCGTCCTTCCGTCCGTCCGGCCTCTCAGGGCGCCACATCGATGGCAGTGTGAGTGGAGGCCTCTCGCCCTGGGGGTGGGGTACAGCCAAGGACAGGGTTCGAACTCTGCCGCTCCGAGCTGTGCAACCCTGGGCAGGTCACGTAACCTCTCTGTGCCTCAGTTTCCTCAGAGGTGCAGCGAGCTGATGTCTGTGAGGCCCTGAGAGGACGCTGGCCCAGCGAGAGGACGCTCAGCCGTGGGTGGTGGATGTCCTCGGGCGGCCCTGAGCCAGGGCCGGCGGGAGGGGGAGGGTGGCCGTGGAGGGGAGGCAGATGAGGCAGGTCTCAGGGCAGCTGTCCCTGCAGTCGGGGAGCACAGGGGTGGAACGGGCCCGGGGGAGCATCCCTGGGTGACCGAGGAGGCTGTCCTGGGCGCCGGCTGTACCCACACCCCACCTACCGGGCTCCCCCTCCTGGGGGGCTGCTGGCACACCCCCTCACGGCTCTGCTGTCAGATCTGGCTCCACCGGCAGCAGGAACCAGGTGGGTCCCCGCCTCAGCCCCGAGCTCCAGTGCGCAGGGCCGACCGGGCCGTCCGCGTCCCCGGGATGCCTTGCGTGGCCCCGCAGACACCAGGTCCTGGGCCGTCGGTTAGCGTGGACGAGGCCTGGCAGGCCGGGGCGCTGCGTCAGCAAGGTGCAGGGTGCGGGGGAGTGGTGTGTGGGAGCAGGGGGTCCCTTCTCCCACTTGTGCGCCCCCCGGCGATGCCCTTGGGTTCCGAGCTTCCCCCTGTGGCGTGGGGAACGCAGGATGTGCCGGTGGTAATGAGCGGTGATGGCTGGCCCGGCATGGGTCACTGTCCCATTAGCAGCCCCTGCGGGCGCTAATCTGGTCCCCTGATCCCAGGAGCCTGCGCCGCGTCAGCTTGGCCCAGTGGCGGGCACACGGTGGGGTGTTGGGGGGCGCCAGGCTGGTGAGCACAGCATCGTGGCCCTGTGCGGGCTCACCACCCCAGCTAGGTGCAGAGAGCCCGGCTGGGACTCTGGCTACGGGGCAGGTGGGGCCTGCCTGGAGGGCCCGGGAGCCCTGTGGAGGGGACGAGAGGGGCAAAGCGGGCCTCGGGAGGTGTCCTGGCCCGGGTAGGCTCTGCCCCTGGGCTTTGGGCAGCGGCCGCGCTCCATCAGGCCATGCTTGCTGGGGGATTTCAAGCCTGAGACCCTCTGAGGACGAAGACCAGCTCCGGGGGTCTGGGGGCCACACTGGCTCCTTAGCAGCCTAGGGCCCGCAGGAGGGGTGCGCCTTTTGTCTCCAGCTGAGCTAGGCTGCCTCCACTGACCTTGGGAAGTTACCATAGAAACAAGCACTGGGGGCTGGTTTACAAGGCATGGGGCGGGGGTGGGGTGGGGGGGACATTGCCGGCTGCCATTACTTCCAGCCTGTTGGATCCCCCCAGTCACAGCGGCTTCCGGAGGGTCCTGGGCCACGTTGTGGGGTGGGTGTTCCTGATGGGAACACCGTCTCCAGCTCGTGCCTGATTTGGGCCCGAGACCCTCTGCCCTTTGGGGCTGTGGCACCCTTCACTGTTGGGGTGAGGGGGGTGCTCTCAGCTGTATGTGCCCTTCTTTGCTTTGTGGGGCTGTGGCTCAGAGGGGAAAGGGGCTTGTCCAGAGTCCCCAAAGACCAGGAGCTGCTGGACCCCGGGGGGCCTCGGGCACGAGCTGAGCGCGTGTTCCGTGCTCCCACCTGCATCCCTCACTGGGCATCTGGGGGGCAAAGCTGACACCCAGCCCATGCCCTGCCCCTCGGAAGTTTCTGGTAGTCGGGGTGGGGTCTGTCAGCCTTTGACAGCAGCACGGAGCCTTTGAAGGAGCCGAGCAGTGTCGCAGGACACAGGCTTTGAGGGTTGAGTAGGAGTCCGGTGTTTGCCAAGTGGAGACGGGATAGGGTGGGGTCAGGATCTGGGTTCTCCACCGGCCCTGAGCACTCCCTGCGGGCATGCTAGCCGCGGGCCTTCCCGACCACCTCCGAGCCCCTCACCCTGCTGTGGGCAAGCCAAGGTGGGGGTGATTCTGTGGGTGGCTTGGTGCCCAGGGTCTTGTTACAGGGCGTAGGGCACAGGGGTGAGGCCCGGCGCCCTGCACGCCTCAGCTGGGCTGGGTGGGTCGCTCGGGCATTGCAGCCACAGCTGTGACCGAGAGCTCAGCGTGCCAGCCCCCACCAGAGTCCTGAAAAGGCCGGGCCGCCAGTAATTACATTTTCTCCGGAGGCTCTGGTGACCTTGACTCCCCCTTCCCGAGTCCTCGGGACGCTGTGTGATGTCCCCGTCCTTCCTGTCTCTGCAGCCTCTCCTCCCCCGCGATGCGTCCGTTAGCGCTCTCTCCTACCCGCGCTTCTGGGCCTCTCCGGGGCTCACCTCCTGGACCCCTGAATCTAGATGGCGTGGGAAGAACTGCTGGGGGTCTTCTGGGCAGGTGCAGGGCAGGGCGAGTGGTGGGTTCCTTCGGCGACAGGAGCCCCCTGCACTCGTAGGCACCCCCGCCGCCCCATTGCAGCCTCAGCGGAGCCCCCTTCCCCACGTCAGCCCGGGTGCCCAGGCCACGGAACGTCAGGTGTGGCACCTGGCAGAGGCCCAGAACCAGAGCGGGTGCTGCCCGGAGGTGCATGGGCAGGAGGGCCCCGCGGAGAGGTGTCCGTCACCGGCAGGGTGCGTGAGGCAGCTTCGTAGCCGCAGCGTGAAGTTCCCAGGTGATGTGCAAAAGGCAAGCGGGCCGTGGCAGGGAGCAGCGGTCCGGGTCAGGCTGCTAGGACCTTGGGCCTCGGCCTCGGAGGCGTAGGCCCCCTTAGCAGGCAGCTCTGGGGGGGGATGCAGGCGTGGGGCGTGGCATGTGGCATGTGGCTTGGTCCGCCGGCCTCCAGGCGGCCCAGGCAGGAAGCCCTGGGTTGGCCGTAACTGACCCCCACACACATCCAAACAGGCCCGTGTGTCTCCTCAGGGTGATTGAGGACCTCACCGTCAAGGCCAACTGCCTGTGAAATTACCTTCTTGTTTGGAAGAGGCAATTTTTCTTTGTAAACAGGCAAATATTTTCTTTTCTGTTTATGTGAATTAATGACCCGGGCCAGTGAGCCTGGGGAAAGGCCTCTGGGATTAGGTGAGAGGGCTGGGGGCTCAGAGGGAGGTTGGAGGAGCTCGGTCCCTCCCTCATTCATGAGTTCACTCCCTCCCTCCTTCCCTCCCTCCGGGCCCCATCCTGAGCTTCCCTGTGTTCTAGGCCTGGGCTTGGCAAACCCCTGCCCTCCAGAGCCCCCACCTGATGGGACACGGCCGTGTGAACTTGTGGCTCAGGGCGTGGAATGGTTCCCGTGGTAGCAGCAGGCACAGGGTTTGGGGAAGCCCAGTGTGGGGGCATCAGGGAAGGCTTCCCGGGGGAGGTGTCCTCTGAGGACGAGGAGAGCTGTGCGTGCAGGTGAAGTTCCCGCTTTTCCAAGTCTCCTCTCTAGAGCCCGACCACTCAGACGTGCCCACCCGCCCCCTGCAGGTTCTGCCTTGAGCACCCCGCACCCCAACCCTGCTCCCCAACAATGCAGTGGGTGTTCGGGGTCCTGAGTGTGGTGCCTGTGTGTTCTCTTAGCCTCTGTGAAGCCTGGTATCACTTCCTCCCCCACCCTCACTGCCTGGAAACCAGGTCTGTGCACCCAGAAGGCTGGGACCCTCCCGAGACCACCCCCAGGCCGTGTGAGCTGAGGTGCAGTTGCTCAGTGGCTGACGGGCTCGTCCCGGTTTTGAAGGGAGCTGGATTTCATCACAGGAGACAGTGCTGTCCCGAGGCCTCTGAGTCATGCCCAGTGAGGCAAGCCTGTAAGAACAGAGACCTGGAGGGCTGGGCAGGCTGGGCACAGCTTCTCAGCTCCCAGCCCCGCGGGGGCTGACCCAGGGCCAGGGAGGGAGGAGGGGGTGCCCCGAGTTAGGTCAGACCACGGGGCAGAGACGCCCAGCCAGTACCGTTCCAGCCTCGTGGGGCTGGCGGGACTTCAGATGGCTCCGGGCCCAGCCTCTGTCCAGGCGAGACCTGGGCGTGTCCAGCGGGGAAGGACGCCTCCCTGTGCTCTGCTGCTGGGACCTGAGGGTGACGGAGGGGGCTGAGGTCTGTGCCGGACACCCTGGTTCCTGAGAGGGTCACAGAGGGTGCAGAGCCGTCTGTGGCCTTGAGCAGCAGGCAGAGCACTGCCTTCTGGTGTGGCCTCTGCAGCCCGATGTCCTGTCTCCCCCAGCGCCTTACCCGTCCTCCTGGCCTTCACGTCCCCTTGAGCCTTGGGGGGTTCAGGGTGGCCCCACCCCAGCCTCGGGGACCCTGGGTGGCCCTGCCCGACCTAGGGAGGAGCAGGGAGCCAGCTGTGACGGGAGCGGGGGACACACCTCGGCCGTGGTGGTCTGCTGACCTGTCCAGTCTCCTCGAGGGCCCAGCTGGTGCCGGGCAGTTCCTGTGCTGCCCTTCCCCCACGTCTTGGGGACTTCTGTTCAGGCGGTTTTGGGTTTAGGGCACATGCGCTCAGGCAGGAATCGGGGCCGCGTCTCCGGCTGAGGGCCCCGGCCCGAGTTGTCCGGGCAGCTTGTGGGTTCCGCTCACAGGCCCCCGCCCCCGCCAGGCGTGCACCGGCCGCCCCACTGAGTTACGAAGGGTCCACCCCGCACCGTAGATTACTTTTATTTTCCTTGATGACACCTCGCTAGGAGGAAAGCCGTCCCTGGGGTCTCTTAAAAGACAGCTCCTATGAAAGATGAGAGGAGTTAAGCAAAACGCTGGTAGCCGCTCCGAGTGGGAGGCGGGCTGGGGGCCGTGTGCCCAGAGGGTGCAGGCCCTCCTGTCGGGCCCCTTTGAGGGGCACAGGTGAGACTCAGGGGCCTGGGGGCTTTGGGAGAAGGAGGGCGGGTGCAGCAGGACCGGGAGAGGGGCAGCTGGGCGGGGCGGCGGGGGGCTGCCTGCAGGCCTGGTGGGCAGCTTCTTTCAGCCCTGAGTTGGCCCTACTCTGACCTCCAGCCCCTTTCGCCGGGAAGGCGGGCGGGGTGGGGGGGCTGACGGAGGCCTGGGCCATCTGGAACCAGGGCCACCTGGACCCAGGCCCGTCTGTGTCACCTGTGCTGGGTGCCTTGAATGCATTCGCTCCTCAGGGCTATACACGAGGGTCTCTGGTGGTCATGTCATCCCATGTTAGAGATGGGGAAATCGAGGCACAGAGAGGCTAAGTCACCACGTGTGGGTCACACAGCCTGTGAGTGGCTGACCCCAGCATGTGCCGTCCCGCCCCAGCTGCTGAGTTGGGGACTTGGGGCGGCAGAGGGTGGGGGGAAGGGGATGCCCTCAGTGCGGGGTGTGGAGGGGGGCCGGGGTCCCGTGTCTGCCTGGGGCCTCTGTCGCCTGGCCTGTACTGGCAGGGCTGCCAGGGGCTGGACATGGTGGCCCCAGCCCCGGGGGCCCCTGCTTGGCTCGGGGGGAATGACCTGTGGCCGTGTAGCCGCATTTAGGGTGGGGCGGGTGGCAGGACAGCTCTGAGGACCCGCACCCGCCTCTCCTCCCTTCCCCCCGCTCCCCACGCCGCCCGCCCCTGCCCTCTCCACCCCTCCCCTCCCCAGGGCTGCCCAGAAGCTCAGCCTGGCCTCCAAGCGCAAGAAGCCCCGCCCGCCGCCGGCCCCCGCCGCCCGCGGAGCCGCCACCTACCCCACGGACTTCAGTGGGGCCCTGCAGCTGTGGCCGCCGCCTGTGCCCCCCTGCCTGCTCAGGGCCGCCTCCAAGGCCAAGCACAACCCCAGCAGTGTCGGAAAGGTAGGCCCTGCCCTGACTTGGGGGTGACCCTGGGGGGTGGCACGAGGCTGGGGTGTCTGGGCAGCTGCGGGATGGGGTGCGGGAGGTGGAGGGGATGCTTCCTTCTCCTGGGCTGGACCAGGCTGGTGAGTGTACAGATGGGGCGACGGAGGCCCAGGCCCACCGTGACGGCTCCAGGTGGTGGCAGGGAGCCTGGCAGACTGTGGTGGGCCTCCAGGGAGTGGGTGGGAGGGTCCCAGGGGCACGGGCTGGTCTCAGTGTGGGGCGGGACGGCCAGGGCTTCCCGGACTCAGGGGTGGGGTCTGGCCCCAAGAGCCCCCTTGCCTCGTCTTTGTTGATGTGCTGCCCTCAGGGGGTCCGGGGGGCAGGGGTGGGACCCCTCAGCTATCCAGAGTCCCGGCAAAGCCCAGCCGCAGCCTGACCTGAGAAGTGGGGGAGCAGTTGAGTCAGGACGTCCCAGCTTCAGGTGGGGGCGCAGGCCCGGAGTGGAGGCCTCGCCCGGTCGCAGGCTGGCTGCCCCCTGGCTCCTGTGGCCTTTGGCTTCAGGTGGGGACGCAGGCCCCGAGTGGAGAAGGCCTCGCCCGGTCGCAGGCTGGCTGCCCTCTGGCTCCTGTGGCCTTTGGCTGAGACGGTTTCTGTCCTGGTCCCATCTGGGCTGCCCGTGACGGCCCCCCAGGTCTGGGTCGGGGCTGCCTGTGCGGCTCTGCGTGCGTGCATTAGTGGGGGATTCTGTGCCTCTGGGGGCACAGCGGGGTGGGGCCTGTCACCAGGGCCACACGGCTCTGGGGTGAGGACAGGACCCCAACCCTGAGCGTGCACCCCATCGCGTTTCCCTGGCCTTCTGCCCGCTCTGCCCCTCCCCGAGAGTGGCGGCTGCCCACCGGGCACTGGGTCCGGCCTTTCCAGTGCCCAGAGGCCCAACCCCTGCAGAGCTGGGGGGGCGGGTTCCACGCACCCCTGGACTCAGTCTGTCCTGCCGCCTAGGACACGCCCCAGGGGGCTTCTGCTCCTAGTGACGGGTCTGCAGAGGGGTCTGAGGCATCTGCAGGGGTCACCCTGCCCGGGCCCGAGCTGCTCCCCAGGCCCCCACCCCACCCTCCCCCTGGCCCTCCTGCTGTAGCCTCTGTGCTCGGCCTCCCGGAGGTCAGTCCCCGTGTCCGGACGTCCAGGAAGCCTTCCCTCACCCCATCACCACCACGCCCTGAGACGGAGGTAGACGTGTCCCCCGGGAGCTTGCTGAAGTGGGGAGTCTGGGCCCTGCTTGGGCGGTGGGAGTGCCGGGCCAGAGGGAGGACACCGCGAGCTGGTCGTGGGGAGGGGGCTTTAAGCAGCTCTAGGCCTGGTCACTCGGCCCGTCTGGGGTGGGTGCTGGGTGGCTGGAGGGTTGGGGGGGCTCGTGGTGCGGACCCTGCTTTCTTACCGCCGCCGTGTTACTTGGGGCTCCAGCAGGCCTCCCCGTCCCCCTGGGGCCAGGCCCCCCACCCAAGTATTCCAGGGCAGGGGCTCCTCCCCTCTCTCCGGCAGACCACCGCTGTGCCCTGGTCCCCTGCGGCAGGGAGCCCGTGGCCGCCCGTCCTGGTCCTCTCACCGTGCCCCCAGAGCCCCCTCCCCAGCTCCCTGGATGTTATTTGCATGAAGAGCACATAGTTAGAAATGCCTCCTGAAAGGCATTTAATATTGTCAGAGGAAAGAAAGTTAGATTACACTCGATTCCTGACATTAATGTACCACTTAAGGTAATTCATCATCGTGCGGTATTAAAGGAGACAGCCCCTCCCCCCAGGGCTGCCTGGGCCGTCTCTCAGGAGTGGAAGCCCCTTTTTATGCAAAATGTATTTTTCCCCTACCTAGCTGCTATTCAGTGGGGCTCTGCAATATCTGAACATTTAGGGGGGAGACGTGCTTGTGTGGCGCAAAGACCCTGTCATTTCCCCGCGGTAATGAAAGGATTCTCGCAGACAGTGACCCAGGCATTTAGCTGGGACGGTGGCGCGTGGCGTGGGGCTGGCGCACGCGATGTCCCCTCCCCGCCGGGAACGCTCTCCAATCCGCAGAACCCATTTGGCTCCTGAAGCGGCCAGGAGTTCACGCTGAAAAAAAATTGCCCCAAATTACTGGGAAATGCACGTTTTCATCTGCTTGGCAGTGGCGTTTGGAAATGAAATAGTTTTGTTCATGTCGTCGGGGAATAAGAGAATCGATTCTCGGCTAATGGAGCCCAGGTTCGGAGGAGCTCAATAGAAAAGTATGTCTTTCCGCGTCTCCCCGGAGGACCCCCCTCTCCTTACGGCGGCGCGAGTTTGCATGTCAATTTGCCACATGCCGAAGGGACGGAGATGGTGCCTCGTGCGAACTACCCACGGTAAACCAGTTTCGCCGGAGTTATGTATCTGTCAGTTACAATTAAACCCGTGAAAAATATTGGCTCTGAGATGAGGCTGGTAATTTGATTTACACTGTGCTGGAGAAATCGGAGATTTCACTGGAGAGCGGAGGGCGGCGTCCTCCAGCGGAAACCGGAGTCTGGTGCCTTCTCCTGGGAGGGGCCCCCCCCAGGGTGGCTTGCCCTGTCAGCACTCAGCCCCCCTTGGCCACACCCAAGATGCGCGGCCCAGGGTGTTTGTTCTCCACGCGGGTTTGGGGGTGTTTGCAGTGTCACTTGTTCTGGGCTCCTGCATCTTGGTTCCTGGCTTCCCTCCCCTCTGAGCTTTCTGTTCCCTTGAGGGCCTTGGGGCTGGTAGTCCAGCCCCAGGAGCTGGCATGAACGTGGGTAGGGAGCACGGGCAAGCCTTGTATCTGCTTTTGTGTTCGGGGGACTCACAGTGGCAGAGGCTGCCTGGTGGCCTGTTGGGCCCTGAGCTGAGCCGAGCCCTGTCCAGCTCTGCTCTGTCCCCACCCCGGGCCCCCACCCCAGCCTTTGTCTCTCCACCATCTCCCCTGGCCTGGGGATTCAGGATTCCCGTGTCCTCTGGGATCATCCCGCCCTCTTCCTTCTGGGTTCTGTGCCAGTGGGATTGCCTCTGGTGTCCTGCTGACCCGGAGTCCTGCCACAGGTGTCCGAGGGGTTTGAGTCTCCCCAGGTGTCCTTGGGGTTCCGAGCGGCTCTGGGGTCAGAAGCACCAGATCCCGTTTCTCCCCGAGGGCACCGCAGGCGTCAGGCCCGTCCCCCTCCGCGTGTTTGTCCGTCCTTCACTCCACACACTCCTGCCCACCCACCGCCTGAGGTGCAGACACGGGAGGATGTGCCCAGGGCTCTGAAGGCCTCTGGCTTGGGGCTGGGAGCTGGGAGGAAGGGCTCCCTGGAGGAGGTGAGGCTGGACAGACACGTGGGGGGCCGGGGTGTGGGGCACTTGTCCCTCCGCTCAGCAGGGAGGCAGCTGCTCGTGCGGCCCGCGCGCCCCTCGCCTGCCTGGCCGCGGCGCACGGCTGTCTTTCCTCGGGGCTGCACCTTGCTGTGCGTGGAGCCCGAGGTCGGGAGCTGGGGGCTGTGGGGAGGCCCCGGCTGTGAGGCAGCCCCTGTCCTCCGCATCAGGGGTGGAGGACACGCCTTCGGAGGAGCGTGCGTGGGGCTCTGAGGGGACCCTGTGGGCGGGGCCGGGGCCTGTGCCTTCCTGTCTGGTTGGGCCGGGTCTTGCCGCCCCGATCTGCTTGCCCCTCTCTCTCCGCCCTCAGATTTGGGGTTTGGGATTTCAGGAGACCCCCTGGCAGGCTGTGTGACACGGGTGAGACGGTCGACCTCTCTGAGTGTGTTCCCTCCCCCTTCTGAAGCCTGTGCGGGCCCGGGGGTGGGTCGCCATGGCGGCTGGTCCAGCGGGGAGCTGGCGGGCCTGGGGTGGGCCTGTGTGGGGTGACCCTGCTCTCAGAGGCCTGCCTTTGGGTTCAGCTCCTTTGGCGCTGGCTCTGCCTCGGAGTCAGCGAGGGGGTGCGGAGGAGCCCCAGATCGAGGTGGGGTGCGCTCTGGGTCCCGTCCTCGTCCTTCTGTCTCTCTGCTCGCTGGGGCAGCTGGAGTCTGCTCCCTCTGTCCTGCCCTCCCTCCGCCCTGTGCCCCCCGCGCTGTGCTGACGCGCTCTGTTCCCGGCCAGCCTCTCCTCTCGCTGGCCCTCGTTTTCTCCCTGCATGGCTGACCTCATGTGGGAGGCACTCTGGCCCGGAGCTGGGGCGCCGGCGCCGCGTTCCTGCGGCGGGGACCCCACGCCGGGGCCTGGCCCACTGTCCTGACTCGCGTGAAGCCCCTCCTGCCGTGTACTTAGCAGCTGCTCAGATGCCCGCCCTGCCCACCTCCCCAGGTGAAGGTCATGCTGCGGATCTGGCCTGCGCAGGGGGCCCAGCGCTTGGCCGAGTCCTCGTCCTTCCTGAAGGTGGACCCGAGGAAGAAGCAGGTGACCCTCTATGACCCGGCCACGGGGCCCCCAGGCTGTGCGGGCCCCCGACACGCCACCACGGCTGCCGTTCCCAAGATGTTTGCCTTCGATGCCGTCTTCCCCCAGGACTCGGAGCAGGTGAGGGTGACAGTGGCGGCCTCGGGTGGGGGCGGGGCCTTCTCGTGCAGAGCTGGGGCTGGGCGGGGGTGGGCGGGGGTGGGGGGGGGGGGTGGGGAGGCCGGCTGTGTTTCCCCTTCCTCGCTGGCCTCCCAGCCCTCGTGGTGTGTCCACCCAGCTCCTGGCCTGGTTCTCAGGCCAAGTTTTTCAGAGCCCATGCCGCATGGAAGCTTTCCGAGTGGTGCTTTGTTTCCCAGAGACGCTCCTCCACGTGTCCCGTGTGTGCCGTGCGTGCGTGCAGCGTGGTGTGTGCCCGGCGTGGCCGCAAGGGCACTGTGACTTCTGTGTGTGTGCGTGCGTGCACGCTGCGTGTGCCTGTCAGCTGTGTCTGGCTGGTTCATGCTGTGAGTGTGTGTGTGTCCATGTCCGGTCCGTGTGTGTCTTGTGTCCACGTGGCGATTTTTGTGTCCTTGGTCTTGGGCGCCCTCCCGGCCACCTCGTGGACTCACTGTCTGTACGTGATGAGACAGAAGTGGCGGGAGGCCGGCGGCTGCCTGACTCTGTGCCCCTCCCCCAGGCCGAGGTCTGCTCGGGGACAGTGGCCGACGTGCTCCAGTCGGTGGTCGGTGGGGCCGATGGCTGCATTTTCTCCTTTGGCCACGTGAGCCTTGGTAAATGCCCCTTACCATCCCCTCTCTGCAGTCGCTGGGCGCCATTTCTGGGTGGGGTGGGGGGTGGGCATATCCCGTATGGGCAGCAGGTGGGCACCTGGGGCGGGGGGCTGTGGAGAGGAAGCTGAAACCCTGTAGCCCTAGAAGGTAGAGCCGTGGAGTGGGTCGGAAGAGGCCCCCGGGGTCTCAGCGGCCCCAGGTTGGCCTGAGGGCCCCGGGTGGGGCCAGGGAAGCAGCTGCCGGGTCTGCTGGGCTCTGAGGGCTTGTCACGCTGGCCCCAGGCAAGTCGTACACCATGATCGGGAAGGACAGCTCGCCCCAGAGCCTGGGCATCGCGCCCTGCGCCATCTCCTGGCTCTTCAGACTCATTGACGAGCGCAAGGAGAGGGTGGGCGCCCGCTTCTCCGTCCGCGTCTCGGCCGTGGAGGTGTGCGGCCGGGACCAGAGCCTGCGGGACCTGCTGGCCGAGGTGGCCTCCAGCAGCCTGCAGGACGCCCAGTCCCCGGGGGTGTACCTGCGGGAGGACCCCGTCTGCGGGGCACAGGTACGCCGAGGCCGCCGCGCGGGGAGCAGGGTCGCGGGCTTGGGGGCCGCGTGGGGGTGGCGGCTCGGCCCCGAGCCACTCAGGCGCCATCCCCGCTGTCCCTCTGTCTGCAGCTCCAGAACCAGAGCGAGCTGCGGGCGCCCACGGCTGAGAAGGCGGCCTTCTACCTGGACGCGGCACTGGCTGCGCGCAGTGCCAGCCAGGCCGGCGGTGGCGAGGACGCCCTGGGCGGCTCGCACATGCTCTTCACGCTGCACGTGTACCAGTACCGTGTGGAGAAGTGCGGCAGGGGCGGAAGTAGGTGGCCGTGGCGCCTGCGTGGTGTGGGTCCGGCCGCCCTCCCTCTCGGCAGGACTGTCCCGGGTGTGGGCTGCGGGGCAGAGTCTGGGTGCCCTGCGGCCGAGCCTTCACCCTCCTGCCCTGTGGTTTCAGTGTCTGGAGGCCGCAGCCGCCTGCACCTCATCGACTTCGGCAGCTGTGAGGGGGCACCTGGCAGGGGTGGGGAGGCCCCCGGGGGCCCGCCACATCTGTCCTTGTCGGCTTTGGGCAGCGTCCTCTTGGCCCTGGTCAGTGGAGCCAAGCACGTGCCCTACAGGTGAGTGGTGGGCTCCTGGCCGGGGCCCTGGGGACCCAGCCCAGCCCAGCCCACGTCAGGTGTGTCCAGCTTGTCTGTGGTCCCTGAGCCCCTCAGTTCTTTGCTCCTCCATCACCTGACGGGCCTTGCTGCCCGAGGGCTGGGTGGGGGGGTCCTGGCGCCCAGGGCGTGGGGAACAGAGGTCGGGGTCAGCCCTGACCCCGAGGCTCCAGGCCTGGCCCTGGTCCAGCGAGAGGCCCTGCGGCAGCCCACGCGCCCAGCCTCCCACCCGGCATCCCTCCTGGGCCCTCAGCCCCTGCCCCCCGCCCCTCCCCGGCCCCCAGGGAGCACAGGCTCACCATGCTGCTGCGGGAGACCCTGGCCACCGCCAGCTGCCGCACCACCATGATCGCCCACGTCTCCGATGCGCCCGCCCGCCACGCCGAGACGCTCAGCACCGTGCAGCTGGCCGCCCACCTCCACCGCCTGCGCAGGAAGAAGGTCAAGGTTGGCTCCGCCTCCCGCCTGCCCCTCCCTCTCCCCAGGGCCCCTGCCTGCATGGTGGGGGTGCCGGGCCCCGCGTCCTGGGGTCACAGGGCTGTGCCCACACGGCCTTGCCCAGAGGCGGCGGGGCCCAGGCTCGAGGTCGCCCCAAGCAGAACCGGACCTGCTCGCGCTGGGGGCTGTGGTTGTCTGGCCTCTATCTGCCTGCCCCAGGGGTAGGTGTGTGCTCAGGGCAGCCTGGTGGGATTTCCGTGGCCTGTACCCCTCCCAGGCCTGGTCCAGCAGGGCACGCCCCAGGCAGCCCTCCGTCGGGCCGGAGGGTGGAGTTAGGGGCGCCCCGGGGTGCGCTGGGTCTGACTCCGGGGTTTGCACTTACGCGCCATGTGCTGAGGGCACGTGTTCTCACCCCCCTGTGACTCGGCTGAGCGCTTCCTTGGAAGTGGCTGAGGAGGTCCGGTTACGCTCGCGGCCTGAGGCCTCTCGTGCCGGCCCAGTGCTCGATGGGACACGGTCGGTGGCTGCGCTGTCACTTCCTTCACTGGAGCGTGGTGTGTGCGGCTGGGGTGCGGGGGAAGGGGGGGCAGGCGGGGAGGCCGCTCAGGTGGGCCTGCTCTGTTCCCAGTACGCGTCCAGCTCCTCGGGTGGGGACAGCTCCTGCGAGGAAGGCCGTGCCCGCCGCCCCCCGCACCTGCGACCCTTCCACCCGCGCTCTGCAGCCCCAGACCCCGACCGCCTGGCCCCCAGCTCGCCCGGCGACCCCGACTACTCATCCAGCAGCGAGCAGTCCTGCGACACCGTCATCTACGTGGGGCCGGGGGGGGCGGCGCTGTCGGACCGCGAGCTCACGGACAGCGAGGGCCCCCCCGACTTTGTGCCCATCATCCCCGCACTGAGCCGCCGCCAGCCCTTCCGGGGCCCGCGTGACGCTGACCACTTCCGCTGCAGCACCTTCGCGGAGCTGCAGGAGCGGCTGGAGTGCATCCACGGCAGCGAGGGCCCCCCAGGAGGCCTGGGTGGCACCAGCGGAGCCCAGGCTAGCCCGGCCCGCGGGGGCAGGAAGCCCTCGCTGCCCGAGGCCGCGGCCCCCAGGAAAGCCGCGGGCTCCCCACTGGCCGCCAGCACGCCTCGCGGCAGCCCCGGCCCAGATACCCACCGGGGTGCCCCAGAGCCCTCCAAGGCTGGTGGTGACCAGAGAGAGGACGGCAGTGCCAGACCCGAGCTGCCTGTGCCGGATAAGGCCACGGGGGGCAGAGGCAGGAGGCCGCTGCCCAGCCCGGCCCCCCCAGTGCCTCGGCAGCTGGAAGCTGGCGGGGCCCCAGAGGAGCCTGGGGGAGCCGACGGTGTGGGTGTGGTACGGACACCCCCCGTGGGCATGAGCGGGCAGGAGGGCTGCCCCCGCCCCTCCGCACGCGGCCAGTGTCTGGAGCGGGGCCTGCTGACCACCACGGTGACCTTGCAGCAGCCCGTGGAGCTCAACGGCGAGGACGAGCTGGTGTTCACACTGGTGGAGGAGCTGTCCCTGGGGGGGCTGGCCGGCCCCGGGCGCCCCTCCAGCCTGGCCAGCCTCAGCAGCGACTGCTCCCTGCAGGCCCTGGCCTCGGGTTCGAGGCCCGTCAGCATCATCAGCAGCATTAACGACGAGTTCGACGCGTACACCTCGCAGGCGCCCGGTGGGGCCCCGGACGGGGCGGCCGAGGCTGGCGGCAGCCACGGCTCCTCCGTCAGCTCGTGGCTCAGCGAGGTCAGCGTGTGCACGGCCGACAGCCTCGGCCCCGCCCCGCGGCCTCCCTCGCGGGCCAGCCCAGACCCCTTCAGCCCCGGCTCGCCAGCGGGGCCTGAGCCTCTGGGCTCCCCGATCCTGGATGGCTCCTTGGAGGGCAGCAGCTTTCAGTTCTCAGAGCAGGACAGACCGGACAGTCCCGGCCCCGCCCAGAGTCCTCGTCCCACGGAGGAGGCCACGGCAGCTGCCAGCCGACCTGGCCGGGAGCCCCACGCCGCGTCCCCACGGCGGGCCGCCCCAGCACCAACCATCCACTCCAGCCTTCCCCGCAGACCGAGGACTACCTCAGCGGCCGGTCGTGTGGGCTGCCCCCGCCTGGCCCCGGGCCCGCCTGGCCCCGGAGGCCTCTTCGAGGACCCTTGGCTTCTCCGGGCGGACGAATGTGGCCTGCTGCCCCTGGCCTCTGCCAGCAGGGCCCCCGGCCTGGCCCCGATGCTGGCTTGTGCCCGGAGGGTGGTGGACGGCTGTGAGGTGGGCAGGGCAGCGCACAGGCCAGAGGCCGTGGCTCAGATCCCACCGCTGCGGAGGGGAGCCACCACGCTGGGTGTGACCACGCCCTCCACATCCTTCGGGGACGCCTCGGCCGAGGCAGCGGCCTGCCTGGGCAGCCCAAAGGCCACGTCCAGCAGCAAGAAGAGTGTGGCCTCCAAAGGGGACCTCTGCCCGCGGCCTGGCGGGGGGGCGGCCCCCCCGGCCCCGCCGGTGCGCAAGTCCAGCCTGGAGCACAAGAACAGCCCGGCGCCGGCCCCTCCCCAGGCCGGGAGCCTGGCTTGGGCCGGGGCTGCCACCTGCCTCCGAGGGGAGGGGGAGGCCAGGCCTGGCGGCCGGGCCGACCACTCCATCCCCAGGGCCACATCCAGCCTGAAGGCCCGGGCTGGCAAGGCAGAGGCAGGGTGCCGTCCTGCCACTCACGGGTCTCTGGAGCGGTGCGAGGAGGGCCTGGCGCACGGCGGCAGCAAGGCCAGGGAAGGCCCCGGGAGGCCGGCCCGGGCCGTGCCTCGGTTGGGTGTACCGCCTGCCAGCCCCACGCCTGGGCCCGCCCCTGCCGGTAGGAGCAGCCCGGCCAGGGGCGTGGGGGCCCCCAAGCCCCCCACCAGCGGGGGCAAGGGCCGCAGCCCGGCGGCAGGCGGGTCCAGGGCTCTGGGTGCTTCGGTGAAGCCGCTGGCCCCTGTGGCGGGCAGGACCCCTGGGGGCCCAGTGGCGGGCCCCAGGGTCGCCCCGCGAGCGGTGCCTTGCGTTGGGGCCAAGGCCAGCCGGGGCACCATCATGGGCACCAAGCAGGCACTCCGGGCCGCCCACAGCCGTGTCAATGAGCTGGCGGCCGGCAGAGGCCACGGCCGAAGTGGCCCCTTGTGGGGCTCGGCTGACTCGGACAGCGGCAACGACAGCGGTGTGAACGTGTCCGAGGAGCGGCCGCCCGCGGGCCCGGTGCTGCCCTCCCCGTACAGCAAGGTGACGGCCCCGCGGCGGCCGCAGCGCTACAGCAGCGGCCACGGCAGCGACAACAGCAGCGTGCTGAGCGGGGAGCTGCCGCCCGCCATGGGCCGCACGGCCCTCTTCTACCACAGCGGCGGCAGCAGCGGCTACGAGAGCATGATGCGCGACAGCGAGGCCACCGGCAGCGCCTCCTCGGCCCCTGACTCAATGAGCGACAGTGGGGCCGCATCCCCGGGCGCCCGCTCCCGCAGCCTCAAGTCCCCCAAGAAGAGGGCCACAGGTGGGTGTGGCCCAGCCCCTGCAGGGCCCGGGCCCGGCCGCACTTGACAGCTGGGCACCACCTTCGCGGATCCCAGTGTAGGCGGCCCTCGACAGTTTCACAGACGTGCCTGGGGCTGTTCAGGCTGTAGGTGTGCGCAGCCCCTACCGTCTGTAGACGCACCCAGCGTGCGCCCTTCTCCGGTCCCTACGCTGCCTCTGAGGCTGGTCCCCATGCCCTCAGAGCGGGCTGGCAGGGGTGGGCCCACACGGGGCACCCTGCTGAGGCGTGGGGAGCCGGGAGAGGACTTGGGTCTGGGGCTCCAAGCCTGGTGTTCCCCCCCCGGGGCTGGTGCCCAGCTGCCTGGGAGCCCCCTGCTGTGCTGTTCCTGCCTCCAGCCCCTGGCCCTTCTGTCTCTGGGGACCTGGGGAGTGGGGGCCTGTTGCTCATGCTGTGTGTGGCTGAGGGGTTTGGCCACTGGCTGCTGTCCTCCGGGAGGGCGGGGGAGGCACGCCGTGGCTGAAGGTGGGCTGGGAAAGCAGGAGGCCGGCGTGGGGAGCAGGGAGGGGTGTGCCGGGAGATGTGGCTGGTGCCGCAAGCATGGGCCTGGCTTGGGAGCCTGTCCGGAGGCGGTGCGGTAGAGACGGTCGCCATCAGGAAGCAGCGTGGCCCCTTAGGCTGTCGGAGGGCTGCCTCCAGGGCTGGCGGGTGTGACCCTGAGGCTGCTGTCTAGCGGGGAGGGTGTGGCCGTCCCAGGCCGGCGGGGGAGGGGCTGGGGGACAGGAGCCCATCTCTCCCACCGGGCAGGCAGGGGCAGCCGGGTTTCCGGCCGGCGCAGGCTGAGCATTTCAGGATTGGGAGGGCCCCCGTGGGCTCTGCCTGTCAGAACCGCAGCCAGGTGCCCCTCTTGGTCCTGGGCTGAGGGCTGGGGTCCGGCCTCTGCTCACCCAGTGCCCGGCTCTCTGTTGCAGGTCTGCAGCGGCGACGGCTGATCCCGGCCCCACTGCCCGATGCTGCTGCCCTGGGCCGCAAGCCCAGCCTCCCCGGCCAGTGGGTGGACCTGCCACTGCCCCTGGCTGGCTCGCTGAAGGAGCCCTTTGAGATCAAGGTGTACGAGATTGATGACGTGGAGCGCCTGCAGCGGCACTGCCTGCCCCCGAGGGAGGACCCGGCCGAGGTCGGGGCTGGGGCAGTCCGGGGGCAGGCGGTCCTGGGAGGGCAGGGTGGGCCCCTGGTCTGTGGCAGGGCAGCCCACTGACCTCATCTTGCTCTCTTGTCCACAGCCCTCCCAGAATGCAGAGAAGGTAGGAAAGGCCCCGCTCGCCCCTGAACCCCTGGCATCTCCCGGTGGCCCTTGTGGGCCGAGTGGGGGGCTGGAGGGGTCCTGAGGCCACCGCTCTCGTGCCCTGGAGTTACGCCGGGGTGTGGGCGTGCTTCCCACCGCCGTGCCCGCTCGTCCTGGGCCCGGGTTCCAGACAGGCACGGGCTGCTTTGGGAGCACGTGGCGTGAGCTCCCTCGGGCAGGAGGGGCCCAGGTCCTACCCCCTGCCTGCCTTTGAGGCCCTGCTGTTTGCCTGCTCGGGCCCGGGGGGTGGAGCGAGGCTCACGGAGCCCCTGGGAGCAGGCCGTCCTCCGTGCCTGAGCCCACCCGCCGCCGTCCCCGCCGCCCAGGGCCCGGTGTGCGTCAGTGCGAAGTTGCGGCTGGCCGAGCGTCGGCAGCAGCGGCTGCAGGAGGTGTGGGCCAAGCGTGAGGCGCTCCGCGAGGAGCTGGCTGAGACCCAGGGCCGGCTGATGGTGGAGCCCGGCCGCTGGCTGGAGCAGTGTGAGTCTCCCCGCTCATCCCCCCACACCCCGGGAGGCGCAGGTGCAGGACCCCAGGCTCTGCGCCCCACCTGCGCCCCCAGTCCAGCCACTTCACCCCGTCCCAGGTGGGGACCCAGAGGCTGGGAGGGAGAGAAGCATTTCCTGGGCCTTGCGGGGACCCCGGCCTGACCAGCGGTCTGCCGTCCATCCCTAGTCGAGGTGGACCCGGAGCTGGAGCCCGAGTCGGCCGAGTACCTGGTGGCCCTGGAGCGCGCCACGGCCGCCCTGGAGCAGTGCGTGAACCTGTGCAAGGCCCGCGTCATGATGGTCACCTGCTTCGACATCAGCGTCGCCGCCGCCACCGCTGCCCCGGGGCCGCAGGAGGTGGACGTCTGAGGCTGGGCACTGGGACACGGGGGAGGGGGTGGGGGGTGTCGGGGGCTCGAGGACGGGACGTGGGACGGAGCGAGGATGTGGCGGGGGTTGGAGGGACGAGGATGCGGAGGGTCCAGTGGGGACCCGCGGGACTTGGAGGCGATGGAGCGTGAGGCAGGGGAGGGGCCGGCCGAGCACGTGGACGGAGGAGCGAGTGAGCAGGACACGGGAAGACTATCGCCCCCAGACAGCAACGCAAGTGCCTTTAACCTTGGACTGGATTTCTCTCCTTTTCGCGTTTGGTGCTAAGGACTCGAGACACCAGCAGACGGTGCGCTGGGGCCGCCGGCCCGACTGATCTGATCGCGCCTTCTTTACAGCCAGGCAGTTCCATGTAGCAAGACAGCCCCAGGCTCGCCGGGCTCCGGGTTAGGATTCAGGGTTGCTTTTCTTTCCTAGCTGTTTCCTCTCAGCAGAGCCCGCCTTGGTGGTCTCCAGACCTCGGCCTGCGTGTGTTCTCTGCGCAGATCGAGCCGGTGGGGTCTTCCAGGCGGGGATGGCCGACCCTCCTCTCCCCAGGACCTGCTCTGTTCTGAGGTCACCGGGAGGGCGGCGCCCAAGGGTTGAGCTGAAGGCACCTGGCGCCTTCTTCCACGGCAGGAATTCTTACCAAAACCACAAGCAAAAAACAAACCAACACACACAAAAATGGGAGGGGGAGGGGGAGGGTTTTGTAAAGGTTCTGTTAGGTTCGTATTTTTATATCGTTTTGCCTATAACTGAGGTATTTGCAGTTGGAATTTGAAGACAAATGGTCTATGTTTTTATGGTTTTCTATGGAAGGTGTCACTCCGGCCGGGCTCTTTCTGGGGGTCCCCAAGCAGGGCGGGGGTCCTCAGAGCCACTTCTTGCCAAATGTAGACCAGGGGTGAGCCCGCCGGCGAGCGGGGCGCTCCCGTCACTGCGGGTTCTGTTTTCTGATCGTCATGTGTTTTCTAGGGTTGTCCAAACGTTTGTACAAATGTGTAGATAATATCTTGCTCCAGCTTTTATTTGTGAATAAAAGATGCACCCATTGTTCACGCGGCTCCTGAGTTCACTGGGCGTGCAGTCCTCTGAGGGTCCTGGGGCGAGGGGGCTGCGGAACGTTGGAGGGATGCGTCCACGGGGTCAGCAGGGGACCCTCCCTCTGCCCACAAACCCTACAGCATCCCCATGCAGGGACCAGCGTTGTAGGCGAGAAGGCACTGGCCGGGAGGAGGTCCTCCTGCAGGCTGGGATGCAAGCCCCCATCTCCTCTCTGTCCCCCTCCCCAGCCACTCCGTCTCGAGTTGCCCGGCTCTCGGGGTCCTGAGGCAGGGAGCCAGGGACAGGGGCTGGGCTGATGGGAAGCAGCATTTTCTGGTGGGCTCCTGGCCCCCTTCCCTGGCAGCGGCCATGGTGACCCCGCGGGAGACCCCACCTGCCTTTCCAGGAGGTAGACGAGCAGACACTCCACGGGCACGTCAAGGTTCAGGACCCCCTGAGCTGGAGGGGGTCCCCGCCCAGCACAGCCGCCCTCCCCACTCTGCCCCTCTCTGCTGTGCTCAGGCCGCCCTACCCGATGGCCCTGGCTGCCGCCCCCGCCCCATCTAGGTGTCCCCACCGCAGGCAGCCACGCGGGCACCTCGAGGCCCCTCCCAGCCAGCCGGGCCTCTCGCAAACCCCTACGTATGCCTGGAACTTCTCCTCCGGGCGGCGAGTGTCGGGGCCCCTGCTTGGTGGCCTGGCTGCCCGGGGCTGCATCCACCCGGCACGTCACACCCATCTCCTGGCCTCGATGGGGCCCCTTGGGGGCGTGGTGGGGTCTGAGTCATGGCTGCACCCCCTCGTCGGGCACAGGGCTGAACCCCAGTGGGGCCCCGGCGGCACATGCTGGATGAATGAACGAGCAAACAAGTGAACGAGGCCTCGCCTCGAGGAGTGTCCCTCTGGGATAGAGCAGCGCCAAGACCGAGAGCACTCAACAGCTTGCAAGCTGCTTCCCTGAACCCTCCCCGGGCCGCTGCTTTGTGTGGCCGTGTGGCCCCCGAGCCCCGCCCCGGGGTCGCCTCCTTGCTCGCTGCTGTCGATGGCATTTGGGGCCCCTGGGATCGGGGTTGCACGTCGGCCGAGAGGCACCGGGACCCTGGACCCCCCACCCCACCCTGCAGGCTCTCCCTCTCTGTTCTGAGGCCAGCCTGATGCCTCCCAAGGGGGGTTCTGGGGGGTTGGGACAGGTGTGGTGGGACTTGGGGGGGATGGGGAGATACATCCTTTCAGGACCTGTTGTCTGAAGGGAGGGGCTGAGAAGACCCCCTGGTCTGTGGATCCGGTGATCCAGGGTCTGACCTTCCTGTGTGGAGGTGCTGGCCCGGTGGCCCTTCCATCCTGAGGGACCAGGGCGCGGCTGGGGTCTGGGTGGGTCAGGGCTCCATGCTCAGGGACCAGGGCTGGCCTGTGAGCCCGGGATCCATTCTGAGGGCTGTGCTCTTGCTCCCAGCATGCCCTGCAGCATCTCACCTGGGCTGTGTGGGGGATGGGATGGTGCGTGGGGCACGCTGGGTGGGTCCCTTTCTTCCGCGCAGAAACCCCTGCTCCCCTACCTGACCCCCAGTCACTGAGGGGCCCAGAGCCTGCTTCTCACCAAGGAGGCCCCTCCTGCCCTTGATCCTCCTGGGCCCCCGCCCCGGCACCTGTCCTGGGGGGGGCGGGTCTCTGTGGAGCGGGCCCAGCCTGGGGCAGTTGACCTTTGGGGCCAGCGGAGCCCTCTTCCCACAGGCCAGGGTAGGCTCGGGAGGGCAGCGCCTGCTCTGTTGGACGGGAGCCCCTGTCCTGGGGCTAGCCTGGGAGCCTGGGCGGCCTTTCATCGGGACCATCAAAGCCCTCGGCCCTGTCATTACAGGCTGGGAAGCCAGCAGGGGAGCAGCTGTGAGGACGAGAATGCCCATTTTACGGATGGGAAAGCTGCAGCGGCGCGGGACCCAGCTCCGTGAGCAAAGCCCGGGCCGCCCCCTGTCATGTTGCGGGCAGGGGTCTGTGGGCGTCCTTCTCATTCAACATCTGCAGAAGCCGACACCCAGAGTGGGCAGGTCCCTCCTCCTGGGAGGGGAGGAGGAGGGGCGCTCCCGGTGGAGGCCCGGGATCAGCCGGGTCTGGGGTGGAAGCAGAGGGCGAGGGCGGGGCTGCCTGGGCCGCTCGGGACAGGGGAGTGAGCCCACCCAGGTGAGGTCCTTTGCGGCCTCTGAGGTGCCCGCCTGCCTCACTCTGTGAGTTCAGAGTTCAGGCCTGCTCCGCCCGCCCCCCGCCCCAGCCCTGGGCACCAGGAGGCCACGAGGGGAGGTGGGGCTTGTGGGGGGGGGTCGGGCTGGGCTGGGTGGCCAGGGGCGGGGGGCTTACCAGGCCCAGCGGTGGCTGGGAACAGGCCTGAGCCAGGGAGGGTGGGCGGAATGACGGGGCGGGAACTGAGCACCTGGCCCGCGGCCCCCGGGGGAGATTTGCCCGCTCCTTCCTGGGCCTCATCTGGACCAGGGGGCGTGCTGACCCCCGCCCAGGGCTTCAGGTGCCAGGAGAAGAGTCTGGATCTTCGAGAGCGAGCGTTCAGTCCTCTGAGCCTCCTCCTGTGGTCGCCCAAGCCGTGGCCCTGGGGAGGGTGACAGCAGTGGGGACGGTGGTGCGAGGGATCAGAGCAGTGGCAGCAGAGGTGTGGGAGCCTGGCAGACTGCCCAAGGCCTTCTGGAGCCCGGGCTGCAGCAGGCTTCTTGCCTGCCTCGGGCCCTTCTCTGCCCGTGAGTCCGTCTGTCTCCTGAGCTCCGGCCCCAGTGACGCCAGGTGTGCGGCCTTGTCCCCTCCTGACCCGTGTCCTCCCTGGGAAATGGGGGTGAGGTCACGTCAGCCGCCCCCGTGGGGCTCCCACTGGGCCTGAGCCCTGTGGCCTGGCAGGGGTGGAGTGGCGCGCCCTAAATGAACAGCAGTGGCCCGCCGCCCGCCTGCCCCTCGGGGGGCACCTGGCGCTCTCCTGAGGTCTAGGGCAAGGGCAGCGGAGGGTAGCGGCCTCGGTTCCCGCCTCTGTTTATGCCACCGTTTGGGTGCTCACGGCTGGGCGTCTGTCCCACCCCTGGGTCTCCCCCCAGTGCCCAAAGCCCTGGCCAGCCTCCTGGTGCACGGTACCATCCACGGTTGCATGCACCACCCGTCTTGGGGTCCCTGGCCCCATGGTCCCGGGGGAGTTCGAGGCCCCCAGTGGATCTCCCTGCAGCCCTGGGTGGGGGAGGGTTTGTCTCACGGGTGGAGACCCCGCTACTTGCCCCAGCAGGGTGCCCGGAGGCCCCAGGGGCCGGGGCTCGGCCCTGGAGTCTGCGCCCAGCAAACAGGAAGCGCGGAGGGTGACTTCTCCCCAATGATATTGTGTTTACCAAGGCGGGATCCAGGGTCCGTTTCCACACAGGAAGCCCAGGAGGCTGGGAGGGGGCCGGGAAGGAATTCCCTGGGCTGGCCAAGAAGTCAGGCTTCCTGTGGTCAGGTCTGTAGAGTGGGGGGTGGGGGTGGGGATGGAGCCGCCAAGAGCTCAGGGAGGCCCCTCCCCACTCGGAACTCAGGGCTGGGGACCCTGGAAGGCCTGTGCCCCCCAGCCCCTTGAGGCTGGGGACAGGAAGGCCCAGGCCCAGGGCCTATCTCCCTACCAGACGGGCAAAGGGCCAAGGGGCATTGCGTCTCCCCCTCCCGAGTCCGGCGTGGCCTGGCACAGGGGCAGGTGGGCTCACAGGGACGTTGGAGGTCTCGGGGAGGGGTCTTCTGGGAGGGGGTGGGAGCTGGGGCGGGGCCTCCGCAGGCGCTGTACCTGGAGCCTGCCCTGTGGGCCCTCCCTCTGTGCCCGCCGCCCTGCCCGGGGGCCACCTGCCTCTGCGCCCCATTCCAGCCTTGGGCAGCCAGAGGGTCCTTCTCAAACTTCCTCTCACCAGGTTACTTCATCTCAGATTAAAAACCACCGATGCTCTGCTCAGCCTTCCAAACAAAGGCGCCTTCCAAACAAAGGCGGGCCTGGTAGCCAGGCCTGGAGGCCTTCATGAATGTATGTCTTCCTCCTTCCCCTGCCCTCCCCTCCCCTCCCCTCCCCTGCCCTCCCGTTCCGTCCCCTCCCCTCCCCCTCCCCTCCCCCCCTTTACCTGGAGAAACAACCCCCACAGAGACAAGCACAGAGATTCATTATGCACCCACCACCCAGCTGCACCAAACCTTAGCCTCCTGCTATCTTGTATTTGTTTCAGAATCACCTTTCGAAAATAAACTTTATCTTAGATTTATAGAAAAACTCAGAAGATAGTACAGAGAGTTCCCGTCTGCCCCATACCCAGGTTCCTGTAATATTAACATCTTACGTTAGTGTGGTGTTGTACATTTGTTATAATGATAATTATTATTAACTGAAGTCCATTCTTCGTTCAGATTTTCCCTAATGTCCTTTTTCTGGTCCCGGGTCCCACCCAGGGTAACACCGTGAAGGGGCGGCGGCACCTACGCAAACGACTTGGAATTATCCTACACACGCGAGCTGTTAATTATCCTACACACGCGAGCTGTTACTGCACCATCACTCGCGTCTGCTGGTGTGGACTTGCGGGTATCTATTTTATACTTTGGGTTATAATCCAATACTACTTAATTTTGTTACTCAAATCCACTGGGAGCCCTTGCATTTGGCCGGAGTCATTTTTAAAGTCCTCGATGGTTGCATGGAGGCCCTTGTGCCCTCCCCAGGTGGCCCAGTCTGGAATGGGCAGCCCACCAGCCATCCCGTGGCGAATTCGGGGCCCCCTCCCCGCCCCGGCCCGCCGGCCTGGCCTTTCTGCTGACTCTGTGTCGGTGGCCACAGCGTCCTCACCAGCCTCCCACTGGACATTATGTGCCCGTGGGCCTGGCTCTCCAGCACTGGGAGGCCCCGAGACCCTGAGATGACAGCTGTGAGGGCTGAGGCCCTGGGGGCGCTGCAGTCTCTGAGTGCCCAGGTGGGGGGAGCAGTCAGCCTAGGTCCCCTCCTGGGGCTTCCTGAGCGGAGGGGAGCTCCAGGGGACAGGGACTGTGCCGGGGAGGCACCCAGGCCCCACCTCTGAGCAACCCTGGAGATCTGGGAGTGGTGATGGCATCCTTGGGGGTTGCCCAAGGCGGGGTCCGTCTCCTCCAAGGCCAGGTGCCAGGCTCTGGGCCTCACAGTGGACTCAGTGGCTGACACAGGAGGCGGCCTGCTGGCTGGAGGGCTTGGGGCTGCAGCCTCAGTGCCGACGATGCTGGTCTAATAGCTGGTGTGACCTGGCCACCTGGCCCGGCCCCGGGGCTGGAGAAGGGGCAGGGACGTCCCTGAGAACCCATAGGGTGGCTCCAGGGCGAGGTCACCCTATACCCGACTTCACGCTCTCATCACTTGGGGAATGTGAGGTCAGCTGGGACGTGCTGCCCACCCCCTGGGCAGCCAGGCCTCCTGCCATTGGTCATCTGGTGTGCCCACCGCCTCCAGCCATCTCCAGGGACAGCCATTTGCCCACACCCCCAATCTGGAGAAAGGCAGCCTCTCCCCCACTGACTCCTGCTTTTCTCAGCTATTTGGGAAAACATGGTCCAGGTTAATAAATGGTTTCAAATGTCCTCTGAAGATGACCTAGATGCTCCACTGAGAGAAAACTCCCAACCTGGGGGCAGCTGGTGCCCCGAGCACCCCCAGAATGGACCCCTGGGTATGGGGCCTGAGACAGATGTGGCACTGTGGGTCCCAGGCAGGTCCCCCTCCTGTGCCTTGATTTCCCCTCCAGTGGAAGGAGCCACTGCCGGGCTGTGTCTGAGACGCCCAGACAGCGGACACAGACCTCGTTGGTTTGGAATAAATCTCTCCCGTTTCTCCAGCACCTGAGACGTGGGGCCGCATTTCTTGCAGCCTCGGTGGCCATCTGGGGGGGCTGATCTGCCTGGCAGAGGGGTGACGCTCTAAATGCAGTGCCCGGGGCTGATCTGTGCTGCCCAGGGCTTGCCGGCATCTTTACGAGGCAGGACGAGCCCCGGCTGAGAACTCGGGACTGGACGGGGAGGACCTACAGCTGAGCCGGCCCCGCCTGCCCATCCACCAGCCACGCTGTGTCCCCTGAGCCGGGCCCGGCTCAGCCACCGTCTGGGCCCCAGACTGAGGTCGAGAAGAGGCTGGTGCTCTCTCCACGTCCTCGCAGTTTGGCTTCAGGGAGGAATCTTGTGGGGACTTCCCAAGCCCTGTGCGCCCAGCCCTGGGCGGGGCCGAGCCAAGGGGGACAGAAGGTGGAGACCCAGTTCCTGCCGCAGGGAACCGGGGCTTTGGGCGCAGGGGCAGGAGGGATCTGTGGGTGGTGGCCTGGAGCCTGGAGACGTGAGGAGGCCGTCCTGCACTGCGCTTCCCAAGGCTGCCGGCGGAGCGTCAAGGCACCAAGCCTGGGTGCGGATCCGAGCTCTGCACCTGGGGTTTCACCGTCTCCCAAACAGGGCAACAGGGCCATAGTGAGGGTCACGGGGGCTCCATGTGCACAATTCTTCGCCCGTGTCAGCAAGCGCCCGTCTCTGTTGTTCTAACATCGGTGCAGGGCTGACTCACGGTCCCGCCCCCATCCACCCAGGGTGCGCAGCACACCCCGGAAGCCAGGCTCCCCCAGGGGGTTCCCGCATCGCTCCAGCCCCCGGGGAACCTGCTGCCTCCTTCCCAGGAGCAAAGGTCCCGGCTCCACTTCTCGCCACTCATCTTCGGGTGATTTCATTTGCCCAGAAGTGACCTGCCGAGCTCTGGGGCTCCTACGGGATGAGTGGAGCTGAGGGGGAGGGGCAGCCCATGGAGGGAGGGGCCGCTCCAGAAGGAGGGTGGTGGGTCCAGCGTAAGGGTCAGCCTCTGATGAGGGCCCTGTGGGTCTCCCGAGGGCGTGTGCAGCGGCAGCCCTGGGATGGGACACTGACCCGCCTGGGGGCCCGCTGAGCTGTGAATGTCACCTGCCGGTCCCTGCTGGTCACCACGCGTCAGTGACTGTCCTAGCAGGACGCGTTTGGAATCCCCTGGGTCTCCATACCTGTCTCACCCACCCCTCCTTGAGCTCCCACCAAGCCCCAGCCTCCAACCCCGACAAGAACCTCAGCCCCTCTGGGTACCTGGGTGGTCGTTGCCTGGATGGGCTGCAGGGAAGATCGCTGACCAGGGCCCACGGTGCCCCCAGGCCTGCTGGCCACTCCTGACTTCAAGACCACCCGCTGCCTACATGTGGGGCCCATTTCTGGGGTCCTGGTCCCTAAACCGCCCTGCAGACAGGGGGACCCTGTTCTTGCCTCTGTAGGGGATGGTCTGCCGGTGGCTCCCTCTGGCTGAGCCCGACTTTCCTCCGCGGGGATCCAGGCTCAGCCAACACACTCATCTGCTGACTTTCCTCCGCGGGGATCCAGGCTCAGCCAACACACTCATCTGCTGACTTTCCTCGGCGGGGATCCAGGCTCATCTACTCATCTGCTGAGCCTGTCACAGAAGGCTGGTCTCATGCACGTGCTGGCGGGCATCCCTCCCACAGCCAGGAAGCGCAGTGTTGCCCCAGTTCCGTTTCTGGAGCAGGACAGAGCCAGGTCTGTGTCCTGGTTCCTGCACTTCCTGCTGTGTGATGCTGGGCCGGGGAGTGACCTCACCTCTCTGAGCCTCAGTCTCGCCACTGGGAAAGTGCAGAGGATAAGCAGACCGTCCCTCAGGGTGGCAGTGTGGGGGACCGAGGGAGCATTCAGGGACCCAGGGCCTGTCCTTCGAGGTCAGGCACCTCCCGGCCCTGCCTGGGCTTCAGGGCCACACTCAGGCAGCTGTGGGCTGGCATCTCTGCTCCCTGCATCCGCTTCTGGGCTCGGGTTTCTGGGGCCTTCTGGGGGTTTCCCGGCTTTTCTGGAGGCCGGGCAGGACTGACCCTTTCAGGGACGTGAGCCTAGATGTTCACGTGTCTCTCAAGCCTCCAGACCCTGCACTGGTCCACTCAGAGGGGTGCACCGGGCAGTGGGAGGCCTGGGATCTCCCAAGGATGGACTGATCTCGGCTGTGTCACGCTGGGGGAATGCTGAGGTGCCCCCAGGGCCTGGTGAGCTCCGGCTGGGGACTCCCATTCTCGAGCCCTTTGGGCCTGGAAACCCCAGCCTGACGGAGGCCCCGAAATCACGCCTCCTGGTCCCCAGGTCTGGGGTGGGGTTGTCTCAGAGCAGCAAAGCAGATGGCTGTGAGCTGGGCGGCCTGGCAGGTGACCCCTCCTCTGAGACCCAGGCACCGGGGCGGGGGGTGCATCTCACGGTCCCATCTCCCTGCTGGCCCCCTGCCGTGCTCTTCTCTCTCCTTGGAGAGAAAAGCATCTTCTCCTCCATCAGCCAGAAGGGAATCGGGAATCCGGGAAGCAGTGGCAGCGGGACAAGCGGGCTGGTGCCCCTGCCTGGCCTGGGAGGGCAAGGCTGGCCTCATGTTCCATCCCTGTGTGAGCCGATGGTGGGCCCTTCTACCCATAGTTCACTGTTTCCCTATAAACACCACGGTGACCCCAAGGGCCTGCCCTGAAGACCCCCAGTTAGCTTCACGCAGGGGCCGGGCTGGGGGGCAGTTTCCCAGGGCTGGCAGATGTGTGAGGGGAACCAGGAGGTCCTGGGCACAGTCCCGGGGACCCCAGGCCCCTCCATGGGCCGTGACAGGCAGTGAGGGCTGGGAGTCTGGCACGGCTCTGAGCCCTCGCGGAAGGTCCAGACTCAGCCAGTCCTGGGCAGGGCCCAGGGCTGGGGCGGGCGGGTGGCAGGCGGGGAGGCGGCCGCTGGCCGAGCGCGGCTGGAGCACCGCAGGGTTCACTTATTTCACATTATGCTGATCGGATGGCGAGATTTCGTCCCGGGGGAAACGCGTGTCAGGCCATGCGATTTGTTAATAAGCTGAGGAAGAGCGTGAGCTTGGTGGGAAGCACGCCTCCCCCGGAAGGACAGAGTTGTTACTTGGCGCCACGGGCACACATACACGCACGCACACACACGCAGGAGCGCACACACACGCGTGGGAGTTTGGCCCCAATGCTCTGTGCTTGTCACGTCAAAGTTCTTGGAATCCCGATGCTGGGGGCGTCTTTCCCACCAGGAGCCCTGCTCTCGGCCCCTTTCCCCACCTGCCCCGGTCCTGGAGGGCCAGCCGGCCGGCCGGCTCAGGGGCTCAGTGGCAGGAGTGGTGACCTTCCAAGCAGTGAGCATGTGACACTTGGGCAGAGGATGGGCAGGCTGGGTGTTGCCTGGGGCTGTTGGGGTGAAGAGTCCAGATTCTGGACCAACAGGGCAGCAGGAGGGCCCCTGAGCTGCTGCCGGGAGGAGGGTGGGGCTCTGTGCTGCAGCCGGGCTGGGCAGGGCGGAGGATGGGCAGGCTGGATGCCTGGGGCTGTTGGGGTGAAGAGTCCAGATTCTGGACCAACAGGGCAGCAGGAGGGCCCCTGAGCTGCAGCTGGGAAGAGGGCGGGGCTCTGTGCTGCAGCCGGGCTGGGCAGGTGCCGTTGGCTGACGCTGGGGTTGAGAGAGCAGGGCCCGGTGGGCACCTTGGTCTGTGGAGGCCAGTGGACCAGCTGCCCCTCATCAGCCTCCCCGCTGGGTTGCATAGGGGTCTTTAAGTGTCATTTAAGAACCCCGCCCAGTTAGCCACGCTGGCTGACAGCAGCTGAGCTGGTCCCGGGCCAGGTGGGATGAGAAGCCCTCCCTCCGTCTCCCCTGGGGGCAGGCGGGGGTCCAGGCTCCTGGCAGTCAAAGCTGAGGTGATGAAGCTCTGTAGGGGAAGCCCTCCCTTTTGGAGCCCCCCAGGGGCTGGGGCCGCGGGGCTGGGAGGAGCGGGGGCCCAGGAGGCTGCAGGAGATGGGTGTGGGTGGTGGTGCTTGGGCCCCAGGACCGTCCAGGGTGAGGGCAGCCACCTGGTGGGCCGGGTGGATGCCGTTTGCGGGGCACCTTTAAAAAATGATTACTTCCTCATCCTTTCTCTGGGTTTGTTTCTCCAGAAATGTTCATCTCCAGAGCCCCTGTGGCTCCACGGCAGAGAGGGGCCGGGCTCCAGAGAGGGCTGCCCCCCAGTTCCTGTAGTTCCTGCTCTTTTCCCGGAGTCTGGTGGAGGCGAGGGGCCAGCTGTCAGCTCCGAACGGCAGAGTCTGGACAGCCTCATTCAGCAAGGGGAGGGCAACTGAGGCGAGGGGCGCGGGCTCGTGCCAAGGTCTCCCGGGCAGTTAGAGGGGCCAGGACTGGGCCCAGGCCGAAGGTCTCCATCAGCTCCCTTTCCTGTCCTGTCTGTCCCCCTGCCCTTGTCGGCTTCCTCTTGCCCTCCCTCTGTCCCTCATGGTGGGCTCTGTCCCCGGCCCGTTTAGTGTCGTCACAAGCCATGGTCACCGGCCCCAGTCCTCCCTGGCCGGCCCTCCCTGGGTGCCGTGAGCCAGGACCCGTGCGTCTGGCTTCCAGGCCTGGTCCTGGCACTTAGATCACAAGGTGGCTTCTCCCCAGGAGGTCCCCTTTCTGTCCCCAGGCACCAGGAATGGGGCAGCGGGAGGAGGGGGTGGGTCTGGGGGCTGCTGGCTCAGGCTGCCCCCCCCCACCTCAGAGCCAGGCTCCACCGGCCATGCTCTCTGGGAGGCTCTGGCCTCCATGCCTCCCTCTCAGCCCCCATCAGCACCCCCTCCTGAAACGGGGCCTCGGGCAGCAGGGCAGTGTCTCCTGCCCCCCAACTGGCAGGTGCCCTGTGTCCCCTCGCCCAGTGCTGGGGTCAGGACAGCCTGCCTTGCAGGGAGGAAGGTGTAGGTGAGATCTGAGTGAGGCACAGGTGAGGGCCGTCCCTTTGGGTGGCTGATGGAAACTTCCTGAAGTTTTTCATCTACTCCCGGCCTTCACCGCGAGCTCTGCTCAAACCGTCAACTCCAGTTCCAGCTGCTCCTCGGTGGCGCCTGGGGTAGTGAGACCTTCCTGCCTCTGGCCGTGGGGGCACTCTGTGCCTGTGACGGTCTGGGGTCTGGGGTCTGAGGGTCTCAGGGCAGGTATGGGGGACTGGGGGCCTGGGGGCCTGGGGGCCTGAGGGTCTGGGGACCTGAGGGTCTGGGGGTCTGGGGTCTGGGGTCTGAGGGTCTGGGGACCTGAGGGTCTGGGGACCTGAGGGTCTGGGGGTCTCAGGGTCTCAGGGCCCGCAGGTATGGGGGCCTGGGGGCCTGGGGGTCTGAGGGTCTGGGGGTCTCAGGGTCTGAGGTTCTGAGGGTCTCAGGGCCCGCAGGTATGGGGCCTGGGGGCCTAGGGGCCTCAGGCTCTTGGGCTCTGGGGCAATGAGGCTCTAGGTGTCTCAGGGTCTGTGATCTGAGGGTGGGACGATTTACGAATCTGAGGGTCTGGGGATCTGAGGGTCTAGCTCAGGTCTTTGGGCTACTTTGGAGTTTCCGTTGAAGGAAGCTGGAGTTTGGTACAAGGATTTTCTGTTTGAAGCTTCTGTTGGCCCCAGCTGGCCATGCAAGGGGCAGGTGGGCCTCCAGAGGCCCCTGGCCTCCCAGTCTAGAGTCCTGGGCAGACTGGCCCAGACCCCAAGGGCATCCCCAAAGGCGGTGGGCCAGGGGTCCCCATGGAGGCAGCAGGTGTGGGGCTCGGAAGGGGGCAGTGAGGGAGGGGCCGGGAAGCTTCTAGGGCTGGAGTCAGGATGGAGCGGGCAGGATGGAGGGGAGGGGGCAGGGCTGAGATCTATGCAGTCCCAGAGCCACTCTCGGGGTCCCCACTGTGCTCATGTCCAGCTGTGGCCACCTTGAAGTTCTCAATTCCTAGCCCTGGGGGAGTGAGGCCCCACCTGCTCCCCGCTCTGCGGGGGCGCCGTGACGGGGAAGGGGGGAGGCAGGGTGGAGGTTGGCCCCAACGTGAGCTGCGGGAGGTGGGGAAGCAGAGTGGGGAGACAGCCCTGTCCTTGTGTGTTCCCAGCCCCCTCTTCCAGGAAGGCCCCTGGGCCCCAGCCTGGCCTAGGCTCTCTCCCCACACCTTCCTGCCTGCCCCTTGGGGGCTCTCCCTCCTGGCTCCTGCGCTGTAAGCCGGGTGAGGAGGGGCCGCCATACTTGTGAGCTTAGAGACACAGCTCACCCAGGCAGGCATCTCGGCTCTGGCTCTGGTGCCAATATATGGGGTGTGAAAGGCAGAGCGGAGCGGGGCAATTAGACTTGCAAATGGACCCACAGCCCAGGAGCGGGGCCTAGGGTGAGACCCAGCCCTGCTAGCGGATGTCACCCCAGGGCAAGGCAGGAGGGGTTGGGGCCCCTTGCTCAGGGCCGGCCAGCCTCCCCTTCCCCACACCGAGGTCCCAGACAGGCTGCAGAGGAAGGTGCCCCATGGTGTCACGCCTGGCATCTGGGCCCCTCCCCTCCGTGCTTTGCCTCCTCCCGGGGTGTTCCTCAGCCGCCCCACCCTGTGGGTGTCCTTGCTCTGTCCTTTTGGTGGCCCTCCTCCCTCTCCCCTCTCCCCCAGGACCACCTTGCTCCGCCCTGTGGCTTCATGTCCCCAGATCTGTGACTCTGTCGCCCCTACCCCCAGCCCTGGCCTCTGCCCTGTGCCCCTTGGACTCCCCAGACCTGCGGAATCCAAACCAGTGCTTTCTCTTCCCTCAAACCCACCCCTCACCCTGCCCTCCGCCCCACTGTGGGAACTCCATCCTCCTCCCAGAACCTGGGGTGACCTGGGCTCCCCACTGCCCCCTGAGGCCTCCAACCCAACCCCATGGCCACACCAGTCCTGACCCTCGGCTCTCAGGCATGACCGGGAGAGACCCAGGTGTCTCCATCCTGGGGAGGGAGGAAGGGCGGGGGGTCTCCCGGTGACAGGCCAGAAGGTACTCTGTACTCGCAACTCAGCATCTCACTCACAAGGACAACGAATCTCCCGTGAAATCTGGGCTCTGCTCTTTCTAGTCTGCTTCTGCTCATTGCTTTGTTTGCCGAGTTGCTTCCCGGCGTGGTCGAGCCGAGCAGTCCCGCAGTGGATTTCGCCGTCCGTCTGATGTGCTCCTCATGGATGCACCTGAGGGTCTCCTGCTCTTTCTCGAAACAAATATTTGCATGGAGTCCTCTGTTGCTCAGCTCAGCCCCAGGGAGCTCTGCGGCCGAGGGGGACGCCATACCCTGTACGGTGAGCGGTCAAGGTCGGGCTAAGGCTAGGGTGGTGGGGGCACCTTCCACAGAGGCCCAGCTTCCGCCCCACAAACCCAATCGACACGGGAGTGATGCTGTGCCTTTGGCGAGAGGTGCCTGTCCCACCGCGCTCAGGCTGAGCTCCCGTAGGTCCTAGAAGCAGGACGTACGGTCCAGCAAGTGACCTGCAGTCTGGGAGGCGATCTAGGCCAGGAGAGAAGTCAGAGAACGTATGTGGGGGGACTCAGACGAAGGGAGGTACTGGGGCAGGGGTAGTCAGGGAAGGCTTCCTGGAAGAGGAGACACTTAGCGAGATCCTGGAAGGCAGAGAGGACTAGACAGGCAGGGGTGAGTGTCCTCCTGGCAGAAAGGATGCTAGGTGTAACTGCAGAGGATGTGCATGGCGAGGCGGGCAGTTCAGTCCACTGCTGTCTTGGCTGCCGGGGGAGGGGAGGCCCATCCGGGGTGGCCAGGCTGAGATGGGGCCTCGGGAGGAAAGCAAAGTGCTGTCCACCTCCCTTGCGGTCCACTGAGCACCCGAGACCTCGTTCAGCCCCCGCAGCATCCCTGCCCTGCAGCTCCAGGTCTCTCCGTAGACCCTCCACCAGCGGATGGGGAGCTGGACCCAGCACGCTGCTGGTGTTTGGCGTGCTGGGCCTCTGGCCACGGCCTCACCCGCGGTCCTTCTGGTGTAGGAGGCTGGTGAGGTGGGAGCCCCGGGACTACAGGATTGCCCACATTGCTTTGGGAACCTGTTTAGTCTGAAATGGTTTAGACAGTCCAGGGAACCCACAGGCAGCTCCAGAAGGAAGCTTTGGGCTGAGACACAGAATTCGTCCGTTCATTCATTCATTCATTCATTTATGTCAGGCAGGTATGGAGGCAGGGACCATGCTGGGAGCCGGCTCCTCTTGGCCAGCGAGAGCTGCTAAGTTTTCAGGACTTTCATGAGCCATTTGTGAAGCATATATGTCGTCATGCTGGGCCGTGGTGCCGGGTCTGTCTCACCCCGTCCCCGCTGCGGAGCCCTGCGCGAGGCCAGTCCCTAGAAGTGGTCAGATGGTCTGAAGAGGGAGGGCTCTGCCACCCGGGTGTGGCAAGCCCCTGGCAAGTCCCTCGACCCCCCGAGCTTCAGTTTTCTCCTCTATAAACTGGGGACAGCAATCCAGGGCCTCTGCGCACACCGGCCCGGGCTCCCTGGGGCTGACCGCATGGGTGTGTGTGGTGGGCGTGCCACAGAAGGGCCACTGGGGGCTCGGGGGGCTCCAGAGCCTTGGCAGGAAGCCCTGGGGTCTGTGGCTCAGGGAGCCACTCCTGCAGGCCTCGAACTCGCTGCTGCTCCCTGGGCCTGCAGGACTGAAGCCAGAGGTTTCCTGCAGAGGGCGTGGGCCGTGCGTGCGTCGACACACGCGCCTGTGGACAGGCATGGGGCAGGTGTCTGGGTTGAATACGTCAGAGCAGGAACCTCTTTTCAGTGCGGGGGGAAGCAGCATCAGGAACAATCATTTGTGCAGACCCAGGGATGCCCGTTTCTGCTTTCCAGGAGAGGGCACTTAGGTTCCCAGCGGAGGTGACGCCCTTGGGGTTCCCGCAGGGGGCAGGTGGTGGAGCCTCTGGCCTGTGCCTCTCGTGGCCGGCACGAGGGTCCCCCTGAGCTGCCCTCCAGGACGGGTTGGCCTAGTGCAGGGGTGCAGGGCGCTCGGGCGGTCGTGGCCCAGACGCAGGCTGAGCCCATCCTGGCCCTGGCTGAGGGCATCATGATGACCGAGGCGGGGCACCGAGGAAAAGCGCTGAAACTTCACGCCATCCATCTCTGGGTGATTTGCTGTGAAGCCGGCGAGGAGCTGCGTCCTGAATCATGTCGGGGGGTGTTACACACGCATCGCGAACAGACTGGCTCCTAAATTGTCTTTTATGAGCACCCGCGGGTCTGCAGGCAGCGGGCATCTGGACCCAAAGCCCGCCGTTATTTGTGGTGCAGACGAGGAGGCGCTAATTACGGATGCACCAGCCCACCTCCTCGCCACCTCCAGTAAAAATTCATGGTCCGGCCACGGGCAAATATTGATTCTGACCCTTAACATTATTATAATGAGGGATAAAAATCAAATTGCCTTCCCTGAAACTCAATCGTTCTTCCGTGCCATTCCTCATCGATCTTTCTTTCCCCAGGTTTTGCCGTAAATTATTCTATTCAATTAAGTAAACTCGCACATAATGGCATTTTGCAAACTGAATAATTTATTGACTGTGTTTGGTAAAAGTCTGCTTCGGGGTGGGTCAGGGAACGGAGGGGATTTGGTCCCCAGCTTGTGGAGGCCGGTCTGGGCTGGGGGCTCCAGGGGTTACCTTCTCCTCCCCGAGGGGCTCTGAGGCTGTGGGGTGGGCGGGACACAGAGCAGTGACAGTGAGGTCCTTGGGGAGACTCTGAGGAGGAGGGCTGGACCTGGGTGGCTTTCAGGAGGTGAGGGAAGGGAGGGGGCGATTCAGGCTCAGGGCCTGGGGCTGGGGTCCCGGTGGCCCTGGAGAGGGGCTGAGAGCGGTCACCTGTCTGCCCTCTGCCCTGCCTTGGCCTCAGCTTTGTGTCTCAGTATAAAACATCTGTGTTCGCCTTCTCAGGGCCGCTGGAACCAAGTACCCAGCCCGGGCGACTTGGGTAACAGACATTCATCCTCTCGCAGTCCTGGAGGCTGGAAGTGTGAGATCAAGGTGTCGGCAGGGCTGGCTTCTCCCGAGGCCTCTCTCTGCGGCTTGCAGATGGCTGTCTTCCTGCTTTGTCCTCACGTCCCGTGCGACTGCGAACCCCCGGCGTTTCCCTGTGCATCCAAATCTCCTCTTATAACCAGTCAGACTGGTTTAGGCCCTGCCCTAAGGGCCTCGTTTTCACCCAATCCCCCTTTCAAGGCCCTGTCTCCAAATGCCGTCACATTCTGAGGTGCCGGGGTCGGCTTTGCATGGGAGCTTGGGGGACACAGTTCAGCTCGTGCCAGTATCCTTGTGGCCAGCTTGGTCCTCTGACCAGCCTTGGTGTCTGGGTCCAGCCGGCTTCTCCCAGCCTCCAGCCTCGTCAGCTGCTTCTGCACAGGAGACCGAGGGGACGGTCCCACACCGTCCCCAGGGGCCTGGCTGCCCACCCCACCACTCACTCAGCCTGTGCCCCACCCCAGTGTCTCCTGCGTCCCTGCCCTCGGCCCGCAGTCTCAGGGGAAGCAGGACACCTGGGGGCATCTCCGCACACCCCTGGGCACTCTGCGGACAGCACAGGCGGGCGGGCCCTGGGCTTCCTGAGAAGCAGCTTCCGCAGCCCCGTACGGCCAGCCCCGGACTGTCCTCTCGGCTGTCCCTGCTGCTGCCCTCACCCACCTGTGTGGCCCCGCACAGCGCCGTGGCCCGCCGTGGCCAGGACAGCCTCAGCCGTGCCCTCCGTCCACACCTCCACCTCCAGCTGGTCCTGCTGTTTAAACTCCAGGTCAGGTGTCCAGCTGCCCTTTGCCTGTGTCCCCTGGACACCCCTCTGTTTCGACACACCCCAAAGAAGACCATTGCTCCCCCCGGCCTGCCCCCCCCTTTCCTGGGATCCCGGTGCCAGTGGAGTGGTCACCGTTTACCCGTGGTCCAGGCCGGGAAGCCAGGGTCACCGGGCGCCTCTCTTCTTGACCCCCCTCCACCCCCATGGCCCCCGAGCGGTGCCAGGGCGGCAGAAGCTCTCGCTTTGGGTCGGGGCAGGGTGGGAGTCAGAGACCCACCTCTAGGTCAGCCCTGGCCGGGCCTGATGCCACCTTGGCCAGGGCTCGGCTTCCAGCTCCACCCCACCCTGGAGCTGCCCCTCAACCTCAGATTCTCCTTGAGAGGCGAACAGGTCCCCTCCCTCCAGGTAGTGCGAGGTCAGGGAGGGCGTGGAAGGACCCTGAGACACAGGAAGCGCTGGTGGGCGTGGGGCGGGAGCCCGCACCGCTGTGCTCCGTGGGTGGGGTCTGGGTGGAGCCGGTAGGGGGGTGTGCGAAGGGCGGAAGGGGGAGCTAGCCTGAGCCTTCTGGAAGCCGGCTCCCTCCCCCCTGTCCCCCCCACAGACCGGCTGGGCTGCCGAGGGAGCCAGGCTGCAGACCAGGCCCCTGCTGCCGCCTGGGGGACGTCACGCAGCCCAGCCTCGACTTCTCCTTCATGGGCCTGGGGGCGGGCTGGGGGCGCGGGGGACCGGGGCTAATTACAGTTAATTGCTCCTGGATCTGGCCCTGCAGAGGCTGCCCGGGAAAGCTGTTAGCACTCATCAAATCGATAATGAGCTGCAGTTGGCAGGGCTCTTAGGCTGCGGGCTTTCCTGGGGAGCCCTCCTCTGTACCCTCCCCACAGGCGGGGGCCCTCGCTGGAGAGAGCCCGATGAGCGGGCCCTCGGTGGGCGGAGCCGAGGGGAGGCTTGGGCTCACCCTGCCCCCCAGAACCCTCATGGGGAGGGGCATCCTTGGGGTGGGTCCCAGTTGCTGCTGTGGGATGAGTGAGTGGATGTGAGCGAGTGAGTGATGCCGGCCTGCATTGTGGGGAAGGTCCACGGGGTCCTGGGGCAGAGGAAGCGCCCACACTTCTCCAGTCTCTGACTTTTGCCCGGGACACGTCAAGCGCAGGGGCACAGAGAACGCTGGACCCTGAACTCACGGTGAAAGCCAGGGGTCTGGGACACTCGGGCTGTGGAAGCTGCTGGATGCTGGAGGAAGGGGCCACTCCTCCTGGAGGGCGGGCGGGGAGCTCAGGCCTCTGTGGGGCCGGGGGGCCGGGTGGTCGTCCTGGGGGTCCCGTGAGCGGCACGCCGTAAGCCACCCAGGCTGAGAACTGTGTGTGAAACACTAAGTATATAAACACTGGGCCCGACAGAGCCACGCTTTTCCAGATCAGCAACCGCGGGGCGGGGGCTGGAGTGGAGCCCCGCGGCGGGAAGTGTGGGCTCCTGGCTGTCTGCGCCCCACGGCAGATGCCGGTGGCTCGGACCAGCTTCATTCCTGGGCAGAGTCAGCTCCGGGTGGGGACACGCTGGCCACCAGTGGCGCCGACCCGAGGGGAGGTGTGCAGGGGGCTTTGGGGATGTGCTGCGCCGGGGCATGGGCGTGGCCTTCCTCCACCTCTGCCACCGCCGCCGCCGCCGCGTGAGGCCCTGGTCTGGTGGCCTGGCGTGGTGGGGACACGGAGGGGTCCCCCACGGCCCTCTGTGTCGCCAGCCTCAGCACTGGGCGAGCGGTCTCTGCGGCCTCTGGCTTCGGGGCTGGCGGTGTGCGGACCCAGGGCAGGGTCACCCCGCGGAGTCAGCCCGGGACAGAGCCGGGCCCGGCCCTCCACCCGCACGGCGGCTGTAGGGAACTCGTGTCCTGTCTGTGTTTACGGTGCCCTGGCAAGTACCCTTTAGGAGTTGTTCATAGAACAGCGACAGAAGGGGACAGGAGCAAGGTGCCAGGAGGGGGGCTCTGGCTGCCCCGAAACTCTGAGTCCCAGGGGAGCAAAGACCGCGGGGGCCGGCTGGGGGGGATGACGCTGGTTTAGATCTGCAGGTTTATCCTGGGACAGCGCATCTGGCCTTTTCTGTGTTGTTCGTATTTTCTACGATGACCTTGAGCTCTTTTGAAACAGATGGAAAAAATGTAAGAAAGTGAAGGGATTGCACCTAAAAATGTGACTTGAAGAATAAGGTTTCCTTTCTCATACCCAGTAACATTTTCACTTATCCCGGGCCTGAGCAGAGGAAGCCGGACCGGCTCAGCCCTCAGACTCGCAGTTTAAGCCCAGTGCCGGCAAACCCCTGACGCAGCAGGTGGGCACACGGTGCGGGGGAGGGGCGCTGCTAGGGGCAGGTGTGGTGACCGGGTTGGGGGGACAGCTGGCAGGAGCCTGGCACATCCGCTCATCAGGGCATCCCAGGCCCCCGAATGCTGAAGGTCACTGCAAGGACATTGCACAAAAGGTGTGTCCCCGGCTGTGTTTGCGCTGGACGGTGGGCACACACAGTCCTTATTTCCAACCAAGAGACTTGAAGCCCCGCAGCGAAGCCCTGGCGCCTCACCGGAACATTTGCATTTGGAGCGCGTCTGTGCGCGGTTGCCAGAGGGAGGGAGGCGTGTGCTCCACAGCGCCAGCTTTCCTCCACTGATTGAATCACTCAGCGAACAGCAGCCCGCGTGGGCTGGGGTTCAGCATGTGCCCGCCTTGTCCTGTCCCCCCCATGAGGGGAGGTGGCAGGGGGGGCGAGGCCCAGGCTGCCCAGCGATGGCCTGGGATTGGGGAGGGGGGCCCTCCAGTGGTCCCACCCTCTGCCTCCGTCTGCTGTTGGGTGGGGGACAAATACCGGTACTTGAGGAAGAGTTCATTTTAGGTGTGCAAAGGCCACCTGGGCTCGGAAGCTTCCTGCCTCCCAGGCCGCCCAGAGGGGCTCAGCTGGCCCTGCCCCTCTGGCTGTGGGCAGGGGGAGGGCCTTCTGGGGGGTGGCCACTTGCTCCCAGGGGATGGCCTTGGGCCACATATCTGAGCAGAACCCGAACCCCACGGGCCTGCGCGGTGGGTATGTGGGGGGCAGGCAGAGCGGGGGGCCACCCCCAGCCCTCTGTCTGTTCTGCTCCTTCAGAATGAGCTCCCGAGGCACCGCTCTGATCGTGGCCCGCGCTGCTCACGCACCTTCCGTAGCTCCCTACCACTTCGGCCACCCAGCCTGCTCTCCCAGCATTCCCCGTCCTTCCCCGACCTTGGAGTCTGCTTAGCTGCTGCCCGGCACACCGTACCATGGCCTGGGGGGCTTAAACAGCAGGTATTTATTGTTTCAGCCCGAGCCATTGTGGGGGGCTGGGGGTAGACTGGGTGAAGCAGCCCCTGAGAGCCTGTGACACACCCCCACCCCACCCGCCTTATGCTCTAACCCCTCCTTCCCAGCTCCATCTCCATCCCTTGTGGAGGTGGACGGCCCCAGGCAGCAGGCCTGTGGAGCAAGGGTCTGGGGGTCAGGACGAGGGGCGGCGGGGGTGGTGGGCCTGGGAGAGCCAGGCCGTGGGTTCCCGTGGAGCCATAACAAAGACTCCAGAACTCCCTGCCTCCTTTAGGAGGAAGGGGGCGAGGGACCAGTGGGCCGACTGCACCATCTGTCGGGTGTGACCGGCCTGCGGGGTGCCAGGGAGGTGGGCAGAGGGCCGGGCAGACAGGGCGGCCCCCATGCCAGAAGCCCCGCTCGGCGAGTGGCCAGCCTGCAGGTCAGCATGCCCAGCTGGGTCATTCCTGGGCCTGGGGCTCGGAGGACGGTCCCCAGCGACCCCAGGATGGACTTCCAGGGTGAGGATTAACTCGTTTCAGGCAGTCAAGCGGCAGCGAGGCCGGTAAGTGAATTTCGCTGGGGGAGGCCTCCCGTGAGGGCTTCCGGGCTGGCTGGCGGCCTGCCCTTCACCGCGCCCCCTCTTACGGGTCCTTTAGCTCTGTCTGGCTTTTGTCCTACTGGGTGTCCTGGGGGTGCCACCTGGGGGGTGAATTAGGGGAATCTCCCGGCCAGAAATAACATCAAGGAAAAATGGGTCTTGGACCATCTTTTGGTTTTTCCATTAAATCCTGTTCGTTTCCATTTCGCAAAATGGTTTTCTAATCCTATTTGTGACATGCCTGTAAGCCACAGATAAAAATGGGACATTTGCATCGGGGAGTGTGTGGGGCGGGCGGCCCTCTTCCCTAAAGATAACATCAGGTTCCTTAATGCACGCGCGCTCCTGGGGTTTAAAATTTTTATATGGAGGTTTAAATATTCAAAACCAGGTAGGGCTTTCCCCCTTCTGCTAACTATTAGAGACAGATTACATTTAAAAGAGATTTAATTTGTCAGGTTGTCGCGAGCATTAATGGAGGATAAATTACACGTGTGGAGGGAACGTGTCGCCTTTGTCTGGCTGAGTCGGGGGCTGTCTGGGGTTAGCGAGGGGCGTGATGGATAGTGAACTACCTCACGCTCTACCCGGCCCCCTCCGTCTGCACCAGGGCCATCAATTACCTCTGGGGACACCTTACTGGGAGGAGCGCCAGCGGTGCTGCCCACGAGCCCGTGGGTGCTTGGCGGTGTTTAGCCATCAGCCCCCGTCCCGTGTGGAGACCCTCGAGGGAGGGGACTCGTGCGGCTCACACGAAGGGCTGGGGTCAGGGCTGGCCCTGAGCACCCATCCAGGGCTCTGCCCCTGGTGCACCCTGGCAAGCAGGGTACCTGAGCCGGGAGTGCAGCCGCGTGTGCTGCGAGAGGTCCTGCGTGCTGTTGAGCTGGGTGGGTGGCCCTGCTGGGGCCTGCAGCGTGGCCGCTGGTGCTGATGCTGTGAGGAGGTGGGGGGGTGTCCCCCGGGACAGTGGAGGAGGCCGGGTGCTCCAGTGGGGCAGCAGTGGATCCAAGTGGGAGAACTGAGCGGGGCCGTGGTGAGGATGGAGATTCAGGGAACGGCTCAGATCACCTTCAAGAATATTGGGCTTCCCTGGTGGCGCAGTGGTTGAGAGTCCGCCTGCCGATGCAGGGGACACGGGTTCGAGCCCCGGTCCAGGAAGATCCCACATGCCGCGGAGCGGCTGGGCCCGTGAGCCATGGCCGCTGAGCCTGCGCGTCCGGAGCCTGTGCTCTGCGGCGGGAGGGGCCGCAGCAGTGAGAGGCCCGCGTACCACAAAAACAAAAACAAGAACAAAAACAAAAAGAATATGAACTACAGCCTCAGGAGGAAGGGCTTGGGGGTCACAGTGCGGCGTGGAGGCAGCAGGGACGCGTGGCCGGGGCCCTAGACGGAGCATGAGGCTGAGGGACAGACGGGGGACCCTTATCGAGACGGCTGGGCCCCGTGGGAAGAGGGGGTCTGGGCGTCCTGGGCTTCTGCCTGGGAAACTGAGGGCTGGGTGCCCCTTGGGGAGCTGGGGCGGGAGAAGCAGGGGCAGGCGCCCCTCGGAGCCTGGGCTGGGGCCTCTCTTTTTGGGTGCCCCGTCCTCTCCTGCTTCCCCCCAATGGAGTCTGGGACAGAGACCCTTCTGCAGTCTCGTGCAGCTGCCCCAGGGCAGGAGGGGGCCTCGGTGGACGCCCAGTGCTCAGGGCCTCTGCTGAGCTGCCAACACCCACGCCTGCCCTGGGGAGACAGGAGACTCATGAACCCCCCGTGGGGCCCCATGGGCTGCTGACTGCCCCCCACTCTGGAACCGAGGGTGAGGCTGTCAGGGTCTGAGCGCACAGGTGGACTTGAGGGTCCCGGGCACCCATGCAGACCCTCCTGCTTCAGAGCAGGGACGGGAAGCCCTGGTCCCTGACTCACACTCCCCCGTCCACCTGCGCCCGTGCGAGCGGCCCTGGAGACGGGCCGTGTTCTGGGCCTACCAATTAGAGCCTCTTAGTGGAGGCCTGGCCTGGCCCGGGCACCTGGGCACCCTCTGGGGAAAGGGACGAGGATTAGGGCGCCCAAGCCCCACCTGATCTTTGTGGGGGGATCAGCCGGCGGTTGCTTTGTGTCCCGGCAGCAGGGTCTGTCTGTCCTTGGAGCCTCCAATTACAGCCCCCCTTGGGAAGGCGGCAGCGGGGTGTGTGGGGTTCCTGGGCCTTTGCCCTCGGAAGAGTCCCCCAAGCTCCTTGGCTACACCTCCAGCCTGAGCCTGAGCCCAAGCGCCGCCCTGGGCAGCCACAAAACCACCACTGTGCAGCGTAGGCGTGGCCAGGGCTTGGGGCCTGTCCTGGTGGCCGGGGGTCCCTGAGGCGCCAGGAGGCCTGGGCAGAAGCTGGGCACTTGAGGGACCACGACCTCCACCTGGATGTGTCAGGGCTGCGGTTTCTCCCATGGCGTTTGGGAACCTGAGTGGTCCAGCGGGGGGCTGCCGGGGCTGTGGCTATAGGTGCTAAAGGCAGGAGGGGCCGTCCGGGTCCTGGCCCGGCCCCCTCCCCTGCAGACCCCAGAGGTGGGTCCGGGCTCGCCCTGCCCCCCCCCCCCCCCCCCGCCAAGCTGTGCTACGTAGACGGGCACCGAGGGCTGGGAAGCTGGGCAGGTGTGGCGGGAGGGCCCCCCTCTGGCCATGGGGCCCTGCGCCCCGCTGCCCCTGAGCCACGGAGGTACGTCTCAGCCGCTGCACCCCAAACGCACGGTGTTTCTGGGGGGGCCCGGAAACACTGACCCCCTGGAGTGGGGCCGCCCTCGGAGAAGCAGGAGGCCTGAGCCCCTTCACCTGGGCGGCTGGGCGCTGTGGGCCCCCAGGACGTGAGTGTCGAGGAAGGCCGGGGGTTGCGCTGTGCAGGGACGAAGCGAGGGGGAGCAGGCCTGGCGCTGCTCGCCGGGCTTGGTGGTCTCCTCACCGGACACAGGTCCCCACTGGAGCGTGCCCGGCCTCAGCGCCAGCCCCGGCCGCCTTGGCCTCCAGCCCCGCTCCGCCCTGGAGGTGCCTGAGTCGTTCCTACCTTCTTCCCCAGGAAGAGCCAGGAGCCGGCTGTGGCTGGGGTCTGTCCTCGAAGCCGGCTTCCTCTGCTGCACCCCACCGCCGGCGGCTGCAGGCTGATTTAGAATGTTCTCCGGGAGCCCTGGGCCGCACGGGGGCTGGCAGGAGACAGCCTTCTTGGACCCTCACTTGGCAGCCTCCGCAGGACCCTGAGGCTGAGCCGTGCGCCTGCCCCGCCCGCCCGCTGCCTCGTGCCAGGCTGTTGGCACAGCTGGCTCCTTCCGGGCGGGCAGCAGGTGCGGCGGCCACGGCAGCTGGGCAGGTGTGGGATTTATGGGGGGGGGCTTCCTGCTGTGCCCCGCCGGCCGGTGCCAGTGAGCCAGGTGACCGACGGCAGCTGGGGGGCCCCACCCGACCGAGAGGGGCCTCGTTTGCATCCACCACAGCCCAGGGCCGGCCTGGCCCTTCCTGATGCCATCCGGGGACGCTTGGTGCCCCCGCCCCAAGGGGCAGACCGCCGGGGTCTTGGCGGCTCCCGTGTCCGTCAGAGCAGCCTGTTGGAGTCTTTAGGAGGTCGCTTCGAGTCTGGCTGATTCCTTGATGGGGACGCATTTGTGCCTGGAGTGTGCATGTGCGCTGAGTGAAAGCACAGGGACACCTCCCAGTTTGGGACACACCGGCACTGTCCCCCCTGCAGACAGGCGACGGGCAAGACGTCCTACGGCCGGATCCTGGGGCGGCTGTGAGACAAGGAAGCCGGGGTGCTTGGGCTCCAGGGGTACAAGATGCAGGCACAGATGAGGCTGGCAGAAGGGGAGAGTAAGGCATGATCAAGGGGTCAGAGAAAGTTCTAGAAAGAGGAGGGAGGGGCTACTCTTAGCTAGGAGAATCAGGGAAGGTGCTTGGAGGTGGCCGCGTGCCTAGTCGCCCCTGCCCTCGTTTCCCTCACTGGCCTCCCAGTGGAGGCTGCTGGTTCTCTATCCCTTGGGCAGCTCCCCACACCTCACCCCCTGGCTCCAGCGCACCAGGCCCCTGCGTCTGCCCACGGTGCTTGTTCAACCCGCTGAGAATTCCCATGTACGCTCAGGCCGAAGCAATCAGAGGGAGCGGACGCTGCAGGAGGCTCAGCTGTTTAGGGGGCCTCTGGGTCTGCGCCACGCACAGTGGGTCAGGGCGATGGCCCCGGGACATGGTACGTGGGGGGTGGCGGTTCCCCCTGGGCCCCTTTGTTCCAGCCCACGGGGCCGTGGACAGGAGGAGAGGGACACTGAAGCTGGCCTCAGAGGACAGCGTAGGAGGGCGGGGTATTGTGGGATCCCTCTGCAGCTCTGTCTCACGGGGGCCGGAGCAGCAAGAAGCCTGTGAAGACGGCTCCCGGTCACGCTGTCCCTGGGAGGGAACCCCGTGGTTAGTGTGTCCAGCTGTCCCTCCCACCTGGACATCCTTCCTTCTTTCTTTCCATCCTTCCTTCCTTCCCTCATCCATCCATCCATCCAGAGCCTACCTTTCCTTCCGTGTGTCCACTGACCCATCCATCGGTCCTCCAACCATCTATTCCTCCCCACCCCCTTTCATCCATCCTTCCTCCTGCCCATTATCTCTTCCAACACAATCGTGCCCAGTTTGGCCCTAGGCTGTGGGGTCACACTGGCCATTATGGTCCAGTGCTGTGGCCCAAAGAGAGGAAAGCCAGGGGCCAGGAGGACCCAGAGACGGTCCCAGCTCAGCCGAGGGCCCGGGAGGCACTCCTGGGAGGACACCGCAGTGCCTGGACCACTGTGTTGGGGCAGTGAACAAGGACAGACCATCATGGGGCATCCTGGAGTGTCCCTGAGCTGGGACGTCCCCTTCGTGGGGGGAAGGCCGGCCACATGTGCTTCCCCTTGGGGTGGGGCTGGAAGGTCCTGGGCCCCGTGACTCACCGTGGCACCCACATCCTCTCGGGGTGGGAGGTGATGGCGGGCGCACCGGTCCTGTGTGTGGGGAGCTCTGCGCTCTGTGGTGAAACTTCTCGGTGGTCCGCGGAGCCCATTTTATGGGGTGATCCTGTGCATTCTATGGGTGAGGAAGCCGGCTCCGGGCACATGCCTCTTGCAGCCTCCTGGTGGTGGCAGCGGCTCTGAAACCTGCCCTGAGGCCCAGCTGGGCGACGGTTGATGTCCTGAGCTGGGTGTCACTGGAAGGCTGAAGGGGCTCTGACCTGTGTGGGGGTCAGCAAGACTGTCCCTGCAGCCCCTGGGGCCTGGGGCCCCTCCCTTCCTGCTGGGACGTTTCCAGGGAGGGTCTCACAGAAGCCGGTGCCCTCCCCCCGGTTTCCCCACTTGTCCCTCTGTCTCTCTCTGTCTCTGTCACATATTCGTCTTTAGGGGACAGATGGTGGACACCTTGCTACTGTCCAGGAGGGCTGGAGCCCGAGGCAGGCAGAGACGGCTCCCTGCAGGTGCTCTGTAAGCGCCCTGTCCACACCGACAGGAGGAGGGAGGTGCAGACGAGGACTTAGGGCTGGTGGGGCACTGCTGCCAGGCTGGGGGCGGGGGCGGGGAGAGACAGCCGCCCCCTCCCCGCCCCGGCCCTGCGTGTGCCAAGGGCTCCCGGCGTGGGGTGCGGTGTAGCTGGGATGGGAGGCGGTGAGCCAGCGGGTGGGCAGGCCTGGCTCTCCACGTGGTTCCTGGGCCACTTCTCGGCTCCAGCCCCGCAGCGCTGGGTCCCGTGGCCCTGCCTGGGGCGGAGCGAGGCTCTGTGGGGAGCCGGGGGCAGGCGTGGGACAACCCGAGCTCTGTGCCCTGGACTGAAGCGACAGTGAGGGCCACATTGGCGCAGTCGCCAGCTCGGTTCTCGGGGGGCAGAGTCTGGGGGCGTCCGGCCAGACACCTGGCTGGGCTGGGACATGGTCTCGGGCCACAGAAAGCTGGACAGGGGTGGCTGGAAGCCAGCGCTGTCTTGTCCAGCGTGGCCCCTGCGTGGCCTGTCCCGCTGCTGCCCCTGCTGCCCGTAGCCTGTGAGACTGGCTCTTGTCTCTGGGCTTCACTTTCCCCTTCTAAGCAATGGTGACCTTTCATTTGGCAAATACAGATGTCCTTCCGGGCCCCGGGGGAAATGGCCGTGACCAGGCAGACCCGTCCCGGCCCCGTGGAGGGGACGATCTGGCGGCGAGGGCCATCAGTAACGGGGCCGCGAACAGTGTCCACTCAGCCGGCCGAGCCCCGCGAAGGCCAGGCAGGTGCAGGTGGGTGCAGAGAAGGCGAGGGCTCCGCTCCTCCTTGCTGGGGGGGCGCGGGGAGGGGTGATGAGAGCACGCACCCCAGCCCGCCCCCAGGGGAAGGCAGCCCGGCAGGCCCCGGGGGCAAGGGAGGAGGAGCCAATTACAGCCGAGCCCTCTCCCCAGGAAGCCCCCCGCCCGAGGGTCGAGTGCCACTTCCCCGGTCATTCGGTAGCACCGGGTCCAATCCTGAGTCTAACGGGGGCGGCCTTGTGTAAATTCAGGGATTAGACCTGTCCCCCGTCTCCTAATGAGCTCTGCTGTGCGTGTGTGCACGTGCGTGCCCGTCCCTACAAGCGTGTGTGTGCACGTCTACGTGTGCAAGCGTGTTCGTGCAAGCGCGTGCCTGGCAGGGCGAGGGCACCTGCTCTTTATGAAGAGAGCCCGCAGGGTGCCCACTCCCGTGGGTGTCAGGTGAAGGCAAGTGATCTCTCGAAAGATGACAAACACAGTGATGGGGCCGCACACTTGAACTTGACGCACCCGGCCTTGGTCCGGCCAACCCAGACCACAAGGGAGTGGGGAGTGGGGAGTGGGTGGCCCCGGGTCCTTCCACAGATGAGAAGCTCGGAGCTGGGAGAGAACCCCTCGCTGCCCAGCTCATGAGGCTGAGCTGCGGGCTCAGGCCCAGGGGAGGGTGGGCATGGCTTCCTGGGCTGTGGGGGGCCTTGGATGTGGTGTTAGGCTGGAGGGGAGGGGCAGGGCCTGGGGGGAGCTCTGTCCTGGGCATGTTCTGGGGGCTCCTGGGCTGCACCCGCCCTAGTGCCGAACGCCTGCAGGTCAGGGGGACACTGCCTTCCTTCCTTCCTGCCTTCCACCCCACCATCAGACCCGCTGGGTCTCGGACAGCGGGGGCTCAGGAGACCAACCGGCCTGAGATCCAATATAGGCCCCTCCCTCCTCTGGGCTGAGTGGTTCTGCCTCAGTTTCCTCATCAGCAAAATGGGTGACCTCCCTGACGCGACCCCCCTTGGTGCTGGCGGTCTCTCGTCTTGTCTCCCCACATCCCCACGAGGGTGCGTGGCCCTCGAACGCATCGTAAAGCACGTGTGTGGGTCACACAGCTGCGTTGGGGGTCCGACCTCGTGGCCTCCACCACAAGGCACCACGGGGGGCCGAACTGTCGCAGGACATTGACCCCAAAGGCCCATCTTTGCTCTCTTTGGAGAGTCCTGTCTCTACAGCCTTTCACCCTCTGTCCACCTGTCCGTCTGCGTCGGGGGGCCGGCCAGCGTGCGGTGACCCAGCCACTCTGCAGCGGGCAGGACGGGAGGCTGCAGGCAGCTGAACTATTCCGGAAGAGGCCAGGGGCTCCTGCCAGGTTGGGGTGGGGGGCTCTGAGGTCCAGCCCTTCCCCAGCCCGGGGCCACCCCCTCTGTGGGTGGGTGGGGGCCTGGGGAGCAGTGAGGTTGGATCCTCTCCGGGGGACCCAGCTACCCCAGGAGCCGTTTGGCCAACTCGCCCAGCTGGGTCTCCCGCACGAGAGTCTGTTAGCTGGCCTGTCAGTGGCGGGAACAGAGCAGCTAGCGGTGACCAGCTCTGTCCCCGAGACTCCTGTCCGTCCACGGCCGCCAGAGAGGGCAGGAATGGTGACCTTCCCGCTACAGCTGAAGGGGTCTCCATAGAAACCCAACAAGTTCTAATTAGACACAAGTAAGTGCTTCCGGAATGCATTTTAATTACAGCTCTGCCGACATGAACGTCAAACTGAGGGTTCAACTGCCACTCGCGTGATCCGAACCAGCGCCTCCTCTTCCCGACCGTCAGTGCGCCCTGGTGCTGCTTCGAGCCAGGACCCAGCAGGACCTCGGAAGTGCTCGGGGAGGGCCCATCCCCACCCAGAGGGGCAGCCGCATCGGGAGCTTGGGGAGCAGTGATGGGGGCAAGGAGTCCGGAATTCCAGAAGCGGGATTGGCCAGTGGGCAGTGATGGGGGATGGGCTGAGGCGGGAGCAGGAGAGCCAGCCAGCCTGGGCAGGAGGGGGTAGTGGGCAGGGCACACCAGAGCACGTCAGAGCCAAGGGGCTGGGAGTCCCTGTAGGGGTGGGTCTGGGTTACCTGGTCAGAGCCAGGTGCCCAGGAAGGAGGCTGACCCTACACTGGTAGGTCCAGGTCCAGGGAGCCGGGTGAGGCCTTGAGCAGTTAGGGGTCTGTGAACTCGGCTGGTTTTCCTTCCTACCTGGAAGGAGACCTGGGACCCCCGGGGCATCGCTCGAGCCCCCGAGTCCACAGCCGTGGTCCCTTCTGAGCAGGTGGTGTGCACATCTCCCCGCTCCCCCCGCCATGCCTGTGTGCCACTCCTCCCTCCCCCCCACCACGCCCTCCGGCCCAGGCAGGAACGTGCCTGTCAGGCACATGATGGGTTTCTGATCCCTGGGAGAAGCTCAGAAGGTGACAAATCAGCAGAAAGAAGATCCCAGGCGCTGGAGGCAGAATTTATCGTGGAGAAATCGCTCCTCAACTGCTGGCAGCTTTAGGCATAGACTTCTCAGTGCATAAATCCTGCAGCTCGCACCTTGCAGATGAGCCCGGCCCATCTGTCTGGCGGGACGCACGCGTGACAGGCTGAGGGGTGTTGGGGTGTGTGGGGACCCGTGGCTGCTGCCTGGAGCGCTCAGGGGGGCAGTGAGCCCGCGCTCGGTGTCTCGGGTCTGCCGGGGTTCTTGTGCTCGCTGGCCAGCAGGGCCCGAGCCATCCAAGGCCGCTTCTGAGGGAACGGACATTCGGGCTGGCCCCTGACTCATTGGGGAGGGTGCAGGGCCGGGGAGGAGGAGACCTTGGCAGGAGCACAGAAGAGCTGGAGGTCAGGAGGGTGGCCTTGCGCCAGATGGGGTCGGTCCCCACTCTTGCCAATCACGTTTTGCCATCGTGGGTGGGTTATTTCACGTCTCTGCCTCGTTTTCTTCCTCAGTGGAAGGGGACGCAGCCTCTGGGTCTCAGCTCTCAGTGTTCGGTTGAGGTTCCCCCAGAAGCGAGCCTTGAGACTCAGGGCAAGCGGTGAATCTGGAGACGGATCCTGGGGTCACCAGCAGATAAGCGGGGACAAGACGTGCATGGAGCAAGCCAGCACAGGGGGCTGACGATGTGGGGCGGAGCGCAGGCCGTCTGGGGGCTTCTGGTGCTGATACAAAACCTGCCGGGGTCGGCCCACCTGAGCTGGCTGGGCTGGTCCCAGGGGTGTGGCCGGAGATGCCCTCAGGTGGAGGGTCACAGGTGCGTGTGGCTGGACGGTGGGCTCTGAGGGCCGGTGACTCGTGGCCGGGGCACCCACGGTGTCTACACTCAGGGACTGACTAGATCTGGAGCGTGCAGGATCCTCACTTGCACCCCTGGGGTACTGAGCACACAGCCTCCGACATGGCGGGGGCTCCACAAACCTGCCCGGGCCCTGAGGCCTGCGGCCTGCGCAGCGCGGCTGGGACAGGAAGCCAGGCCCTCGGTCTCCAGGCCCCTTCAAGGACTGGAAGGTCAGCTTGGGCCTGGGGTGGACCAGATGGGGTCAGGAGCACCTGACCGGGGACAGTGGGAGGTGAGGTTGGAGCCGGGGGGAAGGCTCTGGGGTGGACCACGCAAGCTGGGCCCAGATTCCGTTGCCCTGGGGTTCCAACCTGAAGATATTTGACCCCGAGCTATTTGACCTTATTTCTATGAATATTTTCATCAGCACAAGGCTGCCTGCAGTGGGCAGGTTTCCAGGATGGTCCCGTGGCCCGATCCGCTCTTGTGTTCTGTTACATGACACCAGGGACTTCATAATTAAGGTTATGAGTGCACTGACCTCAACACAGGGAGGTTCTCTGGGTGGGCCTGACCTAGTCACGTGGCCTTTAAATGCAGAAGGTTTTCCCTGGCCCGTGGCAGAGGTGGGGTCAGGGGCTGGAAGCAGAAGGATTCCACACGCCGCTGCCACTCAAGGTGGGGAGGCCACACAAGCTCTCTGTTTGCTGAGAGCCCCCATCCCCGGCCGATAGCCAGAGCGAGAGCCTCTGTCCTAGGCCTCCAGGAACTGAATTCTGTGAAAACAAGAGGGGTCTGGCTGGGAGCCTTCCCCAGGGCTTGCAAGTGAGAACCCAGACCAGCCTGGGTGCAGAACCAGAAGGGACCTGCTGGGAGCCTTCCCCAGGGTTTTCAGATGAGAACTCAGCCCAGCCCGAGCGCAGGACCAGGCCACGCTGCGCCGGGCATCTGACAGACAGGCTGTGCAGCCTCAGTGGGTGTTGTCTTAGGGCGCCAAGTTTGTGGCGATCTGTCACACAGCACCAGAAACTAACACACCACCCGACGGGGTACTTTTCTGGAGACGTGCCTCCTATCAGCTTCCCGTGGCTGCCATAGCAAATTACCACAAACTGGGAGGCTTAGAACAGAAGAGCATCCTCTCAAGGCTCGGGGCCAGAGGTCCAAAATCAGCATGACCAGGCTGAGCTCAAGGTGTCGGCCGTACCGAGCTCCCCACAGAGGCTTTCGGGAAGGACCCTTCCAGCCTCCTCCAGCTCCTGGTGGCTGCCGCATCCCTTGGCTTGTGGCCACCTCCCTCCAGTGTCTGCTGCCACCTTCACAGCGCCTCCTCTGGGTGTTATCAAATCTCCCTCTGCCTCCCTCAGATAAAATACACGTGAGGCACTCGGGCCGCCCCCACCCTGCCCCCACTGCCAGAAAATCCAGGATAATCCAGGATAATCCAGGATGACCTCCCCAGCTCAAGAGCCTTGATTAGTCACACTGGCAAGGCTCTTTTACTAAATTAGGTCACACTCCCAGGTTCTGGGGGTGGGATCTCCTGTCTCTGGGGCCACGTTCAGCCTCAAAGACAATCGAATTCCCTGATCAATTTTCTCTCAGAGGCGTGGATGCACATTTCTAGTTGTCTTTGTAAACATGTCCACCTCCCTGAAGCCTCCTCTGCCCATGGCTTTCCGGGCACATCCTGCATTGCACAGTTGATCTGCGCTCATGCCTTCCCATCCTGGCTTCTCACCCGGGAGCCGCAGCGGATGGAGCACACTTCTGCCAAGCTTTATGCAGGCACAGCATTTTCCAGGAGAGTTCTCGCTGCTGCCAGTTTTATTTTGTGTTCATTATTCCTACCAGCGAGCGTCACTGTGAACGGGACAAAGGCTGGGAGCGAGGTTTGGTTTCCAGCACCGGCGGGGTGGAGAGGGTTAATGGAAAACGCTGTTTCTCAGCCTTTCACACCCTGTCCTGCTGGGACTGCCTCTTAACACCTTGGAATGAACTGGAAGGAGTGGCTGGAGAGGCCAGCGGGCAGCGGACCCCTCCCACAGGGACGGGGGATGGGCTGCCAACAGCCCCCCCCCCAGGCTTGTCCTCCAGGAGGAGGGTGTGGGCTCGTGGGGAGCTGAGGGGCTCCCCCAGATCCTTCCCTGAAGCCTCCCCACGAGCAGAGCCCGCTGAGTGTGGGACATGGAGGGAGGCAGGAAGGGCCTGAGACTGGGTGTTAGGACCTGCTGGGTCAGCTGGGGGCACCGCGCTACCTGACCATGGAGCAAAGGGCTCCCTGCTGAGTGACAATGGCCCCTCAGGGTGCATGGAGGCGCTGAGCCCCTGCTGTGGGCAGGACGACTGCCATTTGGATTTCCAGTTGTGTGTAGCATCAGGCAGGTGGGAGGGTCACACGCAGCCCCAGCTGCCCCTTCTGTCCGGGGTGGAGGGGCCAGGGAGACCCCAGCAATTCAGTGCTCCCAGCAACAAAACGCCCTTCCTTGTCAGGTTTGGTGGGGGGACAGGAAAATCCTTTTCTCTCTTTCTTCCAGGCAGGAGAAAGTCCCGGAAGTATGGATGGGCGTGGGGAGGATGCTGCCCGCTCAGCCTCTGCCCAGATGTGTGCTGGGAGGAGGGCGCACATGGAAGCGGGTCTGCCCAGCTAACCCAGCGCACGCACATGGGTAGGGGAAACTGAGTCTGCTGCCGCCCCAGCTAGTGATTTCGACATTGAATGATGGGGACGGGGGAGGGAGGCAGGGGCAGAGGCTAGGCCAGATGTGAGGAAGGTGGGACGGGGGGGCATCGCCTCCATGGGTCCAGGGGCACAGCTGGCTGAGAGGTTGGCTGGCCTGGACTCTCGCCCTGTGAAAGGAAATATGCATGGCACCCGTCCAACAGGGTAAGGCAGGCTGTATTTAAGGGGCCATCAGGATAGACGTGGGGACCACAGCCACGGTGATGGGATTTTGCAGAGGGGAGGGGGATTGGACTCAAATCTGAATACAGCAGGGGCCAGTGGGGCTTATAGCCAAGGAGCAGGTGGGTCAGTGGACAGAACACTAATAAGAAGAAACAGAGATGGAGGGTCTGACTAAAGCAGGGGAAGTGCTGGGAAATGTTGGATGAGGAAACACGAGAGTTGCCTTCCCTGGCTTATCTCCCAGGCTGACCAGGACCACCATGACCGCAACCATCACCACCACCACAACCACCACCACCACAACTACCACCATCACCACCACCACCATCACCACCACCACCACCACCACCACAACCATCATGATGACCACCACGACCACCACCACCATCACCACCACGACCACAACGACCACCACCACCACCACCATGACCACCACGACCACAACCACCATCAAGACCACCACCACCATGACCACCACCACCACGACCACCACGACCACGACCACCACCACCATGACCACCACCACCACGACCACCACGACCACAACCACCACCACCATGACCACCACCACCATGACCACCACGACCACAACAACCACCACCACGACCACCACAACCACGACCACCACCACCACCACCACCATGACCACCATGACCACAACCACCACCACCACCACCACCACCATGATGACCACCACCAGCACCATGCCCACCACCATCACCACCACGACCACAACGACCACCACCACCACCACCATGACCACCACCACCACCACCACCACCATCACCACCACGACCACCACCACGACCACAACCACCACCACCACCAGCATGACCACGACCATGACCACCATGACCACGACCACGACCACGACCACAACCACCACCACCATGACCACCACAACCACCACCACGACCACAACCACCACCACCACCACCACCAGCACGACAACGACCACGACCACCATGACCACGACCATGACCACCACCACCACCATCACCACCACCACCAGCACCACCACGACCACCACGACCACCATGACCACCACCACCACCACCACCACCACCACCACCAGCACGGGAATGGTGCTAGGTCAGGAAATCCCCACCAGGAGGTCTGTTTCTGGAAATCAGAGGTTTCTGGATGGCTGAACATGCATTTCTTTCTTTCTTAAAGAAACCACTTTGGAAAGGAACCATTTTGCATCAGAATCTCTCTAGAATGAAGGATGGACCCACTCGTTTCTTAAGCAGAAGGCACAGCGCCCGGTTAGGGGCCCGTGGGGTCCAGCAGATGTGCGTTTACAAACTGGTTCCGTTTCAGACAATCCAGGAATCGGGGGTGGTGGGGCCTGGCACAGATGCGGGGCTCTCTGAAGATTAAAGGAGACAAGGCAATGCCGCTGGACGGTCAGAATGTTCCTTTCTCTAGAAAAGGGGGGAATCTTTCAGAAGCTTCCATCCTCCTGTGCCGAGCTCCTCACCTGCCCCCGTGATGATTTTAGTCTTACCTTTGGAAGGAGAGGGGATGCTGCTAGAGCCGCTGCCCTTTCAGACAAAGGAAGACATTGTGATTCCTTCTTGAACATTTACGCATCACTGTTCTTTAAAACAGATATATAGGGCTTCCCTGGTGGCGCAGTGGTTGGGAATCCGCCTGCCGATGCAGGGGATGCGGGTTCGTGCCCCGGGTCCGGGAGGATCCCACATGCCGCGGAGCGGCTGGGCCCGTGAGCCATGGCCGCTGGGCCTGTGCGTCCGGAGCCTGTGCTCCGCAACGGGAGAGGCCACAGCAGTGAGAGGCCCGCGTACCGCAAAAACAAACAACAGATATGTAATTCAGTTCTTTGAGGTTTTTTACAAAGGGAATTTTCAAGAATATACATTTGTCACTAGTACAATTGTCACTAATATTTAGAGATTTACTATGCAAATTCTTTTAAGATAAAAAAGTCAAATCCTTCTTTAAAAAAACAAAAAACATGCAGGCAGCAAAGCCAGAATGGAGATCTGTGTGTGGGGTCTGTATCTCACAGCTGGGGCTGAGGCCCCCTCCTGCGGGGTGGCCCACGGAAGCAGGGGCTTCTCTTAGCCAAGGAGCAGAGGCTCGACAGCTGGGCAGCTGGACGGCCTGCCTCAGTCCCTCCCTGCCCCACTCCTTCCTTTGGTGCTGGGACCCCAGGGCCTGCTGGGCCCAAGGCCCCGTCCACAGCAGGCTGGCATGGGGGGGGTCTCCTCCCAGCGCCCCGGCCCTACTTGGTCCCCTCATTAGCTCAGCCCTGCCCGGGAAGATCAATCTCTAATTTGCATAGCTGTCCCCTCTCGCCTTTCATCAATATTTAATGACAAGCTGTGGGATGTGATTGGTGGCAAATCCTTCTGCGGCCCCTTCTAATGTGACAGCGACAGAGGTCTTGGCAGGTGTCCGAGCTCACAGGTCACCTCCTTGCTGCGGCGGCCGGTGGTTGGGAGGCCTGGAACGTGGTGACGCATTTTAACAAAGCGTCTGGTGGCCTTGCGGTTCGGGGCCTGAGGATGTCTGGGTGGGCTCCAGATGGGAGGCGGGGCTGGGCCTCCTTTCTGTGTGGGACTGTGTGGTGAGGTGGGGGAGACGGGCTCCCCAAGGGGAGGACCAGGTGAGGGGGTGGCGTGCGATGGTGCATCGTCTCTTGGAGAGACTCAGCAAGAAGGAGCGTTTCGTTTGGTTCAGCAGCTGCTCGGAAGCCCTGCTCACACCAGGGCTATGCACAGCGTTCCTCTGCAGGTGTCGCCCAGAGGGGGCCACGCTGCCGCCACCCCCTCAGCAGCAATAACACGGTGGCTGCCCCCTCCCCTCCCCTTCAGCATTCTAGCCTCTGAGAGAAGCTGGTCCTGTCTGTATCCATGAAGTGCCCGCGCTGGACCAGGCGCCCGTGGTGGCTGGAAACCCTGGGCTCTCGGTAAATAAGGCGGCACGGGGACAGGTTTGCAGCCCAGATGAGCACGCAGTGTCAGCTTCCCGCCTCGTCCTGGATAAATGGGGGGTGACAAGGCGAGCGTCCGGGGGAGTCAGCTGTGGCTGCCGTGTGTCTCTGGGTCTGGCTTCCACGTCCACAAATAACTCAGCCCCCTCGACAGGCGGGGAACACGGAGCCCAGTGTGTGGGGCTGGAGCCGGCCGGAAGGAGGATGTTACCACGTGGCCGGCAGCCTGTTCCTCTGATGCGACGGAGGCTCCCGGCTCAGGGATTATCCTAGCCATGGACTTATGGCCCTTCGGGAAGGCAGTGGGAGGGCGCTATGGACTCAGCCCCACATGGTGTTTGGTGCTGGGGTCAGTGGTTGGAAATGCCTGGCCTGCTCCTTGGGAAGGAGCATTTCGCCGCAGGTGGGCGGGTCTGAGGCCTCCAGGGGCCTTCTCAGGGCTGGCTGGCTGCGTTGGGAGATGCTGCCCGGGGCTGAGGACACAAAGTCCATTTCACGCTAAGCGGCTCAGGCCAGCGGGAAACTCTGTGGGACCCACTGTGGCAGGGGCCTGGGCCAAGCGGGACGGGGCATGGGGCTCCCCTTCCCTCCCCACCCCTCTGTGGGCCACTCGCTCTTCCCAGGGAGGCCAGGGGGAGGGTATCTCTGTGGCAGGTCCTCCAGAGGGAGAGGGGAAGGAGAGGGTGTCGGCCAGGGGGTTTACCGCACTTTGAAGCAGGTTCAAATCCAAGTGCTGCTGAGCAGTGAGACCAGGGGCTCCCTGGGCGCCCACGTGGCACAGGCCAGGTTACTCAGTGCTCAGTGCCTCAGTGTTCCTATCTGTATATGGGGGTCGAGGTAGCAGCTTCTCAGGGTGCTTGGGGAGAGTCAGGAACATCGGGCAGCTGGGCCCTGAAGCTCCCAGAGCCCCGGACCCTCCCCCTCCCGACTCGACACACAGGCAGCTCCTGGCCCCCTGGGTGGGCATCGGCGGCTGCCCTGTGGAGGAGGCCAGTCGAGGATCCAAAGCGTCTCTCTGCTTCTCTGCTTGGCGGAGCTCATGTTCCCTGAGCGCCTACTGTGTGCAAGGCCCGGAGCTGGGCGCCAGGCTCCTGAAAAGGCGTCAGAGCCGGGCCTGTCCTCTGGGAGCTCACGGCCCAGCAGGCGAGGGGGCCAGGGTTTGGGAGGGCCCAGGGGCTGGAGAGCCCTGGACGGGGAGGGAGGAGGTGGCACCAGAGGAGCCTGGGCCAAGTCCTAGGGTCAGAGACTGGTGTCTAGGAGGGAAGAGCAGGGGCCTCTCAGTGTTGGGGCCTCTCAGTGCAGGGGGGCTCTCAGTGCAGGGGGGCCTCTCAGTGTTGGGGGCTCTCAGTGTTGGGGCCTCTCAGTGTTGGGGGCTCTCAGTGTTGGGGGCTCTCAGTGCAGGGGGGCTCTCAGTGCAGGGGGGGCTCTCAGTGTTGGGGGCTCTCAGTGCAGGGGGGCTCTCAGTGTTGGGGGCTCTCAGTGCAGGGGGGCTCTCAGTGCAGGGGGGGCTCTCAGTGTTGGGGGCTCTCAGTGCAGGGGGCTCTCAGTGTTGGGGGCTCTCAGTGTTGGGGCCTCTCAGTGTTGGGGGCTCTCAGTGTTGGGGGGCTCTCAGTGTTGGGGCCTCTCAGTGTTGGGGGCTCTCAGTGTTGGGGGGCTCTCAGTGTTGGGGGCTCTCAGTGTTGGGGGGCTCTCAGTGCAGGGGCCTCTCAGTGTTGGGGGCTCTCAGTGTTGGGGGCTCTCAGTGCTGGGGGCTCTCAGTGTTGGGGGGCTCTCAGTGCAGGGGCCTCTCAGTGTTGGGGGCTCTCAGTGCAGGGGGCTCTCAGTGTTGGGGGCTCTCAGTGTTGGGGCCTCTCAGTGTTGGGGGCTCTCAGTGTTGGGGGGCTCTCAGTGTTGGGGCCTCTCAGTGTTGGGGGCTCTCAGTGCTGGGGGCTCTCAGTGTTGGGGGGGCTCTCAGTGCAGGGGCCTCTCAGTGTTGGGGGCTCTCAGTGCAGGGGGCTCTCAGTGCAGGGGGGGCTCTCAGTGTTGGGGGCTCTCATTATTGGGGGTTCTCAGTGTTGGGGCTCTCAGTGCAAGGGGCTGGCACCTCATGGGCAAACCCAGAGGATGAAGAGCTTTGCTGCCAGTGCTGAGCGAGCGGGCGTCGAGGGATGTGTGAGGGGCTGGACGCCAGGTGAAAGGTGGACTCTGTCCTGCAGGTGGGGCGGGCGGTCTGGACGGCCCCAGGCAGAGGGGTGACCGTTTCAAAAGGTCTGGGGCCTTGGCATCCCTGGCGCCCACGAGGCCCTCTGCCCCCCGCCCGCCCCCTGTACCTGAACGCTTGGGTCCGGCTCTGCTAGGAATCTGCCCTCCCTGGAGGTGGGCAGGCCCCACCCCAGCCTACACACCCTCCACTGGGACCCACCGCAGGCTGCGGCCACCTGACGCCTGGGAGGCTGCCTCCAGGGCCTCCGGCTCAGCAGATAAAATGATGAGATGTGTGTTCTCTGACACTGAGACCCAGACTCCCGCATTTGAGGTAATTGGGAAAAGCCCTTCCTGCTGACCTCGTGCGTAGGTTACAGACCTACCCTCAGGCCTCTGCCCACAGCTTGCCCCGCCTTGGGAGGTGGCCGCTGTTGAGGGCTACGCCTGGGTGCCGCACCCATGGGCGTGGGGCATCTGGTGGGTGTTAGGGGGCTTGGGGCCGGGGAGGCAGGAGAGGACGTCGGGGGGCCTGCTTCGGCTCCAGTGGAGCCGCCCTGTGGCTGGCTGGCCCGGGGATGTGTCTGCGCGAGGCTGGGGGCTGCGGGGACGGTCCTCGCTGTTCTCAGACCTTGGCAGCACAGGGAGGACATCGGGTGAAACTGAGGTTAACGTTTCCATTAAACCTGGACGGATTTCCACTGGCTAGAGGGGCTACCTGTGCTGTGGTCTGCAGAGCAGGGGGCCAGCCTGCAGCTACGCCCCTGCCCCTGCACCTCGCCTCCTGGGAGGCCGCGTGGCCCGCTGTCCCCCACCCCATGGCCCTTCCTCCCCCTCGGATGAGTAAAGGGCCCTCGCTGATGTTCCCTTTACAGCTGAGCTGTAGTCAGAACAAAACACAGCCCCCCACTCCCTGCGGTCACTGCTCTTGCCCTGTGCCTGTCGTCTGCTGGATGAGTCCTGTCTGTCGGCCTTTGGTTCTCAGCCCGTTTCTGTGAATTCTCATCTTCCACCTCCTTCCCCTGATGAGCCTGCTCAGGAGACTTTGGGGTCTGGTATCTGGGGAATGTCTCCAAAGAGATTTACGGCGCTTCCCCCTCCCCGGCCCCTCTCTCACCCTTAACGGGCAGCTCGGGTTGGCGGGGCTGTTAGATCTGCTCTGGTCCTGGAGCTTGGAGGACAGAGGTCTGGGCTGGGGACTGCGGCCCGGAGGCCGGATGTCAGCTTTGGACGGCGAGACATTACTGGCTAACGGTGCAAGTGGCCCAAGGTGACCCAGGGAGAGTGAGATGCACGGCTGGGGCTCTGCAGATGGCCAGGCTGGGCGCAGGCTCTGTCCGCAGACACGGCCGCTTGACCGGCGCACGCGCCCTCAGCTGAGCCCTCCCTGCCGGCAAGGTGGTCTTCTTAACCCCGTGTCGTGGGGGAGGGCTGCCCTGTCTCAGACCCACCCAGTCACACTGTGACAGTTGGCCTTGGGTCTGGGGTCTCCAGACCTGACCCGGCTTCTCCAGGGCCTGGGGACGCCAGGCTCAGTCCTCTGCCTCAGATGGCCTTGCCCATGAGGCTTCAGCCCTGTTGCCCTGGCAGGAGACAGGGCAGCTGTGACCAACGGGGTGTGTGGACTCCCGGGCTGGAGAGGACGCTGTGGTCCCCGTGGGCTGGGGAAGCCAGAGCTGTGGGCAGCAGAAGTGCTTCCGTGGTGGCCACCCTGGTCTATGAGTGACCTGGCCCTGCCCTGCCGGGTGTGGGTTTCACCTGGAGACCCTGAGGGTGCGAGCCAGCCGGGTGGAAGGAGCAGGTCCAGGTCGGCTCCCTGGGCCCAGCAGTCCTGCCCAGCCCTCTGCCGTGGGTGCCAGCTGGGAACCACGGTGGGGGGGCCATCGGGGGGTGTGCTGAGCCCCGCAGAGCTGTTGACACACGGCATAAGGGGGCTCCAGGAAGCTGGAGGGCCCTGCAGATGGCGGAGGGGCTGCCTGCCTGAAATCACCCTTCCTCAACCTCCACGCCCACCCCAGCCGGGGGTTGAGGAGAGGGCACTGGGCTTGAGGTCAAGGTTGGTCTGACCTTGCTGCATGACCTTGGGCAAGGCTCCCAACCTTCCCAGACCAAGTAGGACTGAGGGTGGGAGTCGGCCTGCCATCACCCTGGCCACGTTTCCTCCTGGGACCAGGGCTCTGGGTGGTGTGGCCGGCAGGCAGGCTTGCTTCAGATCCCACGTCTGACCCTCCCCCTGGGGAGTGGCTTATACTCTGGAGCCTCAGTGTTCTCAGCTGCAGATTGGGTTAATAAGACCCGTGACACAGGGTGCTGATGGGAGCAGACGTGATCCCAGCGTAACTCCACATGCCTCACGGCTGCTCTTGTCCTGGGTGAGGCGGGGCATCCGTCTGCCTCTGCCTCGAGGATCCTGAGCTGTTTGCTGAAATAACGAGGGAGCTCCCACAGGGATGCTCCCGGACCCACACACTTACTCCCAGCGTGACTGTGTCTCTCCAGCTGTACGGGCCCCGGTGCACATATCGCATCGTGGCCGAAGAGGCCGCTTTCTGGGGAGAGGCCGCTGTGCCTTTAAGAGGACACCAGTTAAAGACACCAACTTGTCCCTGGTGTGTGCGCCTGGCCTGCCTCGGCAAACACACGATAAATTACCACTTCCCAGGCCGCCTGCCCCGGGCCTCCCGACAGCCGTGTCTTATTAACATTTACGTTGCGTTTTGTGCGGCTAATATCGTCTTAGAGAAATTAGGGGGAGCTTATTTGTGTTTGATTTACCGGCAGGAACCCTGGTGAGCACGTTTCCGTTCACGTATGTGGGGCCCCAGGGGTCGGGCGTCCTGGGAGGACCAGGGGAGGGGCCTTAGCACGGACAGGCCTCCTTGGCCGCTGGGGACGGTGATCTGCCGAGATGGCCCCTGTAGGACCCGGGCGGACACGACACTGCCGTAAGGAATGGGCTGGCCGTGTGAGCCATGTCCCCGGCTCCTTGCTAAGGGCACGCTTCTGTTACGACAAGGCCGTAAAACAGCCCTGCAGGTGCCACCAGCTCTGCGGCTCCACTCGCTCACGCGCCTGAGTTATTAAGGGGATCTGGTCAGGAAGCACGAAATTAGTCCCGACCCACAGGACCCCAGGGACACACCCACACTGCCTGTGTGTCTTCTGTGTGCTGGGCCAGGCCAAGAGAGGGTCACAAGACACAGTCCTGAGTCCCTGGGGGACCTCGGGGTCTGGGGGTGGATCCCGTGGGGCCTGAAGCTTATGCAATTCGGGGGTGATGGGGGGAGTATTCTTTAACAAAGGAAACCTAAAAATAAAAATATCACATGAGTTCCTGGGCCTTGCAAGAGCCCGTGTGAGTGCAGGGCCTGCACTGAGCCTTCTCGAGGGGCTGTCAGGTGGGGAAGGACCTTTGCCATCCCCAGGGATGAGGCCTCTGGTTGGCAGGAACAGAAATACTCACAGTAAGTGGGGCTGAGGGTTTATCCTGGACCAGACCTGGGCATCACATGGAATCCAAGGATGGTTGGACCCCCTGGAATGAGAAGGGCGGGAGGGGCTGGGCTTCAGGGGCCACTGGAACCTGAGCCCAGAGGTCTGCAGGAAACACTTGGCCTCTTGCCTCCCATGCTGGGCTTCTGGTCTCTTCCTGGTTTGTTCCATATTGTGGCAAACACGTGGCTGGAGCCTCCTGAATTTTATACCTTACACCTTTGGCTACCAGAGAGATGGATTTTTCTTTCCCAGTTCCAGTAATCCCAGCAAAGTGCTCTGATTGGCCCAACTTGAATCAGGTGACTCTCTCAGGATTAATCAGCTGGGGCTAGGGTGGTAGGGCCACATCATACTAACACAACGGCGCTTGGGGAGAACTGGGAGTAGTTCCTAGAGTATTGGGCTAAGGGTAGCGTTGGTCTCCTCCCTCACTAAGCTCAGAGGGAGGTGTGACTTAGCTTTACTTATAAGAATAATGAGGGACTTCCCTGGTGGTGCAGTGGTTAAGAATCTACCTGCCAATGCAGGGGACACGGGTTCAATCCCTGGTCCGGGAAGATCCCACATGCCACGGAGCAACGAAACCCCTGCGCCACAAGTACTGAGCCTGCACTCTAGAGCCCGCACACAGCAACTACTGAAGCCCATGTGCTCTAGAGCCCATGCTCCGCAACAAGAGAAGCCACTGCAATGAGAAACCCTCACACTGCAATGAAGAGTAGCCCCCGCTCACTACAACTAGAGAAAGCCCGTGTGCAGTAATGAAGACCCAACACAGCCACAAAAAAAAAAAAAAATTAAAAAAAAAGAAAGAATAATGTACAGTTTCATAGAGGGGGGACATATGGGTAGGGTTTTGCGGTATCAATAAGAGTTCACTAGGCAGAGCTGGAGAGTGAAGAAACCTGAGGGAGTGGCATGGAGATCTGGAATTGCTTGGGAAGAACAAATTGTTCAACAAGATAGGGCATGGATCCAGAGCCACAATGATGGCGGGAAGGGTGGAGAGCCTGGAGGAGTAGCTGGGCTCTGGATGGAGCGGCCTTGGACTTCAGTCTGGAGATGATGGAGAGTTACAGGAGGACTTTAACAGGGTGACAAGATCAGATCCTTCTCGTGGCACTGTGGGGATGGGCGGGTGGTGACTGGAGGCTCAGGGAGGAGGAGGGCCTTGCCCCCAGTGGCACGCTAGCTGGAGGGGACACCAGCATGCCTGGGCTCTGGTGCAGCCATCGTTCCCCCGAGTCGTGATCTCTGAGTCCCTCCTCCACCCAGGCCAGTGGCCACAAGGGACTCGCGGTGCCCCCAAAGCCGGGCTCTCCCTCCCCAGGCTGCCGGCAGGGCCAGGACCAGAGGTCTGGCTGGTGCTCCTGTGTGCGGGCGGGTGCTGGGTGCTGCAGCTCACTTGAAGCCCCATCCTCTGGGCAGGAGCCGCTGCGTGTCCCGTTACAGATGAGGAGACGGAGGCAGAGGGTTACGCTCCTGAAGCACGTCACTCAGTTCAACCGGGTCTGACTCCTGAGCCTGTGCTCTGACCGTGGGCTGTGCTGGCCCCAGGTCTGCCCGTCAGGGTGCCCCTGATGCCTGGCCACTGGCAAACTGCCAGGTTCTTGTTCCAGGAGTTTGACCGTGAAGTGGGACCCACAGAGAGAGGCGGGGAGCAGCGGCCACGGGGCGGCAGCCACGGGGGGACGGCCACGGGAGGACGGCCATGACGGCCTCTTCCACGAGGCTGCAGCCACAGGTGGAGCGGCTGTGAGGAAGGATGTGGGGCCCGGGAGGGTGGTGGGCGCCCCTCCCAGGTGCCCGGCCCGCTGCCGCCCTGCTCCGCTGCCCGCAGACCCCGCTCCTGCGGCTGCCACGAGGAGGGGCCCGGCCGCCCTCACCCTCCCTGGGCTGGAGCTGCCCTGGCCCCGGGCCCCCGGCTCCCTCCTCCCTGCTGGGCCTCCTGCACAAGAAGGTGTGGATGGCAGCTCCTGCTGGACCCGCATCTCCATTTAGATTGAGACGTGCTGAGCGGCGCATCCTCTGTCACTCCGAGGGGCTGTCGGGGGCCAGGAGGATGCCAGCGAAGGGCTGTCTGTAGGCTGTCAGGCCGGGCAGTGGGCCTCCCCGCTGCATGCTGAGACGGCGATTTCCATCCTGTCCCTTGTCGGGGGAGGCCACCTCCCGTGGGCCCCCGACCCCCGCGTGCCACGATTCCCGCTTACTAGCCCGGCTCTCCTGTGAAAGCGACCTGCTAATCCCAGGCATTGCCGAGCGGGGATCTAACCGAGTTTCCTGGGGCGGGCGGCATAAATTACTGGGCCGCCGTGGTTCCGGCGGGGCTGTTATTTATTTGCTTTGCGGTGATGTAGTCGCGGCCTTGGCTGTGCGGTATTTATGGTGTTTGATTGACTTCCAGCTCGCCTGTCTGGGAGCGTTTGTTGAGATGTTCTATGGAGCCCCCGGTGACTCCCGACGTGGGAGGGCGTCGATCAGCCCGGAGTCCCGCGGCAGCCCGCCCCTCCCCCACCCCACAGGACCCCTGCGCCTGGCTCGCGGGGAGCATGTCTCGGTGTGGTGGCCTTGGGCGGGCAGATGGTGCCGCATCACTGATGCTGCCGTGGGGCGTACACCTGCCGGCTGGGCTGCGCGTGCCCTGCGTGAAGGTGACGTGTGCAATACGCCAGGATGTGTGACGGCTTCACGTGGACAGCTGCAGGGCTGGAGGCAGCTGCCCCAGCAGCACTTACTGAGCAGCTGCTACGTACCAGGCTCGGGTACGGACCCTTCACAGGACTCCCTCCTTGAGCGCGTCCAGCAGCCTGAGGTTGGTGTCCCCGGTGGGAAGCCGAGGCTCAGGGTGGCAGGAGACTTGCCCAGGGGAGCCCGGCCTGGGACTCGGGCTGCCCCTTCCTCTGTCTCTTCCTGTGAGAGGACCGCAGTCTGACTCTCTGGGGCCCGCCCCTCCCTTTCCTGCCCCTTTGTGTGTCTGCGCTGATGGGGACGCCGCCTCTGAGGGGCTGATGCGGTTTTGTTCTGGCCGGGAGAGATCTGATCACTGTAGCTCCGCATTCACTTGCCTCTATTTATCCCCCAAGCCTGGCCGGCACCGGGCAGCAGATTATCAGCGTCCGGCTTGATGAATTGGACTCAGGGCTGAAATGGAAGAGAAATCCTGTTTCTATTATTGCAGACAAAGCTGGCGGGCGGGCAGCATATGCTGTGCTGGCAACCCCTCAGTGCAACAGAGGCTCAGGGCCTCGGAGCAATCAGGGCCTTTCAAGAGGCCCCCGCCTGCGTGGGAGGCAGAGACCCTATTAGCCCAGCTACTGTGGGGGAGGGGTGACAAAGTGTCAGTGGGATGGAGGGGAGAAGAGTTGATCAATGACGGTCGATCGATTTGCATCTTGCCCCTTGATTTGGTGCGGAGCAGAATGGAGATGAGGCCTGCGGAAGGGGCGTTGGCCGGAGCAGGGCCAGCAGAGGCTTAGAGGGTCTTTTATGTTGTGGAGGGCGGGGTGGGGAGCTGAGAGCTGCTGCTTTGTCTGACGCCTGGTGAGCATTGATTGGTATTAGAAATGATAATGCGCCCATTCTGCGGGGCTGGGGGCTCTTAACCATTTCACGGCTTGCTGGGCTGTCCCAGGCGGGGCTGGAGGATGCCCGGCCTCAGGTACCCCTCTGCAGGTCTGCAGCTGACACTCTGCCTGGACTGGGCCATGGCCCGAGCCCATCCAAGGTCCTGGAGTTCTGGCCAAATAGGGCAGGGCACTGGGCTAGCAGCCTTGTGCTGATGGGCCAGAGTCAGACCCAACTAGGTTGACCAAGCACTCAGTGGGTGCCTGGCTCCCAGTGCATCTCCCCAGCCACCTGTGAGATGGGTAGTGATGCCTCTGTAATTCTGAAGCTCGCCATCGTCAAGTGGCTGGGCCTCTGCCGGCCTCTCGTCCCCAGAATGACGCTGCCTGTCACTCCTGCCATGCCCCGATGGAGCGCTGACTTTTGTTGGGTCACTTAGCCCCCCTGACGCCCCTCTCCTCATCTGTAAAATGGGAGTCATGACAGATGGGCTGAGAGAATTCAGAGAACAGGGACGGGTGTTTTGTACACCCCAGCCTCTACCATAAGGCCTGGCCTGAGTCTCAAAGTGGCTCCAGCTCTGCGTCTGTCCACTTTGGTGAACATTTCATGTTGAGAAGTCTGTTTGTTCCTCCGTGGAGGGAAGAAATGCCATGCACTTTTCTGAATGGTTGTGAGAGCCAAATGAGTTGATGCCTGGAAGTACCTGGCATGAAGTTGGTGCCTAATAAGAGACGACTATCATTATTGTCATTGTCAACATCATCATCACCATCACCACCATCATCACCATCATCTCTGCCACCACATCATCACCCTCACCATCATCATCATTATCACACCATCACCGCCACCATCACCACCACCATCGTCACCATCACCACCATCATCACCACCATCACCACCAACACCACCATCACTATCATCACCACCACCATCACCATCATCATCACCATCACCATCATCACCACCATCGTCACCATCACCACCATCATCACCATCACCATCATCACCACCATCATCACCATAACCACTATCATCACCACCAACACCACCATCACTATCATCACCACCACCATCACCACCACCACCACCACTATCATCACCACTGACACCACCATCACTATCATCACCACCATCATCACCATCACCATCATCACCACTGTCATCACCATCGCCACCGTCATCACCACCATCGTCACCATCACCACCATCGTCACCATCACCATCATCACCACTGTCATCACCATCACCACCACATCATCACCACCACCACTATCATCACCACCACCTTCGCCATCACCACCACCACCATCACCACCATCACTATCATCACCACCACCATCACCACCATCATTACCACCACCATCGCCACCATCATTACCACCACCATCACCATCACCACCATCACCACCACCACTATCATCACCACCGCCACCACCATCATTGTCATCACCACCATCGTCACCATCACCATCATCATCACCATCATCACCACTGTCATCACCATCACCACCGCCATCACCACCACCACCGTCATCACCATCACCACCGCCATCACCACCACCACCGTCATCACCATGGTCATTGCCGTGGTCACTGTCTTTGTCATTACAGTCATCATCATCGTTGTTGTCATCATCTTGGAAGATAATGCCTTTCAAGAAAAGAGGGTGGAGAAATGGGGCAACACAGAAGAGACGTGACAGAAGAAGGATAATATTAAGAAATAATTTTACGTCAAAGGAGTGAACAAGGAGAGAGGGAGAAATTGATAGTGCAGGAGAGAGAGTGCTGGTTGCAGGAGAAATACACCTGCTTTTTTCCTCTCTGTTTTCTTCTCAAGCTTTTCTCTTTATCATTGGTTTTCAGTAGTTTGACTACGATGTGTTTAGGGGTGCATGTGTCTGTGTGTGCGTGTTCACCCTGTTGGGGGTCTGCTGAAATTCTCAAATCTGTTAACTGACATTTTCTTCAATACTTTTGTAATACTTTCCGGGGTATTTGGCCAACCTGTCTTCAAAAATCTTTCCTGCCCTTTAAAAAAAATTTTTTTTGTGCGATATTTTATTTTATTTTGGCCACACTGCATGGCTTGTGGGATCTTAGTTCCCCGACCAGGGATCAAACCTGTGCCCCCTGCAGTGGAAGCACGGAGCCCTAACCACTGGACCACCAGGGAATTGCCCCTCCTTTCTTTCTTAATTCCAGTTACACATATGTCTCAGGCCACCTCAGGCCATTGGGGCACTGTTATAAAATGTAGGTTTTATTATCAGTCAGGTATGGTGAGGCCACCAGATCGTGAGGCACCATTGAAGAGAGTTTGTTACCCACAGGCCCCAGGAGGCGGGGTCAAGCTGCACCGTGTAGGGCCACGTGGGGAAGCCCCAGGCCAGTCAGGAGGCAGAGGGAGAGGGACGAACTGTGGGCAAGAGCCTTTACCCTCTCCATGGTCAGGGCAAGGCCTGGTGAGCAGGCTGAGGAACGGCTTGTCTGGATGGCTTCAGGGGGCTGTGGGCATAGGGCTGTCCCTAGCTGTCGGCTACCTGGCCTCGGGGGTGGCCGGGGCAGAGGAAGAATGGGTGAGCGTGTGAGGCTCCAGTGAAGGAGGTGACTGGGGTGTGGGTTCGGGACTGGTTTGTTTTGTACATGAAAGGTGCGCCTGCGTCATGTACTATCTCTTGGAGTTGGCTGCCCTGGGCAGGGAGGTCGTTCCAGGGTCGGCGAGGCTCCAGATGTCGAAGCATCAGAATAGAACGGCTTAATGCAGACACCTTCACGTGCTAGGATTCCTCAGGCTCTTTGTTCTTCAGGTTGGATCATTTCTGCTGATCCACCTTGAATCTTCCTGAGTCTTCCAGTCTCCAACCTGCTGGGAAACTTTTCTAGTGATATATTTTCCAGTTCCGAATTTCTCTCTCGTTCTTGTTTATCATTTCTGTGTTTCTACTGAGGTTCTATAACAAATTACATAATATTTTAATGTAAACCCTGGACATAGTTGTAATACCTGTTTTTAATGTCATCTTTCTCTTTGCTCACCTATCGATGTTTTTGCTACAAACTGGACGTGGTAAGCGCCCTTCAAAGAGCCTTAGACCTGGAGGCCAGGCGGTCCCTGCGCTCTTCTGACCTCAGGAGGCCCATCTGAAGATGGTGTGGCCACACCATCCTCACGGGGAGATGTGTCCAGTGGGAGGTCAGGCCGAAGCCAGGCTCGGGGAACAGCGGGGCCCATGGCACCGGGCGTACGAGGAACGAAGCCACCCCACAGGGTCCCTGAGGGGGTCCTGTGCAGGGGGCCTCCGAGCCAGTCCTGAAGGCCGCGGGGCGGATGGGGCCATGGGCGGGGCAGCTTCCACCAGGCTGGGGGCTCCCGCTGCGGCTCTCAGCACGAGCGGGAACGGCAACCAGGACCCCCCTTCCCCCCCTAGCTGGCAGGCGAGGCCTCCCCTCCCCCAGGAGGAGGCTGGGGAAGGACACCAGGCTCCCGGGTCAACTGCAAGGAGCAATCAGCTCCTTGTCAGACAAAGAAAACGCTTCTTAACGTTCAGATTAATCACTGACCAGCACAGCACGTGCCTGATCGCTGCTCCCTGTCGGCCGACTCAGGGTCCCCGCTGTGTGCGCTGGCCGCGTGGCGGGACCCCCGGGGAGGCAGTGACACTTCATCAGTCACCTTCTCAGTTTATTTGGGAGGGAAGCCCAGACACGCGGTGAGGGCGCCCGACACGAGGGTTTTTTCTGCACTGGGGACGGCAGGTCCCCTGGCGGCACCGCAGCTGCCCCCAGACAGCACCCGACACGCTGGCCTGGCACCGTGGGGTGGGAGCCTCAGCACGGGCCCTGTACCCAGAAACGCCCCAAGGTGCCCAAGGCTGGACCCGGATCGACGACAGCGGCTGGAGATTTGCACCATGAGTTAAGCAGAATAAACCAAATCACAGAGCAAAGTACGTGCTTCTTGTTTTTTGATTCTTATTTTACTGTAAAATACAACACTCACGCAGAAAAGTACGTAAATCAGAAACATACGATACAATAACCGTGAGTCTGTGCGAGCATCACGGGGTCCTGAAATTCCGCCTCCTCGCCCCGCCCCCGGCCCCTCCTCCCCCGCTGCGAGCTGACCCCCTTGCCAACCGCATGGCCATCACTCTGCGCTCTCCCTCTCCGGTCCCTACCTAAGTAAGCAGCCCTCCGCGAGCTCGTGGAGCTGTCCCTGGTGGCGAATTTTATATAAATGGAATGCAACGTGACTTTCCCTTTGTTTCTTGTTTCTTTCACCTGACGTTTTGTCGTGACATCCAGCCCGTTTTTACAATATTTCTTCTCCCAGCTCAGCTTTGGTGTTCTCTGACTGTCTAGCCGGAATCCCCCAGCGTGAGTGGCTCTGGGCAGCTTCCTTGCACGAATACATCACAGTCTATTCGTTCATCCCCCTGCTGATGGAAAATTGGGTCGCTCCCCAGTTTGTCTGCCCGGAGCAGTACTGGTAAGAACATTCTTGCACTTGTCCGCTGCTGCCGAGTTTTCTAGGGAGGGTGAGTCCATCTTCAACCCTTCTAGAGAGTACCCGTCTGGTTTTTTTCTCTTTTACTTAATAGACTTCTTCTGGGTGGTTTTCGGTTTATGGAAAAGTTGAGTGGAACGTGCAGAGCACCCTCACCCACACCCAGCATCCTGCGCTGGTCTGTGCACTCGTTACACATGATGAACTAGCACTGATGCACTGTTGCTAATAAAGTTCGTAGTTTACATTAGGATTCACGCTGTGTTGTACATCCTGTGGGTTTGGGCAGAGGTAGAATGTCATAAATCTGTCACTACAGCATCATCCAGCCTTGTTTCATTGCCCCCAAATGCTGTGCTCCACCCAATCGTTTCTCAAAGTGACCAGCGGCGATGGGGGCTGCCGACGTGCCGTACTTGGTATCATCAGAATTTACAGTTTCTGCCCATTTGCTGGATGGCTAGTGGGATCTTGTTATTGTGGTTGTGGTGTGTGTTTCCTTGACTTCTAATGAGATCAGGCCCCTGCTTATGCGTTTACTGCTGTGTGGATTTTCTCTTCTGCGAAGCGCCTGTTGGAGTCTTTCCACCGTTTTCAGACTTGCGCCGTCTGTCTGTTTCTTGCTGACTCTCCTCACACATCCTCGGTAAGAGGCGCGAGCTTCTCTTCCCCCGTTGCGTGGGGTGTCTCCACTCTCATGACAGGGGCTTTCTCGAACCAAAGTTCTTAAGGTCAATGTGGGTGAATTTATTAATCTTTCTTGTTGGTTAAAGCTTCTAGTGTCTTATTTAAAAATCCTTTTCCTACTCAGGGGTCATGATGCCATGATCCTATGTTATCTTCCCAAAGCTTGGTATTTTGTCCTTTCCACTTGGGTCTGTAAATCTACTTGGAGTTGATTTTGTGCATAGTGTAAGGAGAGCTCCAAATTCATGCTCCCCCTATCACTGCAAAGACTGTCTGTTCTCCAAGCTCTGGGGTCCAACCTTAGCACAGTCAAGTGGCCATCACTCCCAGGTCTGTATTTGGGGTCTCTGTCGGCTTCTCTGTCCCGGCATCAATATCCCACGTCTCGGTGGCTGTGGGATGAGTCTGGATGCCCGGTAGAGCAAGTTCCCCGCCACTCTCCTCCTCGAGGGGCTCTGGGCTGGTCCAGGCTCTTTATCATCCCACGGACCTTTTACAGTCAGCTTGTCAAGCTCCCCAGAGACACACAAACGAGCTCTGCTGGGGCTTTGGTTGGAACCTTATGGAATCAAAGCTATTTGGGAAGCACCAGCGTCTTCACTCACTGTGTCTTCCAACACGCGAACGTGGCTTATGTCTATTTATTTGGTGTTCCTTAATTTCTTGTCGTGTAATTTTTAGTCTTCTTTCCTGAAGCCTGTGTAGCTTTGTTAGATAAATCCCTGGACGTATCCCTGGACGGCCAACCTCATCTGATGCTTTTACATCGCATTCCTGCTCGTTGGGTGATGTCACCGTGTGGCATTCCCAGCAGTACCTGCAGATACACATTCTCTCCTCCGCTGTGTAAGCTCTGCCGTCAAACCTGCCCGTCCGGGTCTCATTTGCGATCATTTTTCAGATTTACACGTTTCTCTTTGGCTCTTTTGCAAATCTGCTCTGACGTGTCTTACAGTTTTCAGTCTCTGCAGACTTTGTTTTCTGATCCTTTAAAGGATCGTTATTCCATATTTTGTGCTCATAACTCCAGAACCTAGGCTTTCTGTGCGTGTGCTTCTGTTCCCTGTGTCTTTGCTGCTCCTGATCACGGAGCTTGGTGTACCGTACGTGGGCTTGTCCTTGTTTGCTAGAGACGGTACTGGAAAAAGCTCTCATAGTAGTCATTTGTGCCCTGGGAAGGAAGATCCTTCCGTTAGAGATGGTTTTGGCTTGCTTTTTCCAGGTGCCGGGCGGGGCACACTCCACCTGGAACGATTTTAGGCAAAATCAAGCCCTGATGTTTCCTGGGTCAGGACGTTTATCACCAAGTGTGAGCCCAGGCAGGGCTGACTTGCCTCTGGTCCCCCTTGCCCTGAGCCGTGCCTTTGGGCTGAAAGGGCCAGGGCGTTGTCAGACCCCGTCTCTTACCAGCTCTGGGGTCCACCGAGCCAGTAAATCTTTAACGACCGGTTCTCCAAAAACGCAAGCCCTGATGTGTAGCCACTGCTGATTCCTGTGGTGCAAATCCTCCCACGTGGCTCATGTCGAGCCACAGGCCAGCATCTCACCGAGTGCCGACGCCCACAATCAGCTCCTGTGAACCAGAGGAGCTACTCCAGCCACCGCTGGGCAGCCCTCGCTGCTGCTTCCAGGGCTCAGCCGGTGGCCTTTTGAGCAGAAGCAGACCCGACTTCCGGGCTCACGCGGCTGGCCTCCTGCCTCCTCTGAGGCTGGGCCTGGTGGTTCATTCCTCAGTGTCTGATGTGTTCTTTTATGCTTTGAAGAAGATTGACACCGTTTGTATCCAGCTTGTCTGGTTGTGTTCAGTGGAAGGGTTGGTCCCGATCGCCTAACCTGCTCTTCCCGGCAGCGGACGTCCCCTGTTTCTGTTTTCAGATTAATATCAGGTCGTGGTAGGAGAAAGAGGAAAATGAAGAAGGATAGAAAGCAACCAGCAGTGAGGACACTAGGGATATTTGGGGCCCTTTTCCTCTCAGCCCGGGGCCTGCGCTGTGCATGGAGAGGGGCAGCTTTGTCCAGGGCAGGACAAGGCCAGGACATGAACGGTGGTGACCGCGGCTCCCGGCCTTGGCAGACCTCCAGCCTCTCTGAGCCTCTGTCCCCTCAGCTGCCCAAGGGGCCATCCTCTGCTTTCCTCGGGCCGCGGAGATGAGCCCACCCTCGGTCTGGCCACTCGCTGCTCAGGGGACATCAGGGGATGCAAGGGTCCCCACGGGCTAGGCAGGTGCAAGCACACCGCCTGTGAGCGGCCGCAGGGACCAGGCCCTGCAACCCGGATTCCAGGGATCAGCCCAGCTGTCGGGCTCTTCGGAGTCCTGGGTTTACGGGGAGCCCGAGCCTCGTGGGGCCCAAGAATGCATTCCTGGCGGCCCAGGAATCGGAAAATGTGTCTCTGAGGGCAGAATTCCTTCCGTGGAGCACAGCTGCCTGGCTCACGTTTTCATCCTTGAGCCATAATTAGTCCTTGCCCCCGACCCCAAACTCCTGCCCAGGCCCAAAATACGCCAAGGCCGCTCCTGGTGGCGCCGTGTCCCTCCTGCTCCCCTGTGGGCCGTGGCAGGTGGGACAGGGGCCCGGGGTCTGCCTGGCTGTGGGCTGGGGCCGGAGCCCTCGGTGCTGGGACGGAGCGGGTTACCCTTCCCGAGGGAGGGGCTGTGGCCAGCTGCCGCCCCCAGCCCTGAGTGGGAGGTGAACAGACCACCAGGTGGGGAGGCTGGGGTCCCACGTCCTGGTCCCCGTGCGCAGGATGGCTGCTGGGGCTTGGGACGGAGGCGGCCGCTGGAAACGCCCACCCTGCCCCAGACACGCCATGGACACATCCCCCGGGCCGGTAGTCTTCCTCATGACCTGAGGCAGAGGGGACAGAGCAGGAAGATGGGGCAGGGCTGCGGCAGGTGAGGGCTCCCTTCTGGGGCTGTTTTCACGGTGCTCTGACAAGCGCCAGGCTCTGCTGTTTCCCCGCTGCCCACACTGACCCTCCTCCCTCCCCTTGGTGGGCAGCGCCGGAAGGATGGAGAAATCGCCCTGTCCGCAGAGAGGATGTGGACACTGCAAGAGCAGCTGTGCACCCCCAGCCTCCGCCCTTCCCGGCCTGGTGGGGCTGTGTCCCCAGCGCCTCCCGCCGCTGTCCCAACAGCCTGTCGCAGTGTCCCTGTCACCCCTGCTCTCAGAAGAGGCAACCAGGCCTGCAGGTTTAAGCACCTTGGCCCAGCCACGGGCCTCCAAGCCGGTGGGCACACGACGTTCGCCGAGTGGCTGGCGTGTGGTCCGAGCCAGCGTCGCCTTGGCCCAGAGCCCCTGCCCCAGGCCTGGCCCGTGGGCGTTTAGTGCCCAGTGGTTTGAGCACCCGGGTTCCTGGCATTGGACCAGATGCGTGGCGGGCACTGACCGCTGAAGGAGTGACCGGATGAAAGGAAAAGCCTGTTTCCAGGGGGAAACCAAGTCTCTGGGAGTCGGTGAGCTGGGTCTCCGGGCTCCTGGCTGGGCCCTCAGCCCGGAGCCCCCGGGGTCACTCGTCACACAGAGCACCAGGACGCACAGGGCGCCCGGAGAGGCCCAGCCGTGCCCCCTCCCCTCGTGTAGGCCTCCCCGTCGAGGGTGAGGGGCCCTTGTCCTGCTGGGAGGGGCTGCTGATGAGCAGATCCGCCAGCGCCGTGGTGGCCTCAACAGGCAGCCCGTGCAGGATTGACACGCGGTTCACGCACATGGGGCCTTTGCGGGGGCTGCACGGACCCCCATGGAAAGCGAGAGAAGATTGTTTAATGCATCGGCACGGAGTGTCAACACACCCAGCAGGACGGCTGCAGCCCGTCCCAGGGCCCAGGGGGTGGAGATGCAGAGGTGGGAGCTTTCCTGACTACGTGGCCGCCGGCCTGGGCTGCTGCTAGGACCTCAGCCGTGTCCTAACGCAGAGACAGCCCTGGTCACAGCCCCGTGTTGGCTCAGGGGCCGCAGGCGCCGGCACAGGAAACAGACAGAATGGCGAGCACGGGAGAATGCTGAATACCGTCCCCTCCGTCCAGGGGCCCCAGCCTCCTGCTGTCCTGGGTCTTCTCCTGATCGGGGCTCCAGGACACCTGGGCTGGTCCTACAGTGTGCGGGATGTCGTCGGGGCCTGGGGGCCTCAGAGGGCTGGCCTGGCCGGAATCAGGAGGCTGGCACCCTGCAGTGTTCCTGCTGTGTGTGTGGGGTGCGTGTGGTGTGTGTGACCCAACAGGGGACAGGCGTCGAGGGTCCGTTCTGCTCCAGGACCGCGCCTAGCGTGAATTTCGAGGGTAGCCTCCTGGAGCTGTGGCCCCAAGCGCGAGCAGCCGTCAGAGCCTCAGGGCCTCCAGAGGGTCTCCCTGTCACGGGGCCCCTGGTGAGGCCACGGTCTCTTCTCAGCAGAGCCAGGCCCGGGCCCAGGGCTGTGTGCTCAGAGAGATCTCAGCTCCCACCCACACCGCCTGCCCTGCCGGACGCCCAGTCCTGTGCTGGGCCCCCCGCGTGGACAGGACGTGGCCACGCACGGCCTCGGGGAAGCGCCGTGCTCCAGGCTGTGGGCTGCTGGGTGGGCTCCAGGGTCGGGGGGCAGCTGTGGCGGGCTTGGGGCGCCTGGAGGAAGAGGGAGGGGCTGCCCTGGCCCCTGCAGTCGCCGCGAGGAAGGACTGGGGCTCCGGGACCCCGAGCTGAGGGCGGAGAGCAGGAAGCCTTTGAGGTGCTGACGGTGGGGGGTGGGGCGCCCGTCCTGGGACGCTGGGGTGAGAGGGGGCGGTGGTCCGCTGTGGCCAGGGATGGACATGCCGACGGGTCCCTCTGCAGAGGCTGCTGGGTGGGCGGCAGAATCTCCCGGGAGCTTCTGTGTCCTCTGGGCGCCTCTCGGGGGCCTGCCGCCCCTGCCCCGGGGTCGTCCTGGCCGGGCAGCGGGGTGGGGCGGCAGGCTCTGCTGCGGGCCTGCGGGGCATGGTTTCTCCTGGGCTCTGGCTCTGGAGCTGCCATCGGCCCTCCCAGCTCTCCTAACAAGGGTTTGAAGGGAGAATAAGTCCCAGCAGCCTGATTTGCACGTAATTTGTTCCTTTGTGGAAGTGCTATAGCTCTTAAAAGCCTCGGTAAATGCCTTTAAGGGAATGTGACAGCGCTGGACGGGGAAAATCAATAGCCCCGATTCTCTTCTCAGGTTCACATTAGTGGAAGCTCCCCGCTGCGCCTGGCAGTTTGGATGTCATCGAAATCTGCCCCTCAGACGGCGGCTGGACACGGCTTGGCCCACGGGCTGGAGGGTCGGTCCCATGGAGCGCACCCGAGGTCCAGAGCAGAGTGGGCACGAGGCCTCCAGCCTCCCACAGCCCCTCCCTCCGGCCCCGGGGGGCGCCCAGCCCTTTGCCCACTTAGGCTCCTTCTCCCTTACGATGCCCCGCAGCCCTGGAGGTGGAGGTCGCCGGCCTGCTCCCCCGGTGAGAAAACCAGCTCTACTGGGACAGAATCCTGCCCGCAGCGACCAGCCAGAGGGGAGCTCAGAGCCCCAGTCTTGGCCCGAGCCTTCCGTGCGGACGCCAGCTGTCCTCTCAAAGCTTGGGTGAGGCTGGGCCCCTCGGCCCGCCCGGGGTGGGCGTGGGAGTGGGGCTGCTCTGGCCCCCCTGCCGGGGACGTGCGCCTGGTTTGCCCACCCGCAATCTCGCCAGTGGAGGAACACCGAGGAGATGCAGTGAATGACTTAAGCTGCCTTCTCATCACCCCCCAAGGGATAATCAGACTAAATGGCGATCTTAGTTTCGTAAAAGCCAATGAAATATACATCAAAGAATACTTGGGTGCTTTAAAGTTTTTGAAGCAGAAATGGACCAGTTACTTGCTCAAGGGTTGTTTCAGGGGCTTTGTGCCGTGGGACCCTCCCCCAGTCGGGGGGAAGGAGCTGGGAGGGTGAGAGAGGAGAGCGGCACCTCTCCTGAGCTCGGGGGTCCCGTGCCTGGGGGTGGGCATCGTGGGGGGTGTTTTGTCTGCCCTCTGGACAGCTGTGCCTGCTGACAGCAGAGAGTGTCCTGCCCTCTGGGGCGCCTGTCTCCGACTCCAGGATGCTTCGGGAGTGATGGAGAGCTGCAGGGTAGCGGGGTACCTGGGGTGAGGTGAGTGTACGTTTTCCTGCAGCGCTGATGCTGCAGCTGCCAGGCGGGGCCACGGGCCCCAAACATCTTGCAGAACCCTTGCGCCAACCCCCGGTGGTGCTGTTGCCTGCACATCTCAGTGGGGAGACCGAGGCTCAGAGGTGGGAAGGGACCTGCCCCCGGGGACCAGCAGGATGGAGACAGGGCCAGGACTGCCCCCCTCCCCCTGCCAGCCTTAAATCCCACCTTCTCTCCTTGCACCTCTGCGGGGAGGGTGTTTGGGGGCCTCATGGGTTTAGGGAGCACTTGCCGGGGGGCCGGGTGGGCAAGGCATGGGAACAGCGGGGCGTGGGGTGCCTGGAGCCTGTTGGGGAGCGGCCCGGAGGGGAGAGGCTGGCAGGCGTCACGGGGTGGGGATGGTGAGGCAGCGGGTCCTGTGTGGCCCTATGTGTAGTGGCTGGCTGACCCAGAAGACCAGAGGACTGGGCCGACCCGAGGGCTTGTCTGGTAGGGGCGGCTGAGGGTACCTGGGGCCACGGCGCAGTTGAGAGGGGCCAGAGGGGAGCCTCATGGGGCAGATGAGGAGGTGAGAGCCCTGGGAAAGGTGGGGGGTGCGGGAACGGAGGGGGGGCAAGGGAGACAGACTGGAGGAGGAGGGGCGAGGCCATGCAGAAGTCCCCAGTGATGGGGCAGAGGGGACCCCACTCTGGGTGAAGTGTTAGACTGGGTGTCCCGAGGGCCCTGCCGGCCTTCGTTTCCGCTTGGTAAGGCAGCGCATCCGCACATCCGTCCACGATCCATCTGCGATTCATCATCGCGCATCATCCATCCATCCATCCACCAGTCCGTCCGTCCGTCCACTCATCCATCCGTCCCTTCCTTCCTTCACCATGTTCACTAAAGCCTCAGCGAAGACGCTCCCAGTCTCTGATGAGGAAAGGGGGTCTGTAGCTGAGAAGCGCCCTCCTCGTGCCTCCTGTCACCCCCCAGGACAGTTGCCCTGGGGCCCTGCAGGCTCAGGCCTGCCCACCCCTGTCCCCGGGAGCGCTGGCTGGTGGGCAGGGGCTCTCTCAAGCCCCCTTGAGGTTGCGCCTGTTCGGGGGCCTGAGCGCGGTGGGGGCCCTTCGTTGGCAGACATTCCCAGCTGCTCCCAGCTGCAGCCCAGCGCCTTCCTCCCTGCCCCATCTCTCCTTCCCCATTAACGCCCACCCCCTCCGCCCCAGACACCTTACAGCGGGGCCGACGAGCACACCCCGCCGCAGGCCAGCTCAGTCTGCCCTCAGTCTGCAGGCAGCCCTTCGTTCGGCACTTTGTCCAGCCCTGACGGCCCCCGAGCTGCCGTGGCCGGCCTGGTGGCTGTAACGTCAGGGAGCTGAGAGACAGCTAAGGCGCAGCGCGGGCTCTAATTAAACCCCGCTGACGCGCGCGGCCCTGCTTGGCGGCTCAGCTGGCGGGCAGGCGGGCGGGTAGGCAGCAGGAGTGGCCTCCCCAGCACCCCCTCCACAACCCTGTGCGCCCTGGTCCCTGAGCTCAAGGGTGGCAGGGGCATGAGCGCCCTGGGGACCTCAGGATTCCAGTTCTCAGGAGCCTGCCTAGGACCAGAAGTGCTTTTTAGGTCAGATCCCCGGCCCAGGTGGTCCTCAAGCCTCTGTCAGACCCCCATGGTCGGTAGCGCTGACCCCCCGCCCCTGTGAGAGCCGCTGCTCCCGCCTCTGGCCAAACCCAGTGGTCCTGACGAGGGGGCCGTTGGAGACCACCGATCCCACCAAGTGTTTCTCAGCAGAGAAGGGAGCCTGGCAGAACTGAGCAAATTGACGGTGAGCCCTAGGCGGGGACGGGCTCGCGGCACACAGCTGGCTCCCTCCCCGGCCCCCCGCTCCCTCCCCCTGACTCCCGGCTGCCATGCCTGGAGGGGCTGTTGAAGGGAGGTGTTCGGGGGCCTCTCCACCAGCTGCTAGCTGGGAGGACTCGGCAAAAGGGATCACTTCCTTGAGGCTCGGTTTTTCCACTCATAAAATGGGCACAGTTAGGTTACTGGGAGGAGGAACCTGACTCTCTGGAATGGGTCTGGTCTATAGCACCTGCGGGCAGTGTCCTCTCCTCCCCCATAGCCGGGCCCCTGAAGCCCACTGACTCTGCGGACCCTGCCGCTCCGCTGCCTCGGCTGGCCCGTCGCCCGCTCAGGCTGGGCACTGCTGACCAGGCCAAGCCCTCTGCTGCTGGTGTGCCTGCTGGGCCTCCCCGTCTCTCAGCGGGCCTGGCTGCAGCTGCTGCCCTGGGGTCCCGGCTCATCTGATCAAGGACGGCAGAGCAGGCTGCCCAGCCAGCCTCCACCCTGGTCTTCGTGCTGGGGCTGCAAACTCAGAGCCTGCAGGGCTGGGTGAGGCCAGAGAGTGTGGTACCGCGCAGAGGGTGCCGCAGCCTTCGCTGGTGCCAGCCGATGGCTCTAGGATGGCCTGTGCAGCTGGAGCTTCCAGTATTTCAAGAAAGCCTGGGGCTTCCCTGGTGGCGCAGTGGTTGAGAGTCCGCCTGCCGATGCAGGGGACGCGGGTTCGTGCCCCGGTCCGGGAGGATCGAGCCGTGGCCGCTGAGCCTGCGCGTCTGGAGCCTGTGCTCCGCAACGGGAGAGGCCACAACAGTGAGAGGCCCGCGTACCGCAAAAAAAAAAAAAGAAAAAGAAAGCCTGAACTCCGGGCTTTGATCTGAAATCTGCTTATAAATGTCAGCAATGAGTGAATGTGTTTAAACACAGTGCAGTGGAGACGGATACGCAAGGAAACGGGAGGGGTTAACAGTGTTACCTGGGGTGAGGGTGGGCTCCAGCATGGGGGGGAGGGGGGGGGAGGCAAGCAAGCCTAAGGGGCTGAGTTGAGGCAGAAGGGTGTCCGGCATCTTACCCCTAGCGCAGAGTTGTGAGTGTGTGTGTCTGTGTGTGCGGCATGTCTAAATCTTCATTAACGCCCTGCCCTGCCCGTCTGACTCCACGTGGCTCAGGGGACTTGGAGGAATCAGCTGTGCCCATCCGTGGAGCAGCCAGCGTGCAGGGGTGCATAGGGGGCCCTTAAGGACAGCGGGACAGGCTGGGTGGCGCGGGGGCTCCCAGGAGAGGGTCCTCAGCCTCGTTGGGGTCACTGAGCCTGGGCAGGGGCTCCAGACGCCAGCTCCACGCATGCAATTTCAGACTTAATCCCGGCAAACCCCTGGGGCCGAGGGAACGTGTTCATCAGCTTTGGGGAGCGTGCGGCAGCCCCCTGGTGTGTGTCTGCCCATCTCGCTGTGGGCTTATAGGGTCGGGACCCTGCGGGACTCCGAATAGCCCCCAAAGGAGGCGGCAGAGTTGGGGGCACAAATGCTGTTTCTTTCTGCAAGATGCACTTGGATGCCCGGGTTTGCTGGGGGGTGGGTGTGTCTGTGTGTGTTTCTGAAAGTGTGTCTGTGTCTGTTTCTGTGTGTGTGCTTGTGTGTGTGTGTCCGTGTGAGCTGATGTCTGTGCAGAGCTGTGGGCAGCGGACCGGGCGCCTGGAGGCCGGCCCCAGGTCTCGGCAAATTCAGCCGGACGCAGGGAAGAGGGGAGGTTGGCCTGGGAGGTGTGGGAGAGGGGCCGGGAGGGTCAGAACTGAGGGCTCCCCAAGGCACAAAGCCACGCTTGTTGGTGTAGGCGGGAAACTTGAGGCAGAGTCAGAGGCTGGGAGACAGGAGAAAGGGGGGAGTGATGAGAGCCAGGCTGGGTGGAGGGAAGGTTACCAAGGCCAGTTGGAGGAGAGGGTGCTGGGCTGGGCCCGCTCCCGCCTCCGCCACCCCCACAGCCAGAGCGCCGCCCCTCCTCTACAATGTGGGTGCTCAGGACGCTATTAGCCCCAGGCAGCTGTCGTTTTCCAGTCCATCTGCTAAACCTACGCTTCTGAGAAGACGCAGGTCCTTAGCCAGGGCTGAGTGGGATTCATATAAAGGTGGGAGAAACCCCGCTTCCCTCACGTCAAGATGTCAGAGGCTGAGAACATCAGCTTCACCCTCTCTGACAGCTCCGTCCCCGGACACCCAGCCTTGCTGTACCTGAGACTCCACACAGCCAGAGATCACCTGGCCTGGCCTATAGGCACCTCCAGCCTTTAGAATGTTGTGGTGAAAGATGCATACCCTCGTAGCTGTCATCTTACGTGTCCGATCGTTCAGTGGCCACCTAAGGCCATCCACAGTGCTGTGTGCCCATCACCACCAGCTGCACGCAAAGCTCTGCATCATCTCTAACAACTCTGCCCCATTCAACACTACGCCCCCTCCCCCAGCCCCTGGCACCCGCCTTCTACTTTCCGCCTCCGTGAAATGACTCCTCTAGGTACCTCCTGTGAGTGGAATCATACAGTATTTGTCCTTCTGTGACTGGCCTGTTTTACTTAGCATGATGTCCTCGAGTTTCGTCCATGTTGGAGCAGGTGTCAGAACTTCATTCCTTATTATGGCTGACTCCTCTTCCATCGCATAGATGGGCCACATTTTGTTTATCAATTTATCCACCCACGGACACTTGGGTTGCTTCCACCTTTTGGCTATTGTGAATAATGCTGCTGTGAACATGGGGGTGTAAATATTGGTGTAAGTCTCTGCTTTCAGTTCTTTTGAGCAGTTACCCAGGAGTGGAAATGCGGAGTCATATGATAATTCTATGTTTAGCCTTTGGAGGAAACGCCAAGCTCTTTTCCATAGTGGCTGCACCATTTCACATTCCCTCAGCAGTGCACAAGGCTTCCAATTTCTCCGCAGCCTCGCCGACACCTGTTGTTTTCTGTTTTTCTGATACCGGGCATCCTGGTGGGCGTGAAGCGGCGTCTCGTCGTGGTTTGATTCGCATTTCCCTGGTGGCTGACGATGTTGACCATCTTTCCATGTGCTTGTTGGCCATTTGTAGATCATCGCCGGAGGAATGTCTATCCAAGTCCTTTGCCCATTTTTGAATTGGGACCTCCAGCCTTTTTTTTTTTTTTTTTTTTTTTTGCTGTACGCGGGCCTCTCACTGCCGTGGCCTCTCCCGTTGCGGAGCACAGGCTCCGGACGCGCAGGCTCAGCGGCCATGGCTCACGGGCCCAGCCGCTCCGCGGCATGTGGGATCTTCCCGGACTGGGGCACGAACCTGCGTCCCCTGCATCGGCAGGCGGACTCCCAACCACTGTGCCACCAGGGAAGCCCCCTCCAGCCTTTTTGAGGTCTGTCTTCCTAAGTCACAGAGGGCAGGAACACTGCCAGGCTGGGTCTCGGTGCTCTGGGTTTAAACTGCAGGAGCCTGGGATCCCATCATGCTGAGGGATGCTGGGGTGGGGGCTCTGAGAAGCTGGGGGTCATTAGGACAGGAATGACCTCTCGGGGGGACAGTGACAGGAGATGGGGTGCTGAATGATGGCAGAGCCTCCCTGGCTGCAGGTGCTGGGGTGCCCAGGACCAGCAGGGGATTCCCCTGATGGAGCGCGTGAGCCATGAGGACCCCAGGGTGCACGTGCTGAGCGGGGTCTGGAGGAAAGTCCTCCTGGTGGTCTCTATCCTCCCTCCAGGCCTGGGGCTTATGCTCATCACATTTGTCCTGCCACCTGCTCACTCAGCAAACACTCCTGGGCACCTTGGCTGTGCCAGTGTCCGTGGTGCCCACAGGGAACCAGGCCAGCTGGACTCCTGTCCTCACGTAGCCCACAGTTTTGAGCTGCGCTACCCAATTTAGTTGGTACTGGCCACTCCTAACTATTACAATTTAATACAATGAAATAAAATGGGGCTTTTTCTAGCCAAGATGCAGTACCATGGACCAGATCACCATCCCACCTGACATAAGCAAGACGTGGATAAAAATATATAGAAAGTCCATTCTCAAGGTGCAGGACATCGGGTAGTGGAGTATGGTGAGAGGCTGGAAATCATACAACCACCCCAGCTTGCTGCCCTGGAGCTGGAAGGAGGGATGCAGGGGGCTCCCTGGAATGGGGGATGGAGCTGAGAGGGGGACCAAGGAGGTGAGGATGTGAAGCTAGCAAACTGGAGAGGAGAGAGCAGCACAAGAGAGCACTGGGGTCACAGAGGGTCCCTTTCAGGGTTCAGTTGGTTCCATTGAGGAATGATCAGCACAGGTGGGTCAGGGAACTACCAGAGGTGGGGGAAGGATTAGGAGTAACAGGCTCAGTGTTCAGGGATAGTGCATGTTCCACAGTCAGCCTGGAAAACTCAGGACTCCTGGACCTCGGGCAGAGTCCTCCCAAAGGCCTTGCTTCACCAGTGGGGTGACCAGACTTAGAGCACTGCTCCACTTCTGCCTAGAAAGTCCTTCAAGCAATGCCCCAGAGGATCAAATTATTTCCAAGTGACTTAGCTACATCCCAGAAAAAGATCAAGAACCCAGCATCTGACAAGATAAAATTCACAATGTCTGGAATCCAATAAAAAATGCACAAGCGTCTAAAGAAGCTGCAGAATACAAAGCATAATGAGGAGATAAATCACCAGAACCAAACCAGCACTGACACAGAAGTCAGGATTAGCACACAAGAGCATTAAAACAGTTATCACAACTGGACTGTTTTTGGATATGTTCAAAAAGTTAAGCAGAGACATGGAAGATGTAAAAAAAAACACCCCAATTAAACTTCTAGAGATGAAAACTCCAATGCCTGAAATGAAAAACATAGCCTATATAATTAATGGTAGATTAGACATTGTGGAAGAAATGAGTAGCAAACTTGAGGATGTAGCGTTAGAAATGATCTGAATAGAAACACAGAAAAACATTAATTTAAAAATAAACAGAGTATCAATGAGCTTTGGGAAAACTCCAAGTGGCCTAATATGTTTAACTGGAAACAGAAAACATACTGGAAGAATAATGGCCAAATATTTTCCACATAGGATGAGAAGTATAAATTCATATCCAAGAAGCTCAAGGAATCCCCAGCATGAGAAATATGAAAAAAAAAAAGAGACAGCAAAGCGCATCTAAATCAAACTGCTCAAAACCAGTGATAAAGGCAAACTCTTAAAAGCAGCCAGAAAATAAAAGAGAAGAATCACACTGTGGAGCCAAAGTAAAGATGACAGCAGGTTTGTGGGAAATGCAGGACAGATGGTAGAACAACGTTGTCAAAGTCCTCAAAGAAAAAAAAAATCTAACAATGTAGACTTCTATACCCAGTAAAAATATCTTTCCAAAACAAATACAAAATAAAGACTTCTGCAAACATACCAAAGCTGAAAGAACTTCTCACCAGAAGACCTGCACTACAAGAAATGTTAAAAGGTGTCCTTCAGGCAGAAGGAAGATGATACCAGCTGGGCATTTGGAGCTACATAAAGGAATGGAAAGTACAGCAACTGGCACTTTTATAGGTAAATACATAAGACGTATTATTATTATTCAAACACATTTAACAGATAATTGTTTAAACATAGATGATAATAATGCAGTGTGGAGTTCATGACATACATACAAGTAAAATGCATGAAAACAGCAGCATAAATTTTTGGAGGGAATAAATGAAAATATTCTATTTTAATGTTATTATATTGTACATGAAGTGCTATAATATCACTTGAAGAGGACTGTGATAAATTAAATGTTTCCTATAAACCTTAAAATAATAAATAAATTACAAATCAAAGAGCCATAGCTAATAAGCCAACAAAAAGATAAAATAAAATTGTAAAAACACATTGAATTAATCCAAATGAAGGCAGAAAAAGAGAAAAAGGAGAAAAACAGATGAGATGAATAAGAAATAAATAACAAGATAATGGACTTAAATATACCAGTAATACATTAAATGTAAATGGTCTAAATATCCAAAATGAGAGACAGGTGGACAAATTGGGTAGAAAAGCAAGATCCAAATATATGCTATCTATAAGAAACACTTTTTAAATATAAAGATACAAATAAGTTAAAAGTAAAAGAATTGGAAAAGATATCCTATGATAACACTAATCAAAAGACCTCTGGAGCAGCTATACTAATACCAGACAAAACATATTTCAGAGCACAGAATATTGCCAGGGATAAAGAAAATTGTTTCATAATGATAAAAGGGTCAATTCATGAAGAGGACATAATAATCCTAAATGTTTATGCACCAAATAGCAGAACTTTAAAATACGTGAAACAAAACCTAATAGAACAATGAGGAGAATTAGAGAAAATCCACAATTAAAGCCAGGATTTTAATACCTCTCTTTGAATAATTGTCACAACAAGTCGACAGAAAATCAGTAAGGCTAGCAAAGACTTCAGATTCAACTGACATTCATGGAACACTCGCCCAACAACAGAATGGTCATTCTTTTCAAGCACACATGGAGCACTTACTAAGATAGACCATATTCTGGGCCATAACACAAGTCCAAAAAATATAAAAGTATCCAAGTCATAAAAAGTATGTTATCTGACTACAGTGGAATTAAATTAGAAATGGAAGAGTTCTGGAAAGTCCCTCAGATTTGGAAACTAACACATTTCTTAATAACCCATGGGTCAAAGAAGAAATCAAAAGGGAAATTGGAAAGTATTTTGAACTGAATCCAAATGAAAATATAGCAAATCCCACAGAAAATGTGTGGACTTAGCTCAGTCACTCCTTAGGGGGACATTTATAGCATCAAATGTCTATAATAGAAAGGAAAAAAGATTTCAAATCAATGACCTCAGAGTCCACCTTCAGAAACTAGAAAAAGGGGAGCAAATGAAACCCAAAGTAAGAAGAAGAAAGGCAGTAATAAAGATCAGAGTGAAAATCAATGAAATAGTAAACAGAAAAATGATAGAGAAAATCAATAAAACCCGAGCTGGTTCTTTGAGATGATCAATAACAACAATAAACCTTTAGATAGGCTGATCAAGAGAAAACGGGAGAAAACAAATGACCAATATCAGGAATGAAAGGAGTGACATCAGAACTGATTCCACTGATATTAAATGGACAAGGAGTGTTAGGGACAACTTTATACCAATAAATTCAACTACTGAAAGGAAATGGATAAATTCCTTGGAAGACACAAATAACCAAAGCAGGATGAGATATATAGCCTGCTAGTCTTATATCTATTAAAAAAATAAAATTTGTACTTAAAAACCTTTCTACAGGTGGTTAAGAATCCACCTGTCCATGCAGGGGACACAGGTTCGAGCCCTGGTCCAGGAAGATCCCACATGCTGCGGAGCAACTAAGCCCATGCACCCCAACTACTGAGCCTGCGCTCTAGAGCCCGCGAGCCACAACTACTGATCCTGTGTGCCACAACTACCGAAGCCCGAGCGCCTAGAGCCTGTGTTCTGCAACAAAGAGAAGCCACCGCAATGAGAAACCCACACACTGCATTGAAGAGTAGCCCCTGCTCGCCTCAACTAAGGAAAGCCCGCACAGCAACAAAGACCCAACACAGCCGAAAATTAAAAAAACAAAAGCAAAACCTTCCTACAACGAATACTCCAGACTCAGGTTGCTGATGAATTTTACCAAATGCTAAAGGAAAAAACACCACCAACAACCAATAATGATAAACAGACAATAAATCAGCACAGGAAAGGCTCAACCTTGTCAGTCCTTACGGAAATGCAAGTTCAAACCACAGTGAGGCGCTCCCACACATATCAGAATGGTGACACTAAAAAGACTGGCCACACCCAGTGTTTGAGAGGCTGTGGAAGGGGCTGGGAGTCTCAGACCTGTTTGTGGGGGGATGGGAAGTGGTACAACCACCTTGGGGAACAATCTGGCAGCTTCTTAAACCATTAAACGTACATCTGGACTTCCCTGGTGGCGCAGTGGTTAAGGATCTGCCTGCCAGTGCAGGGGACACGGGTTCGATCCCTGGTCCGGGAAGATGACACATGCTGCGGAGCAACTAAGCCTGTGCGCCACAACTACTGAAGGCCGTGTGCCACAACTACTGAAGCCTGTGCTCTAGAGCCCGTGCTCTGCAACAAGAGAAGCCACCGCAATGAAGAGCAACCCCTGCTCGCCGCAACTAGATAAAAGCCTGCGCGCAGCAACGAAGACCCAACGCAGCCAAAAAGAAAGAAGAGAGAGAGAGAGAGAGAGAGAGAGAGAGAGAGAGAGAGAGAGAGAGAACGATAATGTGAAACCCATGTGTTTAAAAAAAAAACACAAAAATCCCCCAAAAAAACAAAAAAAATGTATACCTGACGTATGATCCAGCCATTCCTCTGCGTGAGAAAGAACCCACGCACACAGAGCTGTGAGCGGCAGTGCAGAGCAGCCTGATTTGTAACAGTGCCAAACCAGACACAGCCCAGATGCCCATCAACACCCGGATGGACGAGTAAATTGTGGTATGTCCAAGCGTGGACACTTGTCAGCGAGAAACAGCACACCAGGGATGAATGTCCACATGCCGAGTGAAAGAAGCTGGACAAAAGAAAAGATGTAAGTTACGAGTCTGTAAAGAGTATATAGAAAATTCTAGAAAATGCAAACTAGTCCAGAATGACAGACTGTGGACCAGAGCTGCCCAGGCGCTGGGGCCGGGAGCAGAGGGTGAGAGGGCTGGTGGCAAAGGGGCGCCAAGATGTCATGGATGCTTGCACCCCTCAAACTGGTTACTATAAAGGCATACAGTTTCCTCTGTATCAGCTGTACCGCAACTACTAACTCAAATAAAATTTTAAAAATCCAGTCCTGCAGTCGGATTGGCCTCCTGTCCAGGGCTCAGAGGCCACAGCGTCCAGCGGCCCCCCCCGGATGGGGCAGGTAAAGGGCACCTTTGCCTTGAGGAGAGTGTCCCTTAGAGGGAATGGTGCACAGGGATGGACCGTGGCCAGCGGTGCCGTCCGTACCGTGGGTGTGCACCACCCGGGGGACAACGAGGAGGGTGACCAGGTGACCCTCCGTGGGGGAGGGCCCTTTCCGCACCCCGGTGAGGACAGAGGTGTGGTGGCCCCCATGCAGGGTACTGGTGACGCCAAATCCCAGTGGTGGTGAGGGGCCTAAGGCCAGAGGGGCAGGCGGTGCCCCTGGGGATAGGGGCACAGATGCTGCGGCCTTGGTCAGTTCGGGTCGGGGGTGGGGTCAGTTTTGAGCCTTTGGGGAAGAGAAGAGGACACGTCGGGGTGGGGGGGCAGGTGGACCCACCCCTGCAAGTGTGACGCTCGGGGTTACAAGCAGTGGGGGCAGGTCTCAGAGCCTCCCTGTCCCTGGCCCGAGGGGAGATTCCCTGGGACAGACGAGGGGCCCAGGCAGGTTAAGGCTTTGGGGAGGCCCCCGTTCTGAGCTCCTGCCTCTCCCTCCGTCTTGGGGACCCTGCCACTCAGGGGGAGAGGGACCCCCGGTTGGGACTGCAGGAGCCTAGCTTCCTGCACCCTGCCACTGTGTCCCTGGGGGGCAGGTGCCAGCTCAGGGTGGCACAGCTTAGCCGCTCAGCCCTCACGTGGGCACAGTGAGGCTGAGGAACCAGACTGAAGACGGAGGCACAGCCCAGCCCTGCAGGGGAGCTGCGCTGGCTGTGGCTGGGGCGATGCTCTCCCCCAGCACGTGGGGCCGGGTGCAAGTGGCAGACCCTCGTGCATGGCTGGGCTGGGGCAGGGGGTGGCCTTCGCTCGTCCTGTGCTCGGTAGGACGGGTGGCCCTCTCCTTGCTTTGTCCCATCTGTCCCTTGGGTGAAATGGAGCAAACCCATAAAACCAAAGGACTCTGATTGCAGAGGACGGTCCACGGCCCAGGTACGCGCCGGGACTTGTGAGGCCGAGTTGATAAAAATGTAATAAGTTCCAACAGAAGATATATTTTATGACAGGTATGGCGTGGCCGTGTGTAACTATGCTTACCATTAATTAGCTTTTCATGCCGTTCGTTAAGCTCCGTTATTTATGAGGCCAGGCACCACACGACGAGACAAAGTCATGGGAGGGAAGAGACCCGACTAAAACCAGAGCGGGCTGCCGGACAAGGGGCCCCGGGCCGGCTCCCAGCGCTGGCGTCTGCAGGGCCTCGCTCACCCCGGGCCCGTGGAGGCTGAGGCCAGGGTCTCGCCAGGGGGCAGCTGCAGTTACCCTCGGCTCATTCCTTGTGTGATTGCAAATAAGTGTATCTGTGGTTTGCGCAGAAACTCTGCAACATATTGATTTCTCAATTACACCGGGAAGAAAACGAGAATGAGATGGAGGGAGGCGGCCCAGGGTGGGCGGCTGCGGGGTTACACACGGTGACCCCAGGTGGCCGGCTGGGCACGGCTTCGGTGGGGGGCCTGACGGGCCAGGGACCTCAAGCTGGTCAGCACCTCGGCGCCTCTGAGCTACAAGTGCCCTCAGATGTCCGGCTTTTGTCTGACTGGGGAAACCGAGGCCTGGGTGGGGAGAACGACCTCACCTGAGGTCTGAGGCAGGGATGGACCGGGTCCCCCACCCAGGGAGTCCTCGGTCGGAGGGCCGCCACCTGGGAGAGCAGCCCCGTGCTGCCCAGGCATCCTCGGCTCCAGTGAAGGGGTCAGGCTGTGCTCTGCCCTGGTGTGAACGTGTGAGGTCAGACAAGCCAGAACCTTCCAGGAGGGGCCCGTGGAGCCCCACGGCAACCGTGCAGCCGGGGTAAGGACGCTGGGGCTTGGCATCCTCTGCAAACTGTTCCCGACATCACCTGCCCTCAGGTGACCATCATCACGGGCCTTTTCTCGCTACTCCCTCTATAATTTCAGTCTTGGCCAGAGTACCCCCTCCTCTGTGTCCTCCCAGGGCACCCCCGTCCTGCCTGCCCCTTCTCAGGTTTGGCTTCTTGTTTCCCATCTGGCCAGCACCACAGGGCCGCTGGGGGGATGGCGAAGGTCTGTGGTGGGGGCAGAGCCAGCGCTCTGCGTCCTCGGCCCCAGGCGGGTGAGGACACTCGGGCAGTAGCGGGACATCAAAGTGAGGCTCACGGCTTGAGCCCCTGGCAGCCCTGGTGAAGGGGCAAGGGGAGAGGGCCTCTGGCAGGCGGGTCTTGGGGGTACTGGGCCTGGGCAGGGGTGCTGAGGTCGGAGTTGGGGGGCCACAGCCAGAGGGGTGGCTGCAGGTGTCAGTCACCCTCTCCGCTCTGCCTCCTTCTCCCGTCCCCGAGCTTGGGTCCCTGGGCCCTGGGCTTGGGTGGGGATGACAGTGCTGCGGTGAGTGAACTGGGTGCTGGCAGCAAATTGAGGGCCCCAGGGCCCCCCAGCTCAGGGGAGGCTGGGCAAATGAGGGCTCTGAGCCACAGGAGCCGAGCTGGGGGCAGCGCAGCCCAGGGGGCTTCCTGGAGGGGGCGGCGCCGCAGCTGGACCCAGAAGCGGGTGGGGCCGGCTCTCCCGGTGCTTCCGCTGCAGCCTGGAGCGTGAGGATGAGATTTCGCAGCACCAGACGCTGCGGCTGGGATGGGAGTGGCGGATGGCGATGGCGTCCACAAGCTGTTCGCAAACAAGCGCCCTGTTGGAGGCTCGGGCACAGTCTGTACTGGGTTTTAACTGAAAAATCAAATTCTTATTTTCTCCAAAAGCACCCCGCTCATTTCTAAGCCCCCGTACAGCTCTATGGGCAATTGCATTTCCCTGTGTTTTTCTTTTTGAAAGAAGTGGAAACCACACAGAACAGAACACATAGGACCTGGCTGGCAGCAGCCTCTGTTACCAGGAATCTCTTGGTGTCCCCTGAGGTGAAGGGGACACTTCCCTGGGCTCGGAGCTCTCCTGGATCTGACAGGTGCATGTCCTGCGGAGGTGAGGTATCAGGTCGGGGGAGTGGACCGGGAGGCGGCACTTCTGGGACCCGATGGACCCACCCCAGGTGTTGGACACCTGGCTCCCCAGTGGGGCGGGGCAGCGGGGATCAGGGCTTCCGTAGGGCCTGTCCTGAGACCTGCACCCACCCATCCCCCCAGGGGTCCAGAGTCCCTCACCTCCTGAGTGGGAGATGGGATGCAGGGGCCCAGGCCCGGTCTGGCACGCAAGTGTGAACACCAGTGTGAATGCGTGTGTGCGTGCGCAGCGTGTGGGTGTGTGTGCACACAGGGCCGGCTGGGAGAGATCTCCAGGGGTGGGCACCGCTTCTTGACGACCGCCTGAAGCCGCTGGTGGACACTGTCTCGGGGACGGGAAGTGACAGGTGTTTCTCGAGCCGAGGTCACACCGTTTGTTTCTCCAGCTCCTTCTCTGCCACCATCCAGGGGACTGGATGTGACTCCTTCCCGTGTCCCGGTGGCCCCCGTGGGGGGGGTGTGAGGGTGCCGGGGGCCTTAAGCCCCAGATGGGGGTCTGCCTGGCAGCACTGTGGGCTCGCCGCTGTTCCGCCCCCACGGGCACCGGCCGTGCTGGGCTCCTGACCCACGGTCCAAGCCTGGGGTCTGGGTGCTGTGACCCTCCTGCGGCCCAGGATCCCCGGTCCCTGAGAGGAGGCTGCTGGGTGCCACGTGGCCTTGCGGAATTCTCTGGTAGCTCTGTTTGCTAAGGGTGTCTCTGTGCAGGTCTTTGGAGCCCAGGGTGGGCCGTCGGGACACGGAGCTGAACGTGACTGTCCCTGTCTGTGGGGAGGACCCCTCTTTTGGGCCACGAGCACCGGGTAGTGGGAGCCGAGGGGGGTTCCTCTGGCCGTAGGGAGAACCCACAGGCTTGGGATCCTACTTCCTGGCAAGGCCACCACTTCTGAGCACCCAGCCCCCGTTTCCTGTTTCTGTTTGGGGTTCAGTCTCAGCCCAGAGAGGCTCAGGGGAGTGAGTGTTGGGTGTCTGGTCTCTAGTTGGGGGGGCCCTGGGCAGCTGCGGGGCTGGGTGCAAGCGCCCCGGCTTGTCCATTCCAGAGGGAGTGGGAAGCAAAGGTGGCCAGAGGGACAGGGGCCCTGAGAGACTCAGCCCACACAAGGGAAGGGCAGGAGCCCAGTGAGACTTCACTTCAGGGAGGGACCCTCCTGCTTGGGCCTGAGCCCTGACCCTGGGGGGCTGTGACTCCCACACACCTAGCCTGGCTGGGCGAACAGGGCTAGGTGTGTCCTTGGGGACAGTGGGGCCACCTTCCGGCCCCTGAGCCCGCCCTGGCTGAGCTGGGCCTGGGGAAGGCCGGGGGGCCTGGCTCCAGCTGTGGCAGCCCCTCGTAGACCCCAGCCAGGCCCCCTGTACCCGAAGATGGCCCCAGGCTCCTGCCTGCCCCGGGGCTGGGCCCCTTCTCGGAGCAGTTCGGGGGGACAAGGCCCAGGTGCTGGTCTTGTCTTTCAAGGAGGCAGGGGGACGTCCCAGGCGGCTGTCCTGGGCCCCTCCTCGTCCAGGGCACTTTTCACGCCAGGCCAAGGCCTCGGCCAACTGACCCCCTTCCCCTCCACCAGGGCTGTGGCCACCGTGGCTCGAAGGGTTTCTTGTGGACTGGCGGCCTCTTCTGACCCAGGAGGAGCCTGGACTCCCGACCACGCCGGTACTTCCTCTTGACCTCCTCCCTCTTCTGGGGCTTTCCAGAAAGGCCTGAGGAAGCCTGAGCCAGCCCCTTCCTCTGCGTCACGGGAGAGGCTGGTCAGCCACCTGGACTCCCACCCTCCAGCCCCCTCTATGGTGAACAGTGGGAGACGGAGGAACGTCCCCCATAAAGGGCAGGACGGGGCACTGGGCCGTCCCCTGGTCCGGGATGCGAGGTCCAGCCCAGCCGCGCGGCAGAGGGCGTGGCCTGCACACAAGGGCCACGGGGCGGCCAGGCTGGGGTGTGGGGCTGGGGGAGCCCATCTTGCTGCGCGACTAGCACATTCCCTAGAGCCCATCTGTCCACTCCCCTCTCTGGTGCAGAAGGGTAAACTGAGGCCCAGAGAGGGCAGGGGTACGCCCAAGGTCACACAGCAGGCGGGAGGCAGCCCCCACGTCTCATGGTGGCTGGTCCCACCACAGCTCACAGCTGGCGGGGGTGGAGGAGGGCTGCCCCTGGCGGGAGGGCGGTGTCTGAGGGCGGAGGTCGGGGTCCACGTCCACCCGGGTGGTGGCGCGTGTCAGCCCAGCTCGTAATAACCACGCAGGTAAAGGAGTTAATTTCCCCTCGTTCCTTCCTGTGTTCTTGCTGCCCCGTAAATCTCTGCCGTTTACGACTCTCTTCGGCGCTTTTGCGATGGCTGATAATAGCTGAGTAAGTGGCAGAGCGGATGAATTCTGCAGCAGATTTTAAACAAACACGCACGTCGGAGTCATAAATAACTGTAAGCAGAGGCGGGAGTGGGTGCCACCTCGCAGCTGCCCTGGGGGCGGGGGACACGCCACCGCCCGAGGGAAGGGCTCTGGGCTCCCCACCCCAAGAGGGGCAGGGTCCAGGGTGGGGGAGGGGCTCGTTGCGCCTGGGCGAGGGTGCACATGCGTGCGTGTGCGCACACATGTGCGGTGTGTCTCTTCAGGCCCCCAGCCCGTCTGAGATGCATGGTCGCTCCCTGGGGCTCTGTGTGCCCTCCGTAGGATGAGTGGCTGCCGGAGCCCTTGTTCAGTGGCTGAGGGGGTGGGGCTGGAGCCCAGCCTGCTCTGCCCCCAGGCCCTGCACCCCAAGGGCACCCTTCTGCTGCCTTAGCCTGGAGACCCCAGGCCAGCCACCTGCTGCCAAAGGTGTCCCTTGCTCTGATGTCCATGCTCCTACCAGCCAGCTGGGGAGACCAGACCAGGCTGGAGGAGCAGATCCTATAGAGATCTGGGGCCAGAGTGGGGTCGGGGGGGGGGTCCACGTGAGGGGGTGGTGGAGGCTGGGCCGGAGGACTGTGGGAGCCTCTTGGTCAGGCTTGTGGCCGGGGGACAGGGGGATGAGGCTGGATCCCAGAGCAGAGCTGCTCTCTGCCCTGGGTGCGGGGCGGTAGGGGCTCCTCTCCCCTAAGAACATCCTCTCCTCAAACAATGAAGAATGAGGGGCACACGCACACCTGCACTTACACGTGTGCACGCATGCACGCACACCCAAACATAAAGTCCCCCGAACGGCAGCCGTTGGTTTGTCTGACGTCTGCTGGACCTTCAAACACAGTCCAGGACCTTGGCGCCCACCGGGCACCAGTGACCCATGCCCACCATTGTTTATCTTCTGCTAAAACTTGCTCTGCCCTCCATGGTGCTGGAGCATCTCCTCATAAAAAAGCCATAAATGTAATTGATATTCTCAGCATTTCGAGAAAAAATACGAGTATTAAAGATATACAGTACACCCCATAAAATCCTCTCGTATTTCTTCTTTATGGTGGGTTCTAAAATTGGCAGAATAAATTCCCTGAGACCCATTACGCGTAACACAGAGTGTGTTTTGGAGGCGGGGGGTTGGGGGCTGGGGAGGCTTATCTGATGGCTGTGAGCTTCTCACCAGTACCGTCTCAGTCCCCGCTTGGACATGGGCCGTTTTCCTAGAAACCTGGTTAAACTGGGAAAGGTGACTGCCTTGTTACAGTCTCTGACCACAGCCGAATGCCGGGCACGTTTCATCTCAGTGCTGTGGGGGTTTCTGTCTTCCTCCAAGAAAATAAAATGTCTTACGATGTACCCCCATGCTGATTCGCCCACATTTGTGATTCCATGGGGACCGGCTCTCCTTGGGTGGGAGGGTTGGTTTCCGTCAGCTGTCCCGAAGCTCTGTACTGCCTCCTTTTGGCCAAGTCAATGAACCGCCTGCCTCAGTTTCCCTGCTGGTCCTTATGGGTTTAACTCAGAGGGGCGGTCACAACCTGCGACGTAAATACATGCTTTTCTGCTACCTCCTTTTTTTTTTTTTAACATCTTTATTGGAGTATAATTGCTTTACAGTGGTGTGTTAGTTTCTGCTTCATAACAAAGTGAATCAGCTATATGTATACATATGTCCCCATATCCCCTCCCTCTTGTGTCTCCCTCCCACTCTCCCTGTCCTGTCCCTCTAGGTGGTCACAAAGCCCCGGGATGACCTCCCTGTGCTATGCGGCTGCTGCATCTTCCTCCTTCACGAGACTAAAGCCCCAAAGAACAGGGGCCACATTTTGCTTTATACTTTTTAAAAAGATTTTATTGGCGTATAGTTGATTTACAATGTTGCATTCGTTTCAGGTGTACAGCAGAGTGAATCAGTTATACGTATATCCACTCTTCTTTAGATTCTTTTCCCACATAGGCCATTACAGAGTATTGAGTAGAGTTCCCTGTGCTATATCGTAGGTCCTTATTAGTTACCTATTTTATATATAGTAGTGTGTATATGTCCATCCCAATCTCCCGATTTATCCCCCATCCCCTTGTAACCATAAGTTCGTTTTCTACTTCTGTTTTGTAAATAAGTTCGTTTGTACCCTTTTTTTAGATTCCACATATAAGCGATATCATATGATATTTGTCTTTCTGTGTCTGACTTACTTCACTCAGTGTGACAATCTCTAGGTCCATCCTGTTTTAAACTTTTTTATTTTTAAAGTAAATTTATTTATTTTTGGCTACATTGGGTCTTCGTTGCTGCTCACGGGCTTTCTCTAGTTACAGCTAGCGGGGGCTACGGCTCTTTGCGCTGGGCGGGCCTCTCATTGCGACGGCTTCTCTTGTCGTGGAGCACGGGCTTCAGTAATTGTAGCACGTGGGCTCAATAGTTGCAGCTCACGGGCTCCAGAGCACAGGCTCATCAGCTGTGGTGCACGGGCTTAATTGCGCCACGGCATGTGGGATCTTCCCGGACCAGGGCTCGAACCCACGTCCCCCGCATTGACAGGCGGACTCAACCACTGCGCCACCAGGGAAGCCCATGTTTTAAACTTTAAAATCAAATTTACTGAGATGAAATTCACATGCGATGAAATGCATGCCTTTTTTAAAAAGTAAACTTTATCTTTTAGAACAGGATTAGATTTACAGAAAAATTCTGAAGCTAGTACAGAGAGTTCTCGTATACCTCAGCTCGGTTCCCCACTGTTAACCTCTCATATTGGGATGGTATATTTCATACAGTCAGTGAACTAACATTGATACATTATTACTAGTAGCGTCCATACATCATTCAGGTCTCCTTGGTTGTCGCCCAGTGTCCTTTTCTGTTCCAGGACACTGACTGACTCATCACCTCTCCTTAGGCTACTCTCGGTCCTGACGGTTCCGCGGACTTTCCTTGTTTTTGATGACATGGACAGTTTTGAGGTGACAGGTTGGGTGTTTTATAGGGTGTCTCAATCGGGATTTGTCTGATGTTTTTCTCCTGATCACACTGACGTTCAGGAGGACAGTGCAGGGATAAGTCCAACTTTCCTCACGTCATTTCAGCGGTTCCGACTCTCGACAGGACGTATCACAGTTGATGCGGACTTTGGTCTCTGGCTGAGGGAGTCTGAGTTGGCTCCCCTGCTGGAATATGACTCCTCCCTCAGCCCCCACTTTCCACACTGTCCTTTTGGGAAGGTCACCCTGCAGCCCACACCTGAGGACTGGGGAGTCCCCCTCCACCTCCTTGAGGGCGGAGCATCTATGTAAATGATTTGTAATTCTGCAGGGAGATTTGTCTCTTCCGCATTCAGTTATCTATTTCATTACTTATATCAGCATGGACCCACGGATATTCACTTTATGCTGTGGGATAATCCAGTGCTGTCTATTTCATTGTTCAGATTGTCCCCGTCTCGGCCACTGAGCCCTTTGGGTGGCTCCCTTGTCTTTGACGTGCTTATTTGTTGACACTTTCTCACTTTCTGGCACGACAAGAAGCTGCAGGTTCCCTGGAATTTTCTCTGGCCCAGCCCTAGGATCAGCCATTGCTCCAGGGAGCCCTGGCTCCTCTTACTGGAGAATCCTGTTAGAAAGCAAGGTCTGGGCCCTGGGCGTGCCGGTTGCTCCTGGGGTGTTGCTGCTGCTTGGCGCTCTCGGCTGGCAGAGCCAGGGAACACCCGTGGGTGCTAACGTGTGTACGTACCCGCATATCACGTACGTGACTCATGTCTCTATATTTCTTTATGTAAGCATCTGTATTAGTAGTCAGGGTTCTCCAGAGGCGCAGACGAATAGGACGGACACCGACAGGGAGGTTTGTTATGAGGGGTCGGCTCACGCGGTCACGGAGGCCGAGAAGTCCCACGAGCTGCCGTCCGCAGGCTGGGGACCCAGGGAGCAGGTGGTGTGATTCATCCCAAGTCCGAGGGCCTGAGAACCTGGGGAGCCGATGGCATCACTCCCATCCGAGGACAGGCGATGAGACGAGACCAGCTCAATGGTGAGGCGGGTGCAAAAGGGCAAATCCCTCCTTCCTCCACCTTCTGTTCTATTCAGACCCTCAGCGGATGGATGAGGCCCACCTGTACTGGGGGGGTCACCTGCACTGGGGAGGGTCACCTGTGTTACAGGTCCACCTGTCCGAGTGCTGATCTCATCCAGTAACACCCTCACACACACCCAGAAACAGTGCTTAATCTGGGCACCGGTGGTCACGGGGTTGGCACACAAAACCGCCCATCCCCCATCCATAACACTGTTAAGCTAAGCTGAGTTCCTGCAGATGTGTCTTCACCTCAAGTCCACCACTGTGTGGTTGTCCCAGCCTGCTCCCCGTGCTGTCTGTGACCTCCCGCTCCAGCTGTAGATCCTGGCCCCCCGATGGACCTCATCGTGCGTTTCCGGTGTATACGTATAGCCGTATCAGAAAGGTCCATGTGTCCTCCCTGTGGGGGGAGCAGGGGGGCACTTGACCAGGGCGCAGTGTGACACGAAGCTCCTCTTGTCTGTGATCTCACAGGCTCACTCCTTTCTGAGTTACTGAGATCAGCACTTCCTCTCTCCCCTCCTTCAGTGAAGGTGTTTCGTACGTTTTTATTAGCGTTAGGCTCTTCTGTCTAGTCTGCACGTCTTCCCGGGAACCCCCAGCCTCCCAAGTTCTCAACATTTACATATATTAAGACCACTCATTTGCATAAAGCTGTTTGCTGTGACCAATGCATAGGGTCATGCATCCATCATTCCGGCCTCATACAGAACACTTTCGCTGCCCTCAAAACCCCGTGGGCTGGGTTCCCCGGTGGCGCAGTGGTTGAGAGTCTGCCTGCTAATGCAGGGGACACGGGCTCGAGCCCTGGTCTGGGAAGATCCCACGTGCCGTGGAGCAACTAGGCCCGTGAACCACAACTACTGAGCCTGCGTTTCTGGAGCCTGTGCTCCGCAACAAGAGAGGCCACGATAGTGAGAGGCCCGCGCACCGCGATGAAGAGTGGCCCCCGCTTGCCACAACTAGAGAAAGCCCTTGCACAGAAACGAAGACCCAACACAGCCAAAAATAAAAATAAATAAATTAAAAGAAGGCTCAACGTTTAAAAAAAAAAATCCTGTGTGCTTCACCTGGCCACCCTCTGCCCTCTGCCCTGCGACCCTGTCTCTTTGTTCTGTCTCTCTGGCTTTGCCTTTTCCTGAACATCATAGAGTTGAAATCCTACAGAACGCAGCCTTTTCAGATTGGCTTCTCTCCCCTAGCCATATACACTTAAGGTTCAGCCATGTCTTTCTGTGGCTTGACAGCTCGTTAATGTTTATCCCTGAATAATACTCCACTGTATGGATGTACCAGGATTTGTTGAGCCATCCCCTGCGGAAGGACATCTTGTTTGCTTCCAGGTTTTGGCAATTCTGAATAAAGCTGTTATAAACATTTGCATACAGGCGTTGTGTGGACATACGTTTTCAAGTCAGTTGGGTAAATACCTAGCAATTCAGCTGCTGGATCCTGTGGTGAGATTATGTTTAGCATCGGGAGAAGCCGCCAGACTGTCTTCCACGTGGCTGTACCGATTTGCATTCCCACCAGCGAGGGATGAAAATGGCTCCACATCCTTGAGAGCAATTGGTGTTGTCAATTTCGGGGAATCTGGCCATTCTAGGAGGCATGCAGTGGTTTTTCCTTGCTTTAATTTGCATTTCCCTAATGATAAATGGCAGTGGGTATTTTTCGTATACATTTGTTTATATCTTTTAGTGAGGTGTTTGTTCAGAACTTTTCCTTATTTTAAAATTGGCTTGTTTGTTTCCGAATTGTTACGTTTTAAGAGATCTTCGTGTATTTTGGATTTAAGTCCTTTATCTGATAGGTGCTTTGCAAAGATTTTTTCCTGGTATATGGCTTGTCTTCTCATTCTCTTGACGGTGTCTTCTGTTTTTAATTTTAAAAAGTCTCACATCAATTTTTCTTTCATAGATTGTGCTTTTGGCGTCATAACAAAAAACTCATCACCAAACTCAAGATCACACAGGTCCTATGTTTTCTTCTAGAAGCTTTATAGTTTTGAGGTTTACACTTAGGTCCATGATCCATTTGAATTAATTTTTGTGAAAAGTGTCCACAGTCTGTGTCTAGATTCACTTTTAAAAACTTTGCATATGATGTCCAGGCATTCCATTGTTGACAAGACCGTCTTTCTCCGTCGGATTGCCTTTGCCCGTTCGTCAGAGATTGGTTCACAGTGTTTGTGTGGATCTACGATCCAGCTCTCTCTTCTGTTCCGTTGATTTTTGTTTTTTTTTCTTTTGGTCTATACTTTCACCTATACCACACTCTCTGGATTTCTGCAGCCTTAAATAGGAAGCTTGGAAATCGGGTAATGCGAGTCCTCCAGCTCTGTGCGTCCGTGTGTGCTGTATCTTAGGCCTTTGGACTTTCCGTATAAACGTTGAAGAAGGCTTTCGTCGATAGCTACCAAATAGCTTGCTGAGACTTAATTGGGAATACAGTGACTGGATAGATTACATTTGCAACAGCTCATTTTAACAGTAACTCGTCTTCCTATCCATGAACATGGAATAATAGCTCTCCATTTATTTCCTTCTTTTTTGATCTCTTTCCTCAGAGTTTTGTAGTTTTCAGCATATAGATCCCATACATATTTTGTCAAATTTATAGCAAAGTATTTCAATTTGGTGGGGGGCATATGTTGTAACTGGTATTGTTTTCTTAATTTCAATTGTACGTTGCTGATGTATAGAAAAGCAATTGACTTTCATATATTAACCTTGTGTCTTTAGACCCTGCTACACTTGCTCATCAGCTCCAGGAGATAGAGAGACAGACAGATGGGTAGATAGATCTATTTATACGTACATACATAGATTGATTTTTGAATGTAGAAATATGCTTGGTCACGCTGTATAATTATTTTGATATATTGTTGGATTTAACTTGATAGTATTTTGTTGATGAATTTTGCATCTACATTCATAAGAGTTATTGGTTTGTAGTTTTCTTTTACTGTCTTTGCTTTGGTATCAGGGTAATCTGGCCTTACAGGTAAATTAGGAAATGTTCCCTCTGCTTCTATTTCCTTGAGAGAGTGTAGAGAATTGGTATCTTTTATTTCTTAAATGTTTGGTAGAATTCACCAGTGATGTCATCTGGGCCTAGTGCTTTCTTTTTTTGAAGGTTTTTAGTTATTAATTATTGTTCCAATTTCTTTAATAGACATAGTTCTATTCAGTTGACCAGTTTCTCCTTGTGTAAGTTTTGGTAGTTTGTGTCTTTTAAGGAATTGGGCCATTTCACCTTAAGTTTCAAGTTTGTGGACACAGAGCTGTTCACGCTATTCTTTTATGACTCTTTTAACGTCATGGACCAGAAGTGATGCTGCCTCTTTCGTTTCTGATATTGGCAATTCATGTCATCTTTTTTTTCTTGGTTAGCCTGGCTAGAGATTTATCCATTTTTTGGATCTTTTCAAAGAACCAGCTTTTGGTTTTGTTGATTTTCTCTATTGCTTTCCTGTTTTCAGTGTCGTTGATTTCTGCTCTAATCTTTATGGTTTCTTTTTTTCTACTTGTTTTGGTCTTAAATTGCTCTTCTACTTCTAATTTCCTAAGATGAAAGCACAGATTTATTTTAGATCTTTCTTCTTTTCCAACACATACAGTTAATGCTATAGATTTCTCTCTGAGCACTGCCTTCCTAGTATCCTGCAAGTTTTGATAATTTTCATTTTTATTTCCATTTAGTCCAAAATATTTTAAAATTTCTCCCAAGACTCCGTCTTAGGTCCATGTGTTAATTAGACACATGTTGTTTAACTTTCAAATATTTGGGGATTTTCCAGCTTCTCTGTTCTGTTATTATTTCTAATTTAATTCCATTGTGGTCTGAGAATATCTTTTATACGATTTCTAGTCTTTTTTTAAGAATTGGAGTACAGTTGATTTACGATGTTGTGTTAGTTTCAGGTGTACAGCACAGTGATATAATATATATAATCTTTTTCAGACTCTTTTCCCTCATAGGTTATTATAAAATGTTGAGTAGACTTCCCTGTGCTCTACAGTAGGTCCTTGTTGGTTATCTATTTTGTATATACTGGTGTGTATACGTTGATCCCACACTCCTAATTTCTATCCATTTAAATCTGTTACGGTGTGTTTTCCCGCCCAGAATGTGCTCTGTCTGGGTGGATGTGAGGAGGGTGTGGCTTCTGCTGTTGTTGGGTGGAATGTTCCAAAAGTGTCCCTGGAGAAAGGTGATTGGTGGTCTTCATGTTGGCTGTATCCTCCCTGGTTTCCTGACCGCTTGTCCATCAATTACTGGAAGAGGGCTGTTCAAATCTCAGCTATAAACTTGGACTTGTCTATTTCCCCTTGCCATCCTGCTGCCCTTTGCCTCATGTCTTTCGATGCTCTGTGGTGTAGGAGGGCAGGTCAGGCTCTCCCAAGGCTGAGACTATAGAAGTTATGGCGAGGTTCCACTCCATCACTCGGCTGCTGTGGCGTCCCTGTCGCCAGCAGATCCCTCTCTTAGTTGTAGGCCAGTCGCTATTGCCAAGACTGTGCAAAACAGCGGGCAGCAGCGAGTCTGCCGTGGAGTTGGGTCATTCTCCCCAGTGGCCCCTCTTCCACGCACCCCCCCTGCCCCATAGAGGGTTACAGTTGTCTCCTTCAGTGTGTCAGTGCCAGCCCTCCAGCCCGAATCTTGATGTATGGAAAATGCAGCCAACAGGTAGCTGGGGTGAGAAATAATCTTCTCTGTTAACCGTGAGAGTTTGAGGTCGCTGCTACCCCAGCATGGCCTGGCACGGGCTGGCTAACAGAGAGACTGGCCCCTCCATTCGGGGGCTGCCGTCCACAAACCAAAGTGTGTGGCATTGGCCCCGGGGCTGGCCGGGTTGTGTGAGGGTCTGTGATTCGAGGCCGAAGGCTGCTCTTGTCCTGCAGCGGTGGAACATTTGACCAGACTGTCATCTACGATGTCTTGGAAAGCAAAAGCTAGAGGAGGTTGTGGATTCAGGCAAAGACATTTGGAAACCTCAGGCTGAAGGAAGCAGGAGGTGCAGATGGAAACTGGTTTGCAAACAGCATTGAAAGCATGGCTATAGGCAGACCTGGCTCTATTGAGCTTTGCAGATACTGCGTTTTCTACAGTTGAAGGGTTGTGGTGACCCCGCGTCCGTCAGATCTATAGCTGCATCTATAGCTGCCATTTGTCCAACAGCGTTTGCTCACGTTGTGTCTCTGTGTCGTATCTGCTAATTCTCACAACAGTCCAAATGTCTTCTTCATGATTCTTATATTTGTTACTGTGCTCTGTGACTCACTGAAGGTTCAGGTGATGATTAGCATTTTTTTAGCAATAAAGTATTTTAAGTTAAGGCGCGTACATAGCTTTTCAGACATAACGCTTTTGCACACTTAATAGACTACAGCAGAGCATAAATATAAATTTATAAGCACCGGTAAACCAAAAACTTCATGTGACTCACTTCACTGTGATATTTGCTTTATTGGGGTGTCTGGGACTGAAGCTGCAGGATCTCCGAGGTCTGCCTGTACTTCTTCTCTCTGATCAGTACAAGATAAAACTAGAAATGCTTCACTAATAACTGCCAATTAGACTCAGCCTGGTGGCAAAGACCAGATGGAGAGGGTGACCACCAGGCCTTCTGTTACAGTCTTGGGATAGACTAAGGGGACAGCCCAGCAGATCTTTTCTGCAGGTGAAACTTTGCAGGAAGAGGGATTGAGGGCCCTCCTCTCCTGAGGAAGCCCAGTAAGCTTGAGGTGGCCGTCAGCGAGTCTAGAGAGAAAGGCGTGTCTCCAGAAATGCTGTGGGCCTGGTGACCAGCACAGGAAGTGGCCTGGAATCAAATAGCTACGGAGCCAGTGAGGTGCTGAGGGGACCGGGCAGCCAGCTTGGATTAACAGTGCCTGTGGACGTGCAAGTCTCAGGGCTTCCAACCTCCTGTGGGCAAGATGCAGGATGCATTTCCAGATATGGTCCAGAGGGTGATGGAAAAGGAAAGGCTCCCTGGATTGGGAACCTGATGCTGTTTTGAATGGGACGTTGGGGTCCTCTCCCAGGTGTCACGTGAGAGGAGAGGGAGGCAAATGTTCACAGCCAACGGGGTGGGCTCCTCTCCTCCTGAGAGGGTTGCCTCTCTCACTTCATTCACACCAGGCTTGTCCAGATAGACATAGAAGAGGGGGCATGCCACATCCAGGCAGAAACTTTAAGGGTGCCAGGTGGTTCTGCCACAGTCTCTCTCCCTCGGCCTGAGAATGACCCAGAGAAGGCCTGCATCTTTAGCCTGGATCCCATGAGAAAGAAGGCACACAGAGCAGACCTGGCCTATTGCCTGCATGTGACATGAGCAAGAAATAGTTCTGCAGCACAAGGCTCCGGGATTCGGGGATGTTTGTTACTGCAACATCGCATAGCATGAGCTGACGGATACACACTGAGTCCTTACCTTTCTCTTGGAGGTCATCACTGACCTCCAGGTTGACAAGCACAATGGACCTCCTGTGTTCTCCACCCTGCTCCCCAGCCCTGCAAGCACTGTCTGCATCCCCACCTTGCTGTCCCATTTGACATATTTTAAACCAGAGGAGAAAGGAAAGGTGAGCAGGAGCCAGAGAAGACTCCTGAGGGTGGACGCACCCCTGGGCAGAGTGGGGCTGGGCGCAGGCAGCATGGGTGATGTGGGCAGCCCTTCCGGGACCCCAGAGACCCCAGGCATTTTTGGTGTCCACATTCTTTTAGCTTTAATGAATTCCTCTAAAATCTTCAGTTACGGGTTTTCTGTTCCAATCTGAATCTGCATCTTTCAGAAGACTTTACAGATTTGAGGGCTTCTTGAATATTATTTCGATCCTCCAGCTAATAGAGCAATTGGAGAATCGCATCGATTAAGGACAGTTACTCTGGGAGGAGAAGGAAGCAGATCAAACACTTATCTGTATGAATAAATTCAGCGCAATCCACAATTAAGCAGCATTTGACATTTAAAAAATATTTGATCCATGTTTTGGCTTCCAGGGCTGCTTAAGGGGGTTGCGATATGTAAATTACATTCAAATCAGGGTTAAATATAGTTCTCAGAGAAAGATTGTACGATTTAAATTGCCTAATTATTTGGGGGAAAAATCTGTTCTCCAACAATTAGGAGAGTGAGGATGTTTGGCTTGTCGGAGAGAGACAGAGACAGACAGACAGACAGACAGATGAGAAATGGATATTTCTGGCCTTGGAGACCTGGAGGTGCTGCCTGGGGAGGGGTCGCGTCTACACAGGCCTGGGGGTGGGGGCGGGGTCTACAGTGAAACGGGACAGGCACCAGCGCAGCATCGCGGGCGGGGCGGGGGGTGGGCTGAGCCAGGGGCCCGGCGGCCGGGCCAAGCGGGGATGAGGTGACATTTCTGCCTGGCAGGGCCGGCCGGCATACGAGAGCACCCAGGCTGCGGCCAAACGCCTCGGGAGGGAACTTGGCACTGCTGGGAGCCAGCGATCCGTTAATTAGGTGATATTTCTTAAAAGTCACGTGGGGGGAGGGGTGTGGATGGCAGGCTGCCTTCAGGAAAAAATCCAAACCGTAGCAGTCCCTCCTTCCAGGATTAAGAAGTGGTGGGGTGGGGGACTCCAGGGTAGGAGATAGGCAGGTTCAGCTGAGGGGGCCTCCGAGCCCCCCTTGACACGAGGCACGCGACCTTGGGCCGATGCAGAGGGGCTCTGAGGCCCTGGTTCCTCATCTGTGAAATGGGAGCATTAACGACATCTCTCCGGTCTGCACCGAGGATTAAACGTGGGTGTGGCTGGCATGCAGCGCAGGAGTCAGCATCTGGACGCAGATGTCTGGCCTGGAGCCTCTGCTCTGTGACTTTGGACGAATTACTTAACCTCTCTGAGCCTCACTTCTCCATCTGGAAAGCGGGGATAGTACCTGCAGCTACCTCGCAGGCTGTTGGGAGATGAGTTTAATCAGACATTCTTTCTCTAGCGAGGCTGGCGCTGTGGCTGGCACGCGGCAGGCGCTCTGCTCCTGCATCTCAATATTTCCTGAGCACCTGTGCGACCACCCAGGTGCCAGTCTTCCTCTAGGAACAGGGTAGGAAAAACTCCTGCTCTCGTTCTAGTGTGGAAATCCGGCCGTAAGGAGGAAATGGGATCATTGCAGAAAGCCCTGTGTGTTCTAACCACAAGGGGTCCGGGGAAGGCCCGAGGAAGTCTGGGGGTGGGAGGGGCAGCTGCAGGTTGTGGGGTCTGCAGAGGCCAGTTGGGGTGAGAAGGAGCCTTTCCAAGAGTGGCGGGGGGGCTCGGGGCTGGGAGGGGCTGCGAGGGTGGCAGTGGGGCACCGTGCAGTTCATGCTGTGCGGGGGTCACTCTGTCCCCCCCGAACTGGATACAGCACAGGTCTGAGGGTAGGGCACTGACCGTGGTCTCAGGCCTGGGGGCCCTGGTCCCTTCTCCGCAGGAAGGGGTCCAGTGTGTAGGCGGCCAGCGTGAGGGTCAGGGGCTGGTGGGGCGATGCCTACAGGGGAGCGGAGGTCGGCTGGCACCCGGGCATCTGGCAGGGTTTTCAGCCGCTGCCTTTGGTTGCTGGAGAAGCCCTCTCCCTCCAGAGCTGCCCCTCTGAGACACCTGCTCTCAGGAAGGACCCCCAGCTCCACCCAACACAACCTCCTGGGGGCTCTGAAAGGGTGGCAGTGCCTTGGGGGCCCCACCTAGCCTTACCTCCCTGCTGGAGGCCGGGACTTAACTCTTCCTGCCGTCCCACGGGCTATGTGTCCGCTCTGGGACGGTCAGCTATGACCACAGGGCTGGATGCCAAGGCCCGTGGCCCCAGGATGGTGGGGTCGGCCTTGAGGTGGGGGCAGTAGGAGTGTGGGTGAGCTGCGGTGGCCACGAGCTGTTGCCCCCCGCGCCCGGCACAGACTCTCCCCACCACACGTGAGGGACGGTGGGTGTGCATTCCCCACGCCAGGCCCCCCTCCAAGCCGACCAGGGGGCCCTTGTCTGGGCACAGAGCAGGTCCCGGGCCCCTGGCTGGGAATATGCTCATTTTGAACTTGGTGCACTTCGAGTGGACTTCTAGAAATTCCTGATCTGTCTTTGTGTCGGTTCTGCAGCCGGGCAATGGCCTTGTACCTGTGCTTCCCGGTCCCTGGAAAGGGCGCTGGAGGTAACCTTGGCGTCCGCCCCTCCCCAGCAGCACTTCTGCGATCACACAGGAGAGAAGAGGGTGGGCGGGGAGGCGGGCGGGGGAGCTGCGCAGCCAGCTGGCGTGAGGTCACATTGGTAAGTGGGAGCGCTGAGCGGCTGGGCTTATAAACCCCCGGCGGTAATTGGATCTGGGCAGGAGTCCTTGACGGGGTCGTTAGAGGAGTGGGCTTCGGCGACGGCTCCTCTCCAGACAGGCCAGGGCCGAGCTTCTCTCAGGACTGCGCAGGCGCTGGGGCATGGACATGATGACCCCTCCACGATGGGGACAGGCCTAGAGCCACAGCCTGGGCCTTTCCACCACCAGGGTCAAGGCTGCTCAGTCCCCACCCCCTTCCTGAGTGTCTGGAACCTGGCTGTCTCCGTGGGCGGGTGGTCACTCTGGTAGCCGGGGGGTGCGCCCTGTGCTGGCACGGGGGTGCCATGGTGACTTGGACCCTGAGCCTGGCCCGTGCCCCAGGTGAGCGAGGGGGGAGGGGGTGTCCAGGCACAGACCTTCCAGAAGGCCCAGATGGTGCCCGGCAGAGCCAAGCCAGCAAGGGCGGGGTCCTGGGGCGGACAGCAGAGGCCTCTGGGTCGGGGTGAGCCGCCAGGCCTGCGCTGAGGCTGGAGGGTCAGGAGGTCTGCTGCCCGCCGAGAGGATGGTGATGAGGGGTAGTGCTAGTAGGAGTGCTTCCACCTGGCCCAGAGAGGTTGAGCGACGTTCCCCCAGGTAGCTCAGCGTGCCCGTGGTGGTCCCCAGGTAGGAACGCTGCACAGACGGCAGGAAAGCCAGTGTGCTTGCCTCGAGGGCCGGTTACCTGGTGTCCCTCAGCTGGCCTCTGCTTCAGTGACTGTGGGGCTGTGGCCCGGCTTCCCGGCAGAGCTGGCGAGGGGGGTGCCCTCGGCACACCTGGCTGGGGCGGGGGATTGGGGGCTGGTGAATTATTTAGTGTTGCCAAAGGTGGTGAGTTAGAAGCTAATTAAAAAAGCTATCTGCAGAGCAACGCAATAAAAAAGCATAAAATTCCAATCTCATTTGTTCCACTCAGCTTCCCCGGTGCAGGATGCCCGCGTGCGCTCCCACCGTCTGTGGGCGGCTCGCCAGGCGCGAGCCCAGCGGCGGTGTGCGGCCCTCCGTGGGGTTCGGCAGGGTGCGCGGCTCGCTGGGCCGCCTCGCTGGCTGGGGCTGGGGAGGGTCCTAACGAGCGGGGCAGGGGCCGGGAGGCTGGGCTGGCAGCCGTGCCGGCTGCGGCGGTGCTGGGGCCCCAGGACTCTGCAGTGGCCTTGCGGTGGGTGGGGGCAGGTGCCTCATGCAGGGCAGGAATGAGACCCGATGTAGGTAAGCAGGTGGGCTTGCCAGACTGCGGGCAGGTGCCCCCTCCTCTGAGGCTGCAGTGGGCCTGCCTGCGGGGCTGGGACGGTGGCGAGATCCCCACGTGGGCGGGGTGGGGCGGGGCCTACCCAGCAAGGGGAGGGGCCTTCTCCCCACTGGCTGGAGGCCTGGCCTTGCTGGCATTTGCTGCGCCCTCGCTATGCCCCTAGTGTGTGCAGCTCTGTGCTCGGTGCCCTGTCCCAGCCGGGGGAGGCCTCACGGAAAAGGGGGGCCGAGGTGGGAGAGCCTGCGTTTGCCCGTGTTGGCCCTGGTCGCCCTCTGGAGCTGTGCGCGGCCTGTGTGCCGGCCACCGAGGGGCCGAGAGTGGCCCCTTTGCGTGGGTCCTGGCGGAACGTGGCTCAGGGTTCAGGTGGGCACCTTTGGGAAAGTCACTTTAGCATCAAAATTATGGGCCTCACCCTCCGGAACCGGATGCTGGCTTGGTCCTGGCTCTTCCTCTATTGGCTGCAGGCCTTTATCTCTCTGTTTCTCAGTTTCTGCACCTGCGGAATGGGTCACAATGGCCACAGCTTTGATGGGCCACGGGGAGGGTACAGTGAGCTGGTCACCTCACCTGCCTGGCTCCGAGCACGGGCTCCCTAAGTGCCAGCGAAGACCAGGGCCTGCCCCCCAGACTGCAGCTCACAGAGCTTGTGTCCTGGGGCCCGTGAGCCCCAAACGCGCCACACCTCTCCCAGTTTAAGGACGGGACGTGGATGCTCAGAGAACTTGGTACCGGGGCCATTCGTCCTGTGGCTGCACGACCTGGGTCTTCTGCTCACAAGAAGCCCCCGGCCTGGCCACGCCCCCATGGACGGGGGACGCAGGCTGCAGAGAGCTCCCCAAGCAAGGACGGGAGAAAAGCCAGGGGCTGATTTGCCGTCTCCCTGGGGCTCCCGAGAAGCCCGGGGCTGCAGCAGGGGAGGAGGCATCCTGTGGTCCTGGGGCCAGTCGATGCCTGGGTCTTAGCTTCACCCACACGCAGGCTTGATTCACCTGCCGGCTGCCCACTGTGTGAGGGCACCAGTCACATCAGGAGGCAGGAGAACCCAGCCACTCCCCCAAGGCAGGAGCCCGGGCGCCCAGGCCACTCTGCAGCCCCGGAGGCCTTGGCAGGCCTGTGAGCCATGGCTGGCGTCCGAAGTTTATCTGGGCCGCACAGGCCAGCCGACAGCATCCTTAATCGAGCCAGGAGAGCGGGCGCTGTCTGGGATAATAGGAGATGGGCCCTTGCCAGCCGAGCCTGCAAGCTGTAATTTGATACCATCTCAGCACAAAGAGGCCTGATTTCTCCAGGCTGGTGGCCTGTGTTGGGTGCGCTGGGGACAGCGTTAGTCTCCAGGCTGGGAGGCTTGGATGTTCGTCATTCGACCAAACTGTCCAAACCCGACGAGGGTGGGAACAGGAAAGGGAGGTGTTTGGAAAAGCCTCACTATAGGCGGTCCTGGAGGGGAGGGCCGGCCCCGTCTGTCCCCAGACCACTTGGGGACCAGGCCGGGGGGCGAGGGCCGTGACTAATTCCGGGGGCAGGTCTACAGGGTGGGCCCTGGAGGAAGGCTGCCGTAGCCTCAGGGTTTGAGGCAAGTGTATGAGTGAGAGTCAAGGGCAGAGGGCAGGCAGGAGGGCGGAGGGGGGAGGTGTCCCTAGACGGGAGACCTGTGTGATTTAAGGCATCACTGCTTCAACAAGAAGCCCAGTCTTGGAACTTGACCTTGCTGGTGGGATGGGTCCTGGTAGAGGGGCTGCTGTCTTTCGTGTGGAGACTCAGGGCCCTGGGTCCCTCCAGCCTGGGCTCTGCCACCCCGTGGACCTCACTTCTGCCAATGGAGGGAAGGGAGAGCATCGGGGCCCCCTGGAAATGGCACCCCAACTGCAGTGAGGCAGGGGTTGAGGACAGGACGTGCAGCCAGAGGGAAGGCAGCAGGCGCTTGGGCGGTCAGCCTCCGCCCAGGGGTGCCCAAGGCGGGGTGACTGGGATGGGATGAGAGACACCAGCACAGGCCGTACGGCATGAGGCCGTGTGTGGAGAAGCTCGCACACAGCCAGGCTGCACACGCGCACACACACGCACACGTGCCAGCGCAGAGGAGGCTCCGCCGGAGAACGGCAGTCGCCCTGCAGAGGCCCCTCGGACCGAGGACGGGGGACAAGGGACTGCTCTGTTGGTGCAGTTTGATTACCATGATATATATTTATTCACAAATCATTTGCATAAAAGAAGAACTAAACTGGAGCAGATTATATGGGAGGTTGGGGATAAGGAAACTGTGACGCAGCCTCGGGGCCGCGCTGGCGGCACTGGCTGGCTGGCTCCCTTGGGCCACCTCTCGGCCCCCAGGCTGGGGAAGGCCTCCATCCTCCAAGGCACCGGCTGTCATTTTTGGCTTCCCTGTTGGTCCAGGGCCGGGACGTGTCGGGAGTCCTCTGCCTCCTGCCCCGCCAGGCCCGGCTCGCGGCAGGAGATGGGGCGGGGCCCACTGGGATGCAAGGACTGGGGAGGCCGCCACCCTGGGGAGTGTGGCGTGTGCCAGCGGAGCTCTGGTGTGGCCCAGTGCCCCTGCGCGGCCCTGCCCGTGTGGGCCTGGGGCCCCGGGCAAGGGGCCGGCAAGAGCGCCCGGCAACAGGGGCTTCGGGGATGAAGGTGAGTTCTGGACGTGAAGTCTGGGAGCAGGTGGCCCGGGGTGGCCAGGAGACTCAGCCCTGCCGTCCTTAGCCCATGGGTGGTCCAGGTTCGCTGCCTTTTGGTCCAAGATGCCCCTTGGCCCATGGTGGCCCCCCGAGCAGGAAGGAGGGGAGGCCTTTCCCGCAGGCCCAGAAGACCCCTTTCACATCTCACTGGCCAAGCAAGACAAGGACTGGCCGGACCAGCCTGGCTCCACCCCTAGCAAGGCGGGCGCTGCCCTCTCTACCTGCATTCAAGTCGTTTTTATTTTATTTTGTCAACGGCGAGAAAAGGCAGCGGGGTGCGGTGAGCAGAGGACCATCTGTCTCTGCCTTCCCGGGAGTGCCTGGGCAGTTCCTGTCGTGGGTCTCGTCCGTGAGGCAGGAATCATGGCATTGGCATCAGACCAAAGGCGCACCTTCCAGGGCTCGTCACGAGACTTCACACGTGTGAATTCTTCTGCTCTTGACAACAACACACGGCACTTTTGTTCATTCATCCCTCCCGTGTGAAGGTGAGGGAGCAGAGGCCCTGGGCCCCAGGTCGGGAGTGGAGGCCCAGAGTGCCAGCCCAGAGCTGCTTCCGGGCGCCTGGGGGCCACCAGCCACTCCTGCACCCGGGAGCCCCCCGGGTGCACCGCAACAGGGTTCTTGTGTGTGGGCAGACGTGCCTGCCGCAGCGCTTCTGAGAACTGGGGGGTCCTCCCAGATGCCCTGTGATACACATGAATTTCATAAAGTTTGAAAAGTCCAGGCAAGCGCAAGGAGAAGAGTCACCCTTTAGCGTCGTGTCCCAGAGACGTCCACCGTGAACACTTGGTGGCAAAGGTGTTGGGGTGTTTTCTGTGCACGTGTTCACATCATTCAGCTCACGTTCCGCACACTGCTTTTCAAATCTTGAAGATCTCTCATTGTGAACAAATACCTGCCCCAAACAACGTCTAAAGCTTGTTTAGGGTTCTGTTATATGGCTGCTCCCCTAATGTGACCGCCCATCCACGGGTGGCCGTTCAAGGTCCCTCCAGGTCTGTCCAGCGGTGACGGCCGTCCTCTGCCACCTCCCCAAGCACATGTCCCAGCCTGTCCCCTCATCAGCCCTCAGCCACCTCCTCCTGGCACTGTTTTCCTAGACACCCCAAGCCCATTCTTTCCTCAGGACCTTCGCACGTCCCAGGAATTCTGACCGGAGTGTCCCCCCCGCAACGTTGTCCTAATTGATCCATCACTTTGCTGGGGTCTCTGGTTGGCTATCACTAGATCAGAGCATCTTCCTGCCCCCGGCCTGTGCGGACGCACCCCTGGTCCTGCCCCACTCCAGTCAAGTCCTGTTCCTCCAGCCCCGTTTTCTTCTTCATAGCATTTCCCACCACCTGGAATTGCTCCTTTGCTTCCACGCTCCCCCCTGGAAGGCAGGTCCCAGAGGCTCTGGCCCCCGTATGCACCCAGCACGAGGACAGCAGTTTTTCTGAGATGTCGGCTAAGTGGCTGGATGATGCCTCCTGGAAGCCCTGTCTGAGAACTGCCCCCACGTTCATCCTCTGAAATAGCACCGGAAGGCCCAACGGCACACACGTGCCCCCAGAGCGGCCGCCGCCTGGGCAGCAGCCAGCGCAGCGCCCCCGCCTTTGCCGCCTTTGCCGCCAGCGCGGTGAGTGGCGCTTCTTGCTGTCGGGAGTTTTCCACGCCCTGCGGTCCTTTGTTCTTTTGCGAATTGCTGCGCTGAGCTTTCTGCCCATCTTTCTGCCCTGATGCCCGTTTTTCCTCATCGAGTCCCGGCCCCTAGCACAGTGTGTGGGCTCTGCTCTGTCTGGCAGTGGGGGTGTGTGGGGGGTGAGCAGGTACAGGGCGCCCAGGAGGAGGTGGCCCTGGGACCACAGTGGGACCTGGCGTCCCCCAGGTTGAGTCTGGCATTCTGGGGGGCATCTGGGTGACCGTCCGCATGAGGGGGAGGCTGGGGCTCTGGAGGGTCACGGGAGGGGCTGCCGGGCCTCCCTGAGAGGCGGACCTGCGGCACAGGCGGGGAACAGCCAGAGGGCGGGGGGACAGCAGGGGCCACAGCGGTGAGGGCCCTGCAGACGGCACCCAGGGATCCGTAGAGCCTGCAGAAGCCCGGGCCTCGGCCCTCCCTCTCTGGGGGCAGCTGTGTGGCCACACTGTGGGGCTCCTGCAAGCCCACCCCTCTTTCCATCACCAGATAATTAAGGAAGGGGTGTGCCGGGGGGCCCTGGGAGCCCAGCCCCCCACCTCTTTGAAGTGGTCCCGGGGGCAGCCCCGCGGCGCCTTCTGCCCAGGGTGGTCGGAGTGCCCGCGGCTGCCCACGGACCACTCTGCCTGCACAGACATCACTTCTTTCCTGAACGGCGCCCAGCCTCCTGCGTCTCCTTAATAGCCGAGCTGTTTTACTTACCGATAATTGGTGTTTACCCGCAGCCTTTACGCACAGCTCCCGCCGAGCTCGGCTTCCTTACACAGGCGGGCTGTGCGGGGGGCCCAGCCTCCAGCCCCCTCCGCAGCCCACGGTCCTCCCGCCCCCCAGGCCTCCCCGCAGGACCCCTCGGGCGACTGGAGCAGGCCGGGTGGTGACAGATGTCCCGCGGCCTCCGTCCGTGTAGCATCCTCCTGTCGGCACCTCCCTTCTTGTCTACAGAGCCCGGCTGGCGGGGGACGGGCAGCACCTGCCTGACCTGGGATGAACCTGGAGGGAGTAAGGCTCAGGGCTTCACTGGCACGTTGCGAGCCTGCCCCGTCCCAGGCCCTGCCCTGGACATCCCAGTGCGGGTCAGGGACTAGACAGTGTTACAGTGCAAGTCACACAGCTGTTCCCTCTCCACCGCGGGGGCAGGGGGGCTCCCGCTGCTGGGCCTGGGGTCTTTGGGGATCCTCTGGGTGATGGGTCCTGGGGCAGGAGTGGGCAGGAAGGAACAGGACAAAGGGTGTGAGGGAGGGGAGGGGTCTGGGGGTTCCCGAGCCCGAGGGGAGCGCCCAGCCGCCCTCTGCAGCCTCGCCCTTCCCACAACCTCTCTGTCCTCTGCATCCAGAGGCCGCAGTGCTTCTGGAGTCTTCTCTGCCCCTCGAAGGGGGTGCTCACCCCACGGGGCAAACCGGGTGCTGCCCCAGCCAACCCACTCTGTGGAGAGGCTTCCTGATGGGCCGGGATGTCCCCGGGATGCTGGAGGAGGCTCTGGCGGGGGGATTTCCGGTCTGGCATCTCTTGTCCCCCAGCTGCAAGAGCCCTGGTGTGGCCACGCCCCTTCCCAGAGGTCCCAGGATGGGGAGCTCCTAGCTGGGTACTTGCATGGCCTGGGTGCCACGTTGTTGTCCTGCGGCTCGATGCCCTGGGCCAGCTCGGGGCCCTCAAGGGGCGAGCCCGGCTCTCTGCGTCTTGCGGGCAGGTGGCCTGAGTGGCTGACGCACCCCACACCCTGTTGGAGTCGGCCGTGCGCAGCGCGTGTGCAGTGTCAACAGACATTGACTGAACTTGGGAAGTCCCTTCTCTGGCTTCCTCAGACCCGCTCTGGGAGGGGTCTGTGCTTGGGGCTGGGAGGGGGCTGGCAGGCAGAGACGGGAAGAGGGTGCGCTGGGGTGTCGGATGTTTGGGGCCCAGGGGCAACGCCTGCCGTCCTCGCGGCCTCTCGCTGTGACTTGCCGTCTCTTCCTGAAAGTGGGCTTTTGTTCGACGCAGCATCTGTGGTTCTTGACGGATTCTGAAGCATTTAATAAATGTTTGGCTTCCGGTTTCAAAATGTTCTGTGTCCTTTTTCGTTTGCCTTATGGAAAGAGACTGGATATCATTACCTCGACTCCTGGGATCCCACGAGCCAGGGTGGGCAGGGTGGGCGTCTCGGACCTCTCACCCCCACACTGCCCAGGCCTGCCACGGGTGGAGACGGGCTCAGTATCCCAACTGGATACTGTGAGTGAGAGACACGGGTCAGCGGAGCGCACGCCCCGAGGGGGCCGGGGTGGGGCCACAGGCCGGGGGCAGCTCTTTGGAGGTCATCCAAGCAAACGTCCGGGAGAGGCTCTCCGTAGAACAGAAGGGCTGTGTTGAGGAGGAAAGCTGGTCTGAGATGGGCCTGGGAGGGCCCGACTCCCACCCCGAGCTGGGGAGGGCTTACGGCTCCCAGGCTGCTCTGGGACGGGGGGAGGAGCCCCGCCTAGGGAGGGGGGCGAGCAGAGAGCCTGCCGCTGGTGGGCATGTGGTGAGGGGCACACAGAGGGGTCCTTCTCAGGCTCCTGTGATCATTTCTGGAGCCCCAGAACCGGGCAGAGCCGGGCTCAGCCGGCGAACGATGCAGGGCCGATGCGGCAAGGTCACGAGCAGACCAAGCCTGCGGCCGGGCCAAGCCCTGAGGGGTGGTGCCTCCCTGTCCGGGCAGCTCGGTGGTGACCGCGCCCCAGCAGGACGCCATCCTGGCTTGTCTCATACATCTCACCATTTACAGCTATTGACGGCGCGAGCTCAGGGCCAGGCCGCCGCCGCCGCAGCCCCGCGTGATGAATTGGCAGATCACCGAGCGCGCTGTCCGACAAGCGATTGTTTCAGCGAAAATGAGAAATAACGATCAGGGCCAGAAGCAGATTATTAAGAAAGACTTCCTGCGACTTCGCGGGTTGTCCTGGCTGTTCTAACAATCAGGGCCTGGCCAGGAGACGCGAGCTTCCGGGGGCAGCCTTCTTCCACTACGAGACAGGCCAGCCATGTGGTTTACACAGACATCCCGGTGGACGGTCAGGAGGCAGGCAGGGGCCCCGGCTAGGCATTGGTGGGGTCCTTCCTGACCGTGCTCGTGGCCCGCGTACGTGGCCAGGGTGGGCCAGGCCGGGGCTCGCTGCATCTGGTTTCTAACGGAGCTCCTGACCTCCCGGTGGGCTTGGAGAAGTGGGGGCATCTGTGTGGTCCACCCCCGGGAGAGGTGGTCATTCCTAGAGCTGGTGTCCACTTGCCTGTGGCCTCCCTGGGGCCCCGGGTCTAGCATTGTTCATCTTCTCTTCTTTTCTAAGGTGGAGAGTAGGCGTCCGTGGGGATGAATTCTCCGGACCGCAGGCTGCAGACAGACGGTGGGCTGGGGTCGGGGGCCTGCTGGTCCTCGGGTGGCCAGGCAGGGGTGGTCTAACGGAGAAGAGTCTGGACTAAATGAATGAATGAATACAGGAAGGAGCCAGGGAGAGCCCCCCAGCCACCTGTCCAGCTCCCTTCCTTCCTCCCGTCCTGCCCGAGTTCCTTCCGAGGGCTGACCCCGTGGCTGCAGGTCCTGCCAGGGAACCTCGAGGCCCGAGAATCCACCTGCTATTTAAAGGCTCAACGACCAGGGAGGGTGTCTGCGGGGATGACCTAAGCAGTCGTCCCTTGGCGGTCCCTGGGCTGGGGCAGGAGCACAGAGGGGTCGTGGCGGCCTGGCTCCTGGGCGGTTCACGTTTGGGGGTTGAAACATGGCCAGTGGAGGGTTAAAGCAGGAAGCAGCTCATCGAGCCCCGTTAAGAAAATGATGATCTGCTGCTTGACGTCATTTTAATTCCATTTCAAGCGCATTTAATCTCGTTTGCCGATGACTGATCCCTGGCTGTGGGTGGATTGGCTCACCGCCCCTCCTCCCCGGGGAAGCAGACCCTTGCAGCCGAGACGTGGCGCCATTGTGTCCTGCCTCGAGTGGGTGGGGGCAGCGGGGAGGACCTCACCCCCGGCCTTGGCATTTGCTCGGCCTTTGGAACTTTCCAGAACGGTGCTGGCTGGCTGTTTCTCCTCGGCCTCACCCTGGCGGGTGGAAGGTGCCCATTTCTCAGGCCTGGGATGAAGGTCCAGGGTCCAGTGATGGCAGGTGCCAGTGTCCAGGGGGCGGCCCTTGAAGGCAAGGGCGGGGACAAGCCCTTTCAGCGCTTTGTTTGGGGAAACTGCAAGTCACGGGGCCTGGGATTTTTCCCTCCATCCAGGCCTACCCAGAGGCAGCAGCAGGCAGGTCACAGCCCCGGAGGCCACAGGCACCAGGCCCAGGGAGGAGAGAAGTGGCCGTAGGGGACGTGACCTCCAGTAACCTTCTCCCGCTCCCCCCACATCTGGTTTTCCTCCTGCTGGTAACTCCACGCTTTCCAGAAACTTCTGCAGATCACTCTAAGTGCTCACCCTGGCCTGGACTTCGCTGAGCTTTGGGGACTTAAGCTGGGGCCGCGTCCAAGCTTGGGGGTGGTGGGATCCGCGTGAAGACCACAGTGCCTGTGGTGCAGGAGCCCGGGGCTTCCCACATGGTCTCAGAAGCCAGTGAGCCCAGCCCCCAGGCCCAGGCCTTGTTCCCCACCTGCATGAGCGTCCCAACACCTGGACACCCGGGGGGGCGGGAGTGTGGGGCACGATGTTTGACCTGGGGACTGAAGGACAGTGTGGTCCACAGGCTGGAGAGGTTGGGACATTGGGTTATACACAGAATGATGGATCACACCATTTCAGACCCCAAAGCATGGCCGATGTGGACGGCACGGGGTTGACCTCCAGCATCCGTGCACCCTGGTGATGCCCCGGGCCCGTCACGACGGCCCCTCCCTTGCCATTGGCTCAGGGATGCGAGGCCTGAACCAGCTTGCTCTGGTGCATGGGAAAGGGGTGCCAGTGGGGCTTGCCCACAGCCCGTGGGCCATATGGGGGCAAGGGGGTTCATGCTTCATGGCTGCTGCAACCAAGGTCCACTCAGGCAGAGCGGCCCCTGACTGAGGATGACGCCAGCACTGAGGATCTTTGCCCACCCGTCTACCCACCCTCCCACCCACCCTTCCTTCCATCCATCCATCCATCCGTCCACCCACCCATCCATCCATCCACCCACCCACCCATCCATCCATCCGTCCATCCATCCTTCCATCTGTCCATCCATCCATCCATCCACCCATCCATCCATCCACCCACCCATCCATCCTTCCATCCGTCCATCCATCCATCCATCCATCCATCCGTCCATCCATCCGTCCATCCATCCGTCCATCCATCCATCCATCCATCCAACATTTATTTGGATCCTGACGTTTCCTGACCAGCGTCTGCAACATCCTGGACTGTGACAGAGGGTAGTTTGGGGGTGGGCGTGGGGTGGGCGTGGGGTGGGCTGTGGCAGCTCAGAGGAGGCCCCTGGTCCCAGAGAGCTAATAATCATATTCCTTTCAAATAAAGCTACCCATGAGATGTGTCGTTTCCCCGACATGGCAATCTTCTACAACACTTTTCAGGAGTCAGATTACGATGTAGAAAAGAATCCTCTGCCAGGATCTTAATTTGGGTCTGGAAAGTACAGCTGTGCAGCTCTAGGGATTTCTTAGAAGGTTCCTTGGAAGTTCAGAACTGGGACCCCAGAGGTGGGTAGAAACAGGATAGATGGGAACTTCATGCTCACAATAAGTTTTAAAAAAACGTTGTGAATTAGCACAGGTGCCGTGGTCACGGAGGTCCTTTAGGCCAAACAACAAAGTATAGAGCTCAGAAAGTGCTGGGTGCCTTCCTAGCGGCTGTGTGACCTTGGGCAAGCAATTTGACCTCTCTGAGCCTCAGCTTTCTCTTTGGCAAAATGGGGATGCGAATTCTAGCTTTCAGGTGGTTGGGCCTAACAGGTGCTTGTACGTGGTGGCTGTGAGAGGCTCTCACCCGCCTGCCCCTGACTCTGGGGCCGCTGCTCTGGCAGGTGTCCCAGGAGTGAGCAGGATCGAGGCGCATCACCCCTCACGTGGCCGGATCCTCCCCAGCCCCTCCTGGCCGGGAGGAGTGCAGGGCTGGGAGGGCTTGGGCGAGAAGCTGGCTCTCTCCTTATTGGATTATCTCATTTGCAAACAATAAATGTCAACAGCAGGAGACCTTGTCAGACTTCCCTTCCAGGATGCAAATGTAGCCTTTCTCTGCCTGCGCCCTTTATTAAAACAACCACAGAGCCACGGCAGATAAACAAGACAATTCAATGTAAATGAGGTCATCTCCCTCCTCCGTTCGCATTAATGAGGCGCCCAGGCCTGGCCGGGCGCTGGCTGGGAGCTGGAAGAGGCTGAATCCGATTACAACGCAACCAAGAGGCGACAGTGACCTTTCGCTTTTAACAGCTGACCCAGCGCCTGAGCGGGTGTGACGGCTGGGACTGGCCGGCTCTGGTCTTTACAGCGACTGCGTTTAAATGCAGAATATTTACTGTCTGCCCTTAATGGGCCGCCCTCCAGCGCTGATTGCACATGAAGAGCCCTGCGTGCTTGGTGGACCGAGGTCCCCCCGGCCCTGCTCAGCGCCTGCAGGCCTGGAGGGGGTGCCTCCCTGGGTGGGGACCCTGCGGTGGCTGCACAGGTGCCGCCACGGAAGCGGGAAGAGACGCTGAAGGCCGTTGGCAGGACCGAGAGATCGTGGCACTCCTGGGAGGAAGGGCTGGGGGTGGGAGACACGCTATGGAAGGAGCGGGGAGCAGAGGTGCGTCCTGAGACCCTGCCAGGCCACGAGGAGCCGCGGAGGCAGACCCACGACAGCCGCATCTGCAGGGCGACAGGACCACCGCCACTGACGTCACTACGGGGGGGCGGGGGTGGAGGACCACCGCCGCAGATGTTACTACCGGGTGGGGGAGAGACCACCGCCACCGATGCCACCACTGCTGTTACTACTACCCACTACTATTCCTACTTCGAGTACCACGGGAGGGGCCGAGGTCTGAGCCCGCCGCGGGGCCCAGGGCCCGTGCTCTCTCCAGGGCGGCCTGACGCCCGGACCGAACACTCAGGCCTCACTGTGGATGTCGCCATACAGTTCAAAGCGTCGCTCCTCCCCCCCACCCCGGGGGACATGGCCTGAGGGTCTGCTGGTGCGGGCGCGCTCATGTGTGCGTGCCTGCGGATGTGCCCGGAGCACGCGTGCGCACATGGTACCCGCGCGGGGTGCCTGCAGGCGCCCGGCCAGGGGGCGAGCGTGGCTGCGCCTCGGCCGTGGTGTGCGCGCCGCTCGGGGCCCTGCTGCTTTCAGCCTGTTCCTCGCGTGCTCACGCCTGTAGCCCCAGGGTCAGCCTGTCCCTCGAGCGCTCACGCCTGTAGCCCCAGGGTCAGCCTGTCCCTCGAGCGCTCACGCCTGTAGCCCCAGGGGAGCTTCAGCCACCGGGGCGGGTCGCTCCGCTTTGGAGATTTGTCTCCTACGAAGCTGCTTCTGGTTTCTGTGTGGCAAACAGAGGAGCCCTGTGCGGGCAGACGGTGGCAGGTCCCTGGGTCGGGGGGCTGGTGACCCACAGGCATCCTAGCCTCACTCCCTGCCTCCCTCTCCCGAGACTGTCCCGGTTGAGAGCTGGCGCCCTGCCCGGCGGGCTGGCCCAGGGTCAGGCCGAGGGTAAGCACTGCTTAACAGCACAGGCTCAGACACCCAGGCTCAAACCCCGCCTCTGCCTCATGCCAGCTGTGTGGCGTCAGGCACGGCCCTTAACCTCTCTGGGCTTCCGTTCACGCGTCTGTAAAATGAGGGAAGCAGCCCCGCCCGCGTGAGCTTGGTGTGAAGGTATGTGCGCTAAAACATTAGGACAGGGCCAGCCAGCACGCAGCAAGTGTTCCTATTATTACATTACAGCAGGCGAATGGGCCGGAATTTCAATAACTCTGACATTAAATATGCAGTCAATTAAGCCTTCCCAGCTCTCCAGAAACACTCCAGCAGCACCAGGGAGAAGCAATTTCGTGTACTGTCAGGTGCCGCTAACAAGGAAGCCAAAGCTGGGGTTTCCGGAACCTCCTGCGCCCCCAGGAGCCCCATCTGTCGGCCTTCCCGTGGCTGTGGCCCAGTGGTCAGTTTGCTGGCCAGACGGTGAGCCCTGCAGGCAGGCTGTGCTTCATCACTCCCCCCCCCCCCCCCCCGGCCAATGGCCAGCCCCAGCTCGGCCCACGGGGCCAGGAAGGTGGGCGGGTGGAGGCTAGGCTGTCCGGGGGCCGAGGCTGCAGGACGTACAGGGTCCAACCCTGCGAGACCTGGGCCGGTCAGCACTCGGCTGGGAGAGCCACGTGGGGCAAGGGAGCTGCCGGCAGGGTCCTGCAGACCCAGGACCAGAACCAGGGCAGAACCTCTGAGCCCCCAGCTCCTCGGGCTCTCTGCCTCCCAGGCCCTGGAACAGATGCCCTCCTGCGTGTGCCCTGTACAAAGACTGACACTAATCTGCAAGCACGCAACGTCACATCAGACTTCCGGCTCCAAACGGCAGACTGGTCATCCTGCCGAGCACAGCTGTGCTCTGAGCTGAGGGCAAAGGAGCGCCACGGTCCAGATCCAGAGACTGAAACGGGGCAGGGGGCCCTCCTCAGAGACCCTTCCCTGGCGGATCAGTCTCTCGAGCGGCCCCAACAAAGGACCACAGGCCGGCAGGCTTACACACAGAAGCTGTTCTCTCATGGTCCCGGAGGCTGGAGGCCCGTAGTCAAGGTGTCGCGGGGCTGGTCCTCCTGGAGGCCCCGAGGGAGAGTCTGTTCCGCGCATCTCTCCCAGCTCTTAGCGCTGGCGGCGTCTCTGGGGTCCCTGGGCTTGTGGACACGTCACTCCAGTCTCTGCTTCCATCTTCACTTGGCTCCTCCCTGTGTCTGTTTCCAGATTCACCCTTCTTACAAGGACACAGTCATACTGGATTAGGGCCCACCCCAATGACCTCATTTTAACTTAATCACCTCTTCAAAGATCCCCATCTCCAGATACAGGCACCTAACTGCGGCTTTGCCAACGCCTGATGCCACCGGCCTTGTGGCCCCAGCAGCCGGGGGTGAGGGCGCCCAGGGCTCTGGGAGCCTGTGCTTTGGGGTCTTGCGGTGCCGAGGTCACTGTGGCACCCCGAGCCTCACCAGGACCGGATCCCTTGCACCTGCCTGCCCGGACAAGCCCGTCCCTGCCGCCGCCCCCTGCTCTGCAGTTCCGTTCCTCCCGCCCATCCGGCTTCGGCTGGAACCTCCACTCAGGCGTCATTGTCCCCTGACGATGCAGGTTAGAGCCCCTCAGGGTCTCACTCGCAGCGGTCTGGCCCTGAGTGTCGCAGGCGTGTGCCGTGGTTGGCGTGTGTTAGGCCCGGGGCTCTGCTCTGTCTCTCGTGCTCTCTCACCAAGTCACCAGTTCCTGATCTCCTGGCCAGGCACCCACTCCCTGCTCCGTGGGTCCCGCGGGTCCCAGCTCACATATCCCCTCCCCAGAGAGGCCTCCCCTGCCCCACACCCCGGCCCCCAGCGCAACTCCTCAGGGCCCCAGGTTTGGTTATGGACCAGAGGAGGGGCCCAGGGTCTGGACAGGAGGAGGGGTCTCTGAGTGCCAGGGGGAGGCAGGGGGTGAGCTCCCGGGCACCAGCAGGGTGAGGGACCACCCCGCGCGGGCACAGCCGCCAGCACTCTGCCAGCCTCACTCCTGGTTTTGTCATCTGGGGATGGGCCTTAATTAGTCATTTGTGTGCACCTCCCAGAAGCAGAGCAGGGGCTTCTGACCTGCCCCGCTGGCTCGGGGCGGGCGCTGGGGCGTGGGCGGCTGGGAGGAGGCCGGGCCATCTCTTCACACCAGCTTCAGGGCGTTGGTAGAGACCACCGGGGGTTCTCGACATGGTGGTGCTGTGGGCAGGGCTCGGCCCTCAGCTCTGGGCCACGTTGGTGTTCCTGATGGGCCGAGGCTGCGCGCCCGGCCCCGCAGAGATGACGGGGGTGCGGGGGACTTAGCGGGGAGGTGGCAGAAGCACCAGCAGGGAGAGGGGGGTGGGATGGGCTGGGGGAGGCCACGCGGAGGAGCGGCCCCCAGGAGGTCCAGGGGTGCAGACGGGCCAGAGGCCGAGTCTCTGGAAAATCGAGACCCGCGTCCCCCAGGGGCCCTGGCAGCCTGGCACAGCCCCCACCCAGGGTGCCGGCTGTCGCCAGCATGCGCGAAAATGGGGGAGCGTCTGAGAGGAGGAGGGCGAGGCAGGGAGGAGGGTGGGGCGCGGAATGACGCCAACGGGCAAACGGGGGTACCAGGCCGGGCAGGGCTGTGGGGGCTGGGACGGGGTGGGCCTGGGGGCTTGTCCTGGGGCCCTGGAGGACGGGAGTGCCCCCGCGGCCCTCAGTCTGCTCATCTCTGAAATGGGGCGTGACCAGGGCTGCCCAGGGTGTTTGCGCAGGGCCAGGACCAGAGGAGAGGCAGGGGCTTACAGCCGCCGTGTGACAGGCAGCGGATGGGCACTGCCGCCCGCCGAGGGCGTGGGGCCGGGGCAGTGGGCTGGGCAGGCTGGAGCCCCACCCCGGGTGCCGGCAGTCTGAGCAGGGAGGGGGGGTGAGGGCTGCCGTCTCCACCCTGGGGAGCCTCCCGCTGGGGGGTTCCCGGACACGGGCCCTGGCGGACCCCCCGGCCCAGCACCTCGTGTTTCCAGTTTGGCCCCTCCCTGGCTTCCTGGCCGCACCGCCCGCCTCCTCCTGCCCTTCCTCCGGCCTATCAGGGCTGGCCCTGTTTATCCAGCTGGGCCAGAGGAAACAGCTCCTCTGAGACGAGACAGGAGCGGCCATCAGTCAGGGTGGAAACTGGAAATTACCCGAACATGGGGGTGGCCCGGGGGAAACACAGGCGTGGGGGGGTGGAGCAGACGGACCCCGGGAGCTTCCGGCGGCTGCTGGCACTGCCCGGGGGCATGGGGCCAGCAAGTTTGGTCATCCATGAGCCGCACCTCCCAGCCCAACCCCGGCTGACCTTTCGGGAGCACCTCCCCTGCAGCCCCGGGAGCCACGTGTACTCTTGCGGGACCCGGGCCAGGCGGGACAGGTGGGTCGGGCCGGGGGCAGCCCCAGGGGGTGAGTGGTGGGCGGGGCCTGAGCCCATCCGCGCATCAGGAGGGTGGACGTTTGCCAGGGTCTTGACGGCCAAGTGGGAGTTTGCCCGTTGGGGCGGGAAAGCCACTTTAGGGTGGCACTGTCCTGAGCAGAGATCCCTAAAGTAGAGGTCCAGGGCTGATAGGGACACGGTCCGGGGCTCAGGGCAATTCTTCAGATAAGCAGCCCGTCCTGAGAAGAGCAGCTGCAGAGTGCCATTCTTTACAGCCACGGGCCACTGCCCTCAGTGGGGTCCTGCCATCCTGTGACCCTGCCCTCTAGCTGGCTCTTCCTGCCACCTGGCATGGGGACACAGAGTCACACAGTGGACGGGACCCACCATCGTTCAGGCCACATCCCGACCACAGGCGGCTCACACACCTCCAGGGACAGCCCCCCGCTCCCGGACAGAGAGGAGAAGGAGAGGCTTCAGGGCTGGACCCAGGGGGGAGCCCGGGGCTCCCCCTTGGCCACCTGCCCAAACGGGAGCAGAGAGCTGATGGGCTGGCCCTGCCACTTCCTGGGGAGGGACACCAGCCCTGGAGCCCTGCTGGCCGGGGGCTGGCCCACCATGGAGCTGCCGGCGTCACCATGACGATCTGTGCCATTGCCGCCAATCAGAGCCCCTTCCCTGTGGGGCCCTCTTCACAAAGGCAGAGACCGCCATTACTAATTGGCTATTCCGTAAGTTAGACGCAAGGACAGATGTTGTGAGTGTTGGAAAAACACTGTCTAATAATTGGGTTATTCTCCTAAGAGGAGAGCCGATTTGCTACCTGTCACATGGCATTCCACCTCCTGCCTTTCTCCTGCTTGGTTGGCTAGAGGCTGGCTTGGGGGCCTGGGGATAGAGGACCTGAGGACCCCCAGAACTCTCTGGGTCCCCAACATCTGGGGGCACACCTGGTCGGTGTGGGGACACCCACTGCTGGCCCGGAAAGCCTGGGCTCTCCCAAACCCCACACATCCCTCACTGTCCCCCAGCAGGAGGGTCTCTCCTGTGCCGAACCTGGGCCATGGTCGTCCAGCCTCCAGGCCCACTCCTACAGCCCTCCTGCCTGGGAGCTCTCAGGCCCCCTGTGCACCTTCTAAGGACCCTGCTGACACCCCAACTCCCCAGGAAGCCTTCTCACCCTTGGCCGCAGCCTGCGGGGACCGGCGAGTCAGCACGGGCCGTGCCCGTGGCCTCCTGGAGGTGAGGAATCATGTCTGCCCGTCTCCACGGCCTCAGCCTGCTTTGCACAGGCCACCCTGACCTGATGGGAAAGGCAGTCCTGGGTGAGAAGGTGCCTGACGCATGGGCTTCTGCGCACATGCTAGGGACACCCACAGTCCAGCAGTAGCTCCCCCCACCCATGCCTGGGGCACCCGAAGTCCGGCAGCAGTCCCCCACCCCAAGGCTGCAGCTGCAGGTGCTTGCACAACCTCGGCACAGGGAGCTCACAGCATCGGGACAGTACTGGCCGTCGGCCCGGCTGCCGTGCACCTCTGTCTGGCCTCCCCAGGCCTCCCCGAGCCTCCCCGGTGGAGAACTATCTCCAAGCACAAGAGGGACACAAGCCCTTGCAGGGCAGAGGCAGAAGGACGGGCTGCATAGGGACCAGGCAGGCAGGCACCTCCCCGGCTGGCAGGGGGGCCGGGTCTCCATCCTTGGCCAAGGCCCAGGGGCTGTATCCTGGCCACTTGGTAGCTTTAGGGCGGCCTCAGGGCCCAGGCTGCGGGGCAGGTGAGGATAGCTCTTGGGTTCAGCAGCGGCTGGGCTTTACTCTCTGTCCCTTCCTCCAAGTGACACAGCCCAGCAGGAAGCCGGTACCTCTGGGCCCAACAGTCCTGAGTGGGAAGACAGAGTGTGGAGAGAGAGGCAGGAAGTGACCTACGTGACCCCAGGTGGGGCTGCCAGGGCTGTCTGGGAGGTGGCAGAGTCCAGAGACTGTCCTTACTGGAGCCAGTGGCCCCACCCCCTCCTCTTTGACCCATTTTCCTGCTCTGGCCCTCTGCAGGGTAACAAATGGCCCTGAAGCCCTTCTCCCTCAGCAATGCTAGGATGTGGGTGGGACAGGGACCCCTCTACAGAAGCCCAGAGAAACAGACTGGGGAGAGCCCTCGTGGAGGTGACTTTAGAACTGAGATGGGGGAAGGAAGAGCTCTCTAGGCAGGGGGAACAGCAAGTGCAAAGTCCCTGAGGTGGGAGGGAGTGGGATAAGCACCGAGGGTGGAAGAAGCTGGTGGGACTGTAGGGCAGGGGGGCAGTGGGACAGCAAGAGGGAGCTCCAGGGGTGAAGGGGGCAGTTCATTTGTAACCAGTACCCTTCTAAATAATACATGTTCATGAAGGGAGTTTAGGGAAATAAAAAATAACAGTGAACTAAGTGAAAATGAAACACAACATGTCAAAAATTGTGGGTCACAGTGAAAGCAGAGCTGAGAAGGAAATCTATAGCACTAAATACACACATTAGAAAAGAGGAAAAGTTTCAAATCAATGACCTAAGCTTCTGCCTCAATAATCTAGAAAAAAGAAGAGCAAAATAAACCGAAAACAAGCAGAAGGAGGGAAATAACAAAGAGCAGAGCTAAATCGAATTGAAAACAGAAAAACAATAGAGAAAACCAATGAAACAAAGAGCTTGTTTTTTTAAAAAGATTGATAAAATGGGCATACCTCTAGTAAGAGTGACAAAGAAAAAAAGAAGACACAACTTAGCAATATCAGGAACAAACAGGGGCATCACTACAGACCCTGCAGACATCGAAAGGATAACAAAGGAATGCTGTGAGCAACTCTACACACAGAAGTTTGACCACTTCGGTGAGAAGGACCACTTCCTCAAAAAACACAAACTACCACAACTCACTCAAAAAACAAAGTACCACAACTCACCCAAAATAAAGTAGGTAATTTGAATAACCCTATAACGATTAAGGAAATTGAGTTCATAACTTAAAAACTCACACAAAAAATCTCTAAATCCAGGTAGTTTCAATGGAGAATTCTAATTAATATTTCTAATATCGATTCTGTTTCATATCTTCCAGAAAGTGGAAGAGAAAAGAACATTTCCCAATTCATTAAATGAAGCTATTATTACCCTGATACTAAAACCAAAGACAGTAAGAAGAAAGAAGGCTACAAACCAGCATCCCTCATGAATATAGACACAGAATCTGTAACAAATCCAAATAGAATTCATCAAATATAAAAATAATTATATACCAGAACCAAATGGCATTTATTCTAGATATGCAAGGCTGGTTTAATATTTAAAAGTCAACCAGTGTGATTCACTATATTAAGAGGATACAGAAGAGAAATCACATGATGATATTAATCTATGAAAAAAATCATTTGACAAAATTCAATATCCATTCACAAAAACTCTAAGCAAACTGGGAACATAGGGGCCCTTCCTCAACTTGATAAACAACACTTACAGGAAAACTACAGTGAACATAATGTTATAACTAAATATGTAATTAATAACTGAATTATTTCCCTCAAGATAGGAACAAGTCAAGGATGTCCACTCTCACCACTTTATTTAACATAGTGGTGGAAGTGCTAGCCAGTGCAACAAGGCAAGAAAAGGAAATAAAAGGCATACAGATCTGAAAGGAAGAAATAAGACTGTCCCTGTTTGCAGGTGGCATTATTTTCTCCATAGACCACCCCAATGAATCTACACAAAACTCATTGGACTAATACAGGGATTCAGTAAGTTTGCTGGATACAAGACAAACATACAGAAATCGATTGTATTTCTATATCCTAGCAATGAACATGTGGACACTGAAGTTAAAATACACTGCCATTTATAACCTTTCAAAAAATGAAATACTTGGGTGTACATCTATTAAAACATATACAAGACTTGTGTGCTGACTCTGCTGCAAAACACTGACTGAAGAAATCAAGGAAGATCTGGGAGTGGGGGATGGTGGCGGCGGGATGAAATGGGAGATTGGGATTGACATATATAAACTAATATGTATAAAGTAGATAACTAATGAGAAGCTGCTGTATAAAAAATTAATTAATTAAAAAAAGAAATCAAGGAAGATCTACATAAATGGAGAGAATAACTGTGTTCACGGATTGGAAAATTCAATATAGCAAAGATGTCAGTTCTCCCCAAATTGATATGGTGATTTAACGCTATTCCTCTCAAAATCTTAGCAGTATTTTTTGTAGATTTAGACAAGAAAATTATAAAATTTACATGAAAAGACAAAGGAACTAGAGTAGCTGAAATAATTTTGAAAAAGAAGAGTAAAAGAATCAGTCTACCTGATTTTAAGACTTATTAGGTAGCCGCATTAACAAAGAGCGTGAGATACTCAGGGAGGGATGGATGCACAGATCAATGGAACAGAACAGAGAACCCAGAAACAGACACACACCAATGTGCCCTGCTGGTTTTTGACGGACGTGCAAAAGCACTTCAGTGGAGGATAAATAGCATTCAAACCAATGTAGCTAGACCAACTGGATATTCGTGAGCAAAAAAAGCCCCCAAACAAACAAACAAAAACAAAACAAAAAAAACCCCAACCCCGACCTAAGTTTACACCTTATGCAAAAATTAACTTGAAGTGGACCGTTGACCTTAAATGTAAATTGTAAAACCGAAGCTTGTAGAAAAAGACATAGGGGAAAACCTGTAGGATCTAGGGTTAGGCAAAGCGTTCAAAGACTTGACACCAAAAACATGGTCCTTCAAAGGAAACATTTATATTTGAGCTTCATCAAAATTAAAAACTTTTGCTCTGTGAAAGGCATTGTTAAGAGGATAAATTACAAGCTACAGAAGAGGAGAACATATTTGAAACCATTTATCTGACAAAGGACAAGGATCTAATCTATACATAAAACTCTCAAAGCTCAACAGTGAGAAAGGAATCCAATTAGAAAATGAGCAAAGGACATGAAGAGACATTTCACAGAGGAGGATTTACAGATGGCAGTAAGCAGATGAAAAGGTATCTAACCTCATTAACTGTTCTGGGAAATGCAAATTAAAATCATAATGAGATGTTACTACACACCCATTAGAATGATTATAATAAAAAATAGTGGGACTTCCCTGGTGGTCCAGTGTCTAAGACTCCACGCTCCCAATGCAGGGGGCCTGGGTTCGATCCCTGGTCAGGGAACTAGATCCCACATGCCACAACTAAAGATCCCACATGCTGCAACTGAAGATCCCATGTGCCGCAACTAAGACCTGGCGCAGCCAAATAAATAAATAAATATTTTTTTTAAAAAGTGTTTAAAAAAATAAAAAATAGTGACAACACCGAATGCTGGTGAAGATGTAGAGAAACAGGAGATTGCTCACGCGTTGCTGGAAGGAACGGAAAACGGTACAGCCACTCTGGAAAACAGTGTGGCAGTCTCTCAAAAAACAAAAACATGCAACCACCATCATCTGCAGTGATTGCACACCTGGTCAGGTGTCCCAGAGAAATGAAGATGTGTGTTCACACGAAAATTAGTACATGAGTGATTATAGCAGCTTTCTTTATAATAGCCCCAAACTGGAGACTACCGAGATGTCCTTCAGTGGGTGGATGGCCAGAAACTGTGCACACACAGGGGACACAAGCAGGAACAAGCTGACTCCATCCTCTGCCCTCCTGGAGCAAGCGGCTGCCCTGCCTCCATCGTGGCCAGGATGTGTGGGGTGGGGGTGGGCTGGGGGGTCTCCCATGTTCCTGACCAAGATGCATAGGCGATTCTCAGGGTCACCCTTGTTGCCTGTCTGAGCACCACCCTGAGGTGGACCTCCGCTAGGGGCAGGAAAGAGGAGGTACAGTGAGCAGGGGGCTGCAGCCCTCCCCCACCAGTGCCCGGCGTCATTTAGACCCTGGGATTTCCCTAGACAGACAGGCATGGGGTCACTCCTCTGAGCACACCTGACCCCTCAGTGTCCAAGAAGAAGCTGCAGCCGCAGACGCAGCTTCTCCGCAGCACGGGGAGGCTGGCCGGCCTGACGCGCAGGCACGAAGGCTGCCGGGCACTGACACCAGGCACTCAGCGTCCAGGCAGGCCTTCGGGTCTCTGAGGACTTGTCTGCTGGCCCTGCCCTCTTCTGGGGCATTCTGTGCCTGCCCAGACCCAGCTGAGAGTGGAACCCCACCCCGGGACCAGATCCGAGCATCCCATGGGGCAGTTTGGGTGAACACACCAGAGCAGCGGGTGGTGTGGTCCGAACTGCCCACCGGAAACCCACCTCGCCCTGTGGCCACCCGCTTACCCAGCCCCAGCCGCTGGGGTCTCCACCTGCTGTGGAATGGTCTGGCCACGCTACAGCGCCCACCCCGTTTTAATTGGAATTGCCCTATCGAGGGCTTAAATTAAAAACCAAACACTCAAAGCACGACTGCCTTTTAGGTGACTAAAATTAAAACCTAATTGAATTTTCCCAGGGAAAAATATCTTGTGGAAATTTAATTAAGGAAGTAAAGGGCTGGGTTTTTAAAAATAGATATATATGGTTTTTAATTCAGGGTTATTTGCAAAGCAAATTAAAAAATAAAAAGAACTCGCTCCATGAAGAAGTTGGATGCAGACACAGGAGCTCGGCGAGGTCCCTGAGCGCGTGGCAGGGCTGCGCGGGCGCCCCGCGTGCAGCCACCTGGACGGTGACTCTCCTGCCCCTCTGCCCCTGGACCGAGTGCCGCTGTCAGACTCGGAGGACAAGCTCTGCTCATCTGGGCTGGTTTTCAGGCTCTGGGCTCTAAGGGGAGTCCTTCGAGGACTGTGGGAACCCCGCACCCCAATGCCGTGGCCTGCACAGCCTCTTCCCCTGGGCTGGGCCCCCCACCACACTTCCTGCCCCCCCCGCCCCCGACCACAGGCCTGGGTGCCGTGTCTTTGTCGTTCTTCCTTCTATTCCGGAAAGCGTTTTTGAAAAACTAGAACTCTATACTGAGAACCGCCTGGCGCGACGCTCACTCCAGCATCCGGCCTCAGCTACAGCCTGTCTCCTCGCAGGTGGATCAGGCCCGGGCAGTGGTGGCCGACACCCCGGCCTTGGTCACCGCAGCACCTGTGCCCTGGAAGATACAGGATGGCCTCCCCACCCCAAAATTAGTCCTGATGGTGCCACACGCACCAAAGGCCATGAAAGGGCTTGTTACTCACATAATGAGGCTTCTGGGGGAGAGCAGGGGACCCCACGCTGCTCTGGAAATGGCTGGGGAGCACCGACGGGGGGTGCTGATGGGCACCGTGCAGGCCAGGCTCCTACGGTTTGAATCTTCCACGGTGCCAAAGGAAGGGCCACCGGGGACCCCCAAAAGGGCTCGGCCTTCTCCTTAAGCCTCGTTCACCTCCCCCTCGCCTTCCGCCTGCCTGGACCCTGACCCCAACTCCAGGGCCACCTTCCTTAACCCTGTCTGCTGGCCCCCAGCAGTGGGGCTGGGTCCCTTGGCCCCCCCGGGGCAGCCCGGCCCGTCGTTCAGATCTCAGACTCTCCCACCCCCAGCCTTCCCCTCTGTCTCCCACGTGGCTGTTGACTGAGCCTGGTCTCTCCCGAGGGGCGGTGGGTGGGCACATCCTGCTCCCAAGGGGGTCAGCAGAGGGTTCTTCCAGGACCCTGCCAGCCCGGGACTCACCAAGGGTGCCTTGTCTCCGCAGAGCCGCAGGCTGACGACGGCTCCCACCTTTGTTCTGGGCGCTCCTGTTTGCACCTGCAGGGAAGCCGCAGCCTCTGCATCCTGGGCTGTGACGAAGGCCGGATTGAAGGTCGAAGGAGGGGGTCAGGTGAGAGCCCAGGGAACGAGACCTGGCAGGTGGAGGTGGGTGCCGTGACGGGGGGAGTGTGTGCATGCGGGGTCACCAGCCTGGCCGAGGCCAGCCGTCAGCCCTCCTGTGAAGGCAGCCCCTGGGTTGGAAATTCGGAGCTAATTCTGATGAGCTTGGGGTGTGAGCAGGTTGGGCAGAGGCCGGGCTTCTGGGTCCCCCAGTGCCTCTGCTGAGGGGCATCCGGGCCTGACTGCCAAGGCAGGGCCTGCGTCTCCCTGTCCTCTTCCCTGAGGAGTGGTTGTCGTGCCCACGGAGAGATCCTGGGAGAGAAGGGGCTGCAGACGCCCCCGGGGGCACATTTGGAGGCGGAGGGCTGCTGTGCCCCGCCTCCCCCTTGGGAGGGCCCCGCCCCCCCCTTGGGAGGGCCCCGCCCACCTCCTCCCATCCCCCACCTTTGCCTTCAGACCTTCAGGATCTCGAAGTTGTACTGTTTTGGTAACTAAAGGGTTTTCACAGTCTCGCCAGCGAGCCGGCCTGGCACGTGGCGGGAGGAGTCCGGGCCGCTTGCTGTTACCTATCAAAGGGGCAGATTGCTGAAAGGTGCTGCCTCGGCCCCTATTGGGAGCACGCTTTCATTAAGTGGGGACAAGCGAGGTGCCGGCAGTTTCTGGGGGACGCTGGGTGCCACCAGCGTCTCATTACCTGCCTGTCAATGCGTCATGGGCCTGGCAGGAAACTCGGGAGGGTGGGGGGAGAACGTTTGCAGCTAGGTCAGCCTCAGGATGCATGGCTTCGAGGAGAGGGACGCGTGTCCATTTCTGCTCCAGGTCTGCCGATTTTCACTGAGCACCTACTACGTGCCAGGCCTGCATTCACAGGCGCAAATGTCCTCCGGGTCTCTGCCCTCACAGGGTGGTGAGAATGAGGAGTGGGTATAGGGGACCCCAGGAGGGCCCAAGGGGGTCAGAGGAGGTAGCCACAGGGAGAGCAGCCTGTGCAAGGGGCCTGGGGCCAGGAGGAGCAAGGGTCAGGAGTGACAGTATGGCTGGATTAGGAGGCCAGACGGAGGGCGCTGAGGGAAGAGCTGCGTGGGGTGCAGGTGGAGAAGGGGGCGTGCAGGCTCTGCAGGGAGTTTTTGTTCCAGGCTGGGAGCCCTGGAGTCCCCTTCCCTGGTTCCAGTCACATTTTGGAGGAATTGCTTCCTCGGGGCGCTGTGTGGGCAGAGTGGGCGGGGTGCAAGCAGGGAGGCCCGAGGGCAGGCGGCGACCGTGCGGCCCGCGTGGGTGGCCCTCAGCGCAGCCGTGGAGCTGGAGGGGCTTCGGGACCTCGAAGGCCTGGGTGCCTGCACACTTGAGGGTCTCCCACCCTCCCCTCTTCCCTCCCTGTCCTTGTAGCCAAGGTCCCTGCTCTGCAGCGCCCCCCTCAAGGGACACCCCTGCCCCAGGCCTGGGGTAGCCTGGGGGCCTCTGGAGAAGAGTCTCTCGGGGTGTGGTCCGAGTTTCTGGCCTGTTTATGTGGGGGCCACGTCCTCCCGCTTCCCCTCAGGAAGCGGGGAGCCAGGGCTTTGCTAATGTGGCCCCTTGGACCAGCCCCTCCAGTACAGACAGGCCCAGCTTTATGACTGGCCAGTGTGGACCACACACTGTTGGAAGGACCCTGCCACGGGAGGCTTATTTCGGTCGCTGCCCTGAGAGGACAGTGGTTAAGAGCAGACAGCCTGGGTTCAGGCCGGGCTCCGCCCCTGCTGGCTGTGTGACCTCAGGCAAATTACTGACCTGCTCTGTGCACTGCCTCACCTGCAAATGGGCCCATGGTGACAGGGGAGTTGAGAGAGCAGAGCAGAGGCGTGTGTCTGTGCTCGTGGAAGCCGCCTGCCCTGAACACTAACGGGCACGAAGGAACGGACAACACAGAAATCAATGTTTTACTAAGCGGTGCATTGTCTAAAGTACGGACGCTTTTCTGAGAGCATTGCAGGCCGCCGCTGTGGACCTCAGGGCTTTGCACAGCGAATCCCTTTTCTGGGTCCCCAGGACGCTGACCATATGGAACCCCCTCACCGAAGACCCAAGAGCAGTGGGTCCCCTGAATTATTACGGAGTCAAGTCGTTTCCCCCACAGCTCGGCCTGGGGCTCCCCCAAGCCGGTCTGGAGGTGGGACCCGTGCATCTCCCTGCCCCCCTTCCCCCAGTCACCTGCCTCTTGGGCGGTGGCCTTCGGTGGCTTCCCCAAGGCACAGGGCGGGGTGCTGGGTGGGGAAGGGGCTCCCAGACTCTCCCTCCTGCCCGGAACGCACAGTCCAGGAGGACGGGACCATCAGAGAGCCATCTGCAGGGCCCGCTGCAGCCTGGCCCCTTCACCCCTGTGCTGGGCTCCTGTCCTGTCGGTGGCCGGTCCGCGTCTCTGTCCTGCTCTCACCGCCACGCAGGGAAGCTGCAGTGGCTTTGAGGCCGGCCGCCTGCAACCAGAGCCTTCGTTGGCCTGAATGTGACAGAAGTTGGAAAGATTACACGTTGTAAATGGATATTAATGTACCAGAGCGGCTGCAGGCTCCCACAGAACGAGCTTCCACGCCCCATGTCTGCCCCTGCCTGTCGGGGGCCCGCACCCGGGCCGGCAGCTTCTCCCCCATCCCTGGTGGTCTCCGCCTGCTACCCATAAGGCCCGTCACCTCCAGCTTCGGGGGCACATGAGTGAGCCTCTGTGCGGACAGCACCCCCCCTGAGTCAGAGAGGTGGGGAAGCCGAGGTCTGGGGAGGTGCAGGGCAGTCCCCCCATCCCAGGGCACTTTCTGAAGACCCCAGCCTCCATGGCTTCAGATCTTCTAATGAACCGAGAGGGCCTGCAGGCCGTGTGGGGCAGTGGGGCCTGGTCAGCTCCGGCCATCCCGGGCCGAGCCCTCTGGGGTCCCCTCCCGGCTGCCCCGCCCCCCTCGTCTGACTAGCAGCTCTGTGTCCTCGTGTCCTCAGCTGGGCTGGCTTGGGTTGGATGAGCCTGACACTCCTTGGCCGAGGTGCCTCCTGGGGGGATGCCCAGCTCTGGTCCCTCTGCACAAGGGCTTGGGGATGTTCGGCTTCAGCTGGGAGGAGAGACGGAGGGCCGAGAAGCCAGGCCGCCCCGCCCTCTCCCAGCCTCCTGCCCGCAGCTCCGTCTCCCTCTCTTGGTGACAGCTGGGCCTCGTTCCTGGGCGAGGGCCGCATCTAGAGCCTGGTGATGCTTTCGGAAGCAGCTGTCACTCTGGGAGGACGTCTGTTGCTGGGGTTCCCTCTCCACGCAGCCCAAGCTGGCCACGTTGGGGGGTCGGCCAGGGCAGGTGCTGTCAAATGGGTGGCAGTGGGAAATAGCACCCCTTGTGTGGCCCCCCTCTGCTGCCGAGCGGCCCGGTCTCAGGGCTGGGAAGCAGGCTTACAGCTGAACCCCTCCTTTCCGGGAAGACCGGGAAGGCCGAGTTTACACCTCCTGCCCGGGATCTGTCTTCCCCGGGGTCTTGGGTCTCCTCTCAGGGGCTGTGCTCTGCTCTGCTGGGTGTGGACAGAGGGTCGGGGGTCTCCCTGTGCCCCTGCACTGCCCCCCATGGCCTCTCCTGTGTAGCCGTGCTGGACCGGGCGAGGCGAGGCGGTCAGAGTCTCATCGCAGGGGCCGCGCGCCTCTGGAAGTGTCTCCCGGCTTAGTGAGGTGCACCACGGTCCTCAGCTGGGGCCACGACGCCCGGGGTTTCTGCCACCGCTCACGAGGACCCCGGGGCAGTGCTGAAACGTGTGGCACCCAGGCCTGTGTACAAGACCCTGGGTGCGGGGGGTCTGGGGGCTGCAAGACAGGCCCCCGCCTCTCTTCTGAAGGAGAGTGGCCGCAGATGCTTTAGAATTCATCAGACTCCCCATGCTTCAAAGTGCACGCACAGGGAAGAGAACGGGTTCTAAATTAGTGAAACTTTTTTACAGGGGACGTTTGTCAAGGGTCATCTTTAACTGCAAGTATAAAAATAAGAAAAACCCACTCCGAAAGCTGGCCGTGTAGAGGGCGTTCTGACTGCTCCTGCCCGTAGCAGGAGAAGGGCAGAGAGATCCGGCCCCCCCGGCCCCGACAGGCGTGTCCTCCTCAGCTCAGTGCTCAGCCCTCCACAACCCAGAGTTCCTCCCTTCTGGACTGGCTAGGCCTGGCCCCAGGCTCCTGTGGGGATCCAGGGCTGTCATTGCCCAGCCCAAGGCTGCATCCTTAGGGGCAGAGTGTCCCATGGATAGGAGGTCTGCTCAGAGGACAGGGACAGGGGGCTGGGGCCTGACCACGTCCAGCTGGAGAGTAGGAGAGAGAAGATGCTGGCCATGGGGCCCTGCAGGCAGAGGCTGGGCAGGGGAGCGATTGGTCCCTGGGGAGGGAGGGAGCTTCCCGCCACCAGGGGTGTGCAAGCGGAGGCGTCAGGCTTCTCTGGCAGGGAGGTGGGGTTATTTTAAGTGCCCCCGCTCTGAGCTGTGGCTAAAGGCGGTCCCTGGTCCCAGGGGGGTGGGGTCTGTGCCAGTGGAGCAGTGGTTGGGTCTCAAAGAGTGCTTTTCACAGAGCCCGCGGTGGAGACAATAACACCTCTTAAAACGTGGTAATTAACATCCTCTCTGCACACAGCGATAAATCCACGCAGCACAACTTCCTTGTAAAAATGACCTTGGGAGATGGTCTTTTCCAGTCGTGGGTTTTATCAGTATCACACGTGGACAGCACCCAACATGCAATACGGGTCTCCCTCCCGTCTTCCCGCCGAGGCTCCTCGGCCCTGATGCCCACCACACCGCCCCCAGGCCTGCCGCCTTTCTAGATGCTGCTCAGATGCCTGGGTGCCCCCTCTGCTGGCTGCCTGCCCACGCCCCCGTGCCCTGTGCTGGCTTGGGCTCCCACCCCCACCACTGACCTGTCCAGAGCTCCCGGCCCAGCACCGGAACTTTCCAGGCCGTCTGGTGTTAAGGCAGGGACGCTCCTCAGCAGGGAGCTTGGGGGTCACCCGCGCTGGTCCTGTGCCGTGTCGGGGGAGAGACAGCAGGTCCTCCCTGCTCAGCGAGGGAGGAACGGTGCGTGTGCATCCTCCCGCCTGTCACGACGACGGTAACAGCTGCCAGTGAGTGTCACCAGGAAGGGAAGGGACGCATGGCTGTCCTCAGCAGGGCCTGTGGCGATGCTGTCTTCTCGCTCGTGGACAGGCTCTGTGGGGCCCTATAGCTCCTCACAATCTTCCTGCTGGGACCATGGGAATCCCCGTGACAGACGGGGAGACCGAGGCTCGGTGGGGCTCACAGACACGAGTCACACGGGTGGCCGGTGGAGGAGAGGGGCTTTGTGGCCAGGGGTCCGGCTTGGATATGAGCAGGTGCAGATGGAGAGATTAGCCCGCCAGCCCCTGGAGCTGCCCCAGGGGGCGAGGGCTGCCTCCAGGTACAAGACGCATCAGGCGGCATCAGGTGGGGCCTGAGGACCCCTTCCCGAAGCTACGCCCCGCCTCCTGATGACTTCCTGATCGCCTGGAGCCCGCGTCTGCTGCTTCTCCTGCTGGTTCTCCCTGCTCCGGGGACCCAAGGGCCCGTGGGATGCTTCCTTCTCTGACGTGGAGCGGGGGCAGGGAGACTCCGCGAGGCGGGGAGAAGAGGCTCTACAAACACTGTGCAGGCACCGCCTCTCCTACCTCCAGGCCTCCTCTTCTGCACCCCTAGCGCCTGCGCATGCCACCCCATCCTTCAGCCTCTCTTTAAAAATAGCTTTGTTTTGATGCAATTCATTTACCATATAATTCACTCATTTAAAGCGTGCACTTCAGGGACTTCCCTGGCGGTCCAGTGGTTAAAACTCTGCGCTTCCACTGCAGGGAGCTTGGGAACGATCCCTGGTTGGGGAACTAAGATCCTGCGTGCCACTCGGCCTAAAAATAAAATAAAATAAAAAATAAAGTGTGCACTTGAACGGTTTTTAGCAGATTCACAGACGGGGCAGCCACCCCTCTGCCTCCCGTCTCGATGGATCTGCCCGTCCAACCTTCACGTGAGCGGGGTCACACTCTGTGGCTTTTTGCATCTGGCCTCGCCGGCAGAATGCCGCTCAACTTCTGTATTTTTGCCAATCTGATAGGTGGGAAACGTATCTGGTCTGGCCTGCATTTGTGTGTCTCTCATTATGGGGAAGTCGCAGGGCCACTTGCATTTCTGTGTGTGAACCGCGTCCATCTCTGACACGGGAGACGTGTAAACCCAAAGATGATATGAAGGCAAGAAACCGCCATCCAACTCACAGCCCCGACACACTGCTTTCAGGTCAGGACCTTCTGCATCTTAAGGGAACACAGGAAGTCCTGAATTGGGGGGGTCCTGAGGGGCTGCTCTGATGGCCAAGGGAGGACCTGGAGGGGCAGAGCCGGAGATGTGGGGGGCAGCCCGGCTTCCTTCCCTGGGGGGCGTTTTGTCTTGTTGAATGAGAGAAAATAACTAAGGCCATGGAGGGTGCAGTCCCCTCCCCCAGCCCCCTCCCTCACAGTGGGCGCTGGCGTGTGGAAGGCCCCTCCAGGAGCAAACAGAGCCCAGCAGCCTGCTTGCTGGTTTCAGGCCAAAGCCGGAAGGGGTCTGTTCAGAGAACTTTCCGGGCACCGCTGCTGGTGCCGAGGAGAGGGACCTGCCCTGAGGGGCTCGGGCTTCTGTGGAGGCAGCAGCAGGACGGGGGACATTTATTTCCGGAGCATCAGCTGGTGGGGGCCAGGGGACAGCAAAGACTCTGAGAGACCCACACACCGGGGGAGGTGAGGCCGCGGTGCGAGGGTCAGAGGTGCTGCAATGAGTGACAACGCTCGGGGTGCTGGACAGGCAGTGGGGACGTCTTAGGCCCGGCGCTGGTGGAGGGGTCTTGCGGGGGAGATGGGGGGCTGACTTGGCCACAGGAGGAGTTTGGGAAAGTACAAGGCAGACGCACCGAGCGGAGTGGCTGGGCATCTTCTAGGAGGTGCAGGTGGGCTTTGCAGCTGGGAAGGAGCCAGAGAGGAAAAGGAGGACGGGGTGCTGGCCAAGAACCTGGCTTTGACTCAGGCTGCAAAGGGCAGCGTGGTCTGGGCCTTGGGAAGCTCTGTCAGTGAGGGTGGACGCCAGGGTGGAGCCTGCAGCCAGGAGGCTTGGTGGGCCGGAGTCTCAGCTGTGGGGGTTGGGGGAGGGCTGGGCTTTGGGAAGCTCTGTCAGTGAGGGTGGACACCAGGGTGGAGCCTGCAGCCAGGAGGCTTGGTGGGCCGGAGTCTCAGCTGTGGGGGTGGGGTGGGCTGGTGTCTCAGCTGTGGGGTGGGGGGAGGTGATCGGGATCCTGTGACTTGGAGCTGGGGTGGCAGGATCTGCTCATGAGTGAGGAGTGGTGGGAGAGAGAGAGAGGAAAGTCAGGGTGGCTCCTCCTGGGCCTGGCAGAGTCAGCGAGTCCTGCTGCCGTCAGCTGCCATTGGGAAAGTGTGGGGAGCTGTGGAGGTTTGGGAGGAGAAATCCATGGCCCCTTTTGACCATCTGGGAAACGTGCAGGGAGAGATGTGGAGAAGGCGGTGAGGGTACCAGTCTGGGGCTCAGTGAAGCCATCAGCCCTCGGGTGGGATTTAAGCTGTGGGTCTGGGGTCAGGTAGGGTGGGTTCAAGGGGGCACGGTCAGCTGACAAATGGGAATGCAGGTAACGTGTTACCAGGGATGGTGGAGCCAGGAGCTAGGTGAGCCCCTGGGGACCTGGCCTGGGCTGCACCCCCTTTCTTCTCCCCTGTTGAGATTCTCCTTCTTCTGGAGGCCAGCTTGCCACACCATCACCTCTGAGGAACGTGGGGTCTCTGCCCCCCACGTCTGTGCCACTGTCCTTACCAACACCCCCTTGCACCCCGCCCAGGTCTGTGTGGGCCCTAAACCTCCCTGCTTCCAGACAGTGCCCTGCCCTGGCCCCTGACCCCTGAACTCCACTGGTATTGGGAAAGGCCTGGCCCGGGGCACAGACGGCCCCTCCTCCTCTGGACCCTGTCATCTCCCCTGTGCCTCGAGGCCCCGACAGGTGAGCTCAGGTGCTGCTGGCTCCAGCACCCCGAGGCGTCCCAGGTGCACGGCCTGTAGAGAAGAGAAGCTCGCAGAGTCCAGGGCTGCCCCAGGCCCGTGGGCGGGGAATGGCGCCTCGGGTGGGCGGGGCCTAGCATGGGCGGGGCCTCCTAGCAGCAGTCTGCGCTGTCGGATGCGCCCTGAAAGCCAGACCCCAGAGGGAGCAGGAGGTCGTCCCGTGACACCCCCGCCCCTCCACGTCCCCCCCTACACCCCGCCGTGAGGAAGGCAACCAGCACATTCCAGGGACAGCTCTTGGGGTGGACCTTTGATACGCTGGCTCTGCACGGGTCACACCCCTCTTAGCGCCCACACCTGTGTGGTCAGAGGGGTTGGCGGGACACCAGCCCCCCAGGCCTCAGCGGGCAGCCGAGCTCAGTCTCTGTAGCCCCTCTGGCCCCTGCAGGAAAAGCCCGTCCCTCTCGGGCGCCAATGTGAGCGCTTGGTGCGCCCCCGACGCGCTCTCCGTGTGGACCCTGGGATGTGCGGGAACCGGGCTGCTTGATTCTGGAAGGGGAGCTGCGGGGCCAGCCTTGTGGAGACAGCGGGCTGTCCTCTTCCGCCCCTGGCGGTTTGGGCGGCCCGCGGTGGGGCTCTCATTCCCAGGCCCCGGGCTCTGGCTGGACACAGCATCCCACGAAACGGGTGCAGCTGAGGTGGGGCCCGGGGAGGACGAGGGCTGCTGGCGCGGGCTTTACAATTCTGAACCCGGGATCAGAGGGCGGACCCCGAAGGGAGAGGGCAGAGCCGAACCCAGTTGATTCTCACGCAGAGGGAGGGCCTCCACGACCGCCCTGCCCGGACACCCAGGAACATACTTACCTGTGACACTGTTTGGGTCACATGGCCTCTCTGTGACCCCATTTGTCCCTGTCATCACCTCGGCGCTGCCCGCCTTTCCTTTCCAATGGCAGCAGAGACCACCGCTCAGCCAGCCACATTTGGCCAGGCCGCCTGGCCTGCGGGATCTTAGTTCCCTGACCGGGGATCAAACCTGGGCCCTCGGCAGCGAGAACGTGGAATTCTAACCACTGGACCGCCAGGGAATTCCCAGCTGCTTTCTTTTCTGGGGGAGGACTTAGCCAGGCCACAGTGGGCAGCTGTCTGCAGGGCTTCCTCCCTCCACGCTTGGGCCAGGGTAGGACAGCTGGGCCACAGGGCGGCAGCTCCACTGACTTGTCTGCCGGGGGTCTTGGTACTTTCTGTTCATCACTTCTCTTCCCGCTGGTTCCAGGGCCTCTTCCCCTCTCTTCTTGTGGCTTCTCCGCACGGCCTCTCAACGTGGTATCAGGTTCAAGGCGATGGAGAAATAAACTCTGCTTCTGCACAGGGGCAGTGGCAGGGAATTTGCAGCCACCTCTAATGCACCACAGATGAGTCCAGCATCTCAGACGCGGGACCCAGTGCCCGGTATGCAGACGCGCCCAAGCAACAGCCCTGGGTTGAGCAGAGCCGCCGCTCCACGGTGGCCTTGGAACTAGCCAGAAGCGAGACCAGACCTTACGAAGACGCCCCTCCCCTCCCCTTGATGGCCGCCAGCCTGGAGACCCTGAGCTGCCCCAGGGTGGCTGTGCACAAGGGACTTCAGCACAAGGGCGGGTGCGGACAGGTTTGCAGTGGGGTGGTCGCATCTATGGGCTGAAGAGGCACTGAGAAGGAAGCAGGGAGGGGTGGGCTGGGCTGGCACCGCCTCCAGAGCCTCCGCAACCCCTGCCCGGAGCCCTTCCCCATTCACTGCTCCTCTGCAGGTCCCCAGCCAGGGTCCAGGGAGCCGAGCTGAATTCGGGCCAGTCTGCACTTGATAAAGGATTTCACCCTGTTCTCTGTTGTTGCTGACCACCCAAGTGTCCCTGTGACACAGGACAGAAGCAGCAGTCCAGGGATGATGTAGGTGGTGACGCCCCATCACACACTTTCCATGTGCTTGTCTCGTCTTTTAATTGTCACTAATTCAGATTTGTTTGTAAGAGAAAATTCAAAGGGAAAAGTATCTGGGTTTAAAGTTCAGGGGGTCCTGTTGGTTTCTGGAGATGGACACATCTTAAACTGTGGACAGGCAGAGGAATTGCTCAGTTCTTCCCTTCGACTCCTGGAAGAAGGGTTAGGAATTTTTCTTCAGGCTTTAAAGTGGGATCACCCAGATCTAGACATTCTTTGAAGCCAAATCACTAAGGAACCCACATTTTTTGCTTAGGGAGAAATATTACAGAAGAGCAAAATGCTTCAGTGTTTCATTTTAAGAAATTCGAAGGCACAGACAGTTTCCATCCGTTCAGATTTTGTTACGTGGACATGAAATTCATGAGGCCACCTTGTTACAACGACTCGGGGCTAGCGATCGCCCAGATGTCACACCTCTTTCACAAGCATGACGCTGTATTTCATGCCCACTTTAACATCTTCCAGGGCAGCCAATGCTCCGCAGGCTGCAGAGTGAGCCAGCGGCAGCCGGAAAAACCAGACAGCATGCCATCCACGGCCTCACCAGGGTCCGGGATGGTCATGCCAGCAGGGATCACCTCAGGGCTGGTCTCAACCAGAGGGTGAGGTGGACACCGGGACCCCCTCCAGGGCTGCGCCTGTCAGGGCTCCTTAGACAGTGCCTGGTCCTACCGGCTGGCGGCCGCCGGAGGACAGGCCCGGGTCAGACAACACATATGTTGCGGCAACACCATTATCTCCCGGGTAAACGGCCCCGTCTCTGCGCGGCCAGGCAGAGCCCCGGCTGCCGTGTAATTGGACCATTCAAAAGTAAATTATCTGCAGCTGGAAACAAGACACTGCCTTTTAACTCGGGCATTATAAGGTCAGGACTCGAGACATCACGGGGAAGAGCATTTATTGAAAAGCGATGGGAAAATGAAATTTTAAATTCAAAGCCTTCATGTATGGCGGGGGAGGCGGGAGGCTCTGCGTTCTTCGGTGGCCCTGGGGGCGGGTCAGGGGACTTATTTGCATCTTTATTTTGCTGACGCGGGAGAGCACCACATGAAGTGACTCTGATATCCATCTGATGAAAAAATAAATCCTGGGACAAAAGCCGCACGGTGTCACGGAGACTCGGCAGTGCCGGGCGAGCCTCGCAGCAGAGTCCAGTGCGGAGGTGGGAAGCAGGCAGGGCTCTGGGCGCCCAGCTGGCATGGGGGCCTCGTCCAGGCCGGTGACTCAGTGTCCAAGACTCCATGCCCCGCCCCGCCCCTCGCGAGGGCGAGCTCACCCGGTGCTTCCCGTGGTCCTTGGCACGTCTGTGGCTCCAGCCTGCGTCTTCCCTGTGACTCGTCTGTCCCACGTCCTCCCTGTCCTTAGGTCACCCCAGGTTGGGCACCCTCCCCTGCCCTCTGAGACCTCGCCCTGTGCGTCCTGTGCTCCACTGCGGGCACTGCCAGGGACTTTCCCTCTGCCAGGTCCCCACGCTGTGCACGCAGTGCTGGGTACTTACCCAGGCTTCCCCACACAGCCATGCTTTATGGGACACTTTGAGGGCCAGCAGACCCTTTCCCACACCAGCAAACAGCTCAGAGCCTTAAAGGGACTTGGCCAACATCAGACAGCCAGTTGGTGTGTTGGTGACAGGATGGGGCCCTGGTCTGCCTGGTGCCTCAGGCTCCCCAGGCTCCCCCGTGCTCCCCCGTGCTCCCCCAGCCTCCCCCAGGCTCCCCAGCCTCTCCCGTGCTCTCCCAGCCTCCCCCAGGCTCCCCAGTCTCCCCCGGGCTCCTGCAGCCTCCCCCGGGCTCCTGCAGCCTCCCCCAGCCTCCCCCGTGCTCCCCCAGCCTCCCCTGTGCTCCCCCAGCCTCCCCCAGGCTCCCCAGCCTCCCCCAGGCTCCCCAGGCTCCCCAGCCCACTCCACCTCCCCCAGTGGTCCCCTGAGCGTGTGGGCAAGTAATGGTCTTTAGTTGTTCTACTTTGATTTTGGAGAATTTTCTGCTGCATCTCACTCCTATACCAAATTAGGATTAGGCTTGGCTGGATATAACAGAAAGCCCACAAATAATCATGAATTCAAAGTGATATAAATATATATTTCTCTTCATGCGTGTAAAGTCTGAAAGGGTCAGCCCAGGACCATCATGGTGCATCCTGTGTCAGGCCCCCTGGATCCTTCGGCCTCTACTATGTTCCACTGTGTATGAGTTTTATTCCTGAGGTTACACCATGGTCCAAGATGGCTGCCGATGCTCCAGCCATTACATCACATTTTAACCAACAGAGAAGAGGAGACCATGAAGGGCACACCTTCCCCCTTCCCCAGTAAGAACACTTCCTAGGAGTTACACACACACACATTCCTCTTAATTTCCATTGCAAGAGGAACGTGGTTGAACTATATTGCAAATAGGGCAGGGAAATTCAGTCTTTATTCCTGGTGGCCAAGTACTCAGCTAAAAACTGGGGGTTCTATTACTCGAGAAGAAGGGGAGTACAGATATTTGGGGCAGCTAGAATCTACGCATGCCCTAAAACTGTACACCTGAGAAAAAATATTTTAAAGAGTAATAATAATGACAACAATAATGAAAATAATTATAATGTGAACTCTTGTGTAGCCACCACTCAGACTGCGAAGCAAAATCTCTCTTTAAGTGCAGGTTTCTCATGACTAACCACTCTGTCTTCCCCATCCCTGACCCCGCCCCCAGGTAATACTAATTTGAATTTCTATTCATCTTTCCCTTGCTTCTCTGTATCATTTTTACCATTTATGTTTGTAGTCCCCCAAAACACATAGTTTAGTTTTAGCTGCTTTTTAAACTTTATGTATAGTCTTCCTTTATATGTAATAGTTGTGTTTTGCTTCTTCCGTCTAATATTCCACGCATGAGATTCATCCCTGTCAACGCTTATGGTGTCACTCATTAGTCTTTCCTCTTGTTTGCTATTCCATTGTGTGACTATATCACACTTTGTCTACCAGTGCTATTGTTCATGGACATTTCTGTTGTGTCCAGGCTTTCTACTATCACAGCACTGCTGTAAACATCCTAGTACAGATCTCCAGGTGCACATGCGTAATCCTTTCTCTGGATGAGCCCACTGGGTGCTGTGGCTGGGGTGCAGATATGTCTGAGTGATGGACCTGCCTGTACTTGAGTAGCTGGGCAGGGGCTGGGGCAGCCTGGGCCCTGGACCTCCTGGCTGGCCCCAATGTCCTGGAGAAGCCTTGCCCACTTACTTCACTGTGCCATGCAAGTACTATCATGTTTTGCACAGCGAAAAAGGTTGGGGAGCATTGCTCTAGGGACATCACCAGGTGGGGAATTGCTGCTCATGGGTTATGTGCAAATCACCTTTACTAGGTATGGTGAAGTGTTTTCCGAAGTACCTGTAACTCTGACTGTTACGGCTGACAGTTCCTATTGCCCCGCACCCTTTCCAGTACCTGGAATGGGCCTGCTTTTTAATTAGTGCAAATTTCGTTGTAGTAAAATGATATTTTGTTGTTTTGTTTTAAATTAACAAATAATGCAAGTTAAATACAATAAATCAATTGTATATTGTTGAACATGCATCTAGTAAACAAAACAAAATGCCAAATTCATGTACAGATCTTTCTCTACTATGGGGTTATGTCCCAATAAACCCATCCTAAGTTGAAAACATTGTAAGTTGAAAATGAGCCTTACCTACTGAACATTGTAGCTTAGTCTAGCCTACCTTAAACATGCTCACATCATTAGCCTACAGTTGGACAAAATCATCTAACACAAAGGCTATTTTTATAATAAAGTATTGAATTTCTCATGTAATTTATTGAATGCTATACTGAAAGTGATAAACAGAATGTCAGTGAGTGTATCAGTTGTGACTGTGTAGCAGACTGGGAGCTCCAGCCTACTGCCCAGCATGGTGAGAGAGTATCATACTGCATATTACTCACCCAGGAAAAGGTAAAAATTCAAAAGCAGGGACTGTCTGTACTAAAAATCTATGACAAAATACAGTAGTTCATTGATCATTGATCCTCCCTTCCTTGATCCCTCAAAAATCAACCATTATTAGATTTTTAAATAATTTTTCTGGCTTTCACACACCACATATTTCTAAATTATATCTATCTATCTATCTATCATCTATCTATCTATCTTACTATCCTGTTACCTTTTGATTAATCAATTTAAGACATAATTTTTAAGATTTCCTATTAGAGTAGATGAGAGTTTAGCCCTCGTATTCTGACACCCCCTCTGCTTCCCCTCTCTACTCTTCCAGTATAGTTATAATTTTTGGTTAAATCAAACTGAATCTGTTGGTATAGATCACATTATATCTATACAATCATAGCTTAACTTAGCATTATAGCGTACTCCAATTGTTTCCTTTCTTACTCTTTGTATTTCCTAAAGTTATTAGTTGCCTCCCTTTTTCGTTTGCTAAATATTTTCTAACCTATTACTCATTCTTCGCACATTTGCCAATACCCTTTTTCCTGTACTTGTCCACATTCATTGTTCCTGGAGGCTCTCTGCCTGGAGGTCTCTTTCTCCTCTGATCTGCCCTACCCCCTCTCTGGGCTGGCTGCACACTGTCATCCTAACATCTGCTTCTGCTGATGCCTTGCCTTTCTCCTGGGTGGGAGCCCTGTTTCCTGAATCCCACCCATGCCTTCCTGGTTTACTCTCTTGTTTCGGTGGGAACCATTCTCCTATGGTTAAGTGAAGATAAAAAGATGGTTCATCGGTAGAAATCATCATGACGACAATTTGGTCTCCCGGAAATGCTCCTCTGATCTGGACAGGTTGCCCTGGGTGCTTGGGCTTGCCCTTCATCATCATCCCTGAACGTTTACTTCTCTCCTGTTTCCTGGACGCTGTGGCTTCTTTGTTTACTCCCTTGTTTGTGGAGCACACCCACCTGTAATTCACTGAGGAAGGACACACAGGAGGTAAATTGTCTGAGATGTGTTTTTCTGAAAACAATTTTATTCCACCTTCACAGTTGATTGACACAGGGCTTGGATATGGAAATGTGGGTTGGAAATCAGTTTCCTTTAAAATTATGAAGGCATTGCTCCATTGTTTTCTTGTTTCCACGTTGCTTTTCTCAAGGTTGGGGCCATTGTTTTCCTGATCTTCAAACATGCCCATCATTGTGCCACAAGATACAGAACTAGTCCATCACCATGAAAATCCCCCTCATGTTACCTCTTTGAAGTCAAACCCCTCCACCCCTGCCCCCCCCCCACCCTCACTGTCATCCTTAACTCTTGGCAACCTACATTCTGTTTTTCTTCTATATAATTTTTATCGTTTCTAGAATACTGAATAAATGGAATAAGAAGGCATGTGAACTTTGAGGCTGGCCTTTCTTCACTCAGCATAACTGAGAGCTATCCAGGTTGCTTCACATGTCAATACTTTGCTCCTTCCTGTTGCTGTTCCATGGTATGGGTGTGCCATTTTGTTTAACCATTCACCTGTTGGGGGTCATTTGGTCTGTTCTAGTTTTTGGCTATTACACATACAGCTGCTATGAACAATCATGAATAGGTTGTTTTGCACATACATAAATTTTCATTCATCTGGGACAAATGCCCAGGAGCACGATTGCTAGGTCACATGGGAAGCGTACGTCTGTTCATTTAAGACACTGCAAACTATTTTCCCGAGTGTTTTTACTGTTTTATAGTCCCACGAGCAATGTATGAGAGACCCAGTTTTCTGCACCCTTGCCAGCATTTGGTGCCGTCATTATTTTCTATTTTAGATGTTATACTGGGTGTGTGGTGATCTCTCCTTGTAGCCTTAATTTGCATCTCTCTAATTTGCATCTCTCTAATTTGCATCTCTCCTTAAATTTTGTGCTCTGGCACTACTTTTACCTCACTTTGGTCCTGGTTCTGCCACCACCTCTGCATTCCCAGTCCCAGAAACACCTGCTACTACCACTTCCTGAATATTTGAAAAGTCTTGGGAACAAACCAGGTTCATTCACAGTTTTCCCCCTGTTAGCCTAGAATTTATCTTCCTCTGGTCTGCTAAGGCAGTCACCACTTGTTCGTATGTTTTTCAGCTTCCAGAATCTTCTTGTTTTTGTCTCCTGTTCTGTTCTTCTATCCTTAATGGTTTATGTCATAACAAATTCTCATTACTATAGTTTTAGTGGGATTTTGGAGGGAAAATAATGAGATGTACATGCTCAGCCTGTGATCTGAACCTGAATTCCCCATATCAGGGGTCCCCAACCCCTGGGCCGTGGCCTGTTAGGAACCGGGCCGCACACCAGGAGGTGAGCGGTGGGCGAGCGAGCGAAGCTTCATCCGCCGCTCCCCATCGCGCTCCCCGTCGCTCGCGTTGCCGCCTGAACAATGCCCCCCACCCCATCCGTGGAAAAACTGTCTTCCACGAAACCAGTCCCTGGTGCCAAAAAGGCTGGAAGCTGCTGCCCTATGAGACTTGACATATCCTTGGCTGCTAGTGACGTTGGCTTTTTCCAAACACTTATGAGCCTGTATGTTTCTTTTTCTGTGAAATGCTTGTTCCTAAGTCTTGCCCATTTTTTCTATGAGACCGTTTGCCTTGTCATAGTGATTCCTAGGAGCTCCTTATGTATTTTGTATGTTGTCTCTTGTCAGTTAGATGTGTTGCAAATATTTTGTGTCAGTTTGTGACTTCTCTTTTCACTTTCTTTATGGTTTCTTTTAATTAATTGAATTTCTTAATTTTAATGTGGTTGAATTTGTCAGTTTTTCCTTTATTGCTTGCTCTTGTTTGAGAAATGATTTTCTATTCCATAGCCTTTTTCGTTACGCTTTTCATCTTTTGCCTTTAATCATTAGAGCTTTATTTCTAAGTATGGCGTGAGGTAGGGATTCGTTATTTTCAGTATGTTTAGTCAGGTTCCCAGTATCTCACAAAAACTCCGTCTTTTTTACACCAGTCTGCACTGTTTACTCAATCACAAACTATGCTTCAAGTTTCCATAAATGTATATTTTAATTGTGTTCTTATTCTCTTCCATTCTTCTCTTTGTCCATCCCAGCATCTGTGCCAGATGGCTTAATGACTGGCTTTATCATAATTATTGATGCTTTGGTGGGGCAAGCTCCCCGGCTTACTTCTCTTCTCCAGGACTGTCTTAGCTGATATTGGTCATTTTCTCATCCATAAAATTTTAAATCAGTTTGCCAAGTTTCATGAAAAGACTTCTTGGGATTTTTTTTTTTTTTTTTTTTTTTTTTTTGCGGTACATGGGCCTCTCACTGTTGTGGCCTCTCCCGTTGCGGAGCAACAGGCTCCGGACGCACAGGCTCAGCGGCCATGGCTCACGGGACCAGCCGCTCCGCGGCATGTGGGATCCTCCCGGACCGGGGCACGAACCCGCGTCCTCTGCATTGGCAGGTGGACTCTCAACCACCGCGCCACCAGGGAAGCCCAACTTCTTGGGATTTTTGATGTAATTGTATTAAATCTTTAGATCAGGTTTGGGAAATTTGACATCTTTATGAAATACACAGCATATCTTTCCTTTTACTTAGGTTTTCTTTAATGTCTTTAAAGAACGTTCTAATAATTTTCCCATAATGTGTTTACACACTTCTTTTTGGCTTTATTCCTAGGTGTTTTATATATACTTTTTGCTGATACTGTAAATGGCATTTAAATTTTATATTTTCTTTCTGATTGTAGTTGATATCAATGTATGGAAATGCAGCTGAGTTTGGGATATTGATTTTGTATCCAGCCTACTTATTAAACTTTCTTATTAAGTAAGTAAGTAAGTAAATAAATATTTGTTTGTTGTTTGTTTCGCTTGTTCATGGACAATCATATCACCTACAAATGATGAAAATCTTTTTTCATTTTTTATGCATTTATTTCCCTTCTTTCTTCACAGAATTGTTTGAAAACGTTGGTCAGCTTCTATTTTTATTGTGGTAAAATATACATATCATGAACTTTACCATTTTAACTATTTTAAGTGACAGTTCAGTGGCATTAACTATATTTACATTGTTGTGTAACCATCACCACCTTCCATCTCCAGAACTTTTTCATCTCTCCAGAATGAAACTCTGTGCCCATCAAATGCTAACTCCCCATTTACCCCTCCCCCAGACCCTGGCAACCACTATCCTACGTTCTGTCTCTCTGAATTTGACTCCTCTAGGGACCTCATATGCACGAGTGGAATAATACAGAATTTGTCTTTTGGGTAACGTCTGTCTTTGTATATAAGTGTATTAAACATGAATAACCACTAAAAGAATGTAAGTAGTATGTATAGCTTCCAAACCAGAAGAGGAGGAAAAGTAAGAAATTTAAAAAAGCTTAATTCTTATGAAGGCCAGAAAGGAGGGGGGAAAATGAACAAAAACCAAAACTAAAAACAAAAAACAGAGGAAAAGTACTAATAGGAACGTTATGATGCAGAAATCAGGGGAAGTTGCCTGCAACACCGCCTGTAGGCAGGAGGAACTCGAGGCAACCCCAGCTCGGCTCCCTGGATCTAGCTGGCCCACCTTGTGGTTCCTAAGGACTAGATCCTGCAGAGACCTCACCACCCACATGACCCAGGGTCCATGCTGCTTGCCTACAGAGGACTCTCAAGAATTCCAAGAGGTGCAGCGATGCCGTCGTAAAGCAACATAAAACGCTATAAAAGAGTTTAATCGTGCACACATGGCAGACATCGCATCTAATTTATCGCTCCGCAAAATTAAAGCCGTTCCAGGGTTTGCCATCGCTCATGCAGCATGGAGTTATTTATTGGACACTGTCAGAGCTGAGGGGATCCGGAATTCAGGTCAGGAAAAGTCAAGTTTTCCAAAGGCTTGTCTGAGTCCTCAGGGGCCCAGCCAGCTCAGGGCGATGCTCCTGGGTTGCTTTGCTGCAGACGCAGGAAGGGGAGAAAGTACTGTGTTCATTTCCCTGATGAGAAATCGGAGGCCCCACGAAGGTGTCTGGGATGCCCCCTCTCCTGTTCTCCTTGCTCTGACCCCCTGGACTAGCCTCTGGAACTCTAAGTGGGCTGTCTCCTGCACCTGTCCTCGAACAGTGTACCAGGTGACAGGTGCTTGAAGTGCATGCTTCCACCATGCCCAGTCCTGTGAGGAAGGCGCGATCACCCCCATAGGACAGATTCGAACCCAGGCTCGGAGAAACGGATTGCCTGGCCTGGCGCTGTCCACCCAGGAGGTGCTGAATCTGTGATTTCAAAGAGAACCACCAGGCAGTGGTCCCGGCCCTGGGAGGAGAGGGGCAGGGCAGCCACAACGCCTCTCTCTCCCTCTTTTTTTTTTTTTTTTTTTTTTAATTGCGGTACGCGGGCCTCTCACTGTTGTGGCCTCTCCCGCTGCGGAACACAGGCTCCGGACATGCAGGCTCAGCGGCCATGGCTCATGGGCCCAGCCGCTCTGCAGCATGTGGGATCTTCCAGGACCGGGGCACAAACCCGCGTCCCCTGCATCGGCAGGCGGACTCTCAACCACTGCGCCACCAGGGAAGCCCCAAGGCCTCTCTTGAAGGAGAGAAGCTGGTTTGAAATATGTCTGGGCAGGGAATTCCTTGGCGGTCCAGTGGTTAGGACTCCACGCTTTCAATGCCGTGGGCCCAGGTTCCATCCCTGGTTGGGGAAATAAGATCCCACAAGCTGCAAAAAAATTAAAAAATTAAAAAAAAAAGAAATGCGTCTGGGCAAGTGCTAAGGCACACACCATGGCTTCTCCCTTCAAAGCGCTCACACAAGCAACTACACACCGGGACCGATTAGGTGGCGGCCTTTGGCCGAGCCCCGGGCTCTAATCAACCAGGTAGTACGGCTGTTGTGACAATGTGCCGAGGCAGGAGGAACGGCGGCTCAGCCGCTGCCTGACAAGGCGGGGATCTAGGGTGCGTGCCTCCCCAGCAGGCGGTGGCAGCCCCTTTGTTCTCCTGCCCGCAGGGCCTGGGAAGAGAAAGTGGGGGCTGGGGGAGCCCGAGGCAGGCGGCCCATGGTGGTCGTTTGCCCCCAGACCAGCAAGGCACTGCCCGCCCCGTTGAAGGTGCTCTGCCACCTGGGGAGGGGGCGCCCCCTGCCCATTGTTGCCAGGAAACGCTTTGGAGGTCAGGGCACCCACACCTCCCAGTCTTCGCTCCGCCTCAGTTCCTTTGAGAGGAGAGATAATAGAGGCGTGGAACAGAGCAGGGGCGAAGCACCGGCAGCCCTTGCCTACATCCTCCCCTTCCAGCCCCACCAGCATCCCGGCACCCACATTCCAGAGGAATCAGCCAGTGCTTGTCCAGAGGAGCCGGCTTGGCCTCAGACACACGGGAGAGATGCGTTGCCCGCATGCAATTCAGCAGCATGGGTGTGCATTCCTTCTTTCACTCTCCCAGGGCGAGCTTCGGACCCTGGGGGTCTCCCCAGCACCTTGCTCCTCTAGGCTTGGGTCAAGGTGCACCTTAGTGGCAAGCTTTCCTCACTCAGGGGAGCAGTTTTCTCAGGGTAAGTTCCCACGTGGTGAGCTTCCTCGGCACGGGAGCCCTCGTTGCTCTCACCACACGGCGCAAGTTGCATTCTGGAAGCCGTGCGCCAGCTCACAGGGCCACCAGCGGGGCAGGCGTACAGGGGGAGGTTAGGCTGCATCTGGCCCTGGGGAGACCTGGCTGAGCCCAGCCCCAAGGGCAGGGTGACGGAGAGACATCTGCGACCTGCCCACTCGGGAAACATGCCATCAGGGGCCTTGCCTTGGCGGTGCCGGGCACCCTTGGGCGGGATCAAGGGCACAGGGGGTGCAGGGGCTGTGGTAGGGGAGGAGAGTCCATGGGGCCCACGGAGTCAAACACCATGCAGAGAACCGTGGCTACGTCCCTGATGGAGGAGGTCGGTGGCAAGGAGCTTAACAGATGAAAAAGGAGTAGGACACGCAGACAGAGGAGAGAGGGCAGGAGGGAAAGACCAGAGGGGCCAGCAGGCCTGCATCACCGCACTGGGCGGCCGTCTATGCATTCGTGGGCCTGGCACCCTCTCCTCTCCTGGAGTGTAACAGCAGCCCCCCGCAGGGTCCCCGTCACAGGGCTGGCTTCCACTCCCCCACCCCAGCCCCTGGTGGGGGGATCAGACTCCAGGCCAGTTACTCAGCTCCAACGTATGCTGAGCGCCCGGCACAGCCCGGGGCTCACAGGCGCTGAGAAAAGGCGAGAGAGAAGTTTGCAGAAGAGGGGGACACCCAGTGCCTTGGAGCCACGGCAAGGAGTTAGGCCAGGCTTTATCCCGAGGGCACCGCAGAGCGTTTCCAGCGCGGATGGCGGGGAAAGCACACACTCCCACGCGCCACGCCAGCTGCAGTTTCTCCACGTACAGGACAGGGTTGTTGGGTGACAAGTTCCAACACAAGCCATCCAGGCCACGCCTGCCGCACTCGCTGGTGGGGAGCCAGAGGAGGCCTGCCTTGAACTTTTCTTGAGGTGAGAAAAGCTGACATTTAAAAAAGTTGTCAGCCAAGCCCCACTTCTTTTACCCAACACAGCTCCAACTGGACCGATCCTGCAATAGATACAATGACACACTCTGGGCAAAATCATAAAAATAAGTAAACAGCAGGATTTCAGGTTCAGCTGCAACATGTAAAGAGTTTGGAACTCGTCACTCCTCTCTTTACAACTGGAAAAAAAAAAAAAAAAGCAGCCCAACTGGAAATCAGTGACTTTTCTCAGACCCAGCAGAGAAAGGAGGTTGCAAAGCAAACCAGCGCCCTGAGGTCTGGAGATCAGTCAACCACAGAGAAACACACCTGAGAACTACTTACCTGGAGCAGATGCCGCTGGAGCACTGAACTGGTAGAAACACTGATGGAAACTTTGATGAATTGCTAGAGGCCGAGTGCAAACCAGCATGACAGTGAGGAATTCCTGGGAGCCACAGTCGTAGGGGGTCCCCAACACCTCCATGGGTGTTTCCTCCAGAAACCTGACCAGGTTCTCACGAGAAGGTCTGAGAAAGATCCCAGCATCTCCAGCAGTGGGTGGAGAAGGTAAGGGTGTGAAATAGGCCCAGAGCCTTCTCCATAACAAAGGCCCACACCTGAGGGAAAGGCTTTGCCAGAGGGCAAGTCCCCAACCTCACCCACCTGGGGGAAGGGGGCTCCTCCCCCTCCAGCCCCCTCCAGCCTTCCTGTTCCACCTTAGGATAAAAAACAAACAAGCAAACAGTGGGTGAGGGCCAGGGCTTCAAGGAAGTAGATTGAGGTCGTTGCAGCAGGAAAGGAGTAGGGGCAGCAGGAAGTAAGCTGTACCCTCAGAGAAACACATGGGAGGCTCACAGCCCAAGGTCACAGGGTCAGTAAAAATCTGACATTGTTTGGAAGATTATAGAATGCCCCCCGACACCCCCCCCCCCGCCCCGCACAGGGCCCCCTAGAATAACAGTGGACTCTGGGAAAGACACAGGCTCTCCCTAAGGAGCAGGACTCAGAGAGGCTCCAAGTCAACAGCGGGGGCAGGCGTTAGGCACAGCCCAACTGCTAAGCTAGGTTAACGTCAAGCCTCACACTAAGGCCTGGTTACCTCAGTCCCTGTCATCCACTCCAAATAGGTCAGCTTTTCAGCAGAAAATTACAAAGCGTGTTAAAAGCTAAGAGACAAAAACAAAAACATCGTCTGAAGACACCATGAGACCATCAGAAACAGACTCAACTATAACATAGATGCTTGAATTATAAGACAGGGAATTTAAAATAACTATGATTAATACGTTAAAGGCTCTAATGGAAAAAGACAACATGCAAAAATGGATGAGTCAGCAGAGAGAAGAAGATGTTAAGAAAGAGTCAAGACTATGCTAGAAATAAAAACCATTGTAACGGAAGTGACAAAGCCTTCATCCGTAGACTAGACACGCCCAAGGAAAGCATCAGTGAGCTTGAGATAGTTTGACAGAAACTTGTCAAACTGTTCTCCATGTCTCTTAATATCCCTCTTATGTTTTCTACCTCTTTTCTCCCTGAGCTGCGTTCTGTGGGATTCCTTCAGTTCTATCTTCTGATTTAGGAATTCTCTCTTTGGCTGTATCTAATCTGCTCTTGTAAACTTCTGTTGAATTTTTAATTTCAGCAATTTTTATTTCTAGAAGTTCACTTTTTTGCAAATCTGCCTGGCCATTTTTACTATTCTCTCTTTTACAAATTTGTGTCTTTATTTTCCCCAACAACTTCTTTCAGAATTATTGAAGGTCCTTTTAAAAATTTCACATCTGATAATTCCAATGGCTTGTGTCCTACTAGGTCTGTTTCTGCTGTTTGCTCCTCTGTGATGCTTACTCAGGGTGCCATATCTCAGGCACATTTTTGAATTTTGTTTGTGAGCTCATACTCCCTGAAGTCCATTTACAGAAATTCCTTGAGATTTGTGTTCAAAGTGTGGTCTTCCCAGAAAGGATTTGTCTGGGGACACGACCAACCCAGGAACATTTTAAGTCAATTATTTTTAGGGCACACAGATGTGGATCCCAGCCCCCAAATCTTCACACACGAGAGATTATGAGTGGGCATCCTTAGGGGGCAGTCCCCCTCACACCACCCCCCTGTCGCCTCCACTGAGACCTCAGGCCAAGTTAGGTGTGTCTCCTGGGTCTTCTCTAGTCCGTCTGCTGGGCAGCTTGACCTTGGGACCCCGGATTTGTGCAGAGGGTCGCGGAATCAACCCACCATCCTGCAGGCTCGTCTCCCTTGCCAACTCCTCCCTCTCGACCCCACACACACCTGGTCTCTGAAACCCAGGCTGAAGGCCATCCAGGGCCAGTGGGCGCCTTGGGGCAAATGCCAGCGATTGTGCCCACGTTGCATCCTGGAGTTGTGTTTTTCTGACTCTGGGGTTTTCTCTTACTTCCTCACAAACTCAAGCAGGCTTTAAAAATATCACTTGTCGTTTCAAGTCTCTGCACACCGACTCAGCCGTGCTGCCGGAACGAAGGTCTGTCTCTGTCACCCTCTCCTCTTTAGCACAGATACCGCCGGCGGAGCCTTGGGGCCCCTGCCCTCGGGGCAGGTGTGGGCACCACAAGGAGGCAGGACTGCAAGCCCTTGGCAGACAGATGCTGCCTCAGGACACTGTTTTAAAAATCCTGAGACAGAATTCACACACCGTGAGAGTCACCATCAGTTTGCCTCTGCTGGGCAAGAGACCACCCCCCATCCTCGTGGCTGACAGCAACCGTTCGTGGTGCTCACGACTCTGCGGGGGGGGGGGGGGTGCTGGCTGGTCTCAGCAGGGCCCCTCGTGCGTCCACAGTCAGCAGCGTGCCAGCTGGGGGCTGGGTGGTCTGGGCGGCTCACCCGTCACTCAGTGGCTGTCAGCTGGGGCGACTGAGGCTGGAGGCCCCACTGCCACGCTGGGGGTCTCAGGGCCCCACCCCCCTGGATCCCCACGCGGAGTCTCTCCTCCAGGGCCTCCCCACATGGCTTGGTTTCTTTCGTCTGGTTCATCTCAGGGCAGGAGAACTTCCTACACATCAGCTGGTTTCCCCAGAGCGAGCATTCTGCTGAGCAGGGCAGAGTCGCGAGACCTCATATGACTCGGTCTCTGAGGTCCCAGCACATCACAGCCACAGGCTTTCTGGTCACGCCACACAGGCCAGGGCAGATCCCAGGCTGGGGTGGATTAGAGTTCAGTTCCCAACGGGAGGGGAAGCAAAGGACCATCTTCAACCTCCCAAAGTCTGCCCTGTGGGCACAAAGTGTGTATATGCCTTTCATAGGCACAACACACCCAACCTCACTCGGGGCTCCCACCAAACAAACTGGACCCCATTCCAGCCTCCACTGGCCCTGCCTGGGTTTGGCTTGCTTGAAGTCCAGGATCCCCTCATCAAGTCAACGCTGCCTGCCCACGGGGGTCCCCGGTGTGGTTCCTCAGCGCAGGGCTCTGAGACCCCTGAAGACCTGTGACCCTGACCTGGTCGTCTGACCCCACCCATCAGCGTCCACGCGGAGACCTAGATGGGCTCGCCAGGACGGGCACTCCCGTTCCACAAAGCACAAAATGCTGGTCTGTCCACAGCGATCCCGAAATCCTGCCGGGTCCCCGTGGCCAGTTCCTGCTCCCTGAGAAAGACCACCCCGGGCCCCAGCCTCACCCTCTGCGTCCCGGTTTGCCGGAGTCACTCTTCCTTTTCCATAGGAAATATCCACTGCTTGGCCCTCCTCCTGCCCACAGGGGTGGAGAGTGGTGGTGCAACTTCTCTAGAAGCTGTGCGGATTCTTGCGCATTAATCGGTGGTCATCTTGGCTGGACAAAAGCCACCCACCCTGCCTTCCGAGGAAGCCTTTCCTCCCCTTGGGTGACCTGCTCGGGCTGCTGGGGGCGAGGCCCTCACCATTCTTGGCAGTCTGTTGATTGGCTGGGAGGGTCAGGGCGCACCCTCGAGACTTTGAGACGCACCTTTGTGGAGCCGGGGGAGTAGTTGACATGCCACCTTAAACCTTGCTGAAGTCTGAACAACAGGTCCGCCAGCGCGCCGGCTTTCAGCCACATGTCTCTGCCCTGAAGTCATTTCTCGTGTTAAGAATCTCTGTGGAGGGTTTGAAGTGGGTTATTTTTGAGCACAGCAAACCCTGGATCCTTCATGTTTCCTCTAAATTCTGCCCAGAAAAGTAACCGTGCCTACGTTAGCTCATCTCTCTTTTTGTGTTTAATCACGGGCAGCTAGAGGAAGCCAGCTGGCTCTTCTGAATCCTGCCTGGAAGTTTCCACAGCCAGACTCACGCCTGCCCATCTCTCTTCCACGGTACCACAGCTAAGCGCTGGCGAACTTGCCATCACCAGGCACCAGGGAGCCTTTCCTTCAGCCTCCAGGGCCAGCCATGGCCCCTCGAGCCGTCACAGCCCCTTGGCCTCAGTGCCCTTCCAGCTCATCCCTACCTGGTGCCCAAGCCAGTGCAGTGGCCCTTGTCTGAAGTTTCTGCTTTTTCTTTTGGCTGTACCGCATGGCACGTGGGATCTTAGAACCCCGACCAGGGATTGAACCCGTGCCCCCTGCATTGGGAGTGCGGAGCCTTAACCGCTGGACGCCAGGAAAGTTCCTGTTTGAAGCTCCCGCTGTAGCAGCGCCTACTCCCAGGCCCCACTCTGTGTCTCGGGGCCTGTTGCGAAGTAATAGACCACCCCAAATTCAGTGGCTCACAATCCCCTTTGATTTCTCTCCCGATTTGACGGTCAGAGCTTGGAAAGAGCTCTGCGGGGAGGTTTCCTCAGCTCTGCATGGCGTCAGCTGGGCCGCCACTCCCCAGATGCTGGGCTCACCCACGTGCCCAGGCGCTGGCACCCCTTGGTCCATCTTTCTCCACACGGAGGCGAGGGAGGTGGGCTCTTCCATGCAGTGGGTCCCCTGGGCGGGCTTCCCCAGTGAACCGGCAGAGCTCTGGTCTTCGGAAGACTTGGATAGCATTCTGCCACATTCGCTTGGTCAAGCCAGTGGCTGAGGCCGGTGCAGACTCCAGGGCGCCAGGACGTTAGACCCCATTTCTCGAGGGAGGAGAAGCAAGGATTCGCCTGCGTCTTGACTCGGCGCGGTCCCTGCAGTCTGGCGTCTCCGGCACGGCTCTCTGCTTCCCAGCCCCTTCCAGGATGCCAGCTGCCCAAACTTCTCTTTGCTTCTGAGGCCTAAATCCCCAGCAGGAGAACAGCGAGTGTGGCACCCCCAAGTCTCCATGCCTGCGTGGGGGGAAACCCAGCCAGCTACTCCCAGCCTGGTGGCTCTGGGCCCCCAGGTGTCTACACAGCAGCCCATGGGCAGGGGCACTTGGAGGACCAGGGGGCAAGGGCCGAGGAGGCTGAGGGGCCTACAGGTGCTTCAGGGGCAGGTCACGGGTCTCAGCGAGTGGGGGAGGGGCGGGGCTGAGAGGGCAGGGCTGGGGGACGGAGCGCGAACAGAGCGGGGGAGTCTGTAGGAGCCCTCCTCCCTCAAACTCCCAAGCCCGCCCCCAGGGCAGCATCCCTGCTTCCCCACTTGGTTCCCGGCTCCAGCCGCGTGGGGTAGAGAGGAGACTCCCGGGCAGGACGGGGAGGGGCGGGGCTGAGCCAGCGGCAGCCTTGGCCAACCCACTTTATTCTCAGAGTCTCGGTTTATCCATCTGTAAACTGGACGGAAGGGTCGTGCCCACCGCCAGGAGGCTGTCGGGAGGGTCGGGAGTCTGAAGGGCTCGGTCATAAGAGGTCTTTGGAAGGAATTAAATAGCATTCGTTTTGGTGACAAGTCTTCCAGGCAGAGGGGAGCATAAGGGGACAGAGGTGAGGCCGGGTGACCGGAGCACCACCTAGGGGAGGGGCGGAGCGAGCAGTGAGGCTGGGGGTGCGTCCGGCCGTGCTGGGGAGCCTCGAATCTCATCATTGTGTGGTGAAAACCACAGAGACGCTCGTGCAGCGTGGAGACCCCAACCTGGTTTCTCAAAGATCACGGAGGAGGGAAGGCTGTGGGCTGCGGACTTGGGCCCCGCTGTGCTGGTCAGGAAAGGAGGTGGAGAGACAGGCCTGCTGAGCGTTGCTTTGCAGGGGACAGGGTGGCGGCCCGGCTTGGCCCCCGGGGGCTCGTGAGTGCCGGAGGCCTAGGCAGGGGTGAGGGGTGGTGTTGGCTGTGCCGTGGCCTGTGTGCCTGCCTGCCTGCTGGTGCTCTCGGCCAGGAAGCGCTGGCATGGGGGGCAGGACGGTGCAGGGGTTCAGGGCACTGGGCTCCCTCACCACCCAGGAGCCTGCCCAGTCCCGGTAACGATGCTGCACTGGCACTGGGGGTGGCTGTGACGTTCAGTATCCAGGAAGTTCATCGTTATTGCCGCCCACTGAAGGCAGAAGAATCCGTAATGGTGGCGGAGCAGAGCTAAAATATTACCCACGTTTCAAATGACTTTGGATTATTGAAACTGTTCCACGGGCAGGAGGGGTGCATGGAGGCGGAGTGGCTGCCCCGCGAGCAGATGTGTGGCTACAGGTCCCTGCCGTGGGCCGGGGCGCCCAGCTCCGCTGGGGGAGCAGCCCTCGCATACGTCCTGGCTCATGAATCCTGTCCCGGGCCTGCCCCAGGGAGCCCAGGTCACCGGGAGGCCGACTGACATGGCCGCAGAGCAGGCAAGGTGTGCCCCTGAGCTCTCACCCACAGTAGGACCAAGCCGGCCGGGGGACGCCTTGCACAGGAGCTGAGGGCCAGGGCTCCCACGGCCGCCTGACCAGTCCAGCGCCCTCACGTCACCCAGCTCCAGCCGCCAACCTCGACAGCTACTCCACCAGCCCCCCACCCATTTTCATCTGCTGCAAACTTGACCTCGCCCCCTGGCCGGGATGGGCTCCTCCTGGCCAAGCCACGGCTGCTGGACCCCTCATGCCGACCAAGTCTGCACCCACCTACCCCGGCCCCCCAGCGGCTCCAGACGGAGGCCCTGGGAGGAATGTGGGGTCCTCAGCCTCCTGCAGTGCCCTTGGGGAGGGGAGGCCAGGATGAGGGGGGCGGGGCAGCTGCTTTCCTAGTCTCCACTGTCCCGCGGTCGGCTGTGTGGCCGACAGACGTGGGTGGACGGGGACAGCCTCCCCTCCTGGGGCCTGCGCCTGTCCCCACCCCCAGCATGGCCGCAGCTGCCGAGGCGGCCACCTCCGCGGGGAGTGCCAGCCGGGGAAAGGCTCTTTCTTTCTTCCCTTTTCTTTGTTTTCTTCCATTGCCACTCAAAAAAGAAAAAAAAAAAAAGGAAAGAAATTGCTCAGAGACAATTTAGAGCCTTTTGCTAAAAGTGCCTTTTATCATCACACAGAGGAGGCACCCCGCCCGCCCCGGGAGGACAGATTTTCAGCTCATTCTCTGGCCCTGCCCGGCTGCAGCTCTCTCCCCAGCCCCGAGACCGCCCTGGGCACCGCCAAGGAGAGAAGCTCCGCGTCCTCTTAGTTCCCCAGGAGGCCCTTTCCCTGGACCCTCCATGCTGGCTGGGGTGGGGCTTTGAAGAGATGGGCGGGGCCTCCGGGAGTCTGCGTCAGCCACGGGGCGGGGCGGGGGGGGGCGGTCTGTGGGGGAGGAGAGGCCACGATGCGGTACCCTGGGGGGCCGGGGCTCAGTTTGGGACAGTCCCCTCCTGCCCGTCAGACCTCACAGGTGGGTTTTACGCCCTCCTCCTGTCTGTTCCCCTCAGGAGGGAACTGCCAACCCTTGTGCTGAAATTCCGGCAGCGGCTGCCTTGCCCAGGCCCGGCCGTGGGACGTCCATGCCTCCTGATGGAGCCCGCGGGGGAGGCTGTCCCGACGCAGCCCCCCGCCGCTCTGTGCAGTTTCCTGCACCTGTGCACGTGTGGCAGGGTGGCCCCGCCGCTCCAGAGCAGACGGGAAATGGCCAGCTGTCCCCCGGTGCTGGTGGTCCCTGTGTCCCAGGGTGGGCGCCACCGGCCTGGCCGAGTCCCACCTGAGGGGCACCTTCTGCCACCATCCTCCCCAAAGACGCAGCTGGAAGGCCCGGCCCACCCACGGCGTGGCTGCTCGGAAGGCTTCAGGTAGCCACATGCCCGGGGACCCCAGCTGGCACAGCTGTCCTTAGATGCCGCAGTGAGTTGAATGGTGCTCCCAGTAAGCCAGTAAGGTACATCCACGCACTGACCCCTGGGACCTGTGGACACAACCCTGTTTGGAAGAAGGGTATTTGCAGGTGTAGTTAAGTTAAGGATCTTGAGATCATCCTGGATTATCCGAATGGGCCCCAAATCCAAGGACTGGTGGACCGAGGAAGAGACAGGAGGGACACGGCCACAAGCCCAGGGACACCCGGAGCTGCTGGACGCTGTGGGAGGCAGGAAGGACCCCTCCCCTGCAGCCTCCGGAGGGAGCGTGGCCCTGGGACACCTTGACTTTGGAACACTGGCCTCTGGAGCCGTGAGAGAAGACATCTCTGTTACTGGAAGCCCCGCCGCGTGCCGCAGCCCCAAGAGCTGGTACAGACGCCGGCCCGTGGGCTCTGGATGCCTCCCAGCATAGCTGTCTTTCTCCTGCGGTAGCAGGATGCCAACATCGAGTGAGGAAACGCAGGAGCAGAAGGCCAGTGCTGCGGCAGGGAGCACGGCGCTGGGGTGGGCGGAAGGGGGCGCCACTGGGGCCCCGAGGCCGCTGGTCCTGCACCAGGTGTCGGGGCTGGAGCTGCCGGACTCGCCGTCCTCGCCCTTCCAGCGCTTTCTGGGGACACGGATTTTGAGGCCCTGCAGGGAGCTGACCGGCGCCGGGAGGTTATGCGCCCCACGTCCGCGCTTGGGCCGGCCTTGAACTGGGCCTCAGCCCCCTCTTCACCTGCAAGGAGGTTAAGCCCAAGGCCACACAGGCTAGGAGGCCATGAGCCTGGATCTGACCCTGTGTCCCAGCCCCACGTCTGTCTGCCTCCCAAGAGGCTGGGCTCAGGTCTGCAGCCCAGAAGCCGGACTCGGATGAGCTGCTGCAGTCAAAGGGTTGACACGGGGGCGGGCCCTGGAGGCCCGGGCAGTGCGGGACCCCGTGTGCACGTCACGGAAGGCCACACGCCGCGGCACTTGCTCAGCCCAGGCCACCCTGCCCTTTGTGAAGCTAGTGCCGGAGCCGGCGTGTGCCCCACGGCTCAGGGTGACCGCAGGCCTGGTGCGCAGTCCCGGGCGCAGAGCACGGGCCTCCATTCCTGCCTGCAGAGGTGCCCGTGTGCCCTCCCCCACACAGGGCCTCCTCCCTGCTCTGTCACTGGCATCTTGTCCAGGGCTGTGTTTCAAATTCGCGTGTTTCCACTCAGGCCGGAATCTCACTTTGCCTTGTGTCCTCGGGGCACACATAGCTTCCATTAGAGACTTGCCAGGCTCTGCAGGGGAGGGCGTGTCGGGCCCATTTATCCAGTCACAGAGGAGACCGGCTGGAGCAGGCCGAGGCCTGGGCACGCACCGAGTGAGGTCCGGCCAGTCCACTGCGGCTGCCTGCTCGCCAGGCCCCCTTGTCACACGCCGTCGGAGAGCGCATGTCAAGCTGGGCCGGGATGCCCGGCAGCTGGCAGTGCTGGGGCCACTGGGGCTGGGGCCGCTGCTGCCCCCTCGGGTTCCCCCGCCTCCTGGAGCTCCAGACACAAGGGTGCTTGTCACCTCTGGAGGCCCACTGTGCAACGTGGCATTTCAGACCCTGGGGCCGTTGGGCCCATACCCTGACCTGAGTCCCCGGAGCCTTTCCTCGCCTGCCCTGTCCTGCCCCGAGGCTCCGTCACAGTCCCCATCCAGCCCAGTGGCCACCGTGCCAAAGGCCCAGGAGCCCGTTCCGTCCCTCCAGCCCCGGGCCCTGGCCCCCTGCGCACCCGGCGTCCTGAGCGTTACTCCTGCTAGGGGGCCTGCACGCCCCACCCAGGAAGCTGGTGAGCCCACGTGAGCCCAGCTGCCCTCGCGACCCTTGGCCTCCTTCAGGTCTGAGAAGTTTCCTGCCCCGCCCTCATGGGGGGCTCTGGCTCCCCGGGGGAGGAGCCTCAGGTCCCAGCCGGCTCCCTGTCTTCTACCCCCTGGGGGCCCAGTGGCTGGGTGGGGTTCGGTCTGCTTTCCCATAACATCTGAAATCACAGAAACCAGGTCCTTCAATGCACAGATGGAGAAGCCGAGGCCCAGGGTTGGGAGGGGGTCTGACCCACCCCCAGGGGCCCCGTCCTCGCCCTCAGCTAGGCCTCCTGGCTCCACCCCGCTCTGGCCCCTGACCGGCTGTGGTCTGTCTGGGTTGAAGGATGCCTTGGCCTTTCCCGGCATTTGACTTCGACCTGAGGGGGCGCTGACTTCAACCAGGACGTGGGGATAGTGGTCACAGGGCCTGGGGAGGGGTTCTCCTCTGTGCCTCTGCCCCTGAGCTCCCCGGAGTACCTCCCCTGCTCTCCTGGGGGCCCTTGGCCTGGAGCAAGCTCCCGGGACCAGCTCGTGCACCGGTTCTCACCACCCCACAGGGCGGGGCTCCTCCACGTTACCCAGAACCATGGGAAGCAGACAGCCTGGGCATCCACGAAGGGCACGCGGGGTCAGCAGGCGGGGTCAGCACCGGGACCCCACCAGGCCTGGGGACAGAAGCCCCCTGGGAAGAGGCTCTTGGAGGAGCAAAGCCTGTGCCCTCACCAGAGGTTGAACGAGGACCTGAGCTTGTGGTGGGCTCACCAGGGCCCGGTGGGCAGTGGCTGAGCTGCTTTGGAAGGATGTGGGGCCAGCAGACCTGGGACAGACATCTCTGTGTGCAGAGGAGGCTGTAGTTTTAGAAGCAGCACGTCCTCCCGTGGAGCAAAGCCATCAGCCAAGGCTTAGCCTCCTCCAGGAAGTCCTCCGTGATTCACATGGTTGTGTGCCAAAGAAAGGAAACTCTGTCAGTATATTTCTGCCTTCTCTCCCCAGTTTGCCCCAAATCATGAGCTCTAAAGAAAGCTCTGGTATGCCCACTTTGTCTTCTGGAGCCTGGGAGGAACTGGCCAAGGACAAATCAACACCAACCGGGACGAGGGCTGAGTGTTGGGAGGGCTTGGGCTCTCTCACAGCAGCTGGGCTGTGCAGACATCCTTCTGAGAGTGAACCGTCCCAAAAGAGACGGGTGCAGCCCTCCAGACCACATCCTGTGCTCATGGATGGAAGGCTGGGTGGGCATCAGTGCTCAGGCCCAGTCCCTGTTTTGTGTAAGGGGACAGGCTTGGAGACACTTAGTGACTTGCCCAAGCCCCCAGAGACACACGGCAAGCCAGGAGGGAGCCTGCGTGTCCTGTGCTCTCTTTGATCGGTCTGGATACTGGCCAGGAGTCAGGGGTCATGCCCTGAAGCCTCGGACCATGGTAGATCCTGGCCAGAGCCTGCACCCCTGCCTTGCCCTGGAGGCTGTGCCAGACCCACTGCCCCCAGGGGAACCTGAGCACACGAGAACCCCTAGGGGACCCCATTCACAGAGGACCCCCCAGGGGAACCCACCTGCACACCGGAGAAGCCCCACTCCCTTCCCCGGGGCGGTTGCGGCTCCCTGGCTGTCCGCACTCTCACTTCTCACAGGGGTTTCCCATCCTCCAGAGACGCTGCCGCGTGTTTTCTAAGAGCCAGACTTCATGGTGCAGAACCCAGGGCTATAAAAGGGAGGGCAGTGAAATTTCTTATTGGGGTCAATGCTTGGGGCCCTGGGGGCAGGGAGGCACATGTCAGGGCTGCTCCCGGTTGAGGGAGATTGAAGGGTCCTAGCTGGGCACTCGGTCATTGGCTCGGCCTCAGGGGAGACGGATGGGTGGGTCAGCTCGCTATTTACATGAGATTGGAGCTGACCAGGAGGGGGTGACGCCCGCCCGGGGAGGAGGGATCTCCTGACTGTGGCTCTAATTCCCTCTGGCACCCACCTACCTCTTCCCCTCCGGGCACCCAGCTGTCAGAGGAGGCGACTAGCCGGGAGAGCTCCGGTGTCGAGTCCTCGTTCCCATGTGTTGTCAGAGAACAAGTTCTGGGGCAACGACTTCAGTGGGATTCTGCAGGGGCAGCACCGCCATGGGGTCTGTGCAGCCCGAGGGACCACCGAGCAGACCACCAGGTGACTTCGGGAGGGCACTTCCAGGACACGCACTGGAGTAGAGCGAGGGTCATCCAGGTCGCGGGACGCAGCGGGATATCCGGGACGGGGTGGTGGCCTCAGCCGTGCAGCCACATTGATGTGGCTGGACGTCCTGGGTCAGAGCCACCCTGCCAGGACTCCATGTGCCCTTGGCAATGGGGCTGAGTCCATGTTCCTGGTGGTGACTGATTCCTCACAAAGGGTCCCTCTCTTTTCATGCAGGCAAGGCCCAGAGAGCAGAACGGTGACACCCCTTCCTTCCTCCACCTCCAGCTCGCACCTGCGCCCTCTTCTGAGTCATCTGGGGGCTGAGACCCCAGTCAGTAGGAACCAGAGGGACCCTAGGCTTGACGGGCATCCACGCCCAAAACACTGTTGCCCTGACTTTCTGCCTGCAGGTGACAGGAGCCCTCGGAGGCCGATGTCGGGGAGGGTTGGGGTGTCACCTGAGCCAAGAAGCAAGGCCAGGGCACTGAAGTCGCGCGAAGAACATTCTCTACTGCGGCGCAACGAACATGGAAATCACCCAGGATCCTGGGAATTAAGAAAAGAACCCATCAGTCAAAGAAGAAAGCAGAAGCTAAGATTCGGCTCAATAAATTAGAAAAAACAGGAGGGAAATAAAAAGAAGAGCAGTGATTAGTGAAATGAGAAAATAAATATACAAAAAAGGCCCAATAATGCCAAAAATGGATCTGTGAAAGGATTTATGAAACGCATAAATCTCTGGTAGGTCTGATCAAGAAAAAAGAGAGAAGACATAAAAGGCTGAGATTTGGAGTGAGAAAGGGGACATCTCTACAGCGTTTGCCAATAATAAAAGTTTAGGAAGAGGAAAAATTAAAATGGAATGTTATAAACCAATTTATGTCAACGTGTTGGAAACATTTGATAAAATGGACAATTTCTAGAAAAATACACTTAAAACTCACACGCTAGAAAGAGAAAACCTGAAAAGTCCTTACCTATGACTACTAAAGAAATTGAATTTAGGTACCTCTCTGGAGGCGTAGTGGTTAAGAATCCGCCTGCCAATGAAGGGGACATGGGTTCGAGCCCTGGTCTGGGAAGATCTCACATGCCGCGGAGCAACTAAGCCCGTGTGCCACAACTACAGAGCTTGTGCTCTAGAGCCCACGAGCCACAACTACTGAGCCCACGTGCCACAACTACTGAAACCCACGCGCCTAGAGCCCGTGCTCCACAACAAGAGAAGCCACCGCAATAAGAAGCCCACACACCGCAACGAAGAACAGACCCCACTCGCTGCAACTAGAGAAAGGCTGTGTGCTGCAACTAGAGAAAGGCTGTGTGCAGCAACGAAGACCCAACGCGGCCCAAAATAAATAAATAAACAAAAATTAAGAAAAAAAAAAGAAATTGAAAACCTTCCCTCAAAGAAAACTCCAGGACTAGATAGCCCTCACTCACAAGTGTTGCTTAAATATTTGAGGAAGAGCTAATACCAATTTTATACAAGCTCTTGAAGGTGACAGTAAAAGAGGGAGCTCTTCCCAACTTATTTTATCAGGCGAGTGTACCCTTAATACACAGATCCAAACAGGAAAGTATAAGGAAGGAAAATCCCACGTATTAATACACATGATTTTAAATAAAACATCAGTCAACTGAACTTTTACAGAAGGTCACCCGTCATGTGCAGGGTGCCTTTATTTCAGGGTCACAAAGTTAAACAGAAAAAAATCTATCAGTATAATTACCCGTAAAAAAGGTATTAAAGGAGAAAAATTATATGATCATCTCAAAAGATGTACCGAAAATGTTTGATAAAATTCAACACTAATTTATAATAAAAATATCCATTAGTGAACTTGAAGTAAAAGAGAACGCTTTAATACAAGGAAGAATTTTTTTTTTTTTTTTTTTTTCCGGTACGCGGGCCTCTCACTGTTGTGGCCTCTCCCGTTGTGGAGCATAGGCTCCGGACGCGCAGGCTCAGCGGCCATGGCTCACGGGCCCAGCCGCTCTGCGGCATGTGGGATCTTCCCGGACCGGGGCACGAACCTGTGTCCCCTGCATCGGCAGGCGGACTCGCAACCACTGCGCCACCAGGGAAGCCCAATGAAGAATATTTTTGTAAGACATACGAAAGCATAATACTTAATGGTGAGACAGAGAGTCTTTCTCTTTGCGATTAGAAACCAGAGAACGGTGCCCTCCTGAGCCCAGTTCCTGGACAAACCTGAGGGAAGAAGCAGAAAGGGTGGAAGGATAGGAAGAGACAAAGCAAAACTTTCATTATTTGTAGATAAAATTGTTGAGAACATAGTAAATGTCATACCTTATAGTTAAGTTATTAGAATCAATAGGGAGTTCAGCAAGGTTGTTGAATTAAAAAAAATAGGATACACAGTTCAATTATGTTTCTATAATGCTTCAGTCGACAATTAGAAAATAAAGTTTAAAACAAAGATACTATTGGTAAAACATCAGGAAATACAGTCAGCCCTCCTTATCCGCGGGTTCTGCGTCCGTGGATCCAACTAACCGCTGAGAAAATTGTTGATTGAAACAGCAAACGCGGAATCCTCGGATACGGAGAGCTGACTGCACTTTGTCATTTTGTATAAGACACCTGAGCATCTGGGGATTCTGGTAACCACGGGAGGAAGGAGTGGGCGGGGGTGTGTGGGGGTGTGGGGGCGGTCCTGGAACCAATCCCCCGAGGATAAAAACGGATGGACGATTGTGTTAAATACCCAGGAATGAACCTAACAAAATGGGGGTAAAACTTCTATTCAAAAGTCTATAAAACATTATTGAGAGAAATCTTTAAAAATTTAGATTAAAATTTAATTTTGAAAAAGACCAGGAAAATGATGGTCGTGGATTTTAAGATTCAATATTTTTACGATTTAAAATTTCTCCAAATCGATCTAATATTTCTATGCAATACCATCCAAAATCCCAATGGATCTGCTCCCTCCACCCCCCCACCCCCAGCCCCCATCTCTGTGTGTGTCATGACCAGGAAATTCTACAATCTATTTTACAATATAAAGGACCAAGAATAACCAGGACACAAAAGGAGGGGGAGGAAGAGGGACCGTAGTACCGATTTTGACATTTGCCGTGATGTTAAAACTGAGCCAGTACGGTATTGGCGAAACAATAGACATGAGCGGATTTAAACAGAGAACCATGAAACAGACCCGTGCATAGACAGATATTTGGCTTGTGAAAAATGTAGCACTGAAGAGCAGTGGAGAACTAGTGGTGTGCTGGGATGATCACATATCCAAGGGGATACAGATGAACTTGAACCCCACCTCACACCACACACTCGAGTCTGTTCCAGGTCGGATGGAAATCTACGTGCAAAAGGCAGAATGATGAAGTCTTTAGAAGTTCATGTAGAAGAAAAGCTTCCTGCTGTTGGGATAGAAAACATTTTATCATCACTAACCCTAAGGGAAAATATTGATGTATTTGACTACATTAAAATTAAGAACCTCTGTTCATCAGAAGACATCACTCACAGAGGATAAAGACAAGCGCAGAAGGGGAAAGGATATTTGAAAAACGTAGTAAATAAAGGGCTGGTATCCAGAATTTAAAACAGCGTCCTACAAACAATAAGAAAAAAGGCAAGAAAAAGGGCAAGAGACTCAAACACTTCGCCAAAAAGGACATCCAAATGTCCAATAAACGTATGGAAAAGTATTCATCAGAATCATTTATTATGAAAATGCTAATTAAAACCCCAAAGACCTATCACTACATAGGCACCAGAATGGATAAAAAGAGGAAAAGACTGACAGTAAAAGTGGAGGTAAGAACACAAGCGACGGGGTCTCATCACTGCAGTTGGGTGTGTGAGTTGCCACACTCAATGGAGAGAACCGTTTGCCAATATCTGGGTAAGTTGGAGATGTGCATTTGCTCAGACTCAAAAATTCCACACCCCAGGAGTACAGCTCAGGGAAATGCACACACCTGTGCACCACAAGACGTGTGTAAGGATGGGGCATTAGGTGTAATATGTCAACTCAGGAAAACCAAGCATCAATTGATGGTAAAATGGATACAAACTTTGTGGCGTCATGGTGCAGGAAGCGGCAGCCAGAAGAGTGGTCCAGCTGCAGCAACACCCACCGCGACGAATCTTCACGTCATTTCATGGGAAAGAAACCAGAAATGAAAACATGCACGCCAGTGAAACTGGAGAGATGAATAGCAGGTGGTAATAAAACAGATGGCAGCAGTGACCTTGCGCTGCGCCCTGAAGGTCCCAAGGCCACATTCTTGGTGGGCATATGAGCACCTTCATGGGGGCAGAGGGATTTGCGGCCGGAAGGCAGCTGGGAAACCAGAACACGAGCTGAGGACCCAACTGAGACAGCCTCCGCATGCCGGGGGAGCTCTGGAAAATAAAGAGCTAGAGAGTATACATCACTGGTACCCTACCTGAGGAACTCAAATACCCGTGAACGAGGACAGGGAAGGTGCCTGGAGGAGCAATGACCTTTACAATGTCTCTGACTTTACAAGGAAATCAATGGAACATTGGAAAACGGCTCTGTTTTCTTTATTCATTCTCGCCCCTCCCCCCCCACTCGTGGTCCCATCTCTGGGCACAGCCGTGCTTGGGGACCGGGAACAGAGTAGACATCCTGGAGCAGGACTTCCAGACCATCCTCAGGACTGGGGACTCCTGCAGCCCCTCCCTCCCTCTTCAGGGGTCCTGTGTCGGACCTCCGTCCTCCAGGGCCAGGAGAAGAGGCTGGCTGGAAACTGGTGGGAAACAGGGTGGCATCTCCCACCCACCACCCCATGGGGAGCGATGGCTGCCCTGCCCCAAACCAAGTTGGTCAAGATAAGGTGCAGGTCCAAGTGCCAGTGGGTCAGCAAAGCCGGTCCCACCAGGTCAGCACCCTGGTCAGCGCCCTGCATACACCGGGGGCGGGGTGGGGGGGTGCCCACGGAGTCACAGTGGGGTGGCTGTGGTGGCAGTGGGGGGTGGGGGCATTGCGCCAGGCGTGGAATGCCTTTACCTAGATGTCCAGCTTCTCCCACCTGCACACTGATGATGCCCATGCCCCTGTGTCCTTGAGCCCTGCTGGTGGCCCCTGGTCATGGAATCCAGAGTGAACCCTGGGAGAGAAAGACAAGGACTTGTCAAGGGGGGATGGGGTGCCCAGTCCCCCAAGAAGGAGAGGATTCTCCATGCATGCTCGTCAGGACTTCCAGGTTCCCACTGCGCCCGCCCCCTTCTGCTGCTGGAGGCCGTGACCCACCAGCCCCTCTGGCCACGACAGATTCCCATGGGGACCTTGCTTTTCTCCCCCTTGGGCTCAGGCCCCACTGCATGCATTCGTCCAACATTTATTCAGCAAAAGTCTGCCAGGCTCTGGCTCTGCCTCGGCCCTGGGCGGCGGGGCTCGAGGGGGTGGGGCAGGTGGGAGATGCAGCGCACCGTCTCCCCACGTCTGGGACCCTCTGCACAAATTCTGGGGGGTTCCTGGGCCCATGTCCAGGAAGCGCCTTCTCAGAGAAGGACTCAAGGTGAGCGGGGACCTTCAGGAGATGAACACGCATGGGAGGGGCACTGGCTCCTGGCCCGAAAGCGTTCATTAAGCTCCCTGGCAAATGTCCCCTCTTTGCCCAGCACAAAGCCCAGCCGCTCCTGTTCGTCCAAAGGCAGTGAAAAGGGCGGGACCTGGAAGCAGCGGATCACAGCAGAATGGATGGGCCACTCAGTACCCCTCATCTGTAACCCCAGACGCGATGGAAACACAGGCAGGCGTGACCCAGGGAGAGGGTGGGTGCGGAGGGCAGGGGAGGGGGCCGGCACCAACTTCCCGGCGTGTCCACGCTCGGCCGCAGTCTCCCGCCCGAGGGCCGATGGGGCCAGGCCGGGAGCACCTCCTGAGCCCCTTTCCGTGGCTGGCTGCCTCCTTCCGGAAGAAGGCAGCTTGTGTGAGGCTCTCACACTGTGACACCGGTGGGACCTCAAGACCCAGCCCCTGCTGGGCAGTGTCCCCCCAGCAGCTCCACTGCCCCTTGTCCTCTGCCTGCCACCCTTGCACCTGCTGTGACTTACCCTGGGGCCCCTGCTTCCTATCTTGGCACGAGAGTCTAGAGGACTGCGGTTCTCCGGACATCAGGGCAGGGAGTGCCCAGAATGCCAAGCTCAGGCTTGTCCAGGCTCTTGGCCTGGGGTGCAGGAGGGCAGGGGGCCTGGAGCGTGAGGGGGTGTCAGATGGCCCCTCTCTTTTGGAAGCCAGTGTTGGAACCAATTGGAGGAGGACTTGGGGCAATGGTAAACGAAAGGCCGGTTTCTTTTATTCCAAAAGTTTCAAGCTCTCCTATAACCCCGATAGGGACTGGAGCCTGCCGGCCCAGCACTGCCCACTGCCCAGCACTGCCCACTGCCGCAGCCCCTCGTCCTTTGCGGGTCTGGGAGGTTGCTTGTGGCCCGCCCTTGAAAGTCGTGCCCTTTTCTGAACGCGTGGACACTGTGGGCCTCCCCGGACGCCACCTCTCCCTCTGGAGCTCCCCTCCGAGCAGGAAGGATGGCTGTGGCCGAGTGACATCCCACATGGCCCCTGGCTGCCTGTCAGCCTAGTCAGTGGCCAAGGGACAGACGCAGAGCACAGGGGCCGGCTTCCACCTCCTCTGCTTTCCACTTGCAGAGTGTGTGCGCGTGTGTGTCTGTGCGAGAGTGTGTATGTTCGAGTGTGTGTGTGTGCGCAAGATGAGCCCACACGGTCCTCTGGAAAGCCAATCTCATGGTGATGTGACCCTGGGGGTTTGGGGACGACTTGTGGGTCCACACAGCCCAGAGTCTCTGGGCCCATAGGCCAGGCCTGGGTAAGTCAGCATCACACAGGGGTCAGGACAGGCCCAGGGGCGCGGGTGCCAGGAGAGCCCCAGGCCCACCATGCAGCTCTGGCCCCTCGGGAAGGGCTCACGTACACCCGGCCCTAAAGGGCCAGGCCCGGGAACACCGAACCTGTTTGAGGAGGTGACCTACCTCGGACCCGAGTCCCAAGCCCTGGAACCTCAGGACTCAGAACTGGGAGACCAGAGGGGCAGGACAAAGGTCACAGGGCAGCCTGTCTGCCTGATGCCTCAGAGAAACAGCACAGCTTGGTCCAGCTGGGCAGTCCCCCACCTCCCTGGTCACCCCAGGGCAGGCGCCACGCAGGGCCCCCTCCCACCGCCGGTCACCACTCACCTCTGCACGGGCCGAGGTCAGATGGGCACCATGCCCTGCGGGCAGGTTCTGAGCCCCTGGTGGGCCAAGTCCAGGATCCGGAGGGCTTTGTGCCTGGCTGGGTGTTTGAGAGCTGGACCCTTGCAGCCCCTGTTGGCCTTGCAGACGCCGAGTGGCAGGTGGGGCAGAGCAGACACGCAGGACGGGGTGTCTCCACTGCATCCCTGCCCGCCTCACGTTGCGCTGGGCTCGCCTCGGGCCAGTGGGCAGGCGATCAGAGCCTGGCGAGTCTGTCCCTGTCACCCCCCGACACGGCAGCAGCAGCGGCTGACTGGCCTTGTCACCTGTTCCCCACTGAGGGTCTGCGGATGAGATCGGGTTTCAGGGAACCTGCAGGGCACTGTGGGGTGCTGGGCGGTGCTGGGCGGTGTTGGTGCCAGTTACTCGGCTTCACAAGGCTGCAGGCTGCATCCGCTTCGGGAAGGCCTCCCCCTCGGGGGTCGCTGGGCCAGGCAACGGGGGGCGGGGCCCGGTTCTGCTCCTGCTGTGCCCTGCCCTGACTGTTCAGGGACGTGGGCACGCCCACCCCCCTCCCTGCACCGGGCCTGGTGTCCTCGTCTGGAACTAGGGGTTGGGCTGCCTTGTCCGTCCAGGCCCTTCCGGCCCCATCAGGCCACTGGGGACCCCACACCCCTTTGCTCCCCCTCTGCACCTCCGTCCTAGGTGCCGGCACACCCCCCCCCCCCCCCCCCCCGCCCACGCACCAAGAGAATCAGACGCTGGCGCTGTTCCGGGGCAGCTCAGGGCGGCTGAGCGGGGATCTGCGTGCTCTGGGCTGGCTAACGCGACAAGCACAGCCGTCAGCGCGGTCATGATGCGATTACACGGCTAATCAGCTCAGCGCATCCTCCACCACCCGCAGCCCCCGCCTCGCTGAGGGGTCTGCGTGGCCTGTGCCCAGGATTTCACCCCTAATGAGCGGGGCTCTGCTCTCCTGGAGGCAGCCCCGAGGGAGGCCCGTGACCCAGCTGCTCTGGTGACTGAGGTGTGGGTCGAGCGGCCGGGGGCCTCTGCCCATCGCCCTGCCGGCTGGGAGGCGGTCCCAGGCCTGTTCCAGGCTGCCTGTGGAGAAAGGCAGCGCTCTTGGTTTCCGTGGTGATGGCCTGCAAACGCCCTCCCGGGCTCCGGGCACCTGCCTGGAGGGGGTGGGGTCTGGTAGCTGAGAGGGATGAGGGGGGAAGCTCTGCTTCCCCTCCCCCAGGGCCCCGCCGCGCGTCTGATTGGCAGCAGGAGCTCACGGTCTGAAATGCGCCAGCGCCCGGCTCTGACCTGGGAAGGTGAGGGGCGGCAATTTCGCAGCAAGAGACAGACGTGTAACGGTGGGGGGGGGGGGGGTTCTGTGTGCGGAGAGGCGGCGCTGGGCTCATGGCTCGGGCAGAGTCGGGGGAGCCCCGTGACCATGGAGAGCGTGACCATTGGCCAGAGCGGGGACAGCCCGCGATGGGCTCCCAGTGAGGGCCCGGGCGATGGCCGTGGTGGGCGGCTCCTGCTCTGGGCGGCCCCCGTGGAGACCTGCCACCAGTGTCTGCGGAGGCCTGTGCCCATACTCAGTGACACAGCACCGGCCCCGCCAGTCTCCCTGCCCTGCAGGGACACAGATGCTGCAAGAGCAGGGCCTCGGTCCCACCTGCCGCCCACACCCGGCACGTGGTCCCACGCAGGGCTGCCACCCAGAGGCTGAGGCCCCCCTCGCCCTCAGGTTCCCCAGAGCCCTCAGTGGGCTCTGGGGTCCCTGGGCCGCCTGCCTGAGATAGATACAGCCTGCAGCCCGCACTACCGTCAGCTGCTGAGTACCCAACAGCCCCAAATTGAGCAGCTAGAAACAATGCAGATTTACCATCTCACAGGCTCTGGGGTCCGATATCCAGGCGCAGCTTAACCAGGTGCCTCTGGGTCAGGGTCTCTCGCGGCTGCAGTCAAGGTGTCAGCTGGGCTGGGGGAGAAGGGTGCACCAGGGGCCCCTGAGATGGTGCAGGGAGGTGGGTGCAGGGCTCAGGTGACGAGGGGGCTGGTGGAGACGGGGCTCTTCCCGTGTCCCTGCCTGGCACCATCTCCTCCAGGCACAGGTGGACTTGTCCTCACAGAGGGACAGTGCTTTGTCCAGCCTCTGCTTGGCCTCACCCTGAGGAAACAGGAGGGCGGGCTGAGGTGGGAGAGGCGGGGACTTCTCTCCGGGAACCCAGTGGGATGCGTCACTGTCACTCACAGTGGACCTTCCTTCCTCCCTCCCTCCCTCCCCCCACGCCCTCCCCACGTGTCCCCTTCCTCCCTGTGGTCCTTCCTCAGCGTCGAAGGATGAGGCCTGGGCTGGACTCCACTACTGCACGAAGTGGACAGAACCCTGCCCTAATCCTGCCCCCACCTCAATTTGCAGAGTCACCTTGGGTAAGTCACTTCCCTTCAAGGACCCTCAGTGTTCCCATCTCCCGTGGGCGATGGGACGAGATTTTTTCTTCTCTTCTTTAATCTTGGAGCCATAGAGATCCAGGGCCAGGGGGTGATCAGCTGGTCACCATTCATTCATTTATTCACTCATCAAACATTCACTGTACCTCTCCTGTAGTGAGGAGAACGGTGGCCCCCAGACACCTCTGTCCATGTAACCCAATCCTCAGAACCCGTGAATGTGAACTTATTTGGGGAAAGGATCTTTGCAGAGGTAATTAAGGCCAGGATCATCGAGACACTAAATCCAACAAGTGTGCTTGTAAGAGACATACACGGAGGAGGGGGCCGTGGAAAGATTGAGGCAGAGATGGCAGGGGTGCAGCCGGAAGCCACAGAAGAGGCTGGCAGAGGCAGGAAGGCTCCTCTCCTATAACCTCTGGAGGGAGCATGGCCCTGCTGACACCTGGAGTTTGGTCTCCTGCCTCCTGAACTGTGAAGGAATAACTTTCTGCTGTTTCACGTTCCCTAGGTTGTGGTCGTGGGTTACGGCGGCCCCAGGAGACACGCAGCTTCTGTGTGCACTGCTCACTGACAGGAGACAAAGACCACAGGGACAGCTATCCTGGGAAGGGAAGGCGGGCTGGGGGCCGGGGGCATGAGGAGTCGGGGGCTCCTCTGCCTCTCCCCTCGTCCCGAGGCCCCGCGGGACCAGCCATCCGTCAGCTTACTGCAGTTATGCTTAAGGCTTGGGGAGGACGGCCTCCCATTTCAGTCATGATCTGCTATTGGATATTATGAGGAACGGGCTGCCAGGCCCCGGGAAACATCCTCTAATGGACACAGCATCAGTCCTCACGGCCGCGTGGCCGCGCGTCAGGCTGGAGGCTCTCCAAGTTTGCACATCACAAGGAATTTAAGCGAGACCCCAGTTAAGTGGCTTACGATACAAATAGCTAACATGTTCTGAATGCAAGATGTGAGCTCATCAAGGAAAGAGACACTTAGTTCTCTTTGAGAGGAAATACCCAGAGTCAGATTTAACACCAAACTACTTCCTGTAACTTCTGCGCAATTTTGCAAAGCGTTGTTTGCACAGTTAACGGGCAGGAGTTGATGGGTGGAGTGAGGTTGCTCTCAGCGGAACAGGGGACGCTGGTGGCGGAGCCACAGATGGGGGGCGTGGAGCTTGTGGCGGGGCCCCTGGGCTCGCCCCGGGTGGGCGAGGCTGCGGGAGAAGGGCCACCTCCGGGGGCTGCACGAGGAAGGGCTTCTCCACCCCGGGCGCAGGTGGAGGCTTTGGCGGGTTGGGGGGCAAGGACCACAGAGGCCGAGTCCAGGGACACGGCCCCCAGGCCGGGCCATCTGCCCTCCCAGTGCCTGCCAGGAGTCTCACCTCGCAGCTGTCAGTTACCCGAGAATCCACGCACCCTCGCTTCCCAGGATGTTCTGTTTGCCAAAAACCTCTCCTATCTTTTCTTTTACTTGCTCCCCACACGTCCAGTGACAGACGTCCTCTTCTCTCCTTTCTGCAGAAGGACTGTGGTGGCAACTACCAGGAGCAGAAAGCCAGACCAACCTGCTACCCAAAGTGGGGTCCGGCTGCTCGCCGATCTAAAGCCAATCCTCGAGAGGCAAAGCTGGTTGAAAGGAAAATTTGCTTTATTCCGGAGGCCGGCAACTGGAGGGGAGGGAGGACTTGTATCCAAAGGCCAAGTCCCCCCTGAAGATCAGCGGGCAAGAGGTTGTTTTTTTTTGCGGTACGCAGGCCTCTCACTGTTGTGGCCTCTCCCGTTGCGGAGCACAGGCTCCGGATGCACAGGCTCAGCGGCCATGGCTCACGGGCCCAGCCGCTCCGCGGCATGTGGGATCTTCCCGGACCGGGGCACGAACCCGCGTCCCCTGCATCGGCAGGCGGACTCTCAACCACTGCGCCACCAGGGAAGCCCCGGGCGAGAGCTTTTAAAGGGGAGTTTCAGGAGTGTATAAGGGGAGGGAGGGGGCTACATGCAGAACAGCACAGTCAGCTCTGACAGTCACCTTGAAATCGGTCATCGGTGGTCTGACCAGCGTCATCTTGATTGTTTAAGTGCAGTTAGTCTTCAGGTCCAGGGCTGGTTTGTTCCCATTTCTTTGAGACCAGCTCTCGAAATTGTGGCAGCTTGTGTCATGGCTAGAGGCTGACCACCATGCAGTTAACTTCTTGCTGGTGGCGGTTTTGGCATCTACAAAACAGCTCACAGGACGTGGCTCAGAACAGTATCTCCAGCCCTTGAGGAGGAACTAAAAGTCCTTGACTCTGCTCTGAACTACTATTATTCTGTCCTGTCTGTCTGTTTTCCTTTGCTTCTGCATTTTCTCACTTCGCTGATTAAACTTATTCTTTGTCTAAAGTTTTTCCACAGACAAAAGGCAGGTGGAGGACCTGGGGGGCAGGGGGTGGGGGAAGGACCACAGGGTCCTGCTCTGTTTCAAACAGAGGACTCAGCAGGGCAGTTCACTGTCTCACGGTGGCACGCTGCTGCAGACGCTTCCCGAAGACGTCCAGGTCTTTATCCTCGGAACCTGTGAATGCCATCTTACCTGGAAAAAGGGACTTTGCAGATGGGAGTAAATCAAGGATCTTGAGACGGGGAGGTTCTCCTGGATGACTCAGGGGAGCCGTAAATGTAATCACACGTCTCCTTACGAGAAGGAGGCGGAGGAGATATGACAAGAGGATGGAAGAGAGAAGGAGATGTGACCATAGAGGAGAAGTTGGAGTGATGCAGCCACGAACAAGCCAGGGAATGAAGGCAGCCGCCGGACGCTGGAGAAGGCAAGGAAGGGATTCTCCCCAAGGGCCTCCAGAGGAGGCACAGCCCTGCCAACACCTTGGTTTCAGCCGAATGAAACCCATTTCAACTTCTGATTCCAGACTTCTGAGGGAATACATTTCGACTGCTTTAAGCCAACCAATTAGTGGTAATTTTTATACAGCATCAACAGGAAACTAAGACACTCCTGAAACAAGAAGTATGGAGACGGGCATCACTGGCGCTGAGAAAGAGGCAATGATGTCCTCAAGGACATAGGCTCCTTTCCTTTCCCTCAACCATCCTTGAATGTTGGCTATTTGTCCTTTGGCTTGTCGCCTCATGGACATAAACTGGTTGCCATAGCTCCAGGCATCACATCTTCACTTGACAGCATCTAAAGCAGGAAGAGATGACAGTTGGGGTGGGAGGGGTGGCTTCTCCTTATGTGGTCCTGTCTTTCATCAAAAAGGAAAATCTCTTCCAGAAGCCACTCAGTGTACTTCCTAGGCTGGTCCAACCAAGGGCACATGGCTACTCTGGGCCAGTTGATCGCAAAGGGAATAGACAGCTCTGATTGGCTTAGACCAATCCCAAGTCACGTCCAGGCCGGGCACAGTCTCCCCCTGCACAAGCAGGCTCTGTTGGCAAGTTGACGAGGGGACGCGTCTGGGTGCTCAGCCTATGTCAGAGAGTTAGCAGTGGGGTGGGCTCAGGCCGTGGCCTCCTGGGTCCCCCCACCCAGCTGCCTCCCTAGGGCACCCCCTACTGCCTGTCTCTGGAGGGGTCACCACCCTGCCTTGGCAGGACAGCGACACCCGCCTAATGTCACACACCCAGCAGGCAGGCCCTCTGCCCACAGGGACCTGGCTGCCCACGCCTCCCTGAGGGTCTCCCTTCCGTGGCTCCTGCGTCCTCCCCTCAACTGACAAGTCTGTTTCGGCCTGGAAGGAAACCGAGGCCTGTCATGTTAACATTAACCCAGCAGGACTCCGTGCCCCTCTCACCCCCTTCCTCCCCTCCTGGGGGCTTCCCAGGCATCTCCAGGCTCTGGACCTCCTGGCTCTGCCTCTTGTCCATGTCGGCCGCCTTACCAGCCCTGACCCGAAGGACTCCTTCCTCCAGGCTGCCGGGTGGCTCCTGCCAAGGTCAGTGTGACCCAGCCCTCCTTGGCCTGAAGCCCCACGTCCTCATGACCACAACCCCCGCTGCCCGGAAAAGACAGACAGGCCCCCGGGGACCCTGTGCTCATGGGCCGTGGGGCAGAGGAGGGCTCTCGGCAGGTTTCAGAGGAGGAGGTTACGTGGGGGCTGTGGTGGGGAGAGCCCTGGGGCTGGGGGGTAGCAGCGCCTGGTCCCACTGCCCTGAACTGGGACACTCGGTGCCCCGGGTCCTGGGCAGCCGGGGTGGCTGCCTTTCCTGCTGTTTCCTGTCCTCCCAGCCCCTGAGCCCCCAGAGTCCAACCCGCCCATGCGGCCTTGTCCCTGGAGACCCAGCTGGCTTGCCCCGTCCTGGACAGTCCCTCTGGGCCTCCCCCGGGGCCCGAGGTGCCTGCCCACGTAGGACTCACTCGCTGGGTGGCCCCCTTCCTCCTCACGGTACCCCTGTCCCGAGAGCCCCTCCAGGGCCCAGGCCGGCCCCCACCTTGACCGGGGCCCTTCGGTGAACAAATGGGCAAGTGATGAGCTCCTCCCCCACCGCTGTCAGGGCCTCCTCTGGCCTCTGCACACCCAGGGCCCCAGCCCCTCGGCGCACCTCTGCCCGTCCGGGAGGATTCCCAGGTCAGTGGGAAGGGGCCGCCTGGGAGCCCAGGGTGAGGGCTTCTGCTCCGCTGCCCGTGCCCACCGTGGAAGTCTTTTTGGGCGCCGGCCAGTCTCCGCCAAGCCTCAAACTCGGGAGCTGCTGAAACCATCCTCTGCTGTCACGGGCCTCTCGCCGCCACTTCTACAAATGTGTCCTGTGTCCCCCTCCCGGGTTCTTACGATGCCCTTGGTGTTCGGCCGTCCACCCGTCCAGTCTGGCTGCGGTTCAAAAGCCTGGCAGGGCTGAAGGGGCCCCTTGGACTGGACCCGGCAGGGGTGAGCCACAGCTGGCTCTGCACGGGGGCTCCCCGGGCCCCTCGGGGTGAGCTGTCCTGGGGGCATTTCCTGCTCTCCTCAGACCCCCGGGCAGGGGCCATGTCCACAGCGGGGCCCTTGCTGGGGCTCTAGTGCGTGGCAGCTCTTTGAGCCGGTGCCCTTCCTAGTGTTATTTTTATTTATGTACCTGAATCCTCCAAACAGCTGCTTTACTGAGATTCATCCATCACGAGGCTTAATTAAAACAACGCCGAGCGTCTAACTCAGCGTGCGTCACTAAGGCAAATGTTTGTTTTGCCACAGTCAGTTAGGGCTGTGTGCGCCCGGGGGCGGGGGGGAGGGATCAACCCCTGGCAAGGAGGGCGAGCGACCCGGACCCCCCTGCACTCCCTGGGGTGCACCGATGGGGGGCTGCTGAGAGGGCAGGAGGAGCTGGGAGGGGGCATTTCTCAGCCTGCGTGGGGCGGGCCCTTGCCTGCAGCGTCTGGAGGGCAGAGGGAGGGCCCTGGTGGGGAGGGGGCTGCAGGGTCCTGACACTGATTCATCCCCCATCCACTCTCAGCATCTGAACTGGAAATCTGAGTCCCACTCCCCAGGGGTGGGGGCTTCTGCTGACCTCAAGCAAGGGCACAGATAGATTCCCCAAGACAGGACATGGGACAGGCATGGAGAGGACCCCGTGGAGGAGGACGGCTGAAGGGGAGGGGCGTGGCCAGCGGGGTGGGGGGGGCCTCCCCAGGGGTCTGCAGGAGAAGAGTTGAGCCCCCTGCAGATTCCTGCAGCCGCTGCTACAAATTACAACTAGCTGCCTGCCTTAAAGCAGCACGACATTCACACCTCCTGGTCTGGAGGTCAGAGGTCTGACACAGGTCTCGCTGGCTTAAGGTCAGGGTGTGGGCCGAGCGGGCTCCTTCCAGAGGCTCCAGGGGAGAACAGTTTCAGGCCTTTTCCAGATTCTAGAAGCCACAGGCATCCCTGGCTGGAGGGCCAGCCTTCCTCTGCCATCAGCGAGGCACCAGGCCCCTCTCCCCTCCATCCTGCCCTTGCCACTCTTTCCTGCTCCGACCCTCCTCCTATAAGGACCCTCGTGAGGACCCACTCCCACAGACCAGCACAGTCTCCCACCATCGGGTCCTTAATCACACCTGCGAGTCTGCAGGTCCCATAGCGACAGGTGGCAGGGATGAGGACGTTGACGTCTCCGGGGGCCAGGAATCCGCTGCATCCCCCGAGGTGAAAGGCTGTGGTTGACGGAGAGGAGGGTCCAGCCCAGAGCGTTTCTGAGGGAGGAGAGCAGGGTCTCAGGGCAGCCTGGCTGTGAGGGGGTCAGGGCGCCTGCCCGGGAGGGGCTGCGGAGGGCGGGTGCCCGGGAGAGGGTACAGACCCAGGCCTTAAGGTGACGGGGACGCAGGTGGCACCAGGCTTGGAGTTAACTGTTCCTGAAGGGGCAGCGTGGCTGGATGGGGCAGGGGTGGGGCCAGCGGTGCTAGAGCCCTGATGGTCACAGTCAAGCTCAGGGAGGCCCCGGGGCCCAGTGGGTCCTGGTGTTGGCTGGAGCCCCTCCGAGCCTCCCAGCCTGTCCCAGTTCATGCCAGGTCAGGGGTCCAGCACCTTAGGACCACTAGCAGTTATGGGGCAGAGGACCCTGGGGTCCCTCTCCTTACAGGACACGGGGACGGGGTGCAGGAGGAGCCTAGGGCCCCCCTTACAGGACAGGGGGACGGGGTGCAGGAGGAGCCTGGGGCCCCCCTTACAGGACAGGGGGACGGGGTGCAGGAGGAGCCTGGGGCCCCCCTTACAGGACAGGGGGACGGGGTGCAGGAGGAGCCTGGGGCCCCCCTTACAGGACAGGGGGACGGGGTGCAGGAGGAGCCTGGGGCCCCCCTTACAGGACAGGGGGACAGGGGTGCAGGAGGAGCCTGGGGCCCCCCTTACAGGACAGGGGGACGGGGTGCAGGAGGAGCCTGTGGTCCCTCTCCTTACAGGACAGGGGGATGGGGTGCAGCAGGAGCCTGGGGCCCCCCTTACAGGACAGGGGGACAGGGGTGCAGGAGGAGCCTGGGGCCCCCCTTACAGGACAGGGGGATGGGGTACAGGAGGAGCCTGTGGTCCCTCTCCTTACAGGACAGGGGGACGGGGTGCAGCAGGAGCCTGGGGCCCCCCTTACAGGACAGGGGGATGGGGTACAGGAGGAGCCTGTGGTCCCTCTCCTTACAGGACAGGGGGACGGGGTGCAGCAGGAGCCTGGGGCCCCCCTTACAGGACAGGGGGATGGGGTGCAGCAGGAGCCTGGGGCCCCCCTTACAGGACAGGGGGACAGGGGTGCAGGAGGAGCCTGGGGCCCCCCTTACAGGACAGGGGGACGGGGTGCAAGAGGAGCCTGGGGCCCCCCTTACAGGACAGGGGGACGGGGTGCAGGGGGAGCCTGGGGCCCCCTTACAGGACAGGGGGACGGGGGTGAGCAGTTGCTGGAGCAGCAGGGGTCAAGGAGGCCAGAGGGCACCAGGGCCATGGGTGACCCAGAGCCATGTCGGAGGCATCCCAGCAGCGCGCGGGAAGATGGGGCCATGCACTGGGCCCAGAGCCAAGAGGGCCAATATGACGCGAGGGTGGACCTGAGGCTATGGGGATGCCTTCCTGGTGAAAAAGCTGGGCTGGCTCAGGGCAGTGGGGAAGAAAGGAGGTGACCTCAGCCCGAGTGGACAGGGAAACGGGGCTGGCTTGGGATGAGCTGCGAGAGCCAGAGCAGGGGTCCCCCCGCCCCCAGGAGCGGGGCAGGGGAAGCGGGAGGCATAACCTTTCTGGACACCAGGATGTGGCTTTACTTGTGTTACTCAGCCTCCTTTGATTTGCCTGAGAGGTCCCGGCGACTTAGCACCCTGGCCGTCTCTGATCTGCCCTCCCACCTGACCCTGCAGGATGGGCCCCTAGTGAGATGCAGGCCTTCCCAGGGAGATCCCCGGAGCTGGTTCTTCTGGTGGGTTCCACCTCCCCAGCTGCCTGGACTTGGGGTCCCCAACCCTCTCACTCACGTGGTTCTATTCTCACCATCACCCACATCCCATCTGAGACTGACTGTCTGCTTCTGAGCCAGGCCCCCCACCAGGGCTAAGTCCCCCGGGGTGGAGTGGGGCTACAGGAAGCTCCCCCTGCCACAGTCTCGGGAACTCAGCCTCCCCTTTGCTGGCGGACTTTTCCCTCTCACCCAGAAGTCACTTCCCTTTGTGCCTGGCCCGGTCCTGTGTGAACCTCTGTCCTGTATGAAACTCTGTCCCATGTGGCCCTGTCTCTACCCCGTGACACTGCAGGCGAGGCCCCCAGCCCGGCCCCTCACCCTCCCTCTCCCCAGCAGGTCCAGAGCTGGGTGACCTGGGCGAGGACCATCCCTGGGGCAGCCCAAGTGCTCACGGAGGCAGGGGACACAGCATGCCAGTTTCTCCTCTGACCCTCAGCTTCCCCAACCTCCCGTTAGGACCAGGACCGGCCTGCCCCACGGGGCTGCTGTCAGGCCCCAGACGTGGTGGATACGGAGCCCAGAGCCCGGGCTGGGTTCAGGGGACTCAGGCCCCCCTGGGCTGCTCTCGGTGTAAAAACTGCCTCATTCACCATCCCAATGGGACCCTGGGGAGCGAGGGAGGTGCTGACAATAGCTCTGCCAGCCCCAGGAGCCCGCTGGGACTGTCCCAGCCAACCGGGGTGCTCGGTGATCACTCGGCAACTTGGGGTGTCTTTCTTCTGCCTAGGGATATTCTCCCAGGGCCTCCTTCCACTCCTTCAGCCTCGTCTGTATGGCTGTGGGTCCCTCCTCCCCCCCCCACAGGCCCCCCATTCTTTGTGTGCTGTCCACGGCCCCCACACACCCCCATCCCCAGCTGCACCTCAGGGGACTTGGGACCCCTTCTCCCCACTTCCAGGCCCTCCTCCACCTCTGCTGGTGTCGATTCAGCACCGACACCGGATCATATCCCTGCTCCCCCAGGAGCCTTCCCTGGCTTGCGCTGGCCATCCACAGGGACCCTTCCTTCCTCTGTCTGCGTGGACCACTCATGGACACTCACCGCCTGGGTCTTGGTACCCGGACTCTGCTGCTGGTGATGACGTCATGGGAGGTGGTTACCAGGCAACCAGCCTCTGCAGTCAGGGGAGTCTGCTCTGTGATTTGAAGGGCCCTGCCAATTTCTTAAAATATCAGAGTCAGAGCACATTTAGTCCCAGAGAAGAGAAGAAAATCCAGCCAGGTTCACGTCGCTGGCAAGCTCCCCTTCTCTGCCCTCTGACTACATGGGATTTCCAAGAGGCGACCATGTGAGACTAACCTCATTTTCTTTTCTTGTCACGGTCCTTAGCCTCGTGGACGAGGTGCCCGTTATTGTGGTGGTTTTGTCTGTTACAGAGAATTATAGACAAAGGGAGCTGGTGTGACCCTGGAGGGAGGATGCCAGTGGAGTCCCACCGACCCTTGACATCAGTCCCGTGTTGTTGAATATTCTTATCAATGAGTTATATGAAAAAATAAAAGACCTGCCTGTCAGACTGGTGCTGAAACAAAGGATGGGAAGCACATCGTAGGGAAGAGTCACAATTCAGAATCATCCCAATGGGGAGATGACTTAAGATTTAAAGAGAAATTTTAAACAGGTCCCAAACAGCGCGATCCATAAAGAATAAAATTGATCAGTTGGACTTCCCTGGTGGCGCAGTGGTTAAGAATCCGCCTGCCAATTCAGGGGACCACGGGTTCGAGCCCTGGTCCGGGAAGATCTCACATGCCAAGGAGCCGCTAAGCCCTCGCGCCACAACTACTGAAGCCCACGCGCCTAGAGCCCAGGAGCCACAACAAGAGAAGCCACCACAATGAGAAGCCCGTGCACCACAACAAAGAGTAGCCCCCACTCGCCACAACTAGAGAAAAGCCCGTGCGCAGCAACGAAGACCCAACGCAGCCAAAAATAAATAAATAAATAATTGATTTTTATTATATAAATAATTGATCAATTGGACCACATTAAAATTGAGAACTTCTGTTCATCAGAGGCACAGTTAAGGGTGAGGAAAGATCAACCAAAAGGGGGTGTTTGCAGTACGCGTCTCTGACAAAAGACAAAGGTTTTTCATCCAGATTAAAAAAAACTCCAGCACATCCATTTTTTAAGAAGAGGGCGAGGCAAGTGGATGAAACATAGGCAAAATATTTGAGCTGATATTTCACAAAATGCCCATGAAGTGTATGCAAAATGCAGCGCTCGCTTCCGTCAGCAGGGAGACGCAGGTCCCAGTCACGATGGGACACCCCTCCAAATGAATTTCGGCCAAAATGAACAAGAGAAAAGATAGATGGAGAGAGGCTGCAGGAGGGCAAAACTGGGCCAGTCCCCTCGCAGAACTGCTTGGCGGCATCTGCGAAAGCCAGACACACACACATCCTAGGACCCTGAGTAGTTTCCACCCTTAGGAACCGACCCAACAGAAATCCACACTTTTTTTTACCAAAAAACATGTATAAGAACATTTATTGCAGTTTTCCATGGCCAGAAACGGGAAATTACCCGAAAGTCCACAGCTAGGCGACCGGGCACCAGGCTGGGGTGTGTGTAGGGTGCAGAGCTGGAAGCAGTGATCACAGGGGGACCCTTGCTGTGCTCCCCAGTGTGACTGAAGGTCACCGATGTATTGAGTGAAAGAAACCAGACACGAGAAAGTGCACACCGCACAGCCCCATTACAGGAACATTAAAACCACGAGGAACCGGTCTGTGGGGTGGGAAGGCACAACCGGCTGCCTTTGAGGCTGGGGCATGAGGGGGTGTCTGGAGGTGAAGAAGGTGTTTTCTTTCCCAGCCGGGGTTCTGGCCACGAGCGGGCTCTCTGCTGTGCAAATCCACCATCGCGTCTCGTCTGTGCACTGTGTGCTTCCGCTCTGAGAAGTTTGGTGACGGCGCACGTGGCGGGTACTTTACCACCACAGATGAACAAGCACGGACTCTGCCCCACGCCATGGACAACTCCAGAACTGAACACAGTGCATGGAAAGACTGGTTTTAGACACTGGACAGCAGGCAGTGTCGGCTCTGACCCTGAGGGAGGGCAGGCTGGTGAGCGCTCTGTTTTTGGCTCTGAGGACCTTTCTGGAATTCAGGGAGGATGGAGACCTGACCAGGCACGGCTCTCTTGCTGAATTGAGGAGGCATGACTGGGGTCCAGGGAGGTGGAGAGGCTAGAATCCATGGGGAACAGTGCCAGAGATGTGGGGCTGCACTGCGGAGCAGCTCTAGAAATCTGCCTAGGGGACATAGGAGTTTTGACCAGCCAGAGAGAGGAACCTTTTTTTTTTTTAATTTATTTATTCACTTATTTATTTTTGGCTGTGTTGGGTCTTCGTTGCTGTGCGTGGGCTTTGTCTAGTTGCGGTGAGCGGGGGCTACTCTTCACTGCGGTGCACAGGCTTCTCATTGCGGTGGCTTCTCTTGTTGCAGAGCACAGGCTCTAGGCGCATGGGCTTCAGTAGTTGTGGCACACGAGCTTCAGTAGTTGTGGCTCATGGGCTCTAGAGCACAGGCTCAGTAGTTGCAGCACATGGGCTCAGTAGTTGTGGCTCACGGGCTGTAGAGCACAGGCTCAGTAGTTGTGGCGCACGGGCTTAGTTGCTCCGCGGCATGTGGGATCTTCCCAGACCAGGGATCGAACCCATGTCCCCCTGCATTGGCAGGTGGATTCTTAACCACTGTGCCACCAGGGAAACCCCAGAGAGAGGAAACCTTTTAAACACTTGTATTCATCAGCTTGGGCTGCCACAACAAAATACCACGGACTGAAAGGCTTAGACCATAGATATTTGTTTCTCACAGTTCTAGAGGCAGGAAGTCCGAGATCAAGGTGCCAACACAGTGGGGCTCTGGTGAGGACGCTCTCCCTGGCTCTCAGGATGTTGGCTTCTTGCTGTGTCCTCACATGGTGAACAGAGAAGACAAGCTCTCTCTTCCTATTTCATAAGGTCATAGTCCTATTGGATCAGGTCCCCACCCTATGACCTCATTTAATTTTAATCACCTGCTAAAGAACCTATCCCCAGTTATGTCTAACTGGGACTTCACCCTATAAATCCTGGAGGGAGACCAGTTCAGGCCATAACAACACCCCAGGCACTGAGTAGAGAGCACAGAAGGGCCATAACCTCAGTAGGGGAGCTAAATCAGCCCCGGAGGAAAGGCTACTCTGATCCATCGTTAACAAAGATCTAAAACGAGCCTCAAAGCTCTGAGTGTGGCAGCAGCCAAGTAAGTTCCTAGCAGACCGACTCTTCTGAAGGTAACAAGTATAAACACTGGACTTAGAAAGAGATAATAAAACAACCAGCTGAAGACCCTGGAGGACAACCCAGAGCAGGCAGGCTCTGGGAGGGAGTCACTCTTAGACTAGACTGAGGAAGTTTCCACTTCAGCAGCACCCAGCCTGAGGGCAGCCCCGAGTCTACACCATGCAGGTCACGGAATAACCCCAAAGTCCAATGCAAACGCACAGTCTTTACGGCTTGAAGACCAGAACGCGAGGTTTAGGGCAGCCTCAGCCACAGAAAGGTAAGGGAGGATCCCAGAAATGGGTAGATTCCAAAGTCTGTGTATAAATTCTGTGCCAATTTCTGCGTGACCCCTGAACCACACACGAGCAGGGCAGACTCCAAGCAGCCCAGCCCAGGCCAAAAAACTCAACTGAGGTTTGAGCTGCATCCTAAAGATGTTTCAGTTCGAATCCTATCCGACAAATTGCCTATTAAAGCAATGAAAATTAAAGCCCTTCAATCCAGAGCTTCCACAGGTTACATTTACAAAGTCCAGGATATAATTCCAAATTACTCAATATCTAAAGAAAGAAGAAAATATGGCCCATTCTCAAGAAAAGAGGACAATCCATGGAGTCTAACCCCGAGACGACCAAGATGGTGAAGCAGGCGAGGATTTTAGAGTTGCATGGTTACTGTCCCCAACGAAATAAATGAAAATATGCTCACAATGAATAAATAGACTGGACACCACAGTAGAAAAATAGAAACTGTGAGAAAGGACCTCATGGAAATTCTAGGACTGACAAGTGTGAATCTGAAATTTAAAAGTTTGCTGGATGGGCTTAACAGCAGGACCGAAACCACAATGAAAAGTCAGTGAACTTGAAGACAACTCAATAAAGATGATCCCTTTTGAAGATGGAGGAAAGGAAGAGAAAAAAAACAATAAAAGGAAGAGTGCTTCAGGCACCCATAGAATAATATCAAGGGTCTGACATATGTGATATTGGAGTGCTAGAAGGAAAGGAGAGACAGAAAACAAAGAAGACATTAAAAATTTTTTATTGTATGTTTAGACGTCATGGCTAAAAAATGACCTGAGTTTGACAAAATACACAATTTATAGATTTCAAGAGCTCAGAAAACCCACATCCATATAAGTGCAGGGAAAATATGTCAAGCACCTTATAGTCAAATTGATGTTAACCAAAGGCAAAGAGAAAACCTTGAAAACAGCCCCTGAAAATGACACGCTACGCATAGGGGAGCAGAGAATTGAGTAACGGTTTACTTCTTACGAGAAAGGAAGGGAACTGGAGACGGTGGAAAATATTTTTAATGTGAAAAAGAACCCTATAAACAGCAAAAGTCTTCTTAAAGAATGAAGGTGAAAGAAAGAAATTTTCAGATAAAAGAAAACAAAAAGAATTTTTGGCCACAAATAAAAGGAAGTTCTTCAAATGGATAGGAAATGACACTGCACGGAAACCTGGAACTTTAGTTCCAAGGGATAGAGTTTCATGATAGATACGTGGATAAATAAACAATACCACCTGGGGGACTTCCCTGGCGGTCCAGTGGTTAGGACTTTGCCTTCCAATGCAGAGGGCGCGGGTTTGATCCCTGGTTGGGGAGCTGAGATCCCACATGCCTTGCAGCCAGAAAACCAAAACATAAAACAGAAGCAGTATTGTAACAAATTCAATAAAGACTTTAACAATGGTCCACATCAAAAAACAATCTTAAACAAAAAAATACCACCTGGAGTTGAGAACACGGGGAGGGAATCCGCATCGATTCTCCTGTTACTCATCTCCCTGCAGCTGGTCTGAGCCCTGGTCAGCGGGGCTGGAAGAATGGGCTTCTGCCTTCTCCCCTGCCCCCAGCTGTGGTCCCTGTTCTCAGGGTGGGTCTGTGGGGCCCTGGGCACGTGGGCTCTGCCGTTTCTGGAGTCAGGGGCCTGGCATCGGTGGCCAGTGGGAGAGGCTTCTCTGCTCCCTGTACATCTGCTTCATTTCATAGCGCCCACACATTCTGACCAGAGACTCTTCTTCTAGAACATGCTTATAAACACCTCCCCCAACCCCACGCTCAGCTGGGTCTGGAGTTCCTTCCTTCTGCTTCCTTGACTCCTGGTGAAGTTAGGCCTCCTGTGCAGGGCCTCACCCACTTGAGGGCATCCACCCACAGGAAGCGCCAGGGAGTGGCAACCCCCCGGCAGGGCCCAGGGCAGGGAAGCAGGCATTCAGCGGCTGCCCCTCAGGGCCAAGCCGGAGCCGGACAGAGCTCTGCAGCCTCCCTCTTGGGCTCAAACCCCCAGCCATCCAGATCCCCGGGACCTGCCTGGGCCGCTGGGAGTGGGTCCTTCCTCTGCGGAGAGGTGTTGGGGGGACAGTGACAGCCAGAGCTGGTGGCCTGGGAGTGGGAGGGGCACGCATGGGGGTCCTCTCTCCTCACCCCCTTCCCAGGAAGGGCCTCTCGCCCCAGCACGTGAATATGGATTTGCGCCTAAGGACAGGAGGGGCGCTCGGCCCTAATTAGTGCGCAGTGGCGGCCTCCCTCCGCCCCTGGGAGCCAGGGTCGGCATCAAAGGAGAGCAGCCGGCTAATCCTCCCTTCCAGGAGCAGCATCTGCTCCTTCCCCTCCCCCAGCCCCCCAGCAAGGCTCTCTGACAGCAGCCGCAAGAGTCCTGGCTATTTAATTAGGACGGAAAGTTCCCCCAACCCTGGGAAATGATTTAATTTCAATATTTCCTTTGCTGAGCAAGAGATCCTCCCTCCCCCCTCCTCTAAGGCCTTTCATCTGCAGCTCAGCCCATCCCCCCTCGGGAGCTCTGCCCTCCCCTCTCATTCCGAGTCTGTGTTCAAGGGACCACTCAGGCTGGGGGTGGCGGCGTCCTTGCACGTGCCGGCCCGCTGGCTGCTGGCCCGGCTGCATCCGCGCAGCCAGCCCAGTCTCCTGCCCAGACGCCCTGGGTCCCCCGTTCCTCCTCCTGGCACCTACTTGTGAGGAGTCTCCCCCGACCTGGCCTCGAGCAGGGCACGGCCTCTCTTCCCCGGACATAGCCTTTGCTCGATGGGCCTCTTATTACGGACTCTACTCTGGCCTGCCTTATTCTGCTCCCGGTGTCCATGTGTGTGCGCACGCACACGCACACACGCGTACATGTATGTGAGCGCACACGCGTGAGGGTGTGTGCATGTGACTTTGCTGTGTACACGCCTGTGTGCAGGAGTGTGTGCGTGCCTGTGCACGCACGTGTGTGAGTGTGCCCTGTGTGAGGTTGCATGTCTTGCATGTGTGCACACAAGAGCACGTGTGTGCCTGTAGGTGTGCACATGTGTTGCACACGTGTGCGTGTGTGTGACGGTGTATGCGTTACTCTGTGCGTGTGAGTGAGCTTGTGCACGTGCCCGTGTGTGTTGGAGTGTGCGCGTGTGTCTGTGCTTATGTGCACGCACATGCACGTGTGCACACGTGTGTGTGTGTGTGTGTGTGCGGACACGCACGTGGTGTGTGCCAGCCCAGCTGGACTGGGAGCTCCCCAAGGCCTGAGCCTGGTTTCACCCACTTCTCTTACACAACCGCACTCACGTCCTCACTGAGCCCTCCCGGGCCAGCACCAGGCCAGGTACAGCTGGGGGCAGGGCGGCCCAGGCTCTGGTTACTCTGTCCCTGGCTGTGTCCAGGTCAGTTTCCACGTCTGTACAAACACAGTGATCCCAGCGCCTGGTGTGCAGCCGGCAGAGCGGAGGTCAGCAGGCTTTGCCGAGCCTGGGGAGTCAGCCCATCCTCCCCCTCTGCAGGGCCCCCCCCACCCCCCGCCGTGGCCCAAGGCCCCACTTTGTGCCGGCAGCAGCTCCCCCCTCTCCCCTAGCAGGGGAGGCCCTCCAGCCCTGGAGGCAGCTAATGAGAGGTGTCAGCTGGGCGGCTCTTCCAGGGAACCCGCTGCCCTGAGCAATTTCTTAAAAGGAAAATTCTAACCTTAAAGAGTCCTTTGAACATGTCGTGAATGAACAAGGAACGCTGGCGAGGCGGCCCCTCGGAATGAGGAGGGGCTAGAGATTAGAGAAAAGAGAAGATGGATGAATCCGCCCCCTGCTCCCCAGGAGCTGTTTGTCAGCCTGTCCTGGAGGCGAGGCGGGGCCCTGGGCTAACAAATTATGATCATTGTTATTCCCCCCCCCCACGCCCGTCCCCCCCACACCACAATACAGGCCTTTTCCAGACAAAACGCGCTCTGGCAGACAGGCGCCCACACCGTCTCCGTGGCCTCAGGTACTGATGGCACTGATCATGCTTTCCCGAGAACACGTGTGGATGGATCGCCACTACCCATGGGGTGATACACTCGGGGCACCAGGGGCCCCGCGGGCTCCCCCCAGCAGGCACCCAGTCCTCCGTCAGCCGCCCGTGTTCCAGGGTCAGTGCACTGCCTGGCCTGGCACACGGTGGTCACTTAGACACCAGATGAGAGAATGAATGAGTCGTGAGCGAACGGCTGAATGAATGCATGTGTACGTGTAATGTGTCATGGAACAGGAGCCAGGAGCCGAGGGGTGGGTACTTCCCCCGGCCTGTCAGATTCTCTGGGTTAGAATCCTGTGTTGTGGGCTGGGTGGGGCCCCCTCGGGCTTTCTCTTTCCACCCCCCTCCAGTGCCAGCCTGGCCGGTCTTGGGGTCCCAGAGACGCATGATTCCCCCCGCGGGGCGGGGCTGGGTGAGGAGCTTGGAAAGCAAACGTGCACAGAACATGGTGAATTGCTTTCTTTCCTGTTTTATGAAATACTTCGCTAAATGCCTGCATAGGACTCTCCTGACGGATGGAGGGAGAAAACTAGCAATTAAAGTCTTGTCATCCGACTTGTTCAGGCCGTTAAGTTGTTCAATCTTGCAGAAAGAATCGGCGAGTGTACTTAGCATGGAGGAGCACCTGGACACGAGGCAGGAAGTGTAAATCAGCGCGTAACGATGCACGCCTGCCCAGCCTGGCGGAGCCCCTGAGGGCGCGCCGCGCTGTGCCGGGGGAGCCCGGTCCAGGGCCCTTGGCCCACGGTGGTCCCGGGCAGAAGAGAGCACGGTGACCCTCGTGGGCTGGGAGGAGACCGCCACACCCCCTCTGCTTCCTGGAAGCTGGAAGCACATTTGGAAAGGCTGCTGGCTGGGCCACATGCTCGGACAAACACGGACGCGTCCCAGGGCTGCGTTGCCATGGCATTCGGGCCACCTCGACCTTCCCCCCCCGCCCCCCCGCCCCCGTCGGGGCTGGACGGCGCTGAGATCAGGACCGGCTCCGGCGGGAGACAGGGTGGGGCGGCCGCGGCCCGGGCTTGCGGTATTCGCACAGCCAGCCGTGTGCCCGGGGTGCTTGCTCCTTCCCAGGCAGCCTGAGCATGTCTGCAGGGCCCCGTTTGCCAGGTGAGGACAGCGGGGGCGCAGGAGCCCCTCTGTCGCCCCCCCGGATGTCCTCTCAGCTGCTCGGGCAGGGTTGCTGCAGACCCTCCCCTGCACTTGCAGTGGGAGCCAGGCCTGTCCCCACTTTGTGTCCCTGTTTTATGGCATCTCAGGAGAAAGATAGCTCGAGCTGCAGAGATTCATCCCCCTCTGCAAGAGGTTCATCTATTTTGACACGTGTGGTTTAGTTTCAATTATTTATCATAACACCAGAGAGGGCACTGATAAAAGCACCAAAGTGTGTTTACCCAGAGCCACACGAGGGTGACGGGTGGCACTGCACTCGGGGCTCGGCGGGGGGGCGGGGGGGGAGCCAGGCAGACGGAGGCAGATGTGGGGGAGGGAAGCAGCCCTGCGCCAGGGAAGGGGGAGAGGGGCTGGGGCAGGTCGGGGTCCAGTGGCCGCACATCGGTGATGGAAATGTCCCGTTGCACTCAGAAATGGCATCTTGTTTCAGTGCCGTATGAAGAACTGGAGAGAAACCTGGAGCCGGTGATGTGATTTTAAGAGAGTGGCCGCAGCTTTTAAACCAGCAGGAGCCAGAGGAGAGAACAGGAGTGGCCCGGCCTCCCGGGTTTACTGCGGTTCCCCAGCCTGTGACCCGCCCTCCAGCCGCCACCTGCACCTGTCCCTCTCTCCATCCACCCACCTGTCCATCCACCTGTCTGCCTCCGCTTGTGACACCTGTGCTGCAGCCAGTCCCATGGTGGTGGGGGGGGGCTGGCGACGCAGAGGCACATCAGACCTGGCACCGCCCGGGGAGCTCTCGCCTGGGGGAGGGACGGGCACAGTTAATTACAAAGTGGCAGCCCTGCGGCCTGTGCTGTGTCCTTGGTGATGTTCTAGGACCCACTGTGTCAGGGCTCCTGAGACCCGGTGAAGGGTCAGTTGTCAGCTGAGGGCACCGAGGCCGGAGAGGCTGACCCGCCCAGGCTGCATGACCGGGCAGTAGAGGGGTCGGGGGCCTGTGCCCTGGTCGTCGGGCTCCGCACCCCGGGGTCCGTGTCGCCGGCCCCGCCCACAGCACCGCCCTTCCTGCTGGGGTGTGGAGAGGTGCACCATCACAGCCACAGCTGGCCCTTCGCTGGGTCCCGCCCATCAGCTCCGGGTGGACCCCGGCTGGAGTAAAGATAGTGGGTCTGGTGGGACCGCAAGCCAGCACGTCCCCCCTGCACAGCGGGGTACTGGCTGCTCCGCTCTACAGAGAAGCTCAGAGCGATGGGCCTGCAGGGTCAGCTGGTCCAGGCGCCTCCCACTGCCGAGTAGGAAACGGAGGCAAGTTCCCGGGCTCAGGAAGCGCCGTCTCTGGCGTGGCCTGGGGAGCTGGGAGGACCCCACCAGCGTCCACCAAGACCAGTCGAGATGAATGCCTTCCCAGACAGCTTCTTTAACCCTCCAGAAGACAGCCACATCCCGACCCACCGGCCGAGGTGGGCCCTGCCTGCCCCTCGGATTTGTGGTGGAAGGAATCGGTCCCTGAACCGCCGCCCAGTTCCGGGTCGGGATCCTGCGTGGTTCTCCGTGGACGGCAACCCACCTTTTGTTGACACCACTGGAGTGTGAATTCCATGAATAAATCGTATTATCTCGGGGGCTTCGGGATGACAAAACCACAGAAGCCTCTCGAATCCTGAAAGGCCTGTCTCTCCTTGTCTCTCTCCTTGTCTTACCAGCTGGGCCGGGGAGTGGGCCCTCCTGGAAGGCTCATTTAGATTTTAATTAAACTGGCTTTCCCAAACAATTTGCAATAAATTAGCAACAAGCAGGGCTGTGGCGCCCAGGCGCGGAGGCCAGCTGCACTGCAGGCTCTCACCTGGGGTCGCCTGCATGCGAGGTCGGGCACACCTCCGGACGGACGGAGGCAGCTCCCGGCCAACCGTGGTCCCCAGGCGCAGGGCTGCATCCCGCGGCCGCAGGTCTGCGAGTTCCCGGCGCCTGACTCTGCTCAGGCCCCTCGCCCGAGGGGTCCCGCCACACTCCACTAGTGGAGGGCCCCCCGGCAGCCTCGGGCTTGCCTCTCACGCCCAGCCGGACACTCAGCCTGGTCCCAACGCAACTACCCCCTCCCACCTCTCGTGCCGCAGGTGACTCGAAGGTGGCCAGAGAGCAGTGGAGCCCAGCCTGCACGCGCGCCAGTGGCGGTCCTCCAGACACCCCTGTCCACGGCTCCCCGGACGTTCGGTGGTTTAGGAGATGAGATCGGGCCCACCATCCTCAGCCCTGACCGGATGCGTCAGGGTGCCTGTGTCACTCTCCGGAGGGCTACCTGGGGGGCTTGTGGGAAGAGGAGACTTAGGCAGGAGGGTTCAGGGCCTGCAGTGTGGGCCGCTGGAGGTCAGATACCGACTGGGCTGGGGGTCGGATGCCTGCTGGGGTGTCCTGTGGGACTTAGGGCACTGAGGGCCGCAGGTCCCAGGCCCCTTCCGGGATGCAGACCCTGGCTTCCTAGGCTGCTGGGACCCCGTAGACCCAGACTCCTGCCGGGCAGAAGGCGATGGTCGAAAGCACAGTGGTGGCTTCTGTGCATCCTGGCTGCCGCTAACCGCCCGTGTGCCCTGGTGAGTGAGCCCGGCTGCCTCACCCACTCCCTCCCCCAAAGCGGGACAGGGCTCCAGCTCGGGCATGAGCTTGGTGTCAGCACGCTGCAGCCAGCAAGGTTTCTAGAGACTTCTGTGTCACTTGAGTCTGTGCTTCTAACGTTCTGAGAGTCTGGGCTCCCAAGGGCTGCAGCTACGAAGTTCCCTGATGCTGGGTTCTGGGGCGCTGCGTCCGAGTGAGCGCTCACAGATCCCACGCGGGGACCCAGGCCTCCTCGTGCCTGGTGGGCAGGGAGCGCCACCCACACCCCCCGCTCATCCATGGCCATCTCACACCCCCCTCGGGAGAAGGGCTGAGTCCCAGGCCACAGCCCTGGAGGCCACAGCTCCCCTGGCCTGCACAAGGCCACCTCTGGCTGTCGGGGCAGACCCTGGTGTGTGGCTTTGAAGTAAGCGAGCCCGGTTAAGGGAGCGGGCGGTGTGGAGTGGCCGCGGCAGCCCTGCCTGCCGGCTGGCAGTGTCGCCGACTCGGCCTGACGCCTCTGCTCCAGCAGCTGGCCGCCCACCCACAGCGAGGCCTGCGCTCCTCGGAAGCAGCACTTCTGGGCGGCTCCAGGGCAAGGAGTCGCATAGGCTGGCTTTATGGAAGCGTCTCCAGGTCCCCCTCCCGCGCGGGGGAAGGACAGCTGTTCTACACGCACACTGAGCAGCACCTCAAGGGTTTTGGTGTTAATTAAGTTGGCAGGACTGTTCTTAACAAGCACCCACCGTTAGGGAAGGTGGAAATGAAGTGTCCGGCCTCCCGATGATGCGGGAAAGGGGGTTTATGCACCCCGAGGGCTGTCCCGTGCCTCTTGGTGCGGGGCTTAGGCGTGTTGGCATCTGTCCAGGCCAGTAAAGTAACCTCCTGAAATGGTCCAGAACGTTTAAGAGCAACCAGAGAGGACTTCCCTGGTGGCGCTGTGGTTAAGAATCCGCCTGCCAGTGCAGGGGACACGGGTTCAAGCCCTGGTCCGGGAAGAGCCCACATGCCGCGGAGCAACTAAGCCCATGCACCACAACTACTGAGCCCACGAGCCACAACTACTGAAGCCCACGCGCCTAGAGCCCATGCTCTGCAACAAGAGAAGCCACCGCGATGAGAAGCCCGCGCACCGCAACGAAGAGTAGCCCCCACTCGCTGCAACTAGAGAAAGCCACGCACAGCAACGAAGACGCAATGCAGCCAAAACTTAAAAATAAATTAATTAATTAGTTAAAAAAAAAAAAAAAGAGCAACCAGAGATGACCAAAAAAGACACCAGCTGGAGAGCAACTGGGCAGCTCTGAATGAAGGGGCTGGGGGGCTGCCAGCGCTTGGGGGGGTGGGGGCGGAAGGCGGACAGCCTCTCGCCCCTGTCAGAGCCCCCTTCCGGGTGTGGGGCCAGGGCAGGCTCTCAGACAGTGGATGTCAGCTTGGAATTCTTAATAATTTCATCCCTGGATTGGGGTTTTGTACGTGGGTCTGATGGGACAATGGAGGCTGTGGGGTGCTGGGAGCCTTGACTCCCGCGGGTCCCCCCCTCTCGCTGGCCTGGCCCGCTCCCTGCTTCTCAGCCTCCTGTTCCCTGCCCTGGAGCCCTAGGCTCTCCTGGCTCCCCTCCAGCCCTCACACCTGGCAGCCGGTCCTACTGCGGGTGGGGGGGAGGCCCGTGCTTCACATTCACCTGTATGTTAGGCATCGGGGCTACCTTGGAGGGGAGGCTGCCGCAGCCCCTGCCCTTAGGGAGGTTGACAGTCTATAGGGGGCAATTGAGCAACTCCTCACAGACACGTGCACTGAAGGGAGGGCTGGAATCCTGGGAGAGGAGTGACACGATCCTGAGCAGGGCCCGGGCTCAGGATCCGGGCCACGGGGGCCTGGCGGTGGCAGATCTACGAGGAGGCGCTGCTCTTGCTGCACCCAGAGGCGGTTTGACAGGGGCCATGGCCTGGGCCAAGGTCAGAAGACCTGCGCCAGGTCCAGCTGTGCCCTGACCCGCTGACTAAGGTGGCCTTCAGACCCTCCCTGCTCCTGGCCTCTGCATCGTGGACACGAGATGCTTCGACCCTGCAACTGGGAGGTCAGTCTGGGGAGCAGGCGGGAGCTGGCGTTGGGAGTGGTCAGGTGGGCCCCCCGGGGGGCGTGGCCCCGGGAGGTGGGGCTCTGAGAGGCGTGGCTCCAGAGGCGGGGCTCCAGGAAGCCTCCACCTTGCAGCTCTTTGGTGGCCTTGAGGCTCTGGATGACCCAGTTAGCCGGGCCCAGCTCTCCAGCCCCTGCTGAGAGCCGCTGACCCGACTGTGACGGCAGCTTGCGACAGTTAACTGAGCCCTCACCCTGGTTCTGTCTGCAGGTGCCCGGCAGGACCTCGGTGCCAGCACTTGGCTTCCAGGGCAATTCTTGGCCGCTTCCAGGCCCGCAGGGGCGGCAGCTAGGCCTGGGCCAGCTCTCAGAGGCATTGTTCTGTCCGTGGGAAGAGCCTGGGGCTGCCTCACCTGCCTGGCACCCCTCCCCTCCTCCCGGCCCTCCGTGCTGGGTCACCCTTGCGGACGGGGCTCTCCGCAGGGGGCCAGCTTGGCCGGCTGGGGTGCCCGCCCCCGCCTCGGCTTCCTGGACAGCCCGACGGCAGTAACTGAGCCTGAAAACTTGCGGTCCCGAGAGGCACGTCCAGGCACAGGTGATTGTCCCCAGCCACCTGGCAAGGGGGCCACCACCAGGCTTCTGATGGGCATCATCAGGACCCCCCCAAGCTGGAGCCCTGCCCCCGGGCCCGCGAGCTGTGACCTTGACCTGCCTGCATCCCCTGAGCACTTTCTGCCCAAGTCGCCAGCTGGGCGTGGCTCCAGCCCCCAGTGCTGGTAGCTTTGGTGTCGCTGCAGACCCCTGGGACCCTTGATAAGGATTGGGGGAGCACACCGAGACTGGGAGACGGGCCTCTGGGACTCCAGCCCTTGCTGCTCCGAGCCTGTGTGGCAGTGGTGGTCCTGGCCTCTGGGCCACTGGGCTGACGGCAGGTTCAGGGCGCGGCCCCTCCTCCATCCTCTGCTCACCTCTACTGGCAGCTCCTTTCTGCAGGCTCCAGCCTGCCTGCTCTGGGGTCTGCCCTCAGGCCCCCAGGCGCTCAGACGTCTGCTGCCTCCCAGCTGGCTCTGCAGGGAAGGGGCCCCAGGGGAAAGCAAAGGGGAGGGGCAGTGCTCTCCCTGACGTCACCCCTGTTAGTCCCACCTCAGCCTCTATGGTGGGCCCGGTCATAGGTGGCTTCAGCCCCAAGCACGACAGGCTTCAGTCAGGCAGGGGCTGAGCCAGAGGCTGGTCCCGTGACCAGGGCCAGTGCTTTCCCCCAACACTGTCCTTGTCCCTCCGTGCCTGGCTGAGTGAGGAGGGGTCCTCCCTGGAGACGGCCGGGAAGATGCCCCTAGTGGGTTCCTGGCAACACCGGCATCTGAAATCTGGGAGATTCTGCATCCTACATTCCTACCGCTGACTCCAGGAAATGGTGCGTGGGCTAAAGTGATTAATAAAAGTCACCACCCCACGAGACGGAGCTAATTGAAAAGCTCGCTTATTCCAAGTGGAAGAAATGGGATTAGAGCCTAAAATATTTGAAAATTAACTGGAAACAGCCTGCCAAGTAACATTTCAGAATCAGCGGCTTAGGAGTTAAGCTAAGGACTTAAACTCTATGATAATCTGGCAGAATTGCCTCAGCATCTCTGGCTGCGGTCGGGGCGCGGGCAGAAGAGGGTGGGGCCGGGGCACGGGCAGAAGAGGGTGGGGCTCCTGGAAGAGCCGCTGGTAGGCTAACACGGAGGGGACTGGTCTGGCCTGGGACGCCTCCTCCCAGGACCCTCCACCCCTGTGCCCCCACCCCACCAGTCACCCCGGAACTGAGCGTTAAGAGGGAAGGTGCCCGCAGAGCGAGGTGTCATGCCCCAGGTTCTAGGTGTGAGGACTGAGGGGTCACAGCAGCTGGGGGATTTGGTTCTACGGCAGCCCTTACGACAAAAAAGCAAGAGAAAACCACAGTGCACGTGACAATGCATTAATTCGCCCACTGGGGAGTCTAGAATCCGCCATGACAGAGGGTGGCCACCCTGCAGGATGCTTGGGGCGCGGGGGCCAGCCCAGGGCTTCGCTGAGTCATCCCGAGCACACTCAGCGGAGCTCCAGCTTCTGCAGGGGGCGGAGGGCACATCGGTGGAGCAGTTGCTCGAGGCCAGGTGCTACATTAAGGCTTGGCATGAACCCCTTTAGTTCTCGAAGCAGCCTTTTGAGGGAGGTGGAGGGTGAGCTCTCACGGAGGGACCAGGGGATGAACACCCACCTCGCCCTCCTGCCCTCCTGTCCCCTGACTGGCTGAGGACATGGGGGTCATCCACGTGGTCCATGCAGCTCAGCCTCTTGTGGGTCCAGAGAGGGGTGGAGAGAGGTAAGTGGTCTGGAGGATCACATGGAAGTCCCAGCACATCACACTATTTAAACAAGTCTCCCTTTTCCTGTTAACTGTGCATCTGACACAGCTCTACCAAGCACTAGTTTCTGTCTCTCCAGCCAAGTCCAGATGAGGCGTTCATTCTTTCTCAACATGCATCTTTTGTTCCACCAGTGCCAAAGTAGCACCTGTTATGGGCTGGGTACTTTCCCGGGCCTGGGAATGCAGGAGACACGCAGACAAGGCTATGCCTTCCTGGGGTTATGTTCTGGGCGGGGCGTGGCAGGGAGATGACAGCTCCCATCAGATAGGAGAGAATGCAGTGGAAGGAGAGGAGAGGGGAAGAGAATAGAACAGACCAGACTTTCGGGCACTAACGAACTTGATGAAGAAAAATGGGGCAGTGCAAGAATGGGCGGTGGGGCTGCCTGAGATCTGCTGGGCTGGGAACGTCTCTCTTAGGAGGTGATGTTTGAGCAAAGACTGAAGAGAGGGCGGGCAACGTGTGAAAATCTAGAGAAGAACAATGGAGAAGACAGCAAATGCAAAGGCCCTGACGCAGGAGCTCTCCTGTTCAGGACCCAGGTGGACCCAGGGGGCTCACACAGGCTGAGCGGTGGACGCTTTGCTGGTGCATTTGGAGATGTCAACTGTGAAGCACTGAGGAAAGTGGATTTTATTCTAGATCCGAGTGAGGAGGCATTGACTCTCATGGGGGGGAGGGGTCACTGACAGCTGAGTGGACTCAACAGAAGTCAGGGCCCAGTGAGGACACTGCTGCTTTCATCCAGAGGAGGCGGCTGGACCCAGGGACACTGGTGGGGCCGTTAGATTCTGGAGATATTCCTGAAAACTAGAGCCAAAAGAGCTGGCCTCCTGGGGCGGAGGGGGGGGACAGTCAAAGCCTGTACTTACCCTGGGACGCCGACATGGCGCTGTTGGTGGTGACCGTGGGTGTGGACATCCTGGGCATGGGAAGAAGTCAGGAGGGCGGGGATGGGATGCACGGCCCACTCGGGCCTCTGGCAGAGAGCCCTGTCCCACTGCTGCTCTTGGTGTGCTGGCCTCCCCTCCCCCACACTCACCCTCCCCTCAACGCATCTCAGAATCTGCCTGGGAGCTTGTCAGTTGCAGTGCTGGTTATACGTGTGTCTCTTTGGGAACTGTGTTCATGCAGGATTGCACGGATGTTCTCCACGGTGCATCACACACAGAGATCGTCCTCATCTGAACAGCGTTAATCAAAGGAGGATGGAGCCCACGCCCCGTCTCTCATATTCACTTTCTTCTGCTGTTTTCTTTCGTGTCATTTTTCTGCATTAAACAAAAACTTGTTTGCCCATCATTTGCTTGTTTATTGGCAGGCTTCCCTCCCTGCCCTGACTATAATGCAGACTCCAGTGAACGGGACCGGGTCTAAGATCCCGGGTCACTTAGGCTGCATTGCCAGGGCCTGGTAAGAGCTCTGTGGCCTCCTTACCTAGACGGGGTCTTTGAATGAGTTAATGGTAGAATAACTGTCTGAGTCAGTCTGAGCTGCTATAACAAAATAACACAGACTGGGTAGCTTAAGCATCAGACATTTATTTCTCTCAGCTCTGGAGGCTGGACATCCAAGATCAAGGTGCTGGCAGATTTGGTGTCTGGTGAGGACCCTTTTCTCCTGGCTTGTAGACGGCCACCTTCTTCCTGGTTCCTCACATGGTGGAGAGAGAACTCTGGCATCTTTTCCTCTCTTTATAAGGACACTAATCCCATCATGGGGCCCCACCCTCATGACCTCATCTAACCCTGATTACCTCCCAAAGGTCCCACCTCCAAGTCCCATCACATTGGGGGTCAGGACCTCAAAATATGAATTTTGAGGGGACACAAACATTCAGTTCATAGCAGTAAGTGAATACATTGCTGTGGAGGCGATGGTACTAGGCCACGCAGGTCTGAGTTGTGAATGTCTTGAAAATCATGCAGAGTTATGGAGCTAAGGGTTTGTATTTCTTTTGTTGTTGTTTTGTTCTAGCAAACAAAAAACAGCAAACACCAAACAAACAAAAAGAGCCCATCATTTGTTACAATGATAGTTCTAGTAAAGTTGTCTCTCCTTTTCCTCCCTGAGGAAGAGAAGCAGACATGGGAATTCCAACTTCATGGAGAACAGGAAACACCCATGTCTCCAAGTCACCCGTCACGTGAAGATGCTCTGCCACGTGCAGTCAAGGCTGGTTGAGAAGTTGGTGGAGGCCCCTGTGCTGGGGCTTCATCCGGAACCACGGAAGCTTCTGCTCACCCAGACAACTGCCCTCATTCCTGAAAACGGTTGGTTTAGGAAGAACTCACTTCATGAAAAAATAAACAAGGACAAAAAGGAGCCAAAGCAGGACCCATTAAAAAATACTGCAGGGCTTCCCTCGTGGCGCAGTGGTTGCGAGTCCGCCTGCCGATGCAGGGGACACGGGTTTGTGCCCCGGTCCGGGAAGATCCCACGTGCCGTGGAGCGGCTGGGCCCGTGAGCCATGGCCGCTGAGCCTGCGCGTCCGGAGCCTGTGCTCCGCGGCGGGAGCGGCCACAACAGTGGAGGCCCGCATACCACACACACACAAAAAAAGACCCACATGGGAAAGACCTCCCACTGGGGAAGCTGGTAAGTTTTTTTATTCAAATTGGGAACTTAAAGATCTAAATGAAAACATCTTTTCTGTAAAACAAAAGCCGGAACGGAGGCTGCAACAAGAGACAGTCAGACAACAGGAGACGCAAACCAGGCTCAAGAAAACCCGGGGAAGAACCAAAAGCATCCCAAGGTGAGGCCACAGCAGGGCCGGAGAAGAGGTGGGGCCGAGGGGCCAGGCTTGAAAAGAGCCAGGGTTTAAAGAGATGAGAGAAAAAGCACAGAAAAGGAGAACAACTCAAATAGCTCAAGAACATTTGTGAAGTTAAAAAAAAAAAGAGGATTAGCTCCATGGATTGAAAGGGCTGTGTTCCCATAAAACAGATGCACAGAATCAACACTGAGGCCCATGCGAGGATGGTGGGTCCAACCGTGAGTTAACTCGGGTCCAGGCAAAGTATCGAGGCTCTGATGGGAGAAGGAACACGCAGGCTCAGATGTTCTACCGTGACACCTAATGTTAGGAAAGAGCGAAAGCCCGCCTGCAAAATCCCCAGGGGGAGAAGGATGGACCAGAGCTCTGGATCAGAACAAGATGCCGTAAGTACCATTCAGATTTAACCAGAGAACAAGCATCTCAGAAAGTAGCCACGAGCCAGGGGCTGCAGACTAAAGTTCTCCTTAAAGAGAAGGATGCAAACTGATTTGGGTCAACCCGGAGGTGACGCTATGAGCAGAAGGGCTGAGCAATGATGAAGGTGACGAAGGTGAGGACGACGGTGGGCCTTGTGCCACGGAGCGGGGCAACAGCTGGGGCTGCAGCCCAGGTCGGTGTCTGCAAACGGGGCTCGGGAACAGTGTCCCGCCCCTGCGTCTGCACCTCTCTCCACACCCCCAGTCCCACCCCTGCACGGGCACCCCTTTCCCTACCCTACACGTGCACCCCTCTCCCCTCCCACCCCCTGCACGGGCATCCCTCTACCCACCCCCTGCACGGGTACCCCTCTCCCCACCCCCTACACGTGCACCCCTCTCCCCACCCCCTACACGTGCACCCCTCTCCCCACGCCCTGCAGGGCACCCCTCTCCCCTCCCACCCCCTGCACGGGCATCCCTCTACCCACCCCCTGCACGGGCACACCTCTCCCCACTCCCTGCACGTGCACCCCTCTCCCCTCCCACCCCCTGCACGGGCATCCCTCTACCCACCCCCTGCACGGGCACCCCTCTCCCCACCCCCTGCACGTGCACCCCTCTCCCCACCCCCTATACGGGCACCCCTCTCCCCACGCCCTGCACGGGCACCCCTCTCCCCTCCCACCCCCTATGCGTGCACCCCTCTCCCCACGCCTTGCACGGGCACCCCTCTCCCCTCCCACCCCCTGCACGGGCATCCCTCTACCCACCCCCTGCACGGGCACCCCTCTCCCCACCCCCTATACGTGCACCCCTCTCCCCACGCCCTGCACGGGCACCCCTCTCCCCTCCCACCCCCTGCATGGGCATCCCTCTACCCACCCCCTGCACGGGCACCCCTCTCCCCACCCCCTGCATGGGCACCCCTCTCCCCTCCCCCTGCATGTGCACCCCTCTCCCCTCCCACCCCTGCACGAAGTCTCTTTCCCTCCCTGGAACCCATGCTGGCTGCAGGGCTTCCTCACCGATGGGCCAAGTCACCAGCTGGAGCCTGGCCTTGGGGCGTGGGAACCTCGATTCTCACCCTCCTGGCTGTGAACCCCGAGGGGAAGCTCACCCTCTAGAGCTCCTGGGGGATCAGTCCAGGCCTGAAGTGCCCTGGCCGCTCCGGCCTCACCATCTCCCCGGGGGAAACCTTCTTTGGAAATCCCTTGCCCGCCCGCCTCCCTGGCTTGGGGTCTGCTCTGAGCTTGGTCTAAAATGACGTCTAAGGTCCACCGGCACCGGACCCGGCCTGGCCCCAGATTTCTCCCTACAGCCCCTGCTCAGAGCACGTGGCCCGCGCAGGGTGCTCAGTCAACCCCCCGGGTCCTGGACACTCGGGGCCGGCCTGAGGCGACTCCCACCAACTCCCGGACACAGACTTGCTGGAAAGGAGCTCACTCCTGGGGCCTGGCGAGCCCCCTGGCTTGGCAGGCAGGGCTGGGGAGGGCTATGTGAGGACACAGATACGCGAAGACCCAGCTGTCCCCTGCAGGGACCCCGCCCCCGCTGCTCCAGGCAGCCACCCTTCCACGCGCTGTGGTCCAGGCCTCGGCTCCGGGGGCCCCGCCGCTGGGGCTTCGCTGGGGCTTCTCACGCATCTCCCAGGCAACAGAGGCGCCCTCGAGGCCCCGGGCTCATGGGGGGCCGTGGTCTCTCCACACACGTCACCATGGCTTTCCCCCTCAGCTGTCAGAGAACAGGCTCCTTGTCTAAAGAACGCGACCAAGATAATTAGCCCGAACGACACAGCCCGCGTGGTGGCTGCCGCGCTGACAGGAGGGGTGGCCGCCAAGAGTCCCGCGTCAGCCTGGGTGTCACTCACGGGCACAGACGAAAGGCAAGCTGTGTGAGGACTCAGGAGATGCGCCGCCCAGGTGGTTCTCCAGAGGACTGAGGGAAAATAGACACTCCAAATAGCCTGTCCAGCCTCTGCTAGCTGAGCCCTGGCATCTCAATAATGATAACACAAAGAATGATGACGGGCCCTGATGGGGCGCCCCACCCCCGGGCATTCACAGTGAGTGTAGAAGGGGAGGGTGTGAATTCTATCCCTGCCAGTGAAAGAAGGGAGCTGGGGGTTAAGCGGCCCAAGGTCCTGGGGTCCCGACAGGGGGAAGCCGCGGCTCAAACCAAAGACCGTGGCCAAAGTCTGCCATGCTGCCCTGTGCCACACGGCCAGCGGCCGAGGCCACCTGCCTGTCTTCGCGGGCCGCAGGTCCAGCAGGGGTCAGCGGGGGGCTGAGCTGTGGGATCAGGCATGGAGATGGGCACGCCCCCTGGAGGGTGGGTCACGCCCAGTGTGTCTGAGATTCTGTGCAGGGTGATGGGGACCCAGGGATGGCAGCCACAAGGCAGCTCTGGGCCCCTGTGCGGAACAAGAAAGGAAGATCCCTGACCCAGCAGGGGCCACTGGTAACCAGTGAGAGGAAGGAGGGAGCCACGGAGGATGCTGGAGATCGTGCAAAAGAAGTGGCTGACAGAAGGAGTGTCAGGAAAGGAACACAGACATGTGACTTCTGTGACACTGGGACAGGGACAGGCTGCACCAGCCGGCACAGAGGCCCTATGCGGGGAGGACCACGGGCAGCTGGTTCTGGGGACCAGGAGGTCAGGGATGAGCACTGCTGGTGTGCGTGGGAGGGGAGAGGCAGGCCCACGTGGGAGGAAGAGGGAAGGGTTAGCTAATAGTGGGAGGAGGACGTGGAGTCACAAAGGTCTTCTCCCCCTTCAGATGCAAACGGCTCAGCTGGTCTGTGACTTGAGGGTAAAAACCGGTGAAGGAGGCGTTAAAGACACAGGGCGGGTGCAGGGGTGCGGGCGGGGGTGACCGAGAGCATCCGCTGGACGGAGACAGGACGGGGATTCAGGTCACATTTAAAAGTCGAGTCCGATCCTGAGACACCTAATACGCTGTGATATACGTTTAAAAACAAAGCCCTGAGGGACGTGTTTGCACAAGAAGAACAGAGGAGTGATATTATCATCAAACATAATTCCAAGGGGCTTCCCTGGTGGCGCAGTGGTTAAGAATCCGCCTGCCAATGCAGGGGACATGTGTTCGAACCCTGGCCCGGGAAGATCCCACGTGCCACGGAGCAACTAAGCCCGTGAGCCACAACTACTGAGCCCGTGCGCCTAGAGCCCACACTCCGCAACGAGAGAAGCCACCACAATGAGAAACCTGCGCACCGCAACGAAGAGTAGCCCCCGCTCACCGCCACGAGAGGAAGCCCGCGTGCAGCAATTCCAGTCTACCCAACATAGCACTTGAGGACACGGGGAGGGGGAAGGGTAAGCTGGGACGAAGTGAGAGAGTGGCATGCACATATATACACTACCAAGCGTAAAATAGATAGCTAGTGGGAAGCAGCCGCATAGCACAGGGAGAGCAGCTCGGTGCTTTGTGACCACCTAGAGGGGTGGGATAGGGAGGGTGGGAGGGAGGGAGATGCAACAGGGAAGAGATATGGGAACATATGTATATGTATAACTGATTCACTTTGTGATACAGCAGAAACTAACACAACATTGTAAAGAAATTATACTCCAATAAAGATGTTAAAAAAAAAAAGACGCAACGCAGCCAAAAATAAATAAATAAATTTATAAAAAAGAAAATAATTCAAAGCACAAATCACTCAAAGAAATAAACAGACCAATATACGTTAAAAAGAGACATTGTACCTGGTAAAGCTGTAATGAGCTTGAGCCTTCATGTGTTCAACATCTAATATCCAAATAGGTAAAGAACAACTGCGAGCTATATAAGGAAACCAGCAAGGCCCAGGGGTGATGGGAAGTTCAGCCTAGCAGCATTAATGTACTCCAGATCAAGTGTACAAAAATAAGTAAGAATACCAAGGGTATGACGCATCATTAATAACGAAGAATTTATAAATATGTTCTATGTAAAATTTACACTACAGTCATAAAATCCAGCTTACTTTTCCGTAAGTTGATGGAAAACAAGAAACACCTGAACAGTCACCCAATCTCATTCATTAGGGAAATATTTACAAATGTTTAAGAAATGTGCTATTGTTTGATTACCAGATGAGCAAGATTAAAAGTATTTAAGTGCCAAATGTGGTGAGAAAATGAAGAAAAAATGCCCCCTCCTTGGGGGTGGTGTCGACCAGAGTGCTGGTCACAGACGTCCGCTCTCCCGCACGGCCATGCGACTTGCTCTGATCAGTGACAGGTGGGCAGAAGTGACGTGTGTCGTCTCCCTGCAGAGGCTCTAAGGGCCAGCGTGGGGTCCACTGTGTTTGCCTTTCCTCAGCCACGATGACCAGCGGTGACCCAGAGAGAGGCCGCTGCATCCTGCTGGCTCCCACCGTGGGGAGAGTGTGGAGCAGGGTGAGCCAGGCACAGTGGACCGGAAGCACGGAGGAAGAACAAGCCTTTGCCATCTCGACCTCTGAGATCTGGGGGTTGTTTGTCACCGGCAGAGCCCAGCCCTTCATGCCTAATCTGGGGATGATGGGGTAGTTCCTGTTAAAATGTGAAATGCTCCTAAAACATGACTCAACAAATCTACTTAGCAATTACTCTTAAAAATACCCAGTGCAATTCTCCTTCTGAGCAGTCGACTAACATTCCAGGCTGAGAGCAAATAGGAAAGCTGGATAAAACAAAAGTCATCTGTCAGAAGGTATCAGAGAGCCACGGAAGCACTGAGGACAAGAGGGACTAAAATTCCAGAGAGGGGAGACCCTCCAAGAGGTAAGATGAAGATCTTCAGCCGTGTGTCTCCTGGGGGCCTTTGCAATTCTGGACCTTGTTAGAGGCTGGGTCCGAGCAGAGCAGCAGCTCTGGGGAAAAGGGATCAAGAAGATTCGGAAGAGAGATTCAGAGACTTGAGGCGTTTGAACACACGGCCAACCAGACAGTTTGAAGTTCTGAAGCTGCCCAGAGTGGAAAGCTAAAAGATGGTCTTAAAACCTCTGAAAACAGAGCAGAATGTCCTGGAGACAATCAGTGCTGAAAGGACCAAGACCCCCGGGGCGGGAGGCTCCCAGGGGCCCACAGGCTCACCTTTGAACTCCCTAAGGGCTACGTTCCAGAGGCAGATGTGAGCCTCGGCTCAGGTCACTGGACCTGGGTGGTCAGCGCCTACCGCCTCTGCCGGTCAGAGTGACGGTGAATGTTTTCTGGTGGAAGACGTGGATGTGCCTTCCTCAGATTGTGTTCATGCGTAATGCCCAGTGAGCAATTAAAAAGTAACTAAGTGTACGAGGAAAACCAAAACAGGACCGAAAACCAAGAAGGAAAAAAAGCAAGAACAGAATCAGGTGACTGAGCTATTGGTATTAGCAGATAAGGATTTGAAAATAACTCTGATATGTATGTTCAAGAAAATAGTGGAAATGATGGGGAAAATAGATGAGAAAAAATGAATTGATCATAGAAATAGAATCTATAAAAAGACCTAAATGGAAATTCTAAAACCGGAGAAGATCTAAAATCAAGCAATCAAAGCAACAGCATTTTAGATACAGCAGAATTCTGGGTTCAAGAACTGAATGAAAGGTGAATAGAAATGTCCAAACTGAAGCAGATGGGGAAAAAAAGCAAAGAGGAAAGACGCGAGGCATTCAGTGGAAACATCTATCCTGTGTGAATTGTAGCCCCAGAAGTAAAGGGAGAAGGGGACAAAGCCACATTTGCAGAAATGATTGAGAACTTTGTAAGACCAATGAAAGGCACCAGCCCACAGATTGAAAGAATCTCCGCAAGCCCCAAGCAGGATAAATACAGAGGAAACCACGCCTTGAGCCATCAAGGTCAAACTGTGGGAAACGAGAGAAAAAGGGGAAACTGGCCGGAGAAAAATGATGCACTATCTCTAAAAAAGCAAAAATAAGATTGAGAGCTGAGTTCTCACCACAAACGAAGGACGTTAGAAGACGGTGGAATGACAGTTTTGAAGAGCTGAAATAAAAAAGAACTGCCAACCTAGAATTCTACATTGGCAAAAATACACTTCAAAAGTGAAGACATTTCAGGCAAAGAAATACTGAGAGAGTTCAAGACCACAAGACTTGAACTAAAGAAATTCTAAAATGAGGGACTTTCCTGGTGGTCCAGTGGTTAAGACTCCACGCTTCCACTGCAGGGGGTACAGGTCCAATCCCTGGATGGGGAGCTAAGATCCCGCATGCTGCGTGGCACGGCCAAAAAGAAAGAAAGAAATTCTAAAATAAGTTCTTCAGATGCAAAGAAAATACTCCTAGCAGAAACGTGGAGCTATCAGGAAGAACGAAGAGCAAAGAAAAAGGTAAATATAAGCAGGCATTTGTGGTAATGGACTCTGGCATGTAAAGTACACGTTGAATTAATGCAGTACAACAATAAAGCAAAAGACGGGGGAGTGATGGAGTTAAAGTCTTGCGAAGAGCTAGCAGAACAGGAAATTGGCAAAGCCTCAATTCATATTGAACTGTCATGAATTAGTCAAGGATGAATGTTGAAATTGTTAGGATAACCACCTAAAAATAGTAAAGCAATGTATAACTTGTGAGTTAGAGAGGGAAAACAGGATAAGACGAATATTCCACTAATTGAAAAGGAGGCAAGAAGTGAGAGGAAAATGGAACATAAGTCAGATGGACAAATAGGAAACAAGACAACAGACAATAAACCTAAAATACAGAAAATTACCTTACATAGAATGGGCTGAATAATCAAGTGAAAAACTAGTAATGTCAGACTTCATGCAAAAAATAAAACCCTATTATAAACCACTCAAAGTAGACACTCCGTCGATAGAAGAGCACAAAAATGTTGAAAGAAAACACAAAGGAAAGGGTAGAATTGCAAGCACAACCAGAAGACAGCCTGTGGGGTCCTGTGGTTGTTAGACAAAGCCCATGCTAGGGCAGGATGCTTTGCTGGAGAGGAACACAGGCTCCTCTCAGGCTGAGGGGATCGATCCTTCAGGAAGATGGTACAACCCTAGATAAGCATCAATAACATAAAAAATAGGAAACAAAAAATGACCAAACTAAAAGGAGAGAGAAATCCAAAATCACGGTGGGAGATGTAACCCACCTCTCTCAATGGCTGATTTACTGGACAGACAAAAAATCAGAAAGGAGATCAAAGCTCTGAACAGCACCACGGACAGACCTGACCTAATTGACAGGTGATCCAGACCACTGCACCCGCCTGCAGCCAGGCTCACGTCTTGTCATTAGCACACGGGATACTCACTGGTATTGCCATGTCCCAGCCCACAGAGCAAGTCTCAGCACATTTCAAGGGACTGAAATCACTCAGGAGCGTGTTCCCGGGCCACAGTGGAACTAAGCTGGAAATAAAAACATTAAAAAAAAAAAAAAAAAGACAAAAAGGAAACAAAATAAATTTTAAAAATAAGATAAAAAAAGAAATCATAAATACAACGGGAAGATCCCCAACCACTTGGAAATTAAGCCATATACCTCTAAGTCACAGATCACAGAAGAAATCAAAGGAAATGAGAAAACAGTATGAACTGATTGCTGCTGGAGCTGTAACATATCAAAGTACAAGAATATAGTTAAAGCAGTGTTCAGAGGGAAATTGATAGCCAAACATGTATATATTTAAAAAGAAGGAAAGCTGAAAATCAATTATCTAAGCTTCTATGTCAAGAAGCTGGAAAAAAGGCAAGCCTAGTGAAAGCAGAAGGAAAGAAAGAATAAAGATATGACAAGAAATCAATGAAATAGAAAACATACATACATCAGAGAAGATCCATGAAGCCAAAATTTGTATCTTTAAGAAGATTAATAAAATGAATATACATCCAGCAAATGTGATCAAGAGGGAAAAAGAGGAGAGAAAACATAAGTAAATAAAATTAGGAATAAAAAGACGCTAAAAAGATGAGCGGATACTATAAATAACTTCAAGTTAATTTCATGATTTGGATTCAATGGGCAAATCCATCCTCCAAAACACAACGTATCAAAATTGACAGATGCTATTTGATCTGAATAGTTTGATATTTATTAAATAATTGTATCCATTATTAAAATGTTTCTCACCAAGACAACCCACGTCTCAAATGGTTACATTGGTGTATTTTTTAGAAATTTAAGGGAGAAATAACACCGGTCTTACACAAACCAATGTAGGGAATAGAAGAGGGAAGAAACACATCCAAACTCATTTTTTGAGGCTAGTATGGCCTTCCTATCAAAAGCTCACATGGACAGTAGGAGAAAGGAAAATGACAGACCAATTTCCTTCGTGAACATACGTGGGAAACTATTGGCGAATTGGATCCAGTGATATATAATAATAATCATATATTGGAATCATATGAGGTTTATGCCAGGAATGCAAAATCCATTAATATATTTCAAATTCTAACATGCAGAAGAGAGACATCAGGAGATCATCTCAATACATGCAGGATTTAATAAACTCCAGCAATATGCATTCATGAGAAAACTCAGTAATTTGGAATAGATTTGATTGATTTTCCTTAAATGGATAAGAAGACTATACTAAAAACAGAGTAAACCTGAGAGTAGGAGTGGGACAAGATACACAGCATCGATATTTCTATTCACCACCTAGAGGGGTGGGATAGGGAGGGTGGGAGGGAGACGCAAGAGGGAGGGGATATGGGGACATATGGATACATGTAGCTGATTCACTTTGTTATACAGCAGAAACTAACACAACATTGTAAAGCAATTACACTCCAATAAAGATGTTACCAAAAATTTCTATTCAACATAATAAAGACCCAATGCAGCCACAGAAAGGCCAAATTAATCTAACCATACAAGCTTAGAATTAAGAAGTGAACTGAGCAAGGTCACCACTTTTATTTATCAGCAACAATATTTTGGCAAATAAAAATTTTAAAGCCATATTCTTTACAATAGCATTAAAAAGATCTAACACTTAGATAAGGCCCTTGTTACTTTTGTAACAAAAGATGTATAAGACTTCTGCACTGAAAATCACAGAATACTTTTAAAAGAAATTAACAAAGACCTAAATAAATGGGGAAAATACTATGTTCAGAGATCGGAAGACTATTGACACTTTTATGTCAATTCTCACAATAATGTAGAATCAATACAAATTCTGATCAAAATAAAAGGGTTTTTTTTTCATAAATTGAGAAGGTTAAACCAATCTTGAAAAAGAACAAAACTGAAGGATTTGCTCTATCAAATATCATGACCATATTGTAAAGCTACAGAAAATACTATAGCATGCATTTAGCATGAGGAAGGATTAATTTACCACTGTACCAAACTGGAGAGTCAGAAAGAGACCTCCATCTAAACAGTGCCTGAAAGCTCACTGAATAGGGGCGTGGCAGCCTTTGCAATAAATGCTACTAGATCAAGTGGTTTTATATATATATATATATATATTTTTTTTTTTTTGGTACGCAGGCCTCTCACTGTTGTGGCCTCTCACTGTTGTGGCCTCTCCCGTTGCGGAGCACAGGCTGCGGACACGCAGGCTCAGCGGCCATGGCTCACGGGCCCAGCCGCTCCGCGGCATGTGGGATCTTCCCGGACCGGGGCACGAACCCGCATCCCCTGCATCGGCAGGCGGACTCTCAACCACTGCGCCACCAGGGAAACCCGGCTGACTTTCATGCCAAGGCAACAACAGCAGAATCTGTAAAGATCGCGGCACATGTAGATAAAGTCCGTTCTGCTTCTACAAAAAGTTAACCCCTCATTGTCAGGCCTTTGCCATCCTGATTTGCTTTTAACATGGCAACAGTCCGCTCCTACATCAGAAATTAAATGGGTAAACGATAGCTATGAATTAAATAGTTGGGGCTATGGGAAACCCAAGACGGCCACCTGGCTCTTCCCGGCTCCCTGGAAAACACTATTTTTTATTTGGTGGGTTAAAGCCTTCCCTTGCTGCAAGGCTGATACCCTCCAATGACAAACTGTTAGAAGAATGTGCTTTTCCACTTGGGGTACACTTTCCACAATCTCCAGTGATCAAGGCACCCACGTCACTGGGCGAATCATGCAAGCCTTAACCAAAACCTCACAAACTTCTTGAAATTATCACCGTCACTATCACCCTCAACCATCAGGCAAGGTCAACAGAACTGATGGAAAAACTGGACTCAAGCAGAACAAAAGATAATTACATAGAATTCAATGAACTGATCAACATGACTATGACTTTTATGACGTTTTATCTGAAATGTTACTGCCTTTTCATCCTTGTTTTCCAGGTAAGGGAACCTTTCCCCCCTAATCTAATTATGACTTACAGCAGTTTAGTAAATTATACATTTTTAAGTAGAATTGAAGCATTTATCTTTTCTCTCTACCTGATCCCTCCAGAATTTGGAAACTCTCAGGTTCCCAGCGGCCTTTCCAGGTGAATAGGGAAGGCCACTTCCCGGCAGATATAAGGACCTCAAGATATTTTGGACTTGAAAAGAGAGGGACCCACCCAAATCTGTAGGTATTGCAGGCGGAATCCAATGGCATGGCTTACCTGGCCTTGAGAGGCCTTTTAAAAGTTCAGTTTGAGATCCCTTATGAAAAGTTCCAGCAAAACCAAATTTTAAAAAGCCGGTTGCATCAATTACACTTACGTAAATAATCATGTTAACTTTACTGAAATCAGAGCCATTTTGCAAACGAATTAGTCTTAATTTGACTATATTTGGTAACAATAAAGATAATTCAGAGAGAAAAGTTAAGTTTCAATACTATACCTTTAGGGCTTCCCTGGTGGCGCAGTAGTTAAGAATCCGCCTGCCAGTGAGGGGTACACGGGTTCGATCCCTGGTCTGGGAAGATCCCCCATGCCGCGGAGCAACTAAGCCTGTGAGCCACAACTACTGAGCCCACGTGCCACAACTACTGAAGCCCACACGCATAGAACCTGTGCTCCGCAACAAAGAGAAGCCACCACAATAAGAAGCCCGTGCACCACAGCGAAGAGTGGCCCCCGCTCGCCGCAGCTAGAGAGGGCCCACGCACAGCGGCAAAGACCCAATGCAGCCAAAAGAAAGTAAATAAATAAATTGATATTTAAAAAAATGACTATACCTTTGTGGCTATTGAGGTTTTCTATATACTGAAGTTTTGTATTTACTACCTACAATCAAGATGTCTCTTTTTTATGTCACATTATTGTGAAGTTTAAGCAAATTATTAAAAGGATGTTCTAAGTTTATTTCTGAAGCTGACCGCAGTAATGTATCTTTGGATGAAGATCAGATGCCCCATGACCTGCACCCAGGAGATTATGCAGACTGGAAAAGACATCATTTAAAAGACTCTCTCTTTGACCTAGTTAGAAGGACCCTTATTCGGCACTTGTAACTAGCTCACGCACAGTGAAGTGGAAAAGGATTGACTCTTTTCTTTTTTGGCCACACCGTGCATCATGTGGGATCTTAGTTCCCCAACCAAGGGTTGAACCCGGGCCCCCTGCAGTGGAAGCGTGAAGTCTTAATCACAGGGCCACCAGGGAAGTCCCTGAAAAGAATTGACTCTTGACTTCATATTTCCCAGTGAAACAGGGCCTCTGCATGGGACTGGTCTAAAGAGAGGACTGCTAACCTCAAACTCACCTTAAAACAACCCTCAAGCCAGGAGGAGAAGAAGATGACAACAGTGGTAGACAGCTGACCCACGAATCAGGGCCAGGCCCGTTTAAGACCCGTCCTGCTGGTCCAATTAAACTGTTTGCCAAATGTTTGTCTCCCCATCAGAATTGAAAGCTGTTTTACCTCTAGCTATACTTTTGCTCCAACATTCAGGATGGAAAGAAAATTCTTTAGTAAAGTTGCCATAAAGTATAGCTACTGGGATAATCCCTTCATAATACTTATCACTGACTTTTCAGATGTTCCTAACGTGACCACTCACCCAGACCAACCTCCCTCTCAGCTAATCGTTCAGGTTCAAATTCTTCATCATATTAATATGTCCATCCCTTGTCTATACGGTTGTCAGTCCCTAGAGATGGAGCATGACTTACCCCAGGAGCCCCTCGCTCTGTCCCTTACTTAATCGAAAAAAGTCTTAAAGAGAAAAAGGTGAGTAAATTGTGCCAGCAGTGCCCTTATATATCAAATACCTAGTTGACTTTGGAAAGCCTACAAGAGAAGGGATCCATAGTTTAAAGTTGTGTTGACAAAACTCCCAATTCATGAGGCTATCAATGATAGCGCTCTGGGAGGGACCACCTGTGCTCCCCCAGGTTTTGTCTTCATGTGTGGTATTGGAACTGACCTACCTTCCCAAGGATGGGTTCATAGATGTCTTAATAGCTGACCAATAGAAGGTTTATGTTTATTAGGACATTATGTTACTTCATTGTCTATACATCAGGAAATAGGTGAATCTCCTTTGTCTCTTCGATCCATGTTAGCAAGATACCAACATACCTGGTGGCACAACCTTTTGGGCATCTTGGTTCCTAATGCAAGAATATATGTAAACAAAGATACGCTCAGAAATCTATCAGCCACCATTGGTCAAATAAATGGAAAGATTGCAGACAGCACTGTAGCACAACAGACACCCCTAAATTTCTTAGCCCGAGTAGTGTTAGATAACAGGGTTGCCTCAGGCTGTCTATTGGCTAAACAAGGAGGTACTTGTGTCGTTGTTCATAACACTCGTTGACTTATATCAGTACCTCTGGAGAAGTTGAGACACACCTAGAAAGAATTTCCCAAAGGGCAAAATGGTTACAAGATGTAAAAAAAATGACCCTTTAAATTATCTGTGTTGTCGGCTTCCCTCAGGAATAGACACTTTTTCCCTCTCTGCTTTACAGATGAGCATCATTTTCACAATACGTATTATCACACCTTTCCTAACTATCGAGCTACTCATGACATGCGTCACTGCTTGCACTACTGCTAAAAGCACAGTTACAATGCTTGTGCAACAAGTTATTATGACTGATAGTACGTACAGCCTATAAAATGCTTCCCCATCAGCGAAGCACCTCTGTTGTTGCCCCCTACATTCAATTCAAAAAAAAAGAGAGAAAGAAAGAAAGGGGCAGACCTAGCGCCAAGGGACATGGTGGACCCAGTTAGCAACCACCTTGGCATCAAGGGACAAATTTCTCTTTTTACTGAAGTATAGTTGATTTACAATGTTGTGTTAGTTTCAGGTGTACAGCAAAGTGATTCAGTTATATATGTATACATGCATAATATACATTCTATATATATATGTAAATATATATTTTTTCAGATTCTTTGCCATTAGAGGTTATTACAAGATATTGAATATAGTTCCCTGTGCTATACAGTAGGTCCTTATTCTTTATTTTATATATAGGAGTGTGTATCTGTTAATCCTAAACTCCTAATTTATCCCTCTACCCCCTTTCCCCTCCCTTTGGTAACCATAAGTTTTTTTTCTATGTCTGTGAGTCTATTTCTGCTTTATAAATAAGTTTATTTGTACCATTTTTTTAGATTCCACACATAAGTGGTATCATATGGAATTTGTCTTTCTCTACTTACTTCACTTACTATGATCATCTCTATGTCCATCCCCATTGCTGCAAATGGCATTATTTCATTCTTTTTATGGCTGAGTAACATTCCCTTGTACATCTATCTATCTATCTATACCACATCTTCTTTAGCCATTCATCTGTTGATGGACACTTGGGTTGCTTCCATGCCTTGGCTATTGTAAATAGAGCTGCTATGAACACTGGGGTGCATGTATCCTTTCGAATTAGAGTTTTCGCCTTTTCCAGATGTATGCCCGGGCGTGGGAATTGCACGGTCACATGGCAGCTCTATTTTTAAGGACCTCCATACTGTTCTCCATGTGGCTGGCCCAACTTACATTGCCACCAACAGTGCAAGAGGGTTCCCTTTATTCCATGCCCTCTCCAGCATTTATTTATTTTTCTCCAACATTTATTATCTGTACTTTTTGATGATGGCCATTCTGACCAGTGTGAGGTGATACCTCATTGTAGTTTTGATTTGCATTTCTCCAGTAATTAGCGATGTTGAGCATCTTTTCATGAGCCTGTTGGCCATCAGTATGGCTTCTTTGGAGAAATGTCTATCTAGGTCTTCTGCCCATTTTTTGATTGGGTTGTTTGTTTTTTTGATATTGAGCTGTATGAGCTGTTTGTATATTTTGGAAATTAACCCCTTGTCGGTCCCATCATTTGTAAATATTTTCTCCCATTCCGTAGGGTGTAGGTTGTATTTTCACATTTTTAATGGTTTCCTTTGCTGTGCAAAAGCTTTTAAGTTTAATTAGGTAAGGGACAAATATTTTGATCATTAATGCTTTTCATAAGTCAAAAGATTTACGATCAAAAGGGGGAAGTGATGAAAGAAATTTTCACATGTTGGAGTATGGGGAGGTCATTCTGGCTTATTCTTCTCCAGAGCAGTTTCTCAGAGTAATCTGGGAAGCTGGCTTCTGGGCTATAGTCCTCAGTTTGGCACAAATGAAACTCTTTTCTATTCCTATTATAGATTGTATATTACTTTTTTTGTCGACCATTTAGACATCTCAAAAAAGAGGATATCCAAATGGCTCATAAATATATGAAGACATGCTCAGTGCCATCGGTTGGTACAGAAACGCAAATTAAAACCAACATAGATAGCACTATACCCACCAGAATGGCTAAACGGAAAGATGAAAAATGCCATGTTTTGACAAGGCTGTGAAACAGCTGGAATCCTCATACACTGCTGGTTAGCTTGGAAATTGGTACAAAACTTTGGGGAAATGTTTGACAAAATTTCTAGTGCCCGATACCATGTTTTCACTCCTAGTTATAGATCTACCAGAAATGGGTAAATATTTTTCCAAAAGGCTTGATCAAGAATGACCATAGGAGGGACTTCTGCGGTCCAGGGGTTAGGACTCAGTGCTTCCACTGCAGGGGGCACAGGTTCGATCCCTGGTCAGGGAACTAAGATCCCGCAAGCTCTGTGCATGGCAAAAAAAAAAAAGAACAACCGTAGCAGCACCATTTATAATGACCCCAAACTGGAAGTGAACAGAAAGCCCACCAAAAGTAGAAGAGTGGAAGGGGCAACGTGCGGAGCGCTCACCCAGTGCGCGCTATGTATCAGTGAGATTCATGAACTCCAAGGACACATAACAACGTGTGTTGATCTTTCAAACAAAACGGTGAGTGAAAGGAGTCAGACGCGGATGGTACATTTTGAATGAGCCCGTAATCTAAGGTGTGAAGCAGGCTAACGGAACCGAATGCATACTGTTAGAGGTCAAGCTGGCCGTTCGTCTTGGGTAGGGCGTGATGACTGGAAGAGGCAGAGAGAGGTTTCCGGGGGTGGTCCGTGTCTTCATCTGGGTGTTGAGCTGGTGTTTATGATTTTCGTCCTTTTCTGTGTGTCTGCTATGCCTCAAAAAGGTTTACCAGGAAAACTTAGCACCTGAGCACATGGAGGCACGTATGAGGATGTTCACGGCAGCGTTGTTTACAGCTGAGGAAAATTGGGAACAGCCTAAAGGGCCATTGATAGGGACAAGGTTAAGGGAATATTGTCTATTAATATTGTGGTAGAAGTTGGAAAAAATAGAGCAGACTTCAATAAGCTTACGGGGCATATATGCAAAGTATACTGTGAGTGAAAAGCTAGCCTACAGGACAATACATACAACTGCTTAAGCATACAGAAGCCAAAAGTGTGCATTTCTGTAGATTATATATTTATATGCAAACATATAGAAATGTATAATAAAGAAAACACACCAACTGTACTAGTGATTTTTTCCCCTGGAGACTAGGAGACTAGAACTGAGGATGGAGGTCAGTGGTATTTTATGTTTATATGTATTTATATATAATTTTGTATCTGCTAATATAATAACATTATATTTTATTACAATGACAATGTAATCATGATTACTTAGGTAATTAAAAATAATACTTCAAATGATCAATGAAAGATTTCCAAAGGGACATTTCCTAGGCGAATAAAAAATAAATACTTCAATATATTCAAAAAGCTAAAGTTGTACAATGACATTAGTTTATTTTGAAGGATTAAAACTAGAAATTATTAACAAAGGTCTAAATTCAAAATCCTTACCAACTGGTGATTAAAAAGTACTCCTGTAAACCTAACATTGGAGGAAAAAGGGAAAAAGAAATATTACTTAAATTCTAGAATATCAGAAAAATAATGAAATTGCTAGCAACAAATGGGTTTCTACAAAGCTGTCCTCAAAGATAAAGTCACATCTTTAAATGCTTTCATTATCAAACAAAGAAAAAAAAATATCAAAGCCTTCAAGTCAATGAGTTTTTTAAAAGTAGTTCCAAGGAGGATTAAAACGGAGGAGATAATAGCAGAAATTATTAAATTAAAAAAACAGAAAAACAAGAATTGCTAAGCAGATTAAGACCTAAGAGATAAGTAAATTAAAGAGCTAAGTCTTTGAAAAATCTAACACAACAGACCAGACTCTGGCTAATCTAGTTACTACGAAGAAGGAGGGGGTGAAATAGCAATTAAACAAAATTTTAAATCATATAAGCAGTAAAATAAACACGCAGACAGTTTTTAAAATTGACAAGGAATTACTTGCACTGTTGTATGCTAATAAATCTGAATGAAAACAGATAAATTATCAAAGTTGACATTAAAGGAGCTAAGAATATGCATAGATACCCCTGGGAAAAACGTTAAAAATAGAAAAGGATTACCTCCAGAAGGGGTTCCAGACTCAGGCATTCTTGCTGTTGAGTTATTGTGAACATTTAAGGCATGATTAATTCCAAAATTATGTACTCAGTTTTAGAAACTTATAAATTTGGAAAACTTGCCAAGTAATTTTGACAAATATAACTCACCGTATGTTCTTCAAACTATATTACTTAGGAATTACATAAAAAGATGCCACTATTTCATAAAGTTAAATAAAAAGTTGGTTCACCAAGGTCAACATAATTTTTAAATGCAGAACCTCTCAAAGCCTTTAACTTGCAAATATGCATTGTGATTCTTAACAAGGGCAGGAAGAGAATCTCCAGTGTTTCCCAATCTTATTTGTCCAACCAGAAAACCATTTCTACCTGGAGGCATCTCTTGGGGGTGGGGTTCCTTTGGGAAAGTCTGCTATAAATATAAAAGTTCATGTAAAGTAAAAAATGAAATACTAGCAAATAAAATTCAGCTGCAAGCTTAATCAACAATCTATGAAGTTGACCATGGGAAAGAAAGAATGATTTAATATAATACAATTATTTAGCAGCGTACAATTCATTAATAGGACTGCAAATATTATCTACATAAATGTTGAAATATTATTCAAAAAATTTAAAAATGTATTTCAATAAAAATAGTAAATCGTAAAAGCTCTTACATATATAAAAGCACTTTCAGTGTAGCTACTTAATAATTCTGTGTATTAAAACATAATAAACAGGGCTTCCCTGGTGGTGCAGTGGTTGGGAGTCCGCCTGCCGATGCAGGGGACACGGGTTCGTGCCCCGGTCCGGGAGGATCCCACATGCCGCGGAGCGGCTGGGCCCGTGAGCCATGGCCGCTGAGCCTGCTCGTCCAGAGCCTGTGCTCCGCAATGGCAGAGGCCACAACAGTGAGAGGCCCGCGTACTGAAAAAAAAAAAAAAGCCATAATAAACAAAATTAAAAAGCAAATGACATTGTGAAAATATTTGCAACAAATATCGCGCACTGAGAAAGATCTCTTAAAAGTCCTCAGCAAAGACCCTATCATCCCAAATAAAATTGGCAAAGGACAACTCATAAATGAAAGACTACAAATCACCAAAAATTATGAAAAAGTGTCCAACCACATTTAGCCAAAGAAATGCAAAGTTAAGGCATTACCATTTATATCTGTCAGGTTGAATAACATATGCATTGAGAGATACCAGAAGGAATTTGTCTGACTAATCCTCCTACAATAATGACAAATATAAACTTAGAGAAAATATAAAATGCAACTATTTGAAGACATCAGAGGATAAACAAAAATAAACAGAAAGTGGACAGCTTTGACCCTTGAGAGAAGAGAACTACACTGGGTGAGATTCATGTTTACACAGCATTTTGCCTTAGAGAAATCCCCAGTCTCATGGTTTAGGGCAACTAAAACACGTATTTGGTGTTAGGACAGAAAAACCTCTCAGACCCTTTGTAGAAAGAATTTGCCAATAAGTTTCCACCTTAAGAAGCTGGAAAATAAGAGCAACTTAAGCCCATAGGAAGAAGGAATTAACAAAGATACAAGCAGAAGTAAATGAAATTTAAAAAACAACAGAGACAATAAACAAAGCCCAAAGTTGTTTCTTTGAAAAGATTAATGAAATGGCTAAATCCCTTCCCAGAGTAATAAAAGAAAAAAGAGAAACAAATGACAAAGGTCAGGAAATAAGAAGGGGACATTACCAAGGATACAGCAGATAAAGGGATCTCATGAACAACTTAATTCAACCATGCTGTGAGGGAGTTCCTTGGTGGCGCAGTGGCTAAGAAACCGCCTGCCAATGCAGGGGACAAGGGTTTGAGCCCTGGTCCGGGGAGATCCCACATGCCGCGGAGCAACTGAGCCCGTGAGTCACAACTACTGAGCCCACGAGCCACAACTACTGAAGCCTGTGTGCCATAACTACTGAAGCCCGTGCACCTAGAACCTGTGCTCCGCAACAAGAGAGGCCACTGCCATGAGAAGCCCGCGCACAGCAATGAAGAGTAGCCCCAGTCTCTGAAACTAGAGAAAAGCCCGCGCACAGCAACGAAGACCCAACGCAGCCAAAAATAAATAAGTAAATAAATAAATGTATTTTTAAAAATGCAGTGAAATGGACACTTTTTTTTTTTTTTTTTTTTGCGGGACGCGAACCTCTCACTGTTGTGGCCTCTCCCGTTACGGAGCCCAGGCTCCGAACGCGCAGGCTCAGCGGCCATGGCTTACGGGCCCAGCCACTCCACGGCATGTGGGATCTTCCCAGACCGGGGCACGAACCCGTGTCTCCTGCATCGGCAGGCGGACTCTCAACCACTGCGCCACCAGGAAAGCCCCTAGGAAGCCCCTCCCACTTCCTTCTTAATCCGCTGCGTCGGATCTCCGGCGTGCCCGTCATGTCCGACGCGGCCGCGGACACCAGCTCCGAAATCACCACCGAGGACTTCGAAGAAGAAGTTGTGGAGGAGGCGGAGAATGGGAGAGGGGCACCTGCTCGTGGGAATGCTAGCGAGGAAAACGGGGAGCAGGAGGCCGACAGCAAGGTTGATGAAGAAGCAGAGGACATGAAGGTGCGGAGGCCGACGCAGCTACGTGCAGACGGGCAGCTGAAGATGAGGATGATGACGACGTTGACACCAAGAAGCGGAAGACCGATGAGGACGGGACAGCACAAAAGGAAAAGCTAAGCTTAAAAGGCCACCGTGACCTAGTCACCCTCCACTTCCCGTCGCAGAATCTAAACGTGGTCCCCTTCGAGGAGGGTCCCGCCTGCCCGCCCGCCCACTGCGGGCAGCGCCACCCGCAGGTGACACCCCGTCCCCGCCACCCAGCCAGAACCACAACGCGAATTTGCAACAGGGGAGGAAAAAAGAACCACAACTTCCAAGGCCCCGCTTTTTTTTCTTAAAGTACTTTAAAGAGGAAAATCTGTTTGTATTTTTTATCTACGCTTTATCTTTTTTTTACATATTGTTAGGGGTCAGCCATTTTTAATGATCTCGGATGACCAGACCAGCCTTCAGAGCGTTCTTTGTCCTACTTCTGACTTTACTTGTGGTGCGACCATGTTCATTACAATCTCAAAGGAGAAAAAGAAACTTGTAAAAAAAGCAAAAGCAACAACAAAAACACAATCTTATTCCGAGCATTCACGTAACTTTTTTTGCGTACGTACTTAGCCGTACAATAAGTAGTTGGTTTGTACGCGACGGTGAAAAAGGCCAAAGATAAAAGGTGTTTTTTCCCCCCTTTTTTTGTCTATGAAGTTGCTGTTTATTTTGGGGGGGCCTGTTTGATGTATGTGTGGAACAGTGTCGTCCAACAATAAACGGGAATTTTATTTTGCTGAGTTCTAACAACAACAACAACAAAAATTAAATAAATAAAAAAATAAAACCCCATACACTATAATTCACTTTGTTCACGACACGGAAAGAGCCACTATGTGATCATCTCAACAGGAATGGAAAAGCATTTGACAAAATTCAACACCTATTCAGGATAAAATGAAAACCTCTGGAAGATGAAAATAGGAAGAAATTTCTTCAATCTGATAAAGGACATCTACTAAAAACCTAGAGATAATAAGCATCATTCCTACTAGTGAAATCATTTGGGCATTTCCCCCTGAAACCCAAAACACAGTTGTTCACCATTGTACTGAAAGTTCTATCAGGGAAATAAGGCACAGGAAAGAAGGAAAAGCCATACAGTTTGTAAAGAAGTAAAATGCTGTTTAATCACAGATAATAATTTTTTTACATAGAAAATTATAAAGAATCTGAGAAAAAATTACTAAAACTAATCAGCAAATTTTGTAAGATGCAGAATTCAATGTCAATATACAAAAATTAGTTTATTACCATATATTTTCTACTTGCAATAGGAAGATGACTTTTAAATAACAGTTCCATTTATAATATTAAAAATTAAATAGGTTAGGGACTCACTGAAAATTATACAAGGCCTCTACACAGTAAACTGAAAAATAGTGCTATTTTTATTTTTTAAAAATCTTTGACTGGGCTTCCCTGGTGGCGCAGTGGTTGAGAGTCCGCCTGCCGATGCAGGGGACGCAGGTTCGTGCCCCGGTTTAGGAAGATGCCACATGCTGTGGAGCGGCTGGGCCCGTGAGCCATGGCCACTGAGCCTGCGCGTCCGGAACCTGTGCTCCGCAACGGGAGAGGCCACGGCAGTGAGAGGCCCGCGTACTGCAAAAAAAAAAAAAAAAAAAAAAAAAAAAAAAAAAAAAGAATAGGAAAAGAAATTCCGAAAGAGAAGAATAAAGTTGGAGGAGTACACTGATTTCAAAATTTCTATAAAGCTCCAGTAACTGACTGTAATGTATTTTGGCATAAATATAGACAAATTATTCAATGGGAAAAAATCGAAAGTCCTGAAATAGACCCATATTTACATGATCAATTGATTTTTGAATAACATATCCCAGCAATTCAATGTGGAAAGGAAAGTATTATCAACAAATGACGTTGAAGCATCTGGATAAATATATGGAAAAAAATGAGCCCCCATCCCTTGGTTGCATCACATACGGAAGTTATTTGAGGTGGATTATACACGTAGGAGCTAAAGGTATAGCGCTTCGAGGAGAAAACACGAGAATGGGTTCATGAGTGTGGAGAGGCAAAGCGTCCTTAAACAGAAGACAAAAAAAACAATAACTAAAGGAAAAAAAAAGTTAAATTTGGCTTCAGCAAAAATGAAAACTTCTGGTCTTCAAAAGATGTAATTAGGAAACTAAAAAAGGCAAAGTACCCACTAGGAGGAAATATTTGCAATTCACACGTCTGTCAAAGGACTTACTTGTATCCAGAATCTATGAAGAAGCCCCACAAGTCACTAATAAAAAGGCAAAGAACAATAAAATAGGCAAAATATTTTAACAGACAATTCAGCAAACACAAAATGCAAATGATCAGGGACAACGGGAAAAGGTGCCCAACACCACTGGTCATCAGGTGGCTCAAACAAAAACCACGAGTATGTGAGAAATCACATCATATCCACTAGGATAACGGAAAACAAAAAGACTGATAGTACTAAGTGCTGTTGAAGATAAGGAGAACCACAGCTCTGCACGCTGCTGGTGGGAGGGAAAAATGGAAACTACTTTGGAAAACAGTTCAGCAGTTTCTCACAAAGTTAAGCACGGACCTACCCTCTGACTCAGCTGGTCCTCTCCTAGATAGTTCTCCTTACCCAAGAGAAGTGAAAACACAGGCCCACAAGCAGACTTGTGTGAGAATGTATATAGCAGCCTTACTCATAACGGCCAACCTCTGGAAACTGCCCAGGTGTCCATCAACAGGAGAAGGGATAAACAAATGGTGACACGTGCACACAGTGGAACTGCATTCGGCGGTAGGAGTGAATCGACGCGTGACACGTGCAACAACATGGATGCGTCTCATAACTGTTGTGTCAGTCCAGAGGAGCCAGAAACAGAAGAGCATGTTGTACCCTTCCATTTAAGTCACGTTCAAGAACAGACAACACCAGACAGGATGATAGAAATCAGAACAGGGATTGCCTAAGGGTTGGGGACTTACTGGAGAGGGCACAAGAGAACGTTTGGGGTTGATGGAAACATCTTGTATCTTGATTGGGGTGATGACTACATGGGTATATATGTCCATCAAAACTCATCAAGTCTTGCCCTTAAGATCTGCATTGCACTGGATGTAAATTCTCTCTCTCCTGTTTCCTTCCCGTTCTATCTCTTCTTCCTTCCCTCATCATCATCCTCCTCCCCTGCCCCCTTCTTCTCCTTCTTCTTCTTCCTCTTCTTCTTCCTCATCCTCTTCCTCTTCCTCTTCCCCTTCCTCCTCTTCCTCTTCCCCTTCCCCTTCCTCCTCTTCCTCTTCCCCTTCCGCTTCCTCCTCTTCCTCTTCCCCTTCTGCTTCCTCCTCTTCCTCTTCCCCTTCCCCTTCCTCCTTCTTCCTCTTCCTCTTCTTCTTCTTCTTCTTCTTCTTCCTCTTCCTCTTCTTTCTTCTTCTTCTTCTCCTTCTTCTTTTTCCTCTTCCTCTTCTTCTTCTTCCTCTTCATCCTCTTCCTCTTCTTCTTCTCCTTCTTCCTCTTCTTCTTCCTCTTCCTCTTCCTCTTCTTTCTTCTTCTTCTTCCTCTTCCTCTTTCTTCTTCTTCTTCTCCCCCTCCTCCTCCTCCTCCCCCTCCTCCTCCTCCTCCTCCTCCTCCTCCTCCTCCTCCTCCTCCCCCTCCCTCTCCTCCTCCTCCTCCTTCTCCTTCTTCTTCTTCTCTCTCATACACGCATCCTGAAAACAAATATTGAACTCCGGTTAACAGGTTTTTCCTCCTCAGTTTCATTTCTGAAACTATTTTCTGTCTATTCTAGGCTTGAGAAAAAGAATAAATATATTAGAGATCTTGTGAGCCAAGTTTCTCGCCTTTGGAGTGCAAGCCATAGTTAAGGAAAGACATCTGCAGTGTGGCACTGGAATGCAGTTGTCAGCTATGAACTCCCAATGAGGTATACAGATACAGGCTTGTGTTCTATATGTCCCACATGGAAAAGCTCATTAACTGGCCCTGTCTACAGAGACGGCCTAAGAGCAATGACTCCCCAGCAGTGCTGAGCACACTCAGGGTCCATACCTTGGCTTCTAAACACCATCTCCACTAGAAGAAACCAGGACTGCTTGTATGGCTATTTCCAGGGAAAGTGAAGATGAGCCACAATGTAGGGAAGTGCTCTACGAATGAGGGGGGCACGTCATAAAGGACACTGGAGGTAGCATAAAGGGGCTCCCACTGGCCAAACTGGGGACAATTCAAGCACTTAAATAAATAATGATTATAACAGATAGGAGTCGACTAAATGAAGATTTTTTGAGTCCAACTAATACAAAGGAAAAATGAATAGATGAATGCCTTACGGTGGAAAGCCAACTAATAAGTGCAGAAATAGTGACAGAGTTAGACGCTCATGCAAACAGACAAATGCGAAAGCAGAAGGAAATGCATCAAATCTGAGTGACAGGTTTGAATGTGAATTTTCTTGATTCTCAGCCAGAATTTCCAAATTTCTTCAATAGCATGTATTGCTTTTCTAATCAGACAAAGTAAATGTTAGTCAAATCAAATTTTAAAGTAAATATGAATCGATAGGATCAGGAGGAAAAGGTGTACCCCTGTCCCTGTTTTCTCTAACATGGGCAGATGTGTGGCTTTTCACAACAGTTGGCTCAGCCACCAGCTTGTGGGAGGAATGTGGTCTGAGGGGAGGGCACCCGTCTCTAGGAGGGTCCACGCTGAAAAGAAAGGCTATAGGCCCGGTTTTGGAAGACCTGGGCCCACATCGCGCTTCTGTTCACCAGTTGGCCCATCACCTCCCTGACCCTCAGACTCTTTGTCTGTGAAACGGAGATGAACCTCATAGCTACCTCCCGGTATCCATGGAGATGAGAGGAGATGGTGCGTGTGGAAGCACACCTCTGCCATGTACCCTGGGCTCCACGTCTTTCAGGGCAATGGAGCCCCTGCAAGGCCTTTAAAACACCAATTCCCAGGCCACAGTCAGAGAGTCACTCAGGAGGCTGCTGAGGGGCCCAGGAGGCCACGTTTAAGGTGCAGCTGGGCAGGGGAGCTTGAAGGCACCTCTTCTGACCTGCCCAGGAACGCCAGGGCCCAGTGCACCCTCCCGGACCCTGAAAGGGGTCTCCCTGCCCACTGCTCCCTGCCCCCAGCTCCTGGCCCCCCATCTGCCCCCAGGGCCTGCAGACCTCTCAGCCGTGTTTAGGTCAGAGCTTCTCAGCTTCCATTCCTCTGTCCACTGGCCGCAGAGCCCAGAATTTGGGCCCAGCACCCCCCGAACACAGGACTTCTGGTTCTGCGTCCAGAACAAGGGGGTGGGCGATGAGCACGCAGCCCCTCGGTGCAGGAAGCCCTTGCTCCCACCTGTGCAGGTGGGGAGTGTGCAGAGCTGGGCCGCCCGCACTGTCGCCAGGCCAAGCCTGCAGGGACCCACGGCCTTGCAGAGGACAGGCTCCGCATCCAGAAAGAAGCCTTTGTGATGAGGAATCACAGTTCCTGGAACGAGGGGCTCCAGCAGGTTCCTCACACGCCATCTTCCTGGATTCGACCAGGAACGTCCACTGACTTGGGGGATCCGGAATATTGACACAGAAACACAAGGAATGAGTCAATCCTCTGCTTTTAATGTCCTAAAGGGGTTACAGGGCCTTCCCTGGCGGTCCAGTGTTGGGACTCCGCGCTTCCACTGCAGAGGCACAGGTCCAATCCCTGGTCGGGGAGCTAAGATCCTGCATTCCGCATGGCACAGCCTAAAAACATTTGTTTTAATAAAATAAAATAAATTAGCAAAGGGGGGTTGGTTACAGAGAGACAAGGGTCATGAAAGCCAGGCTGCACCTACCCACACCTGGCCATCTCCTGACCTGCCGCCGCCTGATGGCCGGTGGGTGGCTGTCCTACAGCAAAGGCCTCCGGGAGCAGCTGATGGCCCCCGAGATGGACCTGGAGGCCCAGGGATGAGCAGCTGGGCACTGCAGCAGGGAGCTGTTTACAAGTGTGTCTGCAGGGCTGCCCCAAGCTCCCCAGGGTGGGGCGGCTGGGAGGGGAGCTGACAAGCAACGACGGGGTCCCCAGCTTGGAAAGAGGGAGTAGGTGGGCTGGCTGGACACCAGAGGGAAGAGGAGGGCCCTGGTGTGTCTGAGCCAACCCCCCACCAACCGTGACTGTTTCCTCATCTGTAATTTGCCCAGAGACGCCTGGTTGGCCTGCAGGCCTGGGGGAGGAAGCCCTCGGCCACCGAGGCTCGTGGCTGCAACCTGGTCCTGGAGACATCCGGTCTCCCGTCGGTTCACCCGAGCATGACGCATTCCTGCTGATGTGTCAGCTGACCTGCCGGCCCTCTCCTTGTAGGTCACCCGGACTGCCCACCTTCAATGTCAGCTGGGCCGAGGTGCCCGGGAGCCGCCGAGCCGGCCGGGCCCTTGGGGTCCAGCTCGCTCCCGAGCACACCTACCGCGCGGGTAGAGCTAGGGCCTCCCTGCACACACTCCCGCCAGGCTGGGCCTCAGGGGAACCCGCATACCTCTCACCTCCGACTGCTGCCCTGATCTTCAGCCATTTTATTCCACTCGATGAGTCTTATTTGTTAAACGTGTGAATGAGTGGATCTCGCCTGCGCGTCTCAGGAACCCTCCTCTCTGTGTCCCCTCCCCTTCCACCTGCCCTTCCATGCGGCCTCTGAGATGCTGCCCTGCCGGGTCCACAGTGGCCCCCGACCCCGTCCACCTCCCTGCCCACATCAGGGCAGCCTCTGGTGTCGATGCACTGGCACGGGAGCCCCAGTCATGGCCGCCCGGGCACTCTGCCTTTCCACAGGCAGGGAAAACCGTTGACTGCCATTTCGTGGGGTCCTCTGAAGTGGAACAATTCTCCAAGAGGAAATCATGCTCAGGAAAGAGTCGCGAAATGTCCAGCCCTTTGGAGCAATAACGTGATAGCACTGTCAAGATGCTCGTCAGAACCCAATAGATCACTTAATTGCTGAGAGCCGGCGAGCGCAGGAAGCGCGTGTGTGCACGTGACGGGGAAGGAGGCCCGAGGCGTGTCTGCTGACGGCTGAGGTCCCGGGGTGGCCTGTGCAGAGGGGGTGGAGGTGGGCTATCGGGGGGGCTGGGACCTGTCCTCTGACACCCTGCTCAAGGACCGTCCCCGGAACTCCATCAAATTGTATTGAGTGAAGTGGCGGAGTGTGGCTGGAGCGATGGGCAGCCCCGGGGACGCCGTGGCCGTCCTCCTAGCTCCGAAGCTCTGGTAGAAGGCATACAAGCAGGGCTGCTCCTCCAGGACAAACTGGAACTTCTGTAGTGCGGGGCAAGGCTGCAGGGCCGGTGTGGCCTCGCTGGGTGTGGGGGGGAGCGGCGTGGAGCCGGCCCGGGCCCAGCATCTCCTTCCTCTGACACCAGCGTGCAGCTCCCTTGGTGACCAGGCTGCCATGCTGTCGCGTGACTGCCTAACGCACAGCTCACTAGCAAAGCTGGGCCGCTCCAGCCCCCAAGATACTGGATTCGGAGCGCCTGTGGGTCGGAGCTGAGGGGCAGGCGGGTGTGCACACGTAAACGGGGCCCCGAGGTGACGCCACAGCCTCCCTGCAGCGCCGGCCCTGCTCCGAAGGGCAGCCCAGGGACCCCGAGCCCAGGGCCTGAGCAGCCCCCGGGGGACCTGGCCGCAGCACTCGTCCCAGCAGGAGACAGGAGGGCAGCTCTAGATGGGCCAGTCGTGCTGCCACCCGAGCGCCGTCCTGGGACCCGCAGCCCCGCGTCCTCTGCCCTCCCCGCCCCCCGGGCCCCGCGGGGACGCCACCGCACCGCAACTGTGGGCCCCCCGTCTAGGGGGTCAGCGGTGTGGCCGCCTCGCCAAGGGGCACCGCACGCACCCTTGGGTCACAAAACAAACCACCTTCCCTCTCAGAGCCACGGTTCCTTCCTGCCGCCCCGGTCATCCCCTGGCGGCCTGGCAAGGCAGGCCGGACTTCAACATCCTTCTAAATGATGGCCATTGGATCCATTTACGAACTGTCTTAAGGGGAAAGCAGCTGTCCATGGAGGGCAGGGCCCGGGCACTCCACGTGGGGCACAGCCAGATGGGACCAAAGGCAGCAAGGCCTCCTCCCTGCCCCCCTCACCCTGCCCCCTCCTCCAGCTCCCAGGCTTCAGGCAAGGACGCGGCCTTCCCTCCTCGTCAGGAAGGCTGCTCTGCTGCCCCTGTCCCTCCCCTGGACGGCCCCCCCAGGCCTCTGCCCCTCACCCCCTGGATCGCATGAACCTCCCTCAGGTCCCAGGCGTTCTCTAGCTGAGGCGTGGCACCTTCCCCTCCCGGCTCTCCTCTCCGACCCCTGTCCGCTCAGCCTCGCGCTCTTTCTTTCTGGCCGCGGCCTGCTGTCACCCTGACACCCGAGGACAGGCTCTGACCGCCCGTCTCAGGCTGCACACGAAGAGGGGCTGGGGTACACAGCCCAGATCCACCCACCCCTTGACCAACAACCTGGGTGGCCGGGGATCAGGGCAGGAGGCTGGGGGCTCAGGGAGACAGTCCCGGGGGTGGGGGCCGAGGGAGGACAGCCTGGGGAGAGGCCTGAGGGCGAGAGTCCGAGGCCCAGCCCAAGCGCAGGGCCGGGGGGTGACGGGGGCGGCGTGGGGGAGCCCATGGGGGAACTGAGGGTTCCTCTGTGAGGACCCAGAGTATCTGGGGCATCGCCGGGGCTGGGGGGCATCCGAGGCCACAGGCAGAGGGGCGGCGGCCGCAGTGGCGGCCTGGGAGCCCCTGGAGGTTCTGGCGGGGAGGACACGCAGCCCCCGGAGGCCAGCCTGGAGGGTCAGATGAGCAGGTGGCCAGGGGTTCCCTGCGGCTTCCGCCTGCTGCAGCCCTCCCCCCTCCCAGAGCACCCGCAGGAGCTCAGCTCAGGACGCAGATGCCAGAAAGGGCTGTTTCAGGGTTACGAGCTCGCCGGCAGGGGCACCCACAGCCGGGGTGCCACCCCTTCCCCGCTCTGCACCCATGAGGGGCAGCAGCGCCGGCCGGCCTCAGCTTCCTCCTCACTGGAGCGTGGTGGGGCCGCCTCTTGCCTGCTCTCAGCGGCTGTACTCCAGCAGGACGGCAGCTAAGGCCCCGCCGGCTGCCCCCAGCCCAGGCGCCCTGGCCTCCCCGCTCAGCACTCCTCCGAGCTCCAGCCTCCTTCCTCAGCCTCCCCAGCGCCCACCCTCCCAGCCCCCTTACCCCAGCCCTGAGGACGTGCTCAGGCCAGTGGGCCTAGCTGCCAGCTGGATGCCCCCAGCACACCCAGGGCCTCCCCAAAGAGCTTGCCCCAGCAGGCACGGCCGGCCGTGGCTTCACCATTTCTCAGACAAGACCCTCCCTGGGTAACAGCCCCCGGAGGGGCCACACAAGCCCCCGCTCCCCCCAAGCCACAATACCTGAAGCAGACACATTCAGCACCAGAGTGTCCTGCGGCAGGGGGACCCCAGGACTGCAGGACCCCTGCGGCCCTGACACAGGGTCCAGCCTGTGTGTTGGGGAACAGCGCAGGTGGTCTCTGTGGCTGGTGGGACGCTGGGCCCCGCATGTGCACATGTGGGCCCAATGGCTCCTTCTGTACCCAAGGGCTGTGGTCAGGGATTGGCCCTGCGGCGGGCAAGTGGGCGACCAGGGCCTGCAGGGCTGATGGGACACAAAGCAGCATTAGCTGCTCCACTCTCCCACCTCTGACGGCCCCGCCTGCACGGGGTGGGGGTCGAGAAAGGTTTACCCCTCAGCCCACCCTCGGTGTTGGGGGAGCAGCCCTGGACACAGCCTCAGCTCCCAGGAGGCCGTGGGGAGGGGACGGGAGCCTGAGACTGGAGCTGGAGACCCTGACTGGGGTTAAGCTCCACAGCGCCCCCGGCAACTCAGACACCAGCTGCGAGATGCGAGGAGAGGCCTGCCTCTGGGACACCGCAAGGACCACCCCAGATGTGTCGGGGCAAGAGGCCCTGCCCAGGCTCCAGCCACGCACCGCCTTCCCTCCCCTGCTCGGCCTCTGGGCCTCGGTTTCCCCAGCTGCAGAATGGGGGTGTAGTGCCCAGCTTGGGGGAGGTGGACGGCTGGTGTGCGCCTGTCCGCGAGTGGAGGGCCTGGCCCTGGGAAATGGCTGGATCGTCTCCCCCAGACCATCCCCCGTCTCAGACACAGGTCAGCAGTGCATGCCGGGTGCAAACACCCCGATGCCGGGTCAGGCAGCGCCCTCGTGCCAAGCAGGCGAGCCCGGGTCAGAGTGCTGTGCGTTCCCAGGTGACTGACTAGGGCCGCTGTCACCCCAGAGGGTCAGAGTGTTGTGCGTTCCCAGGTGACTGACTAGGGCCGCTGTCACCCCAGAGGTCACGTGGTGGTGTGCCCAGGCTCTGCCCCCGAAGTGACTGTGCACCCAGGACACACCCTCCTCAGGCTCCCGGAGCCCAGGGTCTGCCTTTCCTCCACTCCCAGCCTCTACTGCCTCCTCCTCCTGGAAGCCTTCCTTGTTTTCCCCTGTTTCGCTTCCCAGCCAGACCGAGGGTGAGTCCAGCTCTGGGACCTCAGGCCAGGGTGCAGACAGAGGGGGTCTCAGATGGCCGTGGGAGGACCCCAGCTCTGACAGTCTCCAGGACGTGACTCTCCTGGCCTCAGCTTCCTTGTCTGTGAAACTGGGGACTTGTAGGTTGTGCCCGCTCTGGGGATTAGAGGAGCCGGGATGGAGGAGGGAGCAGGGTTGCCGCAGTGCCAGCCTCTGCCTGGGCCGGGGGGGGGTTAAGGGAGACAGGAGTGCCGTCCTGCCCCAGCCCGCCCGCCCCCTTGGGACCGGGAGTAGCGCTCCCTGCTGCCCCAGGTGCTGTGCTCCCCACCTCTGACGGGGGGCCGGGTTGGGTGCGCGAGGCGCCAGAGATCTTCAGAGAGCAGCACAAGAACAGGAATCGCATCTCTGGGGACAATTCCAGAGAGACACCAGAGCTCCTCCAAGGCGGGCTCCCACCAACCACCCAGGAGATGGGAAATGAAAGCGCTGCTGGCTCTGCCAGCCCCAGCCCTCCTGACGCCCTTCCCGGGGGGACAGCTAACCTGGGCTGGGGGGGGCCGATGCAGCCAGTGCCTGCTGGGGCACCTGGCGCCTCTGGTCAGGTGATTCTCCCTCCGGCTGGGGCCCGGAGGGGGCTCACCTCCCGGGGGCACTGCGGGTACAGCAGCCAGCGGGCACGGCTACGGAGCTGGCCTCCCAGCTCCGACGTGGGCACCCCGAGTGTCACCAGGGCCCCATCCTGGGGGAGGGGCTCGGCCCGGTGCGGCTCTTGCACGCCCAGGCAGGGAGGGCGGTCCCCGGGCCAGACCTCAGCCTGAGGGGTGGGAGCTGGGCGGGAGTGGAGGAGGTGTTTGGGCTGCCCTGTGCCAGGGCCGGAGCCAAGAACAGCGGGTCCCCACGCAGCTGAGAGCAAACATCAGGCCGGCCCCACTGTGTGTGTCTCGGCCGGCCGGGCCCTGGTGCCACGCAGGCCCCTGCACTCTGGGGTCTCTGGGGAGGGGAGCAGGGCCTGCCTGGAGCCCTACAGTGGCCAGGCGGCCAGAGAGACCTGGAGCCAGGACAGAACCAGAGCTGCTTGGAGGCCTGGGGTCACTGAGCCCTGGGGCGTCCCCAGAGGTGCTCCGGCCGCCCTTCACCTGCAGTGTGGGGGCCAGGCCTGGAGAGGGGCGGGGTTTGCCAAGAACAGGGAGATGGAAACGGCTGCTCAGACCTCCCTACGCTGAGGCAGCTGCGGGGGGAGGGCCCTACAGGGAGGGCCTCTCTGAGGCTGGCAAGCCCTCCCTGCTGCCTGTCTGTCTGCCAGCGTCATCCTCACCCCATCCCGACCCGCAGACTGCAGCCCTGAGGCACACCTGGCCGGGCTCCAGCCCTGGGTGGGCGCACCCAGGCCCCGAGCAGCTCTAGGTGCCTCTCGCTGCCGTGTTTCCAGCAGCTGCCGTCTGCAGGGCAGCCCTGCCCAGGCAGGCCCTACACGGCCCGCCCTTCCCACCGGGGCGGGGAGCCTGCCACCGTGGGTGTCGACATCCCACCCGCCCGCCCGCCCGTCGTTCCAGGGCTCAGCCCAGCCCTGCCCGCCTGGCCACAGTGACACCGGCTCCCGGGAGAGCAGAGCACATCACCCGGCTTCTAGGGAAAAGCTCTGCTCTGCTGACCCAGATTTGGGGCCTGTGGAAGGAGATGGGGGCCCAAAGGAAAGAGGATCTCAGATTAGGACACCAAGCACCACCCCAGCTGCTGTGGAGAGAATAACCAGGAGACAGGCGTCAGAAAACGACTTTATCGGCTGCAAAGTGTCCCAGCCCCGTCCCGGCCGCCCTGCAGAGCGGGCAGCCCTTGGCATCCTCCGCTAGTTTCCCTTCCACTCTGGGCCTCAGTTTTTGCCACCGTGAGTCACAGGTTTGCGCTTTTCCTTGGCATCGCCCTGAGCTCCCTAAGGGTCATGGCTGCCGGGGGCCTGCCTCGGCGATGGTGTCTCCCTCGAGGCCTGGTGGCCACCCTGGCAGATCTTGGCCGACTAAGCAGTGAGGCTTTCTCGGGAAACAGCCCACTCCCTGGACACACTTGGCAAGTCCGTCACTGCCACCAACACCGACACCGGCAGGCTGGGATCTCCGCGGAGTAACAACGGCATCAATGCCACCCACGTGTACTGAGCACCTACCGTGTGCCCTGTACCTTCTGTCTCGCTGAGCCTCAGTCCTGCAGGAAGACCCCGGTGGGCGGGCACCTGTCTCCGGGGCACAAATGCAGGGCAGGGCAGGCGCATCACAGGCGGGCCCTCACCCCAGGCAGGGCTGCCCCGGCACCTGGTGAGGGTGGCCTGAGCCGGACCTACAGGCGGTCAGGGGACCTCCAGAGCAAGACCCGGCCCTACTGCCTGGTTCCCAGTGGGGCAGCACCACTCAGCCGCTGTGTGACCTAGGCGAGTTGCTTGCCCTCTCTGTGCCTCATTTCCACACTGTGAGGTGAGTGGAATAGCTGACGTCAGAGGGGTTTTGTGGAGCTCCAGTGACCCTGCACGAGATGTGTTTTCTGGTGTCTGCACTGAGTTAGTGCCAAGCAAGTGAACTCATTACGATGGTGAGTGGGATGGACAGGGGAAAGGGGGCGTGAGGGTGCTGTGGCAGTACCCTGGGAGCAGCTTGAGGAGGACGCTGCGGTGATGGTGATGGTGGTGGTCAGGGAGAGGAGGTGGGGTCTCGGCCTGGAGCCCTCTGTGGGTCTGGGAAGCACCTGGGAAGCGGGGAGGAGCAGCGGTTGCCTCCCCTGGGAGCAGACCCCGCAAAGTGCTGACCCAGCATCGGGCTGAGCAAATATTCATGAGGGCGCCCTTGGCGGCCTGAGTGGGGTGGCCTGTCCTGCTACTGAGGCTGCAGGGAAGGGAAGCTGGTGGCAGCCTGAGAGCCCTCCAAAAGCCAGGGCTGCCCGCTGCCACCAGCCGGTCTCCACAGCCTTCTCCTGACCCCGTAGGCAGGACTCACGTGCACCCAGCCTCGTGAGGGACCCTGGGAGGCCCGGCACCGTGCAGTGGGTGCGCATGATGTCCGACTTAAGGCCCAGCCCGGCCCCCCGGTGTACCCATGAGGCCTGGAGAGCCGGGGCACAGCGCTGCGTGCTGGGTGTCAGGACAAGCTATCACGGGGCCAGCTGGAGCCCCTGAGGACAGACGCTGGGCAGTGTCCCGTCCCGCCCTGGGGAAGGAGGTGAATTTCCTCTGACACGTGCTCTGGGGGCCGTTGGCAGAGTGAGCCTGAAGGGGAGTGACAGGCACCCGAGACCACACGTCATGTCCACTCGCACCCTGAGGCCTGGCCCCCGTTGCCCGAAGAGGGAGGTGTGGTCGGGGAGAGGGCATGGGCTCAGCTCAAGCCCTGGCTCCATGGAAACACTGCCCCTGCTGCCCGAGGACGGTCCTCTCGCCCCATAGACATCTGAGCCTCCTGGACCTATAGCTTCGCTTGGCAGTTCTTCCAGATCAAGGAAGATCTGCCCCCCGCCCAAGCCCCGCTCTAGCTGAGACCCCCGTGGTAGCCACGACCCCGCTGGTGCCGAAGGGGCCTCGCTGTTTGGAGCGCTGTTCTAAGCGATGGGGATGCGGGAACCCATTCATCCTCCACTAGCCCCCCTGCTGCACCAGGATGCCGAGGCTGAGAGAGCTGGTTCCTTCCGTGGGGAAGCTGGGGGCTGACGCGGGGCCAGTGAGCCCCCAGCCGTGTGACCGTTCGAGGGGAGCCTCTGGGGCCGACCCGGCTCCGGGTCACTGGGAGCAGCTGCTTCTCCTGCCACTGCTGGTGCCCTGCTCACTGCCCACGTGTCCCCAAGACTCCATCCTGGGGGACGCGGGCCCTGCCTTCCCGCTGACCCTCAGCCTCCCCGCTCCCACCCATGCGGCAGCCGCAGGGCTGACTGCACGTGCGTCTGCTCCCTTCCTGCAGCCCCACGACGGTGAGCTGCTCACGGCCGGGGGGGCTGCCTGAGGGGCAGTGGGGACTGGACCCCCGGAAGGGAGCGGGCCGTGGGAACGAGGGTGATGGAATGCGCTTCCCATAGCGAGCCCACTGGACCTGATCCCGTTAGAAGCTGTCAAAGCACCAGCAGGGCCTCTGTCCCGGAGCTGCTCTGGGAGACGGAGCCCTGGGGCAGGGAGTGCGCGGCCACCACCACGTCACCCTGGTCCTCGCACCCGCACTCCTGGGAGGTCGCCGACGTCATCCTGGCCGTGAGCCACAGGGGTCGGCGCTCGCCTGGTGCCTCTCCTCCGTGCAGCCCCCACCCTGCGCGCCCTGCTTGACGTTACACGACTAGTCATCAGTCCTGCTGCCCAGCCCTGGATGCACCTCACGGCCTGCAGATGACGTTGGGCCCCCGCCCCACCTGGCATTTGCTCAAAGGAGCCTCAGACCAGACCTGCAGCCCCGGTCCTGGAGATGTGGCCCGGGGGACAAAGGCTGGGGGCCAGAGGCCTGGCAGAGCTCAAGACCAGGTCGGGCTTCCCTGACCAAAGCAGACCTCACTTCCTATAACAGCGCAGCGTCTCACTCGTCCTGCTCGCCCTGTGCCCCTGCAGACGCGCCTGGGCGTCCCGAGGAGGTGGTGAGGGCCCGGGCCGGCTGGGGTCTCTCGGCCAGCGGCCAAACTCTGGAGCCTGGAGAGGCCGGTAGGTAGGCAGATGGGCTTGCGGTGTGGCTTTTCACAGAGGGATGGACAGACAGACAGCACATGTCTCCTTCTGTCCCCGTGAGGACGCAGCCGTGGTGAGCAGCGTGAGTGAGAGACACAGTGGATTACTGACGGCCGGGGCCGGGGCCGCTGCAGTGTGCTCCCTGCCGCCCCGCTTCTCCAGTCGCCCTTGCTCACCTGGGCTCTCTCTGCCCGCCGGGAGTCCCCATCCTGGGCCTGCCCAGGCAGCCCCCAGGAGGGAGAGACCCTCTAGACAGCGGACTTGCGATGAGAGGAGAGGGCTCTGGACCCCGACCCCCGCCTGGGCCACGGGAGCGACCACGTATCACGCGTGGTTTCCTACCTCGTGCCTTCTCCCCGCTGCCCGCCTCCTTCACCCCTCACTCTGCAGGAGGCTCAGCTACGCCTCCCACTGGAAGCCTTCCAGGACTGCCGGGCAGAGGGGCCCCTGGACTCCCCGTCATAGCCTGCACTCCTGGGCCTCCCCTATCAGACAGGGCGCTCCCAAAGGAGGCCCACTGAGAGAGGCTGGTCGCCGGGCACCTGTGGGTGCCCCCACCCACCCCGGGCCCCCTGCCTGTGGGGCAGCCTCAGCTGGGACGGACTGAGAGCTCCTGCAGCCCAGCCCAGGGCAGTCGATATCCACCCGATGAGCCTGTCATTACGAGGCTCTTAGTTATTCAGTGTCGACTCTGGGGGCAGCGTGTGCCCGTCCTGCCCACCCCTGCCCACCGCTGCCGCAGACAAAAGCCGTCCATCCACAGAGCTGGCAGGCGGGGCCGCTGAGCAAATATAAGAGGAGGCGGGGCTTCCCTGGTGGCGCAGTGGTTGGGAGTCCGCCTGCCGATGCAGGGGACGCGGGTTCGTGCCCTGGTCCGGGAAGATCCCACATGCCGTGGAGCGGCTGGGCTCGTGCGCCATGACCGCTGAGCCTGCGCGTCCGGAGCCTATGCTCTGCAACGGGAGAGGCGACAGCAGTGAGAGGCCCGCGTACCGCAAAAAAAATAAAAAATAAAAAGTAAATAAGAGGAGGCTAAGAAGCCCTGGCTGCTGCGGAGAGAAGCATGGGGGCCCCGGGCTGCTGTGCTGAGGCCTGAGGAAGGAAAAGAGTCGGGTGGGGGAAGGAAGCAGCATGTCCCCCAGCCCGCCCTGGGCCAGGCAGGGGCCACCGCCGCCAGCACCACCCGTTCAATCCACAGCTGGAGGGGGGCCGCCCCCTGCTCCCCAGGTGCCCAAGGTGACACCTTGGCAGAAGAGGGGGGAGGGATCGGGGGCACCCAGGGCAGTCGGAGGCGCCACAGGTGGGCCCGAAGACCCCAGCCGAGCACCCCATGTTCCCAGCTCTCCCACCGCTTGTGCCAGCTCCCCCGTTAATGGCCCACGGGCCACTTTCGCCCCTGTGCTCACTTCTGTAGGCTCCTACCTGGGGGTGAGCTCCCAGGGCCGGGACAGAGAGCCCGGACAAGGACCCAGGAGGCCCGGCCTCTGGCCTCAGCCCGGCCCGCCTCGCTGGCAGCCTCGCACAGGTCACTGGCCGCCCCCGTGGCACCTGCCACCCCTCACAGGGTGTTGTGGGATGGGAGTAGAGCAGACGGGGAGGGCGCTGGGGACAGTGGCCGCTCTGGAGGGCGGACGGGGTGCTGCCGTGGTCCCCGAGGGTCTCTGGGGATGCTCGTCGTAACCCCTGAGGCGGGGCCTTCCCCTTTGGGCCACACCGTGGGGCCCGAGGCTCTCGGGGCCCCTGTCCGCTCTCCACGTGTCTGCCCGCCTGCCTCACCCCCCTCGCCGGACACCTCACTCTCCAAAGCTGCCCCGCATCCTTTACCCCCCAGCACCTCCCCAGCCCCGCCGCGGCCGGCACCAGGAGGACAGGAGCGCACCGCAAAGCTGTGAATAAAGGACCCTGTGGTCAGGCCTGGACAAGGCATGGCTCCCACCCGCAACAGCCTCTCCTGCAGACGTGGGGGTCTGTGCACCCCGGAGGATTTGGACGCAGAGACTCTCACAGTGATGATGAAGGTGGGGATGCTGGAGGTTGTTGGCGAAACACCAGAAGCTGAGAGAGAGGCCCGGGAGAGACCCCCTCACAGCCTCGGAAGGAGCCACCTTGACCTCAAACTTCTGGCCTCCGGGACTGTGTAACACCTCTGCTGTTGAAGCCACCTGGACTGTGGTATTTGCTACGCAGCCCGGGCACACTCATACCCAGACCTGCGAAGTGGACGGCGGGGTTTCAAGCAGTACTTTCTGGGGTTCGCAACACTAACCGACCCGTTGTCTGAACGCACAAGGCTTCAGTGACAGCTGGGGAGACAGAGGCATTGAGACGGGAAGGGATTCACCCACAAGGCCCGCAAACCTCTGGTGGACTTGGACCCGATTCCCAGCCCCTGGTTCCCCGTCCGACCCCCGTCTTTCCCGGCGGCACCGGGAGGGCCTGTCCCACTGTCCAGGTGGAGGGATTGGGTCCCAGAGACAGCTGGTGGCCGGCACTGAGGGAGAGGCAGCTAGACTTCTACAGGGCGGGGGAGGTGCCCTGGACCGTGGGCCAGTGAGGCTGTGCAGCAGGGCAGCGTGCAGAGGGCCCAGCGGACGGAGCCACCAGGAGGGCTTCATGGGGGAGGACGCTCCATGTGGGCTGGAGGATGGGCAGGGCTGGGCAGCAGTTCTGAGCCAGGGAACTGGGCCGGGCAGGCTAAGACGGGGGAGCAGGACAGCTGCAGGCCCGAGACTCCCGCCAAGGCCCTTCTGCGGTGCGTGCCTGGCCCACGCGCACCCCTCGGCGCCGCGGCTCCTGCCGCCCTGCGTGCCTGGGGCCCTTTAATCCGTGTTTTTAATTGCAGAGCACAGAGCACATTATAAACAACCTGTTTCACATGAAAAAGGGAAGCCATGTGCTCCGACCGCCCACAGCCCAGCCCCCCTGGGACCCCGTCAGCATCCTCTCCTGCTGGCAGATGGAGCCTCTCTGCGCTTGACAAAGGCCAGTGTCCCCAAGCTGAAACTCTTCTTTCCTGCCCCTCTCAGGCAGCAACCTCGGCGGCTGGGGCCTCTTCCGCGAGAGCGGCGATTTAATCAGAGGCAAAGAGGACCCTGTGGGCCTCGCCTGGCCAGTCCTGTAGCACAGCAGCAACGCCACCCACAAGGCCGGGGCGGGGGGCCCAGGCCTGCGGGCCCCTGCGCAGCCCCCCTTCCCCTCACCGGGTGCGAGGAGAGCCAGGCGCTGGTGGGCTCAGGACAGTGCCTGCCTCCACGGCCCACGCCAGCTTCTCTGGCATCTCTAGGGACCCCCGGGGAGCCCAGGGCTTGGGGGGCAGCCAGCCCTCCTGGGGGTCCCCCACCCAACACTCCAGACACGTGGGATGAGAAGGTCAGTCCAGGCTGGGGAACGTTTTGGGAGCGGAGACGAACACAGACCGCCCGGCTTGGGGAAAAAGACCCCTCAGAACCTGTTTCCTCCTCTGTAAACCAGGCCCGGGGCTCGTTGGCCTCGCCCACCAGGCCTTCAGAGACTCACGGGCAGGGCCCTGCATTGCTGGCTCTGTATTCCGGAAGCATCCGCTTCCGACAGCTACGGAGGGTGAATGAATGAGGCGGGGACGGAGGGTGGGGATGAGAGCATGCCCTGTCCCGTCACGTCTGCCTTCCTCCTAGCCCTGCAGGGAGGACAGGACAGCGGGCAGGCGGGTCTGGGAAAGGACCAGGTGGGGGTCCCGACAGCCAGGGCCCCATGGAGCCATTTGCATGGGCGAGTGAATGTGGGTCACTGTTACTGGGGAATTCCGCAGTCTGCAGGGTGAGGGCGCGTGAGCAGGTCCCTGGGGAGCCCCGTCCTCCGCTGGGGCCTCTGCACACGCAGCTGTGGCCGTCACGTGGCGACCAGGGGCACCCAGTTGCTGGCCTCATGCTGTTACCTGTTTATTTGTCTCCAGCAGGACCCCCACCCCAGCACTGCCGTTCAGCGGCCTTTGGAGCAGGGAGGGTGCGGGAAGCGTCTGGGGGGGCGACCCTGCCCACCCCAGCAGCAGGGCCCCCTCAGGAGGGTCCGTGAGATGCCTGCTGGGACCCGGTGCTGCAGCCGGGTGGCCCCAGCCCCATCCCACTGCACATGAGAGGGAAGCCCGGGTGGGAACCTGTGTGTTGTGACCCCAAATCTGGGACAGTCCCCAGCCTGTCAAATCCTCAGGGATCGGAACTCAGCCCCAGCTCCCACTCAGGACCTCCTGTCCTCTGGCCCCTAAGAGTTACTCACCCGCTCCTACCCTACCAGGGGCTTCCCCTAAGCAGGCCTGGCCCACTGTCCACAGGGGCCTGAACTCACGTGCTTATGGGAACCTCACCCCCGAACTTGCCTGACGGCTCCCCAGCCTCTGTGATCCTCTCAGGCCGAAATCCTTGCTCCCCACACCTGCGCCCCGCCTCCCCCCGCCTGACCCCTCCCCCATTTGCTCTGTCCTTCCTGATTTGCCCAGAATCCTCCATCCTCCCAGGTCTTGGGGGTCTTCCCACAAGCTGTCCCTCCCCCTCAAAGCCCCCAACCCACTTTTAAGCCCCAGCTGAAGTGTGCCTGAAGGAAGAGGCCCCGCCCGCCCCTGGACGGAGCCTCCCTCCTGTTCCCAGCCCCGCTTCCCTCTGCTGCTGCAGCCCGACTGGGCGTGTTGCTGTGTGATCTGGGGACTTTGGTCTGACCCCAGCCTCCTGTGAGCGCTGAGGGGCTTGTTTCAGAGTGAGCTCCCTGTTTGCTAAAGGGATGTGTGGTAATGCCCATCTCCAGAACCGGGGCACCCCAAGCTTGGCGCTGGGGGCTCGAGATCACTTATTTCTGGGGTCTGGGGGACGGGGCTGGTCCCAGAGCTTCAGTGGGGCTGAGAGGCTCCGACAGGAGGCCAAGGCGTCCACAGCGGCAGGACCCCGGTTGGCCCCCATCCCCATGGGGCCTGGGGAAGAGCCAGGGGCCGGCAGTGGGTCAGGCGTGCCCCAGGGGGCTGGTAAAGGAGGGGCCTTGTGGTGATAGGCCAGCTTACCTGGACTTCTGCTCCGTGGTCTGGGTCTCTGGTGGCCCGTGAGCCACCAGAGACCCAGACCACTGTGTTCCTGACCTCGGGGTGTCCACACAGGAACAGCCATCAGGATGGCTTGGACCACGTGCTGTTGGGATTCAGGAGGCATTCGCTCCCGCCCTCGCTCATACCCCCAGCAGGTACACAGCACGCAGCTGTCACGTGCCAGCCAGCCTGGTTGCCGGACACACGAAGTGAGCGGGAAGGAAGCCCCCTGTTCTTGCCAACTGGCAGCCGGGGAGGGAGGAAGGAGAGCCTCCCCAGAGCTAGAGGAGCCCGGCCCCTGCAGGAGGCGGCCCCGGCTCCTTCCTCCCTCCGCAGAGAGCCATGCCTGCAGCCCCTGCCTCCCCACCGGAGCCAGGAAACGTCTTCATAAAATATTGATTGGTTTGCACAAGGCTTGGGCTGTCGGGAGAGGATGGGGAGGCTTTTGCATGTAGATTAGATTGTTCAGCGCTTCCTTAACCCCTTCCTGCCGGCTACCTTGGACACCTCCTTGGATTCCCCCAGAAGCGGGCAGGGTGCCCGGGTGGGCCCAGGGTGGCCCAGGGGACCTGGGAGCTGGCCTGCCCAGCATCTGTTCTCGGGCACGGCCGTGGAAGTCTTCCCGCAGTTCACTTTACCCCTCTCCTCACGGGGCCACCTGGTCATTCTTCTGCTGGATCCAGAGACGAAGCCCTGTCAGTCCCTCCCACCCCCAGGCCCCTGCCAGGCGAGCCTTGATCGCAGTGGCAGACGCAGACCCCAGCAGCGCCCCCAGCCAGACCTTGGCTCCACTCATCTGGAAAGGAGCTTGGCTCTGAGGCTGGCAAGAACTTCCGTCTTGACTTATAAATGTCATAATCCCACCTGGCTGATCGCGCCGGATCAATAGAGGCAGCTTCGGATCTCATCCCAGCACCAGGGCTCCGGGCACTGGGGAACGGGGTACAGAACACAGAGGGTGCCTGCTGGCCTCAGCTTCCAACATCGTGAAATGGTGGGCAATGGTCCTGCCCTTTAAAACTGTGGCCAGGGTGAAACAGAGCCACGTGTGGCAGTGACAACTGGACAGGAAACAGCACCTTTCCTCGTTGTGCATGGATGGAGGGAGGAATAATGAGTGAGTGGGTGAATGAATGAGTGGGTGAATGAATGAGTGAGTGAGTGAGTGAATGAATGGGTGAGTGCATGAATGGGTGAGTGAATGAATGGGTGAATGAATGACTGAGTGAATGAATGAGTGAGTGAATGAATGAATGAATGGGTGAGTGAATGAATGGGTGAATGAATGAGTGGGTGAATGAATGAGTGAGTGAATGAATGGGTGAGTGAATGAATGAGTGAGTGAGTGAATGATGGGTGAACAGAAGAGTGGACCGATGGTCCTGCAGGACCTCAGCTATCCTGTGGGGTCTGACGTCACTCCCGCAGAAGCCCTCGACCTCCAGGAAGCCCATGTTCACCAGAGACTCTGGCTCTTCCGGAAAGTCCTGGGCTGTGGCTCAGGGGCCCGGCAGGTCAGCCTCCTCTCCAGCCCCTGAGCTCCCCTCTGCTGTTCCTGCCCCTGCCTTTCGTTCTGCTCCTTCTTGCAGGTCTGAACCTCTCACAGGCCTGCGTGTCACATGCCTTTCTCAGGGCCCCTTCCCTTCCCTGCTGCCCCTCCCCCTCCCTGCCCAGTCCTCAGGAAGCTGCTGTCCTTCTGTCCCCTCTGACACCCATTCTGATGCCAGGCGGGCTCCCAAAGCTGCTTCCAGGGATGATGTCCCCTCCCCGCTCAGCGACGTGGAACCCAGCAGTAACCTAGGAAATAGGCAGTACCCTGGCGCTTTAAAAGTCCAGACCCACCCTGGCCTGCCACCATTGTGCGGTACATGGGGTCCCCCGGGCAGTCACAGCTGGGGAGTCCTCCCAGCCTTCTGCCCACCCACCCATCTATCCATCCACCTACCCATCCATTCATCCATTTATCCACCTATCCATCCAACCACCCACACACTCATCCATCCATCTATCCACCCATCCATCCATCTATCCACCCATCCATTATTCCAGCCACCCACACACTCATCCATCCATCTATCCACCCATCCATCCATCTATCCACCCATCCATCCATCCAACCACCCACACACTCATCCATCCATCTATCCACCCATCCATCCATCTATCCACCCATCCATCCATCCAACCACCCACACACTCATCCATCCATCTATCCACCCATCCATCCATCTTTCCATCCATCCACCCATTTACCCATCCCCCGTTCCTGTCCACCCTTCCACCCTCTCAACAAACCCCCAAAGGAGTACTTTATGCCTCAATTCCCCGAGGTAACTTGGATTTAACTAACTTTTGGAGTTCTTTGGAGTTTTTTTTTTTGCTTTTCTGGCATTGATGCTATAACTAGCTGGAATTTTCCATCATGCCACAGGACCTGGCTTTACTTTACACATGAGCAAGGATGGCGGCGGCGGTGGGGGGGGGTCTCTTAGGACATAGTCACATTCCAGGATAAAAATAACATCAGACCATGCCCACCCTGTCCAATCATTAATCTCATTGGCAGGTCAGTGTCCTTCCTTCTGGGGTGGGGACAAAGTTTTGGAGGAAATCTTGAACTGGGGCTCTGGGAGGTTCTACTACTCCTTTGCATGTGACCTTGGCCAAGTTTTGGCTCTGAATTTCACTGTTCCCAGATGGAAAACCAAAGTGTTGGACCCAACAGTGTCTCCCGCCCTGTAGGGCCAACACCAAGATGCTGTGATTGCTGGCCTGCCTGGGCCTCCCATCAAGGCACTGCAGGTAGCCCGTGAAGAATAACCATCAGGAAGCAGTCAGATGAGTAAGCAAGAGGTCCAGGACAGTGTAGGAGGGCCTCTGGGAGCAGAACTTGGAGGGGCTCTGGGGGTAACGGGGGTCACTTCCTCTGCACTCCCTAAAACCCACCTTCTGTCTGTCCAGCCCCCATTCTTTCACTCCCTCCATCTTTCAGGTGCTGTGCCCCTGGAATAAAAGTGGTGAGGAGGACACAGACCCACCTTAGGGGTCACCCCCAAAATATGGAAGCTCCTTTCTTGTTTATTATCTTTCTTTTTTTTTTTTTTTTAGTTTTCCAAGGAAATTCTATATAAGCAGCCCAAGTGTCTATCTCCTGATTCATTAATTTTGGACTGAAAAATGTTATTCCCTACTATGCAGGATGGAAAAAATGGAATGTCCCTATACTAGTCACCACCAGGTCCCACTGTCAGCTCAGCTCCTGAGACCTGCCAGCCACGCCCCCACTTTTATTTTGCTGAGGTTGGCGGCATTCAGGTCAGTTCTGTAATTATAATGAAATCTTCCATGCTTTTTCTCTTTCCTGATTTTTAAAATTGAAAACCAATACACAGCATTTCAATACAATGTAAATACCATGCAGTGCAGATTTCGGTCCCAGCTCTAATGGAGTAACAGGAACTGAACTTACCCTCCAATTTTAAGCAACTAAAATAAGGTAAAATACAAAACAATAGTTTTGAAGCGTTGAAAACAGGCAGCGCAAGAGAGGGACTTCTAAGAGATAGGAAACAAACGAAATGATTCCTATGGTTCCCCAGCTTACCACCTGTAGGTGGTACCTAGGCTTCGGCACAGAGCGCAGGGGCTCCCTGAGTTGAGGAGACACAGCTGAGAACTCAGGGAGGACAGGTGACTAGAATTTGCAGAGCAGAGGATCTGAGGGGAGAGAAATATATGGGAAGGGGAGCTGCAAAGAGACGGGGCTCCAGATTCTGCAGACTTCCCCCAGAGCCTCCAGCGATGTATTGATCAGGGCCTGCGTATAACGGGGTATATAGGAAATCAGTGAAGCTACAGAAGACTTGAACAACGAATGCTTCAACCACCCCAACTAACGGATATCCATAGACCCCTCCACCCAACACTAGCAGAATACACAACCTTTTCAAGTGCACACAGAACATTTACCCAGACTGACCACATTTCAAGTCATAAAACAAGTCACAATACATGTAAAAGGATTCAAATTATACAAGTCATGATCTTGATCCAAATAGAATTAAATTAAAAATCAATAATTGAAAGATACTTGGAAAATCCCAAATATTTGACTGAACAGCACATGCTTCTAAGTAACCCATGGTTCAAAGAAGAAATCAAAATGGAAATTGGAAAGTCTTTTGAACTGAGTGAAAATGAAAACCTGACAGGTCAAAATTTGGGGGTGCAGCTAATATAGTGCCTAGAGGAAAATTTTAGCACCAAGAACCTACGTTATAACCAAAAGGAAGGATTTCAAATTAATGACCAAAGCTTTCAACTTAAAAAACCAGAAAAAGAACAAAGTAATCCTAAGTAAGCATAAAAATGAAAATAAAGAGCAGAAATCAATGAAGGAAAAAGGGGGAAACTATAGAGAAAACCAATAAAAGCTGACTGTCTTAAAAGATCAAAAACTGATAAACTTCTGTCCCAACCGAACAAGAAAAAAGAGAGAAGGCAAAACAATGACCAATATCAGGAATGAGAGAGTGGATCTCACCTAATATTCTAGTTACTATGAGGAAAAAACTGAACATTATGAAAAACATTTGGCCAATAAAATTGACAACATAGATGAAGTGGAAAACTCCTTCAAAGACATAAACTACCAAAATTGAGAAAAAATAGCTAATGTGAATAGTCCTGTATCTGATAAAGAAATTGAGTTTGTCATTAAAGCCCTTACAACAATGAAAACTACAGGCCCACATAGTTTCAAGGGTGAAGTTTACCAGTATTTAAGGAAGAAATAACATCAATTCTACACTAACTCTTCCAGATAATAGAAGAGGCAGGACCCCTTCCCTTATCATTTGATGAAGCCAGTCTTATTGTGATATTTAATCAAACGCATCACAAGGAATGATACCAGCAAACAATATTCCTCACAAACAAAGATGCAAAAGTTCTCACCAAAGTTTTAGCAAATATATGTATGCACATGTGATGTTATATCACGACAAAGTGAGATTCATCCCAGGAAAGCAAAGTTGACTTAATGTCAAAAATCAGTCAATGAACTTTACCATATTAATGTACTAAAGAGGAAAAACCTATCGTCATCTCAGTAGGAGAAGCACTTAAAATTCAATATTAATTTGTGATAAAAGTCCTCAAAAACTAGGAATAAAATGAAATTTCTGCATCTGATAAAGGCCATCTACCCAAAACCTATATCTTCCTAAGATTGAAAACAAGGTAAAGATGCCTGCTTTCATCTTTAATTATTTCATCACTTTTACTCAACATTTTACTGGAGTTTCTATCTAGCAAAATAAGGCAAGAAGAAAAAGCATGCTGATTAGAAAGAAATAAAACTTTCTGTAGAAAAAAATTCCATGAAGTCCACAAAATAAAAGCTCTAGACTAACAAAGAGTTAGCAAAGTGTCAGGGTTCAAGATTGATGTCCAGAAACCAATTGTATATTTACACACTCACAACAAGCAATCGGAACATGGAATCTTAAAAACCATAACCTGTAAAGCACCACCAACAAATACGGAATACTTCACTTTGCTGTACAGCAGAAACTAACACAACATTGTAAAGCATTATACTCCAATAAAAATTAAGAAAAAATAAAATAAAACAGAAAACAACCACCACAAAAAAAAACCCAAAAACAAACAAAAAACAAATATGGAAAGCTTAGGCATAAATTTGACAAAAGACATGTGAGACTTCTGCACTGAAAACCACAAACATTGCTGAAATTAAACAAGATCTAACTAAATGGAGTTGTATACCATATTCGTGGATAAGAAGACTCGAAGTTGTTAAGATGTGAATTCTCCCCAGGTTGATCAATGGAATCTCAATCAAAATTCTAGTAGGCTTTTCCTGTAGGAACTGACAAATAGAATCTAAAATTTATATGGAAGTGGAAAGGACCTAGAATAGTTGAAACAACTTTGAAAAAAGAATTAAGTTGGAGGCCTTACTCTACCTGATTTTAAGACTAATTATAAAGTTACATTAATCAAAACAGTATGGTGTTTGCATAAAGATAGAGTACAATACAGAGTTCCCATATATACAGTCAATTGACTTTTGACAAAAGTACAAAGATAATTCAATGGAGCAATAATGGTCTTTTCAACAAATGATGCTGGATTAAAAAAAAAAAACTTTGATCCCAAACTCAGGTTAATTTGAAAATTTAATTCAAAATGGATCATAGACCTTAAATTATAAAACTTCCAGGAGAAAACAGGTCAGGAGATCTTTGTAAACTTGGATCAGACGGAGGGTTTTTAGACATGACATCAAAGCACAGTCCACATAAGAACAAATCGATTGAATGCGCTTCATCAAAACTAGGAACTTTTGCTCTTCAAAGTACACTGTGGAGAGGATGAAAGGACAAGCAGCAGACTGGGAGACCATACCTTCAAATTACACACCCGTAAAGGACTTCTATCCAGAACATATAAAAGCTCTCAGACCTCTACAAAAAGGAAACCAAGTACCCAATGAAAAGAAGGACAAAAATTGGGACAGATGCTTCAGTAGAACGGTGGATGGCAAAGAAGAGCATGAGAATTACACCGTTAGTCATCAAAGAGATGCAAATGAAAACCACAAAGAGGTACCACGACTCACCTACTGGAATATCTAAATGAAAAACTCTGACCATCCACGTGAGGATGTGGAACAGCTGGAACCCCTGTGCACTGCCAGTGGGAAAACAAGACAGCGCAGCCACTTTGGAAAACAGTCGCAGTTCATTGGATAAACATGTACCTGCTGCTGTAGGACTCGGCCATTCCACTCCCAGAGAAAGAAAATATTTGCTTATATGAAGACGTGTGCGCCAGTGTTCATAGACTTTTAGTTTAATAGCCCCAAACGGGAGACAATCCAAATGTTCATCAAGTGGTGAGTGCGTAAAGGAATCGTGTATATTTGTGCAATTGAAACTATTCAGCCATGAAAAGGAATGATACTGTTAATACTGGCAACAACAAGAGTGAATCTGAAAATAACTTTGCAGGGGGGAAAATGAGGATACGTTCTATGCTCCCCTTTATATAGAAATCATAGAAAATGCAAACCATATTGACTGAAAGCCTCTCAGTGGGAGGGAATTAGGGAGGATGGATTACAAAGGGCACAGGAAGTTTTCGGGGGTGATAGATATGTTCACTGTCTTAACTGTAGTTACAGTTTCATAAATGTCAAATGTATCCAATTTTATATTTTCAATATATACAGTTTAATTGCCTGTCAACTGCCCCTCAGCATTGCTGTTTTAAAAAGAAATACTATCAAATTGTAAAATAGTGAAGAAAAAGATAAACATTAAAAGTACTTGGAAAGAAAGGACTTATTAGTGATAAAAAAACTGTAATTAGATTGAGAGCAAACTTCACACTTGTGACCATCACACCCACACACAGTGGATTAGTGTATTCCACTAATAACAGGTGGTGTAATAGTATATCGTTGATCTAGAATTCTATACCCAGATGAACAGTGTTCAAGAGAGAGTATAAAACCAAAAATCCCTGAGAGGTTGTTTCACTGAAGACCCTCACAGAATGTGCTACCAAGAGGTGAATTTTGGCTAAAAGAAAAGTGAACCCAGGAAGACGGAATGGAATGCATGAGGCTAGAGTGAGTGAAAAACCACGTAGGGAAACCTAGACAGCGTTGCCTAAGAAGAAGAATATCACAGATAACTAATAATGGAGGTATAACAATACCACTGACTGGACAGCTACATGTAAAAGAATGAAATAAGAACATTCTTTAACACCATACACAGAAATAAACTCAAAATGAATTAAAGACCTAAAGTGAGACAGGAAACCATAAAACTCCTAGAAGAAAACACAGGTGGAAGAGCCTTTGACATAAAGCGCAGAAATATTTGTTTGATCTGTCGCCTAAGGCAAGGGAAACAGAAGCAAAAATAAACAAATGGGACGTCATTTTAAAAAGCTTTTGCACAGCAAAGGAAACCGTAGACAAAATGAAAAGACAACCTACTGAGTGGGAGAAAATATCTGCAAACGATATGACAGATAAGGGGTTAACATCAAAAAAATATAAACAACTCAATATCAAAAACAAACAACCCAATTTAAAAATGGGCAAAAGACCTGAATAGATATTTTTCCAAAGAAGACATACATATGGCCAACAGGCACACGAAGAGACACTCAACATCAGGGAACTGCAAATCAAAACCACAGTGAGATTTCACCTCACACCTGTCAGATGGCTATCATCAAAACGACAATAAATAACAAGTGTTGGCAAGGTTGTGGAGAAAAAGGAGCCCTCCTACACTGTTGGTGGGAATGTAAATTGGTGCAGCTACTGTGGAAAACTGTGGAGGTGCCTCAAAAAATTAAAAATAGAATTATCACATGACCCAGCAATTTCACTCCTTGGTATATATCTGAAGAAAAAGGAAACAGTAATTCAAATAGATACATGCACCTCAGTGTTCATAGAAGCAGCATTTATAATAGCCAAGACATGGAAGCAACCTAAGTGTCCACTGATAGATAAATGGATAAAGAAGATGTGGTACATATATACAATGGAATATTACTCAGCCGTAAAAAAGAATGAGACTGCCATTTGCAACAACATGGATGGACTTGGAAAGTATTATGCCTAGTAAAATAAGATAAATACTGTAACATATCACTTATATGTGGATACTGTAAGATATCTCACTTATATGTGGAATCAAAAATATAAAACAAACTAGTGAATATAACAGGAAAGAAACAGACTCACAGATATACAGAACAAACTTGGGAAAGAGAAGGGGAGGGGGCAAGATAGGGGGAGGGGAGTAAGAGGCACAAACTATTATGTGTAAAATAAATAAGCTACAAGGATATATTGTATCACACAGGGAATACAGCCAATATTTTATAAAAACTATAAATGGAGTATAACCTTTAAAAATTGTGAATTACTATGTTACACACCTAAAACATATATAATATTGTAAATGAACTATACCTCAACTTTAAAAAAAGAAAAGAAAAAATACTTCCGAGACAAACATTAGAGAAGACAGACACTAATTCATGATTCTAGGGGGACAAAAACATCTTAGCAATCTAAGAACACGAGAGAGTTTCCCTGTCCTGCTAGAGATGATCACATCCCACAGAGAAGGTTAGCCGCGATGGTGAAATTCAGCGCCGCTGCCCTTTCACATCAGACCCACTTTTATGCCTCATTGTGGTTGAACACCTAGAAACACCCTGTGGCAAGAAAAACAGTCTAGAAAGGCGGAAAAGCCCGAAACTGTCACCATTTGCAGACTGTTTCAAAAGAGAACGATCAAAGTAATCTACAGACAGCTATTAAAGTTAATCAGGGAATTCAATGAGTTGCAGAATAGAAATTCAACATAAAAGTTACTTGCAAAGATTAGATAACTTAGTATTGTAAGATGCCATTAACTGTCCCAAAACACAAGATTTCTAGGGGTGCGTGTGCAAAACCTTTCTAATAGGAATTTTGTTGGCTGGACGTTGTTGAAAGTGTGAAAGACCTAAAAAGTGAGAGATGCACCATATTCGTGAACGGGAAGACTCAAAAATGGTGAAAATTCCCTGTGTTTCCAGTCTATATCCAAAATGGGTTTTTCAAGCTGATTTACAAAATCAATACATAAGAACAATGGGTCAAAAATGGCCAAGACATACCTGAAGATAAAGGGCAGAGACTCACCTCAGAGAACAAGACTTATTTTATAAAGTTACCTGTTTCAAAAATAATGAAACTGGAGAGACAGCTGGGACAAGACCTACTGTGTACGTGAACTCGATGTGTGATAGAGGGGACCTCCTTCCCCACGGTGGGCTAGAGCCATGGACCCAGCACGACAGAGAAAAGGATGCTTCACGTCAGGTGGGTAAAAACCTCCATGTGAATATGCAAAACTGCCATAAAATTTTATACCAATAGCACAAAACCTAAGGGGAAGTTTGGTGTATCAGACACATTAACATTTATAATTCTGTTCAGCAAAAGACACCATCAATAAGGCAAGAAATACAAGCCTCAGTCTGGGAGGATGTATTTGCAACCCACATAACCGATAAAGTATCGCTACCCAGGTACATAAATAATTGCTGAAAATCAATAAGGAAAAGACAAGTAACCCAACAGAAAAATGAGCGCACGACAGGAAACTATAAATATGAGAGAAAACAATACGCAATAAATACGCGAAAAGATGCTCGACGTCACTGCTAACACCAAGAAACACAAATTAAAACAACAAGAAGCCATTTTTCACCCACAGAGTGTAAAAAATGAATAAGTCTGACACCACCGAGTGTTGCCATGAATTCGTGGAAATGGGAGCTCCAGCCATTGCTGGCGGGCGTGTAAATTGATACAGACGCTTCGGACAGTAAGTTGTCAATACTTAATAATAACGATGATGTTTGGCACTTAGCACTTAGAACACGCCAGCCAGGCACGGTTAAAGCGTCGCACGTAGGAATTCACGGAAAGCTGAAGGTACACACCCCACGAGCCCGAAATGCTACCTGCAGTAGAGAACCTCCACTCACCAGCGCCTGCAGACAGACATGAGGCCATCGGTGGGAGGGCTGTTTGTAAGGGAAAGCTGCAAAGGACCTGGGAGTTCTTTAGTGGAGAGGGACCAATCAACCATGCCTTATTCCCACCATGGAATGTTCTACCACAGTCAAAAGAAACACTGGGTCTCTTTTGAACCTCACGGGGTTTACATCCATCAACAGGAATACATTTCAAAAACTTGACGTGGAGTGAAAAGGCAAGTTGCAAGGATTTCACACCCTTACCATTTACGTAAACTTTAAAATACATCAAGGGGAGCTTCCCTGGTGGCGCAGTGGTTAGGAATTCGTCTGCCAATGCAGGGGACACGGGTTCGAACCCCGGTCTGGGAAGATCCCACATGCCGTGGAGCAACTAAGCCCGTGCGCCACACTACTGAGCCTGCGCTCTAGAGCCCAAGAGCCACAACTACTGAGCCCGTGTACCACAACTACTGAAGCCCACACGCCTAGAGCCCGTGCTCCGCTACAAAGCCCACGCACCGCAATGAAGAGTTGCCCCCGCTTGCTGCAACTAGAGAAAGCCCGCGCACAGCAACAAAGACCCAACGCAGCCAAAATAAATAAATAAAATCAATCAATCAGTGACCGTTTGCAGATGTGTGCATGTGATATAAAAGTATAAACGTGCGTGTGGAAATGATACGAACCAACCCTGGCCTAGCAGCCCCTTGCTCCTCCCTTGCACGCCCCCTGGAATGCTGTCCGTCTGTCTGCCAGAGCTGAGGTTCTGGGGTAGCAGAGGTGGGCAGTGCTCAGGGACGCAGGACCAGCTCTGAGGGGCTGGAAGCTGCAGGAGGCCCTTCCGGTGCTTCCAAGACATTCAACATTTGAAATCTACTAATATGATTCGTTATAATTCACGAAAGCAGAAAGAACATAGGCTCAACTTAATGCACGTGGAAGAAGCGTTTTTACAACCTCACATACTCTCAGGCTGAGAATTCTTCGAGTGGTGGGAACAGAGGAAGTCTCATGCTCGGTGAAGCAGCAAAGGCTCCGGTGAAATCTGGGACGAGATGAGGCTGTCAGCCCTCACACTTGTGTTCCGCACTGCAGGCCCAACCTTGGAGAGTGCCGAGGGCCAGAAAGGAAGAGGCACAAATTGTGATTTACTAACAGTGTAATCGAGGATAGCAAATCCAGGGGGGGGAAACAACAAAAAATAATAAGAGGGTTTAGTAAGATAGAGGCAAGATCAACGTCTGAAAAGCCACAGCTTTCTATATACACCAGGAATAACTGTTTAAAAGAAGCCATCTGTCTCCATTTGCAACAGCCAGAAAAACTGGAAAACATCTTGGGGAAAAAGAACTAACAGAAATGCAGACAAACCTATGCAAAGAAAAGATGAACTTTCCTGGTAGAAACAAAAGAAAATCTGAGTAAGTGGGAGAGAAATCCCGTTCCTAAATGAGAAAACCGACGCTGTAAAATGCCCGTGATGCCCAGCCATCTATTCACAGAGTGGAACCCGCATCACACTGCAATCACACCTTTTATGGAATTTGATGGAGCTACAGAAATCCACCTGGAAAAGAAAATGCTTGGGCGGAGCAAACCCAATTTTGAAAAAGAACAACGAACCCTGGGCTTGCAGACAAGGCACAAATTAGTCCAAAAACAGACCCGTGCACCTACCAGCAGTGAGGACCTGAGGGGCATCTCACTAGGGGGAGGGCGGGGGATGTGGACACGTCTGCAACAGGCTGCCCAGGGGGACAAAATACAAGTACATTTCTAAGTCATGAACACAGGTAGAGTCTGCAGATTAAAGAAATAGATACAAAGACGCGCGCGCGCGCACACGAAGATAAATAATGCTTGATTTCACTGGTAACCAGGGGTCAGCCAGTGAAAGCAACCATGAGATACTGTTTTTCACCCATAAAATTGGGGGAAAAGGTAAAGGATTGATACTTTCTAACGATGACAAATGTGTAAGAGAAACAGGCCGCCTCCTGTGCAACCAGTGGGGAATACTTTTTACAGCCACCTCAGGAAGCAGTTTGGGACACTATCCATCAGAAACGTCCGTGTGTCCCCCTGGGCCCAGCCCACCCGCTGAGATCTCTGCTCCAGGGAGGGAAGGACACACAGGACAGTGAAAAGTCGTGGGCAGTGCCTGGTGATGGAAAACAAATAATTAGAAAGAGAAGGAAAGAGAAGCAGCTCAATTCTCATCAGCAGAGGAGAGCGTATTACACGGAAACATTGTCCACAGGACCCAAAACTCTGCAGCCACCAAAAAATAAATAAAATAAAACAAGGTGGGGCCGTGAATGCCAACCCAGAGGCTCCCTGAGACGTCCTGCTAAATATGAAAAAGGGAGTTGAAGACAAGCAGTGAAATATGTCTGGTTCCATTTGTGCAGCGGCAGGACCGCCAGACGCAAGTGTGTGTTTTACCTTGTATGTACACACGCGCACGTGCATATAGAGAATGGTCTGGGCGCCTCCCCGCCCTGGGGGGGCAAGGGAAGCGAGCCTGCTTTGTACTCGGGATGCGGCCTCGCGCTCGCACGGTCCCCAGACACGTGTCCCTGTGTGACCCGTACAATTCAAACAAATGACCGTGACAATGAAAAGGAATCGGCCGCTGAGTGCACAGGTCTGGAGCTCAAAATAGAAGGAAACGCGAGAAAAAAGGGCGGGGACGGGCGGGCCCCTGGAGCCCGGGACGGCGACGTGTCTGGGGAAGAAGCGGAGATGGGGGCCCAGGATGACCCCGGGGCTTGAGTAGAGCGGGGGGAACTGCCGGGTGAGCCAGGAAGTCTGGGGTGGGGGGGGGCGGTCAGGGGAAGACCCGAGGGTGGGTGAAGATCAAGGGGAGACCTGGGCCTCCTGAGACTCGGCGGGAACCTTGGAGAAACTGTCAGCAAGGATGCGGGCAGGGGAGGTGGGGAGGGCCGGGGGCCTGAGGGCAAGCTGGTTGGGAAGGGCAGGGCCACGTCTGCGTCTCCCTTTGCCCTTTTGAAGACGGCACCGTGAGAGCTCGCCGAGCCCAGGGTGAAGAGAGAAGGGGTTGGTGGGGGACGGCCGGGGGCCTCCAGAGGCAGCAGGGGCCTGTCCTCTGTGCCTCAGCTCCGGCCTGGGTGAGGGTGACGCCAGCCTCGCCGTCAAGGTGGAGGTGGAGGTATAGGTGGACGGGCCCCGGGGACAAGAATGGGGGCGTCTCAGCAGACGGTGGGTGACGTGCCCTGAGCGGGTGGGACGCTGAGCAGTGCTCGGGGCGCACGGGGTCAGGCCAGCGTGACTCCACAGAGGCCGCCAGCCCGGCGCAAACGTCCTTGGTGACCTGGGCAGTGGGCTCCTCCGTCGTGGGTCCTTCCCGCGGCCGCGAGGGAGGGTGGGGGCCCCAGGAGGGTCGGGTAGCTCAAGGCAGTGAAGGCACCTGGGGCCAGAGGGCTGTGGGCCACATAGGAATGAAGCCCTGGGGGCCTGGGAGGAGGACGGGCATGGGGGGTGGCAGCTGGGGTTCTGGGGATCCTGCTGGGGTCAGAGAGCCCGGCGTGGGGCCCTTGGGCCAGAGCTGGAAGCCCGGAGATGGTGCCCGGGGAGAGGTGGGGGCCGTGCTCGGGGACCCCGCTGCGGCACTGAAATCAGCGCCCATGTGACCTGACCAGGACAGTGGAAGGCGGGTCGCCCCGGGTGGAAGCCCTGGAGGACCGAGGTGCGTGGGACCTTTTCCTCCACATGGGACCCCTGAGCCCCGCACTCAGGGGGCAGCATCAAGAGATGGGGGACCCTGCAGCCTGGCCCCCCAAGAGCCTTGGCGAACAGACCGCCCCCCACCCCAGCCCACGTGTGGAATCAGAACCAAACTGGCTGTTTCCAGCCAATGGGAGCTGGACTATCTGTCATACCAGCATGAGCCACCCGCCTTGCCCGACGTGCGTGGTCCCCGAGGGAGGGCGAGCAGGGCCGGGTGACGCAGAGCTTGGCGGATCTGAGGGCGGATCTGAGGGCGGAAGGGGACCCCACGTCCCACCTCCTCGGCCTGGTGGCCTTTCGTGATCGGGAATAATGCTCCCAGAGCAAGACGTGAAAATTCACACCCGTTTTGGAAGGAGTGTGGCTTCTGGGTTAGACACAAGCCAACACATTTTCTTCACACTCAGGTGTGTCTGCTGTGCTTTGGAGGACGCCAGGGGTGCGAATTTGCGTTCAATGTGGTCATTCAGGGAACGGCTGGAAATGGTGGATTTCTGAAGCATGGGGACCACCTGGGGAGTCTCCAACCCCAAGGCCCCAGCCCACGTCCCAGGAGGAAAAATGACACCACACAGAATCCACTGAAACCAGGAGGGGATTTTTCCTAATTAGAGGCCTGCTGTTACATGTGCGTTGGTTCTAGAAGATGCAGACAGTGCGTCTTCTCTGGTGGCGCAGTGGTTGAGAATCCGCCTGCTAACGCAGGGGACACAGGTTCAAGCCCTGGTCTGGGAAGATCCCACATGCCGAGGAGCAACTAAGCCTGTGCTCCACAACTACTGAGCCCGCGCTCTAGAGCCTGCGAACCACAACTACGGAGCCCACGTGCCACAACTACTGAAGCCCGTGCACCCTAGAGCCCGTGCTCCGCAACAAGAGAAGCCACTGCAATGAGAAGCCCACGCACCGCAACGAAGAGTAGACCCCGCTTGCCGCAACTAGAGAAAGTCCACATGCAGCAACAAAGACCCAACACAGCCAAAAATTTTTTAAATAAATAAAATAAATAAATAAATAATAAAATAGAAGATGCAGACAGAATCATACCAGTCCCCATTCCTCACCAAGAAAAGTAATTAGAATGCAAGGTCATCTCCATATAATGCATTATGACTTTAATATCAGTAACCTCCCCTTAAATATTAGATGCAGTGAGGAAATATTAGTTAAATTATCACAGACTAATATGATCAGTTTCTTCTAGGATAAAATGTGATAAATGGGTTTTAATAAACTAAGGAGAATTATACACGTCCTATTCGTGGTTCCTGCCAGTTTTATTTAGAGTAAAATGCCATTGCAATAATTAGTTGGGTTTTACTGTGTTCATTAAAAGCTTTTCTAATGACCGCTTGGAGGAATAAGTACAATTAATTTCTTTCTTGAATATCGGAGAAATTCATCAAACAAACAAAAAGCAAACTCCAGGGCCTGTGCAAGACAGGGTGGGGGCTGGTGGGACTGCGTGCCCAGCCCTGGGGCCAGTGATTTCCTGTCTGTCACCGGCACTGAGACTGCCCGGGGATGCAGGATGCGGACCCAGGTGGAGGCTCCGGCTGGCCCTCTCAGGTGCCACTGAGCTGTGGCTTGAAGACCTCCTCTCAGCAGCAGTCCTTGACTCCTCCAACCCCAGAGCCCTCTCCTGCCAGGCCTGACTCCAGGCTGTGGCTCCTTCATCTCCAGAGGCTGAAGCCACCTTCTTCCTTACCTGTGGCCTGTCGGGGTCCAGCACAGGGACAGCACTCCAGAGGGCTCGGGGGCCAGAAACGTGGATCATACCCATCTCTGTCCCCTGGCTACCTCCTTCCAGCCCCTCTGGGGGCCTGCATGGTCTCCAGGGAGCGGGTGTGGCCAGAGGCGCTGGCGGGGGAGCTTCATGGTGGGACCTCGATACTTACCCCACTGAGGCTGCTCAGCAGTGAGGGGAGACCAGACCCGGACGCTATCTGGCTGCTGCTAAATGCCGCGTTCCTTCCCACCTACCTGTGCCAGGTGAGCAGATGCCTCAGGCCGGGGCCTGGGCACTCACGGCATTAGGATGAGCTGAGAACCATCCCAGTCAGCCCCCCACGGCACACGCGCTCACACACGCTCACACACGGCACACGCGCTCACACACCACACACACGGCACAGACTCTCACACACACACTCACACACGGCACAGACTCTCACACACACGCTCACACGTGGCACACACGCTCACACACCGCACACGCACTCACACACGGCACACACGCTCACACACACGCTCACACATTGCACACGCGCTCACACACCGCATACACGCTCACACACCACACACGCACTCACACATGGCACACACGCTCACACACGGCACAGACTCTCACACACACGCTCACACACTGCACACGTGCTCACACACGGCACACTCGCTCACACACGCTCACACACGGCACACATGCTCACACACTGCACACGCACTCACACACTGCAGACACTCTCACACATGGCACACACGCTCACACACGCTCACACACCGCACACACGCTCACACACCACACACACGCACCCACATGCACTCACACTCCTCCCACCTGCCAGGTTTGGATTCCCTGGTCCTTCAACACCGGGCCGCACCTCATCCTCGTGGACGTCTCTCGGGGCCTGCCAGAACTGCCCAGGCCCCCGCCGCATCCGCCTCTCACCCTTCGGGCCCCTGCAAGCAGCTGCAGAGCCTCACCTGACACCCCTCACCTGGAAGGTGAGAGGGTCCCCACACCCCTCAGGTGGTGGGAGGCCTGGGGCATCAGCGAGCAGGGCAGCCTCAGCTGATGCCGTCCTGGTCCCTGCAGGCTCGTGGAGGCCTCTCCTGTGAGCACACACAGGAGGGGGCTTCTTCTCCGATAACCCCCGAGTCTGACAGCCACTGCCAGGCTGCATGCTCTCCCTGGGCCTCATCCTACTTGGGATGTGGGCCCTGCATCACTGCAGGATTTAGGGGACATTTTAAGCCTGTCTCAGCCCCTCCTCCCCTCTCGGCAGCCCCCCTTCGCCCTCACCCTGGGGTGGGCTGGCAGAGCACCCATGGGAGTGGTGCGTCCACGCCCACTTGGCCGCCAGCTCTCCAGGGTGTTATCTGGGGGCGTGCAGGGGGCTTTTCTCCGCTCCCTGACCCATGAAGCCCCCCAGTGCCACCCCTACCCTGCAGTGACCCAGGCAGGCCCCCACCAGGCCCCTGGCCTCTCCAGGCTGCGCCCACGCCTGGGTGCACAAGCACGGCCCAGGCAAGCCAACGGGAGCCAAGCTCCCAGCAGTCTGGGGGGCCCCAGTCCCCGGCCTTCCTGGGGAGGCCCCGCTTCATCCCCTGGGGGCTCTCTGGGAGCTGTGCCCTCCAGCCTTGCATTCTGCGTATGGTGGGGAGGGGAGGGGGGGCTGGCAGGCCAGCTCTGAGGCCTCTGCGGAAACCCAGCTCGAGGTGGCCCAGCCCACTGGCTGCTGTGCGGTACCCACACGGGGCGCCATCGCCTCTGCTGCCCGCCCCCGCCCCGCAGCCCTCCAGGCTCTGCAGCACCAGCACGCTTGCCGCCTTGAGCCACCTCTTCAAAGCCGCCCTCTGGACCAGCTTCCCCCACACCTCGTGTAAAGCTGCAGCCCCTCCCTGAGTCCTCGGCTGCCCCCCAACCTCCCAGGGCACCTGGCACCCCAGCAGGCTGTGCAGGGCTTAGCCCTCTGACTCGGGCTTCACTGCCTGACCCGGACCGCCACCCCAACCCCGTCAGCTCCACGGCCCCCACTTTTTCTGGTTTCCTCGGTGCCTGGCTCAGAGCAGCTGCTCAGAGAATCCTTGGTGGACGAAGGTTCCGGCACGCCTGTCCAATTCCCTTGCAAGCCGCGTCTGTCTGCGCGCCAGGCTGTGCTTGTGTTCGCAATTACATTGGCACAAAGTGATCCACTAAAGAGCAGTGTTTTAGTGCTTGGTGGGGGGGTCTCTGCAAATTTTTTTTAACTTTAAAAGCTGATCGATACTTGAGTTTGAGAAATATAGCCTGTAATGGTCTGAATGTTTGCATCCCCCAAATTCGTATGTTGAAACCTCACCCCCAAGGTGGTGGTATTTGGAGGTGGGGCCTTGGGAGGTGATGAGGTCCTGTGGATGGAGCCCCCATGAATGGGATCAGTGCCCTAATAAAAGAGACCCCCAGAGAGCCCCCTCACCTCTTCCACCAGTGAGGACACAGGGAGAGACGGCTGTCTATGAACCAGGAAACTGTCCTCACCAAATACTGAATCTGCAGGTGTTGTGATCTCAGACTTCCAGAATGGTGACGAATAAATTTCTTATTCATAAGCCACCCGGTCTGCAGCCTTTGGTTATAGCAGCCCAAAAGGACTGTGGTAAGAAAACACCTGACCGTTCTCGGAGGAATTTAGATTCTTAGAAGGAGAGCTCTTAGCTGAACAGGGGGAACTGTGACGGAGGGGTGTCTTCTGATGGATGGCCCCACCGGCCAGCGCACGGTGGGGATGCGGGTGGTAATTCCTAGCAGGTCGGATGCTTGTCACGACAGCAGCATGGTACCCAGACCAGGGTGGAGCCTGGTTTCCCCAGAGCCCGCCTTGGGAATGCATCTTGATTAGGGGAGCTCAGAGCTGGAAGGCAGGGAGATATTTTTGCATTAGAAGTGTTTGCCGAGAGTGACTCTGCAGACGGGCAATTTAGCTGGTAATCATGCCGGCACCTTTGTTTATTCACCATTAGAAGGCCGCACCTCGTGACTGGTCAGAGCGAGGGAGAGACACACTCAATTAAGCCGGGTGAGCAGCGTGTGCGAGGCCAGAAGCGGCCCGCAGACCAGGTAGGGCGGCGAGAAGTCTCCACGCAGGCGAGTCAATCAGGGCACCCTAATTGGAAAGCAGTCATAAAAAGTAATTGAGTTTAATACATAATTTAGATTATTACCCGTTAAGTTAATGTCTCCCGTTTAGGTGTGAGGAGAAAATTATTTATCTGGTAGACGGGAGGGTTTCATTTGTTTTTATAATAGAATGTTCGCCAATTGACTTTAATAAGAGCGGTTTGTTCAATCAGGTTCTGAATTGGTACGTAGGTTGCAAGTTCATCTGTTAATTTCAACGTGACACGCCTGGCGCCGTCCTCCCCGGAGCGGCTGGTGCGTTCCCAGCGGGGCCGCTCATCACCGCCATCACCCAAGGTCCTCGCAATGGAAATTCAGTCCCGCGTCTCCGGTCTCGCCGGGAGGCCGCTTGGCTCCTGACGTCTCCTTCCTCGTTTTTATGTTTAAAAGAAGAGACATTAGAGAGCCTGCTGCTTCATTGAAGGGTCTTTTTCCTCTCGAACACGGTCCTGTGACTGCAAACAAATGCTTCTGTTAAACACCGAGAAAAAACTGAAAACCTCCCCTTCCTGGAGGCTTAGCCGTCCGTGATTCATTAGCTTGTGTGTTCTTCTCAGCAACGCTGTGAAGTTGGGGCGTCCTCACTAACCCCGTTCCCACAGCAGCAGGCAGACGGGTCCAGGGCGGGGCTGGCGGTGAAGGGAGAGCCGGCCCTACACCCCTCGGGGCAGATGGGGGCTTGGATCCCAGCTCCCGGGTGTGCGGCCTCAAGCCAGTCGGGTACGCGCACCTCTGGGCCTCAGTCTCCAAATCTGTAAAATGGGAATAAGAGCATTAGGAGCTGTGAGGACGGAGGAGGCAATGCCGCTGACTACTGATGTCCTGGCCCCTTCCCTGCCCTCCCACCAGCTGTACGTGAGGCAAGAAGCCACCTGAGCGAGAAGCAGGAGACCCCTGCGCTTACCCACTGTCGCTTACAGTGCTGGAGCCGTGGGTAGCGGTCTCTTCCTTTCTCGGCCTCCGTGCCCCGTCCACAAAGCAGGTGATGACGACCCCTTCCCAGGGGCTGTGGCTGCTGTTGCCTTGACCCCCCCCCCGCCCCGCCCCCCCCAGCATCACCGCAAGTCTCACCGACAGACTGCAGGGCTTGCCTCGGACTCACTGAGGGGCAGGGGGTCCGGGGACCCCGGACCCCCATCCTGGGCGGCTGGGCCTGGTCACTGACCCCTTGGAGCTCCTTGGACAGCATGGAGAGCAGGAGGCCGTGCACGCCGACAGCCCTGCGGCCCCACTCCCAGCGCTTCCATGGCTGCCCTCAGCAAAGGCGAGCCCTCGCCGCACAGCCCGCAGCACTGCTGCACCCTCCTTCCCACTTCCTGTGGGGACAGCTCTGGGAGGGAGGTGTCACTGAGACCAGGGGCGTCTCTACTCCGAGAGACAGCCTCCGAAGGAGCAGCACCTCCGAAGGAGCAGGCAGCTTGGGAGTCACCCCAAGACACAGGGGAGGCGGGAGCTGGGGGCCCAGGGGAGTTACACCCAACGGAACACTGGAATCAATATGTTTAGCTGTGAAGCCCAGACTTTACATAAACTCATAAAAGATAACCCTGGGCTAGAAGAGAGTTTTTAAAACCTGGGGCTTTTGAAACGGGCCTGAGCCCTGGAGACACAGGACCAGGAGATGCACCCCAGTCCCTATCGGGCAGGACAGTGCGGGGAAGGGCCCTTCCACTCTCCCGGAGAATCTGCTGTGCAGAAGCTTCAGGAATCATCACCTCCCGTGGTGCCTCGTGGCCCTGGGAGCCCAGGTGTGCATGTCTTCCACAAACTCTCCCGGACCCCCAGTCTCCTGACACAGCCAGGCTTGGCCCTGGACACAGGGATGAGCCGGGGCCCATCCCAGAGGAGCCCCCCCACCAGGCTGGAGCAGCAGGGAAGGCCGCTGAGAGCTGGTCCTGGTGCGGGGGTTCCGGTGGGACGCCTCCAGTGCGTCCATCCGTCTCCCACCGCCCCTCCAGGCGTCCTGAAGGTCTTGGAGGGAAGCGCCCCTCTCCAAGCCTTGTCCATCTCTGTGTCCCGCTCGGTGCCACGCAGAGGCTCAGAAGCAGAGTGGGCAGGTCCCCGGTCAAGGGGCAGCGGGGCCTCTGGGCCCTTCCCAGGAGGACACAGAGCCACTGACACACAGCGAGGGGGGGCGGGAGACGCGTCGGAGCGCTGGAGAGTCAGCACCTCCCGCGGAACCGTCCCACGCGCTCTGCCTGGCGCAGCGGCCACCGAGCCCTGGCCGTGGGGCTCACCCCAGGCTGGCTCGGTACCTTTCGTTCGCTTCCACATAGCAGCCTCGCGGGCTGGGACGCCATACCGGTGTCATACAAGGTCACAGCCGACGCCTGGCGGGCTGGCCAAGGAGGTGCAGCCTCCCGCCACGCAGAGGCCGCTGGCCGTGGCTACCACTCGGGAGCAAAAGGAAGAGCTTGTTTACAAATCGTCCGCTGAAGTTTAAGTTGCCGACACTGGCATCAGGCCTCGCCCGCCGGGCCACCCGGATCGGAGGGTAATTTATGAAGATTGCTTCACCTGGGCCCCGTGGGTCTGCGCCTGCGAGTAACTCACACCAGGCTCATTTCGGATGCAGTCAAAGACCCCGTATTTCACCGTGACAATGTAATCACAGAGCCACATTAAAAAGTCATTATTGTTTAGAATCCAGCTTGGTTTGAAAAACACTTACTATAAAATTCAACAGCCTTTGTAAATTACCGCAAGGTTTACTCAAGAATGCTAGGTGCCTGGGATCCAGACAGGGAACTTACCGCGTTATTGATTCTGCGGGGTTTTGTCAGTTCCTGCATTTATGGGCAATGATTAGTGAGTAATCGGAATAATAAACCCCTCCCTGCTGGTTCATAAATAATGATGAATCGAACTTGCGTCCTCAAATCTCCCAGGCCAACCACTCCCGTTCCACAGACTCGAGTCTCAGCTTCGGGGCTGTTTTGCAAGGAGTATGGAAATCAGTTGTCTCAGGGGCAGAGGAAGGTGAGAATTTGCTTCTCAGCTTGACTTGCTTCCCGGTGGCGCCCGGGAGGGGCCGGAAGCGGCATCTTCCCGGGGAGAGTGGCAGCTTAGCCGGGACTCGGCCTTCAGGCTGGCAACCGGCACACAGCTCTAGCGAAGTCCGCCCTTGGTGGAGGTCCAGACAGGACTTACGTCTGTACAAGCTCGAAGCCCCTCACACGCCGTGGGAGAGGCTGGGCTCAGGGACTCTGTCTCGGTTGGTCCCGAGAGCTGGGAGCGGCTGCAGGTGAGCCTGAGACACGGCGATCCTGCGGGGCCCGTAGAGCTGGGGACCCCGGAGCGGGCTGTCGGCACACACGTCCACCCCGGGAGACTGAGGCTGGGGCCCCAGCACACAACCACCATCGGTCAGCTTGGGCTGAGAACCCAGCCGTCCTGCCCCCGGCCCAGGACCTGCCCTCAGCAGCTGGGTTTGCCTGGAACTAGTAGAAAATTGCCGGAAAACTTTCCACATCTGTCCTTCCTCAGAAGCTCAGGGCACATGTAGCGCATTGAAGACCCAGCAAAGGACTGCAGTGAGGAAGGTGATTCCACAAGTTCAGTCGTGTTTCCTGTCGGCTCAGACACACCTTTGACCCGCAGGACACCTGCCCACTCTCACGGGGCTGCACCGACGCGCTAGGGGAACCGAGGGGACTTGGCATCCCGGTTGGCGGGTGCCTCGCACGTGGACACACGGCACGTGGCCTCTACACTCGCCCTGCTGCCCCCGGGACACCTCTGGGTGAGACCCACCGCCCACCTCGCCCTGCCAGACCCCACAGCTCATCTTCCCGGGGGACCCAGCTCAGGACCGGAGAACAAGAGCCACTCTCTGAACAAACGCTAAGCAAAATAGAAACTGAACTTGGAAATGAACTGGGTTAAACCGACAACGACTCAGACTGAACCGAAAATGGATGGGAAAGGAACAGAAGTCGCATACAAACTGAACCGAATTGAATTGAGTTGCGAGTGGATTAAAATTGAACTGCACTATAATCTAAACGCCAGGCGGGGGGTAGGGGGCGTAGAGGTAGACAGGCAGGCCCCTGCCCACCAGTCGGAGGAGAGGATTCAGACCAAGGAGGTATTAACCCTGTCTGGCCCTTGCCCTGGGGAATCCTTTTGTCGACATTGCTAATAGGGACTGAAAATTAAAGGAAATGTGTGCTGATGGATTTCCCTTAACATGCGCTGAGGCAGTCCACAGAGAACGATTCTGGAAAAGCAAAGACCTAGCCTTCGGAGGCCGCCTGCGTGCCGAGCCCCTGAGGTACTCCTGTAATCAGCGCCTGCAGGGGACGTAGGGCTGGGGCACGCTTCCAGCGTTAAGAGCTGTCCACTTTGAGCGCGTGCCTTCACGCTGGAGGCCCTTGGCTGCTCCCTCGGGCCGTCAACACACTGGGGTGGGACGCCTGCCCTGAGAGCCTCGGGGCCCTGGGGGTCGCCCCGAGCTTACTGTCTGGAAGGGACACACATGACCGAGGGGTAACGGCGCTCTGACGCAGGGTCACACCCGAATGCCCAGAGGATGCCAAGAACGCTGCGGGCTTTGCGGGGCCTGATGTGAAAACCCGGTCGGGGTGGATGAGTTGATGCCCTCTCCCCGGAGCGAAAAGCGGCAAGGCTGGCGGTCAGGAGGAGGGGCACAGGCAGAGCAGGGAGGCCAGCGGCGGCAGCCTGGGCTGGAGCAGGCAGGGCGTCGGGGGTGCTGGGCCCAGGGGTGTGACTGGAGCTGAGGTGGGTGGGGCGCACCTGGGGCACCTGAGCCGGCAGCGCCGCTGCCTGAACTCACAAACCATGAGGGCAGGATTCATGGGCAGCAGGGCCTGCCGTCGGGAGAGAGTATAAAGGTGAGTAAAACCCGGACCGTGAATCCCCCCCACCCCGCTCAGCAGGACGGGAAGAAGGTGCCCACCCACTGCATAACCTTCAGTGACAGTTAGACCTTCATTTCTTGATTTATAAACTTTGACTGTACTTTTAACTTCCTGTGGTGAAAAATGGAGAAATAAACACGTTTGTCCGTCCTGCGTTCTTACGGTTCCCCGCCCCCTCAGTGCTCTGCTAACTATTTATACCCCTTGCGTGTCCATCCATGACCGGGCCGCACGACTGTTTTGCCCTTTCTGTGTGGACGTGGGGAGCATCAGTGCCGGCTGAAGGTACCTCTGAGCTCTGGAACTTACGATCTCAGGGAGTCTCCTTCTCGGATGCATGTTTGGAAATTTGAGATCGTTGCCCGCTGCCTCTGTATCTGAGCGACACGTAGGCTGGGTGCAAACCCCCCAACCCCAAATCCAGGAGAAGAGGAGACCCTGAGGACGTTCTGGCCTGTGAGCGCGACTGCTCTGTCTAGGTCACCTTTTCGCCCCCGTCAGCACTCGCACCCACGGAAAAGCTGTAGGAAGCTCACAGGGACTCCACAGCCCTCCACTGACATCCGCCAGGGGCGGCTATGTTGCCGCACTTGTTTATTTTTTTCTCTACTGGCAGCAGGTTGAATAAGGGTGACGAGGCCACTTCACGTGGTGACAGGGACTTGCAGCTGAGCTGAGGACCTCGAGATGGACGTCATCCTGCATCGTCTGGTGGAAACACACGAGCCCTTCCCTGAAGTCGGACACACACGGACGGGACAGGAGAGACTGAGGGTGAGGCCTTGACCGGCGTTGCTGGCTTTGAAGGTGGCGCAAGGCGGCCCCAGGCCAAGGGGTGTCGGAAACTTCTAGAAGCCAAGAGCAGCACTTGCCTGACCACCAGCGAGGACACGGGGGCCTCGGTCCTACAAACGCCGGGGACTGAACTCTGCCAACACCTGCACAGCCTGGAGGTGATCCCACCCCATCCCCAGACCTTCTGGAGAGGGACGCGGCCAGGCCGACACCCTCGATAGACCCAGTGAGAGCCAAGTCCGCCACCCAGCCTGCAAATCTGTGAGGTGGGAAACGGGCGTTCCTTGAAACCACTGAGTTTGCCGTGCTTTGTCCCGACACCTCTTACCAATGTGATTTGCTCTTATTTCTGCAAGAACTAAATCCGACCGAGGAGAGTTCCACCCCGTTCCCATGGCCTCGCCCTCCACTGCTTCAGCCCGCATCTCCCGGCGGGACCGACGTTCCTTACAGAATCGGACGCAGCAGTCAGATCCAGGGGACGCCGCGTGGACCCGGCTCTGGTATCTTCACACCTAAGTGTTCCCACGGCGCAGCCGCGCTGGCCGCGTTCCGGGGACCGTCCCCCTCCCTCCCGCAGCCGCGGGGCTGAGCAGGCAGCTGTCCCCTCGGCATGCCCCCTCCTCCACTCTCGGGCTCCTGTGTATCGAGAGGAGGCCGGGAACTGCCCTCCGCGGGGGCAGGGCTGCCAGCGCTTCCTCTCCAGCTCCGGACCCACGGCAGGCGGAGGCCCTGCTTGCTGCCGCCCGGAGAGCCCAGGTTCGGGCAGCGTGTGGGGGCGGCCCTGCTCTATCACGTCAGGCTCCGGGCCACCGCGCCCTTCTCCTCCCGTACTAGACCCTGTCTTCCAGCTGCCTGGATGCCCCTGCCTTCACGACCGGCTGGGACACGTCATGCCCGACTGTGTTTCTGCTCCGTTTATGATTTTTCCTCCCCACCCCCGTCCATCCATTCCAGAGGGGGAGCAGTGTGTCTGGTGGGCTCCCCCAGCCCCGTCTGCTTCCATGTCACCACCATCTCCCCAGGCACGCTGACCTCTACGCCCTCTGCTTCCTCTGGGTGTCCCCTGCCCTGTCCTCTTGCCTCTCGTCCCACCCCGCGGGTGTAACGTCGACGCATGGATGTGACATCGCAAGGCTCCCCTGTCCCAGCTGGCCTTTCAGCTCCGGGAGCCTCATCCCCTGCCTCACTCAGCCGCAGGTCGGTGGTCGCCCCAGTCTCTCCGCTGCCTCAGCCAGTCCCACATAAGCAGAGACTGTCTGCTCTGACTCTGAAGAGATCTCTGGGTCCACATCTCGGCTGGGGGCCGACCCAGACTCACGCCCTGGATGCCCCACTATGCTCCTTGGTCTTCCCCAAAGCCGTGTGCTCTCGCACCCTCTCCGCCACCCTGGAATGCAGGCTCTGCTGGCCCCCGGGTCCCAGCCTCCTCCCGGGCTCCCAGGGACACGTCACAGAGCAAGCCCACCGTTCGCCCCTGCCCCTCCACCAGCCCTTCTCCCAGCCCTTCGCAGCAGGCTCTGAAATAGCCCCTCTTGGCTGCTTTTTTCCTTGTTTACGGCCCCCCTCGCTCCTTGAAGCGAGGGACCACTCCAAGTCCCAGGGCCCGGCTCTCAGCAGGTGTTCAGTTATTTGTTGAATGAATACGCGTCCTTGAGGCTGTATTCTGCAGTCTCCTCGCTTGCATTTCTGAAGTGGTTTCTTTTCCTCTTTCATTTCCACCCCGAGCTCTGCTGGCTCACTTTCCATCCTATTATCCTATTCTGCTATCTTAGCATCTTTTGTCTTCTCCTATTTCTTCTCAGTTGCACCCTCCTCCCTGATCTATATTCTTTGTCCCATTGTTTTATTATGGGATAGTTTGAACACTCGGAGCAAATGACACAGGATAATTTGTACCCACCACCGAGACTTAACAAACATTAGCATTCTGCCGCGTTTGCTTCACGTAATGTTTCGAGAAGTGTTACATGAAAATCGAGGGGAGCCCTGTGCACCAACCACCCACCCAATTTCCCTCTCTCCCCCTCGACAGCCTTACCAATCATGCCTTGATATCTTTACTACAATATAGCGTGTTGTTTTTTAATAAAGATATGTGTGTTTTAAGACTTTACACAAATCGGACCCGGTGTATAATTGCGTCTCTTGTCTTTTCTCACACTACCTCCCGTGTCCAGGTTGGCCCATGTCTGTGAGGCCTCCATCCTAAGAATGCCATGTGGTCCATCCCCACCTGACACATTCCACTGTTCTGACGGGTCGTGTCGTAAGAGGGGCCGCCCGACATGCACATTTCCGGTTCTTGTGCAAAATGCAACAATGTCCCCAGAAGGAGAGATGGACTTGCCAGGGGGAGGGATCTGCCAGGCTCCAGGAGGGGACACATTTCTCTTCAAAGGGTGGAGCCAGTGCACCCTCCCTAGCTTTGTCCAACAGCTCATTCGCTCACTGCTAACATTATTACTGCTAGATCCTTAACCTTTGTTAATGGGACGATTGTAAAACTGCTGCTTTAATTTGCATTTCCCTGGTTCCTGGGGAGAAAGTACCTCTGTTCATGGTCATTGGCCGTTCAGTTACCTCTTCTGTTAATTGCGTGGTCATATCCTTGGCCTATTTTAATTGATTCTTTTTTTGTATTGATTACTGTGAGCTCTTTATATATGCTGGATAATAATCATTTGTCTGTTCAGTTTATAGAAAATAATTCCTCATGGTCTGTGTCTTGTTTTTTTTTTTTAACTTTATTAATGGTGGCTTTTGTTGTACAGAAGCTACTAATTACAAGGTAGTCAAATTTGTCAAACTTCAATTTTATGATTTGTGTTTGCATGTCTTGCTTAAGAAATTTTTCTGTCCCTGACGTCATAAAGCCATTTTCCTATAGTTTTTTCTCAAGGTTCTAAAGTTTGGCATTTCAAATGTAGGACCTTAACCCATATGAAATTTATTCTCTGTACAGAAATAGATCATGATCTGAATTATTTTACTTTTCTACTGGTGGCAAGTGACTGCCTGCTGATCTGTAGCTACCTCTGGTGCATCCCGTTTTCATGTGTGCACAGGTTTGGTTTGGGGCTTTGCTCTGTTCCACGGACCTGTCTGTTCATGCAGTCTATGGTAGCCTTGGCCAGAGCCTTGACATTTGGAGGAAAAAGTCCCTTGCTGCTCCTTCCTCAAACTTGGCTTGACTATACCTGGTCCTTCAGTATTCCACGTGAAGCAGAAATTCACTTGAACGGGTACCATGAAGAACGCTGCTAGGATGAAATTGCATTTAATTTATAGATTATTTTACAAGAGAACCGAACACTTAAAACTGAGTTTTCCTACCCAGGCTACGTTTCTCCCACAGTTAAACCTTCCCCGCTATCCTCCAGTAAAGCTGTACTGTTTTCTCACTGGAGGTGTTGCACATCTTTCTTTACTGCTAATCAATAGGTCTGTTGCTATTGTGGGTGGCACGTTTCTTCTTTGCACTTTTCAATTAGTAATGGCTGTTAGGTAACCATTTTTTATCTCCTTATATCAAACCTTGTTAGTTCTAACTGTAAAGTTTCTTAGGAAATTTCTTTATGTAGGAAGTGACGTTGTCTACATAAATGGTGACTCGTGTCTCCTTTCCAGTCCTCCTCCCCACTTTTCTTCCTGTCTGGTAACACGGGCCAGAGTTAATAGCTGTGAGAGACCTCAGCTCCCCAGGTCCCAACCTCAGTGGGTTGCATCTGAAGTTTTCATGGAAGCCTGGGGTCTGCTGTCTTTGTAGCAGTTGCCATTCACCTGTTAAGGGCGCCCTTGTATCTCTAATTACCCAAGAGTTTCCATCATGAAGGGGGTGGGGTTAAATGCAGTCTGCATCCTCTGAAATGACCCTAAGCTTCTCTCTTGTGATCTGCTGATGAAGTGAACTACACAAGATTTCCTGGCACTATTTTATGCTTACGTTCCTGGAACAAAACCTACTTGGTCATAGTGACCAGTCAGGATGGCCATGCACCCATTCTCTGGTACCCACTGGCGGGCCCCTCCCCAAACCCTGTGGCTCTCGTTATCCCCACCCTGCCCCCACCCAGGAAGCTCACTGGACAAACTCTAAGAGGAGACGGGAGCCCCTATCCAAGGACTTATTGCCAAAGACATTCCCATATTGAAATAAAAAATAGTAACCTGTCCAGTGAGGAGGTAGACTTATTTCTGTCCAAAGCAAAGGGTTGGTGGAAGTATGTCTGTTCCACCAAATAAGCAGCCCTGTTACTGCTGGGCTCAGAGCCCAGGGATCCCAGGCCCTTCTGGGGTCTCCGACTGCCCTCCTTCCCAGCCCCAGGGCCCCAGGGCTTGCCTCCTCTGCACTGCCATCCTCCACTCGTCTCTGGGAGGATGTGTCCACAGCACCCGCAGCGCACACTGTCTCCCCCACCCCACCCTGTGGCCCCCCCAATGGGCTCAGTTTTCCCAGACAACGGTACACAATGGGCGCAGCATAGCCATGGGGTGGGATGGTGGCCAGGCTTCTGGAACCTCCACATCATATCTCTTTCTTCTGCTCCCCCCAAAAGGAAGAGGTGCTGTCCAGGGTAGAGGATGTGAGCTGAACTCATCAATTTGGGGTGCTTGGGTGTGCAGGTGAGGAGATCGTCAGATGTGTCCATGGGTCCGCAGCTCGTAGAAAAGATCTGACTCATAAAAGAGATGTCTGACTCGCTTACGTACGGATCACGGGCCAAGGGTGAGTCGATGAAGGGAGAAATGAAGGAAGGAGCCAGGAAATAAACCAGTCCTTCTTAAATCCGACAGTACTGTGATCAATTGTTTATTCCCTGAGTCTCCAGCCATCTCTCCCTGACATTATGGGCTCACCATCGAGGTGCTCAGACCATGTTCCGGGAGATGGTCCAAGTGTCCCTGGGTTTCTCCCTCAGCCATTCTCATTACTCTGCTCCAATGGTCCCTGGCAGGGCACTGCTGTGGGAGAGAAAAGCTATCTCTTTATGTCACTTTGTTGCAGAATATGTGACTCACAAAACATTAACTGACTGATGAGTAGAACACGTCATCCTTGGTGGAATCAGAGATGTGCTTTCCTTTGGAAAGTTCCAGAAACAAGTGGCTTTGGCTTTGGTCCTCATGGGGACAACCTGGTCTCTTTATCTCATTCAAGGGCATAGAGTTGGCATGTCTGAGAGAGGTCTGATGTGACTTTCCAGGTTAAATGGTGGGAAGAATATTCTGGAAGCATAGCTTTGTCCTCTCCACTCTCAAATCTATCTACCCACCTCCCCTGAAATGGATCCTGCCTCCCAGGTGGCCCTGGGATGGTAGGAAGAGATTGAAAGATGGAAGCAGCTTAGGAGACCACTTGGTTGGCACCGTACCTATTTCTACACCACCAGCCACAGCAGAGTCCACCCCCTGCAGAACTGCTGTGTGTAGGTAACACAACAATTGCTTCTGAGACTCAGGGAACCAAGAAAGAAAATACCCCAAACAAGGCAGGTGGAGGAGGGCAACCGCAAGAGACAAAAATCAGTCTCTTGTGTCCCAAAAGAACACATGTTGCTGATAGAGAGGAGACAGGAAAAGTAGAGTAAAACGATGACAGTAATAGACACTTAAGTAGCTTCAAGGGCAGTGCACACTTGTTACTGGAGTTAACAAGAAGAATTTCAGTAGACAGATTGAAGGACAGCATGGTCGTCTTTTAGACCCAAGTCAGTGGGCTGGAAGATGAAGTATAAAAAGTATGAGCAAAGAGCAAGCATATAAGGAGAAAGAAATTATGATACAACAGATAAAGGACTTTGAGGATAGATGTAGGAACCCAAACATGAGAAAAATTAGAGGTATTTTATAGAATGACCCTCACTTGAAATTTGTCTGATGTTCTTCTCATGATTAGACTGGAGCTGTGGGTTTGGGGGAGGAAGACCACGGAGATGAAGAACGATCCTCATCACATCGTATGAAGGGTACATGCTGCCAGCAGGACTTATCACTGTCAACGTTGACCTTCATCACCCAGCTGAGGTAGCGCTTGTCAGGGTTCTCCCCTATTTCACTTTAAAATTTACTTTTTTTCACACTTTGAATACTTTATTCTTTGGAAGGAAGTCACTAGAGCAGCCCATGTTAAGGAGGGAGAAGAACAAATTATTTACATTGTTATTTAGAATTTTTTACACAGAACGTTTGTTTCTTCTTCTCCATTTATGTATTTATTCAATCAGTTACTTATATCAGTATGGACTCATAGATACTTATTTTATGCTTTGGGTTATAATCTTATACTGCTTTATTTTGGTGCTTAAATTTTTCCGGCTTTGGCGATCAGAAGCTCTTTCAGTGGGCTCCTGTGTAACTTGGACATAAACCCATCATCGTGGGGTTTTTAAACACACATTTACTTCCTGGCACTACAGGACACTCCGGGCTCCTCTTGTGTAAGCCCTGCCCAACCCTATAATCAGCCTTTCTCCAAGGATCTCTGGTTCCTTCTGCTGGTATTAGAATGGTATTCGAAGCCAAGATCTAGGCATTAGGTGTGTTTATTGCGACTGGGACGCCACTGGAAATTCTTGAGTTAAAAAGTACAAGAAGTAGAATGAAAAATCACTAGAGGGGCTTAACAGTATATTTGGGCTGGCAGAAGAAAGAATCAGTGAACTTACTGGTAAATCAATAGAGATCATGCAATTTGAAGATCAGAGGGAAAAAATGAAGAGAAATGAACAGAGCCTCAGTGGAATGTGGAACACCATTAAGAACACCAATATATGTATAATGGGAGTGCCAGAAAAGGACAGAAAAAGTACTTGAAGAAGCAATGGCCAAAAACGTCTCAAATCTGATGAAAAACATTAAATTCATATCCAAGAAACTCCATATTACAAGTATAAACACAAAGAGATACACACCCAAATCCATCATAACCAAAACATTGAAGACAAAGGAAATAAAATCATGAAAGCAGCAAGAGAAAACTAATTCATCATATATAAAGGAACCCTGATAAAAATAACAGCTCACTTAGAAACTATGGAGGCCAGATTAATCAAAGTGCTGAAAGAAAAATCTGCCAACCAAAAGTCTCATATCCAGCAAACCTATCTTTAAAATATGAAGGTGAGGGGCTTCCCTGGTGACGCAGTGGTTGAGAGTCCATCTGCCAATGCAGGGGACATGGGTTCATGCCCCGCTATGGGAAGATCCCACATGCCACGGAGCGGCTGGGCCCGTGAGCCATGGCTGCTGAGCCTGCGCGTCCGGAGCCTGTGCTCCACAACGGGAGAGGCCACAACAGTGAGAGGCCCGCGTACCACAACAACAACAACAACAAAAATATGAAGGTGAGATAAAGGTATTCCCAAATAAAAACTGAGGTAGTTAGCTGTTAACAAATATGTTTTCTAAGAAATATCAAAAGAAGTTCTTCAGACTGAAATCAAGTAACACAAGACTGTCATTCAAATCCACACAAACAAAAGCATCAGTTTGATAATAACAAAAGACTGTATACTTGCATATTTTTCCTTTTTTCTTGACTTACTTAAAAAGAAATTTCATAACACAATATGTCTGTAGTTGTATTTTGGGGTCTAATCATAGACATGTAATATATTTGATAATAACAACACAAAAGTGGTGGGAAAAAGCTGTATTGGGGAAAAGCTGCATTGCAGAATATTAATTCAAATCCAAACAAAGAAATGAAGCAAATTTAAAAAGATAAATAAAAAGGTTAACATAACAAAATCTATAAATATATACTTGTTCTCCATTCTCTTAGCCTCTTTAAAAGACATAATATAAAAATCACATGATCATTTCAATAGAAGCTGAAAAAGCTTTTGACAAAATTCAACATACACTTATGGTAAAAATTCTCAACAAAGTGGATATAGAGAGAACATAGAGAAAACGACATAATAAAGGCCATATACGACAAGCCCACAGCTAACATCATACTCAACAGTGAAAAGCTGAAAGCATTTCCTCTAAGATCAGGAAGAAGATGAGGATGCCCACTCTCACCACTTTTATTCAACATAGTATTGGAAGTCCTAGCCACAGCAATAAGAGAAGAAATAGAAATAAAATGAATCCAAACTGGAAAGGAAGAAGTAATCCTGTCACTATTTGCAGATGATATGATACTATACACAGAAAATCCTCAACATGCCACCAAAAAATTACTATGGCTCAACAGTGAATTTGGTAAAGTTGCAGGATACAAAATTAACAATTTATTGACTGGAGATGAATCAACACATTTTTACAGAGTGATACAATTAACATCGCCATGCAAAGTTGTTAGAGCTTAAAATTGATTGGAACTTCCCTGGTGGTCCAGTGGTTAAAGACTTCGCCTTCCAATGCAGGGGTTTCGGGTTCAATCCCTGGTTGGGGAGCTAAGATCCCACGTGCCTTGTGGCCAAAAAACCAAAACATAAGCCAGAAGCAATACTGTAGCAAATTCAATAAAGGCTTTAAAAATGGTCCACGTTAAAAAACAAAAGTCTTAAAAAAAAATTGATCAAGGGTTCATTATACAGCTTATGATTGTCTTTATCATTCACATTTTGCTCCATTAGGTTTTTATTCCAACCTTGTGTATATTGTAAATGCAAGTTTATTACCATAAAATTTTCAAAAATGACGCATTGTAAAATTTTGAGTAAAGAATTTTGGGGGCAATTTTATGCAGATACTTTCTCTGATTGTCCGAGTGACATATATACTAGTGTCTTGGAAGATGATAGTTCTTCAGAATATAATTCTGATTCAGATGATGTGACTATTAGACCAACAAAAAGACAGAAAACCTTAATGATTGACTCCGATACGGAAAGTGAAAATGAAACTCATGGTGCTGGGGAATGCTCCTTTGCTTCTACAGAAGAGTGGATGGAAGACAACATTTCACGAAAATTAGAAGACTTTACAGATGTGTCAGGTACAACTGTAGAAGGTAATAACCCACAAAGAGTGAAATAACAGAATTCATTTTTGGTAACATCTTTTTCGAGTTGGTCACTTCTCAAACAAACTTGTATCACCAACAGAATGAAAAGTCATATAAAAAGTGTGATAAGGCTTTAAAATGGACTGATGTAACCAATAGTGACATGAAGAAGTTTCTTGGATTAATAATTTTTTAAATAAATTTATGTCTTTATTTATGGCTGCTTTGTGTCTTCGTTGCTGCGCATGGGCTTTCTCTAGTTGTGTCGAGCGGGGTCTACTCTTCATTGCGGCGTGTGAGCTTCTCATTGCGGTGGCTTCCCTTGTTGCAGAGCGTGGGCTCTAGGCGTACAGGCTTCAGTAGTTGTGGCATGCGGGCTCAACAGTGCAGCTCGCAGGCTTAGTTGCTCCGCGGTATGTGGGATCTTCCCGTACCAGAGCTCGAACCCGTGTCCCCTGCATTGGCAGGCGGATTCTTAACCACTGTGCCACCAGGGAAGTCCCTGGATTAATGATTTTGATGGGACAAATAAGAAAGTCACACTGGAAAGAATATTGGTCAACTGATCCCTTACCTGAAATACCTATCTTTCCAAAGATTATGACGAGAAAAAGGTTCAAACAAATAATGACATTTCTTCACTTTAACGATAACTCAGAAACTCCACTTCCTGCAGACAGATTTTCCAAAGTTAAACCTCTTTTGGATTACTTTCTACCAAAATTCTAATCGATCTACATACCCAAACAAGAGCCATCACTTGAGGAAGCAATGATAAAGCGGAGAGGACGACTCAGATTCAAAAACTATAATCCCAGAAAACTTACAAAATATGGCATTTTGGTCAGGATGGTTAGCGAAAGTGAAACTGGATATATATGCAACGTTGAGATTTAGATGGGTGAAGGAAAGAGACTGCAAGAAACAATATTATCAGTCCTACAACCTTGTCTTGGTTCATGGCACCGTATTTACTAAGTCAATTATTACAACAGTGTGTTCACATCCGAAATATTATTGAAAAATAAAACCAGAGTTTGTGGGACTATAAGAGAAAATCATGGTCTACCAAACCAATTAAAAGAGAAATCTAAAAATCTACAGAGGGGAGAAATGACATTCTTATGGAAGGGAGAAGTGATTCTTCTTATATGGAAAGACAAGAGGCTATGGTAACAACTATTCATGATGTGTCCATAGCATCTACAGGAAAGGAAGATAACTAAGGCCCCTTGTATATTAGAGTATAATAAATATATGAAAGGAGTTGATTGATCCAATCAATAGCTGGTAAACTTCAGTATCTGCTGGAAAACTCGAAAATGGTATAAGAAAGTGGGTTTCTATTTGAGTAATTGCGGTTATTCAATGCGTTTAAAATTTATTGTAGCCCTTAATGCACAGAATAAAATGACTTAGACAAGCAATTTTTGTTAGCAGTATCTAGAGAATGGGTAACTGACCGTCCTGGTGAATGTACCTGTAGTCCCGCACCTGGTCCTTCTTGTGGTGTTTCTAAAAGAGCCCCCTGCAAAGATCCACCTTGTCAACTATCAAGTAAAATAAAAGAACATATTCTAGAGAAAATAATACCCACAGGACTAAAAAAAATGCTGCCAGAAAGTGTAGATTCTGCTTTTCCAGCGGAAAACACAGTGAAACATGGTATATTTGCAATAGATGTTCTCTTCCCCCGCACAGAGGTGCCTGCTATACTGCTTATCACACTCTAATGAAATATTAGAATGCTTTAGTAAGACATGTACAAAGTTTCAAATAACTACATTAAATGCAAAAAAAGTTGTTGATATTTACTCAAATGCAGGTGTTTCAATATTCACTTACATAACAAATTGCTGGCCACAGGCATTCGTTTCTGCAAAAATACCCCAGTCAATAATGTGTTAATATACAGAAATCTGTTGCATTTCTATACACCAACAATGAACTATCAGAAAGAGAAATTAAGAAAACAATCCCATTTACAATCACATTCAAAAGAATAAAATACCTAGGAATAAATCTAATAAAGGAGGTAAAAGACTTGTACTCTGAAAACTATAAGATACTGATGAAAGATATTGAAGAAAACACAAACAAATGGAAAGACATACAGTGTTCATAGATTGGAAGAATCAATATTATTAAAATAACAGTACCATCCAAGGTAATCTACAGACTCAATGCAATCCCTATCAAAATGCCAATGGTATTTTTCACAGAACCAGAACAAATAATTCTAAACTTTGTATGGAAACATAAAGACCCTGATTAGCCAAAACAGTCTTGAGAAAAAAGAACAGAGCTGGAGATACCATGCTCCCTGATTTCAAACTATACTACAAAGTGACAGTCATCAAAACAGTGTTGTATTTGCATAAAAACAGACACATAGATCAATGGAACAGAACAGAGAGCCCAGAAATGAGCCCACACTTATATGGGCAATTAATCTACAACAAAGGAGACAAGAATTTGCAATAGGGAAAAAACTGCATCTTCAATAAATGGTGTTGGAAAAAACGAGACAGCAACTTTCAAAAGAATCAAACTGGACTACTTTCTCACAACATATACAAAAATAAACTCAAAATGGTTTGAAGACTTAAATGTAAGTCCAGAAACCATAAAACTTCTAGAAGAAAACATCAGCAGTATGCTCTTTGACATCAGTCTTAGTAATTTTTTTTTAATATGTCTCCTCAGGTAAAGGAAACAAAAGCAAAAATAAACAAATGGGAGGACTTCCCCGGTGGCCCAGTGGTTAAGGCTCCATGCTTCCACTGCAGGGGGCATGGGTTCGATCCCTGTTTGGGGAAGTTTCACATGCCCTGCAGTGCGGCAAAAAATTAAAATTAAGAAAAATAAGCAAACGGGACTACATCATACTAAGAAATTTTTGCACAGTGAAGGAAACTATTAAAAAGCCAAACAGGGACTTCCCTGGTGGCGCAGTGGTTGAGAGTCCGCCTGCCGATGCAGGGGACACGGGTTCGTGCCCCAGTCTGGGAAGATCCCACATGCCGCGGAGGGGCTGGGCCCGTGAGCCATGGCCGCTGAACCTGTGCGTCCGGAGCCTGTGCCCTCAACGGGAGAGGCCACAACAGTGAGAGGCCCACGTACTGCAAAAAAAAAAAAAAAAAAAGCCAAACAGGCCAGACTTCCCTGGTGGTTAAGAATCTGCCTTCCAATACAGGGGACACCAGTTCAATCCCTGGACAGGGAAATAAGACCCCACATGCTGTGGGGGAACTAAGCCCGCACACCACAACTAGAGAGAAGCCCATGCACTGCAACGAAGAGCCTGCGTGCCGCATCTAAGACCTGACACAGCCAAATAAATATATATATTTTAAAAGTGTATCACTTTCGTTAAAAAAAAAAAAAGGCCACCTACTGAATGGTAGAAGATATTTGCAAATAATATATTCAATAAGGGGTTAATATCCAAAATATACAAAGAACCCATACAACTCAATACCAAAAAACAAACAACCCAATTTAAAAATGGACAGAGAAGGCTTCCCTGGTGGCACAGTGGTTGAGAGTCCGCCTGCCGATGCAGGGGACATGGGTTCATGCCCCGGTCTGGGAAGATCCCACATGCCGCAGAGTGGCTGGGCCCGTGAGCCATGGCCGCTGAGCCTACGCGTCCGGAGCCTGTGCTCCGCAACGGGAGAGGCCACAGCAGTGAGAGGCCCGCGTACGACAAAAAAATAAATGGGCAGAGGACCTGAAGAGACATTTTTCCAAAGAAGACAAACAGATGGTCAACAGGCACATGAAAAGATGATCAACATCACTAATCATCAGGGAAATTCAAATCAAACCACAATGAAATACCACCTCACAACTATCAGAAAGGCTATTATCAAAAAGACAACAAATAACAAGGTTGGTGGAGATGGAAATTGGTGCAGTCATTGTGGGGAACAGTATGGAAATTCCTCAAAAAATTAAAAATTCCACTCCTGTGCATTTATCTAAAGAAAACAAAAACAATAATTGAAAAGATATATGCCTCCCTATGTTCATTGCAACATTATTTTCAACAGCCAAGATATGGAAGCAACCTAAGTGACAATCGACAGATGAATGGATAAAGAAGACGTAGTGTATATATACAATGAAATATTATCCAACCAAAAAAAATTGTGAAACCTTGCCATTTGCGACAACATGGGTAGACCTAGAGGGTATTATGCTAAGTGAAATAAGTTAGAAAAAGAAAGATAAATACTGTATGATTTCACTTATATGTGGAAAAACATAACAAAACAGAAATAGAGTTATAGACAAAAAAGAACAAATAGGTAGATGCCAGAGGGGAGGGGATTGAATGGGGAAAGAAATAGGTGATGGAAATTAAGAGGGACAAACTACTAGTTGCAAAATAAATGAGGCACAGGTATGAAAGGTACAGTGTGGGGAAAATAGTCAATAATTATGATATATCTTTGTATGGTGACAGATCATAACTAGACTTTATCATAGTAATCTTTCTGAAATGTACAGAAATACCAAATCATTATGTTGTATAACAGGAACTAACATAGTGTTGTAGGTCAATTATGCTTCAAAAACGAACAAACTCATAGAAAAAGAGATCAGATTTATGGTTAGCGGAGGCAGAGGTGAATATCAAAAGGTACAAACTTCCAGTTATAAGGTAAATAAGTATTAGGGATGTGAGGTACAGCGTGATAAGGATAACCAACACTGCTGCGTGTTATTATGACAGTCGTTAAAGAGTAAACCTTAAGAGTTTTCATCACAAGAAAAAATTTTCCATTTCTTTAATTTTGTGTCTATGTGAGATGATGCTAAATTTATTGTGCTAATCATTTCATGACTCAAGCAAATGAAATCATTATGTTGTACACCTTAAACTTATATTGTGCTGCGTGTCAAATATATCTCAATAAAACTGGAAGAAAAAAGACATGACTATATAAGTAATAATTTTAGCAATGTATTGTTGGGTTTACAATATATGTGGGTGTAAGATATATAATAATAGTACAAAAAAGGGGAGGGCATGAAGCAATGTAAGAGTAAAGTTGCTGTATTTTCCTGGAACTAAGAATAAATCTGAACTAGATTCTGATAAATTAAGGTAAATAACTCAAATATGTAATTTTTAAATTTTAAAAGAATTAATGATTCCTCATGTTGCATGAAAACAACCACTTTATACAAAATACAGCAGTAAAGAAACAAGGAACAAAAATAACATGAGACAGGGCTTCCCTGGTGGCACAGTTGTTGAGAGTCTGCCTGCCAATGCAGGGGACGTGGGTTTGTGCCCTGGTCCGGGAGGATCCCACATGCCGTTGAGCGGCTGGGCCCGTGAGCCATGACCGCTGAGCCTGCGCGTCCAGAGCCTGTGCTCCGTAATGGGAGAGGCCAAACGGTGAGAGGCCCACGTACCACAAAAAAAAAAAAAAAAAGAGAGACATAGAAAACAAAAAGCAAAATGGCAGATGCAAATCTAATCATATCAGTAATAACTTTAAATGTGAATAAGTTAAACAATCCAATCAAAAGGCAGAGATCGTCAGATTGTCTAAAAAATAAACCAAGATTCAACTATATGTTGTCTACAAGAGACGCATTTATATTCAAAGATGCAAATAGGTTGAAAGAAAGAATGGAAAAGGTAACGTGTAAATAATCAAAAAAGTGCTGGCGTGGCTGTACTATAATCAAACAAAATAGACTTTAAAACAAACAAACAGACAAAAAAACATTACCAGAGATAAAGAGGACCATTTCACAGTGATAAAAGGGTCATTCCATCGGGAACATATAACTACTTTAAACACATATGCAACTAGGAACAGATTCCAAAAATATGTGAAGTAAAACTGAGCAGAACTGAAGGGAGAAATGGAGAAATAGAAAATTCAACAGCAAAAGTTGGAGACATCAATACCCCACTTTCAACATTGGGTAGAACGAATAGGCAGAATATCAATAAAGAAAAGAAGACTTAACAACACTATAAACTCAACAGACCTAGAAGACATCTGTACAACACTCTACCCAGAAACAGTAGAACACACATTCTTCTCATTACACATGAACCATTCTTCAGAATAGACCATGTGCTAGCCTATAACTTAGATGAAATGGACAAAATTCTAGAAAGAGATAAACTTCCAAAACTAACTTAAGATGAAGAAGAAATCTTAACAGACTTATAACAACAGATTGAATTAGAAATCAAAAATTTCCCACAAAGAAAAGCCCAAGTCCAGTAGGTTTACTGGTGAATTCTACCAAAAGTTCAAAGAATATGAATCCTTTATAAACTCTTCCAAAAAATGGAAGAGGAGAAAACACTTCCCAACTCATTATATGAGGCCAGTTTTAACCTGATACAAAAACTTGACAAAGACATCACAAGAAAATTATAGATCAATATCCCTAGGGAATTCCCTTGTTAATATAGATGGTAAAATTATCAACAAAATAACAGCACACCAAATCCAGCAACATATAAAAAGGATTTTACACCATTACCAAATGGGATTTATCCCAGGAATGCAAGGTTCACTTACCATACAAAAATCAATTAATGTAATGCACCATATTAAGAGAATAAAGAGCAAAATTCACATGATCATCTCAATAGATACAGAAAAAGTATTTAGCAAAATCAATACTCTTTTGTGATTAAAAAAAAATTTCAACATTCTAAGAATAAAAGAGAATTTCCCTAACTTGATAAAAAGCAAGTTCAAGAAACTCATAGCTAACTTCATACTTAATGGTGAAAGATTGAAAGCCTTTCCTCCTAAGATCAGAAATAAGACAAGGATGTCCGCTCTTGCTCTTTTTATTCAACATTGTACCAGAGGTTCTAGCCAAGGCAACTAGGCAAGAAAATGAAATAAAAGGCATTCAGATTAGAAAGAAAGTAAATTCTCTTTATTTGCAGTACTATGTGTATTTAAAAAAATCCTAAGGAACCCACAAAAAGCTGCTATAGTTAATAAACAAGTTCAGCAAGTTTGCAGGACACAAGATTGATATACAAAGATCAATTGTTAATCTGTACACTAACAGTGAACAATCCAAAAACAAAATTAAGAAAACAATTCCTTTTATAGTAGCATCAAAAAATAAAATGTTTAGGAATTCATTTAACAAAAGAAGTGCAAGACTTGCACACTGAAAACTACATTATTGAAAGAAATTGAAGACAATCAAAAGAAATAAAAAGACATTCAAAGCTCATGGATTAGAAGGCTTAATATTGTTAAGATGGCAATACTCCCAAAATTGATCTACTGATTCAGCATAATTTCTATCAAAATCTCAGCTGACATTTTTACAGAAATTGACATAATTGAAATCCTAAAGTTCATAAATAAAGGCAAGGGACCCAGAATATCAGAGGTAAAAAGTTTTGAAGATAAGTAGAGTTGGAGGACTCACACTTTATGATTTCAAAACTTACTACAAGCTTATAGGTATAAAGACAGTATGTTATTAGAATGAGGATAGATATATGGATCGATGGAATAAAACTGAGAGTTCAGAAAATAATCTTTACATTTATAGTCAACAAATTTCAATCAAAAAATTGATTTCCAAGACAATTAAGTAGAGGAAAGTATAATCTTTTGAATAAGTGGCGTTGGAACAGCCATATGTCCATTTACAGAAGAATGAACTTGGACCACTAATTCCTACCATACATCAAAATTAAAATTCAAAATGAATCATAGACCAAAATGTAAATGATGAAATTACACAACTCTTAGGAGAAAACATAAGAGTAAGTTTTCATGACCTTGCATTAGGCAATGATTCCTTAGAGATGACACCAAAAGCTCAAGTGGCCAAAGAAAAATAGCTGAATTATACCAAAATGTACCACCTTGGGAATTCCCTGGCAGTCCAGCAGTTAGAACTTTGCGCTTCCACTGCAGGGGGCATGGATTCGATCCCTGGTCAGCGAACTAAGATCCGGCATGCTGCTCAGCATGGCCAAAAAATTAAAAATTAATTAATTAATTAATTTAATTTTTAAAATTGGCTTTTAAAACCTTTATGCTACAAAGGATACCATCAAGAAAGTGAAAGTACAACCCACAGAATGGGTGAAAATATTTGCAAATCATATATCTGATTAGGGACTTGTATTCATAATACATAAAAAACCCTTACAATTCAATAATAAAAAGATAAATAGCCTAATTAAAAACGAGCAAAGGATTTTAACTGACATTTCTCCAAAGATGGAGAATGTCATCTCCATGGCCAATAAGCACAAGAAAAGCTGCTCTATATCATTACTCATTAAGGAAATGCAAATCAAAACCACAATGAGATTCCACCTCACACTCACGAGACAGCTAGAATCAAAAACACAGATAATAACAAGCGTAGGTGAGGATGTGGAGAAACTGGAACTCTCATAATTTGCTGGTGGGAATGTAAAAGTGTGCAGTTGCTTTGCAAAACAAAATCTGGAAGATTCTGAAAATGCTAAACATAGATTTACCATATGATTCAGTAATTCTATTCTTAAGTGTATATACTCAAGAGAAACGAAAATATATGTTCACAATTTTTACATGCAAATTTTCATAGCAGTATTACTCACAATAGCCAGAAATGGAAATAAGCCAAATATCCACTAATTGATAAATTAAATGTGTTATAATCTGTACAATGGAATATTATTTGGCAATGAAAAAGGAATGAACTACGGATACATGCTACAAGGATGTTTACAAGAATGAAACTTGAAAACATTATTCTAAGTGAAAAAAGTGAGTAAAAAGACCACATATTGTATGATCGCATTTATAATGAAGTGTCCAAAATAGGCCAATCTATAAAGACAGGGAGTAGACTAGTGGTTACCTAGGGTTAGGGGTGAGGTAGGGAGGAATGGGAGTGACTGCTAATGGGAAACGAGTTTCTTTTATGAAGAATGAAAATGTTCTAAAATTAGAATATGATAATGGTTGTGCAACCTTGTGAATATACTAAAACACATTGATTTATACACCTTCAATGAGTGAGTCATATGGTATCTAGGTTATATCTTAATAAAGTTGTTTCTATTTTTTTATTATTTTACAAATTTATTTCTCTATTTATTTTTGGTTTTGGTTGCATTGGGTCTTGGTTGCTGCGCATGGGCTTTCTCTAGTTGTGGCGAGCAGGGGCCACTCTTCATTGTGGTGCTCAGTCTTCTCATTGCGGTGGCTTCTCTTGTGTGGAGGGTAGGCTCTAGGCATGCAGGCTTCAGTAGTTGTGGCACACGAACTCAGTAGTTGTGGCTTACGGGCTCTAGGCGTGCGAGCTCAGTAGTTGTGGCGCACGGACCTAGTTGCTCCGTGGCATGTGGGATCCTCCCGGACCAGGGATTGAACCCGTGTTCCCTGCACTGGCAGGCGGACCCTCAACCACTGTGACACCAGGGAAGTCCCTGGTTTTTTTTTAATCGCCAGGACTAGAGTGGTCCAAGCAGCTTTATCTATGATAGTAGTCCAATTCCCCTGTTATTTTGAACATTCTGGCACATGGGAAAAGATGGAAAACTTCCCAATTTAATTCATGTGGCCAGAGAAACTTTAATTATCTAATTAAAAGAGAACAGAAAAATATAACTAAAAACCTGAATCACTTTGCAAACAAATTATAAATAAAATATTAGTAAATAGAATGGAGAAAAATATTTATTTTACATTTTATTCCAGGCATACAAGGATAGTTCAGTACCAGGAACTCTAGCTACATAATTTATCAATCAACCTTATAATCCCACCAGTAGATGGTGTTTGATAAAACTTATCAGTCTGACAAAAAAACAAAAACAAACAAAAGAAGACATCCTGAGTAAAATAACCTTACAAGAAAACTATTTAACTCAAATAAAGAAATCCAGAAAACCAGCAGCAAACTGTAGGGGAATGGCTCCACCACGGTCCCTGGAGATGTGCCAGGGGCCACGTAGACAAGGTCTGGCCACAGTCTGACCTGAGTCCTGCCATGTGGACCCCCCTGGATCAAGGAGATGTCCCTCTGGGGGCACACAGGCTTCTGTGTAAGTCTACATAAATGTTTGACCATAGTTTAGGGGCTCCTCAACGGCAGAGCAACCCATCACTCATGCCAGCTGTCACCTGGCCCCTCTGGTTTGGTGTCATTCTGTGGGATTAGGGACATAGGGAGCTGACACCATGCTGATATAACCTTTGCTGCCTGTGTAAAGAACTCTGATCTACCTGGGCACACTGGCTCCCTACTGGCAGGTCTACAGGAGTGTGGCCAGCTGACCTCACAGCTGCCAGGCTGCCATTGAGGGACAGCATGACTGTTTCACACAGATGAGATCTAAATTGTGAAACACCAAACTATTTCAATTAAAATCAGAACTTCCTCAGGGAGGCCCACTATTATTATTTGATATTGCATTAGAGGTTCCAGCATATGTGATTAGACAAGAAAATGAAACATGTCCTATAAATGTTGAAAGAGATAAAAACTGTGAGTTTTTGCAATCCTAGACATTGTATTAAAAAATCAGAATTAACAGGAAAAATATGATAGAGTCAGAGAATGTCATCTAATTATGAGATCAATATATCCTCTCTTTTCAAATAATAAGCCATCTAGAAGTGAAGAGGAGAAAAAATAGTCTATTCACAATAGTGACAAAACCATGACTACTTGGGGATAAAATGGAACAAGGAAGACAGGGGAGTGTGTGTGCTGTGTTCAGACACTTCCTGCTCCTCTCCTGCTCTTGTCAGGATTCCAGGTCCCCTCCCTCTGCTTCCAGGTAGTTTGGTCAATGGCAGGTGCTGGCCCAGATTGAAGGGTGGGGGGAGGGAAGAGCAAGGGTATTTCTCTCCCTCCCTCTCTGTTTCCAGTGGTCTCCTCTGTGGCTGCAGCTCCCACCTGAAATCTCCTCCCTCCATGGTCCCGGATGAGGCTGGGGAGCCCTTGCTGTGGTCAGAGCTCTACCTCCTCCCATTGTCCCTCCAGTCCCAGCCCTGCCTGGGGCAGAATTGACCTCTTGGTGTTCACTTCACCATGCCCTGAGTGGTTCCTCCCCTCTTCCAGTCCAAGGAACCACTCCCGATGTTACATTCCCTCTGCCTGAGAGACCTGGAGTGGTTTCTGCTTTCCAGAGAAGACCCTGACTCTACAATCAGTGTGAAGAAAACTATCACATCTTGTTTAAGAACAGACATACCATTTTCCAGGATAAGAACTCGTAAGATTAAAAAAAAATCAACCTAAAATTTATGATTAAATTTAATGCAATTTTATTATATTCCCAACAGGGCTTTAGGGGTTTTGGTGTTGCCTTAGTTAGGTAAAATTATTTTGAAGTTTATCTGGTAGGGGCTATAAACTGAAAGTTTGTGTCCGTCCCCCTAAATTCAGATGTGAAGCCCTAAACCCCCAGTGCAATAGTATTAGGAGGTGAGGCCTTTGGGAGGTGACTGGTGTTAGATGAGGTCACGAGGGTGGAGCCCATGATAGGATTAGTGCCCTGGTAAGAGGAGGGGACCAGAGCTCTCATTCTCCACCATGTGAGGACGTGGCTGCCATCTGCAAGCCAGGAAGGGGGTCCTCACTGGAACTCGATCGTGTGGCACCCTGATCTCAGATGTCTAGCCTCCAGGACTTAGAAATAAATGCCTTCTCATCTTGACAAAGAAAAAAGGAGTTGGAGGAATCAGACTCCCTGACTTCAAACTATACCACAAATCTACAGTAATCAAGACAGTATGGTACTGGCACAAAAACAGAAATATAGATCAATGGTACAAGACAGAATGCCCAGCGATAAACCCACACACATATGGGCACCTAATTTATGACAAAGGAGACAAGAACAACAATGGAAAAAAGACAGCCTCTTCAATAAGTGGTGCTGGGAAAACTGGACAGCTACATGTAAAAGAATGAAATTTGAACACTACTTAACACCATACACAAAAATAAGCTCCAAATGGATTAAAGACTTAAATGTAAGACCAGACACTACAAAACTCTCAGAGGAAAACTTAGGAAAAACACTCTTTGACATAAACCACAGCAAGATCTTTTTTGACCCACCTCCTAGAGTAACGGAAATAAAAACAAAAATAAACACATGGAACTTAATTAAACTTAAAAGCTCTTGCACAGCAAAGGAAACCATAAACAAGACAAAAAGACAACCCTCAGAATGGGAGAAAATATTTACAAATGAAACAACAGACAAAAGATTAATCCCCAAAATATACAAACAGCTCATGGAGCTCAAAAATAACACAAACAATCCAGTTAAAAAATGGGTGGAAGACCTAAATAGACATTTCACCGAGGAAGACATACAGATGGCCAAGAGGTACATGAAAAGATGCTCAACATCACTAATTGTTAGAGAAATGCAAATCAAAACTACAATGGGGTATCACCTCACGCCAGTCAGAATGGCCATTATCAAAAAATCTAGAAACAATAAATGCTGGAAAGGGTGTAGTGAAAAGGGAACCCTGCTGCACTGTTGGTGGGAATGTAAATTGATACAACCACTATGGAAAACAGTATGGATGTTACTTAAAAAACTAAAAATAGAATTACCATATGACAGTCCCACTACTGGGCACATACCCTGAGAAAACCATAATTCAAAAAGAGTCATGCACCGAAATGTTCATTGCAGCTCTACTTACAATAGCCAGGAGATGGAAACAACCTAAGTGTCCATCATCGGATGTATGCATAAAGATGATGTGGCACATGTATACAATGGAATATTACTCAGCCATAAAAAGAAACGAAATTGAGTTATTTGTAGTGAGGTGGACGGATCTAGAGTCTGTCATACAGAGTGAAGTAAGTCAGAAAGAGAAAAACAAATACCGTATGCTAACACATATATATGGAATCTAAAAAAGAAAAATGGTACTAATGAACCTAGTTGCAGGGCAGGAATAAAGAAGTAGACATAGAGAAGGGACTTGAGGACATGGGGTGGGAGGGGGAAGCTGGGGTAGTGAGAGTAGCATCAACATATATACGCTACCGAATGTAAAACAGATAGCTAGTGGGAAGCAGCCGCATAGCACAGGGAGATCAGCTCGGTGCTTTGCGATGACCTAGAGGGGTGGGATAGGGAGGGTGGGAGGGAGGCTCAAGAGGGAGGGGATATGGGGACGTGTATGCACATGGCTGATTCACTTTGTTGTGCAACAGAAACTAACACAGTGTTGTGAAGCAATTATACTCCAATAAAGATCTATTTTTTTAAAAAAGAAATGTCTGCTCTTTAAGTCCCTTGCCTGTGGCATTTCGTCAAAGTGGCAGGAGCTGACAGAGGCAGAAGGATAAATGCTCCAGTAGACAACAAAAGCATGCAAAATGGAAGAAAGGGCGTTGTCTGGCCTCTGTGCACAGCTGAAGGCATTGGTGCAAGAACAGATGCACGTACCACGGAGCAGGCTAGAAAATCAGGAAGTGCCTCAGCACGGCCGAGAAGCTACCCTGGGTCAAGAGCTTTGTTTCGGTTACTCCGAAAGGAAGCATCATTTCATAAATGGGGCCAGAACAGCTAGTACCTCCTGGAAGAGTGTAAAGGTACAGCCGCTCTTACCTCTTAACCAAAAGTAAATTCCAAGTGGATAACAGACTCAGATGTAAAATAAAGTAAAATGAAAAAGTTACTGCAGGAAAATCTGGGAGACTGTGTACAAGGTAGCAGTAAAGTGTCCTTACCAAAGCAAGACTGGAAACCCCAAAGTACTTAAAATAAGTTATGAACATGCTGGACTGTAGAACAGTGAAGAGCACATCTATGGACTGACACCGAAAACAAAGTCAACAGACAGAGGATGAGTTCAGAGAAACAAAAGCTATCGAGAATGAAAATGACAGTCCAGGGCTGTTACCTGTGAGATACACAAACAATCCGACAGAAAAATGGGCCAAGAGTATGAATTCACTGGAGAGTAAATTCGAATGGCAAAGAGCACACGAAAAGTGCTCACAACCGTTAATAGTCAGCGAAATGCAAATCAAGTACCAATGAGCTCCCGCTTAGAACTAACAGGAATGACCTAACGGGGACGCAAAGCAAGAGCGAGGTCCTGCCCCGCGGGAGGGAGACGGACATCTGACAGCATGTGTGGAAAGTCCTCTAGTAACAGCAGCGCAAAGAACCATCTGTGCTCTTTCACCCCAAATCCCAGTCTGTACTGGTTTGCTCGGGCAGCTGTCACAAAGTGCACAGACATTTATTGTCCCCCGGTCCTGGAGGTTGGAAGTCCCCAGTGTGGGCGTCGGCACGGCTGGTTTCTCCTGAGGCCTCTCTGCTTGGCTTGCAGACGGCCATCTTCTGCCTGGGTCCTCACACGGACATCCTCTGTGTGCATCTGTGTCCCAGTCCCCTCTCAAGGACACCAGTTGTGTTGGATTAGGGCCCACCTTACTGTCTCTACTGAAACTTAATCAGCTCTGTCTCCAAATGCAGTCCCATTCTGAGCTGTACTGGGGGTTAGGACTCCAACATATGAATTTGAGGGGACAGAATTCAGCCCATAGCACGTTACCTGGGCTTGCTTCCACAGAACTGAAGACACTGGCGTATTGAGATAGAAGAGAAAGGGTGTTACTGCTCATGACATTGTTCACAGAGGCAGGAAAAGTAATCCTAAACCTGAAAACCAGAGAAGCCCACAGAGAGGCTGTCACACAAATGAGTGAGGGGAGGTCTGCGTGGGGCGTGGAACATCAGGCCTCCTTTAACAAAGAGACGGAGGGCCCTGCCAGGTGCCCTGGAGGACTTTCCTTCCTTTCTTCATAGCTACATGTTTGTGTAAAATACAGCGCTATTAACTGTAGTCACCGTGCTGTACATGAGATCCCCAGAACTTACCCATCTTAAAACCAGAAGTTTGTATCCTTAGGCCAGCATCCCCCCACTTCCCCCAGCCCCCAGTTCCTGGCAACCACCCTCTACTCTCTGTTTCTGTGAGTTCAATGTTTTTAGATTCCACACAGAAGTGAGATCACACAGTGTTTGTCTTTCTCTGTCTGACTTATGTCACTTAACCTGATGCCCTCAAGATTTATCCATGTTGGTGCAAATGGCAAGATGTCCTTTTTATGGCTGAATAATATTCCATTGTATGTACATGGCACATCTTCTTTATCTATCTGTCAGTGGGCACTTAGGTTGTTCCCATGTCTTGGCTATTGTAAATAGTGCTGCTATGAATATAGGGGTGCAGGTATCTCTTCAAGGTTGTGATTTCATTTTCTTCAGATATATACCCAGAGGTGGGACTGCTGAATCATACGGTGGTTTTATTCTTAATTTTTTGAGGAACCTCCATACTGTTTTCCATAGCGGCTACACCCGTTTACATTCCCGCCAACAGTGCACAAGGACTCCCTTTTCTCCACACCCTCACCAACACTTGTTACCTGTTGTTTTTTGGTTAACAGCCACCCTAACAGGTGTGAGGTGAGGTGACATCTCATTATGGTTTCGATTTGCATCTGCCTGGTGGTTAGTGATGTTGAGAACATCCTCATGTGCCTGCTGGCCGTTTGAATATCTTCTCTGGGACAGTGTCTGCTGAAGTCCTCTGCCCGTTTCTTGACTGGGTGGTTTGGCCTTTGCTGTTGGGTTGTCTGAGTTCCTTATGCTTTGGATATTAACCTCTTATCAGATGCATGGCTTCCAAACATTTTCGCAGTTTAACAGAGTGCCCTTGCATTTTGTTCATGGTTTCTTTTGCTGTCAGAAACTTTATTTTGACACGGTCTCACCTGTTTATTTTTGCCTTTGTTGCTGTGCTTTTGGTGTCATATCCAGAGAACATGGGAGAGGCAGGACAGGAGGTCTGGGTGACCTCGTAGGGTCACCAAGGGCCTCTTGGGGCACACCTGGTGGGGTGCACGCACCCCTAGTGGAGACCCTGGTTCTCCCCCCAGCCCACTGGGCTGGCTGCCCTGGGGCTGGGACATGTGCCCATGAGCAGCTCTGCCTCTCTGTGCCCGGCGGGCTTGGCAGGAAGCAGGAGCTGGGGGTGGCCAAGTCAGGGTCCCAGGCCCACACCTCCGCCATACGTCTCCCAGTCAAGCTCCCCCCCAACCTGGGTGGGGCCTGGCTCTGGAGCAGGGTGACCCCTGTTGACCTCCTTGGGCCAGGCCTGTGCCCTCTGTGACCGAGACGGGGAGACTCCATCAGCTGAAACTTTCGTGAGCTCCCAGGCCCCGAATGCTGGCTCTCCTGCCCTGGTTGATAGGGTGCATTCGTCCCCGATGCTGCGTAACAAATCACTTAGCAGCTTAAACACAAATGCATCAAATGAATGATCTCACAGTTCCCGCAGGTTAGGAGCCCAGCCGTGGGGCGGCTGGTCATCTGCTCAGGAGCTCGGAAAGCTGCAGTCAAGTTCGCTGGGTGAAGCTGGAGGACTGCGGTCCTCGTTTTCTTTCTGGCTATTTTCTGGGGACGCTCTTGGCTCCCAGAGGCTCCTGCAGTTCCTGCTGCGCAGCTCCCGTGGGCTGCTCTCAAAGGCTGTTGGTTTCCTTCCTGCCCGACTGCAGGAGGGCGTCTCTGATTCCTCACCCTCTGCGAAGGCCCTTCTGAGTAGGACAGGCCCCCTTCCCCCCGACTCGGACAATCTCCCTGTGGATTCAGTAACCCTCCCTCGGGAGTGAGATCTCGTCCCTCCCAAGTCCCTCCAGGATGTGCACACCAGGGCTTGGGGTCCCCTGAGAATGCTGCCAACCACAGTGGGGGAAGGAGAGGTGAGGATGAAAGGAAGAGAAAGAGGCACGAAGATGGCCCGAGAAAAGGAAAAGGGAAGCCAGGTGATGCTCAGCCCTCCTCCCCTCCCGGCCCGGGGAGTCCTCTTCTGCAGCCTGGTGCCCCACCCAGGGGTGAGGTGGGGTTGTCAGAGAGCCTTTCTGAAGCACAGTCCTTCGGGTGACGGCCAGACCCTGCCCTTAGCAGAGGCCCAGGGCCTCACCCAGCCCCTCTCCCGTCCCCGGGAGCCTAGGTCTGCAGGTGGTCCGGGGCCCGCAGCCCCTGTGCTTGACTCCAGCCCCTGCGAGAGGGGGGTGTTGGCAGGTGTGCTGGCACAGCCTCTGGCCAGGAGCTCGGTCCCTGCTCATGTGGGCACGACGCAGGCTTCACACACACACCACCGCCATGTGACCGCTCTGTCCCCCACCCTGTCCCTCTGCAGCCCTGCTTTCTGGGAAGTGTCCACTGCACAGTGGAAGTTCTTGCAGCCGGAGGTCACCCAGGCCGTCTGGTCCTCACTCATAATGTCCTCATAGCCCCCAGGAGGTGTGCCCCATGCCAGCTCCCAACACCCTTGGGCAGGCCAAGGCTGGCCCCACGGGGACATGCAGGACCCCCCCCCCCATTTCCGTCCAGGCCAGTCAGCTACCAAGGCCCTACACGTCGGGCCAGACCAGTGGCCGCCTGACCTGCCAACTCCTGGCAGCTGAGACCTAACTGGCCTCTTCCAGCGTGAAAGAGGCGAGGCAGGGAGGACACATGAATGAATTGAGTCCAAGACCCTTCCTCGTGCTGCCCGTGGAGCGCAGAAGTGTGGGCGCACCTTCAGACAGGCGTCTTGTTTTGTCTGGGGGCAGGAGGGGTTCTGACGATGCCTGGACTCGCTCCCTCCGTCCCAGCCTGAAGGGCTTCCTCCCTGGGTCAGAGGTCGGCACTCAGGCCAGGGCACAGCGCTCACAGCATGGGCTCCAGTTCTGGACTCCCAGGTAACAGCTGTGTGACTTCAGGCAGGTTACTCAGCCTCTCTGTACCCTGGCTTCCTGGTGTATAATGCCTGCCTAGCGGGACTGCGGGGTCGTGCCCGTGCAGAGTAGGGGGCGTGTGTGGCAGTCCCAGCAACGAGTCAGGGGCCATGCCGAGGGGACTGCTGGAGCCCGGAGGCTCTGCCTCCCTGACTTTGTGACCCCGGGTGGGTGTCCCCACCCCCTCCCCAAGGGCCCACAGCTGGTCGGCGGGCGTGGTTCCCTGGTGAGGGCACAGGGTTGGGCTTCGCCAAGGCGATGCCTGCCAAAAGAGGGGATGCCGAGAGCAGCCTGCACCCACCGGTCTCCCCCGGGCCTCCGCTGCCCTGGGCCCCTTGGACACTGCCCTCCCCAGGCCACCACTCACCCCTTCTCCAGAACCCCCAGAACAGAAAGGCCACCTGCCAGACTGGACCCAGCGCAGAACCAAGGAAGATTCTCCCCCTCTGCAGCCCTGGGGACAGCAACCAGGGGGCTCGGGGAGGAGCTGGGCCTCCCCCCGGGCATCAGGCCCACACCGCCTGTGGCAGAAAGAGCTGCTGGCGGTCAGGAGGTGGCAGGTAACTTCCCGCCGTTAGTGAAGCTGAGCTAGGGGACCAGATGGGCCCGAGATATGCAGAGGGCCCCGCGCGAGGACAGGCACATCTGAAAGCAATTGCAGTGAGAATCGGCACATCAACCCCCCCCACCCCGGCCCCCCCACCCCCGGCTACTCCACACTGCACTGTGTTTGCAAGTTGATTCGTGTTGTCTGCCTCTATGAGCGCCTGGGGTGGGCGGCCATGGGGTCACGGGAGGTGGCGATGGAAACCCGGCCTGGCAGGTGGCCACCCCGATGGGCCCAGTCCCGCGTTTTCTGCAGAGAAAACAAACCTCAGAATTCTGGGGAAGAGAGGACTTCCTGGACTCCCGCCAAGGCGCCCAGGATGCGGGGGACAGAGCAGGGGTGCGGGGAAGGCACCTCGTCTCACAAACTCCTGGGGGTGACCGTCAACAATGAAAGGATAAATAACCAGGCAAAAAAGGGTGAAGGGCTCGAATAGACATGACTCCAGGGAAGATGGTTAAACGGCCGGTGAGGCCATGGAAAGACGCTCACCACATTAATCACAGGGAAATGCAAGTTGAAACCACAGTGAGACACGACCTCATGCCCACCAAGATGGCTGTCGTCAAAAGGAAAAACCAGAGAGCAAAAACCAAAAACCAGAAAACAACAAGTATCGGTGGGGATGTGGTGAAATTGGAGCCCTCATCTGTGGTCGGTGGGAATGTGAAGCGGTGCAGCTGCTGTGGAAATCAGCAGTTTCTCAAAAGTTACACATAGAGCTACCCGTGACCCTGCAATTCCGCTCCTGCTCAGGGGCTCCTGCCTCACTGCGGCCGCCAGGAGGAGAGGCTGATTGCTCCACGTTCAGGTAATTGAGTTTCCTCCAAGTGGGACGAGCCAGCGATATAATTTCTAGGATGATCAAATCCTCGCGGGGCCTGAACAAAGCTACTGAATCATGGGATTGGAAGGAGTGAGTCTGCACAGCGAGAAGATTGCTCCCCGAGAGGCCCCAGGGCAGGCTGTCTGCATGTTGAAATAGACAGAACATCCCATTCCTGTTCCCCTGGAGACGGATACGGGCAGCTTGTTCGGAGCAGTTTCCTGCCATCGGTCAGAACGTTGGTACCTGTGTGCGGTTCCCCTGTTGGACTCGTCTGCAGGTGCGACAGGCCGGGGAGATGCCCCAGCACATCCGCCTTGTCTGGCCTCCAGACTGCAGGTGCCGAGCAGGCCAGGGCCCTGGGTCTGCCCCCAGCAGGTAGGGGATCAGAGCCCCTGCCCTCCACATCTCAGGCAGCGGCTGTGCTGGGCACACACATCCCCCAAGGCGTCCAGCGGGTACAGCTGCAGCCTGTAGGAGCAGCGTTCCCGGCAGGGACCGCCCATCACCTGGACATCGAGCGTTCCAGGCCCAGCAGGGGATCAGAGAGAAATGAGGCACCGGCGGGAGGTCCAGGGGTTGGGAGGTGACCGGGCCCCTCCCAGGCCTTCCGTTCACCCCTGCGTGGATTTCTAGGAGACCACAGCTCGAGAACAGGCAGCAGAGGGTGGGCAGGCTGAGCGGAGGCCTGGATGGGGAGGAATCCCAGGGGTGGGAGCACAGATGTGGCAGGAGAGTGGGGGGTGCTTCGCTGAGGCCGGCCTCGCAGGCTGTGCCGAAGGGACTGGACCCCCTTCCTGGCCCTGGCGACAAGCATATTTAGGTCACTTCTCTCTAGGGGTCCAGGGCCTTCCCTCTGCCTCCAAGGAGCTCTCAGCCCAGTTCCTGAGACCAGTTGGGCTTACAGGAGGGACACGCTGACGGGGTGGACAGCCTCACGCAGGGCCCCTCTGCAGGGTCCCCCAGAGGAGCCTCTGTCTGGAGGTCAGGGGCCCGGGAGAGGCTCTATGTGAGCCCACTTGTCTGCCCCTTCTTGTTGCTCCTCCGCCTGCCCTGGCCCCCCACCGCACCCCAGTCTCCCACCCACTGCCCCGTCATCGCCCAGTTAAGTCCTGGCTGCTCAGTCCTCTGGGGGCTGGGGGTGAGGGGTCTGGGTTCTCCTCCTGGGTCTGCCACTGAATTTCAGGGTGACCTTGGCAAGTTTTCCCCTCCCCAGTTGGGGATTCTGCTTCTGCAAAGGAGACACGTAGACCAGAGTCCCCAGGACCCTTCAGGTGTCCCCAGGTCCACAAGGACACCCCAGGGTATGGACCTGAGGCCCAGAGAAGCCCTCCCCAGCGGATTTGAAGGCCAGTGGACCTGTCAGCCCTGCGGGCAGTGGGGCTGCTCAGGGCCGGCGACCTCAGGACCGCCGTCTGTGAGCCCAGGATGTGTCCTGCGTCCAGCTCTCTGTGACCTTCCCGGCGAGATTCATCTGGTTACATAAAGACACCCCATCACCCTACACGGTCCTCTATAATCCCGCAGCAGAACTGCCCACCCCGCAGCCTGGAAAGCAGGCAGGTCTCCGACTCCCGCTAACACGGACGCTCCAGGAGACCAGGTTGTAGCGAGCTTGTGTATCAGACGTAGTTAATGATCACCCGGTTCCGTAATCAGATATTAAAACTCTCACTGGGCCGCCACAAAGTAACACAGGACGAATAATAAAGTATCGTAGTTGTAAAGCCACCGAAGTGTAATAAAGCAGTGTTATTACAAAGGCTTAAAATTTAACGGTGGTTTTTAGTGCGTCACTTATTATACAATTAAAGTTACAGAATAAGATAAGAGTAACTAAAGCAGAGACTTGAGGCGCTGCAGGGGCCCCGACTCTCGCCTCAGTGGGGAAGGGAGACGCAGTGCAGCCTGCTGCGGGCCGTGGCCTCAGTCAGGGGTCTGGCTGGGTCCAGGCCCACCTTCTGCTGTCCTGGAGGTGGGGCAGAGGCATAGCTTCTAGAATTAAATGACAGCCCCTTCGCTCTGCACCGAGAATAGCTGTCCTGTGCAGAGGCTGCCCACAACCGAGAAGAAGGCCCTGGTCTCAGACTGAACTGAGAATCCTGATCTAGACTGAGCCCTGCTTCCGGCCGCAGCATTTCCAGATCTGTCTCCGCTTTTTATTGGCAACCTGCGCTCCCTCTCGGAGGCTTCACTGGTGAATGGCCACAGCCCCACGTGCTCCGAGCTCTAGAATGTGGGCTCTGGAAGCACGCTCACTTCCCAGTGCCCTCAGCCGTGTCCCCTCCCAGCCCCCTCTTCCAGCCTGAAGAGGCCTCCTGCTTCCAGGCCGCACACTTCTGCAGGGGCAGCTGGCTTAATACACGGGGCATCCCGAGCCCAGGTGACCTCAGGGATGGAGGTCTCTGCGGTGTAACTCAGACGAGGGATGGCCCGCCGTTGCCTGCCCACCAAGGGGGCCGGGAGGAGAGACCCAGCCGCTGGGGCTCCCAGACCCTGTGCTAACCACGTCTTGTATTTTCTGTGTTCTGATGCTTTGACATCCGGGGCCTTGATGACCCTGTAGGGACCGCCCCTCCCAGGGCCACTCAATTCCTAGCGATAGTAAACAGCCCACCCCCACCCCTTCGAGTATGTCTTTCAAATGCAAACCAGTCGGTCCAGAGCCCACACCCCCAACCCACCTCTTTGGACCACTATCCCAGGTCCAGGTACCTGGGGACAGCCCTGCGCCCCAGAGCCCACTGACGACATTGTTCAAACCAGCCAATCCGAACCTTGCTTCCCAGCCTCACCCCCTTCTTCCCGGGGAAACCACAGTAAAGGTCCCTGTCCTCAGTTCACCCCCTCCCTCTGCCTCCCGACAGGCCCTGGTGCCCCTGAATGTGGCCCTGCAGAGTATGGCCCGGCCCCTCCTCGTGGGATCTGTGAGCAGCAAACTACCCTCGAGTGGCCGTCATCTCCTGAGCCATCGGCCTCCCCATCCCTGAAGGAGGGTGGACCTGCATTTAAGGACACGCTCCACCCTCACCTTGCTCTGATTGTCATAAAATTCTTTCGCAGGGAAGCCCACACCTGCCCCGGGTCACCTCCTGGCTCAGCCTCTGGGTCAGCCCAGTGCGGTCTGCGTCCCTGCCCAGGTGAGTTTGGAGGTGGAGGCTGGGTGCCCTCAGCCTCCCTGAGGCCCCACCAGCTGCTCCCCACGGACCAGGGTCCCAGGACCCTCCCCACCTGGCTCCCTTCCGTAGGTTCACCTTCGGTCTTCATCCGTCTGGGGGCGGGATCCTCAGACAGGACCAGAGCTGGGAGCGGAGGCAGACCTGCAGACGGGGCTCCCGGCCAGCACCCGCGAAGGTGCCCTCAGGGGTCCCATGAGCCAGCGCCGGCCCCTCCCGTTTCAGGCCGCGGTGGTGGGTGAGCACAGACTTCTAGGGAAGAAGGGGTCTGTTGCCTCACTGTAGATCATCCTTAAAAAAGAAACCAGAGACACCCCGGGTGCCTCTCTGTGGCCCCATAAATCTGGGGAGGTGGGAGCCGCACTTAGAGAACACAGGCTTTTGAATTTTAAACGGCCAATTTGGTCGATGAATCAATTTCACTGGGCTGAGGCAGGCGCTAGATGAAAGCAGTCTTAAGACCTAGTTAAAGCAGAGAGAGCCTCTTCATGCTTTTTTCATACTGTCGCCCTCTAATATTTCATCTATATTCATTTTTATGGCTTTCCAAATTATAGATGTCAGCTAAAAACTGAGGAAAGGAGGAGGAGGAAAACTCCGCGTTGAAAAGAAAAGCTAAGTTTCCTGTCCAAAGCCAGGGTGTTGGGACGTGACTCGACCGCTCTCAGCCGTCCCTGCATCCCGCCCGTCCCTGCATCCCGTCAGGATGGGCCTCGTGCCGGCCTTGGGGCACAGAAGGAGGCGGACTTCCCTGCCAGCGGGGGCTCATGTTCTGGTGGGAAGAGACAGCCCTAAGAGCCAGCAGGACGAAGACCCAGTGCTCAGGGCCCAGGGTGAGTGAGGCTCAGGGCCTGGCGCAGCTCGGAGTGCAGGGAGCGGCCACTGGCCCCGCAAGACTCTCCCCAGTTCCCACCGCCCCCAAAGTGTAACCCAGGTTACCCATCCCATCCCGGGAGTTCACGTTCTACTGATTAGGATTCCCTCTGACCCACTGGCTTAAAATTAATATCTGCATTATCTTTGCTCTATAATATGTGGTGTGAATAGGTCACAAAGTAAATACTTGAGACTACGGTCAGCCGACTTCTTCTGTAAAGGGCCACACAGCAAATATTTCAGCCTTTTTGGGCCACACGATCTCCAACACAACTCCTCAGCTCCGATGCGGCAGCGTGAAAGCAGCCGTGGCTGTCGCCTAACAACAGGTCTGGCTGTGCGCCCACCAAACTGTTTACAAGAGCAGAAGCAGGCCGTGTTCTGCCAACTCCTGCTCTTAATACTAATGTGAGCCCGCTGGTTTTTCTGTGGTGTCCGATCCCTTCCCGTGAAAATGTTCACTCTAGGATTGTATTTTCCATCCGTATCGTGATTTCCATTTGGAATTTTGGAATCTCATTCCTCTCCTCATTCTATTCATGTTTTCCTTTAAATCCTTGAGCCTATGAATATATTTTCAAGGGGACTGACACCCTTGTAGCCTTTTCCATCACTCTGGCATTTCTGGGTCTGCCTCTATGCACTGAGTTTTCTCCTGTGTGTGGTTCGCGTCTCGCTGGGTCTTTGCTTTTCCGGTGGTTTTGGACTGGCTGTTGGATGTTACATGTCAAGGGTGGAATCCCAACACAGCCCTTTGAAGAGTGTGGACTTGGCTCCGGCAGGAAGTGACGGCACCTGAAGATGAGTCTGGCCCTTTGGATGCTTCTGGGGACGGGCGTAGGGTCAGCCTTCCTCCAGGATGAGCGCAGCCGACCGCTGAGGCAGGACTCTCGCGGGGTCCCTACTGAACGCCCATGTATTCAGTGAGTTCTCTCCTCTCCGGCTGGGGGAAAGGGTCCAGGCTGGTGTGAGCTCTGGACATCATACACCTGGCAGCCCCTGGTAAGTCGCTCTTGGAGTCTCACCCCCATGGATGGGACACTGGGCATTCAGGCAATGACTCCTCAGGGGAGCCCCAAGGCAGAATGCCGGGGCTCCTTTTCTGTCTTCCTCCCTCTTCTCTGGTCTTCTGTCCTGCAAGTTCTAGCCACCTCAGTCTCCCCAGACTCTGACCCCTGTCTGCTCGACTCGTGAAGACCACCAGGCCCTGTGCGCCCCACCCCCTGCACGCAGAGGTGGCTCCAGGCAGGAAGCAGCGCATTGGCTTGTTCGCCTCACCTGCTCCCCTGTTATCAGGGTTCTCAGCCCCGAGCTCCCCACTGTCTAATGTCTGCGAACAGTTGCTTCGTATTTTCTGTCCAGTTTTCTGTGTCCAGTTTTCTGGTCGTTTAGGACAGGAGAGTAAGCCCAGATGCTATGGTAGAGACGCCACCCAGTGATTTTTAACACTAAAAACGTGCTCCTCTCTATAGGTAGCTGATGAAAAAGAAAGACAGAAAAGGGAAGCGAATGAGCTGTGCTTGCAGTAATTTCTCCAGACAATTTATGAAAAACCCGGGCATGCGGGACCCCATCGCTGACACTGGAAAGGAGACCCTGCTGCAGCCGGGCGCAGAGCACCCACCCGACTCAGAGCATAGCTGGTGGCAGGCAGGGAGGGGCTGCGGGGCCCCGAGGCTTTCAGACGAAGCCTCGGGGTCCCGCCTCACATGGGGGAGGTGACCTTGCCTGAGAGCGGGGGCCCTGAGGGCTGCAGCCCGCCCACCCTCGGCCTGCACCTGACCTTGAGTTCCGAGCAGCCTGCAGACCCTCGGCCACCCTCAGTTCCCCCGCAGCGTCAGGGCCCCTCTCTGAGGGTCACCCTAAACGCTGAGGACGCGATGAGGCTGGAGATGATTTCTGAGCAGAATCCCACTGGGCTGGCCGCGCCCCGCACGCCGCTCGGGTGTCTGCCCACCCACAGCGCACGCGTGCCCCTCCTTCTGCCCGCCGCCCTGGTCAGTGTCTCCCGTCCAAGGCTCTTTGCCCAGGCTCAGCTCTCTGTCCCACCCCAGGTGAGGCTGGCGACCTCAACCCCCTGCCTGCACCCCTACCCCGCTCTCTCGGAGTTGAGTGCCGCCCGGACACTGACACGCCCAAATGCCGTCTCAGCCCGGCCCCGCCCCCAAACCCCAGTCTCGTCTGGAGTCGGTCACGTCTCTGCCCTTGGAGGTGAGTCCTTCTCCCCAAAGCTCCCATCCATCCCCAGTCCAGACCCGTGTCTTCCTGCCCCGTTCCCCACCACACGCAGCCACCACGGTCAGCTGGTCAAGGTCACCTTGGCTGTGTCAGGCCATTGTTGTCACTGGCTGGGCCAAGACCTCATCCGAAAGCGGGAGGCGGGACCCCAGCGGCCTGTTCCGCATCTCCCCGCGGGGCTGGGGGCCTCGGATTCAACACCCCCGAGACGACTCCGAGCTGCCCCCTCCCACCGTGGCCCCCTCAGCGGGGCACCGGCATCCTTCCAGCTCAGGCCCCACACCTCGGAGGTGGCCCGGGCTCCCCTGTCGCTGATGCCCCACACCCTACGAGGAGGAGAAAGGAGGCCTTGCCCAGTGCTGGCAGAATAAGGGCAGTGGGGGCCAGAGTCCCACTGGGTCCCTGGGTCAAAAGAGGAGAGCTAGCCTGCGAGCTTGGGATGAGCGGGCCCCTTCCCCGACCCCAGCCCTGGCAGCCCCACCAAAGAGCAAAGCAGGAGATTCTCTTCTCACGAGGTCCAGGCGGCCTTACGAGCTGGGACCAAGACGATTCGGTGACCAGTGCCCCTGGACAGCCGAGGAAATACCCCAGCCCACTGCTCCCCTCCTGGGCCGCAGCCCCTGCCCCCTGGCTCCCCGACCAGGAGCCCTTGATGTGCCGCTGGCGCCGCTGTCCATCTCCACTCCACCCCTTGCCATTCAGGGCAGGGTCAGTGGTCAGTGGGGAGGTGGGAGTCTCCCTGGAGAGCACGTGCCAGGTCAGGTGCAGGTCCGGGTGCAAGCGGGCTGGCCCCCTGCGGGAAGCAGACCACCTGCCGCCAGCCCGGGCTCGGTGCTGGGCTCCCTTCCAGCCCGCGTCCACTCCCCACCCCCCTTCCCCGGCCTCCTGGATCTCTTGTGATGTCGTAATCTGGCATTTTGGAGAGAATGAGGTAAAGGCAATTTTACAAGCGCAATAAAACCGGCAAAGCGATCCTCTGATGCTTGTTAATGAGGTTCATTCTATCTCCCCGACGAAGCGGGCAGACTTTAACCCCATGTATGAGGTCAAAATGAATGTCACACGGTCCCCAGCAGGCTAGGGGACATCACCATGGTGCTCCCCTAATCTGCTCCTGCATCCGACACCAGTGATCAGAAGATACCTCACAGGAAATTATTTTCCCCTTCTTGTAACCATAACAACAGATGAGAACTGGGTTTTGCTCAACTTTCTGAGTGCCTTTGCCAACACGTAACCAAACCCGGGGGGCAAAAGCAGAGACCAGGGTTGGGTGCTGGCGCCTTTCAGGGATGCCAGGTTTGGGGTCCTGTGGGGTCCTGTGAGACCCCTTTCTTCCCCTTTCCTCCTCCAATAAGGGATAACTTGGAAGGTTCCAAGGGTGGGAGGAGGGCAGCCCCCATGGAAACGTGTGTGTCAGTGTCACCAAGAGCTTTTCCTTTTCCAGAACCTTAGCACGTCCAGGTAAGTTTTAGAATCATCTACGAGCTTCTGTCAAAAAGCCTGTTGGGGGGCTTCCCTGGTGGCGCAGTGGTTGAGAGTCTGCCTGCTAATGCAGGGGACACGAGTTCGAGTCCTGGTCTGGGAAGATCCCACATGCCGCGGAGCAACTAGGCCCGTGAGCCACAACTACTGAGCCTGCGCGTCTGGAGCCTGTGCTCCGCAACGCGAGAGGCCACGACGGTGAGAGGCCCGCGCACCGCGATGAAGACTGGCCCCCGCTTGCCACAACTAGAGAAAGTCCTTGCACAGAAACGAAGACCCAACACAGCCAAAAATAAAAATAAATAAATTTTTTAAAAAGCCTGTTGGGGTTCTGATGAAGGTCATGGGAGTCTATGGGCCAGCTGGAGGAGCCTGAGCCCCACAGGCCCTGAACAGAAGCCGAGTGTCCACTGCCCAGAGCCCGCCTGGGCCGGGGTCCTCCCCTTCCAGATGAGAGCCTGACACTCTGCCCGCACTAACTCTGAAATGAGCAGGTCCAGACCCACCCCAGAAACATCTCTGGGAGAGACGAAAGCAAAGCAACCTGCCAGGAGGAGGGACAGCTGTGTGGGTGGGGGAGGGGTAGTGTGGCTGAGATGTCCAGTCCCCTCGAATGGATCCACAGACTCGGCGCGATCTTCATCAGAATCCCAGCAGGCTTTCTGATAGACATTCACAGATGGATTCTAAAAACGTATCTGGAAGTGCCAAGGATCTGGAAAAAGAAAACCCGTCTTGGAAAAGACAGTTAGACCCACACCACCTGATAATGCCACCGAAATCGAGACAGGGAGGCACCAGTGAAGGGGTGGATGTGCATAATGGAGCCAGGCAGACTCCAGAACCAGGCCCACAGATAGATGGCCCACTGATTTTGTTTGTTTGTTTGTTTTGTTTTGTTTTTGCGGTACACGGGTCTCTCACCGCTGTGGCTTCTCCCATTGCGGAGCACAGGCTCCGGACGCGCAGGCTCAGCGGCCATGGCTCACGGGCCCAGCCGCTCCGCGGCATGTGGGATCCTCCCAGACCGGGGCACGAACCCGCGTCCCCTGCATCGGCAGGCGGACTCTCAACCACTGCGCCACCAGGGAAGCCCTGGCCCACTGATTTTTGACGAAGGGTCCAAGGCAATTCAATGAACAAAGGGAAGTCTTCCCAACAACTGGATAAATGTGTGGGAAATAAACCCCTTCCTCATGCCGTATACAACAATTAATAAAGATGGATCACACATCACAGACTAGGTGATGTATAGAGGACTTGGGGGAGAAAAGCTTTGCAACATCGGGGGAAACAAAGTGTCCTTGGAGAGGATATAGAAGACGCTGGCATGGAAAAGAAACAACGACAGATGGAATTTCATCAAAATTGAAAACTTTATGTCTTCAAGACATCATTGAGAGAACCAAAAGTTTATCGAATTATTACGTGGTACACTTGAAACTAACATAATACGTCAATTAAACCTCAGTGAAAAAAAGAAATAAATGTCTAATCCATGTAACACAGCTGTGGCCATGCCTGGGAAAGTGCAAGCCCACTGGGAGTTGCTGGCCAGGTGTTTCTGGACTCAAGCGTATGCCCCTTCACCTTCACCTTTACCTTTTCCTTCCTGCTTCCTCCTTTATTTTTCTGCTGTAACAAGGCCCTAGTGACTTAAGCAAGCAGCCACTTCCAATCACAAGCAAAGAAAAGATCTCACCCCAAGAACCCAGATCTTGCTGTTGCGTAAGGAAAAAAAAAACAATTTGTTTAAACACCATTTTGCTGAGTTTCCGTCACTTGCGGCTGGACAAATCTCTACCGGATGCACGATCTTCAAAGTCCAGCCCCAGCCCGGCTCCTCCAAGGGCTCCGCTCAACGATCCCGCTAAGCTTTGAGCACCCAGAACACAACGTTTCCTGTATGTTGGTTTGCATTGCCTGCTCCCTTCCCGATAATTTCATGCGTATAAATTGTGTCTCCCCACCACCCATTCAGACAACGGAAGAGTTCCTTTGGTCTTAAGAAAAAGGGAAAAAAAGGAAAGGAAAGGAAGGAAAAGAAAAGAAGGAAAGAAAAAGAAAAGAAAACAAAAAGGCACAGACTGGGAGAAAAAAAAATGTGGATGTCTATACACACACACACACACACACATCTTATGTCCAGAATGTGTAAAGAATTATTATTTCAAAGCAAAAATAAAAAGACAAGCAGAAGGCAGTCAAAGGTACAAATTTCCAGTTATAAGATAAATAAGTCCTGGGGGTGAGGTGTCCAGCACAGTGACCACAGTTAGCACTGCCGTGTGGTGTCTTTGAAACTTGCTAAGAGAATACGTCCTAAAAGCTCTCATCACAGAGCAAAAACATTTTTATAACTATATGAGGAGATGGATGTTAACTAATTATCGTGGCAATGATTTCACGATACATGTTAAGCCTATACTCCTCAAACTCACTCAGTGCCACGTCTAAGTCATATCTCAATAAAACTGAAAGAAAAACAGAAAATCTAACCAAAAGCTGCAAAGACGTGAACAGATGCTTCACAGAAGAAAGTAGACAAATGGCCTGTAAGCACGTGAAAGGACGCTCTGCAATATGATCATTCATTAGAGAAACGTACGTTAAAACCTCAAAGAGTTAGGACTTTTGCCCCCTGGATGAATAAGGCCAGATGTTCGGGTTCCTGTGGGGAACCAGACCCTGACACTCTGCTGTGTGGCTGCAACGCAGTGAGCCACTCGGAAAAGAGTCTGGCGATCTCTTACGTAGTTAAACACACACCTACCCTGTGGCCTGGCCACTCCACGCCTGGGTGTTGACCCAAAAGAAATGAAAACTTATGTCCCCAAATATACTTGCACAAGCAGGCAGCAGATTTATTTGTCATAGTCAACGCCGGAAACCTCCCAAATGGGCATCAACAGGAAAAAGCACCAGTGCATTCTGGAATCAAATGGAACACTACTCAGTAATAAAATAGAAGAGACTACACGAGCGGATCTCAGAAATGTTACGTTAAATGAAAGAAGCCAGAAACAGGATCCACGCCGTATAATTCCGTTTCCTTGAGGTCCAGTACAGGCAAAACCAAAAAGGATATGGCCGTGGCGTGGAAGGGCTACCCCTCCCCTTGGACAGGGCCAAGTACAGGCGGTGGTCTCTGACTCCACCTGGGTCTTCTGGCCCTGAGTCTCCGCCCCGACTCTCGACAGTGCCCCCCATGGCCCAGCTGCACCCCGTGCCTTTGCTCAGATCCCTTGGGTGGTGGGCTTGGGGGTCAGCGGGACCTGAGCGTGAGTTAGTGCACCCACTCGGTGGCCCGTGGCCGAAGCTCGGTCCCCTCCGTGACCGGGGACCGAGGAGCACCTCCCCAGCCCTGGGGCAGGAGCCCCGGGCAGCGCACACGCAGAGCACCTGCCTGGAGGCTGGCCGCAGGAGGCCAGGGCAGGGCGGCGGCCTGCAGCACGTCACTCCTCGCCCGTCTCCCCCAGACCCCGTGCCCCCTGCAGCAGCGTCGGGCTTGCTGGGCCCCAGGGTGGGGGGCTGTCCCCCCTGCCCCGCCAGAAGGATATAGAATGCGCGTGGGCCTCCACATCCTGGCCTTACCCCAACTTCTGACCTTTTCCAAACACACAGTCTCTCTGCGCCTCTAGCTGGACCCTCCCTCTGGAGTCCCTGCCCCTCCAGCCCCACCTCCAGCACTCCTGTCCCCCCCAGGGTCCTCTCGGGCACAGCTTCCCTCCGCCCACCTGAGACCTCTCCACACGGGAGCCTGGCAGGGCCCATCCTGCAGGGAACCCGGCTCCTGGCCATCCAAGAGCCGTGGCACAGTCTCCGTGGCAGACGGGGGCTGGGTGGGCCTGTCCCTTCCCACCGGCCCGGGCCCTTCCGTGGGCAGCAGCGGGAAGCCTCCCGAGCTCCCACCTCTGCTGATGGCTGCAGCCTCTGTCCCCCCCACCCAGCCTGGGGAGCGGGGAGCCGGCTCAGGCCAGCTGAGGACGCACAGGCAATTTTCTCCCGAAACAAATGCAGAGAAATTGCTCTAACAGGCGAACAGCCTCTGTTTCAGGCTAATTTCCACATAATAGAATCAGATGACTTCCTTTCCCTTCTGCCGGCTCCTCTGCATTTGACAAATTGCAAAAGAGATTTGATTCAGGGGCTCAAATGTAGGGACAAATGACAGGCACGGGAGGGTGGGGAGAAGGCAGAGGGTCCCCCAAAAGTGCCGCCCTGGGGAGAGGACATTGCAGGGCGTCTCTGAGGCTGCTCCAGAGCCCCCCAGGAGGCAGGGGAGGGGCAGGGCGGCCGGGGGGCTGGACGCCCCGCGCCTCACATTCCACCACCGTTTCCTCTGGCAAGCAGAGGCCCATCTGCGCAGGCTGCCGTCTGCGTGTTTGGGGCTCAATATGTCCTGCGGGGCTTGCCAGGGGCTCCTGGCTCCGAGCTGGGTCTGGCACCACCAGCTCTGCGCCCAGCCAAGACCTCGGCTGGTGCCTGTGCAGACGATTCCGCTGCGCGGTGAGAAGGAGCTGGGCCCAGCCAGCAGAGGCAGCTGGTGCCCTGGCCCGCAACTGGCGAGGCCGCCAGACCCTCCCCCTCCCCCAGCTCTGCATGCTCCCGGCCCCGTCGCTCAGCTCCAGCACCCCAGCCCGGTGCGTGTCACCATGTGGCACTCAGACCCGCCCCCCTACACCCCCTACGCCTGCCGAACGTGCAGTCCACAGCCTGGCACACAGGGGGCGGGCACCCCGTATGCAGTGGACAGAGGAATAAATGCACCTGTGCAGCTGGGGTCGGTGGGCACGGAATCCAGCAGCCAGAGAGGCCGGGCCACCCTCCCATCCGGCCTCCACGCTGTGCAGGTGTGCAGGTCCCTGGGCGCAAAGGGAAACAGCAGCGTTAACTAACGGGACTTTATTTTAAGGTGTTGCTTTTAAAGTTGTATTTGTTTCAAGAGTACTTATTTTGAAATATACAAATAACACGTGAAACAGGCTTAATATTTTAACGTGAGAGTCTCCCAGCCTCAGGTCTTCCCCAGAGGTATTTCTGCTCTGGGTTTGATGAACACCTTCCAGGTCTCTCCAGGCATTTTCCTGAAAGGTGCGTGTGAAAACAGACCCATGTCAATTCGGGCGGTGACTGGATGCGCCCACATTTATCCTGTGCTCCCCTGACTGGCATTTGTGTTCCATGTATTTAAATGAGCAGAGGCTTTTCTAACTCAGGGGACAGTATTTCCTGACGTCCCCACCGTGGTGGAGCGTCCATGTCTGAGCCGGGCGCCCGGGCTGGAGCAGGTCAGGCCCCACTCAGACTCTCGTCAACTGTTCTTGCCCAGAACGTGGGACAGTGGACTCCGTGCAAGGTCCGGGAAGACTCAGCCCAGCTTCCTCCCCCGGGACTGTGGTGTATGGATCAATCGCCCGCCCCCCGGTCCAGGCCAGCAGGAGGTCTGCCAGGGGGACCGCAGGTCAGCTCCAGGCACCAGGGGCTCTCAGGGGCCCTCGGGGGGCCGAGGATGTCGGGGGAAAAAGATCAAAAGAAATCAAAGCACGGGAACCGGACAGGTGTTGGGTGGCTGAGAAGAGCACTGCAGGGGCATCATGACGGCGGGGAGGCCGGTCACGTGTGGAGCTCGGAGACCACCTGAGCCAGACGGTGGGGCCTTGAACGCCAGACCAAGGGGCGGGGCACCCCCTGCGCTCTGTGCAGGGCCAGGCACCACGGGGGGATGGAGGACGGGGACAGGGGACCCGGCTGGCGTGGCTCCGGCCTCCTCCAGGCCCACAGGGACAAGGGCTAAGCCGTGGGAGGGGCAGTCTCCAGCCACCCTCAGAGATGGATGTATTCTGGAAGCTGGCATATGCTCAGGGATCGCAAACTGATTGAAATACCAGCCTGAGAGACATAATTAAGAAGGCAAACCTGTTGCCAAAACATCTACCGTGTTTCAAAGCCAAAGACGCATGGTAGGGGGACGGTCTGCTCCTGTGATAACTCTGCCCTCCAGGGCGGCTAACGGTGCGGTGGCCACATGTTCAGACCGTCCCCCAGGCATTAGTCGGCTCGGGGGCCCTGACACCCCGCCAGGCCTGGGGAGGAGGCGTGGCTGAAAGAAAACCCTCCAAACCCTCGCTGCTGCTGAGAGCGAGCGTCCAGGAGCAAGGGCCCTGAGCTGCAGCACGCTCGCCAGAGCACAAGGGTGCTGGGGCCAAGAAGGAATCCGGGGCTGAGCTGTTCTGGAAGGCCTCCAGGGAGGAGGGGCTTGTGCAGAGTCTCACAGGATGGGAGGACTGGGGACTCAGCAGGCCCCAAGAAGCCAGATGTTTTGGAGAAGGTGGCGATGGTGCGGGGCCGGGCTGACGGAGGCTGAACTACCCCCTGTGGTCCACCACAGCCCCTCACAGCAGCAAGGCTTTGGTGGACTTCGGTTGTGCAGCATCTCTTCATCCCCAGGTGCAAGAATCTGGGGGTTTCAGATGAGTCTTGGGACCACCAGCCCCTGGTGGCTGTCCAGCCTGGACCAGGTTCACACAGACAGTGGCTGGTGGACCCCGCCGAGCAGAAGGGCCTCAGCCCTCGAGGGTCATCCAGAGAGTAAATCAGCTCCCACCCAAAGGGGCTACCCAGCCCTGCGCTCCAGGGACTTCAGATTAAGGGATGAAGATATCACCCTCTTGGTAGTCAGGGGGTTAATGCAGTCGCATAATTGCTGCTGACAGCCCCAGAAATGATTTATTGATTTTTTTAAAATAAAAATATGTCATATTCTCTGGGGTGGGTATAGACCAATTGTGTGCACAGGCCAACTGGATAGAAGCTTAGTGGTTGATACCAGATGCCAGCTTAGATCGGACGCCAAGTAGGCGCAGCGCGGCCGTGACGAAGCTCTGCTACCTGACGCCTCTCGTGCGCTCCCGGACACCCCCCTCCAGGAACACACACAACCCGCGGTGGACGCCCGCCCTGTGCCACGCACCCTGGCAGAGCGCGCTGGGCGGATGCCAAGACCCGCCGGGCTGTCGCTCCCCCTGATGGGCTCAGGGCTGCGGAGGCAGGGGAGCGGGGAAGTCGGCCACGAGGCTGGGCTTCGACAGGGTCCACAGTCGGTGCGTGTGGCGGGCACAGTGTGGCTGGGGCAGGGGGGCGCCATCGCCTGAAGTGACAGTCAGATGGGGACTCAGAGGATGAGGACAGCCCTGTCGGGGGAAGGGCAGAGGAGCGTGTGGGAAACCAAGGCGACACAGAGCATGTGAGCTGCAGGGACGGGAAGATGGCAGCGGGCGTGGAGCCCAAGAGGACTGGGCCCGGGGTGTAGGAGGGTCCCCAGGGGTCCCCAAGGGGGGCTACACAGGATCCTGTGGGTCTTGCCCTGCCCTGGAAGGTTGTAACCAGGAGAGGCTTTGCCGAATGCTGTGCTTTAAGACGCTCCCTCTGGCCCAAGTATCCATCATTGGACAGATTAATCAAGAGACTGTGGTCTATCCATACAAGGGAATATTATTCAGCCGTGAAAAGGGAGGGAATTCTGGCACATGCTGTATTGGGGATGAACCTCGAGGGCATCATGCTGAAAGAAGCCAGACACAACAGTCCGCATATTGTCCATTTACATGAGAAATCCACAGACAGAAAAGGGACCGGGGGTCCCCAGGGGCTGGGGGAGGGGAAGGACTGCTTACCGGGTAGGGCGCCTCTTTGCAGGATGCCAGCACTGGTTTGGAGCTGGATGGTGGTGGTCGTTGTACAACACTGCGAATGTACCAAACGCCGCTGGAGGAGCAGGAAGGGGGAGACCATGAGGGGAGAGAGGCGGAGGCGGCGGGAATGGGTGGTCCTAGAGGGCCAGGGAGCAGGGCCCTCGGGGCAAGGCAGGAAGGAGAAGAGAAGCACTGAGGACCTTCCTGGATGTCGAGATGGAAAAGGTGACACCCCACGAAGAAACAGAGACGGGTGGGAAACCCAGAGACTGTGGGTCCTGGAACCAGAGCCCAGCGTTTCCTCACTTGGGGGCCGTCACCGTCACCGTACCAAGCGAAGCCGGGAGCAGAGGGCGGGCTGTGAGGTGTGCGTGTCGGATCCGCCCCGCAGGCTGGGGGAGGATGGAGCCCAGGGTGTGCATGTGAGGGCAGCCTTCGCGGTTGGGGTTGAGGGTAGAGTCCAATTCTCCACGTGGCAGAACACGTGCTCCTGCAACAATGGGAACAAACGAGGTGAAGAGGAAAATGCAGCCTCCCGCCCCGCGCCCTCCCCTGCCCACCATGGGGTAATGCGCGCGCCTCCCGCCACTCTTTCTCCTTCCCGCGCCTTAAATGCACCCAGGGGGGCGCCTTCGTCTTTCTCGTCTGTTGGTTTCAAGAAGCGGTTCGGCGGGAGGGCGGGGCGTAACCGCGCAGTAAACACGCCCCGCTCGCGGGACTTCATCCAGACGCAGCCGCGTCGTTGCGCCGCCACCTGCGCGCGTGCACGGTGGACGGGCTTCCTCCTCCCCGAGGGCAAACCCCGGGCAAGGGTTTCTTAACCCTCAGTTCAGGCGCCCTGGTGTGAAAAACAGCCTGAGAAGAATTCTTCATCCTCGCGACCATTGGGCTGATACTGCTGGGAATTGAAACAGAATGTCTTGTAGCGCCTGAGAGTAAGGAGATGCTCACGGCACACACACACACACATCACACACATACCACACACACACAGGTGGGGCACGGCAGAGGGACACAGGAGCCATCGAAGAGCTCCCAGTGGGCAAAGCTGGAAAAACATGAGTGACTGAATACAGTGTTGGATTTTAACGCGAAGTATAAAATGTCCATAAAGTCCTACTGATACAAAAATGATCACGTACATAAATTGGGACAAGGAAAAGACTAAATACCCTCCTGAGGTAGAGCCCAGCTCCCCGTCCTGAGATGTGGGCAGCCCAGGGACCCCTCCCAGAGGACAGTGTGGACAGGAGGTAGGGGAGTCACTGCCCACTGAGCCACCTGACCACACCCCTCACCACGTGTCACATGCTGTGACACGTCGTGTTGACCAATGTGATGTCACGAGAAGGCGCTTCACTTCTGGGCTCCTCCTCCCAAAAAGGCACTCGATCCCAGTCTAATCATGAGAAGAACATCAGACAAACCCCACCTGAGGAGCATCCCACAGAACGCCTGAGCTGTTCTCGACACTGGCAAGTCACCGAAACAAGGAAAACCTAAGAAAGTGTCACAGCCAAGAGGAGCCTAAGGAGACAGTGTAACTGTGATGAGGTGTCCTGGGTGGGATCCCGGAGCAGGAGAGAAACACGAGGGAAACTCGGGAGTCTGAATAAAGTGTGGACTTGGGTTACTAACAGTGTATCCATACTGGCTTATTAATTATAATAAAGGCACCCCATTGCTGTAAGATGTGATGTAAGGGAAAGTGAGTGTGGGGTCCATGGGAACCCTCTGTAGTGTCTTCACAATTTTTCTGTAAACCTAAATCATAAAATCTCCTATGCAGCTGGCTGAATTGCGACGTCAGTTGAGTCCACAGCCTTGCCAAGTTTATTGTTAAGTGTCCAGCAGTGATTAGAAAAGATTGGGACCCAGAAGCTTGTCATGAGGACCCCTGGGTCACTCTGAGATCACCTGACACTGGACCATCCTTACTAGTCTTGAACCCGTTCCTAGGCCGAGGTCAGGTCACAGCCCCAAGGTCCCTGAGGCAGCTCCTGCGAGAACCCACTGCACACACGCCCCAAACCTTTCCCAAGGGGCCTGCAACCATTTGCTGGAGTAACTGAACTACAGGAACTAAACACTCAGCCTTCTGAACACCGGCTCTGAACTGACAGTAATTCTGGGAGCCCAGGACATGACCTCAGCCCGTCAGTCAAGGAGAGAACTGCCAGTGGTCAGGTGATTGGTGGAGAAGCAGCTCAGGGCTGACTCTCGGCGGTGAGCTGTCCATGGAGCCGCACTTTGGTTATTTCCCGGGTCCGGCACAGCCTGTTGGGATAGATGTACTTGGCAACAGGCAGAATCCCCAAATTAGTTCTCCGACCCGTGGACAGGGGGTCATTACAGTGATTCCATTACTCCTTCCTCAATATGGCGGGAGGGACTGAACGGAAACCCTGGGACTTCCTCTCCCATCCAGACAGAAACCAGAAGAAACGCCATGTCCCTGGAGGAGCTGCAGAAATTAGTGCCTCATCGAAGGCTTGAAAGCAGCAGCAGCAACGATGCCTGACACCCCCCAGCACGCTTAATTCACGTGCACAGCCCATGCAGACGCTGGACCGATCTTGAAGAAGGACGGTGCACCTCTGGAAACTCACTCAGATGGTCCGTCCATCGCACCTGCTGCCCCGTCAGTCTTCACTGTGCCTTTACTGGAGCAGACAGACAGCCCCTCACACCTGGGACGCCACTGTTGACCTGGTAAGGTCTTTTTCTCCCCAACAATTTGAAAGGATGACCAGAGCGCCGTTTTACCTGGCAGGGCCGGTGGTGCCCATTCACAGCCTTGCCCCAGGACCGCATCCATTCTCTGCTCTCTGCCGTGACAGGACCAGAGATGTTCCCCCGCACAGAGCATCACACTGGCCCACCACACAGACGGCGTCACGCTGACTGGATCCGACCGGGAAGTGGGAAGAGCCCTAAATGCCTTAGGAAGATAGGCAGTAAACCCCACAGAACCTCAGGGCCATGTCAGTGGAGGCTCTGGAGGCTCCAGGACGCTCCCTCCGAGGTGGAACACGGGACGCCGCGCCTCACAGCGTCAGTTTGAAGACGCTGCCGCCGCGCCTCACAGCGTCAGTTTGAAGACACCGCTTTCCTCCGCCAAGAGAGTTGCCTACAAGGCTGCAGTGTCGGGACCAGAAGCGAGAGACAAGGGCGCAGCGGGTCCAGGACGCAGCAGTGGCTGCGCTGTGTCATGATCCTACGATGCGGATAAGCCAGCATCCCTGAGCGTTCGTAGCCGTAGGGGTGCTGCATGCGGTCTCTGGCAAACACCAGCCGGGAACCACAGCGCAGCACTGTAGGATGTGGGAGCAGGTCCATCCCCTCTCCTGCAGGTAACTAGTCTCCTTTTGAGAAATAGCTTCTGATCCTGCTGGGGAGACCTCACCATGAGACGTCAGGTGTTGCCTGACCCACCCGGCCATAGGGCAGATCCTGGACAGGCAGCCGGCGCCGGCTAGGAACGCTGCGTCAGAGCCGCGCTCCGGCAGGTCTGGGGTTTGTGGGCGAGGGGGTGCGTTAGGGGATCAGACCCCCTTCCGCACAGACTTCGGCCGCATGGCCGCTTTGGTTCTGCCAATGGCACCCTGGGGCGTTCCTTACAACCCGCTGATGGAGGGGGACAAAAGCTGAACCCGGTTTACAGACGTGTCTGCATGATTTGCTGGTACCGTCCACAAGCAGACAGAGCTGCAGCCCCACTCAGGTGGCCCCGGACACAGCCGAGGAACCTTCTCCAGGTGGCAGAACTCCGGAACCTTCTCCAGGTGGCAGAACTTCGAGCAGTATGTTTGGTCTGTGTACAAGTGAGAGGCGTCCAAAGGTCCAGGTCCACACTGAGTCACGGGCAGCTGCTACCACATTGGCTGGGTGGTCAGGGACTTGGAGGAACAGAACTGGAGGGTTAGTGACCAGGAAGCCTGGGAAAGAGACATGTGGGTGGAACCTCTCAAAGGGCACAGACTGTGAAGGGTGCCCAGCAGAGGGCAGCCACTGCAGAGGAGGCTCTTAACAACCAGGACGAAAATCCCACCCTGCATGTGAACCCGTCAGCCCTGCCCCAGCCGGCCCTGTGCTGGCTTCAGGTGGCCGGGGTGTGGAGGAGGGACCAGCACCGCCTCCCCGACTTCGATCCAGTGCAACGAGCGAACAGCAGAGACCAGCCCGACCCCCAGCTAAGGCCCCACCCCCGGGACCCCTTTCTTGGGGGGTATAGCCACGCCCCCTCCTGGAGGCCTTGCTCTCAGCCGGGGCAAGGGGAGGCGCAGCCCCCATCTGCCTCTTCCCCTGGGAGGCGCCGCCTGTCTCTGCTGTTTCACTGTAGACTTCCCCCCCCGCCCCCAGCAGCAGCCCCCTTTCCACCCAATAAGTCTTTTTTACTGAACATCCACGTCCTCAAACAGTGGGCGAAGGCAGCTCTGAGCGGCGCCTGGATCCCGACTCACCCTCCTTTCAGAGTCAGTTTCCTTCATCCCTGAGAATTCCCTTTAGTGTTTCTCTTAGTGAAGGACGGCTGATGGCAAATTTGTCTGAAAATGTGTTTTCTTCACCTGTATTCGTGAGAGTATTTTCCGCAGGTAGAATTCAATTTTGAGCTGTTCCCCTCCGTCCTTTCAGGATAACATCGCGTTGTCTTCTGGGCTCCAGCGTCTCTGTGGAGAAGCCAGTGGGGTGTATTTGCTGCTTTTTAACAAATTGTCTGTCTCTTCCAGGGAGTTCAGCGAGTTTCTCCTTGTCTCTTGTTTTCTGCGTTTTAATATAATTTTCCCAGGAGATTTTGTTGGTTCTGCTGGTTTTCATCTAATCTGGGGTTTGCAGAGCCTCTTAAACTACGCCCAGTGCTGTAGAGTCAGAACTCTACACCTGCCGCTCTCGAGGTCCCCGAGCCCTGCCTCTCGAAGCAGAGTTTCCAGAGAGTCGCGGGAACGGGACGTATCCTCAGGGCAGGTGTGTGGGACCAGGCTGCTGGGCCAGACAAAACGGAGCATCCTTCGGGTCATTCTCAGGGGAGGCCTGGGCCACTCTGCTTTAGCTCCTCAGAGCAGTGCAGGCCCAGCCCCACCAGTGCCAGAGGGCCCCGGCCCCCGGCCCAGCCATCTCACCTCCTCCCTGGCTGAGGGTCCTTCTCTCCTCAGGCTGCTGCTGTGTTTCGAGAGGATAAATCTCCCCTCTGGGCGAGGTTCCATCTGCTGCTGGGTTCCTCACTGAAGCCTCCAGGCCACGTCTCCACCCCACCACTTTTACCCCCGCCCCTTCTCCAGGTGGCCTCCCAGAGGGAGACTGGGCTGCGGCCTTTACCGTTCCCTTTTCTGGACTTGTCCGGGGTGCCCTCCATCCCCTGGACTCAGAGGGGAGAGGTGGGGAGCAGAAGAGGTTCCAACCATAGCAGGGAACCCGCTCTAGTAACATGCGCTCTCCCACTGGGACCAGGCCCAGTTCCTCACCCCGAAGGTCCAGCCGGGCACAGCATCCTGGTGAGCCCAGGTGGGCAGGTTGTGTGTGGGCCTGGCCCCCTCCGCTCTTGGCAGGACCTACTTCTCCATCACCACCCCCTCCATTCCCAAGGGCTGCTGGGGTGGAGACTCGTGACATCACAGTGCCTCATTTGCATGGGCCTGTCGGATTGGCTAGGAGGAGACCCGGCCACCTGCGTGTTCCCAGGGGTTCTGATGGTCATTCCCCATTGTCTGTACGGGCCTCTGATTGGCTGGCCCTAGGGAGGCCCACTCTGGTGGTCCCAGGACCTACAGGCTCACCAGCTCCACTTGAAGGGAAAGGGGTCTGCAAAGGGCAGCTTGGACCAGAGGGCTGCCAGCTCGCACGGTGATGGCCGAGGCCTGAGTCAGGGCTCTGTGTGAGCCAGTGAGCCCACGTTGCCAGTCCGGTCACGGCTACGGGATCACTTTCTGGTGAGACCCGCTCTCTGATTCTTAACCCCTCCTTGAGGACTGGGTGAGAACAGAATGACATGGATGACTGGTCTTTCCCTGGGGGCTGTGATGGACAGAGCCTCTGTGCCAGCCCTGGTGTCCCCAGTTGTAGCCCGGGGATGGCGGGAAAGTCACTGGATGGCTCTGCGCCCCACCTCTCAGTGGGCCCTCGGGTGGGGGAACAGGGATGTGGTCTGGAAGGTGTGTCGGGGGATGGGTCACACCCTTAGGGGGTCATGATCGCCTATGAGGAGGGGCTGCACCCCTGTCCTGTGGTCCCGGGTGCCTGGGAGGGTCGACGCCACCTCACGCGTGCAACGTACCAGGGCTGCTGCGGCCACTGGGCCAAGCCCTGTTCTTGTTAACCCCGTGTGGGAGCCCAGAGGAGGCTCCAGAGGGTCTCATCTCAGTGCTGGGGAGCCGGGAGAGGCTCAGAGGTTCCGGGCTCCCCCAGGTCAAGGCTGGCGGGAGGCAGGGCTAGAACTGTCCAGTCCCTCCCCCGCTCCCCGTAAAGGCCAGGTCAGGGAATACCTGAGCGCAGCTGTTGCAGAGAAAGCCTTTCTCCGCTGCTGGCGGCCCCTGCTGGGCCTCCCCGGGGGGCAGGGAGGCTGGCAGGCCAGCTATGCCGGGAATGATGTACCAACAGCACAAACATGCAAACAGCTTCAAGCTGTTGGTTCAGTAGGAAACAAACCAGCACAGGCTTGAAAGCCGGCCACGGGGCCTGTGGCGGCCGCATCGACAGCGCCACGCGGGGGCACCAGGCTCTGCAGGCCTCCTGGGCAGCCGGGCCCCTTCCCCCGCATGGTGTGCGCACGGCCACCGCCTTCACACCAGCCCAGGGGCTCCCTGTCGCCCTTGGAACCCAGAGCCCGGAGGCTGCCTTGCCACAGGCGTGGTGGGGTCCCTTCCACGAACCCCTGAGTGAACCGGAGGAGGAGCTGGGCACCCGCTGCTGCTCTGTGCCGGGCCCAGGCCCCGCAGGAAATGACTGTTCACCGCAGGGCTCCCGACAGCACACATTCATCCTCTTGCCACTCTGAGGCCAGAAGTCCAAAAGCAAGGTGTCCGCAAGGCCGGCTCCCTCCGAAGGCTGCAGGGGAGGATCCTTCCTGCCTCTTCCAGCTTCTGGTGGCTCCAGGCGTCCCTGGGCTTGTGGCCAGGTCCCTCCATCCCCACACGACCTCTTTTGTGAGTCTGTCCTCCACGTGTTATAAGGACCCTTGTCATCGGGTTTGGGGCCCAGCTGGGTAATCCAGGATGGTCTCATCTCAAGTGATGGGGAGCCGGGAGGACCAAGCCCCCCTCAAAACCCTAAGTCCAAGGGGTGGGGCGAGTGGTGGTGGAAAACCCCAAGCCTTCATGTCCCCCAACCTCCCAGCCACGCCCACCCCAGCCTGGGCTCTGCGTCATCCTGGGGACCCGTGTGGGGCTCTGGGACCTTAGTCCAGGATTGTGGCAACGTCCAGATGTGGGCTTGGCAGTGAGCAGACAGGTCACGGGGCCGAGAGCCCTCAGGGTCAGTGTGCCACTGCTCTCAGCCCGCCCTGCTTCCCGCCCACCCCCTGGGGCTCCAGGGAGCCCTCTCCAGCTTTGTGATCTCTGCTCCCTTGTTCCTTCACATTCCCGGCTGGGAACACCCCAGCCCCCCGATGAATCTGCTCCCTCGTCTCTCTGTGTCCTCATGCAGCTGATGAGCCCAGTTCAAAACACCCCACAACCCAGCGATGGTGCCTCACCCACGTGTGACCATCCCACAGGGGCCGTGCACCACCCACGATCTCTCCCCGCTCCCGTCTCCAGTGAGCTCACCCCCTCCACAGCGACTCTCAGGCAAACCCAAAAGGAAGAGCATTCTTATTTTTAAAAAAGTGAAAGAGGGACTTCCCTGGTGGCGCAGTGTTTCAGAGTCCGCCTGCTGATGCAGGGGACGCGGGTTCGTGCCCTGGTCCGGGAGGATCCCACATGCCGCGGAGTGGCTGGGCCCGTGAGCCATGGCTGCTGGGCCTGCACGTCCGGAGCCTGTGCTCCGCAACGGGAGAGGCCACAGCAGTGAGAGGCCCGCGTACCGCAAAAAAAAAAAAAAAAAAAGTGAAAGAGGGGCTTATTCCTTTAAAGTGTCCATGTCACAAGAGACAAAAGCTACAGATGACCAGGTGAAAGGAGACTCGGGTACCTGACGCATCTGCACAGACCAACTGAACAGCCAGACTGAAGGGGCCCAGGACACAAAGTGGTGGTGAGAACGTGGGGCAACGTGGCACAGCCAACGGACGGGGGATAAAGGGCAGCGAGGGGTGGGGGGGGTGGTTAAAGGGCACACTCACTGGGACGTCACCTGGCGGCCCCGCTAAGGCAGCACGCACCTCTGTGACCGCCACTCCTCTCGCAGCAGAAACAAACATGTCTACACACAGATCCGCCTATGAACGCTCACGGCCAAAGAGGAAACTGCCCAACACCCATCAGCAGGGGATAAACCCCTGTGGGCCATCCGTGCAGCGAGCGGTCCATGAGCAAAGCAGAGGCACGAAGTGCCCGTAAAGGACGTGTCGGAGCCTCACGGGCGGCTGTGACACAAAGGGATCTTTGGTGACTCCATCCAGCCAGATGGAACGGACACAGTGAAAGGTCTAGGACAGCAGTTGCCTCCGGGTGGGGGAGGCTGAATGGGAAGGGACGGGAGCATCTCTCTGGGGGGGGGGAGGGACGGGAGCATCTCTCTGGGGGGGGGGGGGGCGTCTTCAGTGTCTTCACAGGTGTGGGTGATACCGGAGATGCATTTGTCACACTCCTCAAACTACACTTAACATACGTGCATCTCACTTCGATTTAAGCCAGTGTGCTCCACGTAAGATCCAGCGTGGTAGCCCTGCCTGGGCGAGGCACTGCCGAAGCTGCTGGTGTGAGCACACGTGGGGCAGCCCCTGCGGAGGGCACCCTGACAAATGGACATTTGGGAAATGCCATCTATAAGTACAGTCGTGAACATGCATAGCAGCAGGGCAGAAAGCCGGCCACTGCAGCGTAGCTTCTGGTGGCAAATTGAACAACGCGTGCAAAGGAATACAGTGGGCTGCCTCTTGCATCAAAACAGGGAAATAAAATATATTCAGATGCGCTTATGATTGCCTGAAGAAACTCTGGAAGACACTGACGATGTTAGTAATGATGGCCAACCGCTGACTGCATAAGGGCTGGCTTAGTCCGTTCAGGCTGCTGTAACAAAATACCATAAACTGGGTGCCTTCTAGACAACAGGAGTTTATTCCTCACAGCCTGGAGGCTGGAATCTGAGATCAGGTGCCAGTGTGGCTGGATTAGGGCCTCTTTTGGGTGGCAGGCTCCTCACATCCTCACTTGGTGGAAGGGGCTGAGGAGCCCTCGGGAGCCTTTTATAAGGGCACTAATCCCATTTATGAGGGCTCCATCCTCATGATTTAAGCATCACCCAAAGGCTCACCTCCTCACACCATCACCTTTGAGGGTTAGGATTTCAACATATGAATATGAGGGACACAAACCTGCAGACCATAGCAGGGGCTGTCACCTGAGTGCATCTGAGTCACCTGCCAAAACTGAAGGCTGAAGGGGAGTATGTCTACAGGGAAAGAAAGGGGATGGGAGAGGGCTTTTGGGAAAACCAGCCTGAGTGCAGCTTGGACAGCTGAGTGTCTACACACACTTCACAGAAAACCCATTTGTGTTGCAGAAGAGTTATCATTACAACGGAAGCAACGTCACACCTGTACATGAATACTTCAGAACATAAGATAAGGGCTTCCCTGGTGGCGCAGTCGTTTAGAATCCGCCTGCCAATGCAGGGGACATGAATTCGAGCCCTGGTCCGGGAAGATCCTACATGCCATGGAGCAACTAAGCCCATGCGCCACAACTACTGAGCCTGCGCTCTAGAGCCTGTCGGCCACAGCTACTGAGCCTGTGCTCTAGAGCCCGCGAGCCACAACTACTGAGCCCGTGTGCCACAACTACTGAAGCCCACGCGCCTAGAATCCGTGCTCCACAACAAGAGAAGCCACTGCAATGAGAAGCCTGCGCACTGCAACGAAGAGTAGCCCCCGCTCACTGCAACTAGAGAAAGCCCACACGCAGCAACGAAGGCCCAACGCAGCCAAAAATAAATAAAATTTTTTTAAAAAGAAAAAACTTATTTAAAAAAAAACACATTAAGATAAAAAGGATCTTGTATAAAAGACTGATGAAGAATATCAACAAGAGGAATTACCCCAAGAAACACAGGGACATTGAGACCAAAAGGCTTCTATTGCTTCAAGACAACCTGATCTCCCTGAGGGGGAGGGGCTTAAGGAAGACACGTGTGGTTTCAAAGAGGAGATGATAAATGTAACAGAAGTCGTGAGCATCCGAGCTCAGAAAAGGCCAGGATAGAGAATCACTGTGGAGACGACAGCCACATCTGAAAGAAAAGAAAACTAAACACAACCGGAGATGCCTTTAAAGACAGAGGGTTTGGGCTTGAGGAAATCACACAAAATCAAGTGAAAAAGCTACAGTGTAAAAATAATTGAAAGAATGGTAGGGACAGAATTCAAACCAAGAAGATCTAACACATGCATAATTGATGTTCCCGAAGAGAACAAAACACACAGGACAGAAAAAATACTCTAGAATGTAACAAAACACGCGTTCCTTCCCTTAAGCTTGAATCTGCAGTTCAAAGGAGCATGTGTCCTGGGGACATTCTCCTGTAGTTATTAAATTTCAAGGATATAAAAATGATCATAGGAACCATCATATAAATATCAGGAGACAGGAGCTGCAAGGTTCTGAGAACAACAATGTATGATCCAAGGGTTTTTCCAATCTACCTTTAAGAATAAAGTCAAAAGAAACTCTGCTGTATCTGAGAGCTTACAGCATAGACAGGACCCACCATAGGAGAGCAGCGAGAAGCTTGGCGAGCCCGGGGCAGCCCTGGATGCCTGTGTAGCGGCATAATTGTTAATAGCACACAGTTTTGCTCCGCAAAGTGGTCAAGTGTGAGAGGGTAAGGGTGCTAGAAAGGATGTGACGGCATCAGCTGATAAAACCGGAACGTGGATGGTGCATTAGATAAACATATTGATATAAACTTGTGAGGCTGTGTAAGAGAGTACCCCTGTTCTTAGGAAACACAGTGAAATATTTCAAAGGGTCACCTGATGTGTAACTCACCCCCAAATTGTTCAGAAAGCTTAAGGGAGCATGTGAGAGAGATCAAATGATAAAGCAGACGGACTAAACAACAGGTGAATCTGGATGAAGCGTGTCTAGCTGTTCCTTGTACTATTTTTATTTTTGCAACTTTTTCACAAGTGTGAAATTATTTCCAAATAAGAAGTCTAAAGAGAAGAAGTGCTCCAGGTTGGACAAAAAAGGATGTGGTCAGCCGGCCCATGAGCCGTCTTCACCTCCAGGGGACAAAATCCAGACGCCAAAGGGCTGAAAGATGATAGAAGTCAAGGATGCGGAAGGCACGGCAAAAGCCTGGGTGAGCTTTCAGGAGATGTGTTGCTGTCACGTTGGAGACCCCGCGTCAGGAGCAGAAGTTACAGATTTGATCATGTAAAAAAGATAAAATTAAATTAATAAACTGAGGGATGGTGGGCAGGGCTGGGAGTCAAGAAATAACTTCGAACCTTGAGGCACTGGGTGTAAGGAAACATAATGGCCCACGTTAGATTTTCACAGTCATTTCAGGAGGAGCTCCTGGTGCCGTGGTCTCGGGGGATGAGGAAAACTTTGTCCTATGTTGGTCATTCCTTCAGTTTCCACTTCGGTTTACTTTTGTTCAATGCAAACCCATGACACGCAATGCTTTTTCTTATAAATTATGATCCCACGATTCGTAATTCTGTTCATGTCTCGCTCCATCCACGGGGAGAGTTGCCCTTTACGGTACTGAACAGACTTTGAACAGAGCGGGTTATCTGGAAAGGGAGCTCAGGACGTGCTTTCAGTTTCCTCTGTTACTCAACGTTTCAACAATGAGGATGCACCTGTTGACTAAAACAAATGCACAACCTAGGAGTTGGGAGTTATGGTTTATTCATCGGGCAAATCTGAGAGCTCAAGCCCAGGGACACGGCACCTCAGATAATGCGGAGAAAACTGTTCCGAAGAGGCAAGGGGTGGGGGAGCCAGGATATACAGGAGTTTTTGGTTTTTTGTTTTTTTGTTTACAACAAAAGACCAGGTAGAACATCAAAAGATTACGGTTAATAAAAGAAAACCAGATATCTCAGGTTAAGGACTTTAGCCCTTTCCTCTGTATGGGAAGATGCAGGAGTCTGGGCTCACTGAAGGAATTCCTTCGAGGTGCACCTCAGCTGTCTGGGGCCAGCACCCTGTGCTTCTTATCCTGAGTCTCTTCCGGGGGCACCGTCAGGGGTGGCCACAGCGGCTGACTGCTAGATGGGCTGGGCAGTGGGCAGCCCATTTCTCTCCATCCTGAGTTCCCTCAGGGCTCACCATCCAAGTGGCTGTAATGTGACGGCTTGATGGTTGCAACGTCCCCTTTTTACTGATACAGCAGGCAATATTCTAGTTCACACACCTTTCTTACCAAAGCGGAACCATTATTCCAGTTTTGTAAGGGGAGAGGAAATGCACCGTCGGAGGTCTGGGAGGCCAGGCCATGACCGAGCCTCTCTGATTCCAGCTCTTTCCTACACGGCTTGGAGGACGGGGGTCTCTGCATGTAGCCCCCTGGATTTCTGCCAAGGAGTGGGGGGGGGCTGACCCATGACATTGAGCCACTCCAGGCCACCCACACTTAAACATGCCACTTCTCATGCCAAAGGACAGGCATGATGTCCTGGAATTAACACATGTGAACAATGGGTTGTACTCATGTTTCAGCTCCACGGAAGAAGAGATGTGTGTTTTTTCTTGACGCTGGAATTCTAAATACAGACCTTTGAATGCCTTCTGTTATTATCAAATCAACACATTTCATGCAAAATGCCTCTGTGAGGGCTGCCCCTCATTCTTCAGAGACTTCACCCACTGGCGGAAAGCATGTTGTTTCTAATTTTTAAAGAAGAATAGTTCTTAGAACAGTTTTAGGTTGACAGAAGAATTGAGAAGACAGTACGGGCATCCTCATACAATCCACCCTTCCCTGTTATTAGTATCTTCCATTACTGTAGCACTCCTGCTAAAATTAATGAACCAGTGTGGATATATCAGCATTTACTAAAGTTCATACTTGATTAAGATTTCCTGAGTTCTCCCCTAAGGTCTTTTTCTGTCCCAGGATCCCATCCAGGATTCCACATAACATCTAGTCACCGAGCCTCCTCAGGCTCCTCTTGGCTGTGACAGCGTGAAATGGTGATAAAATAAGAAATATATATTTAGTCCCCGTTCCTGGTTCCTGGCAGGGAGCTCCCCAAACCCTTAATCTCCTGGGTGCTGAGGTGGAAGGAGCATCTTTGTTACTCATAATAAGCCCTTTCAACCACACCTGAGCTTATGCTAATGCGGTGACCCTTGCTGAGGCACTAGAAGGCTGCAGGATGGGGGCTGGTGGCCAGAGGGACCAGCTTGCGATCAGAGAGGGGGCGCTTCCAATCCCACCCCCCCCCGAGCACCATGGAGCCCATGGGGGCTGGGCATTGAGTTAATGGTCAATGGTTTAATCAATCATGCCTCCGTAAGGGGACCTCTATAAAACCCCTGAACAATGGGCTTCAGAGAGTTTCCTGATTGGTGATCACAGCCATGTGCTGGGGGGCGGTGCTGCACCCCAGACTCTGAGGGGACAGAGACTCCCACACTCAGAACCCTTCCAGACCTCGTCCTAGGCACCTCTTCATCTGCCTGTTCATTTGAATCCTTTGTAACATCCTGTCTAATGAACTAGTAAATGAAAGTAAAGTGTCTCTGAATCCTGTGAACTATTCTAGCGAATTATCCAACCCCAGTACGGAGTCGTAGGAGCCCCTGATGTGTGGCTGGTTGACCAGAAGTACAGGTGGCCTGGACTTGTGGTTAGCCTGGTGTCTGAATTGGTGGCAGTCTTGTGGGACTGAGCCCCTAACCTGTAGGGTCAGCACTAACTCCAGGGAGTGTCAAAACTGAATGAAATTGTAGGACACCCAGTTGATGTCCACAGAAAATTGGAGAATTGCTTGGTGGGGAAAACCCGCACATTAAGTGTCAAAAGTGTTTTGAGTAGGTAAAAAAAATCACAGTGGTGGGAGAGAGTTGATCTCAGACTGTCCTTGTTTTTGGTTTTGTTTTTTTTTTGGGGGGGGGGTACGCGGGCTTCTCACTGTCGTGGCCTCTCCCGTTGCAGAGCACAGGCTCCGGACGCGCAGGCTCAGCGGCCATGGCTTACGGGCCCAGCCGCCCCGCGGCATGTGGGATCTTCCCGGACCGGGGCCCGAACCCGTGTCCCCTGCATCGGCAGGCGGACCGTCAACCACCGCGCCACCAGGGAAGCCCCTGTCCTTGTTTTTGATGACCTTGACAGCCTGAGGAATACTGGTTCAGTATGGGAATGCGTCTGACGTTCTTTTCACGGTTGACTGGTGTCACAGGTTTCGGGAAGATACCGCAGAACTCTGGTGCCGTGCTCGTCACACACTAGCAAGTGTTCCTCCTGTTAGCACGACGTGTCGCTGTGCATGTGACACTGATCGCCGTCAGGCTGGGTGTCAGGTTTCTCCTCCATAACGTGACCCTTCTCCTCACTTGCCGCATTGTCCTTTTTGGAAGGAAGTCCCTCTGCAGCCCACACTTAAAGAGCGGGGAGCTGTGTCCCTCCGCCCGAGGACAGAGCATCTACATAAAATTTGAAATTCCTCTTTGTTACCAAGGCTGTCACCCCAGAATCATGCCCCTACCCCTCCCTCGAATAGAAACCAGTTACTCGTAATCTAAGTTTCAGGGGGAAGCTGCAAAGAGAAAAAAAACAACTGGTTAGAGCCATCTAGGCCGCAAATGCAGAAGACTAAACCGCCATTAGACTTCGAGCCTCGTTATACTCTCATTACAATGCATTAGCTAAACGACACACTCACCAGCGCCATGACAGTTGGCAGTTGCCATGACAACAACCAGGAAAAGCCCATGCAAGGACTGAAAAGGAGGGCTGCATCAGTTCTGGGTCCAAACCACACCCTCGTTCTCAGATAACTCATGAATATTCCTCCCATTCTTTCCAATTCCCTCCCACTTACCTCATCCCTCCTATATATGTGGGGTCTCTGCACACACTGGGTTGAGAAGTTGATTTGAGAACTAGGTTCCCACTTCCATTCTTTGGCCATTGAATAAAGCTTGTACCATTCCAGTCTCAGCATCAGCTTCATTATTGGCTGCGTGAATCCAATCGGAAAAAGAACCTCACTGGCTGAGACGGGGGGTCTCCGTCTGAGCTAGGACCCCAGCGTGGGTCCAGTCAACCAGTTGGGTAACATCTTCATGGGAGATTTGTCTCCTCCCCCATTTCCTTATTCAATTATTTATCTTAATCTGTTTAGACCCGTGGGTAATTAACTTATTCTCCGGATTATGACCCAGTGCTGTTTATTTTGTTGTCCAAATTTTTCCATCCTTGGTCACTGGGCGTCCCTTCAGTTGGCCCCCTGTCCCTTTAGCCTGCCCCCATCAACGTAGGGTGTGTTTGTTTTTTAAAGGGCTTCTTTACCACGGGTTCATCGTGTACATTTCTTGCCCCTAGTCCTAGCATCAGCCATTTCTCCGTGGAAGCCTGTTCCTTTTTATGGAGAACAGTATTAGAAGCTAAGATCTGGGCACAAGGTGTGCTCACCGCTACTGGGATGTCATTGCTCCTAGGCCTCCTCAACTGACAGAGCAGAGATATGCCCATAGACTCATCCATGTATATAGACACCTATCTATAAATAAATCTGTGTGTAATCATTTGTATCTATATTATGCTAAACACGAGTTCATGCTGACGTCCCCAGCTCTAATGCACTGTCACTAATCCACTAGCCTCCTCCCTTTATCTGTAAATTCCATCCAACCGTGAGAAGTCTGACTTGCCATCCACTGACTTAATGGTTCAGTTGCAGCCTACAGCTTGTGGCATCAGATTGTGAATCTGTACCTCCACGGAAAGCAACTTTACCAACCAGAGTACAGTGCTTGTGGACAGCTCCTTTTGCCTTTAGTCTTACCGACACCACTCGTTTCCGGAGTTGCGTGGGGCAGCAACTTCTCCCACTCCCCTTCACTGAGGTTGTGTCACACATTTGCATGACAGTTAGATTCTCTCGTCACAAGGTTCCCTCCTGGGAACGCTTGACCACCTGAGTTCTTTATCTGCATACACTAAGGGTCTTTATCTGCATACACTAGGGTCCTTCTGGGCTGTAAAGTTCCATGGGTTTTGACTAGTGCGTAATGTCAGACACCCATCACCTCAGGATCCTATAGAATGGCTTCACTGCCTACGCTCCATCTGCATCCCTCCCTCCCGCCAAGCACCTGGCAACCACTGATCTTTTTATTGTAGATTGGTGTTTTCCAGAATGTCATATCGTTGGAATTATATACCATGTAGCCTTTTCAGACTGGCTTTTTTCACTTAGCCATATGCATTTAAGGTTTCTCCATGTCTTTTCACTGCTCGACAACGATTTTTTGTTGTTGTTGCTGTTGCTGAATAATATTCCATTGTCTAGATGCACCACAATTGATCTATGTACCTTTTTTTTTTTTTTTTTGGCCACGCCACATGGCTTGTAGGATCTCAGTTCCCCGACCAGGGATTGAACCCAGGCCACAACAGTGAAAGCCTGGAATCCTAATCCCTAGGCCACCAGGGAACTCCCTGATCTATGTACTATTTAAGGACACCTTCATTTCTTCCAGTTTTGGGAGATTATGATGAAAACTGCTGTAAATATTCAGGTGCAGGTTTTTGTGTGGACCTAAGTTTTCCAGTCAGTTGAATAAATACCAAGGAGTGCAGCTGCTGGATTCTATGGTGAGAGTATGTTCAGTTCCGTAAGGAGCCACCACATTGTCTCCTAAGCGGCTGCACCGTTTTGCATCCCCGCCAGCAATGAATGAGAGTTCCTGTGGCTCCGCGTCCTCGCCAGCGTCTGGTGATGTCAGTTTCTAATGGGCGTACAGCGGTATCTCATTGTTCACTTGCATTTGCAGCTCCATGATAAGAGATGGGTATGCATTTCTGCTATCTCTATATCTTCTTTGCTAAGCTGTCTGTTTAAATCTTTTGCTCATTTTTAATTGGGGTGTTTGTTTCCTTGTTGCTGAGTATTAAGATTTCTTTATCTCTTTCAGAGAGAGAAGCTGAGAGACTGAATATACAAATGGACAGGCCATATATGAAAATACAACTCTGACCCACACCCTGCAGCAATCAGCCCAGAAAACCAAGCCATCATCTACAGTAACCAGCCCAGGGAGCCATCCTGCTATAAGCGGGACTTCTATGAAGTCAGACATCTACCTCTAGCAACAAAAAGGAAGCCAAGTAATAGCCCTCAACAATCGACCCCAAATGGCCAGGACTTTTTTTAATAACTGAAATTTTTCCTAATTGTTTTTCCTGCTTCCAACTTAGGACCAACCAGAGGAAACCAAATCTGCTCCCCTAAGCAATCCCATAGGATGTCTTCCCCAGGCTCACAGCTCCATCAGAGAACCACTGAGCCCCCTTTTTTCCACAATAAATGTTTCCCAGCCTCTCCCTTCCTTTGAGCCTCTGTGAGACACCGTAATGGTGGCCGACTCCCTGCTACAGCACTCTGACTAAATAGTCTTCGCCTCTTCTCATTTGCTTGGTCTTCACTTATTTCCACAAAGTCCTTTATCAGATATGTGTTTTTTGAAGATCTTCTCCTCCATCTGTGACTTGTTTGTTTATTCTCTTAACAGTGACTTTCACAGAGCAGAAGCTTTGAATTACACTGAAGTCGAACTTCTCAAAATTTTCCTTCATGGATCACGCTTTTGGTGTTTCATCCAAAAAAATCATTGCCAAACCCAAGATCACTTAGTTTCTTCTATCTTATCTTCTAGAAGTTTTAAAGTTTTGCATTTTACATTTAGATCTATGACCCATTTTGAGTTAATTTTTGTGAAAGGTGTAAGATCTGTATCTAGACTCAGTTTTCTGTTTGTTTGTTTGTTTTTGACCCGTGAATGTACGGTAGCTACAGCACCACTTGTTGAAAAGACTATTCACTTTCCATGTATTCATTTCTGCCCTCGTAAAAGAACAGTTGACCGAATTTGTGTGAGTCAATTTTTGAGATCTCTATTCTGTTCCATTTATACATTCTATACATTGTTGAATTTCATTAGTTAATACTTTGTCAGGGACTTTTGCATCTAAGTTCGTGAGAGTTATTGGTTTGCAGTTTTCCTTTCTTGCAATATCTTTATCTGGTGTTGGTATCAGGGTAATGCTGGCCTCATAGAATGAATTACGAAGCATTGCTTCTGCTTCTATTTTCTGGAAGAGAATGTAGAAAATTGGTACCATTTCTCCCTTTAATGTTTGGTAGAATTCACCAGTGAAGCCATCTGGGCCTGGTACTTTTTTTTTTTTTTTTTGGCTGCGTTGGGTCTTCGTTGCTGCGCGTGGGCTTTCTCTAGCTGTGGCGAGCGGAGGCTACTCTTCATTGTGGTGCGCTTCCTTCTCATTGCGGTGGCTTCTCTTGTTGCAGAGCATGGGCTGTAGGCAAGCAGGCTTCAGTATTTGTGGCACGTGGGCTCAGCAGTTGTGGCACACGGGCTCTAGAGCGCAGGCTCAGTATATGCGGCACACAGGCTTAGTTGCTCCACGGCATGTGGGATCTTCCTGGACCAGGGATCAAACCTGTGTCCCCTGAATTGGCAGCCGGATTCTTAACCACTGCAGCACCAGGGATGTCCCCGGGCCAGGTGCTTTTTTTTCAGGTTACTAGTCATGGGTTCAGTTTCTTTAGGCCTAGTATCTATGTCTCCTTGAGTGAGTTTGGGTAGCTTTGTCTTTCAAGGAACTGGTCCATGTCATCTAGGTTATCAAATTTGCTGGCATAAGTTGTCCATAGTATCCTTCTATTGTCCTTTTAATCTCTGTAGGCTCGGTAGTCAAGTCAGTCCGGCTCACGATCGGTAGGATTAACACATTGAGACCCCACCCTGACCTGGATCCAGGGACGGGGCGTTGGCCTCAGGGGATCTGAGGCCATCTTCCCAAAGTTTAGCATGGGTTACTGGGATGTACTCTGACCTTGCTTTGTTGTTGAGTTCATTTCATTTCTGACTATGGCCTCCCTGTCTGGTATAAGCTTCTGGTATAAGGCTGTGTTAGAACTACCCTTCAGTTTCATGCAGATGAAGGTGGTAGACTGGCGTGCCAGTTGTTCTATTCTGAAGCAGAACTATTCTCAGGATCTGGGAGCGCAGCCAGGAGCATAGAGATCTGGGTCAAAGAGATGGCAGGGCTTCTCTGTGCCCCAGAGGAGGGAGCCGTTCTTTATTAGGGTTACTGGCTGATGCTGTGGAAGCAGAAGCATGGGAGACAAGGCAGCCCCACCCAATGGGGAGTGACTGCAGCTTGGAGCAGTGGTTCTTAAACTTGTCTGCATCCTGGAACTTAGGAAGAATACTGATGTCCAGGATCCATGCCAGAGACGCTCACTTAACTGGTTTGGGGAGCAGCCCACATTCAGGTACCTGCCCAAGCACAGGCATTGCCTACGTCTTGGAGTGTTCCACCCATAGATGTCACCAAATACTGGAAAGAAAAGGGATGAATGGGTTGGGGCTCCTTGGATCATCCCAACTCGGGAAGCCAAGGGGCTTCATTCACCACGTGACAATGCTGCCTTATTCGCCTGTGAAGTCATAAACCATCACCAGGAGCGCCTGGCAGAGCCTGGTGTGGACCATTCCATCCCCGTGAGGTCACTGATATAAGTTACAACAAGCTAAAGAGAACAAAACCAGCCTGATGTCTCCCACTCAGCCAGCCGTTAAACTTCTCACTGGAAATTAAAGGAAGCCTCTGCCTGAGGGCCCTGAATAAGGAAGAAGTCTTGGCTGTCATCGCTGTCAACCCCCTTGGACATAAAAGAAACATCACCTGCGGGAAGGAGAAGTGATGGCTGGGCTGTTTGCGCAAGGCTGGACTGCCGGGACACCTCATTTTGCCTTTTCCCGCCTGGAGTCTACAGCTTGGCTTCAGTCCCGGGTAAATGTCAGAAGGAGCCCAGAGCAAGCTCTAGAATGCCTGAGTGCAGCCAGGTAAACAGAGACACTCCTATGGGTTTAGGAAAACAGAACAGAATGTATGGGCTTGTCTAACCAAAACGTCTGGCAGTAGGGGGACTTCAGGCATGGCTGGATCAAGGCGCTCCATGACTTGTCATCAATCTTCCCTCCACCTTTGCTTGTTACTGTCTTCTACATTGGCCACCTCCTCTCAAAGGCTTTCCATTCATGGCAACAAATGGTTCCTGCGATTCCCAGACTCGAGTCTTCCCAGCTTGGAAATCCAAAGGGGAAGGAAGCGTACAAACTGCTTCTTGCCTTTCATTTCCCCTTCTCTCATAGACTGGAACTTTGAGTGGGGTCTACATGGCACAATTACCTACTGACTGCCTACCTGGGACTGCTGGAATCTTCCATGTGCTCCTCCACAACTATTTGTTATACTTCTCCACACGGCTCTGTTCCCAGGGAGGCTGACCTGCATGAACAGTAGCCCAGGCTCCCTTGCCCTTTGCATTCTGGGTGGGGGTTAGGTGGAGAGGTCTGGCCAATGAGAAGCTCTGGCAGGAACCTGTTGGTTGTGTTATTTATTCCCAGCTCTCTCTTGTCAGCATTGCCTCACATTGGCTGTGTCATTTCTCCAGAGTTCACATCCTTTCACAGCAGCCCTCTCCTCTGACTTTCTCCTTCCCAGTTCTGCTTCCTCCCCTCACACTCCAGACTCAGGGGTGAAAACAGTCCTCAGTTGTTACTAGCCCTGGGCACAGCACTATCACATGAGGCTCCCTGTAACTCGCCCACAGTTAGAATATGCTCTTGGGTTCTTTCCTGAACACTGATAGGTAGACGCACTAGGTTTGGTTATAAGACAAGGTTCTGGCCAACGGGATGTGAACAGAAATGATGTGGGCAACTCCCAGGTCACACCCTGAAAGGAGGAAGTATGCCTCCCACCATTTTTTCACCCCCTCACCGTCTAGAAATTGGATGAGGTGGTGAGCTATCTCAGACACATGGACAATAATAACATCCTAGGGATGGTGGAACAAGAAGATAAAGGGGCCAGGGCTCCTGGACGCTCTGTGGAGCAAAGTCACCAAACCAAGAAGGACAAGCCCGCTGTTAAGGCATTGTAGCCAAGGTGATTTAGGGCCTCCGTCGCTGCAGCTGAACCCATATTCCAACCATACAGTGACGCGTTCTTTCTCAATAGTTCCTGTCAAAGTTCCAGAAGTTCTCTCTGGCCTTCAGCCACATTTCCAACCACAATCCAATCCCTGTTGCCATGGAAGTGAATGACCTTACTGATCCGCTGGGTCCACCACTGAAGCTGGAGCCAGGACAAAACAGCCACCTGGCAAACATGGGCTGGGAGTGGGGGTTAGGTGATTCCCAAAGGGAACTTGGAAGCCTGTTACCAGAAGGGGGGAGTTTTGCTGGGTGAGGAAAAGCAACCACTCTCGTTAGGAGTCACGTCCACAGCTACCATCTGTGAGCACCTTCTATGCACCAGTCTTGTCATATCCATGCTCTCACCCTTGCAGCCTTTTACTCTGAGCTCTTGTCATTCTGTGGGCAAATAGGGTTTAGTTGGACAGTTCTTGCTTGGGTCTTTGATGCAGTTGCAGTAGAGGGTGAATGGGGCTCTGAAGGCTCAACTGGGAAGCCATCCAAGATGGCAAGAGTGGAAGCTGGCTATAATCTGGGAGTTCAGCTGGGGCTGCTGACCGAAGGGTCCACAGGCAGCCTCCTGCCATGGTTTGGGCATCTCGCAGCAAGGGAGTCTCCGTGTAATCACATTTCTTACGGGGTGGCCGGCTTACAAGAAGCAGGAAGAGGAAGCTACCAGGTGAGTTCTGAGAGGCCAGTTAAAGGCTACGCCAACAACTAGCATAGTCACTTCTACCATGTGCTTTTGGACAAAGCAGCCTCAGGGCCACCCAGTTTCAAAGGTGCTCCAAAATGTACTTCATTTCTGCAGGGGAAGTGGCAAACTCACATTGCAAAAGAGAATTGTGTGATGGGGAATATTTTTGCAGCTATCTTTGGAAACTACAACCTGACACAGCCTGCCCTCTGGGCACAACAATTCTCATCCCTCCCACATGCAAAATATGCTCACTCCTCACCCAAGAGCCCAAAGTCTCATTGCATTACGGCATCAGCTCAAGCTCCAAGATCCTATCGTGAAATTAGGTCCAGGTGTGCTTGAGACCCCTCAGCTCAGCCCCTCGAATATGCTTCTCCTTAGGAAGACCTGCATGAGACAAGTGATCCATGATCCCACACCCAATATCAAATGGGGTTGTGGGTAACTGCCACTGCACTACCAACCAGAAACGGGCCATCACAGCTCTAAAATCCAGCCAGTACCTTGTACCAGTTCCTCGATTAGGACCTGTTGTGTTCCCTTTAAGTGATTCTCTGTGGTTCTGGTTTTGATCTTTGAGCTCCATTAGGCTCCATTCTTTGAATCATTCTTCATTTTCCATAATAAATGACCCATATTTTCAGCTGAGAAGTTTTGTTCAGCCTACTTTCTGCCTTAGGAAGTTGGGGGCTCAAAGGTCTCTCTTGGTTTTAAACTCTGTTTCCCTTCCCATCCAAGCTAATATAATTTCTCTATAAACTTTGTGGGTTTCCTGTGTATCAGCTTAGAGACACCCTTTTCTACCCTGGGCTGAGAAACAGGTTGCTGTGAAGCGTCATCCCCAGTACCGTTTAAAACTCTGTTTATGGAAAAGGTCTATAGAAGTGGTTCTCAACCAGAGGTAACCTTGCTGCTTCCCAGGGAACATGGGGCAATGTCTGGAAACACTTTTGGTTGTCACAAGTATGGGGGTGCTGTCCTCTAGCGAACAGAGGCCAGGTAATTATGCCAAACATCCAACAGTGCCCAACACAGCTCCAAACAGAAACGAATTATCCAGCCCCGAATGTCAATAGAACCGAGGTCAGGAAACACTGGTCCTGTAGGAATGATCCTAAAATACTCCTAAAATCTCAAATAAGGGTCTTATGATCATATGCTCGTCTTCATTTTTACCCTGAGACAATGTTCTTGCTGTCCTGGATTTGATATTTACCTTAAAGCAGCTCTGTATTTTGACAGTATTTTGCTGTCTGGAGAGGCTGAAAATAAGAAACAGTTTTATTTTCAAATCCAATAAGTCCTAACAATAGCATACGACCACTCACTTCATGAAACCCCTTTAAAAGTTTTGTCTTATTGTGTGATACTAACATACAAAATATTTGTAATACACATAAAAGTTACAGACCGTGATAATAACCATCATGAAATAAAAACCAACTTAAGAAATAAACATGGGCTTTTCCCCCACCGGATGGATTGTGAAGATGCCATCACACAGAACTTGACAATGAAGTCATCCCCAAAGAACCAAAGTTAACACATGTATTCTGGCGACAGAATTAGAGAAATAAATTCATTACGGTGTGCTGTCAGCAAGACGTACAATGGGGGTTCCCACCATTATTCCCCACAGAACAGCAATTCTGACAGTCACCCATGGATGACAGTACCTTTGTGGGAGCCTGAGAGTCGAGTGGAGAAGTTCCAGCACACGGCTGGAGAAAAAAAAAGTACTGTAATAGACATGTTCAAGAAGGCGTGATCTTACCTGCACTGCCCCTCCCATAAGGCTGTACAGCTCAGCGCCAAGAGAGACCCCCTCAGCCAGTGATTTCTCCCACAGGGAAAAGTGAGAGCATGTGAATGAGTGCCCAGCTTCCCCAGCTGCATCAGATGCTGCCCAGGGGCCCCAGTACTTTCCTCATCCACCCGGAATACTGAGGTGACCCGCAAAGCTGAGGGGACGTGGGAGGCTGCGAGCACAGCAGCCAACACTCAGAGCTCATCAAATGGGCACAGATCACACTGTCCACTTCACAGACTCCATTAGGAAGCCTGCCCGTGAGCCCGTGGGGACACCTTGTCTACAGAACCCCCCAACTGGCCCATGAGCACCCCCGATGTTGCACATACCTCACACGCCCTCCTCCTCCATAGCAAGACACTTTAGTTGACAGACACTAAAGTTGTTTCCATATCTTGGCCGTTGTAAATAATGTGGCAAAAAACATGAGAGTGCAAATATCACTTTGAGATACTGATTTTATTTACTTTAAGTATATACACAGAAATAGGATTGCTGGATCATATAAGAGTTCTATTTTGAATTTTTTGAGGAACCCACACACTGCTCTCCATAATGACTATACAAAGGTACATTCCCACCAACAGTGCTCCAGGGTTCCCTTTTCTCCACATCCTCTCACCAACACCTGTTACTTCTTGTCTTTTTGGTAATAGCCGTCCTAACAGGTGTGAATTGGAATCGCATTGTGGTTTTTATCTGTATTTCCCTGGTGACTAGTGATCTTGAGCACATTTCCATGTACCTGTTGGCTATTTGTATGTTTTCTTTGGAAAATTGTCTACTTAGGTCCTTTGCCCATTGAACAATCGGATTTTTCTTCTATTGAGCTGTAATAGTTTCTTATATATTTAGGTATTAGATTCCTATCAAAGATGTGGTTTGCAAATATTTTCTCCCATTCCATAGGTTCTGTGACCGTTCCACGGGTCACAGATTTGTCACAATAACAAAAGGAATTTTCCAGCTTTCCTTTTGTTATTGATTTCTAGTTTCATGCCATGATTGTCAGAAAAGATACTGGATATGACCTCAATCTTATTAAATTTGTTAAGACTTGCTTTATGACCTAACGCGTGATCTATCCTGGAGAATGGTAAGTGTACACCTGAGAAGAACGTGTGTTCTCTTGATGTTGGATAGAAAGTTCTGTATATGTCCGTTAGGTCCATTGGCCTGAACCATAGTTCAAGACCAATGTCTTGTTTTGATTTTCTGTCTGGATCATTTATCCATTGCTGAAAGTGGGGTATTGAAGTTCCCTACTATTATTACATTGCCGTCTACTTCTCCCTTCAGGTCTGTTAGCATTTGCTTAATATACTTAGGCACTCCAATGTTGGGTGCATATATATTTGCAATGGTTTTACCCTTTTGATGACTTGAATGCTTTATCATTATATAATGACCTTCTTTTTCTCTTGTTACAGTTTTTTATTTAGTCTATTTTATCTGAAATAGTAGAGCTCTTTTTGGGTTTTCATTTGTACAGAAAATCTTTTTCCATCCCTTGCCTTTGAGCCTATGTGTGTCCTTGAAGCTGAATTGAGGCTCTTGTAGGTAGCATATAGTTGGGTTTTTAGAAAATCCATTCACCCATTCTGTGCCTTTTGATTGTAGAATTTAATCCGTTTACACTTAAAATAATTATTGTTAGCAGTAAGGACTTGCTATTGCCATCTTGTTCATTGTTTTCTGACTGTTTTGAGTTTTTTATTCTTCTCTCACTATTTTCCTTCATGATTTGATAATTTTCCACAGTGGCAAATTTTGATTCCTTTCTGTACCTTTTGTGTATCTGCTATAGATTTTTGCTTTGTGGTTACCGTGAAGCTTACATAAAATATCTTACAGTTATTACAGTCTATTTTAAGATGATAACAACTTAACATCAACCATGTACAAAAACTCTACATTTTTATTCCCCACCACATTGTATGTTTTTGAAGCCACAGTTTACATCTTTTAATATTTTGTATCCATTAACATATTATGGTAGGTATATTTATTTTTAATACTTTTGTCTTTCAACGCTTTTACTAGAGTTAAGTGATTTGCACACCACCTTTACAGTACTAGAATATTTTGAATTTGACTATATACTTATCTTTACCAATGAGTTTTATACTTTCGTGTTACTAGTTAGTGTCCTTTCATTTTATCTTGTAGAACTCCCTTTAGCATTTTTTGTAAGGCAGGTCTAGTGGTATGGAACTCCCTCAGCTTTTGTCAGGAAAAGTCTTTATTTCACCTTCAATTCTGAAGGATAGCTTTGTTGGGTAAAGTCTTCTTGGTTGGAAGTTTCTTTCCTTTCAGCACTTTGAATATACCACTCCACTCTCCTGGCCTACGAAGTTTCTGATGAGAAATTCACTGATCGCATTATGGGGGTTCCCTTGTATGTAATGAGTTTCTTTTCTTTTGCTGCTTTCAAAATTCCTTGTATTTGAATTTTTTTGACAGCTTTATTATAATGTGTTTCGGCAAAGTCTGCCTGGGGTTGAATCTCTTTGGGGACCTGTGAGCTTCATGTACCTAGATGTCCATGACTCTCCCTACATTTGGGAAGTTTTCAGCCATTACTTCTTCAAATAAGCCTTCTGCCCTTTCTCTTTTCTTCCTCTGGGACTCCCATAATGTGTATATTGTTCATCTAATCGTGTCCCATAATTCACATAGGTTTTCTTCCCTCCTTTTCATTATCCCCCCACACCCGCAATTGGTTAGTTACAAATGACCTCTCTTTGAGTTCGTAGATTCTTTCTTCCACTTGGTCCAGTCTTCTGTTGATGTTCCCTATTGCATTTTTCATTTTATCCATTGTTTTCTTCAACTCCATAATTTGGGGTTTTTTTTTAATAATTCCTATCTCTCTGTCCTCATTTTGTTCATATATTCTTTTCCTGATTTCTTTGAGTTATCTGTGTTCTCTTGTAGCTCGCTGAGTTTCCCTAAAACAATTGTTTTGAATTCTTTGTCAGGCAATGAATAGATCTCCATTTTGGGGTGGTCAGCTGCTGGAAAATTATTGTGTTCCTTTCACGGTGTCATGTTTCCTTGTTTTTTCATGTTCCTCGAAGTCTTGTGTTGCTGACTTCACATCTGAAGAAGCAATCTTTACTGCCCTCCAGTCCTTACTGACTGGCTTTGGGAGAGAAATATCTTCACCAGTCAGCTTGGCCAGGGATTCTGAGGCTTTCCATCCTATGAATTCACCCACTCCACACTTCTTGTTCCCTGTTGGAAGGAATTCTTAAGATTGCATGACTTCTTTTGATTCTGCAAAGCCAGGCCAGGTGCTGAGAGTCTTCTTTCTGTTGGTTCTCCCTGGTGTGATGCTCTGAAATGTTCATGTTTCTGTGCCTTCTCCTAATCCCACAGAATTGGGCTGGTTTTCTGTGCATATATATATATATATATACACACACACACACACCATGGAATATTATTCAGCCATAAAAAAGAAGAAAATCCTGCTGTTTGTGATAACATGGATGAACCTGGAAGATATTATGCTTACTGAAATAAGCCAGACAAAGACAAATACTATATGATCTCACTCATATGTGGAATCTTAAAAAAAAAAAAAAAGTAGAACTCATAGAAACAGCAAGTAGAATGGGTGTTGTCAGGGGTTGAGTGGGGTGGCTGGGGTGGGTGGGGGGGAATGGAGAGATGTTGGTTAAAGGATATAAACTTCTAGTTACAAGATTAATAAGTCCCGGGGATCTAATGTGCAACATCGTGGCTATAGTTGAAAATGCTGTGTTATATACTTGAAAGTTGCTAAGAGAGTGTTGTGTTCTCACCACACACACACACACACACACACAAAATGGTAACTATGTGAGATAAGTGTGCTACTTAATTTGATTGGAGTAATCATTTCACAATGTATATGTTTATCAAATCATCACATCGTACACTTTAAATATATACAATTCTACCAGTTACACCTCAATAAAGCTGGAAAAAAGAAATAAAATAGGGCTTCCCTGGTGGCGCAGTGGTTGACAGTCTGCCTGCCAATGCAGGGGACACGGGTTGGTGCCCCGGTCTGGGAAGATCCCACATGCCGCGGAGCGGCTGGGCCCGTGAGCCAAGGCCGATGAGCCTGCACGTCCGGAGCCTGTGCTCCACAATGGGAGAGGCCACAACAGTGATAGGCCTGCGTACCGCAAAAAAAAAAAAAAAGAAAGAAAGAAAATAAAATGACCGATACCATTAAATCTTCCTGCATACTGCACCCTCATCGCATCACCTTGCCCTCCCACCCCCACACCCCTGGAGAAGTAACTACCATCCTGCACATAGCGTTTACCACACTTCTACTTTGCTGTAGAGTTCAATCACACGTGCATCCCTAAATGCACATTGCTTCATTTTGCTTGGTTTGGAGCCTTATAAAAATTGTATCAAGCTATGTATGTTCTCCAGAAACTTGTTGTTTTCACTCGGCATTGTTTCTAAAACAATATTGCCCTTGGGTACGTTTCATTTTTTATTGCCATATACTATTCCATTCTGTTAACACATCACAATTGATGTATCCATTCTCTTGCTTATGGGAATGTGAGTTTCCAGATTTTTGCTCTTATGCACAATCTTGGCTGTATCTCCTGGCACACACGTGCCAAAGTGTCTGTTGGTTCCATTAACTAGGACTGAAACTCGTGAGTCATGACTGTGCATTATCTTTACCTTCACAGGATATCAAGTCATTTTCTAAAGTATTGAACCAATACCATACTTCTGAGCAACTCATGTTTCAGGACACTCCTCCACACCCTCACAACGTGGGATTTTGTTAACTTCTACTTTTTCCCAGTCTAATAGTCATAATAGAGTATCTCCTTTGATCTTAATTTGTATTTTCTGGAATAATTTGTCTTACGTTACTGACCACTTATGATGCTGCTTCTGTTGACTCCTGAGCTTTTGTCCGTTTTCCTCTTGGTTTGTTTATTTTCTTATTGAGTCTTTATGTATTATGAATACGAATCCTCATGGACTGCTTACATCTTTTCCCAGCCTCTGACTTGTCTCTTCACTTCCTTTATGGAGTCTGCTAAAAAGAAAACTTAGGGAATTCCCTGGCAGTCCAGTGGTGAAGACTCCATGCTCCAGTGCAGGGGACCCAGGTTTGATCCCTGGTTGGGGAACTAAGATCTCACATACCACAACTAAGCCCATGCACCTCAACTAGAGAGCCCACATGCCACAACTACTGAGCCTGTGTGCTCTAGAGCCCACACACCGCAACTAGAGAAGCTGCACAATGCAGCAAAGACCCAGTGCAGCCAAAATCAATCAATAAATAAATAAATTTAATGTTTAAAAAAGAACAGCTATTGTGACATAACATTAAAAAAAAGAACTCTATTGAGATTTTGACTGAAACTCCAAGGATCAACACATGAAGAACTGACATCTATATGTTTTTGAGTCTTTTTATTTTTTTATTTTTTTTTTGGCTGTGCAGCTCAGCTTGCAGGACCTCAGTTCCCTGGCCACGGACTGAACCCAGGCCACAGCAGTGAAAGCCTGGAGACCTAACCACTAGGCCACCAGGGAACTCCCTGTTTTCAAGTCTTTCAATTCATGAAAATGGTACTTTTCTCCATTAATTTCGGGGTTTTTTAACATCTTCTGATAAAGTTCTCTAAGTCTTGTACTTATTTTGTTAGACTTATTCCTTAAAACAAGCCTTAAAACGAGCAGGCTCCAGTTTTTTCTTTATGGGACAAATTTAGCTCCGACTCGATTTTTGAATTGTTATAAAATTGTTCAGATTTTCTGTTTCTTCCTGAGTCAGTTGTGATAACATGTTTTTCTAGAAATTCAACCATTTCATCTAGGTTTTTCAATATATTGGCAAAAACAATGTTTAAAACATTCTGTTACCATATTTTCTATATCTGGTATTAGGTCTCCTTTTTATATTCTTAATATTTTTATGCTTTATCTTTTTTTATGATAAACCTGGACAGAGATTTGTCTAATTTATTTCTGTTTTGTGGAATATTCAGCTTATTTGAAATTTTCTGTGTTCCTTTGTTCTAATTCATTCTTCGTCATGTCTTTTTTTATCTCCTTTTTTATCTCATGTCATTTTTATCTCCTTCCTTCAACTTTCTTTTTTCCTTCTACTTTTTCATGTTATTTTACTCTTTGTCTTATATCTTAAATCGAATGTTTAACTAGTTTCTCTTTTTTCCTTCCAGTTTTAATTAGATATAATTGACATACAGCACTGTATAAGTTTAAGGTGTACAGCATAATGATTTTATTTACATATATCATGAAATTACCACATAATTTTAGTGACCATCCATCATCTCATATAGACACCATATTAAAGGAATAGAAAATACATGTTTTTTCCTTGTGATGAGAACTCTTAGGATTTACTCTTAACAACTTTCATATAAAACGTACAGCACTGTTAATTATATTTATCATGCTGTACTTTTCATCCCTGTGACTAGAATTTTGTACCGTTTGACCACCCTCATCAAATTCTCCCTCCCCCCTACCCCCCACCTCTGGTAACCAAAAATCTGAATTCTTTTTCTATGCGTTTGTTTTTGAAGTATAATTGACCTATAACATTGTGTTACTTGCTGGTTCATAACATAGTGATTCAATATTTCTATATATTTCAAAATGATCACCACTAGAAGTCTAGTTGTTATCTGTCATGATACAAAGATATTATGTAATTATTGACTGTATTCCCCACACACTACATTTCATACCTGTGACTCATTTATTTTGTAACTGGAACTTTGCACCTTTTAACCTTCCTCACCTATTTCCCTTCCCTCCACCCCCTTCCTCTCTGGCAACCACCTATTTGTTCTCTGAATCTATGACGCTGTTTCTCTTTAGTCATGTTTGTTCACTTGTTTTGTTTATTTATTTACTGGCCGTGCTGCACAGCTTGTGGGATCTTAGTTCCCTGACCAGAGATTGAATCCACGCCCTTGGCAGTGAAAGCATGGAATCCTAACCACTGGACCACCAGGGAATTCCTTGTTTTGTTTTGTTTTTCTAGATTCCATATATTAGTGAAATCGTACAGTATTTGTCTTTCTCTGTCTGACTTATTTCACTTAGCATAATACCCTCTAGGTCCATCCATGCTGTCACAAATGGCAGGATTTCGTTCTTGTTGATGGCCGAGTAATATTCCATTGTGTGTATATACCACATTTTAAAAAATGTCTTTATTACCACATCTTCTTTATCCATTCATTTATTGATGGGCACTCAGGTTGTTTCCACATCTTGGTTACTGTAAATAATTCCACAGCAGTGCACGAGAGTTCCCTTTTCTCCACGTCCTCACCAACACTTGTTATTTTTTGTCTTTTGGATGAGAGCCGTTCTGATAGGTGTGAGGTGATACCTCATTGTGGTTTTGATTTGCATTTCCCTGATGGTTAATGATGTTGAGCATCTTTTCATGTGCCTTTTGGCCATCTGTTTGTCTTCTTTGGAAAAATGTCTATTTGGGTCCTCTGCCCATTTTTTAATTAGGTTGTTTTTTTTGACATTGAGTTGTATGAGTTCTTTGTATATTTTGGATATTAACCCCTTCTCAGATATATTATTTGCAACTATCTTCTCCCATTCAGTAGGTGGCCTTTTTGTTTTGTCAGTGCAATCCTTATGAAAACACCAATGGCATTTTTCCAAAACCAGAGAAAATAATTCTAAAATTTGTATGGAAACACCAAAGACTCCAAATAGCCAAAACAATTTTAAGAAGAAAAACAAGACAGGAGTTATCATGCTCCCTGATTTCAAACTATACTACAAAGCTATAGTCATCAGAATAACATGGTACTGGCACAAAAACAGACACAAAGATCAATGGAACAGAATATAGAGCCCAGAAATGAACCCACACTTATACGGTCAGTTAATCCACAACAAAGGAGGCAAGAATATACAATGGAGAAAGAGCCTCTTCAAGAAATGGTGTTGGGAAAATTGGACGGCTACATGCAAAAGAATCAAACTAGATTACTCACTCACACCTTATACAAAACTAAACTCAAAAATGGATTAAAGATTTAAATGTAAGACTTGAAACCATAAAACTTCTAGAAGAAAACATAGGCGGTATGCTCTTTGACATCAGTCTTAGCAACATTTTTTTGGGTATGTCTCCTCAGGTAAGGGAAACAAAAGTGAAAATAAACAAATGGGACTACATCAAACTGTAAATAACACATAATTTTGATTACTGTAGCTTTAATAATAAGTCAAAATCTGATAGTATTAATCCTCCAACTTTGTTCTTTTTTTCTCAAAGTTGTTTTGCCTATTCTAGGGCCTTTGTATTTCCATATAAATTTTAGAATCAGCTTGTCAGTTCCTACAAAAAGACCTGGGATTTTGATTCGGATTGCACTGAATCTATAGACAATTTGAGGACAATTGTTATCTTACATCTCTTCTGACATAACAGAATATAGTCATCCATTTATTTAGGTCTTATTTGTTTTAGCAATAATTGCAGTTTTGGCTGTACAGGTCTTCCATATATTTTGCTATATTTATCCATAAATATTTATTTCATATTTTTAAATTGTAAATGGCTTTGCTTATTTTAATTTCTGATTGTTGTTAATACATAGAAAACAGTTGATTTGTGTTTCTTAATCTGTATCATTCCACTTTGCTAAACTCACTTATTAGTTACAATTGCCCCGTGAACAGCATGGGCCTGAACTGCATGGGTCCATTTATACGAAGATCTTTTTTCATTAAATATATAATATTCAATCTGTGATTGATTGAATCCGTGGATTCGGAGCCACAGACATACACGAATTTTCCACTCTGCAGGGGGGTCAGATCAGCACCCCTAACCCCTCATTGTTCAAGGGTCAACCTTAGAGTGTTTTTGCAGATTCTATTAGGTATTTTACATAGATGATCATGTTGTCTGCAAGTAAAAAGTTTCATTTCTCCGTTTCCAATCCAAATGCCTTTTTTCTTTTTCTTATTGCTCTGACTAGAGCTTCCAGTACAATGTCCAGTAGAAGTGTTGAGAGTAACACCTTGGTCTTGTTCTGTCTTAGGGAATGAGCATTCAATCCTTCACATTAAGTGTAGTGATACTGTGTGGGTTTTGTAAATGCCCTTTGTCAGGTTGAGAAAATTCCCTTCAATTCCTAATTTGCAGAGTTCTTATTAGTAAAGGATGTTGGATTTTTGTCATATGATTTTTCTGCAACTATTGAGTTTGCCATATTTTTTGTTGTTGTTTATTAATGTGATAAATTGCTTTCCTGATGTTTAGCCATCTCTGCATTCCTGACTTAAATCTCATTAGGTCATGTTGTGCTGTCCTTTTAAAATATTGTTAGATTCATTTTGTTAAAATTTGTTTACAGTGTTTGTGCCTATGTTATGGAAGGATATTTGTTTGTAATTTTATTTTCTTTTAATGTTTTTGGTTTGGCTCTCATAGTAATGCTGGCCTCATAGGAGGAGTTAAAAAGTATTTTCTCCCTTTCATTTTTCTAAAAACATTCATGTAGAATTGGTATGATTTCTTCCTTAACTGTTTGGTAGAATTCACTACTGAAGTAGTCTAGGCCTGAAGTTTTCTTTGTGGGAAGAATCTTAACTATCAATTCAGTTTCTTTAATAGATATAGGAGCATTCAGGTTACCTATTTATTTTTGATTCAGCTCAGTGTCTTTCGAGGCAATTGTTAATTTCACCTAAGTTGTCAAATGTATTGGCAAAAAGTTGTTCATCATATGTCGTCATTATCCTTTTAATGTTTGTAAAACCTGTAGTGATGTCACCTTTCTCATTCCCAATATTTGGAGCTATAAAATTCCCTCTACTCATGTTTTCATAGCATGCAGCAGATTCTGATGTGTTGTGTTTTCATTTTAATTAAACTTAAATACTTTATAATTTTTCTTTTAATTTCTTGACTCATTTATTTACAATGAGTAAATAAATTTTTATTGTGTTATTTATTTATTGTGTTATTTATTTAAATATTTGTAGACTTTTCAGAGTTCTTTTTGTTACTGATTTCTAATTTAAAACCATTGTAGTCAGAGAAAACACTTCGTATGATTTGAATCCTTTTAAATGTATTGAGACTTGACTTATGGCCCAGAATATGACGTTTTAGTAAATGTTCTGTGTGCACTTGAGGAACATGTGCATTCTATTCATATTGTGTGGAGCGTCCTATAAATGTCAATCAGGTCACCTTGGTTGATGGTGTACAAGTCTGTCTTTGATGATCTTCTTCTTGTTTGTTCTAGCAGTTACTGAGAGGAGCATAATTGTGCATTTGTGGATTTCTCCTTGCAGCTCTATCGGTATTTGTTTCATGTATTTTTAGCTTTATTATTAGGTTCATAAGCATTTAGGATTGCTATATCTTCCTAAATCGCGCCTTGTCATTATAAAACGGCCTTCCTTACGCTTCGCAGTAATCCTTGTTCAGAAACCTGCTTCGATTGAGCAGCGCCACACAGCGTGTTCTGAGCTAGCGTTAGCGCGGTGCATCTCTTTCCCGTCCCTTTACTTTAAAACTTTATGCGCCTTTATAGTTAGAGTTTGTTTCTTATAGGCAGCATATGCTTGCGTCTTGCTTTTTTTTTTTTTTTTTGCGGTACGCAGGCCTCTCACTGTTGTGGCCTCTCCCGTTGCGGAGCACAGGCTCTGGACGCGCAGGCTCAGCGGCCATGGCTCACGGGCCCAGCCGCTCCGCGGCATGTGGAATCTTCCCGGACCGGCGCACGAACCCGCGTCCCCTGCATCAGCAGGCGGACTCTCAACCACTGCGCCACCAGGGAAGCCCTTGCTTTTTTATTCAACCTGAACATCTCTCTTTTTTTATAAATTTATTTTTATTTATTTTTGGCTGCGTTGGGTGTTCATTGCTGCGCATGGGCTTCCTCTTGTTGCGGTGAGCGGGGGTTACTCTTCGTTGTGGTGTGCGGGCTTCTCACTGCGGTGGCTAATCTTGTTTCAGAGCACAGGCTGTAGGCGCATGGGCTTCAGTAGTTGTGGTGCACGAGCTTCAGTAGTTGTGGCTCACGGGTTCCAGAGCACAGGCTCAGTAGTTGTGGCGTACAGGCTTAGCTGCTCCACGGCATGTGGGATCTTCCCTGATCAGGGATTGAACCTGTGTCCCCTGCATTGGCAGCTGGATTCCTAACCACTGCGCCACCAGGGAAGTCCCATGAATATCTCTGTCTTTTAATTTGGGTGTATAGACCATTTTTATTTAGTGTGAATGTTGATAGGATTAGGTTTTAGCCTGTCATCTTACTCTCTGTTTTCGTTTGTCCCAACCCAATAAAAAAAGGGAGGGAAGACAAGAGATTTGAGCAGATACTTAGCCAAAGATGACATCTGAGTGACAAATAAGTATATGAAAAGATTCTCAACATCATTTTTCATCATGAAAATGCAAGTTAAAACCACGAAGAGATACCACTGCAGACCTCCTAGAATGGCTAAAATGACTGCCCTTAGCGAGTGCTGGAACTCTGATACACTCTTGGTGAGAATGTGAAACAGAACAAGCACTTTGGAGAACAGTGGGTAAACAGCCCTGCCGTGTGACCCAGACACTCCACTTCTAAGTACCCAAGAGGAAAGAAGGCTTATGTCCATACAGATGCCTGTACACTTACATCAGCTTTATTTATAAGAGTCCAAACCTGGAAACAACTAAAATATGTACCATCAGGTGAAGAGATAAATTATTTGTTTACCCATACAGTGGAACACTGCGCAGCAATTAGAAGAAATGACCTGTCGATAGATGATACAACAGGGAAGAATCACAAAATAATTACAGTAAGTCCCTCACATACAAACGAGCTCCGTTCCAAAAGAGCACTCGTAAGTCCGATTTGATCGTTAAGTCCAACAGAGTTAGCCTAGGTACCCAGCTAACACAATCGGCTATGTAGTACTGTACTGTAATAGGTTTATAATCATTTTCACACAAATAATACATAAAAAACAAACACAAAAAATAAAGAAAACATTTTTAATCTTATAGCACAGTACCTTGTAAAACACAGTACCTTGTAAAACACAGAACTACCATACAACAGCTGGTACTTCTTAGCGGTATCAGCTATATCCCCACTGCCTTCGTGCTTGCTTCCAGACATCCTGAGCTTGAAATAAAGACACTGGGCTACTATACTCTCTACACTACTGTAAAGTACACAAAAGCACGACCACTTGTAGAGGGTGCACGCACGTGACAATGTACGCCAGATACGCGAATTAACTTATGTGATTGGATGCGCGTATGCACGTTTGCATCTTTGAAAGTTCACAACTTGAAGGTTCCTAGATAGGGGACTTACTGCATTCTGAGAGAAAGAAGCCAGACAAAAAACCTGTACATATTTTATTATTCCATTTAAATTCTAAACATGCAAATTAATCTGGAGTGACAGAAAGCGGCATCAGTGGTTTCCTGGGAGGGAAGAGCCGGGAGAGAGGCAGGAAGGAGAAAGGACATGAAGGTACTTGTATAATGGAGTCGTTCATTTTCTAGGTTGCGGTGGCGGTTTCACAAATGTATTTATGTCAAAACTTTCAAACTGTGCACTTTGTGCACTTTATTATATGTCAGTTACCTCAATAAAGCTGTTTTAAAAATACGTTTTAAACTTGGAATTTACCACCAAGAGAATACAAATAAGAACTAGGCGTTCCAAAACGCTAGAGAAAAATAAAAGAGTAAACAGCTCCCAAAGCCAGAGACAAGGAAAACACAGCATAAATAACAGATGTATCAACAAACATGTCTGTTTTGACAATAAACACTCTATTTAAAGACAATACAGTTGTGCACTCTTTACACAGAGTATACCTAACATAAAATACTTGAACGTTGAAAAGAAAAGGAAAGCAAAAATATGTTGGGCAAACATAAACAATAAGAAAAAGTGTTGGTAAAATCAATATCAGATAATGTTGAAAAGCTCTAAAAAAGATAAAGAGTAATTTGGTCTGAGAAACAGTTCAAAAGGCAGGAAAGGCATAAGGGTGACTGACCTTTAGGCAGTAAGTAACTTACCATCGAAATCTATAAAGCAAAACCCTAGGAAATACCACAGTAAATTACAACTGAAATATACACGCAAAAGTCTTGAACCTGTTAACCCCAAAGCCCAAGGTACATAAATGATGTTCTGTTGAATTTTTCCAGGGTCTGGCGTCTGCACACCTGGAGCAACTTGACCCAGCCGGCACCTAAGAGGGGATTAGCATGTTCTGCGACTTCAAATGCTTTTCGCCACCATGAATGCCTGTATTAAAGTCGTCAAGAATACGTTTGGCCTCCTCCAGGTACTAGCCACCGTGAGCTGTCCTGCAGCGTGGCGCTGAGCCCAGTCCCAGCTCTGGAGCGCACGTTTGCTGCCATCACCCTTAATCCAACAGGGAAACTGAGGCTGGGAGAGGGCGAAGGACTTGACCGACTGCACAGAGGGAGTGCGGAGCCGGGATCCAAAACGGGTTTCTCTTGCACACAGGCACCAGGTGAGGGCCAGACGTTTCAAAAGGTAGATTCCTGAGTGTTTCTGCCGTGCTCCCAGGTCCCACAGCTGGTGCTCCATCTGCCTGGAAGCCACTCCAGGTCTAAGAACAACAGGCCCGGCGTGAGTCGCAGGGTTGTGTGGGACAGAGTGTGTGTCAGACAGAGCGGGAGCGTGTGTACATGAATGTCTGTCTGTGAGTGCGTGAGTCTGGGGGCTGAGGTCCCTGCCCTCCCACCTGTGGCCACCACCCTCCCCGTTGAGACAGCCGGGGTGGAGGAAGGGTCCCCCCACCACCACCCTACCCCTCAGGCCCACCCCCACGGAGCCACCCTCCCCTTGACAGTGAGACTGTAAGCTCAGAGGTGACCTCTGTGTTGGGCCCTTCCTTGCACCGGAGGAATGCCTCAGGGCTGGGATGGCCCCGAACCAGCTCCCAGCTTGTGGGAGGGGGAGAGAGATGCATCTGAAACGTGAAGTACGGCTTTGGAAGCAGCTCGGCTCTTCCGATGATGACAACTTGCCTTGTTCCAGATGGTTCCTGCGCGTTTCCCCCTCGTTAGTATGCTAATTTATTCTGACTTATCCCGCGGCTGCTGCACAGCGGGCTGGAGCACACCTCAATGCCAGAGAGCCCCCGGAGGCCCATGATTCCCAGCTGGAGCGGGACCCCTCCCGGGCCGTCACCGAGCCAGGGGAAGAGGGAACAGGTGGGGAGGTGACTTCAGCGTCAGCCGGCGCAGGGTGTAATTTCCCCTCTGGCGGCCCTGACATTCACGGCAAGCTCTCGGTCCGTGACAGCATCCAGAGCAAAGCCAGAGATGGGGCTCTGGGAGCAGCGGATCCAGAAAGTTCCTGACAGAGCATCAACTGTGGTTAAAACGTAAGTAGGCGTCTGAAAAAAGACCCCAAACAAGGGGACTTGAACGTGACATTTCTTGGTCCAGGTCAGCGTCTCCAGGCCACATGGCAGCCCAGCTGCAAGCCCAGGTCCCAGCCTCGTGGTGGCTCCAGGCACCAGGCCGTTACCTTTGTCCACTGGTCCAAGGTCACTGGCCCACGACGGCTCACCACGACCCCGCTGTGCCCTCTGGCAGACCCCACCACTTCCCACCGCAAGGCCACGGCCCTGCCCAGAGGCACCTCCTGGCCACCAGAGGAGGCTCGGCCTCTGCGAGGGGCAGGCAGAGGTGCCGGGTGGCTCTCAGGAGCTGCCCTGGCGCTGTGATGCCGGACAGGCAGGGGCCAACACCCAGCCCCGCGTGGGGTTGGGGTTAGAGTTCGGGTCGGGTTAGGGGCCCTGGTGGGAGTGAGGCCAGTGGCCCAGCAGCCAGCGACCGTGGACGAGTCCTCCCTGCCCCTGGCACCCCCGGGCTGCTGGAATCGCCTCCAGATGGACGGCTCACTCCCCACCTGCCCCAGGGCCAGCTTCTGCGCACACCCCCTGCAAGGGGCGAGGGAGGGGAGGCAGCTTCTGGTCCCATCCTATCAGGCAGCTCTTACCTAAATGGCCACCCCGCCTGCCCATTCCCCTGGGAGCCTGGGAAATAGGTGTCTAATCTGACAAGGCTCCCAGCTCAAACAGCCCCACCACCACCACCTCGCAGCGGGGGCCCAGCCAGGCCCTCCCCCCCCACTGCCGCTCACCCCCCTTTCTCCACACTGGGGCTCCTGCCCCAGACTGGTAACGTCCAGCGTGACCCCCTCGGCAGGCAAGGAGCTCCGTCCCCTGCAGAGACAGAGTAACAGCGTAACAAAGTTGCCAGGTGAGCAGGTCTGAGCTCTCCAGGCACTGTCTGCGGTTTCCTGGCAACGAGGGTGGGGCCTGCACCCACAGAGGAGGAGAGTCTGAGCCAGGCCCTGGGCTGCCCTGGGCACTGGTCTCGCGGAGCCGGGCTCAGCAGGAGGCAAAGGCTGAGCCCCGAACCCCGGGATCGCGATGGAGGTGGATGAGGACGTGTGGGGAGGCCCCAGGGCCCCTGATGCCACGGGGACACAAGGAGAGGTCAGAGCGCGCTGGTGTCCTGGGGGCTTGGCCGACCCCTGAGGCCCAGGTCCTCTCCTGGGCTTCCTGCGTCCAACAAGCAAGTAGCTGTCGGGCCACATTCCTCCGGGGGTGAGGGGGGAACGGGGCACTAACGTCCAGGGTCACGGCCACAGTCCTCCGCCGGGGACTGCCCGACTATCCAGGCCGTGCGAGTGGCCTGCCCTTGGCTCCAAGGCAGGGAGACGGCCGGACGAGCCAGAGGCTCTGCCCCCACCTTCCCTGTCCACAGCACCCAGAGAGAATGGCGTCCTTCCTCCCAGGAACGGGCAGCAAGATGATGCCACCTGCCACGTGGTAGCAAGAGGGGGGGCGACCGCCCATCCCAGCCTGCCCAGGACACCCGGTGCACCTGGGGGCCCTGCATGACCACAGGAGCACCCCTCTCGTGCCGCAGCGTCCTGGTTGCACGAGAAGGTATAGGGGCCCTGAGCCACCCTCCCCGGTTCCCAGGGCCAAGGGAAGAAGCACTCGTGATGGAGAGAAGGCCCGTGTGAAGGACGAGCAGGGACTGTGGGAGAGAAGCCAGCCTGGCAGGCATGGGACACTCAGCAGGGCCACTGCGGGAGAGGCGTCTGGAAGTGCAGGCGACTTGGACCGTGGGGCCCTGGGGTGCCACACTGGGGGAGCAGACTTAACCCTGCAGGGAATAGGGAGCCATTGAAGGTTCAACAGCATGCAATGATCAACAAGGTCTTTCAGATTCATCAGGCAGCCCTGGGGGGTCACCCCCTTCCACCTGTTGTGACCCCAGCTATGCCATCCTGCCTATTGTTAAATTAACACCTGTGCAGTGGAGTACAGGTGCTGGGAGGCAAGCCACAGTTCAACAACAGACCACGAGAGAAATGGGATCGAGAGGTTCTCTACTCATGGGCCCTGGAGGAGACAGGCCCACCCCGTGAGGACACGCAGGGAGGGCAAGGCAGGTGGCACAGGGAAAGGTGGGACCTGGGAATGCGCCTTCATCAGGGTTCCTGGGGGCAGTGCCTTGGAGCTCCCAGGCTGGGGCTGGACTGGTCAGTTCAAACCAAAAGAGTGGGATTTTGGTGAGTCCCACGGGGGTCGGATCCAAGGGGCTGTAAGTCATGTGGGGCTATTGGGAGCCACCCCCGGAGCTCATGCTTCCTAGCCCTGAGGCTGCTCCCCAGGGCGAGTGCTTAGACGGGGGTCCAGGGTCAGTCCAAGGTCTCCCAGGCCGCTTGGCCAAGCACAGTGGGTCTGAGGCTGCAGCTGAGCTAAACTCCAGACCATCCCGCATTCAGTGAGCTGGGGAGAAACAAGGGAGAGGGAGGGTGTGGGGACATAGCGCCATCTCCCACATGGCGACAGTCACGGCGTCGGTGCGGGTGGCGCCCCTGACCCCACCTCTGGTCACCCAGACTCTTCGGTTCCTGTCATTTTCCAAGCCTGGTGCTGCAAACTCCCTGGCAACTGTGTGAGCTGCCTGAGGTCCAGCCAGTGGATTCCTTTTCTGCCTAAATGATCCGCAGTTGGATGCTGGTACGTCAGGAAGCTTGAATGGCTCCCCACGAGGCGCGGGGTGAGGGTAAGTCTCCGTGGAAATGGTGTGGGCTGGACTGGGTTTCCTGGCCCCGATGAGAGCCTCACCATCATTTAGGAGGGAACGCTCCTGCCCAGCACATGTGGTATTGGCTTTGAGCGGTCTGAGCTACCAGGGAAGACCGGAGGGGAGCTGGTAGGAAGAGCCCAGGCGGGACGCAGAGCAGGGATGATCCCAGTTGCCGGGTGGCCGCCGTCAGAACTGGGGCTTCAGAGAAAGAGAGCACACACACTTAGATCCCTAAATTCCTGGTTTCAGGTGTAGCCTGAACCCCAGTACTTGCTGGTACCGCGTGGGAAGCCATCTGAACTTTAGAAGACACAGGAATAGTGGCTGGAAGCACACTCGGGTTCCTTCAGGTCACAGTGTCCGCTTTGGGACACGGAGCCTCGGAGGGCCTCTGATGAAAGTCAGGACAGACCTCCAGGAAGAGACTTTGGAGGGAACCTTGAGTGTCACTGTAGTCCCCAAATCAGAGAGGGCTTCAGGGGGCCTGGGGTAAACGGAGCTTTGACCTGTGTCCCCCCGGGTGCATCAGGGGCTCCCCCTGCCCTCCCGCATCTGTCTTGGCTTACTGAGGGAGTAGCTAGAACAGCCTCTATCGATATCCATGCCAGCTGCCACCCGGGGCTCAGTGGGAATCTGGGGCTCCCCCTCCTGCCAACCCCAAAGTCCCCAGGGTCCTGGAGGAATTGGAGAGATGGAGTCATAGCAAGGCTTGGAGAAGCACTTCATGCCCAAGCACGGCCAGTGCAGCCCAGAGACGGGCGTGGGCATCATAAACGTCACCGGCTGACCCCAGCCGCAGCTGCTGCTCCAGACCCAGGTCCCTACAAGCACCGGGTGCCCGCGTGCAGGCAGATCTGGGGAAGCTATTGCCCGTCTCCAGAGAACCAGGACGTCAACGTGTCCCCACCACCGCCTCGCAGGCGCATAGCAGCCCCTCTGTGCCACGGTATGGCCCACGGAAGTCTTGACGGTTTCACAGTAACCCAGACAAGGGGAGCAGGACATGGGCGCCTTGCCTGCAGAGGGCGGGACGTGAGGGGCCAGTGGCCTGGGACTTGGCAGGATAGACTCCTTTGCCCCTGAACTTTAAGAAAAACGCACCGAGTTCAGGTGCCTTTGTGGGCGTGGAGGAAAGGACTCCCCAGTGAAAAGCCCCCGGCTCCGAGTGGGGACAAAGAAAGAGTAAACCCTACAGCAGGTCCCTGATGACCGAGCGGCATCCCGGTGCCTGAAGGAGGCAGGTAGGAACACCCTGCGTGTTGCCTCCAGCAGTCCCAGTGGGAGGGTCCCAACAGAGGACCCCATGCAACAGGTAACCATCCTCACTTTGAGAAACAGCTCCTGGCTTGGGCCAGGTGGGCTGAGGACGCCGGACAGTGGAACACCGAGTGCTCAGGTGGCCAGACTGCCCAGCGTGAACGGGTGTGTATGGACCACAGGCTGGCTGGGTCCATACTGCTCCATCACCAGGTAGGCGCGGTGTGTCTCCCTCAGGTGTCCAGCGCTACACTCATGGCTTCATCTGTGGCTCCCAAGCTGGGGGAGACACCACCAGATAATAGAGCCCAGCTTACAGGGGGCTCTGTACGGTCTCGGGCACCCACTGCAGCCACGACCACCCATGGGACACTGCCGGCTGCCTGGGGCAGGCTGGTCACACGATCTTTCCCATCGTGGATGGACAGCCATTCTGTCTCCAGCCCCTCCCCCATCACGGGCTTTCGTCTGGTCGCCCATCAGGGTCTCCGTGGTGGCCTGGGAGGTCGGGGTACCTGGTACGACATTTTTCTGGGTGTGTGAGGTGTTTCTGGGTGAGCTCAGCGTTTGAATCTGAGGGCGGCCTGAGTGCGGTCGGCCTCGTCCGGTCCTGGAGGCCAGAGTACAGCCCAAAGCCGAGGGGGAGCCCTCACCCCTCGTTTGACTGCGGGGCTGGGGCCGCGGCCCCCTGCCCTCGGGCCTCCCGTTCTCTGGGCTTCAGACCTGGACTGAGACCTGTGTACAGCTCTCAGACCTCAGCCTTCCATCCACACCACTGGTTCCTGGTCCCCAGGCTGTGAACTGCAGTTCCCGGGGCCTCTGGACCACCTGAGCTCACTCCTAACAATAACCCTCTTGCTAAAAAGACACCCCCTACTGGTCTCTGGAGAAGCCTGACTGATCATCTACCCCACACACCACTCCTGACCCCGAGCTCACTCTGCGAGGAAAGCCAGTGTCTTCTCCCAAATCTGCCACGAGCCCCAGTGGGAGGCAAGAATTGTGGAGACACCAAAGGGGCCCCAGCGTCCCTCTGCCCCCCGCACAGTCTCCAGCCCGCGCTCTGGGTCGTGGGGAACGGGAACGTGGACCCCAGCGCAGGCCCCCAGCACAGGCACCCTCAGCAGCAGCGTGGCTCCCCGAGTCCTGCCCCGGTCGGGGCCCACGCCCATTGCTTGCCCCCAGGAGCCCCGAGGGGTCCACCGCCTGTCTCGGACCCCCTGCTCTGCCCCGTCTCTGGTCGGCCCCGCCCATGCCCAGCGCGTCCTCTAGGACTGCTGGCCCCTAAGAGGATCCAAGGCACCGAACGAGATTGTCAAGCGCCCTCTTAAAGTCCATGGTAATTACTTCCAGAGGCTTTTATAGTCCCGGAGGAGTCGGATGGCCACGCCCCACCGTCCAGGAAGGCAGTATTTCACCATCAAGGACACGACCCTGGGTACTTACGGACGGTAATGAGACTGTCCACTGCTCCATGATACCATAAATAAGCAGTGAGAACTGCTGAGTTTCATGCAATTCCCCCTGATTGCCTGGAAGGCGTCATTATTTTAATAAAAAAAAACTAATCAGCCAGACTGCCCAGCATCTCAGGCCCGGTGTTAATTACGCAGAGGCTGCTGGGCGGGAGCTGACTGTCGCGGGGTGGGGTGGGGGGGTTCTTTTATGTTAAAAGGAGTGAATTAAAAGAAAGAGTAGGACTTTCCGCACCTTCAAAATAAAGCTGATGTACAGGATGCCCTCCTGACCCAAGGGACAGACACGAAAGATCACCTTCCCGTTATCCACCTGGCCTTCTGAAGTCAGGACCCACAGCCCTTTTCCCATCCAAGGTAGCAATGCACCCCCCTCCACATGAATGTTCCTTGGTTCCCCTTATAGCTGGAGAGGGCCAGGCAGCACAGTTTGGACCAACGTGATGTTAGTAGAAGTACTGGGTGGGTTTCCCAGAAAGTAATACAGAAGGGGAAAGACTCAGTCATCAGGTTTGCCTTCCTTTTTCACTCTCTTTCGTCTTCTGTCCTGCCCCCGCTTCCTGCTGGAACACAGATGTGATACTGGAGGTGGAGCAGCCATATTGTGACCGCGAGGCTATTAGCCGAAGGGCAAAAGCCACATTAAGGATGACCGAACAGAAAGAGTTGAGTCCTTGCATCACCATGGAGACCCTAAATCAGACTTTGGAATCTGTCTACTTTGGGGACTGGTCAAGGCTCAGGTACACATCCTCTCTTGTAGATGTCAAGGCCCTGGGGTCCTCAGCCTGTTACTCCAGGAAGTTGCTTCCCGAGGCCATGGTGGAGTGTGGGGGGCAGTGTCAGAAGAGTAGGGGGCTTCACTCCAGACTGCAGCTGGTCTCCCCCAGTCAGGGTCAGGGTCAAAATCACAGCCATCCTTTCATGGTGAGAATGAACGCCCATCCCCCATCCCACAGCCCCTCGCGCCCTCAGAAGAAAGCGCCATACCCCTGCCCTCCCCGTCCAGCAGGGAGTCCAGCAGGGGTCCCCAGGGTGCCCTTCTGGGGATCGGGAAGGTCCATCCACCTGATGGGAGACACTTCTCCCAGCGCCAGGCGAAACCTCCCAGACCAGTCCGAAGGTGGGTGGTTCAGGGTCTGGAGGGCTGCCAGGCACCCCTGCTTCCCTCTGACGCATACGAGGCCCCAGCCCCTGCCCCGCTCACATCGGGGGCTCTGCGCCCAGCGGGGTCTTTGAAGCCACACGCGGCGACGCTCCCCTGGGGATGAGCCTGAGTGGCTCTCGAGGGTGCTCGGGCCAGCAGAGCCTCTGAGGTTGTCCAGGCCAGCCCAGCCCAGGGGAAGGCCCCGCTGCGGCCCCCCTGCGAGGTCCCGGCAGGTGTTACTAGGCCTGTCACTGCCCAGCCGGTCACAGCGGGGGAAGGGAGCCCTTGAGACACTAGACAGGGCAGTGGGGAAGGGGCTGAGCCCCTACATCCCCTGCAGTTAGCAGTCCCCACGCTGACAAGCAGGGCCGCGCACGAGCCATGTGGAGCCTCCGAGAGGTCAGCTGACGGAACTGCGGTGGGAAATCTACTTTGTAATGAAACTGTTCGTAAAAGTGGAATGTCGGCTAAAGGCTGCGTCTCCGCGGGGAGTCGGCTTTTATGTCCCTGCCTGTCCTGGAGAAGCAGGGCCTCTCCGCTCACTATCTGGCGGGGCTCTGCAGGGAGTGTGGGACCTCAGTGGGTTCACAGGGGGCCCCATGAAGCTGCAGTTTAGAGGGACCCCAAACGCCTCTGCTCCCCCTGCCCTCGGCCCTGAACGGGAGCCGTGGGGACCGGCCACTGTGGGCACCAGCGTGAGGGTCCACCAGCAGGACAGGGTCCAAAGAGCAGGCTGGGGCGGGAGGCAAGTGGTAAAGAGGGGCAGAGGGGTTCTCCCGCAACGCTTCTCCACTTACCCCAGGCTACGTAACCTCAAGTTGTGCAATGAGGCGAACTCAAGCATCCACTTTACAGGGGCCTCAGCGGAGCCACTGGTCCCAGTACAGGTGGCCGAGTGGGCGGAGAAGCGGGTCTGGGGCCAGTTCCTGTGTCTGGAGGCTAATTTCCCGAGGAGTCTGGACTCGGAGAGGGGATCTGACGGTGCCAGGCGTGGGGAGGAGCCCCAGGCACGGGAGAGGGGGTCCTGGCACGAGGCGTAAGGGGTCACTGGCGCAGCTGCGGCGACGGTGCCTGAGGCTGGAGATGTCGAGGCTGCCTCCCTCACGTGGCCAGGGCTCTACACGGGGCCTCCCGTGCGGCCCGGGCTTCGTCAAGGCATGGCGGCCACGTTCCCAGGGGCTGCCCCAGAGAGCCAAGCTTTACAGCCGAGCCTGGCAAGTCACACAGGGTCACGTCCCCCACGTCTGGTCAGCTGGGGAGACCCAACGAGACCCGCCCTGTCCAGGGAGGGAGGTGGGCTCCACCGCTCGGTGGCGGTGGGCTGGTGCGCGTGAGCACCTCGACAGGCCTTAGGCGGACGAGAGAGGCTCACCCAGCCGCGACGGGCTCCTGGTCATTACGACCCCGTGTGGTCGCCCCCTTGGGCTGGGCTGGACTAACTCTCACGCTTTCAGGGACTAAAACACCGCAGAAGAGGTGGGGTGTCGCTTCTAAGATTAGGTTAAGAAAAGACTGGCTTCCGTCCTGTGGCCTCCCCGGCTGTCCCCCGCCCCTACCTCCCTGGGGGAGCCAGCTGCCGTGTCGCGAGGCAGCCCCGTGGAGAGGCCCAGGTGACACGCAGCGGAGGCCTCCTGCCAACAGCCGGTGAGGGAGCCCAGGTGGGTCCTTCCCCAGTGGAGCCTTCAGTCAACGGCAGCCCCAGGCTGCACCTGTGAGACCTGAGCCGGCGGCCCCTGGCTGAGCCACACCTGGGCTCCCGCCTCGCACACGCTGTGAGGTGCTGAGCGTTGCTTCCAGCTGTTCACGCCGGGGAGGCTGTTACGCAGCCGCACGTAACCGATACCTCCCCGTGGTTTGGGGACAGCAGGGGACGGCTCGGACACTGCGGTTATTCTCTGAAGAGTCCGTATTGTTGAGAGAGCCTTACAGAGGCACCTGGGGTTTGCAGGTGGCGTGAGAGACAAGCCCGGAGGGGCGAGGCCCGTGAGGCAGGGAGCGCGCGAGCGTCCGGGGCTCGGGCTGCCCTGCTTCGGGTGCTCACGCACGGGCCTGCAGACAGTCCCTGCCGCCCCGGGCGCTGCTGGGAGCGGGCCCGCCGCCCTGCGAGGCCGCCCTCCCTCGTCACAGCCCCTCCTGTCCTCGCCCCAGGGCCCCACTCCTGTGGGCTGGACGCTCCCGGGGGCAGGAGAAGCCCCAGCCTCGCGGACGGCGGGCCACGGCTGGGCCCGGGGAAGTCATGGCAGCCCCCAAGGTCCCCGGTCAGCCAGCTGGAGGTGAAGGCAGAGTGGGGGCAGGTGGGGGCCCTGCTGGGAGCCGGAGCAACCTGGGGTCCCCGAGTCTGGAGGCGGGTGGCTTCCGCAGCCCCGATGCCCTCCCACTGCAGCGCCTTGGCCCTCTGCAGTGAGGGGAGACCCCAGAGGAGGGGCCTCCTCTGCCCTGCTCCTCCGGGAGCCCCAGTGCCTGCACGTGGCTGCCCCGCGTCACTTCCGTGCCTCCCCGCCTGCGCCTCCATCAGCCGGCCTCCCGCATTCCCGCCTCCTAAAGGCCTCTGCGGGGACCAGCAGCCCCGGCTCAGAGCTCAGCCCCGAAGGCCTCCCTGCCCCCAGCGCCCCCTGCAGGCCAAGGCCCTCAGCCCCTGGGACCTCGTTCCTGCGCGGCTGTGACTGTGGGTGGCAGCGCGGTGACGCAGCTCCTGTCACCACAGCCACCAGGGCGCCTCCTGTCCCTCTACGACAGTCCAGGCAGGACCTTCCCCAGGAATTGTGTCCCCACGGTGCCAGCGCTTCAGGACAGGCAGTGCCCTCGGGGGCCTGTCCCTGCCACAGCTTCAGGCGGGCTCTGTCGGCGGTGCCACGTACCCAGGGGCCCGCAGGGTGGTGGCCACTCTGCCTCTCAAGGGGGGGGCGACCCTGAGCATCTGGATGGTGGGAGGTGGGGGCGGGGTCCCCTGGCAGCTCTGGGTCTGCTCCCACCTGCCCCCAGTGCAGGTGAGCACACCCGCCGGGGCTGGACTCAGCCTGCGACTGCCAGGGCGGGAGCCACAGGCCTGCCCCACGTGCCATGAGGGCTGGACTCCCCGCCGCCCAGCTCTTTCCTCAAAAGGGGAAAAGTCTCTGCAGAGCAGCTCGCCCCAGTGCAGGCACCTGTGGGCAGGTGAGCCGGGCACCGAGACGTCCAGTGACCCTGGCCCACCTGAGGCCCGCCTGAGTCCGTCCCGGGCCAGGAAGCCCGCACCGGCAGGAGGCAGCCACGCAGCAGAACAAGGTTCCTCTCGGGCTGCCCGTGCGCCCACCCGGCCGGCCAGCGACGACCTCTCCCCGTCTCAAGACGCTCTCCGTCCCAGCTAGTCCAGCTGGGGTCTTCTCAACCTCACTCTAATTTACAAGGCAGCTGGAGCACAGGATACTTTTAATAAAAGTTAGGTGCGAGCAGATACAGGGGATTAATCGCTGTGTTATGATTTTATAGTTCTCCACATACAGCGGCGCGGAAAAGGCAATGAGAGCGGAGCCACTTCAGGCAGATAAAATGCGGCATTTATTTTTAATGGAAAGAGAATTTCAGGACTCGCCCAGCCGTGGAGAGAGCTGCTGAGGCCTCACTGGTGGGACAAAGACGAGCCAGAGGCGTGGTGGCCTTGGGGAAGCGCCCCTGCCTCAGGGAGAGACCACCGGGGCTTGCCAGGGTTGTGGGGGGAGGTCGCCAGGTGGGGATTTCCCCCAGATCAGAGGGGCATGAGGCCCTGCTTGACACAGGGACCAGGATGCGGCCTTGCAGGCCTAAGCCTCCGTTGCCCACCTGTACAGCAAGGGCAGGATGCCCCTCAAGGCCCAGGGGAGGGACGTCACAAAGCATGACCCGCCATAGCCTCTGCTCCTTTCCTGGGGAGCAACATTTATTGAGCACTTACTGTCTTCCCTGAAATCACAGCTCTGCCTTAAATTCCACCCAAACCTGGCTGGTGGCACGGTCGTGGGCCTGCCTCAGCCAGGCGGGTCCGGCCCAAGCTCAGGCCTTCCTCTCACCTCCACCTCCAGGACCCACCAGGCTGCTTCAGACCAGCTCAGAGCTTGAAAAATGCACCATCAGTGGAAAGAGAGCCAAAGGCTGCGGCAGCTGGGAACCCCCGGGGCGTCACTGGTGGGTGGGCTCTGGCCTAAGGGGTAGGTGGGGCGGCAAGGAGGGCAGAGCTTTGGGGGCATTGAGGGCTTTGGGGGAGAAGAGGACCAGGGTTCTCCTCCCAGAGCCCTGACGTGCCTGTCCCGCCCCGTCCAACCTGCAGCCCTAACGGGAAGAGACAACACAGACACCGACTGGTCTTCCCTGGCCCCCAGGCTTCTGCGCAAACCACTGTCTCTACCCACCACCTGGCCGTCCACACAGCTCTGCTGCTGACCGAAGACCTCCCGTCCAGCCAACGAGGTGCAGGAACGCACGGACCGAGCCTGATCGCCCCCGATCCTGCAGCCACCTGACAGGACAGTGACACGGCCTCCAAGGACGGGGCTCAGCGCCAGCAGGGTGCTCACACCCTGTGGGTTCGGGGGGTCCTCCAGCATTCACAGTGGTCCAGGGACCCAGGGCTGGAAACCATGGAGGAACCGTGGTTGCCCGGGGGACCCCTAAGTCACCCTGGGAGTCCGGTCCTTGAACGGCAGGTGGTCAGCTGACCTCAGAGGCTGGCCGAGGGCAGTGCCGGGGTGGCCCAGTGCCTCCAGGCCTCCCAGACAGGCTCACCCGCCACCAGACCCCGAGGGTGCTGAGCCGGTGGTAGGGCTGGCCTCTGAGGACACGGAGCCTCCACAGCCAACTAGATCACATCGCGCACCTCACCTGGGAGCAGGGCAGGTGGGGGAGGGCCTCCGCGTCCTGCACATCAAAACCCAGAGGTAGCGGAGGCTCCGCGAATGAAGAAGTTGATCAATTGATCAACTGAGAAACACAGAACAAACCTCGGAACCAGCGCCAGTGGAGGCCCCCCACCCCGCGCCAGGGCCCCTCCAGAACCGGGAGGCGGGCGTGATGCTCCCACTTTCTAAATCACGCAAATTAATTTAGAAACCAGAACGGCTCCCGCAGCTAGACTGCAGATTTCAAAACAGCTTAACAAATTACCAAACCCCCTTTAAGAAGACAAATTACTCGGCTCCTCCGAGCCTGCCTGGTTAATTATGCATGCGCTTTTGTTAGGCCTTGTTAAATATTCACTAGCGGCAGGTTTGCACGGTGAACCACAGCCTCACTCTGTGCTGGGGGGGCCAGCATTTGTGCCCCCTGCTGTCCCAGCACCCAGGCACCTCAGGCCTTGGGACCACCGTGCAAGCTCCCCCCTCAGCCCCCGGCAGGTGCCCCCACCTGACTGACCGCGGACCTGTCACATCCGGTCTCTCTCCCAGGGTCCCTGCTTGTCCCCGGGTCACACTGGGCAGGGGGAGTGCCTGTGCGGGGGCAGACCCTGCACCCTCCTCCCGTCCCAGACTCGGCTGCCTGGGGGGTCGGTATTGCCGGTGCCAGCCAGTGCCAGCCATCCCCTGGGGCCCACCGTCAGCCACCCCGCCTGCCCCCTTTCCCTCCTGACCGCCCAGCGTCCACTGATTCCTTCCTTCCCTCGCACTGACCGGGCTCCAGCCTCACCAGTCCCTGCACAGGCTCTCATCCCTCAGCCCCTGAGCCCAGGCATCCAACCCAGAGGGGACACTCGGCCTGTGCGGTGCCGGGTCGGCATGGGCTGGTGCCTCGGAACAGATGACACCAAGTGACTGGGCGTAAGGGACACACAACCAGGCCGGAGCTCAGGCAGCCGACAGGTCTCGGAAGGAGCACCCTCCTGTGCTGGGGTGGGGTCTCCAGTCCAGGGCCCTCACTCGAAAATCCCAGAATCACTGAACCTCAGAGCTGGAGGCCTCAGCTGCCGCCAGCCCAGCCTGCCCTTGATGGGAGGCGAGGCAGAGACCTGGGGCAGAAAGGACCCGCCAGGCACCAAGGCACCTGGGCCACCTGCTCCAGGACCCAGGCCACCCCCGGCCCGGCCCCTCAAGCCCCTGCTCTGCCTCCCCTGCCCTGCCCCGTGAGCTCCCGTGGTTTAGACAGCGCTGGACATCAGCTCTGAACATCTCTCACAAATGTTCCACCCAATGAAGCCCACATGCAGGGGACCAAAAAGGACAGGGCAGCTGCTGTCGACTGCTGGACCCCACGCTTCCCCCGGGACCTGGGGAGCTCTGAAAGCGGGCCCGGCTCTCCAGCGCACATGCACACGTGTGCGTACATGCCCACGCACATGTGCACGCACACCCCTGACACACGCATACACATGCCTACACGTGCAGGCATACCATATACACAGAAGCGCGCGCACACACACACACACGTGTGCACACTCACTCGTGCACGTGGCCATGCAGAAGCCCTGGAAGCCCCGGCCGCGGCACCACCTCGTGGCTCCAGGGCAGGGACCCGACCCGCGGGCTCCACCCCTCATGGAGAAGCTGTGGCCAAGAGAGGAAGGGGGACTCGATCAGGGTGTCCCCGCGAGCTGGCGGCCAGGCTGCACAGGGCTGCCCTCAGGGCTGGGACAAGGACGAGCTGGGCCAGGCAAGCGAGGCTGGTTCATGCAGGTGCAGGGGCACAGGGGTGCAGGGGCGCAGGGGTGCAGGGTGGCCCCTCCCCAGCCCCGCGTCCCCCTCCCAGCAGCCCACGGCCTGTCTTCCCCGTAGTAGGGCCCAAACCCACACACCTCTCTTCCCTCCCTGTGCCATGGCCCAGCCCCCGAGCTTGTGTGCTGGGTGCACTGTGGCCCACGGTGAGGTCTGCCACGTCTTAACCGGGCACCGACGGGTTAAAAGGCAGGAGATTCCATATCCATGTCCCAACATATCCGTGTTGCAACGTCTGGCCTCACGGGGAAGCAGGAGCGCAGGGAGGGCGGCAGGGCTGGTCCCAGGGGCGGGGCGCCGCTCCCTCCGGGCAGCGTGAGGCCTCCAGCCCCTACCTCACCTCCCTCCCGGGGCTCAGGACGTGCCTAGTCCTGGGTGCAGGGCCTGACTGTGGACCTGCAGCCCTCCCCCCGCCCCACCCAGCCACCTGTCCCTAGCCCTGTCCTGGGACACACCCAAAGGCTTCCCTGGGGCCCCTCTTCACCCCAGCCCCCTTCGTCCCCCACCCTCCCCAGCCCTCCAGCCTGAGAGGGACCTTAGGGTCACTCCTCAGCTCCCCACCCTTCCTGGGGCTCCCGAGGCCCACTAGCCGCCCCCCCCCCCCGTGCCCTCCCAGAGCAGCCTGAGGTCAGACAGGACAGCCCGGGCTTTCTCTGCAAAGGCACGGTAAGTGTCCCCTGGGCGAGGCCCCGGGCGGGCGCGGAGAGCACAGCCCTCGGAGCTGGCGGCCCGGCCCGCCTTTGCACTCACTTTGGAAACTGTCAGTTCAGCAGTCTGGCTAACTACCTGCTTGGCGGTGGCCTTAAAACTGTCCGCACTCATAAATCACCCCAGGGTTTAAATAAGCGCCGGTGGCAGGTAATTTTTCAGAATTCCCCACATTCACGCGCAGCGAGCGTGGTCATGCAGGATCCTGGGTGGGGTGCGAGAAAGTGAACTGAGGCAGGTCCAGGGGCGCGGCGGCCCGTCACCCGGGGCAGCATGTGGAGGGAGGCGAGCTGCCGGAGCCAGGTCGGCGGTCAGGACCTCCCCGCTCCGCTGAGGCCGCCGCACAGCCCAGACATCACTGGCTGTCAGCCTACCAGCATGGGGCCCCGCCTATGGGGTCTGGACGGATGGTTTCCTCCCTCCGGGTCTGCTTGCCCACCACGAGGAGGCTTTCCCCAAGGGGATCAAGTGCTAATGGCGGATCAGGCCCCAAGCACAGAAGGGGCCGCAGAGGAGCTGCGTCCGGGGCGTCTCCTCGTGCCACGGCCTGGAGGAGCGAAGAGAGAATTAAACACCCCCTTGGGACGTTTTCCCAGACTGCCCCCACCCCAGCAGGGGAAACAGGAGACCCTCCACGCCTGTCCCACCACTGCCACCCTCACCCACTCGCTCAGCGCAGACTCCCAGAGCCCTGCTGCCACCCCCCGGCCCCAGAGCCTATTCTCAGAAGGGCCCCCCGGGCCACTCACCACCTTCCTTTTCTTCCTGTTCAGGCAGGGGAAACAGGAGAACCCGACGCTTCCCACCCATTGCCGGCGCTCTCGGGAGGGCTGGACAGGGGTCCCAGGGCGGTCGGCGGCCCCATGACCCAGCACCCACCGTGCTGCCCAGGGTGTGACAGTGAGGACGGAGCCCAGACCCTCTCCCAGGATGCAGTCTGGCTCCCCACACGGCAAAGAGAGATGTGCGTGGCTGTGATCCCTGAGAGCCAATGGCCAGGCGCCCACAGGCCGGGAGCCCCCTGCCCTGGCCGGTGGGGCCCCTGCGTGCACCCCACTCCCTCCAGCACGGCCGGGTCAGGCTACTCAGATGTGAGCAGAGGGCTCCTGGGGTCCACCGAGCTTGGCCAGCCGAGGAGCACGGTGGTCCTGAGAAGGGTGTGCCCCCACCCAGGCTGTGACTCCCCAGGGCGTCTCAGGCCCCAGGCACACTGTCGGGGCCTGTGAGTGCGGGGTGTCCTCACCCAGCTGGAAAGTGCACCCCTGGCGGGCCCTGACTTTGGGAAATGCACTGCCCTCATTGGTTCCCCAGGTATCTAGTCGGCTAGGCCTTAGGGTGGCGTGGAAGGGCCCCTCCGGGTGGGGCCCAGTCCTGCTAAGCCCCGCCTCACCCCCAAGACCAGCTGGGACGCGCCCAGCCTCCCGGTCCAGCCTCCCGGTCCGTCCTCCACCGCCACCTGGTGGCCGGTCGGCCCACCCCCGCGGCCACCTGCGGCCGGCCAGCTGTCCTGGCCCGGACTCCCAGAGCGCAGCCCGGCGTCCAGGCAGCTCCAGCCCCGGTCCTGGCTGGGGAGGGATGCCCTCGGTCTGGAAAAGGGGTTTTGCTCACCAGAAGGAGCTCTGTCTCCCGAGGGAAAGACAATAAAAAGAACATAAATGCATGAAATTAGAGCTGCCCCAGGCGGAGCGGGCCCGTCCTGATTGCTAATCAAATTCTCATTCCTCAGGATCTTCAAAATCCTTCCTGTGCCGTGTTATTGTCTCGAAAGAGCTGTTATTACTCGTGTAAAAAAAACTTATAAAAAATTCTAATCAGCGTGGGTCTTAAACCTCGGCGTCTGGCGCCCAGCGCGGCACCGACGGGAGGGCCGTTTACGAGCCATTTCACACCCGGCGGCTGGCCCCTCCACCTCATTGCTTTTGTTGCCCATCATAGTGATAAAGACGGTGTTTTGTGACCCCAAAGTTATTTATTAACACCCAGTGTTTTCCACACAGTCCCTGGGGCAGCGAGGGCGAGCGCCTAGGAGGTGGGGGGCCATGTCGTTGGCGTGCACGACGGTGTCCAGGCCCAAGTGGCCCCCGCTCCACCGTCCCCTTCAGCTTTGCCTGGATAACTCGCAGCTGCGCCTGCCCGGCCAGCACAGGGCAAAGCCGGGCAGACCCTTTAGCAGGACCGGGCGTCTGAGGCTCCCAGCAGCTGGTTGCCAGGTCCTGCTGCAGGTCCCACCCTGAGAGCCTGTGCGACCACCGTGCACCCAGGACACTGTGCAATTCCTCAGGCCAGGGCCACAGGGAGTGTGCAGAGCTCGAGACCCGGATCCAGCTCATCACTCAGTGGGACCTACGGGTCACCCCGTCTCAGGCCCCGGGTTCCCCGTTTGGGGCCCTGGAGTGGTCAGTCTCTCTGGGTTGGAGTCCAGCTCGACAACTCGCCTCAGTGTGACCTGAGTGTTCGCTTGTCCCTGGAGCCCCAGGCCCACCAGCTGAAGCTGCAACTCCAGGCTAGGGGCAGCCCCTGGGCTTGGGTGAGGCACCCACAGTCACCAGAGCTTCCTAGTCACATCCAAAGGCACCCAGTCACTGGAGCTTCCTAGTCACATCCAAGGGGGTCCAGCTCCCCATGGCTGTGGGGTGCCCTGGTGGGGGCCGCCGAGTCACCTCTCGCCCCACAGGTCAGTGGAAGCCTGTCCCCGGGAGGTACCCCTCAGCCTGGGGAGAGATGGGAGGGTCTGTCACCACGCAATGCAGGGCGCAGGGGACCTGGCCCCTGTGTGCCCCTCCTGGCCGGCGGCCTGGGAAATGCTGGCCACGTCTATCTCCGAGGGGGACGCTTGCCTTTCTGCCCCTTCCCTACTCAAGCTGCAGGCTCTGCCCGGTGCCCACACGACGTCCTTCACCAGCTTCTCCAGAGGGTGGGGGACCAGCCCTGGGGACAGGGACAAGCATGAAGGCCCAGCAGGGCCCCCCAGCGTCCACCACAGCTGGCAGGAGCACCACCCTCTCCTTCCCCAGGGGAGGCAGAGATGCTCTTTGCTGCCCATCCTCCAGGTGAGAGGGGAGGCCAGGCAGGCGGGACACCCAGGCACACACCCCAGCCCACATCGGGCCCCGCTGGCTGGCCCACAGCACAGAATTTGCAGCCTTCCCTCCCTGGGCCCCGGCCCGGGGCCACCCACCCTCACAGGGGTCCGCGTGACAGGAACAGTGGGGCTTGGACCAGGCATCGTGGCGGGTGTGGGAGGGGTGTGAGAGCTGGTGTGCACAGGTGAGCACTGCCTGGGAGGCCTCGGGCTCCAGGGATTCCCAGTGGAGAGAACAGGCACATTCTCTCCCTGAGTCGCCTGTGAACCCCTGACCGCGGCAGAAGGCGATCCACCCACACAGCCATCTCTCGGAACGCGCGCGTCCCCCTAGGATCCGAAAGGGGCCGACCGCCTCTCTATTCAGGACAGGCTGGAGGTGGGTTTCGGGGAGGGACCGGGCTTCCAAGTCAGAGGGGCAGAGGATGCCCTCAATCTCAGCTTCTTCTGTGCCCGTTGGAAAGTCTGCAGCCGGGCTGCACGGGGGCCAGGGGTTGTTCACAGGGAGAAACAGTGAATTAATTGCGCTGTGAGGGTCTCCCCCTCCTCCGTTGCCTTTTCTTTAGCTCCAATTGCAGGCAGACGGGCTCCCACACAAAGTCATTTATCCACGCAGCCCTTCAGCAGCCCACACGCACTGCAGACCCTCCTCGGAGCCAGGGCTGCGGGGCCGGCGTGTACAGCAATGGGCGGAGGGCCTTGCCCCCTGGAGCACCTGCCAAGCAAGACTCGTCAAGATGCAGGCTCCAGAGAGGGGCCCACAGGGACGCAGGGGACGTGGCAGGGCCAGACCCCCCCAGGGGTCCCGGCAAGGCAACTTGCGGCAGGAGCTGGGGGGTGGGGGCCCGGGCCGGGAGGAGGCGCGAAAGGCCCCGAGGTGGGATCGGTGGTGAGCAGCCAGGCCACCTGGGCCTCAGGTACGCAGGGGGGCGCCCCTGCCGCAGGCTGCAGGGCAGGAGGGGCCTCTGGGCCTGAGGAGGGAACAGGGGGCTGTTGGTCAGGGGAGGCCAGCGCCCCCAGCTCCAGGGAGGGGCACACGCGCTCACTCCATCTCCCTGGTTCTGTTTCTTGCCTTCTCCCCAAGTTGCCTGGAGTCCAAATATTCCCACTTTTAAAAGCCCCCCGGGATGACGGGGAGGCAGGATGCGGGGCTGAGGAACACCCCCTTGGCGGAGGCGAGAGGGCTTGCTGATACGATGCGAGAATCCATCACACGGGCTCCTAAGTCCTCGCGCCCTCCCGGGACACGGCCCAGATTAAGATGCGTGATCCTCTGGGCTTCCCTGGTGGCGCAGTGGTTGAGGGTCCGCCTGCCGATGCAGGGGACACGGGTTCGTGCCCCGGTCCGGGAAGATCCCACGTGCCGCGGAGCCGCTGCGCCCGTGAGCCATGGCCGCTGAGCCTGCGCGTCCGGAGCCTGTGCTCTGCAGCGGGAGAGGCCACAACAGTGAGAGGCCCGCGTACCGCAAAAAAAAAAAAGAAATGCATGATCCTCTGACGCCGGGGCCCGCGCGGCTCGTCTCCCTCAGAGCCAAAATGGAAGCATAACTCAGCGGGCAGAGTGCAGGTTTCCCCCGGTAAACGCCGAGGAGCTCCCGTGCTGACACCCTAGACCACCCACCCCAGCCCCCGCCTGGACCCCGGCCCCTAACAGGCACTTGGGTCCTGTGGGCGGGAGGTCCTGCCTCACTGTGTCCCCGGGGCCTTGACCCAACTGGGCATGATGTCCTCGTCTGCAGGAGGAGGGGTCGGCCAGAGTCAGGGCTCGCCAAGCTTCACGCGCCAGGTATGGACGGGACCTGGTGACCGTGCACCCCAGGGCCATGGCAGGTGGCTCTGGGGGAGGGGGCACTGCAGCCACCCAGGTCCCCCCGCCGGCAGCCCTAGGGGCCAGCGGCTCAGCCAGCTGCCTTGGCCAGAGTGCTCCATTCCACTGTCTCATCCGGCACCACCAGCAGCACCACGTACATCTGGCAGTGCAGACCCTGGGCTGCCCAGGCCTCCGGAATCAGAGCCCTGCTTCCCCGAGGTTCCCAGCCAGATGGCCGGGCTGCATGAGGCCACAGGAGGCCTCCTCTGCCTTCAGTGTGGGTGTCCCCGGCTAATGGAATGGGGTACACTGTTTCTTGGAAGCAGGGAGCTGGGCCACTGCTGGGGGAGGCACTGAGGCACAGCCCCCACGGGCCCCTCGGGCGGTCACGGGCCAGGGTCCTGCGACAGGAGAGAGAGGGCCTTCCCGCTGCCTCTCCCGGGTCCTCAGCCCCAGCCCGGAGTCCCTCCAGCCCTTCCTGCCCAGTTGCTCCGGCCCGTGGGCCCTCCCACCACAGGCTGCCTCTCTCCTAAGGCTTGTCCGAGCTCCCGCCCCCCCAGCACCGGCCTCCCCACTTGCAGCCTCTTCCGACTTCAGAAACTCAGTCCCAACTCCCGCCGTCGCCTCCCAGGACCGCTGACCCGCCCTCCTGCCACCCCCTGGGCCTACCTGGGCAGGGGGGTCCCTATTGTCTCCCAGCCCACACCTCAGCTACCTGGACCCTGCCTGGCCTCCACTCGCTGCTTGCCCGGGGCCTGGCACGGGGTCAGCCCGGGCACAAATGTGCCGAGTGGACGAGCAGACAGCCGCGCCGCCGGCCCCCGCGCACCCTCCAGCCCTCGGCCCCTCCAACACGTCCAGCAGGAAGGTGCCTGCGGGCCTGAGGGGCGTCCCGCGCCCACGCCAGCCACCCCTACCTGCGGGGGTGGGGCAGGGCGGCACCTGAAACTGTGGCTTCGCGAACACTATTCTACAGGGGAGGCGGCACACGAGCTCTAAATAAGCCCCAGGAAAGAAGGCTGTTTTACCGCGGAATCAATTCACCCCTGGTTCTAATGCTCTGGTTCTAAAGGTATTTGATCGTGATGACTCCATCACTCCATCAGACGGTGTGCAATAACCCCCCTCCCCGACTTCGCAGCCTGGCTCGTCCGCCGCGTGGGCAGGGCCCCCAGTGCTCACAGCCAGCCTCGCGCGGCCAGCGCACTCGGGTCCCCTTTAACGCGATTTTATGGAATATTCCACCGTCCGGGTAATAGAAAGTCTAGCGCTTAATTAACCTCCCTCAGCTCCTCGGTCTGCCGCAGGGCGGGCGCGTGTCTGCGGCTCAGATGGCGTGCAGGTGAGCCACCCGCGCCCCCAAGTACAGAGCACGAACCCCGCAGGGCCCGGGAGGCAGAGCTCAGGGCTCAGCTGGGCTGCCTGTCTCCTGCCAGCCAAGTGTCAGTGGCCATGTCCCCAGGCCAGCTACCTGGCCCCCTGCCCCCGGGGACCGAGGGCCCCTCCCTCCCAGAGGTATTGTTCCAGCCACACCTGAGCCCCTGTCACGTGAGGGTGTGCGTGTGTGCCTGTGTATGTGTGTGCGTGCCTGTGTGTGTGTGCGTGTGCACGCGCACGTGTGCATGTGCTCTGCATGTGTACGTGTGTGAGCGTGATCTCCAAGGGTGGGCCAGCAAGCACGGCAATGCCCAACCACCCAGTGGGCGCCAGGGGACAGCAGGAGGCAGCCCCGCTGGGTAGGGCGCTTCCTGCCATCGTTTTCCAGACCCGGAATGGCCAGCTGGCCCTGTTCTAGGCATCGGGGGAGATGCGGGAACACAGAGGAGCGACTACGGGGGCCTCTCGCAGCGCAGGGCCACGGGAGGAGGCAGATGTGCTGACAGTGGGCCCAGAACAGAGGGAGAGTGACATCTGGGGGACGGGGAGGCCGCAGGGCCGTGGAGATAAAGCCGAGTCTTAAAAGAACAGGCCCAGAGGCCACCATGAGTCTGTCCCACAGAGGCAGACACAGGGCCCACCTCTGCTCCGTCCTGCATGGTCCCCAAGCACGTGCTGGGTCTCCTCAGACACGTGTGGATGGAGGGCAGCTGAGGTCAGGGACAGCGGGAGTAGCGGGGACAGGTCTGTGTGAGGGGAACAGTGGGCCATACGAGGGAGGGCTACAGAGGGTACAGGGTGGGGTGAGGTGGGAGGGCCGTGTGTGAGCCGAGTAGGGAGAGCACAGGCCCTCTGAGAGCCCGTGTGACCTTTGACTACCCAAATCTCTCATGTCCTCCATATCCAGGAGGATGGGCAGGGCCGGCACTGGCCTCTGTGGCACCTCTGCCCTTCCTCCAGTAAATGTAAGTTGGCTCCTTGTTGCATGCACAACCTGAACAACTGCGCATGGCCGCCGTCCAGGGATCCCAGAAACGAACTTGTTTGTAAACTGGAGACCAAAGCCTGTCTGCCCTGTGTGGGACTAGGCAAGGCTCCTGCGGCTCAAACACACCCTTTCTGCTCCACCTGGCCGTACACACACACGTGCACACACGCCCACCCACACTCCTGCCAGACACAGGCACACACTCACACACATCTCCTCCCCAGCGAGGTGACATTGCACATGGGGTGGAGGCAGCTGGGAAGGAGTCAGGCCGAAAGAAGAACAGGGGCCGAAGGGCAGGAGGGGGAGAAACAACCTCAGAGGACACCCTAGGTGCTGTGGGCACGAACACGCGTGTGCCGGGGTTGGGCACGGCTGTGGCGTGCTCACGCAGGACTGGAAACTTCCCTGTGCTCTGGGCTGAGTCGGTCAACGCTGCAGCATGAGGAGGCTCCCGGGAGGCGGCGGCGGGCACCCCAGGCCACCCCGCTTTTGTTCCGGGGACGCAGAGGGTGGACAGCTATTCTGCAGGGTGAGCGCGCACCCCTCCCCGGTTCAGTCGCCATGGCCTGGACCTTCCTGAAGCGATGCTTGCGTTACCCGAGCATGTGTGGACACTCGCGGCCGAGCCAGGGGGCACTCAGTAACCCGACGACACCGTGATGCCCAGCGCGCGGCTGCACTCAACCTCTGGCGCCCCACTTTGGAGTCAGGAAACTCTGCAGCCATGGGGAGCTCAGGTGACGGGAGACCCAGCGAGTGGGCCACCGCGGGGGTGTCGCCAAAGGGGCCGGGACGCTCACTCTCCCCGGGAGGCCATGTCCTCTGCTCTGGGGACCTCACCATGCTCAGTGGCCTGTAGGGCCACGCCCTGCAGTCCTGTGACCCTCGACACCAGCCTCGAGACCGAAGAAAGAACTCAGAGTCAGGACAGAGACCCCAGTGACTTTTTGGGCAGGGAAACTTACACGTCAGAGACAAAGGTCCTGGAGTGACACCCCAGTGGGTACAGCGGACGGCAGGTAGGACAGGCAGCAGTCTTCGTTCGTGGGGAAGCAGGGAGGAGGCTATCCGTATGGGGGGCACAGAGTCAGAAGGGCTCCTGGGCTGCTGGACCACTCCCCACACAGCTCTGTGGGTCAGGACCGTCATTTCCATCATCAGGCGCCTCTGGCCACCTCTCCCCACACAGGGGACACGGGGGCAGTGCTCACAGCCCTGGCCACTGGAAGGTTCCCCAGCCCTGTCGTTTACCCTTCCCTCACCACATCAGCCGTTAGTTTTCGCACCACACATTTTTTTAAAAAAACGGTGATTTTTCTTTTTTTTTTTAATTAATTAATTTATTATTTTTGGTCGTGTTGGGTCTTCGTTGCTGCACGTGGGCCTTCTCTAGTTGCAGCGAGAAGGGGTTGCTCTTTTTTGGGGTGCGCGGGCTTCTCAGTGCGGTGGCTTCTCTTGTCGTGGAGCACTGGCTCTAGGCGTGCGGGCTTCAGTAGTTGTGGCACGTGGGCTCTAGAGCACAGGCTCAGTAGTTGTGGCACACGGGCTCAGTAGTTATGGCACGTGGGCTTCAGTAGTTGTGACACGTGGGTTCAGTAGTTGTGCCTCGCGGGCTCAGTAGTTGTGGCTCATGGGTTCTAGAGCTCAGGCTCAGTAGTTGTGGCGCACGGGCTTAGCTGCTCTGCGGCATGTGGGATCTTCCTGGACCAGGGATCGAACCCATGTCCTCTGCATTAGCAGGCATATTCTCAACCACTGCACCACCAGGGAAGTCCCTTTGCATCACACTGGCAAACGCAGTCAGCTCCTGGGACCAGGGCTGCAGTTTTCCTCCATCGTTAGCGAATCAGAGAAGGCCCCCGCTTCCGGAGGCCCCCGGTGGGAGTTGAAAGCATGATGTTGGTGCGGACCGTCTTGCCCGCCGGGTCTGGTCAGCATGACACCTGGGGCACGGTGGAGCCACGTGAGTTTCTGCAGACTGGGGAGGGGGAGGGAGTCCTGGCAGACCGGATCGAAACAGGAAAGCCAGAGGTGGACGAAGCCCGGACGCAAGGCTGCACGTGCTGCTGTCCTGTGCAGGGAAAGGCCAGCGCGCCTGGCTCCTCTTCACGGATGGGGAACGAGGACAAGGTATCCGGACCAGCTGGTGCAGCCCCTCCAGAGGTGGGTGACCTGCGCCGCTCCAGGGACCGCCTCAGGCAGAGCGGCTTCCGCCTGGGCTGACGCAGGGCCGGGGTCGGCGTGACCCGCCGTTTCCTACCGTCATCTGCTTGGCTTCTGCAGGGGCCACACGGGTGAGCCGAGGGGGACGTGGCGGGACCACCAGCCGTGCATCCTCGGAGGCTTCAGGGATGGTCTCGACTTCCGTCACGCACGCAGGACGCGTGGAGTGACTCTCCTGGGCAGGGTGGGTGCTTTCAGAAGCTGCCACCAACTTCCATTGGTGAGTTGGGTTTGGGTTTTGTGACCATCATGGCTCTTACCCCACAGGTCCGGGAGCCTGCGAGGGCTCTGCAGCGGCTGAGGGCACAGCCCAAGCGTGAGCAGGCCCGGGGCGCAGGCAGCAAGCCCGGCCTGCGGATCACTGGACCCACTGTGAGGTGGGCTCGAGCTGGTCCACTCGTCTCCTGGCCTCCGTAAGCTCTCACTCGAACCCTGACGGTGCCTGGGTCCCCTGATATCGATGCCAGCCCAGACCCTTTATCCGTCAGCCTCTGAAGGTCTGGCTACGTCTCCTTCCAGCGCATGGCTTCTCTAGAGACTGACTCTTCCTGCCTTTCCGGGCCAGCCAACTCGGGGAGGCTTCTCTCTGCATAAGGCAGTGGGTCCGAAGGATAAGCATTCCCCAGCCTGAGCCTGAAGGCTTCGGCACAGCCCAGGGCAGACGACACCCCACGACAGGCACACCTGGGCCACGCAGACCTGTGGGCATCCAGGCCCCGGGCCGCTGAGCCGCTGCTGGGCCCCAGCGTGGACCGGCAGCACCTGCCTGCCTGCTCTTCTCAGAGTGTGGTGCTCAGATCCCTCCAGAGCCTGCAGCAGCCCAGGGTGAGGATTCCTGCAGGAGAGGCGTCAGCGGCCCTCCGCTGGGCAGGCACTGGCGCAGAGTCATGTAGTCAGGGATGGGGGAGCCCGGGGCCCTGCCTTCTGCCTCCAGTGCCAAGCTCTTTCTAACGTTCTGTGCCTACAGGTCTAGGTGGCCACGTGACACAGGTGCCAGGACAGTCCCAGTGGCCCTGGTTCAAACCCCGACTCTGGGAGCTGCCCCCTCGGGGCCCCGTGTGGCCACTTCCCCCCAAAATCTGTGTCCTGGTTGGGCCAACAGGAGGCCCCATCCACGGGGCTCCATCCATGGGGGGGTCTGAGAGGCTCCGAGCCATGCAAGGGTCTGGCACACATCCTGGCCCAACGAACACACCTCACCTTTGTGGACGGAGCATGTGCCCACACGTGTGTGTGTGTGTGTGTGTGTGCGTGCACGCGTGCACGTGGATGCACAGCCCCGGAGTGTGAACCTGGGGTGTGTGTGATGGATATGAACACTCAGCCCTGGGGCCGGCCAGAGGCAGGTCCCCGAGACCAAGAATGGGAGTGACACCCACAAAACAGGAGATTGGCCACCACGGACGGTTCTAACCAGGACCCCAAGCCAGGGTCACCTGATCGCCCCATTAAAGGTCAAGCAGACCCCCTCAGCAGGTCACGCCCGCAGGCTGAGGTACCCCCATTCCCGCAACCCTCACCGCTGCTCCAGCCACCCAGGCCCTGCTGGAAAAACCGCTGGCGGGCAGCTTCCCGCGGCCCCTGTCTCGGTTAGGGCTTATGCACGGCCCCCCAGGCAGCTGGCTCTTGGGAGGGACCCGCTTTACAAATAAAATTTATCATTGTAATTATGGCCCCTGCAGAGAGCTGACGACTTTTACGGCTTCCTGGAGGTCATGAATAATTTAGGAGAAGGGAAAAGGGGCCACTTCTGTTAGTGCACAGTGGGGCCCCGCGGTTCCGTTACCGCAACTGCTGAAGACCAGGGGGCCCACGTCCGGTGCTTCTGACAGGAGCGGCCCAGCCACACGGTGACCCAGGGCCCCGCCAGGCTCTGCGGGGACGCTACCCAGGCTCCCCCGTCTCGTGAAGTGGGGCCTTGGCTGGGTGGCAGGGTGAGCAGACATGGCCCTAACTGCCAGAGGGTCCGTGCTTCAGGCTGAGAATGACAAGCTGTGGGCTCCCCAGTTAAGGGCATTGATGCTGCACGCCCGGGGCTGTGACCTCAGGCGGGACCCTCAACCTGCACCCCAACCGGAAGAGAAGCGTCTCTGCTGGCGCTCGCGGGGCCAGACCCCAGCCCGCTCAACAGCCCTCCTTCCCTCTGCACGCCCACGGCACACATGATCCTGGGGTTGTGTGGCGCCCTTGAGAGGCCCCGACGGAAGGAATCATCTTTTCTTGCCTCCGGGGATGGAGGGCTCACTGCCTGACTACTGGTGGAAATTCTCCCCAGCTCTTCCTTCCCCCAAGAAGGGCGGCCTGCATCTGTGGACCCCACCCGTCTCCTGTCCTGGATCCACCCAGATGGTACATCGGCCCCTCCGACCCAAAGTCTGCACTCTCCTCTCCCCCCTTCCCCTCCCTCCCTCTCCTGAGTCCCCCACCCTCAAGCCCACCAAGTCCACCTGGACCTCCTCACAGCCAGGCCCAGCGGTGAATTTCCTCTCCTCGTCCCTCCTTGCCTGGCGGTGGCCCTGAGAGCACCCCCTTCCTCCCTGCCCCCCGCCACCCTGGGCTGTCCGACCCCACAGGCCCCCTGCTCTACCTCGCTGCCTGGCTTCTCCCCACCACGCCAGCCTGACCTCATCACACTGCGGGGTCCAGGGCTCGTGCTCGGACCTCACGATGCGCCTCTGTCCCTGGGCACCCCTGGGTCACTCCTTCAGGCCCAAGGCTTTCTATGTCATCTCTAAGATGGCTGGTTCATTTCCCACAGCTGCCATAACACAGAGCCGTAAACCCTGTGACGTAAGCAACAGAAAACAACAGAAACGTATTCTCTCGGCGTCTGAGGGATCCTAGGTCAATTCTCTCGGCGTCTGAGGGATCCTAATCAGGGCGTTGGCAGGATGGCGCCGCCTCCAGGGGCTCAAGGGGAGCGTCCGGCCGGCCTCCCTCCAGCCTCTGATGGCTGCCTGCGCTCTGTGCCTTGTGGCCCCATCCTTCCAAGCTCTGCATCTGTGGTCACATCACTGCTTCCTCTTCTGTGTCAAATCTCCCCCTTACGGGAACACGTGTGATGGTACCAAGGAAGTTAACATCCACAGGTTCCAGAAATGTGATGTGGACATGTCTTGGGGAACCATTTTTCAAGCTAGCAAGAGGGTGACCCCAAATTCACATCTCCCATCTGGAGACACCTGGAACCAGACACGTACATCCAGCTCCCCCCACCCCGACTCGGAAGCCCCCCACGCATCTCAAATTAACTGGCTCTCATACTTAATCCCCATGGTACCCCCAAAACCTGCACCCCGCCATCTGTGGTGGGCAGAATAATGCCCCCAACAGATGTCCACATACAAACCCCCTGAACCTGTGACTATGTTAGGTCACGTGGCCAAGGGGAATTAGGTTGAAGATAGAATTAAAGTTGCACGACTTTAAAATGGGGAGATGATCCTGGATTGAGGGGGCGGGACAATGTAGTCACAGGGTCCTTATTGGTTGAAGGTCGGGGGGAGGAGCTTGGAGTGAGGTGAGGTGAGGTGACTGGACGAGACAGCGCTGGCTCTGAAGCCCGGGGCAGGGACCACGGGCTGGGGAATGTGGGGCCTCCAGAGGCAGGAAAAGCCAAGGAAACGATGGTCCCTGGAGCCTCCAGACAGGCCAGCCCTGCGCACACCCGGAGCGCAGCGCATTTCCCACTCTGGCCTCCAGCACTGCCGAGAGTACATCTAGATTGTGTAAAGTCACCGTGTGCAGTCAATTGGGACAGCGGCCACTGGCGACACCACACCGTCTTCCCCAGGCCAGCGGCCTTGTAGCACCCTTGACCCTCACACACGCACTCCTGAGCCCTCGGTGAGTCCCACACCCACCCCTCCCCCCTCCCCCCAGTCCTTCCCCAGGGCGAGGCAACCAAGGGCCCAGTTGAACCCCTCGGGTCACATCCACCCTCTGCCCCATCCCGTGGGTGCCCAGGCCCTGCGGTGGCTACAGGGCTCTGCAGGAGCCTCCCCGCCTGACTGCCTGCTACTCCTCACCTGCCTGCGGACCCTCCACCAAGCACCCCTCGACGTCTTCCAGAAGGCGTGGAGCAGCTGACCGTCCGCCGCTAAGGGCTGTCGGGAAGGTGCGGCCCCGCCCAGCCACAGGGGCCCAGGGCTGGCCCTGATGGGCAAGGACGTGGTCCGGGCACCCGGTCCCAGCAGCTCGCACCATCCCTGAAGTTCTGTTGCAGGTGCAGGAGGGACGCCACCCGGGCTCTCCCACCCCTGTTCCCGCCTGACCCTGCAGGGCTTTCTGCATTCAGGCCAGCACAGATCCCAGGCTGCCGATTAAGGGCACTGCGGCTGAGTCCCGACATTGCCCAGCAGGCGGGGCAGAGGGGGCGGCAGGGGCGAGGAGCCAGCATTTCCCAGGGTCTGTCCTGCACTGGGTGCTGGGGGCATTCAGCTCTCTACTGAGTCCTATCGCCTGGCAGGTGCCGAGCTGCCCAGACTTGTAGATGAGCAAGTACAGCTCAGAGAGGGGAGGTAACTTGCCCAAAGTCACACAGCCATGAGGGTGGGCCTGGCCCAGTCTCGGTGCCCCCTTTGTCCTCCAGCCAGCTCCTGATGTCCTGGCACGTGTGGCAGCCCTGATGGAACCAGGTCTGAGAGAAGCTGGTGCTGGTGGCTGCGGGCCCGGGGGGTGCGGGCAGATCCCTGATGGGTTTGTACGGTTTCCACCAATCAAGGGGGCTGCCCGAGGGACGTGCAGAGAGTCCTGACCGCTGTGCCTCTCTGCTGGGTGTGGAGGAGGTCCAGCCGTAGGAACCCCCCCGCCATGGGCCTGGGGTGGACCGGGGCTGAGAGGGGCAGTGTGACAGAGGGTGGCTGCCTCCCAGTGTCCCAGGGTCCCCTGAGGGCTGCACGTGGCCACAGTGGCCTGGACCCCACCAGTTGTGCATGTTCTGTGCAGAAGCTGGCGAGGGGCTCGGGGGCTGGCGCTCCCCCGCCGCCGCGTCCACGCGAGGGCCGGGCAGCAAACTCTCCTAGTAACGGGCCAGATGGCAGAGGTTTTAGGCTCCGGGGCCGTGCTCAACTTTGCCCTCGTAGGGCGAAGGCACCGTGGACAGAAACCAAGGTTGCATGGCTGTGTTCCAGCAAAGCCCTGCTCACTTTTATTTACAAAAACTGGGGGTGGGCAGGGCGGCCGAGGGATGGAGTTTCTGAGCCGTTTTCTGGAGGCGGGCTGGGCGCAGGGGGTCCTAGAGTCACACGAGAGCCCCTCCCACTGAGCCCTTGCCACAAGGCCACCTCTGTCGGCTTCCTGTCCACGGGGGGCTGGGGCCTGTCCCACCGCAGGGGGTGCTGCACTGCTCAGGCTGGGGCTCCAGGGCAGACGTTTACGTCCCCTCTTGCCGACCCGAGAGGAGGGAACGGCCGGCGCCGGCTGTCGCTGAGGATGCCCTGTCCCGCTGCCCACGTAGCAGTTTGCTCGGGTAACTTACTAGCTCTGAGGCAACGTCGGGACTCAGCCGTTGTGCCCTTAATCGGCAGCCTGGGATCTGTGCTTTGCCTTTTCCTCCTGGGACCCCAAAGCAGGATGCATGAGGGTGCAGGAGCGGGGGTCAGGGCCGGCCCCTCTCTTTTTCGGGGCTCCACCCTGGGGCAGCGTCAGTTGGGGGCTGGACTCTGTTATCTCTGTTATCACCCCACCCTCCTACAGCCTGCACCCCGCCAGGCCCCCACATCACCCCACCCTCTGCCTCCCCCCCACCCAACACTCTGCCTCTGATGCCGGCCCTTGTGTTTTCCAAGAGCTGCACATCTCCAGAGCCGGCCTGGGAAGACACACGTGGGTCTGGAGGGCAGGGAGGGGGCACTGCCCCCCCGTCTTTCCTGCAGGCTTGGCCTGTGTTCTCAGGGCCTGGGAAACGGCCACCTCCGCTCCCGCTCTGGGGCCAGTGCCTTGTCCTTGGGGTCGCTGCTATTTCTGCCAAAGAGGAGAGGTAATTATAGCTCAGCCCCTGCCAGCTGGCCGGGCTCTGCAACCTGGCAGAGGGGCCTGGGGCGGGGACACAGGCTGGCCACAGATTGGCTCCACAGGCAGGCAGGCAGCAGCTCCCACCAGGGCAGCAGGAGGCTGGGCAGTCGCGGCCCCATTCACCTGAGCAGCCCAGCACCCGCCTCTCCAGGGCACAGGAAGGGCACCGCCAGCGGGACCAGGCCAGGGCTATGCTGCACGGTGCCCACTGGGGGGCGCCACAGAGCCCAGCTGGCAGCACCCCGCACAGACCCAGGAGGGAGCCAGGTGAGAGCCACTCAGGGGCACAGGTGACGCTCACTCCCCATCTGGGAATGAGGCTGCCGGAGCAGAGAGATTCCCCAAAATGGACGCGGGCGGAGACCCCGCTGCAGGCGGGCGTGGGCCGTGGACTGAGGCCGGGCAGCGCGCACTGTGGCCCTGGACGGGGGCTGGGGGGCCGCCCATCCCACCCACCCGTGCTGTGCGCTTTCAGCGCTCATTCGAGTACGGTCCCAGGCAAACCAGGCAGCGGGTGACGTCAGAAGCCCCGGCCCCTCTGAACCTCGTGTTTGGTGTGTACAGGGTGGTGGCCGGCGCACTCAGCCATGTCCCAGGCCACTGGTGCTCTGAGCCCCTCCCCCGCGGCCAGGCCTGACATGAGGGCCCCACCGGCCCTTCATCCACGTTCCTGTCTGAGGCCATGTGCAGGCGAAGCTGGACTGTGGGTCCCTCCACGCTCCACCACGCGAGGACCCAAGCCTTCCGAGGCACGGGAGCCAGGGTTCATGGGACCTGGGTACCTTGCACGGGCCGCGGCACAGGCTGCAGGGTCGGGCACTGACACCAGCAAGCCTTCCCAGAGGTCCGTGGGGGCCCTGCTGTTCCCAGAGGAAACAGATGCGTTACTGGGGTCACTTGAGCCCAGGCCATGGCTTTTGGGCAGCCCCAGAGACACGGCTCTTTTCTGAGCTGACTCCATCAGAGGGAATCCGGATCCCGGCCCACCGTGCACGTGGGGCTCAGGGCGCAGCATTTATTTGGCGCTTGCTGTGTGCAGGTACCCTGGGAGGCTTAGCTCTCCATCTCGACGGCACTCTGGACAGTGGGCAGAACCTGAGGGCTGGAAATTGGGCTGATGTGGCCGGTGTCTGGGTGGGGGTCCACCTGCCCTATCACCTGGGGCTCCCGAGGCCGAGGTTGGCTCCCCCACGCACCCAGCAGGCACACAGCCATCACCCGGTCCTGCTGCCACCCCACGTCCTGAATGCGCCCTAGAAAGGCGTGGGCCTCGCATCTCAGCGTGGAAGGGGCCTCGGGGCCACCGGGCCAGTTCCCACTCTCTGGATCCCCACGCCGGACAGGCCTAGGGAGCAAGGCCAGCCCCCCGGGGCCTCCCCTGGCTTAATTCAGACATGGTGTGATCTGGGAAGCTGCCAGGCCGTGAGCTCTGGGCTGGGAGCAGCTGGGAGCCAGCCGCCCTCACTCTGCTCCCCGCCCTCCAGAGGGAAGGCCAGCATGGGGGTGTCCACCGCCTCCGTCCCGTTTCCCAGCTGAGGAAACGCGCAGCTCGTGGTCTCAGGCCCCTTAATTCAGCCAAGTTGCTCTGGGCAGGGGGTCAAACTGCCAGCAGACGCCTCAAGGCAGGACAGCCCAGAGGACCGCTGAGGCCACTGCCCCGTGGCTGTAATGGAAACTTCTCGGCTGGCCTGCGAGCCGCCGCAGCTCCGGTTCCCACTGTGCCGGAGGCTCTAATCACCAGCGGATTATAGGCCGTCAGGTGCGCGAGCGCACGCAGGGTTGCGACAGCTGCAGGAACCCAGGTGGGCCGAGCAGTGTGCGTGTGCGTGTGTGCGTGTGTGTGTGTGTGAGAGAGAAACGTGTGTGTGGGATGTGGTATGTGCATATGTGTACGAGTGTGTGTGTTTGTATGTGATATGTGTACATGTGGATTGTGTGTGTGTGGTGTGTGCGTATGAGTGTGTGTGGCTGTGGGGGTGTGTACGTGTGTGGCATGTGTTGTGTGCATGTGTGTGGCTGCGGGGGTGTGTGTGTACGTGTGTGGCATGTGTTGTGTGCATGTGTATGTGGTGTGTGAGTTGCGGCGCAGGAGCTCAGCCTCCCCGGCAAGGTCCTGGCGGGCTCTGCCAGCCCCGGAGCAGGTGTCTGCTGCAACAGGACAGCGGGAGGGGCCCGGCCGTGGCGCCGCTGACCCAAGCCCGGGGCTCCTGGGGGCTGTGGGACTCGGCAAGCTTGTCCCCTGAGCCCTGGGGTCCCCACGGGCACACAGGCACAGGGAGGGTTCGAGGGGTGATGGAGCAGGTGTGGGTGCTGAGCCGGGTGCCAGGCGTGGGGTCAGAGCCAAGGAAGGGCCCTCCCTGTGCAGGGCCGGCACCGCGCCGGGGGTCTCAGAGGCCCCTCAGTGAGGACAGAGACGTGCCAGCGGGCCGCGGGGGCCGGAGCGGGGCCCCGACAGCCGGGCCCACAGCAGGCGGGCCAGTGAGCGGCGCCACAAGTGGTGGGGCAGGTGCAGGCAGCAGGACAGGTGGCCGGACCCGGGACTCAGCATTGCTTGAGGCGGTGAACCAGGTGGAGCGGGCCCTGCCCAGCCAGCACCCCCCTGGAGGCCGGGGGAGCGGGCGGGGTGGGGGCCAGGGGTGGAGAGCTGGGCTGCAGGGACCCCTGTGGGTGTGATCGCTGTCTCCCAAAGGCGTCGCGTCAAGGTAGGGCGGGAGGGAGGGTGCTCGCCCAAACCGCGCGGACCGTCAGGGTGGGGGTCTTGTGGGCGTGTAGTCCTGGCCAGACCCCCTTCTCCTGGAATGCGGGCGGAAGCCTGAGGACCCCCGCTCGGCACCCTGCAGGGCCTGCAGCACTGTCACAGAAGCTCTGGGGGAGCCCAGGGCAGGTCCCCACGCTCAGGGGGCGTGCCCTCCCCAAGCAGAGGCGCAGCAGAGCGGGGGTGACACTCCGCAGGCCCAGGCCCAGAGCTATTTTCCACCCTTTATCACCCATCTGTCACGAGGCAGCCTGAGAGCCAGGGCGCTCGTATTACACGCTGTCCCCGCCAGAGCCCAAGGCCTCTCGCTCCCGCATGGGGCCCTGTCCTCGCCATCCAGCCGGGGTGGAGGGGGCCCTCCTGGCGCCGGAGGAGGCCTGGGAGGCAGGCGAGAGGTGGTACCCGGAGCAGCCCTTACCTACTGAGCCAACCAGAGCTGCACACTCCTCCTCCGTTTTCCTGGTGGGGAAACTGAGGCCTGGGGCAGGCCCTCCGCTTGACCGAGGCTCCTGAGACAAAAGGGCAGAACCCAGGACTCAGGCCAGTCCTGGGGGTCTGCAGAGGCCCCACTTCCTCTAGGCAGGGGGGAAGCTGGAGCCTGAGCAAGGCTGCCAGGCGGGGTGAGGACGGGGGCTCGGGGGGCTCGGGGAGCACCTGGGACCAGAGCAAGGCCCAGGCAAAGGCCCAGGCCGGAGAGGGCCCAGGGCTCCTGAGAGGCGCGGGAGAGGGGACGTCCCACAGGAGGCTCTCACCGTGTACGCAGGCTCCGTGCCAGGTGGTCACGCCCTCTCCCTGAGTGATGACCACGGCTGATGGCCGAGAGCACAGGCGGGCCCCCAGGTCGCCTCTGAGCCCTGACGTGAGCTGCCTCACTCACCCCCACCGGAGCCACGGGGGAAGCTGCTACCGCCGTTTCCATTTTCAGCCGAGCAAACTGAGGCACCGGGAGGTTAAGAGACTTGCCAAGGTCACACAAGGTCACAGGGGGCACAGGATGGAGCCGCGGCCTGCCCTGGAAGCGCAGAGCTGCCAGGGACACACACCACACTGCACTTGCACACACGCACGTACACACACGTGCACACCCAGTTGCAGGCACACACATGCATACAGGCACACTCACACTCACATACACACTCGCACGTGTGCACACACAGCACGCGCGCACACACGTGCACACACGTACATCTATGGACGCCCGCACGTGCACACTCACAAACACACAAGTGCTCACACGGCTGTGCACACACACATTGTCCCACCACCCCCGGCCTGGGGGGAGGGCCCGGGGCACAGGAGGGGCTCGACAGCTGGGCCCACTGGCAGTGACGCTGCCACCTCCCCACCCCCGGCCTGGGGGGAGGGCCCGGGGCACAGGAGGGGCTCGACAGCTGGGCCCACTGGCAGTGACGCTGCCACCTCCCCACCCCCGCCCCCCTCCCCCCGTGCTGAAGCTGGGCCCCCAGGCCACCCTTTGTGAGACCCGGTCCTTCAGATAAGGCCTCCCTCCCCGCCCCTCCTCCCCAGGCTGGCCGGCTCCCCCACGACCCTAGACCCTATTTGCAATAAAAAGCCGATGCTCAGATAGGAGAAAATTGCTCCTTTTTTAAATAACTGAATGGCCGGCCTGTCATCTCCCAGGCGGAGAAAGCCCTCCCCCAAACCGCCCCCCTTGCAGCCCTCCCCCACCTGGCAGCTCCCCTCTGGGGAGGCCCCGAAGGAGCTCATCTGAGGTGCCCGTACTCAGCTCCATCTCAGCCCCCGGGGGCAGCGTTCTTGGAGGGTGGATGGAAGCCAGAACCCTCCTCATAAAGTGCAAACATCTGACCGCACAGGAAGGGAGCAGTGATGGCCGCCAGGGACCCAGACCAGAGACCCCTGGCAGAGCCTGGGGCTGGGGATAGGAGGGGAGATGGCTCCCGTGCCACCCCACCCCGTCTCATGGCCCAGGGGGAGGGGGCAGAGAGGACCTGGCAACAGCCCCTGGTGTCCACGTTGCCCCGCATGTACAAGGAGGCAGGGGTGGGGGGCCCTCACCCCACAGGGCCCTCAAAGGACTGAGGCCAAATGCCTGCCGGGCTTCACCTGCTCAGGCCCGGTTGGAGCAGGACAGGGGGACGTCTCAAAAGTCAAGGACCTTCAAAGGATGTGAAAGAAAATTCACACCAGAAGGGCTGCAGTTAGTGAGGAGAGATGGGAAACGCTGCAATCAGAGGCTCACTGATGAGAGAGGGCAGTACCACCTTACACCTAGTACATGAGCAATCCGAACTCCGGGAGAGAGGGGGAGGGAGAGAGCGAGTCTAGGCAGGACTGAGGGGCGGGCCCACCAGCTGCAGCCCCCCCACGAACCCCTGGAGAAGGCTTTCCTAGCCCCTGTGAAGCCCTGACAAAGCCCAGCCCTGGACCCCATCATTCACGCCTGGAGCATCCCGAGAAGCAGGGCAGCAATGATGCTTATTGCAGTCTTATCTACGGCCTCAGAGAATTGCAAGTGACCTAAAGAAACCGCAAGTGACAATAATAAAATGCAAACCTCCGGAGGAGGGTGGCTGTAAATCATGGGATCAGCCCTGTGGAATATTACGCAGCCATTAAGGCTGGTAATTAGGAAGATTGGCGGCAGGGGAAGCTGCTGACGTCTCGGTGTCGAGCAGGCAGGAGTCCTCTGCACCCGGAGCACCTCAAGGGAAAGCAGCGTCTGCTTGTGGGCCAGGCTGATGGGAAGAGGGAAGCCAGCCCAGCTTCCTGGGAAGAACCCCTCCTCCTCTTATTTCAGTCCTATGAGGAGTGTTCCGTCTGCAATAAATAATGTCTTTGCTTATCTTAGGACCATGTTCCAGTAAATGAAGACGGCGGCACACGCCCTGAGCCCCGACTCCCTGCCAGAGACGCGGCATCGGACCAGAAAGAATGAGGAGGCGGCTCCAGGCTCACCCGTGCTCAGGGCGGGGAGGGTGCGGCAGGGCCCTGGGTGGGCGCTGGGCTGGCGGAGGGGGCCTCAGCTGGAGGCAGGGAGGGAGAGCAGAAGAGGGAAATGTGGTCCCTGCCCTTTCCCCGAGCTGTCCGCAGCCCCAGGACCCCCGGGAGGGAAATGGCTGGGTTGGGGGGCTGGAGGGGGGCTGGCAGAGAGGGTTAGAGGCCCCCAGGCTGGGGCACAGAATGACCAGGAGTGCACAGCATCTGGCCAGGGCTGAAGGTGGGGGTAGAGCATACAAGGGGCCTGGAGGATGGGTCAGAGCAGAGAGTCCCAGGGGCTGGGAAGGGCGGCAGAGGCAGAGGACGTGGGAGCCATGGGGGGCTCGGGAGCAGGGCAGCAGCAAGTCTGGTGGCGCAGGGAGGCAGGTGTTGGAGTGGGGGTGGGTGGAGACAGCAGGACAGCGAGGTGACAGGACACAGCCTGTCAGGACCGGGTCCAGGACGAGGGAGAGTTGGCAGCAGCAGGAGAGGGAGGGAGTGTAAGGGGGTCTCCCCAAGGAGCAAGTGGGGCCCCGACTTCAGGCCCTGAGTCCTGATCTAGCCTCTGAGCTCATTGCTGGCCAGTGCAGGCCACAAACTTAGGTGTCCCAGCTGCGGGAACAGGACAGCCACGAGCTGGGCCAAACCCCGGGCCCGGGTGGGTCTCCCGCCCCTGCAGGACCGCCTCAGCCCCGAAGGCCAGTGGCAGACTCACTCAGCCGGTGGCCCCCCCAGCAGGAGGCCGTCTCACAGACGGCCCCGACTCACAGGGTGTCCGTGCAGAACAGCCTGCTGCCCCCATTTGATAGATGGGAACACTGAGGTCGGGCGGGCTGCTGGCTCCACCTTCCAAACACACAGTGGGTGGGAGGGCGGCCCCTGGGTGGGCTGTGTCCAGGCTCTGCCCCCCGCCCTGGGCCAGTGGTCTCCTGCTCAGATACCTCCCCTCGTTCACAGGTAAGCGACCGCGGCCCAGCGTGTGGCGAGAGCTGTCCCACGGCGGGCTCCGGGTGGCGCTGCTGGGCAGTCACAGGGCGCTGAGCTCGGGCAGGGCCTCCCCTGGACAGAGGAGGCCACCAGGCAGAGCCCCCTGGGGCGCAGGGAGGTTCCGTGTGTACAGCTCAGACGTGAAGGCAGTCAGTCCTCGGGGGATGCCAGCCACAACCGCTGTCACTGTTACTGACATGCAGAAGTGATGCCGGACCCCGTCGGGATGGGTGGGGGCAGAGCCAGGGCGGGAGACACAGGCCTGCGTGATCACGGACCGCACCGTCCCCGCTAACACGGCCATCCAGTCGTGACCAGTCCCGGTGGCTTGTCCCAGCCCTGACCACTTGGCAGCAGCCCTAGGGGGTCAGATGGCCAGGCTGGGGCCGGGGCAGGTCCGCAGAGGGTCTCCACGCCCCTGTCTGGTCCCTGCTGCATAAAGCCAGAGGAGATGGCAGGGACGCAGCAGGGGCTGCCTGTCTCCAGCCTCGGGGGTGCTGGGCGGGAGGGGCTCACTCCTGCCTGCCTCCCTCTGCTTCCCGCCCCCCAGGAGGACGACAGGAAGGGCCCCCCCTCTATCCTGAGACGAAGCCCGCAGGAGCGCCACAGCCATGGGGCCGAGCCACGGAGGACCACGAGGCACGTGCGGTTCCGCGAGCCCCTGGAGGTGGCCGTCCACTGTAAGAGGCGAGCGGGCCAGGCGGGGTGGGGGGACATCACCCAGGATCTCACCGAGGGCTGTCCGCAGGGACCACAGTCACTGCCCTGTCCTCACAGGTGTAACCCCAATAAAACCCAGGCCCACGGGGTCGGTCTGAACAGAGTGCTGGTCAAAGAAACAGCGACTGGCAGGAAAAATAGAACCAGAGCTTCCCAAGTCATTACTGTCTTCCTGAAAAAGGCCAGTGGCTAGGCGTTCCCAGAGCCCACCCGCTCTTCCTTCCCTCAGCTCCTCCCACCCCCTCAGCCTTCACTGCCCACCTCCCAAATTCTCCCCGCCCCCTGGCCCTAGGGTCCTGGTGCTGCCCCCAGAGCCCCCTCTCCACCCGTCTACCTCACTTCTCCTCCAGCCTTCCCGTGGGACAGTGCCCTTGTATCAGCTAGCGATGCCTCATAACAAATCAGCACAACATAGCAGCTTCAGGCAACGCACGCCGATTATCTCAGTGGTCCCGCGGGTCAGGGTTCTGGGCGCAGCAAAGCTGGTCCTCTGCTCAGGGTGGCACAAGGCAGGCATCAGGGTGTCAGCCAAGGCTGGGCCTCACCTGAGGCTCGGGGCCCTATTCCAAACTCACAGCGTTATTTGCAGAATTCGCGTCCTTGCAGCTGTTTTATGTGACCCTCTTTTATAAAGAGCTCGCCTGATTAGGCCAGGCCCACCCAGGACAATCTCCCTTTGATTGACTCAGTCCGCTGTGGGGATTTCCATCGCGGCTGCAGAACCCCTGCCCCTTTGCCATGTTCTGTTGGTAGAAGCAAGTCGCAAGCCCCCACACTAAGCAGAGGGGACCCCACAAAGGTGAGGACCTGGGGGGATCGTGGGAGCAGCTTAGATTCTGCTTCCACAGCCCCCCAAGGGAGGTGCTCCCTGAGTCCCGCCAAGTTGCGGATAAAACTCACTCCCCCGACGTGTGTCAGTGTCTCCCTTGAAGGCCCATCGTAAACGTCGGGTCCGGGCCTCCCGCAGGGGTCCTCACCCACCCTGCCCTCCCCGGTCCAGCCCCCAACCCCCAGAGCACAGCTCAGCGCCCGCCTCCAGAGCTTCCCAGCAGCCCCAGAAGCAGAGACTCTCAGGTGGGGAGTCAGGGCCCAGACAGTCCGGGGCTGGTCTGGGGTCCCCCAGTGAGCTAAGTGGAATGGACAGGAGGTGGGGGGTCCTGCCTGCCTCTCCAAAGTGCCAGGCCCTGCTGCCCCCCAGGACCCCTGCAGCCTCCTCCTCCTAGGCTGCTGCAGGGGACACCCCACACTCCCGCAGGGCCCCCGGGAGGCTCTGAGAGCAGCGCCAGCACCTGGAAGCTAGAATCTGAATCAGTGAGGCTGGGGCAGAACCCTGGGTGGTGTCGGGCAGCCTGGCCGGCCGGGGGATATGGACAGCCGGCCGGGTCAGGACCCGCGGGGACCTGAGTCTCCATCTGTAAAGCGGGGAAGCTCTAGCTGACCCAGCCCGTCTTGGGGTCCTTAGGGTAGGCGGGTGAGAGGAGGGGCCCCGGGGGCTCTGGCTGGCGCGAGACTTCCGAGCGGGGTGGCCCCCCGCTCCGCCCGAACCCACCCTCCTCTCCTCCCCAGACATCGCCTGCAGGGAGCCCTCCGCCACGGCCAGGGGTAAGTTCTGAGCCCTCGGCCCTCATCCCTCAAAGCCCAGCCCACACGCTTGCCCAGCACAGCCCCATCTCCAGGCCACGGCCAGACCCCCCACCACTCCAGCCGGGCTCCCCACCCCAGCAGGGCCATGGGTCCCTGACAGTCACGGGTCGGCGGCAGCACCCCCGGGGTACCGTCTGCCCCCCTCACTCCTTCCCCAGGGAGGGTGCGAGGGCAGAGCCTACGGGAGGCCCTGTTGCAAGGAGATCGCAGGCCCAGATAGGGACGGGGAGACCCTCGCCGCGGGGGCCCACCCGACGGGCAGCACCGAGGTGCCCGCCCACCGCAGCCTCCCCACCAGCTCTGCGGGGAGGCGGGCGCCCAAGGGTCCTCACTGTCCCCCTCGGCCCCAGCGCCCGGCCGGCGCAGGCCCCGCGACGGTGCCCTGATCCTGCGGCTGACGGCGTGCGTCCTGCTGGTGCTGGCGCTGGGGCTGTGCTGCAGCCGGGCTGAGCCCGTGGCACTGGCCCTGGAGGACCTCCGGGCCCGGCTCCTGGCCCTCCGCGTGCGTCTGCAGCTCGTGGCCCTGGCCTGCTGGCGTCACCTCCTGCAGCTCTGATGGCCGGCGCTCACCTCCCCCAGGCCCAGGGGCAGCACTGCAGAGGGAGAGCCCCAGGTCGGGTCTGGGTGCTTCCAGACAGCCCTGAGCCCTGGACTCAGCGGGGCTGCTGCAGGCAGGGCGACTGGGAAAGCGGGCCCCACGGCTTGAGATCAGACGTGGGGTGCTGCGGCCTTGGATACGGCAGGCAGCCCCCAGCTCCAAGCAGGCAGCCCCTCCTAGTTCACATGTTAGGGTGCCCTGTGAGGTTTTAGGAGAACAAGAATTCCACCACTGAAACTCAGGGACCCACGGGTTCCAGCCCCCAGGCTACCCCTTGGGCCCCTCCCTCGCCCCAGCGGGAACTCTTGTGACTTTGGGCCCGGCCCGGATGTGGCCGTGTGTAGCCCCTCGAGGACGGGGACACCCTCCCTGTGTCTGTGGGAGTCCTGGGAGGAGGTACAACCGGGCTTTTGCTGCTTGGGGCCTGCAGCCCAGACCCCGAAACCCCTGCGGGAGAGGCGCTGGCTGCGGGGCGGGGGGTACTCCCTCCTGCAGCCACGTGCAGGGCGTGGCCCCGGAGCCCCCAGCTTGTCTGACACCTGCACCGGGCCCAAGGCCTGGGGATCCCCTCTTGCCTAGCCGTCGGCCTGGGGGTGTGGCTGGCGCAGAAAGGACATCGGGGGGCCGAGAGGACCCCACCACCCTCAGGACACAGCCGTCTGCGCCAGGGTCCCAGCCGGCGCCGCGCGGCCTGGGAGTCCCATGACTGTGTAGACGCCGAGCCTTCAACCCCGTTCCAGGCCAAGGAGGCCACGTGATGACAGAGCCCAGGGTCCCCTCAGACGCTGCATGGAGCGGGGCCCTGAACGAAGCAGGGAGGCCCAGGGTCAGACACCAGGAGGCACCGCTAGGGGAGAGGCTGCACCCCCGTAACCTTCGGACGAGTGTCTACGCAGCCGCGGGCGCCGTGCCGCGCCTCCCGCGGGCCTTCTTTAAGCGTCTGTTCCCACGGCTTACGCGGGGAGACGCGATTCTCTATTAAAACACGCTGCCACCTCTTCCAGTCTGGGGACTATTATCCAAAGGAGGGAGATGGGGACTGACTTGCGGTGGGAGTCACGCCAGCGGCTGACGCAGAGGTGGGCAAGCCGTCCCCTCTGGCCTCAGGGACCGGGGCGGTAGCCTTCGGGGTCCCTTCGGGTTTCAGGACTTGGGGAGCCCCGAGTGGGGAGCCCAGTCGAGAGGGGCCCACCTCCAGGAGCGGTGGCCTAGGGGGACCACGGCGGGGCTCCGGGCCCTGGCCCTCTGGGACCCTCCAGCATCACACCCCCAGCCCACCCCCCAGCCTCACCTCACCTGCCCCCTGAAGAGGGTAAGCAGGTTACTGAGTGCCACAGCCCTGGGGCAGGTACTGGGGGCGGGGTGGGGCGGGGAGCCGCCCAGAAGGGGCTGGGCTGCGGCACTCCCCTCCTCCTGGCCCGCTGCGCTCAGTGCTCAGCTAAGGGCTGTTCGTTCACTGCAAAGACATGCTCAGCCCTGGAGGGTCCCAGAGACCATGACCCCCATTGTTTTCGGAAAAATATTGCTCAAGGTGTACCCGGCAACCCCAAGAATTCCAAAATTTGAAATCCATCCTCACATCCGTGAAGTCTCGACGGGAAGCAGTGAGAACGGAACCCATGAGAGAATGTGCAGATGTGAGGGTACAGCCACTGTGGGGGAGGGGGGCCAACTCCCAGTTCCTAGTAAGTTTCGCGAACTCCAGGAGCAGACACGGAGTGCAGTGCTTTAAGTCTTAAATCGAAAGCAGATAGAACAATGGAGAAAAGGCAAACTGGAGGCGGAGAAAAGACGGGCAAAGAGATTCCTGCTTGTCCACTTTAGAGGCTCAGGTATTTTTGTTTCTATTTTGACTTGAGACATAGATGGATACATTTAAGTTTAAGAATCTTTACTTTCAGGTAAGCCAGAAGTGGAAGTAAAACACGATGTCCATTATCAAACAGCAGCGGGGAGAAGCAAGGCATCATGGAAGCGATCGGGTGGACCCACCTCAGGAGCCTCAGAGGCACGGCCACCCCTCCTGTCCAGCCCCGGAGGGTCCGTTCCCTGCCTACTGCAAGGGTGCGCGGCTCCTGTCCCAGTACCCCCTCCCCGGGGCCAGCTGTACCTTTCCCAGAAGCCCCCGGGGTGGGGATGTCTGGGGGTGCCGGTGCAGCCAGCCAGTGTGTCAGCAACAGGCCCGCTCTGTAAGTGCACGCAGGTGTCTGCTAGCCTGACCAAGGAGCTGCTCAGGCCAGCTCCAGGCCACCCACAAGTGTCAAATCCGCAGCAGACCCTCGGGCTCCAGAAGCCCACATCCTGGCCCTGCTCCTCCCTCCAGGGCCCAGACGGCTGCTACCTGATGGGGGACAAGGCAGAGCCACCCCACCTTCTGCTGGAGACCAGGAACTGTCCAGGGCCAGACAGGGTCCCCACGGCCAGCGGACTAGGGCAGGCGCATCCCCTCGGGGGCCTCAGGTTCTGTCAAAACACCTCCCCAAGGACCCTGCTGCGCTTCCCAAAACTCTCAGCCAGGCCCGGGGCCAGAGCATCTGAGATGCCAGGAACCTCAGTCACCCTGGTCCCAAGCCCCCACTCCCAAAAGGTGCCAGCCGAGCAGGTCATGACAGGTGACCTGCAGCCTCGCCTCCCGGGCCCAGGCTACCCGCCACACCTGGCACCTTGACCCAGGCCCAGATCCGTGGCCTCTGGACGCCCCGTTGCCCCGCTTTTTGGGAGACTGAACCATCCACTGGTGGTGAGAGCCATGGACATGGGGAGCTGGGGGCTCACCTTCCCCTGGAGGGTGGGGGGCAAACTGGCACGCGGGCTGGACCAGGAAACTATTTACTAGGCTCAGGGGAGGGGCGGGGCATGCTTACACCTCGGGCACCCCAGTCCCGGACAGGACACGGAGGACAGGATGCGGAAGCCAGAGAGCCCCGAGAGGAGGGGGGGCCACAGCCAAGCAGCCCCCTGCTGGCTTGTCACCGAGCCCCAGGGTCCCAGTTCCCCTCCCAGCTCCTCCACCTGCTGCCTAGGGGGCAGGACCCTGCCCTCGAGGCCTCCTGAGTTGGGAAGGCAGCCCCCTCCTCTGGGGTGCAAGGGGCCCTGGGGGCACCCGGGGACGGGGTTGCAGACAGCTGCCCGCTCCGGTCTCCACCCATACCTGCACACTCCCACACACCTGTGTATGGGCACGCTCACCTGCACACTCACACCCACATTCACACACGCTCACACCTCGCCATGCAGGCCCATGTGCACACACACACGCACACCCTCACAGGCACACAGGCACCCACAGTGGCACCTGGCCCCTGCTCCCCTGCGAAATGGCATCTCCACATCTGGAGTCCATGTCTCCGACCCCAAGCCCAGGCCCAGCCCACACGGGGGCCCCCCCGGCCTCCCCAGGCAAGTCCCCAGGACGCCCGCGAAGCCACCACCTGACGCCAGGCCCAGCCCCCCGTCCCTGTGCTTCTTGAGCTGAGATGAGTCTGGACCCCGGGGCTCTGGAGCCGCAGCAGAGTGGACTCAGCCCTGGGTGGGGACCACCGGGGCCAGAGGGCAGCTCCGTCCCACACTCGCCTCTATCTCGCAGGTGGTGGGATTCTTGTCCACACGCGGCTCAGGCTGGGAACGGGGCGCCTGGTGAGGGGGTCGCTCAGTACACGCAGTGCCAAGGGGAGGCATGCAAGTCGCGGGGGGCCGGGCAGAGCCCCGGCCGCGGCCCCAGGGCAGGCCATGTGCCCTGGACGGGGCGTCCGGGGCCAGGCCTAGATGACGGCGCTCTTCTCGCCCTGGAAGGAGGCGTGGGGGGCCGGCCTGGCCAGCAGCAGCTCCTTCTCGTGGACCAGCTTGTCCAGCAGGTCCTCCTGGCGGTAGTTGTGGTAGACTTTCAGGAAGGCCAGGATGGTGATGGCCAACCAGGCCAGCCACGAGGCCCAGAGGCCGAACTGTGGGGGGCAGAGGGCGGGGTGAGGGGGCCAGCCAGACCCAGTGGCCACCACCCGCCCCCCGGGAAAAGGACGGACCCGCTGGGGAAGGAACGAGGTGCTGCGGGGACAGGACAGGACGGGGACGTCAGCCCTGGCATCTGGCGGCCCTCCCGGCCCCCAAGCTGTGCAGACGCTTTGGGAACTGCCCACACTCGCACCCCGACAGGGCCCGCGAGGAGCTGGGGCCGCGCGGCTCCAAGGGAGCTCGTTCCATCCGTAATGGAGCCTGTTCCAGTCGCCGGAAGAAATTGACCTTTATCTGCTGTTTCCAAACAGGTGAAGGGGAAACAGTTTAATCAGAACCAGCCTCGAGCTGCAACTAAACTGGCTCAGTTGAGGGTGTCTGTCAGCAGACTTAGCCTGTGCCTTCCTGAGCTGATCGGCATAAATTCCATAAATTCAGGCTGGAACATCTCCCACTACATTCGTGTGAAGGTGTCTCTGGCAGGCTCAGCTCATCTCAGCTGGACCCACACGACGTCCAGCACCCTCCACAGGGCTCCTCACCATAGAAAGCGTCCTCAGACCAGCCACTGGCCAACGCGGGTCCAGAGGTGGACCTGCAGGCTGGTGAGCCCTGCCCCATGCTGAAAGGATCCGCCCCCTGCCCGGGGGGCCCCGTCATCCCTGCCATCAGGGTCATCGTCAGGGTCAGAAGCAGATTTTGAGGGACAGGCCCTCTCTGACCACATGTCCCGACATGCCTGTGTTCCAGCAGACAGGGCCCCCAGAGTTGCCCCGTGGTCTCCTGGAGGGTAGGGGACGAAGCTGGTACAAGGGCAGGGTTGGAGGAGAAGGGTCTCCCTGACAGTGGCTGGGGGCTCCTCCAAATGCAGGGGCGGACCCCCTCCCGGGACCCCCTTCCTCAGACACTGCCTCGGCATCCCTCCCTGGGGACCCGCTGTGAGCCCTCAAGCGTCTATCTGAGGGCCCACCTGGTGCCAGGACCAGAATCCAGACTCCCGGGCCCGGCACTGCAGACCCAGGATGACGCCCGGCTCCCTTCCCAGCGCCACCCGGCACAGGGCCACCCCCTCACTCCCCAGGCCTCCCCGCTTCTGCAGTTAGCTCAGAAGCTAGCTGTTCCCTCCTCCTAGGACGCCCCACAGCCCACCCCTCCCCACCCCCTGCAAACATCCTCTCAGTCTCCAGGATCCTGCCGTCCGCCGGGAAGCCTTCCCGACTGCTCCCCCAGCCCAGTGCTCACCCAGCTCTACCTCCCCTGCCTGGCACCGTCCTTAGCTACGAGTGTGTTTCCTGCCCGGCTGGGGTGAGGGGATGGGCTGTGCACTCGGTGAATGTTAGCAGTGAATGGCCCCTTGCCTGATGATGCAGGCCTCCCTCCTGCCCGGGCAGCTCCACCCACCTGGGCCATCGCGAACTGATCATAGAAGGCGGAGTTGTCCACGTTCAGTTCCAAGTCGATGTCCTGGAGCTCTTCGCAGCTAAAATGGCAAGACGCAGGGTGGATGGGGACTTTTGGGGGACCAAGCATGGGGGGTGCAGAGCATCACCCCCGAACGGCGAGGGGCTGCCCCCAAGGTGGGGTGGGGCCCCACCTGTGGGGCAGGGAACCTGCCCACCCGGCCCCCATCTGGCGCTGGACAGTGGGGGCCACCAGTGCTGCCCGTCACTCTCCTGGAGACTCCAGCCTTGGCCCCCGCAGCTGCACAGCACTGCAGAGCCAGGGGCCTCAGAAGCAGGGGTGCAGGGCTGCTGCTTCTAGCCCCTTGGTCCCCGGACTGAGCCACACAGTAGCCCGGCTGAAGCGCCGTGGGCGTCCATGGGGGCAGCCCCGCCCACCTGACCCGCTCACTCTTCACCTCCTGGGGCTGGCGGCACGGGCCAGTGCAACAGCGGGGAACAGCAGGGCAAACTACAGCGTGCTGTGACCTGCACAAGCTCCTCGTCTGTAGACAGGCTGGGCCAGGCCAGCCTCAGAAGCCTGGAGTGAATGAGGCCTGGGCTCAGGGGCCCGTAGCATCCCGAGATGTCAGGACACGTTAACGGGAGCGTGAGGCCTGGAAGAGGGAGGCCCAGAGGTCCAGGCAGGCCCTGGAAGGGCCTGGAGGATGGGGTTTAAGGGCTGGAAATGGAGTTTGTGAGGGTAAAGAGACTCTTTCTAGAGAAGCCCAAGGCCATACCCAGGGGCCTGCCATGCTCCGACGGCTCTGGGGGGTCGAGGGGGGGCGGGGTGAGAAAGCAGGTGGCCGGGGGCCCATCAGGCAGGGCACAGCTCAGCATGGGCAAGGCCCCAGCCCACAGAGGGCTGCCCTGGTGTGGACCGCAAAAGAGCCACCCACCCAGGGTGCCTGAACTTTCCTCTGCTGTGTGCCCCAAGCTGCTACAGAGGCGCCCCGGGGCCCCCAAGGTAAAAGTGCAGGATAAGCAGGTAGATGCGCCCCGCCCCCGCCCACTTCGGATCTTCTGTCCATTCTGTACTTCAAGGTTCCAGATCTGATTTTTCTTGAAGAAAGAATCTGGAGTCTCTGGAAGAGGTAACCCAGGGTCCCTGCCTTTCCAGGGGAATGGCCTGGGGCACTGGATGGTGCCCCTTAGGGCTGGGCAGGGGGCAGCCCTTTGCTGGGGGTCAGGCAGTCACCATGCTCCACCTTGGGCCGCCCCCAAGCCAGAGATGGCCCCTGGCTCAGGGCCCACAGCATCCGTCCCAGCCCCGAAGGCCTCTGTCCCAGACGCCCTCCGACCAGAAACTTCCACTCCCGTCCCTCACCGTCCCCACCCCCTCCATCCTTACATTCCACGCCCTCCTCATTACCACACCTGGGCCCAGGCCTCTGCCCCCAACGGCAGCACAGGGCCGGCTCTCCAGGGCCTTCCGGGACCTGGAGCCCACCCTAGGGGGTCCCGTCACCCAACCGCGTGTCAGCAATGACGGGGAAGCCAGAACCTCCGACCTCCTAGGCCTCCATCCCCCACCATACCCCGATCCACCCCCAGGGTCTGTGGGGCCCCTGCTATTGTGTGAAGCTGCTGTGGGCTCCCTGAACTGGGGAGGGGGCATGGGCCCCAGGGCAGGGGTGGCCAGGTGTGCACGGGGCGGGGATCAGGCGGGATGAGCAAAGCTGCGGGCTCAGGGTGGGCTTCGTGCAGGAAGCCATCATCCTAGGACAGGCGGGCGGGGCCCAGGGCGCACCTGTGGGGCACGGTGCCCTTCTCAGTGACAGCATCACACCACATGCTGAAGCCCACGCTCACGATGGTGCTGGCGATGAAGACCAGGCAGACCACGAAGGCGCTGACCAGCAGGTTCAGGAAGGCGTGGAGGAAGGAGCTGCAGCGAGGGGGGGGAGGGGCGGTCACCGCGCCACCCCCATCTCCACAGCACCCCTGCGGGCCAGGCGGCAGCAGGAAGGCAGCCCCCGACCCGCGGGTTCCCAGCTGGGGTTGGGCCCCCGATGACGGGGTAGGGCCAAGCGGGGCCACCAGAGGTCGTTTCCCCTCCGGCAGCGTTCCTCACCCCACAGGCCCACGCGCTGGCCAGAGCTGCCCAGCCCGTCCTCCCAAAGCCCGGGACTGGGGACCGTCTTATAGCAGAGTCACGGCCACCATTCAAACCCGAGGCCTCCTGGTTCCGAAGCATCGGAACCAGCACCCATGCTGAAAAGGTCAGACAGCCTTTCAAGGTGGATCACCCTCGCGGGTACCCACCAAGGCCATTTACCCACACAGTCATCAATGCGGCTGGCCTGCACCTGACCGGGGGTCTGTGACCCTGCTCTGATTTCTCCACTGAAACCTGAAAGGCCAAGGGGTGACCAGAGCGGGCACCTGGGGGACCCAGGAGGCAGGGCCGAGAGGGCAGAGCTCGCTCAGGGCCAGGCTGCAACTCCCCATGGGGTCAGGGCCTCTCCAGGGTCCATGGGAGCGCGGCCCCCACCGGGGTGCTTTCAGAGGGCGCCGATGTTTGCCCTCCGATGGCACGGCGGGTGGGGGGAGGGACGTGGTGGGAACACCCGCCCACCAGACTCTCCTGCCGGCCCACAAGCATCCACCGTCCCACCATCTCCAAAACACCCCCTGGAGATCCAGAGTCCTGCAGGAGAGCAGTCGGCCGAGCTGATGCCGCAGGGGGCAGGGGGCGCAGGGCTGCCCCACGGCAGGGGCGGGGTGGGCAGAGGGAATGCCCCCACGTGGGACAGCATCTAACCTGCTGCAGGTGTGATGTGGACAGTGCTTGCCGTACATTGAATCTGAGGGAAATGACCGACCAAATCTGGCTCCACGGGGAACATTCACTAAACAAGGTGGCAGCTGGGGTTTCAGCTAAGAAAACATCAAAGTTGTCGTCACCGGAGGCGGTGACTCGGCCGAGGCCGAGCGGCGATGGACGCGCCGCTCCTGCGTCTGTTGTTTCTTTCTTTCGTTTATCCACCCGCCCGACGCTCTCTGGGCCTCCACCCACCCGACGCTCTCTGGGCCTCCACCCACCCTGTGCTGGGCCCCGAGGACAGCGCAGCATGGATGCCGCAGTCCCGGCCCAGGAGCTGCCTCAGAAAAACGGGCAGATGGTAAACCGAGGTCACCAGTGCCCGACTCACAGCACGAATGACCGGGCTGCTTTGTCACAGCCGGGACCGTCCGCATCCCCAGGGAAAGATCCCTCAGGGCTGCTATCGACAGGCCCAATCCAGGGCCGCCCTGCCGAGTGTCAAGGCTGGAGGGCTTGAGCCACCCCGACAACAGCGTCAGAGGAGGGGCGAGCACGTTCCTGAAACCCCAACAGTCACCCCTGAAAGGGCAGGGACAGTGGGTCTGGCCCCGTGTTTGCACTCGCACTCCCGCATACACGTGGGGCCTCCACACCCAGGATCCAGGCCAACGGGACGAAGGTGAGAGCCGTGCGCAGGAGCTCCACGCCTGCCACAGCCCCCCGTCCGCGATTCTCCAAAGGCTGGTCCAGGCGGCGCAAGCGCGCCTGCGCTCACCGGGCGTCCGCGGTCCTCCCGCAGCTCAGTGTCGGGTGTGTGTTCACTGTGCTCGCGCTTCAAGCCGCCCACGCCCTGCTGTGTCTCACCCCGTGGGGGCGGCACCACAATCCCTGCCCGAACTGGACCATCGTGTGCAGCTGCTCTTCAGATCCCGGCCCGTCCATCCTCCGCCTGGGGGCCGAACGGAGGGCGCCGCCCTCTCCCTGGCTCCTGGTTGCATCCAGCCAATGGGGTCCCGGGGGACGTGACAGTGGGGGTGGGGGGTGTTCATCACCAGGTCCCTCCTGGGGGCAGCCTCAGGCTGGCGGCGTCCCTCCACCAAAGGGTGTCCCTCTGGGCGGCCTCATCCACGGAACCCTGCCCAGCCCCTCGGGTGGCGACAGGGTCCCACACCTGGCCCACACCTTAGTCCTCAGGTTCTCCTCACTTGGGTGGTCATCAATCCCACCTGGGACCCTGATGGACACAATTCTGAACGGCAAAATCCATCTGGCCCTGAGAGCTCGAATTAGGGGCCAGGGGCCTATAGTTATGAAGAGAGGTACGTTATGGCCCATCCCCCTCCGACGCTGTCACCGAGCGGAGACGGTGTCAAGCCCGCCTGCCCTTGGCCAGCTGTGCGACCTTCACTCTGCAAGGCGCTCTGGGGGCCTCAATTTCTGCTCTGTCACATCGGATTACGGTGGGAACTGAGGGAGCTTATGTGGGTGAAGGGCACGTAGCTGCGGGGCGGCTCAGGAGCTCTCATCCCCCAGGACAGACCTCAGCCCAGCATCCAGGCCGGGTCGGGCTCGCCGCCCTCCGACCCCCAAGCCAGGGCACAGCTGGAGCCCTCGGGCTGGGGCCTGTGTCGCCGCAGAAGATGGGGTGCGGGACGCAGGGATGGAGAAGCTGAGTCACCCTTGGGAACCAGATTTGGAGACGGGCTCACGGCCAGCTGTGCCCCCCGGGGGGCAGCGTGGGGCTGGGTGGGGCTGGGGGGTTGGGGAAGGCCCAGCCCACTGGAGCCCCCCTTCCCAGGAGCTGGTGCTCCGAGGAAAGCAGAAGTTATGCAGAGCCTACGCCCCTGGCGTCTCCATCTTGGATGGACACTCGGCTCCCGCCAAGGAGAACGTGGCGGTCCCAGGGAGGCCAGGGACGAGCGGCCACAGGCAGAGCAGAGGAGCAGGCCGCTCTCGGCACAGAAGTCCAGCCCCTGGGACGGCCGGTTCCCTAGGTGCCCTCCGCCCCCTGACAGCCCTCTGCCGTCCCCCCAGGAAGCCTGTCCGCAGCGGGGCTTGTGGGAGGAGGGACGGCCAGGGTGCAGAGGGCAGGCCAGCGGGCGACCAGCCGGCGTCAAACCCTGCTCCTCCTCGCTGGGGGGCCCCAAGCCCACCCTGCACCGAACTCTAGAGGCCCAGGAGGGCCCCTCACCCCGCGTGCACAGCAGCGCCCTCGTGGGACCCCTGGCACAGCGGGCCTGAGACACGGCCGACCCGTCGAGAGCTGCCCCTACCCACCTCTCAGGGCGATTTACAGCACAGTCTCTGAGAGCCAGAAACCACCGACACTCCGGCCGCATCCCTGTTAAGTGGGCACAGTTTTGGGGTCTCCATCCCACGAGACAGGGAAGGGCCCGTGCTGGGGTCCTGCCAGCCAGCAGCCTCCTCTTACCCTTCCCGTCGGCTTCTGGTCATTTCCTTGGCATGTGCTCTGGCTTTACAGATTTCTGAAGAATCGGGTATGTGAGAGCCTCCCTTGGCCCCGGCCCCCCAGCGTTCACAACACGACTCCCACCCCCTCCTCCCAGCGACAGGCCGGGGCAGCGGTCAGGAACGGGAGCCCAGCACTCACAGGGTTAACTTCATCTTTCTCCCGCTGCCTGTCAGGGTGCCCCGCCTGGACGCGCCATCTCCATGGCGACAGCTATCCTAGGAAGCCCTGGGAGCGACCTGCAGGCTGAGGGACACGTGTGGGCAGGCAGATGGGCCGTTTGAACCCAGCGCTCCCCAGCCGTCAATCACAAACCACTGCAACGTGGACCGGCAAAGCTGCCCGGCCCCCAGGCCCGACTCACCCTCAGCTCAGCCAGGGGCCCGAAACAGCAATGGCCCCGGAAGCCACAGGGGCCACTGATCCACTCACTCCTTCCCCCAGCCAGCAACCGGGAGGACACCCCCTGTACAGAAAGCTGCCCGGACCCCTTACCCTTCACACCCCTGGGCACAAGCCATCAGGGGTCCCCAATTCGCACAGAGACACACTGCACGAGGAGGGAGCTGGCATCACGGACACTGCGTCTGACCACGAGCTCGAGACCCAGCCGTGAGCCCCTCACACAGATCAAAGTGTAGGGTTCCACCCTGGGTCTCGGTCTGAGGTTGGACTCTTAGGAGAATTAGGGTGCACGCTAAACCCTAAACAGGCAGGGCCCCCTAAAAACCCAAGTCCAGGGCTTCCCTGGTGGCGCAGTGGTTGAGAGTCCGCCTGCCGATGCCGGGGACATGGGTTCGTGCCCCGGTCCGGGATGATCCCACATGCCGCAGAGCGGCTGGGCCCGTGAGCCATGGCCGCTGAGCCTGCGCGTCCCGTCCGGAGCCTGTGCTCCGCAGCGGGAGAGGCCACAACAGTGAGAAGCCCGCGTACCGCAAAAAAACAAACAAACAAAAGAACCCAAGTCTAAGGAGGGCAGTGGTGTCCTTCATGGGCCGGATGTCCGGTGGCCATCAACACCCCTGAGAGCCATCGTCCATCACACTGCTCTCTCTACCTGCCCTTCCCGGCTTCCTGGGCGTCCCGAGTCCCTTTACCCACCCAGCACCTGCTCGCCTGGTCTATGCAGCTTGACCAACAACTGTGCCGGAATTGGCTGCCCTCAGCTGACCGTCCTGCCCGTGGCTGGACAAGGCAGACCCAGCCTTCCCACAGGTCCAGACCTGGCTGACACAGCGAGCCCAGAGGGCTGAACCCTTGGTCAGACTGTGAATCTGCAAAGGCATCAGGGCCCGTGAGTGGCTGTGAAGCTGCAAACTTCAAGGGGCAGGAACCTTGCCGTCATTCACTCAACAATCACTAATTTGGTGACTCCTGGGCACCATGCCCCATGCTCAGCCCTGAGCACACAGAGGTGAACAGGTATGCGTACGCCAGCCCAGGGTCCCCTCAGGTGCATAGCCATGGCCTGGACATCCACAAGAGCTTTGAGCTGCTCCTACAACCCGAACTAAGAAGAAAGGATGACACTTGTGACAGATGTCATCACAGCTGACCAACTGGCTTGTGTGGTGGACAGGGTGGGAACAGGCAGCGGGACAACCTGTGGCCTTGGGCCGGAATTCCTGAGGGCTGAGAAGGACATTCTGCAACAGATGTCCCTGGAGAAGAGAAGGGTGGCCCAGCCTTGGCTGCCATGGTCGAGGCCGCTGGTGGCAGGACAGATGAGCCCCTAGGACTGATGCAAAGGGACAGAGGACCCTAAGTGTTCCTCCAGCCAGGCCGCCTCCATGGGAGCACAGGTCCCCTCTGTCCTCAGGGGACAGGCACAGTGAAAGGGCACAGGAGGCATGTACACTCCCAAGCCTCAGTTTTCTGTCTCTAAGATGGGGATGGGGATGGTTTCACAGAGTTGACGGACACCTTCTATGAGATGACGAAGGACAGAAGCTGTCCCTAGGTTCCTAGGTTTGCTGCCCAACTTGTGTGAAACAGGTGGTCCTGCGTGACCAGGATTCCTTCCTTGCAGGCTCTGGGCTCTTAGCTCCCAGCCTCTGGTGGTGCCTCTGAAATCTCCCACCACTCAGAGCCACGGGGGGCTGGGCCCCACCTACAGAGCTGCTTACGCGTCCTCACCAGGTAGACCCTGAATGCCTTGAGGTCACCTGTCTTGTAGGGACAAGCTGGAACCATGGGCGTCAGCTGATGACCAAGCCGTGGCCCCCACCTGGCCTGTGCCCGCTGCCCTCAGCTTCCAGACTGAAGGGACCTCGACCTGCCCCGCCTGCTGGCCGCCCCTCCTCTGCCTCAGACCCTGTCTCGTAATCAGAGATGCTTCCCCAGCCCCAACCTGCACTGGAGACTCCGACTGGGCACCACGTGGGCTTGGCACCGCAGGTGCAGATGTGTCTCAAAGCCTCCTCGGGACACCAGCCATCGTGCGGTGGAGGGAAGGAGAAGCAGGGCAGGCGCCCCCCGGGACTGGCCCGGGCTCACCCTGGGAAGAGCTCCCACCCCACACACGGCACCCGGAGGACGCCCCGGGCTGACACATGGCTTCTGCAGACCCCGAATGCAGAACTTTCGTGCACTGGGTTGAATTGCATCCCCTGACAACGTATGCCCACATCTGCACCCCCAGTACCTGTGAATGTGACTTATTTGGAAACGGGGTCTTTGTGGGTGTCATTAAGCTAAAGATCTCAGGATGAGGTCATCCTGGATTTAGGGTGGGCCCCAAATCCAATGACTAGCATCCTTATGAGAAGAAGGAAAGAGAGAAGAGGCCATGTGGACAGGGAGACAGAGATTGGAGCGACAAAGGCCTAAGCAAGGGACATCAGGGGTTGCAGCGGCCGCCACAAGCTAGGAAGAGGCCTGGAAAATGTTAACCCCCCAGAGGGAACCAACCCTGACAACACCTTAATTTGGGGCTTCTGGCCTCCAGAACTGTAAGAGAATAAATTGTCTTAAGCCCCAGTTTGTGGTGCTCTGTTACAGCAGCCCCTGGAAACTCATACACATGGGTTGCTGGGATTTCACCCCCTCCCCCAGCCTCAGCTGTCCCTTTCCTCCTCAACCTGCAGCCCCCCCTTCCTCTCTCCCGCCCCTCTCTCCACGCCAAAGCCAAGCTGAGAGCTCTCAGGAGTCCCTGCCCGCTCACAGCCTCAGAGCCCCGCTCCCCGGAAGAAGTGAGAAGCCACTAAAAACTACCAGCAGATGATGGGTGGGGGTGAGGGTGGGGGCAGAGTCTGGGAGAAGGCGTGGACTTCCCACGTAGATGTGAGGGCAGGCAACAGGCAGGAGCGGCCTCCCGGGGCCTCTGCAGGAGACCTGGCCGCTCCAGGGCGCAGGGATCCCAGCCTGGGCGTGGGTGGGGCCGGCCACACAGGGTCCCACAGGGGTAGAGGCCCAGGGAGTGTTACTGGCTGAGAACCCCAGCCCAGGGACCCACATCCCACTCTCTCACAAAACAGAGCCAGGACAGGACAAGGTGAAGAGAAAAATGGAGCCCAGGGGGGTGGGGGGGAGGGGGGCGGAAGCTAGCGGGGCCCCACACACCTGCTGCTCCCTCTCCCCCATCCCCCGACCAAGGTGTGTGCCATAGCGGTGGGCCTCGAGGGCTTCCCTCCGGCTTTCCTTCCCAGGGGGATGGGAACGGGGGAGGATGCCCTGTTGCCGGGTCGGCCCCCTGCCTGCCTGGTCCCTCCCCCTCCACCCGGAGCTGGGAGCAGGCCAAACCCGGCTGGGAGCTGTCCGCGGTGCTGACGGGCGTGGGCCCCGCTGGGCCAGAGAGGGAGGCCCAAATCGGCTCCGAGATGACGATGCAACACTTGCACCCCGGGGTGTGGGTGGTGATGCGCGCTTGGAGAGGGAAGCACTGTCCTGGTACGGAGAACGCCATGGCCCCTCGGTTCTGCGTGTAGACAAAGGGCGGTTTCCGTGGAAGTGGTGAGGGACGATGGTTGGTATTTTCGGGCCTCTGAGACCATGGGGAGACGCAGGGACTCACCCTCCTCCTTGTCAGGGAGAGCCTGGGACGCTGTGGGCACGGAAGGGGGGCCGTGCCAGGGGTAAGGGCTGCGTCTGTCGGTGCAGGGCAGCTGCGAGGCCCCCACTTACCCCTCGTGTCCCTTGCAGAGGAAGAAGAGCGTGCGCCAGGCGTGCGCCGCGGCGAGCAACAGCGAGAGGAGGCTGGCCAGCAGGCTGAAGCGGCAGGCGGCCGGCGGGCCCCACTCCTGCACGGTGAAGCGCTCGCCCTCCTGCGCCGTCAGGTTGGCGCTCAGCCACATGCCCTCGGTGAAGAGCAGGCAGCGGCCGCGGAAGTCGTGGCCATTCTCGGACAGCGGCACCACCACCACGAAGCTGAACAGAAAGGCCAGGAAGTAGCAGACGCACTGCGCGAAGAGGAAATTGTTGAGCGCCATGGCGGGGCCAGGCGGGCCGAGGAAGCAGCCGGAGGAGGCCGCGGGGCTGGCTGGCGACGCGGGACGAGGGGCGCAGGCCGGGAGACGAGGCCGCGGGAGTCTCCCGGCGCCGCGCGCAAGCCAGGCCGGATCCGCGCGGGAGGCTGCGCAGTGGCGGCGCCGGCGGGGTCCTGCGCGCCCCGCCCGGGACGCGTGCGCAGCGGCCGAGCGCGGGCCGCGCCTGCGGTCAGCACCACGGACAGCTACCGGCGGGCTCGCGGCGCGGAAAGGGGGCAGAGGGGACAATGGGTGGGTGTGGGGCACGCTGGACAACGGGTGTACCGATGCAGAAGCGGAATGGAAACCAGGAGAGGGAATGGGAAGATTGCTATGTCGGCTTACCGAGACCCGACTCTGGTACCAGGAGCTATACCTGTGCGGGCCTCACATACGATGGTTCCCAGGTCCCCAGTTGCCCCACTGGCGTTAAGGAAAGGAGGCTAGGAGAGAGCGATTCACAGGGACTGATTCAAGATGCCCATAATGAGGGGTGGGAGTGAGGTTTTCAGTCCGGACTGGAATGACTCTTTTTCGGGGGTCTTGGAGTGCACCAAGTATACGGGAAATGGGCCGGAGAGGGGAGGATCTGGGGTCGAGGAAGTGGCACAGGGGTCACCACGGAGAGATGGGTGCCGAGAGGACAGAGTGGCTCTGTTAGCTGTCTGCTTCTCCAGCACAGCACCCTCAGAAGGGATATCTCTCACTGCCGGACACAAGCAGAACCCTGAGTTGGTATTTGTAAGATAAATAATGGATGCCCCAGGCACCTCATTAAGACAGCCCGTCCCGAGATGGAATGTGCTGATGCATTAATTAGTGGAAGTAATGCCTTTTCTAGCTCCCTTTAAGACTAAGTCACATTTAGTCCAATTCCCAGAGTGAGGAAGCCTCCTTCCAAAAGACACTGCCAACTGGTTTAAAATTACATCGGCTTTTTTGTTGCAAGCGCTGAAAAAACCTTTTTGTTTTATTGCCAAAGTAATATATGCCCATTTTAAGAGTCAAGCCACATAGATGTTATGTATAAAATAAAAAGACAACGTCTCCTTCTTGCCCTCCCCGCCCCCATCCGGCCACATGACTGGGGTGACCACTCTTCACAGTCTGACTTCTACTTTTCTAGACATTTTGCTAAGCACATAAACACCCACAATTTACACGAGTGCTTCATACGATGCACACCATTCTGCAGGTTGATTCCTTCGTTCGGCAGTATGTCATGGACCTTATTCCCTGCCCACACATAGAGATCTACTTCATTCTTCTTAATAACTGTATAAAAGTCCATAATCATGAAGATCCCACAATTTGCGTAACTATCCCTCTTCGGGTAGCTGGTTAACGTCTTCCATTTTTGCTAGTTCAAACACTGTTGAGTGAGCTTCCTTGTACACACATGCTTGTGCACTTGTACAGGTACTTCCTAAAAGAGAAGTTCTTAGGAGGGGAACTGCTGGGTCATGGGGTGTGCGCCTTTAAGAGCTGACAGAAATTTGTACCAACTTACCTTCGTATCCATGCTGCAGACACCCTCTCCAACACTGAGAAAATCAGCTGTATTTAAATTCTGTCAGTCTTCACTGAGGTGTAACCTTGGGTTCCCCGTCATCGTGAGGTTGAGCATCTTTTCCTGTGCTGGTACTATGTGTAATTTGTCGTCTGTGCATTGCACATTCACTTTGCAGTCACTTTAAAGCACACATCGAAGACCAGCCGTGGGTCTGGGACAGCAACCCTTCCCTTGGAGAATACACATGGGGTTTCTGCTACTGTTGAGTTCCCCGATTCAACCAAAGGGAGCCTGCTCAGGAAATTCAGTGCCCTCCCCCAACTTGGACAAGAGTTGAAATCCCATCCAATCATTATCCAGTGGACTAATTTGAACACATCTGGGGGTCTTACACTTTAAGGATGAGGCCAAAACAAAAGAGACCATGACAATTGAGAGGCAGGTGGCCCAAAGGGAGAACTACAGAATAAATTGGAAAGATTATTCAATATCTACCATTTTTAAGAGATCTTTATTGGACTATAATTGCTTCACAATACTGTGTTAGTTTCTGTTGTACACCAGAGTGAATCAGCCATATGCATACATGTATCCCCACATCCCCTCCCTCTTGAGCCTCCCTCCCATCCTCCCTATCCCACCCCTCTAGGTCATCGCAGAGCACCGAGCCCATCTCCCTGTGCTATGCGGCTGCTTCCCACCAGCCAACTATTTTACATTCGGTAGTGGATATATGTCGATGCTACTCTCACTTCGCCCCAGCTTCGCCCTCCCACCCCATGTCCTCAAGTCCATTCTCTATGTCTACATCTTTCGTCCTGCCCTGCAACTAGGTTCATCAGTACCTTTTTTTTTTTTTTAGATTCCATATATATGCATTAGCATACGGTATTTGTTTTTCTCTTTCTGACTTACTTCACTCTGTATGACGGACTCTATGTCCATCCACCTCACTACAAATACCTCAATTTTGTTTCTTTTTATGGCTGAGTAATATTCCATTGTATATATGTGCCACAACTTCTTTATCCATTCATCTGTCGATAGACATTTAGGTTGGTTCCATGTCCTGGCTATTGTAAATAGAGCTGCAATGAACATTGTGGTGCATGTCTCTTTCTGAATTATGGTTTTCTCAGGGTATATGTCCAGTAGTGGGATTGCTGGGTCGTATGGTAGTTCTATTTTTAGTTTTTTAAGGAACATCCATACTGTTTTCCATAGTGGTTGTACCAATTTACATTCCCACAAACAGTGTTGGAGGGTTCCCTTTTTACTACACCCTTTCCAGCATTTATTGTTTCTAGCTTTTTTGATAATGACCATTCTGACTGGCGTGAGGTGATACCTCATTGTAGTTCTCTAATAATTAGTGATGTTGAGCATCTTTTCATGTGCCTCTTGGCCATCTGTATGACTTTCTTGGTGAAATGTCTATTTAGGTCTTCCATCCATTTTTTAACTGGATTGTTTGTTTTTTTGATATTGAGCTCCATGGGCTGTTTGTATATTTTGGAGATTAATGTTTTGTCTGTTGTCTCATTTGCAAATATTTTCTCCCATTTTTAGAGTTGCCTTTTTGTCTTGTTTATGGTTTCCTTTGCTGTGCAAAAACTTTTAAGTTTATTTAAGTCCCATTTGTTTATTTTTGTTTTTATTTCTGTTACTCTAGAAGGTAGGTCAAAAAAGATCTTGCTGTGGTTTATGTCAAAGAGTGTTTTTCCTATGTTTTCCCCTAAAAGTTTTATACTGGCCGGTCTTACATTTAAATCTTTAATCCATTTGGAGTTTATTTTTCTGTATGGTGTTAGGCAGTGTTCTAATTTCATTCTTTTAAATATAGCTGTCCAGTTTTCCCAGCACCACTTATTGAAGAGGCTGTCTTCTCTCCATTGTATGTTCTTGTCTCCTTTGTCGTAAATTAGGTGCCCAAATGTGCATGGGTTTATCTCTGGGCTTTCTATCCTGTACCATTTACCTATATTTCTGTTTCTGTGCCAGTACCATACTGTCTTGATTACTGTAGCTTTGTGGTATAGTTTGAAGTTGGGGAGCCTCATTCCTCCAACTCTGTTTTTCTTTCTCAAGATTGCTTTGGCTATTTGGCGTCTTCCATATTTCCATATGAATTGTAAGATTTTTTGTTCTAATTCTGTGAAGAATGCCATTGGTAGTTTGATAGGGATTGCATTGAATCTGTAGATTGTTTTGGGTAGTATAATCATTTTCACAATATTGATTCTTCCAATCCAAGATCATGGTATATTTCTCCATCTGTTTATGTCATCTTTGATTTCTTTCATCAGTGCCTTATAGTTTTCTGAGTACCGGTCTTCTGCCTCCTTAGGCAGCTTTATTCCTAGGTATTTTATTCTTTTTATTGCGATGGTAAATGGGAGTATTTCCTTAATTTCTCTTTCTGATTTTTAATTGTTCGTGTATAGGAATGCCAGAGATTTCTGTGCATTAATTTTGTATCCTGCAACCTTACCAAATTCATTGATTAGCTCTAGTAGTTTTCTGGTGGCATCTTTAGGATTTTCTATGTACAGTATCGCGTAATCTGCAGAGTGACAGTTTTACTTCTTCTTTTCCAATTTGTATTTCTTTTCTTCTCTGATTGCCATGGCTAGGACTTCCAAAACTATGTTGAATAATAGTGGTGATGGGCTTCCCTGGTGGCGCAGTGGTTGAGAGTCCGCCTGCCGATGCAGGGGACATGGGTTCGTGCCCCGGTCCGGAAAGATCCCACATGCCGCGGAGCGGCTAGGCCCATGAGCCACGGCTGCTGGGCCTGTGTGTCTGGAGCCTTGCTCCACAATGGGAGAGGCCACAATAGTGAGAGGCCCACGTATCACAAAAAAAAAAAAAAACAGTGGTGAGAGTGGACATCCTTGTCTTGTTCCTGATCTTAGAGGAAATGCTTTCAGTTTTTCACCATTGAGAATGATGTTTGCTGTGGGTTTGTCTTATATGGCCTTTATTATGTTGAGGTAAGTTCCCTCTATGCCCAGTTTCTGGAGAGTTTTTATCATAAATGGATGTTGAATTTTGTCAAAAGCTTTCTCTGCATCTATTGAGATGATCATATGGTTTTTATTCTTCAATTTGTTAATATGGTGTATCACATTGATTGATTTGCGTATATTGAAGGATCCTTTCATCCCTGGGATAAATCCCACTTGATCGTGGTGTATGATCCTTTGAAGTGCTATTGGATTCTGTTTGCTAGTATTTTGTTCAAGATTTTTGCATCTATGTTCATCAGTGATATTGGTCTATAATTTTCTTTTTTTGTGATATCTTTTTCTGGTTTTGGTATCAGGGTGATGGTGGCTTCATAGAATGAATTTGGGAGTGTTTCTCCCTCTGCAATTTTTTGGAAGAGCTTGAGAAAGATCAGTGTTAGCCCTTCTCTAAATGTTTGATAAAATTCACCTGTGAAGCCATCTGGTCCTGGACTTCTGTTTGTTGGAAGATTTTTAAATACGGTTTCAATTTCATCACTTGTGATAAGTCTGTTTATATTTTCTAATTCTTCCTGGTTCAGTCTTGGAAAATTGTAGCTTTCCAAGAATTTGTCCATTTCTTCATGGTGGTCCATTTTATTGGCATATAGTTGTTTGTAGTAGTCTCTTATAATCCTTTGTACTTCTGCAGTGTCAGTTGTGATTTCTCCTTTTTCATTTCTAATTTTATTGATTTGCATCCTCTCCCTGTTTTTCTTGATGAGTCTGGCTAAGGGTTTATCAGTTTTGTTTACCTTCTCAAAGAACCAGCTTTTTTTCTTTTTTTTTTTTTTTTTCAGTACGTGGGCCTCTAACTGTTGTGGCCTCTCCCATTGCAGAGCACAGGCTCCAGATGTGCAGGCTCAGCGGCCATGGTTCATGGGCCTAGCCGCTCCACGGCATGTGGGATCTTCCCGGACCGGGGCACGAACCCATGTCCCCTGCATCGGCAGGCGGACTCTCAACCACTACGCCACCAGGGAAGCCCAAAACCAGCTTTTAGTCTTATCGATCTTTGCTATTGTTTTCTTCATTTCTATTTCATTTATTTCTGCTCTGATCTTTATGATTTCTTTCCTTCTACTGACTTTGGGTTTTCTTTGTTCTTCTTTCTCTAGTTGTTTTAAGTGTAGGGTTAGATTGTTTATTTGAGTTTTTTCTTGTTTCTTGAGGTGAGATTGAATTGCTATAAACTTCCCTCTTAGAACTGCTTTTGCAAACCCATAAGTTTTGGGTCGTCGTGTTTTCAGTGTTATTTGTTTCTATGTATGTTTTTATTTCTTCTTTGATTTCTTCAATGATCTCTTGGTTATTTAGAAGTGCACTGTTTAGCCCCAATGTATTTGTGTTTTGTACAGTTTTTTTTTCTGTAATTGATTTCCAATCTCATAGCGTTGTGATCAGAAAAGATGCTTGATGTGATTTCAATTTTCTGAGGCTTGATTTGTGACCCAGGATGTGGAGAATGTTCCATGGAGAATGTTCCATGTGCACTTGAGAAGAAAGTGTATTCTGCCACTTTTGGGTGGAATGTTCTATAAATATCAATTAGATCTATCTGGTCTATTGTGTCACTTAAAGCTTGTGTTTCCTTATTTATTTTCTGTTTGGATGATCTGTCCATTGGTATAAGTGGGGTGTTAAAGTCCCCTACTATAATTGTGTTACTGTCAATTTCTCCTTTCATGCCTTATGTATTGAGGTGCTCCTCTGCTGGGTGCATAAACATTTACAATTGTTACATATTTTTCTTGGATTGATCCTTTGATCATTATGTAGTGCCCCTCCTTATCTCTTGTAACAGTCTTTATTTTAAAGTCTATTTTATCTGATACAAGTATCGTTACTCCAGCTTTCTTTTGATTTCCATTTGCATGAAATATCTTTTTCCATCCTTTTACTTTCAGTCTGTAAGTTTCCCTAGGTATGACGTGGGTCTCTCGTAGACAGCATATATATGGGTCTAGTTTCTGTATCCATTCAGCCAGTCTGTGTGTTTTGGTTGAGGCATTTAATCCATTTACATTCAAGGTTATTATCGATATGTATGTTCCTATTACCATTTTCTTAATTGTTTTGGGTTTGTCTTTGTGGGTCTTTTTCTTCACTTGTGTTTCCCGCTTAGAGAAGTTTCTTTAGCATTTATTGTAAAGCTGGTTTGGTGGTGCTGAATTCTCTTAGCTTTTGTTTGTCTGAAAAGCTTTTGACTTCTCCATCGAATCTGAATGAGATCCTTGCTGGGTAGAGTAATCTTGGTTGTAGGTTTTTCTCTTTCATCACTTTAAGTATATCCCTTCTGGCCTGCAGAGTTTCCACTGAAAAATCAGCTGATAACCTTATGGGGATTCCTTTGTATGTTATTTTTTGTTTTTCCCTTGCTGCTTTTAATATTTTTTCTTTGAATTTAATTTTTGTTAGTTTGATTAAGATGTGTCTTGGTGTGTTTCTCCTTGGGTTCATCCTGTACGGGATTCTCTGTGCTTCACGGACTTGGGTGACTATTTCCTTCCCCATGTTAGGGAAGTTTTCAACTATAATCTCTTCAAATATTTTCTCAGACCCTTTCTTTTTCTCTTCTTCTTCTGTGACCCCTGTAATTCGAATGTTGGTGCATTTAAGGTTGTCCCAGAGGTCTCTGAGATTGTCTTCAATTCTTTTCATTCTTTTCTCTTTATTCTGCTCCTCAGCAGTTATTTCCGTCATTTCGTCTTCCAGCACACTTATTCGTTCTTCTGCCTGCATTATTCTGTTATGGATTCCTTCTAGTGTATTTTTCATTTCAGTTATTGTGTTGCTCATCTCTGCTTGTTCTTTAGTTCTTCTAGATCTTTGTTAAACATTCCTTGTATTTTCTCAATCCGTGCTTCCATTCTATTTCTGAGATTCTGGATCATCTTTACCATCATTACTGCGAATTCTTTTTCAGGTAGACTGCCTATTTCCTCTTCATTTATTTGGTCTTGTAGGTTGTTACCTTGCTCCTTCATCTGTGACATATTTTTTGCCCTCTCATTTTTTTTTTTTTTTAGTGGGATTGTGTTCCTGTCTTACTGGTTGTTTGGCCTGAGGCTTCCAACACTGGAGTTCGTAGGCTATTGGGTAGAGCTGGGTCTTGGTGCTGAGATGAGGAACTCCGTGAGACCTCACTCCGATGAATATTCCCTGGGGTCAGAGGTTCTCTGTTAGCCCAGTGGTTCGGACTTGGAGCTCCCACCACAGGAGCTTCCGCCTGACCCCAGGTTCCCGAATCAAGATCCCGCAAGCCGTGTGGAGTGGCAAAGAAAAAGAAAGAGAGAGAACAATAACAAAGTAAAAAGTAAAATTAGACTAGGAAAGTAACAGGTATGTTAGAAAGAATGTAAAAAGAAAAATATAGATGAATCAACAACTGGAAGGTACATCAGTACCACAATAGGAAACAAGAGGAGGAGGGAAAAGACAAAAAAAAAAAGAGCTGGGGGGGAAGGCCTTGGCTGTGGAGGGCGGGGCCTAAGCAGGGGCGAGGTTTGGGCAGTGGGAGGGGCCAATGCTCAGGACCCACGGGGCTGGAAAAGGCCCTAGGGGCTGTGGGAGGTGGGGCTTAGGCTCAAGGAACAGAAGGGGCCCCAGTGCGACCCCACCCCTGGTCTCAGAGGGCAGGGGCCTCGCCTGGGAGCCCAGCAGGCTTCCTGGGCCCGAGTGGGCGGGGCAGTCGCCCTCCTCTCCTGTCCTGCTCCCCCTGGATGGCCCCTCCCGCCTGCCTCTCCTGATCCCCCGGCCTCCCTCCTGTGCCCCCAGGACCCACGCGGCCTGGAAGGGGCTGTGGAGGGCAGGGGAGCTCACCTGGGAGCCCAGCAGGCTCCCCGGCCGAGTGGGCCAGGCGATCGCCCTCCACTCCTCTCCCGTCTTCCTCTTCCCGGAGAGCCCCTCCCGCCTGCCTCTCCTGATCTCTCCCACCTCAGGGGCGCAGAGCCTGTCTGGCCTCCACTTCTCCTCCCTCCTCGGTCCCCCTACGTCCGTCCTACCGGTTCACTCTGGGGTTCCTCCCGTCTCCTTGGGGGTCAGAGTCCTCCAGCAGCTGCCGGCAGGCGCCCTAGCGGTGGGGAGACGCTAACTCCGCGTCTGCCCACACAGCCATCCTGACTCCGCCCCCCTAAATAGCTACTGTTTTAAAAGGCACAAGACACCAGCAGTTTTAGAGGTGAGTTCTACTTACCCTTCAAAAGTCATGGAAGTCCCTTGTCCTTAAAATAATTTCAATCTATAGAAAATCTTGAAAACTCCAAAATTCATGTTGTAAAAGTCAGCATTACACTAATGCTAAAATCCTTTCGAATAGTGAAGGAAAGAAAGTCACAAGGAATTTCATTTACAAATATTGATGTAAAATTTTTCAAAGAAAATATTGGTGTATTGAATACAACCCAATGTATTAAGAAAACAGGAAAATATGAACAAGCAGAATTTATTAAAAATGTAAGAACAGCTTAGCTTTAGGAAATTTATCAATAGTTCATTACACCAACAAAAAAGGAGAAAACCACAAAGTTTTTTGTCAAGAGATACCTAAAAGTCATTCACACAATTAAATATCCATTCTTTTTTTTCAAGTCTATGTAAAACAAGAAGAAATGTACCTGAATATGATTTTTTAAAACTGCCTATAAACATTGAAACTCTGCACCCACTCAAATCAGAAACAAGATGGGAATTCTCATTGTCACAACTATTGTGACGATTTGTTTGGCAATTCTACCTAAGGAGACAAGTCAAGAGAATAAAATAAGCAGTAAATTTATGGAAACAAAGAGGCAAAATTATATTTATTGGAGGATAATATGATTATATACCCAGAACACTCAAGATACTCTATTTTAAAAATTACTAGAATTTACAAGAGAATTTTGTAAGATAAACATACAAAATTCAGTAGCTGTTCTCTAAACTAGCATCTTAGGTCAGTTCCCTGGGAGACAGACTCTGAGACTCTGAAGTCTACATGCAGCAACGCATGGCGTGAAGAAGCAAGGGAGCAGAACTGGGCGAAGGGGGACGTCGGCCTGTGATGCAGCTGTCACGGAGGCCTCAGCCTATCCCACAGGAAGCTCTGAGCGCTGGCAGACGTCTCCCAAGCTGAGCCATGGAGACCGAGTCAAGGGATGCGGCCCTGGCAGGGATGAACTGTCTTGGGTGAGGCAGCTTCCCATGGCAGAGAGCAATTTCTAGAGAGTCACAGTTGTGGTCCATTAGCAGGTCCGTCTGTCCTGAAGCGGGTGTGAGCCCCTGACCACGGCATTCACTGCAGTCGACACCCTGAGCAGCTCAGCCCTATGTGTTATGCATAGATCCCGAACTTCTCTAAAGCTCTGCTCACCTGAAGGTGTCCCCTCACCTCTCCTTCAGGGCCAGACTCAGAGGCGGAGCTATAGTTTGTCCCACAAACCTCCCTCTTGTGAGTTCCCAGGTAGTTGGGAACAGAGTCCCGCCGGTGCCTCTCACCTGTGACTTTCACCGTGATGCTCCTGGTTGAAATATACCCGTTTCCACGTTCCGGTGGACCGCCGCTGGGTGGGCGTGACCTTGTGATATAGTGGGTCAGACAAAATCCAGCTCATGCTAGTCAGTCCTGGCTGTGTGGTAGCTGACGCCCCACGGTTAGGCCCTCTGTCTCCACCAGGGCCAGTGGCAAGGCAGGAGGTGTTGCATAAATGGTGTTCAGTTCTCCCGTGTGGACGGCGGGCCCTCGCTCCAGAGCCTTAGGGTCTACACTGATGAGCCTACCGGGGCTTATAAACTCCACATAGCATCTTCTCCCCCCATAAATACCGCTAAGGCCACAGGCACGAGACCTGCCCATTTGTACAGCCCAAGCACAGGGGCCACTTGTGTCCAGCTGAGAGTTTCTACAGGGTCTTTCCTGCTCCGGGACCCAATCAAAGGTGGTGGTCTTCCACGTGACTCAGTAACTGAGTCAGAGCAGGGCCCCAAGCGTGGGATACGTGAGCTTCAGACCCAGAGCGGCCGCTGAGCATTGTCCCTCCTCCTCCGTGGTGGCGGTGCCGGAGGCGGTGCTCTGTCCTGCGCTTCACAGGGGGTGCTCCAGCTTGCAGGAGGCACTGGAACCCTAGAAGGATACGGATGCGGCGGGCGCCTGACCTGCGCAGCTCGGGCGTCCTCCCGAGGCCCCCGGCACACGTGCCGCTGCCTGCTCCTTCCCACGGAGAGGCCTCGCGAGAGTGTGCAGTTCGCCCAGACGGCTCAGGCCCTTCGGCTACGTGATGACAGAAGACAAGAGTTAACACAGCCCTGGGCAAGACTGTGATGAACACCGCTGCTCCTCCCACGTGACTGCAAACCGTCTCTGGTGGGGATGGAAGGGAATATATTCACCGGATCAGTGGCCGGAGGCCCCGTACCGGGGGGCACCTTACGCTGCTCTGGCAGACACGCCACATCCAGACGGGGCTGTGGTTCAGATTTCCACGTGGTTTCATTTGTGGAAGTTCGCTGTCATCCTCCAGAGCCCATCGGCTTATTCAGGGGGGTTTCTATGGGGAAGCTGGGGACCCCAGCCCGCATCCTTCAGGTCTTCAAGGTGGTTCTCATCTCTGTTGTCCCTCCCAGGATCTGAGATTTGTCTTGGGGGGAGTGGGGGTCACTTCCAGAGGCTCTCAATTACCTCTCCCTCCAAGGGACCAAAGAGTATATTCTCCCAACAATGTTTATCCATTTCCAACCTTTTACACATGTGAGATCTCATTGTGAGCCCCAAACACCACTTGTTAGCTGGGCCTCTGCTCTAACAAGAAGGCCAAGACGAATGTGTCTCCCCAACCCTGCAGATTAATCTCAGCTCAGACCCTGTCCCGGAGATGTAGGGCTGCCTCCCTCACCACTGAGGTTACCTGAATAACTGGCTGAGACCCCCCGGGAAGGGCGGGACAGCACATCAAACGTGAGTCTCGGTGTGGTCGGTCCTCCCCTCTGCCCCCTGCCCATCCTCCAGCTGGGGCTGCTGGCGCTGAAATCCAGCTCAGGTCTGGAAACCAGGCGGGGGGTCATGGCATCTCATGTGCGGAGGGGCTGCTCTCAGGAACGTCCCCTAGTCACCCTTTACGATGGTCTGGAGTGTAGAGTTACGACATAGTCGGCCCCCGCGGACGTTGAGGGGCGCATCCGCCTCCCTTGCTCTCGGCCGTCGGGATGCCCGGCTCCCACCGTGACTTTGCTGCCGGTTATGTACCTGAGCCAACCTTGCCTCTGACAAGCGGGTGCTGCCACCTGGTCTGTCTTACCTGGGGACCCTGTCAGCCCCACTGCCATCCCGGGCCTACAGCGGAGGCCCCCCGAGCTTCTCAGCAATGCTGGGCCCCTTCCCAGCCTGGCCCTGCTGCTCTGGTAACTGGAGGGTCCAGTGCAGCCGAGCCCTTAGAACACGGGCCTCTGGCAGGCGTTGCAGCCTCAGGGAGCGTTTCCACTCAAGCCTTTCCTTGCCTTTCTGGGGTTCTGGAGGCTCCCCACAGCCCTTGGTCCACAGCCTCCCAGCTCCGTCCTCAAAGCCAGCAAAGGCGGTCAAGTCCTTCCCACACTGCCGTCTCTCTGGTGCTCTGCGGGGCCACCTGGATAACCCGGGATCATGTCCCCATCTCCAGGTCCTTCCATGGAAGGGCGCCCGTTCACAGGATGCAGGGACTGGGCACAGACACCTTCGAGGAACAAGTTAGCACCCTGCCAAGGGCCCTGCCCGGAGCTAAATCCTGTTTTCCGGGCGTGTCCCCCCTTTTCTACAAACTCCTCCGTACCCAGCGTCACACTCTGCTCCCCCCGCCTCGCCCAGCACCTGGCACAGCCCCGCACATGCTGCCTGCCTTGTGCAGAGGCATGTTCTTAGGTCCTGCGGGTCCCCTGGGGCAGGCTCGCTTCCCCCAGCAGCAGCTAACACTGTGACTTAACATGTCATTGTCCCATGGGCAGCGCGGGGGTGGGGGAGGGGAAAGGGCAGACCCCTCCAGGGTTCTCTGGCAAGGCAGACACGGCTGCATCATCAAGCAACGTGCTGGAGATTGAGCCCCAGAAAGATATGTCAGGGTCCTAACCCTCCGCCCGGGGCCTCGGAATGTGACCTTACCTAGAGACGGGACCCTTACAGAGGTGGTCAAGTTAAAATGAGGTCACCAGGGTGGCCCTCATCCACCATGACTGTGTCCTTATTAAAAGGGGACATTTGGAGCCAGACACGCACACAGGGAGAGACCTGTGAAGACAGAGGCCGAGGTCAGAGTGACGCTTCTACGAGCCCAAAAGGCCAGCGACAGCAGCAACCCCAGGCCTAGGAGAGAGACATGGAGTGAATTCTCCCGCACAGCCTGAGAAGGGCCAGCCCTGCCCGCGCCTTGACCTTGGACTCGCAGCCTGCAGAACTGCGGGAGAATAAACGTCTGATGTCCAAGCCGCCCGGGCTGTAGGCAGGAGGCCGTGGGGGACCGGGGAGGGGCCTCCTGGGAAAACACCTGTGAGTGACCAAGCGCAGCAGGACTGGGCCTGGAGAAGCTGCTCGGCGACGCAGACGCAACAGAGAACTAGCCAGCCCCACGCCGGTGGCCCTCCAGACGTGGCCCAAATCAGGGCCAGGGGCTGGGCCTTCGGACGCCCAAATCGGCCAGTCACTGGACATGGGCCCCTGCCAGGAGGCGTTGAAACCTCGGAGGAGGTGGCCTCCATCTTCAATTTCCCTCAGACTGGCCGAGGGGGCGGCAGCTGGTGGGGAACAGGCACCCCGGTCCTGCGGGGCCTCCATGTGGCTCATCCCAGCATCCCGGGAACCAGTGACCAGCTGACACCAGCTGCGAAAGCCCTGACCTAGAGAAGACTGGACCAGAGGGGCACGTGGTCTAGAGGAAGGGCCATCCACGGCACTAAAGGACAGAAAACAAGGCTGGAGGCTCGGCGGGAAACACCAAGCTTCTGGACGAGCTGTCTTTCCGCAGCTGAAGGCCAGTCCTTCCCAGACAAGCCTGCAGAGATATCGTCACTCCCACCCAACTCCTATTTTTCACTTTGAAGTTCATTATAAAGAATGAATATGCAGTGATTGCCAGAACTTTCTGCAGAAGTTAGGGTTCGCATGAGGCTGTGCTGGCCTATAGACAAACAGGTGCTGGGTAGGACATAACCAGGGAAACGGGCAAGAGGGACCAGAAACCAACTCAAGTACATGGGAACCTGGTAGAGGAAAAAGTGGCCTCTGTCCCTTTGGGGTTGGGAGAGGGGAGGGCTCACTTCACAATAATGTTGTCACAGCCGACCAGACACAGGAAGGAGAACGCACTTAACCCTTCCCTCACACCTACGAAAACAAACGCAGAATGCTTTAAAGGACCAAAACGCAAAACAAAGAAGAAACATCTAGTAGGAAAACAAATAGGGGACTTCCCTGGTGGTCCAGTGGTTAAGACTCCCTGCTTCCAATGCAGGGAGCGTGGGCTCAATCCCTGGTGGGGAAACTAAGATCCCACATGCCATAGCGCATGGCCAAAAAAAAAAAGAAAGAAAGGAAAAAAAAATGTAAGACTCTATTTGCATAATTTCAGGTGAGGGTGACACTTCCAAGCAAGACAGGTACGTCCAACAACAAGAAAAGAGAAGACAGAAAGATTCAACCATATAAAAATTTTAAATCCTCTATGGCAAAATAAAACATATTAGTATTTTTAAAATATTTTTCTACTTAATATTTAATATTTCTATTTCATATTTTTTAATATTTTTCTATTTTCTATACATATTAAATAGAAAAATATTACATTCGTATATTTTAAATATATAGTATTGAGTCAAAAGACAAACGCCAGGACCTGTAGCTTTCAGAGCTGTCTTTCCGATTGCAACAGAAAACACGTGCAGCCCATGTAAACAGGCGGTTTGATTCCGCACCTGTTCCAAGACCTCCCACAAACCGAAGAGATGAGGCATAAGCAGAGGGTTCACAGAAGTGGAAACGTAAGCTTGGATACAAAAAGATGCCCGCGCTCTCTAATAGTGAGGAGATGCAAATCAAAACAAAAATCAAACACCACTCTCTTGGGCTTCCCTGGTGGTGCAGTGGTTGAGAGTCCACCTGCCGATGCAGGGGACACGGGTTCGTGACCCGGTCCGGGAGGATCTCACGTGCTGCGGAGCGGCTGGGCCCATGACCCATGGCCGCTGAGCCTGCGCGTCCGGAGCCTGTGCTCCGCAACGGGAGAGGCCACAACAGTGAGAGGCCCGCGTACCGCAAAAAAAAAAAATTTATGCCAAGGGCAGGAAATGAGAAAATGTAGTTTTTCCTTAAAAATAAAGACTTTGCTTAAAGTGAAAAAAACAATCAAATACCAAAGCAGTAAAAGGTCAGTCGTGTTGGTTTGCCGGGGGGGGGGGGGGGGGCGGGGGGGCGGCGGTGCGGGATGCTGGCGTGTCCGATCCTGGAAGCGGATGCTGGTCTCCGGGGGCAAAGCTGAGAAGCCACCCTCTGAGCGGTCTTCTCACCACCCCGCCCCAGCCCCCGGCTCTTCCTCTTATGAGGACATATGTACATGAATGTTTATTACAACGCTCTGTGCCGGCCCGACACGGAAACAAGCAGAATGTTTGCAAACCAGGGAGAGGCAGGACACATTTCAGGGCCTCCTTGTGATGGGAAACGACACACCATGAGGCAGAAGGAGTCAGGGCTGTGGGCTTCGGCTTGAAGGATTAACTGTCACAGAGTTACATTTTTTTTTAATTGCCAAAAAAAAGCCAATTACAGGGGGCTTCCCTGGTGGCACAGTGGTTAAGAGTCCGCCTGCCAATGCAGGGGACATGGGTTCAAGCCCTGGTCTGGGAAGATCTCACATGCCGCGGAGCAACAAAGCCCGTGCACCACAACTACTGAGCCTGTGTTCTAGAGCCCATGAGCCACAACTGCCGAAGCCCACGTGCCACAACTGCCGAAGCCTGCGCGCCTAGAGCCCGTGCTCCACAACAAGAGAAGCCACCGCAATGAGAAGCCCGTGCACCGCAACGAAGGGTAGCCCCCACTCGCCGCAGCTAGAGAAAGCCTGCGTGCAGCAACAAAGACCCAATGCAGCCAAAAATAAAATTTTTTTAAATAATAAATCTTTTAAAAAAACAAAACAAAAAGCCAGTTGCAAAGTAATGTGTACAGTGTTACGCACGTTTGTACCTAAGTCTGGCTACGTGTTGGACACACGTGTGAGATGCGTGCACCCAGAGGGAGAGGCTGCAGGCCAGCCCACTGTCCCTCAGGGAGGACACAGACCGCCGGCTGCCCACGTTCACATCTGTCTGTCCCGCTTTGGCCCACAGGTATCTCATGCTACTGGCGACTGAAGGAACACTGCGGGAGTTCAAGGCAGTCACCCCGGAGTTAAATGCAGTGGCTTCGTTCAGGACCTGACAACAGGGGCCAGCTCCCACCAGCGTCCTCAGGGCAGAGCCTGTGCACTGCCTCTGGCCAGGACAGTGGCGTGGAGAAGGCAAGCCCAGCCTCCCTCCAGCCTCATCCCGGGCCTGCAGCCTTTGCATCTTCATCTGCAAACTGGGGCAATATCTCCCCACCCCAGGCCAGGAGTGTACAGGGGCAGGGCCACTACCCAGAGCTTTTCTCAGGATGATATTGACTTAGGGGTCCCTCCCTCCCCCTACGTGGACCATTCCTGGGCACCTGCTCCATTACGGCCCTGAGCCAAGCACTGATCCCCCCTTCAGGGCCCCCAGAGGATGGGGGGACAGACTTCTAACTTAATGAGGCGTAGGTACCATAGGTGCCCAAGCCATAGGCCATGCTGGGCCAGAGGAAGCCGTTGATCCGACTGGGGTCCAGAAAGATCCAGGAGAGCTGGGTGGGGCCCGGGTGGGAGAGTCAAGAGATTCATACAGGGTCAAGGCACACCTGAGAGCTCTTTAAAGTGGGAGAATTGTAAATGGAAGGCTCTGGAAGGCACACCCCCATCAGACACCACCACCACATCTGGAGGACACAGAGCTGGAGGGGCAAGATCTTCCACCGGGATTCTGGGTTTATAAACCCCTTGTTGCTTTGCCTGTGTTTCATCACGTTGCAGTTGATGGCGCTCATGTGTTCTTCATGAGCTCTTCTATTTGCCCGTTAGAAATACCCTCCTCAGCCCCTTTTACATACTTTGCCCTGCATTTTATTTGTATGATGAAAGTATTGCTAGGATTACTTACCTTTTCTTGGCACTTTTGAGAGTCTTTTTTTCAGCCTTTTTTATTTGTTTCTTTTCCATCTGAGAGTCTCTATCTTTTAACACGTTTGTTTAACCCATTGACATTTATTGTGATTTGTGGTAAAATGAAATCTTACTTTATATTTTCTACTTTATATTTTCTATTTTATTTGTTTTTCCCCTGTCTTACCTTATTTTGGAGAAAAGTCTTCTCTTATTCCATGTTTCCCTCAACTGGCTTTGAAATGTTTACGTTCTATTTCCAATCCTCTCTTGATGGCCTATAGATTTTGGCTTACATTTTTCTGGCAGTGGTCCAAGCCTAGATGCCTCAAACCAAGACAAGGCCCATAGCATAATTTTACTTCTCTCCACGCCTCACATCACCCCCAACCTTCCCTGTTGATCCCACATGGACTTTTAGTTTCAGATAGCTAACATGTCTTATACAGTCAATACCTATGTGAAGTTCACAGCCTGCTGGCATTTTTGCACCTCCATCCTCCCCTGTGAAACGTGAGTAGCAGCACCTGACCCATAGCATTGCTGTGAGGACTAAATTAGCTAATCCGCGTCAGCACTTAGCAGAGAGCTAACAGTAACAATAGCCATCGCCAGCAGCACCTGGGTCCCCTTTCTTCTTGCTAAAACACATCTTCTAGCAATTCTTTCAGAGAGTGGTGGACTGTGGGAGCTAGATGTGTGTGTTTTTTTTTTTTTTTTTTTTTGGCCTTATCATGCAGCATGCAGGATCTTGGTTCCTCGACCAGGGATTGAACCCGTACCCCCTGCATTGGAAGCGTGGCGTTGTAAGCACTGGACGGCCAGGGAAGTCCCTAAATGTCTTTTGTTTTGTTTTGTTTTGTTTGTTTTTTGCAGTACGCGGGCCTCTCACTGCTGTGGCCTCTCCTATTGCGGAGCACAGGCTCCGGACGCGCAGGCTCAGCAGCCATGGCTCACGGGCCCAGCCGCTCCGCGGCATGTGGGATCTTCCCGGACCGGGGCACGAACCCGTGTCCCCTGCATCGGCAGGCAGACTCCCAACCACTGCGCCACCAGGGAAGCCCTAAATGTCTTTTTTATTCACACATAAATAATGAATTATCCAGGGGGTTGCCTCAGAACTGGGAAGATTTTGCTGTCTTGTTTCCAGCAGTGAGAAGACAGGTGTCAATCTGGTCCCTGTTCTTTTTCAGTAAAGTCCCCTACCTCCTCCTCCACACACACCCCCAACCTGGAAGCCTTCAGGATTTTCACTCTGTCTCATCAACGATCCACATTGCACTTTGATGTGTCTAGAAGCCAGTTTGGGGGTTTCTGTTTGTATCTGTCCTGCTTAGCACCTGGTGGTCTCTTTTGGTGAGGTCAGTTTACCTCTGGAAAAGTGCCCACCTCCACCTTCCCCTGACTGTCTCCTGGAATCCTTGCAGATGGCTACAGGGGCTTCCAGACCTGCCCTCCACGTCTCAGCTTATCCCGTGCGTCCCGATTCTGTCCTGACTCTGTCCCTTTGCCCCCATTCTAGCAGAACCCTCGGCCCCACTCCCAGCCCACTGCCTCTGCCACGGCACCTCCAGTCTCCACTCAGCTCATCCACAGACACATCTTTGGTTTGTTCCTAACGACTTTATTTAATTATTTATTTATTGGCTGCCCTGGGTCTTCGCTGCTGCACGCAGGCTTTCTCTAGTTGCAGTGAGCAGGGGCTACTCTTTGTTGCAGTGTGTGGGCTTCTCATTGTGGTGGCTTCTCTTTCTGCAGAGCACAGGCTCTAGGTGCGTAGGCTTCAGTAGTTGTGGCACGTGGGCTCAGTAGTTGTGGCTCACGGGCACTAGAACACAGGCTCAGTAGCTGTGGCTTGCGGGCTTAGTTGCTCCGCGGCATGTGGGATCTTCCTGGACCAGGGCTCGAACCTGTGTCCCCTGCATTGGCAGGCGGATTCTTAACCACGGCGCCACCAGGGACGTCCTCCTAATGACTTTTTAAATCCCAGGCCTCTCATGTTCTCTGAAATACCTTCCTGTCTCATTTCTCAGGATCCCAATCCTACTTGCTTCAGGTCTGCCCTGCTGGCTCCATTAACTCTGCTGCCCTTTGTCCTCGTGGAGGTTCACATCTCTCAGAAACTGTGTGATGCCCGATGGTGAGCTCACCTTAGCAGTGGTGCCTCCCCATGATGCATCTGCTGCACCATTTGCCACAACCCTTGGGGGTGACAAGGGCCCCTCGTGACCAAACTTCAGTCTCCTCTGAACCCTCTTTGCAAATAAGCCTCGTCCTTGGCCTACTGAGTCCAGTTGATCAAGAACCCCTCACCACTGGGACTTCCCTGGTGGCACAGTGGTTAAGAATCCACCTGCCAATGCAGGGGACACAGGTTGGATCCCTGGTCTGGGAAGAGCACACATACCGCGGAGCAACTAAGCCCGTGCGCCACAACTACTGAGCCTGCGCTCTAGAGGCCGCGAGCCACAACAACTGAAGCCCGCGTGCCTAGAGCCCGTGCTCCGCAACAAGAGAAGCCACCGCAATGAGAAGCCCGCACACCACGGTGAAGAGTAGCCCCTGCTCGCCACAGCTAGAGAAAGCCCCCGCACAGCAACGAAAACCCAACACAGCCAAAAATAAAAATAAATAAATAAATTTATTTAAAAAAAAAAAAGAATCCCCCATCCCTGATACCCAGCCAATCCCCTCTTGCCCCACCCTTGATACCTCCTGTATCCCTCTTGGTAATTCTCCATCCATTCCCTCACCCTGCCCACCTGTCCCTGTGTATTCAGAATTGAGCCCGGCTTCTCTCTCCTGTTGCAACAGTCTTGAATAAAGTCTCCCTTGCGATTTTTTAAGTGTCCAGTGCAGTTTTTTTTCTTCTACAAAGAGAAGGCTGAAGCTTGGTGAGACTTAACTTCAGTCTCCAGTAAGAGTGGGGCGGGCGGGCCACGTCTGATTGGGGTTACTGGGTGCAGACCGGGTACGGGTGCGCCACGGCCCTCCCAGGGTCACTGGACCCCAGGACATGCCCTGTCTCTTTGAACCAAGATCCCACAGCCATTGACCCTGGTTTAGGCAGACCCTTGGTCGCTGAGCCTGACCCAAGGTGGGGAGACGGGGCTGCGAGTGTGGCCAGTCACTGCCCAGGCGAGAAGGCTGCATTTCCACACAGGCAGCGATTTTTTTAAGAGGTCTAGAGAACGGTTTGTACAGGGTGGAGGGAAGCCTTCAGGGAACAGAGGGGCCTTTCCGTGCACGGAGCAGACCGTGTTTGATTCCTGGGGTGGGGTGGCTCTCCCACCCACGGGCCAGATGTCCCCACTCACTATTGTTACAAGTCTGTGGCCACAGACAGAATGTGGAAACAGTCTCCAGTTGGAGAAAAACTGGCTGGGGCGGGGTAGTGCGGGGAAAGGGGGGGAGGGGCCAGTGCAGGGGGGAAGGGGGGAAGGGGCCAGTGCAGGGGGAAGGGGGAAGGGGCCAGTGCAGGGGGAAGGGGGGAAGGGGCCAGTACGGGGGAAGGGGGGGAAGGGGCCAGTGCGGGGGGGGAAGGGGGGAGGGGCCAGTGCAGGGGGAAGGGGGGAGGGGCCAGTGCAGGGGGAAGGGGGAGGGGCCAGTGCAGGGGGAAGGGGGAGGGGCCAGTGCAGGGGGAAGGGGGAGGGGCCAGTGCGGGGGGGAGGGGGAGGGGCCAGTGCAGGGGGAAGGGGGAGGGGCCAGTGCAGGGGGGAGGGGCCAGTTCAGGGGGGAGGGGGGAGGGGCCAGTGCAGGGGGAAGGGGAGGGGCCAGTGCAGGGGGGAGGGGCCAGTGCAGGGGGAAGGGGAAAGGGGCCAGTGCAGGGGAAAGTGGGGAGGGGCCAGTGCAGGGGGAAGGGGGAAGGGGCCAGTGCAGGGGGAAGGGGGGAGGGGTCAGTGCAGGGGGAAGGGGGCGGGGCAGTGCGGGGAAGGGGGGAGGGGCCAGTGCAGGGGGAAGGGGGGAAGGGGCCAGTGCAGGGGGAAGGGGGGGCGGGGCAGTGCAGGGGGAAGGGGGGAGGGGCCAGTGCAGGGCAAGGGGGGAGGGGCCAGTGCAGGGGGAAGGGGGGCGGGGCAGTGCAGGGGGAAGGGGGAGGGGCCAGTGCAGGGGGAAGGGGGGAGGGGCCAGTGCGGGGAAAGGGGGTAAAGGGACGAGTGCAGGGAAGGCAAGTTTGGAGAACTTCCGCCCTTAATTTGGCACTTGCTTTTTTAAAAGAAAATGTTTGTAGCGCAGGAAACCAAGAGAAGAACCAAAAATAAAGACTGCTGTGCCCTACTGTCGAAGGCCAACGGCGACGCATTGAATTTGCGCCCAGAGGCAAAGACATTGTTCCTGAAAGAAGTGCAAATTGCTACTTCGCTGCATGTAAATGGACCACTAATTGCTCTTTGCAAACAGTATCTGAGCAAATGGCGCCCCACTCTGCAGCTGCGCCTCTAATGCGCTCACGTCTCCGTTTGTCACCACCCGCCCCTCCTCTCATGGAGCTGCAGGACCCCCACCACACGCCCTCCTGCTCTCTTCCTCTGCGGTCCTGGGGCCCCCCTCTGCCGCCTCCTCCCCCCTCTCCCCACAGCGCCTCTGCCCCAGGCTCCCCATCCCTGAATCCTGCCTTCCACACGTACAGGTCCTGCTCTCAGATCTCCTGTCCCCAAGTGAACGTAAAGGCCTAACGGCTCACCCTGCACTCAGAGCTGACAACATCGCTCCACCAGCAAAAGTAACAGAAAATCTAGGAAGCTGGGAAAATTTTTTGCAAGACATGTCACAATTTTCCTAACACGTAAAGACTTTCTAAAAATCAATAAGAAAAGGGCCCACAAGTCAATAGAAAGAAATTTTCAAGCAAGAGGAATCATTACAGAAAATAAAATCAACTGAGTCTTAAACACGTGACAGGGATCTGTAAGTCATTCTCATAAAGAAATGTACACTAGGGCTTCCCTGGTGGCACAGTGGTCAGGAACCTGCCTGCCAACGCAGGGGACATGGGTTTGAGCCCTGGTCTGGGAAGATCCCACATGCTGCGGAGCAACTAAGCCCATGCACCACAACTACTGAGCCTGCATTCTAGAGTCCACGAGCCACAACTACTGAGCCCGCATGCCGCAACTACTGAAGCCCGCACGCCTAGAGCCCGCGCTCTGCCACAAGAGAAGCCACCACAATGAGAAGCCCGCGCACTGCAACAAAGAGTAGCCCCCGCTCGCCACAACTAGAGAAAGCCCGCACAGCAACGAAGACCCAACGCAGCCAAAAATTGATAAATAAATTTAAAAAAAGAAAAGAAAAGAAATGTACACTAAAGCTACCCGAAGAGCACTTGGGGCAACCAAGGAGCACAGATGCTGCCTGGGTCTGCATTACCCTGTAGAGCCTCCAGACTCAGTGCAGAGCAAGAACAAATAAATCGACACGGAAGCCGCGCCCTCCGCGTAACCAGAAGATAGGGATGCCCGACGCCAGAACTGTAAGTGCAAAAAGAAAAGAAGAAAGAACCAGAGATGCCAGCAGGCAGTTTCCCACCCTTTGCAGTGAGTGAGGGCCCCCCAGGATGACTGGGGGGTGAGATGAAGGCGAGGGCTGGTCCCGCAGTCTGCACAGGTGGCCCCACGTGTGCACACACTGAGCACGCTTCCGATACGCCAGAGCACTGACTGCAGAGACGGGACTTAAAAGCACATCTGTTTAAAGGAAATCTTTGAAAGGCAAGGTGTCAGGAGAAGCGAAAAGCAAAGCAGAAGGGAGACATGCCCTTTAGGCGTCACGTGGCAAAAGCAGACAGGAGTAAAAGAAGGAGACTTCGGGTCCCGTTAGAAAGACCGAACAAAACCTTGGAGGAAACGCAACTTGTCCCACTCCCACCACCACCAAATACAAATCCATTAAGGAACCTGGACTTTGCTCTTTGCTGCACGGATGCAAGAGGGGCCATTGAACCAGGAATCTTGTCAACCACCAAAATCCACAAAATGAACAGGTGAAAATTACCTCTATTCTAAGTTACTACAAAAATCAGAACATGAACATGGACACATTTAAGCTGATTAAAAAAAAAAAAAAAAAAACACTTCCCGGGAAAAAACAAATGAAGCATTAAAATACTGTGAGGCAACACTCCCAACTGAATTAAATATACTTGCAAAAGCATTTGGGGATAAGGAAACTCACCTTGAGTCAGAAATTCAAACTCTAAGAACACAAATGGACAAAAGCGAGAAGAAATGAAAAGGTTGGTGGAAATCAGAAAAGAAAAGGAAGGAACAGGCAAAATCATCCACGAAGTAAAGACTAAATTCAAGATGCCCGAGAAAGAATAGGTTTGAATTTACAAAGGCATCAGAGGAAAAGAAGAAGGCAACCAGCAGCCTGAAAATGAGATAATGAAAGCAGTGCAAAGGGGCCGGGGAGAAAGAGATGAATGAGGAAAAGAAGCAAAGAAGGAATTCTAATGCATAATTGCTGCCCCTAAGGAGGAAAACGAGACAGTGGGCGGGGATAATATTTACAACCGCAGCCCAAGAAAATGGTCCAGAAACAGAAGACTGGAATCCTCACCGTGAAAGCCCATCCCCGTGGATATCTGGGATAATTAACCTGAAATGATCAACTCTGGGACATTTCCTAGAGGAACTATTACGCGTCTAAGAAAAAGCAAAAATAACTCACAGGAGCGAAAGAACTGTCTTGGCTTCAGAACTAACAGCGAAGCAAAGCAGCAATGGGCCAACCTTCCCAAAATATCAACGAAAGTCTGAACCAAGGAGTTCGTATCTGTGAGAAAATATTTTTGCATTTCCACAATGCTGTGGCTTTCTGAGCCGGAAGTACTGGTAACTTGGGTTAACGGGGGCCTGGAACGCAGACCAGCCTTGAAGTTTCAGATGGCGACATACCCAGGAGAGAGGATTCCAGGTCTATCTCCCTTTGCTGTGTCTTTAGATTTCAAAATGGGATAAAACGGAGAGCCATTCCATTACGTCCCAAAGGGTGGTAAACTAGGGACCTTCCCTTCTGTTCTCTGCGTTAGAAAGAGAAGATTCATTTCTCTGGCTCCTAGAAGGTGGGTGCTGGGCTGAGGAGGGGGTAATCTGTATAGCAGTTCCTATCCAAGCTGCAAGATTCATAATTTTGGGTCCCTCTCCAGTGGGAAAAACTAGCTTTTGCACAAGCAGGGTCCATCCTGCTCTCACCTGCTGCCTGGAGTGGGGACCGTTCACAGGGAACCGAAGCAGAGATATTCTGTAAGCAAATCCTTGGTCTTCCTCTAACCCAGAGATCTCGTGCTTACCTACGTTCAGGATGAAATAAATGAGTTTAGATACAAAACTGTATCAATATCCAGTCAAGGTGTTCTTCGAGTATCAAGGCCATAGGAAACAGTTTCAAACATACAAGAACTTGTGAAGTTCTGAACCAGGAGCCCTTCTTGAGGAATCTTCTAGATGATTAACTTCATCCAACCCAAAGGATGACTCAGAAAACTTCAGCAAAAGGACTAATGTTGGGGGTGTGAGGAGGATGGAAAACTAATTCACTAATATTGTGTGTCGTGTCACAATAGGAATAACGCCCCTCTGCAAAGTAGGAGGAGAGAGAGAAAAAGAGGAGAAGAGAATGCACTCGTCAGCGTTGCACGGACAGTAAGGCGGAGTGAGTTACCATCAAAAACTGACAAACCGGGCTTCCCTGGTGGCGCAGTGGTTGGGGGTCCGCCTGCCGATGCAGGGGACGCAGGTCCGGGAAGATCCCACATGCCTCGGAGCGGCTGGGCCCGTGAGCCATGGCCGCTGAGCCTGCGCGTCCGGAGCCTGTGCTCCGCAAAGGGAGAGGCCACAGCAGTGAGAGGCCCGCGTACGGCAAAAAAAAAAAAAAACCTGACAAACCAACAGCAAGAGTGTAAATAAGAAAACAGGAAACTACTAGAGAATGGACTTGAGGATATGGGGAGGGGGAAGGGTGAGTTGTGACAGGGCGAGAGAGAGGCATGGACATATATACACTAACAAACGTAAGGTAGATAGCTAGTGGGAAGCAGCCGCATGGCACAGGGATATCGGCTCGGTGCTTTGTGACCGCCTGGAGGGGTGGGATAGGGAGGGTGGGAGGGAGGGAGACGCAAGAGGGAAGAGATATGGGAACATATGTATATGTATAACTGATTCACTTTGTTATAAAGCAGAAACTAACACACCACTGTAAAGCAATTATACTCCAATAAAGATGTAAAAAAAAAAAGAAAACAGGAAACTTAAAGGGCACTTAAAAAGTACAAGTACAGAGGTAATCATGAGAAAAAGATACAAACCCTTACAAAAACAACAACAAAAAGAGCAAAGAACACACATCACATAGCAAACATTATAACGCACATATAATTATAAAAGATAACAGCTGACACCAAACCTGTGAGTCATATTAATAAACGTTAATGGACTTGACACGCTATTAAAAGAAAAATATTCAATCTAGCTCACAAGCTACAGCCTACTATACGCCCTACAGGAGGGACACACCTGAAAAGGTGCGGTAGGCACGCAGAAGCTGTAAGGAAATAGGTGGACAAAGTGGACGTCAGGACAGAAAGCATTCAACATGACAAAGAAGGACTTTTAATGCAAAAAGACACAATTCCCAACAAAATCAGAACAATTATGCAGCAAATAACAGCAGCCACCTGTGTGAAGGAAAAGCTCAGGAATTCAAGGAGTCGTAGAGACACAAGAGCTGGGGGTTCACCACGTCCCCTCAGGATAAGACAGACCCGGGGGACAGGGAAAGAAGGAGGGATGTCAGCGTGGGTCCTCCAGGAAGCAGGCGGGAGGGGAGGCAGGAACGCAGGAGGCTTGTCAAGGGGTGGCGTTTGTAAAGGATGAAGGGGGTGGTCCACGGGGTGGGACAGGAAGAGGCTCAGACGGGAGACACACCTGGGAGATGCCACCAATCCCTCAGCCACTGGGAAGCCAAGCCTGCACGTTAGTGGGGCCCACGTGGGGCAGCGCTGGCAGGTCCCAGGGCCCCACTTGGCACTGCTGTTGTCGGGACACCCAGGGGGTCGGGGCAGGAAGTGGCTGTGGGAACTTAGTGGCTGTCCACCTATTTCTGGCGGGAATGCCTGAGGGACACACCTCCATGCGGCCACAGGTTACAGATGGCCCCATAGATCTTACATTCACACACACACACACACACACACACACACACACACAAAGCCTGTGGAGAACCCCAAACGCACCTTCTCAGGGACTCATGGCACAGTCACAAAATTGGTGATAGATGAGGTCACAAAAAATCAGTAAGTTTCATAAAGTAGAAATATTGCAATGAACAATCAACTCACAGGGCTTCCCTGGTGGTGCAGTGGTGAAAGAAACCACCTGCCAATGCAGGGGACACGGGTTTGAGCCCTGGTCCAGGAAGATCCCACATGCCGTGGAGCAACTAAGCCCATGCGCCACAACTACTGAGCCTGTGCTCTAAAGCCTACAAGCACAACTACTGAGCCTGCGACCCACAACTACTGAAGCCCGCACATCTAGAGCCCGTGCTCCACAATAAGAGAAGCCTGACTGAAAAGTGAGGGGATGGAAAAAGATATTCCATGCAAATGGAAATCAAAAGAAAGCTGGAGTAGCAATTCTCATATCAGACAAAATAGACTTTAAAATAAAGACTATTACAAGACACAAAGAAGGACACTACATAATGATCAAGGGATCGATCCAAGAAGAAGATATAACAATTGTAAATATTTATGCACCCAACATAGGGGCACCTCAATACATAAGGCAAATACTAACAGCCATAAAAGGGGAAATCGACAGTAACACATTCATAGTAGGGGACTTTAACACCCCACTTTCACCAATGGACAGATCATCCAAAATGAAAATAAATAAGGAGACACAAGCTTTAAATGATACATTAAACAAGATGGACTTAATTGATATTTATAGGACACTCCATCCAAAAACAACAGAATACACATTTTTCTCAAGTGCTCATGGAACATTCTCCAGGAAAGATCATATCTTGGGTCACAAATCAAGCCTTGGTAAATTTAAGAAAACTGAAATTGTATCAAGTATCTTTTCTGACCACAACACTATGAGACTAGATATCAATTACAGGAAAAGATCTGTAAAAAATACAAACACATGGAGGCTAAACAATACACTACTTAATAACGAAGTGATCACTGAAGAAATCAAAGAGGAAATCAAAAAATACCTAGAAACAAATGACAATGGAGACATGATGACCCAAAACCTATGGGATGCAGCAAAGGCAGTTCTAAGAGGGAAGTTTATAGCGATACAATCCTACCTTAAGAAACAGGAAACATCTCGAATAAACAACCTAACCTTGCACCTAAAGCAATTAGAGAAAGAAGAACAAAAAACCCCCAAAGTTAGCAGAAGGAAAGAAATCATAAAGATCAGATCAGAAATAAATGAAAAAGAAATGAAGGAAACGATAGCAAAGGTCAATAAAACTAAAAGCTGGTTCTTTGAGAAGATAAACAAAATTGATAAACCATTAGCCAGACTCATCAAGAAAAAAGGGAGAAGACGCAAATCAATAGAATTAGAAATGATAAAGGAGAAGTAACAACTGACACTGCAGAAATACAAAAGATCATGAGAGATTACTACAAGCAACTCTATGCCAATAAAATGGACAACCTGGAAGAAATGAACAAATTCTTAGAAATGCACAACCAGCCAAGACTGAATCAGGAAGAAATAGAAAATATGAGCAGACCAATCACAAGCACTGAAATTGAAACTGTGATTAAATATCTTCCAACAAACAAAAGCCCAGGACCAGATGGCTTCACAGGCGAATTCCATCAAACATTTAGAGAAGAGCTAACACCTATCCTTCTCAAACTCTTCCAAAATATAACAGGGAGAGGAACACTCCCAAACTCATTCTACGAGGCCACCATCACCCTGAAACCAAAACCAGACAAAGATGTCACAAAGAAAGAAAACTACAGGCCAATATCACTGATGAACATAGATGCAAAAATCCTCAACAAAATACTAGCAAACAGAATCCAACAGCACATTAAAAGGATCATACACCATGATCAAGTGGGGTTTATTCCAGGAATGCAAGGATTCTTCAATATACGCGAATCAATCAACGTGATACACTATATTAACAAATTGAAGGAGAAAAACCATATGATCATCTCAATAGATGCAGAGAAAGCTTTTGACAAAATTCAACACCCATTTATGATAAAAACCCTGCAGAAAGTAGGCATAGCGGGAACTTTCCTCAACATAATAAAGGCCATATATGACAAACCCACAGCCAACATCATCCTCAATGGTGAAAAACTGAAACCATTTCCACTAAGATCAGGAAAAAGACAAGGTTGCCCACTCTCACCACTCTTATTCAACATAGTTTTGGAAGTTTTAGCCACAACAATCAGAGAAGAAAAGGAAATAAAAGGAATACAAATCGGAAAAGAAGAAGTAAAGCTGTCACTGTTTGCAGATGACATGATCCTATACATAGAGAATCCTAAAGATGCTACCAGAAAACAACTAGAGCTAATCAATGAATTTGGTAAAGTAGCAGGATACAAAATTAATGCACAGAAATCTCTGGCATTCCTATATACTAATGATGAAAAATCTGAAAGTGAAATCAAGAAAACACTCCCATTTACCATTGCAACAAAAAGAATAAAATATCTAGGAATAAACCTACCTAAGGAGACAAAAGACCTGTATGCAGAAAACTATAAGACACTGATGAAAGAAATTAAAGATGATACAAATAGATGGAGACATATACCATGTTCTTGGATTGGAAGAATCAACATTGTGAAAATGACTCTACTACCCAAAGCAATCTATAGATTCAATGCAATCCCTATCAAACTACCATTGGCATTTTTCACAGAACTAGAACAAAAAATTTCGCAATTTGTATGGAAACACAAAAGACCCCAAATAGCCAAAGCAATCTTGAGAACAAAAAAAGGAACTGGAGGAATCAGGCTCCCTGACTTCAGACTATACTACAAAGCTACAGTTATCAAGACAGTATGGTACTGGCACAAAAACAGAAAGATAGATCAATGGAACAGGATAGAAAGCCCAGAGATAAACCCATGCACATATGGACACCTTATCTTTGATAAAGGTGGCAGGAATGTACAGTGGAAAAAGGACAGCCTCTTCAATAAATGGTGCTGGGAAAACTGGACAGGTACATGTAAAAGAATGAAATTAGAACACTCCCTAACACCATACACAAAAATAAGCTCAAAATGGATTAAAGACCTAAATATAAGGCCAGAAACTATCAAACTATTAGAGGAAAACATAGGCAGAACACTCTATGACATAAATCACAGCAAGATTCTTTCTGACCCACCCCCTAAAGTAATGGAAATAAAAACAAAAATAAACAAATGGGACCTAATGAAACTTCAAAGCTTTTGCACAGCAAAGGAAACCATAAACAAGACCAAAAGACAACCCTCAGAATGGGAGAAAATATTTGCAAATGAAGCAACTGACAAAGGATTAATCTCCAAAATTTACAAGCAGCTCATGCAGCTCAACAACAAAAAAACAAACAACACAATCCAAAAATGGGCAGAAGACCTAAATAGACATTTCTCCAAAGAAGATATACAGACTGCCAACAAACACATGAAAGAATGCTCAACATCATTAATCATTAGAGAAATGCAAATCAAAACTACAATGAGATATCATCTCACACCAGTCAGAATGGCCATCATCAATAAATCTAGAAACAATAAATGCTGGAGAGGGTGTGGAGAAAAGGGAACCCTCTTGCACTGCTGGTGGGAATGTGAATTGGTTCAGCCACTATGGAGAACAGTATGGAGGTTCCTTAAAAAACTACAAATAGAACTACCATATGACCCAGCAATCCCACTACTGGGCATATACCCTGAGAAAACCGAAATTCAAAAAGAGTCATGTACCAAAATGTTCATCGCAGCTCTATTTACAATAGCCCGGAGATGGAAACAACCTAAGTGCCCATCATCGGATGAATGGATAAAGAAGATGTGGCACATATATACAATGGAATATTACTCAGCCATAAAAAGAAACGAAATTGAGCTATTTGTAATGAGGTGGATAGACCTAGAGTCTGTCATACACAGTGAAGTAAGTCAGAAAGAAAAAGACAAATACAGTATGCTAACACATATATATGGAATTTAAGAAAAAAAAAATGTCATGAAGAACCTAGGGGTAAGGCAGGAATAAAGACGCAGACCTCCTAGAGAACGGACTTGAGGTTATGGGGAGGGGGAAGGGTGAGCTGTGACGGGGCGAGAGAGAGTCATGGACATATACACACTAACAAACGTAGTAAGGTAGATAGCTAGTGGGAAGCAGCCGCATGGCACAGGGATATTGGCTCGGTGCTCTGTGACAGCCTGGAGGGGTGGGATAGGGAGGGTGGGAGGGAGGGAGACGCAAGAGGGAAGAGATATGGGAACATATGTATATGTATAACTGATTCACTTTGTTATAAAGCAGAAACTAACACACCATTGTAAAGTAATTATATCCCAATAAAGATGTTAAAAAAAAAAAAAAAAAAGAATTTTTAAAAAATACAGCCACACTGGGGGTTAGGCTTCCAATAGGAACTTGGGGGGACACAGTTCAGTCCCAGCAGCCTGTCTCCCAGTGCCTCTGTGTGGCACCAGCCTGGCCCTGGAGGGGGCACTCGGCCACCCAGCACCCGCTGGCCGGGAAGCAGGACAAGGCACTTCCCGCCAGGTGAGCAGACCCACCCGGGCCAGCTCGCTCCCACGGGAGCCCGGCACACCGTCTGCAGCAGCCTGGGACTCTAGCCCGAAGTCAGCGGGGAGGGCAAGCGGGAGTAGCACAGGGATGGAGAGGAGGGGTGCCGGACGCGTGTGGGCGGGGCTTCTCCCCCAGGGGCACCGACGGCCGAGGCAGCAGGTCCCAGGTCCAGATGGGCTGGGTGAGAGGAGAGCTGAACCCACGCCCAACACTCACGCCCTTGGGGAGGCCCCGCCCCAGTGTCTCCCCCGCCCACCCGACGGCCTAGACGCAGATATTTCACACGGTGCTTTGAATTTAATGCTTCACACGGGCTCCTCTCTGAGCTACTGCCTTTAATTTACGACCAAATTAACACGATCTACACACGAGCGCGTTTCAGATGCCCGCGAGGAGCGGGAAAGCGCCCGTCCTTCGGAACAATGCATCTGCAGCCGCGTCCATCCGTCTTTCCCGCTGACCTTTATTCCCAGCCCGGCTGCCGGCCTCAAGCTCCCAGAAGATCTCCGGCCGCCGGTGGTTTTATGGCCCACTAATCTGCTCGTGTCCGGGATAAATTGGGCTTCGTAACTTTTATATGCAAATCAATAAAAAGCCTTTGCTATCTCATTTAAATCAGTGAATAATGAACCAGGCTGGCCCCAACCCTGATTTTCAGCAAAGCCTGGAGGGAGCGGGTGGCGCTAGGGGTCAGCTCTGGCCAGAAGAACCCCCCGAGAGCAACCAGTGGGCAGCGTCACCCACGGCTAGCCGTGTGGCCTGTCCTCACGCCCACCCCGGCAATGGGCAGCAGCTCTGCTGGGCCCGGGGGCCTGGGAACTGACCAGTCTAGTGGTCCAGGGGATTCCGCCTCCTTGCGCGCACAGCCAGCTGCCACGTAGGACTACCCTTGTCTGGGATGTGGTCTGAACAGTGACCTTAGCTGCGCTGTTACGACCCCTGACCTTGACCCCGAAACGCCCCTCCCTCTCTCTCAGAGAATCAGCACCGGAGAGGGTCCACGGGCGACAGGCTCCTGAGAAGAGAGGAGGCAGTGGCAGAGGGCCTGTCCAGAGAGGCAAGGACACCGAGAGGCCCAGTAGAGTGCCGCCACCCTCCCCCTCCCTCCCTCCTCCCGCCCCTCCCCCACCCTTCGCTCCCCCGTTCCCGTTCCGGTACCCAGCTGCCCCTGACGCCCACCATGTGCTGGGCCCCTGGCAGAGCACAGGGACACCCAGGCAGCCCCAGACACCGGTGGTCCAGCTCAGGGCGGCCAGGCGCTCTGCACGCCTGTGCTTCCACCAGGCACTCCCTGCCATCCTGCTGGTGGGGCTCAGGGCCCCGGGTGCCAGGCCTGCGATGCACAGGGGTCCCTCACCGTCCCGGACCCAACAAGGACGCACAGGAGGGGCAGCTTTTCCAGGACTGTCCACGTTCCCTCCCCTCCCAGCCTGGGCACAGGCTCTAGTATTTCCCTGCTTTGCAGGTGAGACGTGACAACTCTGCAGGTAGAAAGCTGATGGCAGCCTGCGGGAGGCTCCCGGGCCTCAGAGCCCAGAGCCCACACTGCACACAGCCTAGGAAGGAGGGGGGCCGGGTGATGGCTGTGCGCCGGGGGAGAGCGGGGCCCCCAGTGGGGGGGGAGGGCTGTGCCCTGGGGGAGACCGGGGTCCCCAGGCTGGGGGGTGAGGGCTGTGTCCTGGGGGAGACCAGGGTCCCCAGGCTGGGGGGTGAGGGCTGTGTCTGGGGGGAGACCGGGGTCCCCAGGCTGGGGGGTGAGGGCTGTGCCCTAGGGGAGAACAGGGTCCCCAGGTGGGGGGGTGAGGGCTGTGATCTAAGGGAGACTAGGGTCCCCCTGCTAGGGGGTGAGGGCTGTGCCCTGGGGGAGACTGGGGCCCCCAGGCTGGGGGGTGAGGGCTGTGTCCTGGGGGAGACCAGGGTCCCCAGGCTGGGGGGTGAGGACTGTGTCCTGGGGTAGACCAGGGTCCCCAGGCTGGGGGGTGAGGGCTGTGCCCTGGGGGAGAACGGGGTCCCCAGGCTGGGGGGTGAGGGCTGTGCCCTGGGGGAGACCGGGGTCCCCAGGTGGGGGGGTGAGGGCTGTGCCCTGGGGGAGACCGGGGTCCCCAGGCTGGGGGGTGAGGGCTGTGCCCTGGGGGAGACCGGGGTCCCCAGGCGGGGGGGTGAGGGCTGTGCCCTGGGGGAGACCGGGGTCCCCAGGCTGGGGGGTGAGGGCTGTGCCCTGGGAGAAACTGGGGCCCCAGTCAGAGGAACAGCAGATGCAGCAGCAGAGGTGTGGGGGTTCATGGCCTGTCCTCCATGTGACAGAGGTGACTGTTCCCTGGAGGCCAATCCAACGTGGTGAGGGGGTGGGTGGAGAGAGGAGGACGGAGGGGCACCGGGAACCAGATGCAGGGAAATGCCTTAGCTCAGGTGGCCACAGCAAGACACCAGACAGGGCTAAATGCCTCCAGGACATCTGTGCCCCCTGGTCCTGGAGGCTGGATGTCCAAGGTCAAGGTGCGGGTGCATCTCTGTGTCCTAGTCTAAAAGGGCACCAGCCCCTTTGTGAGGGCCCCACCCTCATGACCTCATCTCACCCTAATCACCTCCCAGAGGTCCCACCTCCTAACAGCATCACACTGGGGGTTAGGGCCTCACATCTGAACTGGGGGACGCAAACGTCAACCCATGACAGGCCCTGAGCCGCAGTCTAAGGGACCATCCCATTCCCTCCCCACGACAGCCAGCTCAACACAGCAGAGACCGGCCCCATCTCCCCTTCAGAAACTCCCCCCCAGAAGAGACAAGAGATGCAGCGGGCCCTGGTCAAGCCCCTCAGACCGCTGGGCGGGTGGCCCTGTAGGACACTGCCCAGGCTGGGCTTCCTGCCGCCTCGGCCGGGTCATCCCGCGGGCCTGCCTGCGTGTTCACACACGTGACCTCAGGCGAGGCCCCTGGCCCTGTGCCGCTCCCAGCTCGGCCACACTCTCCTCCTCATGGGAACTGTGGGGTGTGGCCAGTTGGTCAGGAGTGGGGTGGCCCAGAGGCTGCTCACAGGGCGGTGTTGCTGGGGACGCCCCTTCACCCTGTGGCCTGTGCCACCTGCAGGGGTCCGTGCGGAACCGAGCTCAGTGCCCGGGCCAGGGAAGGGTGGGCGGGTCAGGACACAGGACAGCCGGCGTCCCCAGCGAGGGGCTTCCCAACCTGGCAGGGGCGGCAGTGTGATGCGGCCACGGTGGCCGGCATGGCCTGGTGGTCTGTGAACAAAGCACGGAAGGGCCATTTGGGGAAGGAGCGTGAGTCCTGGCCACTGTCTGACCGCCTTCCCCGATGGGTTCTGGAAAGATCACAGAAGCACCGGCGTCAAACCTCCAGGCGCTGTCAGCAGCTGGAAGGAAAGCCCGCAGGACGGGGTGCATCTCCTCAGGAGCGCAGTGTGGCCCACCCTCCCGAAGGACCGGGGACCGTTCCGTGCGGAAAACAAGGACCCGATCACTCAGTGGAAAGTGATCCAGGGGGGCCGCTCCTGAGCACGAGGACGTCCGGGGCCACCTGAACCCACCCCGTCACTCTTATTCTCTTCTTACGTATGCATGGGCGAGAGCTACGATAAACCCCACGATCAGGGAAGTCCAAAAGAGTGCCTGGATGAATATAAATAGAGCTTCTCCACGACAGCACTGGTTCCCGGTTTTACAGGCGGCATTTTTTCTTTCCTAGAGGTCCATAAAATAATGGTGTTCCTCGTGATCGATGCCATTCCACAAGGTGTGCTGAAAAATGACACCAACCCAGAGTCTGGACGGCTCGCCCTTAGATGAACCGTCTCCTGAAAGGACCAAAGGACAAAAAAGACACAGGAATTAACTTGACAGACACAGAAAAGGTCTGTACAAAGTTCAACACCTATTCATCATTTCTAAAAACTCCCGGAAGGCTTCAAATACAAGAGGACATCCTTAACTTGATAAAACCTATCTTCCAAAAATCCCTCAGGAGATATCAGACTTAAAAGAGAAACCGAAGACATAATCTCTTCAAGATCAGAAGTAAATCAAGAAGGTCCCTTGTCACCACTCTTTTGAACACAATCTTGAAAGTCCCAGGAAACGTGCAGGACAAAAAAATGAAGTCAGAGGTGTGAAGATTGGAAAGGAAGAGATAAGACCCTTGTGACTCGTGGATAATGTTACTGTCTTTGTAGAAAGTGTAACCAAGTCAACACAAGAACCCCTGGAACTAACGGGTCACAAGATAAACCTACAGAAATCGTAGTAAGACTCCACACCAGCAATGAGCAGAAAATAAGACACCACTCACAACGGCAGCCGAAGCCGGGAATTAAGTACCAAAGAGCAGACGCGCAAGTGAGCTTCTTGGGACTCCACAGAAGGACACGGATGAGTGACAGAACGGAGAAAGCGCCTCTGCCAGGACAGCACAGCTGACAACTGTCTCCAAGTTAGTGTCTAGACCAATGGGTGCAAATCCAAGCCCAGCAGGCTTTTTTCAGGAAAGCCCTCCTAAATCTGCCTGCGGAGGAATAAAGGCCCAGAAATGGGGACGTGAACTGGAAAAGAGCAAAGAGAAAGCACTCACTCCCCCAGAATGGAGACAACCCCAAAGCCACGGTCACTACGATAACATGAGTGACAGGTCAGCTCTGCCAACAAAGGAGCAAGGTCACCCTGCACAGGCCTGGGGACACGTAGGCTCCAAAGGGGACCAGTGACCCACGACCAGGTGACATGTGCTGGGGACATACGTGGCTCATCACGGGGGGGAGAAGGTTGGTCTTTATAAAAAGCTGGCTCCAGATGGATCGCAGGCGTGGACCCAAAGGCGAGGGCCCATGGGCACCGGCCCACGTGGGGAACAACGGCCCACGGGCGGCCCACGGGGAGCCCCAGGGTGCTCTGGGCATCAGAGCAACGTGCTTGGTGGGGCTGCATTGCTGGGGGTCCCCTGCATCGCCATTTCAGACAGCCAGCCGCGCAGAAAGGCAGACAGGAGGGTCCCCACCCCTGAGGGTTACAAAAGGCAGGGAGTTGCAGGGCGCCACCACAGTAAGTGGAGTCTGGGGTCTGCCCCTGGAGCCGCACGCAGAGAGCCGTGCAGATGGCATTTGTGAGTAAACCCACACCCCCGCCCGCCCACCCTGGCCTTTGTACACGGTCCCAACTTATTCAAGGGTTCTCGGAGTGTGAGCTCTGAGAGTGCGAGCTCTGAGTGGGGGCTGGGCAGGGGCTGTGGGGATGAGGCATGTGGTGTGGACAGGCTGACAGAGCAGGGGACTGAGGTCCACCAGGAGCCAGACCTCCACATCAACACGCAAAACCCACCGAGGAGGAGACCCTGCCACCGCCCCCTGGAGCCCGCAGGGACAGCTCCAGGGCATCGCCAGCCTGGGCCCGAAGGGCGGCCCGCTTACCCTCTTCTGCTAGACCCTCACCCACCCCCTCCGCCAAATAAACCTCATGAGATGCCCACGACCGGTCTCGCAGGTAGATCGCTCAGGACACGGACCTGGCAGCGGGCACGGGAGCCCTGACCACGGGGGCCCTGCAGGTGTCAGCGGCGACCCCTCGGCGGGGCTTGGCGTGGGGAGGGGGCACAGGCCAGCTGCTGGCTGGGGCCCAGGCACAGAGGGGAGTCGCTCCACGGCCAGACCCCAGCCCCGCTCCCGCCCCTCCCTGGAGAGCCCACTTCCCCCGGCCACCAGCAGCCCCAGCTTCAAACAGGTTCTTTGAGGGGGAGGAGAAACCATCTCCTTCATATAAATGTTTAATTGGGAATTAATATTTATGAGGCGCTTGAATGACGGGGCTGCGGGTTGAATAAATATTAACAAGGGATGCGTCCCTCCCCCACCCCGAGCCGCGCAGTAACCTCTGTTTGTGCACCAGCCATTATTCACCGCGAACCTCAACTCTGCCCCAGGGAAGCGGGTGGGCCTGCCCCCCACTTCCTGAGGCTCCTGGCGGAGGGGCTTTCTCGCGGGAGGGGGAGGGGGCCGTGGCCGTGGCCTCCGGGGCTGACGAGTCCACGAGATGGATACCTCTCCACGGGTGGGGTGAACTCTGACCACAAGGCTGCCCACGGGCCGTCTCTCCTAAGCACCGCACCACCCGCGGCCCGCGGAAATCCACATCCCCACGCGGGCTGCTGCCAGAGGTGCCGCCTCCCTCAGGAAGCCCTCCGGGCCTGCTCGGAGGAAGCAGCGCCCGGCCTCCTCCCTCCTTCCCATCCTCATCCGCTGGCTGGGGGTACCAGGCCCTACGACCTGGCCCAGCCCAACGATCCCCCGCCATCGGCCCGGCGACCCCCGCCCCGCCCGGTGTGGGTGGGCTGCTCCCAGCCCCAGCTGACCTGGGCGCCCGGTAAAGGACCGGGTTTTCCTATTGGAAGCCGAGTGAGTAGGGGTCCCGGAGGCCGCACCCACTGCCCACCTCCCTCCGGCGCGGGGACCGTGGGTGGAGCTCGGGCGCCCTCGCGCGGCCAGTGCCGGCACGACCTCCAACGAGGACGCGATGGAGACGAGGGACTCGCGGCCTAGGGAGAGGCAGACCGCACGCCCACTAGGGTCGACCCCACCAGCGGCCGGGAGCCCGCGACCCGGCCCTGACCGCGCGACCTGAGGCAGCCGCCCCTGCCCGGGCTTCTCTGCGACCCGGGTCAAGCTGCCTGCTGACTGTCCTGCAGGACCTGGGGGAGGAGCCCAGAAGCTCTGCCCCCCATTCCTACTGAGGCAGCCCCGCCCCACCCTGGGAGCCTGGCAGTCCTGGCCCTCCCTCCTCCCACCCAGAAACACCTCTGGGGTCACTGTGCCTGGGGGACCCGCTTCCATCTATGGGATGCCAGGCCCTTCTAAGCGACTCTTACCAAGGGTGGGGTCCCTGTGGCCTGGTCTTTGCACCCTGCCGCCGTCCTCTCCCCCAGGAAAGGGGGGGATCCGTGGATTTCCAGGGGAGGGCAGGACGAGCCCCACGCCCCACCCGCCCTGGCTCCTGTGCTCACCCCATCCCTCCACCTGCTGCCCTTCCCCTGGGCCCCACCAGTGCCTGGGAGGAGAAGGCTGGGGAAGCAGCCCCTGCGGAGGTTTCTGAGCTGGGGCGCCAGCAGAGCCCTCAGCTGGGGCTGGAGACCAGCTGTCCCCGGGGCTCAGCAGCACGGCCTGCCTCTGCGCAGCACTGGCTCTCCCCGCCCGGCCTGGCTCCCACTTCCACGTGACTGCCCCCACCCCCAGCATCCGCTCTCCCCCGATGCTCCCTGTTCCACACCTGCCCCCTCCTGCTACACAGGCAGCCAGAGGGATCTTCCTAAATGTCAATTTGTCCCTGGCACCACCTGCCTAAAAACCATCTTCTTGCCCACCCTGCCCTGCCTAGCCTGGCCCCCACTGACCTCTCCACATCCCCGGGCAGCTCCTCAATGCAAGCTATTCTCAGGCCTCAGAGCATCCTGACTTGCTGTTCCCCACCTGGAACAGTCTTCCCTTCCTTTTCCCTAGGTTTCACTTGCTTGGATTTTAGGGCTGAGTCACTTCCTCCAACAAGACCTCCCCAAAGTCCCAGGTGAGGCCAGAGCCCTCTGTCCTCCCCGACATGTTCACTGGCTGAGTCAGTGAGACCCGGATATTTGGCTGAAGGAGGCCATGGGCTGGCGAGAGCCAAGCGCAGGTGAGCAAGGTCACACCTCAGGTCCAAAGGCTCCCGTGCTGTACAAACGGTGACCCCACAGCCAACACAGTGAGTATCTGGCAAGGATCTCGGCTCTGGGGAGACAGAAGACACCCCTAATGACCACACTCGTTACCCGCCGGGTGTACTGTTAGTTACGTTCTGACCAATCTAGTCCTTTACTTACAAATATAAACATAAAACTAGGAACCCCCAGATAACTGAGGAAAAGCAACAAAGTGCAAGAGAAGCACTAAAATTGTAAACAGATCTCCATCCACAGAGGAACGGATAAAGAAGATGTGGTACATATATACTGTGGACTATTACTCAGCCATGAAAAAGAAGGAAATACTGCCATTTGCAGCAACATGGATGGACCTAGAGGTTCACATACTGAGTTAAGTAAGTCAGACAGAGAAAGACAAATTTATTTATTCCACTTATGTGGAATCTAAAAAAAGGGTACAAATGAACTTATCTACAAAACAGAAACAGAGTCACAGATGTAGAAAACAAACTTATGGTTATTACCAGGGGTAAGGGATGTGGGAGGGATAAATTGGGAGATTGGGACGGACACATACACACTACTATGTATAACATAGATAACTAACAAGGACCTACCGCATAGCACAGGGAGCTCTACTCAGTACTCTGTAATGGCCTATGTGGGAAAAGAATCTAAAAAAGAGTGGATATATGTATATGTATAACTGATTCACTTTTCCGTATGGCAGAAACAGTGTTGTTACAGAAACAACACTGTAAATCAACTATACTCCAATAAAAAATTTTTGAATTAAAATTTAAAAAAAATTATAAACAGATCAGGACTTCCCAGTTGTCCAGTGGGTAAGACTCCGCGCTCCCAATGCAGGGGGCCAGGGTTCGATCCCTGGTCAGGGAACTCAATTCACATGCTGCAACTAAGAGGCCACATGCCGCAACTAAATGTCCCGCAAGCAGCAGCTAAGACCTGGCACAGCCAAAATAAATAAATAAAATAATAAATAAATAATTTTTTTAAAGAATTGTAAACAGATCAACTCACAAGGAGATAGAGATAATGCAGGAAACAGAAGGAAAGTTCAAAGAGTTCATAAGACTCCACAGAACCAAACGGGCTGCCGGGGAAGAGCATCGGAGAGCTCCCGGGGTTAGAGGTGAAGTTCCACGGAAAGACCGGCAGCTCAGATGAGACTGAGCACCGAGTGAGGAATCGGGGAAATGCGGTCACAGAAGTCTGTCTGGACACGAGACAGTGAACGACAAGGGGCATCTATTGTACCCGACAGTCACTAGCTCTTGCCCCTCTGCCCGACTCCCACCCTGTGGTCTAAAAAAGTCAACATTTCATTTTCCCAGTCTCCTTTGAAACGAGTGTTGTCACATGACGTGCAGTTGGGGATCTGCTGAGGGGTTTCTGGGAACGATTTCTCTCTTACGAAAGAAGAAAGGCTTGTGTGGAAACTCACACCACACTGGCGTCCCCTGCTTCCTGCTGTTAAACGCAGTGTGAAGCCGTCATCAAGAGGCAACACGTCTACATGCTGAAGACGGCAGAGAGGGAGGAGGATACAAAAGGCTCAGACCTGGCAGAGTGACTCAGTTCGACATACACATGTATCTATTCTTTTTCAAATTCTTTTCCCATTTAGATGATTGCAGAGTATTGAACGGAGCTCCCCGTGCTATGCAGCAGATCCTCGTTGGTTATCTATTTTAAATATAGCAGTACGTACATGTCAATCCCAAACTCCCAATCTATCCCTGCCCCCCACCCTTCCCCCGTGGTAACCATAAGTTTCTTTCTCTGTGAGTCTGTTTCTGTTTTGTAAATAAGGTCATTTGTATCATTTCTTTTAGATTCCAGTATAAGCTATATCATATGATATTTGTCTTCCTCTGCCTGACTTATGGAATTACTTTTTTCTTTAAAGGAAACACACCCAGGGGCTTCCCTGGTAGCGCAGCAGTTAAGAATGCGCCTGCCAAGGCAGGGGACACGGGTTCGAGCCCTTGTCCGGGAGGATCCCACATGCCACGGAGCAACTAAGCCCGTGTGCGCCACAATTACTGAGCCTGCGCTCCAGAGCCCGGGAGCCACAACTACTGAAGCCCGCGTGCCTAGAGCCCGAGCTCCGCAACGAGAGAAGCCACCCCAATGAGAAGCCCGAGCACCAAAACGAAGAGTAGCCCCCGCTCACCGCAACTAGAGAAAGCCCGCGCACAGCAACGAAGACCCAACGCAGCCAAACATTAATTAATTTTATAAATAAATAAATAAAAATAAAGGAAATACACACCGGTGAAAATTCGGAACTCCAGGGATGAAAAAGAAAAGCTGTCGATGTGAATAAACAGACTACCTGGTGAGCAACGCACACCAGGTGGGCAGAGGACGGCTCCTTTGCAACCCCAAAGGCCAATAGATAGTGAAGCACCGTCTTCCAAAGGAAAACATCTATCAGAGGAAAATATTTGTTTCCTAGACCTCAACACCCCGGCCAATTATGATTCAAATATTGGGGGGTGAGGAACGATATTCTCAGATATGCAAAGACTAGTAAATTACTCAACCCCTCTCTGGAAGCGCAGAAGCACGCGTGTACCTGCACCTGCAAAACAAAAAGTAAATTCAAGAAAGAGGGAAAAATCTAAATCAAGAAATGAGGATGAGCAAAGAAGCCCTAAAACGTAGAATTATTCTTGATCATTATCAGCAATGCAGTCATAACGTTTAACGTGATTATTAAAAAGAGGATTCCTAAAAATAGTAGATATTTAAGGTAAAAGGCATTAATAACAGCTAGAAGCTAAAATTCTGCAAGACATCCACCAAACAAGAGATGAGGGTGAAAAAGAAAGGACTAAGTGTGTGGCAAACATCGTGTCCTGTTCCAAGGGAGGAAATAGACATGACTAAAATGCAATGTGAGTGGAAAACACGCTTCGATGCTTTTATTTTAAAAATTTAAGGGAATTCCCTGGCGGTCCAGTGGTGAGGACTTCGCACTTCCACTGCTGAGGGCCTCTGTTCGATCCCTGGTCAGAGGAATAAGATCCTTCGTGCTGCGCAGTTCGGCAAAAAAGAATTTAAGGCTGACGACTAATAAAATGCAAATGAAATGTGAAACTTCCAGCAGGCCTGGTGTCTATTCCAACCCCTCTGCTCCACGCTCTGCGGCCTTGGGGACTTAACTTCACTCCTCTGAGCCTGGGAGGAATAAGCTTCAGCTAAAAGACGGCTACGAGGATTGAGGCCCCCGGGGGCGCTCTCCGACGTGTCCTGTAGTGAGAGGGCAGGACGCACCACGAGCACAGAGCAAGACAGCAGGACCCCGAGGCCAGACGTACACTCAGCCAATAAACGTAAACGTGGCAAACGCGCCTGACGAGACACAGCCTCTCAAATCCAGTGGTTTTCAATCCAGCTGTGCTGTTTCCAGGGGACGCACCAAAAACAAAATGCCGCAGTTTGACTATGTAAGGATGGACGAAGAGATAACAGGGAGTTTAAAAAAAAAAAAAGAAGAAGAAAGATAGAAAACAAACTTATGGTTAGCAGGATGTAAGGGGGGAGGAATAAATTGGGAGATTGGTACTGACATATACACACTGCTATATATAAAAGAGGTAACTCATAAGGACCTACTGTACAGCACGGGGAACTCTACTCAGTGCTCTGTAATGGCCTACATGGGAATAGAATCTGAAAAAGAGTGGATATATGTATATGTATAACTGAGTCACTTTGCTGTACACCTGAAACTAACACAACATTGTATATCAGCTCTACTCCAACAAAAGTTAAAGAAAAAAAAAGAATGCAGAATTTGTGACAATGTCAGTGTCCAACTAAGTTGACTTCAAGGTAAAAGTACTAAATGGAATAAAGAAGGTTTTCTATTTAGACCCCGTTGGCGAGCCCTGGAGGACGGGCTGGCCTCCAAGGAGAGGGTAAGCCCCCCGCGGCCCTTGTGACCAGGCAGCCGTGCCTTGCAGAGGCACAGATGCTGCACACACCCGTATCACCACCTGGCCAGCTCCAACAGCCACACATTTCCTCCGTGCCTCCCAGGGGGGCAGGGTCTGCATGTAGGAAAACAGTCCAAGCATCTCAGAACATGAGCATAAACTGAGGGGTCCAGCAGTCTAGAATACAAGTAGTACATTAGTCAGGGTTCTCCAGGGAAGCAGACCGAACAACCAATAGGGTGTGTGTGTCTATGTCTATATCTGTATCTATATCTATATCTATATCTGTGTCTACGTCTATATGTATATGGAGAGAGGGAGAGAGAGATTTATTATAAGAAACTGGCTTGTGCGATTACAAAGGCTGACAAGTCCCCAGCTCTGCAGCCCGCAGTCTGGAGACCCAGGGCAACCAATCATGTAAGTTCCAGTCTGAGTCCAAAGGCAGGAGACTGATGTCGCAGCTGGGAGACAGTCAGGCTGGAGAAGTTCCCTCTTACTCGGCCTTTCATGCTAGCCGGCCCTTCAACTGTTTGGGCGAGGCCCACCCCCACTGCAGAGTTCAATCTGATTCATACGTTAATCACATCCAGAAATGCCCTCATAGACACACTCAAAATACTGTTAGACCACAGAGCTGGGCCCCCTGTGGCCCAGTCAAGGTGACACGTAAAATGAGCCCTCACAGGCAGCCCGCCCACCGTCCATCCCTGGACACTGTGTGGGCTCTGAGTTGCGGGTACCTTGATCCTATGCCTGTGACCACGAGGGGGAGGCGGAGCTGCCCATCACAGCCGTGGCTGATTTCCGCCCCTGTCATGATGTCAGCGCCTCCAATGGCAAACACGGCCCCATCTGTGAGGCTCCCAAGCCCAGCCCACAGCGGGCCTCCCGGGGACACTCCACAGCCGCCTGGGCAGTCCCAGTGGGGACACACACTACCTGAGCTTGGCAGCAGTGAGCAATGAAGTCGTCAAATCAAAAGTCCCAGCTTCCATGGGATCTGGGAACCGAGGCCAAGAAGAAGTCCCAGCCACTTATTTATGAGACCTGAGCCTTCTCTCTACCAGACAAGTAGCTCCCAGGCAGGCCCAGAAGACAGAAGGTCTCGGAGCAAGAGAACCTCCCCGCAAATCCAGCTCAAGCATCACTCTGTGCTCTATTGCTTCCCGGGCTTCAAATCTATTTTAACTGGTATAAGAAGCTGGGACGGTTGTTTTGTTTTCTAAAATCCTTAAGGAGCAAAATCCTACACAGTCTTGTAGGAAATTAAATTTAGAAATTGGATGCTAGGTTGGCAGAGAGCATGGTGGAGCCCCCAGCTGGGCCAGACTGACACATCCACTGAGACCACATCACAGTTATTAACCTTTTGCTCCAAAACATATGGAGAAAAGCTGTTAGAAACCCGGGGAGAATTTGCCTAAATGACAGTCACAGTGGGAGACCAACACACCTCGAGCAGCAAGATCAAAAAAAATGAGTAAAGGAGAAGAGAGACTATTAATAGAACAATTAACCACCACAAACTAGACATACAGGACTTTACAGTCCACAATGAAAGAAAGCGCGTTCCTTCCAAATACCAAACAAACGAAGAAACAAAAGAGCATGTGTGAGAATCCCAGAAAATCTCAGTGGATTCCTAAGATCAGAACTCATGCAGGCAGTGCCCCCTGAACACATGCAGTAAAACACAGAACTAACATCAGATAATGTTTTTAAAGTTATGACCTCTTGTCAGCTTGGCAAAGCAGAGTACGCCCAACCTGTTCTGCCACTTACAGGCTAGATCATTCTGCTTCTTCATCTGCAGAAGGAGGGCCTCTCTGTCACCTGCACTTTTCTGGGTTCCAAAGATTGCACATGATGAAGCACTTGGTAAACGTGGCACACAGAGGGCACTAGGTAAATGTCGGCTGCCGTCACTAATGTAAGATGAGATGCACACAGTCTTCTGAATTAAAGAAAAAATGAAACGCCCCATTACAGACTCTCGATAAATTTGATAACGAGGACACTACCTGTCAAAAACTGTGAGTGCAGCCAGAGCAGCTCCCTGAGGACAATGGGTAGCCTTAAGGGATTCCGACAGAAGGCAAGAAAGAATGAGACTGTGCTTTCCTCCAAGAAGTTCTTGTGCGTAAGGCTTCCTTTACTCAGCATGCTTTTGCGATTCACCCATGATGTTGCACATATAGGTGCACTGACATTTTGAAAATAAGCGTTGGATCGGTCTTTTAAACACATCCAACAAAATCTAAATGTGGTGATTTAAAACCCACCATCATCGATGATTTTAAAAAAGGCAATTGTTTAATAGGCATAAATATTTTTCTAATTTACCTGTAGTTTCATTCCACTTTTCCCTCTGAATTTTATCCTAATGTAATGTATTTTGTGTTCATCTTTGTTAAAAATAAGGAAGGGGGGCTTCCCTGGTGGCACAGTGGTTAAGAATCCACCTGTCAATGCAGAGGACATGGGTTCGAGCCGTGGTCGAGGAAGATCCCACATACCGTGGAGCAGCTAAGCCCGTGTGCCACAGCTACTGAAGCCCACGTGCTTAGAGCACATGCTCTGCAACAAGAGAAGCCTCTGCAATGAGAAGCCCGCGCACCACAATGAAGAGTAGCCCCCGCTCACTGCAACTAGAGAAAGCCCGCGCACAGCAACGAAGACCCAACGCAGCCAAAAATAAAATAAATAATAAAAATAAAATAAATTAAAAACAAAAAAGATGTTAGCACTAAGCAACTTTTTTCCCATGAGTAGGTACACAGGAACAAAAATTTTGTTACAGCAATTCCAAAAATTACCCAGAGATACATTATCAAAAGTGACTTTCACGGTCAGCTGCTTGCAGAGTCATCTGCCGCCCGGCGCTGGTGTCACTCACGTGGACCAACCCGGATTTGGAGACCACCCCCCGCCGCCTCCCCCGATTTGGAAACTCCTTTCAGCGCAGACAAGAAATGTGACGCTCGTCTTGCCACCAGAGGGCGCGCCGGGCCCCAAACGGACCAGGACGGGTAGCAGAGGGCTCGAGTATGCCTGCATGGGGAGGGGTCTGGTGGCAGCTTTGGGTGGTCCTTGCAGTTGCCTGGGATGAGGGAGGGGCGAGGCTTCAGCAGCAGGGAGCGCCATGTACCTGCCCTCCGTGTGCCTGCCCCGGGTGGAGTGGGCTGGAAGCCCTGAGCGCCGGTCCTGGCTCGGCCCCAGGCGCCCTGGTCTCCCCGTCTCCTGGCTGAGGGCTTGGCTGGAGCCCTGGCCAGCCCCCTCCTCTCACTGGCCGCACCCTGGGGCAGAGCAGCTGGGTCCAGTGGGACTGGTGACGTCACAGTGCCCTGGAGCTGTGGCTGGGTGTGGGGGTCCCCCGAGCAGGGTGGATCACCTCCCCCAGAAAGACCCCCAGGACCTCCTGCTGGAACAGGGACCATCTGAGGTGCTGGGAGGGGCAGGGGGCACGCAGCCCTCTCTGCAAAGCACCTGCCCCTGAGCTCCAGGGAGCGGGTCCTGTGCCGCTTCAGGGAATGACAGGGCTTCCCGGAGTGGGGGAGGGGGGCAGTCGCCTGGACTGAGCCCTGGCGTGGTCAGCTAGGAGCCGGGTGACCCCCCCCACGGTCGTGGCCTAGCCCCTGACCCGCCGTCTCAGGTCTGCATGTGGTAACAGCGGCTCAGTGTAGGGCGGAGTGCGCCCCCAGGCCTCCGCCGGGGCGTGTCCCCTCTGCCCCGCCCACCCGAGGCTGGCAGACGAGGCCTCCGCCAGGAAGCCCCGAAAGCGGAGGCCCGGCTAGGATCCTGAACCCCACGGGCCCCTCAGTTCAGGGCAGGGCGCCCCCGCCCCGAGGGCCCAAGGACCGGCCTGGCCCACGGACCTCACCCCCCCACCTTCTCCATCACAACCCAGCGCTGCCTGGGCCACGTCACCTCCCAGGCCTCAGTTTCCCCCTCTGCAGAGCAGGGGGTCGATGGCTTCTGCCTGGGGGGCAAACAGGTCGTGCGCTGAAGCGCCCTCTGCCGCCAGCATGTAGCAGGTGCTCGGGACATGGCTTTTCTCCTGCCTCCCCTCTTCCGGCCTGGGCCCAGCCAGGGGGGCGGCCAGCCCTGGGAGCACGGGGCCTCGCTTGGGGGCCTGGGGGGGGGGGGCTCACCCTGGGACTTCCCCCAGGCCCTGAGCCTTTCTGTGCAAAGTGGGCGCAGGGTCCCTCCTTCCTGGCCGGTCGGGGGACTGGCCGGTTGAGAAGGGCTTCTGTCAGGGCTGCAGCCACTCCTTAGAAGGGAACCGGGTGGAAACCGGACCTGACAGCTGACATGGGGTCAGGGGGTTTCTGGGCATTCCCAGGTGGGCAGGGCTGGTGTTAGCCTGAGGCCCAGGGACCAACCTGGGGCCTGGGATGGGTGACGAGGGCAGAGGTCACTCGGCCAGGAGGGATACGGACAGCATGCGGTCAGGAGAGATGAGCTCCCGCTCTGGGCATGTGGCAGAGCTGGGCAGACAGAGGGGCCACAGAGGGACGCTGCTGGGAGGGTCCTGCCCAGAGCCCCCAAGACCCGTTCCAGCCAGAGAGAAGCCTCCTTGCCCCAGCAGTTCCCAGGGCCCTGACTGTCGGCGTCCCTTGGGACTGGCGTCCAGTGGGGCCCTTGAGCACGCGTCCCTCCCGGGAGTCCCGGGGCCTGTCTGGGAGGTGGGTCCCCGCAGCCCCACGCCCGCCCTGCCCAGTGCGCTGGAAGCAGCTCGGGAACTCGGGACCCTGGAAGGGGCCAGCCCAGGCCTCGGGACTGGCAGGGGCTAGGGCCCCCCTCCCCCCATTCAGCGAGGAAAGTCCCAGAGGCCCGAGGGGAAGGGCCCGGCCGGCCAGGGCCAGGTCTGGGGGAGCAGATGATCGCCGCGCGGGCGGGTCCTCACTGAGTCCCCTCGGGTGAGCAGGGGCCCCCGTGGGCAGCCGAAGCCTGGCTTCCCGGCCGCCCCCTCCCAGCCTTGTCCTCCTGTCGGAAGACGGAGAAGAACGCAGGCTCGCAGGCTCGGGGAAGCTGGAGGCCGGCCTTACAGCGTCAGAGGTTCCCACACACTGACCCGCGTCACGTGTGGCTTCACACACACACACGCCCCCACGTGTCCCCATGTTCCTCCCACACGTCCGAGCGGGCTCGGGGCCCTGGCGAACGGTTTAGCCTCCCTGAAGTGGTGGAAGCCGCTGCTCGGCCCTGGAGCATGGAGAACGGGGCGGGGAGGGGGGCGGGGGGCGCGGGGGGGGGTGGATACCGTGGTCCTGGGAGCTGAGCTCACAAGGGTGTCCATGCAGGCCTGGGGCAGCCAGGCTCTGCCGGGTCCCTCCTCTCAGGCCGCCTTGCTAGACGGCTCACCCTCCACTCCACATCCTGGGCCCCCATGGAGTGGCTCACCCTTGAGGGGGTCTGACCCCATGGGGCTGGCTCAGGTGACCTGGGGACCCAGGAGGAGGAGGGGCTGCCGGAAGCTCTCCACCTCCCCCGACAGAGGAGACCAGGGTGCTGGCCCGTCCTGTGTTGTGTTGTGTTGTCCTGTGTTGCCCTGTGTTGCGTTGCCCTGTGCTGTCCTGTCCCGTGTTGCCCCGTGTTGCCCTGTGCTGTCCTGTCCCGTGTTGCCCCGTGTTGCCCCGTGTTGCCCCGTGTTGCCCCGTGTTGCCCTGTGTTGCGTTGCCCTGCGCTGTCCTGTCCCGTGTTGCCCCGTGTTGCCCCGTGTTGCCCCGTGTTGCGTTGCCCTGTGCTGTCCTGTCCCGTGTTGCCCCGTGTTGCCCTGTGTTGCGTTGCCCTGTGCTGTCCTGTCCCGTGTTGCCCCGTGTTGCCCCGTGTTGCCCTGTGTTGCGTTGCCCTGTGCTGTCCTGTCCCGTGTTGCCCCGTGTTGCCCCGTGTTGCCCCGTGTTGCCCCGTGTTGCCCTGTGTTGCGTTGCCCTGTGCTGTCCTGTCCCGTGTTGCCCCGTGTTGTCCCGTGTTGTCCCGTGTTGCATTGCCCTGTGCTGTCCTGTCCCGTGTTGTGCCGTGTTGCCCTGTGTTGCCCCGTGTTGTGTTGCCCTGTGCTGTCCTGTCCCGTGTTGTGCCGTGTTGCCCTGTGTTGCCCCGTGTTGCGTTGCCCTGTGCTGTCCTGTCCCGTGTTGCCCCGTGTTGTGCCGTGTTGCCCCGTGTTGCGTTGCCCTGTGCTGTCCTGTCCCGTGTTGCCCCGTGTTGCCCTGTGTTGCGTTGCCCTGTGCTGTCCTGCCCCGTGTTGCCCCGTGTTGCCCCGTGTTGCCCCGTGTTGCCCTGTGCTGTCCTGTCCCGTGTTGCCCCCTGTTGCCCCGTGTTGCGTTGCCCTGTGCTGTCCTGTCCCGTGTTGCCCCGTGTTGTGCCGTGTTGCCCCGTGTTGCGTTGCCCTGTGCTGTCCTGTCCCGTGTTGCCCCGTGTTGCCCTGTGTTGCGTTGCCCTGTGCTGTCCTGCCCCGTGTTGCCCCGTGTTGCCCCGTGTTGCCCCGTGTTGCCCTGTGCTGTCCTGTCCCGTGTTGTGCCGTGTTGCCCTGTGTTGCCCCGTGTTGCGTTGCCCTGCGCTGTCCTGTCCCGTGTTGTGCCGTGTTGCCCCGTGTTGCCCCGTGTTGCCCTGTGTTGCGTTGCCCTGTGCTGTCCTGCCCCGTGTTGCCCCGTGTTGCCCCGTGTTGCCCCGTGTTGCCCTGTGCTGTCCTGTCCCGTGTTGCCCCCTGTTGCCCCGTGTTGCGTTGCCCTGTGCTGTCCTGTCCCGTGTTGTGCCGTGTTGCCCTGTGTTGCCCCGTGTTGCCCTGTGCTGTCCTGTCCCGTGTTGCCCCGTGTTGCCCTGTGTTGCGTTGCCCTGTGCTGTCCTGCCCCGTGTTGTGCCGTGTTGCCCCGTGTTGCCCCGTGTTGGCCTGTGTTGCGTTGCCCTGTGCTGTCCTGTCCCGTGTTGCCCCCTGTTGCCCCGTGTTGCGTTGCCCTGTGCTGTCCTGTCCCGTGTTGTGCCGTGTTGCCCTGTGTTGCCCCGTGTTGCCCTGTGCTGTCCTGTCCCGTGTTGCCCCGTGTTGCCCCGTGTTGCCCCGTGTTGCCCCGTGTTGCCCTGTGTTGCGTTGCCCTGCGCTGTCCTGTCCCGTGTTGCCCCGTGTTGCCCCGTGTTGCCCCGTGTTGCGTTGCCCTGTGCTGTCCTGTCCCGTGTTGCCCCGTGTTGCCCTGTGTTGCGTTGCCCTGTGCTGTCCTGTCCCGTGTTGTCCCGTGTTGTGCCGTGTTGCCCCGTGTTGCCCTGTGCTGTCCTGCCCCATGTTGCTCCGTGTTGCCCCATGTTGCCCCATGTTGCGTTGCCCTGTGCTGTCCTGTCCCGTGTTGCCCCGTGTTGTCCCGTGTTGTCCCGTGTTGCGTTGCCCTGTGCTGTCCTGTCCCGTGTTGCCCCGTGTTGTCCCGTGTTGCCCTGTGTTGCGTTGCCCTGTGCTGTCCTGTCCCGTGTTGTGCCGTGTTGCCCTGTGTTGCCCCGTGTTGTGTTGCCCTGTGCTGTCCTGCCCCGTGTTGTGCCGTGTTGCCCCGTGTTGCCCCGTGTTGCCCTGTGTTGTGTTGCCCTGTGCTGTCCTGTCCCGTGTTGCCCCGTGTTGCCCTGTGTTGCGTTGCCCTGTGCTGTCCTGCCCCGTGTTGTGCCGTGTTGCCCCGTGTTGCCCCGTGTTGCCCTGTGCTGTCCTGTCCCGTGTTGCCCCGTGTTGTCCCGTGTTGCCCCGTGTTGCGTTGCCCTGTGCTGTCCTGCCCCGTGTTGTGCCGTGTTGCCCCGTGTTGCCCCGTGTTGCCCCGTGTTGCGTTGCCCTGTGCTGTCCTGTCCCGTGTTGCCCTGTGTTGCGTTGCCCTGTGCTGTCCTGCCCCGTGTTGTGCCGTGTTGCCCCGTGTTGCCCCGTGTTGCCCTGTGTTGCGTTGCCCTGTGCTGTCCTGTCCCGTGTTGCCCCGTGTTGCCCTGTGTTGCGTTGCCCTGTGCTGTCCTGCCCCGTGTTGTGCCGTGTTGCCCCGTGTTGCCCCGTGTTGCCCCGTGTTGCCCTGTGCTGTCCTGTCCCGTGTTGCCCCGTGTTGCCCCGTGTTGCCCCGTGTTGCGTTGCCCTGTGCTGTCCTGCCCCGTGTTGTGCCGTGTTGCCCCGTGTTGCCCCGTGTTGCCCTGTGTTGCGTTGCCCTGTGCTGTCCTGTCCCGTGTTGCCCCGTGTTGCCCTGTGTTGCGTTGCCCTGTGCTGTCCTGCCCCGTGTTGTGCCGTGTTGCCCCGTGTTGCCCCGTGTTGCCCCGTGTTGCCCTGTGCTGTCCTGTCCCGTGTTGCCCCGTGTTGCCCCGTGTTGCCCCGTGTTGCGTTGCCCTGTGCTGTCCTGCCCCGTGTTGTGCCGTGTTGCCCTGTGCTGCCCCGTGTTGCCCCGTGTTGCCCCGTGTTGCGTTGCCCTGTGCTGTCCTGTCCCGTGTTGTGCCGTGTTGCCCCGTGTTGCGTTGCCCTGTGCTGTCCTGTCCCGTGTTGCCCCGTGTTGTCCCGTGTTGCCCTGTGTTGCGTTGCCCTGTGCTGTCCTGTCCCGTGTTGTGCCGTGTTGCCCTGTGTTGCCCCGTGTTGTGTTGCCCTGTGCTGTCCTGCCCCGTGTTGTGCCGTGTTGCCCCGTGTTGCCCCGTGTTGCCCTGTGTTGTGTTGCCCTGTGCTGTCCTGTCCCGTGTTGCCCCGTGTTGCCCTGTGTTGCGTTGCCCTGTGCTGTCCTGCCCCGTGTTGTGCCGTGTTGCCCCGTGTTGCCCCGTGTTGCCCTGTGCTGTCCTGTCCCGTGTTGCCCCGTGTTGTCCCGTGTTGCCCCGTGTTGCGTTGCCCTGTGCTGTCCTGCCCCGTGTTGTGCCGTGTTGCCCCGTGTTGCCCCGTGTTGCCCCGTGTTGCGTTGCCCTGTGCTGTCCTGTCCCGTGTTGCCCTGTGTTGCGTTGCCCTGTGCTGTCCTGCCCCGTGTTGTGCCGTGTTGCCCCGTGTTGCCCCGTGTTGCCCTGTGTTGCGTTGCCCTGTGCTGTCCTGTCCCGTGTTGCCCCGTGTTGCCCTGTGTTGCGTTGCCCTGTGCTGTCCTGCCCCGTGTTGTGCCGTGTTGCCCCGTGTTGCCCCGTGTTGCCCCGTGTTGCCCTGTGCTGTCCTGTCCCGTGTTGCCCCGTGTTGCCCCGTGTTGCCCCGTGTTGCGTTGCCCTGTGCTGTCCTGCCCCGTGTTGTGCCGTGTTGCCCCGTGTTGCCCCGTGTTGCCCTGTGTTGCGTTGCCCTGTGCTGTCCTGTCCCGTGTTGCCCCGTGTTGCCCTGTGTTGCGTTGCCCTGTGCTGTCCTGCCCCGTGTTGTGCCGTGTTGCCCCGTGTTGCCCCGTGTTGCCCTGTGCTGTCCTGTCCCGTGTTGCCCCGTGTTGCCCCGTGTTGCCCCGTGTTGCGTTGCCCTGTGCTGTCCTGCCCCGTGTTGTGCCGTGTTGCCCTGTGCTGCCCCGTGTTGCCCCGTGTTGCCCCGTGTTGCGTTGCCCTGTGCTGTCCTGTCCCGTGTTGTGCCGTGTTGCCCCGTGTTGCGTTGCCCTGTGCTGTCCTGTCCCGTGTTGCCCCGTGTTGCCCCGTGTTGCCCTGTGTTGCGTTGCCCTGTGCTGTCCTGCCCCGTGTTGCCCCGTGTTGCCCCGTGTTGCCCCGTGTTGCCCTGTGCTGTCCTGTCCCGTGTTGCCCCCTGTTGCCCCGTGTTGCGTTGCCCTGTGCTGTCCTGTCCCGTGTTGCCCCGTGTTGCCCTGTGTTGCGTTGCCCTGTGCTGTCCTGTCCCGTGTTGTCCCGTGTTGTGCCGTGTTGCCCCGTGTTGCCCTGTGCTGTCCTGCCCCGTGTTGCTCCGTGTTGCCCCATGTTGCCCCATGTTGCGTTGCCCTGTGCTGTCCTGTCCCGTGTTGCCCCGTGTTGCCCCGTGTTGCCCCGTGTTGCGTTGCCCTGTGCTGTCCTGCCCCGTGTTGTGCCGTGTTGCCCCGTGTTGCCCCGTGTTGCCCTGTGTTGTGTTGCCCTGTGCTGTCCTGTCCCGTGTTGCCCCGTGTTGCCCTGTGTTGCGTTGCCCTGTGCTGTCCTGTCCCGTGTTGCCCCGTGTTGCCCTGTGTTGCGTTGCCCTGTGCTGTCCTGCCCCGTGTTGTGCCGTGTTGCCCCGTGTTGCCCCGTGTTGCCCCGTGTTGCCCTGTGCTGTCCTGTCCCGTGTTGCCCCGTGTTGCCCCGTGTTGCCCCGTGTTGCGTTGCCCTGTGCTGTCCTGCCCCGTGGTGTGCCGTGTTGCCCCGTGTTGCCCCGTGTTGCCCTGTGTTGCGTTGCCCTGTGCTGTCCTGTCCCGTGTTGCCCCGTGTTGCCCCGTGTTGCGTTGCCCTGTGCTGTCCTGTCCCGTGTTGCCCCGTGTTGCCCCGTGTTGCGTTGCCCTGTGCTGTCCTGTCCCGTGTTGCCCTGTGTTGCGTTGCCCTGTGCTGTCCTGTCCCGTGTTGTCCTGTGTTGTCCCGTGTTGCCCCGTGTTGCCCTGTGTTGCGTTGCCCTGTGCTGTCCTGTCCCGTGTTGTGCCGTGTTGCCCCGTGTTGCGTTGCCCTGTGCTGTCCTGTCCCGTGTTGCCCCGTGTTGCCCTGTGTTGCGTTGCCCTGCGCTGTCCTGTCCCGTGCCCATGTTGTCTCACGGTGCGCACAGGCGTCTGCGAAGGCCTCTGGTCTGTCCTCACAGCCCGTGGCTCTGCGGGTCCCTGCAGCTGAGGCAGGGCCTCTGCCCACACAGACCGCGGCTCCTTCGCCCGGATGGGCGTTTTCCAGGATTTCCTTAGTTCCTTAGATATTTTAAGGCCTTAGAGCCCCAGATCCTCCAAGTGGAAACTACCACATGGGCGATTTGCAGACACATGTGTCCTACAGACAGGAGACCCTGACAGCCCAGGGTCCTGGCACAGGCGTGGGCGTCCCATGACCTCAGACTGGGGCGCCCCTGGCAGGACATTCTGGCCTTTCACTGGGGGAGGGTGACCTGGAGGTGGACAGAGAGAGGGACAGTCAGTGCCCGGCCAGCTGAGACCGCAGAGCCGTCAGGGACAGCGGCTTGGGAGCCAGAGTCGGGGAGGGGAGCCAGGGACAAAGGACAGACGCCCAGGGGCTCGTGGCCTCTCGTCTGGTCCCCCCACCCCAGGTCCTGCTGATTGAGCTCAATTATCCTGGAAATATATAAAGGTCACAGGCCCCAAACGTGTGGCTGACGTGCGAGAAGGAGGTGGACAGGGCACAGGGGCCCCGTCCCTCACGCTGGGCAGGGCCAGGGCGGCAGCTGCGTGACCGCCTCTCTGCGGTGGGGCTGCACCTTGCAAGCATCTGTTTCTCGTATTTTCGGGTCTGGAGTCGGCCCTTCCTTCCTCCAAGAGGCCCTGGCTGCTCCAGTGGGAAAGGGTCTTTTAGGACCACAGTCTGGGCACAGGGCTGCTCGCAGCCTCAGGTCAGCACTTCTCGGCCTGTGGACATCTGACAGCAAGAGAAGTAACTCTTCCCCACACGCGCAGAAGACTTCCGTCCCTGGAGGGCCGCACAGCCACCTTGATATTCCTGATCCTCTTATAAACGTGTCTGTTCTGTCTGTCCTTCCACCTGGCATCTGCCTGCTACTTCATTAGGAGCTAAGGACGCGCTTCACCAGGTGCCGGGTTGTTTGTTGCTAAAGGCTGTTGAGGCGCCCCTGATACCTTTGCAAAACTCCTGCGCTACGTGACGTAAACAGTTCGAGGAGTTTGGAGCAAGTGCTCATCTTGACATCTGCGTGAGGCTCGTAACTTTCCTCGTCTTTGGAAATTATCATTGATCACGTATAACGTATTTCTCGTCACTACTCCAGGCTCAGTCCCACCGGTAAACATCCATCTGTGTCCGTGTCTCCCGGCCGTTCAGTTGTCTGGCGTGTCTCTCAGTGGATTCTAACGAAGAGACGGTGGGGACGGTATCCCTAAACTCTAGCGTGCTGATGGCAGCCCCTCAGCAGCCACTGTATGTGCGAGTTACTCGGCCAGACACGAAAGCCCAGCTCCCTCGTGCCCCCTTTAGTGTCCTAAATATATCGCTGCATTTTCTTCCTACATATACCATTGCTTTTGAAAAGTCGCAGACAATCTGATTTTCTTCCCCTGACAGACGACAGGCATTTTGCCTGGCTGTCCACAGGATTTTTTTCTTTAATATCCAATAATTTTACAAAAATATGTCTCAGGGTTGGTCATTCTGGGTCAATCTCCCTCAGTATGGAATGTGTCCTTTCAATATATAAGTTTCAGATTTTTTCTTTTCTTTTTTTTTTTTTTTTGCAGCACGCGGGCCTCTCACTATTGTGGCCTCTCCCGTTGCGGAGCACAGGCTCCGGACGCGCAGGCTCAGCGGTCATGGCTCACGGGCCCAGCCGCTCCGCAGCATGTGGGATCTTCCCGGACCGGGGCACGAACCCGTGTCCCCTGCATCGGCAGGCGGACTCCCAACCACTGCGCCACCAGGGAAGCCCAGTTTCAGATCTTTTTATGCTAGATGAATCATGCTTGATTTTAATGTTTAGTATCTGCTCTCTTCCAATGCTTTTGATTTTTGGTTTTGTTTTTCCAGGAATTCCTTGTATATGTACGCTGGCTCCTGTTCTTTCTTTTCTAAACACCTTGACTGAGATATAATTTACGTCATGAAATCCACCCATTTAAAATGTACAGTTCAGTGGTTTTTAGTCCATTTGCAAAGTTGTGCAACCAAACCATCACCATCATCTAATCTTAGGACATTTTTATCACCCAAAAAAGAAACGACATGCCTCGCAGCAGTCCCAGCCTCTGGAAAAATACTTTCTGTGTCTGTAGATCTCCCTATGCTGACATTTTGTATAAACGAAATTATACAACCTGTGGCCTTCCGTGACTGGCCTCTTTCGTGCAGAATGGTTTTTAAGGTTCATCACGTTGTAGCAGCTGTCAGTACGTCATTCCTTCTTACAGCATGATAATATTCCTTTATATAAATGTACCATATTTTGTTTATCAATTGATGAGCATTTGGGCTGTTTCCACTTTGGGGCTACTATGAATAATGCTACTATGAACATTCACATACCAGTTTTTGTGTGGACATAGATTCCAGTCCTCTTTGGTGGATATCGAAGAGTAGAAACGCCGATCATAGGGAAACGCTAACATTCCAAGGACCCGCTGAGCTGTTTGCCCCGGGGGCTGCCCCCTTTCACATCCACACCACCGACGGTGCACGAGGGCTCCACCTTCCCCACATCCTCGCCGACACTTGCTGTTGCCTTTCTTTTCATCTTAACCATCCTATTGGGTATGACGCAGTATCTCACTGCAGTTTTGACTTGCATTTCGCTATTGTTGAGCATGTTTTCATGTGCTTGATGGAGAAATTCATACAGTCTTTGTTGGAGAAATTTCTATTGGACCTTCTTTGCCTGTTTTCTGTATTTTCCATTTTCTTATGAATGCTTTTCATGTCTTTCTTCATTTCTTTTTACCTTTCTCAAAGTGTTTTCTTTTACGTTTGTCCACTCTTTTGTTCCCTCTGGTGTAATCTTAGTTTCCCAGAATAGTTTTCTTTTTATTGCTTATTCTTTTCTAAGTTTTTCTAATACTGATTTCTACTTTTTTCATATATTGTATCATTTTCTTACCATCTTTAAGTTTGTTTTGCAGTATTAGGCTTTTTCGTCCAAGATGGCTCGTTAATCCTCGGATCCCAGCATCCTTGCTCAGTGGAGTCCCTGCCCACGTTAAAATGAGGTGGTCTCGTGTGATCAGTAACACCGGGGGACGTTACAGTGTTGACTCCTGGTCACAGGTACAAAGGGACTGCAGCCTCCCCCCGCTTGGTTTCTTGGTGCGCTCGTCCTGGGGGAGGCCAGCCGCCTTGCTGTGAGGACACTCGACCATGATGTGGAGGGGTCCACGCAGTGAACCTGACTTGCCCCCAGTGAGCCAGTTGCCTTGGAAGGAGGTCTCGAGCCCCAGTCCAGCCTTCAGATGATGGCGACCCAGGCAAACATTGACCACACGGGGGACCCCAAGCCTGAGCTTCCCAAATGAGCCCCTAAGGGCCAGCCCACAGCAAGCATGACAGACGGTGGCTGGGTGTGTTGTCATGACCACAGTGTGGTGGGTGGTTCCTGTTGCAGCAAAGGAAACCCATGCAGTCGGCTGCGCGGGCGTCCTTCTCGTGTCTGTCCTTGTCTGCGGGGCTGCTGTGCTACGCCTGACCCTCTCTGTTCCTGGAGTGTCTCTGTGCAGGTTTCTCGTGTCTGTTCTTGTCTGCGGGGCTGCTGTGCTACGCCTGGCCCTCTCTGTTCCTGGAGTGTCTCTGTGCAGGGTCGGGAGCTGACGACACGCCATTTCTGTTGCTCACTTTTATGTTAACCGGGTTCCCTGTGCTTTGGAGCCGGATGTGGTTCAGACGTATTTCCAGCTCACGACCCTCGAGCTCCTCCTGGTGCTGATGTTGGGAAGTGCTCCACCCGCGGCGGCAGCTCCGACGTTCCTGCCCTTCCTCGGCCTGGACTTCTTCCTACTTCCCTGTGCTTCCCAGTTTGGGTCTATTCCCAGCACTCTCTCCTCTGAGAGCTCATGGGCCGGCCCGACTCTGCTGGTCCCCTAACGAACGCACCCCACTGCTGTGTCAACCCCTCCCGGCATTTGCTGCTGCTTCCACGGTGGCTCCTGAGCATTTGAGGAAGTTCTCGCTTGGACTTTGGCTTCTCAGGCCCGCCGCACGCCCGGCTGCTTCCCCCGGCTTCCTCCTGCTCCAAGGCCACAGGTCTCCACTCTGCTGGCGGGGGTTTCCTGCCACCAACAGAGGGATGCCCTGACGCCTGGCTTCTTGCAGATGGTGTCCGAGCACTTTGGTTTTGCTGTCCTGGTGGATTTGTGGGTTTGTGGGGTTTGGGGAGAGCTAAATCCTACGCCACTTCTAACACATCCTTCCCCAAGTCCAGGACGTTAGAATGTTTCAATGCCTTAGAGCAACAAGCATCACCTATGAGCCAGGAATCCAGGCTATAGTGGTAATGGACTGTTGTCTTGGGAAAAAAAAAAAATTAAGGAAATAAAATGCTTGTAAACCACCTTGACGTCTTCTTTTTTTGGCTGCATTGGGTCCGTTGCTCCACGTGGGCTTTCCCTAGTTGCGGCGAGCGGGGGCTACTCTTCGTTGCGGTGTGTGGGATTCCCATTGAGGTGGCTTCTCTTGTTGCGAAGCATGGGCTCTAGGCACGCGGGCTTCAGTAGTTGTGGCACGCGGGCTCAGTTGTGGTTCACGGTAGGCTCAGTAGTTGTGGCGCATGGGCTTAGTTGCTCCGCGGCACATGGGATCTTCCCGGAACAGGGCTCAAACCCGTGTCCCCTGCATTGGCAGGCGGATTCTTAACCACTGCACCACCAGAGAAATCCTTGACTTCTTATACTATGTGTATGTATAAAGTTGGTAGAAGTTAGAACTTTAAAAAAACAGCTGACTCTTGGATCTATGTAGGTGTGTAAATTTGATAAAAATGAAAACTTTAAAAAAATTAAAGAGAACTGCAAACATAAGCAAGGTACACGAGACTACCCAAAATTATCAGACAGATTTTTTTTTTTTTTTTTTTTTTTTTTTTTTTTTTTGCGGTACGCGGGCCTCTCACTGCCGTGGCCTCTCCCGTCGCGGAGTACAGGCTCCGGACGCGCAGGCTCAGCGGCCATTGCTCACGGGCCCAGCCGCTCCGCGGCACGTGGGATCCTCCCGGACCGGGGCACGAACCCGTGTCCCCTGCATCGGCAGGCGGACTCCCAACCACTGCGCCACCAGGGAAGACCCGGGAAGCCCCTAGACAGGTTTTTTAAAAGACTGTTATAGACTTTCAACTTATGTATCGTCACTGAAATCTGAAACTTGATTGATCGGTTTAACAGCAGATCTGATGTAGATGCAGAAGGAATGGTGAACCGGTGGACAGTCCGAGAAGGCCCCCCAGGATCCAGCAGAGAGAGGAGGGGTCACAGAAGGGAGAACGCGAAGGCGCGGCGCTTCTGACTGCTTCTCCGAAAGGCAAACACATGCATAATGGAGAGAAGCAACAGGCAAGGGGCCGTGGCTGGGGACTTTCCAGAGCTGATGAACTATTGGAACCCAATAATCCTGAGCAGGATAAAGGTGCACTAACTAGATCCCTCATGATGAACCTGCAGGAGCCCCATTAGAAGGAGGGGCCGCGGACCAGGGTGGTGGCGGGAGCCGTGGTTGCGACAGAGATCTAGGGAGCAGACAAGCCCCTCCGCATGTGAGGGTCAGGAGCGAGGCCTGGTTTGGAGCTCCCCCAAAGTGTTGGGGTGATTTATTGGGATGGAAAAGCCTGCAGGGGGAAGGGGACGGGGCGGAGAGAGGGTCACGGGCTCTCTTCTGGCCTCGGCAAGCTGTGCTTCCCCTCGGGCTTATACGGGGAGAGCGGAGGGAGGGTGGAGGCCTGGCAGAGCTCAGGAGAGGGACCCAGGGTGGAGGGACCCCTGGGGTCAGCAGCAGGCAGGCAGTCTTCACAGACGGGCAGGATGCAGCCACCCACATGTAAAGGGACAGAGAAAAGAGAAGCGGCCCAGGACCACAGCCCGGGCACTCGGGTCTTTGGAGGCGGGACAGGGACTGAGATGCTGCAGCCAGGGAATAAGAGGATGTTCTGGATGGAACTGTGTCCCCCCAAATCCACATGTTGGAGCCCTAGCCTCTAGTGTGACTCTATTTGGAGACAGTGTCTTTGGGAGGTCATAAAGGTTAAATGAGGTCGCGGGAGTTGGGCCCTAATCCAACAGGACAGTGACCTCACAAGAAGGGGAAGACACCAGGGGCACAGGTGCAGAGGCCAGACCTTGTGAGGACACTGAGGGAGGCAGAGGGGAGAAACCAACCTGCCGGCACCTTGACCTTGGGCTTCCAGCCTCCGGGCCTGTAAGGCGTTCATTTCTGCTGTGTGAACCCCAGCCTCCGGTATTCTGTTGTGGCCGCCCGAGCAGGGGACAGAGGGGAACCATGACCGTGTGGGCCGGCACCCACAAAGGCGGGAGAGGAACCGGTCTACAGCCTGCAGAAAACCCCCGAACGACTCCTCAAGGAACGGCCGGGGCAGGGAGGCGCAGCCTCAAATCCACATTTAGGAAAGAAGCATCTTCCCGGCTCCCGCAGGTGCTGCTGAGAGGCGGACGTGCCGGGACAGCCTCCACCCCACGGGGCAGCTGCGTTTCCCAAAAGTGGCCGCACAGTGTCTCCCGCCCCATGTGTCCTCCTAGCACCTGGTCCGGAAGGAGAGTCCCCTCCCCTTGAATCTGGGCAGGCCTTGGCAACAGCAGGGGTGATGCTGCATGGCGTGGAAGCCCCTCCCCGTGCTCTGCAGGGAAGGCCGCTCTTGGACCGGCAGACCCTTGCTCACGTGTGAGTGGACCACCAGAAGCGGATCCTCCAGCTGCCAGTAGAGCCACCCTGGCCGTTGCCATGTGGACAGAGATGAGGCGACCCTGCTCACTGCAGATCTGTGAATCAGAGAAGCGGTCACTGTTGTTTAAGTTTGAGGACAGTTTGTTCCGCAGTAACAGATGCACTTTGCCTGTGGCCGGGCAGCCCGCGGCAGGACTGGTTACTCTGCAGAGACCCAGGCACCCCTGGGTCCTGGTGCTGGCGTCGGGATGCCCCGTTTCTCTGTCAACAGTATCCTGGTTTGGGGCTTCCCTGGTGGCGCAGTGGTTGAGAGTCCGCCTGCCGATGCAGGGGACACGGGTTCGTGCCCTGCTCCAGGAAGATCCCACATGCCGCGGAGCGGCTGGGCCCGTGAGCCATGGCCGCTGAGCCTGTGCGTCCGGAGCCTGTGCTCCGCAACGGGAGAGGCCACAATAGTGAGAGGCCCGCGTACCGCAAAAAAAAAAAAAAAAGTCTCTCAGAAAATTAGGAATAGAGGCAAAGGAAACATTCTCAACTTGGTAAGTTCACTGAAAACCCAGCACAGGGCATGTCTTAGGGCCTATTCTGTGCAGCACTGAATGGTGGATACAGGGCACTATGATTTGCACCATCCATAGAACTTTCCAGCAGGAGAGCAAACCTTAGTGTATGCAAATTTAAAGTCATTTAAGAGGTCTGGTGCCCTGGGATGGGATGCAGAGAGTGACAAGAGAATCTAACCATTATTACAAATGTATGAAACAACCTCTTGGAAGCCCGTGGAAGAGAAAGATGCTAACCTAAGTAACCTGGGGAATGAGCGGAAACCGGAAAACTAAAGCCTGTGAAACTTAAAGAAGTACATGAGCACGGGTGTTTCCCACGGGGGTACAATTCTGAAACCACTCACCACGGACACTGGAGGGTAATGATGAAGTAAGTGGGAGGTGGGTGGGGCCAGTGTCTCACTGGTGGGTGGGAACTTTCAGGAGAGCAAGGGGAGGAGTTCAGAGCGACGGGGGATTTGAGGTGGAGATGCCTATAGGAACTCACGTGTAGCTCAATAGGGATGCAGGTGGGCGCACATGGACACACGTGCAGACATGCGTTTATGTACACGGGTTAGTACACACACGTATTCCCTGGCTCTGTCAGCCGAGAGGGCCAAGAAGCAGCAACACCCCAGGAGCAACCAGCACGCCCAGGGCCCAGACCTTGCTTCCTACCAGGATTCTCCAGTAAGAGGAACCAGGGCTCCCTGGAGCAATGGCTGATCCTAGGGCTGGGCCAGAGAAAATTCCAGGGAACCTGCAGCTTCTTGTCGTGCCAGAAAGTGAGAAAGTGTCAACAAATAAGCACGTCAAAGACAAGGGAGCCACCCAAAGGGCTCAGTGGCCGAGATGGGGACAATTTGAACTAAAATAAATAGCACTGGATTCTAATCCAAAGTATAAAATAAGTATGCAAAGGGCATAGCCATATATGGCTATACGTGATTAAATACATAATTGAAGAAAAGAGGGAAAACTCCCTGTGTAACCAAGCAGTACCTTATGGGGCCTCCCCAGGACAGGCCTACCCACCCCCGCAATGCCCTCTGCCTGCTTCCTTTCTTTTTAATAAATTTATTTATTTATTTATTTAATTTTTTTTGGCTGCGTTGGGTCTTCGTTGCTGCATGCGGGCTTTCTCTAGTTGCGGCGAGCAGGGGCTACTCTTCATTGTGGTGCATGGGCTCCAGGAGCACGGGCTTCAGTAGTTGTGGCACACAGGCTCAGTAGCTGTGGCTCGCGGGCTCTAGAGCGCAGGCTCAGTAGTTGTGGCGCATGGGCTTAGTTGCTCCGCAGCATGTGGGATCTTCCTGGACCAGGGCTCAAACCCGTGTCCCCTGCACTGGCAGGAGGATTCTTAACCACTGAGCCACCAAGGAAGCCCCTCTGCCTGCTCCTTGTTTGTAGAAAAACTTTAGCCTCCTGGGCCTTCCCCAAGTTCCAAAGAACAAATTTAATCAAAGAAATGAGAAAATACAGAAAAAAAAAGGAAACAAGACAAAATAATAATAGTTTAGCCATTAAGCAAAGTCAAGGGCTTTTAGTTCCTCCTCAAGGGCAATACGTACTATTCTGAGCCACTTCCTGTGAGCTGTTTTGCAGATACTGAAACCCCCACCAGGTAGAAGAAGTTAACTGTATGCTGCCCAAAAGCACGTAGACCCCTGGAACCAGAAGGACCAGGGGACCAGAGATTTAAGGCTCGGATAACGTTCCAATCACAACTGAGATGTGACAGCTACTTAAAGCCACATAATGGAGACAAGCATCTCTAAAAATAGAAGAGTACCCCCTCCCCAGCACGTAGCCCCTTCCTCTTTTCCCTGTATAATCTCCAAGCAAAACCCGGGGATGGGGGGGACTTGGTTCTTTGGGACGTGAGTCGACCTTCTCCCCAGGATTGCCAGCTTCCTCAGTAAATCTGTCTTTCCTTTTACCCAACACTTGTCTCTCAGTTTTGGATTCCTGAGCGACGAGCCACTGACCCTGAGTTGGCTAACACCTACAGAAGAATTCCAAATAGTTTATGCAGATGCTCAGGGAAGTGGAGGGTGACTCCCCAGCCCTCAGGTGTGGGCTGCAGGGTGACCTCCCTCCAGAGGACAGTGTGCCAAGTGGGGAAAGAGTCACTCAGCAGAGGAGACACCTGGCAAGCACACCTCAGCCAGGTGGTCAGGATCGATGTCCAGCATGACACGTCACGGTAACACTGAGTCCTCTTGGAAAGAAGTGGTGGAAGCAGCACATCTGTGCTCTTCTTCCCCCAACCTGTGACGCCAGTGTAACCACGAGGAGAACATCAGACACACCCCAGTCGAGGGACGTTCTACAGATACCTGCCCAGTTCTCCTCGAAACCACCCACAGCAAGGGCAAGTGTAAGAACCGTCTCCACGCAAAGAACCCTGAGACCACACGATGACCAGTGGAATGTGGGGTCTGCACGGGGTCCTGGATGGAAGAACACATTCGTATAAACTAAGGAAATCTGAATAAAGCAGACTTTAGTTGACAGTAACCCGTCGAGGACTTCCCTGATGGCGCAGTGCTTAAGAATCCACCTGCCAATGCAGGGGACACAGGTTCGAGCCCTGGTCGGGGAAGATCCCACATGCCATGGAGCAACTAAGCCCGTGCGCCACAACTACTGAGCCTGCACTCTAGAGCCCGCGACCCACAACTGCTGAGCCCATGTGCCACAACTACTGAAGCCCGTGCGCCTAGAGCCTGTGCTCTGCAACAGGAGAAGCCACCGCAATGAGAAGACCGCGCACTGCAATGAAGAGTAGCCCCCGCTCACCACAACTAGAGAAAGTCCGCGTGCAGCAATGAAGACCCAATCAATGCAGACAATAATTAATTAATTAATTGATTAATTTTTAAAAAGTAACGCATGGATATTGGTTCAGTGGTCGTGACAAAGGTCTCCCTAACGTGAGGTGTGAACATTAGCGGCATTCGTACAGGGTAGACGGGAATCCTGTACTATTTTTGCACGTTTTCTGTAAATCTAAAACTCTTCTAAAGTAAACAGGCTGTTTTTTTTCTTTTTTGTTCTTGCAGCGCAGCTTGTGGGATCTTAGTTCCCCGACCAGGGATCAAACCCAGGCCCCCATCAGTGGAACTGCAGAGTCTTAACCACTGACCACCAGGGAAGTCCCAAACAGGCTATTTTTAAAGTACATTTAGTACAGAATCTTTTAGACCCATTCCCTCCAAAAGCCAGAACAAGGAACGAAGAAGGAAGTGGGGAGCCGGGCCCTTCCCCGCTGCCCTCAACCCCCATCTCCAACCAGGGCTCCCCCCTGGCTGAGCTGGTGAGAAGTTGGAGGGTCCTCAGTCCACAGACAGTCTTTCCAGCCAGGCTCCCAGGCCAAGGCCAAGGCCAGAGGCTGGAGTGGGCAGGACAAGGGCAGCCAGCCGCCCAGCCCTACTCAGCTAGTAGGTTATGCAGGACTTTCAGCTTAAGTTCAGAGGAGATGGACAGATTCTCTTTTCATACATTTACCTGGTTTTAGAGTCAAGGTTGATTCTAGCCTCATGACACAAGCTGGGCCACCTTGCTTGTGGTTCTTTTGTCTTCTCTTTTCTGAAACAATTTGTCCAGGAAAGGAATTAACTGATCCTTTAAAGTTCGGTAGAATCCCCTGTACAACCACCTGGGCCCAGGTGTGCGTTTTGGCGGGGGCAGGGGGTGGGAGTCTGACTACCGTTTCCATTTCCTTAGTACTTGTTAGTATTTAAGCTCTCTATTTCCTCTCGTGCCAACTTTAGCGTTTCACATTTTTCAAGGAGTTTACCCGCTTCCGTCTAGGTTTTCAGATCTATCCTCTGAGATGACGGTACTGCGCACAGCCTTCCTCTAATTGGGAACCTTTTCAGATCTATCCTCTGAGATGACGGTACTGCGCACATCCTTCCTCTAATTGGGAACCTTTTCAGATCTATCCTCTGAGATGACGGTACTGCGCACAGCCTTCCTCTAATTTAGAACCTATTGTTTTTTATAAGCTTCTTTCTAAGGACTGCACAGCTGGGCCTTGCAAATCTTGGCACTTGGTGCAAACATTATTTAATCCTAAGAATGGACAATTTCCTGTTGGACGCAGCGGTCCTGAAGCAGCCGTAAGTGTGGTCGCGTGTGAGACATGGGATGTGCCGTGACTCACCTATCCTCCCAGCAACTCTGTAAAGTTGGACCTTTATCGCCCCTGTTTTACAGATGGGGAAACTGAGGCATAGAGTAGTGCCGTGCCTTGCCAAGGCTGTGCAAGTGCATTAGCCGACCCCCGGTGGTGGGGGCGGGTGTTAGCCTTTTCCACAGCCCCTCTGGGGAAGCCTGCAGATTCCCTTCCCAGAACTCGATTTGTAAATACATAAAATAAAACACATAGAGTTGCAGAGGAAATCACTTACACGGAAACACGGTTGCCAAAATAACACAAAATGTAATCTCTTACACGGTAAGGAAGGAGCCTTCCCACTAAGGTATTAGGGGAGACCCAGAGGCCAGTCTCATGACCATCAGCGCTGAAACATCACCCTAAGGGCCGCTGAGCCCCTGCGGCGGCTGGACCGTGACAGGGCGTTCGGGGCTTCCTCCATCCTCCCAGGCAGGCACGGCTTAGGTGAGGGGTCCGTGGAAGTAAGGGTGGGACCCTTCCCGTCGGAGTTCACGGACGTCCCGAATTCCGCCCCCAGTGCGTTCCAGCTCAGGCATTTGGTGTAGTTTACACCCGAGTGCTGTGAATACAGGGCTCCTTTTCCTTTAGTCCTGAATGTTCTCGGAGGACCTTAATCTGAACGAAGGCGTGGGATAACCCTCCTTCCCACATGCCTTGTGGGGGAGGAGGGACGTCCTCCTGGATTCCTTTCACTCCCCGCTGAGTACTTCCTCCAAAGAGGTTTTCCCTGCGGGCCTCTGTGGAGCAAACTTCCTGCGTCTTTGTGGCCTGAGAACATTTTCTTTCCCCCTCGAGTCTGGGTGTGGTTTGACTACAGGCTCGGGTCCAACTCTGCCAACACTGTTCCGCTTCTCGCACCCAGAATTGCTGTTGAGACCCTGGGTAGCAGCCTGACTTGTGCTGTTTGGTGGGGAATCTTCTTCTCCTTTTTTTGGAAACATCTAGAATTTTCTTTTTGTCTCCAGTATTTGGAAACAAAAACATGCCAGATGCCCTTACCTCTCCCGTCCACATCTGAGCCCGTGAATTCTCCCAGCACAGATTCTGAAAAGGTCTCCTCCTTATGTTTTCAAATGCTCCCTCCCACCTCCCACCCCAGAACTCCTGTGTCCCAGGACTGGCATCTCCGCTTTGTCCCCTGCGTCCCTCAGCTTTTCTTGCTTATTTTCAGTCTCATCTCACCACGGTTTCCTGCTGCCCTCGGCGGCTTTCTTGGCCCTACAGCCCGCTCGTGGGTTCAGCTGTATCCATCCCGCTATTTGTCTTACCTGTCGTGCGACGTATTTCGACAATCGCGGTTGTCAAACCCAATATTTCCGCTAGGTTCTTTCTTTCTCAATTCGCTGCTCGCTTCTCATCATTGCTCTCCTCCTTTAGCCACGTAAGTAGATCTATCCCATCTGCTCCACTTTAATCTCATGCTTAAGTCACATTCCTGGTCCACCTGTTCCGATCATAGCGCCTGACACTGTGGGTGTTGTTGGGTAGCTGGCGTCCCTTCTGGGGTCGTGTTCCTGGTGAGAACTCACGTTCTGGTTCTGGTTCTGCAGGGCTGCACCTGCTGCTTTAGTCCCCAGAGCCCAAAGGAGGACGAGTGATGTGCCGCCCTGTGGCGTTGTGATTTACCATGGAAATATATACATATTTAATCTTAATCCCCGTTTCTGGCATGTTTAGGGCTCCTAAAACCCTCGGCATTTCCTAAGTGAACAGGGTGGTCAAGGTGTCGTCTGTTGTATGGAGGTGGCTTTGGAAGCGCCTGAGGGTGGGGACTGGTTGCCAGGAGAACCAATCACGTGATGACCGGGGTGGAACTGTCAGTCCCCACCCACCCCACCCCCCATCCCTGATCTCCGGGGAGGGGAGAGGGGCTGGAGGTGGAATCAACCATCAGTGGCCAATGTTTTAATCAATGGCACCCATGCCCGAAGCCTCCACGAGACAAAAGGACAAGGTTCGGAGGGCTTCCTGGCTGGTGAACCTGTGGAGAATCGGGGAGAGTGGCTCATTCGGAGGGAGCCTGGAAGCTCCTTGCATTTTCCCCACACCTCGCCCCAGGTGTCTCGGCACCTGGCTGTTCCTGAGCTATGTCCTTTTATAACAAACTGGTGATCTAGTGAGTAAACTGTTTCCCTGAGTTCTGTGAGCAGCTCTAGCAAATTAATGGAACCCAAGGAGGGGGTCGTGGGAACCTCTGGTGTAGCCACGCGGTCACAACCTGGACTCGAGACTGGGGTCTGAGGTGGAGGGAGGCGGCAGTCCTGTGGGGCTGAGCCTTTAACCTGTAGGATCCGACACTGTTTCCAGGTCCAGAATCGAGTTGAATTGTAGGACAACTGGGTGGTGTGGAGAAGTTGTTTGGTGTGGGGAAGAAACTCACATGGGAATTGATGTCAGAATCATACTCCCCCCGTACCTGTTCTTCCAGGAAGCCCTCCGTCGGCACCTGGCCTGGCCTTCCCCCCGCACCCAAGTGCTCCCTCCCACCAGCACGTGTAGGTGCACCTGCCACGCGCACCCTGCAGCCTGGCCGTGGCTGCCCCCTACCGCGTCCACCCCATTGAAGACGACCTCGATCCCAGGGGTTTCCCTGGGGTCTTGCTGGGTTTTTACGGTTCCCTAGATCCATCATTGCCTGCCCTCTGTGGTTTCCCAGGGTGGACGGGGGAGGAGCCCATACTAACCATGAATCCAGACAGGATGGGGAAGACAGGCCCCTGGGGGGACCTGCATGGGGAAGACTGTGGACCCCCAAATCCACGAACCCCCTCCTGTGCTGTCTGAAGCTTCGCCAGGTGACGATGTCTTAGCCTCTGCAGAGCAGGCACCTGTGGCTGGTTAAAGGGAGACCTGCCCGGAAAGGATAGCGCGGATGAGGGCATCCCCCCACCGTGGGGCAGGGCATGGGGAGAGAGAAAGGGGTCCGCTGAGGGGGTCTAATGCCCAGGGGGGCTGGGCCACCCGTCCCAACACACACGTGTGCACGGACACACACACACACACACACTCACAACCTTCACACCGCCCTCGTGCTCCCGTCGCTGGGGGGCATTTTCCACAGTGTGATTAGCGGGGAGATCTGCGGGGGAATCCAGGGCAGGGAGGGGCCAAGGTACTCATTAGGCTCAATAAACAAATAGGAACCCAAGCGCTTAACAGAGGGCGCGTTCACTTCTCGGTGCGCCCAGAGCAGTAATCCTGCCGCGGGCAGGTGCGTTCGCTCTCAGGCCCGGTTCCGGGCTCCCCCCAGAATCAGGCCCCGCCTCCGAGGCCAGCACGGCTTGGGGGCTGTGCAGAAGAGCAGCCTGGGCTTGGAAGGACTGAGCCGGCAGAACTGCGGGGGTCGCGCCTGGCGACACCTGGGGGGGGAGGTGAGGAGCCCAGGACTCCGCCTGCAGGAACCACCCCCAGCAGGGCAGCGGAGCACGGCCACCCGCCCCGCGGGCCCTGGCCCGGTGCCCGAGTGTTGTGCCCCCCAACTTCACTGGTGAAGCTCCACCCCCAGTGTGACTGTATTTGGAGACGGGGTCTATGAGGTCGGAAGGGTGGGTCCCGATTCCACAGGGCTGGCGTCCTCCCTCATAAGAAGAGGAACAGACACCAAGCTCGAAATCTCTCCCCCGTGTGCACGGTGAGAAGGCAGCCGCCTGCCACCCAAGGAAGGAGGTCTTCCCAGAGAAATAAACGGCTGTGGACTAAGCCACGCAGTCTGTGAGGTTTTGGCAGACACGTCCCCGAGGCCAGCTGCAGCCCCCGGAACCCGGCACTGCGCTCCGCCCCCAGACTAAGCTCCTCTCCCCCGAGCCGGCCCACCCTGCCTGCCACAGGGCGTGCGGCAGGTTAGAGGCGCCGCCCGCCCGAAGCCGTGCAGCCCCGGCTGGGTCCAGGGAGCAGCTGACACTTGGCCGGCAGCTCAGAAGGAAGTGCCCCGCCCCCCCCACCCCAGGAATGCAGCGTTGCTCCTCTCCCGCCTCCAATGCAGGGCAGAAGACGCCTCTGGTACAAAGGTCTTCTGTCCCTCTGGCCAGGTGACCCCAAGCTGACACGGGAGCCGGGGGGTGGGGGGGGTAGCCTCGGGCCGGGCGGGCCCCTCCCGCTGCAGAGCCCCCCCCCACCCGCTCCCCAGGCCAGGCCTCTTTCCCGCAGCCGCCCGCCCGGCCGCAGGGCCCGGAGGTGGGGAGGATGTGGACACGCCTCCCTGAGGACCGGCTGCAAACACAGCTCCTCCGATCCGTGTTTACCCACAGTTCGTCTTAGGCCAGAAAGAAGCCCCGGGGTTTCAGAGGAGGTGGAAACATGCCTTGTTCCGGGTGAGGGTTACACGGGCTGTTTATTTCTCAAAACTCATCAAACTGCACACTTTGGTCTACACATTCTACTGTATGTAACTCACGCTTCAAAAACACAGAATCAAAAAATAGTCATTATTTAAAGACTCAGAAAACACAGACAACCAGAAGATGCTAAACAACTGCGCCCTGAGCCCACGGCTGTGCGAGCAGGTGCGCGGGCCCCTCCCCCAACCCCGCGGCGACGTGCCCACGACGGCTTCAGACCACACGCGGACTCGGACCCTGCACACTTCTATCAACAGTAAAGCCCGAGCGTGTTTCCACTACATCTGCCACCATACTTTTAACGACTACACGACTTCACATTCTGCATAACCCAACATTTGTTTTCAACAAGTTACCAATTGTTCTACAGTTTTTCTTTCAACATTCGAAGTAGTACTGACGCAAACACCCTGGCGGCTTGATATCTGAGCACATTCGAAAGTCTTGCCTTGAGATGAAGTCCCAGGATTGGTATGCTGGGACAAAAGACACTCGCATTTTTTTTATATATTTATTTTATTGGGACTTCCCTGATGAAGCAATAGTTAAGAGTCCGCCTACCAATGCAGGGGACACGGGTTCAAGCCCTGGTCTGGAAAGACCCCACATGTCGTGGAGCAGCTAAGCCAGTGCGCCACAACTACTGAGCCTGAGCTCTAGAGCCTGCGAGCCACAACTACTGAGCCCGTGTGCTACAACTACTGAAGCTCGCACACCTAGAGCCCGTGCTCCGCAACAGGAGAAGCCACCACACTAAGTAGCCTGTGCACCTCAACGAAGAGTAGCCCCCGCTCGCAGCAACTAGAGAAAGCCCGTGCGCAGCAACGAAGACCCAATGCAGCCAAAAATAAATAAATAAAATCTATTAAAAATGTTTGTATTTATTTAGTTGCGCTGGGTCTTAGTTGAGGCAGGCGAGCTCCTCAGTTGCGGCATGCATGTGGGATCTAGTTCCCTGACCAGGGATCGAACCCGGGCCCCCGGCGCTGGGAGAACCACTGCGCCACCAGGGAAGCCCCGGCACCTGCATTTCAAAGGTTTCTTTTTTCGTTAAACACCAGCCGGGAAGCAGAGGCTTGGACAGGGTTTTTTGTGTTTTGTTGTGGTTGTTGTTGTTTCTGATCTCTCATTAGATCTTTACAATCCGAAGGAGGCTGAGCCTAGAGGGAGCATCGGGAACAATCCACTTTGGATTTGAGGCGAAATGACAGACAGGAAGCAGACCAGAACGGAGATAACAAGTGCAAAAATAATTACTGGACATCCACTTCTGAGGAGGAAAGGGTGGATCCCACACGGAAGGCAGTCCTGAAGACAGCCACTGAGAGCGGCCGGACACATTACAAAAATCCTGCTGCGGAGGTCAGAGAGCTGTGGCGCCCTGACGACTTAAGGAGCCGACACTCTGGGGACGGGAGAGCTGTCCAGATGCGCAGATGGCTCACAGCCGTCTTGTCCCCTGGGGACACATCGGTCTGGGCGCCGGGCCGAGGACTGGGCCTGGCCCCAGAAGCTTCAGAGAAGAGGAATCAGCAAAAGTTTTGCACAGTCCCAGGAGCAAAAGTGGCCAAAGTAGAGAATTCAGGGGCCTTAAACACACCGCTGGCCTCCCACCCCCACTACAAAACGTTTGTAAGGTCGTGGTGCTGCATTCGGCAGGAGGCTGACCTGCAAGCTCTCAGGTGAATCTCTGAAGAGACCAGTCCCCAAACCAGACAAGCCCCTTCCTGCCCCGGGTCATTCTTGATCCGGCTGCGGGATCTGCCCTCCTCCAGCCCTGTGACTGCCTGAGGGTTTGCTCCCAGTAGCGGCCAGGTGGCTCCAACGGGACCAACTCTTGCACAGATAACAACTACAATTGCTGGACACAAAGACAACTGTCTGACAGCACTGGAGAGCAGCCAGGACCAGACAGAGGCTGTAGGGGATGGACACAGGGGAGAAGGGAACAGCTGGGGTTCCCGTGTTCCGAGGGCAGCCCCGTCTGGGCCGCACAGGGTAGCTAAAACCATGATGAAACATACGGTCTTACTGACGTGAAGAACCAGAGGACAGAGTTTGGGGTGACTAGAGCAGCTAGAAAGTGAGGGGAAATCCCAGAAAAGAGAGAGCCACAGGACTTCCCTGGTGGCGCAGTGGTTAAGAATCCGCCTGCCATTGCAGGGGACACGGGTTCGTGCCCTGGCCTGGGAAGATCCCACATGCCACGGAGCAATTAAGCCCGTGCGCCACAACTACTGAGCCTGTGCTCTAGAGCCCGCAAGCCACAACTACTGCAGCCCGTGTGCCTAGAGCCCGTGCTCCGCAGCAAGAGAAGCCACTGCAATGAGAAGCCCATGCACTGCAACAAAGAGTAGCCCCCACTCTCCCGCGCGCAGCAACGAAGACCCAACGCAGCCAAAAATAAATTAATTAATTTTTTTAAAAAAAGAGAGAGAGCGCCACAGACAGGAAGCCCCAAATACTCCACAATAAACTCGTCTCAAACCTCTGGCTGGTCTGTGAGCTGTGCTCGCACAGGACGGATTCCAAACAGCTCTGCAAACAGAACAGAGATTTTACCCACCAACCACCACGGGGGCGACGGTGTGTATGGTTCGAGTTCAGTCGAGTTAACCACGGAATAAAACAAAGAAATTAATCTTAAAGAGAACACAGCAGAATCCAGAGTCCCTACGACAATGTGCAGGGGAGAGAACCATGAAACCAATGCGCATGCGAAGAAGCAGGACAGTGTGGCTAGACTCAGGAAGAGAACTGATGGAAGTCAGGAGACAAAGGAATATATCACTAAGGTGCTGAAAGGAAAGAAAACAGCCAACCTAAAATTCTGCACCCTTCAAAAATATCCTTCCAAGATGAAAATGAAATCAAGACTTCAGAGAAAGAGAGCTCCCTGGTGGCACAGTGGTTAAGACTCCGCGCTCCCAGTGCAGGGCTTCCGGGCCAATCCCTGGTCAGGGAACTAGATTCCACATGCTGCAACTAAGAGTTCACCTGCCACAACTAAGGAGCCCACGTGCCGCAACTAAGACCTGGCACAGCCAAATAAAAATAAATAAATAAATAAATATTTAAAAAACAACAAACCTGAGAAAATTTAAAAAAATAAAAAGACCTCAGGGCTTCCCTGGTGGCGCAGTGGTTGAGAGTCTGCCTGTCGATGCAGGGGACACGGGTTCGTGCCCCGGTCCGGGAAGATCCCACATGCCGCGGAGCGGCTGGGCCCATGAGCCATGGCCGCTGAGCCTGCGCGTCCGGAGCCTGTGCTCCGCAACGGGAGAGGCCACAACAGTGAGAGGCCCGCGTACTGCAAAAGAAAAAAAAAAAAAAAAAAAAAACTTCAGAGAAACAAAAACTAAAACTATTCATCTTTGCCAGATCTGCATTGAAAGGAATATTAAAGGAAATTTACTTAGGCAAAAGGAAAAGGATCCCAGAGGTAAACATGAAAATGTAGGAAAAAATAAACAATACCAAAAAGGATAAAATTTGTGGGTAAATTGAAATGAATATAGACTGCAAAACAATACTCATAATATCGTTTTCTTTTTTTTAATAAATTTGTTTATTTATTTATTTGGCTGTGTTGGGTTTTCATTGCTGCGTGCAGGCTTTTCTCCAGTTGCAGCAAGTGTCGTTGTGGCGCGCGGGCTTCTCACTGCGGTGCTTCTCCTGTTGTGGAGCACGGGCTGTAGGCACGCGGGCTTCAGTAGTTGTGGCATGCGGGCTCAGTAGTTGTGGCTCATGGGCTCTAGAGTGCAGGCTCAGTAGTTGTGGGCCACGGGCTTAACTGCTCCGCGGCATGTGGGATCTTCCCGGACCAGGGCTCGAACCCATGTCCCCTGCATTGTCAGGCAGATTCTTAACCACTGTGCCACCAGGGAAGTCCCTCATAATATCTTATAGAATTTAAAAATATAAGTAAAGCTACATGCATAACAATAAAGGTGGGGGATATCTGCAATACACGTGCAGCAAACCACCAAAGACTTAATGTCCAGAACATATACATATATAAAGAACATCTACAAAGCAACAAGTAAAGGACAGACAACTCCATAGAAAAATGGGTGAAAAGACCTGAACGGACACTTCACAGAAGAGGAGAGTCAAGAGATCAGTAAACATACAAAAAGTGACCCAATATCATTAACTGTCATGGAAATGCAAATTAAAATCACAATGGAATATCCCAAACCCACAGAGTGGTCAAGGTGATATAGATGAAAACTTCCAATTACAGTAAGTCCCCTACATACAAACAAGTTCCTTTCCGAGAGCACATTCATAAGTCCAATTTGTTCGTAAGTCCAACCAAGTTAGCCTGGGTATGCAACTAACACAATCGGCTATATAGTACTGTACTGCAATAGGTTTATAATACTTTTCACACAAATAATACCTAAAAAACAAACACAAAATAACAAAAACATTTTTAATCTTACAGTAGAGTACCTTGAAAAGTACAGTAGTACAGCACAACAGCGGGCATACTGGGGCACGTTCGCATCTTTTAAAGTTCTCAACTTGAAGGCTCGGATGGGCAAGGATGTGGAGTAAGAACTCATGATCACTGGTGACAGGAAAAGCCGGTGTGACCACTTAGGAAAACTGCACCTACACAGACACACACCTAAGATTTACCCAACAGAAAGGTCCAGACCAAAGACAGGTGCCTGAGTGTTCAGAGCGACAAAAGAGGCCAAGCTGGAACCCCTGCAGTGTCCATCAGCCTTCAACGAGATGCCGGGGGGGGGGGGGGGGAAGGGGGGGGGGCGACAAATCCGGGGCCATGCACGGGGAAACAGCATTCGGCAAGGAGGCCAAGAGCGACACCCCCACACCTGGTTCTGAGTCCAGTAAAGGGAAAGCAACCGAACCTGAAACTCATGGCCCTCCCTGGGTGGGGTGCTGATGGGAGGAGGGGTGAGGGGCGCTCTGAGGGGGGCTGGGATGGTCCCCTTGATCTGCATGTGGTTACGGGTGTGTTCAGGGTGTGTGAAAATGCATGGGGCCCTGCTTACGTCGGAGCACTTTCCTGTGCGCCTATTACACGCGGAAGCAGAGGGAGGCGTGTGTGTGGCCAGAAGCCCGGAGGTGCCTCCCCTCCTGCTCCTGGGGGCTCAGTACCTCTGGATCGCTGTCCATTCCGTGGCTACGTAAACATAAGGACGCCCAGATTTTAAAGCATGACTATGGAAAGCATGCAGATCTTTCAGGAACCCGTCTCCTTTGTTGTCATAAAATATATTTGAAATTCAGCAACCCCTTCTATTTAAATGCAAATACAGTCTGACATTTTAGAGTAAAGCGCTATAGTATTAGCCCAAGCTGCTCTGCAGCTATTTCCAACCCTCTTCCCTCTGTGTAATTGTGAAGCAAGATGTCTGGGTTAGGGTGGGGCAACTGAACGATGGTTACCTCTTAGTGCTGGGATGTCAACTGACTTTTGCAGACTTCCTTTTCCGTCATTTTTTGCATTAATAGATATTTTAATAATCAGCATTTTTCAAGATGATGAAACTGCTCTTTTGTGCCCCTGGTTTAGCCACTCCTAGCTGGGCAACCTTGAGGAGGTTCCTTAACCTCTCTGAGCCTCCCTGTTTACAACTTTAAAATGTAGACAATAATATTACCGAGTTCATAGATTTTTGTAAGAATTATATTAGATCATTTTCCAAAGCACCCATAGAGTGGGAGAGGCCCCGTACGGCGCCGCAGCAGCTGCTGCTGTTGCCAGGCGCGAACAGGGGATAAAACAACAAACGGACTCAGCCTTTGCTGCAAGGAGATTCTAGACCAGCAGCGCGAGATGGGGGCAAACACCCACGCCCAGCCCAGTCAACCCCCTGCTGCCTTGGGGGTGGCCAGCGAGCAGCTGTGAGGGGCAGAGAAACGGGGCCAGGAGGGAACGGAGAGGTGGGCCAGGGCCGGGGGTGTGAGGGGCGGCAGGCCTCCTGAGGGGCCCGAGACCACACAGAGACAGCATCCCACCCCAGGGGCACGGGGCACTCAGTGCCGGGCAGGGCCCCAAGACCAGAAAGTCAGGAATACCTGCACCCAGCTTCTCCCAGCCTGAGAGCGAGGTGGGGGTCCTGGACTTCTCTTTACTGTAGCTGCAACACTCCTCAACGGTGACGCTATGCTTCTGCTCACCTGGTATAACCAGCACTAACCCTGTGCCCAGCACATGGCAGCCTTTCAATAAATGTTCGGGGGCTTCCCTGGTGGCGCAGTGGTTGAGAGTCCGCCTGCCGATGCGGGGGACACGGGTTCGTGCCCCGGTCCAGGAAGATCCCACGTGCCGCGGAGCGGCTGGGCCCGTGAGCCATGGCCGCTGAGCCTGCGCGTCCGGGAGCCTGTGCTCCGCAACGGGAGAGGCCACGGCAGTGAGAGGCCCGCGTACCGCGAAAAAAATAAATTAAATAAAAAAATAAATAGAAAAAATGTTCAGTAGATGGTTGGATGGTGGGTGGATGGATGGATGAATAGACAGAAGAATAGATGGATGGATGGGTGTTGGGTTCTGTACAGGTTTTAACACTAACCAGCCGTAGGTATCTCGTGACAGAGCGAGGACAGGAGCAGAGGAAGCGCTTGCTGGTGGGAAGACCCCTAGCTCTCACACATCTCACTCTCTCTGGCACCATCCTTTTCAGCTTCTGTATGTGTAAACGGGAAGGCTCTGTCGTGCCCCAGACAAGAGGAAGCCAGTGTGCCAGGGCATAGGCTGCGTGCTCCTGACACGGGGAGGCGGGTAACGTGACTTGCCGGCAGCCTTCAAAGCCCCGCTGAGATCCCTGACTTCCCAGCCTCGACCTTCACACAAAGGTGACCAGGACCAAGGAGCTGCTCCCAGACAGCCGACCACGCCCGTGGCCATGGCCAAGCCCGCCAATGTCACCCTGCAGCCCTTCAGAGGCCTCGTCAGCCCTGGTGTCCGGGAGGACACATCTCTCCCGCCTCGGGGTCGGGAGCCACGGAACCGAGTCTTTCCACCTGTCGGGAAGGACCCGTGCCAGGTGCATCTTGCTACCAGCTACGCCTCCCTCTTTTGGAGAGCTGCCCCCCATAAACCAGGCATTGAAGAAAAGGTCCCCCATTCACAGCACCTTGTCTCCCCTCCCCCAGGCCACCCCAGACTGCCCAAGGGTGGGGTGGGACCCAGGCTGTCCTGAGAGTCCATCCCCAGGGTTCTTCCTCCGAGGGCCCCAGGCAAGGAATAGCGGGCGGCAGCTACAGGAGGACGTGGCACCAGCCTGACTGGGGCACCAGTGGGGTGGGGGAGGACGACGCTGACGGGGCAAAGCTGAGCCAGGGGATGGAGGGGTCCTCCCGACCCACGCACCCCTGCCCTTGTGACTCCCGTCCGTCAACTCCTCTTTCTCTCCTCCACCAGGCTGGGGTTCTGACCCTGGCAACCAAAAGGCTCTTGACTACTTCCGCATCCCTGGACAGGGACCACAAACGGTCCCCGGCGCTGCCCCTCCCCAGGACTGGGCCCAGCCCAGCAGCGCCTCTCCCGGCCTCTGGGGTCGCTGACACCATTCCCATCTGGTGGCTTCCTGCTGACTCTGACCCGCCTCAGGTGCAGCAAGGACCATGATGAACGTCCTCTGCCCCGCCAGTCCCGTTTCAGACGGGAAACCTGAAGCTCAGAAAGGTGAATACATCTAGGAAGGGGCGCCCCACCCACGTCTGCTCGAGGGGGCGCACAGCGCAGGGCAGGCTGAAGCTCGGCTCTCAGGCGTCAGCATCTATATCAGCTCTCACCGGACAGAGGTCTCGCTGCTGAAATACGCCGAACGCTCCACACCTTAGAACCCCCTGATCCAGCCCAGCTCCTGTTTTTGCAGCCGCGGAGAGACCTGCAGTGAGACCAGGGGTCCAGGAGCCCCTTCCCCTCTCAGGCCTCAGCTGCCCCGTCTGCACATACCATGGCAAGGGGAATCTGTCATCATTTCAGGAGCCTAAGGGGGTGCCCCAGTCAGAAAGAGCATCCCTTCCACCCACCCAGCCCCACGGGGAGGGGCTGCCACAGAGGCCAGAGGAGGGGCTGCAGAGTCACCCCACTCATACCCAGCCCCCACCTGCAGAGCGGCCAGGGCGGTGGTCTCAGGGACGTGTTGAATGGGAGGCTTGGGGCTGCTCAAAGGCTCTGAGTCAAGGCTTCCCAGCCCGGGGGAGGGGGGACATCGGGTCAGGGGTGGGGGCAGGGCAGTTGGCACCCTGCACCGGGCTGGGCTCAGGAGAGCCCTGCAGGCTCTGGGGTCCCTGGTGAGGGAGTCCCCAAAAAGACCCTTCACGGGAGCGCCTGGCGTGGCCTGGGTTTGCTATGCTGAGCATCAGACATCCGTCCCTGTTGACTTGCGGGGTCCCTCTGGGGGCTGAGGCAGAGCTGCTTTGGGGAAGAGCCTCCGGGGACAGACAGGGAAGAAAGGTCCGAGGTGCGGCCCTCCCCCTCCCCCTGCCCCCTGCCCCCTCCCCCTGCCCTCTGCCCCCTGCCCCCTCCCCCTGCCCTCTGCCCCCTGCCCCCTCACCCTGCCCCCTGCCCCCTGCCCCCTGCCCCCTCCCCCTGCCCTCTGCCCTCTCCTCTCCGCGCCCCCGCATCTCCTCCTCCTCCTCCTCTTCCCGAGGAGCCAGATGGTGGTGGAAGCGGCCTCTCATTTTCCGGAGCATGACTCAGATGCAGCTGCCTTCTCAGCCCCACACACCAGCCTGCAGCCTGCCCTCCCCCACCCCAGCAGGGGCCCAGGGGCTCCCAGGCCCCCCCAGACTCCACCTGGGGGCCGCAGGGCGGAGGAGCTGGAAAATCTCCGCCAGGACCCCCACCCCAGGCCCGGGGGCGGGGAAGGGCTGCGTGTCCCCCCCAACCTGGGCTGACCCTGCGGAGGCCTCTCCCGCCCCCCTCACCCTCTGGCACCAGCACCCTACGCCCAGGCAGTAGGGAGACGGGCATGTTCTGGGCCCCCCTAGGTGTCTGAGGCAGGGGGAGAGGCTTGGGGAGCGGGGCAGTGGAGGGGCCTGGACTGGCCCAGGTGCCTGGGCTGAGCTCCGGTACTCAGGGACACTGCCCTGGCCCGGCGGAGGGCTGAGGGGAGGGCCGCGGGGAGTCCCAAGCCAGGACTAGAGAAGCTCCAGACGCAGGAAGTCTGACCTGCAGGGGTCCACGCGGAAGCAGGCAGGCTGGCCTCCTCCCGGGAGAATGTGGGTCAGAGGGCAGCAGGCGTCACCCAGGAATCCCCTCGGGTCATTACCTGCTCTGAGCGCAGGACAGCGTCCCCTCCCCCCACCAAGTCCTCTGCCTGGAAGCCCCCAAAGACACTCTTGGGTGGGAACCCGGAAACCTCTGGGCCACCACTGAGACCTCCGGCAGCTCAGGGCCCTTCCAGGGCAGGGCTGGGCCTCGTCTCATTTGCCCACCTGGCTGCCCCCTGCACGCTCTGGGGCCCTGGGTACTGGCCCACATCCATCAATGAGCTGAACCACGAAGCCAGGCCACACTGAGCCACCCAGAGAAAGCCAGAGAAAAACCCAGCTCCCAGGGTCCCGGGCCTGGTATGTTTCTGTCGCTCTGATGGCTTTAAGTCCAGGACCTGCCAAGGGCTGGGGGAGAGCCGGCCACCCCTGCAGGGGTTTCTGGCCTTTCTCTAGGCGGTCACGGGGTGAGCGGGGACTGAGGCCCCAGGGGAAGGCGGCACCCTAGTCTCTCCCAAGTATCCCCATCCTTTGTAAATTGCCCGCTGTCCCCAGAGTCCTCAGCTTACTTCAGCCTCAGTGAATACCAAGGGCCTGGCAGCCTCCACCGCTGGGCACCTGCGTCTGTTCCTCAGCCCCCCCCCCGCCGGAAAACTGACCTCTCAACAGGCTCCCACACGTGCACTCACGTCTAACCCCACCAGGCCTGCCAGCACGGCCCCTGCGTCACAGCCTCGCCTGGCCCCGCCCCCCACCGTCTGTCCCTACGCCAGGGGCTCTTTCACACCATAAGTCAGGGTGCCCCACGCCCACCCCTGCTTAAACCCCTTTGCCTCCTTCCCCGATCTCAGAGTAAAACCTACTCTCCTCGCCCTGCGCCTGCCTGATATTCGCACTGGTTCTTGCCCCTCCCTCCCCCTGGTGTGTCCAAAGGAACTTTCCCTGCCCCCAACAAAGTGGCCCAGCACCCCCACCCCTGGACTTCGGCCAGGTCACTGAAGGGCTGCTGGCAGCTCAGCCCCATCTCCCACCCACACCTCATGACACTCAGCTCCATGTGGCTCAGAGGACCCCATTCAAGCCTCCGTAGCCCCAGGCGGGGGACCCCCAGCTCCAAGCAGCAGAAACAGGATCTGGGCCCAGGCTGTCTGGCTACAGCGTTCCTGGGCTGGACCATTGGGCCACACTGCCCACTGCCCACAGGGGTGTACCTGGCCTCCAGCAGGGTCCTCCCTACACAGGCCACGACAGGCTCTGAGCTCTGGAATTTGGCCTGTGGGCGGCGCACAGGGCCCTGCTGGGCAGTGGCGAGGCTGCACCCATCCCCCAGGGCCTCTGCACGCCCCCAACCTAGGCGGAGCCTGCCCCTCCCCCAACTCGCCCCTCCCCCCTCAGCTGCTGTTCCAGGGGATGCAGGCCTGAGGCAGCGGCTTCAGGAGAAGGGCGTGGCCACTTCTTTGCCAACACGAGGTGGCGGGGTGGGCGGGCGGGGGCTGAAGCGCCCAGGCTCTGTTAGCTGGGATCAGCAGGGACCCCTGGCCACGACTGAACCAACCACACCGTTGCCCCTTCCCAGAGCCCTGGAGGCCTCTCCCGGGGAAAACGTACACACACACAAGGCCCACCCTGGGCGGGAGGTGGGGCCGGCCCAGCGACAGCCCAGCCCGTGGAAGAGGAACCGGGGACAGTGAGGTGGGGTCTCCCGGGGAGGAGCTCTCTGGGCTCATCAGCCACATGCCCCCCAACCCATACCCAGCTATCTGCCCATCACCCAGCGCCCTCCGAGCCAGGCCCCGTGCTGGGCACGGGAGCAAATGAGGAAACGGAGCTGTGCCTTGGGAGGTGCGAGGTGGGAGGGCAGCACGTGGGGGTGGGGGGATCCACAGACGCATCGCGGGAAGAAATAGCGCTGGGGTTAGGGCCTCCCGAAAGCTACAGCAGGCAGGGGGCATCTTGCTGCCTCTCCTCCGCCCCTTACCGGCTGGTGACTCCGGCTCTTAAGAATGTATTCAGTGTTCAATTAGGAAACTGATCCAATTTAAAATGCGAAAAAGAAAATCCCTTGAGAGCCATCAAGAGAAAGCTTGTCCCTCGCCTTCGTGGCACCAGATGCGGTGCTAGTTGCGCCCCAGCTGGGCTCGCGTGGCCTGGGGAGGGTCGGGTAGGACTCATTGTAGAGGGGCCCCGGCTTAGCACCCGGCACCCCGCGCGCCCCGACGTGCGCGCCCGCGGAGCCTCCCACCCCAGGGCGCGCAGGGAACAACCCGCGTCCCTAACCGCCTTGGAGTTACCGCCTGCTCCAGGTAGTGCTCAGTCCCCGCGCCGCTCCTCAAATTAGAACTTGATTTCTAGTTAATTTCAAGAAAAAAAAAATATGGCCAAGGTAATTAAGGAACTGATGGATGAAAGGAAACGGTGACGCCGCCCGGGACGGCCACAGAGGGCCTCCCTGGGGAGGGGAGGGGCGGGGTGCCGAGCCGCGGGAGGCTGGAGGACGCGCAGGGCACGGAGAGCCTGGCGGGGGCCTGAGCTGCACCGCGGAGTGCGGCCAGTCCGGGGCCCATTCTGAGGCACCCCGCAGAGACAGAGTGGGGGGAGCTGGGGGTGAGGTAGGGGCTGGAGCTCACTCGTACCTCCCACACCCCCACACACCGGACACTCCAGGGCCGCCTGCACCCTGACTCTCAGCCACAGCCCGCCTGGAGCTCACAGTCCAATCAGGGACACGGATGACGGACGCCCACACGGGCCTGTGCAAGGAGAGCAGAGGTCAAAGTTTCCTGGGAGAGAGGGGAACACAGTGATTCCTCCTGGGGCTGGAAGGGCGTGGACAGGTGGAGCGTCCCCGTGGAGGGGGTCCTTGCGCAGGGCCAGCGGAAGTTCCCGGGGAGTGGGGGTGGGGGACGAGGGCAGTGGGCGGCAGCCCGTGCAGAGCCCACGGCCTGTGCAGAGCCCACGGCCTGTGCAGAGGGACTGGAAAGATCGCGAGGTCTTGGGCTAGGAATCGGCAAGCCAGGCCGGTGTATGCGGAAGAACCATATTCGGGTTTTGGTTTGGGGGTTATTTTTAACCCTTAAACCTCCCCACTGGGCTGGAGGAGAAAAGGAGAGTTGTGATGGGGTCAGGAAGATGCTGAGGAGGAGACAGCGAGGGGGTGGGGGGCGGGAGGGGGTGGGGTAGAGCCCTGTCCTGGGCGCTGAGGGAGTGGAGCCCCCTCCTCCATCCCCGCCTGAAATCTGTGAACTCTTCCTCCCCGGGAAAGCTCAGATGCCAGCGGGTTCTTTTCCACACAGGAGAAGAGGCTGGGAGCCTAATTCAAGGATGGCTGGGAGCCGAATGGAACCGGTTATCCTGGGAGGAGCAGGGGACTGCCGCGAGGGGGGGCCTGGAGGCCGGAGCCCGGAGCCCGGAGGGGTAGGACGCAGCGAGGCAGGTGCGCCAGGACAAAACCTCCAAGACCTGGGAGGCCCAGGCTTGGCGCCGCGCCTCTGAGAGACACAGCCCAGTGGCCAAAACCAGCATCAAGGATTCCGGCCTTGATTTCCACCTCTCAGCAAACACCAGGGGGGACCCGGTTCTTCAGCCTAAATGCCCTGTCCCCTCCCTTCCCCCCAAGTCACCTCTGCCCCTCAGCCCTCTGCCCAGAGCCCTGCCTCTCTAGAGGGGAGAGGGAAGACCCACCTTCTGAGTTTGCAGCCTCAAGGCCAAGGGCAAGGTGAGTCGAAAACTGCTACGTGGACGGAGACACTGGGTTTGGGGCAGGGTGGGTCTCAGGCACCTCCCCACCGTCGAAGCCCTAAGGAGGCCCCTGGGATTCCAGCGGGTGTGCCTGCCGGCAGCCACCCCTGCCCCCTGCAGCGCTCCCAGAGCCAGGGCTGCACGGCCCTGGTTTCTTGCCTCTTTTCCTGCAGAACCTTTATCTTGAGCTAAAGATGCTTCCCCACGCCCCATATAAAGAAGTCAACACTGAGCTGCTGTGTGCCCCCGTCACGCTGGGTTATCTCTGCAGAACCAAGGAGAAAACCACAGTCCCAACTAGACCTTCGCTGGGTAACTGAGGCAACGAAGGGAGTCCAGGAGGCGAGGGACAGTCCAAGTCTTGGTGGGTCAGCGGAGGCCCCAGGCCAGCCCCTCTCTGCTCTGCAGGCTGCATCTCTGGGCATGGCCCCAGCACTCCCCAGGGATGGCCACCCACTGCCAAGGGGACTGCAGGACTACTGGCCCAGCCGGCTCAGAGAGGCACCAGAGGGGAGGTGGCCATGGACACAGAGAGCAGGAGCCCAGAGGTCGGCCCGCTCTGCCGACACCCCCGCCCCTCTGCCTGGACGGGCCCGCAGATGCGGGGAGGTCCACGCGGGAGCCCATGGGCCTCTTGCTGCGACGCGAGGCGGGAGCCACACAACATCTCGGCCAGCCCCAGGGCGCAGCGGTTCTGGTCTATAGAGTCGCCACAAACACTGAATATTGGAGAACTGAGCCATTGCCCAAGGGGGAGCCCAGGGTCAGGGTCCCACCAGCCTCGGACCACATTCTTTCAGCCAGTTGATACGTAAGCTGCTTCTGCAGATTCTTGTGTTCTTGTTTAAAGACACTGTATTTGTTACGACTGTGTTGTTCATGAGTGTTGAACCCGCGGCGGCTGCCCTGTAGCTCACGTGGACAGGATGCCCCTCGGACACAGGTGTTTTCTCTGTGAGGCACGTCCAACCTCCCTGTGCTAAGAGCCACTGGACACGCTTCAGGGCTATGCTGGGGGCCACTTTAAACGGGGAAATCTCCTCCCGAAAAAGCACAAAAATGTGGAAAACTGAACCCTAAATTGGCCGTGTTTGCAGCATGCGATTAAACGAGAAGGCACAGAGCATCGCCTCGTCCGACCTCAGCTGGGGACTCACAGAGTTTTTGCCGGTCTACACATGTCAGCAAAAGACTGCAAAACAAGTAGTGATTTTTAGGGTCACAAACAGATTTTAGCGAGTAGGCAAGTTCCCAAATACAGATCTGCAAATGATGAGATCTCCTGAGTGTGTGACTGCTACCCAGAGGAGGAGGCTGGAGGTTACTACCCACCCGAGCCTCTGACTGACCGGCCCACCCACTGTCCCTTCTGAGAATCTGGTCCCGGGTCCCACCTCCCCTCTCCAGACCAGGGATGGGCCCTGACTGACGTCACCTCTGGCCACGAGGGGGTGTTGAGGCTACAGTGGCCAAAGCTGCTGGGCTACAGAGGAAAGGCGCTGAAGGAGAGACAGGGATGCTGAGAAGAGCGGGGCCCAGGGCCGGAGCCTGCAGCCTGGGCCGCACTACAGCCCACCTTTCTGGAGGTGACCAGCGTGGTCAGGTTCCTGTCAACAAGAGCAGAAGCAGAACGGTTGCCCGAGGTGCCGTAGCTGCTCTGTAGCAGAGCTAGGTACCCCAGGTCTTACTCACCAGATAGACCTAGTCCTGCAGTGGATGAGTGGATGGATGGATGAGTGAGTGAGTGGGGGCGTGGGTGCGTGCGTGGAAGGAAGGATGGGAAGATGGATGGGTGGATGGTGGGTGAGTGGATGGGTGGGTGGGTAGGTGGATGGGTGGGTAGGTGGATGGATGGGTGGTAGATGGGTAGGTGGACGGGTGAATAGGTAGATGGGTGCTTAGGTAGGTAGGTGGGTGGGTGGGTGAATGGATGGGGGGCACAGTTCTGCTGACTTCATTCTGTAGCAGTATCAGGGGTCACATCAGGGCACCCCAACAGGACAAAAAAGGAAAAACATTTCAAAAGGCGAATACTGAAAAGCATCCTGGGAGCTGAACTGACACAGGAAACGAAACCCAAGGCCAGGGGGCTGCTTGGGGTCCCGGGTGGGCCCCAGGCTCCCCTCTTGGCCCACGAGTGCCCGCCCACTACACTCAGGTCTGTCCTGGCATCAAACGTGGGGCTGGAAGGCCTCTGTCTCTGAGAAATTCCCGTGCCTGCGGGGCTGCTCCCAGCGCTCACGCGTCAGCGCCCGAAGCCTGCGCTGCTCCCTCCTCCGGATCTGTTTTCTGCATCCCAGCGGGAGGCAGTGACAGGCTCTCCGCAGGCTCACTGTGGCCCAAGCACGGTGCCGTGGGTGCGCGCTCTCTGCGGGTCAGTCTCAGGCCTGCGCGAGGGCCACCGTGGGTGTATGCTGGAGGGGGCCGGGTGCGGTGAACGGACCGGACCCTCGGGTAAGGCCACGCAGGACACCCGCCAGACCAGGACAGCCGGGACTGTGCCCACCTGCCCCAGGCTGGAGCACAAGGCAGAAAGCCCTGGGCAGGAGCCAGCTCTGGGGGCGAGAGAGCTTCCCTCTTTTCCATCAGGGGAGGGGTCCTCATGCCTGAGTGTGCCACAGAAGGGCTGACCCAGTGGCCAAGCCATAGATCCCTGGCCAAAGCCAGGCCTCCCGCTTCAGCGACTTGGGGAGGCCCAGGGTTCTGCCTGCTCCCCGCCCCCGATGGTAAGGGCTGGGGGCACAGGGCACCGGAGGCCCCGCTCGACACTGCTCTCCCAGCTGGGTCACCCTCCCCAGCCCAGCCTGAAGGCTGGAAAGTCACTCCCCACCTTCCCCCCCTGCACTTCTCCATCCGCTGGATCCACAGACACACCCACTGACCACAGCCGGCTGCAGCCAGGAGCCAGGTTGGGGAAGCAGTGAGTCAGCGACTGGTGTCACCCCCAGAGGTGCCCACTGCCGGGATCCAGGAGGGCAAGGAGGGGCCTGAAATCCAGCTCGGGGAGGATAGGAAGGCTTCCAGGAGGAAGCCACACCTGCTCCACGGGAGGGTCGAGGAGAGGGGCCGGGAGCCAGTAGGGGCGCTGGCCAGCCCTCCAGGCAGAGGCAGGCCCGGCCCTTAGAGAAAGGACTGGCGCATTCCAAGAACAGCAGAGTCCCGGCAGCGTCCCGTCAGGGAGCGGCCTCCACATTCACACGTCCCCTGGCTGGAGGGTGTCCGGGAGCCAGCGCACCCTCCTTGGCGGCTCACCTGGGCGTGCCCAGCCCTCAGGGGCCCTCGTTCCACACCGGCCTGTTGCCAGAAGCTGCTCCCTCACTGGGGCCGAGCCAAGGAGACTTCAGGCGCTGTACACGCTGCTCTTATCCCCAGCCGACAGGGGCAGGCTGGGGGCCGAGGGGTATGGTTGGCCCCAGGGAGAAGCGGGAGCAAGGTTGTGGAGCCGCCTGGACCTGGCGCTGCGCCCTCTGCCCTGAACGGCCCATCATGAGCCCTCTCCACCCACACTACCCCCACCATGGTCCAGACACTGCAGGTCTCGGGAGAGATTTGGCAGGACAAAACCACAGTGGAGACACTTCACCACGTGTGCTCATCTCACCTGGTTACCTTTAGGCGTAACTGTCAGTCTGTTTTACAAATGGGGGAGCAGTGGAGCCCAGGGAGGGGGCGGACAGTGAGGGCTGAGGTGGGGAGACCACTTCCAGATGTTTCCCAGGACGCCCCCACCCCTTCCCCGCTCTGTGTGTCTCACTCCCCAGCGCCACCCCGGCCCACGAACAGCGAAACTGGCAGGGCCGGGAACCTGTCGAGCCGCGGCGGAGGCGGCCCGGGTATTTATAGCCGCGGGGAGATTCCCTCTGCGCCCCGGCCCAACTGGCAAGAGCGGGCGGGGCCTCTCCCGGCGCCCCCCCCCCGCAGACTCCGCCCCGGCCGACGCCCGCTCCCCACGTGGCCGCCGGCGGGCGGGGCTGGGCGGTGCCTCTTCTTCCTCCCGCGCGCCCAGCGGTGCCGGAGCCCTAGCTGTGCGGAGCCCCGCAGTGGGCCGGCAGTCCGCGGCTCCTGACTCGACGCGGACCGAGCACTGGCCTAATATACCCACTCTCCGCCGCCGTCCCCTCCCGGTAAGTCGGCTACCTCTGGGCCGGCCAGGAGCCGCGGGGAAACTGAGTCCGGGCCATGGGGGCGCTTGGGGTCGGGGAGTGGGGTTGGGGGAGCGGCGTGTGCGCCCGGGGTGGCGCCCAGCAGCCCCGCGCCCAGGGCGGCGGGATCCCGGCTCCCAGGCGGGGACCCTGCGGCGCCCCGGCCCCGACGGTTCGCGCCCCACCCCGGACTGCCGGCCCCGGTGCGGAGACGCCGCCCGAGCGCGCGCTGCCCTCGAGTGGTGGGGCCGAGGGTCGGCCGGGCCTCTGCCCTGTCCGGTGCCGGCAGAATTTACCCGCCTCGCGGCTGCTACATCCTGACCATGAATCAGCCACAGTTGGGGAAATAAACTTCAACTTCAAGTGGCACCACAAGGCATGCGGCGGCCTGCGGCCCCGCCTGGGCTGCTGGGTCTGTAGCGGCCTGGATGCAGGTGGGCGCACACGGGGCCCTGGCACCCCCATAGGCAGGCCTTGGGGGAGCGAGCCCCCGTCACTACTCCGGGTTCCTCCAGGATGGGGCTGGTAGTCTGGCCCCGTGCTGCTCCGGTCCCACTCCTGGGCCCCTTTCCTGGGGAGGAACCTGGGAGGGACCGTAGCCTCAGGAGGGAATCCGCGCTTCCACCAACACTGGCTGCTCCTGGGGAGGCACGTAGGGAGACTTGACTGTCTGGCCTCCTGAGCCTCTGTGACCCAGGCCCCAGGCTGCATGGTGGCCGGCCTCAGTTGTGACCGCAGCTTTAGTGCCCCACCCCAGCTGGACACACACACCAGGAGTCAGGGCACCTAAGGTGGCCATGACCCCGCTGCAGCTGGGAATCAGGAACGAGGCCAGAGGTCAGGCACACCCACGAAGGAGCTGGAGTTGCGAAGTCCCCTCCCCACCAGCCCCGCCCCCTTCTCCCTCTGGCAGTGGGAACCGACCAGGACTCTGGCCTTCTCTGGGCCTCAGTCTCCCCACCTGCACCCTGAGGGTGGGGACAGTTGCTCAGGCGTGAACCTCCTCTGTCGCCCAGCGGTGAAGGAGTTGGGGACCCAGAACAAAGCCCCAGACCCCGTCATGGTGCTTCCCAGGGTGGCGGGCTCTGGGCAGGGCGCGCTGCGGCCCTCTTGTAGCAGCTGTGGGTGGGCGTCTGGTTCCAGGTCTGGAGTCTGAGACTCCACACTGTCCCCACTCCTCTCCAGGCCGGCATCAACCTTCTGCTCAAAGGGCCAGGTTGGTGCGGTAGACCCGTCCCGACCGCTGCCCAGGCCCACCCTCCCGTCTCTTCCACAAGAGTTCCTGGCCCCCAGCTCGGGGCTGACAGGTCATCGGGGCAGGTGGGCAGGCGGAGGGGGCACTGCCGGGGGGCGTGAACCCAGGTGACCAGGTGGGGCTGCCCCTCCCGTGACCCATCCAGGCCGCAAGTCCTTTGAGGCTCCGCTCATCGGCGGCAAAGAGTTAACCGTCAGGTGGGGGCCCCCGCTTTGTGGAGGTGCTGACAGGCTGTCGGAGCTAATTGCATACACCTCACATTTGGGACCTGGAAGCTGTACCCTGAATAGATTCCATTGGCCTTTCGTCAAAGTGCAGTTGTTTTCCAGGTTGGAAAAGTTAGTGGTTTGTGGAACCGCAGGAGGGATGGATGGTAACTGGCTGATGATGGGCCGCCGCCCTGGGTGCAGGTGTGACCAGCTGGCCTGGCCTGGACCCTGGCGGGGGGCTTTCCCTGAAGTGAGCTCGAGCCCCTGGCTTGTGAGGGCACCCAGAGGAGGAACCCCGAGGCGAGGTCCCCCCACGGTCTGAGGGTCTGTGGGCTGAATGAAGGAAGGAGAGGAGGGCCGAGTGAACCAGCCTGCCGCGTTCCCACCGTGATCTCTGACCCTCACGCCGTCCTGGGTAAGGGTGGGTCTTGCGATTCTTGTCTGTTTCACGGGGAAGAGGAGACTGAGACACGGGGTGGTTCGGGGACAGAACCAGTGCTGTGCTCCTGGCAAGAGATGTCCGTGAAGCCCCCGCTGTGTGTGTCAGGCTCATGCTCCCCTCGCCGCTGTGGTGGCCGGAGCGTGGCATCCACCACGCTGGGCGTGCGGGACGTGCTGCCCCGGGGGCCGGGGGAGAACTGGCCGGCCCCCGGGGAGCACTTGGAGGCCAGGGCTGTCCCCCTGCCCCTTATCACCGCCGCAGTTCCCACAGGAAGAGCAAGCACATGGGTGCAGCAGCCTCTGGGTTCCAGGCCTGATGCCCTAGGAGTTAGGAGAGTTTTGTCCTGGCCAAGCAGCGCCCCCTGCCCCTGGCCCCCAATGCGGGGAGGGGGTGCCGGCCCACCCTCAGGGCACCCACCTGTGTGAGTGCAGAGCAGAGCAGCCAACGCGGATGGACAGCTGCCCTGGAGCCCGGGAGCCGCCGGCCCATCAGGGCGGTGGACCCTCCTGGCAGTGGCCGGGGGCGGGAGGGGCGGAAGCAGTCGCAGGTGGGTGACTGACGAAAAGGCCCCTCTCCCTGGGCTGTCCGAAGCAGAAGGGCAAGGGCCAAGGCCGCTTTTTTCTTCCGCCTGCCCGGGCTGCCCGCCCCATCGTTCTTCTTCTGCCTGCCCGGCCTGCCCACCCCATCGTTCTTCTTCTGCCTGCCCGGCCGGCCCCGTCACAGCCCTCTGCCCCAATGCAGCTTTCCCAGCGGCACCTCCCGGGTGCCCTGGGCAGCGGCCGCTGCTCACAGGCTGCCAGAGCGTCCTCAGCCCCCCCCATCCTGTGAGCTGGGCCCAGTGGGAAGGGAGGGGGAGGGCAGGCTGGAGGACCACCGGCTCCCAGGAGGTTGTGCCCGGGCCCACCCGCTCGGGAAGGTGGAGGCCTCCCTGGTAAGGGGTGCAAGGCCAGCGCTGCTGGAGGCCGGCTGGCCGGGGCCATGGAGCGAAGCCCCGCCTGGGTGGGAGGCGCACGCCTGGGGAGGTGGAGGCTGTTTCTGCTTCCTGTTTTGCAGGTGGCGCCGCCGAGGCCTAGCATCGAAGGGGAGCGCTGCGGCTAGAGGGTGCAGTGGGCCGGCTAGAGGGTGCAGTGGGCCGGGGGCGAGGGGCGGGGCCGCGTCACAGCCCTGGGCGTGGCTTCCCCGCGTTTCCTCTGAGACCCCGCTCGGCTGTGAGCAGAGGCCGGCCCCAGCCCCCGCTGTGCCACGCAGTGCTGGTTCCCCCACTCCACGCGCGTCACGCCGTCCCCGCAGACCCAGCGGGTGGGGCAGGGGCTTCTCCATCCCTGAGCTTGACCTTGGTCCTCGCCAGGTGCTGGTGGATGTGGGCGTGAGTGCCAGCATGGGCCCTGCCCAGCTGGGTGAGAGGGCCTCAGTCTCCCCGTCCGGCCTGGTCCCGGTCCTCTGGGGCCCTGGGATGTGGCCTCGGTGTGCAGCCTGCCTCTCCCACCATCCGTGTCCCCGAGCCCGTGTCCCCATTTTTGCTCCAAGTATGTACAGCTCGGCACTGCCGCCTGCGCGCCGCAGCCGGGAAACCGACATCTGCTCTTCACCCAGCCGCGGGGTGGGGAGGGGGTGCTGCCCGTCCCCCTTCCCGGCCTGGCTCCGCCGCCCCACGTGCACAGGCGTGAGTGGCCTGAGAACGCCAGCCCCGTGTGCCCAGATCGGATGCTGCCCGCTTTGGGGACATCCATGGCCCCTGCCTGGTGTTTCCAGGCTATCGACGCAGGGGCCGGGCCAGGCCGTGCAGCTGGAGGCAGAGCCGTCGGTGCCGCCTGTGGCAGGGGGCAGAGCGATGGGAGGGACGGCCGGGACGAAGGCCCAGGGGTAGGACCTGGGAGGTCGCCTCCGAGAGGAGTAGGGGAGCCGCCTGGGAGGGGCCTTACTGGCCAGGCAGGCCCGGCGCCTGTGCAAACCGTACTGGCCCAGCCGACCCACGGTCCCTGGACAACATTCTGGCCATTTTGCAGACGAGAAAACCAAGTCCAGGATGGGCCTGGCCCCTCGGTGCCCGGCAGGGAACAGCACACAGCGTCTTGTGCCCGATGCCCAGGGTCCCACTTGCCCGGTAGGGCCGGGCTCCTGGCACGGGCTCTCGGGGGTGGGTGGCCCAGGGTCCCACTTGCCCGGTAGGGCCGGGCTCCTGGCACGGGCTCTCGGGGGTGGGTGGCCCAGGGTCCCACTTGCCCGGTAGGGCCGGGCTCCTGGCACGGGCTCTCGGGGGTGGGTGGCCCAGGGTCCCACTTGCCCGGTAGGGCTGGGCTCCTGGCACGGGCTCTCGGGGGTGGGTGGCCCAGGGATGCTGAGCGGGACTGGAGAAGGGGCACGCGCCGTTCCAGCTCAGTGTCGGCCACAGCAGCCTGGCCGAGGTGACGTCACGCACAGTGGACTGATAGGCAGCGGGGCACAGCGCTTCCTGGCAGTTACGGGCCCGCTTTGCAGGTGACATCCGTGGATCTGTCGGCAGACTGGGGCGGGGAGGTGGCACCAACATGCTCGTCCCTGTGTGAGGACAGAATCCAGGGCCCAGCAGGTCCTGTGTGTTGCCCAAGGGACACGGCCAGTCAGCAGCAGAGCCTGGTCTCAGCTAGAACTTGAGCTGTCCCCTGCCCCCAGGCCCTGGCTGCAGCCCGTGGCAGTGCCAGGCTGTGCAGGCTGGGCCCCTCCCTGCCAGTCTGCTGCTTTGTTCTCCCTACTCTGGGCAGGCAGCCTGGAATGGGGACGTAGGACAGGCGGGGGTGGGTGGGTGGGGGCCCCCTGGGGCAGGCAGTGGGTGGCCTTCATGTCCCACGCCAAGACCCTGAGGCCTAGACAAGCACAGGGCTATCAGGGCCTGAAGCTGGCCTACCCCTTCCCTTCCCTGGACACCAAGGGTCCTCCTCCCTGCTGGGAGAGGCCTTTCCTGAGGGCAGCAGGGGGCCGGGGGGAGGGACACGGGGCTTCCTGGAGGAGGCTGCTCTGAGCTCTGTCTGGTCTTGGGGGAGAGAACCCATGCAGAGGAGACGCTGGTGGCGAGCCTGAGGTCTGCGTGCGGCCCAGCGGAGCCCTGCAGGTGGAAGCTGTGGCCAGACGCCGCCTTGCCACCCGCGGGGCCACCAGATTCCTCGCCCTCGCTCACTCCCTGACCGCAGGTCTGCACCCATCACTTCCCTCAAGTGTTCGTTGTCAGAGCTGACTCACCGCCAGAAGGCGGCAGTGGCCTCTGTCACCGTTGGCCCCTGAGCCGGTCCCCTCCCTCCCGGCCTGGGATCCCCCAGAACCTGGACCAGAGCCCTGAGACTGGCAGAGGTGGCCAGGCCCTCTGGGCGCTCCCCATTGGCTCTGCCTGTGTGCAGCTGGGGAGGCCGAGGCCCAGAGACCAGGTGACAGCAAGAGGCGAGGACAGACCCGGTTCCTGTGAGCCTTCAGGGCAGTTGGAAGCAAAAGCCTGGCTTCCTGGTGTGGGTACCTCCACCCTTCCTGTCCTCTCCCTGCATCCGAGCTGGCTCATCCCCAGGGAATAGGGCTCCCAGATCACCCCCAGCCCCTTACCAGAAGCCCAGACACCCACAAGGCCCAGCTCAGGGCTGCACTGCAGGGACCCTCCTCCCAGTGAGCCCAGGTAGGGCGGCACCACCTGCCCCAGCTCCGGCTGCTTTTCCTGTTCACCCGAGTCAGTTCCCTGCTCCAGGACCCTCCCTGTGTGGCTCCCACCAGCTTCTGCTCCTAACAAGGAGGGTGTGAGCCTGCCACGTCGGTCATGACTCCAACCTGGTCCAGATCCCTGGGCACGGTGGGCCACCCGGGCCCCCGGCCCTTCTGCACTAACTAACCGTACAGAAGACCCAGCTCCCAGGTCCATCCCTTCACCCCTGGTGCCCCGAGCTGGGGGCGGGCCTGCTCGAAGCCCAGCTCCCTCTGTGAGATGCTGCTGGTCTCTTTCTGTCATTTTGCTTGCTCTGTCCCTTTCTAATCATGAAAATGACCATATTCACCGTGGATGCATCATCTCTTAGCGTTTGGCACGTGTCTCGTGCGACACGTCACATTTCACGTGGCTGGAATCCCACACAGTGCGCCTGGCACCCTGGTTGTCACCTCTGGGTTTTAATTTGGTGCTGCCGCGAATGTCTTGGCGCCCACCCACCTCCCAGCGGGCCCCTCTGTCCCGCTGCTGGATGCAGTGAGGGCTCCGGAGGCAGGGGCCTCACACCCCATCCTGGAGACGGCAGGTGGGGCGGGCAGGAGGGCTCCTTGGACGGGAGACGGGCCAGGGACCCATGAGGACCCTGCGCACTCCACGCCCAGGTACGGGCAGGCGATGGGTGGACGCGCAGTTCCTTCCCGGGGGCCCACTGTGCACAGGACCCCCTACCGGGGATGAGCCCACGGGAGGTGACCCACACAGTTGAGTTGAGGCACCCTGAGGGCTCGGGGCCTGGTGAAGATGACACAGGAGCCGAGATTCTGGAAAGGAGGGGTAATGGGGTCACAGCAGGGCAGCCTCAGCTCCCCCTCCTACCCAGCAGGGCCCGGGCTGCCCCTGAGCTCCAGGAGCTGCCAGGAATGTAATCCAAGAGTTGCCAGGCAGTGGAAAAATTTGGGTTCTTGTAGGAGCTAAAAATACAGTGTGGCAGCCCCTGCCTTCCAGTTCCGGAACCCCCCTCCTGCCGTTTTACGCCCACCCCGGGGGAAGACGAGCTAACTCTTTGCACCCGCCCCCGCCCTCGCTGGCTCTGGGCCCAGAAGCACCCCAGCCCGTTTGCTGATGCTGGCAGGGCTACCCCAAAGCTGTCTCCCCAGCCTCAGGCAGCCAGTCCCCCTCACCGGCACCTTCCTTAGCCCTGGCCCCCGCTCCGGCCCCAGAGCCCCTCCTCCGCCAGCCCTTGCAGGGACTGAGGAACAGAAGGCCTCACCCACCTCCACAAGGTGCCAAGTGCTTACCCCGAGTCTGGGCTTCCCCACCCTACCATGCTGCTCAAAGTCCAGTGGATCCGTGCAGGGCCTCCCAGCAGCCGTGCCCAGGACACAGCTCAGCGCCCAGTGCCTGCCTGGACCAGCTCGCCCTCTCTGGCTCAGTTTCTCCATCTGCAGGGGCTGGTCTGGGAGGCCAGCTTTGACCCTGCCCCCGCCGTAGGCACGCACTCAGGTTGATGACCGCCAGGCAGGGGCGGTGGCTTCCCGAGAGTGCCCCGCTACCCAGGCATGAGGGTGCCCAGGTGGAGGTACCAGGCTGGCCGGGTGCAGGAGGAGGGCCAGACGGGCGTCTGACGAAGTGGCATCTGTGTGGGCTGGGCGAGTGCCCATGAGCAGGACACCCGGATCGGTGGGCTGACCCTGGGAAAGCTCAGAGGGAGACCCTACCTTCTGGAGCCCCCGTCCGAAGGGGAAGGCATGACCCGGTCCAAGTGGAAACTCCACGTTAATGGAAGGAAAAAGGTGAACGTTAAGGATCAGCCGGCAGCATCCCACTGACGTCAGCCTCAGGGTCTCTCTGCAAAGGGTCACTGCCCCTGTAGCTTCGGTGCAGGGGTGGGGCGGACTGCTTGGAGGACAGAGGGGGGTGCTTCAGTCGCCAAGGGACGGGGGCTGGCCTGAGCCACTTGAACTTGAACCCCTGGGAGCCCCAGGTGGTCGTGCTCTTCTTAAGCCTGCCGCGCTGGCTGCATAAAACGGTCTGCCCTTCCAAATTCCCGTGCTGGCCCTGCTCTGGGCAGGCTGGCCACACCCCTCATCTGGGGGGGACCCCCCCCGCAGAACTGGGAACACGTTCCTGAGCTTGGGGCCCCGCCCTGACTAGACTACACTGGCTTGGTCCCCGTGGCCCCGCCAGGTCTTGGCGCCTGGACTGGCTGCGCGGTGGGCCAGGGCTGAGCGGGGCCCGAGGGCAGAGAGGCAGGCATCCACGGACAGGACGACAAGAGCCGGGAGAGCCTGCGCGCTCGCTCTGCCCACCGGGTGCAGCCCTCTGAGACACTTCACAGATGGAGAACAGAGGGGCAGAGCAACTTCCCTGGGCGCACAGCCGGTGAGCCCAGGAAGGAGGCAGCAGCCTTCCACCACGCTCCCTCCCACGCAGCGTCCCGGGTGTTGTCAGGAAGGGCCGTCCCCACAGCCTGTGCTCCTGAGGGCAGTAAAGGTTGATTTCCTCCGGTGCTCGCTTTGGAAGCGCTCAGCCACCGCCCGGACGGGAACAGGCAAAGGCCGTTTATTCCAGGCTGCTGCGGCCAGGGAGTCGTCTGCTGGCTGGTTACTACAGACCTAGAATGTTCCATACACACATAGCCATCTACATGCGTGTTATATAATATATGTTAATACGTTAAAATATCTTCTGTGTACAGAAAGCTTCTTTACAGGAAAAAGGGGGCCTCGGTCGTGATGGGGGCTGCGGGACTGGGAAGCTGGACGGCCCATAAGACACGGGGTGTCCACATGATGGCTGGGGGCACGTCCGGTTTTCTCCGGTTGGTCCTCAGTCAGAAGCGAGAACAAAGACCATGGACGCCGTGGGTTACGGATCAAGTCCCGGCCGTGGGGGGTGTCACAGGGCGGCTGTAGGGCTTCCTGGGCTGTCGCTAGAGATGGAGGTCTGACTTCCTGCAGGTCTGGCGCGGAGGGAGCTGCTTCCTGGGCTGGTTCCTGTGATGGTGGCTGGGTGTCGCGGGCTGGTGGCTGCAGCTGTGGCTCAGAGTTCCGTGTTTATATATGGTCTGGTCGTGGTCCATTTATGTATGCAGTCTTTATCCTGAAAAGCAGTTGGAACATTTCTAGGAGGATGTCCTTGGCCCAGGGCCTGACAGCCCTGGACGATGTTGGGCACCCTGGTGGGCATCACAGAGGGAGAGAAGCCGCCCCACCTAAGCCTCTGGGTCACTAGCTGAGCTTGCTCTCCCAGCTGGATGCCCTGTGCTCACTGGGCCGTGGCCAGCCGAGCCCTACGCACCGTCGCTGCCCCACGCGGCGCCTGGGGCAGAGCTCGGTGCCAGGGCACGTGGCGTAGGATCCTTCGTGGGCAGGTGGCGGGCAGGGCTGGTCCCCTGCCTTGCTTCCGCTCCCGCAGACCCAGGGCTCCCGTGGGGGGCGTCTTTCAGGACAGCAAGCCTGTGGGCCCGGGGATTGGGTGTGCACTGGGAGGACGGGGCAGCACCGGGAAGGGTGGCTCTGGTGACATGGGCTGCCTCTGCTTCCAGGGACCCCTGGGGCTCTTGGCTGGCGAGGACACTGGGAGGCCAGAGCGCTGGCCTGGGAGAGTTCGCGCTCTGTCCACTCAGCCTGTGCCAGGCAGCCAGGGACTCGGGCCAGTGGAGGCGGGGCGGGAAGGGAGGGTGGGTTCTGGGTCCTCCTTAAGCAGCAGCACCCGCGGCGGGCGGCAGTGTGTGCGGAGGTCCGTCTGCCGCGCTCTCCGTGTGCTGGTGGGAGCGGCCCCCTCCCCTCCACCGAGAGGCTGCCTGGGAGGGATCGGGGCCACAGCTGGTACCGGGCAGCTCCGTGGTCAGCAGTGATGAGAAGCCAGGAGAGTGTGAGGGGCAGCCGGTGGCAAGGCCCAGAATCGATGGGCCGAGGCAGCCGGAAGGTCCTGAGAATCTGGGTGAGTGCCTGGGGGTCTGAGGCGGCCGGGCCTGGGAGGGTGCAGTCACGGGGCGGGCCCCGGCTTTTCCAGCCGGCCTGGCCCAGCACAGGACCCAGGCCGTGGGGGCCCCTGGGGGAGAGCTGAGGGGCACCCCACAGGCCCCTCGCCTCCCACCCCTCAGGATGCTGCCAGCAGCCCGGCGCTGGTGCAGATGAGGGAACAGGCTCGGCCAGGGGCTGCTGGGAGCGTCAGAGCTAGGGGCACTTGGGGGTCAGCCCCCTCTCCCCCCGGCCAGGCTGCTTCCTGGAAGGACCCCGTGGGTCCCGCAGGGCAGGTGGGCAGGGGGAGGATGAAGGGTGGGGGGAGGGTGCTGGACTCCTGGTGCGGACCCCCTGCAGACAGAGGAGGGGCGAGGAGGCCCAAGACCCTCACCCAGGCGGAGGGGGAGCAGGACCTCCGAGAGAGACAGCAGCGAGCGCTGGGGCCGCGAGCCCCGCCGGGGACAGGCCCCTGGGCTCCTGGCCCCATTCAGCCTGTCTCCTGTGACCTCAGGTGGCCCCGCGGGTCTCCCCTCTAAGCTACCAGGGCCAGCAGCCCTTTGGGTGACGCTGCACTGGACATCCAGCATCTCGAGGGCCTCAGGCCGCCCTCCGGGGTCCAACCTCAGCTCTGCCATTTCCATCTCTGGGGCCGTGGGCACGTGATCTGGTTCTCCTGGGTGCCGCCTCCGTGTCCGCTCCTGTGAAGTGGGGGCGTACTGTGCCCGCCTGCCGGGTGATGGAGGCCAAGGGTCGGGGTGGGCAGTGCTGGCACCAGGCCCTGGGCATGAGGCACAGTGGTGTTGCCGTGCCCTGCCCCTGAGGCCTCCCTCCACGCTGCCCTTCTCACACGCTAAATATAAGACCCAAGCCATACATGGTCGCAGAAGAGCCTGGACTGCCCCTGATCTCTGGGGGCCAGCCCCAGGGTCTGTGGTTGGGGACAGCGTCACAGCCCAGGGCCCCAGGGAGGGGCCTCGGTGGCTGTAGTGACCTGTCCCGCTGTTCCGTTTGGGGAAGGGCACGTCTGGGGGTCGTTCTGGGCTGGGCCACCCCTCGGCCGCCGGGGGATGTTCTCTGGGCTGCGATCATACCTCCTGCAGTTGCATCCGGGTCAGTCTCCGAGAGCCACAGGCCTGGGGGACGCCGGTCTTCCACTGCACGCAGACTGACAGAGTGAGGCCCACAGAAACTGGGGCCTGGCAGGGCTGCTCCCCACAGGGCCCTGGCCTTGCCCCGAATTGGGTGGGCGGCGGACATGACCCTCGAGTCAGCCCCCCTCCCCAGGCACATTCCCGATGCTGTGGGCAGGCTAGAAATGACCAGGGTCTGGAATTGTCCCCGCCCACCCTATTGTCCCCATCTGATTCTGTCCACTGGGCAGGGGAAGCACCCTGGGGGCCAGATAAGGGAGCCCCGGAGACCCCATTTTTGCTGCCTGATCACCGCTGGGTCAGTGGTATTCCTGCCAGTGTAGCCTTCTGGGGTCCTGGTGCCTTCAGTGAGGACAGCGGTGCTGCCTCCTTGGTTGCCGTGATGATCGAGACCGGGATGGGTGTAAGCAGAGCCTGGCACAGGGGAAGCCCGTGGGCAGTGGCAGCCCTGGTAGGATGAGGGTTTGCCAGTAGTGTGTCCCCCGGGCAGGCCTGGGCATCAGCAAGGAACGCAATGAGTCCCAGTTGGCAGGTAGAGGCCTGGAGCAGGGGACGTTGCCTCCACTGACCAGCCAGGGGCCAAGCTGGGCTGTGGCTCTCCTCCGGGCCTGGGGCCGCTCTCCGGGCTGACACCCCTCTCCTCTGGCCCCGCAGTTCAGCAAGATGTCGGTGAAGGAGGGCGCGCAGCGCAAGTGGGCAGCGCTGAAGGAGAAGCTGGGGCCTCAGGACTCGGACCCCACGGAGGCCAACCTGGAGAGCGCTGAGCCCGAGCTGTGCATCCGGCTGCTGCAGGTGCCCTCCGTGGTCAACTACTCGGGGCTGCGCAAGCGGCTGGAGAGCAGCGACGGGGGCTGGATGGTGCAGTTCCTGGAGCAGAGCGGCCTGGACCTCCTGCTCGAGGCCCTGGCGCGCCTGTCGGGCCGTGGTGTGGCCCGCATCGCCGACGCCCTGCTGCAGCTCACCTGCATCAGCTGCGTGCGCGCCGTCATGAACTCCCAGGAGGGCATCCAGTACATCCTCAGCAACCAGGCCTACGTGCGCCAGCTCTCCCAGGGTGAGGCTTCGGGCTGGGGAAGGCGGTGGGAGGGCTGGGGCACAGGAAGAAAGAGCTTGGCCCGGCAGCCAGGGAGGACTTCCTGGAGGAGGAACCAGTTTCCCATCTTCCCAAGTCTGAAGCCTCCAGGTCCCCTTGGAGCCGTGATCCTCTGCCAGCTGTACCTAGTCGCCCCCTCTGTTCTGTGCCTTTGCCCTGCTTGTCCACCTAGCCCTGTGCTAGTTTGGGCCCTGCCCCCTCCCCGGTCTCTGGCCTCCGGGCCCCTGTCCACACTGTGGCAGCTGGAGTCACCTGGGTCAGAAACACACGTCCACCTGAGGGGCCCGCTTCCACTCTGCCGGGCTCCGAGCTCCTCGGCCTCAGCCCTTCAGGTCTGCGGCCCCTGCCAACGGCGTTGTCCTCCACCGCCACCCCCCTCCCCGCCCCCATCCCTGCTCTGGCCACCTGGGGCTTCTCCTTCCCCAGCCGCCGGTCTCCCCGTCTCCACCCCCTGCTCAGGCTGCTGTGCCCTCGTGTCCTGCCCGCCCTTCAAGTTCTGGCTCACTGTCACCTCTTTCAGGAAGTCTCCCCGGACTGCAGCCAACTCAGTCCTTGGGAGAGACCGCAAGTGGCCCTTGGTGGACAGTGGTCACTGCGTGCTCTTTGCCTACCAGGCTGTGCTGCTCCCACGATGCTCGGGGCTCCGGGCCGGGCAGGGCCTGTGTGGGCGAGCGAACCAGAGACCACCCGGCCCAGGCCCGGCTGTTGCTGTCTGTAGAGTCCTTTGTGCCTCAGTCGCAGCAGGGCCAGCCGAGAGGCACCCCCAAAACTTTCCCAGCTCCGGGAATGCAGTGGGAGGCAGGGGTACATGGGGACACGCAGGCATCGCGGGCTGTGTCTGCTGTAAACACAGTTGGTCTAAGTTTGGAGAAAACACGGGCTCAGCCCTGGGAGGGCTGCCAATGTTGGCCTTGGGCCCGGAGCCCACAGGGGCCCCCTTAGACCTGAGGGCCAGCGGGAGTCGACCCCGGGTGACTGGGGCCGTGCCTGCCTCCACACCCCTCCCCGTGGTCCCGGGGACGGTCAGTGCGTCTGCAGAGGCCAGCGCCTGCTGTGGGCGGCGGGCTGATACAGGGCACCCCGGCCTCCGCCAGCCAGGCACTTGGCAGCTAAAGTGTGGGAGCCCGGGCTGGGGTCGGTGGGCACGGGTGGGGGCAGGGCGGGAGGAGGGAAGCCCGGGCTGGGGTCGGTGGGCACGGGTGGGGGCAGGGCGGGAGGAGAAGCCCGGGCTGGGGTCGGTGGGCACAGGTGGGGGCAGGGCGGGAGGAGGGAAGCCCGGGCTGGGGTCGGTGGGCACGGGTGGGGGCAGGGCGGGAGGAGGGAAGCCCGGGCTGGGGTCGGTGGGCACGGGTGGGGGCAGGGCGGGAGGAGGGAAGCCCGGGCTGGGGTCGGTGGGCACGGGTGGGGGCAGGGCGGGAGGAGGGAAGCCCGGGCTGGGGTCGGTGGGCACGGGTGGGGGCAGGGCGGGAGGAGGGAAGCCCGGGCTGGGGTCGGTGGGCACGGGTGGGGGCAGGGCGGGAGGAGGGAAGCCCGGGCTGGGGTCGGTGGGCACGGGTGGGGGCAGGGCGGGAGGAGGGAAGCCCGGGCTGGGGTCAGTGGGCCCCTCTGAGAGGCCCCCTGCCTTTGGCAGCTCTGGACACGTCCAACGTGATGGTCAAGAAGCAGGTGCTGGAGCTGCTGGCGGCCCTGTGCGTCTACTCGCCCGAGGGCCACGCCCTGACCCTGGACGCCCTGGACCATTACAAGGTGAGCGGTGGGTGGCTGGCGCCTGGGTGGGGCCTGGGGGCACGCTGACCCCGTCCACCCTGCAGACGGTGTGCAGTCAGCAGTACCGCTTCAGCGTCATCATGAACGAGCTCTCGGACAGCGACAACGTGCCCTACGTGGCCACCCTGCTCAGCGTGGTCAACGCCATCATCCTGGGCCCCGAGGACGTCCGTGCCCGCGCCCAGCTGCGCAGCGAGTTCATCGGTAGCCCTGCCCGGACCCCCGCCACTGGGGCCCTGGCCGCCCAGCCCGCGCTGCCCCTTCTGGGGAGACGCCCCGTGCCCTCCACTCCAGGGCCCCAGAGGCAGGCTCTGCGTGGGCCCGGGAATCCTCCTGCCCCCACCTGCTCCCTTCGGTGGACCGAGGGCCCCGGGACCCCTGGACATTAGCCCTGGAGGGCTCTCTGTGCAAGGCTGCCGGGCAGTGGAGGGAGGCGGGTCCTCTGACGTCCAGTTCCAGCCCTGCTGGCTGTGCCAGGGACCGTTTACTGGGGACCACTGTGCGTCCAGTGTGGTCTCCCCCGAGAGCCCCATATCCCCAGTGTCCCGAGGGAATGGGCGGGGTGCTTTGGCTGGTAGGAGTGAGCCCAGGGAAAGGGTGGAGATGCAGGTGTCAAAGATGCGGGTGACCCAAGGGTGGGCTGCCCGAGCAGCAGCCTCTGAGACTTACCGCACCCGTCCGTTCCCAGGGCTGCAGCTGCTGGACGTTCTAATGCGGCTGCGGTGAGTCCCCACTCTGCTCCCCAGAACCAGGCCCCCCTTCCCCCTGGGTCCCAAGCAGCGCGTCCAGATGGGCAGGGAGGGGGCTTCCTGGAGTGGCCCCAGCAGGCCCACCGCTCCTGGGGCCAGGTCCCAGGGAGAACCCAGCTGGCCATTCCTAGCGCTGCTGGACAGGCCATTAAGCAGAACTTCCCACCCAGGGGCTTGGGAGCTGCGCCGAGAGACTAAGTTACCAGGTACGGTACAGGACGCCCAGTTAAATTGGATCGTAGGTAGACAACAGATCGCTCTGTCAGTATAAGTACGTCCCACATGTCGCACGGATATACTTGTGCTAAATATCGTTCAGTATTTACTTAAAATCCAAATTTAAACGGACATCTAGAAACCCGTGTAGCTGAGAAGCCCATCCCAGGCCTTGCCAGGACCACGCTCCAGGGTGGGGCCTCCACCCCCAGGGAGGTGGGCAGGGGGCCACCCCAGCAGTAGGAGCCCCAGCTGGTGCGACTGGGGCTACGCCGGCCTCCGCCAGAGGTCTGCCGGGCGCTGAGGGGGCGGCTCGTTGCCCAGGCTGAGGACGGGCCTGTGCTGAGCTCGGTGAACGCACAGCACCCCGCTCAGGCCAGAGCCCCACGCCTGCTCGCAGAGGCCGGGGGGACGCCTCGGGGGCAGCCTTGGTGCCGCCCTCCAGCACCCAGAGGAGGGCCTGCCCCCCCTTCCGTGCCCCCCGCGGCACGGCCCCTCCGTCTGTCCCTGCGAGTGTGAGAACTCGCGCTTCCTGTCCCGAGGGGCGCGGCGCTGACCGGGGAGGCCGGCTGCCCCTGGCTGCGGCGGCCACCTGCAGGCCTCGGGCCCTGCTCAGGGCTGTGTGCGCGCCTGTCGGGGGCAGGGAGGCTGGGGGAGCAGCCGCTGAGTCCGCCCGCCCCCTCCCACCCTCCCGCCGCAGAGACCTGGAGGACGAGGACCTGGGCATCCAGCTGGAGGCCTTCAGGGAGGCCAAGGCCGAGGACGAAGAGGAGCTGCTGCGGGTCTTCGGGGGCGTCGACGTCAGCAGCCACCAGGAGGTCTTCGCCTCCCTCTTCCACAAGGTGGGCCGGGCGGGCAGCCCCTCCCGGGACTGTCTGGGGGAGGGGCCGGGGGGCCCAGGGCTGGAAGGGGCCTCCTGTCCTGTGCTGGCCATACCCTGCCCTGCTGGGGCCGGCGGGAGCCACATCCAGAGCTGAGAGGCCTGGGGGGCTGGAGAGAGGCAGAGGCTGGAGTCCGCTGCCTGGGGCCGGGTCTGGGCTGTCTCCGGCCAGAGCCAGGGCCACAGGACCCAGGAGGACAGGCTGGCTGCGCTGTCCTGGGCCCAGCCCACCGGCCACCGTGAGGGGTACCGAGGGGACTTCGGGACCAGCGAGTCGGGGTGCTGGGTTCTGGTCCAGCTCAGCCGCTCCCTTCACGGAACCCAGCAGCTCTCAGCCAGGGGCCAGCGTCCCCGGGGGCATCCAGAAACATCTGGAGACATCTGGGGTTGTTGTCACAACTGAGCACGGGTGCGACTGGCTTCGAGTGGGGGGAGACCAGGATGCTGCACATCCCACAGGGCACAGACCGCCCCCCGACGCTGACCTGACCCCAGGTGTCACCGGCGTGCCCGTCAGGGAGCCCTGACTCAGGCACATCGCCAGGGCCCCCGTGGGGCCTAGAGGGGTGACAGGGTGGACGCTCCTGGGGAGGCGATGGCTGTGACCCGCACTCCTTGCCCACCCCGTCCAGGTGAGCTGCTCCCCGGTGTCCGCCCACCTGCTGTCTGTGCTGCAGGGCCTCCTGCATCTGGAGCCCACCCTCCGCTCCAGCCAGCTGCTCTGGGAGGCCCTGGAGAGCCTGGTGAACCGGGCCGTGCTCCTGGCCAGTGACAGTGAGTGGGTGGGATGGGGTGTGGGCAGGGGCCCCGTGCCTGTAGCCCCCGCCCGCGTCCCCCTCCCTGACCCCAGCCTGGTGGGCACACTGGGTTCTTAGCCTGTGGGGGGAGGGGGCCAGCCTCGGCCCTTAACCCGCCTCTGCCCGAGGGAGGGGGCTGCACCTTTCCGGATGCCCCCCACCCTGACCTGGATGTTCCCACCCCAGCCCAGGAGTGCACCCTGGAGGAGATGGTCGAGCGGCTCCTGTCCATCAAGGGGCGGCCCCGCCCTCACTCCCTGGACAAGGCCCACAAGGGTGTCCAGGTCAACCTCAGCCAGAGCCGAAGGGGCAGCTCCCCCCAAAACACCGGCGCCCCGACAGTGGGTGTCGGGGGCCAGCAGCCAGCGGCAGCCCTCGCCGGCCTGCACGTTGCCAGCGTCCAGGGCGAGAGTGGCAGGACGGCGCCACAGCCCACAGCCCCGGAGCAGCTGGAGCCCACCCCGCCCCCAGCTGCACCCCCCCTCCCTGGCACCGCAACCTGTCCCCCGCCCCCGCCCCCCCCACCTCCTCCACCCCCGCCCCTGCCGAGCCTGGGGGCCGCGTTTCCCTCACCCCCACCTCCCCCACTGCCTGGCCCTAGTGGGACCATACCCCCCCCGCCTCCACCCCCAGGCCTGGGGTGCCCACCCCCGCCCCCGCCCCTGCCGGGCACCTCCGGGCCCCCTGCAGCGGGCGGCATGGAGGAGATCACCGTGGCGCACAGCCTGGGCTCCGCCTGGGTCCCCAGCCACCGGCGGGTGCAGCCCCCCACCCTGCGCATGAAGAAGCTGAATTGGCAGAAGCTGCCGTCCAGCGTGGCCCGAGGTGAGTCCACGCCCCCAGGGGGCTCCCCTCTGAGGGCAGGGGCTCGGCCGCCATGGGGCGCAGCCGGGGCAGGGGCAGGTCAGGGGTCCCAGCGTGGCCCGAGGTGAGTCCACGCCCCCAGGCGGCTCCCCTCTGAGGGCAGGGGCTCGGCCGCCATGGGGGGCAGCCGGGGCAGGGGCAGGTCAGGGGTCACCTCTGAGGCCCCTCTCCTCGCACAGCTGCAGGCCAGCATGTGTCTCTGATGCCGCCCAGGGGCTGAGTGCTGATGGCTCAGAGGAGGTCAAGGCCGAGGCTGGCTAGAGGCCAGGTCACCTGCCAGCCTGGACGCAATCCCCCCCCACCCAGTGCAGCCACGCCCACGTATGTGGCGTGGCAGCAGCTGGAGGGCGTCCTTTGCAGGCATTTATTAAGCGCCCGCTGTATGCTTGCCCTGGGCTGGGCCCCAGGCAGGGCATCCCTGCCAGCCCTCCAAGGCCCGGGCCACCTGCACCCCAGACTCCCGGGGTAGGTGTGAGCCTGACTGGCGGCCCCTTGCCCGCAGAGCGCAGCTCTATGTGGGCGTCACTGAGCAGCCCGGACACTGAGATGGTGGAGCCTGACTTCTCCACCATCGAGCGGCTCTTCTCCTTCCCCGTGGCCAAGCCCAAGGAACAAGCAGTGGCCCCAGCCAGGAAGGAGCCCAAGGAGGTAGGGAGGGGCCAGGGCTTAGACAGGGCTCCGTGGCTGCCCTCCAGGTACTGATGGGTCAGGGATGTTTTTCAGATCACTTTTCTGGACTCCAAGAAGAGCCTGAACCTCAACATCTTCCTGAAGCAGTTTAGATGGTGAGCTGCGAGGATCTGAGAGCAGCTGGTGTCGCAGAGCCGGCCCCTCCCGCCAAGCCCCAGTCAGACTCCCAGGCCCCGCCTGACCCGGCCCCGCATCTTGGGCTCAGCAGTGCCCTCTGCAGGCCACCCTGGGAAGTTCACATGCCATCCCTGGGGCTAGAGACAGCGCGGGTAATAGCCACAGAGGACCCCAGCTGGGGGCTCTGAAGACCACTAGGCCAGACTCCCTGGGGAAAATGAGACCCAGAGAGTGGTGGGGACCCTTTAAGCCACAGACAGGCGGTGGCCAAGCCAGGCCGAGGACGTGGCCCAGCCTCCCAGCCCTTGAGTCCTTCCCTGCAGCAGGTGTTCCGCCCGGGAGCTCACTGGGTACCGCTGAGCCAGCCCACCTGTGTCCTGAGCAGCCCCCTGGAAGGAGGAGGAAGAGGGCGCTCTGGCAGATGGGGAGTGTTCCATTCAGCCGCCAGCGTCATTACTGTGTGACCCCGGGCAGGTGGCTTGCCTTCTCTGTGCCCCGCAGCCCTGGCCCCTGCGACCTCCTAGGTGTGGGAGGCAACCTGGGCATGACCAGCAGAGGTGTCGTGGGCCAAGGGCCGTCCCAGGCTGGCAGGGTCCCGAGGAGGCCAAGAGGGGTGCCTCGTGTGACCACCCCCGTCCTCTCACCCCTCCAGCTCCAACGAGGAGGTCACCGCTATGATCCGGGCTGGGGACACCACCAAGTTTGACGTGGAGGTTCTCAAGCAGCTCCGCAAGCTCCTTCCCGAGAAGCACGAGGTGAGTGGACCCAAGAGGTGTGTGTCAGGGGGGCCCAAGGGGCCTGCAGCTCCACCCAGAGCTGTGCCCGGTGAGCGGGCACCTCAGCGAGCCGCCGCAGGTCTCCTGGGTGAGCACGCGGGGGCCTCCTGTTGCAGGTTGAACACCTGCGCTCCTTCACAGAGGATCGAGCCAGGCTGGCCAGCGCCGACCAGTTCTACCTACTCCTGCTGGACATCCCCTGGTGAGCTCGGCGGCCCTGCACCCGAGGGCCTGCCCACGGGTGGGAGCTGGGCCCAGACCCAGAGGACAGAGCAAGGCTGTGTAGACGCGACCCAGGGTTCCACAAAGAGCAGTCCCTAGCCGCGGGGCCCTCCAAGGGGACCCTGTGGGCCGGGGCCTCCCTCCCGGCCGGCGACGGCATTGGGGGTGGGCAGCGGGCAGGGCTGTGTGGCCTCCAGCAGGCAGGCCCAGGCCCCCCCGTGTGACCCCCGGGAAGGCCCCTGTTCTAGGAGCGAGGGGTGCCCCGCGGGGGAGCGCCTGCCCTTATCTTCGGCAGCCTGGGGCTTGTCCAGAGCGCCCTTCCCGGGCCTGCGCCAGGCCCGGGAAGCTGCATGCTGAACAGGGCCAGGCCGTGGGACCACCCCCCACCAGCGCTGCCGAGAGGACCCTGCGGGCCCAGGGCGGGTGGGTGGAGGCCCCCAGGCCCTGAGCCCCCGCCCTGCCGCCCCAGCTACCAGCTCCGGGTCGAGTGCATGCTGCTGTGCGAGGGCACGGCCGTCGTGCTGGACATGGTGCGGCCCAAGGCCCAGCTACTGCTCGCCGCCTGCGAGGGTGAGTGGGCACCCGGCTGGGGGCGGGCAGGCCCTGGGGGTGCCAACCTTCCCCTCCCTGTAGACCACCGCCCCGTCTTGAAGCCTGAGCCGTGCACGCATTCACGCATGCCCACGCCGACACACGTACACGCACACACACGCACACCGCTTTCCTTGAGCGAGGAGTCCCCAGCCAGCGGGCAGGGACACGGACGGGCCTGACCACCGAGGCATGGCTCGGTTCCGCTGGGGTTGCACGCCGGGTGGGGATGTCCCCTGTCGTCTTGGCCACAGACTGAGAGCCAGGGTGGCTGCAGGTGGCAGAGGTTCCCCTCTGTCCTCGCCCCCAGAACGGGCAGTGGTCACCTACCCCCGGGGGCGTGAGGCTCAGTGAGCGCCCATGTCGCTCCTGCTTCCGGAGCCTCCAGGCTTGCTTTCAGTCACGTTTCCGCTGCCCTGCCCGCTCCCTCGTGCCCTGGAGCCTAGCGGGGAGGTGGGGTGCGTGGGGTGCGGGGAGGCAGTGAAGGGACGCCATCCTGCAGGCCTGCTCGCCAGCCACCGGCTGCCCGTCTTCTGCCTGCTGATCCTGAAAATCGGGAACTTCCTCAACTACGTGAGTGGGCAGCACGCAGCCCGCCCTTGCTCCCTGATCCCCACCTGGCCCCGGGCCCAGGCCGAGAGGCTCACTTCCCGCCCTCGCAGGGCAGCCACACCGGGGACGCGGACGGCTTCAAGATGAGCGCGCTGCTGAAACTCACAGAGACCAAGGCCCAGCAGGGCCGCGTCACGCTGCTGCACCACGTGCTGGAGGTGTCCGCGGCCTGGGGGGCCTTCGGGATGGCGCCCACGCCCCGCTCTGCCCGCAGCCCCTCGGGGCTCCCATCTGAGCCCCCGGTCTCCCCTTCACACCACTGCACCCCCCGCAGTCCTCACCCACTCCAACTGGCCACCGTCCCTCCCCAGACCCCAAGGAGAGCAAAACCGGCAGAATCCGGCCAGGCCCGAGGGAAGGCCTTGGAGGCCCAGGGTGCCGAGGGCTTCCGAGGGCCGTGAACCACAGCTGCTGAGGGTGGGGAGTTGCAGGGTGGCCTCAGCGGGTCTCACCGGACACGTCGTGTTGCAGGAGGTGGAGGAGAGCCACCCAGACCTCCTGCAGCTGCCCCAGGACCTGGAGCCGCCCTCCCGAGCGGCAGGGTAGGTACCTCCTGCCCTGCCCCCCACTGCCCGCTCCCCAGCCAGTGGGGCGGCTGGACTAGGCTGGGTCGCACGTTGCGGCACCACCCCGGCCCCCCAGGATCTGCTGCCTGATAGACACTCTCACCCTGGGCAAGACCTCGCGTCCGCCGTGGCCTGTGCCCGTGTGACCTAGAGGAAGAAACCGAGGCCTAGGATGTTGGGGGGCGACCTGACTACGGTCACGCCAGGGGCTGGTCTAACATGACCTCTTCACAAGGTTAACCTTCAAGATGAGGCCATGCCACCCCACTGTACAAGGAGGGAAACTGAGGCCTGGGGAAGCAGGGCCGGGTCCATGGGGTCACATAGCCCAGGTGCAGCTCTGGGAGGGCAGCCCAGGCCATCCACCTGCAGGGTCCACACTCCCAGCACAGGCCCTGCCCGGCACCGTGCCACCGTGGAAGGTCCTCTTGTCGCGGGGCTGCTGCGCCTTGTGGAGGGTCAGGCGAGGACAGGCTGATCCGTGGGGGTTACTGTCCTGACGCCACAGACGCAGCACCTTGTAGGCTGGGCGCTTCATCCCAACCCACTTAGGCCATCTGAAGGCTCTGACGTGTTTCTGGCGGCCAGTGGCTGTGCAATCTGGGGTCCCACTGTCCCAGTGAATGTGCAGTCCGAGGGTCCCACTGTCCCTGAGGCTGTGCAGTCCGAGGGTCCCACTGTCCCTGAGGCTGTGCAGTCTGGGGTCCCCGCTGTCCCTGAGGGTGTGCAGTCGGGGGGTCCCCGCTGTCCCTGAGGCTGTGCAGTCCGGGGGTCCCCACTGTCCCTGAGGCTGTGCAGTCCGGGGGTCCCCGCTGTCCCTGAGGCTGTGCAGTCCGGGGGTCCCCGCTGTCCCTGAGGCTGTGCAGTCCGGGGGTCCCCGCTGTCCCTGAGGCTGTGCAGTCCGGGGGTCCCCGCTGTCCCTGAGGCTGTGCAGTCGGGGGGTCCCCGCTGTCCCTGAGGCTGTGCAGTCGGGGGTCCCCGCTGTCCCTGAGGGTGTGCAGTCGGGGGTCCCTGCTGTCCCTGAGGGTGTGCAGTCGGGGGGTCCCCCCTGTCCCTAAGGGTGAGCAGTCCAGGGGTCCCCCGCTGTCCCAGCAAGCCTGGACACCAGCCGTCCCCTGACTTTAACGGCCCTCTGGCTCCTTCAGGATAAACCTTGAGATCATCCAGTCGGAGTGCAGCAGTAACCTGAAGAAGCTTCTGGAGATGGAACGGAAGGTGTCTTCCTCCATCCCGGAGGTTCAGGAGCAGTACTCCCAACGCCTCCAGGCAGGTGCTGGGTGGGTGGGGCCCTGGGCGGGGGGCAGGTGAGCGTGGGGAGGAGAGAGCCAGAGTAAGAGACCCCCCTCCGGGAGGGCAGCCCCCTATTCCTGGTCCCTGATCCTGCGGCCGCAGTGCTCAGACCCTCGGTCCTGCTCAGAGACCACAACGCCGGCAGGGCCTGTGCCGGTGGCCATCCTCCTGCGGCCATGGGCCCCACCGCGCCCTCCCTGGGGCTCCAGCCTGGGCATCTCCCTATGACAGCAGGTGGTGCCCTGCGTGGGCCCCCTCAGGGCCATGACCCTGTCCCTGTGCCCCCAGGCCGGCATCACGGCCTCCCAGGAGGTGGAGGAGGTGTTCCAGGCCATCAGGCAGAAGCAGCTGGAGCTGGCCACCTACCTGTGTGAGGATGCCCAGCAGCTGTCCCTGGAGGACACGCTCAGCACCATGAAGGCCTTCCGGGACCTCTTCATCCGCGCCCTGAAGGTGGGCCCCCGCCATTGCCGGGTAGGGCGGGCGGAATGGGGGTGATGGGGGGCCGGGCTCACGGGCCGCATCTGTCCCGCAGGAGAACAGGGACCGGAAGGAGCGGGCGGCCAGGGCTGAGAGGAGGAAGCAGCTGGCGGAGGAAGACGAGGCCCGCGGGCTGCGGGGTGAGGGCGGGAAGCCTGGTGAGGCTGTGCCAAAGGCAGTGGGGGGGGGGGCGGGCCTGGGCCATGGCCACTCCTCCTTCCTTGGAAGTCTTGCAGCACTACATCCCCTCCTCTGGGGCGATTCCGCGGGTGGGCTCCAGGGACCCTCTGAGCCGCGTCTCTGGGCTTCTCAGTCAGGCAGGGAGGCGGGAAGCAGGAGGAGGTGTGTGTCATCGACGCCTTGCTGGCTGACATCAGGAAGGGCTTCCAGCTGCGCAAGACGGCCCGTGGCCGAGGGGACACGGCCGCAGACCCCCCGAGGAACAAGGCACCTGGTGAGACCCTCCCCCGCCTCCCTGTCACCACTTGCTTCCCGCCACCCCCGTGCTATGCCATCCTTGCAGCCCGGGGCCTCCCTTCCTCCAAGAAGCTCTCCTTGATTTCACAGGAGAGCCCACTCCTCTCCCCTGCTGCCCTGAGATAAGGGCCAGCTCACCCCCACAATGCTTCCGCGTGTGTCTGCTGCAAGAGGGCTCCCCGGCTGGTGTGACGGCCACCCGTCCAGCCCCCAGGCCGGCAGAGGAGTCGGGCCAATGGGCCCTCTGACAGATGCCCTGGGGCTCAGAGGGGCTCTGTGGTGGTGGAGGAGGCAGGCATGAGGCCCTGGGGTGGGACTCTCCACTCCTGAGAAGGCTGCCTTGGGCTCCTTGGGGACTCTGGGGGCAGGGGTGGCGACGTGCCATCGTCTCGGGGCCCAGCGTCCCCGCCCCCGACCATGGACAGACCATGGACATCAAGGCCTGGGCCTGCCCTGTGGGAACCCACACTCGGCCACCAGGAAAAGCTTCCCGGGGGGGGGGCTTTGCAGGGTGGGTGGTATTCGACTTGGGCAGGCTCTAGGGATGGGGATCACTGAGGGGCCCCTGCCCTCCACTGATGGGTACTCCATCCACAGCAGCCACCAGGGATCCTGTGGGAGGCACCAGCCTCCCCACGTCGGAGCCTGGTCTCGACGCCGCAGTGGCCAAGGAGCCCCGCGGCTGGGGTCTCGCTGATGCCGCCCCCAGCAGCCCCCAGCCCGCTGGAGACTCATCAGAGAAGGGTGGTCCTGGGCCCCTGGAGAGGCGTTCTTCCTGGTACATGGATGCCAGTGATGTCCTGGCCACCGACGACCCTCTGGGCCCCCAGCCCTCATTGGTGCTGGGAGGCACTCAGGCCCTGAAGCCGCTCAACTTCTCCAGTGACAAGCTCTCCAAGGCAACGGGTTTGAGCCAAGACACGGAGGAACCCACGGCCCCTCCGGGCGCCCGCCAGGCCGAGGCTGACACCACAGGCGAGGGCGCAGAGGATGCAGCTGCCCACGGCCGCGGTGCTGGCCTCCCTGCCGCAGGCCGTGGCGGGGACGGAGACGAAGATGATGAGCACACAGCCCCGGACTCCGCCCTGGACACCTCCCTGGACAGGTCCTTCTCCGAGGAGGCTGTGACTGACTCATCAGGGTCTGGCGCCCTCCCCAGGGCCCAGGGCCGGACGTCAAAGGGCACAGGCAAGCGAAGGAAGAAGCGCCCCTCCAGGAGCCAGGAAGGTAACTTGGGGCCCCCCTCCCTCCTTGTACCCCGAGCAGGAGTACCAGGCAGGCGAGTCGGCAGGGCTCCGGGCATTGGCGCGTGATTGGAGCTCATTCGTCACACGCCAGGGCCCTGGAGCTCCCCTTGCGGCCGGCCGCTGCCACCCCTTCCCCCCCGCCCGAGTGTGGGCGATTCCCGGGGCATCTCTGTGTCCTGCCAGAGAGGAGGTGGCAGCGCCTCTGCTCCGGGAAGGGGCAGCCTTGGGGGGCACCGTCCAGCCAGCACACCTCTAACCCGCTGACGCCTGCCTTACGTGGGCCACCTCCAGCAGGGCGCGGCGAGGGGCCTGGGGTGCGACTGTGTTCCGGCTCAGCGTCCACGCTCTGAGCTCAGGGTCGCTCGTGAGGGGCGAGCTGTTGAGCGCGTTTCTTTTATTTGGAAGCAGAGGTTGCCCTTGACCCTGACGATAATAAAACAAAAAGACTCTGTGTGATCCAGTAAGGTACGTACCAGCCTGGCGCTCAGCACTAACGGTGGCAGCAGAGGCAGGGCCCGCGCCCGGCCCTCCTGGACACTAACCCAGCTCCCCCAGCCCTCCAGCCAGCGTCCCCCGGGCCGCGGTGCCCGGCTTCCCCTCCCTCTCGGAGAAGGGCGGGAGCTGTGCCTCGCCTAGTTGGGGGAGGTGCGGCCTCAGAGCCTCCGCCGGGCCGACGGGGTGGACAGGGCCAGCCAGGATGCCCTTGGGGAGCAGGGCTCCAGGGCCCGGAGGGTGGGGACGGCGTGGCCCTCGGCCCGGCCACCAGGCTGAGGTCGCCCTGCCGGAGCCTCGTGCTAACTCCCGGCCGCCAGGCTTCGCTTCCCCCAAGTCTATCCACAGGGCACCCGGCCCTCCTCTGGCCCTGGCTCCAGCCACACGTGTCCCCAGGGAGACCGTTGAGGGACAGGAAAGACCCTGGAGACCGCTGCCAGGGACAGGCAGGCCACCGGCCCCTGTGGGGATGCACAGGCGTCCTCTCCCTGGAGGCAGCGGGTGGGTCTGTGGGCACCTCCTGGGACTCCCGCGATGGGGTGGGACAGTCAGGGTCTTTGCCGAGGCTCACAGCTGCAACCGGAGTGACGGGCCTGGGTCCCCATGGCGTCCCGGCCTGTGCTGTGGGCCGTGATCTGGTGCAGGGCCCCGGAGCCCCGCCTGGGTGGGAGCTCTGTGTGTGGGGGGGCGCCCTCTGTTCTCACACACCTGCTGCCCGATGTGCCCGGGGCTTGGCCAGGGCATCGAGGTGCGGTCGGGCTGGTGCCGGAGCCCAGGGCAGGGGTGTGGTCCAGTGCAGCTGTGACCTAGTTCAGCCTTGCTGCGGGGCTCCGCCTTCACCCTGCGCTGCGGGGGGTTGCCCGCCGGGGGGTGCTGAGCTGGGCTGTCTGCTTTCACGAGGGCACCCGCCTGTCCCTCGGGGCCAGGATTTGTCCTTGCAGCCCCAGCTGCTGGCCCTAGGTGTGGGGGACATTGGAGTGTGCAGTCCATGCGTTCGGGGACAGCAACCATGTGTGGCCACTGTCTGGTGAAAGACCGCTGTGCCCGGTGCAGGGTCTGCGCTCCCCCAGTCCCCCCCCGCCCCCGGCCAGGCCTGGGGCTCCCAGTCTGCAGGCTCGTGGGCCCTGTCATCCCAGTGTTAGGATGGGAGGAAGAACCCCTATCCTCCTTGTCTCCCCAACTTCTTATTTGGAGAAAAACTTCAACTCGACAGGAAATTTGTGAGGAGGTCCCAATGAACAGCACCTACCCTTTACCCTGAAATTACAAAAATGTGGAAAACATAGGAGAATTGCTGACGTCTGCTGCATTGCTCCCCCACCCCCCACAGCTTTACGGACCGACGTGAGGGTTGCTTATAGCCATCAGGATACTTTGTGCCGGGGTTTGTCCCCGGGGCCCCCAGGTCAGGGCCATTCTCCCGCGCACCCAGACACCGAGCTGTTTTTACCTGCAGCCCCGGCCGGGGTGACCCCTGGTCCCAGTCTACCTGTCATAGTCGTTGCTTTGCTTTTCTGGAAACAAAGTCCTGCCCAGGACCACACGTCCAGCCCCTTTTGTCTTGCATAACACCGCAGACACGAAGTCACTTTGGAGGTGTCCTGTTTGTCCCCCACCTGGGTCCAGGTTGCATTTAAGGCAGGAATCCTACACCCGTGACGTGAGTCCTCCCCAGAGCATCGCGGGAGGGGCTCAGGGGCCTGTCTGTCCCGGCGTCGGTGGCATTGACGCCGACCCAGACGTGTTACGGTGGTGGTTGTGGCAGAGCCCCGCTGCACAAGGAGTGTTTTCCCTCTGATTAGTAAGCAGCAGGTGGGTGATGCCCGGAGTGACGGCCCCCAGTTTGCACCAGCATTTCTGTTCTGTCGTGCCATCTTTCAATCGTGCAAGTGTCGAGCGTGGGTGGTGTGTTCCGTCCTCTGCTGCAGTGCTCGCGTGGCCACGGCAAGAGTGGGAGGAGTGGCGTCAGGGCGCCTCCGCCCGCTCCTCTGGTCCTTTCCTGGGTGCAGCCCCGCCCCCGCTCCCTCTGCCCGCCCCGGCCCGGCCCAGGCCCACCTGACTGTCCCTCCTGGGCCTGCAGCCACAGTGTGGGGGACTCTGATCCTCTACTCCTGCCCCATCTCTTTTGAGCTCTGGTCCCCGAGCTCCACGCTGCCGCCTGGCTCCGGGGTGCCGTGGGCGCAGGGCATCTGGGGGCAACAGCCAGGCGAGGGCCCCGGGACTAGAGAGCATGGAGGGCACTGGGTGGGCGCAGGGCCGGCCTGGGGCAGGAGCCACAGGTGTAGGGCCCGGTGCCCTGAGGACGGAGCTGCAGAAAGACACGGCAGGAGGCATCCACATGAGGGGCCGGTGGGGAAGTGACTGGGGCCTCCAGGGAGAGCTGGTGACAGTGGGGACCCGTGAGTACAGACGGAGTGAGACCTGGGGAGACCCCGCCCGCCTGGTGATGACACGTGCTTTGTGAAACCCGGTCTGGACAGGTGGACGGGGGCAGCAGTCACCTGCTTCCTGTGTGAGCCTCGCTGCTCCAGAGAAAGGGCCTGCCGTCCGAGTGGACCTGGGGACACGTGGTGCAGCCCACTGGGCAGGGGGCGGCAGGGGGCAGCAGGAGCCTGGGGACCCGGTGCGGGCCCCCTGCCACCGCCCACAGCAAGGCTGCTCCTGACCGAGTTCTTTCCTCTCCCTCCCCGCAGGCCTCAGGCCCCGGCCCAGAACCAAGTGAGAGGACCCACAGCAGGACCGCTGGGCGTGCTGCCGAGCGGGGCTCCTCCGGGGCCAGGCTGGGACCGGCCCCCGGGAAACCGAAACCCTGTGCCTTACCCAGCCAGTGCCGCGGTCTCCCGGAGCCCTGGCAGGGGCTTGCGGCTGGGACCCCAACGGGCACTGGGGCCCGGCCTGCCTGGCGCCTTCCTGGCCTGCCTGAATGCCCCCAGCCCCTCGCGGTTTGCTTTCTAAACGCCGATGCCCAGCCCCGACCCCACACCGCATGCACCACGGCACCCGCCCGCAGCCTGCAGGGGGCAGGGTCCGGTGGCTGCGGGTCCAGCACCACTGAGCTTGTCACCCGGCACCCAGCTGCTTCTGGGGACAGGCCCTCACAGACCCCCTCCCCCTGCAGCTGCGGTTAGCCGGGGCGGGTGGGGGCGCTGGAGCCCCGGCACCACAGCTCAGCCCCTCAGCCCACTCAGTTGGTCTGAAGCAGTCGTGTTTCACTGAAATGGGATTGTTTATGCGTTTCCACAGTTCTGTGGTGGCCCAGTCGGGGATAGGTAGGTGGGTGAGAGGACCCCAGGGCCTTTGGGTAGAGGCAGGCTGACAGTGCATGGGAGGGCCAGCGTCCCTCTACTCAGAAGGGGGGGGGGACCCCATGGAGTTGACACGCATCCTAGCATCTCCAGCCCTGAGGCAGGGAGGGGTCTGCCCTTGTGGCCACAGCCAGGACCTGGTCCCCTCATGGACAGCACAACCCGCCCTGCGAGCTGCTGCTCCCACCTCCAGACCCGGCTGGGCTGAGGGGAGGCCGGGATCCAGGCCTAGGGGACCGGACGGATCTAGCCAGAGGGGCTCCCGTCTCTGACCCCGTGGCGCCCCTGCCCACACTGCGCTCGCCCACCCCCCATCCTCCCCATCCCCCGCTGTGTGCTGCTGAGACTGGAGGAACTTTGGCCAATAAAGAGCAAAGCTTGCCCAGCACGTGCCCGTGTTGTATTCAGAAGCCGTGGGTGGGTGTGGTTTGATCACAGTGGCTGTGACGATGCGGGTGGGTGGATGGATGGATGGATGATGGACAGACAGGTGGATGGACAGACGGGTAGATGGAGGAAGGGAAGGACAGACGGGGGGGAGTGAGAGGGTGGGTAAATGGGTAGAGGGGGGTATAGCTACGTTAGCACATAGGTGGCTGTGTGCATGGGTGGACAGGTGGATGGATCAGGGGAGGGCGGGACAGCAGGAGGGGTGGGCCTGAGGGGCCCTGCCTGCTCCCACAGAGCCCCTAGAATCGGGGCAAGGTCCAGGACAGTGGTGAGATGAGCACAGCTCTACGGGGCCGTAATTTACAGACATAAACCTCACCTGTTGTAAGCGTATGTCATTCCAGCAGATGTACAAGATACTGCAGTCATCGCCGTGACCCACTTTCAGTATATTTCCATCATGCCCCCAAAGTCCCCGCATCCCCGATGTGGCAGCCGCTCCCCGTTCCCCCTCCCCCAACCCCAGCAACCGCTAAAGTGCCTCCTGTCGCTACGGATTGGCTTCCCGTGGACATTTCATGGAAGCGGGATCAGACAATAAGTGGCCTTCTGTGACGGTTTAGCATGTTTTTGAGATTTAGCCGGGCTGTAGTGTGTCAGGACTCCGTTCTTTCGTGTGGCTGAAGAATGTTCTGTTCTGTGGCCAGCCCACACGTTCATCCGCTCACCTGTGGACGCTCCGGTGGTCTCCACGTGAGGCAGCGCTGCCGTGAGCACGTGTGTGCTGCCTGTGTGCTTTCGTTTCTCAGGGTTCGATTCCTGAAACGAGAATGGCTGGGTCATACGGCAAGTTTATGTTCAGCTTCTTAAGAATTTGCCAAGCTGTTCTCCAAAGCGGCCGCGCCCATTCCCGCTCCTGCCGGTGCACTGCTTCAAGTTCCAGGGGCACCTGTGTCCTGGGGCACCACGTATGACGTGAGGTGGGAACCCTGGGCAGCCGAGCCTGTGCGCTTCTGCAGGGGGCTGTTCTAATTTGGGCTGGGCCATGTGACTGGCAGGGCCCCAGCTGCTGGGCCTGGACAGGGCTGTTTATAGAAAAGCCCGACTCCCCCCAGGCCTACTGGCTATTTATAGACCCGGGCTTGGGGGAGTTGGTGCCCCGGCCAGCGTCTGGCCCTGCAGAGCCCATCCGAACCCCCACGGTGCCCCCTGGGCCCCCCTGAGCCTCCATCTCACACCCGCTGGCCCAGAGCCCCGGTCTCCCGCAGGAAGGGCTCGGAGCCAGCAGTCCCCGCCTGGGGCCTTCAGCGCCACCCAGTGGTGGACAGAAGCATCGCCACCGCCCCCCTCTGATGTGACCTCTCCAGGGCTCCTGGGGGCCATCCCAAAGCTCAACTCCTGCATCCGGAGACAACAAAGAAATCTCCCAGAACGCTTTTGGTCCCTCCCGCTACAATCCCACCCCCTCCTAGTTGACACAGCCAGCCTCCCACGCCCTCACTCCCTGAAACACTCCACCCCCCGCCACAGCCCGCCCTGGCCAGCCCACGGTTCGCCCCATCCTCAGCCTCCTCAGCCCGCGGTGGCTTCAGAGCCTGGCACCCGGCCCTCCTGACCCTGCTGCAGCCGATTCCCGGGGCTGGTGGCCCACGGAAGGGCGGGGGGGGGGGTGCTGCCCACCCGCGCTCCATCACTGTCATCCAAGGAGGCCTCACACCCTGCTTGTAAGCCCTGGTGTCCCCACGTGAGAGAAGAGGGACTGGGGCACGGAGGGGCCAAGAGCCCTGCCTAGGGTCGGCGCCAGGGCTCTGGCCAGGAGCCCAGGGGGCTGGAGGGTGCAGGGGTGGGGGGAGGGGGGCGGAAGAGCAGGTGCAGCGGTGCTGGGGCGTGAAGCACTGACTCTCCAGGAGTCCGTGACAAGCCCAGGGTCCACTCCCTTGCTCCTGGGGAGTATCTGGTCCCCTGCCTCTGGCTTGGAAGCCCAGGGAGCTCAGTGGCTCTCTGAGCCCTGGGCAGAGGCCAGTGGACAGGCTCCAGGCCCCTCTGCACTGAGAGTCCCCCCAGGAAAGGAACCAGGGGCACTGGCTCCCAGCTCTGGGGCAGGGGCCTAATAGGACACTCCTACCCCCAGGGGCCCATCCCTCGCCCCTTCTCCGATCCGTAGGGCCAGTCGTGTCCAAGCCCAAGTCCACTTAGGGTGTGTATGTGGCAGGGTAGAGCGGGCGTTCACTCCGCTGGGAACACAGGAGCCCAGCAGCCCATGGTGCACCCTCTCTGGGCACCCAGTCCCTGCACAGGCTGGGGCAGGGAGGAAGTCTGGTGGGGCCTCTTAGACACCCCGGCCCAGTGCGGCTGGAGTGCATCACTGGCCGCTCCAGTGCCCAACCAGGTGACCTGACGGCACCGTCCCTTCTCCCTGGACTCAGGGCCCTGAGACCCGAGGGCAGCCGGGCTCCTGGATTTAGCCCGCCTGTGATACCAGGGTGCCCAGTGCCAGACGCCGGGGCCCCTGCCCATATGGGAGGGCGAGGGGAGGGGGGACGTTGGTGGGGGAGACACTCTGTCCTCTCTCTGCGCCCACCAGAGGGCGCCCGCGCCAGTCTGGAGAACCCGGGTTCACCGCGGGGCAGGTGCGCACCCCGTACACCCCGAGTGGGGCGCAAAGACGCAGCTCCCCTTTGGCAAACCGCACTCCCGCCCTGGAGGGGACCCCCGCGGTTTCTGGAACGCCGAGGTCCTGGACCTAGCGTGGCCGGCGGGCTGGGTCGCGGCGTCCAGGCCTCGCCTCGGGGAAGGCGAGCGCGATAGCCCCCAAGAGCATTCCCGGGGCTCCCCCGGCCTGGCCGCGTGGAGAGACCCCGTTGTGCGCCGTCGGGCCTTGCGCCCCCGCCAACCCTGGCCCGGCCCGCGGCCCCACCCGGTTCCGGGTGGTTGCGGGGGCGGGACCCGGCGGCCTGGAGGTCACGGCGGCGCGTCACGGCGCCCGAGAGCCCGCCCCCGGCCCCGCCCCCCGCCCCCGGCCGGTTCCTTTTAATGGCGCGGCGCCCTGGTGCGGCGGGCTCTCGGGCGGCCCAGCGCAGCGGAACAGTTGAGCCAGCATGTCGGGGACCCGAGCCTCCAACGACCGGCCCCCCGCCGCAGGCGGCGTCAAGCGGGGGCGGCTGCAGCACGAGGCGGCGACCACCGGCTCCCGGGTGACCGTGGTGCTGGGCGCGCAGTGGGGGGACGAGGGCAAAGGCAAGGTGGTGGACCTGCTGGCCACGGACGCCGACATCATCAGCCGCTTCCAGGTGCGGGCCGGGCGCCGGGTCCCTCCCCCACCCGCCCAGCGAGCCCCCCTCCCCTCCCCTCGGACCCAGACGGACCCTGTCCTCCCTGCCCTCCAGCCCTCCTGGGACACGCCTCTTGGACGCCTCCCCTCCCGGGACACCCTTCCCAGCCGCCACCCCCGCCCCCTCACACGCACACACCACCCGCTCACAGCCCCCTGCCACTCGTGGGAGCACACGCTTCCCTCCCCCACTGCCTCCCCCAGGGACCCCGCCTTCCCCACCAGCCCCACCCCCCAGGGCAGTGGGCCAGGGGCAGAGCTATAAATACAAGTCGCTGAGTTGGGGACACCGGATCCTCAGGGGGTGGGGTGTGCCGTGGGTGTGACACTGGGCCCTGCAGTGTGGGGGGCAGGGACCCCAGCTTCCCAGTGGTTTGAGGGCCACGGAGACACCCTCCCTTCCTGGTTCTGTCTGGGTCTGGGACAGGGCTGGCTGACCACAAGGGGTCAGTGCACGCCGAGGAGGCTGAGTGCCCAGAGCCCAGGGTGGGAGCCAGCAAGGCCCCTCTGAGAGGGGTGGCCCTGGAGGGTCAGCCAAGCAGAGGCAGAGGCCAGGGCAGGACAGCGGGCCAGGTCCTGACGGCAGGCAGAGCAGGGACAAGGAAGAGAGGGGGGAGCCTCGGACTTACGGCCGGGGCGACCCCGTGGCTGGCAGTGCCAGCCAGGAGGCCAGACACAAGCTCCGTCCCCTGAGGGCCCAGGGCGGGGCCTCTGCCGGCTGCGGGCTGCTCTCTGCACCCCGTCTGTCCTGACTGCCACCGGGCAGTCCCTTGGGGCCCCGTGCCATGCTTGCTGCCATGGGCTGACCTACAGCTCGGGGTGCAGAGGGGTCAGCTTTGGGGTGCGTGCATTGGCGCTGCCAGGGTTTGCAGCCACGGGCGGGAACGCCGCCAAAAGTGAGGAAGGGGCGCCCTCTGAGCTCCTCCTCCCTGGCTCTGTGGCCTCATTCCTGAGCTCCCGCCAGGCGGCCTGGGGCTCCGGCGCCCCAGGGGAGACCAACGTGCCGGGCCTGGGGAAGACGCTGCCATCCGGACCACTCCTGCCTGACGCAGACAGTGGGTTCCTGGAAGGTGCTTCCTGGGGTGGCGAGAAGTCTCCCACCCTCTCTCTGCCCTAAGCCACGGCGAGCAAGTCCGCTCCTCTCCCCTGGACCCTGCAGCCGGGCGCGTGGTCCATGTCCACTCTCCTCCCTCCCCAGCTCAGGGCATCCCCTCCTGGGGCCTGTCTGCTCCAGCAATGATGCCCAGGGCCCTCCGTGTGACCTGCCAGCTCTGGTCAGCCTCGCCCACCCGCCTGTGGCCGTCTCCCCTCCTCGAAGTGACCTCGGGGCTTTGCAGGTACCCGTGAGAGCCCTCATCTTGAAGCCACCGGGATGTCCTGGCTGTGGAGATGGTTCTGGAATGAGGCCCTCCCTGCTCTACCGCCTGGGTCAGCAGGCCAGGCCCTGCCCTCTTCCATCGCTGGACAGGACCAGCCAAGGGCAGAGCAGGCTGGACCCCCCAACCGCCTGGGGGGCCCCCTAGTCACCCTCTCCCCCACCCATATTCTCCAACTGACATCAACTGACATCAACTGACATCATTTCCACCTGCAGGTCTCTGCTCTGCAACATGTGGGAATAATTCCCAGCTGTCCTGGGAGCCCGCTGGGGTTTCTCCTCTCCAGCCTCCAAACAAGCTGGTGAGGCGAGGCCTCAGAGGAGTTGAGCAGTTGGAATAAGTAGCGCTTATGGGCCCTCACGTGTGCCACACCCGCATGGCAACAGCGCTGGGCGTCGGGCTGGCACGGGGAGGGTCCAGCCCCTGCCCCGGGAAGGCTGCTTTTACTTAGAGCGTGTATGCGTGAAGCCCAGGGTCTTCGCCGTCACACTGCACCCTGACCCCAGGAGCTGGTCCGAGCTCGGGAGCGAGGGGCCAGGGAAGCTGTCGGTGGGGTCGCGTGCAGGGGGTGGGCTGGGCTGGGCTGGGGCCCGTCTGGGTGGCTGCCTAGAAGGGCTAAAGCCAGCCGGCCCCAGTGGCCGGAAGGGTCCCCTGGCCTGTCACCTGGGCCTGGGGCCATCCTGAGTGGCAGCTGCTACCCCCGTGGCTGCCCTGGTCCCCGGCTCTGGTCTTGCCTCTGCTCACCCTCTGCCACCAGCAGGCCTGTCTTCCGTCTTGGCTCTGGTACAAGTGGGAAGCCCTTTGGTGGCCTTTGTCCACCTGGCTCACCTGGACTCACTTTCCTCCTGCCCAGAGGCGGCCTGGGGCCAGAGCCACCCATGCCCCCAGCGGCCATCCTCGTTTCTTCCCATCTCAGTGGTTTGGGGCCTGTGGTCAGCAAGCACCCCAAGACCCCCAAGACCTTCCTTATGGTCCAGAGACTCAGGCCTTAGGCTCCTCCTGCTGTTTTCTTTGACTCTAGGCCCCCTTTCCTGGCAGCCTCCCCTCTCCCCGAATGGAGGGTGCGCAGCCCTGCCCTTCACCAGCAGCAACCCTTCTGCAGCCTGCGCCCCCGGTCTGCCCCAGGGCTGGCTCCCTTCTCTCCTCATTCGCAGCCCAGCCCCCTGGGCTCAGGGCTGGCCGCGCAGCCTCCCGCTTTCCTCCCTCTGGTTCAGCTCCTGCCACAGCGCTGCGGCAGAGACCCCAGCGCCCATCCGTCAGCGGCCTCCCTGCGCTGGCGCCTCATACCCCCTCTGCTCTTTGCACGGACGGCCGAGGGCTCCGCTCACTCCCTGGGGGTCCCCGCCCTTCCCCTGGGCTCCGGCTTTCCATGTCTGCTGAGCGTCCTTCCTGCTGTTTGCCATCCCCCTCCGCCCGCCCCCCCCCCCCTCCGCCTCCGTGGTCCAGATAGGAGCCTAAGAGCTCACACACCTGGCCTGGCCGTCAGGCCTCGGTGCCAGCCCTCCTTCCATTCCCAGAGTTGCCTTCGTCAGGCTTTGGGCCCCCGCCCAGGACCCCGAGGCCTTCGCACGCACTGGGCAGGGTTTCAGATGCCCCTCCTTCCAAGGGCAGTAAGACAGCTCGGCTTGGCACAAGGGCGCGGGCGGGTTTCCCCGGGGGAGCGCCGCCGTCAGTCCCCAGGGAGCTGTGGCGATGGGCACGGTAGTCTCACTCGTTGGGGGCCGCGTCCTGCGGCTTGTTGGTGCTCTGGGTCCCCTCTTCCTGGGAGGGCAACTGGGAAATGCCTCACCTGGAGCCCCAGGCTAGTCCAGGAGCCTCCGAGGGGGAGGGAGAGTGGGGAAAATACCTGGTGTTGTTCCAGAAGCAGCCCCCTTCCACATGTACACCCTCCGATGACACCGGCCCCCCAGCAGTGCTCCAGGGGGAGGGCCTCCGCAGGGTCGCCCGGTCCCCCGCGCCCTCCTCCCTCCAGGCCTCACCCCAGTGCCTCATGGGACAGAGTAGCTCAGTTTGGGATGAGTGAATGAGAGGGTGAACGAATGAACGGCAGGAGCCCGCCAGCAGAGCAGACACACAGGGAGCTGAGGGCGGCCTGGGTGCGTGCACTCCATGGTTTCACCCCGACCCTGCTGGGGGTGGGGGCAGTTCACAAGGGGCTCCAGCCGGAGAGCCGGCCCCTCGCTGATAACACCCGCAACTCCTGCTGCTGCCCAGAGGCCTCCTCCCCCGCCCGTGGCCACACCCTGCGGCATGGGAGCAGCTTCAGGGCCTCGGAGACAGTCGCCCCGCACTCAACCTCTGCCCCCAGAGAGGGTGGGCTGGAAGGACACCTGCAGAGGCAGGTGGGGTCGGGGCTGGTCAGATACCCCAGTGGGTTGGCCTTGGCCCCGTTCCTGTGTCCCTGAGCGAGAGCCCCCCTTTCTTAGAGTTCCTGTGTCCCTGAGCGAGAGCCCCCCTTTCTTAGATCCCTGCGGCCAGGGAAGCAACCGGCAGGAGCGCCCACCGGGGAGTTTGAGTAACCGGCCAGGCCACAGGGGTGGCTTCAGCTCCCTGGGCGCTCAGAGCTGCGCCTGACCCAAAGCTGCGTCACGAGGGGAGAACCTGGAGGCTGGGAGAACCTGGAGGCTGGGAGAACCTGGAGGCTGGCAGAGCCCTGAGCGTCCCCCGGGACACGGAAGAGGGGTGAGGCCAGCTCCAGCTCACGCTTGCGGGGCCCCGGGCACGGAGCTTCCAGAACCTGCCCACCCAGGAACGAAGGCCCTGCAGAGGCCGCCGGACTGGGCCTGCGGGGCTGGGGCCTTAGGAGGGCAGGTGGGGTGTCCCTGCCCCGACCTCACCCCTGACTGTGCGGCCAGGAGAGGGCAGACGGGGGCCTCTCTGGGCGGTCACCTGGACCTCTGCAGAGCTGCTGGGAGGTGCGCCCTGCGGGGCAGCAGACCCCGGGCTCAGCGTCCAGGGCTGGCTCACGGCCCTGCGAGTGGACTGTGACCTGACGCCTGGGCCCCGCGGCCGGCAGGGCCACCTGCCTCCCACAGGCCCACAGTGGCCTGCGCCTGTTCCTAGGCGCTGGTGTTTACCCCAAACAAATGTGGTGTGTGCTCAGGCCAGCTGGCGTTGGCACTGGGCACTCGAGAGCAGGGGAGGGAGGCGGGCCGTCTGGACCCCCACCAAGGCAGGCAGGATGCGGCTGGGGGGGGATGTCTGGCATACGGGGAGAGCATCTGCAAGCTGCCATCTGGTCTAGCTTGGGCTCTGCTGCAAACTCCTTTCTTGGGACCTCAGTTTACCCATCTGTCAAAGGAGGCCACGCACCGTGGGCTGACCCACCTACGGTGGGAAACCTGACCCTGGGTGTGAACTCCGCGGAGACCCTCACGTGAGGGAACTCACTGCACATGTACTGAGGCAAGGGCAGAGCAAGGACAGAGGTCTCGGGGGGGCACAGTTGACCCCCAAGCCCGGGGCCCAGCAGTCACGGTGACTCAGATGGTCAAGGCTGAGCCCACTGCCCTACTCCCCCGCCCCCCACCTCGTCAGCATCAGCTCCCTTCCCTGTCTCCCTCCGTGGCGGCCCCCCCAGTTCACCCCCCAGCACAGTCTGCATCCGAGCCCCCCATGGCCTGACACCGCCTGCCCGCCCTTGCTCACAGGGCACCCCCTCCTTGGCCCCCAGCCCCCCGTCGTGCCCTTTGTCCTTCTGCTTTCCGCGTCATTTGTTCAGAGCCTGCGCTCAGTTCCCGCAGCCAACCACTTGGCTCAGGGCACCTGGGGAGGCGGCAGTCTGGCCTCCAGCCGTTGTCGGCCTTCGGGGGGCGGCTGAGCCGTGGGACCCAGCGCCGTCGTGCAGCGGGGCCTCAGGGATGCACGGCAGCATCGCAGCGACCCCAGGAGTCAATTAGAGGCAAACCCACCCCAGTCCCCCAACCCCCATGTCAGGCCAGACAGGCCTCCCCGTGTGCGTTTGACAAGTGGAACGCTAGGGTGTCTAGGGACCCCCGTGGAAGGGGCTGCTAGCCGGGCCGTGGTGGGGCCGTCTGGCACAGATCGCGGCCGAGCCCCAGGGCGAAAGGGGTATTGTGGGTGACGTTGGGCTCTGGCCCCGCTTCTTAAATTACCCGGGGGTGCGGTGAGGTCCAGGGGGAAGAGGCCCTGGCCGGGTCTCCTGGCGCCTGCGCCCCCAGCCTGGGCCATCTCGGTGGGGGGCGGGGGCCGGGAGATGTGTAAGTTTCATCCATCCCCAGCCTGAGGAGTAGGTGCTCCTGGCGGGAGGGGGCCGCCCTCATTCAGCCCTGCCTGCACCGGGCGAGGAGAGGCCTCGTATCGGGGGAGCCCCACCCTGCCGGGCCCTGCGGAGGCGGGGCTGAAGCCCTCACAGCCAGCAGCCACTGGCCGCCTCCACAAGGCTGGGGGACAGCGGGGCGTGGAGGACGGAGGCCCAGCCGTGGAGAGCCTCCGCAGACAGGCATGTGCTTCTGCAGGAGATTCAGCCGGGAAGGTGGAGCCGGGCTGGGCTCCGAGGCTCTGGGGACAGAGAGGGCCCCACAGAGCAGGCCCACGGCCTCTGGCACCAGCCAGAATGTGCCCCTCCCTGGGCCCTGCTCACTGGCTCTGGGGACCCACGTGCTGGGGCCCACGCTGTCCGCTAGTGGCCGGAACTGGGACTGGAGGCTGGTGCCCCTCAAGGGCAGGGCCTTCCCCTGGCTCCCCCGACTCAGCCCCGACAGCCACAGAGTGGTTTTTCCCTCTTTATTCTTAGATGGGAGACACAGGCCCCAGGGAGAGTCCCTGCTGAGAGGGTGAGGGGCCCTGGCCCTGCTGGCCCATGCCAGCACCCAGTCCCCTCACCCGGCCCCAGAAGGGCTGTGCTGCCTGGCCTGCCCTCTGCTTCCCCGGAGCTCGGGCTGTGTGGCAGCAAGGGCCATGGGGGCCTGGGTTTGCTTCCCGGGATGGTTGGGCCCCTCATTCCTGCATCAGAGGACGAACCCCCAGAGGGACTCATGGGCAGGGCAGGCAGGGCTCTGAGTGTGTCCGCAGCTTCGGGGCTGCACTAGCCAGCCTCCCTGGAGCAGTGGCACGTGACGGTCCTGGGTGTGGGCCAGCCGCTCTCTTGGACCCGGTCCCCTGGCCAGGCCCCTTCACTCCATCCCAGGAGCAGGGCCCTAAGCCAGCACCCCAGACGTGCATCAGAGCCAACCACTGGACCAAACTCCCCAAGTCCAAGCATGGACGGCACCTCACACTCGTTGGGGGACAGGACACCACCCCGGGCAGCCCAGAGGGGACTCCTGAGCGCCTGCATTTAGAGCTGCCTGCAGCGAGGCCGGTTGCCGGGCAGGCCTGCCCAGGGTGGGTCCAGGCCCCTGGGCTCCTGGGTGCTGAGCCAGTTTGTTTTCTGTTCCCAGGGGGGCAACAATGCGGGCCACACCGTGGTGGTGGACGGCAAGGAGTACGACTTCCATCTGCTGCCCAGCGGCATCATCAACACCAAGGCCATGTCCTTCATCGGTGAGTGCCCGCCCCGCCCCGCCCCACCCCAGCCTGGGATCCTGAGTGTGTGAGCAGGAGAGACCTGGGACGTCATCCAGCCCAAGGGCCCGGTGTGAGGCCTGGATGCAGCCGGAGAGCTGGGCTGGACCCCCGTCCCCCCTGCCCTGCCCAGCGTGAGGACCAGGTGCTCCTGGCCAGGAGGGAATAACCTCAGTGGGGCCTCGGCCCTGGGCCGGGAGGTTCAAGGTCCAAGGTCCCCGCCTCAAGCGGGAGCCCTCGCAGAGGCCTCTGACCCGGGATCTGTCCTCAGAGCCCCTCCCAGAGCCCAGGACCCCACCCAGCCTGGTCCAGAGGGAGGGAGAGTGCGGGAGGCTCCTCTGAGCGCCCAGACTCCCGCAGTGTGTGTGTACAGGCCCGTGTGCCTGTCTGTGAGCGAGCGCACGTGCGAGCGTGCATGTGTATGCGTCTGCGTGCGAAGGTGCGTGAGCGTGAGCGTGTGCGTGCGTGCGTGCAGGTACTGTGTGTGCGTGCTCCTGTGCGTGTCCTCAAGTGAGCGTGCGAGCGGGCTCGGGCCTGGCTCCCCACCGCGTCGCTGGAGACGGGTCTGTGCAGGGAAGCTGTCCCTGGCCTGCTCGGGCCCCTCTGTGGCGCCTCCCCTCGGCCCCTTCCCGTTGCCTTCTGCTGCCCACCCCCCACGGGACACGCTCTGGCAGCTCCTGGTACTTTTCCTTCTGGCTCTTTCCACGCCTGGGCAGGCCCACACTCGTGACTTATCTGCCCCGCCCCCTCGCTGGCTGGGAAGCTGGGGAGCCGGGGTGGCGCGGCAGGTGTGTGCCCGGCGGTTGGTAGGGGGTCTGCCCTGCACGTGGGCCCAGGGACACGGCGGCAGAGGGGCCGCAGGGCAGTGGGAAGTCAGGCTGAGCAGGAGGAAAGGGTCTCCCGGAGCCTCCGCCGTGGGTGAGGACAGGGAGCGAGGACGCCAGCTCACCCGGGACCCCACGCCCAGGGGCTGGGGCTTTGCTGCAGGAAGCTGCTCAGCGCCAGCCTCGGTTGCTGGGCCCCAGGCCCCTCCGGGAGGGAAACGAGGCCAAGGAGGCACCGCTCGACCAGGGGCGCTCTGCCCGGTCTCCAAGGAGCTGGGGGTGGGGGGGGCCAGCAGTCACCGGGGAGCATGGGCAAGGGCTCAGCTTGGCGGTCAGCACGGCCAGACGGCGACGGCAGCGGGAAGCCCCTTAGCAAGGGCAGAACGAGCTGGCACTCACACGGCTGCCCCTCCAGCCCGGGTCACGGCCGTTTCAGGACTCGTGGCATTTAGGTGACCTTTTGTGCTCGGTCTGAGTCACTCCCGTCTGGACCCATGTCCCGTCTCCCTCGGCCAATCCGGGTGCTCAGGGGACGGGCTCCTCCCAGGAAGGCAGCGGGGGCCCTGCCCAGCTGGTTTTGGTCTTAGAGGAAGGGGCCAGCGTTGGCTTTAGCCTGGGCCCACGGTGACCTCGTGACCTTGGTGAGCGCCTTCCTTCCCTGGCCTCAGCCTCCGCCCTCTGTAGACCCTACTTCAGTTTTACGTGGATGGGGAAGCGTGGCTCCCCCGAGGCCCTGCTTGGGTCCGAGGAACGGCTGGAGGCTGCATTTCTCCGCACCTCCTGCTTTCCCATTTCTATGCCACTTAAATAAAACGTAACAGCTTTATTGAGGTATAACGTACGTACCATGAAGTTCACCCCTGTGAGGGCACGACCGTCCCTCCATCGCGATTCAGTTCTAGAACATTTTCCTCCCCCTGAGGGGTTTCTCCTCCCCCCTCCCCCCACCCCCGACAACCACTGATCTGCTGTCTCCGTAAGTGCTTCATGATGGTTTTTGTTTTGTTTTGACCGTTTTCTTTGTTGTGATAAAATGTACATAATATAAACTGACCATCTCAGCCATTTTTAATTGTGCAGTTCGGCAGCGTTAAGTACGTTCACGTTGTGCAGCCTTCACCACCATCTGTCTGCAGAACTGTGTCATCTCCCTAAACAGAAACTCTGTCCCCATTAAATACTCACTCCCCCTTTCCCTCTCCAGCCCCTGCCCCCGTCTCCATGAGTCTGACTTCTCTATGGACCTCATGCACGTGGATCACACAGAATGTGTCCTTGAGCGTCTGGCTTATTTCACTTTATATAGTGTCCTCGAAGTTCATCCATGTTACCACCTGTGTCAGAATTACCTTCCTGTCTAAGGCTGGATAATATCCTATCATGTGGATGAACCCCATCCGCCTGTTGATGGACGCCTGGGTTGCTTCCCCATCTTAGCTATTTTGAACGATGCTGCAATGAACGTGGGAGCGCGAATTTCATGCTGTTTTTGTTTTTATTTATTTATTTTAAAAATAGGCCATTTTATTTTATTTTTAAAATTAATTTATTTTTGGCTGTGTTGGGTCTTCATTGCTGTGCGCAGGCTTCCTCTAGTTGCGGCGAGCGGGGGCTACTCTTCGTTGCGGTGCGCGGGGTTCTCATTTCGGTGGCTTCTCTTGTTGTGGAGCGAGGGCTCTAGGCACGCAGGCTTCAGTAGTTGTGGCACATGGGCTCAGTAGTTGTGACTTGCGGGCTCTAGAGCGCAGGCTCAGTAGTTGTGGCGCACGGGCTTAGTTGCTCCACGGCATGTGGGATCTTCCCGGACCAGGGATTGAACCCGTGTCCCCTGCATTGGCAGGCGGATTCTTAACCACTAGGTCACCAGGGAAGTCCCTGTTTTTGTTTTTAGATTTTTTTTTTATGTGGACCACTTTTAAAATCTTTATTGAATTTGTTAACAGTATGGCTTCTGTTTTATGTCTTGGTTTTTTGGTTATGAAGCATGTGGGATCTTAGCTCCCCGACCAGGGATTGAACCCGCACCCCCTCCATTGGAAGGTGAAGTCTTAACCGCTGGACCGCCAGGGAAGTCCCTGTGCTGTTTTAAACGTAAGGCCCCCGCGTCCGTGATGCGATTCAGTCTTGTGTCTGTGTTGCAGGCAACGGAGTGGTTGTCCACTTACCAGGCTTGTTCGAAGAAGCAGAAAAGAATGAGAAGAAAGGTAGGCCCGTGTCCCCGCAGACCCGCCCCGCCCAGGACACGTGCATGTTCCCAGCGGCCAAGTTGCCGGGTGGCTCGCCATGTGGTTTCTCCTGAGGGCGGCGGCAGGTGGGCAGGTGGGGCGGCTTCCACGGCTGGCCCCCTGCCTGGGCCTGCTGGCTCTGTCTGTGCAGGAAGCTGGGAGCGGGCAGTCCAGCGGCCCCAAACTCTGGCTCCAGGCCACAGCCTCAGTGTCGCAGGGGAGCTTTCGTGACACTGGGGACAGGTGGCACTGGGAGATAAAGACCAGGCTGTCCAGGAAGGAGCCCTGGAACCTGGAATATGTCCCTGATGTCTGGCTGAGACTGGGGACCATTGGACCGACCACGCAAGCAGGGAAGAATGTGGTCTCTGGGGGCTGTTCAGGGGCAGGAGGCTGGCAGGCAGTGACCGAGGCCACCAGCCAGGCATCTGGGCAAGTGGGACCCCAGTGACTGTTTAGAGGCAAGATGATGACACAGCAGCCCTGAGATGCCGTGGAGGAGGCATAGCCTCGGCCTCAGGGCTCAGCGCAGGCATGAAGAGAGCGAGTGGGGCCCTGGCCCTGGGACGCGGGCACCAGGAGGTGCCGGGACGGAGACCCCACGGGGAGACAGGCTCGCCGTGGGCACGTGGGTGGACGTCCCTGGGGGGAGGGCCCAGGACCCCCCCCCCCAGAGAGGCCACCATGGGGAGGGCCCGCCGCTGACTGGAGGTGACTCTGTGGCCCGTGGCCAACCACGTGCCGTGTCCGCAGGCCTGAAGGACTGGGAGAAGAGGCTCATCCTCTCTGACCGGGCCCACCTCGGTGAGTCTCAGGCCCTCCCTGCCCGCCTGTGAATGACGCCCCCTCCCCACCATGGCCTGGGGCTCCCCCAGGCCTTCTCCAAGGGCTTCCGGGGGTGCCAGGTCGGGATCACTGCCCCCACTGGCAGATGGGGAGATTGAGGCCCGGGGGACCCCAGTGCATCCCCGGAGGCCCTGTAACCGTCTGTCTCTCCCGCTCGTGGTGCCCCCGCCGGCCCGGCCGGCAGTGTTCGATTTTCACCAGGCGGTGGATGGGCTCCAGGAGGTGCAGAGGCAGGCCCAGGAGGGCAAGAAGTGAGTAGCGCGTGTGCTCAGCTCGTGGCCCTCGAGTCCATGGATGGAGAGCTGGGGGCGTGTGGGGTGGGGAGCGTGCGTCCACCCGAAGCCCCCGAGGACGGTGCCCGTCGGTTCACCCCAGGCCTCGCTGGCCCCGAAGCCCAAGTGAGCCGCCTCTCCCCGGGGCCGCGCCGTCCTCCCCGGCCTCCACCCCGCGGAGTGCCCGTGCTGTCTGTCGCCTGCTGCGCCCCCCACCCCTGCTGGGGTCGCAAGCCAGCCTTGACCATAGCTCTGTCACGGCACCCCGTCCTGCCCACCAGCTCTCGGTGGCCGTTCACTGGTTCTCCAGAGATACTTGTTAGAAGGGGCCGGGGACGGTTCTCAAAGCCGGGACAGGCATGCAGCAGACCAGAGTACCGCCTCTCACACACACGTGCACACGCGCCTGCACTGCCCACATTCACACTGTGCACACGCTCGTCCACAAGCGCACACGTACACACACACACCGGTGCACGCATGTCTGCACACAAATGTGCTCGCACCACATGCACTCACACGGCACACGCGTGTGCGCACGTGCATGCGCTGCACACATCTCACACGCTGCGCGTGCTCACACACAGGGGCACACCCGCTCCCACAGAGCATATGCACGCACAAACATGCACGCACACGCACACGGCTTGGCCACGTGCAGGTGGCAGTGCTGAGCCCGGCTGGGCTGTGGCGGGCAGAGCGTAGAGGATGGGCACAGCTGGGTCCCAGTCCCGGAGCAGCAGCCGCCGTGCCAGGCAAGAGGGAAGCCAGGGCAGAAGGCAGACAGGCCGGGGAGGGCACCACTGGGCACTGGGCCTCAGAGGGGGGGTAGGGGAGGGTCAGGGCTGGGACTCAGACCCGCGTGCCACCACCGCAGCCCCGGGTCCCTGGAAGCTGGCCCCGTGAGATGTCCCGTGGTTCTCATGGCCGTCCCAGACCCCCGGGTGCTGCTGCCGGGAGGGACCCTCAGATGCCACCCAGCTCGACCTTGATTTCTGGGGCTGGAAACTGAGGCCTGAGGGGCTGGCCGGGGAACCTGTGTTCCCAGGCTCCTCCCCCAGGCCCCGGGCAGGCTGGCCTGGGCGACCCGAGTTCACAGCCTGTGGCCTGTCTTTTAGCATCGGCACCACCAGGAAGGGGATTGGACCGGCCTACTCATCCAAAGCGGCCCGCACGGGCCTCCGTATCTGTGACCTCCTGTCAGACTTCGACGAATTCTCCACCCGGTACCTGACCTGTCCGTGACCCCAGGGGAGCCTGGCCAGGGAGGTGGGCGCAGGGCTCCAGGGGGCCGGGGGTCTCAGTTGTTGTCGCTTCTGCAGGTTCAAGAACCTGGCCCATCAGCACCAGTCCATGTTCCCCACTTTGGAAATAGACGTTGAAGGTCAACTCAAAAGGCTCAAGGTACAGCCGGGCACCTCGGCATCAGGGCCGAGCCCGCCGAGGGTCCGCGTCCCACCGACCGTCCGTGCACATCCGTGCAGTGCACCTGTCGCGTTATCACAGGTCGCCTGGGCTTGGGGGCTGCGGGCCTCCCGTGGGCGCCTCCTGGCCAGCCGTGCTCATGGTGCCGTTCTCAGCAGGCCAGGGGCTCACCTGCTGGCCTGGGCCCTCGCCTCCTCTCTGAGGAAACTGCCCCAGATGTGCTGGGGGACGGAGGCCGACCCTGTATGTCTGGGGCAGGGGCAGGCGGGAGACAGGAGGATGTCAGCGCAGAGCCCTTCTGGAAGTTTCCAGGGCTGGGACCCCAGCTCCTCCACCCTCGTCTGGGGCTGTAAATGTGACAGGGCGGGACGAGCGGGGACACCTGCAGACCGAGCCCCTCGCTGGGCAGGAATTTGCTGGAAAAGAGAGGCTGTGGGGAGGAGGCCAGAGCTGGGTGGACACCCTAGTTCCTGCATCTTCCCCCTTCCCCCAGGGCTTCGCTGAGCGGATCCGACCCATGGTCCGAGATGGCGTTTACTTCATGTACGAGGCGCTCCACGGCGCCCCCAAGAAAATCCTCGTGGAAGGCGCCAACGCAGCCCTCCTCGACATTGACTTCGGTACATCCACGGCCACTTCCCCACAAACCCCGCCTTTCAGAGACAGGCGTGGTGTGGCCTGCCTCCATGGCCGCGCTGCCGGCCGTGCCCAGGAAACGTACCGCCCTCGTTTCCCTAACTTCAGCCGAGAGAGGAGAAGGGAGAAGCTGGGCTGGAGGGGAGGGAGGGAGGGCGAGAGAGACCGGCGGGGCCCAACTGCCCCACGTGGGCCTCTGTCCACCCTGTCCCTGACCCAGGGACACACCAGCACCGAGGCCGCAAGGCGCAGGCCGGGGAGGCACGCACCGTCCAACCCCTCCCCCCAGCTCACACCCACCGTGCCCCATGCCGGCCACTCCCCCAGGATGGTCCCCCTGGAGACCTTGCCAAGGGGGACCCCTGGGCCCAGGTGATCTGCGGGGTGGGGGCCTGACCGGCTGTCTCACAGGGACCTACCCCTTTGTGACGTCATCCAACTGCACGGTGGGCGGCGTATGCACCGGCCTGGGCATCCCCCCGCAGAACATAGGCGAGGTCTACGGCGTGGTGAAGGCCTACACCACACGCGTGGGCATCGGCGCCTTCCCCACCGAGCAGATCAACGTGAGTGCCCAGCCCCGCGGGACGGCGTGGGCACCTGGTGGAGGGGCCTGGGGAGGCTATGAGGTGCAGGACGCTGCCGCGCTGTGGCCGTACACAGCGGAGCCCCTCGGCTCGGGAAGGGCACCGGGAGCTGTGTCTCTGCTCCGTTCTCAGGGACACAGGCCACCTTCGTCCTTGAGGGCCTGAGTCCGCCTGGGTTTGGTCTCAGGCAAGCTAGAGCAGGGCCAGAAGCAACCCCCCACCCCGCCCGGCAAGCTGCTCTCCAGCCTCGTGGGTGTTTCTGGAAGCTCAGGACACCGCCGGCCTTCCTCTCACCTGGCCTTGTGCCCTCATGGCCGGCGAGCACCCGAGACTCTTGTCCTGGGCAGGTGTCTGAGAGCCAGAGTGGGAAGGGGCTTGAATGAGGCGCAGGGACAGGGATGGGACTCCTGAGAAATAAACACACGCCTGCCCGATGCTCAGCTGCAGGGCCGGGTCCATCCACCCGCACCTGCCCACGAGGCCCAGGAAGTAGGTGCTGGTCAGTGCGGCCCTACCTGTGGGGCCTCAGCTGGGGCAGGTGTGCCGGGGACCAGGGAAGCAGGCGTGAGGGGGGTTATCGTCAGGGGCTGCAGGGGGGTCGGAGGGGAGGGCAGGGGAGGCACTGTGAGCGCCAGGCAGCCGGGCGCACGCTCCCTTTCCCGTGGCACCGGGCCCTCTCTGTCCCCACGCAGGAGATCGGTGACCTGCTGCAGAGCCGCGGCCACGAGTGGGGCGTGACCACGGGCAGGAAGAGGCGCTGTGGCTGGCTGGACCTGATGACCCTCAGATACGCGCACATGGTCAACGGATTCACCGCGTAAGTGGTACTCGCGGCACATCTGCTACTGAGCCCACCGGGTGCCCGTCCAGCCCGGGGTCCGCCCACCCCGGGGTCCGACCCTGAGTCCCCAGACATGATGGGAGCAGGGGAGCTGGGCCTCGGGGCTCAGGGCCACCGTCTCCCCACGTAGGGTGATGTCACCCGAGGGAGACCCTTCTCCACGGCATGGCCACAGTGGGGTGACGTGGAGGCCCACGCGGGGCACCTTGCAGCTGGCCCTGCGTCCAGCCCTGCATCTCCTCCTGAGCACAGACAGGGCTGGGGCTCCCCCACGAGCTGTGCCAGCGGCAAACGCCATCACTTCACTTCCCCCAAACCCCCAGGGTGACACTGGGCTCCTAAGAAGGGGGCAGAACAAACCCCCGGCAGGAGAGGCGACGCTTGAAGCTTGCGAGACCCCGCAGGGAGGCGGCCGTGAGGACGCAGCCCGCGCTGGTCCTGGAGAGCGGCCAGCTGGGTTTACGGCCCCTCGGGGGCCTCCGCAGGCCCCCCCGGCTCTGGGGCCCCGGTCTGTGAGGCTGTGGACAGGAAGATGACCCCGAGGGGGCCGGGAGCAGGAGCCCCCCTCCTCCGAAGCAGTACCCCCAGGGGGCAGGGCGGGCCCCCGACAGTGCCCCCGAGACCAGCCAGGCAGCCGGGCTGCTCTTGGTGATGGTTGTGGTTCCGGCGGCTCAGACCTTGCCCGGGGAAATGAGGGGCTTCATGCGAACGGAGGACTTCCTGCTTCCTCCCCAGAAAGACGGGCCAGGGTGCGAGGTGCACGCTTGTCACAGCGCGCGGCCCACGAGGGAACCACAGCCGCGCTCGGTGTGTGTGGGCCGTCCGTCCGCGGGAGGCACAGGGACGAAGTGGCCGAGGACACGGGGTCGGAGGCCCCCGGCCCGCAGTCCTTGTGTGCAAAACGGGGAGATGCAGCCTCCCGGGGCCCCGAGGGTAACAGCCCAGCCCGGGTCAGGGCAGTGGCGCTGCGCACGGTGGCCCACGTGGGCTCGGGAAGCCCAGGGACACCCACCCAGAGGCCCTTGAGGCCTGGCCGTGCAGAGATGAGGAAAGGAAAGGGAGAAACTTGCATGAAGCCTGGGCTCCCTGGCCCTGGGCGGATGGTGCGGGAGACCCTCAGGGGTGGACGACGTCATGGGCACCGGTGGTCTCGGCCCGGGCTCGGGGTCTCCCGGGTCAGAGGGGCATGGACGGGCACAAGGCTCACATGCCCAGACCCTCAACGCGGCCGTGAGAAGGGCAGAAAGGACAAGGCCACCAGATCGGGGTCCCCACGGGGTGCTCAGGGCCAGGTGGGCCAGGTGGCTGGAGCTGGGTTCCAGCCTGGCCATGGGCGGCCTTTTCCATCCTCCTCTCGATTCCTGGCAAGTAGAGGAGAAGCGAGGGGTGGAGCCCGACAGGAGAAATGACGGCGTAGCTGAGCGCCGCTCGGCTTCTCGCTGTGGTTCTGGACAGGCTGGCCTTAACGAAGCTGGACATCCTGGACGTCCTGGACGAGATTAAAGTCGGCATTGCGTACAAGCTCAGCGGGAAGCGGATCCCCTACTTCCCAGGTACGAGCACGGCGGCTTGCCTGTCCTTGGCCTGTCTCGCGGGACCTGGGAACAGACGTGACCCGTGGTTTCTGGGGCGAGGGGACAGGGTGTACGTGTTGAACACGCGGGGTCAGTGCGTGTCTGGGAGACTCATCCCGATTCTGTCTGTGGCAGGTTCTCACCCCGATGGGAGGCCTGGCCGGGCCTTGGGGCAGTTGCCAGGCATCCATGGTCTGGGAAGGGCTCAGAGGGACCGGCCTGACCCCGGGACCCTGGGGGGCCCTCAGGAGCCTGGGGTCAAGGCCCACCTCCCGGGAGCTGGGGACTCACCTGAAATAGCCGATGTCAGGTCTGGACGCTCAAAGCTCTGGGCAAATAGGAAGACGACTTTGACCTAAGAAAACATACATTTTTGGTTAGACTCCTTAAGGTTCTAACTGGAGTTTCTGTGACCAAGGAAGCATCCTTTCTTTTAAAAAGCATAAAGGCAGTGCTGTTTTCCTGGGGTCACAGTTACTTGTGCATCGGCACCGGGGACACGTGACCCCACCCTCACCAGTGGCCATGGGCGAGCTGACCCCCGCTGCCCCACCCCCAGCACGTGTGTACACCCGCCAGCACCGGCGGCTGTGGGAGCCCCGTGCGTCCTCTCGGCCAGTGTGCCCCAGCCCTACTGACCCTGAGCTTCGAGAGGGCTCAGGGGAGCATTCGAACTTGGAGTGCATCCAGGGCCCTTGCAGTGGACGGCCCCTTGCAGCATCTTCTGACGATAAGGGGTGGTTGGTGTCTGCTGTAGCCCTGGAGGCCCCGCCAAGTGGGGTCCCTGCGCTGAGGAGGGGGATATAGATCCTTTAGGACCTCTTGACACTTCAGGACCCTAGATCCCCTTAGAATTTCCAAGCGGGGGCCTCAGAGTTCCTCTGATGATCGCTGTGGACATTGCAGCAGAGCGCGTAGTGAATCCGTGTCCAGGGTGGCATGTCCCCTGGGCTGGAAGGGGTACAGCCAGTGTCCGAGAACCACCCCAACCCCCTGAGTAAACCAAGCAGGGCGGCTTGCCTTTCCCGCCTCTGAGCCCCGGGGCAAGCGGACCCCAGGCTGGGGGTCCTGGCCCCGTGGCCGAGCTACTGTCCACAGCACGTGGTTCACCCCCGCCCTGTGTGTCCCCAGCCAACCAGGAGATTCTGCAGAAGGTGGAGGTGGAGTATGAGACGCTGCCTGGGTGGAAGGCGGACACTACGGGCGCCAGGAAGTGGGAGGATCTGCCCCCACAGGCCCAGAACTATATCCGGTTTGTGGAGAACCACGTTGGAGTGGCAGGTGGGTGCCCTGAGCCCTGGCTGCCCCCTCTCCCCGCCGTGCCCTGGGCTGAACCTCCCCTTTCCCTTTCAGTGAAATGGGTTGGCGTTGGCAAATCCAGAGATTCGATGATCCAGCTGTTTTAGACAAAGACAGAGCTGATCCCGGCAGGCCACGTCCACGCCAGCAGCCACAGTAGTGTTCTTTCCCCAGCCAGCAAAACCAACGCCGTAAACAAAGAGATTTGAAAACTATTTTCTGTACTTTTATATTTCTCTTTAAGCCTTCAGCTCCACCCACTGATTTCTACAACTTGAAACATCTGAAAACCAGTGTTGGGTACATTTTAAAATCTGCTATTTCAATGAGCCGAAGCGCTCAAAACAGAGACCTTTTATGGCACGTGAATTGTCACATGGTTGTATGCCCGGTTGGAGCCGTTTAGTAATAAACAAATCCGACTGCCGCTGAACGGTAGCGAGCAGTGCCTGTTTTGTTCTGCCTCTGTCGTCGTCATTTTGACTTTTAAACGCTGGAAGGAGCCACTTTGCCACATCAGCAGTCTGGGTGACACACATTTTCTTTTGTTTTTTAATAGATTTATTTATTTATTTATTTATTTTTGGCTGCGTTGGGTCTTCGTTGCTGTGCGCGGGCTTCCTCTAGTTGTGGCGAGTGGGGGCTACTCTTCGTTGCGGTGCGTGGGCCCGTCATCGCGGTGGCTTCTCTTGTTGCGGAGCACAGGCGCACGGGCTCAGTAGCTGTGGCGCACGGGCCCAGCCGCTCCGCGGCATGTGGGATCTTCCCAGACCAGGGGTCGAACCCGTGTCCCCTGCATTGGCAGGCGGATTCTTAACCACTGCGCCACCAGGGAAGCCCTGACACACATTTTCGTGTCATGAAGCCAAGCCGTGAGTTTGCTCAGACCACAAAATGCAACCAGCCCAGGGAAGAGAGACCACGGGCATTAAACAGGTTTTCCAGAACCAAACACTCCAACAGATTCACCCTAGCGCCCCGAGCCCTTCCCCGCAACCAGCAGTGCCCTCCATTTCGGTGGGACAGCCACTGGCCGCATCCCTCCTGAGTCCCCTGGGCTAGGAAGCCGCTTCTCAACTGGCTGAGGCTGCAGAGAGCCTGCGGTGGTCTCTGCTCAACCGGAAGCCGAGTGGTAGCTCCCTAACCCTTCACAGTTTGGGGTAAGTTTAGAAAAATAACAGGTCTTTTGGTATCATTTCAGAGAGGGAAGGGATTATACATATGGAGAGACCTAGAGTCTGCTGGGCTTAAATCCTAGGTTTTTTCTTTTTTTAACTATTTATTTATTTATTTTTGGCTGCATTGGGTCTTCATTGCTGCGCGCGGGCTTCCTCTAGTTGCGGCGATCGGGGGTTACTCTTTGTTGCGGTGCACGGGCTTCTCATTACGGTGGGTTCTCTTGTTGCGAAGCGCTGTCTCTAGGCACGTGGGCTTCAGTAGTTGTGGCTCACGGGCTTAGCTGCTCCGCGGCATGTGGGATCTTCCCAGACCAGGGCTCGGACCTGTGTCTCCTGGGTTGGCAGGTGGATTCTTAACCACTGCGCCACCAGGGAAGCCCTAAATCCTAGCTTTTTAGAGCTGAGGATGCCAGCTGGGTTCACTGACATTGGGCCGCTGCCAACCCGGCTTGCTTCCCATGGGCCCTGCCGGCCCCGGGCGGTTCCGCAGGGTCCGGTGTCACCGGCTTGCACCACGGAGTCCCAAACTCATGTGGCAGCATGTTGGGTGAAAGGGCCACAGATCGGGTGTGTGGCTGCACGCCTGCCAGCGAACTTTTCCAAACAGCGCCGAGAACAGCCTTCAGTGGTTTGAAAGATGTCAGGGGCATGCGTGCGGACCAGCTTCCTCGGGCAGCAGGGCTGCAGGTGAGACGCGCCCGCAGAAGCTCATCTTGGCGTTTCCCAAGAGTTATTTCCCTCCTCGACAGAGCAAGAGGGGCGAAGGGAGAGGCCGAAGGCAGGGTGAGTTCTTAAGGAAAGAGGAGGTGGGCCCCAGCTCTTCTCCCTGCCCCCGGGGATACTGTGCTTCTCCTGACCAGATGCCCATCCTGCTACGGCAGAGGGATGCGCGCTTCGGGCCATCAACCAGAGCAGGCGTTTTCCAAAGAAACCATTTCATTCCGCATGGAAAGCTGCGCCCCTGGCTCGGCAAGCTCACCCCGCATAAATGACGAGCTGCACAAAGCCGCTGCGTTACGTGGTAGCTGCTGAATTCTCCACCCGAATACGCGGTGTTCTTTCCTTTGATCTCGGGACAAAATCTTGGGGAGGCAGCCCCAGGCGATGTCTTTGAGTGTCTGCAGGTGTTACACAAGGTGAAAAGACACCAGTTTGGAGGGGAAATCATTCTTCCCCGGCACCAGCTTCCTCACTCCCGTGTGGCCCAGGGATGGGAGGCTCTGTCCTCTGGGTTGGGTTAGGACGCACAGCCCCCCTTTTTCTCAGTATCAGATGTTGTGAGGGTCTGAGTAATTATAATAAGGTGCCCTCTCTTCTTTGCACCAATAACACAGCCCCATTGTACACGAGCTCACAGTGGTCTCAGGTCAATACATGGATAAAAGACAAGTAAGTGATTTGATAACGTTGTTTGATAAAACGTGTTTTTCCAGGGACTTCCCTGGCGGTCCAGTGGTTAAGACTCTGTGCTTCCACTGCAGGCGGCAAGGGTTCGACCCCTGGTCGGGGAACTAAGATCCCATATGCCGCGGGGCGCGGCCAAAATGTAAAAAAACAAAAACAAAAAAGTGTTTTCCCAAACACTTTGGAAAGCTGCTGGTTTGCTCAGAAGTTTAACATTCATCTACCCTACCATCAGATAGCCATTCCACTCCTAGGCACTGACCCACAACAAATGACCACGAATGTACAGAAAAAGCCTTAGACGAGAACGTTCAGAGCGGCTGCCCTCATCAGAGCCAAAACCTGGCACACCCAGGTGTCAGTCGACAGGTGAACAAACTGTGGTCCATCCACACACGGAATACACTCAGCAACGAAAGGAATGGACCACTGAGGAGTGCAGGACGGTGGCCGGTCTCGGAGCGAACTGACGGAAAAAGCAGACACAAAGGTGCACGTGCAGAAGAAGACCGAGCCTGTGAGGTTCTAGGACGGCAGCGTCCCTGTAGGGATGAAAACAGAGCAATGGTCACTTCTGCCCGGGGCGGGGGAGGGGCGACGGGGTCATCGTAACTGGCAGAATTGTATACATTCGCCATCTGGGCATTCCACTGGGTGTAAATACACACAGCCACACGGTAAGTAACTTATACCCCAACCTGAAAGTTACCCAAAGTAACCATACAACCATCTTACGTAACTGAGATGATCATTACAATTTTAGGACCCCGAGGCAACTTTGATGAAACACATTAATGAATACGTTTCCTGCCAGCCTTACCCACTCTGCATTTGTTGGAGGGGAAGTTTGCTGCACTTCTCGTGGGAAAACAGAAAGCGTGTTCCTTCCTCATCTGACACATATTCACTTCCAGAATGTCCAACTTTCTAAGGTCAAATTATGCCATTCCGCAAATGCTTTGCATGAGTTCGGTTTTCCTGGGATATCGCCCCGCGCCGGGCAAGGCAGTTCTCCTTACTGTGCTTCCACAGCTCCCGTCCTTCCCCTTTTGTGACATTTGTCCCACCAGAGGGCAGGGACCCCGCTGGCTCTGCTCCACACCACCCCTAAGGGCCTTAGCACAGAGCACGGTATCTATTAAGGGCCGAATCGTGTTCCCCTAAACTTCACATGTTGATGCGTCAACTCCCCGTACCTCTGAATGGGGCTGTATTTGGAGGTAGGGACTTTGAAGAGGTCATTTTTTCCGAAGCTTTATTGAGGTATAACTGACATACATTTAGATATAATTGATATAGAACATATAATTGACATATAATGTACACCTTAATTGTACACTGTTGACTAAAACAATAAAAGAGACCATCAAAATGGGTTTATTTGGGAACGGCAAAAAATTGCAATTTGGGACGTGTAATCTATGGCTAACCACAGGCAAGTCTGGAGAACAAAGGAGGGAAAACTCTTGAGAAGGAGGAGATGGAAGGGGCTAGTCTGAGCAAAGAACCCATTGGTGGAAACTGGGAGTTGGACATGTAAGTGGTCTTTCATTGGCTGAGCTGTGACAGACTCTTATTGGCTGGGCTGTTGTCTGGGCAAGGAGAAATTCTTCCTCCTGCTGGGTAGTAAAGTAGTAACCTTCTTCTTTGTAGATGCAAGGTACTCTTTTTCTATCGGGTCTGCAATTAATGTAGTTCAGTAGGGCATGCTTGCTCCCTCTTCTGGCCTCCTGACTCTTTTTTTTTTGGCCACACCATGCGGCTTGCAGGATCTTAGTTCCCCGACCAGGGATTGAACCCAAGCCCTCTGCAGTGAAAGTGCGAAGCCCTAACTACTGGACCGCCAGGGAATTCCCACTGACTCCATTTTAAATGAGGTTTCTCTTTCTTAATTTTTACAACATTAAGGTGTACAGTGTGATGATTTCATACACGTACCTATTGCAAGCCATAATAAGGTTAGATAATACATCCTTCACCTCGTATAATCACCATTTTGTTGTCGTTGTTGTTGTTATGGTGAGAACAGTTAAGATCTACTCTTAGCAACCTGCACATACACAATACTTGCTAACTATAGTCACTGAGCTGTACATTAGATCCCTGGAACTTACCTACCATATAACTGGAAGTTTGTACCCTTTGACCAACAGCTCCCCATTTCCCCCAAGCCCAGCCCCTGGCAACCACCATTCTACTCTCTTCCTATGAGTTTGATGATTTTTTTTTGTTAGTATTTATTTATTTATTTACTTACTTACTTACTTAGGCTGCGCTGGGTCTTAGTTGTGGCGTGCGAGATCTTCGTTGCCACATGCGGACTTCTTAGTTGCGGCATGCACGCGGGATCTAGTTCCCCGACAAGGGATTAAACCCGGGCCCGCTGCATTGGGAGCACAGAGTCTTATGCACTGGACCACCAGGGAAGTCCCAAGTTTGATGATTTTGGATTCCACATATAAGTGATATCATACAGTACTGTATTTCTCTTTCTCTGACTTATTTCAGTTAGCAAAATGTCCTCCAGATTCATTCACGTTATTGCAACTGGCAGAATGGCCTTCTTTTTTATGGCTGAATAATATTTCATTATATGTATATTCCAAATATCACATTTTCTTTATCCACTCATCCATTGATGAACACTTAGGTTGTTTCCATGTCTTGGCTATTGTAAAAATGCTGCAGGGAACATGGTGCAGATAGCGCTTCAAGATGATGATTTCAATTCCTTTGTATACACAGAAGCGGCATTGCTGGATCAATTGCAGTTCTATTTTCAACTTTTTGAGGAACCAGGAGGTAATTAAGTTTTAAAGAGGTCATATGGGTTGGCCTTAATCCAGTCTGACTGGCGTCCTTATCAGAAGAGGAGATGAGGACACAGAGGGACCACCACGTGAGCACAGGGAGAAGACGGCTGTCTGCAGGCCAAGGAGAAACCAGCTCTGCACACCCCTTGATCTTGGACTTCCAACTTCCAGAACTGTAAGAGAATAAATGTCTATTGTTTAAGCCCTCAGTCTGAGTGCTTTGTTACGGCACCTCTAGAAAACTAATCCAGCACTGACTGGGCCTTCAACAAATATTTCTTAAATTAAAATTAGGTTGAAATAGAAGAGCTAACAAGATTCTCTTTTAATCACAATGTTTTGCATCTATCTACTGTGTCTTAAACACGATCCTAAGGCAGTTTCAAATCTGAACGCAAAGAAGTCTTTTAAAATTCCCAAGGCCTGTAAGATTAAAAACAATACTACTGGGAATTTCATCTATTTCTGGGCTAAAACCAGTCAAGCGTCTTTTTGTCACAGTGACCGCAGACCGCTAACGGGTATAGTACCAGATCATGCGGTCACGCAACAGGAAAAACGCTGGCCGAAGCCCCACTTTCGGCCTGGTCTCCCTAGACCCTCCATGCCTGGCGGGCCCCATCCCTGCGGGTGTCCTGGGCTGTGATGTGCATCACGTGGGGTGGTGTCACGTGAGGGGTGTGTCGCGTGGGGCGTGGCCTGTAAGACGGAGGCCCTCGGCTTGTCAGCGGAAATCCAGGCGACAGGAACGAGCTGGACGACCTCGGGGGCAGCGGACAGGACGAGGGTCGGGCGGGTAGGCGGCCGGCAGAGGCCGAGGTGGGGCCGGAGCCGCACGGCTCTGTCAGAGCCCGACATTACGTCAGGCCTGCCCCGCATGACGCAGCAGGGCCCGAAACCCGGCCCGTGACGTGTATCCAGTGCGTTCATGAGGCACTCTCCACTTGTGAGGGCGGGGCAGTCCTCCAAATTAAGAATTACAGAAAAGTGAATCAGCCGCGAACTTTTGGTGATTTAAACGGAGAAGTATAACCAGTTTCGAGAGTTGTTTGGGGAGCAAAATTTAAAACAGCCGAGGGCTTCCCTGGTGGCGCAGTGGTTGAGAGTCCGCCTGCCGATGCAGGGGACGCGGGTTCGTGCCCCGGTCCGGGAAGATCCCACATGCCGCGGAGCGGCTGGGCCCGTGGGCCATGGCCGCTGAGCCTGCGCGTCCGGAGCCTGTGCTCCGCAACGGGAGAGGCCACAACAGTGATAGGCCCGCGTACCGCAAAAAGAAAAAAAAATAAAACAGCTGAGACGCCCTTCCCTTCCGCATCCTCGTACGAGTCCCTCCCACATGTCGCCTCCGACCTATCACGAGCCACCCCTCACACGAGTCCCGCCCCCGATGTCGCCCCCAGCCCATCCTGCGGCGCGTGCGCACCACACCGCCTTCCCGCTTCCACGCCCCCGGGGCGCCCACTCCGACCCTCGCCCTTTCCCGGACTTTCCCGCGTCTCCGAGTCCCGCCTCCCGGCGCACGAGCCCCGCCCCCTCCCCGGGCCTATCCCGCGCCGCGCCGTGCAGCAGCCCCGCCCCCCCGCCCTCTTCCCGGGCCTATCCCGCGTCGCGCCGCGCACTAGCCCCGCCCCCGCCCCGCGCAGGGGTTGGCGCACGGCTGTGACGTCACGGGCAGGCGAGGCGCGGCCGCGGAGCTGCGCCGCTGCGGGCCGCGGCCATGCCCAAGCGGGGCTGCCCCTTCGCGGACGCGGCCCCGCTGCAGCTCAAGGTGCGTGTGGGCCGGAGGGAGCTGAGTCGCGGCGTGTGCGCCGAGCGCCTCACGCGGGAGATCTTCGGTGAGTGAGGGGTAGCGGGGTCGGGCAGGCGGTTTCCGCAGGCCGCGCCCCCTGGAGCCGGGGGCCGGGGCCAGTCGCCCGGCCGGGTTTGGGAGCAGCAATTTGGGCGCTGTGAATGCGCCCGCGTCCACGACCTGTCCCCGCCCTCCACCTTCCCGAAACAGGCGGCCTCCGCGTGGGGCCGAGACGTGGCTCTGCCCTTTGGGAATGCTGGACTCGCGCAGGAGCCAGCCCTGGTCTGACCAGCCCAGCGAGAGGCCGGGGAGTGGGATGTCCCGGTGGAATAAGCCGGTAGAAGCACCCGTTCTGACCCGAGAGGCGTTTGTGGAGCGCGCCTTCCTTGCCAGGCGCTGCGGCTGCGGGAGACCCTGCCTTGCTGTCTACTGGGGGGCCAGCCAGAGAAGGACTCTCCAGAGGTCATCAGGGCAGGCATGGGTCGCTGCAGGACCACCTGCAGGCTGTTAGAGGTCTCGTGGAGGAACAGGGTCGAAGGCGAATCCTTCAGGATTAGGCAGGCAGAGAGGGAGAGGAAGGCAATTCCAGGCAGAGGGAACAGCCTATGCAGAAGCCGGGAAGCCGGAGAGTGCTGTCCGGTTCATTGTGGCTGGAGTGTCCAGTTCCAGAGATGTAAGGACACTGACCTAGGAAGCCTTCTCTGGCTGCTTCATGCAGGTTTTTGGGCGCATTGATATTATTGATCATCGCTTTGGGGGGCTTAATACCCTGGGGTAACTACAGAGTGGAATTTACCTTAACTAGTGGTTGGAGGCACGAGGTTTGTGCGTGTGGAACAGTCAGATGGTTACCTGGGTGTCTGACTGAGTGGTGCTGCCGTGTACTAGGGATGTGGCGAAGCGCCTAACCTGGGGAGACCCTGCTTCTCTTTGTCCTGCTGCTCCCCACCCCGCTGCCCCCATCAGCAGCTGCTGTGCCCTTTCTTTTCTTGCACATGCAGGGTTGCAAATGCAAATGCCTTTCGAGGCCGTGCAGGTGATAAAAATGAGTGAAGCTGTGAGTACTATGGCCAGACTGCAAGTGTTATCCTCTCAGGACCTTCAAAAAATGTAAACACTGCAGACAGAGAGAAGAATTAAAAATAAACGCGGGCTAAGTCAGTCTAGCTCTTGACCACGATGTTCTGGAGCATTTGCAGGGGCTTGTCCTTCGCAGGGCCCCGTCACAGAGGGAGTGCGAGGCTCCCTGGACATCTAAGAAGGGCAGGACATAGGCCAGCGTGAACTCGTGTTTAATGAATTCCAAGCCTGAACCCTGGTCTCTTTATCTTGAACAGACCACAGGCCCTTGAAGACAAGTCTTAGCCTCACCACATGACCTCCCTGCAGTCCCACCCTATTATAAGTGCGGATGGGGGGGATTGGAGGAAGAGGAACTGGGTGTGACGGGGCTGTCATCAGCCACTCCATTTGAGTTACCCAACTGTGTGTTTCTGTCGGTTTCACTTAGCACCAACAGCTTCTAAGGTCTCCACCCTGGCTCTGTTGGGACAGGGCAGAACACCACAAACAAAGCATTTCTGGGGCTGGCGCCTGGCATTTGACCTTGTGAAAGCCCCCAGTGCCCTGATGGAAAGCCACTGCTCTGGTTGCTGAGAAACCGCCTCAGCTCTGGGGTCGGGGGGGTGTCCAGGGCCCACAGAGGTCTGGAAAGTTCTGGGGCACCTTGTTCCGAGCTGGTTGCTGCCACGCCTTCTGCCAGCAGCCCCGTGGTCAGTGAAGGGGTGCGTGCTGGCTGGGGTGTGGGCTCAGCCCTGAGTCTCTCGGCTGTGCGTTGGTTAGCACTCCACAGCGCAGAGCTTCGTCTGCTGGATGAAGCCGGCTTGTGGGTGCTGGGAAGGAGATGAACGGCAAGGAGGTGAGGCCACCCGTGTGGAAAATGAGCAGAGTGATAGCACAGGGAGCCCAGGTGGGGCTGCAGCGTCCGGAACCTTCCTGGAGGAGGTGGCCACTGAGCCCAGGCAGGAGGCCAGGGTGGGACCCAGCTCGCCAGGGAGCAGCGTGCTCTGGAGTGGCTGGGTAACCAGAGGCCCGGCCACGCGCAGCTCGAGGGACAAGGTGGCCATGCAGGTGCTTCCGTGCTGCAGCGATATAAGCGGGGAAATGGTTGCCTCCGCAGAAAAGACCACGCAGCTCCTCTTCCGCGGGGCCCAGGCCTGCATGGACCCCGCGTGGGAGGAAGCCTGCGCCATCGTCCATACCCCGGAGTCCCCGAAGCCTGGCCCCACAGAAGCCCCTCGGGCCGCACGCGGGCAGATGCTGATCGGGCCCGACGGCCGACTGACCAGGAGTCGAGCCCAGGCCTCCGAAGCTGGTGAGTGAGGCCCACGGCAGGCGCTTCCCAGCTGTGTGCTAAGGATGGGGTGTGGCAGGGGCTTTTCCTACCTGGGCTGGAGGGGGCGGGGCCCGAGTCTGACAATACGAACAGGGCGAGGGCCTGCAGGCTCCTGACATTAGGAGGCTCTGCTGTCACCAACATCCACGTCTGGTAGCTGCAAACAGCTTCTAACTGTTGGATCAGAAAGGAACAGAGACCCCTCTGGGTGACCCTTCTGGGTGTCCTGCCTGCTTTCCACCTGAAGCTCTCCCACGGAGTCCCACCTGGCTGGGTGGGAAAAGCCTGTTCGGGTCCCTGTGCAGTGTGGTGTGCGTCTCAGACTGTCACCTGTGTCGCTGGTTAAAAACTCTCCCGCCCCCGGGTCTGGGTGGGGCAAAGGGACCCCTGTGTTAACCCGTGATGCAGGGACCACGCTTTGAGACGCAGCTGGGAGACACACAAGGGACGAAGGCCTAGCGACTTCTGATGCAGGCGGTCAGGAGAAGGGCTGACCCTTAGGTACCGACATTTGGGTGGTGGGAATTGTAGGTGGGAGTCACGGAAGCCAGCTGGGATCTCTCCCTGGTGAACGGGTCTGGGTGCTGTGCTTATGCACAGGTTGTCGTCTTAGGACCTAGTGGTCAGCCAGGCGCAGGAAGGAGGGTGGCCCCCAGCCCCAGCGCTCCAGGTCCCCTTGGACTGATGGGTGTTTCTTCCCCACAGACCCAGCCATGGCGGCATCGGGAGCCTGCTCGTCGTGCGTGCGGGCTGTGGACGGGAAGGCGGCGTGCGGCCAGTGCGAGCGGGCCCTGTGCGGGCGCTGCGTGCGCACCTGCTGCGGCTGTGGGGCAGTGGCCTGCACCCTGTGTGCCCTCGTGGAGTGAGTGCGGGCCCTGTCGGGGAGTGGGGGCGGCAGGCCCATCCCACATTGCCCGGTGGGACGATGCGATGCCAGTAAATGCTTTGCTCGGCTTGAGTTTTTCCAAGACCTTGAGATCCTTTCTGGAGGAAGTCCAGACCTTGTAGGTCAGCTCTGCGCTGTCTGTGGTCTGTCCCAGACCATTTGTGCTCTAGTCCTTTGAGCCCTGGCATCAGGAAGCCTCACATGGCCTTCCTGTGTCGCGCGCTCATTAGCGGAGGACACCTGACAGGTGAGGGCAGGAAGTAAGTGTTTTGTCTGTGGCTTGGGTGAGCGCATCCGCCACAGCCGGTGGGCCCCATCCCTGCCCAGGAGGTTTCGGGCGCTGTCCTCGTCCCAGCGGCCACTCCCGGCTGACGGGTGGGGATGGGCAGTGCCCCGTAAGAAAAGTTCTGCAGATCTCAAACCAGTTTAGTCCCAATGGCCTTTAAAACCAACTCACCCCCCCACCGCCAAAAAAAAAAAAAAAAAAAACCAACCCCAACTGTGGAAAGTTAAAAACACGCCTCCCGAGAGGTGGGTTGCTCCACGGTTGGGACGCGCTGGACAGAAGGACGGAGGCCAGGCGTGGGCCTCCCGTGCTGGCCGGTTCAGGGGTCAGGTGCTGGGCGAGTCATGGGTGTGGAATACTCTTTCTATTGACTTTGCCAACTCAGTTTTCTTTTCTTCCTATTTATATGTAAGCTGAGACGGGCAGGGCCTTGCCAGTGGCTCTTCCCTGGAGGGGGAGCTGAGCACAGCACAAGGGCCAGCTGAGGGGCCAGGTGGGCGCCCCACCTACTGGCAGCTGCTTCCCTCCCCGGGGCCGTCCGCATCCTCAGGGACTCCCGTGGCAGCCTCCCCCGCCCCTGCTCTCTGCTGCCTGGCCCCCAGGCACCCGCAGAGCCCGCCAGGCACCTGCCTGTTTCTCGGGCCCCGGCGGGCGGGGCTCTCTGACCCGGGTGAGAAACAGACGACACGTTCGGGGTCCCCTCTGGAGGCCACGCCTCAGGCCTCCGAGCTTCAGCGCCACCCTGGAAGCGGGCATCCTGCCCGCACCTGGTGGCTGCCTCGTCCCCAGGGTCAGGCACGGCCGCGGGTGGGGCATCGCCACCAGGAGCTGGAGCCAAGCTCCTAGCCCTGGACGTGGACCCTTTGCCGCTGCACCTCAGGCGTGCTGCCGTCTCCTTTCAGCATGTCTCCCGAAGCGTGTCCCCTGCCATTCGCTGAGTTGCCGTGTCCCTACCCTACCTGAGCTGCTGCCCCTGTGAGCCATCCGGGGCCAGTCACCCCTGCTGCACACCTGACCACCGTGAGACCGGGGCTGAGCCCCGGGGGCTCCTTAGCTGTCAGTCCGTGAGGGCGGCTCCGGCAAGCACCCCAGACGTTTCCCCTCGTGCTCGAGGCAGATGCCTGTCGGGGGGGCTGCTCCTGGAGTCCCGCACTCTGCGGGTTCCGTGCTCCGGCCTCTCCCCGGGCCCTCGAACCGCCCCCCTCTGCGGGTGTCCTTCTCCAAGGACCCGGCCCTGTGGGCCCGGCCCCCTGCGGCAGTGGGGCCTCTTCTTAACTGGTTCTGTCTGGGCCAACAGCCCCGCCTCCAGATAAAGTCGAGGGACCAGGTGGGGTCGGCAGCTCCCGTGGAACTCAGCCCTAATGCCAGCTCCTCTCCCCCAACCTCGCGGTGTCGCAGCTGCAGTGACCTCCACGAGAAAGTGCTGTGCACCAGCTGCGCCATGTTCGAGGCCTGAGGCCAGGAGAGGACGGCAGCCCTGCCTGGACGACCTCGCCGCCGTCCACGCTGAGGGACTGGGGGAGGGGCGGGAAGGGACAGCCTTTCTATTTTGTATTTTGTTCTCCTGACCACAGAAGAGAATAAACCCTTTATATTTGGACAAGAGGACTCACTCGTCAGCGCCCCTGGGGCCCGTGGTCTGCCCGGCTCCCACCTGGCAGCGCCCTGAGCTTCATGCCAGGTGCCGCCAATCGCCCCGTTGACAGGTGGGGACACTGAAGTCCAGAGCGTGTGAGCCCAGGTGGGGCTTCAGTGCCCCTCGGGGGTGGGGCCGCGTCCCAGGCTGTCCCTGAAATGCCACTGTCATGCGCCGCTGTCTGGGTGGCTGGGCCCCGGGTGACCTGCCTGCCAGTTCCGTCTGGGTGGTGCGGCCCGTGTGGCCCGAGGGAGGGCAGTGGACGAGAGGGGGAAGGGAGGGGCACAGCCCTGCACGGGGCCTCCTCACCTGGGTCTCGGGCCCGGTTCCCACGCGCGGGGTCCTTGCGGCGCCATGGGCCCAGGCCCTCAGGGTGAGTCCGTGGGTAGTCAGTCCCAGCCCCTCCAAGAAACCCTGGAGGGGAAGAGAGGTTCTCTGGGGTGGGCAGCGGGGGCACCCACTGTTGGAGGGTCAAGTGACTGACTCTTGGAGGGGGCTGGGCCAGGGTGGGGTTTGCCCCCAAGTGCACAGCCTAGGACCCCTGAAGCAGGAGCGGGGGCGGGCCACAGGGAGGCATGAGGTCTTGGGGGCGGCTGCAAGTGACCCCATGGGTCTCCCTGAGCTGAGAACATTCAGAGGCCTCTCCAGCACGAGCCCTCATCGTGGGGTCACCTCCCCTCACCTGCTTCCTGTAGAGGCCCTGGGCCTCCGTCCCAGTGCCCACCTGCAGACCACGACCCCAGCGAGCACGTGAAGAGATGCTCAGCGTCGCTCAGCATTAGGGAAACACAGCTCAGTAACAAGAGATGCTGCCTCACCCCCGGCAGGGGGCTGCTGTCCAACAGAGAACAAGGGCCGGCGGGGCCGTGCGGACCCGGGAGCCCTGTGCGCTGCTGTGGGGATGCAAGGGGACGCGGCCTCTGTGGAGCAGAATGGCAAATACCCAGCAGGGATTCGAGCAGATGTCTGTACGCCTGTGTTCATCGCAATAGCGTCCACAAGAGTAAAAATGTGGAAACAAACCACGTGTCCACGAAGGGATGAATGGATAAGCAGATCATGGTCCATCCATACGATGGAATATGATTTGGCCTTAAAAAGGAAGGAGGTCCTGACGCAGACTGCAGCACGGATGGACCTGCAGGACGTCAGGCCGGGTGAAGTAGCCAGTCACAAAGGAAGGCCCTGTGTGATTCCACTCCTGTGAGGTCCTTAGAGCCGTGGGGTTCACGGAGACAGACGGGAAGGGTGGGGCCGGGGGAGGGGCAGTGAGTGTTGAACAGGAGCAGAGTTTTAGTTTGTGAAGATGAAAAGTTCTGGAGACGGTGGTGGTGCTGGTGCCACAGCCACGTGAATGCATTTAATGCCACTGAACTGGCCACTTAAAAATGGTTAAAGCGCTAAGTTTTACATATATTTTACCAAGTAAGAATATTTAAAATGTTAAAAACACAATTGTTGAAGGCAAAACTAATAATGTGTGTTGGGGATTTTGAACATGTGGAAACAAAAGTGTCCACAGCACGGAGACGGCAAGGTGGAGGTGTGTGTTCTGAGGACCGTGCGTGTGAAGGGCTGAATTTCACTCCAAGGCAGGCTGCTGAGTGAGTTATGGACTGACATCGACAGGCCGTGGCTACAGTCGTTCCTTCGGGAGAGATTTGTTCTAAATTCCACATAGGATCCTGGGTTGGATCCTGGAACAGAAAAGGAACATCAGTGAGAGAGTTGGTAAAGTCAAAATAAGCCAGTAAAAGAGAGAAAATGGGGGACTTCCCTGGTCGTCCAGGGGTGAAGAATCCGCCTTCCAATACAGGGGACGTGGGTTCGATCCCTGGTCAGGGAACTAAGATCCCACATGCTGAGGAGGAACTAAGCCTGCGCGCCACAACTCCGGCGCTCGCGCGCCTCAACAAGAGAGCCCACGTGCTGCAACCTACAGGGCCCACGCGCCCTGGAGCCCGAGTGCCACAACCGGAGAGAGAGAACCCACATGCCACAACTGGAGAGACGCCCACGTGCCGCAACTAAGACCTGACGTGGCCAAAAAAATGAAACTTTTTTTTAAAAAGATAAAATGGGTTGTTAAAAAATAGTTATTTAATCCAAAATGAGGGTGAAAAAGAGGAAGGAAGGCACAAAGATCTAAAGGGACGCACAGAGGAACAGCAAGGTGACGTTTAAGCTCAGCCACGTCTAGATCCCACTCCTGTACGTGACCTAAGCGCCCCCGAGGGGTGGAGACCCACAGATCGTCAAAACAACAGTTGAGACCCAGCCAGCTCTGTTGTCTGCAACAAATTCACCTTGAGTATGAAGACAAGCAAATTCAAAGGGACAGGGTAGACTACCTGTTGAATGATGACCCGTCTTTGAGCAGACATCCCCCGAGTGGCATTTACTGGGAGGCAGACCCCGCCCCCATGCCGTCCCGACACCCCAGCCTGGCTGGCTCCTTGCTGGGAGCTGCTGACCTACCCGCAGCCCCCAGGGCCTCGGCTACAGCATGCAGCCATGCCTGCTGAAACGTGGGCACTACAGGTGCTAAAGGCACCTCTGTTCCTGTCTTGCTGTCCCTCCGGAGGCCCGGCCTGCTGCTTGGAAGGGCTGGGTGCGACATGGGAGGGCGTTCGGCCCCCGTGCAGGCCAGGCCGTGGGACCTCCACCCTGCTGGTCCTCACTGCCCCAGGCCGCTGTTCACCAGGCCCCTCCGGCTCTGCTCTGGCCCTGCGGCCGGGACCGGGTAGCACCCAGGAGTTTCCTCCCCGAAGTGCCGGTCTCCCTGCACCCCTACCACTCCACCCCGAGGCGCCTGCGCGGCCCCACCTCCGCGAAGGCTGGGAGGCCCTGGGGTCTCCGGCCTCGGCTCTTTCCTTCTCGGCCCCACCCACCCGGATGGGACACACCATCAGGGTAAGTTTGTGCTCATGTCCATGCCCATGACCTTGAAGCCTGTCCCAGGCCAAGGAACGTCCCTAAGGCCATCACCCGCATCCCCGTTATCCCCCAACCATCCCCCCATCATCACCCAAGGAGGCCCCACGAGAAAGCGCAGCTCGTGCCCCTCCGCCTGGCCAGCTGGCCGCCACCCCCCCACATGCCCCAGCTCCAGCTTCAGAGGCACCTCCCGGTTTTCCACACCACATCTGACGCTTTGGGGTACCATTTGCTCGAAGTTCGAGGATAATGGAAAGGTACTGCTGTAGGTTCTGGTGTCTACAATATACATTTTTTTTCCTTTTTTTATGTGTTAAAATACACACCTCTTCAAGACCCTGCCTTCAGCTCTTTGGGGTATATGTGTACCCAGGAGTGGAATTGCTGGGTCACATGGTAGTTGTTTTTATTTTTTTGAGGAACTTCCATACTGTTTTCCGGAGGCTGAGCCATTTTACATTCCTACCCACAGTGCACAGGCTTCCAATTTGAAGGACGTTTTTACGTATCTGAAATCTGGATCCAAAGCATCATTCAGCAGGTAACATTTGGTGTGTTTGTGGTTTCCAAAAAAGCTGTGGGAGTGAAATAGTTCAGAGCCTATCAACACTGAGCAATCGGGCACCGCCCAGAGAGGCACCCGCAGGCCTGACTGACCCCACCCACCTGATGCCCCGCGCAGGCGCCCCTTCCAGCAGAAGGGGCAGCCACCCCGCCCCAAGGAATGTCTTGTCAGGGTCACGGGCCCCGGAGCCTGGAGAAGCAGGCTGCTCTGCCCCCTCCCCCGGGCCCAGGCGCCAGGCCCAGTGAAAAGTCCGGCCCTGTCCCGGCCACGCCTGCGGGGTTGAGTCCCCGTGAGAGAGGAGGAGCTGAGGCTCCGCCCACCCCTCTCTGGGCAGGCGCCTGGAGGCCGACGCGCGGGCCCGCGCCGGCAGCCGGCTCCTCTCCGCACCCACCAGGTGGCGCCCACGGCACGTCCCGCTGGGCTGCTCGGGCGCCCCGGACCCACTCCCGCCTGTCCCGCCTGACCCAGGCTTGCAGTGTGACCGCCGGCAGGCCGCTCTCTCGGTCCTCCTCGGGCCCTAGGGCCTGGCAGTGACCCGAGTCTCGGCCTTGGCCAGCTCGGGGCCCTGCAGGATGGCTGGTCCTTCCTGGTGGTCGGGGTCTGCGGCATTGCATGGACAGAGCAGGTAGGCAGACGGCTGTGCAGTCTGGGTGGCTTCCTTGGGGCATGGGGCTGGGGTGAAGCCAGGTGGAGACAGGGACGGCCAGGGCATCCCCCGCTCCGGTGAGTCCCGCCGGAGTGGGGTGGGGGGACATCGTCCCTCAAAGGTCATCCCTGGGGCCTCTGGGCAGGAAGGACAGGGCGCTCCCCTCAAGCGGACCGGCCACATGCTCCTTCACCTGCCACCCAGCAAAACAAGCCACAGAGTTGAAAAGCAATTTTTATTGAAGAATTTGGAGGGAAAGTCTCATAATAGTAAAAATACTAAAGTTGAGTATAAAAAAACGCCACGGTGCAGCGCAGCGTCCAGCCGGGAGACACGGAGGGTGCAGCGACGGCCCCTCCGAAGGGTGTCAGGTGGGGCCAGGGCAACAGCAGGAGAGTGAAGCTTCTATAAGGACAGGTGCTACCAGGGGAAGCCATCGGGTGAGACGGTCCCAATGGGGAAGGGGGCGGAGTGAGGGCCCTCTCCTGAGATTAGAAACCCCAGTATGCACGTGAACAGCATAATACTCGGCAACAGATGTCACCTGGCTCTTCTATCTTGCCGGCGAACCCCGGCCCAACCCCATTGCAGGGGCCACCCTCCTCCAGCCTCAGTGCTGGGGCTGCTGCGTGCCCCACCCAGAGCGAGAGGGGGCCAGGCCAGCGCACCACGGCAAGGTGGCTTCTGGGGCCCCCGGGCCGGGCTGGGCCGAGGCAGGGGCAGCCAGGGACAGCCGGCGAGAGGGACGGAGGGGCCGCGGGCAGGGCCCACCCAGGCCCGATTGCACTTGGCTGCAGAAGTCCTCAACGTTTTCCTACGTGAATCTAATTGTTCCGAAGGCCGCGGCCACGTCTGGAGAACTGGATGAATAAATTAAGAAAAACCGCAGGATGTCTTCCTCCCGACCTGGCTGGCCGAGAGGACACCGCCCCCAAGGCGGGCAGCCCTGCCCACAGCACGAGGCATCTTCCCATCCGTGTTGGAGGACAGCAATGGTTCCGCCCAAACGCATCCGGAAATAAGAAACATTAAATACAGATCATCCGTGCGAGGCTTCCTCCCGAGTCTTCCAAGCCCTCGTCCGGAGCACGTGGCTGCCCACGGCTGCGTCCCAAGCACGCCGGCTGGCCCCTCAGGCAGTGCCGCTGGCCGAGTAGGAGAACTGGGGGAAGTGAGGCCTCCGCTCGCTGTCCACGCCCTCCATGCTGTCGTCTGCGGGCGGGAGGAGCGGTTCAGCTCCGGGCACCGGGCAAGTGAGGCCGGCCGGCCCCAGGGCTCGCCTCCCAGACTCCGCGTCCAGCCTCAGCGAGCCCCCATGCCACGATCCCAGGGCCGGGGGCCGCGGCCCTCCCGCCCTGACGGCCACCCGTGAGGGAGCCTTCCCAGTAAAATGCTGAGCACGGAGTTCTGTTGCCCGGAGAGGAGGAAGGCGTCGGCAGGGAGGCCCCCTCACCTCGGTCGGGCGGCGTGATGGTGATAATCTGGGCTGTGAATTCTTCGTCAAAATACCTGGTGTCCGTCTCGGACGTGACCTGAGGCTTGAAGGGTGGGCTGAGCTGCAGGAAGGGGGCTGCGTTACAGGTCTCACCCTGTACTGCCCGGCGCACCTGGACCTGGACCTGGACCCAACTCAGGACCCACCCAGGAGCCAAGGCTGGGGCCAGGCCTTCCTCTGCCCACGTCCCCTCTGGGGCCTCGCCCTTCAGGGATCCACCTGCGGGGCCACCGGCCTCACTCGCGGCCCCCGGATGGCAGAGTGGCCCGGCAGCGTCAGGCCACAGAGAGGACTCACCACAACGCAGGACGCAAGGGCAACTGCAGAGGGACAGGCTGGCGGGAGGAAGGACCCCCACTCCCCCGACCCCGGGCCCAGGTGCAGGGCTGCCTGGGAACTAGCAGCAACTAGCAGGGGGTCTCTCGGGTCGGGGCTGGGACTAGAGCGCTTGGAGGGCAGGCCCAGGGGGCGGCAGGACCCTGGCTGGAGCAGAGCAGGGTGGAGAGCCCTGTCTCACAGGGACAAAGGCCCAGCCGGCCATGTGTGGCCTGCGGGGGGGGGGGGGGCTGGAAACGGGGTGGACGCATGCTTGGAGACACGCACCCAGCAAGCCTGGGGCAACCGTCCTGAGCCTGCTGGCCACCCCACCAGCACGGGCCAGGGCCTGGGGCTCCCAGGTCCCTCCGAGGGCAAAGTGCAGAGGCACACGTGCAGGAAGCAGCTGCCTCGCTCTCGGAGGCCTCCTCACGTGTGCTTGTGGGGTGTGTAAGCAGGTATGTGTGTGAGCAGGTGGGTGTGAGCGGGCGTGTGCGGGGGGAGGGGTGTACACAGGCCCCACGCACCTTCTTCTCATACACATCCTGCCACACGATGCTGGCGAAGAAGCGGTGCTGCATGATCTCCTTGGCGTCCTCGGAGCCCCCACCGAGCCTGCGGGGAGACGGAGGCCACGGTGACGGGGTCGCTACCTGCGGGGGGGCCCAAGGTTCGGACCCCTCCTCCCACGGGCTGAGGTCGGCCGCCAGGCAGCAGCCCGGGCAGCTGCAGGGTGCTGGGTGGGCAGGAGCTGCCGGCAGGGCCGGCTCTTCCCGAGCAGGTGTGAGCAGGCCCTCTGCCCGGGCCAGCCCAAGCCGAGGACATCACACATGGCCACCAGCACGGTCGTTCCCTGGGGGTTTCGGGGGACAGCCCAGGGCAGGGCTCACCGCTGCTTGGGGTCCTTCTTGAGCAGCCCTGAGAGCAGGGACTTGGCCTCAGGGCTGAGCGTGCGTGGGAAGCGGATCTCCTCCATGAGGATGAGCTCGAAAAGCTTCTCGTGGTCCTGGTTGTAGAAGGGCAGGCGGCCGCACATCATCTCGTACATGACCACGCCCAGCCCCCACCAGTCCACCGCCCGGCCGTAGTCGTTGTCCTCCAGCACCTGGGGTTGCAGGGCACGGGCTCAGAGGGCACCTGAGACACGGGGACTCGGGGGTCGGGAGGGGGGAGGGGGGGCTCGGGGCGCGGCAGACGCGCACCTCGGGGGCCAGGTACTCGGGCGTCCCGCAGAAGGTCTTCATGGTGGCGCCATCCTTGATGCCCTCCTTGCACAGCCCGAAGTCCGTGATCTTGATGTGCCCGTCCTTGTCCAGCATGAGGTTCTCCAGCTGCAGGAGGCGGCCTCCGGGTCAGCCCGCCTCCACACCCCGCCCCAGCCCCGCCCCAAATCCCCGGCCCCGCCCACCTTGAGGTCCCGGTACACCACGTTCTTCTCCGAGTGCAGGTAGTCCAGGGCAGACACGATCTCGGCGCCGTAGAACCGGGCCCGGTCCTCGGGGAACACCCGCTCCCGGGACAGGTGGAAGAAGAGCTGCGGGACGGGGAGCCTGAGCGGGGCCGGCGACCTGGGCCAGGGTCACGGGGCGGAGACCCTAACCAGGCGGGGAGCGGGGAGGGCAGCCACCCAGACACCCGAGGCTCAGAAAGGGCCGCCCCGGGACCGGGCCCTACCTCGCCTCCGTTGGCGTACTCCATGACGAAGCACAGGCGGTCGTGGGTCTGGAAGGAGTACTTCAGGGCCTGTGAGGGAAGCAGAGCTGGAACCCGGCCCTCAAGCTGGGCAGGAGCTTCGCCCTGTTCAGGGCGGGGGATACCCCGCTGCCCCACCGGCCGCGCCCGAGGACGAGTGGCTGCACGTCCAGGGACCGAGAGGCGGCGCCCCTCTAGGGCCGCCTTGCTGCCCTCACACCTCAAACCACAGGCGGCCTCGCTTTAAAAGAAAGGCCCGCTGATGACCAAGCGGGAGAAACACGGACGGGAGATCCTCCCCGGCTCTGGGCTCCCGCACGGCCAGGCCGGCCGCACCGACCAGGGAATCTGCGGAACGCGATGTTAGCGTCCCGTACGGGGATCCACTGGAGGGTGGAGGGCACGACAGAGCCGGGCCTTTTCCTCACAATCCTCCAGCCAGACAGAGGGAAAAAGGGCAAAATGAAGCAGACGAGGCAAAGCCACGGTGACGCGTAACGTCTGGATGAGCAAACACGATGTCTGCTCTTGAAGTCATGTTTCTCATAAGAAAACGTCTCAGGAAAAACATCGCTGCATGCCTGACCACTGCTCTGCTCCTGCTTCGGATCAGGCCGTCCCCTGGAGCGAGGACACCTGTGCTGAGCAGAGGGGACAGGCCCACAGTGGTCCCGGGCACAAGACCTCGGAGGCCGGCGCCGGGTCGCCCAAGGCCTGAGTCCTGAGCCCTGTCCGCCTGACTGCTGACCTTCTGGGGGCGGAGCTGGCTGGGCCTGGCAGCCTAATTCCGGGCACTTCCCTGTTGCTCCAGAAGGCCAGGGGTTTTCCATACACCCCTCCTGGCCCAGGTTCCCCCGGGACAGGGACCTCCCGGAGGGAGCCTCAAAGGGGAAGCAGTGCAAGACCGTGCAGAAGGGTGGGCATGGGGGGCGTGGCCCCCCAGGGTCTCAGCAGGCCAGAGGGCAGGCCAGGCCTCCTGCCCGCTCTGTGCACCAGCGACCCCGCACCACGCACCTCCACCCGCCCCTCCTGGAGGCCCGCCCGCCGTCCACGGGGCCCTGAGCCCGCCAGATTCACAGGGGAGGAGGGGTTGGTGCAAGTGACCGCGCGACCCCAGCACCTGGTGCCCGAGCCGTCCCCCCAGGGTCCAGAGGGGACTCACCGTCAGGAAGGGGTGCCGGGAGTTCTGGAGGACGCGGTTCTCCGTGAGCGTGTGGGCCACCTCGTCCTGGAAAACAGAGCCCACTGAGCCGCCCGCCCCGCCTGGCCCGGCGCCGGCCCCCGCCCCGGCCCTGGCCCCTACCTTGGCCACAATGACCTCCTTCTTCAGGATCTTCATGGCATAGTAGCGGCCCGTGGCCTTCTCCTTCACCAGGATCACCTTCCCGAAGGTGCCTTTGCCCAGCAGCTTCAGGTACTCAAACTCATTCATGGTCTGAGGGTAGCGGGCAGGCACCAGGGTCAGGGGGCAGCATGGTGAGTGCTGGAGGCCCAACAGTGGTGAGGGGTGCCAGAGGCCGGGGCCACCGCGGCCAGCCTCGGGGCCGAGCACAGGTGGGGCCCGAGGGGTCCAGGGCTCGTGGGAGATCACGGGCTGTGCACCCCGACTTGGAGCCCTGGGGTTCGGGGGGACGGTGGGAGCAAGGGCACCCGGGCCTTCCCGAACCTGGCGTCCCTCCCTCACTCCTGTGCGAGGAGCTGGGCGGGGCAGGGTCCCAAGGGCAGGGCCGGGCCTCACCACGCGGTGCTTGGGCTTGGCCAGCGCCACCTCCATCTCCTCGGCCCCTGAGTTCTCGCCAGGCGAGCCCGACCGGAAGTCCATCATCTCCTCCTCCTGCCTCTTGAGCCCGTCGGCCACCGTCTGGATGGCGGTTGTCCACTCCTCCCTGCAGGGCAGTCAGTCGGCTGAGGCCCCAGCCCCGCCCAGGCCTGGGGCCTCCCCCTCCGAGGCCCCTGGGCTTGGGGCACCGGGACTCGTCTCCAGCGCGTACCGCTCCTCGGGGGTCTCTACGTGGAACGTGCGCTCGATGACCGTGGTCCACTGCAGACAGCGGATGATGAAGGTGTTGGGCCGCGGCCGCTCCGTCTTCATCAGCTGGCATTCTGGGGGCAGGCGAGCATCTGTCTGCACTGAGCCCCGGCCCACCCGCCACAGCCCAGCCCTGTAAAAGGGGGCCAGGACCCCCACTCCAGCTGGGACCCTGCTCAGAGAGCTCAGCGGCGCCCCTCAGGGGGTGTCTGGGGGCCGGTCAACCCTCCGTGGTCCTTCCTTGGGTCTCCAAGCCCCCCTGCCAGCCAGGACACGGCCTTCAACCAGCCGGAGGGTGAGGGGTTTGGGAGGGCAGCTCGCCCTCCCCGAGCAGAACCATCCCACCACTTTCCCAGCCTCACGATGACCAGCGCTCTGCCTGCCCCCTCTCGGCGCAGGGCCAGTCCCAGAACAGAGGGGGATAGTGACTCACCCTCCGGAGAAGCTGCCTGTCCACCCCCGAGGCCACTTGGGCTGCACCCTCCCCACACTGCTGCCCATGCCCCCAGGTGCACACGGGAGTGAAAACAGGCACATGCACACCTGGAACACGCACACCTGCAGCCGAGGAACCGTGGAGGTGCCCCAGGCCCGGAGAGGGGCTGGATTCCAGCCCAGCCTGTATGAGGCGGGAGGGGCCGCGGGGCCAGCGCAGGGGTCTCCGACATTCCAGCATCTAGGCCCTGGCAACCGCGAGGGGCCCCGGCCGGGCTCAGCCAAGCGCAAGGGAGCGAGGAATGGTCTGCCAGGCCGCGGGGCCAGGAGGGGGCTGGGGCCCAGCCTTACGCGGAGGGAGGCCTGTGTCTACACGGGGCAGGGAGAGAGGAAAACCTGTGCGGCCAGCCTTCTGGGTCCCCACATGCCCCCTCCCACTCGCTCAGCCCATCGGAGACCACCAGGAGCCCCCAGGGCTCAGGCGCCTGACACCCACCCAGGGCCTGACTTCTTATCTCTCCACCCTGGAACCCATCCCCAAGGAAGAGCCCCTGGCACAGAGGCCCCCGCAGAGCCGCTCCCCCTCCCGCAAGCCTCTGCTCCTGCGCCTGAAGCCCCTGCTGGCCTAATGCCCGGGTCAGGGCCCCAGTCCCACCCACTGCTCAGGAAGCCCCTCTGGGCGGTGCCCACCTCCCACGCGCCTCCTGAGAGCCCCCCCCCCGTGCTCCCCTGCATTCAGCCTGGGAAACACTCCCGAGGGGCCTCAGCCCCCCAGCAAGGCAGCATCCCTCTGGCCGAGGATCCTTCCCAAGCCCGGAAGCCCCCAGGCTGACCCAGGAGGCCCTGCGGGGAGCCAGACACACTGCAGTGAGGCTCCCACGCGGCCACAAGGCTGCGGGGACGGGGGTCTGCCTCCTTGGCCTCCCCTCACCCCCAGGCCCCCGTTCGACCTGCTGCTTTGCTGAGACTTGAGGAGCCCGGGAGGGGGTTCAGGGCTCACAAGAACCAGGCCCTGCTAAAGCACCCCCAAGGGAGCCTCCCTTGTGGCGCAGGGCCTCTGCTCCTCCCACTAGAAGCCCTGCAGCACGGGGCCAGGCACACCAGGGGGTGAGCAGGACGGCCCCCATCTCAGAATATCTGCAGGCGCGGAGGCTGGGAATCCTTCCCCGTCAGCCGAGGACGGGCCCCCTGTGCTATGCCCCCTCCTGAGACCCTCGACCAGAACCTGCGGTCTGGCGGCAGGGGGTGTGCGTGCACCCAGAGGACCCCGAGCTCCCAGGCACGTGGCAGGGAGGGCAGAGCCAGCCGGAGGGTGGGGGTTGAATGAAGGAGCCTGGGGTGGAGCCAGGACTGTGCTCTGCACCCCAGACAGCAGTCCAGGCGGACCCCGGGGTGTGCTGGTCGACAAGCCCATCACTAACTCACCCATCAGGCCCGTGTCCCGGGCCAGCCCGGGCAGAGCACCGGGAACAGGGACCAGGCCGGAAGGTCCGCCCGGCCCAGCATCCCACCCACCCACCCGTCCCCATGCCTGGGTGCCCCCCACCATGGGTAGGGTCACACCTGCCGTCCCCCTGCAGGTACGTAACGAGCCCACGGTAGCACTTGGTTTAGAAAACGTGCAAGTTTGTTCAGCGTCCTGAGACGCCCCAGGCCAGCAGTGCTGCACCCACCCACCTGGCACCCCAGCTGAGGGTGGGAACAAACGCACTGCCACAGTGGACTGGGGTCTCTGAAAACCTGTGGTGGGCACTCGTGCTGGGGCGACGGAGGCCCCGGGAAGCTGGCTGCCCCCCACCCCCACACCCTCTTCCTGCCTCTGCCGGGGGCTTTGGGGAAAGAGGCCCTGGTGGGCTCGTCTGGCCCCCACTGGAGGAGGGGCCCAGGTCGGCCAGCTGCCCCAGGCCAGGCCCTCCGGTCTCCAGAAGTCCACCCGGAACAGCGTTGGGCTCGGCTCGGAGATCCCTGGCAGCCGGAGCCGACCACTGAGCGGTCCCTGAGGTGACACAGGGCCTCAGGCCCAGCCTGGTCCCCGGAGGGCTGCTGGCCCCAGACACAGCGGCCAGGGGGACCCCACGTGGGGCCGCTGGGCCCAGAGGGCTCTCTCCGCCCCGCCCACCGGCCCAGCGCCCTCATCCCGACCCAGGTCGGCCGCCGGCACACTTACGCGCCACGGAGAAGTTGTTCAGGGGCGACTCGCGCTGCTCCACGTCCTGCGGCCGCTCCTTGTAGCCGATGAAGGTGCCGTCGTTCTTCAGGAGGAAGTACCGGGGCCGCCAGGTCTTGATGTACTCACCTGAGGACAGGCGGGCGGGCAGCACTGAGGGGCTGCAGCCGCCGGACCACGCTCCCCCTACACAGCCCGCTCCCCGGGGTAAGTCACAGCTGGTTGTGCCGGGACAGATGCACCCAGGAAGCCCCAACTCCGGGCACTGACCCCGATTCCCCTGGGGCAGTCAGAGGGTGGGTGGGAAGACGGGTTTCACTGTATGAAAGCACCGCCTCTGACCAAGTGCGAACCCTGAACCTGTGATTGAAAGGGGGCCAGGCCGGCACCTGGGCCTGGGGGAAGCGGTACGACTGACAGGAGGCCGGCCCGATCCAGAGGGCCTTCCTGGAGGAGGTGGTGCCAAACCAGCCGGTCTCCAACCAGAGCGCGGGGACCAGCTACAGCCACCCGCCATGGGCTTCAGGGCCAAGAGGCCTCCCCACCCACCCTGGGTGCCGCCAGGGGGTGGACGCAGCAGCTACTGTGATGACCGTGGCGACTGGGCTGCCCACCGCAACTGGCCCCCGCCAAGAGGATGGAGCCTAGCTAGCATCCAGCAGTGAGGGGCCAGCATCACACTCAGAGTGCGATCACGGGGGCTTGCCTGGCAGACACGAGCCCACCTGCAGCACGTCCCCAGGATGGGCACTCGGGACAGAGCCCCCTCTGCCGCGTGACAACACTTGCTGTCCAGGGGCCCTGAGCGCTGTTGTGAAGCCAGACCCAGAGGCGGCTGTGTGGTCCTCGGGCTGGGACCTGCCGTCCTGGGCCCCCGCACCCACCCACGGGTCACCCAGGTGCCCAGGAACGCTCCCCCCGAAGCTCTGCAGCATCAGCCGTGAACAGGCGCCCGCGCTCAGGAGGCAGAGCAGATGTCCTCTGCGACGCGCCGGCAGTGCCATTTTTCACGTTGACACCCGGAAAAAACGCCTCATTTACATTTTGCCGAGCCAGGAGTTTGAACACCGCCGAAGAACTTACTAATTAGGCGCCCGCTTCAGCAGAGGGCCACCGGGCAGCAGGAGGGGAGGGGGCCGGACTTTCCCCACGAGCTGAGCCCCGCACGCAGCCACCTGGAGGGCGAGCAAAGGCCCAGCGCCCCGCGCCTCGGTCCGCTCTGCCCCTCCCCCCGCCTCACCGCCCAGCTCCCACCCTGCACGACCCAGGGCCTCTGGGGGCTGCTGGACAGTCGGGGCCTCCAGCCACTCCCTTCCTTCCCCAGGGAGCCCAGGCAGGGGTCCCCACCGGGCCAGACACCACTGGGCCAGGGAGGACCCGAGCGTCGGCCGGTAACCTGCCCTCACCCCGACAGCATTTAGCGGGGTCTCCACCCAGGTCTGAGCCCCCCAGACCCCTGGGGACGTGGGCTGGGAAGGTGGTGAGGCCACCCTTGAATGCTGCCTCCCGTCCCGGGCCCGGGGACCGCCCCCTGGCCACTGGTCCCAGCCAGCCTCCCCGCCCGGCGCAGGGTGGAGCAGAGCTGGTTCCGGGGGCTGAAGGCGGCCCACCCCGCTCCATCCCGGGCGCCCGCTGCTCGCTCCCACCCGCCTGCGCTCGTCTGGAGCTGTCGGCCCCTGATGGAGTGCCTCCCATCCCGCCAGCTGCCGCTCCCCGGGACGCTAAGTGCGCGGGGAGAGTGATGAGTGCCTCATCCGTGCAGCCCTGAGAATCCATCTTGATCACCAACTGCTGGCGGCCCCCACCGTGCCCAGCATGGCGGCCCCCAGCGCCGCACCCCACGCGGGCAGTCGGCGTGTGTGTGCCCACAGAGGCGTCCGCGCTCGGCAGGACCCGCACGCCCCGGCCTGGGCCTCGGACCCCACTGTGGCTGAGGCCCTGGGAGGGGGACCCGCCCCCAGCCACGTGACCCTGCACCCGCCCTCCAGCTTTCACCCCACAAGCCCACCCAGGGCGCTGAAGGGGGGCCAGGCGACGGGAGCTGGGCAACACACGGGTGGAAGCGACAGGCGGGGAGGCAGCCCCACTCGGGCCCTGGCCCTCAGCAGCCGGCATCCAGACCCCCGGAGGAGAAGCCAGGACCGCGGCGGGGGCGGGGGGAACGGGACCCCCGGAGGAGAAGCCAGGACCGCGGCGGGGGCGGGGGGAACGGGCGGGGGGACGGGCGGGGGAGGCCGGGGCGGCCAGGGCCACGGCGCTGAGACCCACAGACCCCTTTCTTCAGCCTCTGGGGCACTCCCGCCTGCACACATCCAGCCAGGCCCCCAAGTGACCGCCAGCCGCAACCTGGGCCGTGGCCTGCATCTGAACGAGTTCAGTGCGGACAGGACGCCGGTGGGTGGCCGGTCCAGGGACGGGGGGGACACAGGAGGGGCGAGGGGAGGAGGTGGCCGCCCTGTGCCGGCCGCGGCTGCGCTCTGTCCTCTCGGCAGTAACACCTGTGGGCCAGCGAGGGGGACGAGGCAGCACAGACACACGGCTCCTGCTGGGAACAGGCGAGAAGGCCCCAGTCTGCTCTTCAGATGCCGCGCCGTGAACTGGCGGGGGGCGGGGGGCCCTGGTCTCTGGGGCCAGATGACCGCCCACCACCGGCTGGCCTCCCAGCAGCGGCCACACCAGGGGTCAGCAGGGACTGGCCTGGACCTGGGCCCAGGTCGGGTCCCCTCGTCCCTGCCACTCCCGCCCCAGCCCAGGACTCCCACCCACCCCATCCCACCTGAGCGAATGCTTCAGACCGGGGCCCTGGAGCCCCACATCACAGCTGGCCCAGCTCCCCTCCGTGCAGGGCAGGACAGCACCCCGGTCGGGAGACCAGAGCTGGGGGTGGGCACTTGGAGGCACGCGTGGTCTGGCGCCCACCCCCACCTGGAGGGTCCATCCTCAGCCCCCCCCCCCGAGGTGGGGGGCTCTTTCAGAAGCCCAGCCCTGGGCCAGGGCAGGGGAGGGGCCCTACAGCACCACACCCACCCCTCCCAGACACTGGCGCCCCACCCAGCCACCAGCGAAGGGGACCCACGCCCCCTGAACCCCGAATGCCCAGGCCTGGCCACCTGCCTCCCAGGCTCCAGATGAGGAGGCAACTGCCCTGGGTGGGGTGGGCGTTGGGGGGCGCCCAGGTCAGCCGGGCTCCTGTGCCCAGGGCAAGGCTTCCCTCCTCCTCCTGCCCCCCTGGGACTCCCAGCCCCCAGCCCCGGCCCCCTCAGCGTCCCCGTGTGTCGTCCAGCGGGAGGGCCCTTCCGCCATCCCAGCTCATCCCCAGGAAGGGGCTGCAGGACCCTCAAGGAAGGGGGATTCCTCGCCAGCATCACGTGCCTCCCACAGCCCAAGTCACCCTGACGGGGCCACACAGCCAGGATCAGGGACAGGAAGGGTGCCGGCTGACAGCCTGCGCCTCTACACCTCCCAGCCCGGGTCCCAGGCCGCGCTGTGGGTCAGGGCACCCCCGGCAGGAGACGCGGAGGCCAGGACCCGAGCCGCTGGGGGCCCCAGGGGCGCAGCGCGCAGGCTCCCCGCACCCCAGGCCTGCCACCCGCGAGTCCTCCCCTGCCTGGCACCTCAGCCCCTCTAAGCCCCCAGCGCAGGCCGCCGGCTGCCACACCCTGAGCTCCGTGGACGGTCTGAGTCCCCAGCTCCCGGGGAAACTGCTGGATACACGCTTTGCCGCCGCGGTGGCAGGCGGCGCTGAGCTGTTTCTCCACAGCGAAGGGAGCCCCAGCAGGCCGGGGGAGCGGGTGCCAGCTGACGGCGGCCACCACGCGGTCCCCCGCCACCGCCACATCCGTCGCTCATGGACAGCTGCCGCACGCCATCACCCCCCTCCCCGGCGCCGCGGGGCGGGCGCGGGTCTGGCTCATCGCGTGTCCCCACGTCCCTGTGCCCCCGTCCCACCGGCAGGACACCAGACCACAGACAGTCAGCAAAAGCCTGAGAACCGGTGCCAGGGAGGGGGCGCGCCCCACTCAGGCGGAGCCCAGGCCGGGCGGGTGAGCCACGCCGCCTGCTCCTGGGGACGCTTTCCCAGGGCAGCTCTCTCGGGGTCCTCACGGGGGCACGAACGGCCAGTGTGGACAACGGAGAGGAGAGGTGGCCACTCCCGGCCCAGCAGCGGGGGGACAGGTGGAGGACGGGGGTTCCCCCGGCACAGCCCCCCGAGCCCAGCTGGGCCGCCCCCAAGCTGCCTGGCAAGCCGAGAAGGTGGGATCATTATGACCAGTCACTCTCGGGGGAAAACGAGGCCCGAGAGGGCTCTCAAGGTCACGGAGAGGCAGATGGTGGCCAGAGTCCCAGGTCCGGCTGCCCAGGCGGGGCTCACTCCTCGACACAAACCGAGAACTCTTCGCAGGTCGTTGGTTCTGCCGTCGGGCAGGCAGGGGCCCAAGGCCTCAGCCCAAGGCACACAGACTCAAGAGGAACGTGGGGAGGCGGGGTGGGAGGGAGGGATGCAGTCAGGGAGCAGCGCTGTGCCCCGCCCCCCACCGTCACGGTGCAGCAGACAGCTCTGGGGTCTCCCCGCCCCTTCCTGCTGCCCCAGGACGGCGCCAGCTTTCAGGCCTCTCACCAGCGACGACCAACAGCCCCTCTCGCTGCAGCTGCCCGCATGTCACCTGGGCCTGGACGTCCCACCCTCCTGGCCGTCCTCGGAAACCCTCCTCCTCGGGCACCACACATCACCTGCTGCACAGGCCAGAAAAAGGGGCCACCCCGACCCCAGCCCGCCCCGCCACCCGCCTCCCCCGCGCTCTCTGCCTGATGTGACCTGGCCTCACCACTGCAGGGTTCAGGGGGGCTGCGTGGAAAGAGCTGGGCTGGGCCCAGGGCTCAGGGCAGCCACAGCCATACCTCTGCCTGCAGGGGCACCTGAGGCCTACACTTTCCAGGCCGGGTGGGCCTGGGAGGCAGGGCAGGCAGCCCCCAGGCCTGTCAGTCCACCAGCTTCCCCCCATCTGCTGGCCCCTTGCGTCACAGGCCCTGGCAGAGGGGACTCTGGCCACCACCGGTCCCGGCCCAGGCCCTCAGGCAGCGTCTGCCCAAAGCCACACGGCACTTAAGTTCTAGGTTTCCAGAATGTTTCCCTAGGGACATGCCTCTCACTCCTGTGCTGAGAGCCCAGGATAAACCCAATGAAACCAAGGGAGGTGTCGGGGCTCCCCGGGCAAGGCAGAGGCAAGGAGGAGAGGGGGGTGGTGAGAGTGAACAGACGGGCAGCACGGGCTCCCGGGAGAGCAGCTGGGGTGGCAGCAGAGCCCTCCCTGCAGACACAGCTGCAGGAAAGGAGAGCCCCGTGGGCACCGGCCCTGCCCAGACCCCCCTCCCTGCAGACCCTCAGAAGAGGCAGAGCAAGACCCTGGCGTCTAAGTGACCCCCAGCCTCCGTGAGCCAGGGCCCTCCCCGGGGCACGAGGGGCTCCAAGCACCAACTCCACCTCCCCCAGGAAAAAGCACCACCTACACAGGGGAGGGGGCAAGGGAATGAGGGACAGGTCGGGGGGACCCTCCAGAGAAAGGGCCTTCCACCTCCCAGCCGCCCAGCTCTTATTTACTTATTCCCTAACTGGGAGCCATGTCGTGGTGCGACAGCCGTGAGGACAGCGAGACCTGGCTAGGGACGTGGTGGGGACATGGGGACATGGTGGCAGGCTGCATCCTCCCAGCTGCCAGCCCTGTCACCTCATGCTCCCGGCCACACCCACCCTGGCCCCAGCCCCGATCGAGCTCATCACTACCCCCAAACTCCAGCTCACAGCATACCCCGCCCCCCAGCCCGGGGTGGAGCGCCAGCATGGGGCCCCCACCCCTGCCAGGAACAGCCGGCTGAGGCCTCTGGGCCGGCGAAACCAGCCGGGAGGAGGCTGGGGGCCGGGGGTCTGTGGTCCTGGGCCTGCTCTGGGATCTGTGCGCCCAAACCAAGTGCCCAGGGGGACCGCACCCCAAGGCCCCCAGGGGTGGCAGAAGAGGCACCAGACAACCCCCCATCAATGCCAACATTCCTGAAACACGAGCGTTATTTCGGACGGTTAAGGAGCCCCGCGTGACGCAGGAAGAAAGGCAGCAGGGGCGTGGCCGGGTGGGCGTGGCCGGGGGAGCGCACGAGGCCCTCTGCCAAGCTGCTGGGGGCCAGGTCGGGGCCGGGCTGGGGGCCTACCCGTGGGGGTGAGTGGGCGGGGGCCCGGGGCACCCACCGCTACGGGTGCAGAGGCGGCAGGCGGCCGCCGGCTCCAGTTACGGGAGGGCCCGCGGGGAGGGCGCTGGCAGCGAGGCTGGCCGGGTGCGCCCGGGCAGAGGGGATGCCAGCCGCGCCGGCGCCCCCGCCCCCACCCTCCCAGGGCACTTCTAGGAACTGGCCTGACGCGACCCGGCCCAGGCCCCTCCTGAGTGCTGGCAGTGGGCAGGGCCCGGACCCAGGGCCCCCTCCCCTCCACGCACAGGGCGCACACTCAGCTCCCTGGGGCGGCTGGGCGGCCGGTAGAGGCCCCCTCCTCGCCACCACAGGACCAGGAAGCAGACAGGAACACGGCCCGCTCAGGGCCCCTCAGGCCCGGGGCAGCGGTGACCCCTCATCCCCCAGCGCAAGGACGCCCGAGCTTCCTCTTTCGTTGTTTGTTTTGAAGGGAAAACTCAACCGGCTCACAAAACAGGAAACTTGGTCCCACACAGGCCGGCAGGCCTCGGCCTCAGCCTCGTGCCACCGCCCGCGGGCTCAGGGGCACCCCTCCAGGAACGTGCCCCCCTCCCAGGCACCGTCCTACGGAGCAGAGGCCCCCGCACCTGCCCCCACCCTTGGGCCGGCCGCCTGCACGCACCTGCCTCAGTGGACCAAGGGGACCCCCTGGACCAAAGCCACGGCCGCTGCAGCGAGACATGGAGGGGACCTGGGCATCCCTCGCCTGAGCCAGGGACGCTGAGGTGCAGGGGGAGGAGGGCCCAGGACAGCTCCAACCTCCAGCCTGGGGCACCGGGCGAAGGGAGCAGCCTGCCTCCCCTGACGGTCCCGTGAGCCCCTTGCCCGGCAGAGTGGCCCGGGGCCGTGCACACAGATGATTCCCAACGACGGGCCCCCAGGCAGGTGTGCTCAGAAGTGGGTTCAACAGGCCCCTGCAGGCCTTGGCCCCTGCTGTCGGCTCAGCAGAGCCGCGCCCCCTCCACGGCCCCGCCCCATGGGAAGCCCAGGACTGGGGATGGGGGGAGTCTGTGTCAGCAGCTTAGAGCCACCTGGGGGGCAGGTGAAGCCCAGGGCCGCAGCCAGAAGCAGGACCTGGCCAGGACCAAGGGAGGGTAGGGGGGAGGGGCCACCGCAGTCCGGAAGCCCGCCCCCCACCAGGATGCCTGGGACCCACACAGCAGGATGGTAAGGGCCTGGAACCGGGGGAGGGTCTGGGCCAGAAATGGGCTGCGGGGGGGGGGGGGGGGGGCAGCCAGGCCTGAGACATGCCAGGGACCAGCCCCACCGAGCCCCGTGAACACACGGCGCCACCAGGCCTGCCGCTCCTGGGGTGGGGGGAGTTAAGCTGACGCACAGATGCTAGCCTCCCACGTGTGTGCGCACCGGGCAGACCTCACTTGGGGTCACGTCCAGGGAGGGTCCTGGACGGGGGACCCCGTGCCCACAGGCCCGCTCTCCTGCACCCCGCCCCTCAGCCCCCACCTGCCGGGCTGCGGCGTGGTGGCTGCCCTAACGGGCCCTCCTGGCCAGGCCAGCAGCTGGCCCACGTGAGCCCAGGGGTCCCCGAGGCCGGTGCCCCACCCCCACCCAGACCCTCAGCCCCTTCCTTCACCCCGTGGACAGCTGCTCGCTGCCGTCCTCCCTTCTCCCGGCCCGTGTGGCCCAGCTGGCGCGTCCATGGGCTGGAGACGACTAGGATGCCCACAGACCCTGCGCCCTCCACGGGCTCCAAGGGTGGGACCCGCAGGTGGGGCTCTGCTGGGGCAGCTCTCCGTGGGGCTGGGCTGCAGCCGAGGTGGTGCACGGCCCGGCGGGCACCAGGGCAAGTGGGCAGGGACGACGGGGCCCTGGGGACACGTCCCAGAGCAGCTGCACGGACTCAGGCCCGTGGCCTCGCGCACCGCACACAGCCTAAAGACAAAACTGGAGGCCGCAGGCCAAGTCCAGCCAGACCTGCATCCTGAAGGAGGACACGGTTTTTAAACTGTCAACCTTCAGACATCAGGAGAGTGCACAGAATAGACCAAACCTTTGGAAAGGCGACTTTCTGAGCCACACCGAGCCCACCGGCCCCCAGCACCAGCGGCTGGAGCTGCACGGCAGCTGCCCACCGCTCGGGCTGTCCACCCACAGCCTGGGGGGTCTGCCCGTCACTCGGGATGCCTGCCTGTCACTCAGAACGTCCCGCTTTATCAGGAAGGCTGCCCACCTCTGGGGACACCCACCCATAGCTCGGGCTGTCCACCCGTCTCGCGGGACATCTGCACACGGTCCCTGCGGCCCCACCCGGCTCAGCCCTCCTCACCACCTTCTGAGCCCTGGGCAGCTGGACCCCTCTCTCCTGGGGACAGCCGGGGACACCGAGGCCCAGAGGGCCTGCTGGGTGCCGCAGGGCAGCACAGCGCTGGGACTCGAGCTGCGGCGTCAGCCGCCAGCCCGGGCTCTCCTCTGCCCCTCGGCGGCTCTGGCCCAGAGTACACGCATCAGGACACCAGGGCCGCAGCCCCGGGCCCTCCCCAGAGATGGGAGGGAGGGAGCCCATGTCCCTGAGGGGCGGGAGAAGGAGCTGGGGGCCGGGGGTCTGTCGTGCCCCGACCCTTGGCCGACGGGCCGTTGGGTCAGCTCTCAACACCCACTCAGCCCCGAAGGTTCCTTCGCCCCTCACGTGCAGGGCCTGGGCTGGACGCAGGGCAGACACAGCACGGTGGGCAAGGCAGGCCCTCATCCCACAGCAGCCCCCCAACCTACGTAACAAGAAGCAACAGCGTGGGGGGCCTCGGGTCTGCGAGGAGCTGGAGGACAGCCGGAGCTCCCCAAACCCCCCTGGGGATCAGACCCCCGGCGGGGGAAGGGGGCAGGGCGGCGGTGGCAGCTCACACCACTGCTGCAGGAGCCTCCGCCCGCTCCCAGCCCAGGGACCCCCCAGCTCTACCCAGAGCCACCCCACAGGAGGCCTGGCTCCCTCTTCCAGCCAGTCCTGAGAGGCGGGGGGCAGGGCCGGGGGTGGGCGTGACGCTGCAGGTGAGGGAGGGTTCTGGGAGCGGAGCACGCACACAGAAGCATCTTCAAACCGTCCACCCTCCTGCCCGTGACGCGGGGTTCGGCCTGCACGTCCGCCCGCCCACGACCAAGGCCAGGACGCTATCCACACCCAGGAAGGGTACGCGAGCCCCCCCACCCCAGTCTCAGGAAACGGCACCGCTGCGTACCTCCAGCCCCAAATCGGGGTCCTCCTCGATCCCCCAACATCTAACCCAAGCCCACCCATTTCCCACCCCTCGGCCACATGACCCCTGTTCCTTTCACCCAGTCACCCCAAAGTCCAGCACACAGGAAGAGCCCACGTTTGTGGGAAAGCACAGATTCGTAAAAGACGGACAAGAGGACAGAGAAAACGAGACAGCAGTGGGGGCAGTGGAATGAGCCTGCAACACACAGAGGTTCCCACGGGGTCACTGGGAACGGGGAGCGGAGGGCAGGCAGTGGAGGTGGGACACGGCACAGCCCCTCCCGGGCTACAAGAGGGCCAGGGCCACATCGCCGCCCCACACACCGCCTGGGCTGGCACGTGGGCTGGAGAAAGAAGAGTGGAGGCACGTGGGCACGTAGGACCCTCTGTCCCGGCCCAAGTCTGGCTGCACTCTGCCCCAGGGCAGACCCCACCAGGCCCTTGCCCACCACCACACCCACTGCACCCGTAGGGAAACCAAGGCCCACGGAGTCAACAGACTTGCCCTTGGAGAAGGACACAGGGATGGGGCAGCCGAGTCAGGTCAAAGCCCAGCTCCCTGGATGCCCCGCTGGGCCCGACACCCCGAGCCCCCAGCGCACAACCCAGGGCGGCAGTCTAAACGTCACCCAGCGTGAGAGGGGCACTCCCACCCGAGCCTGGCTGGCCAGTGGATGCCCCAGTAACTGGGACAGGAGCCCTGGCAGCCCTGAGGCCTAGGTAACTCCTAGGTCAGTCCTTAATCGAACAGTCAGTTAACAGTAGCCAAGGATTAAGGGGTACCGGTCCCCGTGTGCTCTTGTGCTGCCACCAGGCACACAGGGGAGGACGGAGACCAGGGTCAGAGAGGGCATCCTTGCCACCAAAGAGGGCTGAGGTGAGGCAGACAGAGTAGGACCCGATGGGGAGCAGGGGTGGGAGGCTCCAGGCACAAGAAGTGGTACTCCTGGGGGTCAGGAAGGGGTAAACATTGGGGGAGGGGATCCAGAAGGCCGCTGGGTGCAGGAAACCTTGGAGGGGCTCGCCACGGACCACAGGCCCCTGCGGCCACCTCACCTCCGTCTCGAGGCCCAGTGCACTGTCCTCCCTGCAGCCGCCTAAGTGAGCTCTAAAAACACACAGCAGACCACATCCTTGATCCCCTGCTTCGCGCCCTCTGCAGCCCCTTGAGGTCTCAGCTCCATCCCTCCTGTGCTGCCCACCGCAGCTCCTGCAGCTTCCCAGCCTGCTCTGCCGGGAGGCGCCTATGCATCCCACAAAACCCAGTCTCGTGACACCCACTTTTGCCGTGCCTCCCTGTGTGCTCCACCTATGTCTGAGGCTCCCCCTCCCAACAGCCCGTGGGATCCCGAGGTGGGGACGGGGACACCCTCACCAGAGGGTGTGCATGAAGAGTGGCGTGGCTAGTGGCTAGCTAGCATGGGATCGCCAGAGCTTTGGGAGGGAACAGGTCTGGAGGAAGAGCAAGTTGGGGGAGCAGGTGGTGACTGGCCAATCCCCGCCCTGGAGCAGGAGGGAGTGACTTACTCAGGCACCTGGACAGGAGGCCTGTCCAGCCCCCAACCACCGGCCGCTAAGCAACAGAGGGCCGTGGGGCAGGCAGGGCCAGAAGGTGAGGGGCCCAGGCCCAAGCTCCCGTCCCAGCAGCTCCTCACTGAGCCCCTCCCTGGGCACAGGGCCATATGAGTGAGCACAGGGGAGGCTGAGGGGGCTCCAGGCCAGCTGGCTCAGCAGCTCCAGTGTAAACCCGCCCCGAGCTGGGCCACTGGGTGGCACGGAGCCCCCTCCCGCCTACAGCCAGGCCAAGCAGCCCTGCCCTGCCCTCAGGAGCCCTCGGGCAGCGCCCCGGGCCACTAATGCGCCAGGCCTTGGACCGGCCCCAGCGTCCTCACTGCCTTCCAGGAAAGCGGGTGGCTCTTCCCGCCCACGGCCCCAGCCAGGCAGCCACTCACGGGCTGCACGCCGGCCCAGGGCACACGTCCCCGCCCGGGAGGTCCCATGAGGCCATGCCCTCCCGGCCGTGGGGACACTGGGCCCCAAAGCGCACCCGGGCCGGTCCAGGAGGGTCCAGGAGCCCAGGGAGGCCTCGCTCGCCCGGCAGCCACGGCCCAGGCCGCCCCCAGCCACTGAGGAGCCGCAGGCCCACTTGGGACCCTCACCCCCGGCCGGCCCCGCGGGCACTGACCTCGTTTGTGCAGCCAGCCCTCCTTCACGATGGCCACGTCGTTCATGGTGCCGGGGCTCCCGCAGGCCTGCGTGGCCCAGACCTCGCTCACACGCCTCTAGCAGGGTCCTCCCAGAGCCCAGCGGGCTGTCAACAGCCTCTGGAAGAAGAAGAGGGAAGTGTGAGGCTGTGTTGGGCTTGGGGACACTCCTCGGACCTCGAGGTGAGCCCAGGAGGCCCGTAGCGCCTGGGGACTCAGCCTGGGTGTGCCTTCCCACACGACCTGTGCCCGCTTAGCATCCAGAGCCCCCGCTGGCCCCCGCTCTGCCTTCCCGCCACGGCACCTGATACAAAGTCACTCACACTGCTCCCTGGGCCCAGGCCTCCCCTCCCCCTGGGCTTCAAGCCCCTGCCACCACCCCTCCTGGAACCCCAAGCCCGCAGAGCTCACTGCCCCCCTTACCGACCCATTCCCACCTCCCCTGACCTTTGTACAAATCACTCCTGTCCCCAAAAGGCCCTCCTGGTATATCCCAGCCTCCCTAACCTGCCGGCCCAGCGGAGGCCACCTCTTCCAGGCAGCCCCTCTGACTGCTTCAGCCCACACCACTCAGCCTCCCCAATGCCCTGGTGAGGGTGCCCAGTTCTCCCTGTCCATGGTGTTCCTGCCCAGAGGCTGGGGTTCCCAGGCAGAGTCCAGAGCTCCTCTTCCCTGCCCCAGACTGGGAAAGGAGAGAAATTCAAGCGTGACGTCTCAAGAAGGCAGGGGCAGGAGTGCAGGTAATGGGTACAAAGGAGAGCCCAGAGCCCTCCAGGGTGACACGAAAACCCCCTACACACACCCACCCACAGAAACGCCGAACCCCTCCTAAACCACAGCGCCCCCGCCGGTCTGAATCTGGTTCATTCATTCGGCCAATATGTGCCGGGCATCTCTGGTTTTGCCAGGCTCAGCGCTGGGCACTGGGGACAAAGAGAGGTTCCGACGAGTCCCGTCTGTAAGGAGTACCCAGTCCAGGGTGGTTACAGACCCGTAATTACAGCTTCCAGGAGGCAACAAATGGGGAGGACTGTGCAAACTCAGAGGCACTGGCACCCGCCCTTTGGAGGCCCACCAGCAGCCTTCTCTTGAGCAGACACTTTGGCCATTGATCCTTTGTGGCCCACCCCATTGCTCCCCTGCTGGATGAACTCCTAGGCATCCCTCAAAACCCCGTTCTCACATCACCGGTTCCGAGCATCCTGGGAAAGAGCACTCTCCCCATGAGCAGTCCTCTGCTACCCTTCCAGTTGGGCACTCATGAGGGCAGGCCAGGAAAGACTCCTCTCGGGGACACCCAGGCCGGGCAGAGGCCCTGAGTACCTCCAACATGGGTCTTCCTACAGCCACCTAGACACTCTCCCGCAGCCCCCTTTACTGGCCTCCTGAGGCATGGGCTAAGCACCAAGAGAAGGCCGCTGTGCACTGACTGTCTTGGGCTAAATTTGGAAGGACAGGAAGACCCACTCACTGCCTTGTGTCTGGGACAGGGAAGACGCTCCTTGCCCAACACACTCAGCAAGCCCACAGGCAGGGATGGCAAGTAAGACTGGAAGAGGTACCACCAAGGACAGGGCTCTGAGCCCCACCTGGCAGGCACAGGGGGCTCTGGTGACACTTGAGTAGGCGTGGCCTGGAGGCAGAGGGCTGGACTCAAAGACCTCTGGATGTGCCCCTACCCCCACCCGGGCCTGAGCAGGGCCCGGTGCTGACAGAGTCAGACAGCTGCCGACGGCCCCGTATGTAAAAATATATCTGCACATACACAGGGTGGTGTGCATGTGCACAGAAACACACACACCGAGCCAAGGCCTGGGCTGCTCTGGGCACAGGGTGGGCGGCACGGATGGGACCTCTGCTTCCCGCCGCTTCTGTCCTGTGAGTGACTTCACCACAAAGGTGAATTACTGCTATTATTAAGTCACAACCTTAAAAAAATAATAATAATTTGTGCTCTGAAGGGCCCCCTCCCCCTGCGTCCAGAACACTGGTTTATGAACCGGATGCTCAGCTGGGGGGCAGGGAACCAAGCCCCACAAGTGTACCCCACCCTTCACCTGGGCCAGAGCTCACAGCAGTTAGGGGTGGCCTGAGCAAGGTGGGAGAGGGCCAGGAGTGAATGTCGGGGGCCCTCTGGCCACAGAGCACAGGCCCAGGGCCCCAACTCTGTCCACCGCGCCAATACTCGGGAACCAATCCCACCCACCAAGTTCATCAGCTGCCCCGGGCCTCTGGGTTGGGTGGGCAGCACCTCCAGAACCCACCCAGCTCAGGAACAAGTCTCAGGGCCCAGGAGGGCTGCAGTCCTTTGTGGGAGGGCCTGGGCACCCAGCCACCATGGACAACTTTTTGTCTATGGGAAAATGAGGTCCCTTCCAAGGGCCCACCCACAAACTTCAACAAGGGCCGGGGCGAGCCTTTTCCTCGGCCCCCTGAGCACCTACTGTGCGCCGGGGCCCCCCTGGCCGGGCGCCCGGGCAGCTCCCGGCCGCAACGGTGCCCCGGCCCCCCGCGCGCGACCGCACCCCTCCGCTCCGGCCCGGGCCTCGCCCGGCGGAGCCGCTTCCCCAAGGTCATGCGGGAGGCCGGGGCCGGAGGCACGCACCCCCAGCGCCGGCGCGGCCCGCGCCCTCCCCGCCCAGGCCGCGCTCGGCCACTTCCTGCTCCCGCTCCTCCATTCCAGCCGCGCGCGGCCCTGGCCCCGGCCCCGGCGGCCGCGAACAAAGCGGCCGGGCCGCAGGGAGGAAATCCGGGCCCCGGCGGCGGGCGGCGGGCGGCGGGCGGGCGGGGACTCACCGGGCGCCGCGTCCGGCGCGAGCGCGGGCCTAGCCGGGCCGCGGCCTCCGGCGCCCGCCGCTCCGCATCCCCGCGGGCCGGCCGGGCGGGGCCGGGCTGGAGGCCGCGGCGGGCGCTGCTCGGGCGGGCCTCGCGCGCCGCCGGACCCGGAGCTCGTGCGCGGCCGCCGGCTGGCTCCTCCGGGCTGCGCTGGCTGCGCTGCTGCGCTGGGCCGGCCGCCCGCCCGCCGCGCTCGGTCCCGCCGGCCCGCCCTCTCCCCGCCCCGCGCCCGCCCCGCCCGGCCGCCCGCCCACATCCGCCTCCGCCGCTCGGGGCGGCCCCACCGTGGGCCGAGCGAGGGCGCGGCGCCGGGAGCGGGAGCGCGCAGCGGGCGGCCCTCGGGGACGGGGACCGCTGCGCTCCTCCGCGGGGCCTGTCCCCAGGCCACGTCCTCTCTGGCCTTGGTTTCCCAGTTTGTCCGGTGAGCCCGCACTTCTCGGCCCAGTACTGCCCCGACTCTGTTAAAAGGGCCGGTCTGGGACAAATCCTGGGCTTCTGCCTCCGTCGGGCGGGGATGGGGTTGGGGTGTAGGTTAGTGTGACTTTTAGAATGTGCCCCAAGTGGGTAGTTGAAGCTCGGGAGCTGAGGGCTGCAGGGGCCGGGATGGTCCTAAAAGACCCAATCCAAGGACCCTAACTAGTGCAGGTCCCCTGGGGGTCGTGCAGGAGGCTGGCTGGAAGGTGGGCGATCGGTCATCTGTCTGTGTGCCGAAGGCCTACTGTGGGTCTCGCCCTGGAGTGACCGGCAGTGCGAGGCCTGCTCCCTGGTTGGGGTCTGCCAGGAGCTCGCCTTCCCCGAAAGGAAAATACTGACACCTGGCAGCTACGAAAGTGGACGGGGACTTCATGTGGTGACAGAGGGAGAAGAGGGCCACAGGGGCCAGTGGAGGGGCGTCCAACTGGCACCGCTTCATCCAGCACCGCTGGCCTGGAGTGGCCGCCCCGAGTCGGGCACAGACACCCAGACGGGCTGCTGGAGGGGGCAGACTCCAGAGAAGAGCGGTCACGGCTGAGGCAGCCCAGGATCCTCCCTAATGTCTGGTTGGGCCCCAGGCACTCACGGTCCACTGGGGGACAGCTAAGGGGCCAGCAGGACACTGCAGACAACTCCCCACCCTGACCCCTCCCTGGGCCCTGTTGATCGCAAGTTTCTCCAACAGCTGCCCCTCCCCCCAACCCTGAGGCCTCCAAGTTGATGGTAAGCCTTTTGTAAAAGGAAGACTTGTGGGCTACCTTTCTGGGGTTGGTATGTATTTGGGGGGAGGAGGACATTTTTGTTCCTCGTCCAGGGTCAGAGTTCAGCCTGGGGGGTATAGACACTTCATCTGGGTCAGAGGTAGGAGCAGCTGAGCACCCAGGACAGCGTCCGCAGCCGGCACTGGGGCTCCGCCGTCCCTTCCTCTTGGGGCTGACCGAGAGAAGGCCGCTCGTGAGGGAAGGACTGCCTCCCCTGCTCGGGGGGGACACTCGCTCCTCCGGGGGAGGACACCCAGTTCTGGGCCTCTCCCCTTGGCACCCCGCCCTCCCACCCCAGCCCGCTGCGTGGGCTCTGAATGTGCACCCCGAGGCCCCGCCTCCAGGGGCCAGGGGAGAGGCCCGACTGGCGCGTGCTGCTGGGGCACCTGGCCGTCGCTCACCCCCTTCTGGGGCCATCCCACCCACCCACCGTTCTCCCAGGAGGGGTTTCCGCACCCACCACCCATCCTGCGCTGGCAACGCTGAGGAGAAGGCAGAGGAGGCCCGGTGGCCTCGAGGGCCACTGGGGGCCCCGGGAGGGCGCCCTCTCGTGGATAACGTGGCGACTCCCTAGGCTGTCCTCGGGCCTGCTGGCCATTTGAAGACAGCATCTTGGCCAGAGGTGTCATCACGGTGGTGCAAAACCTCCAGGCTTCCTCACCGCTGGCCCATCTCCAGGAGGCCTCCCGGCCTGGTGCGCCCACCAAGGGCCCGTGACCTGCAGTGAGCCCCACACCCCATTCCGTGCAGCGCCTACATGAACCTGCCCTGTGGCTGGGGCATCTCTTCGGGCAGGGCCAGCGCCCTCCTCTGGCCTCCGGAGGTAAAGCAGAGTCCCTCTCTAGAACACCTCCTGCCCGCCCCCCCCAGACAGAATGTCAAGGAGCGGACCCAGACCCACCGGCCACCCTGGCTGAGGCTCAGGCCGCGGAGGAGCCCATTAGACAGATGTTTGCAACAAAAACTGCTGCACCGGCCCCTGGGGAGGAAGGCCACCTGCCCCCTCCTAGAGCACAGGGTCCTCCGGCCCTGTCACCTTCCGCAGCTGCCGGCCATCGGGCAGGACTCGGGGGCCGGAGCCCCGGGCTGCCTAGTCTCAGCAGCAGCTGCAGGGCGGGGCCTCCAGGCAGCTCCCGGGCCAGATGGCCGCCTGGCTGGCTGCGTTCAGGGAAGCTGTGCCCGCACCACTGCGACAGCCTCCTGTCATCCTGGTACCCGAGACCGTACCAGGCCAAAGAGGGGATCTGGGAGCCGGGGGCTGCTCGCTGCCGAGTGCCATCTCGGGGCTGCCTGGGACGGCCCCTCCTGGGCCTTAAGGAAGACTTAACTCCAGGAAGACTTAAGACCCTCCGACCAGAAAAAGGCAGGGGCCTCTCTCCCCCATCCCCTCCTCCCAGTGCGGTTTCTCCTCCTTTAGCCATCCCTACCCAGCACAACCCCAGCCTCTTGCTGGCAGCGTCCCCTGCTGCTGCTGCTGCGATCCCTGTCCATGCCCCACAACCTCTGTCAGGGCCCCAAGGAGCCCTCTGTCCCACCAGCCAAGCAGGGCAGGCCAGGACACCCTGCCCGCCCCGGGGCTCACTCCTCGCCTGGCTGGGGAGGTGGGCACGACGGGGCAGCCGGGGTTAGGTTGGCAGCACCCGTGGGCATCCCGCACAGGTGCCTCTGCCCCGCTGTCACTCAAGAGACACAACGGCACCCGCACTTTGTGCCACGCCAACTTCTTAGCAGCAAGGATACAGCGGGGAGTGGGGGGTGCCAAGGTCACATTGACATGGGGAGCACTCTGGAGAAGGCTAAGGCCACAGAGGAGATTGTGGGTTTGGGGGGACCTGAGCGGGGGTGATCAGGAAGGACCACTCCCAGGGGGCGATGCTGGTGCAGAGACAGGACTGGGGAGGAGCCGGGAAGGGCTCTCCGGGGAGAAAAGTGTGGAACCTGAGGACTGGCCGTGAAAGGGCCTGGAGTCTTGCTGTGTGCCAGGCCCCGCAGTTAATCTACCCATTCTGCAGGTGAGAATATTAAGGTTCGAAGAGGTTAAGGGTCATGCCCAAGGCTGGGAGGGGGCAGGGGCAGGGCTCTGATGCAGGCAAGACCCCAGGAGGCAGTCCCCTCCAGGTTCACTCTGAGCTGACTTGAAATCAGCTCCCCCCGCTGGGGTGGGGGGGCGTGGGTGTGGGGGAGGAGGTTGGCCCTCCTCAGGAAGGGACCCCCAGAGCGCCTGGGCCGTGGGAGCCAGGGCAGTCTCTGTGGCTCTGAGCACAGTGTGAGTCCAGGGTTCCAAGCTGAGACTGCCGAACCTAGGAAATAAAAATGCAAGCTGTCCGGTCAAGTTTGAATTTCAGGTAGATAAGGAACAGTATTTTAGTATAAGAACGTGGCTTTCCTTCCCTCAGACTTTTGGTCCTAACTGCGGTGGGCCCTGGGGCCTCTGGCCACGCCTCAGGCCCCCAGCCCACCAGGGTTTGAATAGGATCCCTGGGGGCTCCCACCCCACCTCACAGCCGGGAACCCCCTCCTCCCAGGGGTCCCAGCCTTGCAGGAGCGTGGCTGGATGGCTCCCCACACCTCTTGCCGCTTCCTCTGCCCTGGCATACCTGGCCAGTGGGGTCCCGGCCTTTGTAATCCAGCCCCTCCCCCAACACCACGCCCACTTCTGGTCAAGGCCCCCTTTCTACTCCTCCCCGGCTGCTGGGCTGTGCAGGTGAGAATTGAGGACACTGCCAGCTCTGAATCCTGGTTCAACAACTCACTGCCTGCTGCGTGGCCCTGGGCACCTTAGCGAACCTCCACCTAAACAGGTGTCATAAGCAGAGTACCTGACTAGCAGGATTGCTGTGAAGAGCTGAGCAATGGTCCGCAGTGCCTCAGTCCTGCTCTGCGCAGGGTGGCTGGGAAAAGACCCCCACCAACAGCACACCCCGTCCCAGGGGCCCCAACCTCTCCAAAGTCACTTCTATTTTTCTCGGGCTCTTTCCTTCACGCAGCAGATCTGGGTGTCCCCTCACACCTTCACGGTGCCCTTGCGCCTGAATCGCCAAGCCCCGGGGGGCGCCAACCCAGCCCCTCCAAGGCGTCTCCTCTCCCTGAACGCTTTCCCGCTGGCTCTGGGGTCGGGGTGCACATTCCTCTGTCTCCATCACCGCGATGGTCCCCTCACCCCCATCACTTCTTCTGGGACGTGCCCAGCCCCCAATGCTTTCCCAGTACACCACTCAGCGCCTGGCTCCCAGCAGACGCTTTGCTGGGTGGGCTGACAAGATGAGAGTTCTCTGTTCAAGACTCCAAGGTCGAGAACCCGTCTGTTTGGAAGAGGGTCCCAGCTAAATTAACCTGAATTCAAAACGAGGCTTTCAACGAAAAGGGGGTGTCAGCTTTTCCATATTTACGACCCCCCACTCCTCCCTGCTCCATCCCAGGGCAGGCGCCCCGCGAGGTGGCAGGAGGCCGTGTCCCGTCTGTGCCTTCGGGTGATTTGCTTCAGCGCTGGCCGGGAGAGGAGCCGGTCCTCGGAAGGGGTCCCTTAACAGACGGGCGCAGTTGGGACCCCATGCGGGGGGGGTACCCTGAGGACGAGACGGCAAGTATCGCGAGAGAGCCCCCTCCCGCCCCCCCGCGCCGCGCCCCGCGTCCCCTCCCACCCCAGCGCCCCAGATGGCGGCGCGCGGGGCCCGGCCGGGCGGGGCGGACAGGGAAGGGGTGGCGTGGGTGACCTCAGCGGTTCCGCCGCTCCGGGAAGTCGCCTCGGCCCGCCCCCTCCAGCCCCCGCCCCGAGTTTCGCTCTCTCCGGGGCGGGGCGAGCGGCGGGTGCTGCCCGGCCAGCCAAGTTGGAGCGCGCCCCGCCCGGCGCCCTCCCCGTCCCCGCGCCCTCCCCGCCGGGGCGCGCTGCCCGCAGCTCCGCGCGCGCCGGGGCGGCACCGGGGAGGGCGTGCGGCGCGGGCAGCGGCCGGAGAGAAGCTCGGGGCGGCGGAGGTGAGCGCGGGGGGCGGGCGCCCGGCTCTGCCCGCCCCGCCCGCCGGCCCGCTCCCCGCGGCCGCGCTGCCATAAATGGGGCCCACGGCGGCGGCGGCTGCATCTGGCGGGCCGGGCAGCAGCTGGAGGCGGCGCGGGGGCGCGGGCCGGGGGTGGCGGTGGCGCGGCGACTCTGGCGTCGGGGGACGCGGCAGGCGGCCGCCCGGGAGTGAAGTTCAGAGGCGCCCTGGCGGGGAGGGGCACTCCTGGCGGGGACGCGCGCAGGTTCGCGCGACTCCGGCCCCCTCCGCCCGCGTCCCGGGACCCGCCCCCGCGGCGGAGCGGCTCCTGTTTACTTTCGATCGAGTTTTTCCTGCTCCGGGCAGGTGCCCAGGGCGGCTCCAGGCGGGCAGTTGCGCGCGGAGCCCCGCGCCCCTCTCCCCGCGCTGCCCGCACCCGGGAAGGGCTGGGGGCTGGTCGGGCGACTGGGGGTGAGCGGCGGCCGCGGCGTCTCCAGGCGCGCTCACGGGAGTCCCGTTTGTGCCCAGGTGATGACCGCGGCGGCATGGAGTTCCCGGAGCACGGCGGGCGGCTGCTGGGCCGCCTGAGGCAGCAGCGTGAGCTGGGCTTCCTGTGCGACTGCACCGTGCTGGTGGGCGACGCGCGCTTCCCGGCCCACCGCGCCGTGCTGGCCGCGTGCAGCGTCTACTTCCATCTCTTCTACAGGGACCGGCCCGCGGGCAGCCGCGACACGGTGCGGCTCAACGGCGACATCGTCACGGCGCCCGCCTTCGGCCGTCTGCTGGACTTCATGTACGAGGGCCGCCTGGACCTGCGCAGCCTGCCCATCGAGGACGTCCTGGCTGCGGCCAGCTACCTGCACATGTACGACATCGTCAAGGTCTGCAAGAACAGGCTCCGGGAGAAGGAGCGCGCACTGCCCCTGGAGACGCCTGCCCCTGGGGCAGAGCTGCCTGGCCAGCCCCCAGGGCCCTTGTCTGCCTGGTCCCCTGCACTCTGTCCAGCCGCCCAGAAGGCCAGGCTCCCTCCCGCTGGGGTCAAGGCCACGCGCCCTCCACTGGCACGGGGGCCTCCCCCCTGGCAGGCTCCTGGAGAGTTAGACCGGGCCCTGGACCTGTCGCTGAAGCCTGGCCCGAGGCGGGAGCCAATCCACCCACCCTGCGTCCTCCAGACACCCCCTTGCAGCCAGATGCAGCCAGGGGCCCAGCCGATCGTGAAGGACGAGTCAGACTCACTGTCCGAGCAAGGGGACAGCAGGAGCCCTCGGTGCCCCCACAGCCCCCTGCAGCCGCCCTGTGTTCCTGCAGCCCCGCGCCTGGCCGGAGGCTTGGAGCCGCTGCCGGTCAGCGAAGTGGGCAGTGGGGACCTGGAGCTGGAGGCAGAGCGGGGGGCGATCGAGGATGTGCTGCGGCCGGCCGGGCGCCTCTGCCTCTGCCCGCTGTGCGGCAAGCTGTTCCCCAGCGCCCACGTGCTGCAGCTGCACCTCAGCGCCCACTTCCGCGAGCGGGACGGCGGCCGCGCCCGGCTCTCGCCCGACGGCGCAGCGCCCACCTGCCCGCTCTGCAGGAAGACCTTCTCCTGCACTTACACGCTGAAGAGGCACGAGCGCACGCACTCGGGCGAGAAGCCCTACACGTGTGTGCAGTGCGGCAAGAGCTTCCAGTACTCGCATAACCTGAGCCGCCACGCCGTGGTGCACACGCGCGAGAAACCCCACGCCTGCCGCTGGTGCGAGCGCCGCTTCACGCAGTCGGGGGACCTCTACCGCCACGTCCGCAAGTTCCACTGTGGCCTGGTCAAGTCCCTGCTGGTGTGACCTTCGCTGCAGGCGTGAGGATGGAGTGTGAGGGGCCGGAGCTCAGCAGGTGAAGCCCCTGAGGCTGGGCCTGCCAGGGGTAAAGAACCCTGCTTCCCTGGGAGCGCGGCCTCAGACTTGGGCCGACTGGGAGCCCCACGGACAGCCCTTCTCCAGCCTTGTGCCTCCGCCAACTCACTTCTGCTCCCGGCCGTGCCCTGACCAGACACCGTCCTCCTCTCCGTCCCCTCAGCCAGTCCCGAGGAGTGTCCCCAGCTCGAGCAGGCCCGTTGGCCCTCCACCCGGGCCTTTCCTGACCAGCTCCCCAGCAGGCTCAGGGGTACCCTGCGAGCCTGGCACCACGCTCGGTGACGGATGCACACTCACAGCTGCTGCCAGTGGGAGGCCCCGACAGGGAGCTCTGATGGAACCGGCTACTCCTGGTGGGTGGCAGTGGAAGCCCCTGTGAGGGAGGCCCCGGGCACAGTGAGAGCCAGCCGGGCGCAGCTGGCGTGACGGGGGTGCAGGCCCCAGCAGGGTCCCCAGGGCAGCAGAAGCTGCGCGTTACCGGCGCTGGGGTGGCAGGTCGGCCCTCCAGAGCTTTCGGCCCTGACCGCAGCGTGTCACAGGGCAGAGAAAGTGGGGACTTGGAAACGATTCTCTCTAGATGCAGAAGGAGCCCCGGAGGTTGCCAGATGTCTGCCCGTGGGTGATGGGCCATGCCGCTCCCCTGCCTGAGCACAGGATCCAGGGTGCCTCTGAGTCTCCCCAGGGCGGGACTGAGGGGGCTGGGAACGCAGCTGCCCGCCTTGAGTACCGCAGGTCAGCGGTAGGCCTGACCTCGAAGGTCACTTCGCCTGCTCAGGGTCTCCCTGGAGCTGCTGGTCATTTCCAGAGCACTGAGCAGGGGGGCCGAAGGCTGCTGTCTTTACCAGGAGCCGTGTTTGCAGCGATTCCCTTCCCTACGGCGGGGCCTGGGTGAGAGCAGCCGTCTCGCGAGGAGGGGCGGCGGGGGGCCTCTGGGCTGAAGCTCCTAAAACGCAAAAGGCCACCACCTTCGTGCTCGGGGCGGAGCACCCCGCCCTGCCTGCCTGCTCACCCAGCAGGGCTCGCTGCTGGAACCCGAGGGGGTGGGCAGGGGTGGGGCTGCCCCAGCGTCTGGGGGTCCCGCAGGTGGCAGGGCCACCTGGGCTCCTGGTTTCCCCAGACTGCATGGGCTCTTTCTGCTGTGACTGGAAGTGGCGCTGAGGTCAGAGTTCAAGTTTAAGTGATCTTCTCGGCCCCTGACAACACTTGATGTCGTATTTATTTGTTTGCCTGGTCTGGAGTGAGAAGACCATTGGCCTTTGCAGCAGGTGGACAGGCGGGGACCGTCTCCCTGCAAGCCCTCGGCTCTCCCGGTGTGTGGGCAACTGGCCTGCGGACCAGAGAGAGAGCTGGGGGAAGGGGACCTCCGCTTCTGACTGTCCTGCCCCCCCCCACCTCTGGAAGGGCTGGTGGGACCTCACACTTGGCGTGATGTGCTTCATGATCGGATTTCCGTGTGTGTGTGTGTGTGTGTGTGTGTGTGTGTGTGTGTGTGAGTGTGAGTCTGCCTGTGTGGGCACCTGTGTCCAGCAAAGGCGGGGCCTGAGCCGGACCAGCAGCCGCGCACCCACCCCAGCAGGCAGCGGGGAGGTGAGCGTCGGGCCTGGTTTTCCCCAAGGAGTTTCCACCGGGGAAGAAATTTATTTTCCTGGGGCAGGAAGCCTGCCCTGAGTTATCAACACTGGATTCATTGTCTTTTGCAAACAGTTACTGTGAAGTTAACGTACAGAGAAGTGGTCAGTTTTACATTTAATAGCTGCCGCGGTTCAGATAAAATAGATGTACACACACACACAAGTATATTTAAGACGCTAATCGTGTGCCATCGTGTAGCACAGACGTGTGTAAATGCACTTCGGGTGGAGCCTGCCGTGTGGGGCCCTCCTGGGCGGCCCGGCCTCCTGCCCCTCGGTCGCTGCTGTCCTGCCCCTGGGGGTGGCTCTGGTGCCCAGAGGACAGTTGATGCTTAGCGTTCCGCGGGAGGTTTCGTGTGCACATGCCCGCCTGCTGTGAAGGTCTGGAAATCAGTGCTGTCTTCCCATGTTCTCATCATCGTCTCAGTGACAGTGGTAATAAAGCCCACCCCAGGTGGAGATGGCCGTGATTATTCCTGGGGACAGGAGTGCGTGTGGGAATTGGGGGCACTGCCGGTCTTGCGGGGGACCCAGGTGGGGGTGGTGGGCAGTCTGGGCGCCCCGTCCCAGATGCTACCTGCTGTGTCTCATGGGTGGAGTGGACTGGGGCAGGGCGTGGACAGGTGACAGACACTCTCTCCCCAGATTTGTACCCCGTTAACCCTGAATTGGGGGAGGGGAGTCCCGGGGAGCAGGGTGCGGCTTGGGACCTGGTGAGAGGCCTCGTGGCTTCTCGCTTGGGGTGACTTCTGAGCACCCGCAGGCCCTGGGACTCAGATCTGAGGCTCCCAGTCCTGTGGTTCTGGATCTTCCTGTCCCCCTGCATCCAGAGGCAGCCCCAGCTCCCCTGCCCTCCCCCCTCCCTCCCCTCCCCAAGCCCACCCTGTGCCCTCCCCCCTCCCTCCCCTCCCCAAGCCCACCCTGTGCCCTCTCCCCCCCTCCCCCTCCCCAAGCCCACCCTGTGCCCTCCCCTTCCCCTCCCCAAGCCCACCCTGTGCCCTCTCCCCCTCCCCTCCCCCTCCCCTCCCCCCTCCCCTCCCCTCCCCCTCCCCTCCCCCTCCCCTCCCCCTCCCCTCCCCCCTCCCCTCCCCCTCCCCTCCCCCCTCCCCCCTCCCCCCCTTCCCCCCTCCCCCCCTTCCCCCCTCCCCCCTCCCCCCCCTCCCCCCCCTTCCCCCCTCCCCCCTCCCCCCCTCCCCCCTCCCCCCTCCCCCCCCTCCCTCCACACCTCATTTGTGCCTCTCCCTTCCTCTGGGCGGGATGGGTCCTCACGAGAGGTGGGCAGGCCTGGGAGGGGGCTGTCTGCCTGCTGCCCCCCATCCCCACCCCGTGGAGCCCAGCTTGATGTCGAGAGGGCCGGGGGGTCAGGCTGGCTGGGTGGCTGGGCGGGCCTGGCCCCTTGGTGGTTCCAGGATCCCCGAGCCAGCCCAGCTGGTGCCCGGGCTGATGGGCAGGTGTGTACGGGTGTTCCAGGGCCCACCACCCCCCACCCCGCGGCTTCACGGAGGGGCGTGAAGTTGGTGCTTCCCTGAGCCTCCTGGGAGCCGTGCCTCCCTCACCAGGCCCGGGACAGATGGCAGATGGCCTTACGTGTGTCCCAGGCCTAGTCCTGGCCAAACACCCTCCAGGAAGAGCTGAGACAGACCCCAAGGGCAGGGCGGGGGGACCTTGCTTGCCTAGAGGTCCCCAGAGGTTGCCCCGAGCTGAGCTGGTGCCAGAAGGGCTGCTGGTTCTTGGGCCAAGCTTCGAGGCCTCCCCAGTCCTGACCCCAAGTGCAAGGCCTTGCTTCTGGGAGGCTGTACCTGGCACCTTCCCTCCCTGGCCCAGCCTGGCTCCTAGGAGTCTCCCTCCTGGACCTAAGCCACTGTCCTGCAGGGAGGCCCTGTCATGTTCCCAGTTGGGCCCATGACTCAGCCCAGGCCTTCTCAGAGCCCCGCGCCAGCCGCGTTCGCACTCTGCGCACTGACACGCCCACCCCCGAAGCTGTTGCCCCGCTCCTGGGGTGGGGGGAGGGCATCCAGCCTGGCCCCTGGGAGGCTCGTGGAGGGGCCCGCTGGCCCGCAGTCCCGAAGCCAGGCCCTCTTTGCACAAACTTCGGGAACACCGGCGGTGCTGGACGCGGCCCCCGGTACGGAGGAGCCCACGGAGAGTGCAGAGGGTCGGACTCCGGGGCAAGAGGGGCTCCCCAAGGCCCCCTGGCAGGGTGAGCGCTCAGGACGCTCCAGGTGGACGCGGAGATGGGTGCTCCAGGCCGAGGGCCGCCGCTGCAGGGGCGTCGGAGCGAGGGGTCGTGTGCGAGCGGGCGCAGGGCTGTGACGGCCGGGGCGCTCCGGGGAAGCCACCGGCTTTGAGGCAGGGAGAGGCCAGGGCAGCTCGGGCCAGCCTCAGGCCTCCCTCCCCAGTTTCCTCCATCCCGCGCAGGGGGCTCAGCCAGCTGCCCGTTCCCCCACACCTGGTCTCGCCCCTCCCTGGGTTCATCCCCGCTGCTGAGGGAGGTTCATCCTCAGACAGCCGAGGACAGACGCACAGGCTTCGGACACGGCTCCAGCCCTGCTTCCCAGCTTCCGCTGGGCCCCTGGCACTCCTCTTCCCACCTCAGCCGCGTGGTTCATTTCTCAACGCCCGACCCTGCACGGCCATTGTCATTGTCAGGGTCACTATACCTCCCCTCCCGCTCCTCCCCTACGTCCACCGTCACCTCCACCACTGCCTTTGTGGCGGGTCCCCACGGAAACTGACCCCTCATCTAGGCCAGTTTCCAAGCTGAGGGCCCGGTGCTCGATATCTGCAAGCCAAGAAGTGGCGGAGACGGTGACGTCCTCCCAGTGGCGCTGCAGCATCTGCGCCCCGCTTCCTGCGCCCTCAAGTTCCAGGACCTTCTCAGTCCCTTCCCCCCCCACCTCCCTCTCAGAAAGGAAGATGTCTGTGCCTTCCCCACCCGACGCAGGCCACCTGGCCTCCCAGCACCAGCACGGAGAGAAGCCCTCCTCGGTCCCTGTCCCCGGGTCCCTTCCTCTCCCCCTCTCCGTGTCCTCACTTGTAGAACAGGCACCGAGGCGTGGCAGACAGCTGCTGAGGGGAGCCTGGGGCACCGTCCGATGGGCACACGGGCAGCGTTGCTGCTGACAATGCCACCCAGGGCAGAGGGTGGAGGGCTTGGCCACAGCGCCCCACGGAGCAGGCAAGCCAGTCCCTGGAGTGCTGGCCAGGCTGGGTCGTCGTAGTGTGACGGGAGGGCAGTTGGAGGAGCGTCGCCATTGGCCCCAGGCCTCCTGGGCCACCCTGCATGCTCCCCCCGCAGCTGTCCCTGCCCGGCCCCCGGAGGGCTCTGGAGTCGGGGGCGACGCGGACCGAGGAGTCCAGGACAGCTGGCAGGAGGGCGGGGGCCGGGCAGGGGCTGTTCAGAGAGGAAACCGGCTGGGCTGACAGTGTCCAGGCCCCCTGACCCCGGCTCCGGCCAGGCTAGCGGGTAGCCCCGCAGAGAAGTCAGTGACCTGAGGGATCTCGCGAAATCCGGGGGCAGGGCCTCGCCTCCCTGAGTTGGACCCAGATGGGTTTGTTTTCACCAATTTGAACAGAAATCTGTGTAAAGAGAAACCTGTTCCCTTGCCTCCTTGAGCAGACAGCTGAGGCCTTGAACGTTAGGTTCTGGACCCAACTCCATTCCGTGTGTGTGTGTGTGTGTGTGTGTGTGTGTGTGTGTGTGTGTGTGTTGGGGGGGGGCGTTCGCACTCCTCCAGCAAGCAATTCTCTAACACCGGCTGGGCGTCCTGCAATTCAACTCCATTCCGACACTATCTATCCAGGTAAAGCCGGATCCCACAGCTAAGGGTTCAGCCCTACCAGACCGCCCACCCACTTGAGACACAGGTCGTCACCTGTGCTTCTAACCCTCGGGCTATAGAGCAGAGGTTCCCACGACCCCTCGCTGGGTTTGATTGATTTGCTAGGGCAGCTCCAGAACTCCAGAGAAGCTTCCTCACTAGATCACCGGCTTATTATAAAAGAATACAAGTCAGGGAGAGCCAGACGGAAGAGGTGCCGGGACGAGGTGTGGGGAAAGGTGTGAGCCTCCAGGCTCCCCCTGAATGAGCCACTCTCCCCTATTCTCCACGGGCTCACCAGCCAGGAAGCCCTTCTGGGGTATCGTGGAGGCTGCATGTGTGGGCATGATTGATGAAAACATTGGCTATCGATTTTTTTTTTATATTTATTTATTTGGTTGCACCGGGTCTTAGTTGCAGCTCGCAGGCTCCTTAGTTGTGGCATGCATTTGGGAGCTAGTTCCCTGACCAGAGATCTCACCCGAGCCCGCCCCCTGCGTTGGGAGCGTAGAGTCTTACCCACTGCGCCACCAGGGAAGTCCCTGGCCATTGACCGTTGATTCCACCTCCAGCCCCTCTCCCCTCCCCGGAGGTCAGGGATGGGGGGTGGGGGGGGTGGGGACTGGCAGTTCCACCCCTGTCATCACGTGGCTGGTTCTCCTGGCAACCAGTCCCCACCCTCAGGTGCTTCCAAAGTCACCTCATTCACACAACAGAAGACACCTTGACGACTCTCTTCACCTAGGAAATGCCGAGGGTTTGAGGGGCTCTGTGCCAGAAACAGGGACGAAGACCAAATATGTATTTCTTTTTTTTTTTCTGGCTGCGCTCGCTGCGTGGCTTGGGGGGTCTTAGTTCCCCAACCAGGGATTGAACCCGGGCCCTCGGCAGTGAAAGTGCAGAGTCCTAACGACTGGACAGCCAGGGAATTCCCTGTATTTCTTATTATAAATCATAATATCACAGCTTGTCATTGGCTTCTTCACTGGTGGTGCTAGTTTGCTAGGGCTGCTGTCACACAGCACCACAGGCAGGGGCTTAGACAACAGGCATCACTGTCTGATACCCTGGAGGCTGGAATCCCAGATCCTGGAGGTTTAGGGCTGGCTTCTCCCGAGGCCTGGCTCCGTGCCGCGTAGACGCCGTCTTCTCCGTGTCCTCACGTGGTCGTCCCTCTGTGCGTGTCTCTGACCTCATCTCTTCCTCTTATAAGGTTGTGAGTCAGACTGGATTAGGGCCCACCCTAGTGACCCCAGTTTAACTTGATTACCTTTGTAAAGACCCCATCTCCAAATGCAGTTACGTTCTGAGGTCCCGGGGGTCAGGGCTTCTACATGTGAAGTTGGGGCACAAAGTCCAACCCGCACCTTTGGTGTTTCAGAAGGGCATGGAGGCCGGAGGACCCTGGCCTAGGAGCCGGGAGGCCCAGATCCCAGCCTGGCTCTGCCCAGATCCAGACGAGTCACTGCAGTTTTTTGTCAGTGACATGTGTTGATGTTTCCATTTCTGCCCTCCAACCCATGGGCTGTGGGCCGCCCGGCACTCAGAGCCACAGCTTTGGGGACATCGCCCTCCTAAGAGCCTGCAGGCCCGACACCATTCTGCCCACACCCCCTCCAGGGGCCGCCATCGCCCCCGTTCCGTCGCAGGGCACTCCTCCTCCCCAGGGCGGCCCCTTGCCCGGTCCCACCTGAGCATCCCGCGCAGACTCTGCTTTCCTTCAGGGGGCACGGACGAGCCTTTTCTCCCATCAGCCCCCAGCAGCCGGGCCAGGAAGGGAAGCACATGTGTCCCCATCGCCCTTCACAAGACCCCAGCCCTCTGGAGGCTCGTGCCATCCTTGCCCCTCTGGGACCTCTGCCTGTCTCCCCTCCGCCATCTCCCTCTCCCGTTGCCAAGGCCTCTGAGATTCAACCCTGTGCAGGAAACGCAGTGCCTTCCCTGGGCTCCCGGGCCTATTCCATCGCCCCCCAGGCCACTCCTGGCTCTGTCGCCACCAGCAACAGCATCTGCTCTGGGATCTGAACCTCAGACTCCCTTGCTCCCCGTTGACCTGATCAAGCTTCTCCGTAATAATTCTTCTGCCTCGTGGTTGTGAACCCCCTGACCTTGCCATCTTCTCACCACGTCTCCCACCCTGCCGCCCTCTTTACTCACTCCCCCTGCCCAGACCTTGCGTCACTGGCCCTCTTTTTCTGTCAGACTCCTGGGCAAAACCAGAACCTGGTCGGCTGTAAACATTCCCTTCGTTGTGGAGTCCAGGGAAAAGGCAGGCCTGATGGCTCTGCCTGACCTCCTTCATAACGGTATCGTAACAGAGAGACATGCAGATGAATCTCACAGCGTCTGCGATGCTGGCGGACCATGGCTGGACTGCCGCCCACCCCCACAGACGACAGTCAGAAATGCTGGACAGAAATATATGTTTTAAATAACACCTTGAAGGCACTGGAGAGCGAGAGAAGCAGGCAGAAACTGGACAGGAGCCCATCCTTGAAAAACAGAAGCTGCAACCAGCCAGACGCGTGCGTTTGTAGCCGCAGGGTCTAGGCACGTCCCAAGGGAAGTTACACACATAAGTGGCTGAGAGGCACGTGGAAGAGTGTGAAATAAAACCACAGCGAGCCGTCACCACACGTCCATCCTGAACCTCAACGACCGACACCACCAAGCGTGGGTGGGGGACTTGGAGCCTCCGGAATGCTCCCACACTGCGTGCAAAAGGGATCGCGTTTCTCACCAAGGTCAGCTCTGCTCCGGGGCGCAGCCCAGGAGAACTGACACCCGTGAGCACAAAGGGACCCAACTCCGATGTTCACAGTGGCTTTTCCCCATTACCTGGAAGCTAGAAACAGCCCAAATGCCTGGGAATGTGATGGCAGCGCCCTCACACCACGGCATAGGACGGACCCGAAGGGGACCAGCGAGCAAGGCACCATGTGGGTGAACGTCACCGTTCGGAGGGGAGAAGGCGGCCGGCCACACACACTGACGGCAGGAAGCTTGAGGGCAGGAACAGCTGTCCAAGGGGGTCTGGGCGGAGGGGAAGGACGGACTGGGCAGGATGTAAGCAACCTTCTGGGGCGACGGACACTTCTAGAGCTTATTGGGGGTGTGCTGTGCAGGTGTAGCGTTTGTCAAGTGTTACAATTAAGCTTTGTGCATTTCAACGCATGTACTGTCAAGACTAAAACAGTTGCAGGAGGACAAGAGCAGGTGAAGGTCTAGACACAACTAGAATGGCAGAAAGAGGGTGGTCGCTGAAACTGGTTGATGGGTACAGGGAGTTTATTGTACTTAAAAGACACTTGTGTATTTGAAACTTTCCGTAATACGTTTATTTTCAAAATTTTTAATTTATTTTATTTTTGGCTGCCTTGGGTCTTCGTTGCTGTGTGCGAGCTTTCTCTAGTTGCGGTGAGCGGGGGCTACTCTTCCTTGTGGTGCACGGGCTTCTCATTGAGGTGGCTTCTCTTGTTGTGGAGCACGGGCTCTAGGTGTGCAGGCTTCAGTAGTTGCAGCATGCGGGCTCAGTAGTTGTGGCTCGCGGGCTCTAGAGCGCAGGCTCATTAGTTGTGGCGCACAGGCTTAGCTGCTCCGCGGCATGTGGTATCTTCCCGGACCAGGGCTTGAAACTGTGTCCCCTGCATTGGCAGGCGGATTCTTAACCACTGCGCCACCAGGGAAGTCCCCCGTAATACATGTTCAGAGTAAAAAAAATACAGAGATACATTTTGCATCCGCCTGCCGAAGATAACAGCCTGGTACCACCCTTTCTTGGGGAGGCTGTGGGCATGACAGGCAGGGTGCAGGCTGGCACGTGTCTGCTGTGGAGGGCGACTTGACAACTACTGTCCACGTCACAATGGCAATGAATGCTTGGACCCAGAAGTTCTAGGAAGCTGTCCTACAGATAGGCTCACATATGTGCCGACGACTTATGTGTAAGAGCATTTATCCGAGCGTTGTTCAATGTAGCAAAACACTGGGAACGGCTTAAATGTCCAGGGGCAGGGGACTTCTTGTGTGTATTCGCCATTGTTTCTTTTGTAAATACAGGCAAATATTCTTTATCACCCCCCAAAAGTGGCATACTATGTATGCTGTTCTGCACGTTGCTTTTGTTTTCTTTTCTCACTTAAAAAAGGACCATAGAGACCTTCCCGGGTCAGCACACAAAAATTTCCTTGACCCTTTTATTTGTCAGTGGCTGCTCGGTGCCCCCTGGTGGGGCTGTACTATTGTATTATTTGGTCGCCTAGAGATGGACACCTGGGTGGTCTCCATGCTTTCGGTGTCACAGCAGTGCTTCGGCTCATAACCTTGACCGTGCACCCTTCTGCACAGGGGGTATTCGGAGTACACTCCCAGTAGGTGAAAGCACCTATGGTCCCATCAGGGGCCAAACTGCCTCCGTGGAGGTCGCACCTACCTTCACCCCCTGCACCTGCTTCCCTACCACCTTGCCAGCCCAGTGTGGTCTCAAACTTTGGGATTTAAAAATATCTGACAGGTGAAAAGCAGCCTCTCGGACTCGTTTTATTTGCGTGTCTCTTGTTACGTGTGAGGTTCCCTGCTTTCCTGTGCTCAGCCCTCTGCCCACGTTCCCACAGGCATTTCTACCCCAAGGCTAAGGAATTCACCCGGTCCTTTCTAGCATTTCTACAGTTTCCCTTCTTTTACATTTATATCTTTGATCAATATTTTCGTTTTAACGGTACATGCTCAAGCTGAGGGTCTAACTTTCTCACTCTTCACACGAGCAACACTTTACTGCAGTGTCCACCTTCCCCTTCGCTGACTGGAGAGCGGCCCCGCCACAAATCCCCAGGCGCGTCCAGGTCTGGCCCCTCCCGCTGCTCTCCCACCCCACAGTCCCCGCAGCCGAGCTCCAGGGCTGGACTGAATGGGCCTCATCACATGTTCTGATATCTGGCGCGGCGAGCGGCTCCAATCTCTCTTTTTTTCTGTTTTTTTTGGGGGAGGGGGCTATTTTTGCCTGTTCATTTCCCACTGAACTCTCAAGTCAGCTCATCTAGTTCAGGGAGAAGAGCTGCTGTTTATTCTGTAATCCTCTCCAAGCAGCTTCTCTCCCAACACACCACCGAAACTCCAGGTCACCAGGTCAGAGGCCCTGCTGTCATTGTGCCCTGTACCAATTTCTCAGCAGCACGTGGCTCAGCTGACCACCCCCCTCAAACCCTCCTCCACAGCATCTCCCAGTTTTCTCTCTACCTCCCTGGCTGCTCTCCACCCCGTCCCCTCTCTGTACATGCTGGCTCTCCTCAGCAGCCCTCCTAGGCACCACCCCTGGCCCCGCCACGGTTAGTGCCCCCTCCCTAGGGAATCTCATCCTTTCCCATCCTGCGGGAGGCCATGTCTTGCTGGGGCCTCCTAAACTGACGCTGCCTGTCACGAGCTCCCCTCTGAGCCCAGTCACGTATGCAACACCCACACAACTCCTGAGTGCCTTCCAGGAACACAAAGTGAAACCTGTACTTCCCCCCACAAACCCACTCTTCACCCGGCTGCCCCCATTCGGTAAATGAGGGCATCAGCGAGCCTGCTGTTCAAGCTGAGAGCCTGGATGTCACCCCTGGGTCCCTCCTCCGCCTCACTCCCCCCGGCCCAGGCGACTTCTGAAGCCTGTCCGCAGAACAGAGGTCCAATCTCTCTCCTCCACTGCCAACACCCTACTCCAAGCGCAAACATCCGCCACACACTCCCCCCCGTGGCTTAGAATCCCCCGCTGGTTCCTCACCGCACTGGCAAAGACATTCTATCTCCTTCCTCCCCGAGTGACCAAGCCCCTGCCCTCCCTCTGACCTCATTTCCCAGCATCGTCCGGAGCCTTTCCTCTCTGAGGCCTGGCGTCACAGCCCAGGCCCAGGTCCTAAGCGTGCTGGGTGCTTTCCTGCCAGGCTGGGTTTTTTTCTGGCGGGGATGGCTGTCCTAGCAGCGGCTCACGGGTGGCCGGGGTGGGGGCTGGGGTCCGCGGTCTGGGATCCAGGGTCCGAGGACTGGGATTCGGGACCGGGGGTCTGGGGTCCAGGGTCTGGGATCCGGGGTCCGGGGGCTGGGGCTCGAGGGCCCGCGGACCCCGCTCCTTCTCGCCCCCCAGGTCCCACGTTACCCGCTGCCTCCTCACTATTACGAACGACCTGCCTGTCCTCTGGTGCCACCTGCGGAGGTTCGAGAGGGGACAACTCGCCACGCCCCCCTCCCCGAGTTGACCCTGTAGCCAGACGGGTGGCGACGAAAGGCGGGCGGCTGGAGAAGCCGCCCTGACAAGTCCAAATAAGAACAGCAGGGAGCAGCCGGGGCGGGCGGGGCGGGCAGTGGGCCTGGCAGGCCCCGGGAAGCAGCGATCAGGCACCCCCGCCCGCAGCTCGCCCGGAAGTGACCGGCGCAGGCCGCGCATGCTCGCTCCCTCCCCCGGCGCGCTCGCGCGTCACGTGGGACGGCGCGCGAGTCGCACCGGGAAGTTCCCCCGGAAACGCGAGCCGCTGGGCGGCGGGTTCCGGCCGGCGGCAGTGGGCGGTGGGTAACGTGTTGTTCATGGCCCGTCCACGGCGCTGTGTGCCGCGGTGTGTGGTCTGAGCGCCACCGTCCGCTGGGCTCCCGCCGTGCCCGGCACGTCCTGCAAGCTAAGTGTGGGCGGCTGCAGGAGTGAAGGCTCAGTCGTTCGCTGACCGACTGACCGGGCGGTGGCCGGCCTTGTCCGGCCTGTCCGTCAGTGTCCGGCACGGTCACTTCATGTTGGAGGCGTGAATAAGGGGCATGGTAGATGGGCCATCCCGTGGGACAGCAGGACAGCAAGGGACAGGCCAATGCCTGTCCTGGGTGACTGGAGGAGAGACCGAAAGCCTACCCACGGATGGGATCTGCTGAGTCTAGGGCTTTGTTCAGGCCTCGCACCCCCTGTTGAGCCCTCCTGCTTCCCGTGTGCAGCTCCAGCCCTACAGATGAGTAGCGACCGTGTGGTCCTGCTGGTCCTTGCTCAGCCCTGGGGCACAGGGGCAGGGCAGCTCTGTTCTGACTCTCAGCAAGGCAGTCTGCATTTCTTACTTCCAAGTCCAAGTCTCCAAATGGGAACCCTTCCACGGCCTGACTGGGCCCGGATTTGGGGAGACATCTTGGTTTTGTCCCCAGCTGGGCTCACCGAGAGCTCACCAGGGCGGTTGGGTGATGGAACCAGCTTGCAGGAAGCTGCGGTGGAGCGTGGATTTCTCTCCAGGAGGCAAAAGAATGTTAGAGGCCGCGATGGGATGGAGGGGAATTCTGACCCATCTCCAAAGCCTGAGATAAGTGAGCTCTAGGAGAAGAACCTCCACTACTTTAGACGGCTATAGTGCAAGTGGTATCCCCATTGGAGAGCTTGGTTTTGTACAAATCTAGAAATTCTTCAAAACTTTCCATTTCCCTAATCTTACCTCTGACAGTAAACAACTTGCTACAGAGGACATCCCTGGCATGAACTCCTACTCCATGCCCACTTCTAACTTCCGGTTGGTTTCTATGCCTCCTGTCTCCTCCAAGTCTCTCAAGTAAATTTAAGCAGATGTCCCTCATTTCCTTAAAACCATTGTTAACTCTAGGTGGGTGGACGGATGGTTGGCCATGTTAACCAAAAACAAAATAGCCAGTTATCTTTACCAGAAAAACAAGTTTATTCTGGAGCAGTAAAGAATTGAAATTCAGGACTTGCGACTATGGCAAACCACACGAAAGTCTGGCAAGGCAAAGGAGAGGACACTCTTTTCTAGAGAAGGGGAAGTTGGGATGGGCTGTTAGAAAAAAAAAAAAGTCTGTTGGAGGAAACTGGGAGATCAGAGTATGGTGGGTTTTCATTGGCCAGATTGTGACTGTCTCTCATTGGCTGAGCTGTTGCCAGGCAAGGAGAAAAATCTTCCTTCCTCTGCTAGTGGTAAAGCAGTGTCACTTCCTGCTGGGGATGAAGGTACCGCTCTTCCTGTCCGAATCTGTGTTGATGTGGTACATGTATTGAGTAGTACCTGTGTGTGAGCTCCTCTTTCTGGCCTCCTGATTCCATTTGAGTGAGGCTTCCCATTATTAATTTTCACAGATACATGGATGGATCGTGGGATGAATGGGTGGCTAGTATATCCGTTAGAAGCACTTTTAACTTCAAGTAGCAGAGATTATGACAAGTGCAGTGGTTTGAACCAATAGGGGTTTATTTTTCTCCCATAACAAGAATCCTGGAGACAGGAAAGTCTGCGTTAGTTCAGCAGCCCAGTCATGTCAGACCAGCATCTCTGCAATCATACCAGGCTTCCTTTGTGCTCACAGAGGGTTGCCACAGCTCCAGACACCGCATCCATGTCCCAGGCTGGACAAAGAGGGGAAAGGATAGTGAAAGGGATGTCTATCTCTTTTATCATGGAAACAAAATTCCGCTTCCGGCGGTGACATCTCACCGGCCAGAACTGTGTCCCATGACCAGCGCTACTGCAGCACAGCTGGGGGAGGGGGCACTAAGCTTTTCCGGTGTCTATAGTGGAAGAGAGAAGGGGAGAAGAGCGTGGAGTTATGACTGTGGCGGACGTCTGGCATTGCGACCGCCCAGCATATTTTGAATATCCTCTCTGCAGTTTGGTAGTTCCCACATCGTGAATTCTTTCTCTCCCACTTAGAATCCAGAAGGATTTCGTTGGTCAGTCTCCCCTCACCACTAGGGGCAGATGTCTGACTTGACCTGGGAGAGGGCGGCTGCACCAGGACCCCAGTGGGCTGCTGGGGCGACCGTTTTGCTGGACTGGTCCCAGCAAAGGCAGCTTATTTCTGGGGCGGGGGGTGGTGTCAGCTTCTTGCTGCTGCCGACACAGCAGCTCTGGGCGTGGTGGAGGCAGCAGAGCCTGAACCCAGACCAGTCCTGGCAGGGGTTTTGGGTACTGTTCCTGGAAGCTTAGCTAGATCCTCGAGCCCTCTCACAGCCCCTTATAAATCCATATCTGCTTAAACAAGCTAGAGTGGATTCCTTTATCCACAACTGTTATGGGGTGGATTGTGTCTCCCCAGACGCTATGCTGAAGTCCCAACCCCCGGTACCTGCGAATGGGACCTTATTTGGAAATAGGGCCTTTACAGATGTAGTCAAGTTACGAAGACGTTACTAGGGTGGGCCTCAATCCGATATGCTGGTGTCCTTATAAGATGAGGGAAATTTGGACACAGACCCCAGGGGAGAAGGCCATGTGACGGCAGAGGCAGACGTGGAGGGGCTGCGGCTTCGAGCCCTGGAAGGCCAGGCTGACAGCGGCCCCAGCAGCTGCAGGAGGCGGGGAGGACGCTCCCCTAGAGCCTTCAGAGGGAGCACGGCGCTGCCCACACCTTGACGTTGGACTTCTGGCCTTCAGCAGAGAGAATAAACTGCTGTTAAGCCCCCGATTTGTGGTGCCTTGTTACAGCAGCCCCAGGACACGCATACAGCAGGTGAGGACCCCAGCCCATCGTCCGAGCAACAGTGACCGGGTGAGTGGAGCGGGGGCCGCGGATGGACGTGTAACCAGGTATGAGTGGTGGCGTCTGCTGTTAGCAGTGAGGCCCCCACACCCTGAGGAGAGCTGGAGCAGCTGACCCAGACTCCCCTCCCTGCGCTTTCAAAACAAGTTCTGCTGAGAGCTGCCACCCAGGGCCGCCGGCCTCCTGCCACGTGCCCCCACCCCTGACCTGTCCTGCCTGAGCCCGGAGAAGATGGGGTGGGGGGGAGCCGCACAGCGTCCAGGCAGAGGCAGCGCCCCTGCTTCCCATCAGCCCTGGAGCAAGGCGAGGGCCTGGCGAGGGCTCCACGGTCCAAAGTGCCCGCACGACAGACGGGCATCTCGCTCCAGCGGCGGAGTCCTCCGGCACCCACCCCGTCGGAGCAGAGCCAGCCGCGGGGGCTGGGTTTACCCTCCCTGAAGGCGGGCCGCACTCCGGGACACAGTGCCCACTCCCCGGAGTATTTCTGAGAGCGAGAGGCCCCTTAGAGCAGAGGGCACCCAACGGGTGGGAGGTGGGCCTGGCCACGGGGGGCCCCGGGGGCCGCAGAAAACAGCTCACTCTGCAGGTTCAGATGCAGAGGCGGCAGTCGGGGTGCGGTTCATAGGGGTGCAGGGCGGGGTGGGGGGCCCCTCTGTGGAGGGGCCGGAGAAGCTGGGCTGCTGTGCTCTGAGGGCAGTGGGCTTCCAGCCTCAGGGGCCTCACCCCCACCAGCCCTTCCACGGCTTTGGGAGGGACCCCAGAAATGTATTCTCATTGTCACATGTTTTTGAAAATTTGTAAAAGCTGTATAAAAAATGAATCTAAGTATATATGAAAGATATGTGTGTGTGTGTGTACGTGTAGATATACACATTATATATTGTGTGTATCTATATGCGCTTGGGCTGCCAAAACAAAGTGCCACAGACTAGGTGGTTTAAACAACAGAAATCCGTTGTCTCCCTGCTCCAGAGGCTGCGAGGCTGAGCTCGAGGGGTCAGCAGGCACGGCGTCTCCTGAGGCCTCTCTCCACGGCGTGCAGACGGCCGTCTCCTCCCTGGGTCCTCACGTGGTCGTTCCTCTGTGTGTGTCTGTGTCCTCACCGCCTCCTCCTATAAGGACACCAGTCTTGGGACTTCCCTGGGCATCCAGTCGTTAGGACTCGGCGTTTTCACTGCTGAGGGCCCGGGTTCCATCCCTGGTTGGGAAACTAAGACCCCACAAGGCACGCGGTGTGGCCAAAAGAAAAAAAATAAAGGACACCAGTCAGACTGGAGTAGGGCCCCCCTTAGTGACCCCACTTTAACTTGATTACCTGCGTAAAGACCCCATCTCCAAATGCAGTCACATTCAGAGGTGCTCAGAGTTCGGGCTCCAGCAATGAATGTTTTAAATCTGGGGGACACACAATTCAGCCCATAGCTATAACTGGATCTTTATATATATATTAAAAAGACTTTTTTTCTTAAAGAAGAGCTCAGAAACGTGTGCTCGTCAAGCCCAGGCCCACTGGCCACACCCGCAGGAATCCAGCAGCCAGGGAGCCAGGCGGGCAGCGGGCGGGAGGGAGGGACAGAGCCCCAGCAAGGCCCAGCCCTGTGTGGCCATTCCTGCCCCTTGCCGGGCTGAAGTCCCCCCACCAAGCAGGAGGAAGCGAAGTCACCAGGCAAGGCCAGGGAGGCCACGCGCGCAACTGGACCCTCAGCTGAGCGCTGGCCTCCACTGCCGGCTCCTTGGGAAGTGGGGGGGGGAGGGCGTCAAAAGAAACAGCAGATTAACCTTAAAGCCTGCGTCCCGCCAGCCTCGGCCCTAAGGTTTGCTGAGTGCAGGGCCAGGCACAGATGGGAGGCCCCACCCAACCTGCACCCTGAGGTCCCCCAAGGAGAGTGTCAGCACCCCAGCCTGTCACCGCCTGCACACACCAGAGCACCCCCCACCCTGGGCCAGACCCAGAGAAGGGCCTGGCAAGCGGGGGAGCAGCTCGGGCCATCTGGGCCGGAGCTCTGGGGCCCAGGTACCAGTGCCTGGTCGGGCAGGAAGGGGGATGGGCTGTGAGGGACACATCCCCCGGCTGCAGGCAACTCTAGTGAGCGGCCCCGGATGGGCCGCAGCTTCTGGGCCCGACGGCTGCACTGCCCACTGCTGTCCACACTGCAGAAGCCGGTCCTGAGGCCACCGTCGGCCACAGGCTCTGTGCGGTCGCTAGGCCTGACGTAACGAAGTGCGATACGCTGGTGGCTTGCAGCTACGGCTTTTTCCCTCGTGGTCCCAGAGGCCAGAAGTGTGAGCTCAGGCTGTCGGCGGCTGGCTCCTTCGGAGGCTGCGTGGGAGGCTGTCCCGGGCGTCCCTCTGAGCTTCTGGCGGTTGTGGCGTCTTTGGTTTTCCTTGGCTCGTGGAAGCGCCGCCCTGGTCTCTGCCGCAGTCCTCACGTGGCTCCTCCCTGTGCGTGTCTTGGTCTGATGTCCCCTTTTGTGAGGACACAGTCACGTGGGATGAGGGCCGCCTGCTCTAGTACGACGTTGTCTTAACCCATCTCGTCTGCAGGGACCCTATTCCCAAGCAAGGCAACATGCTGAGGTGCCGGGGTCAGCACTGCGGCCTGTGAACTGGGGGCATGATTCTCCCCACCACAGCCTCTTTCCTCTCCGCCAGGTGCCACATGCTTCTCTCTCGCTGCCAGCACTTAGCCGGCTGGGGTTTTCACCAGATGGTGGGACCCGAACCCTCGTTCACGAAGCTCCGGGTCCTCAGTGGTTCTCTCCGGGTCCCACAGTTTTTACGGCCCTTTACCACCACCCGGGAGGCTGTCATGTGGCCCCCGAGGCCCTGGGTCCCTGACACGGGGCTCTGTCCCACCCCACGTCTCCCTGGCAATGAGGACTGACCCCCTGGCTGGCACACTAGCCCCTTCACCAGCCGCTGGTCCCACAGCAGGAGGACGCCAGCGGCCCCGGGCAGTCTCTGCTCCACGTGCAGGAACAGTCCACGTTCCCTGGACGACTGGGGACCGGGACCCCCAGTCCTGTGGATCCCGTGTGGCCAGGACGGAAGGAGAAGATCCCCTGCTAGATTATTAGACGCCACAGTGAGAGGTCGTGCTGCCTCTACCCCGTGGTTCCCAGACGCGTCATGCGTTGGTCCCTGTTGTGAGACTGTACCCCATCCTGCTGGACGCATCTCAGCACCACTGGGCCCCCAGGAGGCCAGGCCACCTGTGGCGGGTGAGGGGCGTGGGACAAGCCCAGAGAAGTTCGTGGACACGAGGCCACTGCCACATGTCCTTGCTCTGAAATGAATCCCTTGATTAGAAGTACCGTTTGTAGAATGCAAGTGTCAGTCCGTTCGGGCTGTAACAAGGTGCTAGCGACTGCGTGGCTTACAGAGAACAGGAACTGATGTCTCGCGGTTCAAGGCTGGAAGTCCCACATCAAGGTGCTGGCAGGGGCCAACCTGCCTCCTGGTTCACGACTTCCTGTTGTGTCTTCTTGCTGTGCCCTCAAGTGGTGGGCGGGGCCGGGGGCCCTGCGGGAGCTCTCTTATGAGGGCACTAATCCCACTCCTGGGGGCTCCGCCCTCCAGACCTAATCACCTCTCTAATGCATCACCTTGGGGGTGAGATTTCAACATCTGGGTGTGGGGGGCACAGGTGTTCAGTCCTCCTCACCAGGATAGCAAGTGAGGCACCCTGCAAATCCGTGATGGCAGCGCTCGGGGGAGCTGTCCAGGGGGGAAACACGCAATCCTGGGACACAACCAGCCCTGACCCCTCCCCCTGCTTCCAGGAAGCTAGGCGGCCCCTGGGGATGGAGCCGCGTCTCTCTCTGCTGCTGAGACAGGCACCTGGCAGTGAGGGCCGCTGGAGGGGCATGGCGGGGGGCCGGCCGGGTGTGGGGGCTGCGGCCACCATGCCTGCCGCCCTGAGCCCGCTGTGCGAGGGTGGCGAGGTGACCGACGCCGCAGAAGGGGCCATTCTGTTGACCTGATCTTCGAGCGTCTCCTGGGCGGGTGTTGCTCCTGGGGGCGTTTCCATGGAACACGGGTGGCGTCAGGCTCTGCCCATTTCACGTGGTCCCTTAGAACACCTCTCGCCGACCCTCCGAGCCGCCTGCCACCCCACTCGTGAGCCCCACCTCGTGAACCAGGGCAGTCGTGCCCCAGGCTGTCCTTGTGACCTGTCTGGTAATGGCTTCACCACTGTCCTCCAGGGCCTCCCTGGGGGGCTGCAGCGCTGTGAGGACAGCTGCCCGCTAAGACCCCGTGTCAGTTCGTTCCCATCTTCTCTCTTCTGTTAACCCGTCAATTGCGCACCACGTGAGGCCACAAACACACCCTGAGGGCGGAGGCTGAGCAGCGGCCTCAGCGTCTCGGGAGGCGCAGCGTCTCGGGAGGCGCAGCCGTCTCGGGAGGCGCAGCGTCTCGGGAGGCGCAGCGTCTCGGGAGGCGCAGCCGTCTCGGGAGGCGCAGCGTCTCAGGAGGCGCAGCGTCTCAGGAGGCGCAGCCGTCTCAGGCAAACACTCTCGCCTTCTGGATCTGGGGGGCCTGGGCTCACGTCCACTGTCTTCAGTTAAGGATGGGCACGCTGCGAGGCATGCTCAATTTTCCATTTGTGTGGAGGGACGGTCAGCGAGGGCAGCGCGGCAGTCACCCCAGGGCCCGCGGTCTCATCTCCCGGGCCCAGCAGCTCACCAGGAGCCTCTCCCACGGAGAGCTATGAGCTGAAGGGAGCACGACCTCGCTCCAGACATCTCGGGGTCTTCCCTGTGATTCTCCTGTTAGAGCCGCCAGAGGTTCCCCACAGAGCTCCACCTTCTGTGGGCCCCTCAGCAGCGCGAACCCCGAAGGAGTCATAAGCCTCAGATGGCAGGACAGCCTGGACCATGCCTGGCCCCACGCGAGAGCTCTCTTTCCCGCTCTGAGCCCCACCAAACCTGGAAGCCCACGTGTCACTCAGTAAATACGCTGGGGAAACATATCCAATCAGGGTACATGCTGCCTCCCAAATCCAAAATGACTCACCCCGGGACTTGCCAGGCCGCCCAGCGGTCAGGGCTCCGCGCTTCCTCTGCAGGGGCGCGGGTTCCATCCCTGGTCGGGGAACTCAGATCCTGAAGCCGCCAGGCGCGGCTGGCCAAGCACGGCGCCCCGTTTTTCGAGGTGAGCGGCACAAATGATAGCTACTCATCTTTCACTTTGCAGGGAGGGCTGGCCACCACGCTCCAGATCACCAGACCCTGGAAACATCACCACCTGTACTTCCACGAGGCTCACCTCCCACCCTCTGACACACGTCTTCCCAAGGCATCTGGTGTCCTTACCGCTTCCTAATACTGGATCCAGTTAGGGTTATACAGTCAGTGCAGGGGCACAGGGCAATGTATCAATTGTGGCACGTCAGTGTGACCCAGTTCCCCTGGAGCCACGCCGGGACAGGTGCAGGGGGTGGGGGGGACGGTGCCATGAGGAGACCGGCAGCGTTCACTGATACCCCTGCCAAGTGAAAGCAAACGGCTTCTGATTTTCTAGGCTAGTCGGGATTGAGGGGAAACCAAAACAGAACACCAGACAGGTCACTAGCCGCGTGCTGGGTGCAAAGGGTGCAGTGGTTTGCTCCGTGAAGACACAACATCTGGAAAAGCTGCAGATGTCGCCACCCGATTAAAATGATCACAATATCCCGTGGTTCTTCCCGCCCAACCTGCAGATGCAGAGGGGGAATAAACGCACCGAATGGGACGTGTGTTAGTTTGTGGTGATCAGGGGCTTCAAATAGCCCACGTTTATTCTCTCACGGTTCTGGTGGGCAGACGTCTAACATCAAGGCGTCGGCAGGGCTGTATTCCTTCCGCAGCCTCTGAGGGAAAGATCCGTCCCCTTGCCTTTTCCAGCTTCTCGAGGCACCTGCGTCCTCTGGCTCAAGGCTTTTTTTCCACCCTCAAGGTACCGCCTAACCCCTGGTCCCTTTAACTCTGATCCCCCCTCCTCCCTTTTTTTTCTTTCTTTTTTTGCGGTACGCGGGCCTCTCACTGCTGTGGCCTCTCCCGTTGCGGAGCACAGGCTCCGGACGCGCAGGCTCAGCGGCCATGGCTCACGGGCCCAGCCGCTCCGCGGCATGTGGGATCTTCCCGGACCGGGGCACGAACCCGCGTCCCCCGCATCGGCAGGCGGACTCCCGACCACTGCGCCGCCGGGGAAGCCCTGTCCTCCCTGTTGTAAGGACCCTTGTGATCGCTATGGATCACCTGGGTAACCCAGAAGCATCTCCCCATTTTAAGATCCTTGCACTAATCACTGCCGCAGAGTCCCTTTTACCACGTAAGGTCCCATATCCTCAGGTTCCAGGGTTTCAGAGGTTGGGACACGGACCCCTCCGGGGGACCATTATTCAAAGAATCACCGCCCCTGTGTTTTTCAAGACTTTCACAGTGACACTCCTTTCATTACCCTCCGGGATATACCGTGGGTTTGCGTCACAGTTTTGGCGAGGTTGGAGTGCAGCCTTGTTCTGCTTGGCCCTTTCTACCCGCGGAATAATAAAAATGTATTTGGTCTTTGTCTCCGTTCCAGGCCCAGAGCTCCTAAAGCCCTTGGAATTTTCTGAGTGATAGAGTGTCTTTTATTCTTCACAAGGAGCCATTTTTGATCATACCTGGATTAATGCTAATGAGATGATTTGGGTTGAGGCCCCTAGATGGCTTCAGGATGGGGCTGGTCACCAGAAAGGCCCAGCCAGTGGCAGAGGGTTGGAATGCTCAGCCCCACCCACTGACCTCCTGGGAAGGGGGAGGGGCGCTTCAGATTAAGCTCTATGAAAACTCTCCAACAACAAGATGCGATGGACTTCTGGGTTGGGAACACATCCAGGTGCCGGGAAGGTGGCGCACCCCAGTTCCATGGGGATGGGAACTCCTGTGCCCAAGACGCTCCTGGACCGCAGTCTTTGGACCTCTGCATCTGGCTTTTCTCCTGTGTCCTTTACAATAAACTGGTACATGTGCGCAAGCATTTCCCTGAGGTTTGTGAGCCGTTCTACAAATTATTGAAGCTGAGGAGGGCATCGTGGGACCCCCGACTTACAGCCTTTGAGTCAGAAGCACAGGTGACAGCGTGGACTTGCGACTGGTACGGTAAGGGGCATCCCTGTGGGACTGAGCCCTCAACCTGTGGGATCTGTGCTATTTCCAGGCAGATAGTTTCGGAATTGAGTTGAACTGTAGGACACCCAGTGGGTGTCCGCTGAGAACTGGAAGGGTGCTTGGTGTGGGAAAACCCCACACCTGGGGTCCAGAGTGTTGTGAGAAGAAATGAGTTTCCCTTAAACTAGTTTCTTAGCTCTTATCCCATAGGTCAGGGAGCCAATATGGAAATGACTCCCGTGCCACGTCTGTCTAAGTCCAATACATCCAGGAGCGGGGCAATGACCGGGACGGTCCACGGCCCACTGGCCTCACTATGAGATGGACTTGGGTCAAACTTTTTCTATCACTTGACCTTCCTAAGCCTCCCCTCTGACGTGGTGGCACTTGGAGGCCCAAGGGACTAGTTCAGAGCCAGTATGTGGCCACTCCCAGAGGATGTGGCTGTTCTCCTTCCCCAGCTCACGTGGTTGGTGCCCACGGTCCTCTGGGACAGGCCTCCCACGTGAGCACCCACAGGGCCCCACCCAGTCTCGCATTCCACCCTCCCTGGCCTCACCCCTTTGGTCTCATCCTTTCATGGACAGAATGATTCCGGAGTGCCTGCCGATGTGAATTGGGGAGCTCTGGTAACTCACTTGGTGTCCCGTTAGCTCCTCCTGGACCACATCTGCAGTGGTCCCCTGGGGTGTGCTGGGACGGCAGTGACAGTGGTGAGGCAGGGAAGTAGGTGACTGTCCACCCCAGGGACGTTATTGAGGGATGGTCAGGAGGCCAGGCCCGTTTCTCCAGAAAGGCAGCTGCATCTTACCCACCTCTGGCAATGACCTGCGTAACTGAGGTCACTGCAGGCATGGAGTCTCGGCGCCCCGTGGCCCCTTCATGGGAGCCCGCGCTTTCACCAGTCCCGAGATCCCTTTGGAAGGTCTCTTTCCTGGGGACACTCCCGTAACCAGCACTGGTTCCAGGATCAGTCAGGAAGCTCTCTTCATCCCAGACCGTTTGAACGCAGAAACGTCACAAAAGGTGCTACCTATGGAGTTGTGAGCGCACCTTGGGAAGCAAAGGGGGGGTGGTGAGAGGCACTGGAGCCTCTCAAAGTCAGGAAACCGTCACCACCTTTCGAGCCGAAAGGATAAGGGTAGCAGCTAACGTTTCCAGAGCCCGCAAGGAGCTGGGCCCATGGAGGAGGGCTGCCCAGGGGCTGTTGTCATGGAGGGGCGTGGCTGCTGCCGGAGACCTGGCACTAACGCTGGGCAGAAGCTCAGAGAGATTACCTAAACTACCAAAGAATTCCCTCCCAGGTCACTTGCTCGTGTCCCCTCGGGCTGAACCCGCCAGAAGCCAGCTGGTGTGGGAGCCCGCATTGGTGCAGTCCACAGGGGCCAGCCTCCCAGGGCACAGAGCAGGGTAGAGGCTCCAGTGAGGGGTGAAAGGGAGGCCAGGACATGAGACACCCAGGCGGTCAGCTGGCTGGGGGCTGCCACCTTGGAGAAGGGCCTGGAGCCAGGGACTGCTGCTGGGGCCCATGGGACACACAGCTGCCCTCTGGGGGCTCAGCAACGGGGGGGTCCGGCTGAAGCTGACCACTGCCCCAGGACAACCACAAATGATCCGCCACTACTGCGGAGACATCAAGCTGTAGGGATAATAAAGGCCGGGCAGGGGCAAGAGCAGAGATGTGTCCCCGCTGCGACGGCCCTTGCTGCCCGCCACACCTCCTCGCCCCCAAACAAGACGGGCCAGAAGCCAGGAGAGGGAGGGAAAGGCCTGCTCCGGAGGCAGATCCATCGCGCTTCTCCTCGGCCCGGGTTCTAGAGCAGGTGAGCTGACCACCCCCCCCCCCCAACTCAGGTCGGGTGAGTCACGGGTGTGGCCAGCAGTGAGGGATTAGGGAGGGAAGCGGGGCTGAAACTGGGTACGAGATGGGTATTTTAAACTAACCGGGATGTTCTGATGCCTGAATGTTGTGGACCCTGCCTGAGCCTGAGATGTGATTATGGGAGGGAACGGGGGGATTGGACAGAGCACAGGGACTGCCAGAGACAGCTCATTACACCCTAATGACTGGGATGCCTCAGAAGAACTGACACAGGTGGATGTTTGGGATGGATGGATGGACAGGAAGAGGACTGGGTGGAGGCAGGTGGATGTTTGGGATGGATGGATGGACAGGAAGGTGACTGGGTGGAGGCAGGATCACCAGGGATGTTGCCTGGGAGCTCTGGGAGGTTCAGAAACCTGGATCACGTCCTCCAGTGGATTACTTTGCTACCCTGTCTGCTCCCCGCTACCCTCTGCTCATGCCTGACTCAGTGACCTGTCGATGGGCTGAGAAGGCAGGAGGGGGGCAGCTTTCTCCTGGGCCAGGTTGGGGGCAGAGGTGAGGCACAGATAAGAAAGAGGTGCAGGTATACTCTGGGGCATGGTCGGGGCTCTCCTGGGGAAGCTCACCTGGGGACTCCAGGGGACTCTAGAATGCCCCCAGGGCCCTTCTGGGTAGGAGTCACGAAGGCAGGTCGCAGGATCCCGTGGCCCAATAAGCAGATAGAAAAGTAAATATTTGGGGTGCCAGCTTGGCATATTGGTGGGAGGTGCAGGGCTGGCTGGCTGACCCGGGACGTTTGAGCAGAGGCGGGAAAGATACAGGCAGAGATTGTTGGTGTGTTGCGGGTGCAGCAAGGAGGCCAGTGTGTCTGGAGCTGAGGCGGGGAGAGGAGGGGGGACAGGGAAGGGCACAGAGGCCTCGCCGCCATTGTAGGGATTTCGATTTTTACTTTGAGTGGGAGCTCTGGAGGGTTCAATCCACTGGATTCTGACTGCATCAACTGCTGTGTGGACAGCACACAGGGCAAAGACGGAAGGAGCAGGGGACAGCGAGGGGGCCGCTGCGATAGAGCAGGACAGCAGTACAGGGGGGATGCTGGAGGGAGGGCTGGGCGCGGGGGTCAGCGGCGAGGCTGGAGGATCTCGGTTCTTACGCTCAGGCCACGGCGGGCACCGCCCCGAGGGCTCACTCAGCCAAGCCCTGCAGGGTAAACTGAGGGCTTTAAAGTTTCCAAATGAGGACTCCTGAGCGAAAGATTTGGTCTATTTGGGAAGTTGTGAGGACTGAGAAAGTTGGGCGTCCCAAGTCATCCTCAGGCCACACGGTGGCCAACCCTGCGCTCTTGCTCTGCGCAGAGGAGCGCCAGCCTGGAACCAGGTGTCTGCATGGAGAGGCCCCTTTCCTGCGGCGCTCAGGCGCCCTCAAGCATCCCGGACGGAGGGCTCTCAGCATCGGGGGGCGCTGTCAGCATCCGCGGCGCTTCTAGAGGCAGAGCCGCCTGGTTCCCGCAGCCAGCGCGCCACCTGGCGGCGTCGCTCCGCCATAGCACCCCGCGCGGGCCTCCCCTCTTTCCCTGCCGCTAACGCGCTTCTCCGCGGAAACCCCTAACCCGCGGCCTTCGGAGCGCAGAACTGTGAGCAAACGCAGCCCTTTGAACACAGCTGACGCCGGTGGAATCTGGGTTCCCGCCCCGCGGGGAGGGGAGGGTCGCAGGATCCGGGGGTGGAGACCCGGAGCGCCCGTCGTCCACCCGCGCTGGGCCAGAGGGGTGGGAGAGGGCGGCGAGGGTCCGCGGGGGCGGGGGGCGCTCACGCGGGGGGAGCTGGAAGCCTGCGCCCAGTTCTCCGGGAAGGGGCGGGGCGTCGCGGGGGCGGGGGCCGCACCTGCCAAGACGCCGGCAGCCCGGACGCTCGGTCCCGCCTGACCCGGGCGCAGCAGCAGTCCTGGGGCTGCAGGTGACCAGAGAGGAGCGGGGTGAACGGGGGCTAAACTGTGTCGGGGGGGGTCCTAGGAGAAATGGGGGAGCACGGGGGATTTAAGCAGGCGCGACCCGGTCGGGTTTGCGCGCGGGAGGGCTGCTCTGTGCACTCAGCGGAGAATGGTTGGGAGAGTTGAGGCGGGGGCTGTCCTGGACGCCCCCACGAGTGCTGAAGCCCTCGGCGGCCGGTGGAGGGAGGGAGGAAGGGAGGGTGCCCGGGGCTGGGTAGCAGCTGGACGGAGAAGGATAGAGGCACCGGGGGCACCTCAGCTCTGGCGCTTCGATGGAACCCGAGGGGCAGAGAGAGGCCTGGGTGGTGGTGACCAGGGTTTGGGAGCGGCCAGCACGGGCCTGTGGTGAATCCTCGGGCCGGCCGCCCACCCCAGCCCGCCGGTGGGTGGAGGCAGGGCTGGAGGAGCGCCAGGGGGCACCCGGAGAGCTAGCCCTGGGCCAGGTGCGGGTGGGGACCCGGCAACGGTCTCGTGTGCCGGGGGAGGGGGCGGGGTGATGTCCTCAAGGCAGCTCCGGTGCCCACACCCAGCCTGCCCTGTGCCCCTTCCTCCTCTTCTGCCCGCCGGGAGCCCGGGCAGCCCGGGGCTGAGGCCTGGTGGTGTGGGGACACACCAGCGCCCCGGGCTCCCCCATCTGCTCGATTCTCTCCGAAGCCATCACCAAAGCCTCTCCCTCTGGGGTCTCTGGACCCGCCTGCGCCTCCGCGTGCCCCAGGCCCTGTCTCGGGTGGTCCCAGGTGCGGTGGGAATCCCTCGTGGGGGGGAACTGCCCGCAGCTTCTCGCGGGGTCGGGTCCTCCGAGAGGGGGCGGGGGGAGGGGGGCGTGGCGCGGTGGCCTGGACGGCGGGGGCGGGGACCGCGCGGATCACTGCCCCCTACCTGCGCAGGAGCGAGCGGGCTGGGGACTCGGGGAGGCCGGAGGAGAGTTCAGGGACCCAGGGCCCCGGTGAGTTCGGAGAGAAAGAGGGATGGCCGGGTACATGAGCGGGGTCAGGGGAGGCAGAGAGGGTGACCCGGCCCCGGTGGCCGCAGGACTAGGGCAGCGACCCCGGGTGCCCAACGCCGCCGCCTCCTCCCTCGTTTTGCTTGGCCTCTCCCGGAGTCCCTCCCGGCCTCGGCCGCTCCCAGGATAAAGTGTTCATGCTGGTTAAAAAAAAAGTTTAATCTTGTCTCCTGTGTGATTTTCAAACTTACATGAGTAGCAACGTGCTAAAAAGCATGCTGTTTCTTTCTTCATGTAACGCATTTTTATCGCGGTATCCTGTACACGCAGTACCCGCCCAAATCTTAAGTGGACAGTTATATAATTTTTACTTGTGTAGACATCCCTGTAAACAACCGCGTTCTCCGTGCCCCCACTGGACACCCCTGTGCCCACTCAGCGCGGCCCAAGGGGACCACTTCTCTGGCCTTCACACCACACCAGCTTTGCCTTTTTTTGAACTTCCTCTAAGTGGACTCAGGGTACATCCTCTTCTGCATCCAACTTTTTTTTTTTTTCACTCAGTAACATGTCCATGAGATTCATCCACGATGTACGAGGAACGGTAGTTGGTTTTTCATGGTTCAGCAGCTGATGGCCCATGTACTGACATTTGGATTTCTCCAGTTTGGGGTTATTAGGAATAAAGCCACTCTGATGGTTCTGGCACATTCTTTTGGTGGATACAAACATGTGCTTATTGTGCTTTTTTTTTTTAACTTAACTCACTCATTTTTACTGCAAATCTCTCCATTTTTATTCATTCACTCATGAACATTTTCTTGAGAAAGTTTACAGTGCAAGTTTCACTAATATGACCATGGAAAGAGGAGGTCATAACACAAAATCCTGGGTCTCCAGAAGCTCACAGCCTAATAGGCAAAACAGACTGGAGAGAAACAGGTGTCCTGACCTCCCAGGGATTGGAAATGCAAACAGTATTCCACTTAAAAATGCAGTCTGGTTCTCATAAGGTTTGGGAAATAGACTTTCAAACAGCGCACCCTCCAATATTCTAGGTATGCAACGCGAGGCGCACACAGCTTGAGACAGTGTATTCCTGATCGTCTGAGTCATTTCGATGAGCTCCTCATATCTGAAACCAAATTATATCTATTTTCCTTAAACTCCATAATTTCCTTATCAACCTTCCTCACACGTTTTGGAAAAAACTTGCAGGCCTTCCGCTTGCTTAAAACTGATTTGTCAGTTAGATGGAGACTTTCCTGTGCTTTGATCACAGTTCAATGTAGGATCTCATGTTTGCATTGAAACACCATTTCCAGTGGATGCTTCCTTCACACTTCTTAACCACAGCCGTTCTGTCACTTATTCTTTCGAGAGCTTGCGATTCTCACAGCTGGAGTCCCTTATGCTTCTACCTTACCTGCCACGTCGGTGTATTTCTCTAGCCCCCCATCTTAAGACCCCCCGTACATGGAGGCATCTTTCCTCAGATGTCGACTCACTCTGCTGCTTAGTCTTCGTGTCTTTTCCCTTTGAGATGTGATCTTTATCCGGATACGGGTTCCAATAAGGTGCTAAAGTAATTTCCAAGCTTTCTGTGTTTTAAAAGGTAACTCTACCCTAACTCTTCTTCTTACCACATCTTTATTTTGTTGTATGCGTTGGCCAAAACGTTCGTTCGGGTTTTTCCATGACATGTTACGGAAAAACACCGAACGAACGTTTTGGCCAACCCAATAGTTCTAATTTCCTGTTGACGGACCATAGGTTCGATTTGAAAATTTTCCCTTTCGTAGGTTACTCTTTGTTTTTAATATTTGTTTATTTATTTGGCTGCACCAGGTCTTAGTTTCGTCACGCGGGATCTTCCTTGAAGCATGCGGGATCTTTAGTTGCAGCATGCGGGATATAGTTCCCTGACCAGGGATCGAACCCGGGTCCCCTGCATTGGGAGCATCCTTTTGCTGTTCTTATGTCTTATTCCTTTATTTTTTGTTGACATATAATTCAGTACAATTTACAATGACAGGCGCAGATCTCTTGAAAAACGCCTGTAGGATGTTGGCTATAACACAATGTCTGTGATGCCTCTTTTCAGTCTCTTTTCTTTTTAAGAACTTTGAACTGAGCTATAATTCACAGACCATAAAATTCACCCATTTAAAGTGTACATAATTCAGTGGTTTTCAGTACATTCAGAGTTGTGCGAGCATCACCCACCACCAAGACCTAATTCCAGAACATTCCTCCTCTGTGCCTATGAAGCATTGCTCATTGGCCATTTGTGTGTCTTCACTGGAAAAATGTCTATTCAGATCCTCCGCTCATGTTTTAATTAGGTTTCTTGTCATTTTATTATTGCCGAGTTGTAAGAGTTCTTTATATATTCTGGTTATTAGACTACCAGATATAAGATTTGCAGATATTTTCTCTCATTTTTTGGGTTGTCTTTTAACTTTCTTGATAGCGTCCTTTGAAGCACAGAAGTTTTAAATTTTTTGAAAAATTAAATTTATCTATTTTTTCTTTTGTGGCTTGTGCTTTTGGTGTCCTATTTAAGAAAACTCTGGCTAATAATCTAAGGTCGTGGATATTCATCTCTATGTTTTCTTCTTAGAGATTTATAGCTCTAGCTCTTACATTTAGGTCTTTGACGCATTCTGAGTTAATATTTGTGTACGGTGTACAGTAAGGGTCCAACCTCATTCATTTGCATGTAGATATCCAAACTTCCCAGCACCATTTGTCGAAAAGACTGTCCTTTCCCCCAGTTAAAGGGTCTGGACACCTTTGCGAACAATCACTTGACCATATATGTGAGGGTTTGTTTCTCGGCTCTCTGTACTCTTCCATTGGTGTATATATCTGTCCTATGCCAGTACCATACTGTTTTAATTACTGTAGCTTTGTGGTAAGTTTCAAAATCAGGAAGTGTGGGTCCTCCAACTTTATTCTTTTTCAAGACTGTTTTGGCTATTTGAGGCCCCTTGCAATCCCATATAAATTTGAGAATTGGCTTTTCTACTTCTACGGGAAAAGGCCGTTGGACTTTTCACAGAGGTTGTGCTGAATCTGTAGATCCCTTTGGGCAGTGTTGACATCTTAACAATGTTGAGTCTTCCTGTCCATGAACACGGGATGTCTTCCCATTTATTTTGTTCTTCTTTAATTTCTTTCAGCAGTGCTTTGTCGTTTTCAGCATACATGGCTTTCACCAAGTAGGTTAGGTTTATTCCTAAGTATTTAATTCTTTTAGATGTTATCTTAGATGCAACTGTTTCTTAACTTCCTTTTATCTCCGGAATTATCTGTGGTCTTAGGTACTTTCCACTACCTAACATTTTAAGTATATATATTTGCTTGTCTTCTGTCTCCTTTACAAGAATAAACTTCCATAGGGGCTAGAGTTTGGACTTGTTTGTTGCCATGCTATCTTAACAGTGTCAGGCACATAGCTCAGTACGTAACTGTTGAGAGCATTAATAATGACAACCATTTACCTATATCGGCATTCACTTCCTTTACCGTAGCTTTTTTCTTGTGCCACGACAAAGAGTGCTGCACTGGATAGCTGTGAACGTATGTTTCCTGCAATGGAGGTTTTATTTTTATGGCAGAAATTCTCCATCAGGGGATTGATGTCCACTTGTCTTTTTAATCGTATCTGCAGTTTTCAGACTGCTTTCCAAGGTGTTGTAATGATTCTCATTTCTGCCATCAGCATACAAGGGTCCCTGATCCCTTACACTCCCAGGACCACTAGGCCCGTTTTCAGTGTCTGGCAGCCTGAGGGTGGAGCTCTGTGTCACTGGTGCTTTAATTGGCATTTCCCTGATGGCTCGTGACTTTGAACGTCTCCTCCTGTTTCTCAACAGATTGTCAATGAGTTGCTCTTCTGTGAATTGCTTATTTATATCCTTTGTCCATCTTTCTACTGGTTCCTAAAAATCTTTTTCTTGTCAATTTCCAACAGCCTTCAGTCTATTATAGGTATTCATCATTTGTCCGTCGTCTGCTTTATAAATATGTATTTTTCCAAATTTATCATTTTTATATTGTTTGTTTATGGCTTCTTTTTCCACACAAAATTTAATATTCCTACAAAGTCAAATATATCTACCTTTCTCATATAGCTTTCGGGTACCTGGATTGAGGTAAAATGTTCTTCTTGACACTAGATTGCATGTGTGCTGATCACATATGTGGTTTTCCAGCTCTTTTGGCCTCTGCATTTATTACTTGATCAATCTGGCTCTAACGTTGACACACTATGTAAATTTTTCTTACCGATGGTTATCTGTTGTGCCAGCACATGGTTAGTAGATAACCCACCCTTTCCCACTGAGTTTACCTTCCTCTTCTGTCATGAATGACATTCTGCTGGAAAATAGTGACTATTCCTAGCATTTCTATTCTGGTGCATGGGTCTATTTATTTATTCCTAGATCAATACCGCATTTAATCGGATTAGTAGCTTTAGAGGTTGGCCTCATATTTGGGATGGCAGACCCTCCCTTGCTCTTTTTCAGTCTTTTCTTGCCTGTTATTGGGCATTTATTCTTACATACAAATTTTAAGATTATTTTAGCCATTGAAAGGACCTTCTTGGGCTCTGCATGTACTCCTTCCTTTTGTTCAGGTCTTGCTTTATGTCGTAAGATTTCATAGCTTTCTTCATATAGACACTGTGCCCTCCTTAGTGGACTTCGTAAGGTTGTGCGTTTGTTTGTTTTGTCACTGTAGGGAATGGAATACATTCCTCATTTCTAGAGGCTCATTATCGGAATAGAAAAAGTGATGGATTATTCTATATTCTTCTCTTCCTGACTGTTCACCAGATTATTTTATTCACTCCAGTAGTTTTTACTAGAGCCTCTTAGATTGTCTGGTGTTCAGGCATATCCTCCTCAACAAGAGGGGGCTCTTCACTCTTCTTTTTCATTGCTTATGCTAATCCTCCACCTCCATCTATATTCAGAAGTGGGGGGGCTATCTTTTTGTACCATCTGTCCTCAGCTGCGGGGGAGGGGTCCCGCCTTTCCCTGTGGAATGGAATAGAGTCAGCGCTCAGGCTGTCTGTTCTCTGAAGGCGAGCGAGCAGAGGTCTGCTCTTCCTGCAGCCCCGCTCAGCCCCCAGCTGTCACCGCCCGGCCTGGGTTCCTGCAGGACAAACCAGCTGCCCCCACCAGCTCCCGGGCGGCCCTCCCCGCTCATCACAGGAGGCCTTGATGGCCGGTTCCTGCCCACCTGGAGCCAGGGGTCTTTTAGCTGATGGCTCCTCTCAGCCTGGGGTGTAACTGTGAGACCCCAACTTGTAGGTCTGGGGGCCGAGGAGGGGGAGCCCAGAGCCTGCCCCCCACCCCGGGGCGGGGCATGGAGGAGACAGGCCAGCCCCTCTGCTGGGCGTGTCACCCATGCTGTCACCCGTCAGGGTCACAGAGACTTCCTGGCTGGCCCACCTGTAAGTGGAGGTGGTGTGCGCTGCTCTCAGGGACAAGGCAAGGCCAGGCCTCCAGGGACCGGCACAGGGTAGTGCTCAGTCCTTGAGGGGTCCCTCCCTCCCGCCTGGGGCCAGTGCTGACTCTCTCCACCCCAGGCCCCAGGGCCCCTCCTACCGAGTCTGGGCTCCCTCTTCCGACACCTGCACTCTCTGCACGGACGCCCTTCGCTGCCCTTCCCATCCCCGAAAAGGACATGGGGCTGAGCGCAACCCTGCCACCTCGTCCCAGCGGCCTCCATCCTCTCCTCCCCCGCTCCCTGTGGACCAACACCTTCCCGCTTCCGCTGGCCCGTGCTCTTCCCCAGGTGTGGCGAGGGGCAGGTAGCAGACTGGGGATTGGGGGGGGGGGTCTCATGTACTTGACACCCTGGCAGGCGCAGCTGAGCTTGGACCGGTTTCAGGGTCCTGGGCTCAGGTCCTCTGGCCCCGAGGAGTTCTGCAGGAACACAGCAGCCACCAGCTTAGCAGAGAGCTTCCCGGCCGCCTCGTGACTCCCCTGCCCTCTCCTGCCCGCGGTGACCCCAGGGCCTCTCGGGGTGGCAGGACACTACCTGTCCGCGTGCCGGCCCCCTGCCCCCTCCCCGCAGGCTAGTCCAGGGCCTGCCCCTGCAAAGCAGAGCCCCTTCTCCACGAGCACCTGCTACTGAAAAGGAGAAGTGGGTTGGCTTTGAGACTAGGGTCTTGGTTGGGGATCTGGTCACTCGGAAGAGACAGAGGGACCATCTCCCCAGGTCCCTCCACTGCGTGCGGAGGTGTCTCAAAGTCCGGTTCTGCCACCTTCTCCCAACTTGGAAAAGAGCACACGTTTAAAACCTTCTGGGGCTTCCCTGGTGGCGCAGTGGTTAAGAATCTGCCTGCCGATTCAGGGGACATGGGTTCAAGCCCCGGTCCAGGAAGATCCCACATGACGCGGAGCAAATAAGCCCGTGCGCCACAACTACTGAGCTTGCGCTCTAGAGCCCGCGAGCCACAACTACTGAGCCCGCATGCTGCAAATACTGAAGCCCATGCACCTAGAGCCCGTGCTCCGCAACAAGAGAAGCCACGACAATGAGAAGCCCGAGCACCGCAACGAAGAGTAGCCCCCGCTCGCCATAACTAGAGAAAGCCCGCGGACCGCAACGAAGACCCGACGCAGCCAAAAATAAATAAATAAATAAAACCTTCTCATCTGTCTCCACTTCCCGGCCAGGCTCCCACACCTTGCCCCTGGAACGGGGCCTCCCAGCTCCCCTCGACGCTCAGTGGTTCCAGGCCCTTGCCCCGGGCCGTGGCTGCGCTGCCACATTCTCCTTGGCCTCCAGTCTCAGCATCACCCACAAATCAGCAAGCTTCCCCACGGAGGAGAGCGGCCGAGAACGACAGCTCGTCTCAAGGTGATTCCCTCGGTCAGGGTCTCCAGCCCCTCAAGTCCCGGCCGCCTCGGTTGCTCGCCGATGCCTTCAAACAGCTGTTTGGTTTTTAATGTTTATGTATTTATTTGGCTGCGCCAGGTCTTAGTTGCAGCACGCGGGATCTAGTTCCCTGACCAGGGTCGAACCCTGTCCCCCTGCATTGGGAGCATGGAGTCTTAACCCCCGGGCCACCAGGGAAGTCCCCATCTGTGTATTTTTTAAAATCAATTAATTAATTTATCTGTTTTTGGCTGCGTTGGCTCTTCTCTGCTGCGCGCGGGCTTTCTCTAGTTGTGGCGAGTGGGGGCTGCTCTTCGATGCGGTGCGCGGGCTTCTCATCGCGGTGGCTTCTCTTTGTTGCGGAGCACGGGCTCTAGGTGCACGGGCTCAGTAGTTGTGGCGCACGGGCTTAGTTGCTCCGCGGCATGTGGGATCTTCCCGGACCGGGGCTCGAACCCGTGTCCCCTGAATTGGCAGGCTGATTCTTAACCACTGCGTCACCAGGGAAGTCCCCCCAGCTATGTATTTTTAAATATGGCTTTTAAAGTTGCTTTTGGTACAAGGTTTTGTCTGATGTTTGCTATCTGTCATATCTGGAAGCACGATTAAACATTAAGTGGTCTTATAAACTATAATGAGTGCTATGGACTTGCTTGGTACGTGGTGAAAATAATCTACTTGATTTACTTGACGTAAGAAATTATCAAAATTGCGTGTGTGTGTGTGTGTGTGTGCGTGTGTGTGGCCGCGCCATGTGGCATGCAGGATCTTAGTTCCCCGACCAGGGATCGAACCATGCCCCGCCCCCAACATTGGGAGCACGGAGTCTTAACCACTGGACCACCAGGGAAGTCCCTGTGTGTTTTAAATTTTATAACAGTAATAAGAGAAATCAAGTTGCATTTATTTAAGTAAGAACTATATTAAGAAAGGAAACATATCAAGATAGAGTATTTATTTATCTTTTCTTTTCCTGCTCATGAAACTTCACCTGAGAGAGCACAAGAATCTTAAGCCCATGTGATTCCCCAGGCGAGTGGTTTCTGCATGGGAATCTTACACCTAACTCAGCCCGAGTTCCATTCCAGAACAGTCTGAAAGCCGCTTATGTACCACAAAGGGAAGCAGCGTGCTAGCCACATGCAGAGTCTTGTTCTGATACCTGGGAGTTCGTTCGTCTGGCCTTTCCTGCCTCAGGGAGGCTGCAACCACTTATCTTTACTTGGAAGAATTCTGGTTTCTGCTTATTTGATCTGGGTCCGGTTTGAGACCATAAGATCTTGCTGCGTTTTAATACTTTCTGCTTGAGCCCTGGAACTAGGAGAAACGAGTCTGCACAGCGTTATGTGTTTGGGGTGCAACAAACATTGATGGGCATCATGATATGGGCTGAAATTGTAAAGCAAGGTACCTGGCTTGGAGCAACAAGCGGACAGGGCCGTGGGCGCTGCCAGGGGACAGAGCAGATGCCAGGCGCCGGCCAGTGCGCACATGGGACTCCAAGGTAGGTTGTGCGTAACGACGTCTATAAATGCTGATGTAATGCAGTTCAAAAAATATGTTGATTTTTATTAAAATTTTACAACTGTACAAAGAGCACATGTACGTGACTTACAATACACAAAGGAAGTAAATGTCGAGAGTTAAAAAAATAATATAAATCTGAGACATGAAGCAAAAAATTCCATTCTGTGCATCAAAATAAAAAGGCATTTGCGGGCTTCCCTGGTGGCGCAGTGATTGAGAGTCCGCCTGCCGATGCAGGGGACATGGGTTCGTGCCCCGGTCCGGGAAGATCCCACATCCCGCGGAGCGGCTGGGCCCGTGAGCCATGGCCGCTGAGCCTGCGTGTCCGGAGCCTGTGCTCCGCAGCGGGAGAGGCCACAACAGTGAGAGGCCCGCATACCGCAAAAAAAAAAAAAAAAAAAAAAAAAAAAAAAAAAAAAAAAAAAAAGGCATTTGCTTAATAAGAAGGGGCATTTCAACATATTAAGAAGCCCTCGGTTAGGGCTGTCACAGAAGATGCAGTCTCACTGACGACAGAGGCACCATGGCGTTACCTCGGCAGCCCCGCAGGCTGCCACACGCATGTGCACGTGGCCCCACGTTGGAGGGTTGTACACCGAATCCATTCTTATTAGCCGTTCAACAGATCACCCGTGGATGTTACCATTCACCTTCCAACGGGGAGACCTCACCTCCAGCCACTGTCTTCCTCCAGTGACCCTCAGTGGCCTGGGGTTCTAGTGGCAGTTTTCACTGCCCCACTTCAGATGCGGGAGGAGAAGCCCAGTGGCCACGAGGACGGCCACCAGGCTGTCCGAGTGCCGCCCCCTCGAGCATCCTGACCTGTCGGGAGCCTGATTTCTTCTGCCGCTTCCTGAGGTAACACTCGGAGATCCACAGGCAGGTCTCAGCCCTGGGAAGGGTGGCCGATACGATGGCAGCACCACCACCCCGTTGGGAGAAGAGCTTCGAGAGGGTCACCTCTGCTACTACACTGGCAGTGGTCACCATTGTCACCAGTGCCACCGCTCACCAGCGGTGGGTGGCACAGGGCATTTGCAAGAATTAACATCTGACAGAAAATTGCCAGACGAGTCTGTCGCAATAGGAAGGGAGGGGAAGGGATGCCGCGCCCCGTTCCTCCAACATGTTCACGGTGCCTCCACTCACATCCAACTCGCGTCTAACATCTAACAGTGATGCTCCTACTTCGAGGTCAAGGGCTCTGGAGGAACAGCACGTCTTGCAGATGTCGATGTGCTCTTTGCCTTCCGTCCTAGCATGTGCTCCTCAGCACGGCCTGAGGTGTGTGGGCTGATGGAATGGACGACACCCAGATTCTCAAAAGCTCAGCCCCAGCGGGGTTCTCCAGGTCTCTGGCACATGCTTCATCCTGGAGGAGGGCTAACGGAGCCTATGTCCAATGTCACCATCCCTAGAGAGAAGGGACCTCATCGGTGGTTTCCAGGTGGTCATGCTTGGTGGGGGGATGGGTACCACATTTTTATTAAAAAAAAAAAAATATCACCAAAATGGCCTTTTCTTTCATAGATGTAGTGATTACTAATATTCCAAGAACAGTTTGGAGAAAGCCGACCTGAACATGTTATGCTACACAGATGGCTGGGCTGCAATGAACACAGCATTCAACCCAAAGTAGCTTAAGAGACAATGAGGGCTTCTTGTCTGTCTGACTTAATAAGCATGAGGTGTTTATTCTGGGTCCGGTTCAGCAGCAAAGGCCGGGATCTGGACCGGCTTTGCTGCCCAGGTCCTGGTCTTCTCCTCTTGCTCGTATCATGGCTGCTGCAGCTCCGAGCATCACACCTCAGCCAGCAAAGGCGGTGAGCAGATGGCTCACTGTGTCTCACAGTGTCTTACCTCACCTCATCTCTTCAATGGGAGGAACAGCATTCCCAGAAGCACCCTTCTCCACTCCCTGGCCGACAGCAGAAGTCACCTCACTTGGGCAAAAACTGGGCCTGTGCCCACACCCAGCTTTGCGTCTGGCGCATCTTCCCTGAGATCAAGAGCTCTGCACCGATGGCTGAAAGCACCTGGTTCTGTTGGAAGGAACAGGGCGGGAGGCTTTGGAGTGGGTGCCCTCAGGATTGCCGTGGTGGAAGGAGGGCTGAGGCGGTGCTGCAGATGTGAGCAAAGCTACTCCTTGTTCCCTGGGGGATCCCTGAGAAAGGGTCACCCCGAGTCGGGAGGAGGTGACTCCTGCAGCCCTTCTTCACCCGCCTTGTCCGTCACGGGAGCTGCAGGGTTATGGGGGTGTGTGTGTGCGGGGGGAGTATAAGAGCCTGGACCCGGAGCAGAGATGGACTCTGCCCTCCAGCCTGAGGGCGCGAGAGAGGACACCCACAGCAGAGGAGCACAATGCTCACAGCACGTGGCCAGGATGTGAATAGGGGAGGGGGGCAAGGGGGGCACGAATGGGGGGAGGGGAGCAAATGGGGGAGGGGGCATACCTAGGGGAGGGGGCATGAATGGAGGAGGGAGAGAATGGGGGCATGAAGCCGGCGGGGTGTGTGGGGCGTGGCCACTGCCCTGCCCACCCTTGGGTTCCCTTTGAGGGGTGACTTCTGCGTGGGGTGCAGGCTGACACTGTGTCCTTCAAGAGGGAGGCTCAGGGGTTATGGGGATATAGCCTGGCAGCCCCTCCCACCTGCCCTCAGGTTTAGGGGTGCAGGGGCCAACGACTGTCCTGCCACAGTCCAGCACCCGCTGCTCCCATGCCAGGCCCCAGCAGGACTTGTGCCCCCCATCCCCTGGCCTGGAGCCTGACCCTTCAGCTGCGGGGCTCAGCTGGGCCGAATAATGAAACATGGACAAGTGCGGCCCAGGCTTTAGGACTGCCCCCCTGCCATTCGCGGATAATTAGGATAATTACCTCAGCCCTGAGGCTGAGCCCAGAGGACAGGGACAGTGGCCAGGGGTCCTCCCACCTCCGCTGGGCCACCTGCCTCCCCCCTCTGAGCGGGACCCTGCCCCAGCTGCCTGGCCCAGACCAGCCCCGCAGGACTCTCCCCGGTGTGGCAGGGCCCAGGCCTGCAGGCGATCCCTGTCGTGTCCTGGGCCGGGCAGCTCCAACAGGCCTGGGCAGCCATGCAGCAGACACACAAGTGGGAAGCCGGCCCCTCAGGAAGGCCCAGCTCCTGGCTGCAGCTGACCTTGGTGTCTGGTCAGCAAGGCCGGACAGACAATCGGGATGGGAAGAACGGGCCCTGCGCCTGACTCTGGGAAGGTGCAGGGGCTGGGCCCATCACCTCTGTGTCAGCACTGAGGTTTCTTTCTCCCACTAGCAGCAAATACACGTGAAACTAGGGACTAAATGCAAAAATCCAAAGGCAAAGGGACAGCCGGCGTTCCACGGTTCTCGACCACAGAGGACAGGGCCACTAGGCTGGCAGATGCTCAGGTTATGTGAGTTCAACCAGAGAACCTCGGCGAAGTCCTGGCGAGCGGGGTACGGGGTTGAGGAGGAGGCCAGAGGAACGTGGGCCAGGCCGCCGAGTCCAGTGGCTTCAAAGGGCAGCAAGGCCCTAGGGCTGGGGACCGGATGGGAGGGGGATGGGAGGCCTGCTTTTATCTTCTCTCTGCATCCCCTGGCTCCACTCCCACCCCCCAGGGGGTCTGCAGCACCAACTCGGTGCCCCGCCCCGCCCAGCCCTGGAGCCACGTGTCCCCAGGATATGCTGGCCGCTCCGCTCCCTCGCCTCTTTCTGCACAGGGACCCTGCCCCCTCCTGACTATTCCCTACAGAAAACAGCAAATCTTGTCATTGTTAACACAGCTTCCTCGTTTAAAAAATTCGGGCCAAGGGTGGAAATGAGGTCTCCCCAACCCCAGTTCCCGCGTGCAGGGGCCACCCCGCGACCAGACAGTGCAGAGGAGGGAGAGCGGGCTGCGGGTTCTCTGAGAACACTGAGGAGCTGGTGCTGTGCCCCCCGGGGAGCCACCGAGTGGTGCCCACGGCTGCACGGCATCTGGCGTCCCTCAGCGGTGCCCTTGGACGGACCGAGGCCGAGCCGTTCCTAGCTCTGCTTTAGGTGCAAAGCAGCGATGAGAATCTCGACTAGGCCTGGTGCACATGCGCGAGTATTCCTGCAGGACAGATCCTGGGAAGCAGACAGGCTGGCTGGACGAGGGCTTTTGTAAGGCGATGGGCACTGTCGCCCCACCTCCAACCTCAGACTCACACCCTAGCTCCCGTCTCCCCACCACTCCCGCCCGTCCCTCTTCGAAACCTCCAAAGTTTGAAGGCCACGTGCAGTTGCATTTCTCTGCTCATGGGTGAAGTTAAGCATCTTTCAGCTAACAGCCATGTGGGTTTCCTTCTGCATGCGTCTGGGCTGCTTGCCCAGCTTCCAGTGAGACGCTCGGCCCCCATCCTTACTAATTCACAGGCCCGCTCTGCTGGGGAGTTGGCCCTTCCGTTGAGGTATGAGTTAGCAACAAGCTTTTCCCAGTTTGCGGCACATCCTAGGACTTAAAAGGTTATATCTATGCAAAATGTTGCAAGTTGTAATTTACTTAAATTTATCAAAAAATTTTTTATGACCTCTGCTTCTATCATGCTGGGAAAAGCTTTCCTCATGGTGAGACTATTAAACTGTCTCCAGTCTCCTGTGTTTTCTTCAAATGCTTTTGTGGGTTTGTTGTTGGCATTTGTATTTCTGGTCCATGTGGAATTTACTTTGGAGTGAGATAGGAGTCCAATGTCATGTTTCCTTCCGATGGCTGCTCAGCTGTCCCAACACCCTTTATGAAAGAACGCCCTTTTCCTCGCAGATTTTAAATGCCAAATAATAGTATGCTAAATGATCACACGGACCTCTGATCTGTGTGTTCAGTCAACCACCTATAACAGAATGTTCTGGTCGGCTCTGTGACAGATTCTACCCTCTGGCAGGACTGGCGCCTTCTTTTTTAGAATTATACAGGCTATTGTTTTTGGGGTTTTTTTGTTGTTTTTTTTTTTTTGTGATACGCGGGCTTCTCACTGTTGTGGCCTCTCCCGTTGCGGAGCACAGGCTCCGGACGCGCAGGCTCAGCGGCCATGGCTCACGGGCCCAGCCGCTCCGCGGCATGTGGGATCTTCCTGGACCAGGGCACGAACCCGCGTCCCCCTGCATCGGCAGGTGGACGCTCAACCACTGCGCCACCAGGGAAGCCCAGGCTATTGTTTTTGGTTTTTTTCTTTACTTTTTAAAATTGTGGGGGCTTCCCTGGTGGTGCAGTGGTTAAGATCCGCCTGCCAATGCAGGGGACACGGGTTCGATCCCTGGTCCGGGAAGATCCCACATGCCGCAGAGCAGCTGGGCCCATGAGCCATGGCTGCTAGGCCTGCGCGTCCGGAGCCTGTGCTCCGCAACAAGAGAAGCCATGCCAACGAGAAGCCCATGTGCAGCAACGAAAGCCCAGTGCAGCCAAAAATAAATAAATAAAAATAATCTATAAAATTGTGGTAAAACGCATAAAAAACATAAAATTTACCTTTTATCAAGAAATGTGAGCTTTCTTTTTTTAATGTTTATTTATTTATGTTTGGTTGCGTTGGATCTTTGTTGCTGCGTGCAGGCTTTCTCTAGTTGTGGCGAGCGGGGGCTACTCTTTGTTGTGGTGTGTGGGCTTCTCTCATTGCGGTGGCTTCTCTTGTTGTGGAGCATGGGCTCTAGGCGCACGGGCTTCAGTTGTGGCACGCGGGCTTCAGTAGTTGTGGCACGCGGGCTTAGTTGCTCCACACATGTGGGATCTTCCCGGACCAGGGCTTGAACCTGTGTCCCCTGAATTGGCGGGCGGATTCTCAACCACTGCGCCACCACGGAAGTCCTAAAATTTACCATTGCAAACATTTTTAAAGGTACAGTTCAGTGGCACTAAGTACATTCATGTCATCATACAACCATCATCACCACCCACTTCCTGAACTATTTTTTTAAATAAATTTATTTATTTTTTACTTATTTATTTATTTTTGGCTGCGTTGGCTCTTTGTTGCTGCACGCAGGCTTTCTCTAGTTGTGGTGAGCAGGGGCTACTTTTTGTCGTCATGCGCGGGCTTCCTACTGCAGAGGCTTCTCTTGTTGTGGAGCATGGGCTCTAGGCGCGTGGGCTTCAGTAGCTGTGGCACGCAGGCTCAGTGGTTGTGGATCGCGGGCTCTAGAGCTCAGGCTCAGTAGTTGTGGTACACGGGCTTAGCTGCTCCGTGGCATGTGGGATCTTCCCAGACCAGGGCTCGAACCCGTGTCCCCTGCATTGGCGGGCGGATTCTTAACCACTGCGCCACCAGGGAAGTCCCCTGAACTTTTTCTCATCTTCCTAAATCTGAAACTGTCTCCATTAAACACTCACTCCCCATCCCCTAGCCCCTGGCAACCAACATCCTTTCTATCTCTAAGAACTGCATTACTCTAGGGACCTCGTAGAAGTGGAATCATAAAGAATTTGCTTTTTGAGACTGGCTTAATTCACTTGGCACAATGTCCTGAAGGCTCATCCATGTTCTTTCCTGTTTAAGGCTGAATAATATTCCATTGTAAGGATGGACCACATTTCGCTTATCCATTTATCCACTGAAGGACATTTGGGGTGCAGCCGCCTTTTGGCTATTGTAAAAAACGTTGCTATGAACACAGGTGTACGAATATCTATTCGAGTCCCTGCTTTCAATTCTTTTGGGCATATATTCGGAAGTGGAATGGCTGGATTGTATGGTAGTTCTATTTTTAATTTTTTGAGGAACTGCCGTACTGTTTGCCATGGAGGCTGCACCATTTTACATTCCCACCAACAATGCATCGGGTTCAGTTCTTCACGACATTCTCACCAACACTGATTATTATTATTATTTTTTGATAGTCGTCATGCTAACAGGTGTGAAGTGGCGCCTCACTGTGGTTTGGACTGGCATCTCTTTAATGACTAATGATGTTGAGCATCTTTCCACGTGCTTGTTGACCACTTGGTTATCTTCTTTGGAGACATGTCTGTTCAAGTACTTGCAGGCTAATTATTCTTGCACCTTTATTTTCCTCATGGATTTCAGGATAGGTTCACATAGTTATAAAAAAAAAAAAATCCTGTAGCTACTCTTACAGGTTGCATTCAATGCAACCTTGGGGAGACTGTGGCCTCACCCCTCCTTGGGTTTCCTTTCCAGTCCTCACTGTGGATTCCTGGCTAGTCTACCTTGTTCTTTCTACCCTCCCTCTGGCTCCAAGTATCACCCACACCTGATGAGGCCTCCAGCTGCCCCTAGCTCTGTCCCGAACAGCTCACCTGAGTGTCCCCAGGTCTCTCCATCGTTCCGCATCAAACTCTCAACAGCTGACCCCTGCACACCTGCTCTCCTGGCCTGTTCACCTGTTTCCCAGTGACAGTAGGGGGTCCAGGTGACCACTGGGTGCCGTCTTTGCCTCCTCTCTCTTCCTTGACTTGGAGGAAGTCAGCGTCCTGGCAGCAGAAAGGTGCAAAGAGAGAAAAGGACTTTTATAAAAGGTCCATTTACCAAGGTGCAGGCAAGGGGTAGGCGAAACCAACAGGGTGGTGAAGACCCGGGTAGGGGCTGGCCTCAGAGCCCTAAGAGGGTAGAAAGGGCCTCAGGGTAGGGACTGGGGCCTCAGGGAGAGGACCTCAGGGAGAGGACCTCAGGGAGAGGAGAGGTCTGTGCCCAGCCGGGAGGGAGCTGGGGAAATTCCCCAACCTCTGGGCTGGCTTCCAAACTCACCCGGAAGCCAGGGGAGAGTGGGGGATGGGGCCACCGATGCGGCCCAGAGCGCAGGCCATGGGGACGGAGGAAGGTGGGTCTGGGGGGCAAACCGGGAAGGCCCAGCCCACTTCTCTGCCCCCACCTCTTCCATTCCAGGACTAGGATTGGACACCTGACCATTCCCCACCCCCCACTCCTGTTCTTTTTCCTTCCATGCCCTTTGGCACCTGGAGCTCTCTGAAAGCCTCATGTGAGCAGGTCTCAGCCAGCAGCAAACGCTCCTTGGGCGCCACGTTGTCCTTGGGACGAAGTCCAAGCTCCTTGATCACCTGGCTACAGGTCCCTCCCCTGGCCTGCCCCTCCCCCCACTACCCCAACCCCTAGCAGTCCGCGCTCCCAACTCAGGTTCTTCCGGTGCGTCCCGCACAGGTGGCGCCGCCCACCGTCCGGCACACTCCCTGCACCCTCATAGCTCTTCCCTCTGTAGGTGGGTTTCCACCTATGTAGTGGGTATGGGGCTCCCCTCTGTACTCGAGGGTGCTGGACCCCCTCCGCACTCCAACCCCCAGGCCTGGCTCTGTCGGGGGCTGGTGACCATGGGTTGGTGCTCCCGGTGTAGGGCACCGTGAACGCTCAGAAGCGCCAGCCGCCCAGGCCACAAAGCCCAGACTCCCCGGCACACGCCTCCTCAACCCCAGCTCCCAGGACTTCCCTGGCTTCGCTGCGCACCTCCTCCCTCGGTCAAGGCCAGTCCCCACCAGTAAAGCAGGAATGCCTGCAGGGCAAACCCCCACCTAGGCGTCTCCCACAGCGCCCCTGCCCGCAGCGTTAAGCCCTTTCCCCCTCTCGCTCTCGGGACACCGGATACCTCTATTGTAGCGCCCAGCGCGGAGCGAGCAGCGCGTGAGAACTCACTCCGCGACCCACGCCCCGCCCTCGGGCAGGGCCCGGCCCGCAGTCAGCAGAGGGTAGGACTGCGTCGACGCCCACGACCCACCTCACCCAGCCCGGCCGAAATCCCGGGGTTGGGGCGCGTGGAGCACGAGAGGGCGGGCGCGGGCCTCTGGGGCTCACCACACCTCCTTCGCCCTCCACCCCTCATTTGGGCGGGCGGGGCCAAAGGTTAGGGCCCAGCGGTGCGGTTCGAGTTTCGGGTTCCCGGAGCTTGGTTAAGCGTTAACCGCGGGCTCAGAGCCAAGACGCGGGGCTGCTGCGGCCACCGGGTTGCCCCCGGCACGCAGGGGCGGGTCCCCAAGCCGAGGCGGTACGAAGACCGTGAGGGGAGGGGTCTGGGGACAGACTTGTGGGGGCGAGTGGGGGAGGGGGCTGGGCCCGGTCGGAGGGGGTCGGGGGGGTGGGCGCGGGGGCGGGGCCCGTTGAGCCGCCGGGGGCGGGAGCCGCGCTCACCTGGCGCTCCGGGCCCGCCCTAACCTGGATTTCCGGGGGGCGGGGCGGGGGCGGGGCCTGGCATGGGCGGGGCGGGGCGCCCGCAGACGTCAGGGACCCGCCGCGCGAGGCCGGGCCGCCGCTCTGCCCGTGGGCTCGCCGGGCTGCCGCGAGCGTGCGGGCCGCGCCGGGCATGTCCTAGGCGGCGGCCCCGCCCAGCGCTCGGCCGGCCGGGCGGGAGGGCCGGGGCCGAGCCGGGGCCGAGTCGGGACCGAGCTGCAGGTAAGACGCGCCGCTCTGCGCCCGCGGCGGCCGGGCCTCCCTGCTCCCGCACCTGCGCGCCGACGGGGCCGCGCGGGCAGCGGGCAGGGGGCGGGCGAGCGGAGCCCGGTGGGCCGGACAAAGGCGCGGGGGTGGGGGCTGCCGGCGCACCTGGCCAGGTCGGTCTTCGCCCCCGCGGAGGCGGCCCAGGTCTGCGTCAGGCCGGGAGGGACCGCCGGGCGCGCGTCTACGCGGCCTGGAGAGGGGGGCGCTGGCCCGGGCGCCGGGGTCCCCGCCCAGGCACCGGCTGGGCCCTGGCCGCCCCCGGCGAGCGCTGATTCAGGAGAAGGCGTCGCTCCCTCCCCCTGCGGGCCCGGCGCTCCCGCCTGGCCTCCTCCCGGCCTGGTCTCCCCTCCCGCGGTCCCTCCCTCCGTCTTTCTCCACCTTCCTCTCTCCTCATTTCCCTTTGCCGCCGCCGCCTCTCCGCTGTCCCGGCCTCCGTTCAGTCTGCGCTTTCCAGCCGCCCGCCGCCGCTCTCTGCCCCTCCCGGCCCCTGCCCCTGGGCGACTCCACCTCCTCCCCTCCCCTCCAGGCGGGTGGTCCTTCTGGGGGGACAAGTTTGGGGTGTTTAGTATTCTCCCTCCTAGCAACGATGGCCAGCCTAGCCCTGAACCGGCCGCAGGCAGCTTGGGAGCGTCCACGACTCCAGGCCTGGGCCTTTTCGAGATGGGCTGGCAGCAGCAGGGGCGGCCTGGCTCCGCCACAGCCGCATAACCCGGCTCTGGGGGTTTGGCCTCCCTTTGCCATAAGCAGAGGCTGTGGCCTCCTCTGGGTGGGGTTCCCTTGCCAACTGCCCGTCACGACCTGGTGGCAGGTGACGGCAGAGTGTGGGAGCTGGGCTGGGCTGGGGGCTGGGTGGGGACTCTCCTGGAGAGAGCTCTGTCATCTCCTCCGGCTGTGCTGCTGAGGCCTCCGTAGGCTGCAGGGGCTCGGGAGTCCCCGCCCCTTCGGCTTCCAGAGCTTTGCCCCTCTGGCTGGACCCTGAGGAAGGGCAGGGGTCCCGGGATGAGGGGCTCTGGCCGGCTGGGGCTGTGTTCTGGGTGGATTTTTCGACATCTTCCCACTTGCTTGCCCGAGGTGACATGAGGGTTTGCCGTGGGTTACATGGTCACTTGGGCCTTCACCGATGGGTGGGGCCTGGTTTGAGACCTGGCTCGTAGGAGCCTCAGGCTAGGCTCTGGGTGTGGGTGTCGCAGGGATGGGGCCTGGGGATGCTCCCTAGGTCCTCTGCTCCCGCCAGGTGCCAGCACCATCTTCTCTCTCCCTCGTTATTGTCTCATGGCTTAACCAGCCTCCTGCTTGACCTGCCATCTGTTCTGCACACTGTGAGTCAGATCATGGACCCAGGACCTCCAGGGCTGGCCTCACGGGTGTGTGACACATGCTCTTGCATGGGCCCCGCACTCAGACCCTGCACTGGGTTTAGCATTCTGCTCTCGCTGTTTTGAAATCCTTCATAATTTTGGAACAGGCCTACTGCATTTGCATTCTGCACTTAGGGATGCAGCATGTCCTGGGCCCTCCAGGGCCTCCCCCTTCGCTCCCGGACAAGCCACAGAACTCCCGGGAGCACGCGGCCCAGCGTCTTGGCCCTGCCTGTTCCCTCTGCCTGGAGCACGGCCCCCAGATGTTCACATGCCTGCATCCGCCCGCTCCCAGTTGAGCCTTCCCTGACCACCCTCCGTAGATGGACCCCTCGCGGCTGCGCTGCTGTCCCCACCCCTATTTCTCTCTGTGTCACTCGCACCTTCTCACAAGCGGTTTCCCTTCTTGCTGCCCACCTCCCTGGCTGGAGGGAAGCCCCGTGATGCAGGGACAGTGTGTGTCTCTCAGAGCCCAGGACACCACCTGGCGCATGGCAGTGCTCAGGACACGTTTTGCCCACTGTGTGTGTGTGCGCGCACGCGTGTGTGAGCTCCCACGGGAGAGTGGCCAGGGCACTTGTAGGCGGTGCTCCGGGTGTGTGTGTAAGCTGTGTGCACATGTGTGGGGCGCAGGTGTGTCTGCACATTCTGGTACCTGTGCCCCTGAGACACGGCTCTGGGCAATTGGCATCTGTGTGAGAGCACGTGCACACTGGCTGCGTGGGGCCTCAGGCTGCCCCAGGGTCTGGTCTCGGGTGACATCGGCCCTTGTCGTCACTCAGGCTGTCCCCACTGTGCCCCTCAGGCACGCTGATACTCCCCTGTCCGTCCTGACCATATCAGCCCCCAGGATCTCAGGCACCAAAGCACCACCTCCCTCCTGGGCACTGGAGGGACTGCCTGCTGCCCTGACCACCTGGTACTGTCCTGGCCTGGGGGCGTCTGCAGGGCAGTCACAGTGACTGCCAAGGGACGTTCAACCCCCTCTCAGTGGCAGGCGTATTGATGGCTCAGGGCTCCGGTCTCCAGCCATCTCCTCCTTGCCCCCTGCCTGGGCCCACCCCAGAGTCTCCAGCAGGGGAGGCAGAGGCTCTGGTTCAGAGTCTGTGTCCTGGGTGTGGGCCTAGCCTGTGGGGACCCTGAAGGGCCACGCTGAGTCCCACCTGGGAGCAGCTCCTGCAGGTCACGGGGACACACGTGGGTCCACACGCAGGCAGTGTGGCTAGCACCCCATGCACCCAATCTCTGGCACCCAGAGAGAGAGAGAAGAGGCTATGTGTGGACCTAGAGCGTAAGGGAGGACCGGGCGACCTTAGCCTGGGAGGGGTCCACAGGGGGCAGGCACACTCGGTGAGGGGCTGGCCTGGAGCCCAGCATTTCTGGAAGCGGCCACTGCGGTGGTGCCGTGAAGGTGCTTGAACCTCATCGGGGCAGGATCTGTGCTGGTCTTTGGGGTGTCCAGGGGCCCGGGCCCAGGCAGGGGAGCCCTGCTCTGATGACCCCTCACCCCCCAGGGCCGGACAGGCCTCGCCGGTGCCAAGATGAGCGCCACCTCCTGGTTCCTGGTGAGCGGCAGCGGCACTCGCCACCGGCTCCCCCGAGAGCTCATCTTCGTGGGGCGAGATGAGTGTGAGCTCATGCTGCAGGTGAGTGTGGGCACCTGGGCTGGGGCGGGGCCCCTGGGGAGGAGGCCGCCCTGGACCCACAGCGGGGCACTCGTGGGTGAGGGTCCCTGCCTCTGCGTATTGGACCGTTTCTGATGGGAAGGTGCTACCGGATTCTGAAGGTGTCGGGGCCCACCTTGGGAAGGTGCCCGAAAGCAGACCCGTCCACATCCTTGTCCGGGGGCCCCAACAGGGCCGTGAATCAGGGGGCCACGGGGTCAGCTCTGACCATCAGAGCTGTCCAGTGGAAGGCTGGTGCCCTGGGCTGGGGGCTGGGGGCCTTTCTCAGGCTCGAGAAGCTGGCAGGGCCTTAAGAGCCGGGACACCGGGCACTCGGCAATTTCTCTCTGGCCCTGAGTTTGAGTTGAGCCAACCTTGGCTTCCACGGGGTGCATGGGTCCGGCTCCTAGGAATGAGGAGGGGAGGGGGCGGGGGACTTGACCCTGTAGGGCCCACAGGGGTTCCCCACCCTCGTGGGGTGATTGAGTCGGGTTCCCTGCAGCCCTGACCCCTCCTCAGCGTAGCACCTGCGTCCCTGTCCCCAAGCCCTCCAAGCTCCATGCTCCCACTGTGGGACTCTCAGGGGGTGTCCTAGGTGGGCTGCACTGCCCGGTCCAGCCAAGCGGCCCACTTGGGTGCAGGGTGAGACCCCTCCCCTGTTCCATGCGCCGCCCTGGCTGCTGCCGCCCACTCACTCCCTGGGATGCATGGGGTTTGGGCTGCAGCCGGGGGTCCCAACCATGTGCATGTCCACTTGGGCAGCAAATGAAGGCCTGTCCATGTCCAGACACCCTGACTTCCCCCAAACGTCCTCTAATTTGCCTGACTCCAGACGCAGCAGGACCCGCCCTTGCTCGTTCGGTCTTTTCAGTATCTTTGATCTAGGGCAGTCTCCCTTTTTGTCTTTGCTTCTTGCCTTGGAAGTCGGTGGGTCTGTGCAGGGCTGGGTGAATGCTTCCTGTAAAGGGCTGGGTATATATCTGAGGCCTTGCGGGCCACACGCCTCCATCACAGCCACGCAGCTTTGCTATTGTTGGGGAGACAAACGGGCGCGCCAGTCAAGCTTTGTGTCTGTTGATATGTCAATTTCATATCATTTTCACCTGTCCTGAAGGAGGGTTTTTTTTTTTTTTTTTTTTTTTTTGAGCACGTAAAGTGTAAAGACTGTTCTCAGGCCACATAAAGCAAGCAGAGGCCGCAGGTCGCCCCCCCTCGGCCTCCTGGGGTGGCCAATGCGGGGGTCTTGATGTGGCCGGTGGCTCCGTGATGGTGTCACGTGACATGACCTCTGTCGTCTGTCCATTGGTGAGAGATCCACAGGGGTCACCACATCGGGCCCTGAGCCCTGGCGGGGAGTTGTGTGTGCCCTGCTGTGACTGTGCGGCTTGTCGATGGCCCTGCCCTTCCCGGGGTGGCTGGGAGGGCCTCTCGTAGGAGGCGGCACTTGACGGGAGCCTGTGAGCGCTGGGGGCCCAGCGTGCTTGCTCCTTCCCCGCCCGCCAGCTCTGTGCCCTGCACCAGGCCCTCACCCTGCCCGCTTCTCTCCCCAGGGGGTGGGCAGGGTGCGCAGTGTGAGTTTGGGGTCCAATTCCTAGTTTCTGGGACGATCAGTGTGGAGCCCTGAGCAGGGTGGAGGGAGGGGGGATCCTCAGCCCTCCATGCTGGGCTGGCCCTGGCCTGGGTGCACCTGCGTTTCTGCCTCAGGCTGTTCTGGGCAGCGTGGCCATGTCTCCACCACACGGGGAAACTGAGGCTCAGGGAGGTCACGTAGCTGTAGAGTAGGTGTGGGAATGCCACCCCCTCCCAACACCTCCCCCCTCCAGCCCACCTGCCCCTTGCTCAGGACGCCCATCCTCTTGCCTTGCTGTCCTGCCAGCCCCCTTCACCCCATACTCTTCTGTGGAGCCCCTGCTAGGGAGTTCCTCACCGGCACGCCACGGCCTCAGTCCCCACGCCACCGCCCGGATGGCCACTGCACACGCCGTGCCCCCCGCCCCCCCACAGCTTCTCCCTAGGATGGCAGCTCCAGGCTCCCGGGCCTCTTGGCGCGTGCCTGGCGGCCCCTGCAGCTTTCCCACTTGGCCTGGGCTCTGGGTGTACGTGACCCCTCCCTGGAGGTCCTGTCCATACGCACAGCCTTGGTTTCCACCTCTGCTCACGTGATGCAAATGGTGTCTGTCACCGTGCTGTCCCTAGCCTCGCGCGTCATCAGCTCCTGGGCACCTCAGAGGCAGCCCGAGCCTGGTGCCGAACAAACCCCCTTCTCCGACGCCGCCAGGTGTTCAGGGGCGAACCCCGACCTTCCCTCTCCCTCCCGCATGCCTCGGGCATCCCCGGGTGCAGGGATAGGTACCCCCGGCCACTAGGCCTCCTGGGGGCCACAGCCTCTCCCCACCTGCCTGGCTTTCCGAGATCGTCCACGCCCGCCCCGTCCCCACCCTCTCCCTGCCACGTGCTCCCGGAGCACCCTGGCCTGCCCTGTGTGTCCTTGTGTCCATTCCCACATTTGTCACTCGATGGTCACTGGCCCCACGCTGGAGCCTGGGGTCTCCATTCCAGGGCTGGCCCGCCCACAAACACATAAGCAGGAGCCAGGTGACCCCCCAGGAGCCACACCCAAAGGTGGCACCGGGTTTGGGACCGGGGTAGGGGGGGCTCTGGGGCCGACTGGACATGGCGACGTTGTGCTGAGAGCTGGGGAGTGGGAGGGGCGGTGCTGGCAGGGGGGCTGGCGGGGGGGGGCCCTCTGCCCGGCGGGGAGGGTGAGGCAGTGCGGCGCGAGGAGACGTGGCTGGGGAACAGGGGCCGTCCAGGAGGCTGCACCACAACCCAGGCAGGAGCGCCCACGTGTGGATCTCGGCGGGGGGGGCGGGGGGGGGCGCTGTGTCCCAGAGGCAGAGTCGCCAGCCTGGCCTCGTGCCGCCACGCTCTCCCACCGGGCCGCCCACTCGCCAGGGGTCCCGGCCCCCAGGGCGAGCCTGGCACAAGCTGGGCCAGTGAGGACGTGAGCGGGGACATGGGCCCAGGTCTGCCTGGCGCCCGAGCCCAGGCTGCCTGCTGTGGCTCCTGCCCCTGTGTCCCTGGGCTCTGGTGCAGGGCGTGTGTGTGTGTACATGTGTGGATGTGCGCGGGCGAGTACCTGTGCGTCGGCACACGTCTGTGCACACGTGTGCGCACGCAAACACGTATGCGCACAGGTGCATGTGTGCACATGTGTGTGGGTGTTGTACATGTCTGTGTGTGTGTGTGAGAGAGAGCCTGTGCGTGTTTGTGGCAAGGTGTCTTCTCTGCCTTCGCCTGGCTTGCCACGTGGGAGGGGTGACAGCTGGGATTCATCTGCACACATCCTTACCCGGAAACCACGGCCCAGAGACCCAGCTCGGAATCCCCCTGCACACACGCAGGTCGTGGGCGCTGTGGCCCCGCTGGGGTGGCGCTGGGTGTGAGCTGGCAGGAGGGTGTGCCCCGAGCCTGGGGTTTGGGCCGCTGCCCGATGCTGGGCGGGGCGGGGCTTTCGCTCCTGGAGGGCAGATGCTGGGCGGGGCTTTCGCTCCTGGAGGGCGCCAGACCCAAGTTTTGGAAGCACATCTTTACTCCGCTTTAAAGTGACTACAGACAATTAGGTCCTTTTCCAAAAGTCCGTGTGTTTGGAGCCTCTTACAGCTATTTTACGCGTCTGCGCCCCATCCGCTCCACTTGCCACGTGGCCTGCTTTGTGTCCTTCTAAGTCTTGAGTCCTGCCTGGGCCAAGGGGCCACCTCCCCTTCTGGCGTGGGCTTCCAGCCTCTGGGCACCTGGGCTTGGGCCGAGAGGGAGGGAGGGCGGGCGGGCTCTGGCTGCGGGACCCTTCCTGCCTGTGCCCAGGGCTCCTGGCTCTCGGCAGTCTGGGGAGGGGGTGGGGCAGCCCAGGCTCTGGGTACAAGCGTCGGGGAGCCTGGGGCTGAGCGAGGCGGGGGGGGGGGGGGCGAGGTAGGGGGGTGTCTTGCCGGGAAAGGGAAGGTGGGCACCGGGAGAGCGTGGCCCAGGAGAGGGCATGGCACCTGCAGGGGCAAAGTGTCTGGCCAGCAGGCAGGCCGGGGCAGAGCGGCGAGAGGGAGGGCTGGGGAGGGCTGCGGGATGCAGGCGGGGGGCAGATTGAGGGGTGCCGCTGCTGGGGCTGAGGGGGTGTGGCCAGAGCAGCCGGGGCTGTTGGGGGCTTGGTCGGTGGCCTTCCCCAGGGAGGCTGAAGGGCCAGGCGGGCAGGGAGGAGGAATTGGGTTTGGCCAGGCTGGGCTTGAGTTGGAGGTCTGAAACTTGGAGAGGGAGAGAAGGTGTTCAGGCCGGAAAGGTCAGCCCAGAAGCCCCTCTAGGGGCCACACCTTGGCAAAGGTAGTGGCCAAGCCTGAGGCACAGAGCACCCTCCTGCTGTCGGCCACCACGTCTGCCTCAGGCCGAGAAGAGCCCCCGTCCCGCCACGTCCCGGTGTGCAGCCACCAGCAGCCCCTCTCAGGCCTGCGGTCCCCGGGAGCCCGATACCCGGCCACGTGGAGGGCAGAGTCCGGCCCCAGTGGCATCCAGGTGTTGGGCAGGGCTGAGGCGGGCAGGTGGCTGGGCACGGAGGGGGCGCAGCCCCTCAGTGAGCCCCAGGCCTCCCAGCTGCCAGGCTGGACTCTAAGGAATGCCTGACCCACGGGGCCACCCAGAGGGGCAGCTCCCTGGCCTGCGGTGGGGCGAGCCCGAGCACGCAGGCCCCTGGGACACCTGCTGATCCTTGTCTAGGCCGCCCGGGGCCCGGGGCCTGGGGGCAGCTCTGCCAGCACCTGCAGCCGGGAGACCGAGGCCCAGAGGAGGGCGTGTGGGCCCCCCCAGCGTGCCCTGCCCCCCCCCGCCTGGGCCAGGACAGTGGGAAGGGCTGGCTCGGGGCCCAGCGGGAGAGTCCAGTGGAGGAGGTGGTGCCCATGTCCGGGGCACAGGCTGCGGCCAGGGTGGCCCGGAGCTGTCTAGCTGTGGGTGCCGACTTTGAGGAATTCGGGACGGGGAAAGAGATGAGGCCAGGGGCGCGGGGCAGGGGGTCTCAAGGTCAGACTCACCTCGCCAGAGACCCGTTGCTTTGGGAGGCAGGTGAGTTGGCGCTGGAGCCCCGCCAGGATCAGCCCTGGGGACTTCCCGGGGAGGGAGGCCCGTGCTTCCCCTGGCTCACGGGGGTGGTGCTGGGGCAGGCGGCTCCGGGCTGGCCTCTGTGTCCAGGAGGCCCCGGCTGGCCCCGCAGACTCTGTGCTCGCCTTGAAGCCTCCCCTGCACCCCTGCTCCCTTCTGGAGGACCCAGGGTCCGTGGCAGCATGAGGAGTGGGCCGGGCCCCTGCTGCTGCAGCATCACTGTGCATGAAGCCAGCCACCTCAGGCCTCTGAGCCCAGGAGAGGCTGGAGCCCTCACAGGCCTGCCTGCTGCAGTCTCCTTGCCAGGCCCTGCCCTGGCACCTCGGCCAGAGCCCATGTCCACCCCACCCCACCCTGCTGTGCGCTCCTGTCTCTGGGTGAGGGAGGCCCAGGCCTGGGAGCTCCAGTCCTCGGGGGAGGGTATTGGGCCCCACCCCCCGGAAACTGGCCATTTCTGGACGGTGCCGGGGGTGCTGGGTAGGTGGAGAGAATCAGAGAAAGTGGCTCTGTGGAGGTGGCCTCTGGCTGGGGGAGGGGTCTGGGCACTCACCTGTGAGAACTGAGAAGGTGGTGGCGGGTGGTGACGCAGGGACTCAGGTGCTGGCTCACCCTCCCAAGGGCCGGGCCATCCTGGCCCAGGCGGTGGGGAGCGAGTGTGTGGGTCCCGTCGCTCCCGTGACATGCTCTGGAAGTGGGGGTCCTGGGTGTCTCGTGGGAGCCCTGCCGGGCAGGTACTGTCATCTGCCCCGGGCTGGGCCCCAGCACCCCACGGTTGGCCGGTCCTGCTGTTGTTTCCTGGGGCTGCCCCAGGCCTGGGCTCCTCAGGTGGTGGGGGAGGGACGCAGCTGCCACCCAGACCCACGGGGCCTCCAGCAGTGAGGTGTGGGCAGTGGGCTGGGCGGTGGTGGTGCGCTCTGTGTCAGGACTGCCCGCCCCCGGCTGGGCAAGGCGGCTCGTGCTGGCGGTGCCTGATGCAGCAGAATGCGACCCTGTGGCCCTGTCCCTGCTTCTCTGTCCCTGGAGTGGAGGGGCTGTGGCCTCCAGCTGGACTGTGTGAGGGAGCTGGGTGACTGTCCTTGGGGAGGGCCCCTGGGTCGGCTGGTGGCCAGGGCAGAGCTGCCTGCATGTGTTCACGTGCGTGTGGCATCTGGGTGGCAGGGTGTGCTCAGGACGTGAGCCCTGTGCCTGCGAGCAGAAGGCAGTGGGGTCTGAGGCACGTCACGCGTGTGTGCGCGTGTCCGTCACTCCGAGAGGTGTGCGCTGTGGGCCAGGCTGGTGGGGGGAGGGGTCAGCCCTCTGATCCTGCCGCCCCCGTCCAGCCCGGCCTGCCCTTGGGAGTGAACAGCGTGTCCCAGATCTTCCGAGCATTCCCAGCCCCTCCCACGCTGACCCAGGAGCAGTGGCTGGGATGGCAGGGGGGGCACTGGCCTCCTGGTGCCGTGGAGGGCTGGTCACAACGGGAGGGGCCCGGGAGGCAGGCTGGGGCAGGGGGAACCCCGCGGCCTGCTCCGTGGCCAGGACGGCTGGCCGGGTCAGGCCTGGGGGGGCCTTCTGGGGCACACGCGCTTGAGGTGTGGAGGCGTGGGTGGGACCTCCTGGGCCGCCTGGCCCTCGGCCACCCGAGGCTTTGTGTGTCTCCCCAGTCCCGCAGTGTGGACAAGCAGCACGCTGTCATCAACTATGACCGAGACAGGGACGAGCACTGGGTCAAGGACCTGGGCAGCCTCAATGGGGTGAGTGCAGGGCCTTTGTGCTGGCCCCACCCCTCTTCCCAGCCCAGTTCCACCCACACCCTGGCTCCACCCCATATTGTGGCCCCACCCCCTGCTCCTCTCCAGGGCCCGCCCCCTGTGCTGGCCCCACCCCTCCATGACCCCTCCCATGGTGCTGGCCCCACCCCCTCATGGCCACACCCCTCTGCGTTGGTTCCCCACTCCGGCTGGGCCCCCCATGGCTCCATCCCCTCCATGGCCCTCCCCCTAGTGACGACCCCACCCCCGTTCATGACCCCTCCCTCAGTGCTGGCGCTGCGCCAGCTCCATCCTCACCCTGGGTCTGCCCCCTCATCACTGCCCCACGCCTCTGCTTTGTCCCCACCTGGCTCCCACCAGGACCTCCTGCTCCGGTGGCCTCCTTGGGAGGGCTCCCACTGGGTAGGGCCTCTGGGAGGTGGGGCTGCCTGCTGGGTGAGGAGGGAAGTGAGCCCTCTGGTGGGCAGGGGAGGCAATGGGACCTCCTGCAGGCTGGGAAATGGGGCTCCTGTGACGGATGGGGCTGTGCTGGGGTACCCCCTGTCCTAAGGGGTATATGTGAGCTCTTCTGTGAGTTGGGGGCGGCAGGGACAAGGAGGTGACCAAGAGGAAGTTCCTGGCTGCAGGAGCAGAGAGGGGTTCAGGTGGAGGCAGGGCGGGAGGGACAGGGCGGGGCTCTCTCCAGGGTCCAACACCTGTCTGGGTGCCTTGTTCTTTCTGTGTTTGGTCTCCTGGCCTGGGAGGCTGTTTCAGTAAGAAAACAAACGACCAGCCTCCACCCCCTTATACCAGCTGAGGAGGGCCCTTCCCCCCTCTCCCGCAGCCTGTGAAGTCTGACGCCCTGCGTCCTGAGCTTGGGGTCCCACAGCAGCCTCAGGCTGGCTCTGCCTCGGCCCTGTGAGCACACCAGCAAGTGCTGGCTGCCACCCCCCGGTCCCCCTCAGAGTGCCCCCAGCCGAGGGTCTCAGGCTCTGCTGGGGTCTCTGCCCGCTCAGCCCCTCCTCCCTCGGCACACGTCTGACCGGCCTTGCCCCGGGGCCACCCTGTGGCTGTGCCTCGCCGCTCCCGGGGGGCTCTGTGTGGATGAGAGAAGGGGCCGTCTCACAGGGGTGTCCGTGGGTTCTGTGCTTGTGGGGCTGTGTCAGGGTCCCTGGGTGCTGGGTGGGGTCTGGCGCCTCAGCCCCCTCGGCAGGTCCTCCTGCGGCCGTCTGTCCTGTGGTCCCGTTGGGGTGTGAGGCTGGTGCACCCGTGCTGGGAGGACGGTGCCGGGCCCAGAGCAGCACAGGAGGGCCTGGTGGTCCACTTCTGGGGCCTCCAGAGTCGCCGGCCCGCCTGCCCCGGCTCATCTCCGCCACCTGCCTACTCCGCAGACATTCGTGAACGACGTGCGCATCCCGGACCAGAAGTACGTTACGCTGAAGCTCAACGACGTCATCCGATTCGGCTACGATATCCTTCCGGGGGCGCTCACCCCTCCTGGCCTCCCCCTCTGTCCCCAGGGCCTCAGTCGCCCTGTTATGCTGGAAGTGGGTGGGGGCCTCAGGGGGTTAGAGACAGGAGGGTGAAGCCCGGGCTAGGCTCCGCCCTGAACTCCAGCCCCTGCCGCCGCCTGCCCCCCAGCCAAGGCCCCAGCCACGGACACCTTCTGCCCACGCTCGGGGCTGAGCTCACAGGGAGCCCGAGGAATGGGAAAACTTTCCCGGGACCCGGAGTCCTGGTGTTTCTGGAGGCCGACCAGGCATGGCTTTCTGTGCTCAGGACGTGGGTGAGTGGGGGCCATGCCTCCGCCCTGGGCACACCCGCTGGCGGGTGTGGACCCAGCGGCTGGCTCAGGCCCTCCGCACCCTGAAGCCTCAGGAGGCCGGGGGCTGAGGGGTGGTCTGGGACGGGCAGTGGAGCTGGATGCAGGCGGCATGGCCTCTGGGGCCCCGCTGGGCTCCTGGGCTGAAAGTGGGGTGGAGAGCATCCCCGCAGACCTAAGGTACGTGTGTGCGGTGGCCTGGAGCAGCCTCTGTCCTGTCCCCTGACCGGGGACAACACGGCCTGCGGGCTGTCCCTGCAGTGTGGACGCATGGCCAGTGCACACACGTTGGGGGAAGTTTGCAGGCATGTGCACCAGCGCTCCGCCCAGCCCGCCTTCCCTCTTCATCCACCACGCCTGGGCCCGAGGGCCCCGCCCCCTTCCTGCATCCTGTTCTCCTTAACGCGCTGTCACATTCCAACATGTACGTGCTGGAGCGGGTGCAGCACCGCGTCCCTGAGGAGGCGCTCAGGGTCAGTACTGGTGCTTGGCCTGGGGCCCCTGCATCCCTGTGTCCCTACAGCCCTCCGCTTCCCACTGCCCATCTCCCCCAGGCCTCTGGGCCGCTGTGCGTCAGCCTGGTTTGGCCTGCCCTGCCGGATGGCCCAGTCGGGCAGGTGGGGAAGATAGTCAGGCGACCCGCCCCACCGCACCCCCGGCTGATGCAGTCACAGATGGCGGGTGTGGCTGGAGCCCCAGAGGAGGCTGCTTTGCCCAGCAGGAGGGGGTGGGTGGGAGGGAGGGCCCGGGCCCACCCAGCATCTTGGGTACCGGGAGGACCCTGATTGGGCTACCATGGGTGGAGGTGGCCGGGAGCAGTCTGGAGGCTAGCAGGGAGGCAGCCTTTGGGGACAGCCTCGTGGGAGGTCCTGGGTGAGGGGCACCCTCGAGCACCCTTCCTTCAGCTGGGGCTCGAAGGTCCCAGGGTCGGTCATGGCAGGTGGAGCCTCTCCTTTCCCCTTGCTCCGTTGTGCAGGCGTCATGGAGCAGACTCAGGGGACCCTGCCCAGAGCCGCACCCAGGAGCCCCATGGCGGGGGGTTGGGGGGGAGGCTTAGTCCCATTTTCCAAAGTAACCATGGGCAGCACAGGGAGCGTGGGTGGCCTGCCTAGAGTCACACAGCCAGTGAGGGGCAGGGCCGATGACCGCCGAGCTCAGCCAGGTGGGGCCCGGCACGCACACGCACATGCGCACGCACGGACAGGCTGCTGCTCCCCACCTCCCACTGCTCCTGAGGGCTGTCCCACCCCCTCTCTGGAGGGGCCTGTGGGTGGCAGTCTCCCCTCTGACGGCTGCTGTCCACTCCCTCCTGGAAGCTTGTGGCCCTGAGGATGCCCCCAGCCTTGGGTGCGGCCCCCCAGCTTCAAGCCTCGTGACACGGGCAGGCCTTAGGCTGTCTGCTCCGCGGGGGTTGTGAGGGGGACCTCATGCCACTGTGGGGCAGAGGAGAGGCCACGCAGGTGCCCTGGGCGGGGGCGTCCTGCCGAGGACGCGCCTCACCCCAGCCGCTGCCCACAGCACGAGAAGTACACCAGCCAGCTGCAGGTGAGCGTCAAGAGCCCGGCGCCCAAGACGGGCGAGGCTGTGCCGGAGCAGGCGCCTTACTGCGAGGCCGTGAACCCCAGGCCAGAGAGGGGGGACCGGAGACCGGGGCCAGGTAGGATGGTGTGCAGAGGGGTGCGGGAGGGAGGGGGGTGTGCACACAGGCCTTGGTCCACCTCATCCAGGAGCTGACCTTTCACCCCGACGTACACACGTTCCCCTCCCCGCACAGCCCCCCAGCATGTGTGCCTGCACCCCTGCACCCCTGTAGCCACACTCACCGTGCACCCCTGCACCCCTGTAGAAACAGCCACCTGCCCCACGTGGTTCAGTCAGAGCGCAGTGGCTCTCAGCCCCAGGTCACCTATTAGTGACCCGAACCGTTTACAGGCCCTGGGGGAGAGGCCAGCCCTGGGTGGGGCTCGCTGCTGTCCTCCCGCCCCTCTGTCGGGCAGGCCCTAGGGGCAGAGGGCCCAGGCCGGGCTCAAGGGATTGCCCGCCCCAGGGCCGCAGTGCTAAGGACAGTGCAACCCCAGGGACGAGCCTCCCTGGAACAGCCGCCCCATGGGGAGGTTGTCACTGCCGTTGTCACCCACCAGGGTTGCAGAAATGGGGCTCAGGGTGGCTGGCGAAGGTTCTGGGCAGCTGCAGACCCGAGCTGGGAGGTGGTGCCGGGGCCCCCTGCAGACCCCAGCATCTTCCCCAGCTCCGGGTCTCCGCCTCTGTCTGTGCTGGGGCCACAGGGACCCAGGCTCCAACTCTTCCTCTGCAGAGGCGGCGGCCTACCGCACACCCCTGTACGGGCAGCCCTCCTGGTGGGGTGAGGACGATGGTAGCAGCCCGCCCGAGGAGCGGCGCCAGGATGAGCCCGACACGGGTAAGTCCTGGAGGGCAGCCTGCTCTGGAGGTGCCCTCGGCGGGGCCGTGGGCAGGGAGACATGGCGCCCATGGTCCTCGCGGAGGTGGGTGGGGCGAGGGAGCCACCGTGAGCACGTGCCTGGCCTGAGCACGTGTTCCCCCACAGAGCGGCCCAAGGAGCTGGCTCAGCGGGACAGTGACCTCGTGGGGACGACGGCCGCCTTCCGGGCCCCCGCGGAGCCGCAGGGCTACTCGTTCCGGCGGGAGCCCAGCTACTTCGAGATCCCCACCAAGGAGGTCCCCCCGTCGCGGGCCCCAGAGGTGCCGGCACACGAGGCGCCTACCAGGGATGCGGAGGCGGGCGGGGGCGGGGTGGCCCCCGTGGTGCAGAGCCACGCCTGCTTCACCATCGAGTTTGACGACTGCAGCCCCGGCAAGGTCAAGATCAAGGACCACGTCACCAAGTTCTCCCTTCGCCAGCGCCGGCCCCCTGGCAAGGAGCCCACAGCCATCGAGGTGGTCTCTGCGGAGACCAAGGTGGCCGACTGGCTGGTGCAGAGCGACCCCAGCCTGCTGCACCGGGCCGGCCCCGCCGATGACCGGCACAGCACCAAAAGCGACCTGCCGGTGCACACGCGCACCCTGAAGGGTGAGTGCACGGCTGCCCGCCCTCGCCTCGGTGGCCTCGTCTCCCGGGTCCGTTTACATTGCCCGAGAGCCGCCTGCCCTGTCGGGGGCCGTCCGGCCTGGTCCTGTTGCTTCTCTGGGCCATGTGGGCTGGGTCCATGGTGGGGCAGTGTGTCCCCGACCACACGACGGCGGTGGTTGTGTGTCGACCCCCGGGCGTCTCCTTTCCCTCGGCCTCACGCGTCGGGCCCCCGCCCCCTCCAGGCCACAAGCACGAGGACGGCACACAGAGCGACTCGGAGGACCCCATGGCCCAGGCGGCCGGGGCAGCTGGGGTCCCCTCGGAGGCTGGCGGGGAGCAGGTGCGGCTACAGAGGCAGCTCAGGCGGGACCCCCAGGAGCTGCTGCACGGCCAGCAGGCGTTCGTCATCGAATTCTTCGACGAGGACACGCCCCGCAAGAAGCGTTCCCAGTCCTTCACGCACACGCCGCCCGGGGACCCCAGGCCCGACAGGCGCCGCGGCCCCGGGCCGACCGACAGGGACCGCCCGGCCGCCCCCGCCCCGGCCTCGACCCGGGGGGCGGGCGGCAGCTCGGGGCCGCAGCGGGCCGGCTCTCTCAAGCGGGAGAAGGCGGAGGAGCGGCTGGGCGGCCCCTCGCCCGCCGCCCGGGCCTCGGCTCGCCCTTTCGGCAGCGTGGGGCGCCGCTCCCGCCTGGCCCAGGACTTCATGGCCCAGTGCCTGCGGGACGGCTCCCCGGCTGCCCGGTCAGGCCCCGAGAAGACGCCCCCGACGCCGCCCGCCCCCTCGCTACCCCGCGGGGCCAGCCCCGCGGCCCCCTCGCCGCCACCGCCACCCCCTGCTGACCCCCAAGTGACAAAGGCACGCAAGCAGGAGGAGGACGACAGCCTCAGTGACGCAGGGACCTACACCATCGACACGGAGGCGCAGGACCGGGAGGTGGAGGAGGCCCGCCGGATGATCGACCAGGTGGGCGTGCTGCAGCCGGAGCCCGGGAGGCCGGCCTCGGGCGCGGGCTCTGACCTGCTGCCCGGCTGTCCCTCCCGGCAGGTCTTTGGGGTACGGGAGTCCCCTGAGCTCTCCAGGGCGTCCTCGGCTGCCTTCCGTCCAGTTATCAGAGGGGACAGAGAAGAGTCTGGTGACGGAGTGGCTCAGCGGATGGCCTTGCTGCAGGAGTTTGCCTCCCGGCCAGTGGGCGGGATTGGAACCCCCCCGGTGGAGCTCCAGGTGTGTGGGACTGAGCCCAGACACGTCCCTGGGGAGAGACTGGGCGGGGAGAGGACAGCATCTGGGCCGGGGCCCCGGTCACTGCGTCCTGTATGCACTCGAAGGCTCTGGTCCTGCCCGAGCTGTGGGCTCCAGGTCCTGGCGCCCACCTGTGCAGAGGGTCGGGGGTGCCTGCGTGTATGTGCCCACGGGCGGGGCCCGGCTGAGTCTTGGGGGGGCAGGGACCGCTGACCTCCAAGTCACTGAGCCGGGCTGAGACGTGGGTAGTTACGCAAGCCAGGTGAGGCCACGGGGGTCCTCTGGCTGCCTCTGTTGGGGGGCAGGTGTTGGGGCGGGCTGCCTCGCCCCCTCCTGCCCCCAGCACCTCCCCGTGGGGCTCCTGTCTCTCCCTGCCGCGGACACGCTCCTGCCCTCCTCTCCGTAGGGCCTCCCAGTACCGGGCTCCCCCGGGGGTCAGAAGTGGGTGTCCCGCTGGGCCAGTCTGGCCGACAGCTACTCGGACCCGGGCCTGTCAGGTAAGTGGCCCCAGTGCCGCAGCAGGGAGGGGGCAGCCCGAGGCCACCAGCTAGGCAGACGCGAGCGCAGGCCACTGTGCCCGGGGGAGGGCCGGCTCCTCGTGTGGGCCCGCGGGCAGCGCTCACTCGAACCAGCCCCCTTGTCTTCCAGACGACGGCCCCGGGCGCAGAGCCAGAGAGCTGGAGGGGGCCCTGCCTGTGCGCCAGCGAAGGCTGCTCCCACAGCTGCCCAGCGACAGGGCGGACAGCCCCGCCGGCCCCGAGGCCACCAGGAGGAGCGGGCCGGGGCCGCCAGAGCTGGGCAGCGAGCAGGCCGGCCTCTTGGGACAGGAAGACCTGGAGCCCGACAGCCTCAGTGACGCCAGTGGGTCGGACGGAGGCCGGGGCCCTGAGCCAGGCGGGGGCCTGCAGGAAGAAAGACGCGGGAGCCCCCAGGAGGGACCGGCGTGGACAAGGGGCCGGCGCTCACCGAGGGCCCCTGGGGAGCCGGCCCCCACCTCATTCTTCGCTGGGGACCAGAACGGGGAGGTGGCCTTCCCCAGGAAAGCGACTGTGGCTCCAGGTCAGGTGGAGGGCCCGGGGCGGGCAGTGCAGCCCAGCCCCCCGACACGGGACAGCGTGTACGTCAGCACCAGTGGGAGGATGGTCATCCAGCTGCGGACAGGGCAGCCCCCGGAGCCTGAGGGCCCCGCCCCGGCCCCCACCAAGGAGGCCCCGGCGTTCGTCCGGCAGGAGAGCTTCACCAAGGAGCCGGCCAGCGGCCCCGCAGCTCCCGGCCAGCTACCGTACATTAGCACCCACCCCCTCCTGCAGGACCTGGCCGCGGCCCGGGCCTCACGCATGGACCTGCACCCTCAGGACACCCACCTGATCCTGAAGGAGACAGAGACGGCGCTGGCCGCCCTGGAGGCCAGACTGCTCTCCAAGTCCGTGGAGGAGCCGGAGGGTGAGCTGGGCGGCGCCCCTGGGCCGCCAGAGGACTCCCTGTCCGGGGACTCCGACGTGGACACGGCCAGCACCGTCAGTCTTCTCAGCGGCAAGAACGGGCCCAGCCCGCAGCCCTCGGGGCTGCAGAAGGAGAAGCCGCCGTCCCCGCCGGCAGCGCAGGATGTGGGGGGTGTCGGCCTGAGCAGCGCCCGCGAGCGTCTCTCAGAGAAGCAGCGTCGCCCGCCGGGCCCAGCGGACGCGGGCCGCGGGGAGCCGGCAAGGCGCCTGGCCGCACGGCGTGGCCACGGGCCCCAAGGGTCCCTGGACTGGCCCGATGAGGAACGAGGCTCCAGCCTTGCCCACCTGCCCGGTGTGGACACGGTCACTTCTGACCACGAGACCTCCGGGGCCGTGGGGGCAGGGCGGCGGGGGCCTCGCCGGAAACCCACGGCCCCACCGCCGTCCCCTGCTGCCCGGGAAGAGCAGAGCCGCGGCTCAGCCGGCCTCCAGAAGGTGCAGCAGGCGCTGACCCGCTCCAACAGCTTGTCCGCCCCACGGCCCACGCGGGCCTCCCGGCTGAGGCGGGCCCGGCTGGGGGATGCCTCGGACACGGAGGCCGCAGATGGCGAACGGGGGCCCCCGGCCAATCCCGAGCCGGCGGGGCAGCCGGCTGCCGAGCAGGCCAAGAAGCTGTCACGCCTGGACATCCTGGCGATGCCCCGGAAGCGGGCCGGCTCCTTCACAGGGCCCAGCGACTCGGAGGCGGTCCCCACCCGCGCCGGCTTCTCCGGCCGCAGCGTCGAGTTGTACTGCGCCGGCCGCAAGCCCGCCGTGGCCGAGGCTCGGGCCACGGCCAGGAAGGCCGCCAACGCCACCACGCCCCCCCGCCAGCCCTTCAGCAGGGCCCGCCCGGGCAGCGCCCGGTACTCCTCACCCAGTGAGTGTGGGGAGCGGGAGGGCGGCCCTGGGTCCGGTCGGCACGCGCAGTGTGTCTGCAGGTCTCTGTGCGTCGGCCTTGCACCAGCTACGGGGCCCCCAGTGCTGGCCCTGGAGGAGCCCCTTTTCCCGTCGGCAGGTGTTTCTCCCTCTGACACGCACACATACACGTGCACCCGGCTGTGCACGGGTGGCGGGCCTCCTGCAGCCCCCAGGTGGTCCTGGTGTGAACGCCGAAAACCCCGACCATCTCCAGCCTGGAGGGACCGCCCCGACTCGCAAGCAGGCCTGGGTGACTGCAGACAGGGGGCTGGGCCTGCCCCTCCCTGGAGTTGCGGCCCCCGTGTGTGCAGCAGGGAGGGACGGCTGCCGTGGCACCGGAGCCGGCTCCTGCCGGGGTGGATGTGGGCATCCCTGCAGCCAGGCTCGCCCTGCGTGGGGACTGACCCGTCCTCTGAATGAGTTGGTTTAAGGTGTCAGCACTACTGGTCCCGCCCCGTGCTGCTGCTTCCACACCTGCCCCAACCCCCGACCCCTCCCGCACCCACGGCCTTGGAGTTCGGGCCCCTCCCTGCCTGCCAGGTCTTCAGGGGGCCACGGTGGCATCTGCCCCATGGCCAAGGGGTGAGGGCCACACCTGCTTGGTGGGAACCTGCTGCCCCGCCCTTCCTCGTACTGTGCATGTTTGCGGCCGCCACAGGGGCTCGGCGCAGCAGGGGGCGAGCAGTCGGGGCTGCGGCGGGCAGGTGCAGGGAGGGGCTGCGGCGGCTGAGCTGGGTTCTGACCACGGGCTGTGCAGCCACACGTACGGTCCAGCCCAGGGCCGTCGCTGATCCACGGGCAGTGGTTTACCCCCACCCGGCGTGTCTGCAGACACCAAGTCCCAGCTCCCTCACCCTAACCCTAACCAAGGGCGCTGGTTCTGCCTGATGGGCACAGACCCCTCCCCCAGAACGGGGCCCCTGCCACCGCCAACCAGCCACGACCCTGAGCTGCTCCGCGAGGGCCCATGGACACGCCAGGCTGCCCGTCTGTATGCGTGCTTCTGGGCTGGCAGTGACCTTGCAGTCCCCGGAGCCCAGCAGCTGCTGGCTCTTCAGTCAAAGGGCGTCTGAGTGCGGGGGTGCCGGCCGCAGCACAGCCCATCCTGCAGCGCCGGGCCCTTGCCTGGAGGGGCCTCGGGGCTGCCGCAGGTGCTGACGGCCGCTCTGTTCTGTTCTTCCTTTTGGAACCAATTCACTCACCCGAGACGTGCGTCGCCGGCAGCAGGGCTCGGATTGCACGTCCACATCCGAGGAGGAGTATGGCTCCCACCACGGCTCCCCCAAGCACGCCCGCCCCCATGCCTCAGCAGCCACGCAGACCCCACGGGCTGGCAGCTCTGGCCGGGCCCGACCCCGGGCCCCTGGCCTCCGGGACACAGACGACGAGGAAGAAGAGCCCGACCCTTATGGTTTCATTGTGCAGACAGCCGAGATCGCTGAGATTGCCAGGTGAGTGGTGACGGGTGACGGCACACGCTGCTGATCCACAGGGCACCTCCCCTTGGGACTGGGCTGGGGGTTCAGTTCCTAAAGGGCTTGAGAAATGCTTGTCGGGGATGGATAGGTGGGTGGATGGACGGATGATGGGTGGGTGGATGGATCGATGATGGACGGGTGGGTGGATCGATGATGGACGGTTGGGTGGATGGATCGATGATGGACGGTTGGGTGGATGGGTAGTTGGATGGGCAGTGGGTGGATAGATCGATGATGGACGGTTGGGTGCGTGATGAATGGATAGATGGGCGGGCAGTTGCATGGGTAGCGGGTGGCTGGATGGATGGATGCAGATCTGCCCAGAAGGGTGGGGGAACCTCTGGTACAGGAAGGTCTTCACCAAGGTTTTTATTAAAGATGAGTTCCTTCATGCAGTCATTCAGCGGAAGGATCACCTCCAGGTCAGGCGTTGAAAAGGATGGTGCAGAGGTGGCAGGGAAGGAGAGTGGGCTTTCGCTGACTAGCGGTCTGTGCTGTGACGGCTTGACTGCAGGCTTGTGAGAGGGCAGGAGGGGAGTGGGGCTGGTGAGTGGTGAGTGTTGGTGCCAAGGATGCTGAGCTTGCGCTGGTGAGGCACCTGGAGGGAGGCGAGCAGGGGCAGTGGCTCCTAGGACAGTGGCCCACGTGGGGGATGGAGGTGTGGGCGTCACCAGCATGAAGACGGTGACCAAGGCTGTGGGCGGTGTGAGGGCGTGGAGAGCATGAAGAGAAGAGGGCTGGGGCAGGGCTCTCGGGACACCTGGAGGGTGGTTGGAGGGAAGTTCCCTGTGCAGAGCGATGCTTGGGAGGGGGCCGAGGGGCCGGCCCAGGAGACAGGGTGTGGGGTTCTGGAGGGGGCGCCGCACCCGGCTGAGGGGAAGGGGGCGGAGGTGGAAGGAGAGAGGAAGGGGAAGTGGGGGCCCCAGGGGGCTTCCCGAGTGGGCGAGCCTGAACACACCAGCCTGCAGGCTGCGGAGGACAGAGGGAGCGGAGGGCGGGGCTGGCTGGGGGCAGGGGCACAGGTCACCAGCAGTTCAAAGGGGGTCCTTCTGTGTTTTTGATGTCGGAAGGGTGGGACCAAGTCGGGGACCCCTATCTTGATGGGGCCTGGGGCAGCCCTTGGTGGGAGGCAGAGGCCAGCCGGGGAAATTTCTCCAGCTGTGCCCAGCGCCTGTCGGGAGGGGCTGTAGCTGCCGCGAAGAGTGGACGGGTACGAGGGCTGGCTGGGGGGGCGCCCTGAGCAGAGCTGGGACAGCTGTGTGCGGAGACCTGGTCCTTGGTCCTTGGTGGGTCCTGGGGTCCCGTCCCTGGAGTGACAGCAGGCGTCGAGGGCTGAGGGAGCCAGAGGCCGGAGCCCGTCCCCCTGCCCCGAGCCTGGCCAAGGGCTGGAGTAGCTCAGAGCGCGCCGGCCGTGGGGCTGAGGTGCTCCGAGGGCGGGCGACGGAGGCTTTCGGCTCCAGCCCTGGGGCTTCACGGGCAGTCTGCGGCAGGGAGCTGCTCCCAGCTGGCCTGTGTCCTTTCCTGGGTGGCCCGGGAGCCTCTCAGGGAAGTGTGTGTTACCATCGGCAGGGCGGAGGGGACGGAGGTCTGCGCTGTCTCTGGGGCTGCAGGCTTGGCCTCCCTGCCCTGTGGAGAGTCCCTGGCCTCTGGGCCTGCTTGGCTCTGACCCTTGTCAGTGACTCTGCCTCCGTCTCCCTGCCTGTGGAGCGGGGCTCATGTGGCCCTGGTGGCCAGGAGCCTGTGGGTGTATCTGCCCATCCCTCCTCCCAGGGCCCCGCCCGAGCCCCCTCATCTTCAGGGGGTCGGGCGCTGAGGCGCCCAGTGGGAGTCCCCCTGGCACTGCTGCTGGTGGCTGGTTGGGTGTAGTTTGGGCCAGGCTGGAGGCTGTGTACCCCTGGCCCTGCTCCTGACCCAGTGGCTGCCTCCTGGGAGGGACTCCCACCCCACCTGGGCGGGGGGGATGGGGGTTTCTGCCTGTGGGGGGGTGACGTCGTGTCCCGTCTGGCTCCTGTCCCCACACTTCCCTGCACTGAGGCCGGGCCCAGGAGGACCCCGCAGGACCTGTCTTCCCTCCTGCCGCTGCAGGCTGAGCCAGACGCTGGTGAAGGACGTGGCCACCCTGGCCCGTGAGATCCACGATGTGGCCGGAGACGGCGACTCGCCGGGCTGCCCGGGGCCTGCCCACAGCCCCTCTCGCGCCAGTGTGCCTGGCACCCCCGCCTCCACCATCTCCGCCCGCGAGGAGGTGAGCCTGCCCTCGGCAGCCCCTTGCACGCCCAGGTGGGGGGCCGTGGCTGTGAGCCCTCCCCGGGGCCACACCCCGTGCCCAGCACCGCCCCCCACCAGCCACCCTGAGAGTGCGGGCCGGGTACCTGCTCCACGAGGGCGGGGTGCCCAGGGACCCTGAGCGGCCGGGCGGCGTCTGCTCTGTCCACTGCCCGCCCCATGGGCCACGCCCCTGCTCCCCCACCTCTGCAGCTGGTGCAGCGCATCCCCGAGGCCAGCCTCAACTTCCAGAAGGTGCCGCCCAGCCACCCGCGCTCTCAGGACCTGGACCAGAACATGAACGACCGCTGCGAGGACCCGCTGGCCGGCAAGACGCGGCCTCGGAACCGCGAGGAGGCAGGCGCCCCTCCCCTCGGAGAGCTCGCTCTGGGCTCTGGGCCGCGTCAGGGCATGGAGGGCACAGGGCTTCCTGGGGCGTCCAGGCGCCGGGCTGATGCCAGGTCCTCGCAGGTGATCTTCGATAACCTGATGCTGAACCCCGTGTCGCAGCTATCCCAGGCCATCCGCGAGAACACGGAGCACCTCGCTGAGAAGATGAAGTGAGTCGGCCCGCGTGCCGCTGGCCAGTGAGAGCCCCTGGGACGGGCCGGGGAGCCACCGCTGCCTAGCGGACACCCGGCCTGAGGCCCTGACACGGGTACAGACGTGTGCCTGTGCGCCAGGGCTGTGCCACGTGTGCGTGCACGCATGCACGCGTGTGCGGTTTGGCAACCAGACCCTGGGCCTGGGAGGGCCAGAGCCCCCAGGACGACCCGCCCCTCCCTCCCTGCCCCCTCCCTCCTCCCAGCTTTCCGCACATTAGGCCCAGAGACAGGACGCTGGGACCGGCCTGCCCAGGTCCTGCTCCAGGCCTCAGTTTCCCCGTGCGCCCAGGAGGGGCTGGCGTGGACCTCCCCGTGGCTGGTGGCGTGGCTTGGGAGGCTGCCATGCCTGGGTCTCTTGGTCACTGTCCTCTGCCTGTTCCCACCCCCGTCCCTTGGGGTGCAGGATCCTCTTTCAGAACACAGGGCGAGCCTGGGAAGACCTGGAGGCCAGGATCAACGCGGAGAACGAGGTGCCCATCCTGAAGACGTCCAACAAGGTGAGGGGCCCCTCTGCGCCCCCGGCCCGCTTGGCTGCAGGGAGACTGGGGGGAGCTGCCCGAGCCCGGGACCCCAGGGAGAGGCGAGCGCTGGGGTCCGGCTCCAGCGGCCTCTTTCCCGCCTGCCCCCAGGAAATCACCTCCATCCTGAAGGAACTGAGGCGAGTGCAGAAGCAGCTGGAAGGTGGGTGTGGCCGTGCGGGGCGCTGGGAGGGCCGTCGGGGGCCTTGGGGAGCCTGGCCCACACTCACAGCTAACCGGCCGGGAGGCCCCCGGCTGGGCACGGGAGGCAGGGCAGGACCCTCCGGCCGGCCTGACCCTCCCCACCCCCCCAGTTATCAACGCCATCGTGGACCCCAGTGGGAACCTGGACCTGCTGACCGGAAACCGGGGTTCTGCAGGCTCGGCCCAGCTCGGGAGAGGCCGGCCGGCCTCCCAGAGTCCGTCCTCACCCCCGTCGGCCCTGCTGGCGAGGAGCTTCCCGCAGCGGGCAAACTGCGGGACCCCCGGCCTCCCGGACCCCTCCTTCCTCCCCGACACGGAGCAGTTCCTGATCTAGGTGTTGGGGCTGGGCAGCCTCCCCACACCCTGGGCCTGGACAGTTCACCACAAAGACCCCCACACGTGCCATAACCCCGTGGGTGCCCAGGCCCCCTCCTCAGCTCCCAGCGCCCCCCCGCCCCACTGGCCTCCTGGCCCAGCTCCCGCTGCGGCCGATGCCAAGGGCCAGTGTCCGGGCGTGTGCCCAGCCTCCTCTCCATCGCTGTTACTTTGTCGTTAGCTTTCAAGGAAGGGGTAGTTTGTGCCACTGCAGCAGCCTCCCCGGCCCGGGGGGCCCCGCTCTGCCGCGTGGGCTGGGGGCGCGTGCGTACCCGCCCTGTTCCTCTGTGCTGGCTGGGACCAGGTTGGGGGAGAGGACTGGGCGATGCGGTCTTTCAGTGCCAAACACAGAGCAGGGTGGTGGGGAGACGCCTCGTGACGCCCCGGGACTTGAGGCGGCAGAGTGCGGGCTGGGCGGGGCGATGGCAGCTCCCAGGCGCCCCAGAGTCCAGTGGCCCGGGGCGGGCACGCAGCCTGTGGAAACATTTGTGGCAGGAACCCCACTGCTTCGAGCCTTTGGTGCCAACACAACTGCCAAACTCACCGAGCGCGCGGGCCGGCGCCGCGCACACAGGCGCGAGCACTCGTCAGGCACGTCTGCGCTCACACAGCCCAGGCTCGGCCCCCCACGCGGCACGTCCAGGGAGGGAGGCGGGCCCGGCACCCGCTTCCGGTGGTTCTGGGCCAGAGGGAGGGGAGCGATTAACCAAAGTGACCAAAAACCGGGCTTCAGAAGCTCCCTGGACAACGTCCCCTCCCCCCGCTCCCCTCCCCGCTGTCCTGCGGACTCTGTGGGCATTAATTGGGTGCCTCCCGGGCCTCTCTGCTCCAGGTCCTGTGGGGGGGGGGGGTAGGGGCAGCCCCCCAGGAACAGTTTTATTTCTCAGGATTCTTTCAGCTGGGAACGTGCCAGGCGAGCAGAGCCCAGCCCCCTCCCGGGGGCTGATGTTTCCGCAGCCTCGAAGCCAAAGAGCCCACTGGCTGCGGCGGGTGGGGCTGGGGCGCCCCCACCCTGCCTGGCACCTGCGCTGATATCGATCGCGGGGCAGGACCGACTGCGGGGGCCGGGGTCACAGCGGGCGCGGCTCTGGGGCCGCGGTGGGTGACGCATGTGTCCGTGTTTACATTTAGCTGACGTGGAGCCCACGCCCCGGCCCTGTGCCCCCTCCCCGGTGTGTACGTGTGTGAGTGGCAGTGGGGTCCGCGGCCGGCCCCGTCCGCGAGCCTGCTGTGTGCACGCGGAGGGGGTGCTGGTCCTGGTACCCCGCCCCGCGCGCTCCGCGCAGCTGCCCACAGCCTGTCCCCCGGAAACGAGCAGTGGCCGTCCGTCCAGCACACTCCCATCCGCACCCCCCGCGGTCGTCGCCGCACAGTTGTTTTCTTCACAAATTCACGCTCCGCCCTCCAGCCTCCGCCCTGGGATTGGTGACTCGTTTGTCAGGCTCTTGGAGGCGCCTCCGTGCACCTTGTCCTCAGGTGGTCTATGGATGTCTTTCAGAAAATGGTTATTTTATATGATTTGTCATGGAATTTGTTCTAATAAATCATTCTTCTGTCACGTGGCAACATGCCGGCGTTTGTCGCCTTGGCCTCATTTCTCCAGTGGTGGTGTTTGGTGCGGGGAGGGGCTCCCTGCCACCCCCGGGTGCTCAGCCCAGGGGTCTCCCTTCCTGGGCTGGAAAATCCCATTTGACCCCCAAGACCGGCACGGTGCGATGCAGACATGCTGCCACCAGGGGGAGACCTAGGCAAGAAAGCAAAGCAGGGAACTTTCCGGAGGTTTGCTCCTCAAAGAGAGAAAAGTTATTTTATTCAAGCCGTTCAGTGATGCAGGGTCCAAGAGCGCCCTATAAGATAGGCCATCTCGTGTGCGCGTAGCGCAGGAGGGGCGCTGGCGCTGTGTGCCGGGGCCCAGCTGCTCCCAATTCCTTCTCCCTCTTTATGGCTTCAGAGGGGTCTGAGGCCTCGCCCGCTCTGGGGTGGCATCACATCACCCAGTGCCTCCAGCCCAGGGGCGATACTGTCCCCCACCTCCTGCTACAGGGAGGACCCAGAAGCAAGAGGGACAGGCAGCAGGAGCAAGCGGCCCACCCCAGAGCCGCTCGCAGGTCACTTGTACCCAAGCAGCTCCCCACGCCTGCTCTGTGCCACACCTGCTCTGTACCCGGACCTGCTCTGTCCCCTCGCCTGCTCTGTGCCACACCTGCTCTGTACCCGGACCTGCTCTGTCCCCTCGCCTGCCCTGTCCTTGCACACATCGTAAACCCCAGAGTCAGCTGTCAGTTCTTGTTGTTTTTTTTTTTTTGCGGTACGCAGGCCTCTCACTGCTGTGGCCTCTCCCGTTGCGGAGCACAGGCTCCGGACGCGCAGGCTTAGCGGCCATGGCTCACGGGCCCAGCCGCTCCGCGGCATGTGGGATCTTCTCAGACCAGGGCACGAACCCGCGTCCCCTACACCGGCAGGCGGACTCCCGACCACTGCGCCACCAGGGAGGCCCTCGGCTGTCAGTTTTAAAGTCCATTTGCCTTTCCCTGCATGTACCTTTGGTATTCTACTTTGCCTCCTGGATTTCCATGTTTCCTTCCTTGATCATTTTCCGAAGCCCTCCACTGAGTTTGTCTTTAGTGGCGGTTTGCTGTGATGAGATGAACGCCAAGGATCATACTCAGCTGGATTTGGCCCAGGGCTATAGTTTGATGAGCTCTGGCCCCAGCCACAGGCCCACCGAAGCGGGGAGTGCTACGCAAATCTGGGGCCTCTGTAGGGGCTACACTCTCTGTGTCAGGATAGAAAGGCAAAAATCCACCTGTCTTCGAACTTTTTTAAAAAAATTATTGATTTAATTTATTTATTATTTTGGGCTGCATTGGGTGTTCGTTGCCGTGCATGGGCTTTTTCTAGTTGTGGAGAGCGGGGGCTACTCTCCATTGCGGCACGCGGGCTTCTCACTGCGGTGGCTTCTCTTGTTGCAGAGCACGGGTTCTAGGCACGTGGGCTTTAGTAGTTGCAGCACGCGGGCTCAGTAGTTGTGGCTTGTGGGCTCTAGGAGCGCGGGCTTCAGTAGTTGTGGTGCACGGGCTTAGTTGCCCCGCAGCATATGGGATCTTCCCAGACCAGGGCTCGAACCTGTGTCCCCTGCATTGGCAGGCGGGTTCTTAACCACTGTGCCACCAGGGAAGTAAGTCCCTGCCTTCAAACTTGAAGAAACCTGTCTGTCTCTGCCCCAGCTTTGGATGAAAAAAAAAAAACCCAACAAAAACCCCCCAAAACTCTCTTGTGTAAAGGATACCGAACAGAAAGCCTTAGACCCTGCCTGGTATACGTGGAAGATAGTGGGACATGGGCTAGACACACGTAAGTGAAGGAGAAACGCAGCACCCCGTCTGTAGGGCCCCACAGACTTGCACAGAGGCAAGCTCGGCGGGTACTGATGGGCCGGCTGCGCTAGGAAAAGGCGTCAGGGAGGGTGTTAGCCACACTTTACTATCTGTAAGTTGATGCTTTATCACCCACCTGAGGGCCTGTTAGCCATCGCTAAGCACATGAAGACTCGCCTGGGGTACCTGGAGTCCTCACAGCCTCAAGCTCTACGCCCGTCACACTCCCAGCAGCTTCTGGGGTGGGATGCCCTTCAAACATAAGCGGCCCATCCTCAGCCTGCCTGCCCTGCCTCACCCCCCCTTCCCGCAGAAACCGCAACGAAGGCGCTTCCTCCGGTTCGCCCCCTGCTTTGCGACCGGCCCAGCACTGCCCTGGGTGCCCTGTGGGGCCAGCTGTCCTCTCCCCGTGGAGCTGGAGCATAGGTGCAAACTACCAGGTATAAAGTGAGTAAGTTACAGAAATGTGATGTACAGCACAGGGAATTATATTATAATAACTTTATATGGAGTGTAATCTCTACAGATGTGGAATCACTGTGTTGTACACCTAAAATTAATATAACATTGTAAGTCAGCTACACCTCAGCGGAAAAAAACCCAGGGAGACAGACCAGATCCCTGAAGATCTCTATGCCGTGAGTGGGAGACGGAGCAGATGCCATCTGGGAGCTCCCACCGCAAGGCCTCCTGGCTGGGTAAAGACTCGTATTAAGAGTTTCTGGGTCCAGGACTCGATGTCAGCTTGTTCTTTCATTAATCCAACTTGGAACCGTTGCGCCAGCATCTTCCAAACCTACAGGAAGAAAGAAGAGCCGTGAACGCCACCCACGTGTGTCTCTTCTCAGTTTCCTTTGTGTCACGTGGGCCTGGGGCTCAAATTTATGTATACAGCCCCAGATGGGTAAAGAACCTCCAGGATGAGTGATGTACACAGAGTGGTTCTGGGTTGGTCGCCATCCCGGGTTCCCACAAAAGCAAATGCAAATCATGTCTGGAGAAAGGCCTCTTCAGCCCAGGACCCTCCACTGCCCCACAGTACGGCTAGCCCAGGATGAATTCCTGGTCAAAGGTCATAAAACACACCATGAGCGACACTAGAATGAAATAACAAATAAAATTGTATTGGAACTTCCCTGGCAGTCCAGTGGTTAAGACTCCGTGCTTCCAATGCAGGGGTCATGGGTCTGATCCCTGGTAGGGGAACTAAGATCCCACATGCCGTGCAGATTGGCCAAAAAAAACCCAAAAAAAGATTAGAAAAGAGCAAAAGAATATAAACTATAGCCAGAGCTGGAAAGGCATCACACTGAGAAAGATAATGACTCAGAAGAAAGCTTTGCAAAAAGCTCAATAAGAGAATTCAATAACGGGTTAGACGCAGCTAAAATAAGAATAAGTCAGCGGGGACTTCCCTGGTGGCGCAGGGGTTAAGAATCCACCTGCCAATGCAGAGGACACGGGTTCAAGTCCTGGTCCAGGAAGATCCCACATGCCACGGAACAGCTAAGCCTGTGCACCACAATTGCTGAGCTCACGTGCCACAACTACTGAAGCCCGTGTGCCTAGAGCCCGTGCTCCGCAACAAGAGAAACCACCGCAATGAGAAGCCCGCGCACCGCAACGAAGGGTAGCCCCCGCTCGCCGCAACTAGAGAAAAGCCTGCCTGCATCAACGAAGACCCAACACAGCCAAATATAAATAAATAAACTTATAAGAAAAGAAAAGAATAAGTCAGTGATGAGAAAGACGAGAGGAAGTTATCCAAATGCAATGCACAGGAATGTGGAAGTAGAAGCTATGAGGTGGGTTGATGGCAGAGAGGACTGAGTGACAAAGTGGAACATATCTACTTGGTGTTCCTGACAAGGGAAAGGGAAGAGCAGGGGAGAGGACGTATTCACAGAGAGAACAGAGAGGAATTTTCCAGAACTGGGAAAGACATGTGCTGTGGGTTGAATTGTGTCCACCAAAACGATGTTAAAGTCCTAACACCCAGGACCTGCGAATGTGACCTTATTTGGAAATGGGGTCTTTACAGATGACCAAATTAAGATGAGGTCACTGTGAGGGACCCTAAGCCAACATGACTGGTGTCCTTAGGAAAAGGGAAATGTGGACACAGAGACAGATGTGCACAGAGGGAAGACGACGTGAAGACACAGGGCGAACGCCATAGACAGGCCAGGGAACCCCAGGGGCCACCAGAAATTAGGGGAGAGCCTGGACCAGACTCTCCCTCCTGGCCTCAGAAGGAACCAACCCTGCCGACACATTGATTTGGGTCTCCTAGACTTCAGAACTGGGAGACAGTGAATTTCTGCTGTTTAAGCTGCCCAGTCTGTGATACTTTGCTACAACAGCCCTAGCAAACTAATACAACATGTATCCACGGCTACAGGAAGCATAATGTATGCCAGGACAAAAGGAAGAAAAGGAAACTACACCTAGTTACATCATGGTAACAGACATCGACAACGAGAATCCGCTAAACACAAGCAGAGCAAAGGAGTGACAGCAGGTCTCCCAACGATGATGGAACCCGAAAGACTTTGGGGTTCCAGACAAAATGACTGTCAGTTAAGAATTCTGTACCTAGAAAAGTCCTGTCGGTAATGAAGGAGAATTAGAGACATTTTCATGTTACTGAAAACTGAGCGTCTGTCAGCACGCTCCCAGTTCATGGAAAATAACGGGCAACTGAGAATTTTATCCCCAGCTGAACCGTTAGTCAAGTCTGTTGACGAAAATTCAAGGAACTATCAAGTTAAGAAGCAAAAAGCGAACTCCATTCAAGCCAACTGAGGCTTCTCACTGGGGAAGCAGATCCTCAGACGCTCTGAGGACGGCCCTGCTCGCTCGGAGTGGAAGGCACAGCCACGCACATGTTCGAGACAAAGGATCGTACGTCAGAATGACATGCGGCATTTTACATAAAGGTCCCCAAGGAGGCACAGCCCAGGGAAGCACGTACAAAGTGGGCAGCGGGTCACCGTGACCCCTACAGAGCTGGGAAGGAACGCTATTCCTTACGAAGTTGCACTGCCAGCGTCAGAAGAAAGGAAGAATCAATCTCTACAGGGGGGCAGGCAGGCCCGCCTTTGAGGACCTCTGGCTACGGTGTGACGCAGACGCACCTGGCACACTAGGGAGGGAGGAGGCCCAAACAAACACAGAGAGAGAACTTTACGTTTAATTTTTTCTTGTCCTGCCTTAAAATATAAATTTTATATAAAGTCCATTCTAAAAGATTATTTCAGGAAGAAGGACGGTGATCACAGAGGGAAGCTCTGAAATAAAAGAAGGAACGATGAGTAGATAAACCCATAAAAGTGAGGAATTCTTCAACACACCCTGAGTGGATAAAATAATTATAAGGTGCAAAATTTGCTGGGGGGGTTTCTTTTTGTTTTGTTTTGGTTTTTTTTTTTTTTTTTTTTTTTGCGGTACGCGGGCCTCTCACCGCTGTGGCCCCTCCCGTCGCGGAGCACAGGCTCCGGACGCGCAGGCTCAGCGGTCATGGCTCACAGGCGCAGCCGCTCCGCGGCATGTGGGATCCTCCCGGACCGGGGCACGAACCCGCGTCCCCTACATTGGCAGGCGGACTCTCAACCACTGCGCCACCAGGGAAGCCCTGTTTTGGTTTTTTTGGCTGTGCCGCACGGCTTGTGGGGTCTCAGTTCCCTGACCATGGATGGAACCCGGGCCATGGCAGTGAAGGCCCGGAATCCTAACCAGTAGGCCACCAGGGAACTCCCTTTGGGGTTTTAAAATAATAATAATAATAGTATTACAAGCTGGAATTTAGAAAAAAAATGACAACAGCAGAATATAAGGAGGAGATCACTGGAGCTGAAGTATTCAGACGTCCTCACATAGTTCAGGAAGAGGGCAAGGTGTTTCTTATGTATGTACCTTCTCATGTCTGTGGGGCAAAATTGTAAAGCTAAGCTGAGTCGTGTGGAAACACACCACCTCCTAACACCGGTGGATCCGCACAACCAAAGCACAGTTACTGCTGATGCGAAGTCTGCTGCCGATCGAGCCCGAGGAGCTCTCCCATCGGGGCTGCACGGTCAGAGCCCCGAACAGACAGGAGGGAAGAGCGGTACTTCCTACACCCGGGATTAAAGGCTTCAGAAGAGAACTGACGTAACGCCCTTTCACTCACAATGCACTGGTCAGGACCTGTTTGGTGACCTGCCGGACCACAGGGTGGCCAGGGCAAAGAATCCTCCCCTGCCTCTGTGTGAGTTTCCATCACAAAGCATCATCCCCCAAAGCCTAGAATGAAGGGAATAGGAGAAAATGGAATAAGAAGAACAATCCAGAGGGCTTCCCTGGAGGTGCAGTGGTTGAGAGTCCACCTGCCGATGCAGGGGACACGGGTTCGAGCCCTGGTCCAGGAAGATCCCACATGCCGCGGAGCAACTAAGCCCGTGCGCCACAACTACTGAGCCTGCGCGCTAGAGCCCGCGAGCCACAGCTGCTGAGCCCACGCGCCACAACTACTGAAGCCCGTGTGCCGAGAGCCTGTGCTCCGCAATGAAGAGTAGGCCCCTGCTCGCCACAACTAGGGAAAGCCCGTGTGTAGCAACAAAGGCACAACGCAGCCGGAAATTTAAAAATAAATAAATTTATTTAAAAAAAAAAAAAAGGAAGGAATGAAGAGAGCAGCCGAAGGGAGCAAAAGAAAACCAAATCCAAAAACAAAAAGCAAAGAGAAGGGCTATTCTAAAGGCCGCTGTGTGCGGGGGCGGGGGGGGCGGGCAGGGGGCATGGGGTGGGCGGGGGGTGAAAGGGTCCTGTATTCAGAGAGTCCTGGTCGGCGGGGTGGTGGCGGGATGGGGCAGGCGGAGGCAGAAATCCTTGCTGGGGACCCAGGCTGAGCACCAGCGAACTATAGCCAGGCCTGCCTTTGCAGGCAGCCCAGTAAGCCACCGACCTGCGTTCTCCCAGATGGGGGTCCTAGCTGCCTCCATTTCCCAACCTCCCTTGCAGCTAGATGCAGCCATATGACTAAGTTCTGAATCATGAGACAAATGGAAGTGCCCTGTGGGACCTCCAGGATGGTTCCTCTGGGATAGCCCTTATGCTCTGCTAGGAACATGAGGTGATGGCTGAGCTCCAGCAGCAATTATGGGGCCATGAGGCTGCCAGTCAACCCTAGGGATTGGGAGCTGAGAGCTGGAGGGAGCTGGCTCCTGATGGCTGTGGAGCCAACACCATCCCTAGGCTGCCAGCCCCAGAATCTGCTCAGTGTGATGGAGAAAAACAAGGTTCAAGCCCTGGCTCCTCAAGTCAAGTGTCTCGGCACCAAAACTAACTCAGATGCATAAGCCTGTGACTTGGGGTTGGGGGGTGGGGAGGGATTTTCTCTGGATGTGAAAGTTTTCAGCCCCACCCCCTGGCTGGCCCACCCACTTCCAGATGTCTGTCAAGGGCGTGGAGGGAGGTACTCAGGAAGAAAAGCAAGTGGCCAGAAGGGGAAGCAGCAGGCTGCAGAGAGGAGGCAGGTGGGACCTGATCGGGCGCTCGCTGGCTAGCTGAGGGCCTGCGTCTGTGGCAAAGCCAAGATGAACGCCAAGGCAGGACCCCTGGAGGTAAGTGCCGGTGAGGCCAGAGGGGAGAGTCAGGCCAAAGGTCCTGAGACGGGGACTTTGGTCCACTGCCCCCTGGCCCCGTGCTGCCAGCAGCCCTGGGCCCAGAGGGTCATCAAGTCCAGCTAGGCCTGCAGAGCACCCATTCCTCTGCCAGTCTGTGCAGCCAGGACCGCCAGGGCCTCGGCGTCTCCTAGAGAGCTCAGAGCAGGCCCTCCCTCCGCCCCAGCCTGAGCTGGGCAGCTGTGCCACATGCCCTGCGCGGCAGGAAGTCCCACCCCTTCACCCATGCCTGCAGGGTCCCACAGCTGCCCAGCACAGGGCTGCGGGGAGCTCAGAGCTGTCCCATGGGAGTCTCCCAGCCCGTCACGGCCCTGAGATGCCAGCGCTAGTGGGTCATCCTCTCCCAACAGCCAGCCCCACCCCTGGACACGCAGGGTCCCCAGGGCTGCAGCTGCCCAGAGCCTCCTTGGACGGCTGACCTCCCCAGGCCCCGGTAGTTCCCAAGGGGATGGGTGGCCCGGCAGGTGCCTCGGCCGTGCTCCGAGTCCCAGACGGGGGCCGTGGGGGCAGGGCTGCCGCGCCCCAACCTTCCTGTCCGCCTGGGGCCCCGGGCGGTGCGGCAGACGCAGCATCTGTCCAAGGATGGCCCTGGGGCCCCGCCCAGGACCACACCCCGATTGCCTCTCCTGAGGGTCAGTGAAGGGGCCTGGGGCCTGTTCACTGTGAAGGCCTGATGCGGCCCCCAGCCCTCCCCAGGCAGGCAGGGGAGGGGCAGGCCCCCGAGCGCTCCTCTGCGGCGTGCGGGTGGGGAAGCACCCTGACTCCCCTCTATGGGGGCTCCTGGCAGGGAGGGGCGCCGGGCCTTGGGCACTCTGCCTGAGTCCCCCTCTCTCACTCTGCTTTCTGGGGCCCCCGCCTCCCAGTAACGGTCCTGGCTCAGGGCAGATGCAGCCCCCAGGCCCAGCTCCTATGGCCGCCCCTTCCCCACATGGAGGCGGGCCAGCGTGTCCTGTGGAAGGACACCTGCTCCCTGGGCCCCAGCGCATGGCCAAGCTGCACTCATGCAGGCAGCGCAGCCCAGGCCCCAGGCCGCAGGGACCACTTCCCCACCAAGGCCAGGAGGGAGGGCTGCACCCACCCCGCACCCACCCCGCACGGATGCCTCGGAGCTTGGCTGGCCGGGTGGGGCGGGGCGGGGGGTCCCTGTCGCTGCGCATGGGCCCCTCCCTGCCCTTCGGGGGGGCCGCGCTGACCTCGGGAGCGTCCCACTCGTGGTGGCGTTTGAGGCTGCTTTGGGGAGCGGCCCAACCCCAGCCGGGGCCCAGCCGGCCTGGCTTCCAGCTCCTCGTGGGAGTGACCACTCTGAGGGGACAAGACGCGTCCTCCGTCCCCCGCGGGTTGCAGAGTCCTGCTGCACCGGGAGAGCCCTGCTGGCAGCATCAAGGCGTCCCGACTCAGCCCCCAGCCCCGTGAACAGCAACACTCTCTCTGTGCCGGGTCTCCCCAGCCAGGACAAGGGCTGCTGCCTGGCGCCCAGGAGGGGCTGCAAGGGGCCAGGACGGGGGCGCCCAGCCCGGGAAGGGAAGCAGCTGTTTACAGGCCAGCCTTGAGAGGGCCGAGCTGGAAAGCAGAAGTGGCATCAGACTCGTTGAGGTTGTAACTGAAACAAGGAACTGAGATTCAGACACACACATGCCCGCTGAGAGGGGGTCCGAGAGGGAGAGCAGCGGGTCACGTGCGTCCCGGGAACAGACCGGGGCGCACACACACACACGCACGCAGACATGCACACGCACTAGTGATGGGCACGGCACTCGCCAGCTTCAGGCCAGGCTGTGCTGAGGGCGTGACCGTGGGCAGGAGTGGGTGGCTGTAGGGTCCCCACGAGGTGGTGGCCCCTGTGCCCAGCTGCCCAGACCCTGTGGAGCCACTGCAGCCGGGCCTGGAGCTGTGGGTGATGCCAGGTCGCCCCAAGCAGGTGCGGATGCCTATGCAGACCACATTGGTGGCCCCCGCGTGGCCCCGATCCACGCCAGCCCGCAGCCCACGGGACAGGGGGGCACGCCCAGTGGGACTTGGGGGCCTGAGGGAGGGGGCTCAGCAGCCTCACAGGACCCCTGGGCCAGAGTGGCAAGGACAGAACTAGCCACGGGGGAAGCGGGCACCCTGACTGGAGGGCTGCCCGGCACCTGCCACGTGCCCTGTCTCGGGGGACCTGGGAAGATGGCCAGTGACCATGCGGCCCCGGGCTGCGCCCCGGCGGTGGGCTCGGGCCTGCGTGGCCCCATCCTCGCCAGCCCCGCCCAGCGGCAGCAGAGACGGTCTGTCTCAGCGCTGGAGAGGCCATCAGGCCCACCCGGAAGAGCACGGCCACGCCCCAGGGACCCCGTGGTGACGCCCTCCTCCGGTTGCAGGTGCAGGGGGCTCTGGCCCTGCTGTGTCTGAGCGCGGTGACCCTCACCTACGTGCTGTGGCAAGCGCTCTCTCCCTCCACCTGGGGCCACGTGCACCCCGAGGAAGGGCCCACCACGTCTCAGGGCCTTGGCTCCAGCCTGGCCTGGGCGCCCCTGGGAGGGGAGGCCCGGCGGCATCAGCAGAACGACTCCTGCCGGTGAGTGAGCCTGTGAGGTCTGCAGGGTGGCCACCGCCTGCCTCCCCCTGGGGCTCCCCAGCGGGACGAGCATCGCCCTCTGCCACCTCCTGTTGGAAGAGGCAGGTTCCGGGGAGGGTGGGCTGTGAGGCAGGGGGAGTGGTCGGGGGAGGGGGAGAAGCCCCGAACTGTATGGGCCGGAGTGGGGGCGGGGGCGGGGACGACTTGGGGCGCTCTTTGCAGCAAACGCAGGCTGCCACCCAGAGACTCCGACAAGGCCGCTAGCCCCGGTCCTACCTGGGGTGGAGTCGCAGCCCCCGCCCCTCCCGCCCCCTGGGGGGCCCTGGAATCCCAGCACACCCCCAGCATACCCCCACTGGCCCAGCCCTCCCTTCTGGGTCAGCCCGGGCGTCTCCAAGGCCTCCACAGCTGCAGGAGCCCAGACCCAACACCTCTGCCGGGCTCCGCAAGCAACAGCCCTGAGCAGACAGCACCTGGGCTTGGGGTGGGCCTGGGCCCCAACTTCCCTGCTCTCAGGCCCCCCACTCAGGCCCCTCCCTGGGGTGCTCCTGGGTGTCAGGCCTGCCCTGCCCAGTCTGGCCTGCAGCGCCCTCCCTGCACCCTCAGCCTGGGCTCAGCCCTCCTGCTTGGCTGGACGGGACGGAACAGGTGATGTGAGGCTGGCTGGTGGCTCCTGCGCTCACACCTGCCACCTCCCTCCGCAGGCTTGTCCTCGTGGAAAGCATCCCCCAGGACCTGCCGCCTGCACCAGGCAGCCCGTCTGCCCAGCCCCTGGCCCAGGCCTGGCTGCAGCTGCTGGACGCCGCCCGGGAGCGTGTCCACGTGGCCTCCTTCTACTGGTCCCTCACGGGGCCCGACACTGGGGTCAATGACTCTTCTTCCCGGCTGGTGCGCCACCCCTCCCCTGACTCGGAGGCTGCGGGCTGTCCAGGGGCCAGGCACACAGCAAGCCCGGCGGGCAGCACATCTGTGGGCGGTCAGAGGCGGCCTCCTGGGGAAGTCTGGGCCCTTTCTGGTGGGATGGGGGTGGCCTCTCACCGCTGGCCTGCTCTCTCAGGGAGAGGCCCTTCTGCAGAAGCTGCAGCAGCTGCTGGACAGAAACGTTTCCCTGGCTGTGGCCACCAGCACCCCGACACTGGTCCAGAACTCCACCGACCTGCAGGTCCTGGTGGCCCGAGGTAGGTTCCTGCCGTCCTGGGCCTGGGGACGGGCGAGAGCAGTGGGGCCGCCCGGTAGGGGGAGGCTGGGAGCCCAGCGCCGCAAGCGCCTTCAAGTGGGCTTCCCCGGGGGCTGGTTCCAGGGAGCCGGACGTGTCATTTCCCAGGGGGCAGAGCACAGGGTGGTCTCCGGGCCTTGCTGAGCCCAGCCGCTTCAACCTGTGGGTGGTGGCTTGGCCGGGAGCCAGAGGCAGCAGGGACAATCCTCACAGAGCCGGGCTGCCTGGAGGGACCGAGGCTGGTCAATGCCTCAGTTTTCCCATCTGTAAAATGGGAATAACAGCATCAACTGAGTAGGACTGCTGTGAGGAGAAAGGAATCCACCCAACTGCAAAGAAAGAGCTGAGAATCTGGCTCAGCACGAAGTGGGTTCACCGCACCGTCCTGCACCCTCGTCAGGTGCCCAGGTGCGACACGTGCCCATGGGAAGGCTCACCGGTGGCGTTTTGCACTCCAAGTTCTGGGTCGTGGATGGGCGGCACGTCTATGTGGGCAGCGCCAACATGGACTGGCGGTCGCTGACACAGGTGAGTCCCTGAGCCCCGAGAGGTGAGACCCCATGTTCCCATGTGGGCAGCCCCCCTGGGGGAAGTGGCCATGTCTGTGACATCGCTGTGGCAGAAGCACCCGCAGACGGGTTACGGGATTCTAACGGCACTGAGCTCCTGCTGCGGGAGGTCATTTAACCGCCCGGAAAGATGCTCGCGGCACCTTATCCGGGAACCCATGCAGACAAAGCGCGACCCCTTCTAGGAAAAGCAGTGCTCTGGCCGTGAGTCCAAACGGGGACAGCAGCTGCCGCTTAGCAGTGGAGAGGGATTTTTTTTTCTTTCTTTGTGCATTTATGCGTTTTCTATTGTCTGTTGGTAATAGACACGTATTGCCCTTGGAATACAATGTTGAGGAGAACAGGGACCCGCAGGGCACCCCACCCCATGGCCCCCCAGCACACCCCACCCCACGGCCCCCCCCCCGCGCACCCCACCCCATGGCCCCCCCCAGCACACCCCACCCCATGGCCACCCCCGTGCACCCCACCCCACTGCCCCCTCCCGCGCACCACCTACTACGGGTTCTCACGGGTGATGGCTGCACCTGCCTGGCACCCCCGGCCCAGGGGGTCCACACGGCCCCAGGGCCCTCCCGCAGCGCTGCCCCGGTGCCTGCAGGTGAAGGAGCTCGGGGCCATCATCTACAACTGCAGCCGCCTGGCCCAGGACCTGGAGAAGACCTTCCGGACCTACTGGGTGCTGGGGGTGCCGAAGGCTGTCCTCCCCAAACCCTGGCCGCGGAACTTCTCCTCCCACATCAACCGCTTCCAGCCCCTCCGGGACTACTTTGACGGGGTGCCCACCACTGCCTACTTCTCGGTAAGAGTGGTCGGGGGGCCGACTGGAGCCCCTGCTCTCCTGGCTGGCCAGAGGCACAGGGAGCCCCGCCCACCCTGGGCCTGCCCTGCAGACAGCCCAAAGTCTGCTAGGTCCTCGGGGCCACGGCTCCAGGACCTGGCGCCATGGATCGCGGAGGGGCAGGCCCGGCCCCAGGAGAGGACGCGGTCATCGTCATCCACGGGAGACAGGCAACCTGAGTGCTTGTGGGGGTCGTCCTGTGGCCCTGGGGGCCTCAGAGCACACTGTTGGATGGGGTCTGACTCAGGACCAGGGAGGGTGGGGGAGGACCCGTGCATCAGGCAATTGTCACTCTGGGGGGAGGAGAGGGGGACTGAGGGGCGGGCGGTCATGCCCACCAGCCACGGCCCCCCTCAGGGTACATGGCAGCTACCCCAGCGCTGGGCTACAGTGGAGACCCTGCCTCGGAGGCAGGGACGCTTCCCCAGATGTGGGGACCCAGGCTGAGCCGCGCAGGGGGCTTCCTCCGGGGTCAGGCCAGCCCGGGGCCCCTGTTTAGACCCGACGTCTTGTCTTCCTCCTGGCTCCCAGTGCTGGAGGGTGGGTGCACCGCGGCGTCACGGGTCCAGGGACCCAGTGGCTCAGAACCGGGTGGGCAGTGCCCTCAGGGACCTCTCTGCCCACACAGGCATCGCCGCCCGCACTCTGCCCCAGCGGCCGCACCTGGGACCTGGACGCGCTGCTGGCGGTGATAGGGGGCGCCCGGGAGTTCATCTATGCCTCGGTGATGGAGTATTTCCCCACGACACGCTTCAGCCACCCTGCCAGGTAGGCCAGGAGGGAGCCGGGTGGCCCCGGACAGGGGAGGCCCCTCTGCCCGTGGGCAGCTCCTGGCCTGTCTCCTCGCCCACCAGGACCCCTGCCCACTCGGGGTGTGTGCGCGGGGCCCGGTTGACCTGAGGACCCTGACCCTCCCCCTTACCCCTCCCCAGGTACTGGCCGGTGCTGGACACGGCGCTGCGGGTGGCGGCCGTCAGCAGGGGTGTGCGCGTACGCCTGCTGGTCAGCTGCTGGCTCAACACGGACCCCAGCATGTTCCCCTACCTGCGGTCCCTGCAGGCCCTCAGCAACCCCGCAGCCAACGTGTTCGTGGACGTGGTGAGGACCCACCCCCTGGCCGGGCCGGGAAGTAGCCTCCCTGTTGGCTGACACACCCTCTCTGTTCCCCCAAGAAAGTCTTCATTGTGCCCGTGAGGAACCACTCCAACATCCCCTTCAGCAGGGTGAACCACAGCAAGTTCATGGTCACGGAGAAGGCGGCCTACATAGGTGAGCAGTGGGGTGGGCTGCGGGCAGCAGCTCAGGACCCCTGAGTCCTCGTGGGCTGCCGAGCGAGCGGACACCAGCAGAGGGCACACAGGCCTGCGGTGGCCAGGCCGGGTGCTGAAGAGGGCACTGTTCTTCTGTCCAGCGTGGACCCCGGGCGGGGACCTGCTAAAGGGCTCAGGCCCTCCCCCATGGAGGCAGGTGGGGACTCCTGGCACCGAGCCCCCCGAGCACTGAGAGGCTGCGGGGCTGGAGTCGGACCACGGCAGGGTGGCCGCTGGGGCCATCGGGCTGGGCCAGACAGCAGAGGACCCCCCGTGCGGCCCAGTAACCCAGCGTCTCTGCCCACAGGCACTTCCAACTGGTCCGAAGATTACTTCAGCAGCACCTCGGGTGTGGGCCTGGTGGTCAGCCAGAGGGCCTCCAGCGCCCAGCCAGGGGCGGCCACCGTGCAAGGGCAGATGCGGCAACTGTTTGAGCGAGACTGGAGCTCCCGCTACGCTGTAGGCCTGGACGGACAGGCCCAGGGCCAGGACTGTGTTTGGCAGGGCTGACGTCCAGTTCTTCCTGGCTGCGGAGCCCCACTGTTCCCGACCAGGCCTCCCTGCCTGGCCCCCAGTCTGGACCCCGAGCAGCTCCATCCGCACAAGCCCTGGTCAGGGGCAGGACTGCCCAATGCAGGGCAGGCGCAAACTGTTTGCTCTCCAAATCTAGCCCCTCTTAAACCCCCACCTCCTCCACGGAGCCCTCCAGGATGCCCTCCCTGGCTCCCACAGAGCCGCAATTCCTGCCCACACACGGAGCCTTTACAACACTGTGTGCCTCCCTGTTTCTTCTGTGAGTCCTGGGTCAGGCTGCGTCCCACCTTCTCAGCCCCAGGCTGGAGTTCAGCCTCTACCCACCTGGGAGGCGCCTGTGTCCACGAGGCCACATTGAGGCGGGGCTGGGCTTCCGCCATGCTAGCCCCTGACTCTCCCCAGCGTCCAGCCTCCCGCCCACAGGAACCCCACAGGGACAGAGCAGGGGGCGGGGCTGGCACCTGGGGTGGGCCCAGGCCTCATGGGGGCGGGGCTGGCGCCTGGGGTGGTGGGCCCAGGCCTCATGGGGGCGGGGCTGGCACCTGGGGTGGGCCCAGGCCTCATGGGGGCGGGGCTGGCACCTGGGGCGGGCCCAGGCCTGATGGGGGCGGGGCTGGAGCCTGGGGCGGGCCCAGGCCTGATGGGGGCGGGGTGGCGCCTGGGGTGGTGGGCCCAGGCCTGATGGGGGCGGGGCTGGCGCCTGGGGCGGGCCCAGGCCTCATGGGGGCGGGGCTGGCACCTGGGGCGGGCCCAGGCCTGATGGGGGCGGGGTGGCGCCTGGGGTGGTGGGCCCAGGCCTGATGGGGGCGGGGCTGGCGCCTGGGGTGGTGGGCCCAGGCCTGATGGGGGCGGGGCTGGCACCTGGGGCGGGCCCAGGCCTGATGGGGGTGGGGCTGGCGCCTGGGGTGGTGGGCCCAGGCCTGATGGGGGCGGGGCTGGCGCCTGAGGCGGGCCCAGGCCTGATGGGGGTGGGGCTGGCGCCTGGGGTGGTGGGCCCAGGCCTGTAGAGGCCAAGCTGCTCGTGGCGCCCAGTCCTGGTGTATAAGGGGCCAGGAACCGGGCGGTGGAGTTGTAGAGTGGAGAGGACCTGGGTTTGAGCTGGGGGGAGGGTGACGCCAGCCACATGGGGTTTGGGTGCAGCCCCATTGGAGCTCACCCTCTCTTGGGCCTCGCCCAGCACCTGCCCTGCAGAGGCAGGAGCTGAATCCTGGTCTGACAACTCGGTTCTGGCCCTTCTGCTAGGAATGCTGGGTCAGAAGCCTGTCTCGGCCCTGGCCTCGCCACCTTCTGGTTTCTGACCTCGGCTTCAGAGCCCACCTGCCCTCGCAGAGGCCCCCAGGGCACCCGAGGCTAGAGCCGGGGGCTGGCTCAATGTCCAGGAGACCCTGGCCGCTGAGGGAGCTGAGCGAGCGGACCCCAGGCCCACCCCGGGCCGCTGCTCCCCAGTTCCCGCGTCATCTCGGCCCCAGGGAGACCTGACTGGGTCCTCGTCTGCAAGGAAGATCCCCAAACCCAGCCCGTCTCCCTGCCCAGACCCGCGGGGATCTGGAGAGAGCGCCATGGCTCCGCGCAGCCCGAGATGCGCCCAGGGCCCCTGGGTGCTGGTCTGTGCGTGAGCTCCCCTGGCGGCACGCCACTCCCACCGCAAGCGTGCTGCAGGCCAGCGCCCCAGGAGCAGCAGACCCCAGGCCCGCTGCTCTCTAGGCTGATGGGCCGTGGTCCAGGAGGGCTCTGTGCGCCAGGCTGTGGCGGGGCAACGGGGTGAAAGGCCACAGCCAGCGCAAGCCCCCTTCACACACGGTGGGTCTGGTGGCCACACCTCAGCGGCAGCCTCGGAGGCCTCCAAGGCAGACCCCCGTCACAGGAGGCCCGGGGATGAGGCGCGAGAGGCCCTGGGACCCCTTCTGGGGTGTGGGAGACAGACCCTGCCTCCTGGGACCCTGGAACCCAGGCCCTTGTGTGACCCCTCCCTCGAGGGAGGGCACTGGCTGCCTCGCCTGCGACAGGTAGAACGCGCAGAGGTGGTTATGTGACATGAGGTGGTAACAGCATCTTGCCGGGGGCTGACCCTTGCTGTGATGAAGGAGACGCCCGTGAGCCGTCCTGTGGAAAGGCCCCAGGAGCAGCCTCCAGCCTCCAGCCAGCAAGAAACAGGGCCCTCAGCCACCCAACTTGCACCCAGCAGCCTTGTGAGGGTGGGAGGTGGCTCCTTCCCCCGCTGAGTCTGGAGAGGAGGCAGCCTGGCCAGTGCCTCGATGGCGGCCTCGCTGACTGCGCTGCGCTGGGACTCCTGGCCCAGAGGCGGGGGTCGTAAGTGTGTGTTGTTTCAGGCCACTCGCTTGTGGCGATGCTGTGACACAGGGCAGGTGGCTCACACACGCCACACAGAACAGAGGCCACACGGAAGGTGGAAGGGCCTGTGCTGTCAGTGGCTCCCCACAGGCTGACAGCCGCCTGCTCAAGGCTACGATATCTCACGCCTCGACTCTGGGTTCAGAGAGGAACGAAACCCACGGAGCCAGGCAGACCCCGCCGCAGTGTTCCCAGGGGGCTGTGCTCCCCACGTCGGTCTGATGGGCGGGGCGAGGCTGGGGCTGGGAGAGGCCACTGCAGCCTCCTTGACTGCGGGACCCAGTCCCCACTGAGCTTTCCCTCCCCCGCCCCACCTTCCAAAGGGCTCCACATCCCCTACCTTGGGGGACCTTCCCAGCCGGCCACGGGAGATGGGACTTCCCATGGTGGCCAGGGGGAAGGACCCAGCCTCCCAGGCTCTCTCAGGGCAGCATGGGGAGGGGGTGGGGGGAGTAGCCTCGGGGGCAGCAGGATGCCCTCTGGGCCCAGCGTCCCCCCAACCCGCCCCGCCCAGCCCTGCTCTTTTTCCTGTAGCCGCAGCCACGAGGGCAGCGGCTCCTCTCCAAGCAGAAGGGAGGTGGGATAGGCTCCAGCTCCCACTCCGAGTGCCTCGTGCCCACGGGCCCCTGAGGGGCGTCCGAAGGCAGCCGGGAGGAGGTCTGACCCCTGGAAGTTCATAGGAAACTCCTCCAACTTGTTCCGAATCTGCTTCCCGTGGGCTGCTTGGGGTGGAGGGCCACCACGGCAAAGGAAGCCTCTGAGATGGGCCCCCACCGCGGGCGAGGACCCAGCTCCCCATCCCCGGCCCCCGAGGCCAAGGGCCCCTGTGTGCTGTCCCTGCTGTGCCCACCACCCACGCCTTGCGCTGCCTCCCCGGCCACACTGTGGACTCCTGGGCCCTCGCCTGCTTCCCCTTGGTCTCTCGCAGCCGCTGGCTCAGAGGAGGGTCTGGACAGACAAACGGATGAGTGAGCCGCCCCTGACTCTGCTTTCCCGAGCAACTTAGGACGGAGCGCGTGGGGGAGCGCAGGGATGGATTCCAACCAGAACAAACACCTCACAGTCAGCACTGGGGAAGCAGCACTGGATTTATTGCCCGTCCAGGGTCCCGGGAACAGCCAGACAGGTCCCGTCTGCAGCCTGGCCGCAGCGGGTACACTGAGGGGCCGGGCACGCGGCGGGAGGGGGGGGTGTGCCGCGGGCAAGCGGATGCCCACAGACCGTCCCGTGGGAACTCACAGCCTCTGCTGGCTCGCCCGCCCCCAGCCCAGGGCGCGTGCATTTGCCGCGCTGGCGGCCAGGCATCCAACAGCGGAGTGAGCTTGTTGCAAGCGAGCGGGGAGTGGGGTCTCCTGGAACACGCCGGACTCTGCCCGAAAGAGCGAAACGACCTTCACCAGGAGGCAGCAGCAGGACAGGAGTTGAACCCCAAACGACTTCTGCACCCACGGCCGTCACAGCCCCTTCTCCAAGCAGCAGTTGTGTTCTCGAGGGCCTGGTGGGCAGGGGTCTCGAGTAACACGTGTCTAACCAAGACCGTCAGGGGCACAGGACCCCGCGTGGGGCTGGGGTTGCATGGGGCGTCCGTAACAAAGACCGTCAGGGGCACAGGACCCCGCGTGGGGCTGGGGTCTCGTGGGGCGTCCGGGTGCCGCCTCTGCTGCTGAGGCTCTGGGAGGCCGGCGTGTTTGGGGTCCCACTTCGGGGGGGCTGTGTGAGGGCGGGGCCCCGCCGCTCTCGGGCACCTCTGCTTCGCTCTCGGTGCTGTGAATCAAGGTGGACACGCGCGTCCTCACGGTGGGAGCTTCGCTGGGCCTCCTTTCGTCTGTCTGTCTGTCCTCACTCTGTGGTGGGCCCGGGTGCAGGTGCATCCCGCCCTCTGGGTCCTGCTCCAGCAGGACCAGCCCCGTCCTTGCCATGGACGTGGCCATCGCTCTGGCGCCCGCAGTCTCCGCCGGCCCCCCGGCCCCCTCGCCCTCTGGAGAGAAGCTTTCTGGGGCATCAAAGAACGTGACCGCTTGTTCTTGGGCGTTTTGCTCTGCCAGAGCTGCCTCGTCTTCAGAGCTTTCGCTTTTCTTGGTGGGAGAGGAGGAGAGCCCTAATGTGGGGAATCGCAACCAGCCCGCCCTCTGGGGCTTCCTAGGGAGCTCTGCCTCGGGCCGTGCCCCAGGCTGTGTCTGGAGGGCAGCCGCCGCGCGGGCCTCGCCTTTGGAATCAGCGCGTGGCTCTTCGGCAGAGGAAGAAAAGCCAATGTTCGGAAGCCAGAACCTGAACAGACCAGACCTTCTACCTCCTGGTTTCTCTCCTGGAGCCGAGCCTTCCTCTGCCGGGGAGCTAGCTGCCTCCCCGCCGGCTTCTTTAGGGGGAAATGCGAGAACCTCTGCACCCTCGGCCCTGTCGCAGCAGCTGTCAGCACCCTGGCGGCCAGAGTGCACTTTGGGCGTGAACGTTGGCTGTCCAGGCACATCGACACTGGGCGAGATCACTTCAGACGGTCCTGTGGTGTCCGGCTGCGGACCTCCAGAGGCGGGCTCTGCTCCCGGGGCGGCTTGTTGGGAAGCCTCCTGCAGGCCGTCCCTCAGCCGGGAGTCTCGGACACTCACCCGCGTGCGGGGCTCCGGCACCTTCACCTTTAGCAACGAGAATCCGTAAGAAGCCGTTTGGATCTCAGACGCGGGGATCTCCAGTTGCCGCACGACCTGGGTGGAAATAGCCTCGGGTCCCGAGAGGTCAGCCAACTCTGCCGTCGCCCTGCTGTGGACGGCGACCTCGGGGCCCTCTCCCTGCGCACGCTGAACGTGCACTCTGACCTCGGAAATGGGGGAAGCTTCCGGGGAGAAGCCAAGGGCCACGGGCTGCCCCTCGGGGGTCCCAGCACCTGCCCTCAGGATGCTGGCGCCCCAGACTCCCGGGCTTCCCTCGTGCAGGGCGTGGGCAAGGCTGCTCCCCGGGCACTGCACTTCTGTCACAGCGGGGATAAAGACGTCGGCCTCGGAGCCGGGGTCAGGAAAGGCGAACCTTGGCACGCTTAACCTGGGCAGTCTGACAGTTACCACGGAGCCTTCCCAGGGCTGACCCATGTTAACGACAGAAACCTGGGACGGCCCGTCGGTCCTGGACGCCTTCAGTTTAATGGGGCCTTCAGGCTGGGAGGGCCATTCCTCTGCCCGCCCCGGCCCCGCAGCAAGGCCTGGTCCTGCAGGCCCAGCAGGAGGGGCCTGGGTTCCTGAACGCCTGCCGCTAGGCATCTGAAGAGGGAGGGAGCCTTCGCCTGGACGGACCCTGGCCTCGGAAGGGGAAAGGCCTGCAGCAGGTGCCCCTGCAGGGGAGAGGTGCAGCTCTGAGCGTTTGTCCTCAGGACCTCTCTTTAGGACGTCTGCGTCTGCGTGGGACGCGAGCTCCGCTGCTGCCTCGTCTGCCCCTGCCTCTGGGGGCTGCAGGGACATAGCTTCTTCCACCTCTGACCCAGGAACCCCCTGACCCCTGACTGGAGCTGGGCTTTCTCCTTCCCTCAGTGTGCTGGCAGCAGGCGCGGGCACTGGCGCCCCCCGAGCCCCAGCCGCCCCCCTCTCCCTGGCGGGGCGCCGGAGGCTGGGCAGGCGGAGCGCGGGCATCCTGAACCAGGCCCCCTGCGAGGCCACGCTCTCCACCGCGGGAGCGTCCACATCTGCTGGGCTGCAGGACGGCTGCTGGGGGTCTCCTACTGAGGGGGCCATCGCCTCGCCGAGAGGCTGGCTTGCCGGGCCGTCCCGGAGCCCGTGCCCTTGGCTGCTGTGTCCCGGAGACGGAGGGCCACCAGCTGACGAGCTCCCCCCCACCTTGGCCTTGCTGGGTCTGAGGTCGGGTCTGACAAAGTCCAAAAGGGGAGCGTGGGCCTGTGGCAGATGGGGGTCCACGTCCGCGCCTTCTGGAGCGCCACCCCCCGCCGGGGGCCTAGAGCGTGGAGCAGCGGGGTCTCCGCGTGGCAGGCCGGGCCCGCCCTCTGGAGTGAGCCCTGTGAGGGGTGCGTGTTCCAGCACAGCGCAGCCAGGCGACCTCACGCCACTCTCCTCTCCGTCCTTCTCTGGAAGCGCGTCCACAGCCACCTCCACTGCAGACACAGGACACCCAGGGGGCACGCCCTTGTGACCCGTGTCCACAGCCACGCCGATCTCTGCGTCGTCCAGGCTGCATTCAGGGTCCTCTGGGGGCACCGCCCCCTTCTCTGGGGACCAGCTGAATGACGGAAGCTCGATCCACGGCATTTTTAAGGGACTATCTTTCCCTCCACGTTCAGTATCTTTAGCTGGGCTCTCACCTGCAGCCACTGCTGACGGCCACGCGCTGCGCGGCACAGCTGTGGAGTCCAGGCCCCGGGCAGGGCCAGTAGTGGAGAGAGAGGGGGCACAACCCCCGGGACCGGCCTCCACCTCTGCATCGGCTGCTTCTGGGACAGAAAACCCGAACTTTGGTGGATGAAACTTAGGAAAACTCACCCGACCGTATGACGCAAGAAACATGGGGTCCACAGGGCCTGCGGGACTGTCAGTCTGGGATGCTGCAAATCTCTCCTGGGTTGGAAGACTGGCAGAACTTTCTGAGCTGGGAAGATAGGCATCGTTCTGGGAACAAGGGGCCGCTTCCAGAGGGAGCCCCGGGGAGACAGCGGCTCCAGGGAGAGTCACCTGGTATTTTGTGAGTACCTCACCCTTGGCGTCCTTCAGGTCCAGTTTGGGCCCCTCAATGTCCACCTTGGGCACCTTGGTGCTGGGCTTCTCCAATTTGGGCAGGTGGCCTTTGAGCGCAATTCCCAGCGCCACTTCCCTGGGCTCTGCTCTGAGAAGGTGGCCCTCTGGGAGCTTCACGCCCACCTTGGCACCCTTGACCTCCAGCTCGGTGGAGGGCAGCTCGATGCTGAGGGCACTGGTCTTCACGTCGGCCTGCACCGAGGACAGGGTCACCTGGGCCTGGACATTGGGTACGGACTCTTCCAAGGCGGCTTCGATGGACTTGCTGGGAGCCGACACCCCAAAGGACGGCATCTTGAACTTGGGCATTTTGAACTTGCTGTCTCTGGCGGCCACCTCCTTGTCCCCAAGGGACACATCGCCCGCCAGCATGATGTCCGCGGCCTTGGTGTCCACCTCCACGCTGGGCAGCGACACCTCCATGTCGGGAGTCGTCACCTCGCCTTTGGCGTCCTTCAGGTCCAGTTTGGGCCCCTTGATGTCCACCTGGGGGCCCTTGATGTCCACCTTGGGCACCTTGATGCTGGGCATCTGCACCTTCGGCAGGTGGCCCTTGAGTCCGATTCCCGCCACTGCTTCCTTGATCTCTGCTTCAGGAAGGTGGCCCTCCGGGAGCTTCAGGCCCACCTCGGTGGCCTTGACGTCCAGCTTGGAAGAGGGCAGCTCGATGCTAAGGACACTGGTCTTGACGTCGGCCTGCACCGAGGGCAGGGTCACTTCGGCCTGGGCCTTGGGCACGGACACCTCCATGGCGGCCTGGACGGACTTGCTGGGCGCTGACACCCCGAAGGACGGCATCTTGAACTTGGGCATTTTGAACTTGCTGTCTCTGGCGGCCACCTCCTTGTCCCCAAGGGACACATCGCCCTCCAGCTTGGTGCCCGCGGCCTTGGTGTCCACCTCCATGCTGGGCAGCGACACCTCCATGTCAGGGGTCGTCACCTCGCCTTTGGCGTCCTGCAGGTCCAGTTTGGGCCCCTTGATGTCCACCTTGGGCACCTTGATGCTGGGCATCTGCACCTTGGGCAGGTGGCCCTTGAGTCCGATTCCCGCTGCCGCTTCCTTGGGCTCCGCTTCGGGAAGGTGGCCCTCCGGGAGCTTCACGCCCACCTCGGCGGCCTTGACATCCAGCTCGGCGGAAGGCAGCTCGATGCTGAGGTCACTGGTCTTGACGTTGCCCTGCACCGAGGGCAGGGTCACCTCGGCCTGAGTCTTGAGCCCAGACCCCTCCAAGGAGGCTTCGACGGACTTGCTGGGCGCTGACACCCCGAAGGATGGCATCTTGAAATTGGGCGTTTTGAACTTGCTGTCTGTGACGGCCACCTCCTTGTCCCCAAGGGACACTGCGCCCGCCAGCTTGCTGTCCGCGACCTGGCTGTCCACCTCCACGCTGGGCAGTGACACCTCCACGTCGGGGATCGTCACCTCGCCCTTGGCGTCCTGCAATTCCAGCTTAGGCCCCTTGATGTCCACCTGGGGGCCCTTGATGTCCACCTTGGGCACCTTGATGCTGGGCATCTGCACCTTGGGCAGGTGGCCCTTGAGTCCGATTCCCGCAACTGCTTCTTTGATCTCTGCTTCGGGAAGGTGGCCCTCTGGGAGTTTCACGCCCACCTCGGCAACCTTGACATCCAGCTCGGTGGAGGGCAGCTCGATGCTGAGGTCACTGGTCTTGACGTCGGCCTGCACCGAGGGCAGGGTCACTTTGGCCTGGGCCTTGGGCACGGATACCTCCATGGCGGCCTGGACGGACTTGCTGGGCGCTGACACCCCGAAAGACGGCATCTTGAACTTGGGCATTTTGAACTTGCTGTCTCTGGCGGCCACCTCCTTGTCCCCAAGGGACACATCGCCCACCAGCTTGGTGCCCGCGGCCTGGGTGTCCACCTCCACGCTAGGCAGCGACACCTGCATGTCGGGGGTCGTCACTTCGCCTTTGGCGTCCTTCAGGTCCAGTTTGGGCCCCTTGATGTCCACCTGGGGGGCCTTGATGTCCACCTGGGGGGCCTTCATGTCCACCTTGGGCACCTTGATGCTGGGCATCTGCACCTTGGACAGGTGGCCCTTGAGTCCAATTACAGCTGCCGCTTCCATGGGCTCCACTTCAGGAAGGTGGCCCTCCAGGAGCTTCAGGCCCACCTCGGTGGCCTTGACCTCCAGCTTGGAGGAGGGCAGCTCGATGCTGAGGTCACTGGTCTTGACGTCGGCCTCCACCGAGGGCCGGGTCACCTTGGCCTGGGCCTTGGGTACGGACACCTCAACGGTGGCCTTGACAGACTTGCTGGGCGCTGACACCCCAACGGATGGCATCTTGAACTTGGGCATTTTGAACTTGCTGTCTCTGGCGGCCACCTCCTTGTCCCCAAGGGACACATCACCCGCCAGCATGATGCCCGCGGCCTTGGTGTCCACCTCCACGCTGGGCAGCGACACCTCCATGTCGGGGGTCGTCACCTCGCCTTTGGCGTCCTTCAGGTCTAGTTTGGGCCCCTTGATGTCCACCTGGGGGCCCTTGATGTCCACCTTGGGCACCTTGATGCTGGGCATCTGCACCTTCGGCAGGTGGCCCTTGAGTCCGATTCCCGCCACTGCTTCCTTCATCGCTGCTTCGGGAAGGTGGCCCTCCGGGAGTTTCATGCCCACCTCGGCAGCCTTGACATCCAGCTCGGTGGAGGGCAGCTCGATGCTAACACTGTTCTTGACGTCGGCCTGCATTGAAGGCAGGGTCACTTTGGCCTGGGCCTTGGGCACAGACACCTCCATGGCGGCCTGGACGGACTTGCTGGGCACTGACGCCCCGAAGGACGGCATCTTGAACTTGGGCATTTTGAACTTGCTATCTCTGGCGGCCACCTCCTTGTCCCCAAGGGACACATCACCCGCCAGCATGATGCCCGCGGCCTTGGTGTCCACCTCCACGCTGGGCAGCGACACCTCCACGTCAGGGACCGTCACCTCACCCTTGGCCTCCTTCAGGTCCAGTTTGGGCCCCTTGATGTCCACCTTGGGCACCTTGATGCTGGGCATCTGCACCTTGGACAGGTGGCCCTTGAGTCCGATTCCCGCTGCCGCTTCCTTGGGCTCTGCTTCGGGAAGGTGGCCCTCCGGGAGCTTCACGCCCACCTTGGCGGCCTTGACATCCAGCTCGGAAGAAGGCAGCTCGATGCTGAGGTCACTGGTCTTGACGTCGCCCTGCACCGAGGGCAGGGTCACCTCGGCCTGAGTCTTGATCCCAGACCCCTCCAAGGAGGCTTCGACGGACTTGCTGGGCGCTGACACCCCGAAGGATGGCATCTTGAACTTGGGCATTTTGAACTTGCTGTCTGTGACGGCCACCTCCTTGTCCCCAAGGGACACATCGCCCGCCAGCTTGCTGTCCGCGACCTGGCTGTCCACCTCCACGCTGGGGAGTGACACCTCCACATCGGGGGTCGTCACCTCACCCTTGGCGTCCTGCAATTCCAGTTTAGGCCCCTTGAGGTCCACCTTGGGCACCTTGATGCTGGGCATCTGCAACTTGGACAGGTGGCCCTTGAGTCCGCTTCCCGCCACTGCTTCCTTGGGCTCCACTTCGGGAAGGTGGCCCTCTGGGAGTTTCACGCCCACCTCGGCAGCCTTGCCATCCAGCTCGGTGGAGGGCAGCTCGATGCTAACACTGTTCTTGACATCGGCCTGCATTGAAGGCAGGGTCACTTTGGCCTGGGCCTTGGGCACAGACACCTCCATGGCGGCCTGGATGGACCTGCTGGGCGCTGACACCCCGAAGGACGGCATTTTGAACTTGGGCATTTTGAACTTGCTGTCTGTGACGGCCACCTCCTTGTCCCCAAGGGACACATCGCCCGCCAGCATGATGTCCGCAGCCTGGCTGTCCACTTCCACGCTGGGCAGAGACACCTCCACATCAGGGACCGTCACCTCGCTCTTGGCCTCCTTCAGGTCCAGTTTGGGCCCCTTGATGTCCACCTTGGGCACCTTGATGCTGGGCATCTGCACCTTGGACAGGTGGCCCTTGAGGCCAATTTCAGCTGCCGCTTCTGTGGACTCCGCTTCGAGAAGGTGGCCCTCTGGGAGCTTCACGCCCACCTCGGCGGCCTTGACATCCAGCTCGGCGGAAGGCAGCTCGATGCTGAGGTCACTGGTCTTGACGTCGCCCTGCACCGAGTGCAGGGTCACCTCGGCCTGAGTCTTGAGCCCAGACCCCTCCAAGGAGGCTTCGACGGACTTGCTGGGCGCTGACACCCCGAAGGATGGCATCTTGAACTTGGGCATTTTGAACTTGCTGTCTCTGGCGGCCACCTCCTTGTCCCCAAGGGACACTTCGCCCGCCAGCTTGCTGTCCGCGACCTGGCTGTCCACCTCCACGCTGGTCAGTAACACCTCCACGTCGGGGGTCGTCACCTCGCCCTTGGTGTCCTGCAATTCCAGTTTAGGCCCCTTGATGTCCACCTGGGGGCTCTTGATGTCCACCTTGGGCACCTTGATGCTGGGCATCTGCACCTTGGGCAGGTGGCCCTTGAGTCCGATTCCCGCCACTGCTTCCTTCATCTCTGCTTCGGGAAGGTGGCCCTCTGGGAGTTTCACGCCCACCTCGGCAGCCTTGACATCCAGCTCGGTGGAGGGCAGCTCGATGCTGATGTCACTGGTCTTGACGTCGGCCTGCACCGAGGGCAAAGTCACTTCGGCCTGGGCCTTGGGCACGGACACCTCCATGGCGGCCTGGACGGACTTGCTGGGCGCTGAAACCCCGAAAGATGGCATCTTGAACTTGGGCATTTTGAACCTGCTGTCTCTGGTGGCCACCACCTTGTCCCCAAGGGACACATCGCCCGCCAGCATGATGCCCGCGGCCTGGGCGTCCACCTCCATGCTGGGCAGCGACACCTCCATGTCGGGGGTCGTCACCTCGCCTTTGGCGTCCTGCAGGTCCAGTTTGGGCCCCTTGATGTCCACCTTGGGCACCTTGATGCTGGGCATCTGCACCTTGGGCAGGTGGCCCTTGAGTCCGATTCCCGCTGCCGCTTCCTTGGGCTCCGCTTCGGGAAGGTGGCCCTCCGGGAGCTTCACGCCCACCTCGGCGGCCTTGACATCCAGCTCGGCGGAAGGCAGCTCGATGCTGAGGTCACTGGTCTTGACGTTGCCCTGCACCGAGGGCAGGGTCACCTCGGCCTGAGTCTTGAGCCCAGATCCCTCCAAGGAGGCTTCGACGGACTTGCTGGGCGCTGACACCCCGAAGGATGGCATCTTGAACTTGGGCATTTTGAACTTGCTGTCTGTGACGGCCACCTCCTTGTCCCCAAGAGACACATCGCCCGCTAGCTTGCTGTCCGCGACCTGGCTGTCCACCTCCACGCTGGGCAGCGACACCTCCATGTCGGGGATCGTCACCTCGCCCTTGGCGTCCTGCAATTCCAGTTTAGGCCCCTTGATGTCCACCTGGGGGCCCTTGATGTCCACCTTGGGCAACTTGATGCTGGGCATCTGCACCTTGGGCAGGTGGCCCTTCAGTTCAATTTCAGCTGCTGCTTCCGTGGGCTCCACTTCGGGAAGGTGGCCCTCTGGGAGCTTCAGGCCCACCTCGGCAGACTTGACCTCCAGCTTGGAGGAGGGCAGCTCGATGCTGAGGTCACTGGTCTTGACGTTGGCCTGCACCGAGGGCCGGGTCACCTTGGCCTGGGCCTTGGGCACGGACACCTCCACGGTGGCCTTGACAGACTTGCTGGGCGCTGACACCCCAACGGATGGCATCTTGAACTTGGGCATTTTGAACTTGCTGTCTCTGGCGGCCACCTCCTTGTCCCCAAGGGACACATCGCCCGCGAGCATGATGCCCGCGGCCTTGGTGTCCACCTCCACGCTGGGCAGCGACACCTCCACGTCAGGGACCGTCACCTCACCCTTGGCCTCCTTCAGGTCCAGTTTGGGCCCCTTGATGTCCACCTTGGGCACCTTGATGCTGGGCATCTGCACCTTGGGCAGGTGGCCCTTGAGTCCAATTCCCGCTGCCACTTCCTTGGGCTCCGCTTCGGGAAGGTGGCCCTCCGGGAGCTTCACGCCCACCTCGGCGGCCTTGACATCCAGCTCAGCGGAAGGCAGCTCGATGCTGAGGTCACTGGTCTTGACGTCGCCCTGCACCGAGTGCAGGGTCACCTCGGCCTGAGTCTTGAGCCCAGACCCCTCCAAGGAGGCTTCGACGGACTTGCTGGGCGCTGACACCCCGAAGGATGGCATCTTGAACTTGGGCATTTTGAACTTGCTGTCTCTGGTGGCCACCTCCTTGTCCCCAAGGGACACTGCGCCCGCCAGCTTGCTGTCCGCGACCTGGCTGTCCACCTCCACGCTGGGCAGTGACACCTCCACGTCGGGGGTCGTCACCTCGCCTTTGGCGTACTGCAATTCCAGTTTAGGCCCCTTGATGTCCACCTGGGGGCCCTTGATGTCCACCTTGGGCACCTTGATGCTGGGCATCTGCACCTTGGGCAGGTGGCCCTTGAGTCCGATTCCCGCCACTGCTTCCTTCATCTCTGCTTCGGGAAGGTGGCCCTCTGGGAGTTTCACGCCCACCTCGGCAGCCTTGACATCCAGCTCGGTGGAGGGCAGCTCGATGCTGATGTCACTGGTCTTGACGTCGGCCTGCACCGAGGGCAGAGTCACTTCGGCCTGGGCCTTGGGCACGGACACCTCCATGGCGGCCGGGACGGACTTGCTGGGCGCTGACACCCCGAAAGATGGCATCTTAAACTTGGGCATTTTGAACTTGCTGTCTCTGGTGGCCACCTCCTTGTCCCCAAGGGACACTGCGCCCGCCAGCTTGCTGTCCGCGACCTGGCTGTCCACCTCCACGCTGGGCAGTGACACCTCCACGTCGGGGGTCGTCACCTCGCCCTTGGCGTACTGCAATTCCAGTTTAGGCCCCTTGATGTCCACCTGGGGGCCCTTGATGTCCACCTTGGGCACCTTGATGCTGGGCATCTGCACCTTGGGCAGGTGGCCCTTGAGTCCGATTCCCGCCACTGCTTCCTTCATCTCTGCTTCGGGAAGGTGGCCCTCTGGGAGTTTCACGCCCACCTCGGCAGCCTTGACATCCAGCTCGGTGGAGGGCAGCTCGATGCTGATGTCACTGGTCTTGACGTCGGCCTGCACCGAGGGCAGAGTCACTTCGGCCTGGGCCTTGGGCACGGACACCTCCATGGCGGCCGGGACGGACTTGCTGGGCGCTGACACCCCGAAAGATGGCATCTTAAACTTGGGCATTTTGAACTTGCTGTCTCTGGTGGCCACCTCCTTGTCCCCAAGGGACACATCGCCCGCCAGCATGATGCCCACGGCCTGGGTGTCCACCTCCACGCTAGGCAGCGACACCTGCATGTCGGGGGTCGTCACTTCGCCTTTGGCGTCCTTCAGGTCCAGTTTGGGCCCCTTGATGTCCACCTGGGGGGCCTTGATGTCCACCTGGGGGGCCTTGATGTCCACCTTTGGCACCTTGATGCTGGGCATCTGCACCTTGGACAGGTGGCCCTTGAGTCCAATTACAGCTGCCGCTTCCGTGGGCTCCACTTCGGGAAGGTGGCCCTCCAGGAGCTTCAGGCCCACCTCGGCGGCCTTGACCTCCAGCTTGGAGGAGGGCAGCTCGATGCTGAAGTCACTGGTCTTGACGTCGGCCTGCACCGAGGGCCGGGTCACCTCGGCCTGGGCCTTGGGCACGGACACCTCCATGGCGGCCTGGACGGACTTGCTGGGCGCTGACATACCAAAAGACGGCATCTTGAACTTGGGCATTTTGAACTTGCTGTCTCTGGCGGCCACCTCCTTGTCCCCAAGGGACACTTCGCCCGCCAGCATGATGCCCTCAACCTGGCTGTCCACCTCCATGCTGGACAGTGACACTTCCACGTCAGGGACCTTCACGTCGCCTTTGGCGTCCTTCAGGTCTAGTTTGGGCCCCTTGATGTCCACCTCGGGCACCTTGATGCTGGGCATCTGCACCTTGGACAGGTGGCCCTTGAGTCCGATTCCCGCTGCCGCTTCCTTGGGCTCCGCTTCGGGAAGGTGGCCCTCCGGGAGCTTCACGCCCACCTCGGCGGCCTTGACATCCAGCTCGGTGGAGGGCAGCTCGATGCTGAGGTCACTGGTCTTGACGTCGGCCTGCACCGAGGGCAGGGTCACCTCAGCCTGGTCCTTGGGGCCAGACCCGTCCAAGGAGGCTTCGACGGACTTGCTGGACGCTGACACCCCGAAGGACGGCATCTTGAACTTGGGCATTTTGAACTTGCTGTCTCTGGCGGCCACCTCCTTGTCCCCCAGGGACATGTCGCCCTCCAACTTGGTACCTGCGGCCTGGGTGTCCACCTCCACGCTGGGCAGTGACACCTCCACGTCGTGGGCCGTCACCTCGCCCTTGGCGTCCTTCAGGTCCAGTTTGGGTCCCTTGATGTCCACCTGGGGGGCCTTGATGCTGGGCATCTGCACCTTGGGCAGGTGGCCCTTGAGTCTGATTCCCGCCACTGCTTCCTTCATCTCTGCTTCGGGAAGGTGGCCCTCTGGGAGTTTCACGCCCACCTCGGCAGCCTTGACATCCAGCTCGGTGGAGGGCAGCTCGATGCTGATGTCACTGGTCTTGACGTCGGCCTGCACCGAGGGCAGAGTCACTTCGGCCTGGGCCTTGGGCACGGACACCTCCACGGCGGCCTGGACGGACTTGCTGGGCGCTGACACCCTGAAGGACGGCATCTTGAACCTGGGCATTTGGAACTTGCTGTCTCGCTCTAGTCCACCTTGGCCTTTCACATCCGTCTCTAACGTTTCTACTTTGATGCTGCTCTCCTTTTCCTTCTCTGTTTCCTGGAGTTGTGTCGCTTTGTCTCCTTTTGCCTCCTTCGCTGGCGACCACCCAAAGGAGGGCAGCTTGAACCTTAGCATTTTCATCTTCCCCTCCTTTTCGTCCGTGTGCGGGCCCCCGCCCTTGCTGTCCTCGTCTCTCTTCTGGGCTGCATCTTCCTCCGTTGCTCCTCCCTCTTGCACTGGCGGATGGACTGGGGGTTGTCTGGGCCTGTGCTTTTCTGCTTCCCCTGCATCCTCCCCCTTGGCCTCCGTGCCCTCAGCAGAGACCCTTCTCTGCCGTGGTCCCTGCTGGAGAGCTGTCGCGGCTCCTTCTTTCTCGAGCACTTTTTCTTTGTAAAGTCCAAACTTGGGTGTCTTTAAAGTGGGTATGCGGACATGGAATTCTGGTTGGTGGTTTTGGTGGATGCCTTGGTCTGCTGAGTCTTGCAGAGACAGCCTGGCAATGCCGAGCTCCAGCGACTGCGTGCCTTCCCCGGCCCCCTTCCTGCTCTGTCCTGGCGCTGGGCCCAGCCCGGCGTTTCCCTGGGGCACAGTCTCCCCCCTGTCCTTGGCCTCTTTTGTCTTTCTTCGGGGTCTGGGTGCTGGGCCGGCCCCTTCCCCAGGGGCTCCCTCAGTGGGGAGGCTGGGCTCCGTGGGGGGCTCGGCGGCCTCTGGCACCCCTGCCGTCCTGTCCTCTCTCCCGCCATGGGCGGCAGCCCTGGAGGCCTCTCGCCCGGAATCCCGGGGCCCTGTCTCCACCAGGACCCCAGCCTGGACTGTCCCCCCGTGGGCTCCCCTGCCCGACAGCCCCTTCCCTGAGCCCACCCGGAATCTCAGGTTCGGGAAGCTTTTCTTCCGCTGCCTGCCTGGCCCTGCTTCCGGGAGCTGGGCCTCCGTGTCTGTGCTCGTGGGGGACAGGTCAGGCACGTCCCCTCGCTCGCTGGCCTCCGAGGAGCTGTGCGACCTCCGGGGCCCTGGCCCACGCTTGCTCTTCAGAGCTTGGAATTTGGGCCAGGAGAGCCGCTCCCTCTGGGGCTGCCTGCCTCTGCCCTCCCTGGGCTTGGAGATGAGCCTCTCCTGGTCTCCATCCTCCTGCAGCGTCTCCGTGGGGGTCTCCGTGCGCCCTTCGGCGATATCCTGGTCCTGAAACAGGGAGAGAGCACCTTTTGGGCCGCCGTACAGGGAGTCGAAGGCAGGGGCTCCGGGGACGGGAGGGGGCAGTGGGGGTCCCCTCCCAGCCTCAGCCTGGGCACCCGGCCATGCAAGCACACCTGCTTCTTGCTGCCCCTCGAGCCACGCGGAGCGCCGCCGGAAGCTCCCTCCTCGTCCTCCCGGGCGGGAAGCTGCCGCCTGACTGTGAACTGAACCTTGTACGGCTCTGAGTACTGGAGGATTTTGAGAGCGTCTTCGTATTTAATGTCGTCAAAGAATATGGTTGTGCTGAGCAGCTGATCCCCTAGACGAAGACAGAGCGGTCCCCGCACCTCAGTGCCCCGGACCTCGTCGGGCCTCACGGGAGGGGTCCACAGGGGTGCGTGACCGAGGAGGCGACCCTGCTCAGGCTGCCCGGCCCCTTCCTTCTCTTGAGCCCCGGGTGGGAAGGAGCCCCCATTTCCAAGCAGAAAACCTGTCAGAGCGGGTGGCCCCAGCCCGGACACGGCTAGGTAGTCTCTAGGGACTCAACTGAGTCCACTGTGGCCCGTCCCCCTCAGGCCCCACCCGATCCTGACGGGACCACGGGGACGTGGGGGTGGGGTCGTGGCACCCGATCCTGATGGGACCACGGGACGTGGGGTGGGGTCGTGGCACCCGATCCTGATGGGACCATGGGGACGTGGGGATGGGGGACCACGGGACGTGGGGATGGGGGACCACGGGGACGTGGGGATGGGGCCATGCTGAGTCCACTGTGGCCCGTCCCCCTCAGGCCCCACCCGATCCTGACGGGACCACGGGATGTGGGGATGGGGGACCACGGGACGTGGGGATGGGGGATCACGGGGACGTGGGGATGGGGGACCACGGGGACGTGGGGATGGGGGACCACGGGACGTGGGGATGGGGCACCACGGGGACGTGGGGTGGGGCCGTGGCACCTTCTCTCAGGCTGAAGAGCTTGGCAGCTGAGGACTCCTTCAGCACCTGCTTGACAAAGATCCCCTGGTCCCCGCCGCCCGTGACAAGGTAGCCACTGGCTCCGGCCTCCACCTTGGTCTTCAGTGTCCCCTCCATCGCCTCCTGCGTGGACTAGAAGCACATCGGGCCCCAGTGAGGATACGCCCGCCCCACAGTGGGCGTGGCTGCTGGGAGGCTGCCTCCCCTGAGGCCAGGGACCCCGGAGTCCTCCGTCATTGGGCAGCTGAGCCCGGGCACGGGGTCCAGGCTCTGGGGGAAGCCAGCTGCCGCCGTCTCAGCTGGGAGCAGCCTCCCCTGTCCCCGACCCCTCCTGCCAGGACTCAGGAGCAGCCCGGCCCCGACCGTCCGGGCCCAGCGGGGCTCGACAAGCAGCGGGGAGGGTCTTCTGCCTGCACGTGGCCAAAGCACTCCTTCATCAGCTCCTGGCTCACCGCCGCCCTCACTCCAAAGCGCTCCTTCATCAGCTCCTGGCTCACCGCCACCCTCACTCCAAAGCGCTCCTTCATCAGCTCCTGGCTCACCACTACCCTCACGCCGAGCACCAGTTACATACGAGGCAGCTGGTGCTCAGACCAAGGAGGGCCATAAACGCTGAGGAAAAGACCGGAAGCGGCAGGGCCAGCCTGGCCTCGGACACGACAGCTCCTCTGGGTCTGGGAGAGAGTTAGGATTGCTGGGGCCACCAGTGACAGCAGGCAGCGCACCCTCCTGGCTGGGAGCCTACAGAGCCCAGCCCTTCCGTGGCCCTGGACGCAGCAGCCGTACCCACTGTACAGCTGAGAACACTGAGGTCCGTGCGCCCGGTCCATCTGGTCAGCAGTCTGGGCCCTTCACCGTGAGAGCAGAGGGGTCTGGGGGCCGGCCTGGACCAGTGTTCCGGAGCCCCTACCCACCCCCGGGCCTGATGAGGGAGGTGGCACGCCCGTCCGCAGGGCACAGGGCCACACTGCCGGCTTTCCGGCTCCTCGCCTTCTCGCTCTGGCCCTGGCTTCCCCCGCCGGAGCCCGTGTGGACGGGCCGCCCCCCCACATCAGCTCCTGGCACACCCAGGCTCATCCTGGAAAGCGTCTGCGAGTCCCCCGAATCCCGCTTCCACCAGGACCTCCGCCTCCTTGGCGTGTCTTCCTGCAGCAGCGACAGACAGCGGGTCACCAACCTGCCCCTGCCCAGGGGACGGGAGGGACTCGGGGAGGCTCCAGCTCAGGGGCTAGATCCCCCAGAGTGTGCTGTGTGCAGGGGGAGCTGAGTTCCTCCAGGGGGAAGGTGACTCTGGGCCTTTGTGATTCCCACAGGGCCCAGCCCCCGTGTCCGCAAGTAGAGGGGGCAAAAAAGAAACAGTACAAGAAGGAGGCCTTTGGGACTTCCCTGGCGGTCCAGTGGTTAGGACTCCGTGCTTCCACTGCAGGGGGCACGGGTTCGATCCTGGTCAGGGAACTAAGATCCCACATGCCGCCGCACGGCACGGCCAAAAGAAGTAAGTACGTAAACAATTCTGAAGAAAGAATGAGGCCTTCAGTAAACACGCCTAGCCCGTGCCTTCCCCCAGGTGTCTCCAGGGGTGGCCGCGGGACCCTGTCTATGTCTCCTCGTCAGAGAGGGCACGTGTGTGCACATATCCTCTGTCCCGTCGCACGCAGGAGCACGAGGTCTGTTCCCCACGCACACACACGTGTGCCATCTCAAGTGCGTCCTGGCCAGCTGATGGGAGGGCTCCAAGGAGGACCGAGGAGTCAGAGAGGACAGCCGAGCGGACGCCGCTGTGGCAGGGCAGTGTGGCTGCACAGGTGCGAGCGTGAGGTGCCCACACGGGGGATGCAGGAGGCGTGGTCACCTGCGGCCGCACACCTGAGCCTTCCCCGAGCCTCTGGCTGTCTGTGGAGCAGGCTTACCGGGAGTCCGAAGCCGGCGCCCTCAGTCACGTACTCGTAGACGGGCGAGGACCCCTGGGGCCGGGGCCGAATGATCTCATCCACAGACCCTTCCGTCACCTGGCAGGAGGAGAGAATCAGGTCACCCTCAGCCACTTGGGCTCTGCTCAAGTCCAGGAAAGGAGGGGGTGGGGGCTACGAGTGGGGCACATCCTCCCTGGACCTCACTTACGGACTGGTCCTCCGCGGTTTCTGCATCTGGCTCTTCAGGCTGCAACTGCCGGCCAGACGCTGCAAAGGGAAAGGAGGAGTCAGTGGAGGCTTGCAGGTGGGCAGAGCAGAGGGTGGAGCTGGGGGCAGGGGCCCAGGAGAGGCTGTGTACCACAGAGGTGGTGTAACCCTGGACCCTGGGTCTGGGAGCACATGCAGGGGTCGGGGGAGGACACACAGCCCCTGAGCCAGGGAGAGTGTGAGATCAGGTGTGATGGCAGTGAGCCAGGACAGACAAAGTAGATGGCTTCACAGAGTTAGTCACAGAAAGTTACTAAACAAACACACAAACAAAGCAATAACTACCACCCTGACGGGGAGAGTCAGGATCCAGAGTTACTATAATAATGTCCAGCGTTCAATAGAAAACTACATGACATGTACAGAATCAAGCAGGTAGGATCCACACTGAGGAGCAGAGCAGTTAATGGAAACAATCTTCGAATGTCCACAGCTGTTGAATTCGGCACAGACTCCAAAGCAACATTCATAAATTTATTCAAAAAAGTGAAGGAGACCATGTTTAAAGAATTAATGAAAAATATGATGACAATGGCCCAATGAAGAAAGAATGTCATAAAGAAATAGAAATTATATTAAGAAAAAAGAAAAAAGCCAAATGGAAACTCTGAAGTTGAAAGTTTCCTAGAGGGGCTCAATAGAGGGCTGAGATGCCAGTGGAAGGAAGCAAAAAACTTGTAGGTTAGGGGAATTCCCTGGCAGTCCAGTGGTTAGGACTCGGCACTTTCACTGCCAGGGCGCAGGTTCAATCCCTGGTTGGGGAACTAAGATCCCTCAAGACACACAGTGCAGCCAGAAAAAACAAAAAATGACCAAACAAAGCAAAAAACTTGTAGATTGATAGAAATTAACCAATTTGAAGAACAAGGGGAAAAGGATTGAAGGAAAATGAATAGAGCCTCAGAGATCTGTGAGATGACATTAAGAACACCAATATATGTGTAGTTGAAGTCTCAGAAGGAAACGAGAGAGAGAGAGAGAGAGAGAGAGAGAGAGGCAGGAAAAAATGTTTGAAAGAATAATGGCTAAAAACAATCTATGGATCTCAGAAGCTCAACAAACCCCAGTAGGATAAACACAAAGGGATCCAGACCTGGACAATCACATCAAAATGTTCAAGGGAAAGAGAAAAATTTGAAAGCAACAAGAGAGAAGTGGCCCATCACATTTACCAGTACAGCAATACAATTACTAGTCAACACCACAGAAGCTAGAAAAAAGCGGAACAGTATATTCAAATTGCTGAAAGAAAAACTTTGTTAACCATGAATTCTACATCTAGCAAACTGTCCTTCAAAAATAAAGGCAAAATAGGGACTTCCCTGGTGGCACAGTGGTTAAGAATCCGCCTGCCAGTGCAGGGGACATGGGTTCAAGCCCTGGCCCAGGAAGATCCCACATGCCACAGAGCAACTAAGCCCATGTGCCACAACTACTGAGCTTGCACTCTAGAACCTGTGAGCCACAACTACTGAAGCCCGTGCACCTAGTGCCCATGCTCCACAACAAGAGAAGCCACCGCAATGAGAAGCTCACGCACCGCAATGAAGAGAGTGCCCCGCTCACCGCAACTAGAGAAAGCCCGTGCGCAGCAATGAAGACCCAATGCAGCCAAAAATAAATAAATGAAATAAATAAATTTATTTTAAAAAAAGATGAAAAAGATGTGTAGCTAGTAAGTCAGTAGTGGAAATAAAATGCAATACTAAAAATACACGTTGTTTTATACATATATATAATGTATATAAATAATTTACATTAATATATAAAGTTAATATATAATTAATTATATATAACGTATACATCTATATTCATTTATAGATACAAAATTTATATTTATATATGTAATATATGCTATTAAGTAATTATATACCTGTGTATATATTTAATTAATTCTAAAACAAGACAAGGAACCAGGGAAAGAGGAGCAAAGGATGGATGGAATAAAATAGAAAGCAATTAGCAAGATGGTAGGATTTAAACCAGCCATTTTGACAATACATTAAATATAAAAGGACTTAAAATTCCAATCAAAAAGGTAGAGATTATCAGATTAAATTTAAAAAGCAAGACCTGACTACATGCTATCTAGGAGAAATGGACTATAAACAAAAAGAAGTTAAAAGAAAAGGAAATAAAAAATACATACAGTGCAAAAACTAATCATTTCATAATAATAAAGGGCACAATTCATAAAAAAAAATAATAACAAACCTAAGTCTGTATATACCTAGTAACAGAGGCTAAAAGCACTGAAGTGAAAGCTAGCAAAAATGAAAGGACAAAAAAGACAAATCCACAATTACAGTAGAGATTGTAACATTCCTCTCAGTAATCGATAACCTTACAAGACAGAATAGGTAAGAACACTGATCCACCCATCAACCAATGAGGCCACGGCGGAGATCACCCCTCCTGACAAGAGCAGAGCACACATTCGTCTTAAGTGCACATGGGACATTCACCAAGATAGATCATAGGCTAGCTCATTTAAATGTCTCAGTAAATTTAAAATAATTAAGACCATTTCAAATCAGCTAGGTATTTTCTCTGACTCTCAACGGAATCAAGACGGTACAGTATAACCACAAATATCAGTGAAAACGAATAGGAAGTCCAGAATGGTCCCACACTTTGTAAGATCAGTTAACTTTTGACAAAGCAGCCAAGTTATTTCAATAGAAAAATAATAGTCTTTTCAGCAATGGTGCTGGGACAAGTAGATATTTATTTGGGGAAAAAAACCCTAGACCCTTACAACATAGCACATGTAAAAATTAACTCAAAATGAATCATAGAGCTAAATGTAAAACTTAAAACTTCTAGAAGAAAACACAGGAGAAATTCTTCACCACCTTGGCGGGGAGGCAGTGTTTTCTTAGGCAGGATCCAAAAGTGTGAATCATAAAAGAAAATCTGATCAATATATTTCATCATAATTAAATACTTCTAGTCTTGAAAGACATTCTTTAGAAAATGAAAAGGCAAATTCAATATATCCGACAAAGAACTTGCATCCAGAAGAATTTCTGCAAATCAATAGAAAAAGACAAAAAATAAAAAAAACCTCAATTAAAAGTGGGCAAAAGATTTAAACAGACACTTCACAAAAGAAGATGTACCAGTAAGCACGGAAAAGATGGTCAACTTCTTTAGTCGTCAGGGAAATGCAAATTATTAATAAAACCAATGGCACAAAACAAAGGTCCCGGAACCAGACTCATACAGATATAGCGCTGTGGGAAAGTAATGATCTTTTCAGTCAGCAGTGTGGGGTCCACTGGAAATTCACAGGGAATAATATTGATATCGACCCCTAGGTCAGCCCCAGGAAGTATTAATTCCATGTGGATTGCAGATCCAAAGTTTAACGATACAGTTTCCAGAAGATAAACCAAAATGACACTGGGGATAGGGAAACAATTCTTAACCAGGACACAGACAGCACTAGCCTTAAAGGAAACAACTAATTGTTAAAATTATTAAATTAGGGACTTGCCTGGTGGCACCGTGGTTAAGAATCCAATGCAGGGGACACGGGTTCGACCCCTGGTCGGGAAGTAAGATCCCACATGATGTGCAGCACCGCCAAAAAAAACAGTAGAACGAAAAAGACTTGGGAGTCTCTGTCCGATGAACTGCGTCCACAGACAGTGTGGGTGAATTTCCCAAACTTAGTGCTGCAATAGAGCTAGACATAAAGAGCTCAGGCAGAACCCGCTACGCGCAGTTCACAGGTGCACTGGTGCTGGAAGCCCTTTGGGAGGGGGCAGGCCAGCGGGGGAGAGGCCTCTGGTGAGGATAAGGGGCACTGGTTACACCAGTGTGTCCACTTTGGGAAAATGCATCCAGCTACACGCATACGATTTGTACCTTTCCCAAAAACTGTTTCAATTCTACATAAAATTGAAATGAGGAAATTATAAACTTTATGCCAATAAATCTGAAAATGTAGAGGGATTGGACATATTCCTGGAGAAATAACTGCGAGCACCGCGCAAGGGGAAACAGGCTCCGCAATAGCCCTGTGATGGTTCAGCAACAAAAGCCCTTCCTTAAAACCGGTCCACAGGCACCTCCGGGCCCAGCGCCCCCAGAATTGTCCTCAGTATTCCAGGAGAAGCAGCCCAGGATCTCACACTAGGTCTGGCCCTGGGCTCAGCCACACCGTCTGCGTCTGTGACTGCATTGCTGGTGAGGAGGGGACACGGGTGCCCACTCCCAAGCCACCGCAGCCAGCAGGGCTCAGAGCCGGGAGGGAATCCCTGTCCCACGGGCCGGGCAGCCGGCATGGGCACCAGGCGCGTCCCAGCCCCCGTGGAACACACGGGGGAAGCCCAGTCCTGGCGGGGTGCAGGTTTGGCTGCTGCCCCCTGGCCAATTTGCTGTGTGACCCTGAGCAAGCCTGTCCCTTCTCTGAGCCCTGATTTCCCCATGGATGTCAGAGGGCTACTCTGCCCACCCAGAAGCCCAGAGGGACCGCAGGGAGTGGGAGGTGGGCGGAGAGGAGGTTGTGGAGGAGGCGGAGGGGCGGGGGGGGGGGGGGAGCGCGGCGGGGAGGGGGGAGCGAGTCCCAGGCTGATTCAGGCCCCGCCCCCGGGAGCAGTGGCGATCAAAGCCTGTCCCCCACCGAGCCCGCTGCCCTGCGCGGAAGCCAAGGGCAACGGCAGCTGACCCCACTCTCTCCGGCCGCAGTTCCCCTTCCAGTTCTGCCGAGACCCTCACCCCCAGCCGCAAAGTGGGCGCGCTGTGGGTGAGCAACGAGGAATCTGAGGCTGGGGGAGGGGAAGCCACTGGCCCGAGGGGGCTCAGCCCGCGGGGCTGCGCGGGGACTAGACGCGGCGGGCGGAGTCCAGGGTGGCCGCGCTCCCACCCCGGCCATCCCGGGACCGGTCATTGCGGGGCTGCCTCTCTCGCCCTGTGACCGGCTGGGGGTGTCGGAGGGTCCCCACCGGCCTGGGCTCGGGGCTGGGGCAGCCGGCAGAGCGGCGGGGAGGTCTGCGGAGCTGCGCGGACGCGCCCAGAAAGGCAGCCCGGCCTCCCCTGAGCCCCACAGCTTTTTCTGAGTCACCGCAAGGCAAGGCCCGGACTGCCCTCCGCGCGGGGCAGGCAGGTGTGTCCCTGGGGGCGAGGGCGGCGGTCCGCCCAGACCTGGGAAGGCTCTGGACCGCGGCTGCTGGAGGATGGGACCCCGAGCGGCTGTGCGGTCGCGCCAGCCAGCGGGGCCTTGGGCTGGGCGCTGTGTGTCGGGGGCGGTGCGGTGGAAGGTCCCGAATTCGGGCGGGGACACCCGGGCCCTGAGAAGCCGTACCCCCAGATCCGCTCCAGGGCAGGGGTGAGGAAAGGTGTTAACAGCCGGGAACCTGGGGACGGGGGAGGCTCAGCCAGCCCTGCTCCAGCTGGACCACCGCGCCTGCCTCTGGGCCCCCACCCGGCCCAGTCCTGCCCTCCCAGCCACCCGCTTGGGTGCAAGAGCCCTACACCCGAGGTAGGAACAGAAAGCGGGGCTCGGGGAGGCGGGGACAGGCCTCGCCCAAGGTCAGACCGCTGGGAAGATGCTCGGCGGGTCCCTCTGCACCCTTAGGACAGAGCCCCAGGCTGGCTGGAGCCTGGCCGAGATGCACAAACAGGAAGGAGGAAATCCTGCCTGCCACAGGGCAAGGCCGCCAGCAGCCCTGCCAGCCTCAGACGTGCCCCTGGGGAGGGAAAAGGAGGCACTCAAGCACCCCCCAGAGCACTGTCCTGACAGTCCCCATGTCCTGAGGGCCCCACCCCCTGAGTGCAAGGGAGGTGTCCTAACAGCCTGCCTGGCCTGGCCTTGGCCCCACAGATAGCCCAGACCCAGCAGTCGCCTCGAATAATGACTAATAAAATAAGGTCACCAAAGCCCCACTTTACAGAGAAGGATGTGGAGGTGACATGCTGGCGCCTGGTACGTCGCCAAATGCCCTTCCCCCCGTCCTCGAGGCTCAAGGCCCTGCTGTGGCCCCAGCACCCTGGTTGGGCTACGTGTCCATCCAGCCCCTCACCCTAACTCTTCCATGGCCTCAAACACTACCTACCGGGGGCCTTGGGTGTGGGGCGTGGTTGGCACCAGGCCAGCTGAAAAGCTTCGCTCCCGGGAATTGTAATATTCTGGGGTGGGACCTCCAGGAAGTGAGTCTATGGAGGGGGCAGAGCCGAGATGTGCGATGCCGGCTGAGGGGGACCTGGTGGAGGGGGTGCAGAAAGGGGGCATTTGCCTGGATGACTTCCCCATACTCACCTTGCCCTTTGGGCCCCGGACTGAGTTGGGGCCTCTCCCGCCAGCCCCCAGCCAACTGGGGCTTCTTAGGGGGCCCAGAGCAGGGCCACTCGTGGGTGTGGCAGTTTTGCTTAAACAGAACCCAAGTTTGCATCCAAACTGGCCGCTGCCAGGGCCCAGCTCCAGCCTCCAAGTGGGGCCGGGCGTGGGCGCAAGTTGGTGTGTCACGAGGGCAGCGGTGGGGCTGGGGGACTGTGAGAGCGGTGGGGAGGAGAGCTGCGAGCAAAGGAGGGCCCTAGATAGTGGCCTGAGTGTCCAGCCTTGGGTGCGCGTGCGCGTGTGTGTTTATGAGCACGAGGGCGTCTGCTCACGGGGTGTTCGTGCTTGTGCTGGGTGTGTGTGTGAACGTGCACAGCCTCAGCTGAGGCCCCCGGCCGGCCCAGGGAGCCGAGAGAGTGGGAGCCCCGGATGTAGGCTCCCTCCTCGGGGGATGCTGGTGCCCACAGGGGCGCACGGGACGCTCGGCCTCACCCCATCCTGGAACCCCACGAGGAAAGTGCCGAGCTCGGCTGACTTGTCATGAGACCGTCAGACTTTCTGAAGCAACACCCACGGGCAGCCGAGGGCCCGCCCCGCCTCCCCAGCATTTCCCAAGATGAGCCTGCTGCACAGGGGGGCATCCCAGCCTCCTGCTCTGCCTCCAAGGCTTCGGGAGGGCCCAGGAACCAGCCTCGGCCTGCCCGGGCCTGGGGGCCAGCACTCCTCGCCCGCCCCGCGGCCACTGCCACTGCAGCCGCAGCAGCAACCAGTTTTCCCATCGCCCTCTCCGGCCTGTCAGTCCTCCTGGCCCGCCAACATCGGCAGCCTCCCCAGTCTGCACCGCTGCTGCCTGGGCCCCAGACCTCCGGAGCTGAGCTCCAGAGCAGGCTCTGCCCCGACCTCTGTCCTTTCCACATGCAGTTTCCTCTGCTTGGCCACCCTGTCATCATCTCTGGCCGCTGCCTGGTCCCTGGTCCCTAGAGCAGTCTCACAAACGTTCAGAGCCTGGCCCCCACTAGGTGAACGCTAGTGCTGGGCACAGGTGGGCAGAGAAAGGGAAGGTGAGTCCCGCCCAGCCTGAGGGCGCAGCGGGGTCTCGAGGGCTGGGAGGGGCAGCAGGTGGGCCCGGCGCTTCTCCTCCTGCACCTGGAGACACCGAGACCGGAAGCAGGCCCACCAGTCCACCACCTGCCTGGGCCCGGCAGCCGAAAGGAGCATCCCCACCTCCTGTCCACCCCAACAGGACCAGCGGGCCCGAGTCTCCTTCTCTCTGGGCTGAAAGGCCAGCACCTAGATGCCCAGCATGGTGTGACCCTGTGACAGGGCAGCCCACCACCACGGACACCCCCCCCGCCCACCTGGCACCTGCAGGTAAGCGTGTCTGAAGCACCCTCCCGCCACCCCCCAGGGCTCCCAGTGCACCAAACGGCCATCTTCTGAGGACCCCCTGCAGGCCACACGGCCCAGCCTTGGGGATCTGCCTGTCCTGGGACTGAAATGGCCATGCTGGTGCCCTTGGGCACCCTCCAACATCGGCTGGAGCTGAAGCAGGGCAGAGTCAGGGAGATGCCCGGCCTGGCTCTGCCACCCCCCACCCCTGTGCCCCCACCCTCCACCTGCTGGGTGGTGAGGTGATCAGGTGCCCCAGGGCTAAACCCAGGAAGGCAGGGGACAGGGGGCGCAGGGTGGGCACAGAAGACAGCGCAGCCACTTACCGAGCCCGACGTCCTCCCAACTTGCCCAGAGGTGAAGGTCCCAGGTTTGCAGCTCCCTCTGGCCGTCCTCCCCACTCCTCGCCTCCACAGCCCCTCCCTCCACCGCCCCGCCCACAGGCCCCTTCTCTGCTGTGCCAAGAGCCCGCCAAGCCCCCTGCCAAGCCCCCTTCGCCCTACCAGAGGGACTGGGCGGGTCCCCTTACAGGCCCCCACAGCTGGGCCAGGCCCCCGCCCCTCCCCCAGAGCGCCCCCGGACTGGGGGAGGAGACACCGCCCAGCTTGGGGTGTGTGAGTCACTACACCGCCCCGGTCCAGTCTAGTCCTGCTGTGTGGACAGACTCAGATGTCACACAGGACCGTTCGGCAGGCTGTGCACGAGCCTGGGACAGAGGCTGAGGGCTGTCGGGCTGGGGGTACAGGGGAGGGGTGTGGAGGCATAGCCCAAGGCGGGGACGGAGGCCCTTCCAGGAGGGAGCCAGGATGGGCACAGGCTACTGCTGCCTCTGGAACCTCAGTGCTGCACGGCCCCCCAGGCTCTGCTGAGACCACTGCCCAGGGCACAGCCAGCCCCTTCCACAGCCAAGGCCACAAAGGCCAGAGCAGGGCCAGACCAAGCCCACCCACGGCCTGGGCCAGTGGCCTTGGGGAAGGTGGCCTTGGCCACTGCCCCCCTGCCCATGCCCTTGGAGGGTGGGTCCCCGGAACCAGCAGTTTTAACCACCCCCTCCCCAGTCGTCGCCCAACTCCCCCGCTCCCCAGACCCCACCTGCCGGGCCTGCCCCCTCCTGTCACCTCACCCTTCTGCCCCCAGGACTCCCAGCTCCTGCCCTGGGGGACCCCTGAGGGGGGCGGGAGAACGCGGATTCTGGCTCCAAGGCCCCTCCCAGCTCCAGGAGCCCAGGCAGGCCCGGCAGGCCTATCTGCAGATCTGCTGCTGGTCCGGGGGCTGCCCTGCCCTGCGCTTCTCAGCCCCGTGGGGTGGGGCCCAGCTGGCTGCGGGCACCTGCATCCCACAAGCAGGTCGGAGCAGGCTGGCACAGCTGAGGGGCCCAGGCTGGGGTTCAAGGGTGGCGATGGGTCAGCCCGAACCTGCACCTACACCCCCACCAGACACACCAGGCCTGCAACGGTGGCCGCAGAGCTGAGGGCTCCTTGCTGAGGGCAACAGGCACCGGAAGCAGCTGCTGGGAGGCCGGGCCCCACCAGGACAGGGGAAGCCCGGAGCGACCTGAGGTGGGGTGACAGCAGGGGAAGGCCCCCGGCCGCTCGGAGGGCTCCCGGGTAGGCGGAGGGCTCCACCAGCTCGAGGCCAGTTCCCGGCACTGCTGGGAACACTGGGTGAGAGGCCTGAAGGAGGAAAAGCACCCAGGGCCCCCCCGGCCTGTCCCCCGTGAAAACCTAACGGTCGTAAAAGACTCTAGTCACACTGAGACAGGAAACCGGCCAGGCCTGCTGGCCAGTGGCCTCACCTACCCCACCGGCCCACACAGTTCTCACCTGGGAATTCTTTGTTTACTGCTCGACACCCCACCAGACTGTTACCGACACCCCCAAACGCCCCGCCCCCGGGCAGGGCCGGGCCTGCTGACTCAGCTGGGAGGCGGGGGTAGACGCTGGCACGGAGCAGGGTCACCCCACCCCGCCTCGTCCCCTCTGAGCCTGGGCGCTCCATCACAATGAAGCCGTCCGCCATCCTCCTGAACCCTCTACCACCTCCCCTGCGGCCACCCGCCGGGCCCTGGACCATTGTGACAGCCTCTGCCGGGCTCCCGTCTCCTGCGGCCAGGCACCCCCACCCACTGGCTGGAGGAGGCCTCGGCCACACTCTCCCCGACACCCTATGCTCTGACCCCGCCCCCCACAAGCCCTCTCCAGACTCCAGCATCCACCCGCCCGGCTCAGACCCTGGACTCGCTCCCTCAGGAGGCCAGCGCCAGCAGCCCTTGCCGTGCTGTGCGGGGGCAGCTCCAGGGCGATGGGAAGTGGCTGGGGAGGGAAGGAGTCAGCTGCTGGCACGGGGCTCTGGGTCAGGACCACTGTGGCCCGGTAGCGGCGAGAGTCAGGGGGCCACTCCTCACCCCGCCCCTGGGCTGGTGTCAGTCCCGCAGGGTGTACCTGGCTCCCCAGCGGATAAGGGCTCTGGGTGAGGAGGCCCTGTCCACCCACCTTGGCTCCCGGGGACCCCACCTGCCGGGCCCCTGGCTCCAGGCAGGTGCTGGGCCAGCTGGAGGGACGCTGGCCGGGGCAGCTGCCGCGCTGCCACGCCTCCTGGCCTGGGTGCGGGCTGCCCAGCACGTGTCCGCTGACCCCCGCTGCTCCTGGCCTGGGTGCGGGCTGCCCAGCACGTGTCCGCCGACCCCCGCTGCACCGGCAGCCGCAGCTCAGAGCCGCCGGGACTCCAGGCCCTTGGAGTCACTGTGGGAAAGGGCGGGGCGGGGCCAGGGGCGGCTGATGGTGAATCCGCCGGCGAGGAGGTCGGGGCAAGCGTGGCATTCTCAGGGCATGTGTCACGGAGGAGCCCGCAGGTGCTGCCACCCAGGAGCAAGGCCTGCCGGGGCGGGGGTGCGGGAGGAGCCGCCTGGAGGGGTCCTGCATTCAGGTGCCGGGTGGGAGGCCACCCTCTTCCCGCCTGGAAGGGTCTGGCAGCACTGGCAGCTCTTGGGAAACAAGGGCACCAGCCAGGGTCGGGGGAGGAGTAGGAGGGGCGGGGCCCCCAGAGCCCAGTATGGGCAGCCCACGGTCTGACCCCCACCCTGGGGTGGGCAGCCAGCCGGAGGCTTGAGCCCCAAACAAAGTAGCCTTGACCTGGCCCAGCGGGGCCTCACCTCCGGGGCCTCCAGCCCACGCAGACACCGGCACCTGGGTGGACCCTCCAGTGGACAACGGGGCTGAGCGAGCCTGTCACCGCACTGTTGTGACAGGGAGGCCCAAATAAGGATCCCACCCCAGGTTTCCTGGCCCGCTCCTTTCTGAGCCTCGGCCATCCTCTCGGCAATGGACACCCACATCCGGTGCTGTGTCCGGGCAGGAGCCCATCTTGGACCTTCCCGGGACTCCTGGCAGTTCAACCAGCTAAGAAGGTGGAAAGCCCGCCTCTGCTGGCGGCTGGGAGCCACAGCTCCGCCTACCGCTCCAGCAGCAGCCCTGGGCGCGACGCGCCGGCGAGTGTCTACGGCCAAGCTCTCTGGGGAGGGGCCCAACGCCGCCCCTCACCCTCGGGTACACACACTGGGTCCTCCGGCTCCCCGCAGGGCAGGAACCAGGTGAGCAGTGGGCACGGTGGGACGCCACCTCCCACCCTGCCCGGGCCCCTCAGGCCTCCTGGGCCCAGCTCCATCTTTCCATTTTAGAAAGTGCTTCTGACTATTAAATATTTATCCCAGCGAGGTGGACCTTTAGCGCCCAGCCGCCTGTGCCTCCAAAGAAAGAAAAAGGGAAACCTGAGGAAGAGGCCAGGCGGGCAGGCAGGGCCTGGAGGTGCCCCTGAAGGCGCCCGGTGTGCCCGGACCCGGCCAGGAGGGGCAGCTGCGCTTAGAATGGGGAGGGGCTCAGGGGAGCGTGGCCAGCTCTCGCGTGTGTGCAGCTGAGGCTCCCCGTCCACCCTCCCCACCCTCAGCCTCAGCTCCTCGATGCCCCTCCTCCGCCCTGCTGGGCCTTATCCCTTCCCATGGGACCTGCCCTGAAACCCTCTGAGGCTCCCCGGTGCCCTTGGAACATAGCCCTCCCGCCTAACAGCACGGTCCCTACACCTCTCCACCCTTAACCCCACCCCCATCCCCAGACCCACCCTGTTAAGCTACGTGCTGCTCCCCAGTCAACATTCTCTCCAGGCCTCTTGCACACGATGCCGCATCAGGCAGCCCTTCCTCCTGGAAGCCCTCCCTGACTTCCCTGTGCACCGAGGTGGCACTGATGGCAGAAGCCCCACCTGTCTCACCTTTGGTGAATGAACACTGTTGAATCCCTGCTCCCCAATGTGTGAACATCTAAGGCCCAGAGCCCCTGGGATGCACAGATGGACGGGTGGGTGGACAGGCAACCCCGCTTCGCATTAGCCCTAGGCGTAGGGTCTGCCTCCTCCTGCCCCTGTCCAGGCAGAGGGCCAAGCTGGGGAAATCTGGGCTTTTCACCCCTGAAATGGGTGGCGGGGGCCCCCAGATGGCCCATGCCCCACTCCACCTCCCTGGGGTTCTCCTCGCTGGGACCTCCACTTCCCCACCCCCAGGCAAAGCAGCCCCAGTCTGAACCTGAAACACAGCCTTTCAGCAAAGGCAGTCACAAGAGAAGATAGAGAGAGGGTTGGAGTCTGAAGGAGAGCAATCCAGGGGGCTTCCTGGAAGAGGCAGCTCCTGGCTGGGCCCAGCATGGAAGACTGGCCAGAGGGAGAGAAGGCCATGGCCTTCACAAGGGCAAGGCCATGATCAGTCCCAGGTGGAGTGGGCGCACAGTGGGAGGCAGGTGGTTTGGGGCACTGGACCCTCCTATCCACTCCTGGGCCCCACCCTGCTTCCTGAGGCTGGATCTAGGCTATCCAGAGTGTTTCTCCACAAAGAGAAGAAGTGGGGGTGCTGTCAGGAACCCGTATGCTATCACCAGCGGTGGCTTTCAGAATCGTCCTCATTAAAGTGTCAGGAGGGTCGGTGCTCCTGCCCAGGATGGCCTCTGAGGCCTCTTCTCTGTGCCCGGCCTTGTGGGCCCCCTGCCTGGTGGGGCAGGGCAGCATCAGAGCGTGTGGCATGGCTGCTCTGACCCCTGTGGAGGTCAGAGAGGCTCCACTTTGGTTCGGGGCTCTGCCTCACTGCTCTGAAACTCAGTGTCCCTGTCTGCAAAATGGGGACACAGCCCTCTGCCAGTGTGGACAACCCAGGCAAAGCCACCAGTTTGGACTGCTCACTGGAGCCACCCCTTGGCCTCCCTGGCTACACGGCTCTACCTCTCTGCCCCGCCTGGGCCGTGAGCAGCCATGGTCGCTCCTGTTCATAGATTCGAGATCCAGCCGTAGCCCAGAGTCCAGGCCTGTGCGGAGGCCACCGGCCCTGCTCAGAAGGGTGAGGCCACCACAGGGGATGCCGACGTTGCACTGCTTTCGGGAAAGGCCCCAGTGTTGCCGTGGCCCCCTGCCAGGGAGAGACCACCCAGATACGCCTCATGGTGTCATCTGCTCCTGGGGCTCTCTGACCCTTGTGGGGGCTTCTCAGGGTGGGTGTGGGAGGGGCCTTAGGCCAAGCCAGGGGATTGAAGGTGCAGCGCAGAGGCCCAGCCTGGGAGTTGGGGGCTCCCTATCAGTAGTCTAGCTGCCTAAGACCCAGCTCTGCCTCGGGAAGGAACCAGCTGCCCCTGGGATAGGAAAGGGGGGCCCATTCCAGGTGGAGGTCGCCTGGGAAGGCAGTAGTGGGGTGGGGGTGCGCGGGTGCTACTCAGACTGGCCAGGCACAGGGAGGCTAGGCGGGTCCTGGGCTGGTGTGTTCCCAGCACAGCCACCAGGGGGCAGCCTCCGAATGCAGGCTGGACCAGACATGGCTCCCTCCCCCGGGCCCCTGTCTGGGGCACCGACAGGATGTGGGAGGGGTCTTCAGAGGACCTGGAGGGACTGGTCCAGGAGGGCAGGTGTGGGCTGGGCAGAAACACGAGGGGCGGGGAGGGACGGGGAGGGCCTGCCCATCTCTGGCCTGCTAGGAGGGAACTGCAGCTGGAAAATGCCTGGACTGAATCCCCATGGCTCTGTATTAGGAATGCATGTTCCCTGGCCCCCTCAGAAGGATGGGGAAGCCTGGGAATCTGCATGCTGGACACAACCCCCCAGGGCCAGGTCTCCTGCCAACGCCCATGAAAGCCACTGACCTTGTTCCCTAAGAGGGGATGGTTTTGCAGGCTGGACACAAGGAGGAACTGCCCCAGAGGCCAGAGAACCACATGTCAGAGTAAGAATGAGGGCCTCAGCTGGGGAGGTGCTCCCAGCACAGGCCTCTGCAAGGCAGGAGGGTGGATAAGATGGCCCGAGACCCTGCAGCTTGGGAGTCTCCAGGCGGCCAGTAAGTGAGGAGAAGGCCATTGTGGGATGCGAGGCAGAGCAACGGCCCCAAGTCCTTTGGGCCCCGCTCCTCTCCCTGTGACGCGGCAGATTCCCAGGGATGTGGGCCAGGCCCGCCACAGTCAGGAAGAGGGGGCTAGGGACCCATGATTCTCCCGTTGGCTGTCCAGGGAGAATCGGGGTGCCTTGGGTTCCCACCTGGGCAAGGGAGGCCGAAACAGGAGGTCAGATGGGCTTCAGTGCTAACCAGATTAATGGGCAACAGGAGGGACCATGGGGGCTCCTGCTGCAGCTGAAGGGGAGCCCCACCCCCCCTGCATCAGCAGTGCCATCGTCATCGATCTCCGCTTTCCCCAGGGAGTGGGGTTCCACCTGTGCTAATGCAGTGTGGCCCCAGCCCCCCTTGCTGGCAGCTGGCCAGGTGTCCTGGGTGTGGCCAGGCTGCGGCATTACTGACCCTGGGCTGGAAAGACTGTCCCTGCCCCACCCCACCCTGCCCTCCACGATGCTGAGACACCCAGACCCTGGAGCCAGGCCCAGTGCAGGGACAGACAGATGACAGACAGAGCACCTGGTTCTCATTCTGCGGCCAGAGGTGCAGAGGGAGGGGTCCTGCCCCATGGGCAACCCCCACCTACCCTTGCTCAGAACTGGGGGACCCTGTGGCCTGAGCTCTGACCCCACTCAGGCCCCTCACCAAGCCCCAGACCTCAGCCACCACCTAGCCAGTGAGCCAGCACACAGCAGCCACACGCTGGAGCCAGCCCAGCCCAGCCTAGCAGTCCTGGACCAAAGCCAACAACCCCAACTCCTGGTCCAGCCAGACTGCTCTCCCCAAAAGCAGATCAGAGGGCAGTCCTGGCGGCAGGTTCCCACCGCCTGCTGACCCACGGCAGTCATGCCCCACTTACACGTGCGGCCCGCCCCAGGCGGCTGCCTCTAGGGACAGCACACGTCCCAGAGGGCTACAGCAGGGGTACAGTTGACAGAGAGGGAGAGACAGACAGTGAGTTACAGAGAGAGAGGCGAGGAGTGACAGGGTGGTAGAGGCGCGTCAGCGACCCAGTGAAACAAAGTGAGCGGCAGGGATGGAGAGGGGTGGGAGGCCAAGGGACAGGGACAGGTAAGAGATGAGACGCAGGAGGAGGGAGGCACAGACCCGAGCAGCCCCCGAGGCGCAGAAACGCGCTCGAGACCGCGGGCCGGTCCCGGAGGCTCCCCCACCCTGGCCGGCGCCGCAGCCCACCCGCAACGCGCGCCCCAGGACCCGCCCGGCGCGCGCCCCGCGCGGAGCCCACCCGCCCCGAGGGGAGCGGGCTGCAGGCGGGGAGGAGGCGCACCGCTGCCGGGGGCTTCGGACCAGGTGGGCAGCATCATGTGGAAGCAGTCGCACATCTTGGCGGCCGGGCGGTGCTGGCCGGCGGCGGCCCGTCGCGTCCAGTCGCAGATCCCGGCTCCGCCGCGCGGGCGGCCAGGGTGCGGGCGAGCGCAGCGCTCTGCCTCCGCTGCCCTGCGATGCCGCTGGCTGCAGGCCGCGGAATGCGGGCAGAGCCGGCGCCCCCAACCCCGCCGCCGCCAGGACCCCGCCCGGGCCAGCCCAGCCCGAGCCCAGCCACTGCGGAGCGAGCGCGGGCGGAGCCGCCGGCCTCATTCAGCCCATTGGCTGCTGCCCGCCAGGCCACGCCCCCTAGTGGCCACGCCACGCCCCTGTCCCTCCGGGAACAGGCTTGACCCAGGCCCCGCCCACTAAGGCCCAGCCTCTCAGTCCGGACCCCGCCAACGTCCCACCTCCAGTCCGATCACCGGCACAGGCTCCGCGGCAGGCCCGCCCCTCCACTAGATTGGCCCCGCCCCGCGCCCCAACAGAGTCCTGAGTGTTGACTTTGGACGCCTGCCCGGGGGGGTCGGGGGTGGGGGGCCCGGGGGCGGTCCCCGGACGCCGCGCCAAGACTCCCGGACTTGACCTGCGCGCCGCAGTCTTGCCTTCCAGTCCGGAGACAAGACATTTCGGTCACAAGCTGGGGAGCAGGGCACCCTGGGCGAGGGCGTAGGGGCAGCGGAGCCCAGGGAGGCCACGGCATGTGATCTGACTCCACTAGCCCGGCCCTGGGGGCTCCTGGTCTGGAGGTGTGCGCAGCGGGGTAGCATGGTGCCACGGTGGGGGTGGGTAGGGAAGGGTCCTGGAAGGCTCCGGGCAGACAGTCTAAGCTCGGACTTCAGGAGTAGGGAACAGAGTTCTGGACCGAAGCAACGCAGTAGTGTGTGTGCAGAGGACAGACGGAGTAAGAGAGCCGAAGCTGGTTCACACCGCGGAAAGTTAGGCTCAGGGGGGTTGGGGGCAGGGGGCAGCAGGGCTGACTACCAGGTGGCTGGGGGATGTCCCTAGGGGCACAGTGCTGGAGGTCAGGAGCCCCGCAAGAGGGTGGGGGCTGGACCGGGGCAGGGTTGTGATGAGGGAGAAGGGTCCTGGATGTTCCGGAAGCTGGCAGAGGGGACTTGGAAGACCACTGGGGAGGTTTAGGGGCCACCCTGGGCTCCAGCTTGGGTGTCGTGCAGACGTGTGCAACAGGGCACGTCTGGGGGTGTGGGCAGGGAGTGGGGATGCCTGGGAGAGCTCTGTTTCCGAGGAAGTAGGGGGTTACCTGAGGCCCAGCCTGGCGTAGACCTGAGGAAGGGCCCCTTGGGGAGTGCGGGTCCTGCTGGGGTGGGGGTGAAGCGCCGGGGCCAGCGCATTCCTGGGGGCTGCCCTGAAACGGTGCCGGTAGTGCTGGGGCAGATGAAACACACACAGTCAACTTTTCCTGGGGCAGAAAGGGGCCAGGCTGAAACAGGAGGACCACACAGACACACAGACTTGACACAGACACAGAAACACACGTAGACACACACATGACACAGACACACAAACGCTTGTAGACGAGATGTCACACACTGACACCAATACACAGATACAGGTCTACTTGGATATGTCCCCACGCACTCAGAGACAGGCACACACACGCACGCGTGCGCACACACACACAAGTGCTTGGGAACACACTCATACACGTGCACCCACTCAGGCCCACGTGCCGGGATGTGCTCGACAGGACGCAGACACACACAGGTGCACACCCAGAGCACACTACTTATTCCTGGGCTCACTCAGGGATCGCACAGCTGGCAGGGCCCAGGTGAGCCTGCCCAGCGGGACGAGTCATGCCTGGCAGTTCCCGCTAGCTGGGCTGCAGCCAGACGGCCTTCCAGCAAACGGTCAGACAGACACACACATCACTGCCGGGAAGAGGCCCTGGCGGCCTCCCGTCTCTCGAGCCCATGGCATGACGGGGCACAGCCCTGTCCTTTAGGTGGGGACATCGGGGCTTGGGTCTCACCCCTCCTGCCCTGGTGTCTTCTCTCAGGCCAGGCAGCATTGCCCTGGGGCCCGAGACCCTGCCCTACTCGGCCCGGATGGGAATCAGTTACTTGTGGGCACAGGGAGAGAGCTGTATGTGTCCCTGGGTGTGTCTGCCGTCTGCTCGGGCCTGTCGGGAGTCTCAGCCTGCCTGTCCTGTGTGTGTGTGACTCTGGCCTTGTGGGCCTGGGGACAAGGGGCAGTCTGTGCAGTCAGCACAGCTCTCTGGGCCCCTGCCCCATTAGGCATGTGAACTTGGGTAAGTCGTGTGGCTCCCGGGCCCCGTTCAGCTGAAGCGGCCTCACCCTGTGTGGCATATATCCTGATTTTCCAGCATGGTGCACACAGGGCTGCGGTGGCTCCTGTCAGCTCTGTGGGGAGGCGGAGGGGAGGCCAGGGGGCTGCCCCACCTAAACAGAGGCCACTGAGGGAGAGTGGAGGTGGGCACCGCTGGCCCCTCTGGGGACAGTCCCTGGGCAATTGGGTGCTCCCTGGGAATCCAGGCCAGCCGGGGCCTGGAGGAGGCTGAGGCAGGGACCCTCCCTGGGGCCACTTCTGCCTTTGGGCTTGGTGAGGGCTGGGTGGGCTGACATTTTCCTGCTGGGGCCGAGTTCACTCTGCAGCCAGGGAGTTGACTCAGCACTAGCTCAGGGCCCCAGATCCAGGATGAGGGTAGGCAGGGACACCCCCGCCCCGGCCAAGGGGTTGCCCCTTCCCCTCTCTTGTGTCCCCTGAGGCAGAGGGCTGGCCTCACCCGCTGTGCACACCCCTATGTACCAGCGGGGGCCCTGTAGGCCCATTTCATCTCTGGAAGGGTGTGGTCCCTCAGGCAGTGTACCCCACAGATGGCGGACTGCAGCTGTGTAGAGGGAGACTGCCCAGGAGTCAGCCCCCAGGCCAGCCAGGCCTGGCCCTGCCTCCTCCTACCAGTCCCTCCTCCCACCCGTGGGGGCCTTGGAACCCCGGCCTGGCCCCAGGGTCGCAGCGCCTGATGGGGAGAAGGCTGCCCGGGTAGGACCTGCGCGGCCCATCTGTGCCTGACCCCTGCCCTCCCTACCGCCCAGCTGAAGCCTGGCCGGGCGCCTGCCGCAGAGCCCTGCGCGGCCAGGAGCTCCTGCCATCACGCTCCACTCCAGCCCGTCCTGAGGTCCCCCTCTGGGGACAGATGCCCCGCTGGCGGAGGCCACAGCAGCTGGGCATGGCTCAGCAATAGCTGCCCCTCAAGAAGCATGGAGACGCGGGCTGACTCACAGCCACCCTTGGCACACACGAGGCCCCGCACCATTTCTGAGGGGCACCCCTGGGGGGGCGGCCTGTGGGGGCTCTGAGCAGCCCGCGCTCTCTCCTGCTGGCCCGCACTTGCTCAGCCCCCTCCCTAGGAGCACCGTGGCGGGAGGCTGGTGCCACACCCCAGCCCTGGCCCGCCCGCTGGTCGGGTCTCAGACTGGGTACCCAGGTGCTGTGGCTGGCAATGCAGTGCACTGCTGGGGACAGGGCGAGGGGCCAGGGCTGCTGGCTGGCGTAGCTCCTTAGGCCCCCCCTCCTCAGCAGAGCCCCAGGCCTGCCCCGCCCACCTGGCTGGCTGCCCTCCGTGCCGCTCCGGGCAGGCAGGGATGCCCAGAGCATCAATGATTGATGCCTCCTTGCGGCAGCCGCGGCAGCATAAGCAAAAATAGCTCTACCACTGTCCCTGCCCCAGCCCAGCCCAGCTGGAGGGGCACACAGGCTGGTGCGGGCGCCTGGGTCGCCCTCCACTGCCATCTGCCCTCCCACCCAGTCCTCTGCACAGAGGCGGGGGAAGGGCTCCAGGCCTGCTGCCCCCGGCCGCTAACTGCCTCACTCTCCCCCAAGCTGAGTGCCCACTCCAGGCCTGGGGACCGGCGTCCTCCTTGACTCACTCTAAGGACTCAGGGCTGAGGAGCGGACCAGCTAGGTGCTCCCTGGAGTGAGTGGCCCTCCCCGTGGCTCATCAGGTGATGTGCAGAGGTGCTAGGATACCGTGGGGCTCCAGGCGGAGTGGCAGCCGGCCCCTTCTTCCTGAGGCTGTGTCAGGGGAGGCTTGGTGGGGCAATGGCAGAGGAGAAGCTGCCCACACCACCGTTCAGCAGGGCTGGGGCGCAGGGCTGGACCGAGGTGTTGACAGACGAGCAGCCTGGGAGGGCCACATGGGCTCTCTCTTCACCACACTGTGCCCAGCCCGCACAGCACCTCGGGAGTCGTGGCTTGTGTCCCCTGCACCCCCACTTTAATAGGGACCTGCCCCCTCTGGCCAGTCTCCCCCAGCACGTGAAGCCTTTCAAACTTCAACAGCTGCCTGCCCTGCCCAGCCACCTGGAGGCCTGGCCCTTGGCTTCTGCCCCACGTCATGCCCAGAGCCCCCAGACGCCAGCCTGAGGAGCCAGGGGCCACCTGTCAGCTCCTTGGGCTTCCCCCACCCACTCCTGCATCCAGGGCACGGCACCCAATGTCGGGGTCACCTCTGCTGCCTCCTCTGAGTCTTGGTTCCCCCAACGCAGCACCTCCTTAGAGGCGTAGCCAGGGGTCAGCCAGGTGTAACCACACACACACACACACACACACACACACACACTCACACACACACACACACACACACACACACACACACACACAGAGGCAGTGGCTTAAACCAACTCTCATTTATTCCCTTACAGTTCCGGTGTCGCAAGGCTGCATTCCTCCTGAGGATCTGTTTCAGGACAGGTCGTGCCCTGGCCTTCTTCAGCTTCCGAGGCCACCTGCGCTCCTTGGTTGGTGGCCCTGCATCACTCTGACCTCTGCTTCCGTCCCGCCGTCTTCTCTCTCAGACTCTGACCCTCCCGCCTCCCTCTTGTAAGGACCCTTGTGATGACATCGAACTCAATGGCGTAACCCGGGACCCTCTTCCCATCGTGAGAGGCGTAACTTGATCATGTCTGTAGAGTCCCTACAGGTTCTGGGGATCAGCAGGGGCTCCTGCAGGAGGCTTTATTCACCTACCACACCACATAATGCAGAACAACCCACCCGCAGGCCAGTGTCTTGTCGGGTCACCTCATTCTGTCCCCTGAGGGTCACAGTGCCATCCTCACTCTTCACCGAGGTCCAGACAGCGCATGGGGAGCTGCCGAGGGTCTGGAGAGCAGGCTCCAGCCCCAGCAACACTTCTTACTCAGGCCTTCGTGCCTGGCCGTCAGTTTCCTCACCGGGACATGAAGACAACAGCCCTCCTACCCCTCTCCAGCCCCTGGACTGTAAGGATGGCAAGGACAGTGAATGAGGGGGTCCGAGCAGTGGGTGGACAGCACAGGACCGATCTCCCTGGGTGACGTCGAGGCAGGAGAGAGCCGGTGTCTGGTCACCTTCCTGCAGGGTCACCCCAGTGACTGCCCAGCACTGGGCAGTCTGACTGCATTGCTCCAACACTGCATTGCTGGCCGTTGTGCCCCTCGGGAAGCAGGGGATGGGGCAGATGGCTAAGGTCCGGGGTTCAGAGAACGATCTCATCTGGTAATTTTTAAAATGGAAATTTTCGGTAGCTTAGCTGCGAAGGACCATTGAGAGAGCAGGTGATTCATGCAAACCGGACAGGGCCCAGGGAGGCCCCCAGGAGGTCCCAGGGTGGAGAACTCTGAGCACGAAGGCAGACTGGGGGACCGCGTGTGGTTCAGGGCTTCAGCCGGGGGCCTGATGGCCGCATCTGCGGAGGGCTGATCTAGGCAGATGGGGAAAGGCCAGGAGTGCCTGGGAAAGGAGCTAGCAGGAGGGCAGGGCTAGCCCACGAGCGGCCCTTGCCCTGGGGCATGTGGCAGCAGGAGGGGCTGGTGGACCATGGCCCAGACTGGCCCTGCCTTGCCTTGGGGCTGGCTGGTGACCAGGCCGAGAATCAGGGCTCTACATGGGACCCGAGAGGGAGGGGGTCGCGCCCCCGCTCCTGCCCGCCAGGAGGCCCACGCTTGGAAGTACTAGCTTCTGGGGATTCAGGGTGTGACAAGACAGATGGCACAGCTACACACATCCCCACTGAGGCGGGGCAGGGGCACGAGAGGGCATCCAGGGCGGCCCGGGTCGGAGGGCTGCAGCTGGCCGCCGGGGCTGGGGGGACGGACGTTGGCGGCAGCACGCGCCTGCTCACTCCCGGCCGCGGGGCGTGTAGGGCGCCCGCTCCACGTTGGGTGGCAGCACGAGGAGTCGTCTAATTAACCAGAGCCTTTCCGCGCGGCGGCTGAAAGGCGCGGGGGTCACGGGTCCCGCCCAGGCCGGGTACAACCGGATAGTCCGCTCCCTACGCTCACAGAACTTCGCCGGCGCGGGGGCGGGGCCTGGCGCTGCCACGCCCCGCGCGGCGCCGGCGCACTGACGCCAGGGCTGCAGACGACGGAAGCTGGACAGTCGCGCGTCGTTGCCGGGCAACTGTCCAGCGCAGGCCGAGGAGACCCCCCGCAGCCTGCTGCGCCCGCGGGCGGAGGCGGAGACTTGGCCGAGGTGGGTGCGGGCCCGAGCCGGACGCCGGGGCCCCAGCGCGCTCCAAGTCCGCCCCTCGGGAGCCGTAGGCCAGGCCAGATCGTGGTCCTCAGCGGCCACCTCGGACCCCCGCCCGCGCCGCGAGGGGACTACCCGAGCCCCCAACCCAACTCTCGGGGACCCCCGGGCGCCGCCCTCCCTCGGGCGCCCGGACTCTCCCCGGCTCTGCCAGACTGGGCCTCGCAGACCCCTGCCCACGGCGGCCGAGACAGGACCCCGCAGTTCGTCCACCCTCCCAGGCAGTGCTGACCCCCGGCACCTGGTTGGTCTCTAGGACACGCCCCTGTGCTGGACCGTTCGCCCAGACGCGTGGAGGAAGAAGCCGGGCAGCGGCTCCGGTCACTTTTGCCTGGGTGACCAGGCTGTGTATGCGGTCTGCGTCCGTTCCGCAGCGACAGTGGACCCACACCAGCCCATCCGTACTCCCGAGGGAGCCGCCGGCAGCTGCTGGGCAGTGGGCGAGCAGGCAACCCCGTCGGGCCCTGTCCAGCCCCGGGCAGCTCCCGCACAGCGGTGTGGATGTCTCCTGAGCATCTTCCCATCGCGTCTATGCGGGCTTGGCGGCACCAACATGCAAGGCCAGCGGGAGCTGGGGGGAGCACCTGGCCACGTGCCCCCTCTCTGCGCGTTTCTGAGTGACCTCGCAGAGCAAGCAGGCGGGGTTTCCTTCTGCCGGGTTTCTGAATACAGCGGTGCAGGCTCGGCACCTGGGACACAGGGCGGTGACGCTGTGGGGTGGGCGAGTCCCCGCTCCCTTCTTCCCCCGCCCGATGGGGATGGGGAAGCCAGGATCTCTGGGCGCAGCGGAGAGGGCTTGTCTGCCTCCGCCAGGGGTCCAGACCTAGGGGAACACAGCGGTGCCTGGGGAGACTTTGAAGGCTTTCGGGAATCCTCAGCCAGGTCTGAACAATTCTCTCAGTCCTTTGAGCTCCCGGAGAGGCCCACAGAACCTCAGCCGACGAGAACCATTTCTGCCCAAAAGGAGCCTGGTTCTCACCAGTCTCACCAGGGTGGACCTGGGGTGACAGGAACCAGCGCCATCACACCTTCTGAGGTATTTCTAAAGTATTCGTCTTTGCCATGTTGCACAGGAAGTGTTTCCTGTGCTTTGGTGGGCTGGCCAGGGAGGGGGTCTGCTTCTCTCCGGGCTTCATCCCACCCCCACTTTCCTTTCCCTCCACCTTCCTAAGGGGAGCGTCTGCCCACTCTCCATCAACCAGGCTGTGTTTTCCTGGCCCGTTTAGGGCACGTGGTGAAAGAGCATTTCTTTCATCTGAGTTGTCAATCTACTTATTTAGAAAACCTCACCAAGAGTCACATTTCAGTGTGCATGCACTGACCGGGCACTGGGGGTGGCCTGGAGAGCCCAGGACTCGCCCCCTTGCTCCGTCCACCTTCCTGCCCTGCCCTCCAGGGTTTCCCTTCAGTGTGACTGGCTCTCATCTTCCTCTTTCTCTGCCTTCTCTTCCCAAATGGTTTACCCCAAACACCAAAAGTGGAACAGAGAAGGGAGGAAAGGATTTGCTGGTTCTAAGGATGGTCCGTTTGTTTTCTAAACCAGGACCTCTGACAAGATCCACTCTTCGTACATACAGTTAGCTCTGCTTTAATGCTTGTTTTGAAGACAGGACTGTCTTCCAATGCGATTACTGTATCGGGGAACAATTGAAGCCTAATGTGAACTTTGCAGGAAACCCCAGGTGAATGCAGAAAACCACACCTGCTGAACTGAGGCCCATGTGAATATGCACCATGCACACGCCCACCTCTCCCAGCCACCTCGGTCTACCAACACCCACCCAGACATCAGACAACCCACCTTCCAGCACTTCACACTAATTCACAACCTGCAAACCTCTTTTCCGGGAAGGGCCATGTTTATCGTAATAGGAATGGATTTCTCAACCAAGTAACATGTGGGAAACAGTGCTCACATTTTCATTGTGTGCGTATCTTTTTTCCATGTGTCACTGATGAAGTTTATGACTATTGTGCCCTAATCACACTTCTCCACACACACTGGTTTCCATTGCACGATGCACAGTGCAGTGATTTGCAAGAACGAACATGTCATGTTTCAGTAGCAGCAACGGTATATAATCATTTACAAATTTCATTTGTACCGAAATTATATATTTGGAATAAGGTGACATGATGTGTGTATTTCCCCTAATTTTGGTATGTTTTTCTTGTTTTTCAGCCTATTGTCAGCTATGAGAAGATTTTTAGGTTCGCTTTTCAAGAAGTACCAGTCCCACAGGCAACTGAAGATGTTTCCACCTTAGACCATTTCTTAGAAACAGGCAATGAAGAAAAACTTGGCCTTGAATCTGTGCATAAACTGTGGTAATGAACTTGGATTGGCGCTCACATGTCTTCTGGCAGCTCTGCATTTATGCCTTTGGTTGATATGGTGGACGCATGGGGTCTTCTGTCTTTACCTCTATAGAGGGCTTCGTCCCTCCCGAGGTTCCACCACCTGTGGTCCAAGGGTCGAAGGACCGGGTGGCACAGGTGCAGCAGCTCCTCCTTTTGGAGCCATGTCCAGCCCTTCCCCCACCCCCCACCAGCTCACCCGGAGCAAAGTGGGCCAGGGAGTGCCAGCTCCTCGGGTCTTGGTGAGAGTGCTGGGGGTGAGGGAGGGGCCCGTGGGCTTGGGTGGCGGGCACAGGGGCTCCTGGGGGACTGGACCGAGTGACCCTTAGTGCCCTGGAGACACCCCAGCGCCCTGGAGACGTTCTAGGCCCACCGCAGGGTCAGCCCACCGGTGCTCCTGGGGCTGCCAGCAAGGCTGACACTCCCAGTAAAGGTCCCTAAGGGAGATCACAGAGGCACTTGTTTGTGGACGGCCATTTTCTAAGACACCCTTTCACTGAGCACTGAGCGAAAAACCAGTTTAGCTCGAGTGGGTAAAATATAGGCTGAGCAGCCTGGGACCTGCCGGACCCAGGCCCCAGAGGGAGGAGGCGGAGGTGTGTGGGAGCTGGCTTCCCTGGTCCCTGCGCGCTGCCGGGCAGGCGGGCAGGTGGAGACTTTGTCAGACAGCTCTGCAGGTGGGCTCTCCTAGGCTCCGGCCGCGGTCCGAGCTGGGGTCCCAGCCAGCGCCTGCCCAGAGCACTCTCCCCCCACCCCAGCAGAGGCCTGGGGACCAGAGCCAGAGCCTGGATGACCAGGACAGCCCAGGTGGCTGGTGTGCCCTCTGGGCATGCTGCTTCCCCAGGTCGTGGTCCAGGGCAGAAGGCGGGCCGTGTGATCCTGGGGCACCTGCAGGCACAGGTGGTCCTGCGTGTCGGGACCGGGCCGGGCTGGACGCTGTGGTGACACAGAGGGTCAGGGTTACTCTGGGGTGGTCTGGAAGCGACTCGGCACTTGGCGAGTCTGTCCCCCTGTAGCCATTTGCGCGCCTGCCCGTGCCTTCTCTCCTGGAGGCCAGGCTGAGCAGCAGGGCGGGGCCCCGGCACACACTCGTGTTCATCCCTCTCGGCATCTGCTCCTCTCAGTTTCTGGACATCTCTGTGGTACCTGGCGTGGTTCTAGGCACCTGAGATCATCAGGAAACAAGACTGCGGAATATCTGGCCTCCCAGGGCTTCTGCCCTCGGAGGAGACACGTGATGGTGAAATTGGTCATTCAGGCCGGGGCTGTGCTGGGCACTTGCAGGACAGTAGATGCTTGAGTAAACGAGCAAAGTGGCGAGAAGCCGGGGTTCTGTGGTCAGAGTTCTGAAGGGTCAGGCGCCCTCTTTGCCTCCCGTCTGAAGCCCTTCTGGGCTACTTTGTAATTAATGCCGCTCTTTTCCAGTTCTGAATCCAGAAAACTCTGGAGAGCTCTTCAGAGCACCAGGACCGTGATGACTTCCCGAGGCCTCTGGAGCGAGTCCCGTTGCCGGGATAACTTCCTTCTTGTTCTCGGAATAGATGCTGCTCAGAAGGTGAAATGACCTGGGTGGAGGTGGGCTCCTGGGGGCTGGCAGGACTGCGAGCATCTCTGCCAGCCACCCTGTGCGCCGCTCCTGGACGGGGCGGGAGGTGGGGCGCGCGGCGCGCACCTGCAGCCGGGACGCTGCCATCTCAGGGCGGGAAGGGTGAGCCAGGGCGCCCTCGTCTGGCTCCGGCAGCTCCTCAGCGGGCCATCAGGCGCAGCCCTGCCCTCGGCGCCTGGTGAAGGAGGTGCCCTGGCAGCGCGGTGATGTAGTGGTGCACTCTGCCGGGGGCTGCAGGGCGCAGCCACCGCACAGGTGCTACTGGAGGCGGTGGGCTTGGCGGCCGGGGCTCTGGCGGGGCCGGGTCACTGTGAAGGCCGCGGGCGGGGGGTGCAGGGGAGGTGTGGGGTCTGCCGTCAGGCGGGCCCTGAGGTGGGAGCCAGCCAAGCCGGAGCAGAGCGGTGGCCGGGGACGCGCTCAGGAAGGCCACGGCCAGAGGCCACGTGTCTCACCGAGCACCAACTCACAGCCACTTACACGCCGTAGGGCTCATGAGTCATCAAAGAAACGCAAATTGTAAGGATGGTCATCTTTCAGGCACCAAGGTGGCGAAGATCTTTTTCCATTTTTTAAGTATTATGGAAATTTTCAAAAGTGGAAAACACAGAAGGGGCTGGCAGGCAGGCCCCGGTGAACACGGGGCACAGGAATGGTGGCCGTGGCCACACTGGCCAGGAGGGGGCCTGCGGGGCTGGACAGTGACCCGGCTGGTGAGTCTCTGTGGGAGGAAAACAGTGGGAGGAGGGGGGGAGGAGAGGCGGCGAGAACCTCGGTTGAGAAGGGCACCTGAGAAGGGCACCGCGGTCCTTGGCCTGAGGGCCGCGTGAGCCGGGGTGGGCGGCTGGCAGCCCCCAGCGGAGCCCGAGTCGGGGCCACGTTGCCATTTTACAGGGAGACGTGCCGGAGGGCCCAGGTGAAAAAGAGAAAACGACCTTTTAATCTGCCTTCCTTCTGCTGACACTGGTTTGCTTCCTCAGAGCCCTTCGGAGGGCCCGGGACGCACTCTGGGAGACCCTGGCCTCCACGAGCCTGAAGAGCTCGGCTTCCGCCTGCACCGCTGCAGAGCCCTGATCCAGACCAAGGTGAGAGCCCGGGACGCCTGGGGCCTGGGTCTCGGGTTCCAGTCGCTTCTATCCTTTAACTCTCATGGGCTCGTAAGAGTCAGAGGGGCGGCAGGCGGCCTCCGTCCTGGGGCTCCTCTGGAGGAAAAGCCTCTTCCGGGAACAGGGTCTCCCGCCCACCCTGGGACCACGTGTCGGGGTGCGCGGTTAGCAGCCCAGCTCCCGCGGGGCGCGAGCTCAGCCTGGAGAGGTGCGTCCCCACCCCCGCGCCCCAGGACCCCGTGCTGCCCCGGATGTGGAGCTGGCTCTGAGCGCCCCCCTCCCCCAGGGAGAAGGCGGGGCGGCACAGGGTGGAGTGCGGGGTGCCACGCAGGGGGCGCCGAGGCCAAGGGCCTGATCCGGAGCTGGGGCGGCAGGAGGGCATGGAGGGAGCGGCGCGCGGAGACAGGGCTCTCGGCGGGAGCCGGGAGCCGGGAGCCGGCTCCGGTGTGAGTTGGCGCCGCCCGGCTGGCGGGAGACGGGCACAGGGGCCACCCCTCTGCCCTGTGAAACCGCGGGGCAGGAGACGGAACCTTCTAGAGGCACGTGGCTGGGACCGTCTTAGAGCAGCAAGACAGAAACGTCCCCAGCAAGCCCCCCACCCCCCACCCCGGGCAGCCCCTGCGGGGACCGCGGCCGCGGCACCAGCGGTTCGTTGGGAATGTCCCTGGGGCCACCGGCCGGGTGGGAGGAGGACGAGGAGGGCGACAGGGGCCCGGGGCAGTCCCGTTTGCTCCGGGAGAAGCTGTGGCTTCTGTCCTCGCGCGCCTCTGCGGTGGCAGCGCGTGGGGAGGGGCGCAAGATGAGGGTAAGGAGACGCCGCCAGAGACGGGCGAGGGCCCCGGGCAGGCGCGGGCGGCCGGGGGCGTCTCTGGGGCGCGCGTGCTCTCCCCGACCTGTCCCTCCTTTCTTGCCAGTTCCCAGGGACGCCGGGCGGCAGACAGGGCAGCCTGATCACGTACAGCCTCTTCCTCAAGACCCCCATACACGGAAGTGGGCAATGCATCACAATTCCAAGGAACAAGAAGACTTTCGGTCCTCGCAACCTAAAACTGGCGTTGTTTAACAGTGGCGTTCGCTAAAGCGGAGGACGGTGTGTCTTGATGGGGGATTTTACGGCTTCTTACCGGTTTGGTTTGGCACTGGAAACCAGAGCTATTTCGTGGAGGGGTGTCCTGTATCAGGGCTGACGCTTTGATGGGGGGTGTGTCCCTCGGCAGAGCCAGTCACCGGGAAGGGGGCACCCGGGACCCCAGGAGCCCCACCCCAGCCTGGCTCCAGGGACCCCCCCCCGGGAAGGTGTTGCCAGCCGCTGGGGGCACCTGTGAGGGACCCCCAGGCCTGGCTGCCTGAGCCATGCTGCCTGGGACCCCAAGGTGGCTTCACATGTGGCTGGAACTGTCACTGGGAGCAGCCGTTCAGGGACCCGGTAGGCCCTGCGTGCGTTGCTGCCACACTGGCCCCTGGCCTGGGTGTCCACGTGGCAGGGCACGCGCAGGGGTAGGTGCTGTTCCCGCAAAGCGAGTGTGCTCGCCTGCCCGGTGCCTGGGTGCGTATCCAGTGGTGATGTCTGCCTGCGGGCAGGCGAGCCATCCTGTATCAGCTGAGGGAACCTCTTATGACCGCAGAGCCCAGCAGTCGGCACTGCCTTTCGTAAAATTTTATTAAATAACAACAACAGCCTGGGGCTTCCCTGGTGGCGCAGTGGTTGAGAGTCCGCCTGCCGTTGCAGGGGACACGGGTTCGTGCCCCGGTCTGGGAAGATCCCACGTGCCGCGGAGCGGCTGGGCCCGTGAGCCGTGGCCGCTGAGCCTGCGCGTCTGGAGCCTGTGCTCCGCAACGGGAGAGGCCACAACAGCGAGAGGCCCGCGTACCACAAAACAAAGAAACAAACAAACAAAAATAAATAAATAAATAACAACAGCCTGGACAAGCTGTGTTCTTGCTGAATCACTGGCTCTGTGGGGACTGGTGCTGGAAACCCCGGCAGGCGGCCCTTCCAGTCCCTCAGGGAGGCCTGGGGATTGAAGGCTGGCGGGGCCCGGCACACGCACGGCAGGACCCCGGCATCACTGTCCCTGCAAGGCCACTGTCGAGTCTGGGAGACCACAGCTGGGGGCAGCCTCAGACGCCAACTCCATCGATGGAGGTGTCAGATCCAGACAGAGGCCAAGTGGGGTCACAGTGACCAGCAGATGCCACCTGTCACATGGGAGAAGGAGGTGGCTGGCTGTCACCCGCACCCCAGCACCCTCGGCCACTCCACAGACCACCTGTGGATCTGAGGCTTACGTTAAGAGGTAACATTTTGGGGGGCTGTATGTTTGGGAAACCTGCCTAATTTCTCATTTTCAGCTGGAAAGAGGTGGGAGTTTGGAAACTGCTTTCTGCCACGCTGCTTCCGCCAAAGGGGAGCATCCACTCGGGGGTCTCCCAGGACCCCTCCAGCAGAGGTCGCCTGAGCCGTGCCGTCATTTCCTAGCCTTTGGTTAAAGTTAGACGTGACAACCCAAAATACACCATTGTGCTTCCCCCCCAGATTCAAATTCCGATGCTGTCATTTCACTGTCCTCACAGCTGCCCTCCCTGCCCCCTGGCTGCAAGCCGAGCTCCCCTCCCCTCGCTGGCCCAGTGTCCAGCTGGGTCTCCAGCCGCTCCTCACACAAGTCCCAGACTCCACGGGCCCCAAAGCCGAACTTCCCCCCGACCCCGCTCTGCTCTTCCGCCACCCACCCGCTCCTCAAGCCGGAAACCACTGCTCCCCCCGCCTCACTCCCCATCTAATCAAACACCACGTCTACCTCTGATTCTGTGTCCTCGTGTCCAGCCCATCTGCTGGAGGAGGGGACTCCTTGAGTTGGGAGAGACAGGCTGGCACACGGTTAAGTGCTGACTGGTCCCCTGATTCAGATGTATAGGGTGTGAGAGGCGGTCACTCTTACCCTGAGCAGAGCAAGCCCAGTCAGCTACCCAACCATGGTTTAAAATAAACACGGTCGAGACTACAAAGAAATCTAAAATACTTACTGAAATTAGGCAACAGAAGAGGCCCACAGCCGCTCTCATCACCGCAGCGGCGACAGAGGAGACTTTCAGCTCCACGCTGGGCCAGCAGAGTCCAGTCCTGAGCAGCGGCGGGCAGGTCTGGACCCATCCTCCAGCCCGGGCGTGAGGGGGAGAGCTGCAAGAAATCCCCCCGGGGCAGAAGGCAGCTCTCTCAGAAGTCGGAGGGGGTCGGAGAGCAGAGAGCAAGCCCCTCCGTCGGGCACTCTGGGGTTTCTGCCACCAAGTCTCAATCAGCGTCACAGAGCTGGGTTCAGAGACATAGGCCTGGAGAAACCTTGGCCACTGTGTAAAAAGGAGCCTGGCTTCCTTGAGAAGGAGTCCTGAGTGACCACAGACGGGAGCCCAGAGAGGCCCAGGGACCCCGTGTTGGAGTCTGCCAGCCCAGGAACCAGCCACGTGGGGGAGGAAGCAACAGACAGCCAGGAGGACACGTGATAATATTTATTCTAAAAATGAATGACAAGGAAAATACAACATCAAGATATGGAGGGAGGCAACGCCAGCAGTGCTTAGAGTGGAATCCGTAACTCCAGAAGGTAACAGAACTGGGATTGATCACTGCCCGACACATCTCAGTACTTCAACCTGCATCGCCTACGAGCTTTTTAATCACCTTCTCGTGTGATAATCTCTTATCGTCTACTGCCCATAAAGATAACTCGACTGTTTATTAGCGACGGTTCAGAAGTTTCAGTGTGAGGACTTGCCACTGGCCAAGGCTTGTACCTTGAACTGCCCTCAGGGCTGGGAACCCCTCCGGAGTCTTTCCTTTCGAGGGCGGGCCCCTCCCTCCACGTGCTCCCGGGACATGGAGGCGGGGCGGGGGAGGCGCTGGCCAGAGCTCAGCTGTGCTCAGAAGCAACTGCGAACACGCACCGTAACTCGCTCCCCACAAACCCAGCTTCCCTACCCGGAGCCCAGGAGCAGCCCAGGAGAGGTGGTGGGGTGAAGGCAGCAGCCTTCCTTTTGCAGTTTACAAACACGTGACCACACGCACACGGGAGTTTAAAGCCCCACCCCACCCCACACTTCCATATTCAATTCAAATCCATCATCAGTAACTGGCCACCTGCCTCCGCTCCTCTCTGGAGAAACTCTGATGCTTCCAGGGGAATCGGTGTCCAGCAGGGCCCCACCTCGCCCTGCCCGGGACGTCTAGGCCATCAGCACCTCAAGGGAGCTGCCGAAATGAGAGTGCATGGCTGGGAAGGAACCCGAAGAGCAAAGGGAGGAAGGAGGGGTCACTACAGGGGCAGAAAGGAGGCTGGGTCTCAGCCTCTCAGGGGAGGGGGACCTGGCTATAGGCGCTGTCCGCTCCCCACCCTGAGCCCTGTTTGTGTCCTACTGCAGAAGGCTGCCAGATAAGACACCGTAGCTGCCCTGAAACTGAGCAAATGTTTTAAAAAGCTAGGAATGCCATAAAGACACAAAATACCGCTATAGGTTTGTTGCTTATAAAACATACACTTAAGCTACTTTCCACAAGGAAATACTTTCAAACTCGGAAGGAAGCCACCCCTGGATGCTGAGAGCCACAGCCTGCCTCTCACCCACAGCTTCCTGACCGGGCTGGGCTCCCACCATCGGCCCAATCCAAGGCGCTGTCCCTCACCTGGCTTCTGCCACAAGAGCTGGGGTGGGGAGAGTTGCCTCAGAGCCCTGCGAGGTCAGGTGATGAAGACGTCCCGCAGCCTGCCTGTCAACAAACCCACGTGGAATCTCTTCGCAACCCCACGGTCTCCCTTAGGTAACCTGGCTGAGCTCAACTAGGGTAAAAAGACCAACTCGAGGACTACAACATGGTAGATAATTGACAACACATTTCCACTTTGTTGGATAATTTTTTAATAAAATGAGGTGCACACCACTGATACTAAGAATGGCATATGCGCAAACGAAAACAGCCCTTTTTGGCTAAGGGCTGGAGAAGGAAGAAAAAGCACGAGAAACGGGAAACGTGGGGTGGGCGTGCGGAGAGAATACAGTCTCACTTGTAAACAAGTGAAAAAGATCTAAAAGTCGCGGGCGGTCTCGGTGCCTGGGGCAGGGTCACAGGGCACACACACCACCCAGCCAACCCCACCGTCAACGACCCTCAAGATCGAGGGCCCACAGATGACATGTGTACAGACTTCTTTAACCCTAGACTTAAATTTATGCCACCATTCTCCAATCCAGTGGTGCATGGACACGCACCTTCCCCAAACATGCTGGCACACGGGCCCAGCTGACGCGGGTCGGGCAGCCCGGCCAGGCAGGGGCACGCGGAGGGCAGCAGCTTTGGGAGGAAGGTCAGCTGTGCTGGGAACCCGCGCAGGAGGGGTCCCGAGTCTCAGACCCTCTGGAGGCACCGCCCAAGACACCTCAGGGCACGCATGATCCCCACGCAGACCGTACTTGACCGTCGGCTCTGAAGACACTTATACATAAATAGGCATAAATAAAACCCTCTAACAGAGACGTGTCTCGCACAGCAGATCTGGTGAAGGCACCGCCGTGCAAGGCCTTCAACTCTGACCTCGCTCTGACCGCACCAGCGCGTGCGGGCAAGGCTCACACCCGAGTCGAAAGCGGAAATCACAATGTGTGGACACTGCAGACTCAGGGCAGTGACTCTTGTTGGGAAAAGAACAGTGTGTGTTAAACCTTAAAAAAATGAAATACACCAACTGCAACTGTTTAGGTTATAAAAGTTTCTAATGTAGCAGCAGAGGATGTTTATAGAAAAAATATATTTTTAAGAAAATAGCTAAAAAAATCTAAAGTGATAAAAGTATAAAAAGTTCAAAAATATATCTTAAGACAAAATATTGCCCAAAACGTATAAAACTTAGTTTTAGAAAATTCCCCTATCTAAAGTAGAATGAGGCTGGATGCGGAAGGGGGCTGGCATCCTCCAGCGGGGCTGTAGCAGGACACAGACGAGGGCCCAGGGCGGCCGCGATGACCGGCCTGCGGGAAAGCAGCCCAGCCCTGGAAGGGAGGGAGAGAGGGGGGGAGCGGGCGGACCGGATGCTGTTCTAGGCCAGTCTCCTAATCGCAGACAAACCAGAGGCCAGCCCCAGCTGCAGGGCAGCGGGCACCCACACCCCCAGCGCGCCGGCTGTTTTCGTGGGCCTCACAAACACATCTGCTGTGTGCCGCGGCCGCGGCTCAGGTCTCCACCAGGATCTCCACCACGTGGTCCAGCTCGCCCAGGTCCGACTTGCAGCCGGCGCTGGGGGGCGGGGCGGCCGTGGAGGCGAAGGCCTCCAGCCCGTCCTGGCCCGACTTGGCACCGCCCACCATGCCGGTCAGCACAGCGTCCAGGTCGTAGTAGGAGCCATCCACGTCGGAAAACAGCTCCTCCACCGCACCGGGGCTTTGACTCTCCAGTGTTTCAAATATCTGATCGAGCGACTTGTGAAAGCTTCCTCTGTTTTCTCGAGGACCGTCCCCGTCCCAAACGCCACCAGGAGGGACCCCGGGAGCCTGTGCTGCTGGGACCACTTGGAGCTCAGACGCCGGGTCCCCAGGGTCAGGGGCCGGGCGCGCCCCCTCGCGCGCTGAGCGGCACAGGATCTCCGTGGACACCAGGCGGTCGCGCGACGCCCGCCCCGCAGTCTGGGGCACCGGCACGCACCAGCTCCCGTCCTGGGTCATCTCCTCTTGAATCTGCCGGACCGTGTTGGCGATGAGGACCGAACGGCACAGGTTGGGCTCCACCAGCATGTGGCACAGCTGGAGCTTGACCAGTGACATGTCCAGGAGCGACTGGCGCTGCAGACTGTACGCAGGCGAGGCCTCCTCGTCCTCCGCGCACTTCCTCTTCAGCCCTCGCGCAAACATCGTGCCCTGCGGAAACCGAGAAAGATGCCGTTGAGCCCACTTCAGGGTCCCTGCAGACTCTGCCCCAGGTTCAGTCTCAACATCAGGGGTGATCCACGCAGACAGGGGCGCGGGCCGGGGCAGAGGGGCAACTCCAGGCTGCTGCAGTCCCTGCGCCCCTCTAGCTCAAGCCCAGCCACAGAGACCCTGTGAAGGTTGTTCTAGACGCCACCTCTAAACCACAGCGCAACCATCTCCATCAGAAAAGATAAATGGGGCTTCCCTGGTGGCGCAGCGGTTAAGAATCTGCCTGCCAGTGCAGGAGACAGGGGTTTGAGCCCTGGTCCGGGAAGATCCCACATGTTGCGGAGATGCTAAGCCCGTGTGCCACAACTACTGAGCCTGCGCTGTAGAGCCCGCGAGCCACAACTACTGAAGCCCATGTACCTAGAGCCTGTGCTCTGCAACAAAAGAAGCCACTGCAATGAGAAGCCCGCGCACCGCAACGAAGAGTAGCCCCCGCTCACCGCAACTAGAGAAAGCCCACGTGCAGCAACGAAGACCCAACACAGCCAAAATAAATTTAAAAAAAAAGATAAATGGACCAAAAATAGGATAAATCCATCTTAAAGAACTCAGCTGAACGGGAACACCAAATTTCCGAGTGCTGGCGCCCTGGGAGGGAGGAGTTTGGGCACAGCACGGGGGCCGCGGGCAGGACGGGGCTGAGTGATGCGCAGCCGGCTGACTGAGGGGTCCCAGCCACCAACAGCCATTCCTGCACAGCAGGCGCAGGCTTCTCAGTGCTTTCACCAGCAGGGGGCCCCCACGCATGCCGCACAGCCCCTCTGAAAAACTGTGCCCCAGAAGTTTCAGGGGAGATGTCGGACCTGCAGGGAGCCCCCGGGGCACTGGTGGAGCAAGCCGGGACGAGTGCTCTCCCTGCAAGGACAGGCTCTGCCAGGCTGGGCTCTGCCCGCTCTGCTAGGCCACCAGCCCCCCTTCCAACTCCCCCCCACCTCTGTGTCTGGAAGGCCCAGGCCCAGGGGCAGGGTCCTCACCAGGGCTTGGGGCAGCCTACATCCACCCAGGCGGCATCACCGAGTGGACTCCGTACCAGCGCCACGACGTGAAGGTGCTGGCTGGTTCCTGGGCCTCACCCGGACCGATGCTGACTGGACGCAGCCAGCTCGCTGCACCCCTGCTCCCAGAGGCAAAAATACAAGGAAGCTTTCCCTCTGAACAGAGTCTAAGTTGGGAGGCCTTTGGGGAATTAAAAAGCGAGCAAGAAGGGGCAGCGTTCCCCCGGCAAGCACTCTGGCAAGGTCTGTCCTTCCAAGCACAAAGTTAAGCTATAACGCATGAACTGTCTCTCTCTTCAAGTTCATAAAGTAGATAAACATTTTTATTTCAGATAATCCATTTGAGTTATTCATCAAGAGGGTTAGAATTTTTTTTAATAAATTTATTTATTTATGGCTGCGTTGGGTCTTCGTTGCTGGGTGGCGAGCGGGGGCTACTCTTCGTTGCGGTGCGCGGGCTCCTCATCGCAGGGGCTTCTCTTGTTGCGGAGCACGGGCCCTAGGTGCACGGGCTTCAGTAGTTGTGGCTCGCAGGCTTAGCAGTTGTGGCTCGCAGGCTCTAGAGCACAGGCTCAGTAGTTGTGGCGCATGGGCTTAGTTGCTCCGCAGCATGTGGGATCTTCCTGGACCAGGTCTCGACTCCGTGTCCCCTGCATGGCAGGCGGATTCCTAACCACTGTGCTACCAGGAAAGCCCCAAGAGGGTTAGAATCTTTTAAATACGCAAATTTTTGGATTTCCTTCTTCAAAAAACAGAACAATCCTGTAGCTTCCTGTGGCTGCTGCTGGCCTATGACTGTGGTGTGGCCAGGGGCTCTGGGACCAGGTGGCAGCGCCTGTGCTGACCTGCTGATGGGAAGCTCTGTGGTGAAGGAAGAAGCAGCCCCGCCCCCACCTGCCCCCAAGCCCCACCAGCCACAGCCTTAAACGGACAGAAGAAGGTCCCCCGGCCTCTGAATCTCCTTTCAACGTCGCAGCTCTCACCTCCTGTGGACTTAACATTTAAAACACAAGTGACTTCTTGGGCATTTATCCCAGAGAAATTAAAACCAATGTTCATACAAAAATATGTACAAGAATGTTCACAGCAGCTCCACTCGTAAGAGCCCCAGACTGGAAACCGAGCCCTCCAAGTGGGGAGAGGCTGCCGCTCAGGTGCCGCACACAGCGCGCCGGAGCGACCAGTGGCTGGGGTACTCGGGTGGGTCTCAAGGGGGTCACGCAGAGCGAGAAGGCCAATCTCAGAAGGCTGCCCAGGGCAGCCTCCACCTCTGTAAGGACCCTAACACAACAGATGGGTGCGCGGCCAAGGGTGAGCCCAACGGGCTCTCTGGGGTGAGGATATGGCTCCGTGTGGGGACCACGGTGGGGGGTCCAGGAAGTGCCACGGGAGCTCCGACTGCACAGAACCGCACACGAGCGCGCGCACACGCGCACACACTCTCTCTCAATCCGAATCAGCTCCGCGGCTGCTCGGAAGCCAGCTTCCTGGTGGGGATGCGTATCTGTGCATCTCACGCAGACGCCCACACTGGGCGGCAGGGCAAGGATGTCCCTCCAGGACACTTCTTTACAACTGCCCCTGGACCCATAACCACTGATATTTCAAAACAAAAAGTTTAAAAACTAAGTGACTATAGCTCATTCCCCTCAAGACTAATTTCCCCAGAACAGCAAACAGGTCTAACTTATCAACATAACCCCCAGGCCACAGCCAATCATAACACCTTGCACACACCCACTTATTAACTGTCTTTAAGTGAATGACAGCGTAACCGTAACCGGGCAGGACACCATGGGGGTCTTCCCGGTACAGGCCATCCCCCATATCCTCTGCTTTAGCTCCTCTCAGAAGTACCCAGACGATAGTAATTGATGCACATTTCCTGAAGTTGTTTTGCAGATGTGAAATCCTCCCCCACCAAATGGAAGATGTTAACTACTTGAAAACCATGGGCGCGTAGCCCCAGGCCTCCTGGAGCCTAAGGACTGATGACGTGAACCCCTGTGACACCACCCTGTTCCCTCAGCATCAGCCAATCAGAAAATTGCGCACGACCTGATCACATACCCTGCAACCACCACTCCCTCAACCGGCCTTTAAAAATGCTTTGCCGGGGCTTCCCTGGTGGCGCAGTGGTTGAGAGTCCACCTGCCGATGCAGGGGACACGGGTTCGTGCCCTGGTCCAGGAAGATCCCACATGCCGCAGAGCGGCTAGGCCCGTAAGCCATGGCCGCTGAGCCAGCATGTCCGGAGCCTGTGCTCCGCAACGAGAGAGGCCACGACAGTGAGAGGCCCACATAACGCAAAAAAAAAAAAAAAAAAAATGCTTTGCCGAAAGCCTTCAGGGAGCTCGAGGGCACGAGCCTGCAATAAACCTTTCTCTGCTCCAAACTCTGGTGTTTCAGTTTGTTTGGCCTCACTGCGCATGCAGCGGTACAAAAGCAGCAGCTTACCACCAAAATACAGGGAAAATACTTCAGTGACTTCTAGTAATAAAGGATTCAAGTTTTTTGTCTTGGCTGCAAATTCAACTTTTACAGTCTTTTTTCCCCAGTTACTTGTGTAAAAGTCACTGGCTTAAATTTTCTAAGCATATTGAGAACTACTATAAATAGTGTCAATAAAGACATAATTTATTTATAATATAAACTAATTTATAATTAACTATAATTAATTTATAGTTAATATGAATTATGTCTATAAAGAGACACCCTGTGTTGGGGGGAAAAAATTAAGTTTCAAGGGTTCCTCTAATCACCTCTGGCTTTTAGCATCTTTTCGACCAAACCTAAAATCCTGACTCTGCACAGCGACCAATTTAATTTAGGGCCCAGGGACTTCCCGGTGGTCCAGTGGTTAAGACTCCGCACTCTCACCGCCGAGGGCCCAGGTTCCATCCCTGGTCAGGGAACTAAGATCCCATAAGCCCTGCAGCGTGGCCAAAAAAAAAAAGATTATTTAAGGCCCAAACCAAACTCCCTCGAATAACACAGTTAAGCCTGAGTTTACCAACAGAGGAAGTCGAGCCACCCTCCGTGGGCCCCATGCAGCTCAGGTCAGCAGCCACTCGGGATGGCGGGGCCGGGCGGGTGACCATGGCCAACCCACAGCCAGGAAGCTACATGGGAAGCCCTGGGACCCCACCTCCCTTTCCTCGAGGGGTCCTCAGAACACCCAGCCCACGAACTCACGAGTGGTCAACCCAGTGGGGGCCCCGGGGGTTGAGCTCGGGGCCGGCTGCAGCTTGGTGTGGTCAGCACCTGGGGCAGCACTGCCAGGAAAGAAGGGCAGAGGGCACGCTCACGGCTATTTGCTCTGAGACTGAACGGACACAGCGAGGACACCCAGCCACCATCACAGGCACCAGCCCAGGAAGCAGCCTGCTCCCTCCGCGCCAGACCTGCAGGAAGTCAGACCTCCATCTCTAGCGACAGCCCAGGAAGCCCTACAACCGCCCTGTGACACCCCCCACAATGGCCTGGCTTGATCAATAACCCACGGCGTCCATGGTCTTTGTTCTCGCTTCTGACTGAGGACCAACCGGAGAAAACCGGACGTGCCCCAGCCATCGCAGTGGCGCCCGGGTCTCGTCAGCCGTCCAGCTTCCCCAGCCCCGCAGCCCCCAGCAGGACCCCGAGCCCCCTCTCCACTGGCAAGCGCTCCCCCTCCCCTGCTGCCCGAGTCCCTGCTCAGCCCGGTGGTGGCAGTGGTGGTGGCGGCTCCCCAGCCGCAGCAGCTTGGAATCAACAGCCTCTGCTCTTCTCGCAAGGCAGCCTTCATTCACCTCCACAGTCACTGCAGATGATCGGGAAAGAAGCAGAAGGCACAAGAGAGACACTCGGGAACCAGTCATCACGCCGGCCCCCAGCGCTTCCCGACCACGTTCTCCTCTGCGTGTTTGAGTCTTGGCAAGTCCTGCTTTCCTTGCTCACCACACCTTCCATGTTACTCAGAACTTTACCACTTCTGACAGCCGCGAGTCTGTCCCAACATACAGCGCCCTGATCATACTGACGGCTTATCCAGGGCTCTGCCCTCCCAGCCTTCCAGGCGGTGGAGGCGGCCCTCCCAGCTCCAGCACTGCCTCCTCAGTGCGTCTGCCGGGCGAGGGGCAGCGCGATTTTACCAAGCTGCGTTCAGGAAGGAAGGGACCAATTCCCCCTCCGCCGTTTCTCCCGCACTGATCTGTCACAGCTGCTGGTGGGCTCCCACTGTGCTTCACCGACAGTCCCAGCCCCAGCTAGATCCTCCCTGACCACATCCCTACCCTCCCACCCCACACAGCACTTCTGCCTGCTCGGACCCCCCCCACCAGCCAGTTTCACCACCCGACGTAACATTACTTATGACTGAAAATCAGCTAGTTGAATGGGTGAAGAGTGGTGTATCTGACAACGGGACACCACTTGGCAAACAAAACCCACCATGAGACGCAAGGACACGCCACGATGGATCTCAAAACACCACGTGAATATGAGTAACAAAGCAAGAAGAGGAACACAGGGACGGTACTGCTATGTACATGAACTCACTGAACAGGCAAAGCTAACCCAAGTTGTTGCCACTGACGAGTCACGACTGGCGGGAACTCCCTGGGACGGTGGGAATACAGCTCCCTCCAGATGGGCGCCTGGGTCACACGAGAAGATGCATTTGTCAGAATTCACTGAACTGCACAACTAACATCTGTTCATTTCATTGCATCAAATTATACCTTCATAATAAACAAAAATGCATCAGTAACCAATGTGACGGGGGTGGTTACCACATTAAATCTAAAACACTTTATAGATACTGCCCCCCGCCGCGCCCCCACGGGCAGGCCAGAACACATACAGGCTCAAAGTCAGCCCAAATTATTCCCCGCAAATGTTCCAAAGCCTAAACGACTGTTAATTCGTGCCACGCTCCACAAAAGATGCTGGCCGACTCACATCTACGGAAGGGAGCAGCCCATGGGCAGTGCCCCACCGCCCAGAGGCTGGGTGAGTGGGTGGGGTCACGACGATCTCAGAAGGTGGCCTGCGAGGGTTCCCCCTCCTCAGACCACTGTGTTTGGGACAAAGTCAGAATACAGCATGGTTCGGAAGGGACCCTGAGAGATGCTCAGGGCAGAGGTGGGGACCCAGAACCCCCAGGCTGGCCTGCTGAAGCACAGCTCCCTGCCCAGCAGTGACTGTGGCCTGAAGGCACTGAACCCTTCTAACACGGGGTGACACAAGGCCCTACGCCTCTGAGGCTGTCCTAACCGCACAGCCTGACTCACCGCTGAGTGCTGAGCAAAAAAATGTTAGGCATTACCCACCTCCGTCACCTCCACAGTCGGTTGGAAGGTCTCGCCACGTAGCTGGTTAAACACCCGAGGCCCGCCGAGTCCTCAGTTAGCACGTTCCACACAAAACCCTCCAACATCCCTGGACAGCCGGCCCGCCAGGGTTGACCCCCGTCGCCGCACAGCACCACCCTCAGGCCTCCTCCAGACCAGGCGCAGGCGGGACAGACAGGCCACGAGTTCCACGTGGCGGTGAAGCGGGGGCGGGGGCGGGGGGGAACGGACACGGACACTGCGCCCGCCCACCCCGAGCAGTCCCAGCAGAGACCCCCGTCACAGCCAGGTCCCCATTCCTGAGCAGCTCTCACGCCACATGGCCACCATCCCCAGAGCCGGTGGAGAATGCAGATCCCCAGATCCAGAGCAGCAGGGCTGTGGGGGCACTGGGGACAGACTCGTCACCATGACCTTCCGCCACAGCCAAGCACTCCCGTGAGTTTCAGGTTTTTAAGGCAAATCAACATGAACACTCTCAGTTTCTGTCTCACTATTTGGCTTTGAAATACTCATTAAAGAAAACTGCAGACGGAGCAAGCAAAGCTGAATTTTGAGAAGGCTACCTCTAAGCTGTGTGGCAGTCGCCCCTCCACTATTGCCTGTCTGCAGCTTTCAAAAGCTAGCACAAAAAAGCTGATTTCAAGTACTTTTGTTTTCGGCTGTGCCGTGCAGCTTGTGGGATCTTAGCTCCCCAACTAGGGACTGAACCCGGGCCCTCGGCAGTGAGAGCACACAGTCCTAACCACTGGACCGCCAGGGAATTCCCTCAAGTGCTTCTGTTACTTGGAATACAATACACAAACCTTCTCTGCCTGGGAATATGTTCTACTAGCAAGTTGAGGGAAACTTCCAGCCCTCCTTCCAAGACAAAACCTGCCATTCTCTCTCTCCAAAAAAAAGAAATAAAAAAAGGTCGTAACTGATTTTTTTATTCTGAATTTCAACTTTAATTATAAAACATGGTGAAACTTGAAGATAAAGAGCAATTGTATGTAGGAAGTTCACAGAATATTTAACTTAATTTTGTAAGCGGACAGTATCTTCTTTGCCTCATTTTAACAGAACAGTAAACTCAGTCTGGCTGTTCTGTGTAAGCAACACAGGGCCCCACAAGAGGAAACACGGCCATTTCCAGCAGAGGAAAACCCTCTACTTGGACCACAGCTTCTCCCAGCAAACAGTTACCTGGTGGATGCTTTCCCTGGTAATCCTGCTTTGGGGACAATAAGCTTTTGAAATCGTAGAGCTGAGCTTGCCTCTGACTTGTGGAAGTGAGTGCCCGGTACTTTTCCTAGTCCTCTGACTGCAGCAGGATGGGGCGGAATAAGGAGCCCGCTGAAGACAGCTCCCTTGGCAGCCAGGGTCTGGGAGCCCTCCTCCCCCCACATCCTGCTCCCCTCCCTGATGTCTGTCTCCACTGGCCTGGGCAGCTTAGGCCAGCCTGCAGGGGAAGCAGACAGAGCACCAGCTTTAGACCACCCAAGGCTGGCATCTCTTGCTCCCTGATACCCCCTCGACCAGCTTAGAGAGAAGCTGGGTCTCCTACAGCAGGGAGCAGGGAAGCTATTGCAAAATATCCTTAACATTCCTTTTCAAAGCAATTAAAATTGAGACACAAAGGAAAAGAACCCAAACTGAACACTCACAGGCACGCAGCTTACTACAGGGAGGCAGCCCTGCCCTCGGGGGTTCCAGAGAAAGGTGCCCCGGCCGGGCCATTCGCAGTATAGCACTGCAAATCCCAGTTCTGCTACAAGGACCTAGGATGAAATTCATGTGTTCCATCGCTAACACTCACCACCCACTCCTCGCTCTACAAGGAATGCAGATTAGGGAGAAAACCTAGAAACATGGACAGATGTGGGTGGATAAAAGGATGGACGAATGGACGATGGATTGATGGATGGGTGGGTAGATGGGTGGATGATGGATGGAAGGATCGACCGGTGGGTGGAAGGAGGGGTAGGATGAGGGATGGATGAGTGACAGAGGAGCGGCAGCTTGGTGGCACTGTGGTCAGGGCTGTAAATCCAAGTAGGCCAGACAAGTGGCTCCCCAGGGTCCCTACCGGTCTCCCAGGAGGGTCTTCGTGGGAAGCAGGAGGAGGAGGGCCTGCACTGACCCCTTCCAAGTCAAAGGTGAGAAGACAATGTAGGGACTTCCCTGAGGAGGAGCCCAACCGACCCATCGTAACTGTTTCTCCTCTTAAGAAGAGCCCCCAGTTAGGTTAAACGCAAGGCTACATATGACTTTTGACTTGAAACGGTGCGGAACAGCCAAAGTTTAGTCTGCGGCTGCAGAGAGAGAATCCCAGGAGGCCGGTCACTCGTCGAGCGGGAAGGGGGCGCCGGTCATTGCGACTGCGGCCCCTCCTCCGACGCGCCCCCGGACCCCCAGGCCGCCCCCTCCCCCGGACTACCCCCAGCTCCCCCCAACTCCCCAGGCTGTCCTCAGCCCTCCGGGCCCCCCGCCCCAGGCCGCCCCCCAAGGACCCCACAGGCTCCCTGGGCCCCCGCCCACGCCCGAGCCCTCCCGGGGACCCCGCCGCCGCACAAAGGCCCGGGCCCAGCCGAGAAGCTCACCTGGCAGCCCGCGTCCGCGCCGCCCGCGCCACCGCCGAGGGAGGGGCCGCCGGGAGGGGCGGGGCCGCCAAGGAGGGGCCGCCGGGGGCGGGGCCGCGCAGCGCCCACAATGGGTCGCCGTGGCGCCGGCCGCCCCGCCCGCTGATTGGCCGGGCGCGGGGGCGGAGCCTCTGGTTCAAACCACGGGCGGGGCCTGGCGCCCGAGTTCCCGCGCGGCCGCGTTGGCCGTTGGGCCCGCGCCCTCGGCCGCCCCGCCCCCGGCGGCTCCCAGGTCTCCGCGCGCGGCCCCAGTGCGCCTGCGCTGGCCTCCGGAGGGCGGGGCTGGTAGGGCCGGAGAGGACGGGGTGGGGGAGGGGGAGAGGACGGGGTGGGGGAGGGGAGAGGAATAGGGTGGGGGAGGGGAGAGGAATAGGGTGGGGGAGGGGGAGAGGACGGGGTGGCGGAGGGAAGCCCGGCGCCTCTGCTCCCTGGACTGCTCGTCTCTCCAGGGGCTTCAGGTTTACCTGTAAGAAATGAAATCACAAAAGTCGAAAGGAGGGACTTCCCTGGTGGCTCAGTGGTTAAGAATCCGCCTGCCATTGCAGGGCACACGGGTTCGTGCCCTGGTCTGGGAAGATCCCACATGCCACGGAGCAACTAAGCCCGTGCGCCACAACTACTGAGCCTGCGCTCGAGAGCCCGCGAGCCACAACTACTGAAGCCCGCGCGCCTAGAGCCCGTGCTCCGCAACAAGAGAAGCACCGCAATGAGAAGCCCACGCACCACAACGAAGAGCAGCCCCCGCTCGCCGCAACTAGAGAAAGCCTGCACGCAGCAACGAAGACCCAACGCAGCCAAAAATTAATTAATTAATTAAAAAGAAATGAAAAAAAAAAAAAAGAAAGAAATGGAGGGGCTTCCCTGGTGGCGCAGTGGTTGAGAGTCCGCCTGCCGATGCAGGGGACACGGGTTCGTGCCCCGGTCCGGGAAGATCCCACATGCCGCGGTGCGGCTGGGCCCGTGAGCCATGGCCGCTGAGCCTGCGCGTCCGCAGCCTGTGCTCCGCAACGGGAGAGGCCACAACAGTGAGAGGCCCGCGTACCGCAAAAAAAAAAAAATGGAAAGGAGATGAGGTTTCTTTAAAAAATAACTTCTTAGTGGAGAGGTCCTAAATAGGATACACAGAAGGACTCACAAAACTAGATGAAAACTGTTATTGTCATGGTTTATTACTGCAAAAGGATGCAGAGATAAAGATTACGTCTTCCGTGTGTGGGGCTGGAGCCAGGAGGATCCGTGCTGTGCTCGCTCGGGGCTTTCCACACCCCCCCCCTAAATCTCATCGTAGACCATGTGGTGTGGCCCCAGGTCCCCAGCAAAACACTACTAGCTGGCAGGACATCCCCTCCCAGGACCCGAGGGCAAAGACCACACCTCTCCTCGGGCAACTTTCTTTTCCTTACTACACAACAAGGGAAATCCCCAAGCTCAGCGAAGATCTTATTTCTGTCATCTACTTTTAAATTATGACTGATGACATTATATCAGGACATCTCAGAATTTTGGGAATTTCATACAATTTTGGAATAGTTATATTAATACATACCCATACGAATATAAAGTTAAAAGGTTTAGTATTCCTTCTTCTTTAACAAGCGTCCCATGTAATTTAACATCAAATAAGCCTGAGCAGTTTAACGTTTTACCCGGTGAGAGACAAATCCTTTGAGCTTTTGCAAAGGCCTGCTGGAAGAGCCCAGAGTTACTTCAAGGTCAGAAAGACTTCACTTAGAACCCAACTTTTGGAAAGTTTGTCAAAAATATCAAAAGATTTTGGACATTTGCTCACACAGGACAATGGACCATTAAGAAATGATGCTTAATTATCTATTTGACCAAAGTAATGATAAAAGATTTCAAAGATAAATACAAAAAGTTACATAGTTGTTAGCAAAATGTAGCTCTTTTAATATTGAGAAGATTCAGTTTTCTTAAGGAATCAAATACCTGATTAAGACAACCTGAAACACAGGAAATAATCTGGGTAAAACACAATTCTGGCTTTCTAAGCAGATTACTAAAAGGTAAGGAAAAACCTTTCACAATCTCTTATCAGAAGCAGGCAACAATTCAAGAAAACCTTGTCCTGTTAGCATATGAAACTTAGGTTTTAGTTTTACATAAGTACACTACTGATTTTAAAGCTTATTTTTAAAACCCTTGTAATAGCAATTCAATTTTAGCCATCTTGACCACACATAAATTTCCTTTTTTTAAGATTCCTTTTCCACAAACCTACAACTTAGTATTACCATCCAGCTTCTGTCCTGTCTTTCCTTTTTCCTATTCTGAAACAATCAGATTCACTTTAGAACAAAAGTACTTTCTTTCCCTCAACAAAGTGCATTTCCATTCCTCATACCTTTTCTTACCAAAAACACACATCCTACTTTCCTTGTGTACAGAGTTGTTTTCCTTTATTATTTCTAGTAGTTTTAAACAATTATGAATGGTCTGTTACTAGCAAATTTATCAATACAATTCATAATTCCTAAAAGCATATTATCCTTGTAGTAAATTTTCCAGTGTGGCATGTTTACCAATAGACCAAAATATCTATTTCCTTTGTAAAGGAAGCCAAAAGTGAATGAAACTATTTTTAGTTATGTTTCAGTGTTTTATCTTATTTGGGAATAATCTAGATGTTTAATGACTACCCATCATTTAATTTAACTTAGCAGAACTGTAAGGTTTCAGGTTACCAAAAAGGTCCGAGGAACCTATTTAAAAGGTTTACCTAGAAACTTGTGTCTCATCCACATCCGTTCAGTTCATTTGTTCTCAACAGTCATATTTAGATCACTCAAGAAAAAGCTTATCATACCCAGTTTTTTTTCTTGCTGACAAATTATTTAACAAAGATAACATGAACTTGTCTGACCAACAAACCCAGGTAGGGGACTTTCATGGTGGTCCAGTGCATAAGACTCTGTGCTCCCAAAGCAGGGGGCCCGGGTTTGATCCCTGGTCATCCGGGAACTAGATCTCACATGCATGCTGCAACTAAAAAAGATCCCATGTGCCACAACTAAGACCCAGAGCAGCCTAAACAAAAAAACAAACAAATATTAATTAATAAATAAATAACTCAGGTAGAATGCCTGCTTTTTTTTTAAATTTTAAATCTTTTATTGTAGTTTGAGCATATTCATTTCTTTTTTTTTTAACATCTTCGTTGGAGTATAATTGCTTTACAATGGTGTGTTAGTTTCTGCTTTATAACAAAGTGAATCAGCTATACATATACATATATCCCCATATCCCCTCCCTCTTGCATCTCCCTCCCACCCTCCCTATCCCATCCCTCTAGGTGGTCACAAAGCACCCAGCTGATCTCCCTGTGCTATGCGGCTGCTTCCCACTAGCTATCTGCTTTACATTTGGTAGTGTATATATGTCCATGCCACTCTCTCACTTCGTCCCAGCTTACCCTTCCCCCTCCCCGTTTCCTTAAGTTCATTCTCTACGTCTGCGTCTTTATTCCTGTCCTGCCCCTAGGTTCTTCAGAACCTTTTTTTTTTTTAGATTCCATACATATGTGTTAGCATACGGTATTTGTCTTTCTCTTTCTGACTTACTTCACTCTGTATGACAGACTCTAGGTCCATCCACCTCATTACAAATAACTCAATTTCGTTTCTTTTTATGGCTGAGTAATATTCCATTGTATATATGGGCCACATCTTCTTTATTCATTCATCTGTCAGTGGACACTTAGGTTTCTTCCATGTCCTGGCTATTGTAAATAGAGCTGCAATGAACATTGTGGTACATGACTCTTTTTGAATTATGGTTTTCTCAGGGTATATGCCCAGTAGTGGGATTGCTGGGTCGTATGGTGGTAGTTCTATTTTTAGTTTTTCAAGGAACCTCCATACTGTTCTCCATAGTGGCTGTATCAATTTACATTCCCACCAACAGTGCAAGAGGGCTCCCTTTTCTCCACACCCTTTTCAGCATTTATTGTTTGTAGATTTTTAGATGATGGCCATTCTGACTGGTGTGAGGTACCTCATTGTAGTTTTTGTCTGTTTGTTTGTTTGTTTGTTTTTGCATTACGCGGGCTTCTCACTGTTGTGGCCTCTCCCGTTGCGGAGCACAGGCTCCGGACGCGCAGGCTCAGCGGCCATGGCTCACGGGCCCAGCCGCTCCGCGGCATGTGGGATCTTCCCGGACCGGGGCACGAACCCGTGTCCCCTGCATCGACAGGCGGACTCTCAACCACTGCGCCACCAGGGAAGCCCCTCATTGTAGTTTTGATTGGCTTTTCTCTAATGATTAATGATGTTGAGCATTCTTTCATGTATTTGTTGGCAATCTGTATATCCTCTTTGGAGAAATGTCTATTTAGGTCTTAGAATGGCTCCCTTCTTTTCAGCGTTGATAACTCCAAAGACATGTTTATTTTAATTAAACCAACAACTCCAAGTTAGCTTTAATTCACCAAAATTAATCCTAGATCACATAAACCCCCAAAGCACCTAGGCCAGTCTGTTATATTTTAATTCATATAAGGGCTTGTTTGTTTTTAAACCACTTAATTAGTGCCCTTTTCCAAATTAATGTTAACAATACCAACCAGAGATAGAAGAGAAAAATAATACCACACACCTACAACACATATATAGACACACATGAAAATACAGATAGATGCAAACAGGGACCTTACAGTTTCATTTAAAATTCTAGCCATGTCTCAGATATAAGCTCAAAAGAATAGTTAGATCCAAACTGTGCTGTAAGGATCCTTTTCGAGCTGTTTATGTTATGGAGTCAATTTGTCTTTTAGAAGCTTCTGCATACCAATCAAAGAACGCATTACATAGTCTCCAGAGACGTTTGGAATCCTCTCTTTTAAGGGTGCCCCTTAAGGTGGACTTATTTCAAACAAAGGTTCCCCCTTTAGAACAGGATGGTGACTTACCAAAAGGCTTCAACAAACAGAAACAGAAAGCAAGTTTCCTCCTAGAAGTTTGGAGTATATTTGTCTATAATCAAAACCTAGGGGAATTGCTATTTAAACCTTTCCTTCTAGTTGTTATTTGCTCCAGTTAAGGTAGAAACAGTAATTAAAGGTTTAGCATTTGGATCCAATTTTAAAGGGGCAGGTTTTTGCTGAGGAGGAGAGAGGGAGATGGTGCTGAGGGCTGAGGCTGAGACAAAGGAGGTGGGGTCTGAGTCAAGGGAATGGGGCCCGAGACAAAGGGGTGGGGTCTGAACCAAAGGGGTGGGGTCTGAGTCAAGGGGGTGGGGCCTGAGACAAAGGGGTGGAGTCTGAGACAAAGCGGGCAGGGAAGACAAGACAAAGAAGCTGGGGGAGGGAACACAAGGAGCCCCAGGCTTCATAAGCCATTTGTTCTTTTCTACGTTTTTGTTGTTGTTTTGGCCAATTTAGAAGCGGTATCTTGCAAAGAGGCAATTTTAGAGTTCTGTGCACGTTTGGAAGCTTTTAGGTGCCAATAAAAATAAATCTACCATTCATTTTGTTTAATTTTCGGACCACGGTCCTCCAATGTAATCCTAACAAAAACGAGTTTGAGATTAAAAGTTCCCCATAATGTGCACTGTAATTCCGGATTACTTTTAGTTTGTTTGGCCCACTTAGTTAAAATGTGCATATGGGGGTCCATAGTTTTTGCATATGAAACTGGCCGGAGTCCCTGAAGGCGGGCTGCCCGCAGAGAATTCAGGAGACTGGGTTGCCATTTCCCTAAGTTCTCCTGGAAACCCTAGATAGTTGCTAGAGTCCTTGCCCAGATACCAAAAGGAATAAACGTCCCAGTTAGCATGCTCCCCCAAAGAGAACCCTGTTACCGCACTCCAGAAAACAACTGAGTACTTACCAAGGACAAAGCCTTGAACCGGAAAGGACAAAACCTTTCCAGATCCCATGTAAAGTCTGAGAGCTCAAAACACAAAAAGAGCGGGGTGTGGAATCCAAGAGCAGACGCACCAAACCGAAAGCAGGCGGCAGCTCACATAAGTGATGAGCACAGGGGCTCAGTGTGGGCACGTCACTGCATTCCACGAGCTGTCATCTCTCGGGGTTTGCCTCCTTTGGACCCCACTTCTGACACCAAATATGTCAACTTTCATCATATAGTAGCCAGTTATTTTACCAGCAGAAGTGAGTTTATTCAGGAATAGGCAGAGGAATAGCAATTCTGCATATGCGAACTATGGTGGACCCCAGGCAAATTCAGAAAACACGGAGGAGGAACTCGCTTTTATAGGGAAGAGAAGGGAGTTGGGCGGGGCTGTGACACCCAGAGTGGGAGCGAGCTCAGAGTCCCAAGTATGGAGGCTTCTCATTGGTCGGGCTCGTGGGGCGAGAGAAGTTTTCTTCTTCCTGTTGGATTGTAGCTGGAGGCGCCTTTTGTGGGAGATGGAGGTAAACGTCGTTTCCTGTTTGGGGTAATTGATAATGCATAGTAGGCATGAGAGCTCCCCCTACAGGTCTGCCCCGGCTCCTACTTTAGTCTCTTTAATTCCACAAAACTGTGTGTGCTGCTTTTCTGTAAATTGGAAATTATTTCAAAACTAAAAGTTAGATAAAAGTATATACACAGGGGCTTCCCTGGTGGCGCAGCGGTTGAGAATCTGCCTGCCAATGCAGGGGACACGGGTTCGAGCCCTGATCTGGGAAGATCCCACATGCCGCGGAGCAACTAAGCCCGTGCGCCACAACTACTGAGCCTGCGCGTCTGGAGCCCGTGCTCCGCAACAAGAGAGGCCGCGATAGTGGGAGGCCCGTGCACCGCGATGAAGAGTAGCTCCCGCTCGCCACAACTAGAGAAAGCCCTCTCACAGCAACGAAGACCCAACACAGCCAAAAAGAAATAAATTAATTAATAGATTAAAAAATATATATATACAGAAAATAATTCTATATAGTTTCCATGGGTGCCTATATAGGCAAGCAAATGTTTAGGAAAAGTGCAACTTCTGTAAGTATACGTGGATGTAATAACAAAGGAGAGAAAACGGTGTCCTTATGAAACTGAAGAGACGTGGCAGGGGAGGCCGCGTGAGAGAGCCGAAGGGAGTAAAAGGGGGCGATCAGCGTGTGGCTGGCACAGCTGCTGACAAGGAGCAGGTCCTGGGCACAGGGGCTGAGGTGGACTGGAGGCAAATGCCACCAGCCCTGAATAGGCCGAGGAGCAGGATGGGCTGGTGCAGAGCCCAGAGCCCCTCCCCTGCGTGCGGGCTTCCCGCTCAGACGGCGTTGCCCCCAGAGTCTCAGAGCGGCTGCTGCAGCACCAGACCTTGGCACCCAGTCTCACAGGAGTTCTGGGGAAAGACAGAGCCTTTCGTCCAGGAGGCAAACTGAAGTCCTGGCCCACCTCTCACTGGCCACAATTGAATACATGCCTTTCCAATGGCGTTCGGCTTGGGGCAGAGGTTCTCCAGGTGTAGGCCTGCACCCCCCAGCAGCAATATCTTCTGGGAACTTGTCATGGAGGCAAATTCTCCAACCCAGAAGCTCCGGGGCTAGGCTCTGTCTGTCTGTGTTTCAACAGGCCCACCAGGGGATTCTGATGTAGGCTGAAACTTGAGACGCAATCAGAGCCCTCCCAGAGCGCAAACGCAGCAGTGGAGGGGTGGGCAGCGCAGGGCGGGCTGCCATCTCCAGGCGGGTCAGGAATGGTCATGATGGAGGAAGGTGATTATCTCCTGAGCATCAGAAACAACAGGTACCCTGCTCACCTCACCTGACACCCTGGGGTGAGGCAGGCTGAGGGCAGAGCCCACTGGGGACCCTCAGCCACCCTGCCCACGCTGCCTGCCCATTGCCTGAAACCTAGGCCTCTGTCACTAGGGGGCTGTGGAGCCCCAGAGCCATGAGCGGGGGTTACATGGGGGCCACTGGGGCTGAGGCCTCTCAGCCCACCCCCCTTTGAGCTGCGGTGGCCCCGGAATGTCCCTTCAGGGGCCTTGGGGCTGCAGTCTGGATGAAGGGGGTCTGATGTGTCTTTTTTTTAAAACAGTTTTATTGAGATGTGACCACATACCGTACAGCTCACCCTTTTAAAGTGCACAAGCCAGTGCTTTTAGTGTATCCACAGATACGTCAGTGTTAGAACACTTTCACCCCTCAGAAAGTCACGCCCTACTGCCCCGCCCCCAGCCCCAGGCGACCACTGTCTCCCCTCTGTCTCTGTGGATTTCCCGACTCTGGACGCCTCTTAGAAATGGCCTCATGCTGTATGTGGCCCTTCGTGTCTGGCCTCTCACTTGTCACGTTTTCGAGGCTCAGCCACACTGTAACAGGGGTCAGAACTCCATTCCTTTTCGTGGCCGAGTGCCAGTCCGTTGTGTGATAGACCGCGTTTGCTATGGACATCTGGCTACTGGGGATAATGCTGCTCCCAACATTGCGCACACGGATGCCTTCAACGCTCTTGGCTACGCCCTCGAGCGGCATTGCTGGGTCACGTGTAAATTTGAGGCACCGGCAGACCGTGTCCACAGCAGCTGCCCCGGCTGGTGGCGGGTGTGCTCTGGGCGCCTCCCAGGAGGGCCTCCCTGCTGCGCGGCCCCGGCCACCTCCGCTCTGCCCGGAGCCCAGGGACAGGGCCACCGCCGGCCCTGCTGGTCCCCGCCCTCCCCGCCCCAGGGGTGCGCTCCCATCCCCCGGAGCCCAGCCCCGAAGCCCCGTGACCCTGCAGTTTCTCAGGATTCGCACGAGGCCGGGAGCACCGGTTGATGTCACCGTCAACCATCACGTCACTGTCACTTGTCACCGGGCGCAGGGCCGCTCTCGGCTTCTCTTCCCCTTCTCAGACCGGGCTTTGGGCCCGGCTCCGCACGCCCCGCCTGCGTGGCCCCGCGCCGTTTCTCCCGTTAGAACCGCTCTAGCGGGTCCGGATCCGGCGAGGAAGGGGCTCTCAGACCCAGGCCGCGGTGGGGCCGCCTAGTCCGCCGCCGCCGCCTCGGGTGGTGCTGCCCCCTGGCGGCCGCGGGCCAGACATGCAAGGCGCGTTCAGCCTCGCGGGCACCCTCTAGGGGCCGTCACTGGGACAGGCGGGCCTTGGTCATCAAGAACTTGGGTCTTCGCAGGACCCCGGGGAAAGACCACCCAGGAAGCTGAAACGAGGCTCTAAGTTTTGAGCGCCCACTCGGTGTCAGGCACAGCTTAAGCGGGGGACAGACATGATGTCAGTGAACGTCCCCAACAGCCCTGCGGACAGGTCCTGTGGCCATTCCCAAATCCCAGGTGACGACGCTGGGCTGGCGGGGGTGAAATACCTCAACCAAAGCGAGCTGTCCTCCGACGTCCGGGGTTTCCGGAAGGTCTTAGAGTAACACGGGGGGCGCGGCTGTTTCCCCGCTAGGACCAAGCCCTCCCATGAATGTCAGCGTGCTTTCCTGTCCACTCAGGAGGGCCTCCCCGGCAGGTCCCTCTAGCGGGTCAGGAGGCTTTGCGCAGCCGTGTGCCTTCCTGGGGCTGTGCCGCCTCTTCCAGACCAACTCCAGACCATGTGACCCCAGGATTCCCAGCCAAACCGTTCAGCGCTCACCTCCCCCACCGCTGCCATGGCTTCTCCTTGGGCCTGTCCCCACGGGGTCTGCCCGGGGTGCACACCTGTGGGCTGCAGCCACTCGCGAGCCCGGCGGAGTGAGGGTGGGCCCCGGAGGGGGCCTGAGCCTGCACCGGATGTGCGGGTGTATTTGTCAGGGCTGGGAGCCGGGGTGTGTCTGGTGGAACGGGGCTGTTAGGTTGTTGACTCTTCAAATACTTGGACACATGTGAGTGCTGAAATGTCGGGGGAGCCTGGGTGGGTCTCCCCAGCTGGCAGGGTGATCGCCCACGCACGCGACCATCGGTCCCCCAGGGAACAGCAACAGGCCCTGCTTAGGCACAGGCCCTGTCCAGGGAGCTGCGAATACATCAGTGAACAAATAGCAGGGTGTCCCTCCAGGGACCGCTGGTCTGGGACACACTTGAGGAAAGAGCCCGGGAGTGTAGCCTGGGCTGCTCGAGGTGGCCGGGCAGCCCCGAGGGGTCTCGGGGCTCCCCTCCTCAGTTCCTGCCTCCTTCCATGGACCCCAGGACAGCAAGGGTAGGCCTCACTGTGCCTGGCTCCCTCCCCACCTCGTGGAACTGTGGGGAGCACTTTGTGGAGGGGTGGATGGAAGAGGGGGAGGGAGGGTCAGAGGGAGGGGGGTGATGGAGGGAGGGGGGCGATGGAGGGAGGGGGGTGATGGAGGGAGGGGGGTGATGGAGGGAGGGGGGTGATGAGGGAGGGGGGTGATGAGGGAGGGGGGTGATGGAGGGAGGGGAGGCTGTCTGACCGGCTCTCAGGCTCTGTAACCCCACTATGAACGTGAGAAGTTTCCCTGAGCGACGTGAGTCAGATGAAGGAGAAAGGTTGTGGTCGGTGAACGAAGGTTCAGCTACGATATTAGGGGAGGGGAGGTGTGTGTCGGGGAAGACTGTGCCGCGGGCCAAGGTGGGCCCTTGACCACTGCCTCCCCAGCTGCTCCCCAGGGTCTCAGCCTCAGGGGCAGGGCCGCCTCACGCCCTGGGTGGCCCTGTGTCCAGCACGGAGCTGGCAGGTGACCGGAGCCCAGTCTCCCCCTCTGGGCCCCCCGGGGAGCCCCCCCACCAAGGGCTGTGGATGGCGGATTGGGACCTGGCTGGACCCTGAGCACGGAGCCTGCCCTCCCCAGCAGTGACAGCCCCTCCACGCAGCCACCTTCTAATTTCATGTGGGCCCCATGTCATCCTGCAGGCACCCTCTGAGACTCCCCAGGGGCAGAGACCCTCCAGGCCACGCCTCCCGGCAAAGTCCTGGCAGCCCCTCTCCTGAGCCAGCAGCTCCCGGGGTCTGAGCCCTGCCTCCGCCACAGTGGGGAGCTGGTGGGCCGGGCAGCTTGACGGGATCCTGCCCGGGGAGAACGGGCCGTTTATTGGTTGCATGATGTCAGCAAAAGATGGAAAAGCAGGCAGTTCCCAGCCTGGGTGTGAAGAGGTGGTGGTGAACTAACGGGGAAGCCCCTTCGCTGGGGGCTGGGGGCTGGGGGCTTGCGTCCAGGGTCACATCGCACACACACACACACACACACACACACACACACACACACACACACACACAGGCTGTTCTTTGAGACAGTCCCGTGAGAGGACAGAGGGAGAGAGGAGGGGAAGGGTGGACAGGCCGGGCCTACCCCCGGGCCAGTGTGGATGAAGCCCCATGGCCCGAGGGTGGAGGGTGCGGACCCATCGGGCACAGTTCTCACCCAGCTCCCATCCGATTCCCCTGCACCTTGCGCAGCCTGGGCACCCTGGTGCGGGCGAGGCTGGCTCTGAGCTCCCTGGGGAGAGCGGACAGAAAGCAGTGCCCCACCACAGAGCCGCTGGGCCAGGATGACTGTGGACCAGGCAGGGCCAGCGCCGGGCGTCCAGACGGCCACTGGGGCCCACCACGCGGCCTTGAGACGGAAGGGGCAACCGGGAGGGACACAAAAGGGGGCACGTGAAGACAGAAGCAGAGATTGGGGTGATGCAGCCACAAGCCCAGGGACCCGTAGAGCCACCAGAGGCTGAAACGGCAGGAAGGACTGTCCCCTGGAGCCTCTGGAGGGAGCGCAGCCCTGCCGACACCTTGATTTTGGACTTGGGGCCTTGGAGCTGTGAAAGGGTAAATTCCTGTTGTTTTAAGGCATTTCGTCCTGGTTTGCAATCATTTGTTTCGGCAGCCCCGGACTCTCATGGATGGAGAGGTGGGGACCCTGCTCACAAGGCCCTGCTGCTCCCCTCGGTGGGAGCACGAGCTTTACGTCCGTGACTGAAATTGAGGCGTAAGATGCCGAACCCCCAGGGCCAGTGACGCTGCCCGAGAGGCTAGGGTGCGAGGAGGGTCCTGGGGGGCGGTTTGCCAGGTGAGGGGGCTGGAGGGAGGGCCCCAGGCTGGGATTTCGGATGCCAGGAACTTCTCCTAAAACTGGCAAGGAAGCGGCATGAGGCTGTCAAGAAAGCGTATTAATGAAAAAGAGAGAGAGACTCTACCATCGTTCTTTTTTGTACAGCAGATTTTCGCAGCAACTGGGAGGCCAGAGCACAGTCGTGGGGTGCTCGCGCGGTAACCGTGTCTTCCCCGCGTTTGTCACGGTCACCGCCAAGTGGACGGTGACAGGTGCGGAGCGACGAGGAGTGGGCAGTGAGTCTGGGGGCCACTCCTGCCCTGGGAGCCACAGAGCATGGTTCTCGCTCCTTCCTGCCATTCGTAGCGGATAGACTGGTGGCCCCGGAAGGATCCGTCTCGTCCTACTCCCCGGAATCTGGGGGCGGGGCCTTATTTGGAAATAGGCTTTGGCTAAGGATGCGGCGCTGAGCTCATCCTGGATTATCCAGGGGAGCCCTAAGTCCAAAGAGACAGAGAGGGGGGTGAAGCCGGGGTGGGGGGGCACCGCAGCGCCAGAGGCCAAGAGCGAGGCATGGAACCCGCTGCCTGAGAGCCGCCAGAAGGAGCCCTGCCCACGCCTTGATCTCTGACCTCCAGCCCCCAGAAGGCTGAGAGAATCCTGTTTGCTTTACGCCCCCCGGTTTGCAGCAATTAGTTACAGCAGCCCCGGGAAGTCATACGTCAGATGTTGTCGAAACGTCCTGTGATCCCGGCCCTGAATAATCCAGACTGTTCCTGGAAGCCGGCCCATCACCTGGAGAGCCCAGGCGCACGCCCCTCCCCCAGGGCTTGGCCCTCCAAGAGGGGCCTAGAGGGAAACGTTTGCCTGAGAAGGTAAAATGACGTCACCTCACGTTAGGAAGTTGGCACGGACGTGTATTCTTGCATTTTTATTTCTAAACGTATTTTCTAAATCACATATCCTCTCAGGGTCTCTCACAATGAAGCACGTCCATCGCCGCTGCCTTAGGGAAATGCGAACATGAGCGGTGGGTGTGGTCAGCCCGCAATGCCGACCCGCTGAGGTAGGTGTCACTGGCCCCTGTCACGGATGGGGGAGCGGAGGTAGCGCTGTGACCTGGCCTGGCCCTCGGCGGCCTCTCCCCGACAGCGGAGCTGGGAAGCCTCGGTGCGGAGGACTTACCGCCGTCCTCGGAGCCCGTTGGCGGAGTGTCACCCTGCCTGGGGTGCCCCCCGGCCCTCCCGGCTGATGGGCATTCCTGCCACGAGCACTGGGGCTCCCTCCGGAGGCCATGTGGGTGCGCCCCGCCCCCCGGCTCCCCTCAGGGTCTGCAGCACAGAGAGGCCCCAGCCACGGCCCCGTGAGCAGCTGCCTCAGGAGGGGCACGGTTTGCACTGACAATCTGGGCCCCGCCATGTACTGTCACAGTCATCCAAGCAACGCTTGCAGAAAAGCGCGGGAAATAAAGCCGTCACGCGGACGCTGACAGGCACCTACCGCACGCAGGGCCTGTGCCAGCTGCCGGCAGCACCACGTGGCCACACGGCCTCTGCCTGCGACCCTGCGGTGCGCTAATAGCCGAGAGCGCCAGCCAGAACAAGCCCTCCCGCCCGCCACGGGCTCCCCCTGCGGCTGGCAGACTCGCCCTTACCCTCGACGTGCTGCCACCTCCCTTGTGGGGCTTCTGCTCCCGGTGGAAAAGGCTGCGGGGCTGGGACCCACAAGGGGCAGAAGCTCCAGGAACGAGAGATCTGTGGCGTGTCGTCCAGAGGGGGCTCCACAGCCAGCGCTGTGGACGCTGGCGGGCAGACCCCGTGGGAAGCCGAGCGATCGGCCCTGGACTCCCACGCTGGGTTCAGCAGGACCCCTCGGTCCGGCCCTCCAGGGTGCGTGGCGAGGCCGCACGCCCGGCGGTGGCCCCGGTGGGCGGACAGGCTTGGGGAAGGCGTAGCCGTTGGTGAGCTATGTGGGCGATTGTGCCTCCTGCGAATCCTTCGAATACGTGAGCTTGGCGACGTCTGTCTTCATGGACCACTTTTTCCACCCCTTGTGGATTCTGGACACTTCTTGGCGTGAAGCTTCTGTGGCCAGCACGTATATGATGGGGTCAGCCACGCTGTTCACCGTGGTCAGGCTCAGGGACACCACGGAGACCGTGTACAGTTTGATTTCGAAGGCGCTCACAAGGCCCGTGTCTCCTTTGTAGTAGGAAAAGGCTATGGCTTTGGCCAGGAGCACCAGGTGGTAGGGAGTGAAGCAGAGCAGGAAGATGGCCACGACCACGACGGCCAGGCGCTTCACCTTGGCCTTCTGGGCGGCGCTCAGGCCGGCGCTCATCTTGATGCTCCTGCAGATGCGCTTGTTGGTGAAGGCGATGACGGACAGAGGGATGGCGAAGCCCACGGCGAAGCGCGTGTAGTAGTACCCGGCGATCTCGCGGTCCATCGGCAGCTTCTCAAAGCAGGTTCCCTCCTCCTCCATCCGAAACACCGGGTAGTGGACGAGCCCCACGAGAACGAAGACAGACACGGAGACGAGGATGGCCGTCTTCTGGTGGCGGCGGCCTCGCGTCTCCAGCGCGTACACCACTGCCAGGAAGCGGTCGCAGGAGATGCAGCACAGGAAGAGGATGCTGACGTAGAGGTTGCAGAAAAAGACATAGGCGGTCACCTTGCAGGCCCATGGGCCCAGGAGCCAGCAGTGCCCGTTCTGGATGTAGACGACCCAGAGCGGCAGGGTGCTGATGTACAGCAGCTCGCACAGCGCCAGGCAGAAGAGGTAGACGGCCAGCACGTGGCCCTGGCGCGCCTGCAACAGCGTCAGCCAGGCCGTCAGGCAGTTGGCTGGCAGGCCCAGCATGCACACGGTGCTGTACACAGTCACCAGGAACACCCTGCTGTCGTTGAAGGGCACCTTCGACGTGCAGTTCTGGGAAGATACGCCAGTCGACAGGGCCCCTGGCAGAGGGCTGGCCACCGGCGTGGCGTTTCCTGTGGGGCAGAGACAGCGTGAGGGCGAGTGTCGCTGGGAACCACCTGAATCAGATGTGCTGGCGCAAGAAGGCTCTTGTCAGCTGCGGACTGGGCGCGCCAGGGTTAAAACTTTCCAGACGGTTTCCTAAAGTGACCCTAAGTCCCCCATCCCCCAGCCGACGGCCTCGAGGGTACAAGGTGGGCAATACCACGTCCTTGTCACCAACAGTCATTTTCCAAAGCGCTGTCTGTGGGCTTGAGGAGACTTTATTCTCTATTCGCCTTCTGTTGAGTTGAATTGTGTCCCCCCCCACCCCCCCAAAGAAGATATGTGGAGTCCTAAGCCCCAGGACCTCAAAACGTGACCGGATTTGGAGATGGGGTCTTTACAGAGGTGACCAAGTCAAAATGAGATCTTTAGGGTGGGTCCTAATCCAGTATGACTATGTCCTTATAAAAAGGGGACATTTAAACCCAGGGACACGCGTGAACGAAAGCCGATGTGAGGACAGGGAGAAGACGGCGATCCCAAGCTGAGGAGAGGGGCCTCCGACGAATGCAGCCCGCCCACACCTCCATCTCGGACTTCCAGCCTCCAGGGCTACAGAAGAAATGTCTGTGATTTAAGTCGTCTGATCTGGGCTTCCCTGGTGGCGCCGTGGTTAAGAATCCGCCTGCCAACGCAGGGGACACGGGTTCGAGCCCTGGTCCGGGAAGATCCCACGTGCCACGGAGCAACTAAGCCCGTGCGCCACAACTGCTGAGCCTGTGCCCTAGAGCCCAAGAGCCACAGCTACAGAGCCCACGTGCCACAACTACTGAAGCCCACGTGCCTAGAGCCTGTGCTCCACAACAGGAGAAGCCACCACAATGAGAAGCCCACGCATCGCAACAAAGACCCAACGCAGCCAAAAAATAAAGTAAAAAAATAAATCACCTGGTCTGTGGTCCTTTGTTACAGCAGCCCTAACAAACAATACATCTTCCGGATTTACTGAGTTTAGTTCTTAGTCTCTTTCCCCCTTTATTGGTTTGGAGATTGTTAAGCCATTTTTAATCTTTTCGAGAGGACCCTGGATGTTTTAATGTGCGTTATTTAGTAGTGTCTAAAGTTAGTCAGAACCTTCACCTCCTGCGTGGGCACAAACCCTGGGACGCCGTTGCTCTAAGGCCCCACGTTCGGCTGACGTGCAATTCTGGTCCCAGTTACGTTAGTCGTGTGGGTTCTTTGCCTGTTTAACCCCGTAGGTCAGATGTTGTTATTATTACTATTCCTGCCGTGGTTGTTGTCGTGTTCACACTGTCCCTCCCTGTTCACAGGTGCCCACGTGTCGGCCAGACTTCCGCCCGCTCCCTGTCCTCCATCTGCTGCATTTCCAAGGTCATTCCCTCCTTTCCCTGAGGACGGCCCTCGCAAGCCCTGTGGACGAGAGCCTGCCCCAGCTTTGGTTCATCCGAAATGCACTTTTACCCCAATTCTGGAGGACGGTCCCCCCAGGGGTCCGATTTAGCTCCGGCCCCGCTGCAGCCCGTCTTCTGGCTTCTGAAGCTGCGACGGTGGCCGCCTGCTGTCTAGTTGCCGTGCCCTCGGACCCCTGAATCTGAGACTCTGTACACCCCAGTGCCCCGGATGGCCCCCTGTTTGCCTCCTGGGGCTCTGGTCAGGCACGTGCTGGACCTCTCGCCCCGTCCCCACCTCGCTCTGCACCCTCCCCCCCTCCCCCATCCTGCAGGACCATCCGTCTGTCCAGGCAACCTACTGACATTGAACTTGAGTTTGTGAGCTCTTTGTACCTGTGTCTAATTGGTGGGTTTTTTTTTTACTCATTCACTCCGTTAAAATTCAGGGATCATATCTTTCATTTCTAGACACTCCATCTGGCTCCCTTTCGAGTCTCTTGTTCTCTGCTTATGTTTTTCCTTCCGTCTCTGATCTCCTCACATTCACCCAACGTACTGATGTCACTGTGTGTGGCCTTCCCAGCCCCTGCAGTCTTGGAGGCAGGACCCCCGCCACGGCACAGTGCCTGCACCCTCCCACAGGCCAGCTCCTGCGCATGTCTTGTGGCGGTTGTGAGCTCACGCCTGATGGGGTGTTATCCGTGGGCATTTCCTGAGTGGGAGGGGCTGTCCTCCGAGGGGTTGTGGGCTCAGGTGGGCGGAGGGCAGGAGTCCTTGGATTCACTCCAGGGCTGGTTTCCATCCAGGCCTCATAGCAGAGCTGAACTTTGGGGTCCCTATGCAGGTGTCCCAATTCAGAGCCCACACCCTCCCCACGTGGGAGCCAGGGCTCACCTGCGGTCCCCTCAAGAAACAAGCGGTAAGGAGTCAGTCCATAAACATGCAACGAGCCCTGAAACCTTAGGCCCGTCAGCGTCCCTCTGCTGATTCTAAGCATCAGTTACATGGGACAGTCGCCACCGTCAGCCGTCATATGAAGCCCAGCTCAGAGCGAGCTCGGCGTCACACAACCCAGGGCTCCCCACAGCCCACGGCCCGCTGCCCGCTCCCGACTGCCCTCCACCCCTGCGGGCTCAGGCAAGCTTTCACGACGCTCTTCAGATGTGTCACCTGGGCTTTGCGGGGTTCGCACTGGGACCGTGCAGAGCCGGGCTGGTGGGCCACGGCATGGGAAGTGGAAGCTCACCAGGGCTTTGGGGTCCCTGCTGGGATGGGGGGCTGGGAGGAAGCACAGACTGGCACTGGGGGCTCCTCCAAGCTCCAGTGCCTGCGTGTCAGGGAGGAGCCAGGAGGCTGGCGGGACCTGGATGCCCACCTGCCCTCCCCTGAAGCCCTGCCTGGGACACCAGCTACCACCCCTCTCAACAGGGGGAGGGAGCCAGTGGGAAGGCGCGCTCCAGGCACCTGCGAGGTGGCACCCTCACCCGCCTCCCCACCAGGTGTTTCCGAGGGGACAGGAATGAGGCACAGGACCGAGCGCCCTGCTGTAGGGGTGAGCGCCCTGCGGTAGGGGTGAGCGCCCTGCTGTAGGGGTGAGCGCCTTGCGGTAGGGGTGAGCGCCCTGCGGTAGGGGTGAGCGCCCTGCTGTAGGGGTGAGCCCCCTGCTGTAGGGGTGAGCCCCCTGCTGTAGGGGTGAGCGCCCTGTGGTAGGGGTGAGCCCCCTGCTCTAGGGGTGAGCGCCCTGCGGTAGGGGTGAGCCCCCTGCGGTAGGGGTGAGCCCCCTGCCCCCCGTCTAAGGATCCACGGACACTGCGATGACTCACACCGGGGGCTCCCCGGGCTGAGGGACCCCACACGACATGCGGAAGGAAGCCAGCGTGTCCCAGGCACCCTCCCTCTCCCGCCCAGCCTGCCTCTCCTGGGTCGCTCTCGTGACGGTGACCCCAGCACCCACTGCCTGACCCGTGCCCAGAGCCTCCCTGGACCCTCTCCCTCCTGACCCGCCCCTGGGACCTGCCGTGCGACAGGAGCATCTGGGTGGCCATGGGGGGACGCGCACCTCCCAGAGCCTGTGCCCTGGCCTCGGGAGAGGCTGTCCTGTTTAGGCCCTGTGCACCTCGGACAGCAGACTGCGGGGGGAGCAGCCCCCTGAGGTCAGCGGGAACCACAGGCAGCACCCGGTCGCAGGTGGAGCTTCACGCTGCCGCCCAGCCGCAGCAGCCTCTGGCGGTGAAGGCCCCGTGATCCGGCCAGGGGAGTAGACAGCAGGCTGGACAGGCCTGGGTGGCCTCAGTGACAGCAGAGAACGTGGCCCTTGCTTCCGCAGCCCGTGACCCCTGGGCCTTTCCACATGCACATCCAACAGCCAAGGAAACCTCGGGGCGTCCCAACGCTGACACGGCCGTGGGGTGGCGCGCAGCCGTCGGGGATCCCTCGGGCTTCGAGGGCCCTCCTGAGGGACTCAGCCCCAGCGCCCATGCATGGTTTTCAGCACCCCCCGCCCCCCGCAGGGCGACCTGATGCAGAAGTCAGCGGCAGGCCAGTGAAGGTGGGCAGAGAGCAGTGCTCGTTCTTCAGCTGAAAGCTCGCTGTGAAGGTCCCAGGGTGATGGAGCTGTCGGCCCCCCAGCATGCTCCCGACACCCTTTTGTGCCACTCGTTTTCCCAATTTTTAAAATTCTGGTAAAATATACCTAAGATAAAAGTGACCGTCGTAACCATTGTAAGTGTCCATTTCTGCGGCACTAAGTACAGTCACATTGTGATGCAACCGTCACCATATCCATTTCCAGAGTTTTTCATCTTGCAGCACTGAAACGCTGCCCCCATTAAACTCTCACTGCCCACTCCTCCCCCAGCCCTTCCCGTGAGTGGATCGGAACGAAGGTGTCCTTCTGGGGCTTTTTAGCTTTGCATCATATTCTCAGGGTCCATGTGTCAGAACATCCTTCCTTTTTAGGACAGAGTTACAGCCCACTGTGTGGACCGCATTAGGGTTTTCCACTCTTCTGTCTGTGGACACTTGGGCTGCTTCCACATCTTGGCTATTGTGAGCAGTGCTGCCATGAACGTGGGTGTGCAAATACCTCTTCCACACCTGTGTTCACTTCTTATTTATTTTTGGCTGCGTTGGGTCTTAGCTGCCACACGCAGGCTCTTTGTTGTGGCGCGTGGGCTTAGTTGCCCCGCGGCATGTGGGATCTTAGTTCCCTGACTAGGGATCGAACCCGAGTAGCCTGCATTGGAAGGCAGATTCTTAACCACTGGACTGCCAGGGAAGTCCCAAGTTCACTTCTTTTTTGTGGATTGCTGGATCATATGGTGATTCTCTATTTTAGCTTTTTGAGGAATCTTCATACTGCTTTCCCCAGCAGCTGCTCCATTTTCCGGTCCCACCGACAGCGCACAGGGGTTCCCATTTCTCCACATCCTCGTTAGCACTTGGTATTTTGTTTTTTTGTTTTGTTTGTTTGTTTGTTTTGCGGTACGCGGGCCTCTCGCTGTTGTGGCCTCTCCCGTTGCGGAGCACAGGCTCTGGATGCGCAGGCCCAGTGGCCCTGGCTCACAGGCCCAGCCACTCCACGGCATGTGGGATCCTCCCAGACCGGGGCACGAACCCGTGTCCCCTGCGTCGGCAGGCGGACCCCCAACCACTGAGCCGCCAGGGAAGCCCAGCCTCCGGCTTTATTGTTCCTGAGTTAGTTTTTATTTCAAGAAGTCTACTTTTTTTTTTTTTTTAGCTGTGGCACGCGAACTCTTAGCTGCAGCATGTGGGCTCTAGCTCCCTGACTAGGGATCGAACCTGGGTCCCCTGCATTGGGAGCACGGAGTCTTAGCCACTGCACCACCAGGGAAGTCCCTCGAGAAGTTTACTTTTGCATGCTAATTTTTGAAGTAATTTTCCCTGTTATGAGACAAACTGCATTGGTAGAAAAATTCTCATGGGCTCCCTCCTAAATGTTCCAAGTCAAAGGAGACATGGGGTGGGGCTCTCACCTGTCATGGCTGACGGCTCTGGGCTCAGGATGGGGCTGCGGTGTGTGTCATATGACGATCCTGTTGAGACGTTTCCTCCAGAGTTTCACATGACCTGGAGAAAGGGTGGGTTGAAATTGCTTTAGGGAAATCAGATTAAATCACAAATTAAGTTATCTGACAAACGGTTAGTGAGCACCTGTTAAGTGCCAAGTCTTGTCTCCATCCTGTGGGACACGACAGCCGAGGCTTAATATAAAAAGGACTCCCACAAATCTACAGGAATAAGTGTCGGAGCTGATCGTTCACAGAAGAAGTAAAAGTACCTCCTACAAATTGGAAAGCGCTCAGCTTCACTCATATAGTCAAAGAAATGCGAACGTAAACACCCAACAGTGGTCTTTGCCTTGCCTATCAGATTGGCAAAAATAAAGAACTTTAATTCTTGGTGTTGGCAAGAGAGTGAGGAAGTGGGATCCTTCACTGTGTTGGGAGCATAAACGGGCACAGATGTTTTCTAGCACAATTTGGTAACATGTCTCAAAAATCTTCAATGTGGACTTCCCTGGTGGCACAGTGGTTAAGAATCCGGCTGCCAATGCAGGGGCCACAGGTTCGAGCCCTGGTCCGGGAAGATCCCACACGCCGTGGAGCAACTGAGCCCGTGCGCCACAACTACTGAGCCTGCGCTCTAGAGCCTGCGAGTCACAGCTACTGACCCCACGTGCCACAACTACTGAAGCCTGCACACCTAGAGCCCGTGCTCTGAAACAAGAGAAGCCACCGCAATGAGAAGCCCGTGCACCACGAGGAAGAGTAGCCCCCGCTCGCCACAACTAGAAAAAACACGCGCACAGCAACAAAGACCCAATGCAGCAAAAAATAAAATTAATTAATTAAAAAAAATTCTTCAGTGTGCTTCACTTTTTTTTTTTTTTTTTTTTTTTTGCGGTACGCGGGCCTCTCACTGCTGTGGCCTCTCCCGTTGCGGAGCACAGGCTCCGGACGCGCAGGCCCAGCGGCCATGGCTCACGGGCCCTGCCGCTCTGCTGCATGTGGGATCTTCCCGGACCGGGGCACGAATCCGTGTCCCCTGCATCGGCAGGCGGACTCTCAACCACTGCGCCACCAGGGAAGCCCTTCACTTTTTTAAAAAATAAATTTATTTATTTTGGGGCCACCAGGGAAGCCCTGTGCTTCACTTTTGAGCAGATAAAATCCTTTCTAGGAATTTTTCCTGGTGAAAGAATGACCTGAGATGCGAAGTGCATGGACGTTGCTCCTGTGAAAGGGCCCGGGACCCCGGGGTGACTGCCCACGACAGAGGTGGACGGGCTCACGGGTGCGGGCAGATGGGGCAGGATTCTGGCCCCCCCACCTCTCTGCTTCCTTCCGGAACCAGAGGTGCCCCTAACGTAAGCTCCATCCTGTCAGCTAGACAGGGTCTGGGGGAGGCGGGCTCTCTAAACCCTTCTTCAGCCAGCCTGGAGCCAGGCCCAGACCCCACCCACAGCCCCTGTCGGGCGGAGCCCCCAGCCCCGTGGGGCGTCGGCAGGTGCAGGCCCCGCCCCCCAACACTGAGCGGGCCAGCTGTGCTGACAACCGATGAACCACCGGGAAATAACAGGAAGCCAAGGTGTTTACCTGAAGCTGCAGAGAGTGCATCGACCTAGATTAGGAAGCAAGACCTCGAAAACACAAAGGTAAGGCGCTGCGGCAGCCAGAAACGCACTGACCTTTCGAAACTGACGTCCTGACGGACTGGTGGGCGTGGGCCTGGAGGGCCAATGGGCCTCCCCTGTCCATCCCTGCACCCCCGTTGCTCAGTCAGCCCCCTGCAAGTCAGGCAGGGAGCCACCCAGGGGTGCTCTGCCTGAGGTCTATGCCTGGCCCTGAGACCCGCAAGCAGAGCGAACTCTGCCCTCTAAGGAGATGGCCCAAGGTGCTCAGGGCGGCCACCCAGTGGGGCCAGCGTGGCACACGGTTTGTGGCCCGGTCAGCTCGGGGGTGAGGGAGGGCTGAGCCTGATGAAGGGGGGTCCAGTAGGGTCTCCAACTGTGAGGGTGGCCCACATGAGCTGCAGGGGTGCCAGCCCACCTGGGAGCTGTCCAGACGCCCCTGAGCCCCGTGAGCCTGGGAGGGACACAAAAGCCTCACCCTGGGCCCGATTCCTTTGTCAGAACTGAGATTCTGGAAAACTGGGAGGCGGTCCCTTCCCCCAGGGGCTGCGCCGCCCGGCTCTTCCCTGATGCAGGTGGCAGCAGAAAGGGGACCACTGTCTCTAGAAGTCACTTCTGCAAAAGCCAGAGGAAGCGGCCCAACTGACACTGTGCGGTCCTGGGGCCCCTGCTCTGCCCCCCTGCCCTGTGCAGTCTGTGCAGAGCAGAGCACTAATTCCAGATCCGGGGCCGTGTCCCCGACTGTCAGGCACACCGGCAGGGTGCGGGGGTCACGTTGAGAGGACCGGGGGCCACAGAAGGCCCAGGCCGGAGCAGCCAGGCTCTGGAACCGCCCCACGCCCGGGTGCGGTCCTGCCCTGCTCGCAGCCACAGGCCTGGGCACCTGCCCCCGGGCCCAGCCCCGGGCTTTTGCCCAGCAGAGCTCAGCCCAGGCTTGGGCCTCATCTTGGCCTTTCCCTGCCCAATGGACACATGGCTTCAGGTCTCCGCCCGCCCCGGCCTCCTCCCGGGGTGGCCGTGGACTGTCCCCTCCTGGTGTCCCCACCCTGCCAGCCCCAGAGTGCCCGTGGCCCCTCCCCACCGGCAGCTGGGGCTCTTGCCGGCCAGGAGACCATAGGCCTGGGTGCCCCCTCGTCCTCTCCCGGGGTCAGGTGCCAAGAGGGACGCATCTTCCACACCAGCAGCCTCACTGCCCTTCCTGCCCCGCATGCCAGCCTGGTGGGCTCAGGGCCTCCGTCCCCTCTCTGGCTCCAGGGGGGCTGTGACAGCCACAGGCCATGGGGTGGGTGGCCCAGGTCAGCCCGAAGCCCCTACGCACCCAGCCCTGGGCTCGGGCGGCCCGTCTCCTGCCCCCACCCTCTCTGGCCCTGGGCACCACCCTAGTGCCTGCACATCCCCGAAGGGCCCACGGCAGCCCCACAGGAAGCACTGCGTCCGGATGGACGCTCACATGACACGGTGAAGAGCGACCTGGCCCCCGGCGCTGGCCCCCGACACCCTACGCCCTGCGTGTGCTGTGGGTCCCTCCCGTCATTTAAGATACGCTCTCAGACGTTTCACTCTGGAGTTTTTCAAACAAACGCAAAAGCACAGGGGGCGAGCCCGCGTCCAGCATGCCCGCTGCCCTCACCTCCGGTTGCCCCATCGCACGCCGTGGAGCCTGGTCCCCGGCTACTCATCATCACTGTGGGTTTGCTGGGACGTCTTTACCCTTTCACCATGGCGGGGCCTGTCGGGTGACTTCCAACCTCTCACTCCCACCTGCTCCCACTCAGAGCTTCGACTTTATTTCTGTCTCTGCGCAGGTTACACTTTGGGGAGGGAGCTCCTGACTTATCAGCCCCTGCAGCCCCTGAGCTCCTTGCTCTCAGGCAGCTGAACCGGGGGCCCCATCTCACCAGCGCAGCAGGAGTCCATCTCCATTTCCCCCATTTAGGCAGATTTTTTACAACGTGCCTTCTAAAATGCACCTCCACTTCTTCGATGGCTAGGGGGGTGGAACACCGCGCCTTGTCCCACCGTCGCCGGAGGCGTCTCCGTCCTCTCCCTTCTGCCTGCAGGAACCCCTACAACATCACCTTGTCACCGTCCAGGCAGAGACGCCAGGAAGAACCCCTTCCTCAGCGCCCAGCCCCTGCCCACCGTTCTCGGCAGGCACCTACGGGAGCCCCCCCACAGGGCCTGGCGCTGGACACCGTCCCAAGAAGCCTGCGAGCTGCCCAGCCTCAGGACCAGGCTGGCTGCCCACCCCAGCAGACACCCCCTGTCTTTCCGTCCCTCCTCTAGCCCACGTGCCTCTGGCCCCACCAGGCCCTGGAGACCAGGGTGGCCGCGCGTTATACCCACCCCGCCAGGCTCCCCACCACCTCCGAGAATCGGCGGCAAGCACGCAGCCCCGGGGAAGTCCCTGAGTGCCTGGCGGAGGCCCTGAGGGACCTGGCCCCCCGCGCTGGCCCCCGATGCCCTATGCCCTGCGTGTGCAGTGGGTCCCTCCCGTCATTTAAGATACACTTTCAGACGGCAAGGAGAGCGTCCCAGGGGGATAAACCCCCGGCCCCCGGCTCCCGGCTCCCGGCCGGCCCAGCACTGCGGCCGGGGGCGGGGGACTCTGCAAAGGGGCCGCAGAGGGACCGTCCCTCCCCCAGCCCCCGCCCTCCACCGCATCTGTGGTGCCCCGGGGTCCCTCTTGGTGAAGGAGCCCAGGTCAAGACCCTCCACCAAGCCCCCACCTTCATGCCAACAAATCACTCTGCTTTCAGACCCCCACCCCGACTGCTCCCCGCACAGCGGCCCGGGACTTACTCAGGGCCCGCCCGGCGCCAGCCTCGTGCTCCCTCCTTGCAGGCCCAGTTGAGAGCTTTCAGGAAGTAGCAGGAGTGTCTCTAAAACTCCCCAAACCGCAGACAGAGCGAGACCTCAAGACCTGGGGTTGGCCAGCCCGCCGGGGCGTCTTCTCACTGGTGTTGAGACTGTGGCCTCATGGCTCTGCTGAAAATGGCCTCAGTGCCACTTCTCATGGTCCTGGCAACACCCAGACCTGCCTTCCCTCAAGACCTTCCTAGGCGGCTCGGGCCGCACATGGGACCAGCTCGCATGAGCTGCTGCTGCCTACTGCTCCCAGACAGCTGCGGCTGGGCACCCAGGGGCAGGGACCCCCGGGGAGACGGACCCCAGCTCCGCAGGCCCAGGCCTGGCATGGCCCCTCACAGCCCGCTGGGCACAGAGCAGGGCTGCCTGCAAGAGGCCTTGCCTTCCCAGGGACACCCGTGGGGCACTGGGAGCAGAGCTGCTGCCCGGCACTGCCCGCCGTGGCCCCAGGACTGCACCTGTCCCCAGCGCCCGGACGTCTCACATGGAGCTCGCCCTCCCCACTCCCCATCCTGGGGTGGGCCAGCACACCCCGTCTAGGTGGTGTCTCTGAGCCCCTAAAGCCGGTCCCAGCCAGGCCAGGTGGCCTCTGAGGGTGGGTTTCTCTTGAGAGGCCGCGTGGGACCCCCCAGGGACCCAGTGTCCACGCTGGCGGTGGGGGGTCTGTGTGTCTCTCTCCGGCTTGCAGGATCACAGCCTAAAGCACGTGGCCAGTGTCCTCGGAAGATGCGGGGGGCTGCAGGTGACCGCCACCTTGCCTGACCACCCTGGGCTGGTTCTGGGTTTCAGGGTGAGACGGAGGCACCGTGGGCCCCTCTCTGCATCCCCACTGCAGACCTGGCTCTTCAGCCCAGGGCACGGCTGGGCCCACCAACATTTGTGGGTGACCTGTGTCCAGCACCACAGCACGGGCGGTAGGCGGCGTTGGAAATGAGGCCACCGCCCCCCCTCACGTCCAGGGCCCGGGGAGCCTAGGAGGGCTGGCCCCCACTCTGCACTTTCCCTCGGACGTTCATCTGGTGGCTGGAGGCCGGCTCCCTCTCCGTTCCCCCGCCTCCACCGCACCGCAGCTTCTCGGGGTGGGTGGGAACATGGGCGCCCAGAGAGCTGGGCGTGCAGCACGTGCGGGTCTGAGCACAGGCTCATCGTGGCCTTTCCGGAGCACCTGCCCGGGGCAGCTCTTCCCAGATGAGCAAAGGAAGGTAGAGCTGAGGCTCTGGGTGGGCCGGGTGGTACCCACACCCCTGGGGTCCGAGTGAGGCAGGGCCTCAGCTGGGGCACTGCCCACATCCGGCCAGTGGGCCAGGCACCCTCAGGGATGGCGGGGGACAGCTGTCATCATGGGGGCGGCCCAGGCCCTGCCCGGGACTGTTCCCTTCTACACGCCCACCTAGAGGTCCGCGTATTCCCAGGCTGCCCCGCACCCAACTGATACGCTTGGGCCTAAAACCCTGGCCACCGTCACCCTCTGTGCCGTGGCTGTCGGGTCAGGGGTGGCAGCTGAATCCTCCCCTTGGGGTCTTCAGGGGGGCCTGGGAAGGGAAGCCTGGGCCCCTGCGGTGGGAGTGGAGGGCTGTGAGCTGGGGGGTGGCAGCTGTGCCCACGCCACCCCCTTCCAAGCACAATTCCTGACCAGCAAAGCAGGTGCGGGGAAGGGGTTTTGCGGGGGTGAGGGGGCTGGGTGCTTTTCCTGGAGGCTGAGTGCCTTTCAGGCAGGACAACGGGGGACCCTGTAGCCCCCTCTTGACAATGTCCCGGGGGCCCCCTTGAGAAGAGGCCACTAGTTTCCGTGGTCCCACTTCCACCAGGCAGGTGTCTGTGAACCCAGAAGGGTTTCCTCACTGACCCTGTCTGCAACCTCACTTCCATCACCTCATGACAGGGGAACATTATTCACCATTTTAAGTGGGTCGAATATTCATGGATTCAAACTCAAGGCGGTGGCGACGCTCTCCGGGCATCTGCCGGGCACCATGCACCTCCGGGCCACGTCTCCACTCTCCTCACTGCTCCTAAAGGTTTTATAGGGGAAGGAGGGCACCACCACCCACGTTCAACAGGCACGAAGGTCCCTGAGACGGGCTTTGTGTTTGAGCAGAATGCGGCCCCTGGCCCGGCACCCAGACCCCCGAGCTCACCTCCAGAGCCACGCCATGTCCTGCCTGCCCTCTGCTCCCCTCGGCCCCGGACAGCCGGCCTGGTTGTCCCCAGGTGTTTACAGCAGGGACGGCGCGCCTGGTTGGCCTCAGGCCTCTTGGTCTCCTCACGCGGAAGCAGCGCCCCGACCCCTTGCGCCCGTGACTTTCGCTTTCTGAAGGGGCCTGTCTCCTAGAGTGTCGCACGTTCTCGATTTGCTTGATTGGGTCCTCCCAGAGTCATTGTACGTGGTTCTCCAGCACGGGCTTCCCGTGACTGGGAAGGGGTTCTAAAGCCCCGGCAGGTTCAGTTTGACGTTTCTGGCACCGGGATCACGGCGACAACAACCACTCCTTCGACAGGGCCGGTGATGGGTGGTGGGGTGGTTGCCCCCCGGCACCCTGGCCGGCCCTCCTGGAGCTGTACGCCCCACGCCCCATCCCAGGGCAGCCACCTTGCTTGGCTGGCTAAGTGGTGACTTTCCCATTATGTGACGTTTCCACCTGTGTCCTCCGGCAGGTTCGGGGCGGGGGGAAATGAGCTGCCCCTCCCCTCTCCTCCCAACCGATAGGCAACAGTCACCTCCTGCTGTAGCCAAGGTCTTGGACCCTCTCTCACCCTCTCGCCGAGTATCATTAAGGACTCAGGGATTTTTATTGTGGTAAATTATACATAACATAAAATTCACCATTTTAAGGGCTTCCCTGGTGGCACAGTGGTTGAGAATCCGCCTGCCAGTGCAGGGGACACGGGTTCGAGCCCTGGTCTGGGAGGATCCCACATGCCGCGGAGCAACTGGGCCCGTGAGCCACGACTACTGAGCCTGCGCGTCTGGAGCCTGTGCTCCGCGACAAGAGAGGCCACGATAGTGAGAGGCCCGCGCACTGCGATGAAGAGCGGCCCCCGCTCGCCGCAACTAGAGAAAGCCCTTGCACAGAAACGAAAGACGCAACACAGCAAAAATAAATTAATTAATTAATAAACTCCTACCCCCAACATTAAAAAAAAAGCTTGGGAAAAGAATTGCTTAGGATACTTTCAATTACTTTAAAAAATAAATAAATAAAAATAAAATAAAATTTACCACTTTAACCACTTTTAACCACTTTAACCACTTTTAACCACTTTTAAGTGGTAAATTTTATTTTATTTTTAAGTGGTTAAGCGATAAGTATACTCACATAGTCATGCGACCACCACTGCCATCACCCCGGGACTCTTCACCTCCCCAGACAGAAACTCCGTCCCCATTCGACACTCACTCCCCATCTCCTCCCCCAGCCCCTGTCCCCACCATCCTACTTCTGTCTCTAGGACTTTAACTGCTCCAGGGACCTCATACGAGTGGGATCACACAGGATCTGTCCTTTGGGGACTGGTTTACTTCACTCAGCACGAGGTCCTGGAGGTCCGCCCGTGCTGGAGCAGGTGTCAGAACTTCACTCCTCGTTATGGCTGAATCCGATTCCATGTGTGCACGGGCCACATCTGTTTATCCATCATCCGTCCATGGACACGTGGTCGCTTCCCCCTTTTGGCTGCCATGTGTAACGCTGCTGTGAACACGGGTGTGCAGGACTCGTGGGTTTTTGTATCTTCAGTGTGTTTCTGTCGACCACAGTTGTTACTCTCGAGGACACTCAAATTATCCCACTCGATGAACCACCCGCCCTGCCTCTGTGGGGATGATGACATGGTCTGTCTCTTTAGCTTTGTTATTACGGTAAATTTTGTCCGTCGATCACCAAACACCACGTGCCTGGACTGAGCCCTACTCCGTCGTGTGTGTCAGTCCGTTTGTGCGATGCCGGATCCCATTGGCTGAGATGACCGTTTTTTTTCTTCTTCCGGTGAGCCTGCCAGGCTTCCCTGACTGCTGACCTCTCCCCCCTCCCCCACTTTTGAGCCTCAGTGATGCTGAGTCACTGAATCGGGCTGGGGGAGGGGGAGGTAGGGGGCTTCCGGGGGTTTCCATGGGACTCAGTGCTCTCATAAGAGGGCAGGAGTTCCCGGCACCAGCCAGGGAAGGGGCTTTCAGGGCAGTTTCGGAGAGTTTCCCTGAGAGAGAAGAGGCTGGGAATGGAAAGGGGCTTTTGGGAAGCTGTCACCCCAAGAGCTTGGTGATTCTGAAACTCATTACCAGCCCGTGTTCCTCTGACCAGGGCACACTCTGAGTGTGAATCATAGATCATGGTTTCAACAAAGTTATAGTGTGCCCTAGATCAGCCCAGGACAGGCTACCCATCACCTCAGAAACCCCAGACAGCCATGCTGAACACACAGGGGTTTCCTCTCTCTCTCTCTCTCTCTCTCTCTCTCTCTCCCAGGGCTGGCTCAGCAGCTGCCATGGCCTTGGGAAACCAGGTGCCTTGACTCTTGGTCAAAAATGACTACCTGAGCTCCAGCCTTCACATCTGCATTCCAGGTGTCAGGAAGGAAGGAACTGGAGGACTGTGCCGCCACCCCCCCACCCCCCGCCCTCGCCTTTGAGGAGACATCCCAGAATCCCCACCCAATGCTTCTGGTCTTGCCTCCTCAGGATGCAGTCCTGTGGCCACGCCCAGCTGCAGGGGCGGCTGGGAAATGTGGTCTTTGATTTCACTGTGCCCACTGACCCTGGGTGCTCTTCCTAAGCAAGAAGGGGCATTTAGGTATTGGGGGTGTGCTGCCTTGGGCACATGTGGTCACCAGCTTCCCTTCCACCTGGCAAGGGCAGGTCCCAGACTGGTGGGTGAGGCGCACACTGCCCAGGCCCAGGGACGAAACTGCCCCCAGATGAGAAAAGCGTCCAGAGCGGGGTTGATCTGGGAGGAGGAGGACCCCAGAGACCAGAGAAACTGGGAGAGGGGGTTTGGGGGAGGGATGAGGCGGGGAGATGGAGGGGAGAAGGCCCCAATGTAAAGGCCGGATCAGCTCCCCTGAAGGTGGCTTTCTCCCCCCAGAAACCCCAGGAGACTCACCACCCCCAAGCCTGGGAAGCAGGACCCACATGGAGAACCGAAACCATAAACCCACGTGGCTTCTGGCCCACATGGCTCTGGCCCACCAGCATTAACAGAATTTGCTGCACCCCTGTCTCCACTGACAGAATGGCGCCCCTCCCAGGGAAGCTAAATGTGGCAAATAACCTTATTGTTCATTCCAGAACTTCTAGAAAGACTCGTCAGCTCTTCAGTAGAAAGCGTCAAGGGACTTCCCCAGTGGTGCAGTGGTTAAGAATTCGTCTGCCAATGCTGGGAACACGGGTTCAAGTCCTGGTCCGGGAAGATCCCACATGCTGCGGAGCAGCTAAGCCCGTGCACCACAACTACTGAGCTTGTGCTCTAGAGCCCATGAGCCACAACTCCTGAGCCCACGTGCCACAACTACTGAAACCCACATGCCTAGAGCCCATGCTCCACAACAAAGAGAAGCCCACGCACCGCAATAAAGAGTAGCCCCCGCTCACCGCAACTAGAGAAAGCCCGCGCGCAGCAACAAAGACCCAACTCAGTCAAAAATAAATTAATTAATTAATTTTAAAAAAGAAAAAAGAGGGCTTCCCTGGTGGCGCAGTGGTTGGGAGTCCGCCTGCCGATGCAGGGGACGCGGGTTCATGCCCCGGTCCAGGAGGATCCCACATGCCGCGGAGCGGCTGGGCCCGTGAGCCATGGCCGCTCAGCCTGCGCGTCCGGAGCCTGTGCTCTGCAACGGGAGAGCCCACAACAGTGAGAGGCCCGCGTACCGCAAAAAAAAAAAAAAAAAAAGCATCAAGTGACACTTTGTCCCGGTGATATTTTGGGGACCCACGATCACCAGTGTCTGTTGGGGGCACCAGCGGGTTCCAGACATTAGGACAGGGTCACCGTCACACCAAATCCTGCTCGTATGACAGGGCCTCCCCCTCTGTTTGTCCCTCTAGTCCAAGGGGATGCCTGGACCAAGTTAACGCATGAAGACAGAACAGGAGAGCACGGGTGCTACCATTAACAAGAATTAATACTGAAGGTGTGCGAGGAGCTTCTGCAGGTGGAGACGTGCGGGGGAGAGGCACCGGCAACTGCGTGGACGCGGCCCACGGCTCCCCAGCCATGGCGGGTCCACGAGCCCCCAGGGCGGTCCCTGGCCTCCCCAGGGAGGGAGGCTCAGCAGGCAGATGCCCGGTGGAGTGTGTCCACGGTTCTCAGCACGCCCGGCCGGGGACCCCAAGCCAGCCTGGCTGGCAGGTGCTCACCCTGTCCAGGGCTACCCACCGCCCCCCTCCCCCCGAGGACTCGGGAAGGTGCCGAGTGAGTGAGCCTCTCTGCAAGACAGGATGTGCACAGGGCCGCACAAGGAGGCCATTCACTCGGCCAACAGCTGTTTTATTAAGCACCTACTGTGTGCCAGGCCCAAAGCAGGGGCAAGATAGTCTCCCCGTCCCAGGTAAGGGACCCCTGCCCTCCCTCAGCCCAGCTGCCCTCCCAGGAGTGTGGCCCTCGGGCCCTTGCAGTCCAGCCTCAGTGGCCTTTGGGAGCTGCTTGTTTTGTCCTACAGATCCCATGACACAGGAAGGGTCCCAAAGACCAGGGCCACCCCCAGGCCGCCCCCAGAGGGACGGCAGAACGGCCTCTGCCCAGCAGAAGTGCAGGTGTGTGCAGCCCTTCACCTGCCCTGCCCCAGGCGCTTTGGAAAAGTCCGTCCAGCGAGAGCTGAGGCGGAAGCGGAGTGGCAGCGCGGAGCAGCCCGCGTGGCAGGGTGGCGGCTCAAAGACGTCGTGTCCGAACGTCTGCCTTCTTTCCAGTCTGCCTCCCGGCTCAGCTGTCCAAGGTCAGCCACAGATGGCAGGTCGGGAGTGAAAGCACAAGGCTTCCCGCTGGCTCCCCTGCCTCGGAGGCCCCGAGGGCCTCACTTCCCTGCAAGCCATCCCGGCCCAGGACCTTGCCCGGGGTCCCCAGATGGGGCGATTTCTTCGCCAGGGGACACTGAGCCTTTCTGGAGACAGTTTTGGGTCTCACAGCTGGGGTGCAGGTGCTGCTAGCATCGGGCGTGGGGGGCCAGACAGGAGGCCAGGCAACCCCTAACGCCCAGGACAGCCCTCCTCCACCACAGGGAATTTTCCAGCCCCAAATGTCGGCACTGCCTTCGGGGTAGGGAGCCCCGAGGGCCTGCGGGCGGGTTTAAAGCAGGCCCCCTGTTAGGAATTGCTCTGATGCCCCCATGGGAGGAGGGTGGGCGGGGACCCAGGCTGCCCGGTAGCCCTGCCAAGAGGGGCTGCCCCTGACCCACCACCAGCCCAGACCCGGGACGCTGCCCAGGTGCCAGGAGGGCGGGGCGAGAAGGTGCTTCCAGGTCCGTAGCTGCACAGCAGGGTCTGCGGCGCTGTGCCCTCCCCCACCTGTCATCCGCTGCCACTGGGTAAAAAAGCAGAAGTGACCTGGGGAGGAAAACTGCCGGGGTGGGGCTGCCGAGGGTGTGGGGTGAGGCTCCCCTCCCCCCTCGCTCCCCTCTCCCTCCACCCCCCTCCCCAGAGAGATGAGGCAGAGGCAGCAGCCCCACGTGGAAGACACCCCTGCTCACGCCGGAAGCAATCGGTTTCCTCTGCAGGGTGCTGGAGCTCCGGCCAACCTCCTTAACAGCAGGTTAGGTAACACCCAGGGGGGCTGCTGGGCTGGGGGAACTAGGGCTGGTCTGGCCATCAGCTCAACCCAGCGAGCATTTACTGAGCACCTGCTGTGTGCACTGCCCCGCGGAAGGTCCTGGAAGGCAGGGATCGCGGCCCTCCAGGAACCCACGGGAGTGGGGTGGGGGCGGGGGGCGGGGCAGCGCGAGGGTCAGGCGTGCGGGGCGGGCCAGGCCTGCAGCTGGTCTCCCGGGGTAACCATGTACGGGGTGCAGCCAACCCACTGAAGGGGCTTTGCTCAGGGCTGGGGAGAGCCCAGGTGGGAGAGGGGTGTGCGTGTGCAGCTGTCTCTTCCACTCCAATCGCATGGGCTCCTCCCACCTCAGAAAATTCAGGTCAGTGGCAGAGCTGCTCCCACTTCCGGCTCCTCACCCGAAGCTCCGCACCCTTGACCTGTCACTGCCCTCACCCACCGGGATGGGCCTCTTCCACCGCAGCCCTGCTAGCACGCCATCACTTCCTCACCACCTGTGACACCAAGGCTCGCTGCTTTACCCACACGCGAGTGAACCCGGGGCACGCGCGTGCGGCACGTAGGCTCACATGCACTCACGCAAACGCACACGCACGCTGTCGCACACGGACGTGCAGGAACCCTCGTAAGGGCCCCAGGCGAGCGGGAGGAGCGGGGAGCGCTTGGAGTCACCCCCCTGCCCCCCCCACCCCGGCCCATCTTCCTCCTTGTGCCGGTCAGGTGGCCTGGCTCCCCCAGTTAGGATGGGGTGCGGGCAGGACCCCGGGGGGGGCGTTAGCACCTGCAAGGTGTGGGGCAGAGCCGCCCCCCCCCCGGCTGAGCTGACGTCAGTGGACGTCAGGCGTCGGCCGCAGACTCGGCTCCCCGTCCGGCTTCCTTCCCCGCGCGGCCTCGTCCCTCCTGCATCCGCCCCCTTGTCCCTGTGCCCACTCCCTAAGTCTGTGCCAGCCAGGCTCCGGGGAGGTGGGGAGGCGTCCATCTCTGCCCCAGGAGGGTTAGTTCCCTGGGCTGTTTGGGGTCCCTTAGGCTCCATATGAGTTTTAGGATGGATATTTCTGGGGGAAGAAATGCACATTGGGATTCAGGTAGGGTTTGCGGTGACTGCAGACCACTTTGTAAGGACGGTGAGCCCTCCAATCCCCGCGCGTGGGACGTGGGCCCTTCACTTGTGTCTTTCTTCACTTCTCCCACTTCACTTACTTCTCTGTGGCTTCCATCATACAAGACGTTTCTTTCCTTGGGTCAGTTCATTCCTAAGTATTTTATTATTTTTGATGCCCCTGAAAATGCAACTGGTTTCTACCCCAGACCAGCTACATGAGCCTCCCTAGGGAACTTGGTAGAAATGCAAATTCTCCGGACGCACGGTAGGAAAGAAAGAAAAGGAAATGGAACTGATCTCTTTATTTCCTCTCCAGTTTCTTTGCTGTTAGTGAATAGAAACACAGCTGATTTCCAGGTTCACTTTGTATCCTGCTACTAAGCTGACATCATCTCTTTGTCCTAACAGGTTTTTTTGTGGAATCTTTAGGATTTTCTACATCTCAGATCACACCACCTACCAACAGAGGTCTTTTTTTTTTTTTTTTTGCGGTACGCGGGCCTCTCACTGCTGTGGCCTCTCCCGTTGCGGAGCACAGGCTCCGGACGCGCAGGCTCAGCGGCCATGGCTCACGGGCCCAGCCGCTCCGCGGCATGTGGGATCTTCCCAGGCCGGGGCACGAACCCGTGTCCCCTGCATCGGCAGGCGGACTGCCAGCCGCTGCGCCACCAGGGAAGCCCCAGCAGAGGTCATTTTACGTCTTCCTTTCCCAGCTGGATGCCTTTGGGGCCAGTTCCCCGGGGATGGCCCATTCCACTGGCTCTGCACAGAGAGCCCTCTCCGGCCCGTCTACATCAGTGTGACTGCGTAGGGCACTTGTATTTCCTACTTTATTCTGCAGAAAGGCCCGGGGCCCCACCGTGAACTTCCCGTTATCGCAGGCGGCTGTGTGCTGGCCCCCGAGGCCTTCCTGCGGGCAGAAGTGACGGGGCCCTTCTAGCAGTGCGAGCGCTACCGCTACCATCAGCCTTCACGTGTCCTATCGTGCCTTCAGGTGCCACAGGGGCATCTGTGGTCCCAGGCGGAGCCCCAGAAACCCCGATCAGCGTCGGGGAGACAGTGGGCACACTTCCGTCCCCTGCTGCGGCTAAGAGCTACCGCTTCGGCCTGCGTGCCAGGCCCCCTGCCCGTCGGAGCCAAGAGTCGCCTGTCAACGTGATCAGGGGAGCTGACCCTGGCTTTGGGTTACCGTCCTCCACCCTTTGTGTCTTCACTTCCGGCCCCAAGTGTCCGCATGCGAAGACTTCTGAATACTGCTTCAGTGGATTTGCTAGTTGTAGGGCCACTCAGTATTTTAATTGCTTCCAGCCATTCTATTTTTCTACCGATTTGTCCATTTCATCTGTGTTTTCAGAAATGTTGACATATGGTTGTTTACAGCACTCTCCAGTTACCTCTCCTTTTAAATTGATGTTTGCACTTCAGCAAATTTAAATGTATATACAGCAAGATTCACTCTGCTGCGTTCGGGCCTGTAGGTTTTGACAAACGCACACGGTTGTGTATCCACCAGATGCTACAGAAGAGCTCCATCACCCCCAATTCCCTCCTGCTGCCCTTGGGAGACAATCCCTCCCTGACCCCCAACCCCTAGCAACCACTGATCGATCTCCCTCTCTCTCAATTTGTCTCTTCCAGAATGTCACGTGAAGGGAATTATACAGCCTTTTGGGTCTGGTGTCTTTCCCACAGAAAAGGCACTGGAATTTCATCCCTGCTGGGCACGCGGATAGCCCTTCCTCTTACGGCATCCGTGGACGGACCTCGGGGTCACCTCCTCACCAGCTGGAGGACACCTGGTTTGTTTCCAGTTTGGGGCGATCATAAACGAAGCTGCTATAGAGATCCATGCATAGGCTTTTGTGTGAACATAAGTTTCCCTTTCTCTTGAGGAAATACTGAGAGTAGAAGTCCTGGGTCACCAGATGGTGAGAAGTGACCGCGCTCTTCCACGGGGCCGCACCACTTTGCGTTCTCACCTGTGATATGTAAGAAATGTTTGCTTCACAATTTCGTCAGCATTTGGTGTTGCCATTTTATTCATGTCACTAGCTTCCACCATTCTCATGGGTATGCGGTGGCATTGCACTGTGATTTTAATTTGCATTCCCCTAATGGCAAAGGACGGGGAGCATCTTTCCATGTACTTATTTGCCATCATCCGTGCTGTGTTCAGATCTTTGGTGCATTTTTTGGGGGGGTGCTGCATTGGGTCTCCATTGCTGCGCGTGGGCTTTCTCTAGTTGCGGCGAGCGAGGACTACTCTTCGTTGTGGTGTGCGGGCTTCTCATTGCGGAGGTTTCTCTTGTAGAGCATGGGCTCTAGGCTCGCGGGCTTCAGTAGTTGTGGCACGTGGGCTCAGTAGTCGTGGTTCGCGGGCTCTAGAGCGCAGGCTCAGCAGTTGTGGCGCACGGGCTTAGTTGCTCCGCGGCATGTGGGATCTTCCCGGACCGGGGCTCGAGCCCGTGTCCCCTGCATTGGCAGGCGGATTCTCAACCACTGCGCCACCAGGGAAGCCCCTGGTCCATTTTTAAATCGGGTTGCTTGTTCCTTTACCGTTGAGCTCTGGAAGTTCTTTGTATATTCCGAATACAAGTCCTTTATAACTGATACACGGTCTGCAACCATTCTCCAGCAGTCTGTGGCTTCTCATTTCCTTTTAAATCTAAAATTGTTTCTTCTTCTTCTTCTTCTTTTTTCCGGTTCGCGGGCCTCCCACCGCTGTGGCCTCTCCCGTTGCGGAGCACAGGCTCCGGACGCGCAGGCCCAGCGGCCATGGCTCACAGGCCCAGCCGCTCCGTGGATGTGGGATCTTCCCGGACCAGGGCACGAACCCATGTCCCCTGCATCGGCAGGCGGACTCTCAACCACTGCGCCACCAGGGAAGCCCCCGTGTCTTCTTTTTGATTCACATTGTTTAATTTGTGTTTTTTCTTTCCTTTTTTTGTGTGTTTATTTTTCTCAGAAGTTGGTCTGTTTTGTTGGTTGATTCTTTTCAAAGAACTAACTTTGTCTCCACGGACCTTCTCCATCACACCTTCGCTTCCTATGTCATCCATTCCCAAGCTTATTTTTATTTCTGTTTTCAAACTTTCTTTGGGCTTATTCTGTCCTGCCCCGCAAAATCTTCTTTTTTCCCCCCAACATCTTCTTTTTATTTGATTTACAAAATTCAGGGACACCTTTGCATTCGGTATAAAATCTCCCCTCCTGCCCCTTTGCCTCCCCCACCCCACGCCTCCTGAACTTCCCAAGACGGGGATGCAGCTCACAGACCCTGCGGCTTCCTTCTCTTCCACACATGCAGCTGGATACGTAGTGCTTTTTATTCTCATTCAGTGCTAGGTATTTAAAATTTTCTATTATGATCTCTTCTTTAGCTCACGAGTTTTTAGCAGCATGTGTATGTGTGTTGCAGTGCTTGTCTTTAAACATATCCCCTACACTGTATTATATTTTCAAACACACGCACAGTTAGAAGAATTGTACAGGGAAACCCCACATACCCACCACCTACGTGTTACAGTGCACAACTCACTGTCTCTTTCATTCATCTCTCCATCCATCCATCCACCCATCCACCCCTCTGTTCCTCCCTCCTTCCTCCATCCATCCATCTGCCCACCTCTCTATACGTCCACTGTGCCCCCTCCCTTTTCTCACTTTCTTGAGAGCCTGGCTACAACTGGGGGTGCTGCTTCCACACCCCGTGCCCTGGTAAATGGGAAACCAAGGACAAAGACCTGATGGCTGGATCCTTGGGGCTGCTGCCTGCCCACCACCCACCCAAGGGCCTACTGTGGGCTCAGGACAGGGGTCGCAGACATTCCAGGGGCTCAGAGGTTGCCTCCTAGGAGCAGGCAAAGGCTGAACCTTTCTCTGGACTGTGCAGGGTGTGGACAACCCTGGCCTGCGCGGTTAATCCTGTACTGCACAGGCCCTGAAAAGGCTCCTCTGAGGGTGACAGTGAAGCCAAGCCTTGCAGGGTGAGTTCAGGGAAGGGCTCAGGAAAGACTGGGACACGGGGTGGGAGTGAGGTGGGCAGGGGAGGGGCAGGTGAGCAGGCCCTGGGCATTGCAGGGCGTGATGGCCGGGCTCGGGCAATGCCACAGCGAGAAGTGGGCCATCCAGCCGACTTGCCCCTCCCTCCGTGGGGCTGGACCCTGGGAAGGCAGGTGTCTGGGGAGGGTCCCAGGGCTGGAGGTTGGCAGCGCCCCCCAGAGGGAGAAGCCTGCTTTGCAGGGCTGCTTCCTGCAGCTGAGCCTTGGTTCAGGGTGGGGGTCACTACTCTAGGCTGGGCTCCCCCCACCTCCTCCCCCGCTGCTCCCCAGAGTGGCCAGGCCCTGGTGACAGACGTGCCCTCCCAGCTGTCCAGCCCCAGGCCCAGGCCCCCACGGCCCCCAGGCTCAGGGCAGAGTCCTCTGGTCCCAGATGACCTCTCCTGGCTCAGCCACTTCCCCAGTGAGCCTGGGGCCCACCTTCCCCTCCTCCAGCTGTGCCAGCTGTCAGCCCTCTCCGCCCTCCAGAGGCCCAGCTTCCCCGCAGTCTGTTTCTCTTCGGAACAAGGTGGACCAGCAACCAGGGAATTCTCTTCTCTCCCCGCCCCCACCTCCATTTTCATAGGGGAGACAAAGGCATAGCCTGGGCCAGGTGCTTAGGGTCACCTCACAGGGACACAGCTGGGGACCCCAAGTTCCATCCACCTAATGCCCCAAATAGCCGCCTCCCTGTTCCCCTCACGCACAGAAACTCCAAAATGAGGCGAGGAGTCCGCATCTCGGGAAGCCGCGGGCCGGCCTGGGGAACCGTATCGGCTCCGCTCCGCCGGCCCCATCGCGCCGCCTGGTGGCCATGGAAGACACTGCGCCCTCCGGGCCTCGCTCCCGAGCTGCCTCTCGGCCGCCGGCGGGCGCGGGCGCCTCCCTCGCCTCGCGGCCCAGAGCCCCTGTCCGGGAGGCGTCGGTGACCGCGGAGGAAGGCGGAGGTGAGGTCCAAGACCACCGACTCAGCCAGTGCTCAGGGCTTGCTTCTCCCCCCAGGGCCGCCAGCGTTCCCATCAGCAACCCAGGGGGTACCCCTCAGCCCCCCCCCCACCCCGGGCACAGGGACACAAAACCCCACCCCCGCCAGATGCGCTGCAGACCTGGACCCTTCGTTTCCCCCGCAGTGAAACGGACGTGCGGCGCCCAGGGGCACGGGGAGGGGCGGGGCATCCACGGGCGGGAGTTGAGGGTTCCGGGTTCTCAGCCGTCTCGCAGCCCCTCCCTCATGGGGGATCCCGAGATTCCCTTCTCCCTCCCCTCCTCCCCTCACCCCGTCTAGACCCTGAGCCTCCTCGCTTCTCCCCAGGCCCCCGTCGCCCTGAGCTTCCTTGCCCCCTCTACCCCGGCCCCCGCCCGGACCCTCCCAGCCCCTACCCCCAACTCCCTGCCCCTTTCACCCCCGACCCCTCCACCCCTACCCCCTTCCATCCCTCCCCCGACCTAGAGCCGCCGCTGCCCCCTCCGATCCGCGGCTCGCCCCGGGCCCGCCGACGGGGCAGCCAGGCTGCGGCGCGCACCCACCCTCGCCCGGCGGCGGGCCTGAGCGCGCCGGGGCCTGTTGAGGCCGCCGGCAAAGCAGCGCCGGGGCGGGCCTGGGGCGAGCGAGGAGATTTCGGTCTTGGCGGCCCGGAGGGGGCTCCAGGCAGCCCCCGAGGGAGCCAGGGCGGACAGAGAGGAGGCGCGGGGCAAGCGGGCGTCCTGGGTCCCCGCGCGAACGCGCGCCGGAGAGGACCGCGACCGGGTTCCCAGGCAGGACCCCATCCCGGGCACAGACGGGGTTCCCCGGGGTGTCTTTTATTTGCACAATACTCTGCGAGGCAGGTACTGCTATGGTTCCCATATTCCAGATGCGAAAATGGAGGCACAACTGGGATTCGCACCCAAGATGCAGACGCCGCCCCCAACTCACGTAGAGGTTTGCACAGAAACAGTTGGTGGGTCATGACCTGGGGAATCGTCACCGAGCCCCAGGGTCTCACCTGTATGTCGGGCAGGACCCGCCCCCCCCCTTCCAGGTGGTGAGAATTCCCGGCGCATGTGCCAGCACCCAGGGCCAGGGGCGTCCACTTCCGCAGTCGGAGTCCTCCTGTGCCAGCCCTCCCCGCCCCTCCCCGGGGGAGCGGCAACCCCTTGGGGCGCGGAAACTAGGAGGCGGCGGAGGGGAGACCGGCTCCTGCCAGGGCCGCCCCGGGGGTGCAGGGCTGGGCCCCCGACCCCGCCCTAGGCCCGGGGGCCTCCCCCGCCCCCTCGGGAATCCAGCTGTCCGCGGGGGCCGAGGGGGTCGAGGAGGTGGCGAAGCCGAGCGTGCTGACACACGCGCCTGGAATTCCCGGGGCGGGGGGGAGCGCCGGCCTCCGCGACCCCTCCGAACTGGGCCGGCCCCAGCCCGCGGGGGCAAGAGGAGGCCGGCTCCCCGACGGGGCGGGGCGCGCAGCGAGTGTCTCCTCCCCTCAGGGCCGCCAGGCGCGGTGCCTCCAGGTGCTGCAGCCCTGCCGCCCTGCGCGTTCCCGCCCGCACCTCACAGCCACCGCGCCACTGGTGCGCATCCCAGCTGCCTCGGTTGCCCGCTCTGTGCCAGGGGCGTTCCTTCCATCACTGCAGGGGTCACCAGGGTCTGGGAGTTGATACATGGACGGTGTCTGGAACGGTGTCTGGTGAACCCCCAGTGAGGGGGGCTTGTTACAGCTGCCGTGGAGGAGAGACAGGCCGCGGGACCCAGCGACAGAGCCCCGTCCACACCCCTTTGGGTCGGCTCACACGTGCTTGTGTGGGGATGGGTCACACAAGGGTGTGTGCCCTGTGCTCCTTTGTGTGTGACGGTGTGGGCCTGTGAGTGCGTGCTCACGCGAGCGTGCACGTGTGTCCATGTGCCCACAGGAGTGTGAGTGTGTACACACACATGTTGGCCACTTCCATGGCGAGTTGTGCAGTGCAGTGGGGGGTCATGGGTGCCACACGCACGCACACACACACACCCCCTGTCAGCCCTCGCCAAGGAGCACTTTGCCATCTGGGGGTCCAGGCGTGTGTGGTGGGCCCAGCTCCTGAGGAGGGCAGGCCTGTGCCCCAGCCACAGATATTCAGCCCAGCTCATCCTCCAGGCCAAGGGATCCCTGGGCTGAGGTGACAACAGAGCCCAGGAAGGGGAGCCAGCACAGGAAGACCCCAGTCCTGACACACAGGCCACTGGCACCAAGGATGGGGGGCGCTCACCGAAGGCCAGGACTGACTGGTCCCAGGGAGGAAGGGTCCTCTGGGCAGCAATGCTGGGGAGCTGGTGGCCTTCAGGGACACTGTCACCAGAACCAGAAGAACTGTGGTGCATGGAGCCCCCTCCCTGGAGGATGTGCCCCGCACCCACTGGCAGTGGGAAGAGCGGGGGTCTCAGGCTACAAGCCAAGGCTTGTGCTTTTGCCCTGTGTCCAGAGGCCAGGCAGGTGTCCCCGAACCCCAGCCCAGCCCTTTACCCAAAGGCCAGCGCGGCCCCATGGACTGGCCCGGCCCCTCTTCGGCCTGTGAGCCCCGCCCTTCCAGGCTCCGCTCTGTGCTCCCCCCCCGGTTTTGGGGGCCGGTGGATGACCCTGGGTTCCGTCCACCCCAGCCTCATCCCTCCTGCCCCGACCATCAGTCTGCTGGCTCGGACCAGACAGGCAGCATGGTGCCTGTGGCAGGACCCCAGGCGGGGGCGCGGAGGCAAGGGGGGAGCCCGGGCGGACAGGGAGCCCCACCACCCATTCACTCACCAAAGCCCCGTTCAAAAGGCACTGGGGGCCTCCCAGGCCAGCGCGCTGGTGGCTGCCCAGGGACGGGTTAGAGTCAGGGTGGGCCTCTGAGGCTGGAGGATGGGAAAGGCCCCCCGAGGCGACACGCACTCGGGTCTGAAAGGGAGTGGGCGCTGCAGTCTCCCGAAGACCTCGGGAGCCTGGCCAGCGCTTCTCCCAGCCTGGACTGGCAGAGGCCTCAGACTGACCACATCCCACAGCTGAGCACCCGCAGGCATCTGCACCCCGCATAGCTGGGGCTGCCCTCCTCTCATGTGCAGACCCAGCCCTAGCCCCTGCTTCCCCTGCGGGCATCCTCCAGGGGACCGTGTGCCTCGGCCCTAATGGCCTTCAGCTACCCGCAGATCCGCTCCAAACTCCTGGCCCGTTGTTTGCAGCCTCCCCTGCACGGACCGGCCCCCAGGGACGCTGCTCCGGCCCAGCAGCCCCACTGCCTGTGGCCCCCACAGCTCAGTCCCCAGGGCCTGCCCACTCCCCTGCCCCTCTCCCCATCCCCTCTTCAGGTCCTTCCTCACCCACCTGGCAAAGGCTCTTCCCTCACCCAAGGGCAGAGGGCAGGTGGCTTCATACCACCAGTGGCCACCAGGGGGCGCCATGTCTTAGATGTGGCGTTGGGGTGCATCAGCGCCTCTTACCTGGGAGCTGGGAGTGGGGACTGGGGTCAGAAGAGACTGACCTTTGGCTGCCGCCTTCTGGGCTTCTTGACGGCTCTGCCAGGTGGTTACTGTGAGCCCACTCCCCAGGTGAGGAAACTGAGGCCGGAGACGGGGATGCCACCCAGCCTGGCTCTTGGGAAAGTAAGGTTCGGGTCTCTAAGGGTTCTCCAAGTCCACCTTGTATCTGCTGTGTTGCCTCCACCTTGCTGTGTGACTGGGAAAGTCACCTGACCTCTCTGGTGCTCAGTTCCTCCACCTGTAAAGTGGGGGTGGGAAGGCATTGCCTTGGCCGGGCAGGGCCAGCCACTAGTCAGAGCACGGGGCTCTGCCTCCAGCCCGCGCTGGCTGGTCTCTGTCCCCCTCCTCTGGAGCAGGGCTCCACCCCCCACTCCCAGCACGGGTGCCTCCGAAGGCTGCCACCTCAGCAGGCCAGGCCTTGTGCCCGTAGGGTGGGGGTCTGCAGGGCAGTTCAGCTCTGCTCCAGCCAGCAGGGAACAGACTCTTCCAGGGTGCTTCTGGGGCTGCAACCAGGACAGGCGAGGTCGCCTTCCTGCCAGCGAGCGAGTCACCGCAGGCTGAGTGCGTACGTGTGTGAGCGCATCTGAGTGTGCCAGGATCCTGGCCCTCAGTGTGACCCCTACTGGGGCGGCCCACGAACACCCTCTGCCTTCCGAGGCCCCTGTTTGCCCAGACGGCGCAGGCTCTGCGCCTCCCCTGGGTGGTGAGAGTGACCCTGCCGTGAGCAGAAGAGACCCAGGCCCCACCCACTGCCTTGCACCCTGGACCCCACTTTGGCCCCGCAGAGGCCCTGACCCCAGGCTGGCAGGGGGTGCTGCCTGTCCAGGTGCTGGCAGCGGCAGGGTTGCCATGCTCCCTGGTGCCAGCCTTGGCACTCCAGCCCTGCCCCACCCTTGCCTTGTGGCGACCAGGGCACCCGGAATGTGGCTGTGGATTCCGTCCCCCGGGGCCACAAATTCCTGTCTCAGTGGGCGAGGGTGGAGGATGGCTTTCCACCCTTTGATCCTTGCCAATTCCAGGGAGCTGGGCACGCCCAGGCCTTGCCAGCCAGGCCACAGGGGAGGCTGGGAGGGGGGCAGGGGGCAGGTCTCAAACCCCTGCTCCCCCAGGCTCTGAACCCCAGCTCCCAGGGCCCAGCCCTGCTCCCCAGACGCCCCAGGGAGTTCCTGCCCGCCGGAAGGTGGTCCCTGCCTCTCACCTGGGGGCCCAGATCTGCTCCCCGCCTTCAGCCTGTGAATCTCCAACACCAGCCCTGCCCCTCCCCCAGCCCAGCCCGGGGTGTCCGGAGGCCCATCCCCCCTGCCAGCTGGGGCTTGCCCTGCTCACCTCCACCCTCACGCCCCCTCAGGACGCCCTGGCCTCACCCTTGACCACAGTGGAGCCCGCGCTGATCCTGGGCTCGTCACCCCCAAATGTGCTTGTTTCCTGCCCTTCCCCCACATCCTCTCTGAGCCGCTGACAGTTGCTACTCACTCAGTACAGTGGGTCACCTATGCCACGTTCCAGCGCCACTGAGCACCCTCAACCCTGGGACAAGGGGCGCCCTCTGAGCCCGGGTTGGGGGACAGAATCTCAAAACCCCAAGCGGGAGGGCTGGCGGAGGGGTCTCACCGGGAGCCGGGAGCGGCGTGGGGCTGGGGGCGGGTGGGCGCCTCGGCTCTGCCTCCTCAGCCAGCTGTCCCTGGGTTTCCGCACCTGCAGATGCTAATTGTCATAATTAGCACCCCTCCCAGAGGCCAGCGGGCCTTGGAGCTGGCCTGGGACCTGCTCCTTCAGCCTCAGCTACGCGCCCCCAGCCAAGGAGAAGGGAATCAAGGAGGGCTCCACGGAGGACGGGGAGGGCCGGGCCTCAGAGCCACACCGCAGGGCTCACAGGGAACCTTCGGTGTCAGTCACTCTCCTACCCACCTGGTGTGTGCACACGCTCTCCACCCGGTCAGGCCTTGCCCCCGACCCCTACCCAGCCACAGGACTGCCAGAGACTTGGGGTGTCCTTTCCCAGCCGGGTGCCGCCCTCTGGGGACACGGAGAGGACGGGGCCAGGCCCTCAGGGTCTGCACGCAGGAGCTGGGGGAGGCATCCTGCGACCGGAGCAGCCAGGGACGCTTCCTGGAGGAGGGGGCACGGCAAGGCCCCTTAGGTGCAGGAACGCATTCTTGAGCAAAACCAAGGCGGAAAGATGGAGCGCGGCGGGGCCCACGGACAGGCCAGGGCCTTCCACGCGGCCACGCACCTCATCCCAGCACAGCGGCTGGGCCGGCTGGGCCTGCGGATTCCTGCGCCACCGTCGGGCACTTGGCCGGCGCAGGGGAGGGGCGGGAGGACTGAACCCCGATCCCCCCACACCTGACCGGGCCCGGGGACAGCACGGCCCCCTGGCCAGACAGGGCGGCTCGGGGCGCCTGGCGGCGGCACAACGCAACATCCCCTAGCGTGTCGCGGCGGCCCGGCACACGGCCGCACTCCAGCGCACGCCCTCAGCCCGCGCCCCGGCCCCGCGCCGCGCGCATTCCTGGCGAGGCCAGGCGCCACCGGCGGGAGGGCGGAAGGCACCCCCCGGGAAGAGGTGAATTCCTCCTCCAACAGCGGGGACCCGAGGCCGTGTCCACCTCAGGCCTGGGCCCCGGGCACGCTGGGGGTGGTGACGGGGCCGAGGGATGGTCCCCAGAGGGGTGGAGTGACGGCGCCAGGTGGCAGCCGGTGGGATGGGCGCTGCTGAGCCCGGGGAGCCTGTCTCGACGCTTCCCAGCCGGCGGGGCTCGGGCAAGGAGCGAAGCTAGAGCAGAGGCCGAAGCGCCGGCGGCCCGTGTGGTCGCGCAGGGAGTGGCCGGGGTGGGAAGTCCGAGCAGGAGCTGGGAGGCTGGATGCAGCTGGTGTCCATCCCTTCAGCCGTGCCTCCACGCCTCCGTTCGTTCACTCAACACGCACCCGCTGGGCGCCAGCGTCCTGCTGTGAGCTGGGCCAAAACATCCTCCACGACCAGGGAGGATGCGCATCCTCTCTGCCTTCAAGGGAGGGGGAATCTCCACGAGGTCTGCAGGGGCCGCCAACAGCCGGGTGCGGAGTGCGGCAGGGCGTCCTGGGGCCCTGCTGGGAGGGGGGGCCCACCAGGGAGGGCTGGGCCCTGGGGACCAGCTGCAGGGCCGGCTGGGCTGCAAGGCTGCTTCCCCCAAGCGCCCAGGTCCTTTGTCACTCCCATGTGCTCAGCTCACCTGCAATGACCACCGCCCCCCCCCCCAGGCCCTGGTTGGGCATTGGACACACCCGCAGGCCCCAGAGGGAGGGGATAACAGAAGAGGGGCTGGGGGAGAGCATGAGAATGGTGGCACAGAGGAGAGAGAGGCCAGAAGTGCGGAGAGGACAGGAGAGTTGGGGTGAGTCTTGAGAGGTACAGGCAGGGACCCCAAGGAGTGAAGGTCGACCCTTGAGAAATGCCTGGTGTGGTGCCCAGGGCAAAGGGTGAACGCCAGCTTGCAGGTGAGGCTGGATGGAGAAGCCTGGGCTGCCGCTCGGTCGTGAGGGCAGTGGGGGCCACGGGAGGTGCTTGAGCAGGGGAGAGATGTGGTCAGATCCGACAGACGCCGTGAAAGCACGATGTACGGGGTTGTAGAATAATCCATCTTTCAGGCTGGACCCATGTTTATTGAATAAATGCCCTAATATTGGGTGTGAATTACGGTGGTTTCCAGGTTTCCAGTTAGTGGTAGTTCTGCGTGGAGCATCGCTTTCCATTCATCACTGTTGCGTTTTGACTCAGGAGGACAGATTTTTCTAGAAATAAGTGAGGATTCCTGACGGTGGTCACCTGCTGGCTGGTGAGCCTGCGTCAGCGTCGCACCCCTCCAGTGGCTGACGTGCCGTAGGGCTTCCCCTGCCTCTCTGCCCGCCACGCCTCGATCCTCCCCCCAAGCCTCTTCTCCGTCACTAGGACCTGACACAGCCTCCTGGGTGACTTTCAGGAACCCCCAGCTCCGATCTCCCTCGTGTGCCAGGGACCCTGCCCTCTGTCCCCAGCCCAGCCTCCTTCTGAGCACTGATGGGGTGCCAGCTGGCCTTGGGACACTCCCTGATCCCGCCCCCCAACTTCAGAGGCACCCCTCCCCTGGCTGCTCAGGCCAGAGCCTGGTGGGAGTCATTCCTTCCTGTCCAGCCTCCTAAACCTCCATCCACTCCAGCACACCCCAGGTAGTCCTTCCTCACCTGCCCCCTCCCTGCCCTATTCCAGCTGCCAACACAGGCGCGCATGTGACAGAACCCTCCCCTGCTTTAAGGCCCACCATGGCTCTCCAGTGCCCACAGGAGCAAACCTGCGCTCCCGTCAAGCCCCTGCCCAGCTGTGTGCACACACCCCTCCTATGTCCATCCTCCATGCTGGGGGACGCAGTCTGACCTAGACTCAGGGGTGGCTGTGAAGATGTTGAGGGCCCTGGGGCCCAAGTGAGGAACAAGCTAAAGAGGCAAGGGCTCAAACACGGCCAATTCTGCAGACCCTGTCCTGACGCTGCCCCGCTCCTCCCCCGCTCCAGACTCACGTAGCCATGGCATGCTCCGCCCACAGCCCATACCTCCTCCCTGCCCCCGGCCCTCGCCTCTGGCCTTCCCAGGGCCCCAAAGCTCTTCACATGTCACCCCTGAGCCTGAGTCAGACCCTGTGTCCCCAGCTGTGGCAGGGGAAGCCCTCACCAAGGGTCCGCAGAATGGGACCCTCAACCAAGGCCAAGGCCCGTGGCTGGGACTCACATCCCAGAGAGGTCAGGTGACTGGCTTGGTGTCATGCAGCCAGCCCAGGGTCCAGGTGGCTGAGCAGAGGGGAGATCCCCTGGCCTGCCCCCTCCAGGCTCAGGGAGGAGCTGACTCCAGATCTCCTGCAGGGTCCAGGCCCAGCCCCACGCCCAACGTGCACACACACACAGGAAGCAGCTCTGCTGAGCCAGATGGCAGACGGGCATGCTCCAGCACGCCCTGGCATTCCTGGCCAGATGGTCTGGGAAGAACCAGTCAGGCCTGGTCACACCACAGTGTCTCTCTCAGGAACTCAGACCATGGAGAGCTGAGCAGAAAACACCAACATGGCCCACTGACCTGTGACCAACTGTGTGGGGCAGAGGGGCCAGGACGTCCTGTCCCAGGAGCCACAAAGCCCAGCATGGGATGGGCAGCCTTGGGGAAGGCCAGGTCCCAGCACCATGGATTAGGAGACTAGAGCTCAGCCCATGGATGCACGTGTTGGGGGCCAGGGCAGCTCCATCCAGCCGTGGGCCAGCTGGGATCAAAGGCAGACCCAGAGGGGCCACAATGCCTACAGAGCAGAGACCCACCCCACTGCTCAGAGCCTCCTGCAGGTCTCCAAACCCACAGAAATTTGGGCACCAGAACCAGCAAGTGTCGCCAAGGTGACAACAGCCTGAGGGCAGCAGTATCACCCGCACAGACTGGCCCCAACCCACAAGCATGGCAGAAAAGTGTCACCTATTCCAGTTTTCTGTTAAAGCTTGGAAAGATATTTCAGGGCTTTTTCCCCCATAAAGGACTTGTGGATTTCAAGATTAACTCCTGAATATTTTACAATTTTTGTTCTTTTTTTGTTTTGTTTTGTTTTTGCGGTACGCGGGCCTCTCACTGTTGTGGCCTCTCCTGTTGCGGAGCACAGGCTCCGGACGCGCAGGCTCAGCGGCCATGACTCACGGGCCCAGCCGCTCCGCGGCATGTGGGATCTTCCCAGGCCGGGGCACGAACCCGTGTCCCCTGCCTCGGCAGGTGGACTCTCAACCACTGTGCCACCAGGGAAGCCCCAATTTTTGTTCTTTTTGAAAATAACACCTTTCCTGTTATATATGTATTTTTCAGTGACTTAAAGGAATACCACTGACTTTTGTATTGAGCAGCTCTGTTAAACTCTTATTAGTACTAATAGTTAATCTGTTGACTATTTTGGCATTTCAGTGTAAGTTAAAATGTTATTTGAAAAGACGTGATGATACAATTTTATCTCCCTTCATCTAGTTTCCAAACTACTGATTTCTTTTTCTTGTCTTATTACATTGGCCAGGACTTTCAGAATAATATTGAACAGTAAGTGTGAGAATGAACATTCTTACATTATTACCAACCCCAAAGAGAATGCATGCAAAGTGTCTCTGTTAAGCCTGCCACAGATTTGAGGGAAATAGTCCTTATTAGTTAGGAAAAATCCCTCTAGCTTCTATTTCCTAAGTTTTTGTTTGTTTGTTTGTTTTAAATCATGGGTATGTGTTAAACTTCATCAAATGCTTATTCTGCATCAGTGTAATGATTATATTTCTTTTCTTCTTTAACCTGGTGAATTGCCGTGTTAAAATTTTTGATATGAACTATCCTTATATTACTGAGAGAAACTTTATGTGACTTTAAATATGGTTAGATTTTAGTTAGCTAATACTTTAAGATTTTAAAACTTCACGATCATAAATAAAACTGGTTTAGAATTTACTTACCATGTGCTTTTTTTTTTTTTTTTTTTAAATCTCTATAGTAGCTTCATAAAATGGGCTGGACCATTTTCCCTCCATTTCTCTTTTTCTGGAACGACTTATACATCACATGGGTTATCTGTTCCCTGAGGGTTTGGTAGATATAACCTGTAATAACTGCTGGGTTAGGAGCTTTGGGGAGTGTGTGTGCATGTGCACTCTGGGAGAGAGGTTTGGTTACTATTTTAATTTTTTAAACAATTATTAAGCTCTTGTGGTTTTCTCATCCTTCTTGTTTGGATTTCAGTATTTTCAATTTTCTATGCATCTATGCATTTTGCCTAGGTTTTCAAACTTACTGGTGTATACTTAAAAAAAAACACCTCCTGTGTTTAGAATAATGATCATAGGCAAGAATTATTTACCCCCTTTGTCCTATATTTTGTTTTACCGCTTTTTTTCCCTTAATCACTCTTTTTTTCTAAATATTTAGTTATCTATTTGGCTGTGCTGGGTCTTAGTTGCGGCATGCAGGATCTTCGTTGCAGCATGGGAACTCTTAGTTGCAGCATGTGGGATCCAGTTCCCTGACCAGGGATGGAACCTGGGCCCGCTACATTGGGAGCGTGGAATCTTAGCCACTGGACCACCAAGGAAGTCCCTCCCTTAATCACTCTTGAAATAAACTATTTAGAGAGCCAACTTTGATTTTGTCATCATTTCTACTCTTCATTCTTGTTCCCTCTTGGTTTATGCTTTTATTATTTCCTTCCTTCTTCTTAATTTCTTTGGATTTATTCTGTGCTATTTTTATAGATCCTTGACTTTTTTATTTTCAGATAAACATATTCAAAGGTATACAATTGTCTCTAATACTGTTTTAAACGTGTCCCACAAATGTTAACTTGTAAAGGTTCCATTATTGTTAAATTCTAAGTATTTTGTAATTTACCTCATGAATTCCTCTTTAATCCAAATGTTATTTTAAAACATAACATAACATGTTATGGGAGGAGAAGGGAATGGGGGGGAGGGGGAGGGAGAGAAGGCCCACCACGCCGAGGTGGACAGCACAGGAGGACGGACCTTGCTGGGCGTCCTCGCTCCCCTCCTTTTCCAGATCACAGGGCTCTTGGCTTTGAAGTGCTGCTGTGAGGGACTCGGCTCTCCCTCCCGCGTGCCATGCCCCTAGAGGCTGACTGGTCCTGGGACCTGGGAAGTTCTGCCCTGAGAAAATTGTTGCCGTGCGGCTGCGCTGAAATAATCAGGTTGAACAGCATGAAATCATTGTTATGTGTCTGATTTCACCTAAAAAAGGCAATTTCACAGGGTTCAGTCTAATGGGAAAAAGGCCGCGTGGCGTGGAGTGCGCACGGGATGGAGCTCGGCAGGGCAAGGATGGATGTGCCACCCACGGCGGGTGAAGACACGGGGGTGGGGGCGGGGGGGCTGCCCCTCAGGCTCTCACTGCAGCCCCCTGCCATCGGCGATCACACCGCTCCAGTGCTCGGGTTTAGAGACCCATTTAAAAATGGGGCTTCAGGGCCTTCCCTGGTGGCGCAGTGGTTGAGAATCCGCCTGTCGAAGCAGGGGACACGGGTTCAAGCCCTGGTCCGGGAAGATCCCACATGCCGCGGAGCAACTAAGCCCGTGTGCCACAACTACTGAGCCCGCGTGTCACAACTACTGAAACCTGCACACCGAGAGCTCGTGCTCCACAACAAGAGGAGCCACCGCAATGAGAAGCCCACGCACCGCAGTGAAGAGTAGCCCCCACTCACTGCAACTAGAGAAAGCCTGCACTCAGCAACACAGACCCAAAGGAGCCAAAAATAAATAAATAAATATAAAGAAATTCACCGAGACCTAAATCAATGGAAAGGTACACTACAGGGATGGGTGAGAAGACCCAATTTTGTTAAGACGCGGAATCTCTCCAAATTCAACACAGCTCCAGTCAAAATCCCAGCAGGAGTGGTAGGGCCATTCCTTAAATCAGTCAGACAGTTTCTTAAAAAGCTAAACATACACTTACCCTACAACCCGGCACTCGCACTCTTGGGCATGTATCCCAGAGAAGCAAAAGCCACCATTCACACCAGCGCCTGAACACTAACGTCTATGGAGCTTCCTGTGTAACAGCCCAGACTGGAAACAGCCCAAATGCCCTTCAGCAGGTAAACAGCTGGACAAATCTTGGGGCGTCCATGCACTGGAGCAGAGCTCAACGACACATGGGAGCAGACTGTCCACCAACAGCTCGATGGATACAGAGGAGATGATGCTGCGGGGAGAAAGCTCGTCTCAAGCGTTGCAGGTTGTGTAGTTCAACTCACACAACATCCCTGAAACGACAAAATCGCATTGGTGGAGAGCAGATTAGCGGCTGTCAGGGGTGGGGACGGAGGGGGACTGGGAAAGGGCAGCAGGGCGGGTGTCTTTGTGGTGGTGGCGATCCTGGTTGTATCTAACTTGCGGCAGTGGTTGCAGGAATCTACTTTTATGATAAAGTATCAAGGAGCGATACACAGAGCCACACACAAAAAGAAGCGTCTGCAGAAACTGGCAATGTCTGAGGAAGGTCTGTGAGCGGGTTCGTCATATCGTGTGGGTCAGCGTGCTGCCTTTGGTAACACCACAATTATGGAAGATGCTGCCAGAGGGGGATGCAGGGTGATGGGTATGCAGGACCCCTCTGTACTATTTTTTGCTATGTCTTGTGATTTTATAATTACTTCAAAGTAAAAAGTTAAAAAACAAAACAGAATCTCAGCAGGTTTTTTTGGGGGGAGGGGTAGAAACTGACCAAGTGATTCTAAAATTCAGATAGAAATGCAAAGGTCCTAGAATGGCCTAAAGAACTATGAAAAAGAAGAACAGAGTTGGAGGAAATTCCCTGGTGGTCCAGTGGTTAGGACTCAGCGTTTTCGCTGCTCGGGCCCAGGTTCGATTCTTGGTGGGGGAACTAAGATGCTGTGAGCTTCGCAGCACAGCGAAAAAAGGAAAAAGAAAAACAGAGTTGGGGAAGTAACCCTACCTGATTTCAAGACCTGTCATAAAGCTATAGGAATCCCCAAACTGGAAACAAACCAAATGTCCACAGCGGGTATGAATGGATTGACCAATGGTGGTACATCCGTACAATAGAAAACTACACAGTAATACAAAGGAGTACGCTACTGACTCGTACGACAGGGACTGACCTCAGAATAATTAAGCTGAGGGAAAGAAACCAAGTCAAAAAAGAGTACATCCTGTATGATTCCGTTTGCACGAAATTCCAGGCAATGCAAGCTATCCATCATGAAAGAAAGCTGATGAGAGGTTGCCTGGGGCTGGGGGGGTCACAGGGGGCACAGGGCCACTCTGAGGGTCATGGCCGAGTTCACTCTGATGAGAGGTTGCCTGGAGCTGGGGGGGGGCACAGGGGGCACAGGGCCACTCTGAGGGTCATGGCCGAGTTCACTCTGATGAGAGGTTGCCTGGGGCTGGGGGGGGGCACAGGGGGCACAGGGCCGCTCTGAGGGTGATGGCCGAGTTCACTCTCTATTGTTGCCATGACGTTGCAGGTGTCCACTCACGTGAGAACTTATCAAGTGTGTACTTTAGGCCTGTGCCGTTTATTGTGTGTCAAGTACACTTCAATAAAGCTATTTTTTAAAGTAAGGAATGTGTGATGGTAACTGTGAATTTTTCCTCACAGTTGAGCACATACTCTGTTCCTTGGGAGAAGCCATGGTTCCTACAGCAGGAGTGTGCAGGTAGAAAGCATCTGGGGCGTTCATGTCCCTGGAACCTAAGGTCACTGTCGTCCAGTTTGGGGAATGCCTGTGAGGTCATATTATATGCACATAACGCACATAGATGGATATGCATGTGTGACACAGATAGTCATGATTTTTTTTTAATTATTTACTTATTTATTTAATTTTAGGCTGTGTCGGGTCTTAGCTGCGGCATGCGGGATCTTTCATTGCGGCGTGCGGGCTTCCTCTCTAGCTGTGGCGCTTGGGCTCCAGAGCACGTGGGCTCTGTAGTCTGCGGCACGTGGGCTCTCTAGTTGAGGCGCGGGCTTAGTTTGCCCAGAGGCACGGGGTATCTTAGTTCCCCGACCAGGGATCAAACCCATGTCCCCTGCATTCTTAACCACTGGACCACCAGGGAAGTCCCGTCATGATTTCTTTTAAAAGAACACACATAGATCATCTCAATATCACTAATCATTAAATAAATGCAAATCAAAACCACACTGGGACACCACATCACACCCATTAGGATGACTACTATAAAAAAAAAAAAGACAGAAAATATTGAGTGTTGGCAAGGGTGTGGAGAAATTGGAACCCTTGTGCACTGTGGATGGGAATGTAAACTGGTGCAGTCACGGTGGAGAACAGTATGATGGTTCCTCGAAAAAATCAAAACTAGAACTACCATATGATCCAGCAATCCCGGTGTGGGTGTGTACCCAGACACACTGAACGCAGGATCTCAAAGAGGGACCTGCGTTCCCATGTGGATAGCAGCGTTATCACAGCAGCCAAGAGCTAGAAGCAATCTGAGGTCTACGGACAGAGGAAAGGATGAACAAGGTGTGGCCCATTCAGACAACAGAATATCGTTCAGCCTCACAGAGGAAGGAAGTTCTGACACGGGCTACAGCATGGATGAACTTTGAGGACATCGTGCTGAGCGAAATAAACCAGTCACAAAAGACAAATCCTGCATGATTCCGCTTGCATGCGGTACCTAAAGCAGTCAGATTCCTAGAGTTTGAAGCCAGGGGCTCTAGGGAGGAGAAAATGCAGAGGTGCTGTTTACTGGGGATCAAGTTTCAGGTTTGCAAGATGGCAAAGCTCTGGAGAGCTGCTGCACGACCTTGTGAATATACTTAACATTACTGAAGCAAACCCAAATGGTTAGTATGGAAGCTTTACCTTGTGCTTTTTGCCACAATTGAAACAAATTTTAAGTAAATCGTGACGGTTCCCCAACAGTGCGAATGTGCTTGATGCCGCGGAACGGCTGTAAAGGCTAAGGTGGCGCGGTTTATGCCTATTTTACCACAACTTCTTAAAATGGAATCAAAGAAAGAACACAGAATAGATACCATGACTCCTTTTCTGGATCTTTCCTTTCCAGCTCAACCATCCCGTGGGGCAAACTTCCCAAGGCCGCGGATAGCGCTTCAGCGCGCTCTTCGTAAACCTCGCCACGGCCCACACCGCGTAGGCTGTCGCGGCTCAGGTGGCCTCCCCGACGGACGGCATGGCTTGGGGCCTGGCTCTTGGTGACTACTGGCCACGCGCTCTAAACAGCCCAGACCTAGGACCCTAATGCTTGGTGCTCTCGGGCTGCACCAAAGGCTGCAAGCGCTGGACGCTCGTCCAAGCGCCGGGTGCTTCCCCGACGGCTGCAGCTCTTCCCCCTTCTCGGCCACAGCCGTCGGCTCCTGCCACCCCCAGCTTCCCTCCAGCAGCCGGTGCTCGATCCTGATGAGGTCAAGGTGCTATTTCACGCTGAGCTTAAGTCGCATTTCTCAGATGGTTATGAAAGTGAAACCGCTTTTCTATGTTGGTTTCCTAACACAACAAATCACCACAAACTTTCACAACTTAAAACAAGACGAATTGAGGATCGCGCAGTCCTGGAGGCCAGAATTCCAACCTGGGTCTCGCTGGGCTAGGATTAGGGTGTCAGCAGGGCTTTGTTCCTCCCGGAGCCTCCAGGGGAGAATCTGTTCCTCACCTTCGCCAGCTTCTGGAGGCGCTGAGTTTCCTCAGCTCGTGCCCCCTCCTCTGTCTTCGGCAGCTCTCAGTGGACGTGTCTCTGCCCTTTCCCGGGGTATCATCTCCCCAGCCTCACTCTCTCCCCAGCCACCAAGGTTTTCTAAGGACTCATGAGAAGGCCTCGGCCCCTCCCGCATCTCCCAGGACCATCTCCCCGTCTCAGATCCCCACTTAGTCGCATCCACAAAGCCCCTTTGCTCAGGTACGGTCCCATCTTCACAGGTTCCAGGGACCAGGACACGGAACTGCCCACCACACTATTTCCTTTGTTGCCGTTTGATTTTCTCTTCCAAGAAGTCTTTCCTCGCATTCCTCACCTGGTTTTCTATTGGGCATATTTGCCTTCCTGCTCGTCTGTAGACGCTCTTTGAATGGAATAGCCGTCACCGCTCTGTCAGCCTTATATTTAAGTCCTTAGGAATTTTGTTGTATGGACGGTGGAGCCACGTGTGCGAGCTCCACTTACTAAACGACCCATCCGTCAAATCCCACTTGGTCACGTGGGTTCTCTTTACATCAGCGTCTAATTTTATTTTATTTTATTTTATTATTTATTTATTTATTTGCAGTACGCGGGCCCCTCACTGTTGTGGCCTCTCCCGTTGCGGAGCACAGGCTCCAGACGCGCAGGCTCAGCGGTCATGGCTCACGGACCCAGCCGCTCCGCGGCATGTGGGATCTTCCCGGACCGGGGCACGAACCCGCGTCCCCCGCATCGGCAGGCGGACTCTCAGCCACTGCGCCACCAGGGAAGCCCCTCCGCGTCTAATTTTAGACTCTCTTCCGCTGAGGAGTCGATGTGAGTGCCTGGGAGCCCGATGAGCACACACAAGTGGGGTCTTGGTTCCTAACCAAGTTGAACGCCGGCCCCTCCGAGGGGGCACTGCTGGGTTTGCTGGGCCGGGAGCCGGAAGGGCAGGACTCACCGCATCTCTCCTCCTGTGCTCTGCCCCCCCCCCTGGCTCCTCTTCTTCCTGCTCTGCATCCCGAGGGTTTGATGCCCCTGCTGTTCACTCCTTATCTCCCTGTTCACAGGAAGTTCTGTTCTCCCATCCCTCTCATCCCCCTGTGAGTGGAGACTTACCTGCTTTTCTGTTCAAACATGACTCTCCTGCTGTTAGCAGCTGGGCAGCCAAACACCTGTGCCCTGACCTGCTTACCGCCACCCCACACAGCGAGGATGAGCCTGTGGGATCACACTCCCCCCACCCCTCCATGGGATGAGAGGTGGACACGCCCACCACCCCTCTCCTCCCCATGAGGTCCTCACCCTGACTCTGGCCGAGCTTCCCTTCATGACATCTTCCCCCTACTCACCATGTGGTTGCCAGCAGCGCGGCCACTCCCGCGGGGCCCTGTCCCCTCTCCAGCTGCTCAGCTGCTCCCACCTGTGTCCCACCACCGAGGGCAGCGGCCAGGCTGCAGGGTCCCTCGTGCACTCTACACTCGTCAAGCCCCCCACACCCTCTCATATCCCCACCTCGGGCGTCCACACCGAGGATTCCGGCAGCTGGGCAGGTTCCCAGCCAGGGCGAGGGGCGGGCTCCCTCCTCCAGGCGCCCCCATCTCTCCTCACAAGACGCCGAGTTCGACCCCCACTCCTCTCCCCGAGGGATGGGGAGGAGAAAAGCCACCTGCCCCCAGGACTCCCTGCAAGGCAGGCAGGTGTCTCTCCAGCACCGCCCCCCCCCACCCCCCAGGCCTGCAGCCTGCACCTCGGCCTCAGGAGGGAGGCGCCCTCCAGCCTGGTGCTCCAGGTGGGGCCTGGGAGCCCACTGCTCTGACTCGGGGCCCAGCTGGCTGGGGAGCCCCGCCCCACGCCCGGGCAGCCTCTCCTCCTTCCCTCTATCGGGTGACAGGTGTGGGAGGGAGACAGCCGTCCAGCGTCCTCCGCATCTGCTCGTCCGGGGCTGGCCTGGCTCTCTGTTCTGGACACTTCCCTCCTCTGTGTGGGTCGCGAGGCACTCTCGGGGCTCCCGGACCCCAGGTCTCTCCCGCGCCGGCTGTAGTGGGGTCCCCGCGCTGTTCCCCCTCCCTCGGAAGCCTGCAGGGGTCTGGGCGCCCAGGGTGGCGCTGGACGTCTGGTGCCCCGTGTGTGTGTCAGGTCGGGTCAGGGGGGCGGCCGGTGGCGCTTTTAAACATGTTCCGGGTCCTCCTCCCTCGGGTGTGGGCAGGACACCCAGGTGGAGCTGGTGCAGCGACGGCACTGGCAGGTCGGTTAGCCAAGCCTCGCAGCTCCTGTCCTGCGGGTCCCGGCCCCTGGCGCCCCTGTGAGGAGGCTGTGGGGGCCGCCAGGTGAGGCGCTCAGGCCCCACCAGGAGCCACGTGAGGGAGCTTGGAGGCAGAGCCCCTGGTTCCAGCCAAGCCTTCAGAGGACACGGCCCTGGCCGACACTTTGGCCATGACCTCGGGAGACCCCGGGCCAGAACTGTCCCGTGAAGCCTTTCCCAGACCCCTGACCCACAGAAACTGTGAGATGATAAGTTTGTCATTTGAAGCCACTACATTTGGGGTAACTTCTCACGCAACAGCAGATAACCAATCCTAGCACAGACAGACCCTGGAGACGGTGCAGTTCAGGTCCAGACAACCCTGATCAAGCAAATATTGCAAGAAAGTGAGTCACATGAATTCTTTTGGTTTCCAAGTGCACATAGAAGTTATGTTTACACTATCCTGTAGTCTATTAAGTGTGCAATAGCATGACGTCTAAAAAAATGTGTACAGATCTTCATTTTAAAATAATGCTGTTGGCTGTACTGAGCCTGCGCTCTAGAGCCCACAAGCCACAACTACCGAGCCCACGTGCCGCAACTACTGAAGCCCGCGTGCCTAGAGCCCGAGCTCCGCAACAAGAGAAGCCACTGCAAGGAGAAGCCTGCGCACCGCAAGGAAAGAGTAGCCCCCGCTCTTCGCAACTAGAGAAAGCTCTCACGTAGCAATGAGACCCAACACAGCCAAAAATAAATTAATTAAACTTAAAAAAATAATAAAATAATGCTGTTGGATGAGTGGCGCTGATGGCCTTGCTCGACACAGGCGTGCCACAAACCTTCAATTTGCAAAAACGCAGTGTCTGCGAAGTGCAGTGAGGCGAGGGTGCCTGCACGGACAGGAAGTCCAGGGCCCTGTGCGTGTCGGGCTGGGAGAGGAGGCGCAGCTGGAAGCAGCAGCCCCCAGTCTCGGGGCTTAACACACACGTGGGCTTCTTGCTCCCACTGAGGCCGGCTGCGGGCGTGCTCGGCGCCCAGGTCTCAACTGGTGGCGGGTCCCAGTCACCACGGGCCTTGGGGGGGCGCGTTGGAGGGCAGAGAACCAGGGCGACAGGTCACTCATGCATGTCACCTGCCTGGGGAGGGGGAGTACTGGAAACGCCGGGGGCGGCAGTGCTGTCTGCTGCACAGTCCGACTGACTCTTGTCCTTTCGTGGGTTGGGCTCATCTCCCTGGATCCACGCGAGCCTCCTTCGCTTCCCAGAGGACTTCCCTGGCGCCTGCTGGGGCACGGCCTGGGGCAAGGGCCCTTCCCTTGGAGCCAGGGCTCTCACGCTGTGTCTGCTTCTCCCGTCTGCTCCTTTCTCTCTTCCTGGAGCTCCTGTTACTCACGTCACCTCCCCTGAATCTCTACCCAAGAATTTCATCTTTTCCCTTGTGATCTTCAAGGCGCTACTTTGCGTCTCAGCACTGACCACCTGTTCTTTCAATTCTGCTGTTGAATCTCTCACTGGGACCTCATGTTTTAGCTGCAGAGCCATTTCGAGCCATCCTTTGATCTCCTGCAATGCTTTCTCTCTCTCTCTCTCTCTCTCTCTCTCTCTCTCTCTCTCTCTGTCTCTGGCTTTGATAATTAGCTCTGTGGCCAGCTTCTCCTGCAGCCGTTGTCTCATGGGGCAGGTGCTGGGGGTTCTGACAGGGCCTCCCTCTAGATACCGAGCCCCCCGAGGGCTATTTTTGTGGCTGGTTCTGGGGGCCTGGGGGGCCCGTGGGAGTGGACGGCGCAGCAGCTCTACCCACAGGTGGAGGGGAGGGTGCAACAGCCCCCAGCGCGTGGGGACCTGGGAGGATGCAGGGAGGGCTGGGATGTGAGGTGTGGCCGCCACAGGGCCTCTCGGAGGTTTTCTCCCAGGTGCAGGTGCAGGGGCGGGGGCGGCCTAAGCGTGCAGAGGACGGCGTTCGGGAGCTCGGGGTGGGGAGGCTGTCTCTGCAGGACCCCCACGTGGCGCACCTCTGCCTGATGAGCGGTCTTTCCCACCTGAGCAGACACCCGCCCCCACGGCCCCGACTCAGAGCCCGTTCCTGACCTCCCACCTGCGCAGACACCCGCCCCCACGGCCCCGACTCAGAGCCCGTTCCTGACCTTCTCTGAGCATGGCCAGCGCCGTCCTTGACACAGCTCTCGCGCTCAGGCACCGCCCAGCTGCCACCCTGGCCTCATTGCTGGCCCTGAGCCTGGCCGGATGGCAGCAGGGTTCCAACGAGCCCTCCGTGGCCCCATGGCGGGCTTCCAGAACCTGCCGGGGCCAGGGAGGCCACAGACTGCTGCAGCCAGGCCCTTCCTCTCAGGCCTCAGTTTCCCTTTTGTATAGTGGTCTCCACGCCCCTGGCACCCAGACGCTGGCAGCTGGAGACCCCCACAGGTCCCTGACGACCCAGCGCCTTGGAAGATCTGGGTCTGGGGTCTGATGAGGGAGGGGCAGGCCGGGCTGGGTCCCAGGATAGCTGGAGCTGGGCCACCACGAGGCCAACACCAGCCCGGCCCGCAGGGGTTAATGGGCCCAGCCGCCCTGGGGACGAGTGGGGAATCTCCTCCCCGCTCCCCAGGGCCCATTTTCTTCGGAGACTCAGCAGTCAGTGCCGTCACCGAGCAGAGCCGGCTGGCGCAGTCCCTGGGGCTGAGCACTGAGGAAGCAGCGGGCAGCCCCGGGGTGGCGGGTACGAGAGGCCCCGATCCTGGCCTCGGAGCTGCTCCACGCCTGCAGTGGAGGCTGGGTCGTGACACGGCCCTCGGTCCGGGCCCGGCAGTGATGGGGCACTGCTCCCTGCTCTGACCACGTGCGGATGAGGGGGTGGGAGAGGCTGATCCGATGCCAGCCTGAAGGAGTCAGTGTCGCCACGGGTGGGTGCACCGGTGCCGCTCCGCCCGTGCCGTGGAACGTGCCGTGATGACCACTGTGCACTGGCCTCTCTTTACCCGGTGGGCAGGCCGAGGCTCCCTGGCCTGGGTCCCCTGCCCGTGGAGAGAGTGCCCGCTGCCCAGGGCAGCTCCCAGCACAGTCTCCAGCACCTCTCCCAGCACAGCCTGGCCCGGCTCCCACCTGAGGCCTCGGACTCCGCCTGGACCCACCCCATCCCCAGGCCAGCGCCTCAGCGCGCGGCTGAAGCCCACCTCCCTCTCTCCCGATGGCTGCCCTGACGCCCCCAGCATCCTCTCTCCACTGGACAGCACTGGGGTCATAGATGCAAATGAGGGGGACATGAGACCCTGCTGGGCCCACTCAGCCTCCCCAGACCCCAGCTGGGAGCAAACCAAAGGTCCTGGCCGGGCTGTCCTCTCAGGGAGCCCCGGGCACCCGAGGCCCACACCCCCGAGCCTCGCGCTGCCCCAAAGCCCACTGCCCACCAGGGTCCAGACCCTACTGTGGTGACACGAGCCTCAAGGACAGCGAAGAGGCCCCCGCAGCCCCTCCCGTCTGGTTTCCCCAGACCCTTCGACCAGGAAGGGGAAGAGGTGGGGCCGCTGGGAGGAGGCCCTCAGGTGCTCAGAGCAAGGCGGCTCCTGGACTTCACGTCCACTCCCAGCGGCCACAGCTCGACGCTACTGCATCACACAGGCCAACGGAGGAGCCTCAGTCTGGGGGCCAGCTGTCCCTCGGCCACAGCTTCTTGCTCTGCCGGGGGGGTCGCAGGAGGCCAGCACCAGCCTCGGGGAGATGCTGGGCAGCCCCGGGGACGGCACAGGCGCCCGCGAGCGTGCTCTCCTTTGAACTTCCTAATTAGGCGGCTGTCCCTCTGGGGGCCAACTGCCCACCTACCCACCCAGGAGGGGACAAGGTGCTGGCAGGGGTGGGACAGAGGCGCCTGACCCTTGCCGTAGGGGCCGGCCTCTGTAGCCAGCCTAAGAGAGGGCAGAGGCTGGCAGGGCGAGCAGCGCCCTGGGGGCTGAGGGGCTGCGATCCCACCCACCCTTCGTGGCCTCACCAAGAGCGGGGAGGGCGCCGTGCTGAAAGTGGGAACGAGCCCCACCAGCCCGGGCCACACCAGCAGGAGAGGGCGGAGGATGGGACGTGCCCGTGCGGCCGGCAGTGTGAGCTGGGCCTGGGGAGGCACGTGGACGGCCCTGTCCCCACCCCTGCCGGGCACCGGGTCACCCAGGCCAGGCCTGAGCTGGGCTTAGGATGCTGGCGGCAGGCTGGGAGGGAGGGCCGGGCTGCACAGGAAGGGGCAACGTGGGCGTGGCGTGCACAGTGGCCTGCGACAGCCAGCCTCCCCCCGAGCAGGAAGTGTCCGGTGAGCCCCCCAGGCCCAGGCCAGACCCACCCCCTCGAGGTCACGGGGGCTTGCCCAGAATGTGGGGGACCGACTGGCATCGCCTGCGGCACACGTCCTGAAGAAGGGACTCAAGCGGCCCAGCCGCTGCTGCCTCTGCCACCTCTCTGCTCGCGCCACACCCGCCAGGCTCCGCTCACCTCGGGACACCCCGCGGGCCCCCCAGCCACACCAGCCGCTTACATCTTCCCACCTTCGGCCTCCGGGCTGCCTCGGGGCCACTTGCTTCTGATCTTTTTCACTAATTCTTCAGCAGCATCTCAAGGTGACTGTTGAGTTTTCAGTTTAGCGGATGACGCTTCGTCACCTCTAGAAATTCCACGCGTTTGTTTTTCAAATCCACTTGGTTATTTTCCAGCTCCCATCCGGCCTGTTGGCATTGCTCAGCTGTCCTGTTTGAGCGCGGCCAGCAAACGCTTTTTTTTTTTAGCATTTATTTGGCCGCGCCAGGTCTTGGTTGGGGCACACGGGATCTTCGTTGCTGTGTGCAGGGTCTTTAATTGCAGCATGAGGGACCTAGTTCTCAGACCAGGGATCGAACCCGGGCCCCCTGCATTGGGAGCGTGGCGTCTTAGCCACTGGACACCAGGGTAGCCCCAGCAAACACATTTCATACTCTGGTCCGAGCCTCCGATGGGCACCTGGACCTGGCAGCGTTCTGCCGGCTGTTGCTCCTGGTGCCGGGGTTCCCTTCGTGCTGGGTCTGGACTGTGGTCTGTTCACTGACTTCGGAAAACCACGAGGCGTAGACAGTTCCAGGACAAAGGGCATTGGCGTTTGTTTCCCCCAGGCACCTGGGGGCCCAAGTTAGGTAAACGTGGCTTAAAAGGAAACCGGAAGCTCAGGATCTTTCTGGCTGAGCTCCACACGTGCTCGAGGCTGGCGTAAACCGTGACCTGGTTAGCGACCACCTGGTCTTCTCGGCGACCTGTGCACAAACTTACAGGTGCCAGGGCCTTCAGCGGCCGCCCCGCGGCCACCACGCTGAGTCCCAACGTGCCCAACCCGCAGGAGCCAAGAGGCACTCACGGCGCAGCGTCTCACACTCTCAAGTTTTGACCTAATTCCCTGAAACCTTGAGAGCTCCTCATTGCTGAGCAACTTGACACAATTTACCAAGCTCTGCTCACCTGTTTTCAGTGCGGAGCGGATGCAGAGCGCCTCCCTCGCCTCATTTCCAGGAAAGCGTGTGTCAACCACACGGATGCGAACGTGCTCCCCGCCCACAGGGGCCCTGGGGCGGCAGGCCACTCCCACTGCTCACACAGCCCTCACCCGCGCCCCCGCGCCTGGCTCTGCACCGTGGACGCCCCCCTCCTGCCCAGACTCTAAGTAACAAAGGAACAGCACCCGAAGAACAAGGGAGGACAAAACATTTAAGTTATTAAATCAAATATACAGTGATTCATTTAATATGTACATATTTACAAAAATGCACTTTCACGAGGAGGGGCGGCCGGGGCCAGCAGGTGGGCAGCGGCCTGGTGCCCACGGCAGACGTTGACAGTTGCGAGGGGAGAGTCTGTGTGAAGGCACTTGTCACAAGCTTCGATGCTGCCACCGTCCCGGGGAGAACAGAGCAGTCAGGAAGGGCACTTCTGAAAGCACAGTTGAGAGATCTCTGGAGCGAGCGCTCTGGGCAGGAGCGAGCGAGGACGGCAGACTGGGGCGGATGGACTGGCGAGCTGGCGAGGGTCTGCCCACGAGCCTCAGGCCACGCCGACCGCCACGGGCCCCACCAATGACCTCAAGCCCCACTGCAACCGCAGGTCCCACCGACAGCCATGGGCCACGCCGAACATCACAGGTCCCACTGAGAGCCACGGGTCCCGCTGTCAGCCTCGGGTGGTCCCACCGACAGCCATGGGTCCCACTGGCTCTTTGGCCTGGAGCCACTGAGAACCCCAAGTGAGGAATAAAGGAAGATTCTGTAAACAGTGCACCACCTCTGGGAACAAACGCTCGACGATTTGGTGAGAACACAGACATCCTTGCTTTTTCCTGCCACACGGCGAGTGCGACACACAGAAACGTTACAAAAATAGCAACTACCCGAGAATACTGCGTTGTTTTCCGCCTGACAGTTACCCAATAATTTATACAAGCTTAAAGAAACATAGAAAATAAACATCTGCTTTTCGTTTTTGGTGTTTTTTTTTTTACACAAAATAAAGGAACTATGCACACGGCCTCGGCCTCCTGTGGTCCGGCGGGTGGCGTGGCACCCGGCGAGGGGCCCTGGGTCCCGGCCCAGCTGGCGGCCGCAGCCCTACTCCCGGATGGCACGGCACGTGGCGCCGAGGCTCCCAACGGCGCGGTTGTCCACCTTGGGGCCTGAGGCCCAGAGGGCCGGCCTCCCAGGCGAGCAGCCGGGGTCTTTGGTGAACTTGCGCGAGAGGAACTTCTCGGCCTCCGGAGCGTCGTCCTCGCCGCGGCCGGGCTCCTCGTCCTCCCTGCTGCCTGCCGGCCCGGGCAGCGCCTCACCCACCCTGCGCGGGGCTGGCGTGAAGTTCTTGCAGGGGAACAGCACGTCCTTGGGGCCACCCGGCCGCTCGATGGGGTTGCGGATGGGGTTGAGCGGGGCCCACTGGTTGTTGGCGCCCTCCTCCCGCGGCAGCCGGCTCCTCTCTCGCTCTTTCCTGCGCTTGCGGGTCCACCACACGCAGACAGCCACGCACACCAGACACAGCATGCTGAACACGCCGCACAGCACCGACACCAGCAGACCTGGGGCGGGGACGCCGCGAGGGGACCGTCGGGCGAGGGTCCTCCGGCTCCCGGTGGTGGGGAGGGTCCCAGGATCGGGGCTGGGGAGGGGTGCGTGGGGGGCTGGGGGCCCTTCGCTGGCAGGTGCAAAGCAGTTGCAGCGCTTTGTGGATCGGAATGCACGGCCCCCCGGCAGGGCCAGGACGATTCGCAGCCCCTCCCCTCCAAGCCCCACGTGCCTGAAAGATCCCCACGGCCCGGGGCCGAGAGGCGGCCCCCCTCCTCCTCCTCACCCGTGGAGGAGCTGCCCACGACGACCGTCTCCACCTTGACCTCGGTGACAGCCAGCAGCAGCGAGCTGTTCCCCTGTCGGGTGATGGCCGCCACGATGGCTCGAGCTGCACTCTGGATCAGACTGCTGTCCGGCAGGTCGCGGCGTGCCGGGCTGAAGGACTGAGGCAGAGGACAGAGCTGAGGGGCAGCGCGCCCGCGTCCGGAGGCCTGGGACCCCCACCCCCAGTGGGACAGCGTGCCTGGCCCCGTGTGCAGCCCCAGGGCACACTGAGGTTCTCGTCCAGGCCACGGCTCTCGATCAGCGGCAAGGAGGGATGCGGGTGGCTGTGGTCCCACGAGCAGGGCCGTCCTGGAGCAGAGCGCGGGGCTTGGGAACCTGCGGCCCCAAGGCTTCCTGGAGGGAGGCTCATCAAAGGGCGGGGGGTCGCCCCACGCCGGGCAGTTCACGGGGAGGCGGGTGAGGCCTGGTCTGGATCCCCTGCACCTGGGGCTGGGACGGCTGTCCCTGCGGGTAGGCTCCCAGCCCCAGGCAGCCATGCCTAGAGTCCAGAGGGTGCCACAAACCCAGCACTCCCCCGAGCCCTGCCGGCACCGTGCGGCCCTGCTGCCCCAACACCGGCACCCAGCCAGCACCCCGAGAAGCTGCCCTGCCCCTACCCCCTTGTCTCTCCCCGCACGCCCCCAACCACAGCCTCCCCAGACCCTGCGGTGCCCGTTTACATTGGGCCCCCGAGCAGGGCCCCAAGGACACCCACTGAGCCGAGGGCCCGGGCAGGTGGCCAGGCCCTGACCACACACCCCAAGGCGGCCTGACACCACGGGCACCCCTGCTGCCACAGACACCAGAGGACACAGCACAGGTGAAGCAGGGAGCCGGGGGCAGCCGGGGCAACAGAAAAAGGAGGCTCCACCCACAGTCCCGCCCACCCCGTCCGGTCGGGCAGGCCCTGGCCTCAGCGCCGCACCCAGGCCACAACCGACCCCCACGGTCTCGAGTCAGGGTCCCACCTGAGGGCTCCCCGTCCGGAGGCCCCGGGCCTAGGAGCTTCCTCACGCTCCCTGCCCTGCTCTCAGGGGATCCTCCAGCTACACCCCGTCGCTGTCCACCCTGGCCCCCGGCCACTCTCCTTCCCTCTCTGGGCGCTGCCTCTGTACCCCGACTCCTGCTGTCACCCGGTGCCTCCCACAGTTCTGGGGACCCCTGCCCAGAGTCCCAGCTGTACGCGCGGGCCCCACGGAGCTGCACACGCGCCCTGCCTGGCCCCTCCTCCTCCCCTCACCGGGCTGACGGTGCCTCTCCTGCAGGCCCGCCCCGGCTCCGCCGGCCTCCAGCAAGGGCACGGGGAGTGGCCACAGCCCTTCGCCGCGCAACTGTGCCGGAGCGGACTCCCGGGTCTGTGGTCACCCCGTGTCCCCAAGTACCTGGGAGCCAGCCTGGCCTGGGCCCTCTGCCCCAGTCCCCGCCAGGCACACGTGCAGAGGAGGGCCCTGGAGAGGGGAGCGCTGAACAAGGGTGCCCACCCCGCCTGCCAGTACCCACCATAGCCACCTCCACCGCGCTGGCCTCTGAGGACGGCCGGTCACAGAGCAGCACGAGCAGGCGGTCCCGGGCCACCGCCCGCGTGGCTGGTAGAGCGCGGATCCCTGAGCAGACGGCGCCCACGGTGGTGCCCTGAGCAAAGACGGGCTGCACGTGAGCACGGCCCAGGGACCGAGAATCTGAGGGTGTTCACCCCCGGCTGGCACCTTGGGCAGGTGGTGGGACACGCCTTACACGCTGTCTGAGGTAGCAGAGCAGGGATGCGGGGGGGGTGGGGGGGGCACTGGCTCCCACAGCGGTCCTGTGCCCCCTCACCCACGACACAGACCACCACCACGGTCAGGGCTGGGTGGGGTCTCACCCGGTGCTCAGGCCACAGAGACGTAAGGACGGGGATGCGGCCTGAGTGAGAAGTGCCCGTGGAGCTGTGGGCTGCCCCAGCCTCCCTGGAGGCCACCTTCAGCCCAGGTCCCTGGGACAACTGGAGGGACAGGCACCTCGGCCCAGGCTGGCCACTCCTGGCCACGCCCCTGGGACCAACACTTCCCCTCATCCGAGCGCGCTCGGCCAGGCTCCGCAGCCTCCCCGACCCCACAGGCGCCAGGCCGCCAGCAGGGGTCTCGGGCCATCTCGGTGGCCACTGGAGGAAGGATGCGGCGCCGGGGCTCTGCAGACCTTCGCGGTGCGCGGTGGACGGCGCCACTCACCTGGGGCACCTGGTCGCGGTTGAAGTGCAGGGTGAGGCGGGCGCAGTTGTTGTCCAGGTGGCCGGAGCGCGGCCGGCAAGGGGTGCTGGGCAGCAAGGGCTCCTCCGCGCCACACTCCCCCCAGGCCATGCAGGGCGGCTGCAGGCACTGGCCCGGGGCCTTCTCCTGGCACCGCTGCCCAGGTGGGCACTGGGTGCTCAGGGCGTCAGGCCGGCCAGCCAGCAGGCAGGGCTTCCGGCCGCACCACACCTGGGCACACGCAGATGGGACCCGCAAACACACCAGCACCACGCGGGGGAGGGGGAAAGACACGGTCTGGTCAGTGAGTCCCAGGGCAGGGCGGGGGGGGGGCAGTGGGCGGGGGGGGCGGCGAGGGCCCACCCGGGGGACCCCCAGCGCTCCCAGGTTGAACGTGGCACCAGAAGGACCCCACCAGAGCAGGGCAGGGCAGGGCAGGGCAGGCCCAGGTCCTCTGGAGCCCGGCTCACCCGTCCCCCTCCCCCAGCACCCTCCCAGGGTGAGCAACAGGGTCACGGATGAATGACGGGGACCCCAGGGCACTGGACACCCAGCAGGGCAGTGCGGGGAGGCAAGGCAGGGCCGGCCAGAGAGGCTCTGGGGCAGGAGTCCCCTGTACCTTGCTGCAAGCCCGGCGGCCGTCCAGGCAGCGGCAGCTGTTACAGTCCTCCACCCAGGAGCCCCCATGAGGGAAGGGCACTCCCTGGGACCAGCAGGACCTCCCGAACACAGTCACTGCGGGGAGGAGAGGTGGGGGCAGCCGTGACGGCCGGGTCTCACCCTGCCCCCCCCAGGCACGGCCCTCGCCCACGACGTCCCCCCACCTACCCTCCTGGCACCGCGGGCCGGCCCGGCCAGGAGGGCAGCTGCAGCGGTAGCCGTTGATCTCGTCCACACACGTGGCCCCGTAGGCGCAGGGTGAGGACTGGCACTCGTCAATGTCTGCGGGGAAAGCGGCGGCTCGTCGGGCAGCACGGGAGGCCCTGGCAAGTGGGAGGAGCAGCCCCCGGCCAGCTGGGGCCTCGGGCTGCCCTCGGGGGCCCTCTGGGCTGGGCCTGGCGCCGTCACTGTCACCAGCCCGAGGCTTAAGCACCACCCCCATCTGCCTCTGGGACGGGTGGAGGGGGGCGGCCTCTGGGTACTAAGACCTCAACCCAAACTAGGGTCTGCCCCTTGCCGGGTGGCGGGGGACAGACAAAGGAAACTGCGGCTCAGGGTGAGGTGGGAGCAGCTCCGAAGGCTGGGGTCCCACAGCACTGCCCGCCCGGTGCCCCCCGGCCCCTCACTGATGCGGCAGTCAGGGCCCGCGAAGCCCGGCGCACACTCGCAGCGGAACCAGTTGACGCCGTCCACGCAGACACCGCCGTTGTAGCTGCAGGGGAGAGGGCGGGTGTCAGGGGGCCCGGGACAGGCCGAGCTCCCCGGCCAGCCCGCCTCAGGGGCTGCCACTCACCAAGGCAGGGGATTGCAGTCGTTGGTATCTGTGTTTGCGGAAAAAAGAGGACAGTAGGCACGGCATCCACCCGCCTGGCACCCCAGGCATGCAGGGCGGGAGGATACCGAGCTCCCCAGCCAGCCCACCGTGACCAGGCTGGAGGCTGGGGGCCAGGGCCGCTCTGGGAGGAGAGCCCGTCCTGGAGGGGACTGGCCTAGGAGGGTGGGGTGCGCGAGCAGCATGCCCAGGCCACAGGGCGAGTGGCTGGCGGGAGACGGACAGAGGGCAGAACACAGGGGAGGGGGCTGGGCTGCGGGGCTCGGGGGGTGCTGGAGGTGGCACGGCAGATCTTGGGGTTCAACTGGACTTTGGTGGCCAAGTGCAAGGGGCAGGTCTGTGAGGCAGGCTCGAGAGGGAACAGGACCCGGAAGCTGTGGGAGAGAGAAGTGGGTCCCGCCCACGCCCACGGGCTCACTGTGTGCGCAGGTGCGGCCCTCCCAGCCGTCCCGGCAGATGCAGGAGAAGGAGTCCCCGCTGCCCACACAGGTGCCCCCGTTCCCGCAGGGGTTGGGCAGGCAGCTGCTGCTCTTAGCTGCAAGGGCGGAGGAGGAGAGGAAGGAGGCGGGGGGCTTTCACCCGGGCTGGGCAGACCGGGGGCTCCACCCCACGCCTCCGCCCCAGACAGCGAGGGGCAGGCAGGGCCAGCGTGCCCTCGGGGCGCCTCACCGACCGTGCAGGTGCTGCCCTTCCAGCCCGGGGGGCAGGCGCAGCGGAAGGTGTCGCCGCTGTCGTAGCACGTGCCGCCGTTGCTGCAGGTGGAGGCGTCACACTGGAACTCACCTGCGGGCACACGGCCGCTCAGGGGGCGCCCGAGCAGCGGGCGGCATCCCGGTAGGCAGCCCCAGCGCAGCAGGGGCGCGCGGGCACTCACGTGAGTGGCAGGTCTTGCCCTTCCAACCATCGTCACACGCGCAGTAGAAGTCGTTGACCAGGTCGTAGCAACGGCCGCGGCTGTGGCAGGGATCGGGAAGGCAGTCGTTGGGATCTGGGGGTGAGGACGCCGGTCAGCGGGGGGTCAGCGGCGCTCAGGGAGGGCTGCCCCGGGGAGGAGGCGCCGGAGCTGGGCCAGGGAGAGACAGAGGGCGTGGGGAGGGCAAGCGTGTGCCCCTCCGCCCCACACACACACACACACACACACACACACACACACACACACACACACACCCCGCTCCGGTCACCAACTCGCCACGTGGAGCCGGTGAGGTGCCCGGGGACAGGCCACGTGGGGCCCGAGGGAGGGGCAGCACGGCCCACTCACTGGTGTCGCAGAGCTCGCCCTCCCAGCCGCTGGGGCAGAAGCAGCGGAAGGTGTCCACCTCGTCGATGCAGGTGCCCCCGTTGCGGCACGGCTGGCCGAGGCAGTCGTCGATGTCTGCAGGAGGCGGGCGTGAGCCAGGTCCCCAGGCCTCCGGCCCCTCCGGGCCCCTCCCAGCCCCCGGCCCACAGCCACTCACTCTCGTGGCAGTAGGTGCCCGTGAAGCCGCTGTCACAGACACAGGAGAAGTTGCCCCCAGGCTGGCTGATGCAGTGTCCATGGGGGCCACACACGCCGGTGGGGGCCACGCGGGCCACCCTGGTCCCCACCTCGAACCCGCAGCCATCGACCACTGCCACAGAGATGGGAGGGGTCAGCCCCACCTCTGCAGACCCCACCTACCTCTCACCTCACCCCACTCCACCCCCTCAGGCCCCGCCCACACTGCACCCACCTCTGCAGGCCCCCCCAGGGCACGGCTCCCGGGGCTCGGAGCAGTTCTTGCCGCCCACATCTTCGGGGCACGCACAGTAGTAGTCGCCCTCCAGGTTATAGCAGCGGGCCCCGTTCTGGCAGGGGCTCGGCTGGCAGAAGTCAACGTCCACCTGGGGGGCGGGGCACCCACGAGAGCCCAGGCCCTACTGTTGGCGCTGGACAATGAGCCAGGCCTCGCTGGCGTCCGTACAAGGAACCCCAAGGCCCAGGCCCCACCTGGACTACACAGCCAGGCCTCTGCAGCCACAGCCTGGAGGGCCGCCCAACCCAGCCTGGCCAGGCCCCTCCCACCACCCTCGCCTCCAGGGCAGCCCTCTTCCGCTGCATCCGGCCTTCGCCCCTCCTACTGGCAGGAAGGCCAGCTATCGGCCCCCCTCCCCAGCCACCAGGGCCACCCTGAGCCCCGTCCGTGGGTCCTTCCCAGAAGCGTCACCGCCAGGCTCCACGGCGCTGGACAGGACCTCTATCCTGGGCCCCAGGAAGCCTGCTGGCCAGGAGACCCGCCCCTTGCACCCCTGCAGCCCCACTAGTCTCCCCTGCAACGGCCAGGGCAGGTCAGAGGGCAGTGGGTGCGCGAGCCTCTCCTCAGACCCGCGTGCGGCACCCCCACCCCACCCTAGGGCCCCTCTTTCAGGGGCCCAGGTGCTCCAGCCACTGTGGGAATCAGACAGACAGGGCTTGGGGCAGCCGGCTGACCTGCCAGGGCTCCCGGCCCACCCCACCAGGAGGGGCTCATCATGACAGGCAGTGACCCTGCGACCCTGCTCTGCCCCTGCCCAGAAAGGCAGCCCGGACCCTCTGCAGGGCCGACGGCCACTGTGGCCCGTCTTGGCCACTCGGACGGGCCACCCGGGCAGCGGCTGGAGGAGGGGGAGGCGGGCAGCACACGCAGGCCTCACCTCGCAGAGCGGCCCCGAGAAGCCCTGGGGGCAGTGGCAGCGGAAGCCGTCGACCAGGTCCTCGCAGAGGCCGACGTGGCAGGGGCTGCTGGCACATTCGTCCAGCTGGCGCTCACAGTGCCGGCCCCCGAAGCCCCGTGGGCACACGCACTGGTAGCCGTTCACCAGGTCCTGGGGGGAGTGGGGGCGTGAACCTCCCGCAGCCACCCCCGCGGGCGGCTCCCCCGACACGCCCCCCACGTGCGCGCACGGCACGGGCCGGCCCTCACCTTGCAGGTGCCGCCGTGCTGACACTGGCCCCCACAGTCGTTGACGTCTGCGGGCAGAGGCACGGTTACGGCTGGGACTCCCTCTCCCCCAGCCCCGCCCACCTGCGCCCGCCCACCCGTACTGACTGATATGACAGTTGGTGCCCTTCCAGCCCGGGATGCAATCACAGTAATAGCCACCAATCAGGTTTTTGCAAGAAAAAGCATTAAGGCACGGCTTCCCTTCACACTCATTGGCGTCTGTGAACGAGACAAGGGCAGCGATGGGGCCCAGGCCCCACTTGCCCCGGCACCCGCAGCAGCAGCGCATGCCCAGCGCACAGCCCATGCACACACGCGCCCCGCGGGCCCCTTACCCAGCTGGCAGGTGGCTCCCCCCCACTGCTCGGGACAGATGCACTCGAAGCCGTCCACCTGGTCTACGCAGGTGCCCCCTGCCGCACACGGGTTGGAGGTGCACTCGTCGATGTCTGCAGAGGATCAGAGAGAGGGGTGTGGGGTGGGAAGGAGGGACACGGGCCTGGCTCCTCCTGCCACCCCTCCCCTGACCACTGCCACCCACGTGGACGCGGCCACTCCACCCCTACCCTCCAGACCCCTCAGACGCCAGGCTGAGTGCCCCAGAGGCACTGGAGTGGGCACTCACCAAGCGCACAGGTGGGCCCGCTCCAGCCGGAGGGGCAGTGGCACTCGAAGCCTGAGGGCACCTCGTGGCAAGAGCCCCCGTTGGCACACGGGTTCGAGGCGCAGGCGTGCTCGGCTGTGTTGAGAACCACGGAAAGTGGGTGTGGCGGCCCAGGCCCCCTCCTTCCTCCCCAAGCCCCCAAGGCCCCGAGGTGGGAGCGGGGGGGGGCCTGCCGCACAACAGGCCAGAGGTGGGCCCGGCCGGCTCCCGGCCCCGACGTACCCCGCTCGCAGTTCTTGCCCGAGTAGCCGTCGGGGCAGGCGCAGCGGTACTGGTCAGGCTCCGCGTTGATGCATGTGCCCCCGTTGGTACAGGGGTGGTGGCTGCCGCAGTAGTTCAGGTCTGGGGGCGGGGGCGCGCGCTCAGGGAGCAGACCGAGCCCCTCGCTCCCTCCCTCCCCGAGGCGCCTACCTGGGGCCTCGCCACCCGCCCCTCGCCCACCAGGCGCACCTTTGTTGCAGAGCAGGCCGCCCCAGTTGGTCTCGCAGCTGCACTGCCAGGGCTCCACACAGCTGCCGTGCACGCAGCCCGGGTACGGGACGCACTCGTCGCAGAATCTCCCCTGCCAGCCATAGCTGCACCTGGGGAAAGCCGAGGGCCGCGAGGCCACGTGTGTAACAGCGGACCCCGCGAGCTCTGGCCGCTCCCAGGGTGGCCTGGGGACACGGGCGCAGAGTCACATGGGCCGCCCAGGGCCGGCAGCCTCAGCCTTTGAACTGGAACGGGCCCCGGGCCAGGCGGGGGTTACGGTCCCGCCGGCCAGCCCGCACCGTCACGGCACTCCCGGCCGCTGGCCTCGCACGGTTGGCCGCAGCTGTCCAGTCACTCCTCCCGGAGCTATTTTGGGACTCACCCCAAGCAGGGCCCCGAGAGCAAGCGCCAGGAAAGGAAGGCGCTGCCGGGACCCCAGGAATGAGAGGGCCAGGTGCTGCCAGGCCTGGGCAGGCCAGCGGGGCATCAGGAAAGGACTCCTGGCCTGGCCCCAGCCGGTAACCTTGGGCGCAGCACGTGACCTCACCTGGGACTCAAGGGCAGTAACTTCTCTCTCCACAAGGCCCAACCACGGGCGCATCTCACAGATGGGGACACTGAGGCCCTCAGGCCGCCCCAGTCCAGCCCTGAGAGAAGCCAGGTTCAGGGCAGCTCCTGGGCTAGAGTCACCCGCTCCCGGCAAATGGCCTCGAAAGGCCTCCTGGCTCCAAGGCCACGACCCCGAGGCCGGGCCCTGCCTGAGCTGTGGGCCAACGTCCTCTGTGGGAAGTCCTTCAGGAGGAGGGGCAGAAAGACGCCCAGGCCGTCAGCGAGGGCCCTGAGCTCAGCCAGCCGGGGGCACTGCTCTCGGGGGAGAGAGACCAGCACCCTGTGCTGGACGCCCCAGGGCCCGGCGGGCTGCCCTTCAGGCCCTGGACGTGACCCCCAGGGGACCCTCCCTAGAACTTCGTCCTGCAGGATGGAGTGACGTCCGTGCCATCACCCACCACGTGGATTTATTTTTGGAAAAGGAAAGAGCCACGGCCCTTCCCGGGCCGCCCCCGTGGCCCACGGCACCCAGCAGGGACGCTGGCCAGCTCAGCCAGTGCAGGACAGGGAAACCAAGGCCGGTGAGAAGGGGCTCCTCCAGCTCCCCCGTACCCGGGGGCGGGGCGCGCGGTGTGTGTGCCCGCCTGGGCCACACGCCCCCACCCACCACCCTCCCTCCGGGGGACCCCTGCCAGGGAGCACGAGGGTCCCTCGGGCGTGCTCTCGGCCCTGGGTGGGGCAGCCCTCTCCACGCCCCCCCTACCCCAGCTTTCCTGGCCCCAGAAGCCCAGGGAGGAGACGGCAGGAAGGCACGGCCATCTCCGCAGCATCCGGTGGGGGTTTGTCCTGCGCTGAAACCTGAGCCCTGAGCCACGGGCGGCAGCTGGGCCTCACCCACAGGCCAGGGAGAGAGGCGGCTAGGGCTCACCTAAAGCCTCTGTCCCAAGTGTCCCGCGCCGCACCCCCCCCCCCGCCCCCTCCGCGCCTTCCGGCACAGCCCACACTGCAGTGGAGGGCGGGCCTCTCCCACCCTCCTCCCACCCGGCTGCTCCGTCACCGGCCACCCAGAGCCGCTAGCACGGCCCTGCCCCTTGTGCTCACGACCCAGGTGGGGACCCGTCTGCCCCGAGTCCCAGGGCTCATGCCCACCACACGGGTCACAGGGCAGGGCTTCAGGGGAGCGCCCTGCCCAGGGCAGAGAGCAGTGCTGCACTCAGTCCCCCACCCAGGATCTGGTTCCTGGAGGTACCTGTCCCTCAAGACATGAGCCCACCCTGGGCCAGGCCCCCAGGTGCCCTCTCACCGGCACTGTGCTCCCCACGCCACTTGGAGATCCACTCAGCTTGTCTGAAACCTGGCAGAGTGAGTGGCCGGGTGGGTGCAGCCCTAGCCCCCTGCCTATCCCTGGGCAGCCTGCCCGCCTCCCTGCCCTGGGACTGGCGGGTCTGCTCCACATGCCACTTCCCAGGCCAAAGCCACCACAGGACGAGCAGAGGGTCACCCTCCCGTCCCGGCCCCGGATCCCAAACACTGCCCTCCCTGTCCAAACTCAACGGGGGAGTTACTAAATTTCTCTGCTTAGCGCCCTTATCTGAAAAACACACCTGGGAGCAAACCCGCCCTCCAGAAGGGGTCCTGGGATGAGTGAGACCCAAGGCTGGGGCACAGGCCTCACTCACTGCACCTGCTCATCTCTCTGCCAACGTGCGAGCCCCTCCCAGGGGCTCGCCCCTGAGCACGCACCTGGTCCCCCAGGCCCAGCTCCCGGGCCATCCTCACGCACCCCCGGCGCCCGCCCTTGTTCACACACCCTAGAGAGCCCCGCTCTAAGCCGTCCCGGATCCGAAGCCTGGCCCCGCCCCTCCGGCTGTCCCAACCCCCGCTTCTCTGCTCACTACCTGGCAGGACTACTCCTCCCTTCCCACAGCCACCAGACCCTGCCCGAGCCGGCAACTCTACCTTCCCCCAGTCGAGGTCTCCGACGGCCTCCACTGTCTGCATGAGGCTGCGGGGACCCCTCGCTCTCTGGTTCCCTCTGACCCCGGCCAACCCTGGGTCACTGCCCGGTGGCCTCTGCCAGCTCATCGTACACTGTCACCAGCAGGAGGCTGGGACCGGCTCCTGGACCTCTTCTCCTCTCCGGCTGCCCCCGGAGGCTGTCAGCACCGGCCGTGTGCCTCAGGGGCCCATCCCTGTCTCGGGCCAGGCCTCTCCCCACAAACCCAGGGCAGGGCGGGGCGGGGCACCTGCTGCTCTCACCCCTGCCTGCGGCGCCTGAGCCCATCCCCGTGTCCAGTGGCACAGGGTATAGAAGGCTTGGGGTCCTCCCCGATCCCCCCCGCTTCCACTCCAGGACGTCTGCAGGACCTGCCCACCCTTCCACCTCCCACTGGACTGTCACCATCACACACCCCCTCCCCAGCCTGGCCCCACCCACACAGCAGCTGCTCTGGTCCTTCCATCCCACCTCGCTCAGCTCCAAGCCCTGCAGCAGCACCCCCTTCTTTTCTAGGTCCCCCCACACTCACCACCCTCCCTGTCCTCCACCCACAAGCACAAGCCGCTGTGCCCTCCGCACCTCCTGTGCTGCAGACACCTGCCCTCGGGCGGCTCTCTGCCTCCCGGCCTCTGCCCCTTGTGTAAGACCATCCCAACCCAGTTACGTGAAACGGCCCTGGCCGCCCCCTCCCCAGGCCCCCGCCCCCGTCCTCGTGGGGCTATCACTGTCGGGCACGCCCAGGCTCTGAGGCCACGGGCGTCCCTGTGCCGATTACAAGCTGCGTGGGAGCAGGGCCCGTGTCCCCACTCATGCGGCCCCGACACCCAGCTCCCCAGCACCGTGTCCACGGCAGGCGCTCAGACAAACCCCGCTGAGGGAGCAGGTGTGCCTGGAGAGCAGAGACGGGGCAGGCGCCCGGCACTCACTCACCTGCACTCCCCAGGCACGGAGCATCCCCCGTGGAGCAGGTTACATCCTTGCTTGCACACGGCTGCAGAGAGAGATCAGAGAGGCGCCGCTGCTGCCAGCCGTGCACGGGCCCCCACAGCCCTGAGGCAGGCACGGGGTGGGGGTGGGGGCCTCCAGGTGGCACCCCGCACAGCCCTCCGCGTGGCCCCTCCGCGTGGCCCTGCACAGCCCGCTCACCCTCCTTGCACTCCTTGCCCATCCAGCCGTCCATGCAGGCCTTGTTGCCGTACTGGTCGCAGGTGTAGTGGCCGAAGAAGTCGTTGCGGGGCCGGCAGAACTTGTTGCAGGTGGCGCTGTAGTAGTTCTCGTCGCAGCGCACACGGATCTTCAGCTCCAGGTGTGCCACGTGGCCGCTGAAATGCAGGCTCTTCCAGCGGTCCTCCGGGTTGATCATGCCCGCGTGCGACACCCGCTCGATCAGCAGTTCCTCTTGGGGGGGGCGGCAGAGTGAGCCGGCTCAGCCGCCACATCCCCCTCGGAGGCGCACAGCCCGCCAAACCACGCGGCCAGCGGCCCAGGCCACAGAGCCGGGACAGCAGGGCCACCGCAGGAAGCGCGGGGCTAGAGCGGCCTCCTGCCCCGCTAACGCAGGCGGGGCCGGCAGGGCTGGGTGTGGGTGACCCCGCCTGTGCCCCGCAGCCCGCGGCCTGCTCCCACCGGCACCGCCACCGGGCACCACGCCCACCCCTCGCCAGTGGACGTCTCTGGCCACCCTCCCGCCCCTGCCGGGACCCCTTCTCTCTAAGGGCCTTCCCGGCAGCAGCCGCACCACTCACTACTGCCCATCTGAGAACAAGCCTCCCTCGGCCCCGAGCACGCATGGATCCAGCGACCCGATGGCTGGGCCTCCCTTCAAACCAAGCTGCCGCGTGGGCGCAAACGCCCTGAGCTGGCAACAGGCACAGGGCTCGTGGTACGTCTCCCTACACGCTCGTACCAGTTTGGGGAAGTCTGCAGTAAGAGGCTAAGGATCCCGTGCACCCCCCCACCCCCGAGCTACAGGAAAGGCCAGGCCCCTCCCTGAAGCGTCTCTCCCTGGGCCGACCCATCCCCGCCCTCCTCCAGGGAACACTCCTGCCCTAGGCAGCCTGTCCCCACGCCCGCCCAGCCCCGCTGACCGCCGCTTCCAGCGGCTCCTCTGCGTCCCCACAGCGTCGTCACCCGTGGGACCCAGGGGCTCGGTCTGCCTCGGCAGCCAACTGCCCACGTGACGCTGCTCCCAAACGCGGCATGTCCAAACTGGGCTCCGGCCCGTCCGCACGACAGCTTCTCGGCCCTGCGGCTGCTCAGGCCACCCCTGCCCGCTCTCACCACGTCCAACCCACCAGCAAGCCCCGTGCCTTGGCCTTCAGAGAGACCGGAGCCCCTCTCACCCCGCAGGCTGCTCCTGGTCCCAGCACCCCCAACCGCCACCTGCGTTCACACAACCGCCTCCTCACCCATCTCCACGCCGGCCCTGCAACCCGCCCTCCAGCAGCAGCCTGAGCGACCCCGCTCCAGGAGGAAGCCAAGCCCACGAAGCCTCCGCGACCTGACCCCGGCCTTGCTGACCTAATCGCTGCCTCCACCCCTGCCGTGAGGGCCCCATGCTCTTCTCCAGATGCACCGGGCTCACTCCTGCCCCAGGGCCTTGCCATTTACTGCTCCTGCCGCACACGCAAATGCTCTTCCCCGTTTGTCCACGGAAAACCCCTCTGCCCCACCACCACAGGGCCCCGCAGACGCCATGCAAGGTCGGCCGGCCACCAGGTGAGCCTGCGGGGGAGGGCCACCAAGCCCCAAGTTCCAGGGCAGATGGGCAGAGAGGGGCTCAGAAAGCCAAAGAGAGCTCTCAGCAGCGAACCACTCCGCTGTGCCACTGACCCGGCCTCAAAAGAACAAGCTTGGGTCTGGGCATCAGCAGGCTACGGGAGTGCTGGGGAGGCCCAGGTGCGGCCCTCGGCCCTCAGTGAGGACACACGCCCATCAGAACAACAACACAGAGGAAGCTGAGACTGGGGAGGAGGGCAGTGCACGCGCAGCTCAGCAAATCACAAGTGTGGCAGAGCTTCCTGGCAGCCAGGGCAAAAAGGGAAACAGCACGAAGATCCTCAGGGTAGAGGCAGCTTTCCTGCCACATGGGCCTTTGTCCCCAGCAGGCAAAGGACCAGGAACCTGGCTACGTGCATCTCCGTGAACGAGAGGGTCAGCCTCCCAGTGCCCTGAGGGAGGCCCTGCAGGCAGCAGTCCACCCAGCCGGGGCTAACTCACCATCCGGGGTGGTGTCGTTGTCCCAGTCCCAGGCCTCCACGATGAGGGTGAAGGAGCGCTGCAGACACAAGGAGGGGCCCGTCAGGTACCCGAGGCCCTGCCCCAGCCCAACCCTCCCACCACCACGCCTCGGCCACACCCCCACTTTATCCCTCAGCTCTGAGGAGGGGTCTCCTCAGCAGACCCCGAGATGACCCCCTGGAGGAGGACTGCCCCTCCGGGTCACGAAGGCTCAGGGGGTGTGAGCTCGTGGCTCCCGCAGCTTCGTGGCCCACCGGCGAGCCTGACCGGCTTGGGTCAGGACGGAGAGAAGGAAGAGTGACCCAGACAGAGCAGCGGGCAGAAGGTGGGCACAGCTGGAGCAGCTGCAGACAGGGGGGCCAGGTGGCCGGGGACCAGAGGGGGTCGAGCGGGAGGCCCCTCGGCAGCTCACAGGGGCCCAACCCACCGTGGGGAACAGGAGGTCCCACCCCCAGCCTGCCCGGGAGGGACGATGCCCCGTCACCAGGCCACGGGACGGCAGGGGCAGGCCCAAGCGCTGACATAGTAAACGTCTGCCCCACTAGCCTGCTTCACCCAAGACCCGGAAAGTGGCCCCTGCTGCACAGATAGGGAAACTGAGGCCCAGGGACTGCCCAAGGCAGCCTCAGCCTATGCTCTCTCCCCCTCCCTGCCCCCAAGACCATCCAGCCCTCGGGCACCAGGCAAATGATGGGCTGACGTCACTAAGCAGCCCCAGGACACCACCGCCCCGCCCGGCCGTGAAGACAGCCAGTCGCTCCCGGCACAAACTCGCGCCTCGCCTGACCCCTCCCTGCCCAGCTCTTCCCCGGCCGGGACCCGCTCCACGCTGCTCGGCCCCCTCTCGGGCCAGCCACAAAGGCGCCGACTACCACCCCCCCGGCCCTCGCCCCACCTGGGCTGGGGGCTCACAGGACGGGGCCACGTCTGGGACACGGGCTGGCCGGCTTCCTGCCCGAGGGCTACCGCCCTGGGGAGGCCACACGCCTCCCCACCCTCGGCACCCCCATCTCCCAGCCCCTGCAGGCTGGTTTCTTCGCCCCTGCAGCTGCCTGCTGGCACCCCACCCCACTCAGCCCTGGCTCTGCCGTCCCCCACATCCCGGCCCCCGGCAGCTCCCCGTGGGCTGCCTGCCACATCCAATCACACCCACAGCCCCTGGACACCCAAGCGTGGTCCTCCCTCGGAGACCCTCCTCTTGTCCCCTACCCCGTGCCTCCAGCTGCCCTCTTCTTCCCGCCCCTCCCACGACACGGCCTCAGGGCCCAGGACACACGTGCCCACCCTCAACTTCGCTCAGCTCACCTACGCCGCTGCCCCTGCCCTGAGCCCAGCCCCCCAGCAGCTGTCTCCCAGACACCCCTGGACGACCCGCAGGAGTTCATGCTCACAGCCGCCACCCTAGGACCCACAGCCACCCAAGAAGCATGAGCGGGAAGCGGGGAACCACCCTCCATCCTTCTAGAAGCCCGCCCCTCACCCCCATGGAGCTGTCCCCAGGCTCTCAATCCCACCTCTTGAGTCTCCCTGAAACCCATTCCCTCACTCCTGCCACCGCCCTCTGCCAGGCCATCAGGATCCGTGCCCAGGCTGCCCATCTCCACCAGAAGGGCTCCCGGCAGACACTGGGGCCTCCACACCCCCGTTCACAGGAGCCCCAGTGATCCCCAGGGCTCTGTCCACATGTCCCCCACTGCTCAGCCCTCTTGGGGCTCCCCGTGGCGTGCGCCCTCCTCACAGGTACCCAGCACGCCCACCCTGCCCCTGGGCCTTTGCACACACGGCTCCATCCCCCTGCCTGGAATGCTCCCGGCAGACGGGTGAGTCAGCGGGGCACGGAGCTGCTGTTCTAAAAGGGGGTCAGGGCAGGCCGCGGAGAGGGTGCCTCTGGGCTTGAGGCTGCAGAGTACGGGAAGAAGCCGTGTGGCAGGGCCTCGGGCTGGAAGAGCAGGGATGTGGGAACAGGGGTCCCAGAGTCAGACGGCGGGGCTGCCAGCCCCTGTGCCAGTCTTGGTGCTAACGCTTTGGAGCAAAGTGGGTGGCTGCCAGGTGGGTCTGAATGAGGCCAGAGACCAACGGGGCTTCAGCAGTCGTGCTGGCCACCTGACAGAACGGGCTACAAAGGACACAGGAGGAAGCAAGGAGCTGACACGGGCTGCGCCCAAGAGGGCGGGACCATGGCGGTCAAGGCCCCCAGTAGGGCAGGTGGAGGAACGCCCCAGGCCGGGCTGCCCATCCCACAGGGCGCTCACCCCTTGGGGCAGCCGGAGTCCACCTCCCCACACCTGGGCTTCGGGGAGTAGGGAGCGCCTCCTGGCTCCCAGGAAACCCCACGCCAGCCACTCAGGTAGGATTACCGCCACCTTCGCCAGAGCCCAGGGCTCCGGTTACCTGCTCCCGCGGGGACATGTGCTGCCCGCCCACCCGCGAGGGCCCCACCGCCCGCCAGCTGGGCTCCCTACACCTGGACGGCAGGAAGTCATCCAGAGAGAACCTGAGCCACTGGGGGCGGCGGCACCTCCTCTCCTCCTCCCGACTGGCCTCTGGACTCAGTTTCCCTCCTGCAAATGGCAACCTTTCGTTCCACTGCTGCTGCCTTGTGGGCCATGGGCCCGGCAGGGCCTTGTCAACCCAGGTCTCTACAGAACAGGAAAAAGGCAACAGGCCTGGACGGGAGGCCTCGGAGGGCACACTGTCATCCCAGGGACCGGGCTGGGGGGGTGGGTGCCTGGGCAGGGTTGATGACAGCTAGGGGCCGGGGGCGGGTTCCTTAGGAAGCAGGCAGGGGAACACCCCTGGCCAGGCACAGTTGGGCCACCAGCCTGCCCAACCTCGAGAGGCCCACCCAGCCGGCTGGCATTAGTCCCTGAAGACCCAGCCACACCTCTTCCAGGAAGCCCGCCCTGACCTACCCACACCAGAATCCCAGCCCGACCACGGCCTTCTTCCTGGCCCACCCCCAAGGCCAGGTCCAAACCCTTTGTCTGACCCCCCAGAAAGGATGATGGGGCAGCCGCCCTCAGACATGGAAATGGCACAGGGCAGACGTGGGGCCGGATGTGCCACACCCCACGGCCCAGGACACCCCAGGCCAAGAAGGCCTAGCACAGACCCTGGACCTGCTGCCCTGGCTCCTCTCCCACAGCACCCTGCATCAGCGCCCGGCCCCCCACGGAGCAGAGCTTCACGCCGGCGCCAGGAGCTCTAAGCACAGATACGTTTCCTGAAACCCGAGCTTCAGAAAGGCCCAAGCCTCTGCCTCCATTGTCACCCGACAGGGAGGGGAGGGGGCCGCCTCCCCTCAAGGCGCTGGGCCCCGGCACCCCCGCAGGAGGAGCGGACCGCAGGCCTCCCCAAAGGGAAGCCAGACACCCACACTCCGCACCAGGGACCAGACAAGGCCTTGCCTGGGCGTGCCCCTCCCACCCCACTGCGGGCCGGCAGCCCACGGTCTCACGACACCTCATCACACGCACGTCGCGGGGCTGCAAAGCCCACAGTCAGGTCGACCCTGGTCACACCAGGCTCACGGTAGCCGGGGGATGAGGACCCCAGTGTATCTGGGGTCTGGGGGGACGTGGACCCTGGCTCAGGCCTGAGGATTAGAGATGCCTGTCTCCACCAGGAAACCCCTCACTGGCCCAGCCTGCCCTCAGCCAGACACTACCCCTGAGAGGCTCCCTGAAAGTCACCAACCCTCCAAGGAGCCGCTGCCCACACCCTCCAGCAAGCTCCTCGTTGCCACGCCGCAGCCTCGCTCCCCAACCCACCTCTCAGGCCCAGGGACAAAACCCCCGCCCGTATCCAAGCGCTCCACTGGCCGGTGCAGCCCTCCCGGTGTCCCCACTTTGCCCAAGAGCCCCGCCCTGCTGCCCCAGTATCAAAGCCTCGACCAAGACCCCTGAAGTACAGGGCAGGTGACGGCACGGAGCAGGTCACCTGGGCAGGACCCCAAGGCCCCAGTGGGAAGGTATGGAGAGGAAGGGGGCAGAGGAGGCCCCAGGAGCAGTGTGGGGAAAGGGCCAGGGTCCACGTTAGTCCCCACCCCAGTCCCCAGCTCCTTGGGGGTCGGGAGCACGCGGAGGGCGGTGTCAGACACCACCCAGGGCAGCTTAGCCGCTCCCAGGCGCAGACCTTGGCCTGGCCCACCTTGGGATGGGGGCTCGCGCCGCTGACAAGCCCCACTGGCAGTCGGACGTGGGGGGGCTGGGCAGACCTCCCCCTTGGGTGTGCATGCCCCCGACTGGCCCAAGTCCCTTGCCCACCCCTGAGCACATCACAGACCCCGCAAGGGACTCTGGCCTTCTGATGGGCAGCCGGCGAGGAAGCGGGGAGACTAGGCCAGCTGGAAGGCCAGGCTGGGCACTGAGCCCTGCAGCCCTGTCCCCCGCCCACACGCCCACACAGCTGCACCACGCGGCCAGGTCCCAGGACCTGCTCTGGCCCACCATCTCAGGTTGGCTACACCGTCAGCAACGGGATCAGGCCCAGGCCCACCTCGGTTCTCCTCACGACTCCAGCTTGGCCTTCACGAGCAGCCATCTGTGCCACCCCCTCGAACCCACAGGGCGCGCTCCAGGAGAGGGGCCCTCGACCTGCGGGCCAGCTCCGGGGTCCCCGCTACCAGAGCGCAAACAAGTAGGCAGGTGCGGCCTCTAGCTAGGCAGCAGGCCTCAGGACCCCCGATGCCACACTGCACCTCCGTCGGCCAGCCCCACCCGGCCCCTCCAGCACCCCCAGTGGCCACCTACCACACCCAGAGAACTCACGCGTGCGCACGTGCACACACACGTGACCAAAAGTGGCCTCCGCCCTACTAGCTACAGGCCAGGCGCTGGGGCCGACACGGCATCACCCACCTCCTGCGGGGACCAGCGGGACACATACAGACATCCATGGGGCCGGATGAGCAGGGAAGAGGCAGGCCTCACACCCAGGCTGACCCCACCTCCCTCACCTCCAAGACCCTGGACACGCCCCTCTCCAGAAAGCTAAGCCCGACACCAACCTGAAACCACAGGCGGTGGACGGCGCAGGACCCGGGCCCACGCGGCCAGGTCAGGGCGCCCCAGCCAGGCCTGGGGCAGCGGCGCACGGGGGCGCTCCCCCTCCAGGGGCCTGGGTCGGGTGCAGGAGGGCGGCTCCCCACACCCGTGCACCTGCAGCCGCCTTCAAGGCCCCGCTCACACCCCTACTCCAGGGTCCTGAACGGGCGCCCTCCCACCTGAAGCCCCGAGGCAAGGCCCGGCCCCCTCCTCGGTTCCCAGGGCACCAAACACAGTCCTCACTTTCTCCGGCCAGGGTCAAGGGCCCTAGTGGGCACACTGGGTTCCAAACTCGCCCCAGCTCAACTCACCCCAGCTCACGGGACGGAGCTGGGCTTGCAGCAGCAGAGGCAGTGTGGCCCCAGGGCTGCTGCCGGCCGAGCGGAAATACCAGGGCGCTGGCATCGCCGCGCCGGCTGCAGGCCTGGCAGCCAGACCACACCACTGGCAGGGAGAAGAGGACAAGTGCAGCCCCCCAAGCACACGGCTGCCCCCCAGCCTCACCCCCGACCGGAGGGTGGGCCACCTGCTCATTCCGAGAGGACCCAGCTGGGGGCAGGAGGAAGGGAGGGGAGCTGGCCCAGGACCCGGTGCCCAGTCTGCAGGCTCCTGCCTGGGGAGACCAGGGCCTGCCCCGTCCCGTTCCACCCCTGGCCGGCCAGCGGGGCCAAGCGCCTGAGGGACACGCGTTGGCCCGCCACATTCCTCCAGGCCTCCCTGCCCCCATGGCCACTGCTGCCAAGTCGAGCCGAAAACACATCCTCAGGTAGCGATTTCGAACCGAGCTGGCTCCGGCCCAAGCGCAGATGACAGGCTGCGGGCCCTGCTCAGACCTGCCTGCCGCGCCGCTGCGGGGGCGAGGGGGCTGGGCTCATCCCGGCGCCCGGGGCCTCCCAGGCCGCCCCTGCCGTTTCCACCCCAGGGACACATTCCCCGCCTGAGGCCCCAGGGTCAAGGGAGACCCCAGAGGCCAGCCAGGTATGTGGGGGTAGGGCTGTGGCCCCAGGGGCGTGTAGCCAGGGGTCAGGAAGGGGGTAAATAGGACAGGGGAGGCCCCCGGCCCAGGCAGAGAAGGTGCCAGCACAGCGCTCAGAGCCGGGTGGGGGAGGAGGGCGTCGGGCCCAACTTCAACCAGCCCGGCCTCAACCTCCCGTCTCTTCCAGGAGCAAGACATCAGGCGGACATACTCCTGTTGGCTCCCGCTGGCTGGTCCAGCCAAAGGTCCTTAGTCAGAAGGACAGCCTCTCAGTCGGAGCCTGGCATCCTGCTACAGCCGGACCCACCCCAGCTGCGGGTACCTGCTCCTGCACACCGAGGCCCCGCTTTACAGGGTCCTCTCTCATCCCTGCCCCCACCCAGTTCCATGCAAGCAGCACAAAGACCTGGGAGGGCCACATCAGGCAGCAGGAAGCCTCCACCTGCGCGACCACAGCTCCCTGCAGCCCACGGCGATGAACCACATCCCTACCAGCATTCTCAGGCCCAAGGCTCCTGCCTGCCAGGCCAGCCCCAAGGCCGCTCCCACAAAAGAATAAAACCTAAAACCCAAGACTGCAAGATGTAAGAAACCTGACAAAGAATCACTGCACCAGGGCCCACTGAACCTTCCCCCCGGATCTGGGCCAGGAGCAAAGGCTGCCACCAGCACACGTGCCCTAGGTCTGCCCGGGCCCAGGTCCCCCGGTGCCCGCCGGAGCTGCCACCCCCCACCCCCGCCCCCGGGCATCCAGGAAACTGCAGGGCGGGCGCAGGCTGGCCAAGGGCCCAGGCGGCTCCGCCGGGGCCTGCCCCAGACCAGCCCCAGCACGCGCGGCGCACATGCCTCCCCGGCCTGCCCAGGCCCGAGGCGCCTGGCCGCGCCTCCCCACCCAGACAGACACGCGCAGGGCGACGCAGGCACACGCCGCGGGCGGCCGTGCACGCGGGCCGAGGCCACCCCGCCCGGCCGCGACCCCCGCGCGCCCACGTGGCCGGGCGCGGACCCGGCCCCACGGAGCAGGCGCCCGGGGTCCGCACGCCGCGCGGCGCCCCCTGCCGGCCCCACCCGCAGGGTCCGGGCGCGCGAGGCTCGCACTTACGGCCGGGGCCGCAGGTGCGGGGAGGCCGAGGGGCCGAGGGGCTGCGGGCAGGGCGGGGCCGGGAGCCGGGCGCCGAGGGAGGGGAGGGCTGGGGGAGGGGGGTGGGGGCGCACGTACCGGCCAGGCGAACTGGAAGGGGATGACGACGAGACCCGGGTCCTGGTCGCCTCCGGCCCGGGCCCGGGCCCGCGCCCGGTCCCCCGCGGCGCCCACCGGCGGCAGGTAGAAGGAGTTGCCGCCCAGCACGGGCGTGGCGCCGTGGCCGTAGCTGCAGGGCCCCGTGGGCGTCACCTTGGCCTGGTACTCCTTGAGGCACACGCGCACGTACGTGTCGCACTCGTCGTGGCCGCAGCCCCCCGAGCGCGTCGTCCGGCCGTCGCCGTCACAGCAGGCGCCGCTCAGCAGCTCCCCGTTCACGTTCCGCAGCGCGCTCAGCTGCAGCTCGAAATAGCCCATGGGCCGCGCCGCCTAAAAATAAGGCAGAGAGAGAGCGCAGGGAAGCGCGGGCCGGGGTCGCGAGCCGGGGCGCCCCGCCCCCACCCGCCGCGCAGCCTCGAGGGCTTCCGAACCGCGGCGCCCGCAAGCGGTGCCGCCGACCCCGAGGGACGGCCCGGTGCGCCCCGTCCGCGCCCCCGCTCACCTGCACGCAGAGCGCCAACAGCAGCAGCAGCTGCCGGGGCAGGCGCCCCCGGCCCCGCGCCCGCATCGCCTCCTCGACCCCGCCCGCCGGCCCGCCGCCGCCGCCGCCCCTGCGCGCCCGGCCCCGGCCTCCCAGTGCCCGCCCGCCCGCCCGCCCGCCCTCCGAGCGCCGGCAGCAGCGGCAGCGGCAGCGGCAGCGGCAGATGAGGCGGCGGCGGGCGGGGTCGAGGCGGCGCCGCGCGGGCCCGGGCGGCGGGCGCGCTGGGGCTGCGGGCGCGCGGGGGCGGCGGCGCTCGGGCTCGCAGGGTGCCGCGCCGACCCAGCTCCCTCGCGGCGGCGGCGGCGGCGGTGGCGGCGGGCGGCGGCGGCGACGGCGGGCGGCGGCGGCGGTGGCGGCGGGCGGCGGCGGCGGCGGCGGCGGTGGGTCCCGGTCTCGGCTCTGCGCGCCCGCGCTCCCGGCGCCCGCAGCCAACAAGTTCGGGACAAGACTGACAGCTCGCTCGCCCATTCGTCACCCGCGCACCTGCATATGCATGAGGGGGCGGGGCCGCGCCGCGGGGTGGGGCTGCGGGGGGGGTGCCGGGGGCGCCCAGGATTTAAAGGCGGCGGAGGACTCCTCCTGCCAGCGCCTGGACCCGGCGCACGCTTCCCGGCGCCCTCGGGCGGTGGGGCGGCGGCGGCGGCGGATCCACTAAAGCCTCCGCCGAGCCGGGAGAGTGGTGCTGGGCGCCGCAAAGCGGCTTCCCCTCGCCCGAGCCCCGCCGGGTGTCAGGAGCCAGGGGGTGGGGCGCCCCCTGAGGTCACCGCCGTGGTCCTCTCCTATCGGTGCGCCGCCGCCGCGCTGCTCGCGGTCCCAAAGGAGATGCTGCCTCCTGCACAAATCAGGGCTCGGCCCCACGCGGGGCAGGCGCGGCCTGGGACCCGAGCCTGCCCGGCCCTACTGCGCGACTCCCTTCCCCTGTGAGTGCCCCCATCCGTGCCGCTCCTACCGCCTCCGCTCCAACCACCTCCACTCCGGCCGCAGGGGGCGCTGCTCCCCTCCCACGCCCCGGCCCTCCCCGCCTCACTGCCGGTGGATGGGGGGGTCAGGAAGCCAGGGAACGAATGTTCCTCCGCGCAGACTGTGTGCCCAGTTCGGTGCTGGTGCGGGGCTCGCCAGGCCATACTTTCGAGGAACGCCCAGGATGGGTGTCGGGGCTTGGGCGGGGCGGGGCGAATAAAGGACGGTAGTGCACCCCCAAATGGACAAGGTGAGGGCCGCCCAAAGAGGCTCCGGCTGCTGTCCCGGTCGCCAGGCCCCCATATCCCACCCTCTGTCATCACCTTGTTGCCCTCTACTGGAGTAACCTCGCCTCGCCTCGCCCCCGCCGAGGCTCCTTGTCTCCAAACATCCCAGCCTCTCCGCCAGTCAGCGTCCCTTTCAGGGCTGGAGCTCGCCTTTGCCGTTAGGGATACCGCTTCGGTCCAAAGGGGTCTTCCCGCTCAACCTCCGTAGTAACTGGGCTTTCTTCATTCCCCTGGCTCCTCCGGCCCTGGGCTGGATGCTGGGGGTGCAACCCCTGCCTGGAGCTAGTCACTGCTACAATTTGGGGGGTGGCGTGGGGCTGGAAGCCTTCCTGGAGGAAGAGAGCTTTGAAGGAGGCCAGGTTCAGGGGCAAGGGCAATGGCAGAAGGAACTCAGGAGCACAGACGCTGCCCCCTCTCACACTAGGATATGGAGGCGCAGCAGCCGCCTAAGGGGCCTAATGCCCTGGTTTCACCGCCCAGCCTGCGGGTCCAGGCCTCAGGGGCCTAAAGGAATGGGCCTGGCTTTGCTCACTCCAAGCGCCCATCCCTACCTGAGCCCCTCTGTAGGCTGGGAGGGGGCAGGACACAAGCCAGGCACCGCCATGCACAGTGACCCCCACCAAATAAGGGAATGTGAGCTGTGTTCAGAGCCTTCCAGTTGCTGTCTTCCTGAGGGTGGGCAGCGGTTACTGCTGTGGGGACAGGGGGTTCCCCGGGGAGAGGCTTCCTCCTCTGCTCTGGCCCAGAGACAGTACTGAGTACTGGAGGCTCTGTCCCAGGGGTCCAGGGCTCCAACCCTGCCCATGCCCGCTGTCCTACACCCACCGCTCTCCTGCACTCATCGAGCAGTGAGCAAGGCTGACACAGCCAGTGGGGGCTGGGGGTGGGGTGGGCAGAGAACATAGACAGACAATGCAGAACGGCAAACTGTAAGGGTGAGGCATGCAGCAGCACGTGGGGAAGAAGCCTGCTAAGACCCAGAGGGCAGGCCAGGGTCAGCCAGGCGAGGGGCTGGGAAGAGCACATGCAAAGGCCCTGGGGCTGAGGGGAACACATGGCCAGGGCAGAGCAGGTGAGGGGCAGAGGGGCAGGCTGGAGGCGGTGGTGAGTGCCGGCTGTGCTGGGCCTGCCTGGCTAGAGTCTTCCTGCTAAGACTGACGGGAAGTCACAGAAAGCAGCTGAGCTGGGCTGGGCTGCACGTTTGTGATTTACGTCGTCACAAAGATCCCTGGCTTGGGGGGGAGGGGCAGCACAGGGCGAGGTCAGACAGGGAGGCCATAGGCGGCCACTGCCGTAGTGCAAACGAGAGGGGCCGGTGGCCGGCCTGGCTGTGGAGAGGTGGAGGAGGGGGGACTTCCAGCGCAAGTAAGAGGCGGAATCTGGAGAAGAGCCCCCCGCCGTGCGCCCCTCCCTCGTCCGAAGCTTCCTGCTCCTGGCCAGCTGTGGGAGGAGACGATGGCCTGGACTAGCTCCCACGGCGGGTGGTGTGGCTGACGCTGGGCTTGCTGTGCGGCAGTTCCAGAAGCTTCAGCTGAGGCTCTTCCCCTGCTCAGGGACGTCTTCGGCACGAAGGCACCGGTGAGGGATGCTCACGCATCTCAAGGTTCCACCTCCACCTGCCAGGGGACGCGGCCGCCCTGGAGCCCTTCCCACTGGCCAACCCTGCCTCAGGGATACAGGGAGCCCCCGCCCGCCCGGCGACCCTGGGGAGACAGTGGTCCGGCCCCATCTGCCTCCAGCCAGGCCCTTTGGGAATGGGACGGGTCCCTGCTTCCCGGCCCAGGGAACAGAAACCCCCTCGCGCTCATGGTCCCCTTCCCCCTCCTGCCCCCTAGAAGCCACAGCCCAGACCTAAGGGACCCAGGAGAGGTTCAAGACACGAAGCTGGCCTCTTGAGGGAAGGCATTGGGGCTGCTGGCAGAGGGGATCCTCCCTCCTGGGGTCCCCTCCTACAGGGATTTCTGCACCCCTTGGGCCAGAGGGCCGGAGATCCAGAGGCAGCCAGGCTCCTGCCTCTTCCCTTGCTGGGCCAGGCTGCCCTGCCTCTTCCAGGAGGACCCCCAGCGTTGTTCTGGGGCCCACTGGGCCACAACACCCCTCAGTCTCCCCGCCCCACCTGCCCCCTAACCCGAGGGCTCCCTCTCCAAGCGCCTGACACCAGGCGAGTTCTGGGATGGGTCTCAACTTGTGCCGGACAAGGCACGGACGAGGTGGAGGCCTCTCCGCCTGGCCAGGGGGCTTCAGGACCAGGCCGGGGTGCAAGCTGCTGGGCGTTTGGACAGAGCCGGCTGGGCTCAGGAGTGAGCTGCGCTTCCGCCCGTGTTCTGCGGTGCTAAATATAGCGGCCAGGGAGGGGAGTTTCCGGTTACAGCCCCCCCACCCCTGTGCCGGGAAATGGATGCCAGCTCCATTAGGTCCGGCGGCGGTGCCTGCTGACCCGCCCCGTCGGGCTGCCAAGCAGAGTGCGGGGCTGGACTGCACCCAAGTCCGCGGCCCTGCCCCCACCCCCCGCCCCGCCAGGCTGGAGCCCGGCATGCTCCCCAGGGCACAGACAGCCCCCAGCCCCAGCCAGTACCCACTAGGGGCCCCTCTGAGAGGGTGGGCAGCGCCTGCAGCCCAGCCCAGAAGGCCAGCGGAGCTCAGGTGAGTATCAGGCAGTCCGCAAGACACAGGCAGGGTGGGCCGTGCTGCCCTGGGAATTCTCCAGGCGTCCTGGGGCCCGGGGCGGCCCACTAGGCCTCCTCTGGACGGGGCGGAGCTGGGCTGCTCAAGACCCCAGTGCAGCGCGACCCTGCCGGCCCCCTGGACGCACACCCGTGCCTGAGTGCCCCTCCCCAGCAGCGTGTCAGTGCCGGGCTGGGCTCCCAGGAGGCCCCACCTGGATGGCCCCACCTGGGTCACAGCCGGCATTTGCATACAGGTGATGCTGCCTGAGTGGGCCCCTTGGGCGCAGCTGTCCCAAGGCAGCCTCGAATGCCAGGCTCGGGGGCTGTTGGCACTGAGCCACTCCCGGTGGGGCTCAGCCACACACACTCCGAAGGCCAGCAGGAAGGAAAGTGCCCGCCTGCCTGGGGGCACAGGAGGGCAGGGTGGCCGCGGCCCCGGGGAAGTACCCCCACCTGACAGCAGGGTCTCAGCGGAAGCCAGGGCAGCATGTCCTGTCTTGGCATCCTCTAGCATTCCAGCCCAGGGCCCAGTCCCAGGGGACGCTGGGCACAGGGCACGAAGTCAGGTTCACGGCAAAGCTCCCGGTCACTCCAGCTCCCCAGTCCCCACCTGCCTGCCGGGCAGCATCCCCTTGCCCGCTCCAGGGTCAGTGGACCATGACCCAGGCTGCCCCCATCCCATCCCCTAGGGCACTGCCCAAGGGGCTGACCAGAGGATTTGGGGGCCTCTGGGAAAAGGCTGGGCCAGGCCACCACCCTCAGAAGAGGTCAGGCCGGCCTTCCCTCCAAGAAGCCTGCCTGGCCCTCAGGCCAGGCCCTCATCCCCAACTGATGGCCCAGCCACGCCCACACATGCCCATGACCATGGTGACCAGCACACATTCTTCACGGTGGGCTCCAGCCCACCCGTTATGTACGGAGGTCTTACTCGGTGCCTGGCTGAGCAGACATCCAGCCCTCCTGCGGCCCCAAGGGCGTGCCAGTGTGCAAGGCAGGGGTCCTATGGGGCTTTCAGGCTACCCCACACACAGGTTGGCAGGTGGAGTGAGACCTCATCACCAACACAGGGGACACAGGGCTCCTGAGAGCCCCAGTCACGGAGGGGACCCCTCACTGGCCCCAGAAGCAGGGAGCGCGTGCCTTGTGGGTTTGTCCACACCCTCTCCTGACGTGGCTGGCGCAGCCACCACTCCTAAGGCCACAGCTCCATCCATTGCCCAGTACTCAGTGGGCCCCGAGCGCTTGACATGGCTGAGCCCATCCCCAACCTCTCCTACCCCCAGAAGTGGCACTGCACGGCACCATCCTCCCTGCCCCCCACTCAGCCTGGGGCACTACCCAGGGCCTGGCCTAGCCCTCTGCCAGCCGCCAACCCCCAGTTGCCCCCTGCACAACCTGCAGACAAGGCTTCTGCCCCGGTGGAGCTGAGGGGCTTTCACGGAGACCGCACCCCCCCCCCCGCCCCCCAGCCCACCATGGTCACAGCTCGGAGTCGGTAGACACAGGCTAGAGCTACACCAGCCTTTATTAGGTTTGCGGAGCAGGTGTCCAGAACTGGGCTCGTCCAGACCGCCTGGAGCTTCACTGGGGACCCAGGCCAGGGGCCACATGGCTAAGGAACCACGAGATACCAAAGATGACGCCGAGGGTCTTGGGAACATCCGGGTCATCGGCGAAGGCCTGGGCGCCATCCAGGGGCAGGTGCACAACCTCAATGAGCTCGCCCTCCTCCGCCAGGCCCCCGCCTGGGCCACCCTGCTGGGCATCTGTCACCTCTGCGTAGAACATGGTCTGGCTGGAGCTGGTCAGTCCCACACCAGACCTACGGGTCGAGACAGCACCTGCTGAGGCATCCATACAGGCCCCACCGGCCACCCCTGCCCCTTCCACAGCCCTCTCTTGTCCACTCCTTCCAGCCCCTGGTAGGCAGTGCTCCAGGATGCCCCCTGGCCCCCCAGATTCCCCCCTGTGGTGTACACACTCCATGTAATCTCCTCCCTTCAAGTGTGGGGGAAACCTAGGAACATGTTGGATGTGACCTCCCACCGTGATTAGGCTCCCATGTGATGAGGTTAGGTCAGGTGATGGAGGAGAAATTCTGCAGATGTCATTAAGGGCCCTCATCAGGTGACTTTAAGTTCATCAAAAAGGGAGGTGATCCTGGGTGGGCCTGACGTAGTCAGGCAAGCTCTTCATTGCCGGTTTTAGGGGTCAGAGGTGGAAAGAGTCAGAGAGACACCTGAAGACGAGGTAAGCCACCATGCTGTAAGAGGGCCACGTGCCAGGGCCTATGGGCTAGGAGCCGACCACGGGCCCCCGGCTGACAGCCAGCGGGAGACAGCGCCCTCAGTCACAGCCACGGGGAGCTGGGAAGACGAGCCTCAGCCCCAGATTAGACCTCGGCCTGGCCGACGCCTGACCGCAGCTTGGCGGTCAGGCTGCGAGGCCCTGAGCGGTGGGCCGAGTCCGTGGCAAGCCGACTGCCGACGCCCAGCAACCGCGAGGCTGTGAATGGGCGTCGCTGGAAGCCGCTGAGTCTGGCGGGCGGTCCTGCGCACCGACACTCTGCTCACGCTGGGCCTCAGCCAGGCCTCTCCCCACACAGCGGGCCCCGGGTCGCAGCCGGGGCTCGGGCCGGCGCAGCCTGGGTCTGCGAGCACTCCCATGTGGGCACCCGCAGGATGCCTGTTCTGGGCGGGGTGGGGCGCGGTCCCCAGGGCCAGGACCAGGGTTCACAGGCTGGAGAGGACTGTCAAGGAGTCCCCTCCCTCCCTAGGTGGTGGCCAGGAGGGGGCTTCTGGCCACCAGGAGGGGGACAGGCACCCAGGCAGAGGGCAGGGGCCCAGACCGGTGCTGGGGGAGGTAACGAGTGGGCAGCCATGGTGACAGCTGGCCATGAGGACGGGGTGACAGACAGGAGGGGAGGGCTGAGCGTGGTCTGCTGGGGGAGAGGGGAGGCAGAGGGTGTCTGGGGAGACGTCCAGGGGATCAGGGAGACCCCAGGCCACCCCAGGAGCTTAGCTGAGGCCAGCCGGGGCCTGCAGGGTGGACGCGGCCCCGAGGTGCGCCCTGCACTTGGGGCAGGGAGCAGAGCTGGAGGAGCTTCCCTCCCACTCCCCAAGCCCCCCACCCCCAGGCGGGGGCCCCACCCAGACTGACCTCACCCAGCTGCTTCCTCCACCCTCCCGCCCCTTATCTCCCTCGGACCCTTCCTGACAGCCCATTTCCGCCGGCAGCTACAGCCTGCGCCTTTGATGGAAGCAGCGGTCTGTGGGGTTTCCAGTCCCAGTTTCCGCCGGCGTGTGACGGACACCGGCGCCGAGAAGAATGTGCCCGGCCAGGCCGGGCACTGCCTCTCCCTGCTCACTCAAACACGTCCTCAGCTGGGGGATCTCAGACGAGCACTGGGTCTTGTCACCTGGGACGGGCAGATGAGTGGCCTGGCTCCCCCCCGGGGCCACGGAAGGAAGCCGTGGGCCCCACCCCAGGGGAGCACAAGTTCCTGCTCATGCAGCCCGCCGCCGGGCTCCCAGGGAGAGCTGCCCTGGCCTCCACGCCAGCCCCGTCCGGCCCTGCCTCCGCACAGCCAGCCACCCTCACCTCGAAAGTGCAGTCTGAGCAGGCCACTCGCTGTCCAGAGCCCTCCTCGGCACCCAGCACCCTCAGGATCAGGCCGTAGCCCAGAGGCCAGGGCCACTTGTCCCCTTGCCCCTGAGCCTTTGCCATGCAGCGCCTCTGCCAGGACTCCCCCCAGACTCACCCGCTCGGGGGACCCCAACCCTCCAAGGCACCTCCACCTGCCTTCCTCCTGGCCTGCCCGCTGGCTCACCCCCTACCCGAGGTCAGGCCCCTTGGATCCTCCCGACCCCCCGGACCGCCAGCCCAAAGGCTCAGAGGCTACGTGGCCACTGGCCAGCCACGCGGAGGATGCCCGCAGGTAACTGAGGCCCTCACACCAAGATGTCTGGCTCTTTGGTGTAGAAATCCCAGGCCTGAGTTCCCAGGCCGGGGGCGCCTGGACGAGGCCCTGGGTGTCGCCGAGGGGGCCCAGGCCCAACACTGAGCGGCCCCTTGCTGGGCCGAGGAGGGCGGCTCCGCCTCTGGGGAAGGCCGCCAGGGGCTCGGCATCGGGCGACACCGTGAGACTCTCCTGCTGCCCCCGGACTTCACCAAGGTCAGGGACCCACTGTGACATCCTCAGGCCAAGGCTGGGCTGCACCCCGACATCCTGTCCTGGGCCGGGGGGAATGAGGGGCGGGCTTTGGCGGGGGCGGGCCGCACTTCGCCCCCCAGCCCCGGCCCAGGACTTGGCCTTTCCCTCGCCCCTGAGCCGCTGTCAGAGCAGACCTGTGACTCACCCCCACCCCCAGCGCCCGGCGCTTAATCCCACAGGAAGTAGAGGCATCTGTCGGCAGCAGCTGCCACCCGGAGCAGAGCCGGGCGGCCCCGCCGCGGTGGAGGGCACGGGGCCAAGCAGGCTGCAGGACTAGCCCCGAGGGCCCCGGGTTCCAGCCCAGATCACGCCCTGAGGTGCGTTCCGTCCAACCTTCCCCAGCGTGGGAAGGTTGAAAAACAAGGAGCAATCGCCCTGCTTGCACACCCCTGGGAACTGGGTGCTCACTGCCTTCCAGGCAGCTCGTCCCATCCCCTGGGCTGCGCTGGCAACAGACGGCCCTTCCCCAGCCCCGCAGGCCCACGGGCCCAGCCCCACTCACTTGTACGTGGCGACCCGGCGCAGGCCGGAGGGGGCCAGGTGGTAGCCGCACTCCTCCCACGCTTCCTTGCAGGCCACCTGCTCCAGCGAGAGCCCGGGCTGGTCCACGAGGCCGGCGCACAGCTCGTATGTCACCCCTGCCGAGCCAGGCAGTGCCGGCTGCAGCTCCCGGGGCCCGTCCTGGTCCGCGGCGGCCAGGGACCCCGGGAAGAGGCGCTCCACCTCGCCAGCGTACACAGCTGGTTGGGGGAAGGCAGACCGCAGTCACCGCCCTGTGGTGGCCAGCTCCACGTGACCCGCTCTGGCCAGACCCCCTTGCCGGGCCTCAGTTTCCTCTAGAGCCCTCTCCCCACGTCTGCACTCTGACCCTAGGACACCAGGGGCCTGAACGTGAGCCTGCAGGCCTCCCCTCCCCCCACACCGCACTTGGGCCGCCTCACCTGGCCTGAACTGCTTCACCAACACCAGGCTCCTTCGAGAAGAGTTGAACATGAGAATGGTCACACTGCAGGGGGAGGGACCCAGCTCAGCACAGAAGCAGCCCCCTCACCTCACCCCCCTGGGGGCCCAGCCCACCTCCTCTCCTCCACAACCCAGGAAGGTGGTGTCCCTTGCTCAGGTGGGCAGACTGAGGCCCAGGACGGGTCACAGCTTGCCAGGGTCACACAGTCAGGCTAGGACCCAGGCCTCCTGTATTCCAGCTGGCAGGACGGGGGCCGGGGGGTGGGAAGGACATGCTGGGCAGCTGGGCAGGCCGGGGGTGGCAGCAGCTGAGGACGGGTGACTGACGGGACACGTGGCCCCTGCTGGCCGGCTGCCGCCAGCCACACTCCTGAAGCCACGCTGCCATCCAGCCCCTGCTTCCGACGCTCGGGGCGAGGGCACCTGGGCAGCTTCTCTCAGGTCCAAGAGGTGGTCCAGGTGGCCTGAGCTGGGACCCAGCTCGGGCTCCAGGCCTTGGGTGACCCCTCAGTGAGACGACAGGGAAAGTGGGGACTTCAGACACGCAGAGGCGGGTGGGGCTCTGTGCCCCTGGGCCCGGTGTCCCTGCAGACATCACCCTGGGGCTTCCCCGGGGGCCAGCCAGGCTGGGCCCTCACCTGTCATGGGTCTTCATGAAGTCCCACGACTTCTGGGTACCATTCTGCAAGAGGCGGGGCAGCGGTCAGGGAGGGCTGAAGGGCTGGCAGCGCGGGTGGAGGTGCTCCAGGGAGCGAGAAGGCCACACAGACCCACCGTACCCGGCCAGTCGTGGCCCCGGGCCCCTCGGGAGCGACGAGCTGCGGCGGGTGGGGCAGGGCGTAGCCGCCAGGGTGGGCAGGGAAGTCCAGGACAGCCTGATGCTCTCAAGGGGTGAGGCGGAAACCGGGCCAAAGGGTGGGAAGGCGTCCCAGGCACAGCGTGAGCCAGCACCCAGCACAGGTGAGCACGAGAAGCTGCAGAGAGACGACGCTGCCGCCAAGTGCGGGAAGGGCCACGGGGGTGTGGGGAGAGGCGGGCGTGACATGTCCTCACAGTCAGGGCGAGGGGCAGGAGGGGTCCCAAGCGGGTAGAGCAGAGATCAGGTTTTCGTTGCTGAAGCTCCCTTGGGCCACTGGACAAAGGGCGACAGGAGGGCAGGAGGGGCAGGCGGGCCTCCGGAGAGCGCAGCAGCCCCGGGAGCAGCTGGGGAAGGGTGTGCCCGCGCCGGGCAGAATCTCAGCCCGCAGGACGTGACGATTCAATGATGATGACTGGGCAGTGGATGACCCTGTCCCCGGCCCGGTTTCTGTCTCGGGCTGTCTGTCCTGTGTCCTGTGGTCCTGCTGTTCTGTCACTTCCTTCCACCCCCCTGCTCCCCGACCCTGGACGCCCCGTCCCAGCAGCTCCCAGGGCTCTGAGCAGCATTCAGTGAACAAAAGGCAGTGCGGGGGGCCGGGGCCTGGGCCAGCACCACCGGGGGCGGCCAGAACCCATGCTTACGGGGCTCCAGCCGGCAGGGGGCACGAGGGGCCAGAACCCTGCCAGCGGGACACCACTAGGTGAGGTAGGCTCCCGTCCTCCGGGCTGTTCCGCCTGGCCCTGACCCCTCCCCAAGGGGTCTCTGAGGATGGGGCTGGCCCTGGGGCCCTAGAGCCCAGCCCTGTGGACACCCACCACCGGCTTGCTCAGCCACTGGGTCAGCCCTGCGCCCTGGCGAGCTGCTGGCCCCACACTTGAGGCCCCGTCCGAGCCATGAAACACACATGGATCTGAGCACCAGAGACACCGAAAGGGCAACCGGGGCTGCAAAAGAGGAAGGACACTAAGGAACAGCCTGTGTGAGGACTTCCTGGAGGAGGCGACACTGCACCAGGCCCCATAGAAAAGAAAGGGCATTCATTCCCAGCAGTGGGCCCTGACAGGCAGAGGCCCGCATGCTGGTCTGAGGGGAGCTGGGGACATTGGTCTGAGCTGGGCCTGAAGGCGGAGGTGCTCTGGACGGGCAGGAGCCCCGGTTTCCAAGCAGGAGGGAGAGCCGATGGCCTGCCCTGTGCAGGTCGGGCTGCCCGGGAGGCCGTTGTGAGACACCACCCCCAAGAGGCAAGCCTGGGCCTGCCTGCAATCTGGCCACCCCAGGGCCAGCCACCCCCCAGGACGAGCTCCGGGGAAGGCCTGCCCCCCAGTCTGCCACGTGCCAGCTGTGCCCCTGCCTCCCCCAGGGTGAGTGTCATCTCGTGCTGGTTTCAGGTACCCTCTTGGATCAAGATCAAAACATCTGTCAGACCCTCAGGTCCAGCCAAGGCAGGGTGCAGGGGAAGGTCCAGAGGGGCCCACTGAGGCCCAGCCAGCCCCTCCCAGAGGGTCAGGACCCAGGCCTGGCTCATCTTCCAGGGCCCTGGGAGGGAGGTACAGGACTGGAGTTTAAACACAGCCCCTCCCCCTCAGAGCCACGCGGGTGCCCTGCCTCTGGCTGGTCTGTCTGTCCATCCACCAGGTCTCCCCTGGCCATGGGTGCCTACTGACCAAAGGCTGCAGGTGCCCCGCAGTGACGTTCACCACCCAGCCCAGTGTCCCATGGCCCCTGGGAACACCACCCCGGCCCCAGCCTGTGTGCATCGCAGCCTACCGCCCGCATGGGCTCAGCTTCGGTCACCAGCACCCATCCACACTCCACAGGAGGTGGGGGAGGCTGCCACAGCCATAGGCCACAGCGGTTACGTGCCTGGATCACCCTGTGCCCACCTGCTGGCCCCAGAGCCCCAGCCCCTGGAGGCTGTGCAGCCACAACTAGGCATCCCTGCCCCAGGCCAACACCAGGGAAAGGCCAGCAACCTCCGTGTCCCTGCACTCTGCCCTCAACCAACCCTGGCTTCTGCCCCAGCCGGTGCTGCCAACTTGGGTCCATCCTGGGGATAGGAATTCCCTGTCCCCTAGAGCCAACGGGACAGCAGCGACAAGGGAGAGGCGACACTGGAGTGCAGCCTCTGTCAGGCTGGGCGTCAAGAGGGCTTCACAGGTTAGTGAGAGTAATGGGCCTGGGGAGGGGGGGGGGGTCACAGGATGCTGCAGGCCAGGGACAGCCCGGCAGAGGGGCGCCAAAGACCTGCACCACCTGTCCTAACTGAGGGGGCAGGGAGGGGCTGCACCAGACTCGGAGGAGTGCAGTCCTCACCTGGATGGCGTGGAGGAACTCGGTGGAGCGGCAAGCAAAAGGTGGGGGCCCGAACTGGACAAACAAGTGTTTCCTGTGAGCCTACTACTTGCACAGCGCCACGGGAGGCGGTGTGGTCCTGCACTCCCTTCCCGGGCCGGCAGGAGGAGGTGACGCCCCGGCAGGCAGCCCACCTGGAGAGGCTCCCCAGGGCTCACCAGCTCCATCGCCGGCCTCCTCTGCCCAGAACGGAGACCACCACCAGGAAGCTTTCCCTGATCCCCGGGGCGCGCAACATGTCCCACCGCAAAAAAGGGCCGGGGCCCAGCAAAGCCTCCTTGGAGGAATGAGTGGTCCCCCGAGGTGTCCCTGCCCAGAGCCGGACGCTCAACGGCTCTGCGAACGCGGACTCACGGGCAGAGAGCTCGGCGAGGAGGCGGGGTCCGCGGGGCGGGGGCACGAGGCCATGGGCGGGGCCATGGGCGCGTGGGCGGGGTCCGGGGCCGGCGTCAGCCGCGGAAGGCGCGGAGGACGCGGAAGGCGGGCTCACCTGGCGGTAGTGCAGCGTGAGCGGCAGCAGGTAGGGCGAGGCTGCGCAGCGGCCCACGGCCGCCCCCTCGATGCGCTCCATGGCGGCGCGCGGGGTAGCGCGGGCCCGGGGCGGACGCGGGCAGGGTCCGCTCAGGACTCGAGCGGGCGGGCGTGTCACCGGGCTCTGGGCATGCCCGGTGCGCGCGGGGCGGGGCGGCGCGGGGCGGCGCCGAGCAGGGAGGGCGGGCCCAGCGCGCAGGTAGCACCTGCCCCGGTCCCCGTGCACGTGGGGGGCTCGTGACCGCGGGGCACTCCCGGAGTCGCGCAGGGTGTGAGCAGGGAGGGGGGCTCGCCAGGTGGGCCCCGCAACAGGGAGGGGGTCAGCCGAGCGTGCGGCGGGGCGGGGCGGGCGCAACTGGAGGGGACGGGCTGAGAGGTGACCGCCGGTGCTGGAGTCGGGGGGTGGCTTGGGCGTCCTGGTTGGGGGGAGGGAGACGCAGCGCAGCTGCGGGGAAGGGGGGATGAGCCGAGCGGACGCCTCCCCCACTGGGGCCGACCATACCCGGAGACTGGGTCGTCCGGGGCTGGGGCGGGCCTCCAGGGAAGGAGCGACTGGGCCCTGAAGAGAGAAGCTGGCGGTCCCAGCTGCCTCGCCGCCGAGCCCCGGGAGGAGGAAGGCAGAGGTGGATTCGGGGCTGCGCACGGGGTCCTGCGTGCGCCGTGGTGGGGGGAGAGTGTCTACACCTCTAGGGCCCCTGGGTGGAGGGAGAGAAGGCTCTCAGAGAGGGCAAGGTGAGAGGAGCCTGAGTGGGGAAGGGAGAGGGACCAGGGTCTAGGCAGAGCCAGGCCCTCCCCGCGGGGCTCCGGCGGGCTGGCGGGGAGCTGGCCTGGGCCAGACTGTCCCCCTGCCCCGCCTGCCCCACTGGGAGGAGCTGCCACTCGCTGTCTGTGGGGCTGCCCCTCTTCCACCTCGGCAGGAACTAAGTGCTCTTCCCTCCCCCAAGAAGCCCCTCCCTGCTGAGGAAGGGCCCCCTCCTTGCTTGGATGTGGATCCCAAGGACCTGCTTCAAATGCGGCCACTGCCTCCCCAGGGACAGGCACAAATGGTGGGGTGGGGCAGCCGAGCCCTGACCTGCACCTGCTCTCTGAACTATGGCCCCAGGGGGGACAGCCCAGGTGGGCTTGAAATGGACTCCCATGTCCCCGTTATCCATTGCTGTGTAACAAAGCACCCCCAAAATTCGTGGCTTAAAGCCCCCCTTTGTTCCTCTCTGTCTTGGTGTGTGGATGGCCCTGTCTCAGCTGAGCGGCTCCCCCTGGGGGCTTCTCTGCAGTGTGGTCAGGTAGCAGCTGGGGTGGGATCTTCTGAGGGATGCATGTCCAGGATGTCTGCTGCCCTAGTTGGGTGGCTGGCTGGCCCTCTCCCCGAGCGTGGCCTCTCCGTGTGGCCGGCTGGGGCTTCCTGGGAGCATGGCGGTCTCAGAGTGGTGGGACTATTCCATGGCAGCTGCCCAGCCCACGGTCACGGGGCCAAGCTTCTCACGACCCATCCCGGGACGTCTGACAGCACTGCGTCCTATGGGCCAGAAAGTAAGTCCTGGCCACCCCAGATTCCGGTGGGGGGGGGTACTTCCCAAGGGTAGGAGACCTGGGACACATGGTTTATAAGGGCCATCGTAAGAGACTAGCCATCACCCCCGTAACTCTGTAGGGCAGTGCACTTCCCAGCCTTGGCCTGGCCACATAGTGTCCTGGAGGCCAGAGTGAGCACCCACCAGAGAGCCCATCCTGGAAGCTGGCCCCATCCTGCCCAACAGCCAGGCGGGCCTCTTCCTCCACACGCGGGACCCAGGGTGTGCTCCCTCCCTCAAGCACAGGCCATTTCCTCCTGTGTTTGTGTGAAAACGGGAACCAGCCACAGAGCCTGCACAGCAGCGGCCCAGACCAAGGAGGAGCCTTGCTCCCAGCCCCTCCGCCCACTGGCTGGGCTGGCCCGTGAAGCTGCAGCTCAGATGCAGGGAAGAACCAGCAGCTCCACAGAGCATCGTTTTGCCCACATTTGGGGGGAAGTAGCATTTGACGTTGATGCAGGCTGAGACAGCTGGCAGCGTAGACTGCAGAACGTGTGTGCCTTCAGAAGGTCAGCAAGGTGCCACCCCTGCAGGAAGCAGCCTGGCAGTTCCTCAGGCAGTTAAACATAGAGTTACTGGGTGACCCAGCAATTCTGCTCCCGGGTGTCTATCCAAGGCTTCGAAACGGACTCAAACAGATACTGGCAGTATTCACAATAGCAAAAGGTCAGAGCAAGCCGTGTCCATCAGCTGATGACCAGATAAACAGTGTGGTCTAGCCACATGGGAGGATGTGACTCAGCCGTAAAGAGGAATGAAGGTTTTCATCACAGCACTATTTAAAATAGCCAAGACGTGGAAGCACCTCAGTGTCCATGACAGAAGAGTGGGTAAAGAAGGTTGGTACCTAGATACGGTGGAACATTACTCAGCCATAAAAAAGAAGGAAATAACGCCATTTGCAGCAACATGAATAGACCTACAGATTACCATACTGAGTGAAGTAAGTCAGAAAGAGAAATACAAATACCATATGATATCACTTATGTGTGGAATCTGAAAAATGGTACAGGGACTTCCCTCGTGGCTCAGTGGTTGGGAATCTGCCTGCCAATGCAGGGGACATGGGTTCGAGCCCTGGTCCGGGAAGATCCCACATGCCACGGAGCAACTAAGCCCGTAGGCCACAACTACTGAGCCTGCGCTTGAGAGCCCACGAGCAACAACTCCTGAGCCCACGAGCCACAACTCCTGAAGCCCACATGCCTAGAGCCCGTGCTCCACAACAAGAGAAGCCACTGCAATGAGAAGCCCACGCACCGCAACGAAGAGCAGCCCCCGCTCGCCGCAACTAGAGAAAAGCCCGCGCACGCGTGCAGCAATGAGAACCCAACGCAGGCAAAAAAACCCCACAGAGTTACAAATGAACTTATTTACAAAACAAATAGAATCGCAGATGTAGAAAACAAACTTATGGTTACCAGGGGGATGGGGCGGAGGGATAAATTGGGAGATTGGGATGGACATATACACACTACTACTTATAAAATAGGTAACTAATAAGGACCTACTCTAGAGCACAGGGAACTCTTCTCAACACTCTGTGATGACCTACGTGGGAAAGACTCTAACAGAGTGGATGTATGTGTGTGTGTAACTGAATCACTTTGCTGTACACCTGAAAGTAACACAACACTGTGAATCAAGTCTGCTTCAATAAAAATTGTTGTAAAAAAGGAATGAAATTCTGACACGTGCTGCCACACTGACGAGCCTTGAAGACGTCATGCTGAGTGAACGGAGGCAGACGAGAGGCCCACGTTCTATGGTCCGTTCATATGAAACGTCCAGAGTAGGTAATCCACAGGGACAGAAAGATTGGGGGCTGCCAGGAGCTGGGGGAGGGGAGAACAGGGAGTGAGTGACTTAATGGGGCAGTTTCCTTTCCGGTGATGAGAATGTTCTGGAACTAGGGAGACGGGTGGTTACACACACTGTGAGTGTGCTAAGTGCTACCGAAGTGTACAAGGTAAGACGGTTAAGGTGATGTGAATTTCAGTTCACTTTTTTTAAAGAAGGAAAAGTACATCAGTGAGACTGTTCCGGAGCATTCCACGCTGGCCGTGGACACCAGCCCCGTCAGCTGCAGTCCCGGGGCCCTTTGTGGTAGGTCGGGACCAGGCCCCTGCAGCCTAGCCATGGGCCTGGGGACAGGGCGCACGGTGGGGGTCTGGAGTGAGGCCTGGCGGGGCGTTCCTCAGAGGCACAGGGAGTTCAGCCGTGTGTCTGGAGGGCTCGCTGGGGGCGGGCAGCGTGGAAGTGGGGCTCGGAGGGCGTTAGGACAAGAACACGGCATGGTCGAGGGGGGCCGGGCTGCGGGGCGGCCCGCTGACGAGGCGCTGTTCGCAGAGACCCGAGGATCCAGGAGGACGAGAAGGACAGGATGGAAGAGGGTGCCACAGCCCACGGGGCAGCCAGCGGGCTGTGCTGGGCCCCTCGGAGGGCACTGGGAGCCGTGGAAGGTCCCAGACAGGGGCGCAGTGGTTGGGCTCTACCTCTGGAAGGGCGCTGTGGCCGCCCGGTCGGGGGAGCATGAGGCCAGTGGAGGGACTTGGGCCGTCGTCCAGAGCGGGGCGTGCAGGTGGCTGGCCTTGGGCCCCGTGGGGGCAGGTGCGGGCGGAGGTGGCTGGCTGGGGGACAGCTCGGGGGGGCGGGGCCCGAGCCACGAGGAGCCTCTGAAAACCCGCCTCTGGGTTTGGGAACGAGGGGGCTTTGGAGACCCCGCCGAGCCGCGTTCAGAGGTGAGCGCGGGCTGGAGACCCTCACCCTGAGCGTCAGGGCCCCAGGGCTGCCGGGACAGGCCGCCGCGAGCCTGGCGGCGTAAGACGGCACAGACTGGCTGTCCTACAGCCGCGAAGGCGGGAGCCGAAGCGGCCTCCCTGGGCTGGAGCCGAGGCACGGGCAGGGCTGCCTCCCGGGGGCTCCGGGGAGAACCCCTTCCTGGCCTCTAACAGCTGGAAGCGGCCGCACGCCTCGGCTCCGGGCCCCTCCTGCACCTTCCCGGCCAGCGGCCAGCAGTCCTGTTCTCTCTAGGGCTCTGCCTCCCACTGTCACATCTCTACTCTGACCCCCCTGCCGTCCCCCACAAGGACCCCGTGACGACACCGGCCTCCCCATGACCCTGGATCCCCCTACCTCAGGGTCTTTGCCGTGTAAGGTTCCCCATTCGAGGGTTCTGGGAGTACGGTGTGGACGCGAGAGCCAGGGCGGGGTCCCGGGTGGGATTCAGTCTGCTGGGCCCTGGCAGGACGGGGGGAAACTCCTGCTGGCCGCCGCCTCCCCTTCCTCTGTAGGAGGCAGGGACGAGGTCATCTGCCAAGAGTGGGGCGGGTGGAGAGGGCGGCTGCATGTGGACCCCACGGGGCCGGGGGCCTGGAGTCCCGGTCGCCTGGTGAGTGGGGCTTCCTACTGGTACAAGGCTGGAGGAGGCCCTCGGGCGGCGCCAGCAGCCTGGGCAAGTGGACAGGTGGACATCGGCTTCCTCCAGGGCTCAGCCTTTGCCCAGAGGGGGTGACGGGGAGCCCGTGGGTCCAGAGGGGTGAGGATACTGGTCAGGGAGTTCCTGATGTGACAGACCCCAGGGATGGAGGGTGGTGAGGACCGGAGGGGCTGGCGGGCAGCGGGAAGCGGGGGAGTCGGGCTGGGCGTCCAAAACAGGCACAGAACGCAAGCCTGGACGCAGGCTGAGCCACGGGGCAGTCGGGGAGGGTCAAGGTCAGGGGCGTGGGCGTGGGCGCCTGCTGGCTGGCGGCAGAAGTGGGTGCAGAGGAAGCCTGAGGACGGGGCCCGAGTGAGGGGTTGGGCGGGGCTCCAGGGGTGACACTGGTGAGCTACAGGGGTGTAGCAGACACCAGGTCCAGAGGAATAGTGATGCCCCAAAAGCAGGGAGTAGGCAGAGGAGGAGAGGGCCTGGGGCAGCTGGCGGGGGGCTGGATTCACGCCACCTGGTTACTGATGACGAGCTGCCCCCAAGTGTGTGTTTGCAGGGGCGGCACCCTACCCTCTGCATCTCTGCAGCCAGGAGCAAAGGGCATCCAGGCTGGGCACCAGTGGGTCTGGCATGCTAAGCAAAGGGCTGAGGGCCCAGGCGCAGTAAGGCTACCTTCTGGGGCTAGAGGTCTCACCTTTTGAGGTCCTCAGGGGGGTGCCAGGGGCAGCAACAGAAAGCAGGGGCCATGCAACCCCCGATCTTTCTGGGCACCTGGGGCAGCCTTTTCTTGTTTCTTTATGGCCGCGCCACACCGCTCGCAGCATTTAGTTCCCCGACCAGGGACTGAAGCCGGGCCACGGCGGAGAGAGCACCGAGTCCTAAGCGCTGGGCCACCAGGGAAGTCCCAAGAAGGCTCTTCCTGTCACCTGAGTTAGGGAGCTTTAGTGGTGGTTAAGTGTGTCTTGTTTGTGCTGGAGTTTTAGTTTCATTTGGTTTGAGTGTTTTGCTCTTTTTCAAAGTGATGCACGTACACAGCAAAAGGAAAAAGAGGAACGTTCAATGTTAGTGCAAGACTCACACACAAAACCACCAGCCCCCAGCCCAGCCCTCTCCACAGTCCGACCCCCCCAGAGGCGGCCACTGTCAAGCCTTCAGGCTGATCCTTTTGATGTTTCTCCTCCAAGCGTCTCTGCTCACGCGGCCATTTCTTGATTTATTGGTTGTGGGCATTTTTCTCTGACTGCGTTGGTCAGGCCAGCTCAGCCACAGGCAGCCAGGAGAGCCACCAGAATAGCTCCAACAGCGTGGGGTCGGCAGTCTCCCACGAGAAGTCTGGAAGGAGGAGGCCCCAAAGCCTTCCATAGAGCATGTCCCCCTGGCACAGCAGGTCAGCCCCTACTCAACCTCATGATCTCAACATGGCTGCTGTGGCCCAGGCATCACCTACAGACGCAGTGGCATCAGTAAAGGGGAGGAGAGTCTCTTTGCAAATTAGGAGGAAACGCTTGCCCAGAAGCCCCCATTGTGAGGACCAGTGACCTTTCACCTCTAAGATCTGGGCCAGGTTGTGGGGGGCACAGTGCCTTCCCTGAGCACACGCCAGGGAGGGTGAATGCCCCCAACCCCAGGCTAGGACTATGAAGAGGAGGTGAGGAGGGAGGGAGTGGACATGGGAGAGGTGGCCACTGCCTCAGGCTCGCGGCCCTGGAGGGCTCCACACCCGCACGTCCCCTTCCTTCTCTCCCAGTGCGTCCCCCTCAGGACCGCCAGCTGAGTCAGTGCCGGGTGTCACTGTCCCTGATGAGAGGGTGGACCCCGTAGCATCTGAAGTGCATTCTGGTTACCCTTCCTGCCACAGGTAATTCTGATTTCCTGATCTAACCCCTGCCTTCTCCTCCTTTCCTTCTGTGATGTTTAATTTTATGTATGGACTTGGCTGGGCCACGGGTGCCCAGGTATTTGGTGAGACTTTCTTCTGGGCGTCTCCGGTTGAGAGTAACATCTGAACGGGTGGTCTGACGCAAGCAGGTGCCCTCCCCTCGCGGGTGGGCCTCGTCCAGTCCCGGAGGCCTCAGCAGAGCAGAAGCGAGTGATGCAGAATCGGCTCTCCTGGCCCGACGGACTCCAGCGCGGACAGCGGCCTCCTGCCTTTGGACACAGACTCAGGCAGGACCTCGCACGTCCGGCTCCCCGGGTCTCCAGCTGGCCCGCTGCCGACCTGGGGACTTGTCAGCTTCCATGACAGCGCGTGAGCCAACTCCTCACAATCAACTGGTGCATGTATCCGGCCTGCTGTACGCTTCTACACGTAACACACATCACATGTGCGTTCTGTCTCTCTGGAGAACCTGTCGCCCCCGCCAAGGTCAACGCCCCGCTTGTCCTGCAGCTGGTCTGTCTTGGTGGCAGCTCCCCGGGGCCCTCCTCCCTTCGCCCTGGGCTGGCGCTTCCTCCTCCAGGACCCAGGGGTCTCCTATCTCCCAGGTGAGTTCCAGCCCCAGGCCGCTGGCCCCATGCTTCCCCGTCCCTGGTTCCCTTCCTCATTTCGCTGGTGCATGTCCTTCTTGTCCTCGAAATGCCTCGTGAAAGCTGATTAGGGAGGATGTTCACGTGCGTGGAAATGTCACCAGCCCCTCACCCTGACGGATGCCTGACCAGATGGGTAATTCTGGTAGGAGTGTCATTTTCCCACGACGAAGCTTCCAGCGCCAGGCTGGCCGCTGAGCCGCCGTGCCTTTCTAGTCCCTGACCATTCGTGGGGAACTCCTTTCCCTCTGCAGCCATTTGGGTCCCCAGCTTCCGTAATACCCTGGGTTTCTCAATCCCTGGCCAAGTAGGCAGTGACCGTTTCAGTCTGGAAACAGGTGCCCTTCCGTTTGGGAAATCTTCGTATTGTTTCTTTGATCGTTTTTTTCCTTCCATTTTCTCTCTTCTGACTGGAACTCCAGTTAGTTGGATGTTCGATTACGGGAACGATCCCAATTTTCTTAACTTTCCTCTTTATTTATGTCTCTTTGTCTTTACAGGAGAGTTTCTCAGTTTTATCTTTCAGTCCATCTGTCGTTTCCATATTTCTCCCGTTGTATTTTTTTTTTTTTTTTTTTTTTGCGGTACGCGGGCCTCTCACTGTTGTGGCCTCTCCCGTGGCGGAGCACAGGCTCCGGACGCGCAGGCTCAGCGGCCGTGGCTCACGGGCCCAGCCGCTCCGCGGCATGTGGGATCCTTCCGGACCGGGGCACGAACCCGTGTCCCCTGCATCAGCAGGCGGACTCTCAACCACTGCGCCACCAGGGACGCCCTCTCCCGTTGTATTTTTAACCTGATGGGAGCTGTTCTCTCTCCCCCTTCCGTGTCTTCTACCCGACTGTGGGTACAGTTGGGTTTTTCTGGCCCACGCTCACTCTCTCTGTTTCCTTTAATTCGGGAGCTGGGGGCACCCCGTCTGTGTCTGGGTGGGTGTGTTGTCAACTGGGGGGGCCGTGCTGCAAACTGTCGAACCAGCTCCCCGGTGGGGCCCCCAGGTTTCAGTGCTGGGGGGTCCTTTCTGTGGGCCTCTTGGTGTCTCTCTCCAAAGGGGAGCCCTGGGCCCCCGGCCTGGGCACAGAGCAGAGTGACCTGTGGACGCCCGGGGGGGTGTGTCTTCAAGCTTCCTTCTCTACCCCGCCACCCTCCATAGACGGCTGCACCAGCATCAGCCTGTCTTATCGCTCTGGTTTGGCTTTTTTTTTTTTTTCGGCCTCACTGTGTGGCATGTGGGATCTTGGTTCCCCGACCAGGGATCGGACCCAGGCCCCCTGCATTGGAAGTGCAGAGTCTTAACCGCTGGACCGCCAGGGAAGCCCACCAGTGCTGTGGTTTTGATGCCTGGTTCTACAGGCATTTTTTCAGAATTAACTTACTTATCATTGACTTTTGTCCTTACAAATGTTAGAACAAGTGTGACAAAACCAATGGCAGGAAGGTGAGTTGGGGTGGCATCGGGTCTGCAGTCACCTGGGAGAGACTCGGGGTCTGCGCGGCTCCCCGTGTGCCCAGACGGAGCAGCTCTCCTCGCTTCTCCAGATCGCCTACGTCCAGACTTCCTCTCTGCCGGCTGCCCCACTCCTGCGTGGTTTCCCTCCTGCTGGGAACACTGCCCTGCTTTCTATCAGGATCCTGCTGGCTTACTGCCATGGGAAGGAGCGCCACTGACCCACAAACACTGAAACGTGAAATGTCCTTGTATAAAGTACGGTTTAAAGAATAAGAGCCAGGCCACGGAATATAGCACATTCCCGGTGGCCGGGAAGCTGCAGGGGGAGGACCCTGCCCCCAGCAAAGTAACTTCCTCCAGACGAGGTAGACTGTCCACTGCCTCTTCTGAACCTGTCAGCATTCGGTGTGTGTCCCCCGAGCTATAGTCTCTTCTGTTTTGACCAAGCTCACCTGGAGGCACCAGGAGAAGAGAAGCCGAGCAGAGCCATGGGGTCCAGGTCTGGCCTCAGCCTCCCTGAGGGTTTTTAGGAACTGTTCTGGGGCCATCAGTGGGCAGGGACACTGATGACCTAGGGATAGCCAGGCCCCCCACAGGCGGGGCATCTGGCTGGGGCTTGGGCTGTCCTGTATTTCTGCTTCTGAACCCACCAGGGCCATCTCCCAGTCCTCTGGCACAGGTCAGATGGGCCAAAGGAGACACTCCTGGGGAAGCCCCATCCTCAGATAACCCCGCCGTGCCATCTCTTGCATCGCACTGTCTGACCGGGGTGGCTGACGGTCCCAGGGGCGCGGCTGTCCTACAGACGTCTCCCTTCAGAACCCCCCGTGCACGCACCTCCCCCCGCTCCTGAGTTAGATGCTGGAGGTCCGTTCGCCTGGTCTAGTTCTTGGTTTACTCTCGCTTTGATGGAGCACATCCTTCAGTAGCTGCTTGAGACAGAGCGCGTGCGTGGAAGATACACTTCAACACCTTGCATGTCTGAGAAGTTTTTACGAAACCCTCACACTTGAATGATAGCTCGGGCAGGTATAGAATTCTAGGTTGGAAATCACTTTCCTCCAGCACTTCATAGGTACTGATTCCTTGTCCACTTACCTCCAGGGTGGCTGCTTTCACTTCTCAAGCCATTCTGAGGCCTCTTTGGGGACCTAATAATATATGTTAATTTGGAGAATGTCCCATTTGTACTAGAAAAGAGTGTGCCTCGGGCTTCCCTGGTGGCGCAGTGGTTGGGAGTCCGCCTGCCGATGCAGGGGACGCGGGTTCGTGCCCCGGTCCGGGAAGATTCCACATGCCGCGGAGCGGCTGGGCCCGTGAGCCATGGCCGCTGAGCCTGCGCGTCCGGAGCCTGTGCTCCGCAACGGGAGAGGCCACAGCAGTGAGAGGCCCGCGTACCGCAAAAAAAAAAAAAAAAAAAAAAAGAGTGTGCCTCTTTCTATTTCTTGTGTTATCCACACAGTCCACAGCTTTGCTTGTGATGCTTGAGCTGTCAGTGTCTGAGAGGCGAGTTGGAGGGTTTCCATCTCCAACCACCGCCGTTGGGTCAGTTGTCACCTATTGTTTTCTGTCTTCTGAGGCTATGGGTTTTTTTTGTTTTTTGAGTTTAAAAATGTATTTATTTTATTTAATTTGTTTGGTTGCACCGGATCTTAGTTGTGGCAGGCGGGTTCCTTAGTTGCGACTCACCAGATCCTTACTTGCGGCAGATGGGCTCCTTAGTTGTGGCATGTGGGATCTAGTTCCCTGACCAGGGATCGAACCCGGGCCCCCTGCGTTGGGAGCACAGAATCTTAACCACTGCACCACCAGGGAAGTCTCTGAGGTTATGTTTTTAGTTGCATACATGTTGTATGTTTTTGATCTGCTGTTTATCTCACAAATATTGGATCCTGCTGTCTCCTAATTTAAAATGGTTAAAACGATCAATTTTATGTTAGGTATAATAACCACCACAAAAAAAAAAAGCACCACAAAAAAACAAGCAGAGAGCCTCGTTCCTCTTGACTGAAGAACCACTGATGAGCGACCACCTCCACAAGGACCACACTCCAGTCCTGGTCCACAGAAGATATATGGTCGGGGCAAACTCAGGACAGCCGGGAGGGAGAACCTGAGGATGAAGAGGCTCAAGATGCGTGCCAGCGGTCGCAACGCGTGGGCCTTGTGTGCATCTCCATCAGGCCAACTGTACAAACGCCGTTCCTAGCAGCGTCCAGGAGCCTGGAACCTGAGAGGCTCTCTGTGCTGACGGCATTGTAGCTACATTGTGGGAATACAGCTGAAGTGTGAAGTGACGCCTGGGATCTACTCAGAACAGCCAGGTTGGAGGAGGCGTGAGAGGGACGGGGGTGGGGGGGCCTAGGTGACCCGGGGACGGGCGGGAGGGGGCAGTGTGGAAACACATCACAGGACCTCCCCACCGAGTCCTCAGCTTTTTTTTTTTTCCGCCACCCCGCACGGCATGCGGGATCTAGTTCCCTGACCAGGGATTGAACCCTCGCCCCCTGCAGTGGACGCGCGGAGGCTTAACCACTGGAGCCCTGAGTCCTCATCTTCAATGAAGGCAAATCCTCAGACTCTGTGTCTCAGAAGAGTCCCCGCCTCTTTTCTCCTTCTGGGAATCGCGAACCTGCTGCTGTTTCCCCATCCTTCTCCATCCTCCGCTGTGTCGTCAGGGTGGCCCTTCATCCCTCCCGAGTCCGTGCCTCTTCTCGGTTCTCTCTGAGCCCTGGCTCCTGCCTCCGGCTTCCTGAGCCCCTGCCCTTTGGGCTTCTCTGTGAAGCCCCGTCCGGTCAGTCATTCCGCCCAGAACAGCCGGACCCGTGGCTTCTTTGTCCACCTCGGCCTGGACGCCCGGGCTCCACCACAGAGCTTGCGGAGCTGGGAGAGGTGCTCAGGACCAAGGGGTGGGGCCCTCTCCCTACCCTGCCCGCAGGGCCCACCAGGGCCTCGACCAGCAGCCCAGCCCCTCCTGCTTGCCTCCACCCATCCTAAGCCCCCAAAGCCCCCGCGCCCTCCGGCCTCAGCCCCTGCCCATCCCCCCACCTGTGCCGGCGCTAATCTGGGGCTCAGTGCTGGGGGCAGCCCGACACCTGCACCCCAGGTGCCCAGACTCCTCACTGGGGTCCCCCAGGATGCGGGGAGGGGGTGCCTGCTGTCCACGACCCTTACTGACGCCGCCCAGGGTGCCCGTGGCGGCCCCTCGGTCACCGGCCATTCCCCGCGTACAGCTGAGCCGACACGCAGGCGACACCACTGCTCCTTCACTACACCGTGGCCCACGCACCCAGGTGGGACTCGATGTGGCCCCGGGGCGGGGGTGTGGTCATGTGAGGGCTGCCTGCCCCGCCCGCCCCCCGCTTCCCCCTGGGGCACGGCATAGTCTGGACTCTCAGACCCCCAGCCGTGGCAAGGTCTCCCCGGGACAGAGTGGCCCGTGCAGGCCAGAGACGAGCTGAGCTGGGGCCGTGGGACAGCACGGGCCCACTGGCCAGAGTCCCCTGGCCGGTCTCAGAGGTTGCCGGTGGTGCAGGGCGCGGCTGGGGGGCCCTTCTGGGGAGGCAGGGGGAGTTGGGGCAGGGCCTGGGCCGGACCCCGAGGCCAACAGGCAGGTGGAGAGCGCAGCGGCGGCGCGCGGGACCCCAGCTCTGACCTCGCTCTGGCCCCGCACAGGGCCTGCTCCTGGACGTGCACCGTCCTGTGGACGTGCCGGCGTCGCCCTGCACCGGTGGCTGGACCGAGGCCCCACATTCCCAACCTCTAGGCGCCCCGGGGTCTCGAAGGGAAACAGCTCCGCCAGGAGCCCCGGGAACGCGCAAGCCCCACTGCAGCTGAGCCCGCCCGGAAAGCACGAGCCCGGGAACAATGCCCTTCGTGTGACAGACTTTCCCCTCTGTGGGAGAAAATAGAGTTTAACAGAATGGCGACTTCCTGCATTTGTGCCTTCGCCTGAGGGGTGATTCACACAAGACCTCCCACAAAGAGGAGCTTCTAGCCAAGTCAGCCAGGGCTAGGTGCCCCAAGGGCCCTGCACCCCTTGGGGCCCCGGGGCCAGGTGAGGGGTCCACCCGCCGTCCTCCAAGCCCCTGCCTTCCCGAGCTTCAGCTCCAGCCCCAGCAGCTTGGATATGTTCAGAGGCCCCGGAGCTGTTCAGGCGGCAGCAGGGCTGGGAGAGGGCGTGGGGGGCTTCCTGGAGGAGGGGACCTCAGACAGAGTGCTAACAGCTAAGCAGGAGCCAGGCAGGAGGGCCATGAAGAGAGCTGCTCAGGGGAAGAGGGTCCAGGGGCAGAGCAGACGGGGTGCCACGGTGAGGGCAGGCCATGGTACTGGGTGGAGGGGAGCGGGTTCCAGGGAGGGGTAGCGGCAGCAGTGCCTGGGCTCCTTCCATATTCTGGGTGAAGAGGGTGGGGTGGCCTGGGGGGCATTCCTGGATATGAGGAAGCTCAGTGGTTAGCCCTGGGTGGCCCGGGTGGTCAGACCCAGAGCTCAGGGAATGTCTGGCCTGCTTGGAGGGTGGGGACAGGATCCTGAGGGCACCCCTGGGGTCTTTCCCTTCTCGAGAAGAGGTTTGCGGGCAGGACCTCGGTGGAGGGGGTTTGACCCCGGCACCCCACTGTGGGGCACGGGGGAGGCGCAGAGCAGGGCACCGGCACCTGGGACAGAGCATTGGGCCCAGGCTCACACTGAGGAGTCCTCTGGGCCGGGTGATGAGGACGCTGTCCCCACCCACCTCTACACTTGAGGACAGGGCTGCCTGTTGGTCCCCCCTTCCCCTTGCTTCCCAGCTCTGATGCGTCCTCCAGGGCACTCAGCCTGTCGGGCCCTCCCCTGACCTCCATGTTTCAACCTTTCTCTGTCCCCAGGGCACAAGGACTCATGTGACCGCGAGCAGCCCGGCCCACGGCCCGCCCTGTGGCCACTTGCCTCTTGGTCTCTCCTGGGGGAGGCCCTGGCCGACCACCCTCCTGCCTTCGCCTGAGGTTCCTGCCACTCCCACACCCAAACCCCACCACGGCCAGACCCCCTCCCTGGAGCTCTGGGGCCGCTCCGGTTCATACTTTCCTCCCCTTCAGGGCCCAAAACGCAGAGATGGTGGGACCAACCGCCCTGCTTTGGGGACACACGGCCCTTCTATGCAGGCATCGATGACACCACTGCGGGCTGGGACGGTGTGGCTGAGATGAGGCTTCACTAGGACATCCCGCTGTGAGGCTGGTGGACGGTGGCCCGGCTGCCGCCCTCCAGATGCACGGGGCCTTGGCGCCAAGGCCTCGCTGCCCACGGCTGCCGCCTGCCCACGAGGGAGAGACGGAGCACGGCAGGGGTGCAGAGGCCCTTTCCTGCAGCCGCACAGCAGCCTGCGGCCCCTCCTGCCGGGCCTCCTGCCTCTCCTGCTTTCCCCGGGGGCAGGCACCCTGCATGGGGTCTGGCCCCCCACTTGATTCTTCACAGGTGTTTCCCCCCAGGATCTCGTCCACATCAGCTCCCCACTTGGCCTCTCACATGGGATCAAGTTCAAGCCGCCGCCGCCTCTCCTGGACCTTGTGACCTCCAGCCAAGGAGCCTCCAGGGTGGCACAGCTCCCCGCTTTCCCTGGTGGGTGCTCAGGCCCTTTGTGAACGCTCGCTGCCCTTTGCACAGCACCTACGATGTCCTGGCACTGCGCTGGGTGCTCTCCATCTGACACCTCAAGTCTCTGCGCAAACCCCGGTGTTACAGCTGAGCTCAGAGGGGTTGAGGCTTGCCCGAGGCTGCAGAGGGGCTCGGCCAGCAGCCCAGCACCGCGGGGACACAGCCATGGTGGGCTTTGGGTGACAACTGTACCCTGGGCTCCTCTGGCCTCAGGCAACCAAGACCTCTGGGACCAACTCCTCATGTTAAATCCCGCCATTTGAAATACCCGCAGTGATTTTTTTCTGGTTGGGTTGGATTGAGTCCGGGAGGGTTTTGCAGGATGGGCCACAGGGGGGTTCAGAGGAAGGAACCGCAGCAGGTTCCAGGGCGCTGGGGAGAGGGGCGGGCTTGGGGGCTGGCCCAGAGAGCTCCGCACTGTGTGGTGGGAGAGCGGGCAGCAGTTGGGCCGCGTGCGCCTTGGCTGGCATGGTGAGGACGGGACGCCGTGCCTCTGGGGCCAGCTCCGTCTCCCATCCCCTCCCAGACCCCGCTCTCAGCTGTGGGTGAGCATGTGACTGAGGCCCAGCCAGAGAGCTGCGCTGGGCTGACTGACGGGGCCTGGTGAACGGGCAACCTTGGGGCAGAGGGCACGACGGAAGTGGAGGCCTGATGTGGCCCCAAGTGGACGGCCTGTCCACGATGGGCAGGACTGCACGGCAGAGCCCAGGTGAAGGAGGGAGGGGCGGCGTGGCCCAGGTGGGGAGCGCGGGGGCCCTGCTTCCCTCACTCCCCCGCCGGGCCACAGTCCTGCTTCCCGGCTGGAGTCCCAGTGGGCTCCTCCTCTCGTTCTATAGGGGAGCAGTGGGAGCTGGGTTTCCACCCTCCGGAGCTTGAGTCCCGCCTGGTGCTGTGCTTAACCTCTTCAGGCCTGCAACCCCTGCCAGGGATCAGAGGAAGAGCCCAGACCTGGGAGGAGCACCCCTCTGCCCGAGGGTCTCTCTCCTCCTTCCCATGCCCCTCCCCCAGCTCTACAGGATCTGATCTCACGAGCCCAGCCCCCACCAAGTCTTCCCCAGGAGGGGACATTCTGGCTCATCCACCCACCCTGCAGACAGGCAGACTGAGACCCAGAGGAAAGGGCTGAGCTGAGCCCAGCTTCGTCCCCTGGTCCGGCTCGGAGGCCCCGACAGCGAGCCTAGGGTGGCTCCGGGCAGGTGGCCGTCCCCTCTGACCCCGGGCTCGGACGGCCTCTGTGTCTGGGCCTCAGCTCAGAGCGTTTCCTGCCCGCCAGCCCCAGCCCAGCCCCTCAGGAAGTGGCCGCCTCCTGAACAAAGAGGCCGGCGGACAATGGCCATTGAATTGGGCCGGGGCGCTCGCGCACGGACAGGCCACCAGCTGCCCGCGCTGATAAGACGGCTCCGCAAGCTTGACCGGCTCCGGGATCCGCGGCAGGAGCTCAGGGCTGGCGCGGCCCCGCCCCGCGGACTGGGGGCCAATGGGGAGACGGCGCGCCCCGCCGGCCGCTCGGGGACCAATCCGGGAACTCACCGGGGAGCGTCCCCGCCCCTCCAAGCGGCTCTGGCCCCGCCCCCTGCCCGGCCCGGCGCGCCCGCGGGCCCTGGGCGGGCCAACGAAACCAAGCTCTGGAAAGCGTTTTCCCCTCTAAAAGCGTCGGAAGTCGGCGCCTCGCTGCGCTTCCTTCGCCTGCTTTGGGTGGAACAGTCCGGGAGGGCGGCCCGGCCGGCTTTCCCCGCACTCCCTGGCTCTCTGCGAGGGTCGCGGGCGGCTCGCTGTGCTCCGGGGGCAGCCTGGTCCGCACGCCTGCCTGAGGCACCCCTCCTCCGGAGGCACCAGGACACATGGTGCACATGGTGCAGCTCCGTGTGCGGAGGCCCGGCGCTGAGAGCCAGCTCCGAGAGACGAGCGGGGGCCCCTGCCCAGGCCCGAGCCGTGGAGCTGAGGTCGGGAGTCAGTCCCGCGCTGGCTCTGGAGGGCCCAGGTGCACCAGGTCATCCCCCCCAGTCTGGGAGGCTCTGTGAAGAGGCAGGCACGGAACTGTAGTCAGGGAATGTGGCAGGGTGTGTGTACGTCTGGGAAGGGGGTCACAGCATCTTCCAGAAGCAGCCTGGCCACCTGCAGGGGAGGAGCGGGGCTGAGAGGGGCAAGGCCTAGAGGTTTGGGAGAACTGAGATAGGCTCTTTCCTCCCGGCAGGATGAGGCGGCCCACTTCTGAGCCTGGCAGGCCCCAGGCAGAGCAGGGATCTGGGGAGCTCGGGCCCACAGCAGCCTCCTGTTGTGTGTGTCCAGCCCGCAGCTCTGCCATTACTTCCTGGCATCACCAGCCTGCAAGCCCCGCCTTCAGCAAGCCCCTGCCCCGGTGGGAGCCTTCCCCAGGATAGGGGTGATACAGGGTGGGCAAAGCCAAGGCAGAGGGACACTCGCAGGCTGCAGGGCCCAGGAGCGGGCCCTGACCCAGCCATCGGAAGCCTTCTTGGGGGAGGTGACACTTGTGTTGCATTTGCCAGGACAGGACGGGATAGACCCACCAGGAGAGGGAGTGGCCCAGACACAGGCTGGAGACAAGGAGGAGCCAGGTGTTTGGAGAAGGGCAAGGGGTCCAGGAGCGCAGGTGGAACAGCCAGGGGGCCGGGGGGTGTGGCCAGGCCCCAGGCATCACCCTGACGCAGCTGCCCCTTGGGCCTGTGGAGAAGGTGGCCATTGGGAGGAGAGTGCTTGCATGGTGTCTCTGTCAGCGTCCCAGAGGCTGGGCTGGGCCAGGAGTGATGGTGACGGTGGTGCTGCATAGAGGGTGCAGGCTGCGGCCCTGGAAGATGCAGGTCCAGGCTGGTGGCGGTGGTGGTGGGCACCATCTGGCTGACAGTGGTGGTCCTGCTGGTGGGCTGGCAGGTTGTGGCCACGGGCGTGGCAGCATGGCAGACTGCTGGGGCTGCGGTCACTGGAGGTGGTGCCATAGGGCAGCCCACGTGGCTCCAGGTGCCTCGGAGAGGCTGCCCAGACTTCCACTAAGTGGCCTGGGGTCATGCCCTCCAAGGAACCAGGTGTCTCCTGCCAACTCTTCCTGCCCCTCCCACGTGCTGTGAGTGCCCCATCTCCTGAGTAACCTAGGTAACCGTGACCCCTCAGTGACCTGGGCAGATGGACACACCTGGCCTTCAGGTGGATGCAGCCCAACCCTCAAGCGGACACAACCTGACCCTCTGACCCACAGCCTGACTTAACAGCAACCTTGGCCCCAGCCGTGTCCTCGCCTTGACCACCTTCTCCACTTCACCCTTTGATCCAAAGCCTCGGAACTGCGGCTACCCTTCCTTCCAGCAGCCACGTGGCACTCCCCGCGCCCACCACGATGTCCCCCGCTACGGCCTCCGCAAGCACAGCCAGGTGGTCATGGGTCACATTTGCGTTGTTTTGTGAGACATCCGGGCCGAGCCACAGACACCTGGGTCTGCGTGAGCAGATACCTGCCTGGCCTCTGCCCAGCACCGGGCCCTGCTGCTCGGGCTGCAGGAAATGGGAGGCCTGGCGGCTTCTGACTCCCGCTCTTTATCAGCGCACGACACTTCCTGCGGCCAGCGAGGCCTGGGCCCCGTGGCGCCGGGACACCAGGTCAGCAGTGACTCACCGAGAGCCCGGCCTGGGGACACCCTGGCCCACACCTCCTGCCTCCTGAGAACTCCCGCCCTCACCCTGGCCCACACCTGGCTGGCAGGGCCACCCTGAGCCCCCATTCCCTGGCCCTCCCACCATTCTCCACCCACCAGCATCTTCCCCATCTTTTAGCCCTCCCCTCCCTCCCTCATCCCCGACAAGCAGGGCTGAGGTGCCCCCACCTCTTTGTGCCCAGAGTCTGCTGCTCACTGGCAGAACCCACCTCCCACCCTCGCCCCAGTGCACCCCTCACCCAGCACGCCCGGCGACACTGCGTGCGTCAGGACGGTAACTGAAGTTGGGGACACAGGGCAGAGGGGGCCCTGGGAAGCTCATCTTGGTCTGAACTCGCAGGGCGCCCCGCCCCAGGTCCGGGGCAGATGTAAATGGCAAAGGCAACAGCCATCTGCGTGGGCCCCTTCCCAAAGAAATGCCGACCCCTCCCTGGAGCAGGGCTCCTTGTGGGACTGACCCGCACATGCACGAGCACGTGTGCACAAGCACGTGTGCACAAGCACACACAGAACCTGCAAAATGGTCCTCATCGCGCACAGGCAGCCAGCCCACTCAGGCCCACCCGGGAGTCCTGTAGCACCGCCTGCTGGCTAACCAAGCAGCACCCCCTTCTACTTGCCGCGCCTGCGGGGCTAGGAAGTGGGTGCTTCGCACGGCATGTGCCCATGTGTGCGTGTGCACTCCTCTGCACCCCGTGGCCTGGGCCCTGTGACCACCATGCCACCTCTCCTACATTCACATTCCCAGGCCGGGGTCAGTGATGGTCGTTTGGAAAATCTGTCTCTGAACAGCAGCAGTCCTGCCCAGGGCTAGGCCGGGGGCGCACCAACGGGGGCGGGGGATCGAATGCCATCCACAGGCTGGTGTGCTCCGGATCTCCACCCCTTGTGTGGCCTTTCCGTCACTTCAGGCTCTTCCATCGGCTGCCCTGCACACCCAGCAGGCCCCCGAACCCACGGCCCCCATCCCCCAGCGACAGCCACAGGGGCCTCCTGCGCAGACCCTGCCTGGCTCCCCTCCCTCTGGCGGGCCTCGAACCTCTGCCCCGCCCTCCGCTGCACACCGACTGCTCACCCTCTATGCCCTGCCTGCTGCATTTCCCCACAGCATGGAGGCTGTTCCCTCCCTGCCGTGTCCCCGGTCCCACGACCAGCCTCAGAGCCTCAGAGCTTTGCCATGAGGCTTTGCCAAGGCCTGCTGAGGCCGTGAATGGGAAATACGTACTTTCCAGAGCCCTGCGTGTAGTTGGATGGAGTGTCCTGGTAAGGGGCTTTGGTGCAGAGGGAAACCCGGAGGTGGTGAGACCTCAGGGAGGCCTGGGGGGTGGGATGGACACAGAAGCAGACGCTAACATCTCCATTTCCCATCACTTGCCGTGACGTGGCACGTGCAGCTGCTGATCCCAGGGGGCCCACCTCCCTCTGCAGTCAGGCCCTGGCCAGATGGCGTGGGTCCTGCCGGCTTGGCCCTCGCTGACCCAAGCTCTCCCGCCCGAGGGGCATCCCCCCAGCTGCCAGCTCAGTTCCACACTCCTGCTGAGGCTGGAGGCCAGGGCCACAGTGCCATCACCCTGTGAAGCGCCGGACAGTCGTCTTCCTAGGCCCCACCAAGGCGGGCACCTGGCAGACGATGTCCTTATTCACCTCTGGATGGCGGGAGCGATTACTCGCTCTGGTCAGCGTGAAGGCTCCTCATCGCCAAGGGGAGTGTAGTCCCCACGCTGTCTGGCAAAGCGGCGTTTCCTCTCGTCAGCCAGGACCTCCGGGCTCCAGTGAAGCCTGCGTGGCCTTAGCAGTTTGCTCCCTGTGAGGCGTGATGACCCTCGCTGCTCCACCACAGCCCCGTGGGGCCATCCCAGGATGTGCCCCCTTCACGGCCTCCCACTGGGATCCTCCCAGTGGATCAGGGTCAAGGTTGTGATGACGGCTGGGGTCAGGGTTGAGGTCAGGGTCAGGTCCTATCAATCTGGGGCCCCTGCCCTCACAGGGCCCAGCCGGGCCCATTGTGTGGCGACAATGGCTTCCTGAGCCAGGTTCCTCTCCCAGCAGGAAAGCCATCAGGCCTCCACTTTGCCACCGCCCACGGCCCCTTTGAAGGGCCTGGGCGGTCAGCGCCTGAGGCCTGCAGCCTCGGAGCCAGTTCCTCGGCCCCCACCCCTTGCCAGCCTGGCCGGGGCCCAGGCCTCCCCAGGGACCAGCCAACCCTGCAGGCACGTAGGCACAGGACAGCATAGGTGGGCACTGCGCAGGCAGGGAAGCTGCCGGCCGCACGCAGGCACAGCCCCAAACGCGGCCGTCACTCAGGAGCTCCTACCCTCAGGAAGCATTGGCCCCTGTGTCCCCCAAGGGGCCAGGGTGTGTGTGCAGGGTGGCTGAGTGTCCTACTGACATGGCAGCTTGGGGCCTGGGAGGGTGTTGGCAGGACACCTGGGCTGGACCTGGTGGGTAGGTGCCCAGAACCCAAGGCCCCCTTGCAGGAGAGGGGACAGGCAGAGGGCCTGCCCCAGCTAGGCCAGGCCTCCCTACCAAGCCCAGCTGGTCCTGGGGCACCCCCTGCTGCCTGGGGTGTGGCTGCACAGCTGGGGCCAGGGCTGTAGCGGGGGCACAGTCTGGGGCCCCCTCGGGTCACAGGCAGCTGGGGTGAGGGGTCCAGCTGGCCCCAGGCTCTAAGAGCTCGGGTGGTCCGCTGGGCACTGTGGCTGCAAGTGGAGGGGTGGCCAGAGCCTGGGCAGCGGGGGCCTGGGGTGATGCTTGGACCCAGCAGCGCTGCACTGGGATTTCGGTGGGCAGAGCAGTCCCGGGCCCAGCGGTGACAGAGAACAAAGGCCCTGAACTGAGCCCCGTGGCTTTGAGGGTAGCCTTTATTATTCAGGGAACAGGGTGTCCTCGGGGTGTGGGGGCCACGGTCTCTGTTGAACCCCAGTTGTGGCCTGGAAGCGGGAAGCCAGGTGGACTGGCCTGGGCAGCCGTGTGGCCGCGGCTATGGGGCTGGGGGGCAACCAGGCCCTGACTCAGCCAGTGCTGGATGGGGGCGAGGCCCCGGCTTCTCCCGATGTGGTCACAGCCGCGCTGGGGGACCCGCAAGCATAGATCCCTGCATACCCTGCCACTCTCTCGGTGGGTCCGTTGAATCTGTCCCACTGTGACCCCAGGAGCCGTGCTCTCAGCACGCCTACTGGACAATCCGTAGGGCGATCCCCAGCCTTGCAGGGGGCGACGGGACCGTCTACACCCCTCCCGGGGTCCCCATCGACGCAGGAGTGGGCACCTGGCCCCGAGTCGGCCAGTGACGAGAGGCCCCCACTCCCTGGCACACCCAAGCCCTCGCTCCGCCGGTTTTCCAGCCTACCGAGAAACGGAGCAGAGGCAGCGTGTAGAGGACAGCAGAGACTGGGGGGAGAGCAAGAGGTGCCCAGGGGGACGGGGCGCCGGCCCTGGGATGGCGAGAGGCAGGGAGGTGTGGTCTGGAACTTCCCACGTGGCAGCGAGCTGGTGGGAGCAGCGTTTATGGCGCTGCCGGTGGGAAGGGTGCAGGTGGGGGCTCAGGCTGGGCTCCTTGAGGCAGAGGTGTCAGCGGACCTTCGTTCTCTGGGGCCACCCAGCACCTGTCCCTCCCTGAGAGGCCTTCCCCCTGCCCACAGGTGGCCTTGGCAGCGGTGGGTGGCCCTCAGTCCCACTGCCTGCCTGCCTGCCTAGCCAATCCAGAAACCACTGCGGGGCCACACGGGGAGCAGCTGGGCAGAGGCAGGTGTGCGGGCCCAGGCCCAGGGCAAACACGGGCTGAGGTTGAGCAAGTTGGTGTGACCTTGAGTTGACCGGTGGCAGCTGGGCAAAGGGTAGGAAAGGGCTGAGGCTGACCTCTTTGAATGACTGTATAGATGCCATCCACTGCGGACAGCTCTCAGGAGGTGGATGCAGAGAGGGGCGCTTCCATCATTCCAGCCCTCCTTCTGCCTGACCCCTGACCCCCACCCCCGGGTTCCCACTGCCGGCTCAGGGCGCCTGGGACCAAGGTGCCAAGGCTCCAGCTAGGGCAGCACAGAGCAGGCTGGCTCAGGATGTGGCCCCCTCCCACCTGAGGGCCCTGGCGGGGGTGGGGGAGGGCCCTCAGGCCTGCCCCCCAATTCTTGGAGGAGCCTGAGGCAGTGAGTGGCACGTCACTGGGGCCCACCCAACCCTGCCAGGAAGGTTACCCGTGGTCCCAGATCTGTGGCTCAGAGACGGGCAGGAATGGGCACGGTGTGGGCTGGGTGACCAGCAGATGCCACGTCCTCTCTGGGGAGGGGGCAGCCCTGTCACACGTGCCCTGCAGCGAGAGGCACCATCAGGCCCATGGGCATCTGAGCTCGGCCACCACTGGGGTGCGGATCTGGGTCCTGTCAGAGCCCAGCACCCAGCACCCTGAAGGGTGGTCCAGAGGCGCGAATGGATAAATGTGTGTGCACAGATGCATGAGTACATGGAGGGGCGCAGACGCGTATGAGTTGTACGCGTATGTCTGTGCGCACAGGTGCGTACCTGCAAGTGTGGAGGCCGTGTGCTGTGTCCCCTCCAGGCTGGCCCTGGCCCTGGCCCTCCCCCACAGGCCTCTGGGGAGGGGACACGCTGGCGAAGGTGCGTATGAGTTCGGGGAGAGCAGGAAACCCGGGAAAGAGGAATGGGTAGGACCCTCGCACTTGGAGGAGCCAGTGCAGCATGTTGGAGGCAGGCAGAGAGGTTTGGAGGCCTTGGACCTCACCCTGGATAATGGGGGGGGGGCGCAGGGGTGCACACAGGTATGTGTGCAAACGCCTGTCCCGGGTCAGCCACAGCGTGGTACGTGGCCCCACCCAGCACGTGACAGGGATGGGCAGGCCTGGGCCCCAGGCAGCTGGGCCTGGATGCGGGGAGCAGGTCGCCTTCTCCCAGCTGCTCCCCAGCACCGGGCCGAGGCCGGCGGCCAGCCGCGTGCCCTCCTCAGGAGCCAGCCTGCGCTCCCCAGCCAGGCCCCACGGAGGACCCTGCTGACGTCAGAGTGGGTACAGGGACTTCCCTGGTGGTCCAGTGGTGAAGAATCTGCCTTCCAATGTAGGGGACGTGGGTATGATCCCTGGTCAGGGAACTAAGATTCCACATGCCGCAGGGCAACTAAGCCCACGCGCCACAACTACTGAGCTCGCACGCCTCAACTAGAGAGACTGCGTGCCGCAAACTACAGAGCCCACGTGCCCTGGAGCCCGCGCATCACAACTGGAGAGAGGAAGCCTGCTGCCAAGACTAGAGAGCAGCTCAGCGCTGCAGCGAAGAGCCTGCACGCCGCCAACGGAAGGCCCACGTGCCTCCACAGAAGAGCCACGTGCCACAACGAAGACCCGATGTGGCCAAAAATAAATCAAATAAATACATTTTAAACATAAAAGCTTAAAAAAAAAAGAGTGGGTCCAGCCGGGCCCCGCGCCCTGGGCCCACTTCCACAGGGAGGCGGTGGCTGTCAGGGCAGGGAGGCCACCTCCCCGCTGGGTGGCCGTGGGTGGTGTCAAAGCTCATGCTTCCCTCTGGCCTCACCTGAGAGGCGGGGACGGGACTGGGGCCCACCATCGGGGGCCACTGGGAGTCCCGGAGCCAGCACCGGCGGCCATGCGCATTCGGACCGTGGCCAGCCATCTGTCTCCAGCTCCCAGGGAAGGCCCCGAGCCCCAGGGGAAGCAAGGCCCTCCCATATGGCACCCGGCGGGGCCTCAGGCAGCAGGGGGGAAGGAGGGGCCTGGAGAGAAACTGGAGGCCTCAAAATGGCCCCTGCCAGATGCCCCCCCGTGGGACCCCCACCCCCCATCCAGGCCTGATCGCTGCCACCACAATGAGAACCTCAGTGACCCTGACCATCAGACGTCAGAGTCTCCTGAGGGCCCGGCTCTGCTCACCGAGAAGCATGGGGGGCCGCCAGGGCCCCTCTCCTGGCCTGCTGCCAGGCCTCCCCAGGCCCTTGCAGGGCCCACTGCTGCCACGCACCCAGCAGGGCTGCAGACATGGGGGCGGCGGAGAGCCGTCAGGCTGCTGTCCTGTCCACGTAGCTGCAGGACCGTTCCACACCCTGGCGATCCTGGAAGGGGCCGAGACTTGCAGGGTGCTGGGGAGGGAGTGGTAGCCTGAGCCCCTCCCTGTTGGGGGCCGCTCCCCAAGGCCTGCACCTGGGAGGGCTCTGGGCCAGCGGCTGGAAGGCCCCGGCTTTCGGCAGATGCCAGGCAGTGTGAGCTCTGGGGCCCTGTCTCCTGGCCTCCCCTCCCTCGATTCTGGGGTCAGACGAACAGGTCGTTCTTCGGGGTGGGAGGATGGCATGCAGATGTGGGACGAAGGTGCACACGGGCCTGCACGTCCCCCTTGGGCCAGCCCGTGGCAGTGGTAGCCTGCCCACAGGGCGTGGGCTGAGCCCAGAGGCACCCCCAGCCACCCTGGGGCTTGACTCCTCCAACCAGACGCCACCCCCGGTCACCACCACCAGCCCCCAGACCTCCCCTTCCAGCAGCCCCCTGCCTCCCAGCGTCCTGTCCCCAGCGGGGGAGGAGGCAGGGCTGGGAAACCAGCCTCACTTCACCTCTGGGCCTCGGTGCTCCCCTCCAACCTCCCCCACCTCCCGCTCCCCTCCGCTCCGGCCTCGGCGGCCTCTCCTCTGCACGGAACACCCGCTCGCAGACCTGAGCCTCACCTTACGGGGCTGGGCAGCACCGGTCCCTCCCACCCAGCCTCCCATGCCTCCACCCGGACCCCCTTCTTGCCCAGCCTCCCAGGGGAACCATCCAGCCACAGCTCTGTCTTGAGAGCCAGCCCGGCCCAGGCACAGCCATCGCGCACCAAGGAAGCCAGCCCTCCCCCTCCCCCCTCCCCCGCCTCCAGCCCACCTCCCGGGAGGTTCCCTGAGCATGCCCCTCCCTGGTCACCTCTGGTCCGGCCCACCATCTGCTCCCTGCGCAGTGCAATGAGCCCCCAGCCTGTGAGGCTCCTCTAAGAGCCGCTGCAGCCGAGCAAGCTCTCCTAGTCCCAAGAGGGGCCCAGGGCCAGGATGGCCCACAGCTGGGAACAATGGCGCAGGGACTTCCTGTGAGAGTGGACATGTCACTGATGGCCCCCATCAGTCAAGGCCAGGAGCATGGAGCTTGGAGGGCAGGTACCCCTGCCTCAGCCTCCCTCCTCCAGGGAGCCAGACAGGGAACCGTAGACCACAGACTCAGTGGGTTTCTGCTTAAGGAACGATCTTTCTGTTTCACCAAGCCAACCCCTCCACTCCAGCCTTGCAGGAGCCCTGGAGTCCAGGCTGGCTGCATGGTACAGGCCAAGGGGCACAGCCAATGGCCTCAAAACGCACCCCCCCCCCGCAAACTCTGATGCACTCCGGGAGGGTGCACTCTAGGAGGGGTCTGCCCACCCCAGGGGCGGGGGGGGCGCTGGGCCCTGGTGGGGCAGAAGCATCTGCCCTCCCCCCAAGGACACCTCCAGGGAAGCGGTGCCCAAGCCCAGACCGAGAGTGGTCCCTGGGCCTTCCAATGAGGAGGCCCGGCCCGGGAGGCTCTGGGTGGCAGGAACCACCCAGAGCAGGGAAACCAAGCTCGAGGCCCCTCTGCCGGCCATGCCTCTGTGGACGGCGAGCCTGATCGCAGCTCAGACAGGAAGCACCTCTGGCTCCCTCACCCAGGCCGGCCACGCAGGCTACCCGCGGTGGCTGTGCACGTGTCTGTCGAGTGATGCCGGCTGGCCAAGCAGCCTCTAGGCTCTTCCGTGCAGATCTGTGGGGTCCCCAGGGCCCAGGCAGTGGCTGGGGACTTCGGCTGGAGATACACAATCAATTCTGGACCAGCGGGACACAAAGTGCTTCTCAGACATGGCAAGGAGGTGAGGGGCGCAGGGAACCCAGCTCCACACAGGCAGAGGAGGGTCCTGGAGCCCGCCCAGCCCTCCACGCACTTGGACAAGTGGCTGGGGCTCCCTGTGCCTTAGTTTCCTTCCGTGGGACACGACATTGCCGCCTGCAAGGGTTCTTGGGCCGTGAGACCCACCTCTGAGCAGATACAGACAGCTGGTCTGGCTCCCCTTGCTGGGCAGAAACACTCCTCACGTTGCTCAAAACACGGCCGCAACAGACAGCAAGTACCACAAAGGCCGCGTGTGGCTGTGGAAGAGGGCGGCAGGGCCGGCGGGCCGGCACCCATCTTGTCACCAAGTCTCGGCGCTCACGCCTGTGAGCTGGCCCCAGAGGCCCATCTGACCCCTCAGAACACTGCCGGCAGCAAGGTCACGCCTCAGTAGCCATCGTCATCGTCGCCGTCACAGCCGTAATCTGCAAAGCACAGAAGAGTCATGGACACTGAGGGGTGCCGCATGGTCAAGCAGCCCAGGCGCCGCACGCTGCACCCGCCACCGCCCACCTCGTGAGCGGCGCCCCAGGCCACGGCCGCCCCAGCGAGGCTCCAGCCCCAGCCCCGCAGGCCACAGCTGCACGGGCCCCACCACCACTGACGGGGACCACCGCGTCGGTCCCTCCATCTCTGCAGGTCCCGGGCGCAAGCGCCCACGTGAGCGATGCAGAGAGTGGGAACCTTTCTCCTGCTGGACGGGCAGCCCAGAGCCCCCAGTCTGCACAGCAAGCAGGTCCTGGCCAGCTGCTTCTAGCAGCCTGGGCCTCAAAACCAATACAGCCAATCGTAAGACGCCAGTTCAAATTCCCTTCCGAGGTGCAGGCAGGGGCCCGTGCCTCCTCCGGGAGCCCCCGCCCCGCCCCGCCCCGGCCGCTTGCGGAGGCTCTCACCCGCTCACCGTCGCCGCCCATCATCTGCAGGCAGGGGCCCGTGCCTCCTCCGGGAGCCCCCGCCCCGCCCCGGCCCCGGCCGCTTGCCCTTGCAGAGGCCGCTCACCGTCGCCGCCCACCATCCGCAGGGCGCTGACACAGGGCTCCCCATCTTCCTCGTCGGGGTCCTCCTCGTCCGCGTCCTCCTCTGGGTGGTACGACACTGGCCCACTCTCCACCACGACCGCTGTGGGCCTGACGGGCTCGGCTTCCAGGGAGGGGGTACTCGGGAGCAAGGCCTGCTGGCGAGTGGGTGAGCTGGGGACAGAGCATGGCTCCCAGGCCACCGCAGGGGAGTGCTCTCCGGGGCAGGGGGGACACTCCCCACCCTTCAAGAGTGGTCAGCAAGGACACCCGATCCCCCGAGCCTGCCCCTGCAGCTGCCCTGGGACCCCGCAGGGGCCCTGCCTCTCCCTTTTGTTTCCTAGGCCAGACCAGGACCCCAACAATAAGAAGGGAAGACCCTTGAACCCCAAGACAAGGAAAGAGGGAAGGCCACTGACCACGCTGGACCCTGGGACCTGGGCCTGGCTTCCCACACGGAGGATTGCGATGGCCGTGGGCTGGCACACACTGGTGGGCTCAGGCTTTCAGGCCCCGGGCCGCCCCTGGGCCTCAGGCCTCCCCTGGCTGGGCTGGGCTGGGCTGGGCTGGGCTGGGCTGGGACTGCCGGAGCAGCGGTGCTGGCCCTCCCTCCCTGACACGCTGCTCACAGACGCGGTGCTGGGCGTCTGCTCTTTCCCAAGGATCCCTGTCCCCCGGCTACGTCCGCACAACGCACCTCTCCCACGGCCACCTTCTTAGCTGGCTGCGTCGACACCATCGGCCTCAACCTGGAAGAGAGCACAGCACCGTGGCCTCAGCCCAGGCTGCACCATTGGCCACGAGGACACGGCCCCGCTGGAAGGCCCGTTCTCTGATGGCAGCATCTGGCCAGATGTAAAGGATGACGGTGTACTGAGGCTCCCATGGCACCACCCTGACTGGGTCTTGTCCACCCAGTGGCTGCGCCTGGGCCCTGAGCGCTGTCCTGTCACCTCCTCCACCCAGGCCTGGCAGCCCACCCTGCCCCGCCCCAGCCCCTGCATTGTCCTTCCCCCGACCCCACCGGCTGGGCAGGTGGCTGGGTGAGTGGGCCGCCCTCTGGGCCTCTTCACGTCTACCCAACAGACACGGCGCAGGCAAGGTTCTTCCCCGGGGCCTGGGCGAGCACTGGGTGCTGGGATGGGGCCGCGGGGAGCCAGAAGCAGCCGGAAATCTGGATTTTTGTATGAAAGCTTCTTTTTAAATGTTGGCAGCAAATTCAAATTTCATTGAAGCCACTCTGCAGGGCGACAGAAGGTCCCTCTGGACAGAACCCCCATGTATTCGTCAATACTTGATGAAGGATTAAAAACTAGAATCACACTGCCCTGCCACCCAGGCACTCCAGGTCCCCCAGGCCAGCTGTTTTCTGAAGCGGTCCTGGGCCATCTGCTCCCTGCCACCCCCCATACTTCCAGGAGAACGTGTAGAGGCTGCGGGCAGCAGCTGCTGTGGGAGACCCCTGTTCAGTCCTCCCACTGGTCCATCCTGAGTTTTCCCTGTTGCTGGAAGAGGAGGAGGGGGAGAGGCACGTTCTAAGACCCAAGCCTGCCCCGCCCCGCCCCACCCCTCCCCTCCCCTCCCCTCTCCTCCCAGCCTGAGAGCCTTGGTTGCCCCCTCCACCCCACCAGGCCCACAGCACCCCCCTCAGTGGGCTTGTTCTTCCTCCCTCGGACCCTCCAAACACAAAACTCAAGGCGCTTTCTACACAAAACCCACTGCAAGGGGCCGGGGGCGCACACCAAGGCTCCCCGGATGCCGCTGACCTGCCCAAGTGTGACGGCGGGACTCCCACGGGAGATGAGGCAGGTCCTCCTCCCAGCCCTGGCCGCAGGAGCCGTCCAGACCCAGGGACCCGCCCACCAGACCTGTGTAGGGTGGCCAGGGCAGGGCCAGAGCCCATACTGCAGCCACTTCCCTCCAGGGCACAGTTTGAAGGAAGATGGGCGGGGGCAGGGAGGGGGCGCAGGTGATCGAGCTGCACCCACGGCGGCCCCAGCCCCGCACACCCGCTACCCTGGACCCTCCTAGCTATCTGGCCCAGCCCTGCTGTGACGTGCCAATGAACGCTGGGCACACGGGGAGTGGACCCCGTAACGGCCGCCGACAGTGGACACCTGACGGCGGGGGTCTGGCCCGTCAGGCCAGGTCTGGGCAGCCCGCCCCGTGAGGGCGTCGGAAGCAGTGGTTCCGGGGTCTCACAGGAAGCCCTCGCTCTACACGGTCTGGGGCTGCAGCCTGGAGGGGACAAGGCGGCAGCTCACGCAAGGCTGTGCCCAAGCTCAGAGGAAGCCCCTCCCACACGGACGGCTCTCCGGGTCCCCACCTGTCACCTGGGGAGACGTGAGCTTGGAGCCACAGCCGTAACAACCTGAGGCCCAGCAGAGAAGTCCAGAGTCCCCAGAACCCAGAAGGCGGGAGCCAGTGGCGTGCTCCCTACCGACCGAGAGCCAGCCTGGCTGGGAGAGCGCGCCGTTAGCGGATGGGGTGAGAGGGGCTCCTGACGTGAGGGCCGGCAGGAGGTGGGTCTGGGTCTCGGGCCCTCCTCTCAAGGCGCATCCGGCAGCCGTCCACACACGGTCCTGCGTGCAGCCGGGTGACTGGCTGGGCCTCTCAGGGGGGTCTGCGAGCACTTGGGGACACGCTCCTCCCTTCAGCCCACAGCCCCAGCCAGCCGGTGGCCTGGAGGACCCGTGGCTGCCCCACAGGGCCACTGCCCCACCACTTTTGCAAATGCACTGCGGGCGCCAGCCACCAAAATGCTCACGGCCGGACGGCGAACACCACGTCCACGAAGGAACAGCCGGACTGTGCGGCCACAGCACCTTCCATTGACAAACACAGGCTGCACCTGAGCTCTGGGAAAGCAGCCCCCCTCACCCCCGTGCATGGTGATGGGGGCAGGGGATGCCGAGCTCGGGGGTGAGGCGCCCCCTCGCCAAAGGGCAGGCTGAACAGGACAAGGCTGCCTGCCATGACCCGGGAGCACATGCAGCGGCCACACCGCGTCCAGGCGGGGGGGGGGGGGGGGGGGGGGGCGCTTCCCAGGCTCCAGGAGAGCGGGCGTGGGCCTCCCGCAGTGCCCACTCTCGTGCCTGTCATCAGAAGGGAGCATGGGGGCTTCCCTGGTGGCGCAGTGGTTGAGAGTCGCCTGCCGATGCAGGGGACACAGGTTCGTCCCCCGGTCCGGGAAGATCCCACATGCCGCGGAGCGGCTGGGCCTGTGAGCCATGGCCGCTGAGCCTGCGCGTCTGGAGCCTGTGCTCCGCAACGGGAGAGGCCACAACAGTGAGAGGCCCGCGTACCGCAAAAAAAAAAAAAAAAAAAAAAAAAAAAGGGAGCACGGAGACACCCAACAGGACCAGGACCAGCTGTCCGGACACTGACAGGCTGTACTGGGTGCTTGGGGACTTGGGGGCGTGGGGACTCGAGGAACAAGGAAGTGGGGTCACCAAATTACAGAAAAAGTGTCGCAAAAACTGCGAAAAATGATTACTCCCACTTTAGAGAACAGAAATGCAAATCAGAACATCTTTACTTCTCAAATGAGTCAGCACTAGAAAACGGTAGCGACAGAGGAGAGGGGGTGGGGTGGTGGGAGTGCAGCCCCACAGGGCCCTCCCCTCTGGAATCCCCCTCGAGCATAGCCTGGAGCCAGGCTGCGGGCACACCGACCAGCCTGGGCCGCGGCAGGGGCTCTCGGCCTGCGGCGAGGGGCACTGCAGAGCTGCCAGGACCTGGCTCCACAGCGGAGGGGTGGCCCCACCAGCCGCCATCAGGAGGGCCCTGTGGTCGAGCTCGTATTTTCCCCACCCTACCCCACTTGCCCCATCAGTGGTTTGCTCTCCCTCGGCAGAGAGAGCAGCGGGATGGGGGAGGGGCAGGCAGTGCGCAGAGCAAGGCGGGGGGGGGGGGGGGGGGGGCCCTACCGGGAGAACGGACCCCTGGGGTGGAGAATGCGCCTGGCCCACAAGTCTCTTCAAACAGAACAGAGCCCAATGCAGCAGGACCCCTTCCAGGGCTGAAACCCTGCTCAGCTCCTGGCCAGGGCAGCGGGGGCCACGCTGGACACCGACACTGGTTCCCAGCACACACGTGGGGAATGCCCCGCAGCCCCGCGCCCGCCCGACACCCAGCCCGCCTGGCACGGTACCTTTTCCCCACGCTGGCCACGGGATCAGCCCCGCTCCTCCTGGCTGGCGTTTTCCGCCGAGACAGCTTCCTGGCGCCAGCCCTCTCCTGAGGCCGGGCGTCCTCCCTGTGTGGGCTGCCCCCGCCCTTGCTGTCGAGGTCCCGGAGCACGCTGTAGTTGATCTTGCTGGAGATCTTCTTCTGCTCCAGCATCTTCTCGATGGCCTCCCCAGCCGTGCTAGCCTGGATCGGCTCCCGTCGCTTGCAAGACTTCTTGGGCTCAATGGAAACACAACATTACGCTTCCTGTAGGTCTTGGTCCTATGAACCTGCCAGGTGCCACTCAGGACGTGGGAGCGGGGCTCAAACAGTCGGGGTCGGCTGGGGAGTCTTACTCTCCCTGGAGAGTGGGGCACCCGGGCAGTCCAGCGCTATAGGGGCCACTGGGCAGCTGCAATCTGCCCACAGCCCACCGTGCAGAGCCCCGGCCGGGCTGGGCCCCAAGCAGGCTTTCCCAGGTCACAGGGTGGGGGTGGGGGCTGGCCGGGCGTCTGCCAGTGGGAGGCCAGCACAGCGCAGGTTGGGCGGCCGGGAGCTCTCAGGTCCCTGAGGAAGAGGCCGTGCCCTACCTTGTGCTCCTTGTAGATGCCGAGCTCCCTCTCCTTCGCGATTCTCGCTTCTTTCTCTGAAAGGTCAAGGAGCGGGGTCAGCACGGCTGGCGCCCCAGGGCCCCTGGGCAGGTGGGGGTCCGTGAGGCCCGCGTCCCAGGGCGCCTGGGCGGGTGGGGGTGCATGGGGCCCGCGCTCCAGGACGCCTGGGGGGCACTCACCCCTCTGCTCCCGCAGGTACTCGGCATTCTCCCGCATCCACAGCTCGGCCTTCACGCGGGCTTCGGCCTCGTTCAGGATGTACTGGGGCAGAGCGCAGCACCAGTCAGAGGGCACGCCCAGAGCTCAGCTCCGCCAACGTGCTCCCCTTCATACACACTGGTCAGGAAGCAGGCCTCCGACCCAAGACGGAACGTGTGTGGAGACCCGGCTAACACCTCGGCGTCCTTCACCCTTTCCAGGCCGGCCTGAGGGCCACATCCATGAACCAACCCCGCAGCCAACGCCCCGCGACTCTTGGCAGTTTGCGGTCCCCCTGGGCACGGGAGCCAGGCCAGCCAGAGCGTAGGGACATAGGTCCCGGAGAAGGAACTGAGGTGAGGGCTCAAGACGCCGACTTAAGAACACGCAGGTGGCCTCAGGCACAAGGTGACTGGTGACAAATCAGGGGAAAGGCTTCCCGCCTGCCAGGGAACAAGCACTGCTGGACAAACTGCTAAGAGCCCGTCCGAACGACGGCAGGCCCAGGGGGATAGGGAGCTGTGCCCCCAGCCCACAGGAGCTTCCCAATGGGGCACAGCCTGGCACCCCACGGACCCCAACCAGCACCCCCGGAAAGGCCACTGAGAGCTCACGGCGCTTACCCTGTCAATCTCGAGGTCATCAATGCCACTGAGGTCTAGCTCGCCGTCCCCGGAAGCATCTTCTAAAGGGAAGCACAGCCTGGCGTTTAGGGCCGACGTCCAGTTAAATGAACGCATACATCACCTGGGCCGTCTCAGGACTCCGGGGTGCGGCCAAGGGCTTCTAGCACCCGCTTCCTCCCGGCCCCACTCCTGCGAGTGCGGGGCAAAGGCCCAGGCGACACCCCAGCACCTTGCGGAGGAGGCGCGATGCTAACTCGGAAGACCTTCCAGTCCTCACGCTCTCCCGTATAGAGCGCTTTTCAGATCAACAAGCCCAAGAGAGGGGACCTTGGAGAGCCTTCCGGGACCACGCTCAGGACACCCCCAAAACCTGTCGGCCACCACCCTCCTGCCCCCGCTGGTCAACAGCACAACCTGCACGGCCCAGAAACCGGGGCTGGCCCTCCTGTGGGCTGCCCCTCCCGTGGGCTGCCCCTCGTCATCCGACGGTTCTCTGCCCCGTCCTGCTGGTTCCAGCCCGACGGGAACTGGGAATGCTCTCCTGCCAGCAGGCTGTCAGGGATGCTCTCCTGTCACGTTGCCGCTCCGCGGCTGAGGCTGGGCGCTCGGACACACCCCCACGCCCCTCTGCGGTCAGCCTTGCTCCCCTTGCTCTCTCAGCTCCAGCCAGCTTGGCCTCTTTCTGTCCAGGTTGCAGTGCCCCCCAGCTGCCTCAAGGCCTTTGCACATGCCCTCTGCTCAGTGCACTGTGGGACCTGCCCCGGGTTCCACTCATATGGCAGCCCCTTTGGGGTACAACCCACATGTACCTAACTGATGGGCTGGGTCTGTGTCACATCCCTCTCCCCTCTAGACCACCACCGCCACCAGGGTAGGCGTATGACCACCCATCGCCACGCCCAGCCACAGGGCACGGGAGGAACACCTGAGCAGCATCCCTCTCACAGAGGTTCCTTGCACACAGACGACAAGCCCTTGGTGCCCAGAGGAGAGGAAGCAGGGCCCACCTTACGGTGAAAACGCGACAAGACCAAACCCACCGCCCTCCTGGAGCTGCCTGCACACCAGGCCCCCCGGGGGAGGAAGAGCTGGGCCCCTGCGCGGGCACCCCGGCACTGCAGGCACTGGAGCCCAGCAAGTGACATCCGTCTGACCAGTGGAGATGCCGCCTTTGGCCGACACTTTCCCACCAGGTTGGGTGCAAAGGTGCGGGCAGGGGATGCCAGTCTGTCCCCGTGGCCCCTCTGCACTGAGGCCTCCCGAATTGCACAGGGGCAGGAAGGAGCCTCCAGCCACAGCCCGGCCTAACTGAGGGCTCTGGTCAGCGGAGGCGGGTCCCGGAGATGCTGACAAGCTCTGTGGCATTCAGGCATCAGCACAGCTGGGGTCACTGACTGCTCACACAGCCTGCGGCAGAGCTGGCAGTGCCCCTCCCAAGCCCACCCTTCTAGGAGGCCCCTCAGAAGCAGCACCTCCAACTCCCACAGGCAGGCGGGGATGACCCAGGCCTGGAAACCCCGCCCCACCCGCCCGGAGGAGCCCCCCACCGTCTCTCCATCCCCCCTGTTCCCCCAGTCCCTGGGCACTCACTGGGGTCCCGGCTCTGGGAGGAGATGCACTCTCGGATGGAGTCCGAGATGCCCAGACTGGCCGCAGTGGGCAGAGGGCCGAGCAGGGACTCCAGGGCGGGGGGCCTACCGCCTCCCTCAGGGCCTCCTGCCGCCTCCGAGCTGCCAGGAATGCCTCCACCAAGGAGCTCCTGGTAAAAGTCCTTGTTCAGGTGGCTGGCAGCGGCCTCCAGCTCTTCATCCTCAGCGTCCTCCTCACCAAATAAGCTGGATGTGGTGTCCTCAACGGAGCCTAGGGACACAATTTCACGCACCACGTGTTAACCAGGCAGGAGGCCAGAGGGCCCGCCTGGTGAAGAGGAGCGTTTCCGCCCAGCAGCAAAAGGTACTTATTCCAGAAGACGCGCCTCGTCCCAAGGACGCCCAACACCCACCCGCCCGTGAACGGGCCTCGGCCCACACCGCACACGCGACGCACAGGTTCAGTCAGAAGGGATCAGCTGTGAGCCTAACAGCTAAAACCAGAAACATTCCAGAGAAACAATGGGAAGACAGGTGACTGCGAATTAAACAAAAACTTCTTATACGTGACGCCGAAAGCAGAATCAATAAAGCGCTGATAAGTCAGATTTCATCAAAATTGGGAACTCTAGGGCTTCCCTGATGGTGCAGTGGTTGAGAATCTGCCTGCCAATGCAGGGGACATGGGTTCAAGCCCTGGTCTGGGAAGATCCCACATGCTGTGGAGCAACGAAGCCCGTGGGCAACAACTACTGAGCCGGCGCTCTAGAGCCCGCGAGCCACAACTACTGAGCCCACGCACCTAGAGCCCACGCTCAGCAGCAAGAGAAGCCCGTGCACCACAACGAAGAGTAGCCCCCGCTCACTGCAACGAGAGAAAGCCCACATGCAGCAACGAAGATGCAACGCAGCCAGAAATAAATAAATTAATTAATTAATTAAAAAAAAAAAACGAAGACAGTTACACGAATGTTCACAGCGGGTTACATGCAACAGTCCAAGACTGGAAATAATCCCAGGGTCCTTCCACCCAGGACTGGGTGCACTCGGGGACCACCACTCCACAAAGAGGGCTGATCTAGCGACGGATGGCTCACAACTATACCAAGTGAAAAAGCCAGGAGAGAAACAGGGTACACACTACACGATCCCACGTACGTAAACAACATGACTAATTTCCAGCGATAGGAGGCAGCTGCACACCGGGGTGGGCACTCGCCAGGGCCTGGGCCTGGAATACACACCCCCGACCACGCGCACAGCTCCCTCACACCCTCTCGGCCCCTTGCTTGGAAGCCCACGCCATTACCGTGTGTGTCACCAGACATCCCACAGGAGGGCCAGCAGAGGGAGGACATCGGTCGGTCCACTCTGTCCGCCGTGGGGTCCCAGGGCCCAGCGCCCTGCACGCATGCGACACGTCCTCCGCAGGGAAGGACTCGTACCTGCGTCCGTGGCCCACGTCCTCCTCCACCCCTCCTCCAGCCCAGCCTCCGTCCTCACCGCAGAGAAGGGGACGCGGGAGCTGCGGCTTCCTCGCCAGGGCTGGAGGCTCAGGGGCTGTTCGCGAGGCGGCAACGGATCCGAGGAGCAAGACCCGCGGCCAAGGCGGGCCAGGCCCGGCCCTTCCTTCTTGAGACAACGGACGCAACGTGGAGCTGGTCCAGATAACCAAACGCAGGGGCATGGAGGAGGACACGTCCCCGACGGTCTCCCCAGAAGGGAAGCGTGTGAAAAGCTGGAACTGGAGCAGGAGATGAGTGGCCCCTCCACAGCGCCCGGTAAGCGCGACGGCGGCCACTGGCAGCCGGGCGCGGGCAGGAGAGCGAGCCCGCATCCTCGCCACGGCTGGGCAGGTGCGAACAGGTGCTGCCCGAGAAACAGAGGACTGAAGAAACCACGTGAAGGACACCACTGGGACAAAAGCCAGAGCTTCCCAAGGTCCAGAGAACAGCAAGCAGAAAGGCACCTGAGCAGACATAAAAGAGCTCGCTTCCACTGCTGGGAGAGAAGAAGCTCGCAGGCTGGGTCAGAAAGCAGAGCCCGATTCTCTGCTTCTAGAAGAGGAGGACACGGACGGAAGAGGTGCGGCAGGCAGAGCAGGGACCACCAGGCGTGCCCCCAGGCCGCGGAGGGCGCCAGGCACCAAAAACAAGCCAGCCTCAGCTAAAACACGGCGGCCACCTCTGTCTGCAAGAGGACCTCAAAACTGACGACGTGACCAGTGAGACGCCCCGACAGACACAGAGCCCAGCCCAGCTGGATGGGAGCAGAGGGGGCCTCCTCCCAAGCACCACTGGTGTCTCCAACCAGCGCACCTGAGTCGATGGCACAGGGGAGGGACAGCGCCAGCAGCACACCCGGCCGCAACGCGGCGCGTGTGGAAGTTAACAACAAAATCAGAAAGCAAAAGCCCCGCCCCAGCTCTTAACTCCCTCGCTTGACTCTTAGCACCAAGACAAATGTGCGCCGCGACTGCGGGTGGCGCGAAGCGCCGGGTGCCAGGACGGCGGGCGCAGCTCCGACGACGCTCGGGCCCTGCCCTGCATGCGCGCGTCAGAGGGAACCAGCCTGGCAGCGACCTCAGTTTACAGCAGGGAGAGAAGCTGTGAGAAGGACAGAGCAGACGGAAGCGGAAATCACCAACAGTGTACAGGAAGGCAGCAGGCCTCATAAATCAGTGCAAGAGCTGCTTGAATGGGAAACCAACAACCTAGCTAGGTTAAAAACACAGAAAGAACTATGCAGAATAAGAAAGGATAAAGATGAAATCAACCAGAGAAACAATAAAGGCAAAAGTATCGTAAGATACAAGTTTGTCCAAACCTGTGCCTGGATGGGACGCTGTGGCAGCCTGAGAACAGAGAGGCACACCGTCTGGCCAGGCAAGGCCTTCCCAGAACCACGGGACACTGCGGAAATGACGGATCACATTCATCGACCCAGGAGAACCCTGGGTTTCTCTCCGCAGACCCTGCAGACATCAGAAACACTCCCCGACGGCTGAGACGGGACGGACGGCTCAGTGAAAACGGCGGTGGGTGTGTCCTTTACAGGACAATGTGCTACTTCAGCCCGAAGCGTGTGGCGCGTGTCCCGCGCAGCACAGAGGCCTCGCAGGGAAGCCGATGACGCGCCCGTTGCCACAGGCAAGACTCAGCACGGTCTTTAAGGGTCAAGCAATGGACTAGGCAAGAGCTAGAAAGGAGGGGCCTAAAAATCGTGAAGGGCAGTAAAACACCACTATCTGTAGATGACCTAACTCACCAATTACCTGAATAATCCAATGATGAACTCAGAAGTACTAAGAGCAGTAACAGAATCCCTAACATACAGGAGCATGAAAGCAGCACCTAGGAATCAGCATCTTCCACAAACACCGCCGCTGAAGACGCCACTTACGGCAGCAACAGAGAAGGCAGTGCGGCTGGGACCCAAAGCACCTGAGGCAAGGCCTCGGACTCGGAAGAAAACCCCCGGGAGGGAGACACCCCACTCGCGCTCTCGGGGGGAGGAGGCGCCAACCTGCCCCAGGTGATCGACAGAGTGGAGAGCTGGGCTGGCGCAGGCAGCGGCCAGGATGACTCTAAAGGTCGGGCGAGAAAGTGAACAAGGGCAGCTACAAACCCCAGGGAAGAGGCGGTGAGCAGGTGCTCGCCCTCCAGACTGGATGACTGATGGAACCGACGCTTACTCAGCACCCGTCCCTGTCCTGTGAGCCAGAGAGGGGGTGGGAGGGCGCCGGCCGCGGACCCGCAGCGCGTGAGCGGAGGGGGCGCCCCGAACCAGCCGGGGTGTCCCTGGAGCACGGCAAGGGAGGCAACGTGGGAGAAATGGAAACCACACGTGCACAAAGAGATCTGTCCGAGGGGGCTCACGGCAGCTTCGCGAGGCCCCAAACCAGAAACGGGGGTGCACAAGAGCTGCGATGGGACGCGGGGAGAGGCGGCAGCGGGAGGGCTGTGTGGGCCGCGGCCACGGGAGCAGGGCGCGCTCTTTCCCACAGGCAGCGTCTGCCAATGAGTGAGTACCCTGAGGGCAACGGGGACAGGAGACTGGTCCGGAAGACTCGGCCGCCCCGGAGCTGCTGGGGGCAGGGTGGCTCGGGGTGTCCTGGGAGCAGCTGACGCCCAGCTTGGTGCGTGGAGGCCTGGGGCGGGGGTGGAGCCAAGAGACAGGACGCACGGCCACGGTGGGGGCGGCAGGAGGGGCAGGTGCCGGACACGGGTGAACCGAGCCAGTGGGCGAGGAGACGTGGCTGGACTCACCGTCTTTCGTCAGGCTGGCAAGGGCCCCCTTTGCCTTTGGCCGGCTGTTTTCTAGTTCAATCTCAATTGCGTCCTGGTAGCTGGATATTTCACCTGAAGCAATAAATTAACAGCAAAATGTAAGCACAGGGGACTTCCCTGGTGGCCCAGTGGCTAAGACTCTGCGCTCCCAGTGCAGGGGGCCCGGGTTCGATCCCTTGTCAGGGAACTAGATCCCACATGCGTGACGCAACTAAGGAGCCCGTGAGCCACAACTAAGGAGCCTGTCTACCACAACGAAGACCCAGTGGAACCAAACAAAGAAACAAATAAATAAACAAAATGTTTTTTTTTGAAAGCAAGCATACAGTCCGCTCCTGTAAGGACCTGGAGCACCGCACATTAAGATGGGCTGCTTACCTTCCACCTCCTCCAGCTGTTTTGACAGGACCTGTTCCAGCTGAAAAGGCACAGAACGAATGCATTTAATGAGAGGAGCGAGAGCGGTGCCTGCCAGTACCCGGAGGCCTCTTGACCCCAACGCAGGTCCCCAGCCTGACGAGAGGGACTCGGGCTTCAGGCCCCCAGAGACATGAGCACCAGGGCCCTCAGGAAGGCGGCTTGCCCCGGAAACTGTATGGGATGCACTGAGGGGGGGTCTGGGGAGACCCCATCAGCAGATGAGATGGCTCGGGGCCCAGGAGGGACTGCGCTCAGTGTGGTGCACCCTGGCCCCCCCTTCAGTCTTCGTAGCTAAGCCACTGTTGTGAAGGAAGAGCAGGAAACGGGCGTGCGGCCCACCTGCTTCATCCGCAGCTTCCTCTGCCCAGCTGTGTACGACGGGGGATCGCACTCCTCTTCCAAGTCGACCTTCATGAACTCGTCCACAGTCAGCTGACTGGTGGGGGTATCTTCAAACTCCGTGAGCCTGAAACAGACGCTTGAAAGGGAAGATGGTGCCCGAGAACAGCGCTCAAACCAGCACCCAGGGCTTCCCTGCTGGCAAAGGGGCTGGGAATCCGCCTGCCAATGCAGGGGACACGGGTTCGAGCCCTGGTCCAGGAAGATCCCACATGCCGCGGAGCCACTGAGCCCACGAGCCACAACTACTGAGCCCACGTGCCACAACTACTGAAGCCCACACGCCTAGAGCCCATGCTCCGCAACAAGACAAGCCACCGCGATGAGAAGCCCGTGCACCGCAACGAAGAGTAGCCCCCATTTGCAGCAACTAGTGAAAGCCCACGTGCAGCAAAGACCCAACACGGCCAAAAAATAAATAAAACAAATTTAAAAAAACCCAGCACCCCGTTCACAAAAGTCCCTCAGGGGTGCTGGTTCCCAGGCCCAGCACCCTGCCACACACAGCTGTGAGCACAGGCCCGGGGGCTGTCCGGCAGCCTCTCAGCCCCTACTCTATCCTGCCGATAGCTTGGGCCCCAGGGAGAAAAAGGCATGGCACCCTCATTGCTCCCACAGGTAGACTCAAGAAGGCCCCAGAAGGAAGGCGGCTGAGCCACGGGTCCCAGGCGGGCAGGGCTCCTGCGCTGCAGTGTGCCCGGCCATAATTAATTCTTGTCCGTTTCCTACATTTTATACAATCTTCAAAATGTTCAACAAAAATTTTTAAAGAGAACCAGAGTTCAAATAAGCAAAATAAATTTCCCTCTGCCTTTGAAAACTGCCACAGGATATGATCTCAGTTGAAAGACAGCCATCAAGAGCTCCAGACTCAGGGTAAATACCCTGTGCTGACGGCTGTGCCAGCGACTCTGGGCCGGTGCCTCTCTCGTCACAGTCCACGTGGAGCTCCGCTGGAGCTGCCGTAATGACCCTGTGAACACGGTACCCAAAGCAGGGGCTCGCCCGACCACTCCGTTACAGGGACACAGTGGCCCTCTGCTTGAGCCTGGCTTCCTCCAGAGAGACCGGTCACTCAGGCTGCACCAGCCAGGACACAGGCGAGGCCACTCTCAGTACCTGTTTCCTGACCTGTGAGTCAGGGTGACTTTTCAAACCACTGTCCACCTCGACACAGGGTGGAAGAAAGGGTCCACCACTTGGACGGACTGAGACGCTGTGCAGGGAAGCCTGCCCAAGCCCCCGGCTGTGACAAGAGCGACCCACCTCTTGCGCAGCGTGGATTCGCACACCTTGACCACGCTGATGACCTCTTTGACCGTCCTCCGGAAATCATGCATCCTAGCTGCAACTAGAAGTGCTGGAAAGGAACACAATGGAGAATTCAGAAACAGGGTGCTCCTGTCCAAAACAGGACCGATCCCGTGCGCAGAGGGCTGATGAGCCCATAGTGCGACCAGCTGGAAAGACAGTGCCAGAGGGTGCTCTGGGAGCCCCTGGGGCGACACCGTCCTCCTCACCTTACTGTGGGCGGTGCTGCACGGTCTGCACGACTGTCAGAACACCTAAGATCCACCAACCGCTTTGCAGGCAATTATACAATAATTTTTAAAAACGTAAGAAGTACCGCACATTCCCTTTTTAAACGCGAGAAAAATTAAAATACATTTTTTGAGAACTTTGTGTAAACCTCTCAGAGCAAACGAGTGAACTCTGAGGTGACCTGTGTGAGAAACGCTGGCTGGTGATGGACAAGCCAGGGATCGGGGAGAGAGGGAGTGGGCCCGGGTGTGCTGTGCTGGTGACCACAACTGGCTGGACCCTAGGAGGCGCCCAGATTCTGGACTGCGAACTCGGGAGTTGGGCTTAGAGATGGAAAATGCATCCCAGGAAGCACTGATCCTGCTGGCTGCTGAGCGCTCTGGGAAGGAGCGGACTCGACCTTGTGGGCCAAGGTGAGAGGCTAAGAGGAAGGGTGACGGCCCTCCCGGGGAGGGGCTCCAGGTCCAGGGAGCGCCAGGAACAGAGCAGGAGGGCCGTCTGTGGGCTGCTGCCACCTGGAGGGGCGATGAGACAACTGTCCTCTGGGGAACGGGGAGCTAGCCCGAAAGCCCGGGGTGCCCTCTGCAGCAATGACTCAGCACGGCTGCACCTCAACATTCAAGCCTGGGGTCAAGGCCAGGAAGCCTGGCAGCCCGCTTGGCCTCTGAGGGTCCTGCCTGCTCCCCAAGACAGAGGGGAGGCCAACAGGAAGCAGGTGGAAGTCCCCGAGGGCCGGGTGAGGGCCGGGCAGGCGAGGCCAGCAGGCAGCCCTGGTGACAGCCCACTACCTACCGGCTCGGCCTGCTGAAGAGTCGGGACAGAAAGCACCCGCACACTGGCAGCGGGACGCAGCCAGCGCGACTCCGAGGCCGCCTTACCTGCCCCACAGAGGCCCGAAGGGCGCCGGCCCGTGTGCATCCAGTCCCTCTTCATCCTCTGCAGGAGCCTCAGGGCCGTCATGGACACCTCGTGGTTCTTGTCACCGAACTCCAGCAGGTGGGCGAAGCGCGGGATGTACAGGCAGGGGTCTGCGGAAGACACGCACCTCAGCCAGCCGTACGCGCCCTGGAACAGGAGTGTGCAGCGCCAGGAGGCCCCGCAGTGCGTGTGCTCCACATCTGGCGCACACGGAAACCCACCTGGTGCGACAGGTGCCCCCCCGCCCCGCCCTTCCACTGCACAGGCCCCCCAGGGCCCCTTTCCTCCGACACGAGCCCCCCTCCTGGACACGCAGCCTCCTGGAGCAGCTGTAGACACTGCGGCCGGGTGGCTGCTGCACCCAGAGTGGAGCCGGTGGGCAGGACGTGCGTGCCCTGCCACGTGACATGGGGGCCCCAAGCCCGCGTACACATCGCACACGCTCCTGCAGACACATACACAAAACCCAGCTGCTTCATTTGGCAGTTCGTGGACTGCTGTGAGTCAGCCAGTTTTTTACGTACTTATTTTCTGCGCTTACTTTTGTGTAATGCCAGCTTATATCGTCTGCCCTCCTGTCTACGGGCGTGTGCACCTCTTCAGATGAACACGTCTCTCACTAAGGGAGCGTCAGCCCGGCTCAGGAGGGACCAGAGCCGCCTGCACACACACCCTCTCCCTCCTTACCAGCACTTTCTCACGCAGCTTTGGGCTAGAAGCTTCACAGAGCGGGCAAAAACCACCAAGTAATTTACTCAATTCAGCTAAGCGTCTGGATTGCCATAGGCAACTGAAGGAACCCTACAGAGCTCTATGACAGAGAATAGCGGGGTGAGACCTCCTTTGGACAAGATCATCCAGGAAGGTTGTGCTCAGGGGGCCGCGGCGAAGGCCCGAGGAGGGGGTTCCAGGAGGGGACGGGTTGGCCTGGAAGCAGGTGTGTACAGGCGGACGGAGGAGGATGAAGGGCAGGTCGGGAAGACCCTGGGAGGCACAGGAGGAAAGGGAACTGGTCAGCTCATCTCTGACACCCCCAACAGCAGCGCAAGCAGGTGTGTCAGAGACCCCAGCTGTTTGCCAACACCCAGCACCAACCTTCTGGGCCCCAGCCTGCCCACTTCTCCTGGCCTCCCTACATCTACAGGGCATTCATGACTGAGCTCTGGTCCCTGGAAGCCCCACAGATCCTACGAGCACCTCTTCCATCCCTGCCGGCCTTGGCTCACATACAGGACCCAGGGAAGGTTTCTGAGGCCACAGCGACTGGCAGCCACCCCTGAAGCAGCCTGGGTTGCCCGGGACCGCATGGATTCAGGCGGACACTCCCCTGCACTGACCGAGGAGGCTGTGGTGGCGTAGGGAGCGGAACAGTGCCTCTTGGTTGCCTTATGCCAGCCGGATCCTAACAGCCACCCAGCTCAACCCAGCCAACACAGTGTAGAAATTAATAAGGGCAACCTCGAGTAAAACGGAGGCAGGAAGCCCTGAAGGGGGCGCTCCCACACCAGGCCCTCCTTCCCAGCTTGCTTTGCGCTTCTGGGCAGGAAGAAGCTGGTGCGCTACCCGGGGAAGAGGAAGGAAGATTTTCTCCCGGCCCAGCAACAGCCCAGCCAATGAGAAACCGCCACACCCTCAACTCTCACTTTCCTCCAATGGAGACTGGAAAACTTTCAAAGCAGCCCCGCCCAACTTCCTCCCCGCCCCCCCCGCCCCCCAATAAAGGAAGGCTCCTCTCCATTGTTGCAGGACTTGCTTGTGGTTTGCTATAGCTTGCGGGTCCCGAACTGCAATTCCCCTGCCTCTCCCGAGTAAACTCATGTTGCTGGTAACGTAACTGGCTGTTTTAGGTTGACAACAGGCAGCTACTACCACTTAACCCCCTTTTCAGAGACGACAAGGTGGCCAAGATGGGGCAGAGGCAGTCGAGCCCAGGCATTCTGGAGCTACACCTACTTCCACTGTGGGTGTTTTGTTTTGGGTTGGTTTGGGGTTTTGGAGGGTTATTTGGTTGCTTAAGATATTATTGGGAGAAAACATATTTTAAAAATATAATTGCTAAGGTTTCTAGTTATATACAATAAAACAAAACCCATCAGAACTGGGGATTAAATTAAAAGCACATTAAAAGATCTCATCCTGATTTGGGTGGAACTTTGACGCTGATTAGTTCTTGAAATAGAAAACTGTAGTACTGGTAAAAATTTCAAGGCAAACATGCCAGCAGTCTGGGATAGGTGTGGAATGGACTGGGGCATTTAAAGTAGGGAGAAGACAAAAAAAAAACTAGGAGAAAACAACAAACCACAAGTATAGATCCCACAATGTAAGTTAAATTCCCTAATCAGCTTGCACAAAAGCGCTAAAACCAGGATATGGTGTTTACAAGAGACACTTAAAAATAATGCAAAAAGGTGAAGATCAAAAGGCTATGCTGGGACCCGTGAAGCAGGTCACCAGGAGAAAAAGGGCAGCTGTGAAGGGAGCAGCAACACGGGACTCAGGGCAAGGGATCACTGAAAGGGACACAGACGAATGTTTCTTATGATGGAAAGGACAAGATAATCTTAAAGAAGACAGGACAGTCACAAATCTGTAGACACGCCGGGAAAGAGAAAGCATTAAATAAAGCAAGAAGTGTTGGAAACAGAAATTTCCACACTTGATATGAGATTTTAACATAACCACAATGATATGAGATTTTTAACACAATTCCCTCAAATTTGACAGACTGGCTTACGGGGAAAAAAAAGACCAAATGGGGAACTGGATGCCATCACCATAGGCTCAATTTAACAAATATGTTCTAAAGTCAGTACCTTACAAAAAGTAATCATTCTTTTCCAAAGTCTGTGGAACAGTTATGAAAATTGACCGTGTATTAAAGAACAAAGAAACCCTCCCTACATCCCAGAGAACAGAAATATCACAGGACGTGCCCTTTGACCTCAAGGGCAAGAAAACTAAAAATTAGCAAGACAAGGGTACACAGCCCCCTCACCTCCAGACAAACTATTAGGAAATTAAAGAACAATTTTCTAGGTAACTTAACAGATTTAAGTGCTTAGGTAAGGACAAAAGAATGAACTAAGTAGTTAAATAAAAAACTGACAAAGTGAAATATTTAAAACAGGCAAAAAAGAAGACTTAAATAGACATTTCTCCAAATACAATATACAGATGTCCAACCGGCACATGAGAAACTGCTCAACATCACTAATTATTACAGAAACGAAAATCAAAACTCCAACGAGGTACCACCTCATAACAGTCAGAATGGCCATCAACAAAAAAAACTTTACAAATAATAAATGCTGGAGAGGGTATAGAGAAAAGGGAACCCAGAACCCTCCTACCCTGTTGGTGGGAATGTAAACTGGTACAGCCACTATGGAGAACAGTATGGAGGGTCCTTAAAAACCTAAAAATATAGTTACCATATGACCCAGCAATCACAATCCTGTGCATATATCAGGAAAAGATACACATGCACCTCGACGTTCACAGCAGCGCTATGCACAGTAGCCAAGATGTCCATTGAGAGGGGAGTGGATGAAGATGTGGTACACATATACAATGGAATATTAATCAGCCATAAAAAAGAAAAAGAGACTTCCCTGGTGGCACAGTGGTTAAGAATCCACCTGCCAATGCAGGGGACATGGGTTCGATCTCTGGTCCGGGAAGATCCCACATGCCACGGAGCAACTAAGCCCGTGCGCCACAATTACTGAGCCTGCGCTCTAGAACCTGCGAGCCACAACTACTGAGCCCGTGTGATGCAACTACTGAAGCCCACACGCCTAGAGCCCGTGCTCCGCAACAAGAGTAGCCACCGCAATGAGAAGCCCCTGCTCCCGCAGCTAGAGAAAGCCCGCGTGCAGCAATGAAGACCCAATGCAGCCAAAAAATTTTTTTAAAAGAAGGAAATAATGCCACTTGCAGCAACATGGATGGACGTAGAGATTATCATACTAAGTGAAGTAAACCAGAAAAGGACAAATACCATGTGATGTTGCTTATATGTGGAATATTAAAAAATACAAAAGAGATACAAACCAACTTATTTACAAAACAGAAAGAGACTCACAGCCATAGAAAACTTATGGTTACCAAAGGGGAAGGGGCGGGGGATGGAGGTGGGGATTAACACATATACACCATTATATATAAAATAGATAACCAGTAAGGACCTACTGTAAAGCACAGGGAACTATACTCAATATTTTGTAACAGCCTATAAGGGAAAAGAATCTGAAAAAGTACACATATATATGTATATACATATTTATCTATATATAATTGAATCAAGGTGCTGTACACCTGAAACATGATATTGTAAATAACTATACTTCAAAAAAAGCTAACTAAAAAAAAAGATTACATGAGCGTTGCAAAGCGGGCTAAAAAAGGGGAAATGGAAATATTACTTCTAAAGCCAAATGAAACATTAAAAAAAAAGGTTAAAAACCTCCATCTTAAGAAAAAAAATTAATACAGGAAAAAAGAAGTAATAAAGAAAAGTAAATGTATAAGTAAATTATTTTCACCAGGAAAAGAATTTTAGGAGATAAAACCAAAAACACTATGGTGCTGGTACAAAGACAGATCTATAGACCAATGGGACAGAATACAGAGCTCAGAAACAAACTCACACATGCACGGTCACATGATCTCTGATAAGGGTGCCAGGACTACACAATGGGGACAGGGTAACGTCTTCAACAAATGGTGCTGGGAAAACTGGACACCCACATACAAGAGAAAAAAGATGGACCCTTAACTCACACATCATATACAAAACTCAACTCCAAATGAATTAAAGACCTAACCGTACGACATGAAACTGTAAAACTCCCACAAGAAAACGTCGGGGAAGAGCATGACATTGGAATGTGCAATGACTTCTTGAATATGACACCAAAAGCACAGGCAACAAAAGCAAAAACAGACAAATGGGACTATACCAAACTTAAAACCCTCTGTGCAGCAAAGGAAACAGTCAACAGAGTGAAAAATGCCACCTACAAAACAGGAGGAAGTGTTTGCAAATCATGCATCCAGTAAGGGATGAATCTCCAGAATATGCAGAGAACGCCTAAATCTCAGCAATGACAAAACCAACCCGATTCAAAAAGAGACAAAGGAGTCCAAGGGACTTCTCTCCAGAGACACAGAGGTGACCAACAAGCACCTGACGCGGTGCTCCACATCACTGACCGTGAGGGACTCAAACCCACCGTGAGACAGCACTTCACCTGTTAGTTAGGACGGCCGCCCAGGGGGTCGTCTCTCCGGGAGTTCATCCCGTCCCTTCCGCCCCTGACAGTCCCACGGACTCCGGACAGCACAGGCGCGCAGGCTGCAGGGTGGGTCTCGAAGAGGGGCAGCCCCTACGTAGGAGCTCGGACCACGCCAAGATCACCAAAGCCGCCGCCGGCCGTCCCGCCGCGGGCACGCGCCCACACGGTCCCTCCCGCATCTTCGCGGCCGGATTCCAGCAAGCGCCCGCGCGGGGCGGGGCGGGGCGGGGCGGGGCGGGGCGGGGCGGGGCGGGGCGGGGCGGGGCGGGGCGGGGCGGGGCCGGACGGGGGGCGGGCGAGCACGTCGGCCGCGCGGGGCGCAGCCGGGCAGGGGGCGGAGCCACAGGCGAGTACGTCGACCGCGCGGGGCGGGGCCGCGCCGCGGCGTGACGCGCGGGCGCCGCGGCGGTGCGGGCGAGGGCGGGCGGGCTGGAGGCTCCGGCCGGCGGGCGGGGCGGCGCGAGGGAGCAGCGCCCGCCGCCCCGGGCAGGCCGGCCCCCCGCGCGCAGGGCCGCCGCGGCCCCATGCTGCTGCCCCTGGCCTGCCTGCACGGCCGGGTGGCGCAGTGCCTCACCGCGCTCCTAGTGCTCGCAGAGCCGCCCCCGAGGCCCCGGCGCGGCGCGAGGGCGCACGGCGCGCCGCCCCCGCGCGCGGAGGCCGCCCTGCCCGCGAAGATGGCCGCGGAGCTCTACGCGCCCACCGGCGCCGCAGCCGCGGCCGCCACCGCCACGGACATCGCCAACAGCAACGCCGCCGCCGCCGCCGCGGGCAGGAAGGGACGGCCCAGCGCCCCGCTGCCCGCCCTGCCACCGCCCGCGCCCGCGCCGCCCGCACTCGACAACAACAACTTGGAGAGCCCCAACTGGCAGTCCTTCCACCCGACCCTGCGCGAGAGGTGAGCCCGGACCTGCGCCCCCGCCCCTGTCCGCGCCCCGCGCCGACCCGAGCCCCGAGCCGTGTCCTGTGCCTCTGCCCTTTGCAGGAACGCGCTGATGTTCAACAACGAGCTCATGGCCGACGTGCACTTCGTCGTGGGGCCCCCGGGCGCGGCCCGGAGGGTGCCTGCCCACAAGGTTGGTAGAGGCTCGGCCCTTTGAGCTCCCAAAGGCGACCGGCCGCCTCCCCGAGTATGGACGGTCCTCTTCCCGGGTGTGGCAGCCGCTGGGGGCAGGGAGGGCCCAGGGCTCAGGGCAGCTCTCTCTCTCATCCACAGTATGTCTTGGCCGTGGGTAGCTCTGTCTTTTATGCCATGTTTTACGGGGACCTGGCAGAAGTCAAGTCAGAAATCCACATCCCTGACGTGGAACCTACAGCTTTTCTCATCTTGTTAAAGTAAGTCTGCCTCCTTAGGGTGCAAGGATGGGGCGGTTCCTCGCTGCCTGGTTCCGCCAGCCAGCTGCCTGCAGCCTCCTGAAGTCCACAAGGATGGAGGGCTCCTCTCCCAGGCCCTGGGTGCGCGGCGTGCCCCACGCGGCCTGTGACTTGGCCCCGTCCTGCCTAGGTACATGTACAGTGACGAGATTGACCTGGAAGCTGACACGGTGCTGGCCACTCTGTATGCCGCCAAGAAGTACATTGTCCCCGCGTTAGCAAAAGCCTGTGTCAACTTCCTGGAGACGAGTCTGGAAGCCAAAAACGCCTGTGTGCTGCTGTCCCAGAGCCGGCTGTTTGAGGAGCCCGAGCTGACCCAGCGCTGCTGGGAGGTCATCGATGCTCAGGCTGAGATGGCCCTGAGGTCCGAAGGCTTCTGTGAAATTGACTGGCAGACGCTGGAGATCATCGTGATGCGGGAGGCCCTCAACACCAAGGAGGCTGTGGTCTTCGAGGCAGTCCTGAGCTGGGCCGAGGCAGAGTGCAAGAGGCAGGGCCTGCCGGCCACCCCGCGCAACAAGAGGCATGTTTTGGGGCCAGCCCTCTACCTGGTCCGAATTCCAACTATGACCCTGGAAGAGTTTGCCAACGGCGCCGCCCAGTCGGACATCCTGACGCTGGAGGAGACCCACAACATCTTCCTGTGGTACACGGCGGCCAACAAGCCCCTCCTCGAATTCCCCCTGACCAAGAGGAAGGGCCTCGCCCCACAGAGGTGCCACCGCTTCCAGTCCTCCGCCTACCGCAGCAACCAGTGGCGCTACCGCGGCCGCTGCGACAGCATCCAGTTTGCCGTGGACAGGAGAGTATTTATTGCGGGGCTGGGCTTGTACGGCTCTAGCTCTGGGAGAGCGGAGTATAGCGTGAAGATTGAACTCAAGCGGCTGGGGGTGGTCCTGGCGCAGAACTTGACCACGTTTGTCTCCGACGGCTCCAGCAGCACCTTCTCAGTCTGGTTTGAACACCCCGTGCAGGTGGAGCAGGACACCTTCTACACCGCCAGCGCCGTCCTGGATGGCAGTGAGCTCAGCTACTTTGGGCAGGAGGGCATGACCGAGGTGCAGTGCGGGAAGGTGACCTTCCAGTTCCAGTGCTCTTCCGACAGCACCAACGGGACCGGGGTCCAGGGCGGGCAGATCCCCGAGCTCATCTTCTACGCCTGAGGCGCTGTGGGATGGCAGGGATGCACTGCGAGTGGCAGGCCCTTTCTCTACAGGCAGCCCGTGACCGGCCACCTCAAAGGTTGCGCTCGCGGCGTGCCTCCTCTGCAAGTAGTCGGCTGGAGCCTGAAGCTGTGACACAAGATGCTTTCCTACACAGCCAGAGCCTCGGCCTCTGCATCTCTTGTACGTTGGGGCGCACCTCCCAGGTGGAGGGCAGATTTGGGGGGCACAAGGCAGGCTCCAGATTCCCGCCCGGGGCACCCACACCGCCTGCTTTGAGGGCTTTGCCGTCCCTCGCATCCTCTTGGATTCTATTCTAAGTGGTTCTAAGCTTAAGATCTGTTCAAATCTAAAATGGGAAAAGTCACTTAAAGTAGTTCACCTGTTTAAGTGGATTTTCATAATAAAGTTTTAACAAAATGAGAGCCATAGATAAATGACTGCGAGTCTCAAATTGCCCTAACAGTGCTTAGTGGGTAGTCCCAAGAGGCCCACCCGTCCCCGAGTTTGCCCTCTGCCGGCAGCCCGGGCCTCCGCCATCTGGGAGGGCTTGCTCTCTGGGCTGCAGCCAGACTGCTCTAGAAAAAGCCAGGTGTCAGGTTGTGTCTACTTCCTCAAGTGTCACTAGCTGCTCAGAATCCTACTGTTTGATTTCGACTGGGTGGGGGCGTGGGGGGTGCTCTGCCGGGCCCAGGGCTCCTGCCCCCAAGAGCGGACCTCCCACCTCAGGCTCCGCAGCAGCCTGCAGGCGCGTGCTGTGGCGTCAGGCAGGCTCGCTGGGCCTCTTGCCTCTATCCTCCCTTGCTGCAAACTCCTTGGGCATTTGTTTCTGAAAAACTTCCGCATGACCCCCGGAGGGAGGGACCGTGTCACTCGGCACAGGGATACAGCCCCCAGCCCCAGGTCCCCCCGTGCCCGTGGCCCTCCTCCTCCGGGCCCACCCTGCTGGACCGTGCCTTCCCGGCCCCAGGGGACCACCCTGTGGGTGACCCAGGACTGCACGCCCTGCCCACCCTCCCTGGCCCCACACACCACCTCCTTAGTACAAGGAGGTGCCTCTAGACGCTGATGGGCGAAGGAGGGAGCAGCCCCTCCAAGCCAACTGTGCAAACAGTCCTCACGGTAAAGCTGCCACAAAGGCCGACCGACCGTGGCTGGGAAAGGCCCGGCTCCATCTGCAGGGGGCCTGCCCACCCCGAGGCACCGTGCTGCCAGGGGTGCTCCTCGAGAGATGGAGAGACGGGCCCCCATCCACGCAGCACTTTCGTCTCACTCCATCCCTACCTGCGGGCACTGACCACAGCATTCTGGTTTTAGACCAGGAATAACCCCCCAGGCTGCTGGGCTCCTGGCAGCCTCCAGGTGAGACACTTCTTCCCTGTTAGGTCCCTGCCCTTGCACACGCCGCCCTCCCACCCAGAGCACCGGCAGCGCGCCCCGTGAGCCCCGCAGTACCTATTGCTGGTGCGTTGATGCAGAGCTCTCTCGCCAAAAGAAGGAACGTCTTCCCCAGCACGTAAACGTTCACCTGTCGTGAAGACACCACAACTAAGAAGGGCGTTCGTGTGCAGGAAATGTTGCCCTTCTTACTTCATCGTCCAGTCTTTAAGAGTCCCCCTGCTGCCCCCCACGAGCCCCCAGAGCGGCCCAGGGCACTCCTTCCCTCCCCCAGGTGGCTTTTTTAGACTCTACCACTATCTCAGCAACGACTGAACTTGCTGAGAAGAAAAGCTGCCTCGAGTAGCTGGCCGAGCAGAATCATCAAGGGCGCAAGGCGCCACGCCTGTGGGGCCCACGGCCACTCTTCTACCCCGTTCCCAGGGGCTCACGGGGGCATCCTCTTCTGTCCCCACGGGCCAGCTCAGTCCTGGCTGTGGGGCTCTGCAGGCCTCAGTGACCCTACACTGCTCCCACCTCAGGTCCGAATCCACCATGGAGCCTGCCCCTGACCCAGTCACCTGCCAGAACCTCCCCGGGTGCGACTGAGCCCGGGGCCTGGCCAGGCACTGTCCTCCCAGCCTGCCTGGTGCTGGCCGAGGGCTGGGCAGCTCGTGGGCAGGACGCTGCTGAGTGGACTTTGACGGCAGGAGTAGCGCAGGGAAGACTCGGATGGCGTGCAGATCTGAGAAAAGCCCGGGCTCTCACCCCAGGCCCGAGCTGTGGGCTTCGCCGTCCCAGCCTGAGCTGGAGAAACCCCTGCCCACCTGCCTTCACCCCAACCCTGCCCACAGGACTCGGGCCTCACAGGAGGGCTGCCTCTGACCTCCTCAGAGAGCTCCCTCACCTGATCAAGCCTGGCCTGTGAGCCCCTTGGCCCAGCACCCAAGAGGGCGCCAGAAAACGTGCTGAGGAAGAGTGAAGACCTTGTTGTGCGTCATATCCATCACGGGGCTTGCACATGGCACACGGGCGCCTGCTGCCACCAGGGGACCAGGGTGCTAAGGAGTGGTACAATGTTGAGTCTCCTTAGGGGAGGAGATGAGGGTACCTGTGGGCACCAGGCAGCTTGGGGCCTTCCCAGCGGAGGCCAGGCCTCCCTGTCCAGGCAGCAGAGGGCACCCCCCACCCCACTGGCAGTCACTCTGTCCTCCGAGATCCCCATCACAAGGGCTGGGGGCTCCCGGGGATGCCTGCCGCCAAAGCACGCGTGTCAGTGTGCACCCTCCTCCGCTGGGTTCCCACCAGGCTCCTGCATCCCGACCCTCCTGCCTCATCCTCTGCTGAGGCCAGAGCAGAACGGACCTGCCACCCGGCGTGCTGTCTCCACCTTCCCTGCAGCACATCCCGCCCCTGCCTGCCCACGCCATGACCCCCACCACCCCAACCCCGGGACCTAGGCAGACGAAGCCTGAATGCTGCAGGAAAGCGTTCTCTGAACAACTTCGAGTGGAAAATCAAATTTTAAAAAGGATATGCCTGTAAATGTGTGGTTATTGCCAGAGATGCTTTGACGGTCACTCTCCTGCGTCTGCGGCTGTGTGTGGGCGGCCAGCCCTCCCTGTGCCCCTACCACATGGCGGGCAGGCTCCGCAGACCTCGAGGGCTCCTGGCTCTGCCTCTGAGGGGCCGGGGCCCAGGCACGTGAGTGCCTATGTGTCAGCCTCACTATAAGGGGGGACAAAGGGACATCCTGCCAAGACCCTCAGGGTGCTGTGGGCCCTCCACAGCTCCTGCCAGAGGGTGTTGGCTGTGAGCTGAACCCAGGGAGAAGCCCACCTTGGTGCGCGTGTGAGTGAGAACGGAGTGAGCCCTGAGCCTTCAGCTCACGTCCTCTAAGCGCTCAGCCCTCGGCAGTGCAAGCCTCCGAGTGGGACCCTCACCCGACACGCGTGCTCCACACCCACAATCAGCTGCAGACACGTGTGTCCTGTGAGTGCTGAGCCTGTCCCAGCCCCTCCAGGGCGGGGCCAGCGTGGGAGGCTGGGAGCGGGGGGCTGGGGGGTGACGGTTGCCAGGTCACCTCCCACCTTCCCAGTGCCCAGGTTGGGCTCTGCCCAAGACCAGGGGGCCCGAGGCTCACCCTTCCACCTGAGGTGTTAGAACTGTCTGTGTGTGTCCAGCCTGAACGTACGGGGTCTCACTGGTCAGCACAGTGACTCTCCGCTGGGCCCTGATCCAGCCCCAGGTGAGTGGGTGCATCTACTCTGTCACCCTCTCCCACCTGAACCCTGACTGGTGTCCCACTTCCCAAGGTGTGAAGCAAGAAAGTACTGGAGCACCTCCCTCTCCCTCCCAAGTGGTGCCCATGCACTTCTGGAGCGCTGTCCTGTGCCAGCCCTCACTCCTGTCCTTCCTGGGAGTCACCAGGATGGAAACCAGGCCACGTGGCCTTGCCCTGACCAAACGCAGCACTGGAGTGCTGGATTTTCACGATTCCAAGGGATTATGTTTAGCGTGACCCCTGAATATTTCAGCAGGGCTCCTGAGAGATGCCATTTATAAAGGCACCTGGGAGAACACAAATGCAGGTGGCATCTGAGTTCAGTGAAGGTCTGTCTGCCGGCACCGAGGGCACTGAAGGCCCAGCACCGGGCTTGCGAGGAAGCTTCCCCGTGGGGGTGGGATTCCTACGAATTCTGCATGAGTCCTCACACTGCAGTCACGTCTGCTTTCCATGACATTAGTTTTCCTTCCGAGCCCTCAGTGGAGTGATCACCACAGAGCCCAACTCCAGGGCACGGGGCCAAGCTCGCCCCAGCCCCAGCGCCATCACCAGGGACAAGTGCGGAGTTGCGGTGGCTCCGCCCCGGCGCTGCTCCCACCCCGCGAGCGTCCCATCCACACAGGTGTCCCTCTTGTTGGGTCTTTCCATTACCGTCAGGCATTTGGAAATGAGAGGTGCCTTCCTGGAACTCAGAAAGCAAGTTTCCCTAAATAGACTGTAAATGTAAGTTTTTATATTGTTTAAAATGTATGCATGTGAGTCCATTTTTTTTTCTTTTAAAGAATCTCCCTTGCCTTGGACAAAGTTCACCTGGGTCTCTCCATTGGTCCTAAGGCCAGGGCTGCCCAGCCCCCGGGACAACACCATCACCCTGTGTCCACTGTCTCCCTACCCACTCCATTTGCCAGTTTCCAAACAGAGACCCACACCCTGTGTGTCCTTCGCCTGTGGACCCTCCCAGCCGGGGCAGGAAAGGGCTGAGAAAGGAAACGCATCTACCTGGAGCAGGTCGCTGAGGTCGAGGAGCATGTCTGCAAGGGGAGTCAAGGAGCAGCGCCCGGCCCACAGGCTCCGGCCGCCTGACAGCTTCCAGGAGGCAGACCCCTGCTGTAGGGCTAAGCTCGGCACTGGATCGTGAGGGCAGAGTGAGGCAGCCGCGTCAGGGCTCAACTTCTGGGAGACCTCCGAGTCAGTACCGGACGAGGGGGAGTGGAGCTGGGGTGGGGGCCTGCAACACGGTTCTCGGAGTGCAACTGCCTTGGCGGGGCGGCTCCCGCATCTGTGTGGGCCCTGCCCAGCCAGGGGTCCCCTGCTCTGAGGGGCCTCCCGCCCCGGCCTGCCCAAGAAGTGCGCAACCACACTCACTGCATCTCACGAGCATCCGCTGAGCGGCTGCTGGGTGCCCAGCAGTGTCCTGTGTCCCAGGACTCAAGGCTCCTGGGGGACAGACACACACACCAGGCTGCCACTTTTGGTGGCCGGTAGGCACCACTTCGGTACTGGTGCTCGAGGGGGCAGCTGTGGGGACTCTGGCGTGGGACCTATCCTTGCTCTCAGCAGATGGTTAAGTAGTAACCAGAATATGTCCTAAGCGATTCAAAACTCAGCCAGACACATACACAGAAATATAAAACACGAGCCACTGAGAAAGGCAACTTGTCAAATGAAGTGAACTTAGCGTCATTCATGGATATGCTATGGCTCTGAGAAGTGACTAAGAAAGAAATCCCCACGATGCTGAACCAGAGCCCAGACCAGGTGTCCAGAGGGAAAGCCTGGGCCCAGCAAAGCAAGGAGAGAGGAAATCCCAGTGCCAAAGCCTCACACCGGGCGGCCAGCATTGGAACGTGGCCTCCAAGGTCCTCGAATCAAAGGCACCTCGTTTCTCAGTCTGAAGGCAGACGTTTCATCAGAGTGTAGTCACAGTAAGACAGATAATGCTACAGTGCAGACCAACAAACTAGTGAGAAGCACTTCGAAAAAAAGAGAAGTGAAATCACAAGAAATGAAAGGAAGACCACCGTAAATATATAAGCAGGAATCAGTGACAACAGAACAAATTAACACAGCCAAGAGACTATACGCCCTAAGATTCCAACTCTATGACATTCTGGAAAAAGCAATATTGTGGAGACAGTGAAAGGGTCAGGGTGGCCAAGGGTCAGGTGGGAGGATGAACAGGCGGGGCACAGGGGATTTTCAGGGCAGCGAAGCTGCTGGTATGATACCACGATGGTGGACACGTGGCCTTTCACTCGTCAAACGCCTGGAGCATGGACCACCGAGAGTGAGCCCTCACATCAGCTATGGACTTCAGTTAACAATACTGTACCAACACGGGTCCATCAATTATAACACACAGCACACTGACATGAGCTGATCACAGGGAAACTCTGTGCTGGGTGGAGAATACGGAACTCTGCACAATTTCTTCATGAATCTAAAACTGCTCTTCATACTAATAAAATAAATGCAAATAACGGGCAAAAGTTTTGAACAGATATTTCATAAGAGAAGCAAAGAGCCCCCCCCCCCCAGCAGCTATCACAGAAAAGCAAACTAAAGCACCCCTACAACAGCAACAGATGACCGCAGCTGCCACGCCCGCCGGCAGGGCGCCCAGTGGAACACCGGCCCTGCTCGAGGGCCTCCGACCACGTGGAGAGGAAAAAAGAATGTTCACAGCAGCTCCGTGCACAAGAGCAAAAGACCGGGAACAGCCCGGGGGTCCGTCGACAGAGACACCGATGACCTGTCACACACTCGCCCCATGGAGACAAGACGGCAGAGGCCTGCCAGGCGACAGACCTGCAGGAAGAGCACACAGCCGCATCCCGGACAGGGCGTTCCAGAACAAGCAAAACTAACCCACGGGCGTCACCAGGAGAGCGGGTGCCTCTGGGGTGGGGTGTTGGCGCCGCCCTGCATCCTGACAGAAGACCTGGTCGCACAGACACATGCGCTCCTCAGAATTCATCAAATGGCACGATGAAGACTTGTGCATTTCATTTTATGCCAATTTTACCTTAAAAGGAAATAAGAACCATAAACAAATACTGGTATCTAGTCAGTTAATAAGCTGCCTGCTGAAGGGCCTGGGGGCACTGAATAGATGTCTGCACCCTACTTTGAAAAACACCAAAAAAGGACAGGCTGAGGGATGGCTGGCGGGTGGGAGGGGGCCGAGCATAGACTAGCAAGGTGTGGATGGAGACGCTGGGGTGGGGGGCGCCCACTGCATAATCACTCCTTTCAACTTTGCCACGTGTTTGATATTTTTCATAATAAAATGATGGGGGGGGGATGTGTGTATTTTATAAAGGAGATTGGGATTCAACTTCTAACCAACTTACAGTGAAATGACATTGGCTGTCCGTGAAATGACAGTGGCAGGGCACCTGGCCCGTGCCCACAGGAGCGTCTAGACAGCCCTGGTTCCTCTCGGAGTGGGGTGATCTGAATTACGTGCTTCCTGAACGAGCCCCCCCACCCATGCCCCATCCTGGGCCAGAGCCCACCAGCGCCCCCGGGGCCTGGGCCTCAGTGGGTCCAACTGATGGGCGTTTGGGGTTCCATGGCTTGGAAAAGTCTCCTGTCTGGCCGGCCCCTGGGCCAGTGTCCTTCCCAGGAGCCGTTCCCTTTTGCTAGGCAGCTGCATCCAACCTCGGTGCAGAGACCCCAGACCCCCAAACCTGCTGGGACGGTAAGTAAGCCCACAGATGAGGCCTGCGTGAAGCCCTGGCTCAGCATGAGTGTCGTTCTGTTGGCCTCTCTGTCTCCCTCCCGTCCTCCTGGGGCCTAGCCGTATTCTAGCGGGCGGCACTTCTGCTCAACGAACACCCACTTGAGTGCCTGTCCTAGAAGAGGTGCATCGGCACAAAGACGGGTGGCGGATAGAACACCTTCAGAAGATCCTGGACGTTCCTGAGGGTCCAAAGGCCAGAGTGCGTCCAGTGGGTTTAGAAAACGCGCGGCAGCCCATGCTGGGCGACCACTGTCCCTGGGGCCTGGGAGTAGCTCCGCCCCGAGAGGACGGGAGACCCTCTGGCGGGCCCACACAGCACTGCTGGGAAAACAATCACAGACGGGACCTGATTTAAACTGAGACTCATTTTTGGTCAAAGGAAAAGTTTACAGAGATCTAAATAAGGCAGAACTAAAGGTCAAAAGAGCGTGATATTCCTCTACGCTGCCTCTGATACAGTGTCTCTCCGGGTGAAAAACTGCCCCTGCCCATCCAGAAGGTTCGAAATGTCATGTGTGTGCGTGGACGCCACACCTGAGGAAGGACAGTGAGGCCAGGGGTCAGCCACGTGAGCCCACAGCACCCTCCCGGGGCCGCACCGGACACGAGCCGGTGAGTCCCAGAACGACGGTACCATCAGCACTGACGAGCCGAACCTCGACGTCCCTGAGGACGACCTGCCCAGCAGCCACCCACCCTCTAACCCCGCGGGGCCCCCCTGCCCTGGCGAGCCCTTCCCCAGGCAGCCGGCCCACAGCCCTGTTTAGAGCAGGAGCTCGCAGCCACGCCCTACCAAGGACAAAGGCCACCAGGACACCTGCACCGGTTATTTCCAGGCAGTGCCGCTGTACCTGCACAGCGACATGGAGCCCTGATGTAAGTCTCTAAGAGATCACCCAAGTCCTGGAGGCAGTCCACAAAGGGGCCGGGAGTGGAAGCAGGCATCCAGGGGAGTTACAGGGCTGTGTGACAAGGCAGGGCGGCGCCTGGACGCGGGCTGCGGGGCAGCGGGGCGGGGGGGCTCGTGGGGGTGTGGTGGGCGGCAGCCAGGAGCCACCGAGGAAAAGGAAGGGCTTCCCGTTGCGCCAGGGGCCCTGCCAGCTGCCCCTGCTCCCCCTCAGGGCACTGGCTGCCCCCACGGCACCAGGCAGAGGCCAAGGCCACAGCCTGGAGCTCACAGAGCCCCACCCGGGGGAAGATAAAATGGAGGGCTCGGGGACCTCCAAGACAGCCAGCCTCGAGGCGCCCAACTGTCGAGAAGTGGGCCAAACACCACGCACTCAGGCTCCCTCCAGGCCCTGGTCAGGTCCTGCTCCGCACAGGCACAAGGGCGCAGAGGCTTAACGCCACGGCCAGCGGCAGTCAGCCTGGAGAAGAGAAAGTGGACAGGGACCCCTGTGATGGCACTGCCAGGTCCTGCCCAGGTCCTGAGCCGAGCACACCCCAAGATGTGCAGTGAGGACCCAGACAGGCCAGCCTCCACTGGACCCAGGCTAGCTCCCCACAACTCTCTGCCTGCCAGAGGAAACGAAGTCCCCTGCGGGGGCAAAATTACCCACAGTTGCCACAGGTTTTCAAACACTATATCCAGCACTTCGATAAAAATTTACCAAGCATGACAAGAGACAGGACCAAATAACCAAAACCAAAAGAAAACTCAGGCAATAAAAACAGAACCACCGGGCTTCCCTGGTGGCGCAGTGGTTGAGAGTCCGCCTGCCGATGCAGGGGACACGGGTTCGTGCCCCGGTCCGGGAAGATCCCACATGCCGCGGAGCGGCTGGGCCCGTGAGCCATGGCCGCTGAGCCTGCGCGTTCGGAGCCTGTGCTCCGCAACGGGAGAGGCCACAGCAGTGAGATACCCGCGTACCGCAAAAAAAAAAAAACAGAACCACCAATGACCCCACGGTTGGAGTTACTAAAGGCTTTCATATAACTGCAGAGACGGAGAATTTTACCAAAGAACTGGAATCTAATCTAAAGAATCTAATGTAAAACAGGCATTGAAGTCGGGGAGTTAACAGGTGGGTTAACAGCCAGTTGGACACTGCAGAGGAAAGGATGAAAGAACTCAAGACAGGCCACTGGACAATATTCAGAGTGAAACAGAGACAGGACAAATTTAAAAAACGGAATGGAAAATACACAACACAACCTGAGACATAAGGAAAGGGTCTAACGTGTGTGCAACTGGGATCCTAGAAAGGGAACAGAGAAAGAACGGCAGAGAAATGTCTGAAAAGATACCTCCCAAGATTTCCCCAAAACAGACAAAAGACATTAAGTCACAAATACCAGAAGTTCTACAAATAACAAGCTGGACAAATACAAAGGAAACCACATCTAAGTACATCAGAGTCAAACCCCTGAAAGAAAAACAAAGATATTTCTTAGAAGCAGGTAGTGGTAAGAGATGGTAACTTTCAAACAGTGACAAGACGATGTAACGCCCACTCCACAGCACCACAGAAGGCAGAAGGCAGAAGCGGGATGACAGCAGTAAAGCTCCAGGAGAAACACCTGCTGCCCCAGAAGTCCACACTCACTGAAAATACCTTTCAAAATGAGGACAAAACAAAGATGTTTTCACATAAACAAAAGCTGAAGGAGTCTTCTCCTAGGAGGCATACTGTTTTTCAGACAGAGGACAATGATCCCAGATGAAACCACAGAAACACAGGAATGGAAAGGGTCAGAGCGGGTAGGTGTGAGTGAACACACTAACGGCTGGGGAAGCAGTGCCCACAGCGCCCCTAGCAGGGCCCGGAAGAGCATGTCCTGCCAGGAAAGGCCAGCTTCTAACTTAAGGTCAAGGGCACAGGACACAGTCTCTAGGGTAACCACCAAAGCAGTAATAAGTAAATAAATAACAAAGTATTTGAAGGAAAACAGAATAACGAAATACTTGACTAAGAGGTTGTAAGAAAGGAAAAACAGAGAACAAATAGAAAAATAGTAAGATATTAGAATTAAATTCAAATATATCAATAAGCACACTGAACTTAAATGGATGAAATTCTCCAATAAAAAATACTTTAAGACTTGGGCTTCCCTGGTGGCGCAGTGGTTGAGAGTCCGCCTGCCGATGCAGGGGACACGGGTTCGTGTCCCGGTCTGGGAAGATCCCACATGCCGTGGAGTGGCTGGGCCCGTGAGCCATGGCCACTGAGCCTGCGCATCCGGAGCCTGTGCTCCGCAACAGGAGAGGCCACAACAGTGAGAGGCCCGCATACCACAAAAAAAAAAAAAAAAAAAAAATTTTAAGACGATAAAAAAAATTAGACAAATACACACAATTATGTAACCGAGCAGGACCCTGTGGGGCCTTCCCAGAACAGGACTCCTCCACCTCAGACAAGCCGCCCACCTGCCTTTCGTCTGTAGAAAAACTTTAGTCAAAGAATAAATTTAACCAGAGCAGTGAAGAAAATTGCAGAAAGAAAGGAAAACAGTCAAGCAAGACAAAATAATAATAGTTTAGCCATTAAACAAAGTCAAGGACCTTTAGTTCCTCCTCAAGGGCAATAGGTACTATTCTGAGCCACATCCTTTGAGCTGTTTTGCAGATACTGAAACCCCCACCAGGTGGAAGAAGTTAACTGCATGGTGACCACAAGCCTGTAGACCCCAGACCAGTTGGAACCAGAAGGCTGAGGATGTTGACTCCCGATTACCTCATCAACAACCAATCAGACGAGCGTCCACGAGCTGATCATGCCCCCCACAACCCCCTCCCCCACTCTGTCTTTAAAAACCTTTCCCTGAAAGCCTCTGGGGAGTTAGGCTCTGCTGAGCACGAGCTGCCTGGACTCCGTGCTTGGCTCCTGCAATAAACCCTGCACTCTCCTTCACCACAGCCAGCGTCAGCAGGCTGGCTTTACTGCACGTGGGCAAGAGGACCTGAGTTTGGTTCAGTAGCAGTTATATGCTGCTTATGAGATACATTAAATATATCATGAAGGATTGAATTTTAAAATATGGGAAAAGACAGACCATGCACATACTCAGCAAAAGAAAGCGGGTATAGTTATACTAACACCCAACACAGCAGAATTTAAGGGGAAAAGCGTTTGGTGATAAAGAGGGACATTTTATAACGTTAAGCATCATTTCCACCAGGAAGATACAGGATCCTGAATCTGTATCCTCTTAACACAGCATCAGAATATGATGGGAGGGCTTCCCTGGTGGCACAGTGGTTAAGAATCCGCCTGCCAATGCAAGGGACACGGGTTCGAGCCCTGGTCCGGGAAGATCCCACAAGCAGCGGAGCAACTAAGCCCGTAAGCCACAACTACTGGGCCTGCACTCTAGAACCCGCAAGCCACAACTACTGAAGCTCATGCGCCTAGAGCCCGTGCTCCGCAACAAGAGAAGCCACCGCAATGAGAAGCCCGTGCACCGCAGGAAGAGTAGCCCCCACTCGCCACAACTAGAGAAAAGCCCACGCACAGCAATGAAGACCCAACGCAGCCAAAAAGAACAAAAAATAAATATAATAAAATAAATTTATTAAAAAAAAAGAATATAATGGGAAACCAACAAGATAAAAGGAAAAGTAGATAAGTCCACATCTGCAGTGGGAGTTTTAACACTCTTCTTTAGAACCAGGGGACCGAAAAATTGGTAAGGATGATTTGAACGACGCTAACCAACTTGACCTAATGGACATTTATAGACCGCTCCACCCAACAGGTGCAGATACCCATTCCTTTGAAGTGCACATGACGCGGCCACCAAAATAGACCATGCACTGAGCTGTAAATCAAATCTCAGCACACTGGGAAAAAAGGGAAATCATTCAGTGTTTGTCCTCTGACCACAATGGGATTATACTAGAAACTGATAACACAGAGATAATAGAAAACTCCCAACAGTTTTCAAAACAAGTGGTACACTTGTAAATGACTTAATATCTAAAAGAAATAAAAATGGAAATTAGAAAATATTTTGAACTGATCATAGTAAAAATGTGACACATCAAAACTGTGTGATGTAACTAAAACCTGCCTAGAGAGAAATTTATAGTCTCAAATGCTTATGTTAGGAGAAACAGAAAAAATGAAAATCAAGAACCTAAGAAAGCTGAAAATAGTAAATTAAACTGAAAGAATCTAGAAGGAACGAAATAATAAAAGTAAATCAATGAAATATAAAATAAATGTACAATACAGATAAACAACACAGCGGAAGTCTGGTTCTTTAAGAAGGCTGGTAAGAGCGCTGGTGAGGCTGCAGAGGAACTGGAGCCCTCCTACACTGCTGGCAGGAATGCAAGATGGTCCAGCTACTTCGGAAAGCAGTCCAGCCGTGCCTCACAGTTAAACACAGAGCTCCAATGATAGCTTACACGATCCCATGTACATGAAATGTCCAGAACGGCAAACACAGAGTGGCAGAAAGCAGACTGCTGCTTGTTTAGGACTGGTGGCACGAGAGACATGCTTCCTGAGGCGATGACAATGCTCTAGCGTTGACCGTGGGGATGGCTGCACACTTGTGTGCATGTAACTGAAAACCAGTGACTTGCACAACATAACGGGTGAACTTCATCTCAACAAAGCCATTACCAAGGAAAAGACTAATAAAACTGGCAACCCCCCAGCAACATGGAGCAAAGGAAAAAAAGGCAAAATTACAAACATAAGACATGACAGAGGGGTCATCACTACAAGTGCCGCAGACACGAAAGGGAAACCGGGAATGTTAAGGATAACTTTACTCTGATACATCTGGTCTCTGAAGTGACACAGACAAAGCCTTTGCAAAATACAACCTAGCAAAACTGGAATGAGAAGCAGAAAGGCTGGCTAGTTCCACATCTACTACAGAAACTGAAGCCACAAGTACGATCTTACCACAAAGAAAGCTAAAGGCCCCGATGGCTTCACTGTGAGTTTTCCCAAACATTTCAAGAGGAAACAGTACTGGTCACCACTGGACTGCCCAGGGTGCAGAGCGCGAGGGGCACCTCCCAGCGTCGGGGCAAGCACGGCTGCGACACACCCAGTTGACGAGGACACCGCAAGAACACAGGCCACCTGCACAGCTCCACCCAAAATACCAGCAATACCTGGAGAGGGTAACTTGGCATGACCACATCTGGGTATGCAAGGGTGCTTTAACCTTAAAAATCAGTCAGTGTGGTGGTCCAACGGTTAGGACTCCAAGCTCCCACTGCCGGGGGCCCAGGTTAGATCCCTGGTCAGGGAACTAAGCTCCCGAAAGCCGCGTGGTATGATACCCCCCAAAAAAATCGGTCAGTGTAATTCACCTCGGCGCAGATTAAGGGGAAAAACCCCACATGATGATCATACCAATACATACACAGATGACTCAACACCCTTCACTATAAAAGCTCCTGGCAATTAGGGAAAAGGAAACACCTTCAACCTGTTACCTGATAAAGGCATCTTAGAGCACACGTCTAAGGCGCTGGAAACGCTCTTGGGAGCCAGGACAGAGCCGAGGACACCCCCGCTCCTGCGCCCTGCTTCACCCCTTCACACCCCACAGGGCACCACAGGCATCGAGACAGCCAAGAGAAACACACGACAGGCATACAGATCAGAAGGGAGCAACTAAAACTGGCCGCAGACACAACTGTATACATGAAGAAAACAAAACAAGAGGGCTTCCCTGGTGGTGCAGTGGTTAAGAATCTGCCTGCCAATGCAGGGGACACGGGTTCGAGCCCTGGTCTGGGAAGATCCCACATGCCACGGAGCAACTAAGCCCATGCGCCACAACTACTGAGCCTGCACTCTAGAGCCCGCAAGCCACAACTACTGAGCCCGCATTCCCCAACGACTGAAGCCCGTGCGCCTAGAGCCCATGCTCTGCAACAAGAAAAGCCACCGCAATGAGAAGTCCACACACCGCAACAAAGAGCAGCCCCCGCTCGCCGCAGCTAGAGAAAGTTCACACGCAGCAACGAAGACCCAACGCAGTCAAAAATAAATAAATAAATAAAATTTTTAAAAAAAGAAAAAGAAAACAAAGCAAGAGATCCCAAAGCTCAATTAGTGAGACTGCTCACTGCGTTTTGTATTTTTAGATCTAACGTCAGCACACCTCAGCTGCGCTTCTATACACTGGAAACAAAAGACACCATTACCCGCGCTCAAAACACAAATACTTAGGAATCAATCTAACGAACAAAGTGCAAGACCTCCTCATCAAAGATGAGAGAAAGCAGAGAACACGTCAAGAAATGAGGGAGGGCTTCCCTGGTGGCGCAGTGGTTGGGAATCCGCCTGCCAATGCAGGGGACGCGGGTTCGAGCCCTGGTCTGGGAAGATCCCACGTGCCGCGGAGCAACCAAGCCCGTGCGCCACAACTACTGAGCCTGTGCTCTGGAGCCACAAGCCACAACTGCTGAGCCAGCACGCCTAGAGCCCATGCTCCGCAACAGGAGAAACCGCCGCAATGAGAGGCCCGCACACTGCAGGGAAGACTGGTCCCTGCTCGCCGCAGCTAGAGAGAAGCCCGCACGCAGCAAAGAAGACCCAACGCAGCCAAAAATATAAAATAAATAAATTTAAAAAAAGAAAGAAGGGATATTGATCGATTGGAAGATTCAGTATTGTTAAAATGAATGTCAATTTTCCCCAAATTGATCCACAAACCCCAATCAGAATCCCAGAAGTTTTTTTTACAGAAATAGACAATCTGATTTAAAAATTTATACAGAAAAACAGACGGCCACGAACAGCCCAGACACCCCTGAGGCAGAAGAACAGCTGGGATTCAAGGTCTCATGCCACAGATCCTGAGACAGGTTATAAACCCGTCATACTGAAAACAGTCTGGTATTGGCACAAACAGACCAACAGAGGGGGTCAGGGACAGCAGCAACAGGCCCCCACCTAAGATCAAAACAGTGGTGCCACCACTGCGCGCTGGGAGGAATGGCTGTCAACAGGTGGCACCTTGTCACCTGGACACCCAGTGGAAAGCAGCAAACTCTGACCATCTCCTCACAACGGACACAAAGACCAACCCCTTAGAAGTCCTCAATCCAACGGGAAATGTAAAACCAAAAGCTTCCAGGAGGGAACACAGGAGAATATTTCCAGGATTTGGGGCAAAGATTTCTTAAACGGGACACAAAAACATTAATCACAAAGGAGAAGATGGATAAATTGTACTTCATTAGAATTAAGAGCTCTGTTCATCAAAAGATACTGCTGAGAGGTGGAGGGCAGCCAGGACGGGGAGGCTACCTTCCACGCAGATGCCCAGCCCTGGCCTCGGCCCAGGACATGCCTGCTGGACCCCAGGGTGTGCCCATGCTCAGCATTACTGGATGCTGGCAGGCAGGACACACTGGCCAGCAGGTCACAGAGCTCCAGAGGCCCAAGGCTGGCCAACACTGGGCGGTCCTCTCCATCTCTGCCTGTCATGGGTTTGAATTTGCAACTTCCTCATGCCCAGTGACGCTGCGTGCCTGCCGACAAATGCTAATCAGCCCCCCTGAGGCCTTCTTTTGATCACATACTCTCTGCATGATACCACAGATACATAACATCGTATCATACATTCGCCCAGACCCACGTAACGTACAACACCAAGAGTGAGCCCCAAGGTAAACAAACCGTGGGCGCTGGGTGATGGTGAGGCGTCACTGTGGGTTCACCATTGGTAACGATGCACCGCTCTAGGGGATGTCCATCCTGGGCGATGCTGTGCATGTGTGGGGACTGGGGGGTATGGGAAATCTCTGTACCCTCCTCTCAATTTCACTGTGAACCTAAAACTGCTCTTAAAAATAAAGTCTATTTAGGGCTTCCCTGGTGGCGCAGTGGTTGAGAATCCGCCTGCCAATGCAGGGGACACGGGTTCGAGCCCTGGTCCGGCAAGATCCCACATGCTGCAGAGCGGCTAAGCCCATGGGCCACAACTACTGAGGCCTGCACACCTAGAGCCCGTGCTCCACAACGGGAGAAGCCACTGCGATGAGAGGCCTGTGCACCGCAACAAAGAGTAGCCCCCGCTCGCCGCAACTAGAGAAAGCCCGTGCACAGCAACGAAGACCCAACACAGCCATAAATAAATAAATTAATTAATTAATAAAAAAAATTTTTTCTTCAATTCTTAGGTTGTCCCTGGGGAGGCAAGCAGAGGGGGAGGGGCGGAGGGAAGCAGGTAATGGTAGGCTGGGGAGAAGGGAGTCCCCAGCTTCACTGCCCTCCAAGAAAGAAGATCCCCAGGTGAACCTGAGAAGAGGGACAGAAGCTCATTCTGGAAGCCCCCCCGCCCCAGATCTGCAGACCAGAACCCGCTGTTAACAAGACCCTGGGTGTCTGAAGCCTGGGAGAGAAGAAGATCTGAAGGTCACGGTGGGCAGGACACGGCTGTGGCCGTGGGCACGCTCTACACAGAAAGGGTGACAGATGACAGCAGCCTCCTGGCCTAGACCACTGCTAGGGCTCACTTGCTCATACACAGGCCTGCTGGCAGTTCGGCTGGAACCCAATAAATACCAAAGACTTAAAAAATAGCTGTGGGCAAAAACACACCTCCCATGGATGTGTTTCACGAGAAGTTGTGGTGAGATTTCCCTAGGGGCACAGTGGATAAGACTCCACGCTCCCAATACAGGGGGTCCGGGTTCGATCCCTGGTCCTGGAACTAGATTCCACATGCATGCCGCAACTAAACGTTCACATGCCACAACTAAGGAGCCCACGTGCTGCAACTAAGGAGCTGGCAAGCCACAACTAAGGAGCCCACGAGCCACAACTAAGGAGCCCGCCTGCCGCAACTAAGACCCAGTGCAACCAAATAAATAAATAAATAAATAAATAACTTCCCTGGCGGTCCAGTGGTTAAGACTTTGCCTTCAAATGCAGGGAGTGCAGGTTCAATCCCTGGTCAGGGAGCTAAGATCCCACATGCCTCAAGGCCAAAAAAATCAAAACATAAAACAGAAGCAATATTGTAACAAATTCAATAGGGACTTTGAAGATGGCCTATGTTAAAAAAAAAAGGGGGGGGATTCCCTGGTGGTCCAGTAGTTAAGACTCTGCGCTCCCAATGCAAGGAGCTTGGGTTCGAGCCCTGCTCTGGGAACTAGATCCCGCATGCATGCCACCACTAAGAGTTTGCATGATGCTACTAAAGATCCCACATGCCACACTGAAGACCCCACGTGCTGCAGCTAAGACCTGGTACAGCCAAAACAAATAAATAAATATTTTAAAATACATAAATAAATACATTTTTAAAAAGCTGCAGTAACCATCTGGACACACAGCTCGGGAAGATGCACTGGCTGGGTCACCAGCCTGGCAGCAACAGGGGTGTCTACTCACAGCCTGAAAGTTTCTGCCAAATACCCACCCAGGGACAGACGGTCTAGAGAGCAGGTCTCTCCTCAGCCTGCCCCGGTGAAGGCTTTACCCTCTGTGGGTCGGAGGCGGGGAGGGGAGGCGCTGTCTGCAGGGCCGTTGCAGCCCCAGGCAGCAGAAACAGGAGGGCAACCTGGGGCAAGGAGAAGAGAGTGAATGAAGCCTTCAGATGCGCTCTAGGGGCTTGGAATTTACGTGGAAGGAAAGGAGGTGGCACTGGTGGGCGTCGGACAAGTCTGGGGACCCCGCTGGGGGATGGGGGCAGGGGAGTGTCGTCAACCAGAAGAGGACAGAGAAGACCGTGTCACACTTGTGCCCCCCCCCCGCCGCCCCCAAACGGCCATCCTGAGGGGACCACCGGCAGGCCCAGCGGCCAGAGTGCTGGACTCCCCGCACACTGCTGTCTCATCTTCAACAGCTTCACAAGGTCAAAGTCAGGGCCACAAATGCACCTGTTCAAGGTGTACACTTCAATGGCTCTTAGTCTATTTACAGAGCTATGCAAACATCACCATAATCTAACTTAAAGACATTTTTATCCCTCAAAAAGAACCGCCCCTACCCCCACCCCACCCCCGTCACCACCCCCAGTCCCGGCACCCACGGATCTGCTCTGTCTGGATCTGCCTCATCTGGACGTTTGGTATTCAGGGAATCACACACGTGCGGCCTGCGGTGCGGCTCCTCCACGGGCGCCGCGCCGCATCCAGGGTCACGTTTCTCTGCAGGCGGCACGCCGCTCCGCCGTGTGGGAGGCACCCACCCCTCGGGTGTGGGCGAGCCGGGGCTGCTGTGGGCGGGAGGGGCGGGGCTGCTGGCCCCCCCCCCCCCCCCCCCGCTCACCTCCTCCACCCGGGGGCGGGGCCACGTCTGGACCCCTGGACGAGGTGCCCGCCCCTTCGCCCCAGGGGGGCGGGAGGAGCGCGAGGCGCGGAATGGAGCAGCCGCCTCCAGAGCCCCGCCCGCCCGTACACCTGTGTCCGCTCCCCGGCCGCCCCTGCAGCCCCCGCGGCTCCGGCTCCGGCTCGGGCCACGCTCAGGAGGCAGAGCGGGGCCCTGACCCGAGCGCCCGCACCTCCCTGCAGCCCCCCCCCCCCCCCCCCCCCCCCCGGCTCCCCACCCCGCCCGAGCCAGGCCGGGGCAGGCCTCGCCGCGGGGCAAGGCGGTGACCACGGACGGAGCTCCACTGCGCCACCTCGTGGGACCGCCAGAGCGCGCAGCTTCATCCCGTCAAGCAACAAACGCTTTTATGCTGAAACGGTACCTTTCAAAAACTGAAAGACATTTTAGTGAAAGATTCTGATATTGAGGGTCGCCCACCCACGCACACTGTCTCGAGGACCCTTCCAGCACTCCATGCAAACGGGGGCGACGGCCAGGCCACCCGCCATCGGGGAAAGCCTGCGCGGCACACGGAAGGAACAGCAGGGGAGGACGGAGCTCGAAGAGGCCACCGCTCCCACGAGAGACCAGACGCCGTGGCTCCCACGAGAGCCTCGCAGGACCGCCTCACAAGGAAGGGTGCGGATAACACGGAGCTACTCCAGCTGAAACCGTGAAAGCAGAAACGCAGGCCTGGCTGGAAGATAAACTCTCCCAAAGCAGAAGGTAAGTAAGTGGGAAACAGGAAAGGAGACCAGAAGACAGGTCAGCAGGGCAGCAGAGTGAACAAAGAAGACACAAAGGGAGAAGCCACAGTGACTCCAGAAGCCGGAGGCGGGAGGCCGCGGGGGAAGGGCCGCTGGGGGCACCGCACGTGGACCTCTGAGCCTGAAGACAAACAGGAGGTGCTACAGCCCGGAGAGCAACGCAGCGTCCCCCACAGAGGACGCCGAACCAGGGCATCCACCTGTCCCACAGGCGCGCGGGACGCAGGGAGACTAGGGGCACCACTGTCCAAGTGCTGGGGAGACCAACTTCCAGCCCAGAATCCTGCCAGACTATCCCCAAAGCTTGGGCAGAAGGAAGACCACAGGGGGTCAGATGCTCAGAGGCGCCCGTTCTCAGAAGCCACGGGGCACGTGCTGTCACATAAGTACGAGGACACAGGGCCAGGAGCGTGGGTCCTGCAAGGAGAGGCGAGGGGAAAAGAGACACGAGGAGGCAGCGAGAGCAGAGGCCAAGTGGAGGGGCCAGAAAGCCCCAGAAGGCCCTCTTCAGGAAGGCGCGATGGACAGAATTCCCGACACACGCAAACGCCTGCAGGGCAGCCGAGGGCGCCCCACCGTCCAGGCACAAGGGGAGAGCAGAGCACCGTGCTCTCGGAGAAGGCGGGGCTGGCGAGGAGGGGATGAGGTCAGCAGCCCCTCGGGACACCGGCCTGGCTACAACTGGCCAACCGCAGGAAGATGCTGAAGAGTCCTCCCCAGGGGCCGAGGGGGGACGGGCACCCAGCTGCCCAGCTCCTCAATCTGTGAAAGTCTCCTATCCGTCCAGACGGTTAATCCAACAAGGTGCTCCAATTAAACACAAACACTAAGCTACTGGGACACGGAGCCCGACAGCAGAGGGAGGCTGACCAAGAGCCAAGATGGGGTCCTCCAAGAGGTCCCCAAACCAAAGGATACGCGGGGTGCCTTCCGTCCGGCACACCAGGTAGAGGCAGGCCGCGATCACGTGGGCCATCTTCCGGCCACGGGTCAGGTGCTTGCTCACGGCCATCTTGAAGAAGTTGAAGGCTGTGTCCAGGCAGTGTTGGTTCAGCTGCAGCTGGTTCCCCAGATGATGGATCTGACGCCTCCCTAGGACACAACACGAAACGTTACCGCGGGTTCCCAACTGTCCGTTAACTGACAACTTTGTTAAAAATAAAAGGGTCACACGACCGCCTCAGCAATTTAAGATGGAAAGTGAAGATCTACCCTTTTCCTTTTACACTTTTAAGTTCACTTTTTGCATGGGTTCCAGTAAAATTTTATGTATGGACACTGGATGCAAATTTCCTATTATTTCACGTGCAGTGAGATGCTCTCCTTCAGGCTGGAGTGGCATCAGGCCCAGGGGGCAAGGGCCCTTCTCAAGGGCCCTGAGCTCAGTGTGTCTGGAAAGGGCTCTGTGCAGGCCGGCCAGCCTGGTGCTGAACACCATTAAACAATATGGCCAGCAAGTTCCACACACTCAACCTCAAACGCCCCCTCCCCGTGGGTGAGCTCCCCAGGCTCTGCCTCCTGCTCCCACAGCCAGGGGGTGGGTCATGCCCACCCAGCCTTCCCTAAGGCCCCCCCCCCCCGCCAGCCTCGGTGAGGCCACGGACAGCACAGGCAGATTCAGGGAGGGAGGGGCGCGGGCCCTCGCACGGCCAGGATGTCAGCTGACCCGGGCCACAGTCTGCGTCCACACCTCTTAATGAAGCAAGGCCATCTCAGAAGCTGTGGGCCAAAAGACGGCAGCAAGAGAGGAAGCAGACATGCTGCCCACACACCAGCGAGCCATCGTGGGCCATCCCGCACGCGGCAGCGCGTTGCCCTTGTGAGCCAGAGCGCCCACAGCTTCCTACGTCTCTGCTCCAGGCCCAGCCCACACCCACCTCCATGTGCTGTGTTGGCACAGCAAGCAGACAGGTCCCAGCACAGACTCCAGTTCCACCCAGTGTCCTCGGCACCCGAGACCCTCTCTCCTCTGGCGAAGGCCGCCCTACGCTGGGCCAGGGACCTCTGCTTCGCCCACAAAGAGCTAAGAGCCGATTCCGCTGCGCTCTTTGACAAGGACCATGGGCTCAGGGAAGCGAGGGCTGTGTGGTCTCCTCCAGCCTCGGCCGCTAACGGTATGGCCCACACACCCCACACACGCCAACACTGACCGCCGGCCAAAGGTGGGCACCCAGAGAGCCAGCGCCCCGGGGAGCTGGCCACAGGCACGCAGGCTGCAGCCCAGGGATGGGCCTGACGACCATGGCATCAGGCAGTCAGCATGTCCCAGAAGCGTCCCTGCCCTTTGTGGCCCTGCTCCCTCGACCCCCAGCAAAGCTCGCCTGGAGCCCACACAGCTCTGAGGCCTCTGGTCAGGTTGCAGTGACAAGGGATCACGCTCGCCACGCCAGAGCCGAGTCCGGGGAACAGCCGACATACTGACCATCTGGACAGAAAGACAGGGAGGCTGGGCACTGGCTCCCCGTCAGCACTGCATGCTCTCACGCCAGACACACCAGACAGACAAACGCGGTCCACTCCGCAGCCCAGCCGGCTCGAAGGTAAACGGGGCGGCGGATGGGAGACCTGCTAATGCCGGGGTCTCGCTCCCAGCCAGCTCCTCAGTGCGCGTTTGGGAGCTCCTGCAACGGAAGGTGAGAGAGAGATGCTCCCCAGAGGAGCTCACAGACGCCAGGACCCACCCCACCCCCCACACCATGGGCCAGGGCCCCCCCAGCAGCTTGGGGGGCTTGAAGTTATTACAGTAAGTTATAACATCTTTATTGCAATGTAAGTCACGTACTGTAACATTTGCCCACTTAAAATGTTCATAGGTTGAGTGGTTTAGTATGTCCACAGAGTTGTGCGACCCTTACCACACCTTGGTACATTTTCATCACCCAAAAGGAAACCCTGTACCCACTGGCAGTTACTCCCCACCCCCCCAAATGAGTTTTTAATTCACGCAAGTTCAGCAGCACAATTGGCAGCTGAGCAAATCATATGACGCAGGCATGTGTGCAGCTTTTCAATGCACGAAGATGTTATTAACAAATGCAAGCTCATGCAAAACAGACTCCCGACTAACCAACCACAGCTTCCTCTCCTTGGAATAGTAAATGAATGCAAAAAGGCAACGCACTAGCACATAGGGTGTTCAAATTTTTGACATTTTGTAAAAATAAGGCCTGCTTCTCCCTTCGAGACGGCGGCCAAACAGCATCCTTCCAGGACGGTGGTGACGGCAGAGAGCACGAGAATGAACACAGAGCAGCATGCGGGCAGGCAAGTGCCCCGGGAACATGTGGAAGGAGGGTCTAACCTGGCCCAGCTCAGGAAGCTAAGCCACGACATCACAGGGCTTCCCCCAGAAGCCTCCCTCGGGCCGGAAGGACCTTCACAGCGCCAGCCAGGCCTGTGCAGCTGGCCTGACTCACGGTGCACTAGCATGTCACACCTGTCCCCACGCAGCGACACACTAGAAGCCACTCCCATGGTCACATCCAGGGGCACTCAGAAGCCAATGGGTGCCCCAGGTGGGCGACAGATGTAAAGAGTTCAATTTAAGACCCGCGTTCGTATAAACATGAACTAACAACTGAGAATCTGTAGAAAACGCCAACATGAAGAGGGAGAAACACCAAGCTCCACAAGCAGACTGCTAACAGAAGAGAGCTTGGCAAGCCCCATCATAACCTCAAAATATTAGAAAGATGTCGATTCATAGAAATGTATGAATAGGCTGTAATTAAAAAGACACAGTCCGGGGCTTCCTTGGTGGCACAGCAGTTAAGAATCCGCCTGCCAATGCAGGGGACACGGGTTCGAGCCCTGGTCCAGGAAGATCCCACATGCAGTGGAGCAACTAAGCCCACGTGCCACAATTACCGAGCCTGTGCACTAGAGCCCGCAAGCCACAACTACTGAGCCCGTGCACCATGACTACTGAAGCCCGTGCGCCTAGAGCCCGTGCTCCGTAACAAGAGAAGCTACCGCAGTGAGAAGCCCACGCACCGCAACGAAGAATAGCCCCCGCTCGCCGCAAACAGAGAAAGTCCAAGTGTAGCAACGAAGACCCAACGCAGCCAAAAATAAGTAAATAAAATAAATTTATAAATAAATAAATAAAAATAAAAAGAGAGCTAGGAGTTGGAGGAAGGGACCCTCCCGGAATGCAGCCCCAAAGGAGAAGGGCAGCTGCCAGGTGACAAACCACAGAGGGAGGTTCACAGCTGACATGGGCAGGCCTCTCCCTCCAGACAGGGAGCAGACTTTTAGGCAAGAAGGATTACTAGAAATAAAGAGGGCATGTGATAAGAACATACGAATACCACAGGAAGAAATAACAGCCCTACAGTGTGGAAATTAATAAGGGTAACTCGCTTAAAACGGAGGCAGGAATCCCTGAAAGGGGCGCTCCCACACCAGGCCCTCCTTCCCAGCTTGCTTCGCGCTTCTGGGCAGGAAGAAGCTGGTGCGCTGCCCTGGGAAGAGGAAGGAAGATTTTCTCCCGGCCCAGCAACAGCCCAGCCAATGAGAAACCGCCACCACCCTCAACTCTCACTTTCCTTCAATGGAGACTGGAAAACCTTCAAAGCAGTCCCGCCCAACTTCCTCCTTCCCCCGCCCCCCCCCACCCATAAAATAAGGCTCCTCTCCATTGTTGCAGGACTTGCCTGTGGTTTGCCACAGCTTGGGGGTCCCGAACTGCAATTCCCCTGCCTCTCCCGAGTAAACTCATGTTGCTGGTAACATAACTGGCTGTTGTATTTGAAGGTGGGCAACAGTATGTACTTAATAGCTTACCTTCAAAACATACAAAGTAAAACTTGACAGAACTAACAGGAAAGGGACAATGCTACCTGACAGAATTCCGAAGACTAAAATGGCGCAGGGATGAGGGCCTCAGCACAAAAGGCGCTGCTGCAGGAAAGATCTGCTGAGGGCCACGGGGAGCAGCAGGCGAGGCTTCAGGGAGAAGCAGGGTATTGCACAGCCACTAAGTTCCTCCCTGCAATCTTGCAGTAACATGTGCACATCAACATCCCCCCTCCCCGGGGAGGTGGACTCAGTTTCCCTCCCGTTTCTGAGTGCGGCTGGACTCAGTGAGTTGCTTCTAAGGGACAGAGGATGGAAAAGAAACACGTGAGACATTTTGTGGAGGACCCTGGCAGTGTTCTAGGCCAACATCACCAGAGCCAAGTCACATGACCTGAGGTAGCCCTGTTATGGGGCAAAGAGAAAGGCGCCACGTCTTTGTGGGATCTCCCCCCAGAATCCACAGCAAACTCAAACTGAGGAACCTTCTATAAAACACCCACGCAGGACTCTTCCCGTGTGTCCAGGTTGGGAGAAACTGTCACAGATGGGAGGAGACTATGGAAGGTGAGGCTACATGCATCCCGGGGGCCCCGACTGGACCCTGAAGCAGAGAGGGCATGACTGGGCAGACCGGGACAGGGAGCCAGGTGTGCAGCGTCGTCAGCAGCCCTGTGCCACGTGCCACACCTTCTCAGCATGGATCACTGTGCCAAGGTTACGGACCATGTGTGTGTTACCGGGAAAGCTGGGAACCGGAATGCTCAGGACGCTGTATCTGCACCTCTGCTGTAAGTCTGCAGGTCTGACACCATTTTAAATAAAAACTTTAAAAAAATCCACAGAACTAAAAGGAGAAATAGCTATCTGTAACACAACATGGTAAATCAACTATACTTCGACAACAACAACAACAACAAAAAAAAACAAAGAAATAGCTATCTCAAAACTTGGACGTTACAGCTAGACCAAAGCTTAGAGAAATGTACATCTTAAATGCAAATATTAGAAAAAGAAAGCCTGAAAAACTGATGAAGTTTCCAACTTAAGAAGCCAAAAAAGAATAATGAACTACACAGAAGATGTGGAAGAAAGAGAATAATAAAGAACAGAACCCAGTCAAATAGCAAACAGGCAGCAGATCAACAAAGCCAAATGCACTCTTTGAAAAGATGAACACAATTGCTGACCTGATAAATCCTTAGTAAGGCCGATCAAGAGAGCAAGGGCCAAAGCGCAAATTCCTAATGCCAGGAATAAAAGCAGAGCACCACTAGAAAGCCAGGAAACACGGTAAAAGCGCAAGAGAATATTATGGAAGACTATGGCAACAAATCTGAATTTGAATTACTGAAACAGATATTAAATTGAAAAGCACATCTTACCAAAACTGACAAGAAGAAATAGAAAACCTAAGTGGGCCCAGTAAAATCCTATTTAAAATTGTCCTGTTAAAGAAATGTATCTGTAATTAAAATCTCCTTACAAGGAAAACTCAAAGCCCAGATGGCTTCGCTAGTAAATTCTTCCACACATTTAAAGAAGAAACAGGTAAATCACACACAGCTCTTAAGAGAACAAAAAAAAGAACAAGGTGTCAAGACCCAATGAGATTTATTCCAGAAATGTGGGGTGAGCTTCCCATTCACAAAATCAATCGGCGTAATCAATTACAATAACAAAATTAACAGAAAAAATATATCATCATTTCAATAATACAAAGAAGCATGTGACAAAATGCTAACATCATTCTCAGTAACAGAGAAATACTGACCAGTTCCCATCACTGTCAGGAATCAGACAAGAACACCCAATCCCACCATTCTATTCAGCACCTCCCTGGAGAGTGTAGCAACACACAGCAATAAAAGTGTAACAAAGCCCTGAAAATAAATGATGACCATAAAGACGGGAAAGGAAGAAGCAATAATGTCTAGTCCCAGACCACATGAGTGTTAATGAAGGAGAGAATTTATAAACTATTAGATTTCATAAGTAAACGAAACAATTCTCCACAAATTGATCTATAGATTCAATGCAAATCCCAATCAAAAAACCGGCAGGTTTCCCTGTGGAAACCAACAAGCTGATTCTAACATTTATTTTGAAACGCAAAGGAGCTAGAATGAACGAGCTAGAACAACAAAGCTGGAGAACTCACACCACCACGTTATCACTGGAATGCCCAGCGATCAGGACGATGTAGCACTAGCTCAGGACAGACAGACCAACCGACAGCAGTTACAGAGTGTGTCTGTGGTGTCTTACCAGAGTCTGGAATTGACTCCTCCGTCTACGGCCACTTTATTTATGGCAAATGGACCAATGCAATTGACTAGGAAAGAATGGTCTCTTTGATAAATGGTGTTGTAACTGGATGTCCACAGTGAAAAATGCAAACCTCAAGGGAGCGGATCAAGGTGGTGGAGAAGTAGGACGCAGAGCTCACCTCCCACAGATACATCAAAAATACATCTACAGGGGCTTCCCTGGCGGTCCAGTGGTTAAGACTCTGCGCTTCCACGGCAGGGGGCGCGGGTTCGATCCCTGGTCAGGGAACTGAGATCCCACATGCTGCGAGGTGCGGCAAAAAATTTTTTAAAATAAAAAATAAAAAATACATCTACCTGTGGAACTCTCACAGAACATCTACTGAATGCTGGCAAAAGACCTCAGACCTCCAAAAGGGCAAGAAAATCTCCACGTAACTGGGTAGGACCAAAAAAAAAAAGGGAAAAAAGAAAGAGAGAAGGGAATCAGGACAGGACCTCTGCCCTGGGAGGGAGCTGTGAAAGAGGAAAGCTTTCCACACATGGGAAGTCCCCTCACTGGTGGGGAGATCTGTCAGGACAGAGGGGAGCGCAGAGCAGAGAGAGACCTGCACAGAGGATCGGTGCCGACAGGCTCTCCACAGTCTGAGACGCCCGTCCACGGGGACCGGTGAGGGCTGGGTGCTGAGGCTTGGGCTTTGGAGGTCAGACCCTGGGGAGAGGACCGGGCTTGGCTGCACGAAGACAGCCTGAGGGGGCTGGGGTGTGGTGCGCCACAAATGAGGGAGTCCAGAGAGGCAGGGCACCACTGTTGGGGGGCACACAAGGAGAGGAACAGGCCCACCATAGGAGCTTCTTTGTCCATGCTCTCACGCAGCAGGGCACCGCCTGCAAGAGCTCTAGGGGCAGGCGCTAGTCGCTGCTGCCATCTCAGACCTCAGAGGCAGTGCGGGCCAGCGCTGCCGAGGGTCCTGTGAGCAGGTGCAGGTCACTGCCCCCACCTTCCCGGAGCATGGGCAGCCCACCACTGCCAAGGGTCCCTCGACCCGGCGCCAACCACTGCCCCGTCTCCCCGGAGTACGTGCAGCCAGCTGCCTCCACCAGGGACCCATGACCAGAAGCCAACCGCTGCCCCGCCCCCCCGGGAGCGTGCGCGTGGGCCATGCACCTGCACGCCCCTCTCAAGGGGATAAAGGCCGGCACATGCTGAAGGAGACAGCAAGTGTCCAAAGCAAGAACAGCCCTCACGCCAAAAACATGAAACCCACACAAGCTACACAGAGATGTGCCGGCATATACAGAGCCCTCCGGGACGACAGTCGAGATTTGTTTCTCCTGAACTCACAGAGTAAGGGAAACATAAACAAAATGAAGAGGCAAAAAAAAAAAAAAAAAAAAAAATGAAGAGGCAGAGGAAGCACTCTCACTTAAAAGACCAAGAGAACTCCCCTGAAAGAACAGTGAAACCTCTTCAGTCTAACAGACACCAGGTTCAAAAAGTCAGTAATGAAAATACTGAAAGAATTAAGAAAGACTATTGACAGAAATGCAGATTACTGTAAAAAGGAACTAGAACTAGAAAGAGGAGCAAAGAAAAATTAGAAAATTCATTTGCTGAGACAAAAGCTGAGCTAAAGGCAGAAAAGCAGAATGAATAATGCAGAAGAAAGAATAAGTGACCTGGAGGACAGAATAGTGGAAATTACCCAACCAAATCAGCAGACAGAAAGCCAAATGAAAAGAATGAAAGCAATGTAAGAGACATATGGGATAATGTAAGCAGGCCAATGTACACATAACAGGGATTCCAGAAGGAGAAGAAAGAGAAAAGGGGATTGAAGTTGTATTTGAAGAAATTATGGCTGAGAAATTCCCAAACCTAAAGCAGGAAACAGACATCCAGATACAGGAAGTACAGAGGGTCCCAAACAAGATGAACCCAGACAGACCTACACCAAGAAATACTGTAATGAAAATGACAAATGTAGAGATAAAGAGAGGATTCTAAAGGCAGCAAGAGAAAAACGGAGTTAATTACAAGGGAACTCCCACACGGCGATCAGCTGATTTCTCTGCAGAAACACTGCAGGCCAGAAGCGAGTGGCAAAATACACTCAAAGTCTTGAAAGAAAAAACCCTGCAACTGACTGTAGGACACTCTACCCAGCAAGACTATCAGGTAGAATAGGAGAAATAAAGAACTTCTCAGACAAGCAAAAACGAAAAGAATACAGCAATACTAAACCTCTCCTGAAAGAAATACTGAAAGGTCATCTCTAAATAGAAAAGCAGCAAGAAGATATAGGAAGGAGGAAATCACAATCGGACAGTAAATCACTTAAATTATCCAGTTAACAGATCAAAAAGGAAAAAAAAAACCTATATGTGAAAGCAATGATAAACACAAGGAACAACAAAAGGATAAACATGAAGATGTAAAAATGGACAACAAAATCATAAAATGTGGGGAAGGACAGTAAGAAAATGCAGATTCTTCTTCTTTTTCTTTTTTTTCAGAATGTGTTTAAGCCTATATGACTATCAGTCTAAAGCAAGCAGACATAAGAAGGCGTTCACACACTTGAAAAACAGGGCAACCGCAAATCAAAAATATACAACAGATTTACCAAAACCGAAAAGAACACAAGCATGAAAGGAAATCATCAAACCACAAAAAGAAAAACAAAAAGAAAGGAACAAAGAAGAAACAAAGAATCAACTGCAAAACAAGGTCTGAAATGGCAATAAATATATATGTATCAATAATTACCTTAAATGTCAATAGACTGAATGCTCCAATCAAAAGACACGGAGTGGCAGACTGGAGTTTAAAAAAACAAGAGCCAGGCTTCCTTGGTGGTGGATCAGTGGTTAGGAATCCGCCTGCCAATGCCTGGGACACGGGTTCGAGACCTGGTCCGGGAAGATCGCACATGCCGCAGAGCAACTAAGCCCGTGAGCCACAACTACTGAGCCCATGTGCCACAACTACTGAAGCCCACGCGCCTAGAGCCTGTGCTCCACAGCAAGAAAAGCCACCGAAATGAGAAACTCACACACCGCAACAAAGAGTAGCCCCCGCTCACCACAACTAGAGAAAGCCCACGCACAGCAACAAAGACCCAACACAGCCAAAAATAAATAAATAATTTTTTTAAAAAAAAAAGAGCCTATAACACGCTGCCTACAGGAGACCCACTTTAGGGCAAAGGACACACACATATTGGAAGTGAGGGAATGGAAAAAGACATTGCGTGCAAACTGAAATGACAAAAAAGTGGGAGTCACACTATTCGTATCAGACAAAATAGACTTTAAAACAAAGGCCATGAGGAAAGATAAAGGACACTATATAATGATAAAAGGATCAATACAAGAAAAGGATTTTACACTCATCAACATATATGCACCTAATATAGGAGCACCAAATACATAAAACAAATACTAACAGATAAAGGCAGACAAAGATAGGAATACAATAACAGTAGAAGACTTTAACATCCCACTCATTCAATGGACAGATCTTCCAGACAGAATCAATAAGGCAACAGAGGTCCTAAATAATACAACAGTTAGACTTAATTGATACTTTCAGGACATTACATCCAATAAAAAACCACCAGAATACACATTCTTTTCAAACGTACATGGAACACTCTCTAGGACTGACCACATACTAGGGCACAAAACTAACCTCAACAAATTTAAAACTACAGGAATTATTTCAAGCATCTTCTCTGACCAAAATGCCAATGAAACTAGACATCAACCACAGGAAAGAAATGAGAAAAAAAAAGAAGACTACATGAAGACTAAGTAACATGCTACAAATACCTTAAGACAGACAACAATGAAAGCAGAACCATACAAAATCTATGGGATACAGCATGAGCAATTCTTAGAGGGAAGTTCATAGCAATACAGGCCTTCAAAAAACAGGAAAAATCTCAAGTAAACAACCTAACCTACCACCTAAAAGAATTAGAAAAAGAAGAACAAACAAAACCTAAAGTCAGCAGAAGGAAGGAAATAATAAAGATCATGGAGGAAATAAATGAGATAGAGATTTTAAAAAATAGGGAAAAAAATCAGTAAAACCAAGAGCTGGTTCTTTGAAAGGGTAAACACAATTGGCAAACCTCTGGCCAGGCTCACCAAGAAGAAAAGAGAACCCAGATAAACATAATAAGAAATGAAAAAGGAGAAATCTCACCTGACACCGCAGAAATACAAAAAAAAAAAAAAATAAGAGAATACTATGAACAACTATACAGCAACAAATTTGACAACCTAGAAGAAATGAACAACTTTCTAGAAACATACTGCCCACCAAAACTGAATCAAGAAGAAATAGATGATTTGAACAGACCAATCACTAGAAGTGAAATAGAATCTGTTAAAAAAACAAAACAAAACAAAAACCTCCCTACAAACAAAAGTCCAGGACCAGATGGCTTCACAAGCAAATTCTACCAAACATACAAAGATGAATTTATACCAATCCTTCTCAAACTCTTCCAAAAGAATAAAGAGGAGGGAACACTCCCAAAGACATTCTATGAAGCCACCATCACCTTGATACCAAAACCAGACAAAGACACCACCAAAAAAGAAAGTGACAAGCCAATATCTCTGATGAACACAGATGCAAAAATTCTCAACAAAATATTAGCAAACCGAATCCAATAACACATAAAAAAGATCATACAGGGCTTCCCTGGTGGCGCAGTGATTGAGAGTCCGCCTGCCGATGCAGGGGACACGGGTTCATGCCCCGGTCCGGGAAGATACCACATGCCGCAGAGCGGCTAGGCCTGTGAGCCATGGCCACTGAGCCTGCGCATCCGGAGCCTGTGCTCTGCAACGGGAGAGGCCACAACAGTGAGAGGCCCGCGTACCACAATAAAAATAAAAAAGATCATACACCACGACCAAGTGGGATTTATCCCAAGTTCACAAGGATGGTTCAACATTCGCAAGTCAATCAATGTAATACACCACATTAACAAAAGAAAAGTCCAAAACCACATGGTCATCTCAAATGATGCAGAAAAAGCATTTGACATGATTCAACATCCATTTATGATCAAAACTCTTATCCAAGTGGGAATAGAGGGAACATATCTCAACATAATAAAAGCCACTTATGACAAACCCACAGCCAATATAATACTCAACAGTGAAAAGCTAAAAGCCTTCCTGCTAAAATCTCAAACAAGACAAGGATGCCCACTCTCACCACTTCTATTCAACGTAGTATTGGAAGTCCTAGCCAGAGCAATCAGACAAGAAAAAGAAATAAAACGTATCTAAATTGGAAGGGAAGACGTAAAATTGTCACTACATGCAGATGACAGGATACTATATATCGAAAACCCTAAGGACTCCACACAAAAACTACTAGACCTAATAAATGAATTCAGCAAAGTAGCACGATACAAGACCAACATTCAAAAATTGGCTGCATTTCTTTACACCAACAATGAAATACCAGAAAGGGAATGTTAAAAAAAAAATACCTTTTGAAATAACACCAAAAAATATATATATATACATATACACCTAGGAATAAACCTGATCAAGGAGGTAAAAGACTTATATGCTGAGAACTATAAAGCATTAATAAAGGAAATTAAAGAGGATTCAAAGAAATGGAAAGATATCCCATGCTGTTGGACTGGAAGAATCAATAGTGTTGAAAGGGCAGCACTATCCAAAGCAATCTACAGATTTAATGTGATCCCTATCAAAATACCCAGGACGTTTTTCACAGAACAGGAACAGATAACCCAAAAATTTATATGGAACCATGAAAGACCCAGAATTGCCAAAGCAATCCTGAGGAAAAAAAACACAGCAGGAGGCATAACTCGCCCAGACTTCAGACAATACTGCGAAGCTACAGTAATCAAAATGGTGTGGTATTGGTACAAAAACAGACTTACAGATCAATGGAACACAATAGAGAGCCCAGAAATAAACCCATACACCTACAGTCAATTAATCTTCGACAAAGGAGGCAAGAAAATAAAATGGGAAAAAGATAATCTCTTCAGCAAGTGGTGCTGGGAAAGTTGGACAGATGCATGTAAATCAATGAAGTTAGAACACACACTCACACCATACACAAAAATAAACTCAAAATAGCTTAAAGACTTAAACATAAGACATGACACCATAGGGACTTCCCTGGTGGCGCAGTGGATAAGACTCCATGCTCCCAATGCAGGGGGCCTGGGTTTGATTCCTAGTCAGGGAACTAGATGCCACATGCATGCCACAACTAAGAGTTTGCATGCCACAGCTAAGGAGCCTGCATGCTGCAACCAAGGAGCTGGTGAGCCGCAACTAAGGAGCCTGAGAGCTGCAACTAAGGAGCCTGCCTGCCACAACTAAGACCCGGCACAACCAAATAAATAAATAAATAAAGGACATGACACCGTAAAACTCCTAGAAGAGATCACAGTCAAAACATTCTCTGACATAAACTGTACCACTGTTGTCTTAGGTCAGTCTCCCAAGGCAACAGAAATAAAAACAAAAATAAACAAATGGGATCTAATCAAACTTACAAGCTTTTGCACAGCAAAGGAAACCAGTGATAAAGAATCTGCCTTCCAATGCAGGGGACTCGGGTAGATCCCTGGTCAGAGAATTAACATCCCACGTGCTGCTGGGCAACTAAGCCCTCACACCACAACTACTGAACTCGTGCACCTCAACGAGAGAGCCCATGCGCCGCAAACTACAGAGTCCACATGCCGCAACTAGAGAGAAGTCCAGCGCTGCAACGAAGAGCCCAAGCGCCACAAAGAAAGATCCTGCACACCTCAACAAAGATCCTGCGTGCCACAACGAAGACCCAATGCAGCCAAAAAAATAAAATAAATGTTAAAAATAAAGAATGTAAAAACGTATTAAAAAAAAAAAAAGAACACACACGGCAGCCAAAATTGGAGATGCCAAACGTCCATGGATAGGAAAAGCAGATAAATACGTTGTGGTATATTCACAAATGAACTCCTACGTGGCAATAAACAAACTGCTGAAATACACACACCAAAAGGACATTCTCTGTGATTCTAATTGTCTGAAGCAGAAAACCAAGTAAAACTAATCGACAGTGGGGAGCTTCCTGGGGTACAAGAAACATGCTCAACCACGATCTGAGCCCAGGCCTTAAGTCACACACATTAATCAAGCAGTTCACTTAAGGCTGGCATATTTTACGCACTTTACTATACATACGTTATACCAAGAAAAACAGAGAAACAAAAAGAACAGAATAAAAAGTTTCCCTGAGAAATGCCTCCCATGTGAAAGGGTTCATCAAGTCAGTGACCAATGCTCCAGCCTAGAAGCATTTCAGAACTTCCAAGATAGACAGAAAACCCCAAAAGGGCCCAATTAAGCAAGAAAAAGAGAGGGAGACGGACACTCAGATTGGACCAAATCGCCTCGCTGGCACCCAGGATGCCCTTTCCACGCTAAGTGGGGCGCCCGCTCCAGCCCCGCCCAGGCACCCGGAGGGAAGAGTCCAGGGCTTCTCTCTCACTGAGCTGCACCTCAGTTGGGACCTGAGCACGTTCCCAATAAACCAGAGACGGCCCTAGAGACGGACCTGCGCGGGCACCACACCTCCAGGGAGGGAGGGGGGCCAGGAGGCGCAGACCCCCGCGTGAACGGAATCACAGTCCAAGCCGTCTGTTCCTCTCCCAACTCTCTTGTTTTCTAAGAAAGGCACCCAAAACCTAACACAAAGAGTAACAGCTCAAGTTAAATCCATAGATTTCAACCCAATCCAACAGACTGGGGGTGGGTGGTGGGAAGTGAAAAGACAGGAGTCTTCCCCGGGGGAGGACAACAGGTCAGCTCCGGTCCGGTCCGGAGAAAAGAGGCACCTTGTGGAGAGACGGCACCCCTCGGTCCCTGCAGCCCCCACCCAGACAGAGATAGGACGATAACACCGGGGAAGGCAGCCGAAGACAGGAGGGTACACCTACCACGGTGGGCGGAGGGAGGGCCAGCCCCTCCTCAGGGGCCAGGCCGCTGGCCGCTGACCCCAGGCAGGAGCCCCAGGAAAGGTGTGAGGAGGACGACAGAGTAGGCTGCCCCCCAGGCTCTGGGCCTCCCCGAACAGCTGAGTGGGCTCCACCTCGGCCTCAGACCTCAGCGAGCCCGTTCCGAGGAGTCCGCGAGTTCTGCTTTGATTTTGTACTTAAACCAAGGGCTATCTGAAGTTTTTTTTAATTAGGTGGGTTATTTCTCTTCCTTTATTGCTAGTTTCCAGTTTCACTTCCATGAATACGTCTGCATGAATGCTGCTCTTTACAACTACAACTGATTTGAGTCCGATGTACCACCTACTCTAGGTTTTTGGAAATATATACGTTCTTTTTTTTTTCCTTATAAATTTATTTATTTATTTATTTTTGGCTGTGTTAGGTCTTTGTTGCTGCGTGCAGGCTTTCTCTAGTTGCGGCGAGCAGGGGCTGCTCTTCGTTGTGGTGCGCAGGCTTCTCATTGCGGTGGCATCTCTTGTTGCCGGGCACAGGCTCTAGGCGTGTGGGTTTCAGTAGTTGTGGCACATGGGCTCAGCAGTTGTGGCTCGCAGGCTCTAGAGCTCAGGCTCAGCAGCTGTGGTGCATGGGCTTAGCTGCTCTGCAGCATGTGGGATATTCCCAGACCAGAGCTCGAACCCGTGTCCCCTGCATTGGCAGGCGGACTCTCAACCACTGCACCACCAGGGAAGCCCAGCAGGCGGATTCTTAACCACTGTGCCACCAGGGAAGTCTGGAAATAGATACATTCTCTACAGGGGATAAACTTCTTCATGTGCAGAAGATCTTAAAGTCAGCCACAGAGAAAAAGAAACATTATGTGACAGCCCCAGCTAGAAGAAAGCAGGTGGAAGCAGGCCAGCGCAAGTGGGATTGAAGGCCAGGGCACTACTTGAGCAAGGGAGACTCAGGCTACCAGCCAGGAATAATTGTGAATTTGTGTTCACTAAGGAGTTCCCTGGCGGCCTAGTGGTTAGGATTCCGGGCTTTCACCACCGTGGCCTGGGTTCAGTCCCTGGTTTAGGAACTGAGATCCTGCAAGCTGCACAGCACGGCCTAAATAAATAAATAAGTTTGTATGCGCTAAACTTCTATACACATAGTCTTAAAACAGGCAAAACAAAAGACCAACAAAACTATGGGTAGAAATGGACAAACCCACAATCGTCATGGAGATCTTAATATGCCCTTTCAGTGACAGACAGACAGACAAGCAGAACCAAAATCAGTGAGCACTGGGAGGAAATCTGACCCAAGTGACATGTACAGAACACCCCACTTTTTGCAGAAAAATATTTTCAAGTGCCCAAACTGATTGTAATTGACCATATGTTGGGCCACAACGCAAGCGTCAAATCATTTCAAAAGACTGAAATCCAACAGAGTATGAGCTCTAAACACAGAAGATTCAAGCTGGAAGAGCCAACAACACTAATAAACCCATGGGGTCAAAGGAAAAAGCTCAATGGAAAATTTAAAACATTTTGATGCGAGTCATAATTGGAAGCCCACCACCTGCCCTCACGGTAGTCAGCCGACGTGGATGTCAGCCCTACTGGACGGAGGAGTTGCTGGCCGAGTCTATGCTGGCCACTCCCATCCACAGCAGCAACAGGAGGCGGGTCCTCGAGAGCCAAGGAGAAGGTGACCAGCATATAGGTAAGGATGCTGGAACTCACCAAGCCCATCTTCCCAGCGTGCAAGTGAAGATCGCGGCGCTTAGGGACACGCCCAAGATGGAGGCACTCTTATGTGCCATAACCTTCCTGACAGCGTCCTCACAGAGTGTCTGAGAGGTCCCAGCAGAGGGTGTCCCTGCCTGAGCTCACCACAGCCAACATCACACTTAATGGTGAGAGACTGGACACTTCTCCTGAAATCAGGAATAAGACGCCTGGATTCACCGTGGTGCTGGAGGTTCTAGCCAGGGCTGTCAGGGAAGAAAATTAAAAGGTGTCTAGGGCTTCCCTTGTGGTGCAGCGGTTGAGAGTCCACCTGCCGATGCAGGGGACGTGGGTTCATGCCCCGGTCCGGGAGGATCCCACATGCCGCGGAGCGGCTGGGCCCATGATCCATGGCCGCTGAGCCTGCGCGTCCGGAGCCTGTGCTCCGCAACGGGAGAGGCCACAGCAGTGAGAGGCCCGCGTACCGCAAAAAAAAAAATAAATAAAAGTGTCTAGATTAGAAAGTATAGCAAAGCTATATCTATTTTCAGATGTCGTGATCTTATATATAGAAAATTCTCAGGAATCCGCTAAAAAAACTATTATAATATGTGGGTTTTTCAAGGGCTGCAGGATACAAGATCAATATACAAATACCTCTCATATTTCTATACACTGGCAACAAACAACCAAAAAATGAAATTTAAAGAGCAATTCAATTTACAATAGTCAAAAAGAATAAAATATTTAGGAATAAATTTAGCAAAGAAATGTACAACTTATACTCTGAAAACCATAAAAATTGTTGAAACAAATTATGGAAGACCTAAATCAATGGAAAGACATTCCACGTTCAGGTCTCAGAAGACTTCATCTTGTTAAGACAGCAATACTCCCCGAATTGGTCTACAGAGTCAATGTAAATCCCTATCAGAATCCCAGTTGGCTGCTTTGCAGAAACTGACAAACTGAAACTAAAATTCATATGTAAATTCAAGGGACTCAGAATAGTCAACAAAACAATGTTAAAAATGAAGAACAAATTGGGAGGACTCACACTTCCTGATTTCAGAACTTGCTACAAAGATGCAATAACCAAAACAGTGTGATACTAGCAAAAGGACAGACACAGGCCAATGGAACAGAGGTGAGAATCCAAACCCTCACGTTTACGGTCACTGACGTTTGACAAGGGTGCCAACTGAATACAGTCTGTTCAGCAAATGATGCTGAGAAAGCTGGATATCCACATGCAACAGAGTGAAGTAGGGCCCTTACCTTACACTAGACACAAAAACTAAGAGGGGATCAAAACCTCAACCTAAGAGCTAAAACCACAACACTCAGAAGGAAACATAAGCATGAATCTTTGTGATTTGGATTGAATCAGGCAACCTTTCTTACGACACAAAAAGCACAGGCAACAAAGGAGTAAATAAACCGCCCATCATCAAAATTGAAAACCTTGTGCTTCAAAGCACACCACCAAGAGAGTGCAGAAACCCACAGAGCGGGTGAAAATGTTCTGCACGTCATATAACTGATAAGAGAGACTTGTATCTAAAACACATAAAGAATTTTTACGATTCAATAAGAAGACAAATAACCCAATTAAAAACAGGCCAAGGTTTGTTTTGTTTTTTTTTTAGCGGCACTTGGGCCTCTCACTGCTGTGGCCTCTCCCGTTGCGGGGCACAGGCTCCGGACGCGCAGGCTCAGCGGCCATGGCTCACGGGCCCAGCCGCTCCGCGGCATGCGGGATCCTCCCGGACCGGGGCACGAACCCGCGTCCCCTGCATCGGCAGGCGGACTCGCAACCACTGCGCCACCAGGGAAGCCCCCAGGCCAAGGTTTGAACAGACATTTCTCCAATCTGTTGTGGACTGGGATGGTTACAAAATACAACAAAAGTGGCACCACACATCAAACTGCTATAAATTTGTTTTTCCTGTGCTTATCGCGACTGAAACTGTAACAGGTGTGGGCCCGTTAGGGTCCAGAGACCTCAGAGTAGCCCTGGCAGAGAGCCCCTACAGGAGTCCCAGGGCACTGCAGGGCACCCAGGCAGGGTCCTGACGACCCGGGGAGGGGACTCCGCCAACAAGTCCTCCCAGATATGGGGCCTGCACTGGCTTGGTGACAAGGATGCGGGGGGTCACGGCAGGCTGTCACTCTTATCCTTCGTCCCACGTCCCTGTCCCGCCTCAGGAGCCCACCCTCTTCCAGCAGCACCCACGGCGGGAAATACCGTTCTGCAGGGTCTGTGCTCTTGACTCCTTTCCCAGGTTCACGTGGAAGCCGCCGCCCAGGGTCGGGGTTTTGCCAGCACCTGGAGACACAAATCAGACTCATGAGCCGACACTGGGCAGAGATCTGTGTCAACAGCCCTTTCGTGCATCAGTGTCTCTGGAGCAAGACTCAGAGCAGCAGGCAGCAGCGAGCATCTCACCACACCACTCACACCTCTGCCCTGCTGACAGGGTCGTGGCCTTGACCTGGAGCCGAGGGCGTGGACCATGCCCATCTGCATTCTCTAACCATGTCCCAGAAGAGACTGTCACACAGCTCTCCCAACTACGGCCCAGGCCTGGCCCGGCCCAGCCCAGCCCCTCACCTTGGCCCTCTGCGGGCCGTGGGCCAGCCAATTCACATTTATTATCGCATCCATCTCCCGGGGGGCGGGAGGGAGGGCAGGAGCCAGTCTGCAGGAGACACTCGCACCTCTACCCATCTGTGTGCTGCCCGCCCACAGAGCAGCAACCTAGGAAGCCCTGGAACCCAACGCGTAGCTATAGCTGCACCTACGGGCGCTCTGTTCGGAACCTCCCACCAACGGCAAGCCCCCCCAGGACGTCTCACGTGCTCCACTCTGCAAGGCTTCAGGGCGGGGACTTCTGCCCTGATACCCTGTGAAGACAGCCAGGTGGACATCCAGATTGTTCACCAGGCTTACAAACCACAGCGCTGAAGCGCGATCTTCAAACGAGCGCCACGCCTAAGTGAGGGGCGCAGGCGGCCAGGCACAGGCGGGGGAGCGGGGAAGCGCTGCGCATCCCACAGGCCAGTGTGTCTGTTACGAAGTACAGAGCAAAGGATTAGAGGCTCCTGAAGTTAGGGAACACGACCTCACACTGTTAGCCACGTGGGGGAGGTAAGGGTGCAGGGCCTGCTGGAGGATGAAATGGAAACTCAGAAGTGACAGGGATCTGGGAAGCCAGATCACTGAAGTCTGAGAATAGGCCCCTGAGGAGAACACGTGGCCCACCTCCTGGGGCCAGCAGGGACCTCTGGGTCATCCATAGGCCGGCTCCAGCACAGACAGCGGAGAACAAGTCGGCCTTCGGCTTCTCTGCGACTGCAACCAAATCCCAAGCCAGCACCCACAAGATTCTTTAAGGGTCTCAGCAAAACGATTGTAAAGGCCAGCTGGGAAAGAAAGACATCAGATGGGCTAAGGAAACTGTGAAACGAGCAACAAGTAGGCCTGGCTGGGCAGTTAGTGGGCTGCGAGCAGCTGGAAGCAGCGGGAGCACAGCAGGGGGCTGGCTGGCTGGTGGCCCCAGCACCCAGCGTCCCCGCCTCAGCAGCTTCCCTGGGGCTCAGGCCCAGGGCTGGGCAGCGTCCCCCACCAACTCCTGTGGTCCGACGGTGGGGTCTAGGCGCCGGCCCCAGGGGGTACTGGCAGGGAGCCCATCGCTCCCTCACAGTAGGATGTGGAGCCTGGGGACAGGTGGCGGTGCCTGGGGAAGGTTTTGCTGTCACCCTGGGTGTGTTGGCTTTCTATCACTGCCCTGACAAGTTACCACAAACTTAGTGTCTTCAAGAAGCTGGCCATAGAGGGCAGGGAGGGAGAGGGCCAGGCAGGGCACACTGGGGGCCTGGAGAGGGCCAGGAGCAGTGCAGGGCCCAGGGGAGACCTGTCCACCCGGCCCAGAAATGAGGAGCCTCCAACACTCCAGTGTTACCTCTGACTCTGCAGAAGCCCGACGTGGGCTCACCGGCCTGAGACTGGGGGTCTGCATCTTGTACCCCCCTATTTTGTGGCGGCTTTTATACCCTCAGGATTGTTATATTTGTGATCTTTTGGACGTAGGAACCACTGAAGAAGGCCACAACCCCTCAGCCCCCTGACGAGGACGGCCACATTTTGACCTGCGTGCAGTGCTGCCCAACTTTTATTTGAGAAAAAGGAAAAAAAATCACCACATTGTTTTAGCGGAAATCAGCACATGTTTTAAGCAAACAATTACAATAATGTTGCATTAGAAAAAGAACAACGTAAGGGTATAAATCCCCTGAAGCCCCACCTTCCAGGCACGAGGACCCTGGGGGGCCTTCCTCCCAGCCACCTCTCCCTGCTTAGACACAGATGGGAAGCGACCAGGGCAGGTCACCCGAAGATGCTGCTGAGTAAGAGCAGAGCCTCGTTCTGGGTGAGCGTTAAAGGCACTGCAAGACCTTGAGAGGTCACGCCCTCCCCTCACCCTCTCCCCTCACTCCCCCCCTGCACTCTCTGCAGGCGCTCCCCCCTGCACTTCCAGGACCTCTGTTTCCTGCTGCGGTGCTGTCCTTCCCTGTCTCTCCCCAACGCCCCAGTCACGCTTCCTGGGGCTGCTCCGGCCCCACCTGCTCTGGGGGCTGATGCTTCCTGCCCCCGTGCACACTCACACACACTCACATATACACACACACCACCCTGGTGCTCTCCAAGGCCCTTGTACGTAGCCTCAGTCCTGCATGTGCTCCCAGGAGAAACAGGGACTAAGTCCTGGCAAGGAAGGTGCCTTACTAGGTCCGGCCAGCTGGGGGAAGGGGGGGGGCAGGTCAAAACCTGCTTGCCAAATGGATGCATATTCTTTTATTCAACAAATACTACCCACTGGGGATTTGGTTACAGTAGATAACATCTGGAAAGCAGTGGTGGAGCCTATGAAAAGTGCTTATTCAGCAAATCTCAAATAGCTAACACCACGGGGCTAGGGTCCCCTGAAGCGTGAAAGAAAGCTTGCGTACCACCTCTGACCAAAACCATCAATGCACGCTGTACTTGTCTTTCAGATGCCCATCATATTATTCCCTCTACTTCTAAAAACATTTGATATTTTCTATAACAAGATCCTGTAACAAACAAGATACAACCAGCTACATCTAACAAGTAGAAGTTGCAGTTCTTATCAGCACAGCCGGGCCAAGACTGCCCCCTTGTGGACAGCAGGGGAGGGGCCGGAAATTCCACCCAGATGCACCTGTGCCCCTCCCAGCTGTGGCTGCAAAAGCAAGAAGGTGCAAAGGCCTGACCCCTGCAACTTGGTGGGGGGCGGGGGGTGCTTCTCGGCCACTCTGAGCACTGAGGACAAAGCCAGCAACACCAACACCCCAAGACCACAAACAGAAAAGCAGCACAGAGCCCCGTCCTCCAGTTCACGCACGGATCCCTCCCACATGGGTAAGCAAAACCTCTCCTAAGTCTGTATTCATTTTATTTAAAGTGAGGGGTTTCTGTCACTGCTGTGAAACTCCTTTTAAGGGGGGACAACTGCACGAGGTCCAGCTGGGCGGTTCCAGGACGGAAGAGAAATCCAGTGGCCCCTCGACCTGAGCTCGGACGTTGGCATAACTCCCCTAAGGCACCCGAAACACTCAGCAAGTCCACCTTGAGCCCCGGGCATGGGGCCGTGGCTGGACACATACCTCTCGCGGTCGGTGAATCAACAGCTAAACAGTGGCGGCAGCCTAAACTTCTGTCAACCAGACACAGCTCCTGAAGAGCCTGTTTCGTCACGATTAAGAGTCTGATTATGGAAACCACGCAGCACGCAGCATGGCAGGTGATAAAAGCAGCAAATGACATTTTAGGAACAACATTCCTCTCACGCAAGTGCCTCCAGGACAAAACTCGGCCATTTCCTGAGAGCAGGTCCCTTCCCGCAGGGACTCAGTGGGGCTCTGAGGGGCCACAAGATAGAAACAGAGATGCAGAACCTCTGAAACTCCAGGACCAGAGCTTGCCCAGGACACCTGGTAGGCTGTGCCCGAGAGAGCCCTCTCCGGGCAGGGCACAAGCCAGGCAGAGGGCAGGTGGGTCTGCTGTTCTTTAGGACCCAGGGAGCTGCCCCAGCGAGCAAGAGAGGCTCCACCCCCACCAGAGCTGGGCACCAAACCTTCCTCATCGTTTTACGCATGGAAAGCACCTCATTACTCATAACCACGAGAACACTAGCACTTACAGACACCTTGACTTCAGGGACAAAGTTTGCAGCGATTAAAAGCTGTGGTCATGGAACCCATGGGGGTGCACCCCAGAAGAGGAAGGGAAGGACCCAGGGAAGCAGGAGCTCCCTCTGCCTCTGGGTTTCATCCTGGGGGAGCAGCAGGTACAGCTCCCGGGAGGGGCCCACGGGCTCACCGTGCACCATCAACTGCAGGGGACACCCAGGGGAAAGACCTGCTGTCCTCGAGACCTTCAGCACCGACACCAGGGACGGGATGCTGGCGTGGGCCTGTGCCAGGAAGCCCTACTCTGCCCCTGAGCTCCTTGATGCTCTGGTGAGCCCTTCCCCCATGACTCAGCAGGACCCTCCTCAGGCCCGCAGAGGCCCAGCTGCCCCAGCTCTGCCCACCACCTTGCCATCCTGCAGTCCTCACATCCAACCCTTCTCTCAGCCACGCCCATCCCCTCACCAGCTGCCCATCAACTGAAAGACACAGCCCAGACGTCCCCAGCACCACCCTAGCTGCCACCACTCTGCGAGTCCAGCCTGGGACGCTGGACTCACACTTTGCCGGTCCTCAAACATCTACCAGGGGACCCAGGGGGACTGGGATTCTTCGCCTCTGGACCCTGGGCCTGGGTCACAGTCAGAAACCCAGCTGGTGACAGGGCCGCTGGCCACAGGGCCCTGACGTCTAATTTACATATTCTCAAGTGAACTGAGGAGCTAACCATCCGCCACTCCTTCTCGAAGAGTAAACAAGAACGCTTAAGAAAGACAGAGGCCCTGGGCGCTGCACAAGGGCACCCCAGAGAGAAGGCCCAGCTTCCAGGATGAGGCTGGAGCGAAGGAAGAGCTGGGGGGCCAGCTGGGCATACACTCCGCACCAGGGAGGCTGACAGCAGCCAGAGCCGACTACCAGGGCGGCTGCTGTTGTGATGGGGAAGGGAGGAGGCCAGGAGTCTGGGAGGGATCCACCCAGGGGAGGGAGGGGCTGCTGGAGGAGGCAGCGCCCCTCGCTCCTCCCTCTCCGCCCTCTACACAGGAGCTGAGAACCCACAACCCCTGCAGCGCTTCCCTCCAGAGAGTGAGCCCACCGGACAGAGCCAGCCCGGGTTCATACCACCTTTAAATCACACCACCAAAGGGCACCCAGCTCTGAGCCTGTGCTCACAGGCCGTGGGACCAACGTCACTGCCCACAGGTGGCAGCACATCTCTCACGTCCAGGACTCCTCTGCACCCAGCTTTGTCGTCTGCAGTGAGGACAGGCTGTCCTCAGGTACAAGGGATGCACTCAGCACAGTGCCTCCCATGGGAAACCCTAAGTGTCAGCTACTATGATTATTCCTTCTTACTGTCGTTGTTACTCTCTTCCCAACAGGCATCAAAGTCTTGGATGACTGAGGGGGCAGTTTGGCAACATGTGACAAAGCTGCAAACACAGTGCCAGGGAGACTCCGCCACAGCAGTCCCAGGAAATTGCTCAGGAAGGACACAAAGACGAAAAAAAAACAAAGAACAACAAAAAAAAGAACACAAAGACGTGTGCCATGCAGAAAACAGGAGAAAAAAAGCAATGAAACCCAAAACCGGTTCTTTGGAAAGATCAAAAAAATTGATAAACTTCCAGCAGGAGAAACAAAGGGAAAAAGAGAGAAAGATGCAAAACACCAATATCTGAAAGGAAAATGAGACACCACTACAGACCCTGCGGACATCCAAAGAATAAGGGAATAGTACCAGCAACTCTACGTGCATAAATTCAGCAACTTAGATCAAATGGACCAAATCCTCAAAACGACAAACTCACCCGACATGAAAGAGATATTCTAAAATATAAATAAAACCTACAACTATTAAAGAAACTGAACCTGTAATTAAAAACTTCTGAAAAAGAAACCTCCAGGCCCAGATAGCTACACCAGTAGATTCCACCAAACAGTCAAAGAAGAAATAACACCAATTCTACACAATCCTTCCAGAAAACAGAAGAGAAGGGAACATTTCCCAACTCATTCCAGGAGGCGCATTACCTTGATATCAAAACCAGACAAAGACATTACAAGAAAATTGCACACTAATATACCACATGAACATAAATGTAAGAATCCCCAACAAAATATTAACAAATCTAATTTAGCAACACATACAAAGAATAATACCCAGTGATCAATTGGGTTTACCCTAGGAATGCAAAGCACGTTGAACATTCAAAAACCAGCCACACTGACAGACCAAGGAAGAAAAACAAAACTCATCATCCACTCATGATAAAAACTTTCAGCGAACTAGGAGTGGAAAGAGAACTTCCTCAACTTTACTGATGAAGAACAGGTACCAAAAACCTATAGCTAACATCATATTGCGTGGGAGGAGAGTGAATGCTTCCCTCTAAGACTGGGAAGAAGGCAAGCATGTCTGCTCAAAAGCCAGAAACAGAAACAAAAGAAAGAAAACAGCCCCTATTTATAGATAATATGATTGTCTACATCAAGAATCCCAAGGAATCTATTTTTAAAAATACTCCTAGAACTAATAAGTTTAGCAAGCTCACAGGAAACAGGCCAATGGCAGAAATCAACCGTATTCCTATATGCCAGCCATGAACAACTGAAAACTGAATTTCTGAAAAATACTATTGACAACAGCTCTATTTGGGTCTCAGGTAAACATCTAAAATATGTACAGGAGCTATATGCTGAAAACTTCAAACGATGATGGAAGATCAAAGGAAACCTAATGAATGGAGAGACATCTGTGCTCATGGACTGGAAGACACAATATAGTAAAAATGTCAAATCTCTCCAAATTTATCAAGAGATTTAATGCAATTCCAGTCAAAGCCCCCGCAAGATTTTTTGTAAATATACACAAACTTATTCTAAAATTGAATGAAAAGGGAAGGGAACTACAATAACTAAAACAATTCTGAAAAGGAAGAGCAAAGCTGGAGGAATCACAACATCTGATTTCAAGACTTACTACCGGGGGCTTCCCTGGTGGCGCACTGGTTAAGAATCTGCCTGCCAACGCACGGGACACGGGTTCGAGCCCTGGTCTGGAAAGATCCCACATGCTGCGAAGCAACTAAGCCCACGTGCCACAACTACTGCTCCTGTGCTCTAGAGCCCACGATCCACAACTACTGAGTCCGCGTGCCTAGAGCCCATGCTCTGCAACAAGAGAAAAGTACAATCCATGAAAGAAAAAAAATCAATAAAGTGGACTGCATCAAATTTTAAAACTTTTAATCAAAATTTTAAACTTCTGCTCTGCAAATCACGTATCTAACAAAGGACTTGTAACTACAATATTTAAAGAATGCTCAAAACTCAACAGTAAGGAAACAAACAACCTGAATATAAAATGAGCAAAAAGCTACTTGAACAGACATTTCAGCAAGGGGGATTAAGGGATGGCAAATAAGCAAATTAAATGCTGTTTAACATCACTATGCATTAGGGAAATGCATCAACACGGAGATGAGGCACCACAACACACTAAAAACACACCCAAAATATATATAAATACTGAGACAACACCAAGTTCTGGTGAAGCAATTAGTGAGAATGCAAAACGGTGCCAGCCACATTGAAAATCCATTTGGTGGTTTGTTATAAAGTTAAACATACGGCTACCATCCACTCCTGGGTAACCACCCTAGAGAAATGAAAACCTATGTCCACGGAAGAAGCCATCCTCGAAGTTTTTAGCAGCTCTATTCATAATCACCCCCAACTGGAAACAAACCAAAGGTCCTTCAGCAAATCGTGGGCCGTGCACAGGAAGGAGCCCAGATCCTCGCAACAGCCTGGGCGAATCCCAAAGGCACAGGGCTGAGGGACAGATGCCAGTCTCCGAAGGTGGCCCACGGGCTGGTTCCATTTACGCGGCCTTCCTGAAAAACAAGACTGCAGGGACGGAGGGCAGCTGCCGCTGCGGGGAGGCGTGGGGCTGTGGAACTCTATCCTCGCTGTGGTGTTACTCGAATCCAAATGTGTTTAAATTCATACAACTGTAACCCGAAAGGAGCTGGATCGACTATGATGACTGAGAGAGGGGACGCGCTGACGTCCGCGACCCCCAGATTCAAACAACTGTCCCCCCAAGGAGCGAAGGGACTGCGCTGAGGGGGATGGGCCACGACCCCGACCCCAGGCCGCATCCTGTCCCCTGTTCCGGTAAGTTCCGTTACTAAAGCCAGAACCGCACACGCACGGAGGCCACTGGCCACGCGGTCCTCCGCCCCGCCAGCCCCGCCGGGACCCACCGTCCAGCGACACGAACTGGCCCACGGCCGACGAGCCTCCGCCGCTGTTCTCCACGAACTGCACCTCGGACACGATGATGTTGTCCTCGAGCACCGAGCCGCAGCCGGTGCACACGGCGTCGCCGCGCGCCGCGTCCAGCTCGATGTCGGTGCCGCCGCAGCCGCGGCACACGCGGCCAGTCATGCCGGCGGCTCCAGGCCGGGCCCCCGCCCGCCGGCCCCGGCCCCAGTCAGCCTGCCGGCCCGCGCGTCCGCCGGGCCCGTCCGCGGGCCCGTCCGCAGCCGCGTCCGCGCCGCCCAGACTCTCGCGAGGCCGCCGCCGCCGAGCCCGCCGATTCGCAGCGGCAGATTCGCCGCGCGGGCCGGGACGGCGCTGCCCGCCACGGTCGCGCCCCGCGGAACGGGCACGGGCTCCGGGGCCGCGGCGAAGACGCGACTACTCGAACCCGCGGCCTCCGGGCCAGGACGCAGCCACCAGGCCTCGGAACTTGGGACCTACAGTCCGCAACGGCAGCGCGCCAGCAGCAGGAGGAAAGGCTGAGCGGCCTGCGGGGGCGGGGCCAGATGGGCGGGACCGCGGTTTGTGGGCGGGGCCTTAGGAGCGAGAGCAGCGGAGTGGTGGGCGGGACCTGAGGGCCTTATGGGCGGGACCAGGGACTGTGGGCGTACCTTGTGGGCGGGGCCTCAGGCGGGGTCTGAGAAGCAGAGCTCTGCGACGGATTGGCGCAGGTTGAGGGTGGAGACCCTCGCCCGGGACCGCCCGCCACCGCCCGCCCCTCCCTCCGGGCTTGTGGGCAGGCTCCGCGGCTCTTAGTGGCTCCGCGGGCTCCGTCTGGCGGTGCCCTTACGCCCCCATGCAACCCCGCCCCTGTTGTGTGGACCCCCCCCGTGTCTCCCCACCCCCTGACAGTCACTTGTGCCACCTGTGGTTACCGGTGTCATCACGTTTCTGTGTCCCTCTACCCGCGCCCTCAGTTACCTTCAGGTGCTATTCACGGTCGCCGAAACACCCATGCGGTCCCCGGGAATGAGCCTGAAAAGAAATGTGCAAGACGACATTTTTTTTTTTTTTTTTGGCCGCGCGGCTTGCGGCATTTCAGTTACAGGGACCGAACCCGGGTCGCAGGAGTGAAAGCCCAGAATTTTAACCGCTAGGCCAACGGGGAACTCCCAAAACCACGTTTTTCAAAAACCGTTAAACCTTGACTGTAGGATTGACAGGAGCTCTAACTGAATTAGAAAATGCCTTATTCCCACTTGAAAGCAATGTTGTAAATACTTAAAATCTTCACGAGTCAGTTTGTAAAGTCGATTTAATCCCCACCAAAATGTCAACAGGATTTTCAAGTGACTTGATAAGCTGACCCTAAAGTCATCTGGAAGAGATACTGCACAAGAACAGTCAAGAAAATTCTAAAAAGGACTTTCCTGGTGGCGCAGTGGTTAAGAATCCACCTGCCAATGCAAGGAAAACGGGTTTGAACCCTGGTCCGGGAAGATCCCACATGCCGTGGAGCAACTAAGCTCGTGCACCACAACTACTGAGCCTGCGCTCTAGAGCCCGCGAGCCACAGCTACTGAGCCCGTGTGCCAGAACTACTGAAGCCTGCGTACCTAGAGCCTGTGCTCCGCAACAAGAGAAGCCACCGCAATGAGAAGCCTGTGCATCACAACGAAGAGTAGTCCCCACTCACCACAACTAGAGGAAGCCCATGCGCAGCAACGAAGACCCAACGCAGCCATACATAAATAAATTTATTTAAAAAAAAAAAAGAAAATTCTAAAAGAAGAGGAAAATTGCCCTTCTGTATATCAAAGTATTATATCAAATTACATCCATTAAACCACGAGGTATTTGTACAGGGACAAGTGGAATAAAACCAGGAGTCCAGAAACAAACCCAACTATACACGGAAATTTAGGGGCCTCAATCATTGTGGAAAAGACAGACTTTTCAGTGGGGCTGGGGTTTCCGTTTAGAGGAGGAAAAGGGTAAATTGAGCCCCGACCTCACCCTGTTCTAAAAATAAATCCCAAATGGCATTAAATGCTGAACTTAGAAACAGAACTGCAATGACTCCTGGAATAAGATACAAGAGGGTATTGTAAACCTGCAGAGGATCTCTGTCATGATGGGAGGGTGCCTGGCCTCTGAGCCCCATTGATGTGTGGCTCATCATCGCCTCACCCTGCAGGTGGCCGCCCTCACCGCAGGGTGTGGACAGTCGAGCCGGTTAAGCTAGAAGACAGTGCATGTATGGTCGGGACAACATAGTCTTTTGTTGGAAGGACAGAGCAGAATTTTGGTCACCGGTCTCATGCTGAGGAAACAGAGGTTGCTGCAGTGATGACCCTTGTCTTCGTGCCCCCACGCACACATGGATGTTCCCCAAGGGGCATCACTGGAGCGCAGAGTATTCCTACGCTCAACACACCACACATGGGCAAACTGATCCCCAAAATTGTCCCATGAAATTACTGTCTCCTAGTTCAATACTGTTCCACATTTTGGCCAACTTTTTGTATGCTCATTATCAATTGCTGTCTAACAAATAACCACAAAAGTTCGCGGCTTCAAATGACAAACTTATCATCTCACAGTTTCCGTGGGTCAGGGGTCTGGGAGAGGCTTCGTGGGACAGTTCTGGCCCGGGGTCTCCCGAGGTCACGGCCAAAGTGTTGGCCAGGGCCGCGACCTCTGAAGACTTGGCCGGAACTAGGGGCTCTGCCTCCAAGCTCCCTCACGTGGCTCCTGGTGGGGCCTGAGCGCCTCACCCGGCAGCCCCCACAGCGTCCTCACAGGGGCGCCGGGGGCCGGGACCCACAGGACAGGAGATGCGAGGCTTGGCTGACCAACCTGCCAGTGCCGTCGCTGCACCAGCTCCACCTGGGCGTCCTACCCACACCCGAGGGAGGAGGACCCGGAACATGTTTAAAAGCGCCACCGGCCGCCCCCCTGACCCGACCTGACACACACACGGGGCACCAGACGTCCAGCGCCACCCTGGGCGCCCAGACCCCTGCAGGCTTCCGAGGGAGGGGGAACAGCGCGGGGACCCCACTGCAGCCAGCGCGGGAGAGACCTGGGGTCCGGGAGCCCCGAGAGTGCCTCGCGACCCACACAGAGGAGGGAAGTGTCCAGAACAGAGAGCCAGGCCAGCCCCGGACGAGCAGATGCGGAGGACGCTGGACGGCTGTCTCCCTCCCACACCTGTCACCCGATAGAGGGAAGGAGGAGAGGCTGCCCGGGCATGGGGCGGGGCTCCCCAGCCATCTGGGCCCTGAGTCAGAGCAGTGGGCTCCCAGGCCCCACCTGGAGCACCAGGCTGGAGGGCGCCTCCCTCCCGAGGCCGAGGTGCAGGCTGCAGGCCTGGGGGGTGGGGGGGGCGCTGCTGGAGAGACACCTGCCTGCCTTGCAGGGAGTCCTGGGGGCAGGTGGCTTTTCTCCTCCCCATCCCTCGGGGAGAGGGGTGGGGGGTCGACCCCGGGGTCTTGTGAGGAGACATGGGGGCGCCTGGAGGAGGGAGCCCGCCCCTCGCCCTGGCTGGGAACCTGCCCAGCTGCCGGAATCCTCGGTGTGGACGCCCGAGGTGGGGATATGAGAGGGTGTGGGGGGCTTGACGAGTGTAGAGTGCACGAGGGACCCTGCAGCCTGGCCGCTGCCCTTGGTGGTGGGACACAGGTGGGAGCAGCTGAGCAGCTGGAGAGGGGACAGGGCCCTGCGGGAGTGGCCACGCTGCCGGCAACCAAGATAGAATTGGAAGCTGTCAGTCATTTCCCTTCAGCAATTTCAAGGTTCATTCCATGGTCTTCTTTGCATCATTTCTGTTGAAAAAGTCTGTTTTTTATCTGTTTTGTTGCACTTTGAAGTTAAGCTACAATTTTTTTCCTGGATGCTTTTAAAATTTTTAAATCTCTTTCTAGGATTCCAATTACACCCATGTTAGATTTTTGCTATGTCCTATATGCCTCTGTATTTTGACACATTTTTTTTCCCCTTCTTGTTTCTATCTGGGTATTTTCTACTTATGTAATTTCCATTTCACCAATCCTCTCTTCTGCTCTGTGTAATCTGCTTTTAAAACCATCTATTCTGTTGCTCACGTTCCTCATACTATACTCTGTATTTTAAATTCTTTTCTCCCCTCCTTGTTTCCATCTGGGTATTTTCTACTTACATAATTTTCATTTCACTAATCCTCTCTTCTGCTGTGTGTAATCTGCTTTTGAAACCATCTATTCTGTTGTTCATTTCAGCTATTTTATATTTCAGTTCTAGAATTTTCATGATTATTTTTCTTTAGATTTCAATTCTCTGATGAAATTCTCCATTTTTAAAATTTATTTTCTTGAATATATTAATCACCTTTTAAGGTTCATTCTAATCATTCCAATATTGGTGACCTAACGATTTATGTCTGTCGTTTTTCTTGGCTTATGTGAAATCGTTTCCTGGCACACCTGGTAATTTTGGACTAAATGATGATCGTTGTAAAGAAAAACTGTGAGGCTCGGAGATGTTTTTGTTATTCAGAGAGAATTTATTTTCCTTCGGTGAGTCACACAGGTGGGGGCGACCTATACCTTGATGCAATCAGGCGCTGATAGGATTCCAAGCTTTACTCCAGGCTTGGCAGCGTTCTCTGCCTTCCTGCTTTTCAGGCACCTTCTTTCAAAGGCAGTTGTCTCTGTGTCTGTCACCTTACCACACCTGATTAAAACACATCTCGGGTACATTTGAGATGGGCTGGGACCTGGGACCCTTTGCTGCAGGGCTTGCACCTGGACACACCTCTCCTCCGGCAACGAAATACAAAGAAACTATAAGGGACTGAAAATAAACGTGTGCATGCAAACAGCTGGGGCAAATTATGGACAAGATACAAAAAGACCAAAAAGCCCAGCTGATGCTTCTGAAGAGCCCAGCGCAAAAGCAGGGTACTGCGCATGCCTGCTGCACACAGCACCGCCCGAGGGCAGGCAAACTACCTCAGCCACCCCTGCAGCCTGACCCCTGGACACGCCCCTATCCTTACCCGTTAGAAGGAACCAGCTTGCCCTACGTCGGGGAGCAAGTAAGGGGGCCTGCTACTTCTCCCTCTCCCCTGCTGTAGCAGGGGCCCCAGTAAAGCCTTGCGTGAATTTCTTGTCTGGCCTCTGATCAATTTCTGTCGACTAAGGAGGGCAAGAACCCTGGTCGGTAACACATTCACAACACTTCCCCACCGTGTGGCGGTCAGCACAGGTGAGAGGACCGGGCTGGGCACGCAAGCTTCCATCACCGCACCTGAAAATCAGCAGCTCAGTGCCCGTGGGCGAGGTCTCCAAGCTTCTGTCTCCTCGTCTGCATAGCAGAGGTCATGGCATCTCCATCCCAGCACTGGCAGGGGCAGAGCAGGGGAAATGGCGTATGTGCCACGGACTGCAGTGACGATCGCAGACCACCCAGAACGCAGGCTCCTGTCTCTGTCTGTCCTGCCCACCCTCATCACGTGCCACTGAGGGGGGGGTGCAGTCCATCTTCCGCCACAGAAGCCATGGGCCGGCGCCCTCGTGTCCCACTTCCTGGGCCGATGCACAGTGGGTCACAGGCTCCCGCCTCCACCAGGGGTGAGAGGGGTCCCTGGTGTAGCGGGCCACCTGCCCCACCTGCATCTCTCTGGTTCCTCCCGTGGACGGGGTGACGGGGGCCTGACCCCTTTCTACAGCTCCTTCCACGCCTGAATTCTGCGGCCGCCGGACAGCTCCTGGACTCCAGACATCTGGAACGTCCGCAGGTCCAGTGAGCCTCCTTGGGAGGAGGGGTGTGGCTGCGGCTGCTGCCTTTCGGGGATAGAGACTTTCCTGGTTCCATCTGCTCAGAGAAGGTGTCTCCTCGACTGTCGGGAGGACCTTCACCTGGGGATGTGCCGAGATGGGCCAGGGAGAGCAACGGCCAGCCGCGTACAGTTTAGCAAGGCTGGAAGCGCCCCATCCTCACCAGTGCAAGACGGTCATCAAGACCAAGGTATTAAGGACTGGACTTGGCACAAACGAAGAATCTAAGGACGCGTGGGTGCTAGGTTCTCCGGCTCTGAGGCCGCCTACAGCCAAGGTGCCGCCTCCCCTGACAGTTCCTGGGGCCACACTGAGGGCCCCCTTCAGGTGCATGCTCCGGGTCCAGAGGTCTGAGAGAGGAATGCCGCACCAGGCCTCCTTGGGGAGTGTACCCCAAGGTCAAAGCCCAGGGTCCCCTGGATGTCCTCATGTCTCCAAGCCCTGGCTGACCCCCGTGACTCCAATATATGTCCCAAGAATGAAAGGACCTGGGGAGGGGACAGCACAGCGGTGACACAGCCCCTGCGCCAGGGTCATACTGGATGAGAGAAATCAGCATGCAATGTTAGTAGAATAGCTGGGGTTATTGTTTTGCTTTTTTTTTTTAGCTGAACCTGTTTTTGCAAACCTCCAGCCTACAGCAAAATTTAATATTATGTACAAACACATAATCTTCTCCAAAGGGGAAGACACCTACTAGTTATTCGCTGGATGGGTAAGTTTTCCTCCTTGGACGAGGACCACCCTGCACCCGCTCTCCTCTGGGCTGGCTTGGCCACGCAGAGCTCATGCCCGCCCTCCACGTCATGCAGGTGGCCCTTGGGGTGAATGTGCCACTCTCTGTGCCTCCAGTGAATTCCTCCCCATCCCAGCTAAAGTTACCCCTTGACAGACCTGTCAGGGGACTCTCACTAGTTCGCAGTGCCTGAAGTTTCCTGGGAGATGTGCTGTGTCTGTGTGATTCAGTGTCCCTTTGCAGCGTACAACACAGGGCCAGGCTCCCCACCTGACCGTTCTGCATCCCAGACACTCTCCCGTTTTTTCCTTTGTGTGTTTGTTTTGCTTTCTGTACTGCATCTCCCCCTCAGGAATTTTGCTCGTTCTCCTGGGAGACTGTCAGTTTCCAAGCCTGAGCTGGTTTTTACTCCTCTCTTCCCCCTGCCCCAAACCCAAGGTCGTTCCCAGGCCCACCTAGCCGTGGCTCTCAGCAGCCAGCTAGGCAGTGCACCCCGGGCGCCCCAGATGCCCCTGTCCCATGTGCCATGCGACCAACACCAATATTTGAAAAATGCTGTGTCACTCAGGTCTCTTTTTGCTTAAAACTGCACAAAGCCCGGCATTCGGGGCCCACCCTCCACTGGTCCGACTTTTTTTCTTCTGCTTGAGAAATAATGTTGCTTTCAAGCATCAAAAACATGTTTGCTAATTGTAAAACATCAGAAAAACAAAGAAAATTCTAAGGAAAACCGGAAATCATTCCTATGTTAATCTGAACAGCACTGAGGTCGAACATTGATTCATGGGCGCTGCCACCATGGTGTTCCAGCTTTTGTGAATTACCCGGGAGTGTCGTCTGTTGATTTCTGTGTTAGGGCCTTGTTGTTTTCTTTTCCAACATTTAACTCTTGTACTGACTTATTGTGACACAATTTCCATTGTGGGGAACACAGAAAAGTATTAAAATGTAACTACAGGGCTTCCCTGGTGGCGCAGTGGTTGGGAGTCCGCCTGCCGATGCAGGGGACACGGGCTCGTGCCCCGGTCCGGGAAGATCCCACATGCCGCGGAGCGGCTGGGCCCGTGAGCCATGGCCGCTGAGCCTGCGCGTCCGGAGCCTGTGCTCCGCAACGGGAGAGGCCACAGCAGTGAGAGGCCCAAGTACCGCACAAAAAAAAAAAAAAAAAAAAAAGTAACTACAAAGGCGCCCCTTACACTCAGGGCCCAGAACACCCCCCAGTAAGAGGCAGCAGGGCTCCCATGCGTTCTCCTGACCCCAGGGGTGCTGTCTGTTCAGCTGCACGCCCTGATTTTCTCACACAGCCATGTGCGGTGGGCTTTCTCCCCGCTGTTGAGGCTGCACAGTCACCCGTTTTACCCGCACCTTCATGTTCCACGGGCCGCCCGTGCCATTTGACCACAGAAGCTGCTACTCTTTTCCTTTATTTTCGTGGTACAATTAATACATATTCATCATAGAGAAAATATGAGGTAAAGAGAAGCAGAAAGAAAAGCTCGATCAGCTGAATTCCTGCCAAAGAGATAATTTCTTAACACTTTGGATTCATTTTTAACCTTCCGTATTGTCCTTGTACTTTGAAAATAGGTCTTTTACACGTATAATCACTTCCATGTGAATATACATTTTACACGTACATGCATTTACACACACATTTTGTTAACCAAAAAGGATCGTATTTTTAGCCATGTCCTAACTTACCATTTTGCACAGCTGTGTGCTCCAGGGGGTGGCTGTGCGGTGGCCGGCTTGACCTCCCCTGGCTCTGTGACCCTGGACATGATTCCAGGCTTCACTCTGAGAAGCCCCGCTGGCCCAGCCCCGGGCCTACGAGGCTCCCACAGGTCAGAGGTGACCTCAGGAACCTCCTGCAGTGTGGCTGTAGGGCAGTGCCACCTGCGGGGTCCTGTGCTCCTGACCCCTCCTCCTCCGGTTCCCCCAGAGGGGGCCTGATACAGCCCCTCCGGTGCACCGGCACCCGTTTCCTACCAGCACCAACGCAGGGATCCCAGTGTTAGATCCTCAAATTCTCAGGGCGAAACGGGTGTCTCTGTATGTGGGAATTCGATTCCCATGACTGCCGGCCAACCCACCTCCCTCTACCGGTCTTCTGGAATGCCTTCCCCTGTCTGCATCACTCCTATCCATTTGTAGGTGGTCGTTAGGTAACCAGGTTACCACCCTTGGCCTACGACATACATTCTTCTCCCTTTTAACTTTGCTGACAGTGGATTTTTGGCTTCGGAGACAGTGGACATCTCCAGGTACACAGATACCACCGGCTATCAGCCAGTGACTTCCTAGAGTGTTGCTATGCTCAGAAAGTCCCCTCAAGTCCAGAGGTGGCTTTGCCGTATTTGACGCCTAACTGTGTCGTCCACCTGGGTTTCGCGTAGGTGTTCTGCACGAGGGAGGCTCACACCTGATTTTCTGGCAAGCAGCCTTGAGAAGAGCCTTCCTCTCACCTGTTCTGTGCTACTGACCACCTCTTGGATTCTTGCAGTGACAGGCATGGCTTCGGTCACTGTCATCTCATGAGACAGTTGGTTAGGACACCTCCGCTTCCCTTCCAAAGCCTGGTAGTAGCGGTGACGCCAACACTGCCCATTTCTCCTGTGCCTTCTGGGCAGCAGCTCCACACGTTCACACCCACCCCCGTGCTGATCCCACGACAAGGCAGCGTGGGCACTATAGTCACCCCGTCTCACAAGTGAGAAGGCGGGCTGCTGCAGTCACCCCGTCTCACAGCTACGACCCCTTGTTTATTCTTCCAGGTGAACTTCAGCACCAGTTTCTCAAGCTCCCTGTAGTACTTGGGGTTCCCCAGAGGCGCAGACGAATAGGACGGACACTGACAGGGAGGTTTGTTATGAGGGGTCGGCTCACGCGGTCACGGAGGCCGAGAAGTCCCACGAGCTGCCGTCCGCAGGCTGGGGACCCAGGGAGCAGGTGGTGTGATTCATCCCAAGTCCGAGGGCCTGAGAACCTGGGGCGCCGATGGCATCACTCCCATCCGAGGACAGGCGATGAGACGAGACCAGCTCAATGGTGAGGCGGGTGCAAAAGGGCAAATCCCTCCTTCCTCCACCTTCTGTTCTATTCAGACCCTCAGCGGATGGATGAGGCCCACCTGTACTGGGGGGGTCACCTGCACTGGGGAGGGTCACCTGTGTTACAGGTCCACCTGTCCGAGTGCTGATCTCATCCAGTAACACCCTCACACACACCCAGAAACAGTGCTTAATCTGGGCACCGGTGGCCATTGGGTCAACACAAAATTCCCTATGAGCCCCCTGCACTGACCATTTTGGACCCGTCCGTTTGTGGGGAGCACTTGATGAGTCCCCTCCCAGAGAAGCCTCCTCACATGGCACTGCTGTCCACACAGGCAAATATTCCTTTACAACCCAGCTGTATGCTCCCAAAGCTGGAAAAGGGATCTCTCCTCCTGTGTTCAGCCCCAGATCAAGAGCTCTGTCCCTCTGGGAGAGAGAGAACAGATGTTGCGGCCAACTAGCTCTCTCTGCCACGAGGGGTACTTTGTTTCATTGTTTGCTGTTTCAGGGGTGGACCGTCCCTTTGCGTCTTACAACCTGTAACATTCTTACTTCTGCTTAGTTACAGCTCTCTTCCAGGTTCTTCTCTTGCATTTTCTCAGGATATAACCAAATTCTGTTCATAAAGACGGTATAACCTCTTCCTTCCTCCCACTAAAACATTAGCCCTTACTAACGTTTTAAGGACTAGCTGACCATTTTAATGGGATGCCACTAACACTTCACCACATATATGATGCTGGTCTAAATGCCCGCAAAGGGACATCTGGGTAAACAGATTGTGCCAGAGCCACGTCACAGAATAGCAAAAGGCCGCTGAAAACCGCACTCTAGAAAAACACCTAAGGATACAGCAAAATGCTCATAGTTTGCTGTTAGGTAAAAAAAATACAGTGCTTGTACTTCCACCCAGATCTGTTGAAGAAGTATGGGTGTGCGTAGAAAAGGCCGCCGAGATGCGCCCCTGCGCGGACCTCTCCGGATGGCTGGCTTGTGGCTCCTTTCCCCGTACTCCGTTCTGTGCCCCCAGCGCACTGGACGACATGCTGTTGGCCCCTCTGTAAACACTCCGCTGTGCCTTTGCCCGTGGTCCTCAGTCTCTGTTCTCTGTTATTCAGTAACGCTCAGCCGGCTGAGGGCAGGCCCGCCCTAAACTCTTGGGGACGCTCCAGCCCTCCAGAGCCTGAGCCCAGCAGACAGGATTCTAGGGAGCTCCCAGGCCGGCACTGCCCTCCCCCACTGGCACCTCGCTGTCCTTCCATCCTCAGCCCCACGTCACCTCCCTGCCCACGCTCTCTCAGTCCAAACACCCGTTATCGGAAAGTACAATGTTTTTGTGTGTTGGTTGACCTGTTCATATTCTCTCCCTGGGAGAATGTACGCTCCATGGGGGTAAGAACCAGGTTCTGCTTTTTCTTTCCTGTGACCCTAGGGTTGGAAACTAGCCTGATGATCATTTATGAAGTGAACAAATGTCTGAACCTTTCCACTCAGCTCTGTAAGGGTCACCTGAGACGTTTTCACTGGGCAGCTCCTGATGGAATTTCCAGCTTCTTTCACAGTCAGTCAATGGTAGGGATCAGTGGGGCACCTGCTCCATGCCAGCCACTTAGAGGGCATCCCAGGGAGACAGATGCTGAATGCCATCCTGGCTTACGAAGCTCAGCCGGGGTGGACAGGTGAATGAGACAGGCAGGCATCCTAAGTGTCTGAATCTCTAACCCTGTGTTGGATATCAACAGAAGGAGTGTTGGTGCTGCCCTCAAGCTGAGCCCACCCACCCCTGCGGCTCTGGTGCCAGATGCCCGCAATCCTGTTGCAGCTTCCCGGAGCATCTCAGACACAGACTTCGGGCTCACAGCATTCCCAGCACACCTGCCCTGCCCTGGGAGGTCACAGCTGTTCTTTCCCTGTAAGAGGACTGCCCCCCGGGCCACTCTTTGTCGTCTGCTGTGGCTTCTGTGAAGAGTTCCCATCCCTACTTCAGTGATGGTGCCTCAGCCACACCACATCTTCCACCCACAGGAGTGGATGGGACATAGGTCACATCCAGGGGTTTCTGCCAGGAGCGTGGGCAGGCCAGAGTCTTGCCCCGCCCCTGCGCCTCTCCCGCAGCACCGCCCTAGGAAGAGAAGATGCCGCCAAGCTGCGGGCTGGAGCAGGCTGGAACCACCCAGCTGAACGGGTGTCTGCGCCCTGCAGGAGGCCTTGGCCACTCACCTGACCGGCTGCAGCCACTCCAAAGGCCACAGGGCGGAGGAGCACACCAGCCTCCGCCGACTTGGCGCGCCCCAGCCCGCTGCGCTCCAGGCGCGGGAAGACGCGCACCGAGGCTCCTGCCGGAGGGAGCCCCGCGGTGTCCGCACCCGGAGGGGAGCTTCTTGCAGTCAGGGGCCGCCCTGCCTGGTGCTGCATTGCCTCCCACGCCTGGGGGGATTTAACTCAGGCTGAACAGACGCATGAGTTTCCAAAGGGCCGGAGATCCAGAGCGCCCCAGTAGAAAAGCGAGAGCCCGGACTTGAAGGCGCAGGGCCCCCCAGTGACGATGGGTGGGATCGCAGGGAAGGAGCTGCCAGCCTCCACCTCGTCCTATCTACCGGGAGTCGGGGGGCTTCAACACAGCGGCAGTCCTACCGCCCCGTTTGGAAAGCCGAGGCCTTAATGCGTTTGAAAAACTTGGCAGGCAGGTGGCACACTATCAGGTCCTTAGCAAAGGATTTCAGGGCGCCCTCCGGGGACCTCTGCTCTAGACAAACCCTCTCCGCCAGCTTCATCCCCACCCATGCCACACCAGTTGTCCAGAGAGGGTCCTCTTTAACCAAGTTCCTGTTCTAAAGAAACAGCCATCAGAAAGCACAGATGTCCCCCAAACATTTGCGGGGTGTGTGTGTGGGGAGCACGTGTCACCCTGTGCCACTTGGAGGGGCATCCTCCCAGCTTTCAGGGCACTCATCCTGGGACACACAGTCCAGAGTCATTTTCAAACACAGAGGGTGGCAATGCATGGAAGAGGTTCTGGCCAAAAAGGTGACTCTGATCACAAAGTGATACCTGTCCACTCCATCTCACCACCACTAACATTGTGGTGTCCACATGGTCCTACCTTAAAAAAGGAACAAATAAAAACAGAGTCACAGGTACAGAGCACACAGCCTGTTTCCAGTTTCTGCCTCCCTGCCTCGCAGAAAGATTTAAGCATTTCCTCCGTCGTGCTTATCGGGACAGCTCTGGACCAGACTGTGTGAGCCCACACCCGGGCCCCTCCCCTTAGGGGCTGCATACCCTTGGGTGCCTCAGTTTCCTCGTCTGTGACTTGGGGATGGAACAGGGCTGTCCAGTCCATGAAGGGTTCACAGTGGTCCCTGGGACCGAGGAGGGGCACAACTCTACTGTACAGGCAGCTGGTGTCAAGCCCCCTTGTGTACGGCTTAGTCACCCCACATCTCCGCACTTGACCCCCAGCTATACTCCTCTCCTGGGTGAGATGCCAGCGCACACAGACACAAAGTGTCAGGTGGCCCATTCATCTGACGCCACCGCACCTCTCGCCATCCAGCACCGCAGCAAGCCAAACGCCGAGGTCACTGGGCCCCTGTCCTCACAGGGGGCTGGTGCCCGTTCTCCGGACACCTCCCTCCCCCCATCTCAGAGGTATGAGACCCACAGGCACTCTGCCTGGCAGGAGCAGCGATGTAAGACAATACCCAGTCAGCTGGCTGAGGACAGACAGCCCCGCGTGGCTTTCAGCTGTACCACCCCAAAGGCGCAGGAACATGTGGGAAACACAGATTCTCTTGTTCTCTCCAAAATGCCACCCTGGCTTTAAGCAGCCACAGCTGTTTGCAGCTCCAGATAGGGAGTCAGCGCTGGAGGCTGAGCTCTTACAAAGGAAGGAGCCAGCATGGGCTCCTCTGCAGGAGAAAGAGCTAATGGGGCGCTGGATGGTAAACCCCAAGGGTGAGGGAAGAAAGTCCGTTTGCTTGGGCTGGGCTTCTTTCAGTAGACAACAAGACACAGACAGCAACTAGAGAGAAAAGCAACTGTGAATACTGTGGCTACAAAGAAACAGAAGAGATGCCAGAAAAGCTTCTCCTAAATCTCAGCAGCAGGATCTGGTGACTGATCAGAACCACCGCCAAAAGGATGGGGGGAGGGGACCCCTCCTTGGGCCCCCCAAACTAGATGTTCTTTTCTAGGGCCTTTTCTGACCTTCCCTGCCCCATGGGCCCAAAGGGTAGCTCTGGTCATCGCCTCCTACTTGCCTGGATCCCCAAGTTCACTGTGAGCCCCATGGCCAGGAGCCACCCCTGCCCCCAGACATTTGTTCTCCACTGTCATGTGTAAAAACCGCAGAAAGGGCATTGCTGGATAATAAGGAGGCTCAGGCAGAAAGAGGACACGCCAGAGGGGATTTATGGAGGACCAATCTGCACACTGAGCCTGTGTGGAGCCCCAGTGCGCCCGCACGGAGGAACTCCTTGGGGGGGGGGGGGCTGATGGGTCTGTGCCACCCGCGACCCTGGTCCTCCTGCTTCACGCCCCACCCGGGCGATCCGCCAAGGGACTCGGCGCGGGGGGAGGGTACAAAGAGACGGTGGGGGGACAAAGAGAGTTCGCAGCGTGGGCAAGCCTCCGGGGGACACGAGAGGCGCGGGGGCCCGGTGGTCTAGGAGTCGGTGCGGAGGACCCGGGGGCCGGCATGGGACTGGAGGGCGCCAGGGGACACGCGGAGTGCGCGGGGGGGCGGGGAGATTCTGAGGAGGCGTAGGACTGGGGGGTCGGGGACGCGCAGAGGCCCGGGGGATACAGGGGGACAATAAGTGCTCCTGGGGGCTCGCGGGGCACAGGGCCACAGGCGGACCCTGAGGTCTCTCTGGCCCCTCCCTGCCTCTCCCGGGGGGCGGGGCGCGGCGCTCTGGGCGGGGCCTGTGCGCAGGCGCGGACGCGCGCTCCCGCGGGCCGCGGGCTGGGGCGCCTCCGGGGGCGCCGGCTCGAGGGGGGGGCGCGCGAATCTCACTTCCGGTGAGCCCTCCGCAGGCCGTGATTGGGCCCGAAGCGGCGAGCGCGCGCCCGCCCAGCCAATCAGCGGCGGCGGCGCGGTCGGGGGCGGGGGAGCACGGTGGGGGCGCGCGCGGGCGGGGCGGGGCGGCCGCAGCCTGGTCGCCGCCCGCGGGCTTGCCCGACGCCCGCCCGGCTGTCCCCGCCGCCCTGCAGCCATGTGACCGCGCCGCCGCCCTCCGCGCGCCCGGCCCGCCCGCTCGCCCGCCGCGCGTCCGCGGCCCGGCCGCAGCCCAGGCCGCCGAGGGAGCGGCGGGGCCGGCGCCATGGCCGAGCGGGGCCGCCTGGGCCTGGCCGGCGCGCCCGCCGCGCTCAACACGCCGGTGCCCATGAACCTGTTCGCCACCTGGGAGGTGGACGGCTCCAGCCCCAGCTGCGTGCCCAGGTACGCCGCCGCCCGCCTGCCGCTTTGTTCCCGCGCGCACCTGCCGGCCACCCGGGACCGGCCACAGGGGACCTCGCGCCTGGGTCCCCACCCGAGGCCTGCATGCGGGACCGGCCACCCCGGACCTGCACCCGGGGCCCCCACCCGGGACAGTCCACCCGGAACCGTTCACTCTGGGATCCCCACTCGGGACCCACACCCCGGGCCGTCGCCTTTGCGCCCCACCTCGGGCACGCGCCTTCCGTGCGGACCACCCCTGATGCGTGGATGGTCCCTGAGGTCCTGGTCCCGTGCAGCGGAGGAAGTGGCCCCGGGTTTCTCAGGCCCCGCGGTCCCCCGAGGCTCTCTGAGGCGCACACCTGGTTGGCTCCCAACCGGCATCGTTGCACCTGCCTACCGATGCGGTGACGGTGGAGTTGACTCAGGGTGTCTCCTCTCTCCACCGGGTACCATAGATTTCCTTTTGCGTCCAGCCACACTGTCAAGCCTGAGTGGCCTGGGAGTCACTCAGGGCACGCAGTGTCCAGAGGACACACAGATCTGGGACCTGGGACCACAATTTTATTCCTTCATCCTTCGTCCTTTTGAGGGTCTGGCCGTACCCCCCTGTCCTGCTGGCGGGGGGTATCTGCCCCTTGCCTGTTTGCACTGTGCTGTGTAATTTAGGGACTTCCTTGTACATAAACACTGCTCCTTACATCATACTGTTAATTTTGCCATCGCAAAAGATGCTGCCCTTTCCACTTGGGGGGAACTGCCCTGTCCCCAGCGGTACAGCTGGACGAGGCTCACCCACGGGACAGCGCCATGGCCATCCCGACTCTACTCAGGCCTGTCGCTTCCCTGCTCCTCCTGCCAGCTTGAAGCTCTGCGGGTTTCTTCCTGATTCAGTGGTCCCTGCTGAGGAAGCTCCCAGGCTGAGGGGGAAGAGAGACAAACTCACACCAGGGCCTGGTTCTGGAATGGACACCAGGCCACTAGGGCTGCAGGGGGGTGGCAGGGAAAAGCTCTCCCTGGGGAGATCCCCTGGCGGGACCAGAGGAAGTGGCCAGTGTGTACCGAGGGGGGTGTGCTCTGCCACAGCTCCTTCAACAGGTGTGCGAGCCAGGTGTTGGGGACGCAAAGGGCGCCGGGTGCCAGGGTTGCCCTCCCGAGCACAAGGCTGGTGGCTCAGGGCATTGGCTGTGCCGAGTGAAAAGATGGGTGCTCCCAGACCTGTGTGGGGCCTTGGGAGGTTGTGGTGTCCGAGGGAGACCCACCTGCTTGCCTCTTGTTTGGGAAGTCTCAGGGGCACCTCCCCAGGCCTGGCCTCCCACCCCCTCCAACTTCCCGTCTTGGCATTTGGCCCAGTGTCGGGCGCCACAGCCAAAGGTCATCCTGGACCTTCCCCACCATGCTTCTCCTGTCTGTCACCCCTGCGTCGTCACCCCTCCCCCCCGCTGGCTGCCGCCTCACGGCGCTCCCTGAGGGCATGCTTGCCCCCCTTCCTGCACCTCTTCAGCAGCTTCCTGGGGTGCCCCGAAAGACCACCGAAGTTTTGACCAGAGGGAGGTGAGGGAGGTGGCAGGTGGGCAGGGGTTGCGTGGTCGAGGGGCCCAGTCGGCCCCCCGCGGAGCTGGTGTAGGAAGCCCACTCTGGTGGGTGTGTGGGGAGGGCGGGGGCGGGGCCGTGCAGCGCTAGGTGCTGGGGGTCCCCGGCTCTGCCTGGGTGGGGGGCGGGGGGCGGGGCCTGGCGGGTTGCTCTGTAGGCGTGGGGCTGAGCAGCCGTCGGGGTGGGCAGGCGCAGAGCTCAGGGGTCGGATGCACAGAACAGCCCCTCTGCGCCCGGGCGCGGCCCTCCCCGCAGCACCCGGGCCCCCCCGCTTGGACCCCCGAGCAGGCCTCCTTGGATAGGCTGTTCTTCGTTCCGCTCGCTCGGAGACTTTATGTAGAAGGGATTCCACTCTGTCCGTTTGCACGTCTCCTCTTGCCCGGTCTCTAAGTTTCTGAGCGGCATCGAGCTGCTGTCTGTGCCTGCGGCGTGGTGTTCCCTGTAAGACAGCAGCACGTGTCTCTGCTTTGTGGGGGGACCTGTGGCTGTCCACAGCTTTGGGCCAGTTATGAATGCACCCCGTGGGCGGGCATTCTCGCACTGGCCCTCTGCCGCAGGCAGTAGGGCTTGGGGGGCGTGTGCTGGGCGTCACCACCAGGAGCCTTCCCAGAGCGGTTATGCCAGCTCCGGCCTCCCCACCCCCCACCCCTCCCAACCCCCCCCCCCCCCCCCCCCCGCATCCCCACTGCTCTGCCTTCTTGCCAGCACTGCCTGACTTTCAATTGTTGCCAATCTGGTGGGTGTGAAATGGTATTGTGGTTTTAATTTGAATTTCTCTGATTACTGATGTGGGCCATTTGTACTTCCTCATCAGCGAAATTCCTGTTCATTTCTTTTGCCAATTTTTTCTCCTTTTTCTTTCCCCCCTACTTGAGTCTCAGCAGCGTTTTAGGGACTGGTAATCCTTTTTCGGCAGTGTGTTGACACCACCCTCCTCTGATGATGCACGCTTCTTGGCTGTCTTTTCGAGGTCTGTGATGCCTCCTGAGGTGCACCCGGCGTTGGCCTTGGTCTTGTCTTGTGGTCTTTCCTTCCTGGTGGTGGCGGGAGAGCTCTCTGCTCTTCCCAGCAGCTGGTGCCAGGCCCACGGGGCTGTGACAGAGGCAGGCTCGGTTTCGTGGGTTTCCTCGAGGGAGTGGACAGCACCCCTTCCCAGTGACCCCCGGCCCTGGCGTCTTCCTATCCCTGCGCCTCTGCTGGGATTCCCAAAGCAGCCTCCTCCCCCGCCGCCCGCAGCTTCAGCGGGGTCTGGGGCATTTTGGACCCTTGCACTTGCCCCTTAATTTTCCTTCCTGTGGAGGCTTATGAATTAATTTCGCGGGGTCGGACATCTTTCCACAGGCTTACTGCGCGTTCACATTTCTCCACATCCTCCTGTTGGCGCCCTCTGCCGGCCACAGAGGGTGAGCTCACACTCGCGGAAGGGCCTTCAGCTGGAAGCGTGAGCTTTGGCAGCCGCGTGCCCGGGTCCGCCACTGCCCGCAGGACGGGGATGTCTCCGTCACCCGCGGATGAGTGTCGAGCGCTCGGGGCCAGGCTCCCCCACCGGCCAGGTGCCCCGGGCATCGCGCACGGCAGCCCCGCGGCTCCCTCTCCACGTTGGTGGCATCCGCACGTGGTTTGAACCTGCTCCTGCCGGTGGGTGTTGGGGTCATTTCCTTTGGAGCTGATGTGTTCAGAGCCACTGTGGCCATCCAGGGTGAGGGCTTGGGCCGCGTTTGCGCTTCTCTTCAGGATGGCTGGTCGCAGGGGAGGCGGGGGTGTGTCAACTCTGAAGACACTGCGGGCTTTCCGAAGTGGTGGCACCACCTTGCATGGCCGCCAGCCGTTCTGTGCACGTTACCATCTTTTCAATTCCAGCCATTCTGGTGGCTGCACGATAGTTTCTCCTTGGGGTCTCGCTCTGCACTTGTTGTGCGTGGGTGTTGGGTATAATCAAGAGCCTGACATGGTGCTTCTCCTTTAACGACTGATGCAGTAAATTACGTCAATGGATTTTCTAGCATTAAAGTAACCTTTCACTCTTGGAAAAATACCAGCGTGGTCATGCCGTGTTCCCCTTCCTGTACATGGGTAGACTGAGATTCAGATTTTGCTTAGGACTTTTGCATCTCTGTCTCGGGTCTGTAATCTCCTGCTCATCTGCTGCCCTTATCAGATTTTGGTGCCAAGATATCCTGCAGAAAGAGCTGTTGCATGGTATTGTTTGTGTGGAACAGGAATTGTTTGTTCCTTGAATGTGTGGGAGAAATCACCAGTACAACACCTGAGCTTGAAGTTGCTTTGGGGCAAGTGTAACTCCTGGCTCCATTTCTTTAATGATTGTAGGACACACACACCCCCACTTTAAGTTAGTTTCGGAAATATAGTTTTCTGGGAATTTGTCCATTTCGTCCAGATTTTCAAGTTTTTGGCAAAAAGTTGTTCGTAATATTCTTTTTTTTTTTTTTTTTTTTTATGTCTGCAGGACCTTTAGAGCTGTCCCTTTTTAATTCCTGGTGTTGACTATTTCTGCACGTGGACATCCACACTCTGATCTATCTCACCAAGGGTTCATCATTTTTTTTAAAAAATGAATATTCGTATCTTTATTTCTTTCCGCTTATGCTCTTTATTTTTATTTTTATGTTCCTGTTCTGATTTATTTATTTATTGGCTGTGTTGGGTGTTCGTTGCTGTGCACGGGCCTTCTCTAGTTGCGGCGAGCAGGGGCTACTCTTCGTTGTGGTGCATGGGCTTCTCATTGTGGTAGCTTCTCTTGTTGTGGAGCATGGGCTCTAGGCACGTGGGCTTCAGTAGTTGTGGCATGTGAGCTCAGCAGTTGTGGCTCTCGGGCTCTAGAGCGCAGGCTCAGTAGCTGTGGCACATGGGCTTAGTTGCTCCGTGGCATGTAGGATCTTCCCAGACCAGGGCTTGAACCCGTGTCCCCTGCATTGGCAGGCGGATTCTTAACCACTGCACCACCAGGGAAGCCCTTTTTAAATTAATTAATTAATTTTTTGGATGCTCTAATTTCTTTAAATAGCTCATTATTTTTTCTCCTTTCCTTTCACATAAGATTTTATAAATACAAAATAAGTAATGCTTTGGCTGCGTTTCACAAGCTTTTATATATAAAATCTTTCAGTTTAAAAATCTTTTTAAAAATTTCCATTATTCTCTCTTTGGCATGATGGGGTATTTCAAAGTTTCTTAATATCCAAACGTATGGTTTTTTCCTTAGTTGCTTTTCCATTGCCGAATTCATTTCTTCTCTTTTTTCCTATTGTTCATTTCTAACTTAGTCATGTTGTTGTCACAGAGGGTGGTCAGTATGACACCAGGTCCTTACGATGCTTTGGAACTTACTCTGTGGCCCTGTTTGAAGTCAGTGTTCATACACGTTCTGTCTGTCCTGAAAAGGGTCATGTGTTTGGCACTTGGCAGTGTCATGTTTGATACCTGTTCCTTTAGGTCATACTTGGCTTTGTCTGTTTCTCCTGGAGTTCTGTCATTAGGTACATCCTGTTTAGAATCGCAATCCCTCCCGGTGTTTGAACTGGTCAGCGTGTCTCACTCCTGACCTGACAGTGCTTTTCATCAGAGCAAAGATTTGGTAACAGTGTAGCTCTCTGAGCTTTCTTTTGGGTATATTTGCCTGTCATATCTTTGCCCACCTTGTTTCTTTAAACTTTCCTGTATCTTTACAGGTTACACGTATCTTTGGTTGTTTGGCACGATCTAGATTTCGTTTTCATTCGATCTGACAGTCTTTATTTTCTAACTATAGGACATTCAGTCTGTCGTCCTTTATCTAAATTACTGATATTTGGGCTCAGGTCTACCATTTTATTTTTGTGCTTATTATTGTCCTACATTTTTTACATTTCTTTCTCTTTTCTGTCATATCTTATTTTGCATTTTTTTTTCTTATTCTATTTCCCTTTCTATTAGTTTGAAACTTGTCACTACTACTTCTTCACTGGTTACCATATAAATTGTAAATTGCGTACTTGCTGTTACAATTTAAAGTTAGTTGTAAATTCTCTTCCTGAACAACACCGGGACCTTAGAGCACATTATTCTGACCCAACACTTTCACGTATACATGCTTTTGTTAGAGTATTTTAACTGTCTTCTTTTTTAGCCCATGTGAGGTTATTATTACTTCATATTGTTTTTTTTTCCTTTATATTGTTAATACTTGATTAATCTCAAAACTCTCACCACTTTCTTTTTCTTTTTTTGCGGTACGCGGGCCTATCACTGTTGTGGCCTCTCCCGTTGCGGAGCACAGGCTGCGGACGCGCAGGCTCAGCGGCCATGGCTCATCGGCACAGCCGCTCCACGGCATGTGGGATCTTTCCGGACCGGGGCATAAACCCGTGTCCCCTGCATCGGCAGGCGGACTCTCAACCACTGCGCCACCAGGGAAGACCTCACCACTTTCTTTTCTTTATTCTTTTTGTATCTCTGGACTCGGAATCATTTTTCTCCTTGTGTCGGAAAATGCGTCTTCAGGGTTTTCTTCAGTGAGGATCTGCAGATAACTAACTGTTCTTTCAGTGTATCTGAAAACGTTTACCCTCGTCCTGGAGGGTGTCCTCCCGGTTGTAGGGTCCCGGGCAGCATCTCCCCCGACTTGGCTCTCAGTTCTGCTGTTGAGAGGTCAGTGCCAGTCAGCTGTGATTGGTTGGAAGGTCTGTCCTTTCTCCCTAGTGGCTCTGCAGTCACCTCTCTGCTGTGCCTGAGTTGGGGTCATTGGCCTTTTTGCCTCTGTGGGGTGGTGATTTTCATTGGTTCCGGGAAGTTCTCAGGCACTTTCTCTGCAGTAGTCATCTCCTCCTGTCTGTCTGCTCGCCCCCGGAACACGCCGGCCCTCTGGCAGCCCTTCCCTCTGATGTCACTGAAACCGGCCACCGGGCAGTCTCTGCTCGTCCCTGTTTCAGCGGCCAGTTCTCAGCCCTCTTTTCTGCAGAGGCGCGTCCGCGTCCCCCTGCACCCCGGCCTGCAGGAGGGTGTGCGGGGCAGGCGGGATCGGCCGTCCCCCACCGTGGGCAGAGCGGGCACAGAGTGGCACTTGGTGCGTGCCTGTGGTTGAACAGGATGCCGTGTTCAGGACCCTGGGCTTCGTTTGGAGGTCTGGGGAGTCACCAATCTGTTGGGGGCGGAGGTCTGGTTGGACGTGTGGGCGGGGGAGGCGGGGCGGGGAGGGCAGCAGCGGGGTTGAGCGTGGGCTAGGACTCGGCAGCTTCTGAGCGCTGCGAGCCGCGTCGAGGGAGAGACTGAGGCACCTGACCCCAGCTATCCAGGCCTGCGGGCTGGGCATCTCTGGGGGAGGCCTGGCCCCTTGCTGGAGTCAGCGTGGCTCCATTCAGCGCCCCCTGACCGCCCTGTGCCGGGCAGTGCCCAGCCCCGGTGCACACCTGGGCGGTGGCCTGCTCCTCCGGCAGGTGTCGAGGTGGGCAGTAGCCCTCCGTGGGCGCAGTGCTGTAAACGTATCGTCTTCCCGAGTTGGCTTTCGTGCGGAAGGAATTGGCCACGGGGGGCAGGTGTCATCTCATGTGATGCTTAGTGACCCATCAACCAGGTGGGGCCCCTCAGTCGCCCCGCTGCCTGTCCCTCTCTTCCCGGGATCTGGGCTCCAAAACAAGCTCCCCTCTCCCTCTCCCCAGCAAGCCCAGCATCCCGCCCCAGGAGGGTCGGATGACGAAGGGCGTCTGGGAGCAGGTGGGTGGGGCTGGGGGACTGTTCCAGAGAGTTGCTCTGCAGTCAGGAGCAATGACGGGCACGTGGAGGCATCATGGTTGGGTCTTCAGGGTCCTTCAGGGGCCTGAGCATCACTTGGTGTGGCCAGAGTGACCCATCACAGAGATGGGGGTACTCAGGGGCAGGCACGCAGGGAATGGCAGGACGGGGCAGCCCTGACGCTGAGCGGCCTGGCGCTGCTGTCCCACCCAGGCCCCACCAGTCCCGTGTGTCCTCCTGCCAGTACGACCGAGTCTCATCGGACGCTCCAGACCGGGCCCCTCAGCTTCCGGTCTCGGTGGGAACTGGCTCGCAGTTGTCATTCCTGCTGCTGCTGGGTATTTTGGGCTGCAGGATGCGCCGGGCGGTGAGTGTGGGAGCTGCTGGCTCCCCCCTGCCGCCTGCGCCTGGCCGCTCTTGTGGCTGTTAGACAGTGGCCCTGAAAGAAGCCCTAAAAATAGCAGGTGAGCATACGCGGAAGCGGAGTTCCCCCGGCCCTGGAGGTGCGTTGCCACGATGTGTCCTCAGCCAGGGAGGACTCTGCAGACGGGTGAGCGTACGCGGAAGCTGAGTTCCCCCCCGGCCCTGGAGGTGCGTTGCCACGATGTGTCCTCAGCCAGGGAGGACTCTGCAGAGGGCTGTGATGCATGTGAGGACAGCCCGTCCTGAAGAACGGAATTTCTAGGACTCTGCAGAGGGCTGTGATGCATGTGAGGACAGCCCTGTCCTGAAGAGCGGAATTTCTAGTAAAGCACTTCCTACTCCTGAGTGTCTCCAGCCCGCGGGGCCCCCGCCCGCCCCGGAGAAGGCAGCGCTCTGTGCTCTGTGCTTTCCGGGGTGAGACGTGCGCGTTCTCCAGGAGCCCCTTCTCAGCAGCAGCGGACACGCAGCGCCCAGCTCTGCTGGCCTGGTAGCTCTTCCCATTGGAGGTCAAGGCCGAGGTCTGGGGTCTTCTGCATGGATGGGCCAGAACGGGCCCTGGGGGCGCTTCTGCAGCCACGAGGTGGTGGGAGGTGCTGCGGACCGGGCGCGTCTGTCCTTCTTCCTGCCAGACGCGAGGCAGCCAGCCGGGCCCCGCCGCCCCCACCAGCCTTTCCTCATCTCCCCAGCCAGAGCACGACGCCTCCCTGGTGCGGGGCAGCATCCAGCTACGGTTCTGAGAAGGGACGCTCCTGGTGGCCTGGCCACAGGGCACCTTTGTCCGGATGGCAGGAGAGGATGGGGAGGGATGGCAGAGGGACGGGGACGAGCAGTGTCTGCACGGGGGGCTCAGGTCCACCAGCAGTGAGGACCACCGCCCCACAGTGGTCAGGACAGAGTGGAGCGGCTGGGAGGTGTCACAAGGAGCCTGGCCCGGCCTCTTCTCCTTGGGCAGACACACCAGGTCTTGCCCTTGGCAGGAAGAGAAGCACCTCTCCTGTCTCCCGTCCTGGCCATCAGCTGGCTCCGTTTCCGCTGTCCGTGGGGCGATTCCCTCCACTCCCTGCCAGGACGTGCAGCCCTACACACACCGTGAGTCCCGAGGAGAGCAGCGTGGGCTTGGGCGTCTCTGCCCCCTTGAAGGTGGAACCCTGTTGGCGGGGAGTTGGCCCTCGGAGGCACTGCCCTCTGGTCAGATGTGGCTGTGGCCTTCGGCGGCCTGGGTTCCGACCGCCTCTGCCCCGCATCACCTGCACGGGCTGCGTGTTCCTCCAGTTGGCGCTGGGCTCCCTCGTCTTTGCCCACTTTACTCTGTAGGGCCTGCGTCCCCATTGGGAGACCCTTAGTGAGGAGCCTTGGACCCTTGACAGCTGGGACACTGGCATCTTTCCCTTAACCGGAGCCTCGTTTTCAAGTCCTGCAGCCGACCTCGCGGCAGTGATGGTGGGTCATCTTTTATCGGATCACGGCCAGTCAGGATCTTCCTACTTTTAGATGCAGACAGGATGGGATGAGGCTTTCCGGCACAGTTTGCATGTGGGGCTTCAGGTGCCGCCGTGTGAGGGCTGGCTCTGTGGAGGTGTCCTCAGGCCTCGGAGGACATTGTCACCACCCTAGGGCCCCTGGCAACCAGCACCCACATCCCTGCTTCTGAACCCAGGTGGGGGCTCCCCCTGCTCGGGGGTGTCGTGACTCACACAAGGCTGGTCCCTGTTGTCTGGGAGCAGACACGGTGCATCTCCAAGGCGCCCGAAAGTGCCTCAGACAGGTGTCGTGCTGGGGCGAGTGTCCTGGGGTGCTGCCCTGGGCGCCCCCTCGGTTCCTTCTCTGAGCTCCGCCAAGGGGCCGGCTGGGTACAGCCACCCGGAGGTGCCCCGTGGCAGGTCACGGGAGGGAGTGGAGGGCGCGTGGCCGTTCCACGCTCTGTGGTGGCCCAGGGCCCTCCCGCCCTACCCGTCCAGGCTGCATGCGCCAGGCAGCGAGGGCAGGGTGAGCTTTGGCTGCTCAGACCTGTCCTGGGTTCTGGGCTCCTGTGACCAAGCCCATGGCCAGGACACTGCTGCCGGCTCCCGGTCAGGGTCCCTCTGGGGTGCCCCCCGTCTGTGCCCCCGCTGTGCTTGCCCCCACCCCAACAGGAGCACGCTGTCTCTTGCTTATTCCCGCTCGGGCTCCGGACTCTCTGCTTTAACTGGTTGCAGCGTGACTTAAGAGTTGTCACGCTTTGACAAGTTAATGGAGAGTGACAGTCACCACACCCCGAACTGCGTGCCCCTGGCCGGCCCGGCTGTGGCAGGAGATGAGCTGCGTGTGGAGCATGTTTCCAAACGCTGTGATTGTCGATGCAGCGCTGGGCGCCCACCCCCGGGAGAGGGGTGAGAATGGGGCGAGACTGAGCTGCCAGCTGGGGGGGGGGCATGGGGCCCCACTCAGAATGAGGGCTTCCCAGAGGAGGGGGCATGGGACAGGCTGAGAGTCCGGCGGCAACGGCCTGAGGCCGCAGGAGAGGCACACGTCTGGGTCCATCAGGGCCAACCAAGGACCGCCCCTGGGGCCAGGCGGGTGGTGGGCTGTACACAGATGCCGAGTGGCACAGGGACCCGGCTCCCCCACCAGCCACTCGGCCCTCGGGCCCTCGGCTGGTCACGCTGTGAGCACGGCCCTGTGCTTGCCCTGCAGGCCGTTGTCCTGGGTTTGTGCCAAAGCGGCCGAGGCAGAGCTGATGGGGGTGCCCCGCTGCAGGTCCCCGCAGGGGACACGGGACCTTGACCGTCAGGGTTTGGGCGGTGGGGGGGGCTCTTATGTCTCCCCCCACCCCCCCCAGCCGCAGCTCGCCAACACCCGCCTGTGGGCTTGCCTCTGGCAGGTCATCGAAGGCTTCAGACGTTTGTTTATTAGTATTAGTGACGGGGTCGGAGATAGGACCACTGCACCTGAGCCCCTCGGGCCGTGCTGGGGTCACCCACAGTCTCGGTGTCACGCCAGCTTTGTGGCGATGGTGGAGGTCGTTCTAGGGGAGAAGCGCGGCACAGATGGGGACCCCCCCACCTCCCCAGCGGGAGGAGCGAGTCTGTAGGGAGGCCTTGTGCAGCCAGGCCTCTCCCGACCCGCGGAGAGAACGCCACACCTCTGTCCCCTTTCACATCTGCCTCCTGGAGAAAAGGGGACAACGCCTGGCAGAAAAGCCGCCCTCCCCCAGAGCCTTGGGCCTGACTCAGCGGACAGAGGCCTCGGGGAGGGGGCAGCTGCTACAGCAGCTGCTCGGGGACGGCCGCTGGAAAGCTGGGGCCTCCCATCCGCACGTGCTCTGTACCCAAGGTAGGCCCTAGCGCTGCTGTCCTTCTGCAGAGAAGGTTTCTGGGGCAGTGTGCGTGGGCCGTGGGACGAGAGAGGGCGGCTGCGCAGGCCCCAGCCCAGCGCCTTCCTGCTGAAAACCAGCTCCTTTAAAGGAGGGCACAGTGGGCAACAGTGTAAGTGGGATTTCCAGTTAAGCTGTTTGTGTTAGGAATAAAAAGACGTGTCTGGTCAGACCGTTTAGAAGAGAGTTCCTTGGGGATCCCCTCCTACTCGGGGGTCTTTCCAATTCCCTTTAAGAGTAGAGTGAAGATGAGAACCTTTCTCAGTGAGACATGCAGCCTGGTAGCCCCATTTTTGCATGTTACTGACCTAGACAGAAAGGGTGTCAGGTTCACCCGGACCCAGAGCCTTGCGGGAGGGAAATTGGGAAACTCGTAGCAGTGGAGCATTACAGATGTCCAGGGCTCTAGCTGAATTTCCTCCCCCTGCTGTGGAGTTAACTCAGGTGAAGCTAGGATGTTACACAGCTGTTTCCTCCCGAGCTAGCTCAGCCGGCTGTGGGCCGCCCCCAGGAGGCCTCTCGAGGCTGACCCGCGCCCCCTTCCCCAGGCGGGCGGCCGTGGCGCTGCTGTGCGCTGCTTTGTGAAGGAGAAGGCCGTGGAGCCAGGTGATGGGCAGAGGCCTCCGGGGAGGAGCGCCTGTGCTTTGTAGGGGCCCTGGGCACGGCTGGCGGGCTGCAGCCCCTCCCCGCGTGGCCTCGACCAGACCCTCGCGTCGCCTCTCACGCCCGCGTGCCTGACTTGGCATTTCCATCGACGTTTGAGATTTGCTGGAGGTCCTGGGGACCGGACGTGGTTGGGGAGGGGACCCCGGGCCTCCAGGAGCTCTGGGGGAGTCTAGGGTGCTTGGCCCCCAGGCTCAGCCTCTGTGGTGCAGTGCATCGGGGCCTGGGGGCCTGAGCACCCCCTGGAGGCACCAGCGTGGGGCGGGGCAAGTGGCAGGAGCCTTCTGGTCTCCTCAGAGCCTGTGACCACTCAGCGTGCTTCTCGCGATGGCTGGGCGTGGTCCAGGCGGCCCTCTGTGTGGGCACAGCAGGGACCCCTGCAGCGTCCCCTGGGGACGCCCTCACTGAGAGCAAGCCTGTGGGTCCACGGCGGCTGCATTACCTCAGAGCAGGTGCACCTGGTGCCTGTCTCAGGGAGGAGACATTGTTCTCCACCGAGCGGGGCTGGGACCTCTGCTGTTGGAAGAGGGAACTCAGGGTGAACCCCTGCGTCCGTACCCACACCCGGTGGGGGGAGGCTCCAGCCGGCACCAGCCCCGCCCCCTTGTGTCTTGGGGTCTCGGGCCTCTCTGTGGAGGACAGGCCATGAGGCAGGACCCACCTGAGCAGACGCAGTGGTGGCTTCCCACCAGGGAAGCGGGGGCCCCCAGGGGTGACCGCTGTGCCCGTGGTGGGGAGTGGCCGAGCCTGGGGGGCTGGTGTGTCTGATCGCCGGCCCGACCTCAGTGTGACCCTACCCCTCGCCTGGTGACAGCCCTGGTGTGGCCAGTGCCTGCCCAGACGGAGGGCAGTGGTGTGGCTGAGAAGAGGGACCTGGGGCTCCGGGGCAGCAGACAGCCAGGGCCCAAGACCCAGCGTTTCCAGGAGGGCCAGCTGCTGGGATTGAGGTGTGTGGTGAGCACGGACCCTGTCTGGAGCCTGCTTTGGAGAGGAGGGAGCAGCAGTAGCTGGGGGGACTCGGGGGGGGGGGGGTGCCGCGATGGGGGGGTACCGGGAGGAATGGCCGTGTGTTGGCTGCTGTGAGAAGCAGCTCTCCTCAGGTCACCCCTGTTTCTCAGCAGAGCGAGCAATGGAGAGAGGTGGGGCGGAGGGGGATGTGAGGTGTTGGTCCAGGGAGGAGGGTGGCCCGGGAAGGTTGGGGGCCAGACGTCCGTGTCGCGGACCTGGGTGGCCAGGTGGTGCCAGGGGTTCTCCGGGGCTGTGTCCAGCATCTCAGGTGGAGAATATTGGTGAACTGGGTGCCCCAGGAGGGACCAGAGGGAGGGAGATGGGGTGCTAGGCTGGGGGCTGGCCTGGGGTGACCCACAGTGGGTCCAGCGCTAGAGGACGTGGGCCGGAAGATGGGCGGCGGTCCGACAGGAGGTCCGAGCGTGGGGCCTCCTGGAGACAGGACGAGGCCCCGGTGAGGTGGGGTGCCTGCAGGCTGTGTCCGTGGGAGGAGGAGGGACGTGGGTTCCTGGGATTCCGCTGGCTGGGGCATCCGTCCCAGCTGAGGCGCGTCCTGCGCTGGCCTCCGTGACTCGCCCAGCCAGCCCCCCAGCTGGGACCCGCGGCCTTCCTCCCTCCCCGGTGATGGAGGCAGGGCCGCGTGGCTCAGCCTCCTGGTGACTAGCCCTTTCACCACCTCTGTCCCCTTCACCCGGATCCCGCTTTATGCCCCGTCGGGTGCCGCGTGCCCGCCCAGTCCGTGACGTCAGCCTGCTGCTCCTTTCTGTTATCATTCTTTCTTTGTTTTGCTCTTCCTCTGCTATTTTTGGTCACTTATTCCTTGGAAATTGGTGAAGATTGATTGAGTTTTCTTTATTATCCCCTCCAGGAAATCTGTTTTCAAGTTCCTTTAGCGTGTGCTTGAAAAGTGAGAATTCCCAGCATTGACGGGAAACCAGCGTCCCTCCTTCCCTCGCAGGCAAGTGAGGGCCTTGCCGAGTGGGCTCTGCACCCCTCTCCCGGCCTCCCCCCCCCACCCCGTTCCAGACGCCTGCTCACAAGGGGGCCCGCTTCCACGCGCCTTCCGCTCCGCCCAGGCGCCCGCTCGGTCCTCGCATCCCGGGACGGAGGGGCCGCTGGGGCTGTGTGCCCTGGCCTCTGGTGGTTTTGACGAGTGCGGTGGGCCTGCCAGCGGTGCCCCTGTGGGCGGCGTGTGCTCTCTGGTTGCTAGGAGGTGTTTTTCTTTGGATTTGGCACGTCTGGGTGTCTTTATTATCACATTTTTACTTCATCCTCCTTGGGACTCAGTGTCTGCCCAGCTCGTTTTGGAGGAATTCTCATCTGGGGTCTGGTCGGATGTCCTGCTTCCCCTCCTCTGTCTCCAGTCGCCCTTCCTGGCGAGAGCCGCGCCCAGCAGCGTCCAGTGCCAGCTCTGACCATGAGGGGCTACCCTCAGCTCCGTGGTTGGGCCACGTGGGCAGCCCCCCGGGGCACACAGGAGCCCCTGAACAGAAGCCCTGGCTGTGCCGCCCCTCTCCTGGCCGCAGCGGCCGTGGTGAAGCCCGGTGGGCACTGCACCCGGCCCTCAGATGGTGGGATTGCTCAGCCCCCAGGGCCTCCCGGGCTTCCCGGGGCAGGCGCCTCTGCAGGGAGCCACGTGGCGCAAACTGGAGGAGGTGCGGGTGGAGGTCTTGGTCTGGCGTCCAGGGTTCCTCCTGGGGGCTCCAGCCCCTGGGCGCAGGTGCTAAGGGCTCAGTCTCCTGCTGAACAGCAGCCCCTGTGGCCCCCTGCCGAGGAGCGGGTCTTGATTGCTAAGTGAGAAGTTCAGCCCTAGACACACCCTGTCTGGGGCAGAGCAGAAGTCCTCCGAGAAGGCTCAAGCCCCATCCCTGCTGTCAGCTCAGGTGGGTAGCAAAGTGCCACAGGCCTGCAGCTTGAACAGCATTTAGTTCTCACAGTTCCGAGGGCTGGAAGTCCAAAGTCTCGGTGCCAGCAGGTCCGGTGTCTGGTGGGGGCTGCGTCCTGGTTCATAGATGGTGTCTCCCTGTGTCCTCACTGGGGGAAGGGGTGAGGGAGCTCCCTGGGGTCCCTTTTACAAGGGCACTAACCCCATTCACGAGGGCTCCACCCTCCTGACCTCATCACCTCCCAGAAGTCCCTCCTCCTGATAGCATCACAGTGGGGCTTAGGGCTTCAACATATGGATTTGGGGGAAACAATAGCCTGTAGCCCCCGCTGTGCCCCCAGTGTTTTCAGGGGCACCTGGGGCAGGACACACTCTGCTCCCCTCACAGACGCTTCCAGGGTGCATGTGGCTGCTGCCCTCCGTGCCCTCCCCAGACCCGGTGCCTGTGGGCAGTGGGCCTGCAGTGGAGCGTGCCCACAGCCTGGGACCTGGAGCTTGTCGGGTCCTTGTAGACCACCTGCTGTGAGACACCAGAGGCGCACGTGCCACCTCGCCCGCCCTGACTGCTCTGGCTCTCCCGACACCCCGTTGTCTGACAACCTGGCGGCACTGAACTCCCCCAGACGGCCGCACTCCGCACCCAGCGGGGCGTGCTCTTTCCCTTCCGTGAGCCTGCCCACTGCGGGGCCACCAGAGGCTGCCCCGGCACGGCGTCCCACGGCGGCCCTGCTTGTCAGCGCACGCGGCCCAGGTGCTCTCCCGTCACCGTGGGCCTCGCTCCGCCAGCCCTCGTGGGCGCCTGTCCCTGGACTGTGCTGCCTGGAGGGAGCCTGGGGACTCGGGGTCCCCAGAGAGAAGGCGCTGGCTGCTTGCTGGTGTGGCCTGGGGATGCGCCTGGACAGGCCGGGCTGGGGCGAGGCCAGGGTGGTCTCTCTGAGCCCTGGGGAAAGCTGAATGTTAAAGGAGCCGGGGAACGGGCCGCCTCCTTCCAGGGCCACCCCCGAGTGTGCCCTCCCATCTCCCCCCCCACCCCTTGGGAAGTTGGGAGTGGGGCAGGAGTTGGGTAGATTTTGGCAAAGAAGCAGGAGGAAGGCCATCGCCTTCACTCTGTCCAGGCAGACCGCAGGGCTTGCGGCCAGCTGGGCCCTTGTTGTCCCGGCTGTGAGTCACCTGGACCACAGCTTCCCGCCTGGAGCAAGGCTGAGCGGGGCCACTGCTTGGTCCCTGAAGTCCCCTGTGGCACGGTCCAGCCGGCAGGCTGTGCAGGAGGGCATGCGGCCCAACCAAGGTCCTTGTGGCCTGCGCCGTCCTCTGCACCCAGCTTCCCTGTGCTGGCCTGGCCGAGGAAGGGCCCCCCCCGCAGGAAAGTGCTGGGCAGGGGCTCTTTCCCGCCTGGGGACCCCGTCTCCCTCGCGACCAGGACAGTGCGGGGCTCCCCTCCAGTGGCTAGTGAGGTGTACCCGCGTGCCCAGGGCCTCTGGTCACTCAGGCGGGGCACAGAGGCCCAGAAGGCCCAAGGAAGGAGGTTTTGATGGCCAGGCCCGGGTCCTGGGATGGCTGACGGCTCTCACGTGTAACAGCCTTGTGGCCGGCTGGCTGGAGCTCTCTGGGTCCTGGACCCTGTGTTGAGGTTATGCGTGTGTCCCAGTGTTGTCTGCCCAGCCCCCTTGGGGCGGCCCTCCCTGCTGTGGACACAGGGTGCTCTCTGCAGGCGCCTGGGCCCATGTGGCCTCTACCGGGTACCCGTGCTCAGCCCGGCCCACCCACCGGCCGGCTTGTCCAGCGTGTGGCCATGCTGGCCTCTGACGCAACACCCACCACTCCCTTGGAGGGACTGGCTCTTCTGCCCCCTCCTGCCCGTGCCCTGGCCCCCGTCGCAGGTTAGCTTCTGCTGGGGCAGGAAGGTGGGCTCACAGTGACCCCTTCCAGGGGTCCCGGCCTTGGTGTTGGGGTGCCTGACTGTCCCTTGCTTCCTGCAGGGCCATCCCAGCCCCACACGGCTGGCAGGGAAGCTGAGAAGGCACCTCTGACCTTCTCTCCTGATTAGCAGGAAGCAGCCATGTCCAGATAAGGCTCGATCAGCAGAGAAAGCTGAGCTGGGCCAGCGAGAGCTGGCAGCCGCCTCAGGCTGCCGGAGGAAGGTGACCAGCGCTCGGGATGCGGGTGCAACTGGAGCCCTTGGCCCCCAGCAGGCTCTGCCCCTGAGAACCCTCCAGGCCTCCAGGTGCCCCAGTCTCACCCTGCGGCCCTGCCGTGACCAAGCTGCGTGGGCCTGGAGCCTGAGCCCCCAGGGTGCCGTGTGTGGGCCGGCCCGTCCCAGGGGGGCAGGCCGGGCGTGGGGGCCGCGTGGCCACCTGCCGCCGCAGGGCCCCCGCTCCCACCGGGGCAGATGCAGGACCGTGCAGACAGGGTCAGCTCCTGGAGACAGAAGGCCCCTTAGTTCTCCCTCCCACAGAACACCCAGCGCATGTGGGGCCACAGAGGCAGGCCCGCACGTGGCCCCGGTTTAACCGCTGACGTCCTGGGTGCCGGGAGAAAAACGGGAGAGTCAGCGTCCTCCTCGGAGGGCCAGCCCGGCCCTGGGAAGCCCGGGGGGCGCTCTCCTCGTGCGTCGCGGGCTGCACGCTGTGCTGGCGTCTGGGCCCAGCCAGCCCCTCGTGGCCCGTGTGGTCGCCCTGCGCCCAAGCTGAGTGCTGCTGGCGGGACTGTGGTGGGGCGGCCACTCTGGGCAGCGGTCTGCGGCCCCTCTAAAGGCCCGGCCACGTCGCCACGTGGCCAGCACATCACTCTTTCAGAAGAAGAGGAACAGGGGCTGCATTCACGCTTGCACACGCGTGTTCAGGGCGGCTGCCCGGAGGGCCCAGTGCTGTCCCGACACCTACCGGGTGGGTGAACCCAGGACGTGGCACCCCTCAGAGGAGCCACACGTGTGAGCCCCTCGTACCGAACGTCAGGCCGGGCGGGGCCCCGTGGGCTGATGTCGCGGTCCTGGAGTTAGAGGGGACGCTTGCTCAGCGTCGCCAGTGCTGAATGCCGCTGGTGGTGTGTGTGCTTGAGCACGGTTGAAATGGTCGATTTTACATCGTACACGCTTTACTACAGTGGGAGAGGTTTTAGGGAGGAGGGCCAGGGACGGTTCCAGATCCGAGGAGACCAGCCAGGCAGGCCGCCGACAGCAGGGAGGACAGGGCGCCGCGGGCGACGGCCCCTCGCTTAGCGTCCTGATGCCCCAGCTCGCTCTCAGCCCGGTCGCCCCCAAAGCCTAGGTGCCCACGGGGCGGGGTCCCTGGCTGGTGGCGGGGGGGTGTTTGCTGAGCTCTTGCTGCAACTTTCTGTGGAGCTTGAGCTTTTCCTCATAAAAGCCAGGGCGGCGGGCGGCGACCCGCGGGCCCCGGAAGGCTCTGGAGCCCCAGGGCGGCGTGGGTTACGGGTCTGCACGCCTGTGAGTCGCCTCTGCGCCGTCGCCCGCATTTCTGTGGGTTGATTGTCTTTCTGCTGCTCCTCTGTAGGCGCCTTTGTACTTGGGACATTAGTCCTTTGTCTTCTGTCGGCATCGCGGCTCCTTTCCCGCATCTATTGTCCCGTCTCTGAGTCTGCTTGCAGTAACGTCCACGTTTCCCGTCTCGGGCAGAGTTTGTGTCTCGAGGAGCTGGGGGAGCCGCTACGTTGGGCACATCTGGCCCCCTTCCTCCGAGGACCTGGGTGCACCAGGTGCCGTCCTAGGCCCCGGACCTGGTCCCATCCCTGCGGAACTCAGCCCTGCTTAAGGGGATGCGCGGTGATCTGGGACAGACACTTCCCACCTGAGCACCATCAGTGAGAGGGGGGTGAGGTGGGACGAGGTGGGATACGGAGCTCCCTGATGTTGGGGCGCCAGTCAGCAGGGCGGGGCCGGGCCCCAAGTGCTGGGCCCGGGGCTGGGAGTGCAGGACGTCTCTAGGGCCTTCCCGGAGGCTGGACAGAGCCAGTCACTGGGCTCTTTCTGCAAGGCGCCTCCACACTGGCTGGCGGCCACAGGACAGGGCAGGGTCCTCCTGGGGGGCTGGTCGGGTGGCGAGCAGGCTGAGGGGCTTCCAGGAGATAGGTAGAGCCCGGGGCGGGGGGCCTGGGATCGGCCCCTGGGCAGTCAGGAGGGAACGGGCCGTGTTTCGGAAAGGACTACGCGTTGGGCTGGAACTTTTAATTTTAGAGTGAAAATGTCAAGAAGAGCCAAGGTGGCAAAGATGGTGGTTGGCATGCAGAGGGGCACTCCTGCCTCCTTCTGAAGCCAGCAAGACGAGGAGTGGCCAGAGACCTGGGGGGAGGCCCAGGAGAAGGAGGACGTGGGGGCCCAGGACCACCGGGTCGGGCCCGCTGCAGGGGAGCCCAGGACAGGCCCAGCCCTCAGATTCTCCAGAGGGCGGAGGCACAGGCACCGGGGCGGAGCCCAGAGCCCTCGTCGTGCCCGCTCTGGATGCGAGCAGACGCCGGCATCCATGTCCGACAGTGACGGTCAGCAGGAAGCGTCAGCCACAGCACGGCCCTGCACCCGTGGAGCGGGGACAGGACGCTCCGGATCGCCCAGCTGGACGGCAGACGCAGACGGGCTCGGCGCAGGAGCCAAGTGCGAGCTGAGCAGCTGTCGCGGGGAGCGGAGCGGAAACAGAGGTGGACGGAGACGGCGAGGAGATACCGTGGGCGCTGCGTGTGGAGCGAGGGGTGTCTTGGCGCTACTTCAGGAAGGAGCCCCCACCCACCGCCGGTCCTCCCGCTGCCCTTGGCCCTGTGCTCTGTCCATTCTGTCCACAGGGCGGCCAAGAGCTGCCCTCCGCAGGCCATGCGGGAAGGTCGCTGCCCTGCCAGAGCACGCAGAGCCTCCCCCCGCGGCAGGCGGGCCCAGGCGGGGACAGTCCCCTCCTCAGATGTCTTTGCTTGTGACTGGCCCTGTCGCTTCCGTCCTGAGGGGGGCGAGCAAGGGAGGGGGTGAGGTCCTGCTGTGGGGCCCCCCGCGCTCTTGGTGGGCCTGGAGCAGTTGGGTGAGACAGCCTTGCTTTCCTCTTAGGGTTGGGGAGCCCTGTTGAGGAAGAGTCCCTCTTAGCAAAGGTTTTCATTTGTTTGTTTTTGTTTTTCTCTTCTTGGCCGCCCCATGTGGCATGTGGGATCTTAGTTCCCCGACCAGGAACGGAACCAATGTCCCCTGCATTGGAGGAGTGGAGTCTTAACCACTGGACCGCCAGGGAAGTCCTTTAGCAGAGGTTTTTAATCAGAATTAAAGCCAAGCCTTGTGCACTGTTGGTGGGAATGTAAAATGGTGCATCTTCTGTGTAAAACAGTGGATACAGCTGCCCCCAGACCCAGCAGTCCCACGTCCGGGCGAGTATCCTGAAGGAACTGAAAGCGGGGTCTCCAAGAGATATTCCTCCCGCCCGCCCCCCCGCCATGTTCCTAGCAGCACAGTTCGCATGCGCTGAGACTGTGCTCATCAGTCCATGTGGTGACGATGACCCAGCCTGAAAACGAAGGGGTCCTGACACAGGCTGCATCATGGAGGGACATGCTGAGTGACGTGGGCCAGTCACAGAGGGACAAATCGTGTGTGATCCACTCGTATGAAGACCCTAGAGCAGTCGGATTCATAGACAGGAAGCAGGAAGGTAGGGCCGCGGGCTGGGGGACGGGAGGGCAGTGAGTGTTGAATGGGGACAGAGTTTGTTTTACAAAATGAAGAGTTACGGAATGTGGGCGTGGTGGCACAACCGCGTGAATGCGCCTGATGCCCCTGGACTGGTTCCTTGAAGGTGGCAAATTTCACGTTGTATACATGCTACTGCAATAGGAAAGGAGAGAGGTAGCTTTGCCAGACCGTCCCCCAGACATGGCTGTAGCAGTTACAGCTCCCAGGGTGGGGAAAAGTTAGAGCCGGACGCCTCAGGGCTCACCAGCGCTGACCCTCACGCTGCCTGGCTGGACTCCAGCGGGGGCCCAGGGAGGGGCTCAGGGGCCCACCCGCCTGGGGTCCTGCTTAGGTGGGGAGCCATCTCCAGACCCCAAGGCCTGCTGAGCCCCCGGTGGGGACTGCCCTTCCCCCGCTCCTGGCCCACGTGGGGCCCTGGGGACCCTGTGGCCTTGCGCCATCAGGGAGCCAGTCCCCACCCGCCACCTGCCGCTGCCCTCCCCTCCCCCGCAGCTGAAGGAAGCGCAGGGAGTTTGGTTTAAAGGAGGCACCGCCCTGCTCCTCTGGGACCCCAGTGCCCCGGGGCAGCAGGGCCGGCGTCCCACACGCAGGATGTGGGGGTGGCCAGTCTCCCAAAGAGGAATCGGAGGCTTTGTGCTCTCTGCAGCCTCATCTCCCCACCCCACCCCACCCCACCCCCGCCCGGAGGCCCTGCCCCCACCACCTGGAGCCCAGGCTCCGAAGCTGGGTGGGCTGAGGTCTTTTGTCTGGGGCTGGGCGCAGGTGCTGGCCAGGTTTCCTGGGGCAGTATCGGGGAGCGGGCCCTCGGGGGACCCTCAGCTCCCTCCACTGCGTGGCGACTGGGGGGGTGCTGGGCAGGCTGCCCCCCCCCCCAGCCCCTGGGGGGCATTAATCGTGAGACCTTCCTGTCAGTGGGAATGCCCTGCGGGCCTGTGTATAAAAATATCTGCAAAACCAGCTTTCTGTGAACTTTCTAAAATGTCGCTTGTTTCGTCACTCACAAAATCCAGGGGTGTCGGGATACGGGGGCTCCTCACCCCCCAGCACGCCTTCCCTGACCTCGGTGTCCCGGCATAGCCTGACCCCACGGCAGAGCCCGTGCCCCTGCTCCTCCCCCCCCCCCGTAGTGTGTGCTCAGGTGGGCCTTGCTGAATGACCCCCCCCCCCCCCCCCCGCCCCGGGGAGGCCCCTGCTGCTCCTGCTCTCCCGTTCCCAGGGTGCTCTGCTCATCTTCCTGTCCCCGGCCCCCATGCCAGCCTTCTGTCCCAGGGCCTGTGTCCATTCAGCCCTGGCCCTGACCCCATGCTCATGTGATCCCTGCCCTCCAGGGCCCAGGCCCAGCACCCCGTGCCGCCAGGTCTCCCGAAGAGTCTGCCTCTTCAGGTCAACCCCAGGGAGGACGTGGCCAACGCCCGCCTAGGGCGCCATCTCCCCGCCCCCTTCCTCTTCTCTCCCTCCCCCCACCACCCTGCTGGCACCGCCCTTTTCCTCCAGACTCTGTCCAGCACCTTGGCCGGCCGGCCGAGGACCAGCCCCGGGAGGCCTGCCCGCCTTGCGGGCGGGGGCGGGCACTGTGCGGCGGCCCAGGCGCCCATCCCGTCAGGGCCCATGGGGCCCACTGACCTGAGAGCACATGGAAGCCCCAGCCCCACGTGTCACCCGGAGGGACAGAGACCGGGCAGCGTGGGCGCGGCCCCACCTCCTGGGACCCACCTGGTGGCGGGAGGTGGCTCTGAGGGGGCCGCAGCTGCCTTCAGCCGGATCACAGCCCAGCCTGGGTGTCTAGTTGCCCTGGGCTGTGGGCGGCGCCACAGCTCTGCTGACCCTCACAGCCGACTTCCTGGGCACGCCTCAGTCTCTGCTTTGCAAGTGCGCGGTTGTCCCCTGGGTCCCTCAGTCCTGTAGGGCCAGCTCTTCCCGCACAGCAAGAACCAAAGACCCTGAGGACTGAAGTGTGTGTCAGGGCCTCTCTCACACCCACTCGGGGGCATTCCCTTCCCGAGGGCAGAGGCATCTTTCACACCCGTCTTTAAGGTGATGCCCCAGTCATAGCGGCTCCTCCCCCCACCAAGGACGGCCTGCGGCTGGACATCCTAGTGAGATGCTGCAGGAAGGGGCGGGCACTCACGCAAAGGGGGACCAGCTGCTTTGAAGAGGCCGCCAAACATGGAAAGACAGAGTAGAGACAGTTCCTTGCTGTGCGTGCGCATGTGCAAACAAAGGACGGGGAAATCCCCAGGTGGGATTCATCTGGACAAGAGGGACCTGGGCCAGGGCGGAGCCAGGGAGGTGCCTGGGGGTGGCTGGGGGGCCTCCGAAGCACGTCTGTGGGGGGCTTGTGACACCGGGGCACTAGGTGGGGGGCTTGGGCCCACCCTCCCTGGGGTTAGGGAACCCCAGAGTGGCAGGGAGGCTGCCCCTGTGAGGAGGATCGTGGACCGCCACGTGCTGTCAGAAACCCACGTTGGTGTCGTGCGTGGGTGTCGATTCTGAACGCTGAGAGCCTCTTTAAGTGCAAGTGTTAGAGAATGAGAGACCGAGCCTTCAATCACAGCATCATCTGACTCAAGTTATGTAAAGAACAGGGCAAATCTTAGAAAAAAATAGAAGAATGGAGGTAACAGAGCGAGCGTAATGAAATAAGAAAACAATATGAAATATTAACAAAAGCCAGAGCCAACTGCTTGGGAAGACTAATAAGGTAGTAAACTTCGGCAAAAGTGATCAAAAGAGAAAGCACACGTGAGCAATTTGGAGCGAAGCGCCAAAGTCGAAGAACGCTAAGCAACGTCAATAAATATGAAGAATAAGTATGATGCTTTTCTAGAAAAAATATGAATCACTTACTAATTGACTTAGTAAAATAGAAAATGTGTACAGACCAGTTACATCAAAACCTGCTCTCTTCCCCAAAGCGCACCAGATGGTTTTATTTGTGAATTTTACCAAATGTTCAAGAAATAAACGCTCTCATATGACGTGTTCCAGAGACGGAAAAGATGTTTAAAAAGAGGCAAAGCTGTCAATTTCATGAGGGCAGTAGAGTCATCAAAACTCCGAGAGGCAGCACAAGGGTAGGGTTGACCTCGTGGACGTAGACGTGAAAATCCTAAAGAAAATGTTGACCCCCCCCCAAAAAAAATCCCTACAAGGTATAAAGTTGCAAAAGCATTTCATGAAATAGGAATTATCTCCAGAGTGTGTGGGTGGTTTACTTGACAGTAGACTATTTATTATTTTTATTACATTCAGAGTGAAAGAGAAAAATCATGTGATCTATCCAGAAAAAACATTTGATGAAATTTAAGAGACATTCTTAGGGATGTAGAAATAAACAGGAACTTTAACCTGTTACAGGGCACCTACTAAAAATCTACAGACCTTCACTGTCCAGTGTATTAGCCTCCGTTTGGCTATCGATCAGTCCGTTTGTCCATTAAAATGTGGTTCACTTCTGCAGTAGCACCAGCCGTATTCCAGCTGCTGGCTGCTGGCACCACATTAGAGAGTGCAGCTGTAGAGCATTTCCATCACTGCAGAAAGGTTACCGCGCTTCGCTGCCGTGCACACAGCATTCTTAAACGCTAGAAATAGTACCTCTAAAACCAAGAAGGAAGGTAACTGCTATTATCCTTGAGGTACTGGGCAGTGCAGCAAGACGTCAAAAGTAGATAGGAATGGGTTGAAAGAAACACAGCTACCATTTGCAGATGGCATTGTTGTTCAAATGGACAATCCAAGAGAGCATACAAGCTGCTAGAACCAGTAACGGTTCTGGAAGGTTGACTGATACAGGACCAGCACACAGAATCAATAGTGTTGAAACACCTGCAGTGTTTCAATTTGAAAATAAGAAAAAGAGTGTTATTCAGACAAGCAGCTAGTAGCTTGTCTAGGAATCAGTTGGCCGAAGGGCGTTAATGACTTTCGCCAGAGAACCGGCTAACCACGTACTCAAGGACGTAAAACACCTGAGTAAGGAGGTGCTGAGGCTCCGTGACGACCTAAAGATGTCACTTCTCCCTAAATGCCATTCAGTTTTGAAAAATTCCATGAAGGAATTGAACTTGGCAAGCAAATTGTGAAGTTTATATGAAACAGACAAGCAACTTTAAAGAAAAATGAAGTATGCTTGTGTTTAGGGAGTGTTTTCCTTAGCAGATGCATGTTTATTTAAATAAGCTGTACTGATGAAAACAATATGCAGTTGTCAGAAGTACGGACAGATTGACCTGTGGGACATAGAGCAGGACACGGAAACACACAAATGCAGCGCGCTTCAGAAACAGCCTTCTTCATCCATCAGGAAGGGGTGCACTCTTTCAGAATTGGTTGGGGGACAGGTGGGCATCCACATAGGAAATAATAAAATCAGGTCCCTACCTCACACCACACACAGAACAGCTCCACATAGATTAATGACCTCAGTGAAAAGAGAAAAAAAATTGGGAGGAGGGGTGTGAAATTAACGAATATATTATCCAACAAGCGTAACTCATAAAAGACATTTAAGTAAATAAACATTGTCTGGAAACCCACTCATGGGACAGCCTGCAGCTAGGAGATGATAGATGTGATGTACATAGGCCAATGGTTACACCCAGAATAAAGGAAGAATCCCAAGACAGTGAGGAAATGCCAGTGCAGTAGAAAAATGGGCAAAGGTTGTGGACAGGCAGGCCATGGAACCGCTCACGGCCAGCAAGCACCCGAGAAGCTGCGCAGCCTCCCTGGAGGTCAGGGCGACACCAGATAAAACCACCGTGAGATCCCCCCAAATCTAGTGATTCTGTTCGTTTGGGGGGTGGAGTGCTAGGGGCTGAATTGTGTCCCGCCCCCACCAAATTCGCGCTGTGACTCCCTGACTCTCCCAGTGCGTCGGGATGTGACTGTATTTGGAGACAGGTATTCAAAGAGGCGATTAGCTTAAAATGAGGCCGTAGGGCAGGTCCTTCTCCACTATGACTGGTGTCCTTAAAATGAGGGAGATCTAGACGCACAGAGAGACGCTGGGGTGGGGGTGGGGGGGCGTGCACAGAGTGGAGGCCGTGAGGGGCGGCCGTCTGCCAGCCAGGGAGAGAGGCCCAAACAGATCCTTCTCTTATGACCAGAGGAAACCAGCCCTGCAGGCACCCCGATCCCAGACCTCCAGCCTCCAGACCGTGAGAAACAAATGTCTGTTGTCTAAGCCGCCCTGTCTGGTATTCGTTACGGCTGCCCCAGGACACCAACACCCCCTGGGCCAGCAGGAGTGCATATTAACCCCACAGCTTGGGGGAACGGTTTGACAAAACCCCCGGACAGGTTGTGACTGTGTGGAGCTGACCCAGTAACCCCGCTTGGGCAGAAGGTGCCCACACAGCCCTGTGAAGACAGGGCCAGAGCGTGTAGTGTCGGATCACTGGAGCAGCCCGAACGGCCATCACGGGGAGATGGAGAAGCCATGTGCTCGTACAGAGAGGAAGTGCACAGCGGGCATGGGGCGTGCACACTAGTGACGTGCCCACGGCTCTCAAAAAGAAATGAGAGGTGGGGAGAGAAGGGCAAGTTGCAATAGCACACTCAGGGTGGTGTTAGCGTGTGACTTGAGAAACAGAACGACGCATGCTGACACGTACATGCAAAATTAGTGAAAATGGGACGTGCCTGGCCGTCCAGAGCACAGCCGATGTCTCTGTGACAGGGAGTCAGAAAGGCAGAGCCACCTGAAGGTGCTGATTCCTGCCTCGTGTACAGCACAGAGTTAGGGGTCCAGGGCTGGCTGGGCCCTCTGCCGTCCCGAGCGTGTGGCTTCCACTTCTGGGTCCAAGGTGGCTGCCTAGGTCCTGCCATTGCATCTAGGGGGAAGGCAGCGAGCAAGGGCTTGCCACCCAGAACGTGATCACACGGCCTCTGCTCGGGGTCCGCCGCCCCGGCTGCTCAGTGGCCGTGCCCAGCTGCCCCAGACAGGACTGGGGTCTCTGGCCAGGAGGCAGGCGCCCAGCTAACATGGGGGAGGCCTGTTATCAAGGGAGGACGGGGACGCCGGAGTTGGGGGACGGCTGGCAGTGTCCTGGGAGGAGACCCCTCCTCCGGATGGTGGTTTCTTCGGAGGGAGGGGGTGGTGAGCAGCGCACACAGTGGGTTTCTGCGGCCGTGGGTGCCTTGTTTCTCTAGGGAGGTCTGCAGCTGCAGGGGGAACATTTGTCGGCGCTCAGTGGTGGGTATGTGGGCTTTGTAACTTTTCTCTGTTTTAGACGACAGACCGGAACGCTGCCTCTCTGGGTTAGGTGTGGAGCTTGGCTTTTTCCTCTCTCCTGCTCGGCGCAGACACAGTCCGAGGAAAGAGCACACTGGCTGTGAGCGAGGCCCCCTCCCGTGGAAGACTGGGTTTTCACCTGCTGATGGGGTCGCGTTTTATAGGGCCTGTGTGTCACTGCGGAACCTAGTGCCATGCAGGGCGTTTGATGGAATAATGGCCCCAGCTTAGCGATGAATCACTGTTTGTGGGGGCTTCGCGGTGTATTTGTTTATGGTTTCCTTGAGGGCCAGGCATTCTGCAGTAATCTCGCCCTTGGCTGCCGTCAGGCCTATCTCAGAACCAACCTTGGCTAAAGAGCAAATAGCATTTACTCTGCTGATCTGGCTCAGGCTCTGGGCGCAGGGGGTCCTTTCGACTCTTCTGGCGTTGTTCGCACAGATAGCATCAGCTTGAACATACCTTAGAACACACACACCCCACAAGAAACCCCGAATGGCTGTAGGTGTCACAGTCACCTGGGAGATGAGCCTCTGCAGTGAGTCTGTCCGGGGTGCAGACGGGCTCCCTGCGGACGCACGGGCCCCTCCTTACGGGCTGGAAGCCAGGCCCTTCGTGGAGCGGTTTCTTAACTGCCGTGTGCTCGTGGGCGCCCGGCTCTTCTTCCTGCATGGTCCCCTCTGCGCTGTGGACTCTGAACGCTGGACTCACCCCGTCCCCAGCCAGACGCGTCATGAGGGATGTCAGCTTCTAGAAACGGGTGTTGTGAAAGCACTGAAAATAAGAGATCGAGACCCTGAGACGCCCACCCCCAAATAAGGGCTGGAAAGTATTTTTTAATGATTAATTGATTCAGAGCAGGATCCAAATAAGGCCCCCGTTTGGCAGTTGTGGCTGGTGCACCTTTAGGTCTTCTAGGTTTTTCCAGCTCTTGAAAAGGTACTTTAAAAACGTACATGCAGGTACTTCCCTGGTGGCGCAGTGGTTGAGAGTCCCCCTGCCGATGCAGGGGACACGGGTTCGTGCCCCGGTCTGGGGGGATCCCGCGTGCCGCGGAGCGGCTGGGCCCGTGAGCCATGGCCGCTGAGCCTGCGCTCTAGAGCCCGCGAGCCACAACTACTGAGCCCACGTGTCACAACTACTGAAGCCCACGCGCCTAGAGCCCATGCTCCGCAACAAGAGAAGCACCGCAACGAAGAGCTCGCCGCAACTAGAGAAAGCCTGCACGCAGCAACGAAGACCCAACGCAGCCAAAAATAAATAATAAATAGAATGAATTAATTAAAAAAACAGAAACCGTATATGCAGTAAAATTCAACCCTGCCTGCTTGTTTGTCTGCGGCTCTGAGCCCTGTCACCCCGCAGGCAGGGCAGGACGCCCAAGACCGAACCTTGGGGCTCCTGCTCCACTCTCCGCCCTGTGCGCTCTGCTGCCTCTCCCGGAAGGTACATAGGTGGGCGAAGATGCAGGGCGCGACCTCTGGACTCTGGCTTCTCTCCTGCAGCGTGCGTGTGCGCCCCTGCATGCGTGTGCACGTGGCGGGGCTCGGTCCTCTGGTCCCCCAGCAGCACTCCCTGAGGTGGATGGCCTGGTGGCTTTGAGGGACATCTGGGTTTCCAGTTTGGGGCGAATGTGAACTCAGCTGCTGTGAATGTTCGTGTCCGAGCCTTTGGGTGGATTCCCAGGGTGGGGCTGGGGGTCCTGGGAGCTGATGCCCCACCTGCGGGGTCACGGCCCCCCTCTCCGCCGGCTCGCCAGCACTGGCCTTTGGATCTTGTTTCCGCCTTTGTAATCGGTGTGTGGTATCTAGCTCTGGCTTTAATTTGCATTTCCCTAATAACTAATAATGTTGAGCATCTTTTCATGTGCTTATTTATTGCCCATATGTCTCTTTTGGTGAAGAGTCTGTTGAAATCTTTTGCCCGTTTTTATTGGGTTATTTATTTTCATATTGTTGAGATTTGAGAGATCTTTATATGCTCTGGATAAAATCCTTTGTTGAACATGTGATTTGCAAATATTTTCTCCCACTCTTAGCTTGTCTTCTCATTTTCTTTATAGTGTTTTTCTCAGAGCAAAGTTTTAAATTTTGATGACATCCAATTTATCAGACTTTCTTTTTCTATTCTGTTGATCTGTACGCCTTTCCTTTGTCAACAGCACTGTCTTGATGACTGTTGGTTTATAGCAAGTCTTGATGTCAGTGAGAGGTGCCCAGCTTACTTTGTTCTCCTTTTTCAAAGTCATTATTTTTTTCTATCAAAGTGTAGTTGATTTACAATATTATATTAGTTTCAGCATAGTGACTCAATAGTTTCACAGATTATACTCCATTTAAAGTGACTGTAAATAGCGGCTATATTCTCTGTGCTGTACAATGCATCCTTGTAGCTTATTTATTTTATACATGGTAGTTTGTACCTCATACCTTCCCCTATGCCTATCTCTCCCCTCCCGCCTTCCCTCTCCCCACTGGTAACCACTAGTTCTCTATATTTGAGTCTGTTTCTGCTATATGCCTTTATTTATTTTATTTTTTAGATTCCACATACAAGTGATAGAGTATCTTGTCTCTCTCTGCCTGACTTATTTCTAGGTCCACCCATGTTGTAAATGGCAGAATTGCATTCTTTTTTATGGCCGAGTAATATTCCATTGTATGTACACATATACATGTACATGCACATATACATACGTACATACCACGTCTTCTTTATCCTTCCATCTCTGAATGGACACCTAGATTGCTTCCATGCCTTGGCAATTGTAAAGAGTGCTGCTGTGAAAATTGGGGTGCGTGTATCTTTTCAAATTAGTACTTTTTTTTTTTTTTTTTTAAATTAGTACTTTTGTCTCTAACCGATATATGCCCAGGAGTGGAATTGCTGGGTTATTTGGTAACTCTATTTTTAGTTTTTTGAGGAACCCTCCATACTGTTTTCCTTAGTGGGCTTCACCAATTTACATTCCCACCAACAGTGTACGAGGGTTCCCTTTTCTCCACATCCTCTCCGGCATTTGTTATCTGTAGACTTATTTTTTTTCTTTCTTTTTGCGGTACGCGGGCCTCTCACTGTTGTGGCCTCTCCCGTTGCGGAGCACAGGCTCTGGACGCGCAGGCTCAGCGGCCATGGCTCACGGGCCCAGCCGCTCCGCGGCATGTGGGATCTTCCCGGACCGGGGCTCGAACCCGCGTCCCCTGCATCGGCAGGCGGACTCTCAACCACTGCGCCACCAGGGAAGCCCTGCAGGCTTTTTGATGATGGCCATTCTGACAGGTGTGAGGTAGTTTTGATTTGCATTTCTCTAATGATTAGTGATGTTGAGCATCTTTTCATGTGTCTTTTGGCCATCTGTATGTATTCTTTGGAAAAATATCTGTTCAGGTCTTCTGCTCATTTTTTAATCAGGTTGGTTGTTTTTTCAATATTAAGTGGTATGAGCTGTTTATATATTTTGGATATTAACCCCTTATTGGTCATATCATTTGCAAATCGTTTCTCCCATTCCGTAGATTGTCTTTTTGTTTTGTCAGTGGTTTCCTTTGCTGTGCAAAAGCTTTTAAGTTTAATTAGGTCCCATTTGTTTATTTTTGCCTTTTTCCTAAATTATTATGATTATTCTAGTTCCTTTGCCTTTCCATATAAACTTAAAAGTCAGCTTACTAATAACTACAGAAAAGTCTTGCTGGGGTTTCACTGGAATTGCATTAAGTCTGTAGATCTAGTTTGGGGAGAATTAATGTCCACGAGTCTGGCACGTCTTCTTTGATTCCTTGTGATAGCAGTGGGGAGTTTCTAGCATGCAGATTGTGCATTTATTTTATGAGATTTAGGTATTTCTTTTTTGTAAATGGAAGGTGTTTTAAACACTGACTTCAGTTGTTCATTCCTAGTATATAGAAACGTGGTTGCCTTTCATATGTTGAACTGATGTCCTTCAATCTTGCTAAGCTCATTAGTTCTTGGAGCCCGTTTTCACATTCTCCTACATTCCTTGGGACGTTCTACATAATGATTGTGTTGTCTGCAAATAAGAAGAGCTTTATTCTGTCCTTTCCTATCCTTCTGCCTTTTGTTCCCTTCTCTTGCCCTCTTTCCCTGGGCAGGCCTTCAGTGCCCACTGAATTGCAGTGGTGAAAGGGTGCGGCTTTGCCTCGTTCCTGATCTTAGGGGACAGTATTCTCTCTCGCACCATCCAGCGTGATGTTCGCGGGGGACCTTTGGACGTGCTCTTAATCAGGTTGAGGGGATTCCCGTCTATTCTTCATTCACTGAGAGTTTTTACTCATGAATGGATATTGAATTTGTCGGAAGTTTTTCTGAATTGACTGAGATTTTATGTTTTTTCATATTTAGTCTGGTAACGTGTATCACATTGATTTCAAATGTTGAACCAACCTTGAATTCCTGGAACAGACCCCCTTTGGTTATGGTGTATTATCCGTTGTTCCTTTTATATATGTCTGGATTCAGTTTGCTAATATTTTGTTGAAGATTTTTACATGTGTGTTCAGAAAGGAACTGGTCTGTACTTTCCTTTTTTGTACTGTTTTTGTCTGATGTTGGTGCTGGTATCAGGGTATTTGCTAACCTCATAAGATGATTTGAGAAGTATTCTTTCCTCTTCTGTTTGCTGGAAGATATTTTGTAGAATTGGTGTTATTTCTTCTTTCGCTATCTGGTTAAACTCACCTGGAGTTTTCTTTTTCAGAAGTGTTTCACTATTAATCCCACTTCTTCAATAGATCAGGCTGTTGTTCGTCCTGGTGGGTTTGGGCAGTTTGTAGCTTCCGGGGATTTGGTACGTGGAATCTCAGTTCTCAGAGTTGTGTGCACTGAGTTATCTGTAGTGTCCCTAATCACGTTGTTCCATGTCTGTGAGCTCTGGAGTGATGTTCCTTCTTTGATTCCTGATATGGGTCATTTTTGCCTTCTCTCTCTCCCTCTTTTTTCCTTTGTGTGGCTGGAGTTTTTGTCAATTGTATTACTCTTCCCAAAGAACCAGAATTTGGTTTTATTTTTTCTAATTGTTTCTTTATCTTCAATTTCATTGTTCTGCTTTTATCCTCATTTCCTGCCTTCTCACTTTGGGTTTAATTTGCGCTTTTCCTGGTGTCTTAAGGTAAAGCTTAGATTGTATAGTTGAGAATGTCTTTCTTTTCTAATATAAGCATTTAATGCTGTGAATTCTCCTCTCAGTACTGCTTTAACTGCATTCCACAATTCTTGACATGTTGTTTTTCACTTTCATTCCACACAAAATACGTCTAATGTCCTTCCGGGCTTCCTCTTTGTCCTGTCGGTGATTTGGCAGCGTGTGGTTGAATTTCCCAAGCAGCTGGTGTTTCCCAGCTGTCCTTCTATTGCTGATTTCTAGCTAACTCCATTTTCGTCAGAGAACATACTTTGTGTGATTCTGGTTCTTTTAGTTTGTACTTGTGAAGCATTGTTTTATGGCCCAGGATGTGGTCTGTCCTGGTGAACGTTAGCTGCTTTCATCCGTCTCCTTCTCTAGCTTTTTCCCTGGCCCTGCAGAATCAGAGCAGCCCCCATGGCAGAGGGACTGAGCTGTGAGAGTGGCCCGCCATGAGGGGTCCTGCTGGGCTCCCCTGCTTCACTGCTATGTGTCAGGGACTATCAGGGACGCACTGTGTCTGTCTGTCTCCAACCTGCAGCAGTCAAATAAGGGGCATCCTCTGCCTGGGAAGCCCTGGTGTCTGTCTCCTGGCCCCTCTGGGCTCAGTGGAGGGCAGATGACGGTCTCCAGGGAGACAGGCTGAGGTGAAGCCCAGCTGAGGTGGGTGAGGCCTGTGGGATGGGTGGGACCATGTGGGTGGGCAGGACCCTGGAGAGGAGGGGGCGGGGCCTCGAGTGGACCCTGAGGGCAGGGTCCCTGGGAGGCCTGTGCTCTGGCAGCTGGGAGTGGGATTCCCAAGCACTGGTACCCTGGTCCCTGGGGGCTTCGGGGGTGTGTGGTCTCAGGTTTCCTGTCTGCCCGCCTGTGGACCCACCCAGGCCACCTTCACCAGAGGGAGACCCTCTGCGGAGGGGTGCTTGGTCCAACAGTCTGGGGGTGCTGATGGGTGCCCCCAACGTGCAGGGACCCCAAAGATGGCTCCCAGCCTGGCCGGGCCTGGGCATGGGCTCCTGGGATACGTGAGGGCCAGTGTCCATGAGTGACCGAGGTGCTGGGGTCAGAGAGCCCGCGGTCCAGCGGAGGCTGGGGCTGCTGCAGTTTGGGGCCTTCCTGGAGCATGAGAAGGCGTCGGAGTGCACGGTCACTGCTGAGCCCGTCTGTGCCCTTTGCAGGTTGTGCAGCCTGACCTTGAAGAAGCTGGTGGTCTTCAAGGAGCTGGAGAAGGAGCTCATCTCGGTGGTGATTGCTGTCAAGATGCAGGTGAGGGTCTGCCTGTGTCACTGGCCTGGGGCCACGAGGATGCCTGTGTTGCCCAGGAGATGAGAGGGGCACAGCCGCACCAGCAGCTGGACCCTTGCCCGTGCAGGAGGCCCCACCCTCCCGGGCACAGGAAAGGGCACACCACCAGGGTCCCGGGATGAGGGGGAAAGCAAGTGTGCTGAGCTCACCTGCAGACGGGCCCCATGCAGAAGCTGGGACAAACCCTCCCTGCTCCCCGCTCGCCCCCCCCGCACTGTGTGCCCCTCGCCCGCCAGCTGTCCACCCGGGCCCAGCCTGGCTGTGCTCACCTCTCGCTCCCAGGCCATAATACTGCCTGTCCCTTGGGCCTCACAGGTCCTTCTTTCTGCCTTTGAACAAGTGTCGGTGTTTCAGGGGGACCCAGCTGCCCCAGCACTCAGCGCCCCCTTCCCCAGCAGCCCTGGAGGAGGGCCCCGTTAGCCGTGCGAGCTGCCTTGGCCTTTTGGTGGCCCCGGAGGTGGGACGTGGCTCTCGGGCCTGCGGCTGGCGTGGGTGCTCTGGGCCTGGCCTGTGGCTCCTCGTGAGGCTCACCAGGGCCTCCTGGCCGGACCTCCAGGAGCAGCTCGTGGGCCTCGGGGCCAGGCTTTCCTCCAAACTGGGAGCTCAGCTTGGAGCCCAGCAGGCGTGAGGCCCGCCCTTCCCGGTCATTTGCCGTCACCAGAAAAGCAGTACACTGTTGAACAAAGACCCAAAGAAGCGCTCTTCCCCGCCGACAGGGCTGCCGCTCTCAGCGTGAAGCAGGCCGTGCCCGGCTGCACACCTGGGACGTGGGAAGATGCCCGTATGAGAACCAGCCCCGCCGGCGGTGCTCTGGGCCTCCTGGCTCGGGAGGGGTCGATGGCGCTCTGGGCCCTCAGAACAAGCTGGTTTACCCATCCCTGGCCTCTGAAACCGGCACTGTTGACCTCTGACACAACCGGTGCCCCTGTACTCTAGCCCCGTTCCTCCAGCTGCCCGTCTCTGTGGTCCCGCCCCGGACCCCGTCATTATCGAGAACTCAGCCTCTGGTCAGGGTCCCAGGCCCCTTGGAGCTACCCCCCCCTCCAGCTTGCCTGAGTGCCCCCATTGCCTGGGCCCGCGCCCCTAGTTGGCAGACACTCAGCTCCTTGCCTGCTTCTCCTGGGGCATCCTCTCCTGCCCGGGTCACCTGCCTTTTGCACCGGCTCCTCAGCTGCCCCCCGCCCCCCAGCCCCTGTGTCCTGACTCCCAGAGGAAGCAGGCGAGCCGGCCTCCCCCGCTGACCCGAGTCTCCATACGTGTGTTCACTGCTGCCCCCTCGCCTGTCTGCGCGTGTGTCCTCCTTGCCCCGGGCACGGGCCCATCAGTTTAGGTCCTGACCTGGATGGGATCAGATGCGCAGGAAACTGGGGGGAAACGGCTGTGAGGGACAGAGGGGAACGGGCCAGGGTGTGGGGAGAGCACCAGACCGCACACGGGGAGCCTGCCCCCGGGAGAGCTAGGGCTGGGGGAGGACCGTCAGGAGAGCCCCTCGGCACACTCCGTGCTGGGAGCAGCTGTGGGCAGCACGGCCTCGGCACCAACGCTGCATGCAAGCAGAGGGCAGTGTCTCCAGCAAGGCTTCTTAGCCGCTCGGCCACCCCACACTGCTGCCCACGCCCCTCCCCGTCACTCCCGTCAGCTCACACGTCTGTGCGGCTCACGTCTTTGTCCTGGACCCACACCCCACTCCCACTCTCACCCATTCCTCTGCACCCCTCATCTTGGTGAGACGCCTCGTCAGCTGCGTGGTAACCTCTGCTCTCCGGCCTGACTCTGTGAATCTGGCTCCTCGTGGGGCCCCCTGGACGTGGGCTCACGGGGTTTGTCCTGCTGTGTCTGGCTTCCAACACTTAGTGTAACATCTCCAAGGCTCGTCCATGTTGGGAGACCTAGTTTTAAAACAATACTATCAGGAACATCTTTAATCCATTTGGAACTTATTTTGGTACAAGGTTTGAGGTTGGGACCTGTGGGGGGGGTTAATTATTTTTTTAAATTAATTAATTGATTGATTGATTTTTGGCCGTGTTGGGTCTTTGTCGCTGCGCACGGGCTTTCTCTAGTTGCGGCGAGCGGGGGCTACTCTTCGTTGCGGTGCGTGGGCTTCTCATTGCGGTGGCTTCTCTTGTTGTGGAGCACGGGCTCTAGGCATGTGGGCTTCAGTAGTTGTGGCACGTGGGCTCAGTAGCTGTGGCTTGCGGGCCCTAGAGTGCAGGCTCAGTAGTTGTGGTGCACGGGCTCAGTTGCTCCGCGGCATGTGGGATCTTCCCGGACCAGGGCTCGAACCCGTGTCCCCTGCATCGGCAGGCGGATTCTTAACCACTGCACCACCGGGAAGCCCCCGGGACCTGTATGTTTTATACAGATGACTCACCACCCATGTATCACAGCCACTTGCCGACCTGAAGGCTCCTTATTACACACTGTTTGTTTTTACATGTGTCTGTGTGTTTTCTGAACCTAGTTCTAGGCTTGTACTGCTCTCTCTGTCCTTGTGACGGTGCCGCTGGGCTTTAATCACTGACCTTGGCACCCACTCTGCTCTCAGTGGGGCGGGGGCGGTCCTGCTTTCCCAGGAGCGTGCGGCTTCTCGCGCACCTGCTTGTCCGGCTGCATCTCTTGCCGCACCTCCATCCTGCAGCTGTGGCAGTGACTGTTCTGTCTCCTCTCTCACAGCTTAGCACAGACTTCTAGAGGAGGACTTGGGGGTCAGAGGACATGGGCTCTTTTAAGGCTCCGGGTAAATCTCCCCGCGGGGCCTTTGGGAATCACACGCGCTCGGGCCTCACCCCCACCATCTGCGGGTCTTTGCCTGACAGTCTGAAGAGAACTGACAAGCCAACATCTTCGCTGCTTCATTTTAAGATGCCTTCTTCTGAACTAGGAGGTGTCTTGTTCTGTCCCAGGGCTCCAAGCGGATCCTGCGGTCCCACGAGATCGTGCTGCCCCCCAGTGGACAAGTGGAAACTGACCTGGCGCTGACGTTCTCCCTGCAGGTGGGCCTCCAGGGGGACCCCCACCCTCACCCTTCCCGCAGCCCCTGTGGCCACGGAGGTCCCCTCTCCCACAGGGCTCACTCTCCGAGGTTAGAGATGTGCTTGCTTATGAGGTCGAGTCTCTCGTCGCATTCCCACGATGAAGAGAACGTAGTGAGGCCAAAACTCAGATGATGGGTTTAGGTCGCCTCATTCCTGTGTTTAGAAAAGATGGGGGAGCGGGGGCTGAGGGAAGCCACTCAAAAAAACAACCTTGTTTAAAAAAAGAAAAAGAAAGATGGGGAGGAATCTATGGAAACTCGGTGTCGCGAGTTCAAACCCCTCGGGAGTATTATTTTGGGCTGTGCTGGCGGTGAACGTGGGCTGTTTAGACTGGGACCCCCCCACCGTGTGAAGCAGAGGCCCCCCGGGTGGGGGGCGTGAGTAGATCAGCCCTCCCCCGCCCCCAGCCTCCTCACCCCGCCCCCACCCCCGCGTCTCTTTGCATAATTAAGATCTGCATTATTTAAATTCAGTGGGTGTAGTTCTGGCTGAAGACACTTGCTGTATTTAGTATCAGTGCTTTTCCGATACATTAAACTCCTCCGTTCTCCCTGTGAGTGTAGAAGACAGGGCCGCGCTTTGGCGAGTCTGTGAGAACCCTGCCCGTCCGCCTCTGCCCTCCCCCAAGACCACCTCACCGGGCTGTGCCTGGCTCCGCCGGAGCCCAGACCCACGGCAGCTTTGGGTTTTTTTTATTATTTTTATTTTTTGGCCATGCCCCGAGGCACGTGGGATCTTAGTTCCCCGGCCAAACCCACACCCCCTGCAGTGGAAGGGGGGGTCTTAACCACTGGACCGCCAGAGGACTCCCCGGGAGTCAGGTTTACTGAGTATAATTTCCAAAATGTGCGGTTCACTGTTTTTAAGTTCACGGCTTTGTGGTGCACAGGTGTGTAACCGCCACCACAGTCAAGGTGGAGGGCAGTCCCGTCGTGCCCCGGCTTTGAAAGGAGGTTTTTATTGGTGAACCTTGAGGAAGCGTGCACGTCTGCCGTGGGCACACGAGCTCTGCAGTGTCCCACGAGCAGGCGCAGGCGGCCTGGACCTGGAGTGCTGGGGGCACGGCCCGCTGGACCGCCAGGCGGAAGCACTGCTGGGCAGTTACTGCATGTCCACAGATGCGCAGGGCCTCCCGAGGGCGCATCTGCCACCAGGGGCTGTTCCTGGCGACCGAGGCCCTTGATGACCAGCAGGGAGGGAACCCTGGGGCTTGGGTGCGTGAGACCTCGTGGGTGTCGGTGGGCGTGGCTGCCTTCATTGCTGTGACCCCCCCCTCCTTCTCCCGCAGTACCCCCACTTCTTGAAAAGAGAAGGCAACAAGCTTCAGATCATGTTGCAGCGAAGAAAGCGGTACAAGAACCGGACGATCCTGGGCTACAAAACGCTGGCGGCTGGTTCCATCAACATGGCCGAGGTTAGGGCGGCTGGGCGGCGGCCTCCCTCCAGGCGCCCTTGCCCCACGCTGTCCCTCCTGGACGTCCTGCTCGGCGGGACGGGGGCTCCCTGGGGTGGGTGGACACGTGCTGGTGTGGGTCAGAGGGGCTGCCAGCTCACCTTTTTTAACTTGGCTTTTTCACTGATGGTGATAGGTGACGTTACTTTTCTCAAAATTCTTACTTTCTTACTTGACTAAGGAGTTTCCCCCCCACAACTAAGCCCCCCCAAATTAAAAAAGAATCTGGTCCATAAAACCCCAGCATCTAGATGTGATCAAATGACCCCAAACGCAGCTCCTAAAACGCAGAGGCACACATTCGCTGGGTTATCATGACGAGACCCCGTGAAGGTGAACGGCTTGGGCGTCTGGGACCAGCGCGGGGCTCAGGCTGGCACCGGGCGGGGGACGCAGGGGGGCTCTGCCGCTCTCCCCAGTTTATTTGATTCTCTCATGATCAGAACGGCCGCAGGGTCTCATCATCCTGGTGGGCCAAACCTGGTGCATGTCAGCTCCGCGGCACCAGAGCCCCGGCTTGCACTGGGGGCCCGGTCCTCCTTGGTCCCCCAGGGACACGGGTTCCTGGGGTTGAGTCCCGAGAGTCGGTGGCTGTGCCTGGACTGGCCCCTGCGTGGCTTCACACACTGCTCGCTGCCGCCGACCCTCCTCCCTGATGGCCTCCAGTCCTTAGGGGCGGGGCCTGGCTGACCTCCCAGCCCGGCCCGGTGTGCTCCCTCCCAGCCCGTCCACCCTGCTCCCGTGTCTCCTCTCTTGGCCCGTCCGCGGGCCCCCTGTCCTCGTGTCCTCCTGCACCGCCCCCTGCCACCGTGCTTGCCCTGCAGAGTGCACCCCTGCCGTCACCGCCAGGGGAAAGCCCACCCGACCCCCAGCGTGTGCCCCCCGCAGGGTGAGGCTGGTGAGGCCTCTAGAACCGCGCCCTGCCCACAGGTGATGCAGCAGCCGTCGGAGGGCGGCCAGGTGCTGAGCCTCTGCAGCAACATCAAGGAGGCCGCGGTCAAGGTGGCCGAGATCTGGATCTTCTCCCTGTCCAGCCAGCCTATCGACCACGAGGACAGCACCATGCAGGCCGGCCCCAAGGCCAAGTCCACCGGTGAGGGCAGCTGAGGCAGCGCTGCTGTCGCGGGCGCCGCCTCCTGGCCGCTGGCCCGTGGGCTCGAGAGGTTGGGGAGGGGATGTGAGGGTCTGCGGCTACTCTCTGGGCTGCAGGCATGTCAGCCCTGCCTGCGCACTGGGACACGGTCAGGAAGCAGGTCATGGGGTCGACCATGGTGCCTCCCAGGGTCTGGCACGGTCGTGGTGTGGGCTGTCACCTCCGTCGCAGTTGGGGTCACCATCTCCCCTGAGGCGAGGGTGGGCCAGTGGGGGCCTAGTCGAGCAGGAGACCCAGTTTGAGCCCTGTGACGGGCAGAAGGGCTGGGGGCCACGGTGGGGGGCTACAACGTGCAGCCCCTGCCCCCTCGACAGTCCATCTGCCGCGTGTGGGGCTGTGTCCTCGTGGCTCCCCTGCACGCCGGGGGCGGGGGGCAGTCACTGGGGCGCCACCTTATTGCTGGGACACGGGCTGGAACGTCGAGGCGCCCCCCCTTCCATCTGCTCACCCCGCAGATAACTACTCCGAGGAGGAGTACGAGAGCTTCTCCTCCGAGCAGGAAGCCAGCGACGACGCCGTGCAGGGGCAGGTAATGCGGGGCCCGGGGGGTGCCGGCCTCGAGGCTCCCAGCGCCCCGTGCCCGGCCCCTACCAGACCCCCAGCAGCTGTGCAGCCCGCCGTGGACGGGCCCGGGCCCCCCCAGAGCCACTGTTGCCAGGGTAGCAGGGGGCATAGGGGGCTGGGAGCCTGGTCCCCGTCCCCGGGGCTGGAGGGTGTCAGCAGACGCACTGGGACGCCCAGGAGACCAGGCCCCTCCCCAGGCCGCCCAGGGAGGCCGCACATCCACGTGGGTCGGCCCTGGGCCAGGGGCACAGCAGGCAGGGGCAGGGTCCCACGTGTACTGAGGGTGGCCTGGCCCCAGGTGCCACGTGTCTCTGCAGGATTTGGACGAGGATGACTTCGACGTGGGGAAGCCCAAGAAGCAACGGCGATCGATAGTAAGAACGACGTCCATGACCAGGGTCGGTGGAAACTGGTTTTACTAACACTGGGGAAGGGTACGGGGTGGGGACCCGGGGTGGGGGCCGGGTGGAGCCCTCGGGAGGGGCGGGTCAGGACGTGAGGCGGCCTGCCCTGGGATCACATGGGCACACGCGCTGTCCCCTGAGCCCAGCCCTGTGGCTTCTTCAGAGGCCCAGTCTCTTCCCCAAATACAGCATGAAGGCGGGGAGACCCCGTGCCACGGCCTTGCCCTGGGAGGGGGGCTGTGGCCTACAGCCCAGAGGACAGGGGGCAAGGCCACTCTCGGAGCAGAGCTGAGGGCCGGTCCTCTGCCGCTTGGCCCAGACACGCCCAGTGTGAGGCCAGCCCCCGCCCCCGGCTCTGCTCTGTGCCCAGGGGCTTGGAAGGGCTGCCAGGCTCCTCCTTTAGGAGGGAAATCCAGGCAGGGGCCGTGGCCCATCATGAATCGTCCAGCCCCGGTGCCAGAGCTCCTGGGCGAGCTTACAGTGCCGAGCCACTCTGCCCTGCGGCCCCAGGCCAGGCCAGCTCGAAGGGAGACCCGGGAAGCCCCGGTGCTGATGGCCCAGCCCAGCCCCAGAGACCACTGCCCCCCCAGCCATGCTGGGAGACCGTGGGCTGGTCCCCGTATACCGGGTGACGCGCGTGTTCTGGACCGTGGTGTGGAGGCCCTCACGCTGCTGTGACAGTACCTGTTTGAGCCTCAGGTCCAGGACCCGAGGCCCAACTTCTGTGGAGGGGGCGTGGGCCTCCTTTTGGGTGGCCTCGGTCGGAGGCCAGTGGCCAGGGCAGCACCAGGAGCAGACGGGCTCAGGCTCCGATGCGCCCTGACCACGCCCTAGGTCCCGAGGAGGGAGGGCGGGGGCGTCGCTGGCACAACCATAGATACGCCCTCCCTGCGGCTCCCCTTCGCCGGCTCTGAGGCTGACAGCCCTTCTCTGGGTCCATGTCTTAGTCCGGCCACAGCTGTGGTTTCAGAGGCTTGTGGAAACGCTTGCTGTTGCTAACGTGCCGGCAGCCGTGCTCAAGTTCATAGGTGTCGCCGCGTGTCTGAGCTGTGCCCCCGCCGGCTGAGGCCGCCCTCGCGGTGCAGCCCGGTGCCGGCCCCACTGTGTCCTCCGGGAAGCGGCTCCAAGGGCTCTGACGCCGGCCTGCTTGTCTCGCAGCAACAGAACTTCAAGCAGAAGGTCGTGGCCCTGCTGCGGAGATTTAAAGTTTCCGACGAGGTGAGTGCGCAGCCCCTCCCCCCGTGGCAGCCCCGCGTCCGGTCGGGGTAGGGCTCTGGAGGCCGGTTCCGGCGGGTCCCGCTCTGCTGTTCGCTGCCGCCGTGGCCCTCTGGACGTCACTGCCGTCTCCAGGAGCGAGGGCGATGGTGGCGCCTGCCCCGGGGACGCTCGAGGGGCAGGCAGGGCCCCAGGTGACGCCTGCTGTGTTTCTTGACAGCCTGCTCTGAACAGATCTGGAGGAGGGCGGGACATTTTCTGTGGGGGGTGTGACCACGGGTTTCTGTGTTTTGTGTTTTTTTATCAATCAACTTTATTTTTTAGGGCAGTTTTAGGTTCACAGCAAAACTGAGCACAGAGTTCCCATGTGCCCTGTCACCCCACACACTGCCTCCCCACGATCAACATACTATGTGTTTTCAAATTTTTTCTTTTAGCTTTTTTCTAGTCTCCAAATGATGACTTTGTGTAACTGTGATAACCAGAAAAAAAAAACAAAACTTTTTTTTAATGTGATCAGAGGAAAATTAGTCCCCAGGTTCTGGACCCACCCAGGAGAGGTGGCATTTAAGTATCGAAGCCCCAAGACATCGTTATCACATGTGTCACGATGGCCCGTAAAGTGAGCTGTGTGCTTCCCGGAAGCCACGGCTGTGCGTCCACGCGCGGTGGTGGGGCATCCTCTTGCAGCAGCTCTTAGCGGGTCAGCTGCTCGAAATGGGCCCGGCTCAGCCACGGTCCTTCCCACACTGACCCACAGCGTCAACATGATTCCTATCAAATCACCAGCTGCCTTTTTGCAGAAACCAACCAGCTAGTCCTGAAACTTATGTGGACATGCAAGGGACGCAGAAGCAACAAAACAATCCTGAAAAAGCACAAGTTGGGGCTTCCCTGGTGGCGCAGTGATTGAGAGTCCGCCTGCCGGTGCAGGGGACACGGGTTCGTGCCCCGGTCCGGGAAGATCCCACATGCCGCGGAGCGGCTGGGCCCGTGAGCCATGGCCGCTGAGCCTGCGCGACCGGAGCCTGTGCTCCGCAACGGGAGAGGCCACAACAGTGAGAGGCCCGCGTACCACAAAAAAAAAAAAAAAAAAAAGCACAAGTTGGAGGACTCACCTGTCCATTTTCAAAACTTACCTAAAGCTCCTGTCATGAGACTGTGGCGGGTCAACGAAGTAAGGTTAAGAGTCCAGAAATAAGTTCTTCTATTTATGATCGGTTGATTTTCGACAAGCTGCGAAGACCATTCAGTGGGGAGAAGAATAGCCTTTTCAGCAAATAGTGCTGGCACGACTGGATATCTGCACACAGAAGAGTGAAGCTGGACCCCTACCTCACGCCACAGCCTACAAAAATTAACTCAAAACGGGTCAGAGATCTAGATGTACAAGCTGAAACTATAGACCTCTTAGAAAAAAACAGCGTATTTGTGATCTTGGGTCAGGCAATGGTCTTTTAGATAATGACACCAAAAGCATGAGCAAACGAAGAAAAAATAGGTAAGTTGGACTACATCAAAATCTAAACTTGCTGTGCTTACAACAATACCATCAAGGAAATGAAACAACAGCCCACAGAATGGGAAAAATTTTTTGCACATCATATATCTGGGGCTTCCCTGGTGGTGCAGTGGTTCAGAATCCCCCTGTCAACGCAGGGGACACGGGTTCGAGCCCTGGTCTGGGAAGATCCCACATGCTGCGGAGCAACTAAGCCCGTGCGCCACAACTACTGAGCCTGCGCTCTAGAGCCCTCGAGCCACAACTACTGAGCCCACGTGCCACAACTACTGAAGCCCGCGTGCCTAGAGCCCGTGCTCCGCAACAAGAGAAGCCACCGCAATGAGAAGCCCGCGCACTACAACGAAGAGCAGCCCCCACTCGCCGCAACTAGAGAAAGCCTGCACGCAGCAACGAAGACCCAACGCAGCCAAAAATAGATAAATCAAATAAATTTTAAAAAATCATATATCTGATAAGAGACTTGTATCCAGAATACATAAAGAACACTTACAACTCAAAAACAGAACAATGCAGTTAAAAAATTAATTGTCCACTTTAAAAATTGGGCAAAGGATCTGACTAGATAGTTCTCCAAAGAAGAAATACAGCCAATCAGCCCGTGAAGAGATGCTTGGCATCTCTAGTCTTTGGCGAACACAGATCAGAACCACAGACTCCTCTTAATACCCACTAGGGCGGCCGTCACCAGGAACACGGAAGATAAGTGTCGACAAGGGTGTGTAACAGTGGGAACCCTCACACGTGCTGGAGGGAACGGAAGCGGTGCAGCCACTGTGGAGAACAGGCCAGCGGTGCCTTGGAAGGCTTGCCAGGCACCCAGCACCCACTGCTGAGTACTTCCCTACGAGAGATGGAAACACGTCCACACGTTTAGCACGTCCACTGATAAACAGTCACAGGAGCTTCACCTGTAGTGCAGACGCTGGGCGCGTCGCCCTGTCCTCCACCGGCCGTTGGTCAGACATACTGTGACCCCTCCCTTGGGTGGCCCACTATCAAGAAGGAGCAGGCTGTGGGCAAGCACACTTACACACACACACACACACACACACACACACACACACACACACACGTCACGCTGAGTGAGGGGAGGCTGCACGTGGAGCAGTTCCATTCGTGTACCATCCTGGGAAAGGCCCGGTGCACGGGGCTGGGTGGGGGGACCGTCGGGGGCAGGGGGTGCCTGGGGAGGGAAACCGTTTACGTCCTGATCGTGGCGGTACCACACCACGGCACACACTGTCATAGCACCGCTTGGTGCTCTAAAGGGTGCGTTCGGGTGTTAAAGCTTCTGAGGCTGGGGAGAAGAGCCCCCTGTGCAGCGCCCGGCTGACCGGAGGTCCCCAAGGGACTGGCTGGTGGCACAGGCTGGAGGAGGGGTGCTGGGTGGCCGTGCGCCCTCCTCCCACCTGTCCCTCAGGAGCCCCTTCCCACCGGGCTAGCCTCACACCTCGGATCCCACGTAGGTCCTGGACTCGGAGCAGGACCCTGCAGAGCATGTCCCCGAGGTGGAGGAGGACCTGGACCTTCTGTACGACACGCTGGACATGGAGAACCCCAGTGACAGCGGCCCCGACATGGAGGACGACGACAGCGTCCTCAGCACCCCCAAGCCAAAGCTCAGGTGGGCACAGCCGCTGGCCGGCGTATGCCACCACGCTGGGACACAGTGGACACGGCCGTCTGCCTTCAAAGCTGGAGGTTGGCAGAGGCCAGCCCAGGAGGAAGTCCACCTGGGGGGTCGTCCGGGCCGGAGGGAAAGGTGGTTTGTGAGAAAGCAGGCCCTCGGGGGTGCAGGCTCGGGGGAGGGGAGAGCAGGAGCCGCAGACCCCAACGGTGCCCCAGGTCTGCGGTGCTTCCAGAGGTGAGAAGTGGCGAAGTGACAGGGTCCAGTTTGTATCTGGAAAAGGTCTCTCTGGGATCTGCTGGGAGCAGCTCGGGTCATCCCTGCAGGAGGCCGTGGTGTTGGGGCAGGAGTGGGGCGGGCCGGGAAGTTGTGTGGAAGGCGGGCCCTGGGCGGGGGGTGGGGGGATGTGGGCTGGGGAGGGGGTGCTGGCTGGGCATCACAGGAGGGGACCGGTGAGCACGGGCCCACAGGGCTCCGTCCGACGCGGAGACGAGGGGCGTGCTGGGGCCACCCCCCAGGGGCACGGGTGCGGCATGGCTGGTGCTGGAAGGCAGTCTGGGGGACAGGTGATGCGGGCGCTGATGCCCGGTCTGGTGGAGAGAGCGCACGGGTCTGAGTCCGCCTCAGGAGCCGGTGGGGGTGGAGGGCGTCCAAGTCAGGCGGAGAGGTATGCGGACCGGTTGGTTTTTAAACTTAAAACAAGCATAAGTCAGACACAAGGAAGCACACACGAGAAAGGGGTGGCCATGCTGTCACCTGCCCTCCGGCTCCCGCTGCAGCCTCGCACACCCACCTCCCAGTGCAGCGTCCCCAGCTGCTGACCGGCGACCTTTGACTCAACTGCCCAGTTACCCTCCTCTGGGAGGTTGGAGACTGTGGGCTCAAGTCAGGGTGTCGGCCACTGGCCTCCTGGGGGCTCAGCCAGGCGGCTGCAGGACGGGGCTCCTGCCTCCCTTCTACCTGCTGCCCCCTCCACCTTTAAGGCCAGCACGGTGGTCGTGTCCCTCGGTATTTGCCCCCCGACCCCTCTCTGCCTTCAGTTGGAGATCTCTGCTTTTATCAGCCGCCGTGACTACCTCGGTGCCCGGCTGACCCGGGCCGTCCCCGCCTGTAGCTCCCTCCATAATGTTAGCTGTGCCTGTAGGGCGAGCCCTGGCCAGCCCGCGTCCCAGTCCTGGGGCTGAGGCGTGGCGTCTCAGGCCGGACCCTCCTGCCACGCACCGTGGTCCCGCCCCACGTGGCTTCGTCACCAGACACTGCGTGAGTCCCGTCCCTCGTTTTAGCTTGACCTTCGGCTCCTGCAAGCTGGCTGTGGGTTCCCCACCCGACAGGCCTCCAGCCCGGGTGTCGGGTGCAGCTGTCAACGTGTGCCGCTGGCCACCCCGCCAGGGCCGAGGCCGAGAGCGGATGGGGTTTTGGGGCACAGGTCTGCTCAGCTGCTCTCAGGCCCTCGGGTCCTCGCCTGTGCCACGGTCCTCAAGGGTGGGGGCCCTGCTGCGCGTCTGACCCCGCCAGGCGCAGCGGCTGCGCCTTCAGCTCGGGGAGGTACTGGAGAATAACGCGCTCTCCGTCCGCGCCACCCAGGCCGTACTTCGAAGGCTTGTCCCACTCCAGCTCGCAGACAGAGATCGGGAGTATCCACAGTGCCCGGAGCCAGAAGGAGCCTCCGAGTCCGGTGAGCAGCCCGGAGCCAGGCAGCCCCGTGCTCCCACGGGGGCCCTCGGGTGGGGGGGCGCACCCTCGGGTGGGGGTGGGGCGCACCCTCGGGTGGGGTGGGGCACCCTGACCCTTCCTGTCTGAGCCCCTCGAGGCAGCTTGCGCATTGGTGCTGGGCCGACCCAAGGCCAAGCATGCTCGGCCCGGGTCCCCCTGCCAGGCTCCAGGTGACAGTCGTGGGGTGGCCCTGAACCCACAGTCCAGGAAATCCTGGCCAGTCTCCCCAGGCTGCCTCCAAGCCCAGAACCCCCTGCCCAGAGGTGAGCCAGCCTCGGTGCCATGGTCGGACACAGCCTGATTCCCTCCCGTCTCGTCCACACAGGCTGACGTGCCTGAGAAGACGCGGGCCCTCGGAGGGAAGCAGCCAAGTGACAGCATCTCCGATTCCGTGGCCCATGTGAGCAGGCGGGGCCACGTTCACGGGTGCCAACAGAGAGCCCACTTACGTGCTGCCTCTAGGGGTCTGATCCCTGACCGGCAGGTCCTCCTGCTTCCGCCACCCAGAACCTGTGCACAGAACCACGAAGGCGCCCCTGAACTCACCCCCACCCCAGGGAGGGGGCCAGGTTTCACCCCATGCCAGGGGAACGGTCAGGGATCCCCGGATTCACCCCACCCCTGGGGGACGTTCAGGGCCCCCCGGATTCACCCCCACCCCTGGGGGACGTTCAGGGCCCCCCGGATTCACCCCCACCCCTGGGGGACGTTCAGGGCCCCCCGGATTCACTCCACCCCAGGGGGACGTTCAGGGCCCCCCGGATTCACCCCACCCCAGGGGGATGGTCAGGGCCCCCCGGATTCACCCCCACCCCTGGGGGACGTTCAGGGCCCCCCGGATTCACCCCACCCCAGGGGGACGGTCAGGGCCCCCCGGATTCACCCCCACCCCTGGGGGACATTCAGGGCCCCCCGGATTCACCCCACCCCAGGGGGACGGTCAGGGCCCCCCGGATTCACCCCCACCCCTGGGGGACGTTCAGGGCCCCCCGGATTCACCCCACCCCAGGGGGATGGTCAGGGCCCCCCGGATTCACCCCCACCCCTGGGGGACGTTCAGGGCCCCCCGGATTCACCCCCACCCCTGGGGGACGGTCAGGGCCCCCCGGATTCACCCCACCCCAGGGGGACGGTCAGGGCCCCCCGGATTCACCCCCACCCCTGGGGGACGTTCAGGGCCCCCCGGATTCACCGCACCGCAGGGGGATGGTCAAGGCCCGCCCTGGATTCACCCCAGCTCTGGGGGGCAGCAGGCGTCCCCACGCTTCCCTGTCAGGCACGGCCCGTGAACACCACGGCTGGTTCCTGCTGCCCTTGTGAGGGTTCTTAGGGAAGGTCCAGAGGAGGTTTGGGGAGGGTTGGTGCGGGTCTCTCGGTGGCAGCCAGGACTGAGCCCTGTGGTTGGAGGGTGAAGTCAGCTCACTTCCCAGGGCAGCACGTGGCCGTGTCCACACGCAGGGAGCCACCAGACCAAGAGAGGCCTAGGCAGCCTCACCCAACCCAGGGCCCCTCTGGCGCAGGAGCGCATGGCCGAGAGGAGGCCCCGGGGGGCGTGCGTTCCTGACCAGCGCCATTCTCTGTCCGTCAGAGCGCACCCGCCCCGGGGGAGCAGCCAGCCCCGCCCGAGGACAGCCCGGAGGTGGAGCCCTCTGCCCTGGACACGTTCACCGAGAAGCTGCCACCCAGCGGGCGGATCACCAAGACAGAGTCTCTGGTCATTCCCTCCACCAGGTGACTGGCCGCCCGGGGAGGCCATCAGGCCGGCAATGCCTGTGTGGGCCCGTGTGGGAGGGACTGTCTGACTGGATGAGCGTCACCTGGGAAGCACTCAGGTCTCCAGGCCCGTCCCGGGAGGTCCACATTGGACCCCCACCCCCCATCCGCACCGAACTAGCCGCCTGCAGGTCTGACCGGGCCGAGGTGTGGCTGCTTGCTCCGAGGGCAGGGGAGGTCCCGCTGTCCTTGACTCACGTTCTCCTGGACCAGGGACTGTACGAGTGGAGCAGGGCTTGTGCTAGGTGCCGCTGCTCCCGTGGTGCTGGGTGCCGGAGCACGTAGGGTGTGCCCCGCTGAGCCCACGTGCGCTGCGTCGGGAGAGCTGGACCCAGCGCCTGTGTGGACGGGCACAGCAGCCCTCACGGACTGTGAGGGGTCCAGCGCAGGACGTCTGTGGGGCGGGGGAGGGGGTGGCAACTGGGCCGGGGTCCCGAGGACCCTGCCTCCCAGAGTGGGTCATGTAATTGGGTGAGCGCCGCATCAAAAGCCGGGGTCTGAGGTGCAGTGACCTCAGGTGGCTTCCTGGTGGTGGACGAACCTTCTGGGTCCCTCACGTGCCCTCTTCCCCTCCCCCACCTCGATCAGGTCCTTGCTCCGGCTCTGCTGCTCCTTCCTTGGGCACCCACCCTCGCCCTCTGAGCTGCCCTGCGTGGTCACCTCCCACCTCCCCCCCCCACCCCCGGCCACAGTTGGCCACATGCCCACCACTGCCTCAGGGCCTCAGATCCCACCCCACAGCTCGCTGCCCCCTGGAGGGCCACAGAGCCGGCATGGGCCTCCGCCCCGCCCTCTCCCGGGGCTGCAGTCCCGTGCAGCTGTCGCTCAGCACGCTGCATCAGGCCTTATGCCCCGATTTTCAAGGGTGGTGCCCCACAGATCAGCCCTCACTGCCCACCGCCTGCCCGCCACCCCACGCACGTCTACTCGCAGAAACGAGAAACAAAACCCAGCACTGATACGGCATTTGGTATTGAAACCCCCAGCCTAGCTCTTCACCCGATGGCAGCCCCTGCCCTGGCGTGAGACCCAGCGGGGCAGGCACCTCGAGCACCAGGGTGCCCTGTCTTACGTTTCTGTGACAGGAAGTTTCCAGAAGCAGTGGGTCTGGGCGCTGGCACTGGCCTGGCTGGGGCGCACAGAGGCCTGTGTCAGGGCCGGGAGGAGCTCCAGGCCGCCGGGCACTGGGCTGCACCAGGCTTGTGTCCTGGGCGTGGGAGGTCTCAGTCCCCACAGGTGCCCCTCGGGCCCTCTGGGGTTCGTGGGCTCTGTGTGGCCTTCGGCCCTGCTGCCTGACAGTGCACACCACACCACGACCATCCTCAACTGCCTCTGCTGCTGGGTGGCCCCTGCCTGGGGCAGTGAGTTCCTGCAGGCTGCCCCAGCCCGTCCCTTCCCCCGCAGGGCCGAGGGGAAGCAGGCCGGCCGCCGGGGCCGGAGCACGTCGCTGAAGGAGCGGCAGCCGGCGCGTCCGCAGAACGAGCGGGCCAACAGCCTGGACAACGAGCGCTGCCCGGACACTCGGAGCCAGCTGCAGGTGGGTGCCCAGCCCAGGGCGGGGACCCCGGCCACCCCCGCTGGCCCAGGGCGGGCGGCTCCAAGGCGAGGGCGCTTGTTCTCTACCTGGAGGGCTTGTCGGGACAGCCCACTGCCGCTGCTGCTGCCGCCCCGCTGCAGCGCCTTCAGCCCCGTGGCCGCTGTCCACAGCGAGGCCGTGTGTCTGAGCCCTCCCAGGTGGCTGCTGGAGAGGGGGTGGGGCTGAGCAGGTGAGGGGCAGGCGCAGCTCCCCTCACGCTGGGCTCGGCGGGCACTGTGTCTTCAGATCCCCAGGAAGACTGTGTATGACCAGTTAAACCACATCCTCATCTCAGATGACCAGCTCCCCGAAAACATCATTCTTGTCAACACCTCGGACTGGCAGGGGCAGGTGGGGAGGGGCGGCGCATCCTCCCCGCAGAGGGGAGGGGGGAGGGGGCGGCCCATCCTCCCTGCAGAGGGGAGCGGGGAGGCGGCGGCGCAGCCTCCCCGCAGAGGGGAGGGGGGAAGGGCAGTGCAGCCTCTGCAGGGTGGAGCGTCCAGGGGCTGGGCGTCCACCCGCAGGATGGAGTGGCGGGGGTGTCTGGCCAGCCTTGCCTGTTTGAGGACCCTGACCGAGGCGCGCTCACAGGCGAGGCTGGTGGTGGGTGGCTCGGAGGCTCACCCTCCGCCGCCTCCCAGTTCCTCTCAGACGTCCTGCAGCGGCACACGCTCCCCGTGGTGTGCACGTGCTCTGCTGCCGACGTCCAGGCGGCCTTCAGCACCATCGTCTCTCGGATACAGAGATAGTGAGTCCCACACCCTCCGTGGCTGCCGCCCGGGAGTCCATGGGGATCTCTGCACCCCAGCGTTTTGTGTGGCTCCGTCCTGCCGATCCGCAGTCTTGCCAGGGCAGGGAGGAGAGCAGTGGCCCAGGCGGGAGCTTCCTCAGCGCTGGGGGAATCCTGGGCGGGTCTGGGGGGCCTGGGTTCCGGTGACTCCATCAGCGTGAGCCGCGGGAGAGGCCGGGTGGAGGGGAGCAGGGGCGCCCTGGGGCCCCCCTCGGGCCCAGCGAGGACGGCCCTCGCGGCGGGGGCGGCTCCCTGAGGCGTCTGTTCCCTCTCGTCCTGCCTGCGGGACCGCAGCTGCAACTGCAATTCCCAGCCGCCGACCCCCGTGAAGATCGCCGTGGCGGGAGCGCAGCATTACCTCAGCGCCATTCTGCGGCTCTTCGTGGAGCAGCTGTCCCACAAGACCCCCGACTGGCTGGGCTACATGCGCTTCCTCGTCATCCCGCTGGGTGAGGGGCGCGCTTGAGTCCTCCGCAGGAGCCACGCGGATGCCCGGCAGCGGCGTCCGCCCTCCGAGCGCCCGCAGGCCCCGCAGCTTGGGCGACTCGATGTCGTCTTGGATTTGTTGTCGAAGTGCCAAGCAGGGCTTGGTTATTAACCTCTTAAAGTTATCAGAATCCTCTGCAAATCAAAACCAAAATCCCATTTTCCGGCTTACGCAATATGTTGCAAACAGATCTGTCTCCTGGAAAGGGCTGAGGTGTAGAGGAGACCCCTCCCCGCAGCGCAAGAGGCCGTCCGGTCTGCAGGACACACCTCGGTCCGGCCGAGTGATCTGTGTTCCAAGGAGGCCGAGAAGCCGCTTCCTTGGGGACCGGGGGTTGGGGGCCGAAGTCATCGGGGAGGCGCGGAACTGCGCGCGGGGTCCGCGCATCCTGATGCTCTCCCCTCGGCTCGCAGGCTCCCACCCGGTGGCCAGATACCTGGGCTCCGTGGACTACAGGTACAACAACTTCTTCCAGGATCTGACCTGGAGAGACCTATTCAACAAGCTGGAGGCCCAGAGCGCCGGTGAGGCCCGGGCCCCGGCCACGCCCCTTGCGCCCCCGCCCTCGAGCCTACGCTGCCACGCCCCTCGCGCGCGTGCCCACGTCGCCACGCCCCCCCAGCCCTGGCGCCCACCCCACCAAGCCTCCGTGAGAACCCGAGTCATTCGCTGTCCCCTGAGACGCGACCTGTGTGCCTGCCTTTTTCTCAGGCCCCTCTGGGGCCTGAGCGCCTGGGAGGGAGGTGGGGTCAGCGGGCCGGGCCAGTGGAGCCTCGGCCAGGATGCTTCCCTTTGCCCACCGTGAGTGTCAGAGGTCCTTGGCGACCGGGCCCCCGGGGAGGGCTCTTCAGGACTTGGACAGGCCTTGCTGCCCTCCCCAGGACCCCGTGAGGGTGGCTGCCAGAGGAGCTGCTCAGCCGCCCCCAGCATGGCCGCCTGGATTCGGGGTGCTGGCGTGCAGCACCCCACGAACCCCTCCTGGTCTCCTCGTGCAGTGCAGGACACGCCGGACATTGTGTCGAGGATCACGCAGTACATCTCAGGGGCCAACTGCGCCCACCAGCTGCCCATCGCGGAGGCCATGCTGACCTACAAGCAGAAGAGGTACCTCTTGGGGCCTGGGTGGGTGTGGGGCGGCGGCAGCGACCCACCGTCCCTCTGCGGTCTCGGCGGGCAGCCCGCAGTTCTCGCTGTCCCAGCTCCTTGGGTTGCTCATTGGGCTCTGCTGGAGGGAAGCCGAGCTGGGATCGGGGGAGCCTGTGAGCCATCCGAGCAGCCCCCAGTTCTCCTCGACCACTGCACCCTTTCCCGATGCGTATCGGAGTTAGAATGAGCTGGTCGCTTTTTCTTTCTCGTTGTGTGTGTTGGGACTTCCGGTAGTAAAAGTTACAAGAATAGTGGTCCTGGTGCTTGGCCCCCAGCAGCGACCTGCCTTCTCTAGCCTGGGCACACGCTCCTCCAATAGCGGGGCTTCCCGGCAGGGAGACCCGTTTCTCACCCCGCCCAGTGCAGGACGGTGGTCAGGGGCCGTGCCCAGGGCGGGGTGGGCCTGGGCGCACAGGTTGGGGGATCGAGCGGCCCCTTAGCCAGCCCCCGGACAGAGGCGTCCGGGTGGGGAAGGGCAGGAATAGGCAGACCACGCCGGGCTGATGAAGTACAGCTCCCCCGCTCCCGTCGGGGACGGTGCTCAGCTCCTTAAGGCGGAGGCAGAATCGAGCCAAAGCCTCTGCAGGCGGCCAGCGCACAGCCTAGCGCAAGGTTCCCGGCTCTTCCTCTGCGCGGGGCACGGGGACCGCTGTGCACAGCCTAGCGCAAGGTTCCCGGCTCTTCCTCTAAGCAGGGCACGGGGACCGCTGTGCTGGTGCCGTGCCTGGGGGTGCCTCGCCGCACCTGAGCATCTAGTAACGTCATGTTTTTCTCTTTGGTGGCTTTCTGAAAAGGAGAAAGAACTTTCATTTTGACTTTACTCTCAGGTACCGCTGTCCCTGGGGCCGCGCCCCCTTCTGCCCGCTGGCTGGTCTTTAAGGCTGTTTAGCAGTGTCAGCAGGTGGGCCCCGGTGCACTGCCAGCTGCCCTAGCCAGGCCTGCACTCGGGCCCCCACCCAGCTGCAGCGACAAAAGCCTGCTGCCTGCAAGTCGCCGGGCAGGCTCTTTGTTTCTGTCCTGAGTCTGGGTTTAAGAAATGGCCGACTGAACAACTTCTCCCTGAGCTGCTCCATCTCTGAAGCCTGGCGGCGCTGTCTCTTAAATGAGCAGCGGGGGCTGGTTTCACCCCGAGAGCTGCCGGGTGCTGGCAGCTCTCTCCGACTGTGGGCCTTGCTCCCAGCACATGGTACCAGCAGCTGGGGGAGGATGGCGTTCATGCGGACCCTCCACGTGGGGGCGGTGGGGAGAGGGGATGGGGAGCTCGCCCTGGGTGGCGGCAGTGGTCCGTGGCCAGCCCCGAGCCCCCGCCGCCCCGCACCCAGGCCGCGTTTACCTGGATGGGACCGCTGCGCACAGCGAAGTGCTCGTCTCCCCCAAGGCGGCTCCACCCTCGGTTTGGCTGTCTGTTGGGAGCTGAGCTCCGGATGCTCCCAGAGTTGCCCTTTCACACAGGGCCCCTGCCTGCCTGGCGTCCTGCACTGGGTCCCTCAGGGCGCTTCTCTGCCATGGGTCTCAGGTTATTTGCTCTCCTGGGAAAGCCCCCCAGGGAGGGTCCTTGGGTCCCAAGTGGCCTCTCTGCTGGGCCCTGGGCCAGACCAGGAGGAGGGGTCTAAGCTCGTTGGACTGTCCTGCTAAACAAGCCTCAGGGGCTAGAGAAAGACCAGCCGTGGTGTGCGCTGCTGACCCCTCGGGCTGTCCTGTGGGCCTGCGCCGGCTTCCCTCCCCTCCCCCCCCCCAGCCGAGGCGCCGGGAGTCCGCGGCATGCTGCGCTGCCTGGGCCACAGCTTCTCGACTGTGCTGCGGTTGGCGCTCGTGAGCCTCGAGCCGGGGCTTAGGAGACCCTGAGCCTCCTCCGTGCCTCGTGCCCCCGCCTCCGCGTTACAGTGGTGACACCGGCATGGGGGGTCGGGCGGGGGCTCCGGATGCCCTGCTGGAGCCCTGTGAAGGCAGCGTGCCATCCACGCTTGGAGCCCGGGGCTGGAAGCGCAGCAGGTCGGCCTTTGCCTGCTGTGACAGAGAACAGGCTGCTGTCCACCAGGAGGGGTCAGGAGACCCAGGAGAGGATGGGCAGCGGCACGGCCCTTCTGGTCCCTCTCCAGCCCAGGCCCCGTGAGGGCACCTGCAGGGAGGAGCCTATCTGCCCAGCGCCAGCTCCCGGCCTGGGCTCGGACCCGCCGTTTGTCCCCCCGGGCAACCGCTAGAGGGCTTCCCAGCGCCTCTACACCAGCCTCGTGTGGGCTGTGCCCCCTCAGCCTCCAAGCCCCCCCCCACCTCAAGGGGAGGCATGCCACACCACCCCCCATGTGCGGGTCTCAGGAGCCACGCCCAGGGGCCTTGCCGCAGAGCCGCGGCTCAGACCCTAGGAGTTCTGTCCGCTGCCTTGCCAAGAACACGTGTGCCCCTCCGCACCCAGGGTCCAGGGTGAGGGTCTCGGTGGAAGCTGGTGTCACCCCCGTCTCGCCGGGCGCGTGCCGCGTTCTGGATGTGGTCTGCATGGCCCAGGGGCGGCTTGGCTTTGGCGTTTGTGGCGAGCAGTCCCTGAGTCCCGTCTCTTGAGGCCCCCGTTTGCCTGCCTTTCTGCGTGCTGATCGTGGGGCGGAGGGGCGGGGGGGGACGGGCCGTGGCTCGCCGAGGGTGGGAGCCCTGAGGGTCCGAGCCTCCCGTGCGCTGGGCCAGGGACCCCACCCGGCTTCCTGCTTCTTGCCGCCCTGCATGCAGAAGGAGGTCTGGGCGCAGGATTTGGGTTGATTCGTTGCTTGAAATGAAAAAAGAGAAGTTTTCTCTTCCAACTGTACTCTCCTTGCAAGGGGGAGAGAGACTGGTAATCTGGTCATTTTCAATTGGATGGACTGAACCTGTAGGGTCTTTCACCCAAAGACATTTGCTGTCTCTTTTGCGAAGGTGGGGTGGGTGGTGCCGGGGCAGAGGTCGTGGGTGCCCAGATCCCGGGGGCGCCTTGGGGGGGGGCGGCGGCTCCTGCCGGGACCAGCCTGACAGCACTTTGTGCTGGCCCCTGGGCCAGGGTCACTTGGCCAGCTGGTGGCCACACTTCACGGGGAGCGCCAGCCAGGTGCAGGCCTCCGCCCCCCCACAGGGGCAGGGAGGGGAGGGCCTCTTGAAGGCTCTGGCGACGTGGGGCTCCTGGTCCCGGGAGTTGGTACCCAGGGAGGCCCCCCCAACCACCTGCTTGGAGCAGAGGCTTCTCCCTGAGTGACACCCCTGGGCCACTGCCTTGCGTGGCGCGCACGTGTGGACTCACCCGCAGAAGAGTTGATCTTTGACGACAGGCTCTGGTTTAGGGAGATAAGACAAATGGAACTGGGAGGTCAGCTCGGAGAGCAGGCCCACGGCTGGGTGGACGCCGCCAGCCGAGGAAGCGGGGAGGGGCGCCTATCTTCCCTGAAGCTGGGGGAGGGACAGAAGGCTCAGGACCGGCCCTGCCCTGGGGACCTACACGGAGGCAGCCAAGAAGGAGGCGCTCTCCCAGCCGCCGGTGGAGCCTCAGTCCTGCGGGAGAACCCCTCGGACCACAGCCCAGGCTAAGGCGGACACCAGGCGGGGGCAGGAGCAGCCCTGGCTGGGGAGGAGGGAGAGGAAGAGACGGGTTTGCACCCCCTCGGCTCCTGCCAACACCCGCACCCAGGGCCCTTGGACACTGGATGCCTTTGCCACTGATGGGCTGTGACCAGCGGTTCCGGCGAGGCTGAGGTTCTGCCAGAAGTCCTGCAGAGCCCGTGGGCACAGAGCAGCAGCACAGCCCACAGAGCCTCAGTCTCGCCCTCGGGCTCCTCTTGGGGCATCGTTCTGTTAGAACGTGGCGTGTGCACCCCATCACCGAGGCCAAAGTCCTGGAGATAGGCCCCCCCCACAGTGGGCACCAGCTTTACCCAGACCGTCTGGGAGAAAACCTCCCTAGCCTGGCTTGGGCCAGTCACCCCCGATCACTGGCAGAGGCCCAGACTGTTCCTGGGGCATCCTGGGGGCACAGAAAGCCGGCCTCTCGGGGCTCAGTGAGTGGGGCCAGCAGGAAGACCTTTGGGCTAGGCTGGGCTGGCTGCCCCGAGCCCCAGGCCCCCAGGATAGAGTGGCGGATTCCTGGGCGAGGCTGCACTCTCCACCCTTCCCCTCTGGGCTGTCCCGTGGGCCTCTGGACCTCGGTGCAGAGATGCGTTTGCCCTTGCTGTATGTCAGAAGGGTTTGCGGGTCTGAGGTCCAGGCCAGGCGTCCTGCGGGAGGGTGGGAGCGAGGCAGTGGGTGGGGCAGGGCCGCTCCGAAAGGGCCTGCCCCTCGGGGAGAGCACTAACTGTCTGTTTCCCTCGTCTTAGCCCCGACGAAGAGTCCTCTCAGAAGTTCATTCCCTTCGTAGGGGTGAGTACTGCTCGGGCAGGCAGTGCCCTGCGCAGAGCTTCGCTGCCGCCTGGCTGGCTCCGCCTGCTGCCGCGAGACCGTTCCTCTGCCGAGAGGTCTTCCATAATCGCTCTGTTCTTGCATTAACTTGATCTGTTCCAGAACCTTCCTCACCAGTTTGAGCTGAGGACTTGCCTTATACGTTTCTCCCACCCTAAAGCTCTCTGTTTTTTCTTGCTGCGGTTGGGGGGTGAGCCCAGGCGTATCGCTGCCCCGGCTCTGCTGGGGCCTGACATGTGGAAGCAGGCAGCCCACCTGGGGGTGAGGATCCAGTTCTCAGCACCGTCCTGGGTGTCCGGGCCCAGCGTCAGGCTCAGCTCTTCAGGGGGTACCGAGGGTCGGCGGGCCTCAGGACAGGCCCCGCCTGGGGTGGGGGCAGAGGGCTGCCTCTGTCCTCTGGGAGCCGCAGGGCAGGCTTGCTCGGCTGGGATCACCCCTGTAAGTTGGGAGGTTTTGCTTTTTCCCACTGCCAAGGAGTAAGGGCTACTCCTCGCTGGCCAGGCCACGCGTCCACAGCCTGTGGTCCCACCGTGGTCTCCAGCCCGGCCTCTGCTGTGAGAGCCGTACGGCAGCCTGGCAGACAGCAGGGCTCCTAGGCCGTGGTTCGCTCTGCTCAGGCGTCAGGTGGCTGCTGGCTGTACTTGGAGGGTGCTGGTCCGGAGCAGCCTGTCCTGAGGAAGCTGCTGCGGTGACAGGAGGGCCTGTCCCGCCCGCTGCACTTGAGATGCCACCGCGTGACCGAGGCAGGAGCCGTTGTTGTCGTCGTTGTGATTTCTTTCACGTGACACAGCTCCCGCCCTGGTCAGGGTGGGGCCAGGCCCCCCCTCCCCCACCAGCAGCCCACGCGGGTTTGGAGCAGGCCCCAGGGCTGCCTTAGGGCCCCGCTGGGCAGGGCTCCCTCACTCCAGCACCTGACCCGCTGACATCTGCGCCCGCCAGTCTCACAGGCACGCAGTTTGCTGAGTCCAGGGTGTGGGCCCTGAGAGTTTCGCTCGTGGAGGTAGGGCGCCAGTCCTGCCGGAGGCCACGTGTGTCCTGAATGCTGGCCACAGCTCAGGGCCAGGCCAGGGGCTGGCTGGCAGCCTTCGTCCCGGGAGTGAGGGGTGGCCACAGAGCTTGCTTTAATTCAAGGACGTCTCCCAAACATGCCCCCTGCACAGGGAGGTCCCTCAGCAGGGCCCGTACCGTGGCTGACCACGCAGGCGGTGGCTCCCTTGAGCTTAGCTCTGTCCCACAGACTGAGGGGCTGGGACCTGGCTCGGCCCCAGGAGTTCCTGGGGGCTGGGGGCACATGGAGGATGGGTGGTAGGAAAACAGGTCCCTGCCCGGTGTGGAGTCCCAGCGCCACCCCTGGGCCACTGCCAGCACGTTCCGTTGCCTTCTAGGTGGTGAAGGTTGGAATAGTGGAGCCATCTTCGGCCACTTCAGGTAACTCCATCATCCCTGCATTGGGGGCTGGGGTGCAGGAGGGCCGGGGCAGCCCCAGCACCAACACGCACCTTGCTGAGGGGCTTCTGTTCCCCATGGATGGGCCACTCCTGACCCTGGAGGCCTGACAGCTCCCCCTCAGCCTAAGCGGGGGGTGGGGGTGGCGGGGGGAGGGGTCTCCCGCTTCCCACACATGCCCCCACCCAGCCCACAGCTGCCTGGCCTCCCTGCCACGTCTGGGTCCAGAGGGCTTGGGGCAGAGCAGCGCGGGAGCTCAGCACTGGCCCCCGACTCCTTCCCAAGGTGACTCAGATGACGCGGCCCCCTCGGGCTCCAGCGCACTCTCGTCCACCCCACCGTCCACATCTCCCGCGGCCAAGGAGGCCTCACCCACCCCGCCCTCCTCCCCGTCGGTGAGCGGGGGCCTGTCCTCCCCCAGGTAAATGCAGCCATGTGGGCGGACGCTGCCCCCCAGCTCACGCCGTCCGTCCCCTCAGCGCAGCAGGGACTGTGCTGAGAACACTGGCAGTTCCTCGTGGTCCCTGGCTGTACCCTGGGGTGCCAGGAAGCAGAGGGTCAGGGCGGAAGGTGGGCTCAGCGGCCCTGCAGGGGCCGTGGTGGTGTCGACCAAGGCTCATCAGACAAGTGAGTCGGGGCGCTGGACTGCTCAGTCCTGGCCTGGTGTCTCCCCACCTCGCCCCACCCCCTGCCTTCCTAGGGACGGGAACTACAGAGTACAAATACGGGGTGCTCTGCACACAGAGGGGATTTTGGAAACTCAGATGTGAGTAGAAGGCGCGGGGACAGTGGGTGGGGGGTCCGCAGCCCCCGTCGGATGCCCTCGAGGCTCTCGTGAGCAGAGCTCGCCCAGGCAGGACCGCCGCAGGGTCGGGGAGGACTTGGGCCCTGAGACTGCACCTCCAAGGGGTCGGTGGGCCTGGGCCCACCAGACAGAGCGGCAGCGTGGGCAGGCGGCAGGTCTGGACACTCCTGGGTGACCCCAGCATCGTGACGATGCTGGAGCCACGGGTGCAGATGGGGCTGCCCCAGGAGACCAGGACGGCCCGCCAGCGGGCTCTGGGCCCCGAGCTCCCCTCCGTCCTCAGCTGCTGCCGGTGGTCCCCCGATGTCGGGCAGCACAGGCACCAGCGGGCGCCTCCTCGCCTGTGCCAGCCGTGGGGGTGCTGCCGTCACCCGCTGAGGACGGAGGGGTGAGCCTCCCTCGTCTTTCACAGCCAGGGCGTCGGCGCCGAGCTGATGGGGCTGCAGGTGGATTACTGGACGGCAGCCCAGCCCGCAGACAGGAAGAGAGATGCGGAGAGGAAGGACCCGCCCACCACCAAAAACACACTCAAGTGCACCTTCCGGTCTCTCCAGGTCAGCAGGCTGCCCAGCAGCGGCGAGGCTGCGGCCACGCCCACCATGTCCATGACCGTGGTCACCAAGGAGAAGAACAAGAAGGGTGAGGTGGGGAGGCGGGCTGGCTGTCGGGACAATCGAAGGGGCCGCCGGGCAGGCCCTGAGGGCACCACAGGCCTGGGGGCCGCTTCTGTCCAGAGCCCCGGGCAAAGGCCTCCTGGTGGGCGGGCGGTGGCAGGCAGGGTCCGTGCGGAAGGGGGTCCAGATGAGCAGGGTCCAAGGGCCAAGGTGAGCCCACAGCCCCTGCTACCCCCCATCCCTGAGGGACAACGGGAGGACAGCACAGCCCCTTTTCCTCCTAGTGATGTTTTTGCCCAAGAAAACCAAGGACAAGGATGTAGAGTCCAAAAGCCAGTGCATCGAGGGCATCAGCCGCCTCATCTGCACCGCCAAGCACCAGCAGAACATGCTGCGGGGTGAGCCGCCCCGCCTGCCTCCCTGCCTCCTGCCTCCCTCTCCCTCCCTGCCTCCCTGCCTCCCTGCCTCCCTGCCTCCCTGCCTCCCTGCCTCCCTGCCTCCCTGCCTCCCTCTCCCTCCCTGCCTCCCTGCCTCCTGCCTCCCTGCCTCCCTGCCTCCCTGCCTCCCTGCCTCCCTCTCCCTCCCTGTCTCCCTGCCTCCCTCTCCCTTGCCTCCCTCCCTGCCTCCCTCTCCCTCCCTGCCTCCCTGCCTCCCTGCCTCCCTCTCCCTCCCTGCCTCTCTGCCTCCCTCTCCCTCCCTGCCTCCCTGCCTCCCTGCCTCCCTCTCCCTCCCTGCCTCCCTCTCCCTCCCTGCCTCCCTGCCTCCCTCTCCCTCCCTGCCTCCCTCTCCCTCCCTGCCTCCCTCTCCCTCCCTGCCTCCCTGCCTCCCTCTCCCTCCCTGCCTCCCTGCCTCCCTGCCTCCCTCTCCCTCCCTGCCTCCCTGCCTCCCTGCCTCCCTGCCTCCCTGCCTCCCTCTCCCTTGCCTCCCTCCCTGCCTCCCTCTCCCTCCCTGCCTCCCTGCCTCCCTGCCTCCCTGCCTCCCTCCCTGCCTCCCTGCCTCCCTCCCTGCCTCCCTGCCTCCCTCTCCCTTGCCTCCCTGCCTCCCTGCCTCCCTGCCTCCCTCTCTCTGTCTCTCTGTCTCTCCTCTGTCTCTCTCTCTGTCCCCCAGCGGGAGTGTGTGTGGGGGGAGGATATGGAAGTAAACCAGAGCCGAGCTGGGTGGCTTTTCTAAGTTCACCTCAGGAAATGCTTTGGTTTGCTATGAAGTCATACTGCGTAGTTTGAGCTTTGAACACGCGTGGAGGAGACTATTCGTGTGCGTGGAATGGTTTTCTCAGCCCTTTGTGCTTTATCTCAGCCTTTCTATAGAAGATACTCTGCAAATAACAGAATATGAGCTCTCGAGATTTTTCTTTTTTCATGAGCTCAAGTCTGCCTGCCTCTGTTGATTTTCTGGTTTAAGTGGAGAGTGTTTTAAATTGGGTTTGCAGACCCCTGCTGAGGCAGAGGGGCTGTGGACAAGCAGGTCCCCTGAAGTCGGGAAGGGGCTGGCCGTGGGGGCGGTGGTGGGCAGCTGGCAGGAAGGTCAGCAAGGTGGGCTGGGCCGTCCCAGACCTCTTCCTACGGGGCCACTGAGAACCAGCGAGTGTCGCCTGGGAGTCCCCGGGGGTGTCAGGCCCTCCAGCCTCGTTCTGTGCCACGGCCTGGAGGAGGGGCAGGTGGGTCAGGCGGTCTTGTCCCCCACAGTCCTCATCGACGGTGTGGAGTGGAACGACGTCAAGTTCTTCCAGCTGGCGGCCCAGTGGTCCTCCCACGTCAAGCACTTCCCCATCTGCATCTTCGGACACTCCAAGTCCACCTTTTAGCCCCGCCTGCCAAGGGGCCACGCCGGCTCCCCGCCCTGCAGCCCTGCGATGGCCGAGCGCCGGGAGGGCCCAGCTGCTTTTCTGTTAACATTTCAGTTTACTGCAGAGACAGACCCTTAAAAACCCAGAGAAAAACAGTCTTAAGTATGAACATGCTCACTACCTGGAAACTAACGGGGCAGCCCCCCACCGGGACCCCACAACTGCTCTGCTTCTTAACCAGAACGTTCGGCAGGGGTGGGAGGTCAGGCGGACAGTGTTGAACTTGAGAATCGTGGAAGGTGTGTTGTGGCCTCAGGACTCCCCCCACCCAGCCCCCCAACAAGAAGGGTTCTTGCCTTTGCGTCCTGTCCTTCCTGAAAGCCAGGACTCTGCTTCCTCGGAGCCAGGGTCCGGCAGGCGGCCACCCCGACCCCCGGCTGCCTGTGTGCCCAGGCACCGAGCTGGGTGGCCAGAGGCCAAAGGCCAGCCTTCTGTCGGGGGCGTCCTGGGCAGAACAGAGGCCAGTCAGGCCAGTCAGCCCAGCCCTGGGCCCCAGCCACCAACCAGGCAAGAGATGCCCCGGCACCGCTCACTCGTGGATCCCAGTGACCTCCAGCCACGGGGGGCAGTGGCGGTTTTATAGTCGCGGATTTTTTAATGCTTTCAAATACATGTTGCAATGCAGCTGCCAAAAAGACGTTGCTCTTCTGAAGCCCCGACAGCCCCTTAGGGCTGAGGCAGAGCAGCTGTGCTGCCCGGGGTCCCCGCCCCCCACACCCACTGCTCCCCCCCGGCCGTCCCCGCGGCGCCGCTCTGCTTCTGCGAGTTGTGCCTGCCCCAGACTTAGTGGGCACGGTGGCTTCCGCAGCTGCCACCTCCTGCCCCCACCCCAGCCCCCGTGCTGGCTGGGAGGTGTTTGGCCAGGCAGCCAGGTGTTTGTCCTCTGAAACACTAATGTGGCCAGTTAGAGCTCAGACAAGGCGGCCAGACCATAGGGGCCAAGCCCCGTTGGGGCTGTGGGTGAAGCTGGGGCCCCACCTCTAGGCCGGGCTCCTCAGGACGGAGATGTTTGTGGTCTGGGTCCCTGCAGAGGGGGGCGAGCCTACCCTCCACCTGAGGCCAGGGTCCTCGCCAGTCCTCCCACTACCCCACAGGCCTGCACCCCAGCACTCCACAGGAAGAGCCCCCCAGCTCCTGCCCCTTGGCAGCTGTGGCGGTAGGACCGTGGTGACCCACCCAGGGGGCTGTGAGCCCAGTTTCCTAGGGCCGAGAGCCACACATGCTGTGCTCAGAAACAGTGCCAAACGCAGACAGGCTGCAGGCCTTTCCTGCTCTTCTGGAGGACGGGCCTCACCAACAGCCTGTGGCACAGAGGGGTCCCACTTAGTGGATGGAAAATGGCTTATTTTATTACCTGCTTACCTCCCCCAGGTGGCTGTACAGGGTCCGAGTGTCCATGGCTGAGGGCCTTGGACCTAGCTGGCAGACAGCGTTTGGACATGGCCTTGGACCAGGGGCCCTGCCCCTCCCTGGGAAGGACCTGGGGGAGGGTGCAGGCCGCTGAGCTGAGGACCCCTTGGGCGGCCTGTGCAGCATCTGCCTGCGGCTACACTCAGAAGCAGCCTGGGGACCTTGAGCCTCCCCCCTCGTTCCCACCACTGGCCTCAGGGCCTTGGTTACTGCTCGCGTTTCCAAAGGTCACACTCAACGGGAAGGAGGTGCAGGTGACACACCCTTGACTTAGCTTTCCAGCTGCAGAGCTAGTTTTAGAAGAAGGGCCAAAGGGGGCTGTCCCATCCACCCCTACCGTGAGCTGTCTTTCTCACGCCTCCCTGTGTCCTTGTACCCACAAGGAGAAGACACCCAGCACCTCCACCCTGTGCCGCTGGGCCTGCAGAGCCCAGTTGTGGTCTGTCCGGTGCCACGGGGCCCACCGGCCACACTGTTTATGGGCCCAGGAGGTCGTGCAGATGACCCCAACCACCATAACTCACTTGGAGACCTGGGCTTTGCTCACGCTGGTGCCTCGGTTTCCCCATCGGCTAAACGGGGATGGTCACGTTTCCCCAGCCTACCTCATGGAGCTGTTCTGAGGATACATACAAAAGCACTTTGTCCCTGGGAGGAAGGTGATGCAGAAGCCAAAGCCGTCTGTGACTGAGCCAGTGCAGCCGTGAGCACGTGGAGGGCGGTGGGGGCAAGTGAGGAACACGGGCCCCAGACCATGACCCACATGACAGGAGCAGGGGTCCTCAGCCCATTGGGTGACCAGTGGTCCTTAGGACTCAAAGGTTAAGCCACCAGCCACATTCGGGTAAGGCCAGGCTCCTCGTGGGCCTGGTGGCATGGTGTGGGCAAGCTCTGCCCTCGCTGAGGTCCCGTGGAGGTGAGCTCCAGCCCTGTATCCGGGCCACTGCTTCTCCCTCCTTGTGTTGGTCCCCTGCGTCCCCATCTCCTCAGGGCATGCAGGCCGGTGTCCCGAGTCAGTGTCACGGCTGCAGATCCAGAAGGAGAGGGACTCTGGGCCCAGAACCAAAGGTCTCTGTGCAGCGGCAGGCAGATCAGAGCAGCCAGGGCCAGCATTGCTGCCCTGTCCTCACTCCCAGATATGAAGACCTGACTGGCCTTTGTCCCAGAACAGGTTCCTCATGACAAGACCGGGCCACTTGCTCCCAAAGGCCAGTTGCCTGACCCCTACACCTGTTCCTTGACCCCTCCCGAGACCCGTCCTGTCCTCCGGTGGAGAGGAAGATAAGTCCTTGGCAGGGGCCTGAGGACTGGGCTTGGGGGTCCCTCCCCCAGGGGAGGCTAAGGGGTGCCGCCGTGCGTTCCTGCAGACCCCCCCGTCCAGTTCTTTGTGCGTTGTTTGGTTTCTAGGATGTACGTGTTGCTAGGTTTTTGTGTGTTTTTTTTTAATGGAAAACAGGATTAATGTAAATAGCGTTTTTGGAAAACAGATTCTAATCTCACGTTATGTGACCACGTGGAGTATTTTAAGGTGCTGATGCGACACTAATAAACGGGGAGCACTCCCAGGCCCTCCCTCGCCTGCTGTGTGATTCCTCTCGAGCAGCCGCGGCCCCTCCGTCCGTCCAGGCGCGAGCTCCGCCCGCCCGTCGCGGGCCGGCGCTCCGAGGCCCCCACGCGAGGCGGGGACCCAAGGGGGCCTGGGGTCAGGGCGCGGACGGCCGGGGGCGTCTGCGAGGCGAGCCCCTCCGAGCGGCGCGGGGCCGGGACTCCTCGAGAGCCCGAGATGAAGCCCCGGGCCACGGACACCGGAGTGGAACCAGGTCCGCGTGGCGAGCGGAACCCCGGTCGACCCCTGACAACCGAGACCAGGACGCAGGCACGGAAACGGGCCGGAAGCGGAAACGGCAGGGCGGAGCCTGTCGAAGCGGAAGTTCGTGGGGCTCGACTCCGCCCCCTCGGGCCTTTCAGAACCGCTGTGGGCCCCACCCTTTGACCCTCCCACCACAATGGGCCCGCCCCCGTCCCCGTAGTGTGCCCCGCCCCTCCCCGCCCCCACCCAGTGTACCCCCACCCCGTCCCCGTAGTGTGCCCCTCCCCACCCCCTTCCCCACCCCTGCACCCCTTGTGTACCCCACCTCTCCCCCACCTCCGTACCCGTAGTGTATCCCGCCCCTCCCCCGCTGGCCGCCACCTCCCCTGGTTCCCTCCCTTTGACGCTCGCCGTGTGTCCCCATGACCCTTGCCCTGCCACCCCTCAGCGAACTCCTCATCCCCAGACCCCATGGAGTGGAGAGGGGCCGGCTGCCGTCTGCTGCGGCGTCTTCACGCGTGGTCGTGCGGGCGGGGGGCGCAGAGCCTGGACCTTGGGGTGTGGCCCGGGGGCGTTGAGGTGAGGGGTCGGGCGTCACAGGGGTCGGGAGGGGGGAGACGGGGAGAGCTGGGGGGGCCCTTCTTTCTCGTCTGGTCGTTCCGCGCCTTCAGTGCGCCCTGCAGGCAGGGTCCTGAGGAGACGCACCTGGGCCGTCTGGGGGCACATGCAAGGAGCTGGGGCCGCGGTGGGAGAGGGGGCGTCCCTGGGGGAGCCTGCAGGAGGCCGGGCAGGGCGGCGGCCCAGCTGCTCCGGCCTGGCTTGACCATGTGGAGAAGAATGGCTGTAGGAGCTGGGGACCCAGGACACCCAAGGGGGTCGACCCTGCTGGGTGTCCCTGGCTGAGGCCCACCCAGCACTGTCTGGGCAGTGGCTGGAAGATGAGCCCCGCAGATCCTGACGCGGCCTCCCTCTGCCCGAGGGGCCCAGGTAGCCGTGGGCACCTACCCCCAGAGCCCCAGAGGTGCAGGCGAGCCCCCCAAGGGGCTGGAGATGGACAGCGGGAAGCGTTTGTTTAAGGCCTTCCTGGGGAAGATGCCAGAGTCGCAGCCGTCCCAAGAGAACGGGCAGCCCTCGGCTCCACCAAGCCCAGCGGTGGCCTGGGGCCAGCCCGGGGCCCCGAGCAGCAGTCAGCAGGTGCTGCAGACTCAGGACTGGGTAAGCTGAAGCGGGCTGTGGCCTCTGGGCCCCCGGGCTCCTCTCTGGAAACCCCGGAGACTGGCCGGGGAGGTGTGGGTGGAGAGGGGCCTTTCGAGCTGGGGTAGGGCCGAACAGCGTCTGGTAAGAAGCAGGTGCTGGGCTGGCGGCCATGCAGAGCGTCAGCATTCTCTTCCCAGAGCCCTGGGTGGGCACCAAGGTGGGCGTGGCCCCTCCTGTCCCCCACAGCTGTGGGCTCTGCCCCTCTGCCGGCCAACCCAACCCTGGGCACCACCGAGCGGAGGGATCCCAGTCATGGGGTGCTCTGCCCCCGGAGCAGGGACGGTGTCTTGCTGACCAGGTAGGCGGGCAGTCGTCAGGAGGACCTGTCAACCAGAGTCTGGCCAAAATGTTTCTGGAGGCTTTGCTTTGAGACAGCCCCAGTCTGGAGGGGTGGGCAGTGGGTGGGCAGCTGCTCGGTCCCCGTGCAGCGGTGAGGGGACAGGACACAGCTGCTCTGGCCCCGGGGGCGCTTCACAAGCAACAGAAGCCACGCCCCCAGGAGTTCTGTATTGTTCCCTGGGCGTCAGGATCCGGGCTGTGGCAGGCCAGGCTCAGTGGAGCCCGTGGAGCTGTGTGCTTCGACCCGTCTGCGTGGGTGTTCTCGAGGTCAAAGGTTTACGTGAAAAGGTGGTGGAAAAGGAAAGCGGGCTCCAGGTGCCCTACCAGCTGTGCCCTTGCCGGAAACCAGCCGCCCCTCAGCTTCCATGAGGCCGACATCTCAGGATGGGCCAGCTAGGACATAGAACACACGAGCGTGTACCTGTCGGGGGCAAGGACTCTTCGGGAGGGGCCGGGGCATGGGGCCATCCCACCGCGCACCTGCCCATGGAGGGGCCGGGCGGCTCCTGGGCAGGGGCGACCTGCCAAGTTTGCAGTTCCGGGAGGTGGGGGCCCCTGTGGGTAAGGGGGGTGTGGGGATGAGGCTGGGAGGCAGGACGTGGCACAGAGGAGAGGGGCTCCTGGGGTGGTGGGGAAGGGGTGCAGACCCCTCTCCGCAGACTCCCAGCTTTCTGACTTGGGGGCACAGAGTCCCTGCAGTGTCCCCCACACCCTGGCCGCTCCTCCGGTGTCATCCTGCTTCTTCCCTCCACTGCTGCCAGCCCTTGGGCGATGTCAGCCACTTGCCGTGGCCTTGACGGGCGCACCAGGCTGCTGTCTCTCTGTCCTGCAGGGTGTCCATCCTCTTTGTTCCCTCCTGGTGCACCCTCGGCACGGAAGGCTCTTCCTAGGGATCTCCCCACATCTGGGCCTTGTCAGGCATCGTCTTTCAGGGACAAGCCCGGCTGGCACAGGTTGGCCCTACCAGTCCCTTGGTCCCTGCCCTTTCCAGCCCGAGCCCACGAGAGCCGCCCTCATCTGCAGTGGTCACTGCAGGGCCCCAGAGCCCCACATGGTGGGGACACGTGCTCACAGAAGGGCAGCAACCTCAGGCTGAGGCCTAGGTCTGAGAAGACCTACCCTGACAAGGGTTTGCAGACGTCCAGCCTCACACAGAAAGCTGGGCAAACCTGTGCCTTTCTGCTTCTGAGGAGTCCCACCGAAACGACTGCAGAGGGCTCTGAGGAAGGCAAGAACCCACAGGACAGAATTGGGTTGGAGGGCCGACCAACAGGAGGTGGCAACCACATTCCAGTGGGCGGCCACCGAGTGGGCAGAGCTGGAGAGTCAGCTCCCAGCTGCATGGTTGAGGCCGCAGAAACAGGAATGCCCCAGCTGCCAGAACCCAGTCTGCCCACATTGATACCAACCATCAGTCCCTGCTTATTGCCCCAGTCTGCCCACACTGATAGCAACTATCAGTTCCTGCTTTATTTTTCTTTTCTTTTATTTTTTTTAGATTTATTTATTTTTGGCTGTGTTGGGTTTTCGTTGCTGCGTGCAGGCTTTCTCTAGTTGTGGCGAGCGGGGGCTGCTCTTCGTTGTGGTGCATGGGCTTCTCATTGGGGTGACTTCTCTTGTTGCGGAGCACAGACTCTAGGCACGTGGGCTCAGTAGCTGTGGCTCGCGGGCTCTAGAGCACAGGCTCAGTAGTTGTGGCGCACGGGCTTAGTTGCATGTGGGATCTTCCCAGACCAGGGCTCGAACCTGTGTCCCCTGCATTGGCAGGAGGATTCTGAACCACTGCGCCACCAGGGAAGCCCCAGTCCCTGCTTTAAACGCGAATTAACAGCCAAGGGCACCAGACATTCGGGGAAGATCTCTGTCATGAAGGAGAGCAAAACACCTGGAAAGAAAGGAGTCAGAAGGAGCACAGTGCCAGGCAGAGCACAGCAGAGCTGGAGATGTGTCACCATCCGCGAGGTGACCTGCGCCATCTTGGAAACATTGGCCCACGCAGCCGAGCAAGAGGGGCGGAGAACGCGAGCAACTGCGGAGGAGGTGATGCCGGCATCACGGGAGACACGTGACTGCGCCCCGCCAGCACAGGAAAGTGGACTGGAATCCACCCACAGCAGGGGGTTTGGGAAGAGGGTGCAGACAACTGCTCGGAAATCAGTAGTCTTTATAGATGTAAACAGACTCTAGAAGATAAATGAGTGAAAAAGGCACATTTGACAACAGGAATAAACTTAACAGGAAATAGTGCAAACCTGTTTGAGAGAAACTTTAAAACACTCCAGGGCATTACCAAGGGACTTGGCGGTGGGAAGACACCATGTTCTTGGAGAGGAAGACTCACCAGCACAGAGGGTTCTCCCCAGGCGCTTCACAGCTCAGTGTCATCAACGATCAAAATTGCTAAAAGCTCATCTTCCCTTGTCAATTCGGCAAACTGGTCAAACAGAAAACGAAGCGAGAATAGGTTCAGCTCTCACGTGAACTCATATCACAAAGCTTCGATTATCAAGGCGATAGTGTCCTGTCGTGAGATGCATGAACCACAGTGTGGAGCAGGAAAGGTAGAAACCGACCCACACGCCTGCAGACACTCAGTGTGGGCGGAAGGTGGCGCCTCAGATCCGGGGCTGCTGGGGAGGGGAGGTGGTGTTTTTGATTGACGCTGGGACGCTGCAGCTGCCTAGAAGAAAGGAAGTTGTAGCCATACCTCTCACAGAGTACCAGGATGAGCTCCAAATGTGTCAGCATTTTAAATGTAGAAGAATAAAACCATAAAAGTACGAGGAGAAACCCTGGGCAGATCCCTTTATAACCGTGGAGTAGGGGCAGCCTTTCTAACCAAGCCTCAAAGTCCAGAAGCCATAAAAGCAAAGAGATACATTTAACCACATGAGAGAAACAAACCAAAAAAACCCTCCATCAAGGCAAAATATACACCATGAGCAAAGTCAGAATAACTGACAAGGGCCCTTCCGCCACATGGAGGCACAGCAAGAAGAGGATATCCATGAACAAGGAAGCAGACCCTTACCAGATAGCGAATATTCTGGAATCCCCACCTCCAGGACTGTATAAGCTAGGTTGTTTGTGAATTACAACCTCACAATGGAAAATGAAGCAGCCTGGTTAATGCCCAACTCCAGATACCAACTCCTCCATCACCACACTTCTGCGAGTCCTCTGCAGCCAGCCTACCCGCCAGCCGTATCTCCTTGGCGAAGATTTGTTGAAGTTAAAATGAATGGCTCAGAACTACATTTATCAACAAGGATAAACCTCACATAATGCTGAATGAAGATAGCAAGTTGCCCAAGCATGTGTTCAATGTGATACCGTATGTAAAGTTCAAAAATATGGAAAACATAGGGTGTATAGTTAAGGGGTACCTATATCTAATGAGTGTATGAAAACATGCAGAGGAGTAAGCGACACCAAGTTTAAGACAATGGTTCCTTCTTTAGACGAGGAGAGAGGAGTGATAACCTGGGAAGGGGGTATAGAAGGAACAATATTGGATCCTTGGAACTCCAAGTGTGTTCTGGCAGACCAGCATCATCATCACCATTTGGTGACTTGTTAGAAATGTAGAGCCTCAGCCATCACTCCAGACCCACTGGATCAGAACCTGCATCTTGACAAGATCCCCAGGTGGCTCACATGTACAGTAAAATTTGACAAGCACTGTTTTTGGTGGAACTATAGTATTACTGTCAACTGTCTCAAGTGTGAAACTGATGAGTATGGCTGTGTCAAAATGCCTTAATTCTTAGGAGATGCACGTTGAAGTATTCAGGGGCAAAGTGACATTGCTGTCTGCAACTTACATTCGAAACGTTCAGAAAATAAAAGTAGTTGAGATGAAATAAAGGTGGCAAGATGCTAACAACTGGTAAATTGAGGTGAGGGGTGTACAGATGTTCATTGCACTATTTTCATCTTTTATGTAGATTATGCATTTTCACTATTTCAAATGTAGTATATGTTTAATGGAATTTCTTTGAATTTAAAAATCTACTTGGGGGAAAATTGACATCTTGACAATATCGAATTTCCTCATCTATGAACATGGTATGTCACTCCACATGTTCAGGTTTTCTTCTGTGTTCTTCAGCAATGTTGAACAGTTTTCTTCATATAGATTTTATTCATTTATTTTAAATTTACACTTACTCCTAGATATTTGACCGCTTTATTGTCACAACTGTGAATGGATTTTTCTGTTATATTTCTATCTGTTGCCAGTATACAGAAAGCTACTTATTTCAGAATATTTATTTTCTAATTTGTTATTATACTACACTCTTATTTTTCTAATAATTTACCAGCTCATTTTCTTTTTTTTAAAAAAAAAACAAGTTAACCTTTTTTTTAATATTTATTTTATTTATTTTTGGCTGTGTTGGGTCTCTTAGCTGTGGCATGCGGGGTCTTCCGTTGTGGTGCACAGGCTCTTTGTTGAGGCACACAGGCTTCTCTCTAGTTGTGGCGTGCAGGCTCCAAGGCACGTGGGCTCTGTGGTTGTGGTGTGCGGGTTCCAGAGCACGTGGGCACTGTGATTTGAGGCACGCAGGCTCTCTAGTCGTGGCGCGGGCTTAGTTGCCCCACAACATGTGGGATCTTAGTTCCCTGACCAGGGATTGAACCCGTGTCTCTTGCATTGTAAGGTGGATTCTTTACCACTGGACCGTCAGGGAAGTCCTCTCCCAGTTCATTTTCTTGAAATTTTTAGGAAGACAATGATAACATCTGAAAATAGTGAAAAGTTTGTCTCTTCTAATATTTTGAGAATTGTTTTTAGTTGGCCTATTAAATTGATTTCCTGCGTGATTTGAATAGCAGTGATGGTGAGTCTCGTTGTCTTCCTGACTTTAATGGAATGGCTGCTAGTGTCTCACTGTTAATCTAATCTAATGTTGCTTTTAGTTTCTCTTATATTCTTTTTGTTGTAATACGCTAATAACTTTTATTGAATTAGAAATGCTTGTTAAATTATATTAAGTCCCTTTTTGACATCTTCGGAAATGACTTCATTGTTTTTTCTCTTATAATTTATGAATATAATAAACTTTTTGTAATAAACTATATTTGCATTTCGGAAATAAAAAATAATAATAATTGACAAGGTTGCCAAGACTGTTCAACGGCAGAAGGCGGTTTTTTTGTTTTTGGGGGGTTTTTTTTGCCCACACCACGTGGCTTGTGGGACCTTAGTTCCCTGACCAGGGATCGAACCCAGGCCCTTGGCAGCGAGAGCACAGGGTCCTACCCACTAGACCGCCAGGGAATTCCCTGTCTTTTCAACAAATGGTGCTGGGAATACTGGATATCTACAAGCAAAAGAATGAAGTTTGACTCTTACCTAATGCCACGTGAAAAAATTAACTCAGAATGGATCAAAGACATAGACATAAGAACTAAACCTATAAAACTCCTAAAAGAAAACAGGGGGAAACATCCTGACGCTGGATTTGGCAATGATGTCTTGGATATGACACCAATGGCACAGGCGACGAAAGTAAAAATAGATGAATTGGGCTTCATCAAAATTAAAAACTTTTGATCATCAAAGGACACTGCCAACAGAGGGAAAAGTCAGCACGCGGCATGGGAGAAAGCATAATCGACTCCTGAACAGCTTGAGGGTTAGGGGCGCCGACCCCCTGCCCAGCAGTCAAAAATCTGAGTAAAACTTTATAGTTGGCCCTCTGTATTTGAAGTTCCACATCCTAACCCTAACCACTGCCAGTCCGCGGCCTGCTAGGACCTGGGCCGCACAGCAGGAAGTGAGCAGTGGGTGAGCGAGCGAAGCTTCATCCGCCCCATCACTGGCACTACTGCCTGAACCATCCCCCTCCCCACCCCGAGGGCAAAATTGTCTTCCACGAAGCCGGTCCCTGGTGCCAAAAAGGTTGGGGGCCGCTGCTCTGGTGCGCATTTATTGAAAAAGACCCATGTGTGAGCAGACCCATGCGGTTCAAAGCCATGTTGTTCAAGAGTCAACTGCATTTGCAAGTCCATGTCTGCTAAGGGATTAATATCCTTATATATAGAGAACTCTAAACCAAGACCGCGATTCAAAACTGGCCAAAGGACTCGAATAGACGCTTCTCCAAAGATCCACGAAGGGTCAGCAGGTGCGCGAGAAGATGCTCAACTACATTAGTTCTAGGGCAGCGCGAGTCAAGGCCGCAGTGAGATAGCCCTTCACGCCTGTTAGCATGTGGCTGTAATGATAATCTAAAAAAAGAACAAGTGCTGGTGAGGGTGTGGAGAAGTCGGACCCCTGGCGCGCTGCCGGTGGGATGTAAATGGCACAGTCACCAGGGGAAACAGTATGGAGGCTCCTCAAAAAATTAAGCATAGAATCATCATATGATCCAGCAATTCCAGTTCCGAGTAAATATCTCAAAGAATCCAAGGCAGAGACACAAACAGGTACTTGTAGACCCATGTTCACAGTAGCGCTATTCACAATAACCAAAAGGTAGGAGCAAACCAAGTGTTCATTGCCGGCTGAGTGTGGCGAAAACATACAATGGGAGGATAACTCAGCCCTAAAAGGGAAAGGCCTTTTGACACGTGACACAACATGGATGGACCTTGAGGACATGACCTGAGTGAAATAAGCCAGACGCTACATGGTCCACTCATGAGGTCCCGAGAGGGGTCAGATTTAGAGACAAAGTAGAAGTGTGGGTGCCAGGGCTGGAGGAGGGGTGGGAGTGAGTTTAATGCGGACGGAGCCTCAGTTTGGGGAAATGGAAAGTTCTGGAGATGATGTTGGTGATGGTCGCACAACAGTGTGAATGTGTTTATGCTAGTGAGCTGTACACTTAAAAATGGTCAAAATGGTAAATGTTATGTGATGTGCATTTCATCCCAGTAAAGAAACTATGTAAAAAGGGAAGAAAAGAAAGAAGGAACAAGAGGTCCCTTATGGGACAGGGCGAAGCAAAACAAATTCCAGGTCCCGGAAGTGGAGCTTCCTGTAATGAGTAGGGTCTGGCCTGGCCCCGGAGGAAGGGCTGGTGAGCACGGCTGGTCCTGGGTTAACCGAGGACACGGCCCTGAGAGGCTTAGATGAATCGCAGGTGAGCGCGGAAGTAGGGCTAGAGGCCCGGAGGGGCACTTCAGAACAAGTTCCAGAAGGACGGGGAGAGGCTGAGCAAGGCCACGCTGGGCCTGGTGCTCCAACTGCTGGCCCTGCAGGGCTCGGGCCAGTCTGGGCTGGACACCCTAGACAGCCAGGAACAGCAGGTTGCACTGGAAACAGCGTGCACGCCAGTCACCTTCCTGAGGAAGCCCCAGGCCCATCCCTGTCCCAACACCCACACCGGACAGAGCGCCAGTGTGAGGCCCAGAGGGGCACCTTACACACACATGCACACACACACACCACAGACATCACGCACCACACACACACACCACACGCGCGCCTGCAAGAGAGGCAGATGGTCCCCAGAATGTACAGTCCCTTCACAGAAAGGGAGTCCCCACTGGCTAGAAAGAAAACTAAAAGGTATTTGATGTCAGGGAAATAAATGAGGTTCAACTGACAAAAACATGAGAGGCCAGAGTTCTGGCCAAGATGCGGGGCGCAGAGCCAGCACCCCTGCTGGTGGGAGCTCTGGGGCGGCCCCAGGCAGCGCCTGGAGAAGGTGAGACGCCAGCTGCCCCGCAGGAGCCCACGTGTCCAGCCTGCTGTCCCCACAGTGGGGGTGGTGAGGTAATGGGGGCTGTTGGTTCAGGTGAGGGCAGCACAGCAGTGACAGCTGATGGACTAGCCCCTGCAAGTCCACATGGACTAGCCCCTGCAAGTCCACGGGGAAATGTCTCAAAAGCAGGTTAAGGGAGAAGCACGCGGAAGAGCACTCCGCACCCCGTGGCCCCGGTTACCTGCGTCAGAGACCAGCCTGGTGCCTCGCGTGGTTTGTGGCCACATCTGCTGGTGGCAGGACCGGAAAGCGGGGAGCAAACCCGGGCTCCCAGCTCACCTCCCTCACTGGGGGTGGAGAGAGGAGCCTTGCACGAGACCATATCAATATGTTTTATTTCTTGGGGGAAAAGATCGGAAGCAAGTACGGCATTGTTCATTTTGGGTAGTGGATTCCTGGGTTTTTTCATGTATCTTCCTTTGCGTTTTTCTCACGTGGTTACCATTAGTTTTAAACTAAACTGGGCTTAAGGCCGGGCTAAGGTGGGACAGCCCTTCCACGGAGGGGGCCTCGTGTGCAGGCCCGGGGGCTGGCTGCAGGGACTCCTCCGTGGTGGGCACAGCCCTCCCCTCACCTGGGGTGACCCAGGAGTGCCCCAAACACAGCTGAGGCCAGTGGGACCCGAGCCCCCAGGGCCAGCGCCCACAGGCGGCGGGAGGCCTTCACTGTGGGGTCTCGCCACGTGAGGAGCAAAGCAAGGACCCTGAACTGTGACGATTGGAATCCGTGTTACAAATTGATTTTCAAAAACCTGAAGAGACTGATAACAAAGGAAACTCTAAAGTGGGCCTGGATCTGCCCTAAGGAGGGATTTGTGGGTAGGCATCCCAAGCAACTAAGAAACGAGTCCTCCCCGTCGACGAGGTTCACGCTGCCCAGGGCATCCCCCTGACACCAGTGCTGCGTGGGGAGGAGGGAAAGAGAAACGGAACGGAGGGGTGCGCCATCTACCTGAAGCACAGGTCGAAAAGTCCTGAACGTGCAGGAGGTTCATCGAACCAAGCAGCAAACTGCACGAGCACGAAGGGTCACCCCGTCCAGGACAGCAGGGCCTCTGCTCCTCACAGCTCTGTCCCCAGCGGCAGGAGGGTGCACGGCACGTTGCAGGTGCTCGATGAACATACACTGAGGGGACGTCCCTGGTGGCGCAGTGGTTAAGAATCCGCCTGCCGACGCAGGGGACACGGGCTCGAGCCCTGGTCCGGGAAGATCCCACATGCCGCGGAGCAACTAAGCCCGCGAGCCACAACTACTGAGTCCTCGTGCCACAACTACTGAAGCCCGCGCACCTAGAGCCTGTGCTCCGCATCAAGAGAAGCCACCGCAATGAGAAGCCCGCGCACCGCAACGAAGACCCGAGGCAGCCAAAAATAAATAAATAAGAAAATTAAAAAAATAAAAACCAAAACCTGTTGATTCTTAACAAGGTGGGAAGAAATGGACACTTCTGTAACGTGGCGAAGGGGAGCATTAAGAGCGCACGGTGGATGTGTTTCCTGAAGCGTCAAGCGGCGGGCACGGCATCGCCATGACGATGAGACAGCGTGTGGAGCCTGCTCAGAGTCAGGAGGATGAAATGAGCCATGCATACCTGGAGCAGTCACCGTGTGTGGCCAGCATACTGTCTACCCAGAAAATCCACGCAGGACAATTAAAAGACCACTAATGGAAGAGGAAGGTTGGATATATGATCACCACTCAAAACTTAATAGTTTCCAATGCACTAAAAATAACCAACCAGGAAATGTAGTAGCAAAAAGAATCCGTTCACTTTAGCAACAGAAACTACGATGTCCTAGAAATAACTGTGTCTCGTTTGATGCCTATGTGAAGAACACTATAAAATGTGACAAATGGCAGAGAATTCCTAAGGGGAAAGTTGTATCATATTATTGGGTGGGAAGATTTAGTGTTTTAAACCTGCCAGATTTTCCCAAAATAAATAATTCACGGCAATCCTAATTAGAAAAAAAAATGTTTTTCATGAATCTTGACAATGTTATCTTAAAGGTACACAGCGTTTCTGGCAGCGCATCAGTTCTCTGTTAGTGCGCAACAGAAGTCTCCAGATTTCAGCAGCTCAGAACAATGATAAATATTTTTGTCCCAGTTTCTATAGGTCAGGAGTTTGGGAGCCGCTTAGCTGTGTGGCTCAGGCTCGGGGTCTCTCGTGAGGTTACTCCAAGATGCCAGTCAGAGCTGCAGTCATCCGGAAGCTTGAGGAAGGCTGGAGATCGTGGTCCCCTCGAGTGGCTGGCGAGTCAGTGTTCTAGACCCCCGGCGCTGGTTAAGAAGCCGGTGGAGATGGTTGTCAACCTCAGGCTCAGGTGGGCTTGGCGGGTTTTGATTACACCACAAGACTAGGAAGAGAACTGCCTCTGAACAAGTGGAGGGGAAGTGGGCTAGAAACAGCACCTGATCGAGCCAGAAGAGGAAGACAGAGAAAGACCCTAAAATAGGCAAGACCAACAAAGCAGGAGACGCGGCAGAAGGGGAATTAGCACTGTCGGTTAACTCGGGTTAAAGGCAGCTGTTGTCAGAGTGGGTTGCAAACCACACAGCCCCTCGACACGCACATGGAAGGGTGCGGAGAGAAGGGTGGAATATTCCCACAAGTGGGAGGAGGCATACTGTCAACAGCCTGGCATTAGTTCAGCGGTGCTCAGCTGCCAGACGCCGCCAGCGTGCCGTGGGCTCTGGGGTCAGGGCGGGTGGACGCCCCTCCACACACAGCAAGGCGGCCTGGTGGGCGCTCTCCAGGGAGTGGAGCAGCAGGCGGGGTACCCCTTCAGTGAGGGCAAAAGAAGACAGTGTATTACTGCAGAGTGACAACATAATTTGAAAAACTAGAGATTTTAAAATTTTTTACTTGCCAAAGAAGCCATGCAAGAGTTTTTTGTTTGCTTGTTTGTTCGTTTAAATATTTATTTATTTAGGCTGCGCCGGGTCTTAGTTGTGGCACTCGGGATCTTCGTTGCGGCACGCGGGGTCATTAGTTGCGGCATGGGGGATCTAGTTCCCTGACCAGGGATTGAACCCAGGCCCCCTGCACTGGGAGCGTGGAGTCTTACCCAGTGGACCGCCAGGGAAGTCCCCAGGCAAGAGTTTTAAAAAAGAAGAGCAGGGCCTCCCTTGCCTGCTCTGAGCAGTGCATGTTGTGTGGCGCTGGGGCAGAAGTTGGCAAGGAGACTTATGACCTGCACAAACAGTCCAGAAATGGACCCTGGTTTAAATCTGGGAATTTAATTTCCGAGATTCTGCAGAGCAGTGGGAAACAGACTTCAATGAATGGTATTGGGGTGATTGGCTATCCATTTAGAAGATCGTTAAGTAGATCCCCACCACTCATCACACACACACATACACACGCGCGCACACATACACACACGCGCACACACGCTAACCATTAAAAGCAAACCACAGAAGCACAGGGAGAATGTAGCAGTGTTTAGAATCCGAGTGGGAAATGCCCATTTTAGGCCAAATCCATAAAGGAAAATCCTGACAAATCGACTGCCGTTTTTAAAGGCTAGTACAATCAAAGACACAAGAGTGTTACAGGACACTCTGGAAGAAAACACTTCTAATATTTAGAACATACAAATGTTTACCAACCGGAATCTGTGAAGAGATGCTTAATAGCAAAGAGAAAACAGTTTTTAAAACTGAGCAGAAAAGTGTGTTAAGTCTATGGACTTATAGTTCATAAAGGAGAAACGAAATGGGTGCTAAATGTGAAAAGATTGGCAAAAATGACAAAGATAGACCCGGGCTGTTTGGCGGGGCTGACGGCGGACTCGGAGGGCTCGCGCCAGGGAGTGCTCCCCGGGGCTTCCACTCCAGTGTCCTCGTCCTCACGGTGAGACACAGCGCACCCCGCCTCCGCAGGGGACCCTCCAACACTAGCAGATGGAGAAAATGAGGTCCAAAGAATGGAGTGATTTGCAAAGGAATTGAGTCAATGCTGTATGTGGAAGTCAACAAAAACTGATCAGCGTAGTGCGATATTTGAAGACGCAGTGATATTCGGAAATTTCTGGCAAGGTTTCCGAAGCACTTCTTTTTCCATCCAAGATAAAGCCTCTTAGCCAGGCCAAAACATTAAACTTTGCTTTATGCAAAATCATTTGCTGGAGAGAAGGCAACACAGGGAAATTGATTACATTTTGTGTACAATAATTACCTTAATGTAGCATCTCCCGTATGCAGTGTTCACTTGGAAACAGAAACGGCTGTCAGAATGGCTCTGCCTCAGTTTGTTAGCATCAACTTGACCCAACTTAGTATCTGCCACATGCAGAAACCAGTGTCCAGCAAAGGCTCTGGCATCTGTCTGGGGCCCTGGGCTTGCATCTCAGCCCACCTCTGCTTTGCTTCACTGAGCGGATCTAGGTGGCTGGGTCATGACTCTGTTCTGCTTTAGATCAATGACATTTCTGGACCCAGAGAAAGCGTGAATTAATTAAAGTTTCTAAGCAGCTAGTATGGGCTAGGTGTTCTGCTAGGTGACCGGGTTAAAATATACCTCTGTTCCCAGGAAGTCCTCAGCCTGGTTAGGGAGGCAGGCAGAGTTACAATTAAGGCAGTGAGTGCTGCAGTACACGCATTCAAAGGGGATGGGGTAGTGGGGCTGTCTGGGAGAGCCTGGCAGCAGAGTGGAGAGCAAAGACGTGCTTCCAGAGTCTTAAAGGATGAGTAGAAGTTAGCCTGATGAGGGCCCAAGAGGGGGATGACATGGCAAGTGGGCAAAGAACTCCAGGGAGAGGCCAGTGAATGGTTTTGAACAAGGAAGTGATTGGCGCTCCAGGAAGATTGTTTCTGTTTTCAATATCTGTAACTCTGTTTCTGTCTTGCAAATAAGTTCATTCATATGGTTAGCAAAGGGGAACCGTGTTGGGGGGAGGGATAAGTCGAGAGCTTGGGGTGAACATACACACACGACTATATACAAGGTAGATAACAATCAAGGACCTGCTGTACAGCACGGGGAGCTCTACTCAATATCCTGTGATAACCTATATGCAAAAGAATGAATATATGTATAGCGGACTCACTTTGCTGTGCACCTGAAAGTAACAAAACACTGTAAATCAAGTATGCTCTAATAAAACTAAAATTAAAAAAGGAAAAAACATGATAAAGACAGACCTGTGTGGAGTTGGGGAGGACACAAGGGAAGCAGTAGCTGTTTTACTGGTTTTGCAAAGAACCAGTTTGTGATCATTGCCCACTGTTTTTCCACTTTAATTTATTCACCAGCCTTTCCCGATTCTGTCTTTAAACTCTCCGTGAACTGCTTTTGTTGCTGTTTTCCTAGCTTCCTGAGTTGTTTGCTTTGTCCCTCCAGTTCCAGGGCTGTTTTCTACTCTTCCAGCGTTGGAAGCTATCGCATGTCTTCAGAGGGCAGCTTTGGCCACCCTCCTGGCGGGGGGGAGTCCTCCCTGACCGCTCCCGGGGACTGGGTTTCCCTTCCACTCCCCCATCTGTGCCCACAGGAGCACCTTGTTCTGGTCTCCAGTCGGGCCCACGGGGGAGTCTGTTCTGCCCGTGGCCTGGAGCCCAGCCAGTGTGCACGATGGTTCCTCTTGCTGGTGAGAATGTGGGTCCCCCGTGCGTGCTCTCTGTTAGGTCACTCTACTTAATTGCTTCAATCTGTTTGTAAAATTTTGTGTCCGTTTTATTACCACTTGCGGGCACATAATTGAGAACAGCAGCGCTGCCTGGCCCTGCGGGTCATGGCCCAGCTGCCCGCATCTGCCGGCGCCCCCCACAGGGACTGCGGGCCGCACCTGCCCTGGAGACACCTTCCCCTCCCCGGACCCGGAGTCGGCTCATCCTTTTACCTCAATCTGCTGCGAATGTCTGCTCCCCAGTGACCCCCTGGAAGCCTGCCGACAGCTGAACGTGGGGAAGTTTCCCTCAAAGTGACAAGGTTACCCTTCTCCCACCGCTTCTCTTTTTCCCTGGAGGTAATAATCGCGCCCTCCTGCCCCTTCTTCTTCGTTTTCTGTGCACTGATTATCGATTCTTTCCCAAACTTTCCAGAGAAACTGTGACACTCGGCTCACAAACGACCCGACCCCTCAGGTCTGGGGGTTCCACCGCCCCTGCCTCTGTGCCACCCTGTACCTGCCTCATCCAGGGACCCTCCCTGCCGCTCCTGGTTGGGACCCCAGTTCCTGGGCCCTGGGCGTCCCTCCTGCCAGCTCCCCCCTTGTCTGCTGGAGCCCCCCATCTCGCAGCTCCTCAGAAGGCAGCTCCTCTGAAGACACTCGATTTCCTGAGACTTTAAAGTTTGAACATATCTTTATTCCACCTGCATACTTGAGTGATACGTTGGTTGGGTGAAAATTCTCGGTGGCAAATAATTTTCTTTCAGGATTTTAGGCCGTTGTTGCATTGCTTCCACCTTGCAGTGGGGCTGCTTGGTGCCCTGGACCCTGCGGAGTTCTCCTCCTTTGCACGTGCCCTGCTTTTTAGTCTCTGGAAGTCAGGCTGTTTCTCCTCCTGCCCTGGTTCTGAAATATCACCACACTGTCCTCTGGTGCCAGTCTGTTCCCTTTCTCGGTCCTGTGTGAGCCCCTTCAATCTGGAGCCTTGCTCCCTCCGTGGCGTGTGTGCGCGTGTGTGTGTTCATCTTCTCTGCTCTGTCTCTTTCTGGAAACTCTGTTAGTTGGATGTGGGCCCGTGCGATTGACTCTCTTTCTGGAAACTCTGTTAGTTGGATGTGGGCCCGTGCGATTGACTCTCTTTCTGGAAACACTGTTAGTTGGATGTGGGCCCGTGCGATTGACTCTCTTTCTGGAAACTCTGTTAGTTGGATGTGGGCCCGTGCGATTGACTCTCTTTCTGGAAACTCTGTTAGTTGGATGTGGGCCCGTGCGATTGACTCTCTTTCTGGAAACTCTGTTAGTTGGATGTGGGCCCGTGCGATTGACTCTCTTTCTGGAAACACTGTTAGTTGGATGTGGGCCCGTGCGATTGACTCTCTTTCTGGAAACTCTGTTAGTTGGATGTGGGCCCGTGTGACTGACTCTCTTTCTGGAAACTCTGTTAGTTGGATGTGGGCCCGTGTGATTGACTCTCTTTCTGGAAACTCTGTTAGTTGGATGTGGCCCTGTGTGACTGACTCTCTTTCTGGAAACTCTGTTAGTTGGATGTGGGCCCGTGTGATTGACTCTCTTTCTGGAAACTCTGTTAGTTGGATGTGGGCCCGTGTGACTGACTCTCTTTCTGGAAACTCTGTTAGTTGGATGTGGCCCTGTGTGACTGACTCTCTTTCTGGAAACTCTGTTAGTTGGATGTGGGCCCGTGCGATTGACTCTCTTTCTGGAAACTCTGTTAGTTGGATGTGGCCCTGTGTGACTGACTCTCTTTCTGGAAACTCTGTTAGTTGGATGTGGGCCCGTGCGATTGACTCTCTTTCTGGAAACTCTGTTAGTTGGATGTGGCCCTGTGTGACTGACTCTCTTTCTGGAAACTCTGTTAGTTGGATGTGGGCCCGTGCGATTGACTCTCTTTCTGGAAACACTGTTAGTTGGATGTGGGCCCGTGTGATTGACTCTCTTTCTGGAAACTCTGTTAGTTGGATGTGGCCCTGTGTGACTGACTCTCTTTCTGGAAACACTGTTAGTTGGATGTGGCCCTGTGTGACTGACTCTCTTTCTGGAAACTCTGTTAGTTGGACGTGGGCCCGTGTGATTGACTCTCCCATTTTCTCATACTTTGTTACCTTGCCTTTTTGGGCTTTGCTGCCCGTCCTTCTATTATCAGCATTTGCTGTAATGATGCCCCGTGACAAACAACTCCAAAATTTCCATGATTCACAACAGCAAACTTTTGTTTTTCTGTTCGCAGGTTGTGTGTCTTCCATGCCACTTACCCTCAGAGGTCTTCCCAGGGAAGCCTGTGCTCGGGCGGACACAGAATGTCAGGAGGCCCACTCAGACTACACTGGGAATGCTGTCAGCACCCTGTGGACCCGCCCAGCAGCAGTGAGGCAGGAAAATATAGTCTAGTGGGAACCGGCATGACGCCACACGTTAAAGGGGAGGCGTAGGATTCGATTACAGGAAGGGAGTGACCAACTAGGGTCAACAGCCTACCCCAGCACCTGCTATAGAAGTTTAAATTCTGACGTCGCATTTTTAACTCGAAAGAGCTCATCCCCGTTCTCTGAACAGCCCTTCTTCACGTCATCCTCTTGTTTCATAGGTACATTGGATCCCCCCGTTCTCTGAACAGCCCTTCTTCACGTCATCCTCTTCTTGTTTCATAGGTACATTGGATCCAGGAGAACAACAGTTACAGGGGGAGGTGGCCGGCTTCCTTCTGCTCCCTGTAACAGCCCCCTGTCCTCTGAGTTCCTTCTGCCCAGGTTGGTGGTTTGGCCTCTGTGTTTCACACTGGAGACGTTCTCAGGTTGGGGGCGGGGCCGCTCTTGGTCTACACTGAAGAGTGGGGCGTGCAGGGCTGGCTGAAGGCTCCGTGTGCCAGGGGCCGCCTCACCAGCGGTCACGCTCTTTGTGGGGTGATCGGGCAGGTTTGGGCTGCTCCGCATTGGGCACCCCCCTCTCTTGGTGTCTGTAGGCCTCTTCTCTGGGACTGGCCTTTCTCCCCAGAAAGGACCCCTCCCCTCTCCTGCGCAGAAGGGGAGCTTAGCCAGGCTGCCACCGTTCTTCGTGCAGAGTGGGAGGAGGGGCTGGGGGCTTCACTTTCTTTGTCTTAAACAAGAGAAATGTATTGTCTCGCAGTCTGGAGGCAAGAAGTTCAAAATCAAAGTGTCAGCAGGGCTGGTTCCCTCTGAGGGCTGCGAGGGAAGGGTCTTTTCCAGGCCTCCCTCCTTGACTTGCAGACAGCCGTCTTCTCACATCATCCTCCTTCTGTGCATGTTTCTGGGTCCAAGTATCCACTTTTTTTGGGGGGGGGGCATCCTAACCATTTTGAAGTGTACGGTTCAGTAGTGTTAAGTATATTTGCATTGTTGTGAAACCCATCTCCAGAACTTTTCCATCTTGCAAACCTGAAGCAGCACCTCGCCCTCGCCCAGCCCTGGCAGCCAGCATTCCATGTTCTGACTCTACGGATCTGATGACCCTAGGTAACTCGTACGAGTGGGCTAAAACAGCGGTCCCCAACCTTTTTGGTGCAGGTACCGGTTTCATGGAAGACAATTTCTCCACCGACGGGGGGGGGGGGGGGGGGGGGGGGGGGGGGGGGCGGGGGGGCGTGGTTCAGGCAGTAATGAGAGCGATGGGGAGGGGCTCGCTCGCCTCCTGCTGTGCAGCCTGTGGCAGGGGTGGGGGAGCTGGGGCTCCCTGGACTAAACAATATTTGTGTTTTCTGTGACTGGCTCGTTTCACTACACGCATCGCAGCCTGTGCCAGAATGTCCTTCCTTTTTAAGGCTGGATAATATTCCATTGTGTGGATGGACCACATTAGGCTCATTCATCCATCCGTTGATGGGCGTTTGGGTTGCAGCCACTCTTTGGCTACGGTGAATAACGCTGCTATGAGCATGAGTACAGAAATAGCTCTCTGAGACTTGCTTTCGATTCCTTTGGACGTATACCCAGAAGTGGGATTGTTGGATCATATGGTAGCTCTGTTTTTAATTTTTTGAGGAATGGAGGCTGAGTTTGTCTTAATCCTCTCTTTATTTTTAGCATGGCACCCTTCCCTGCCCCCGTGGCACTCCAGAGGGTGACCTCCTGGCTTCCCCCAGGGAGGCAATGGGATGGCTCCCTGGCTGGGCAGAGCAGGAGAGGCTCTGAGGGTCTTTCACGGACAGCCCGCCTGGGAAGTTCTCCCTGGGGGGAGGCTTCCTGCAGGGGTGCAGCGCACTTCTGGTCTTTCCCAGTTAGTAACCGCTTTCCAGCCTCTGCCGACAGCCCTCTAACCCCCGTGCCTCACTGCCTGTTCCTGTGTCCCTGTGGACACCTGAGCGATATTTTCCACCCTACGCCTCTTTATGGTCATTTTAGAGGGGTCTGGGGAGGAGGCTGACCTTTGGGTCCGCCTTTCTTGAGGCGGCCGCAGTCTGGCCGCCTGTTCTGGGGCCTCCCCAGAGTGTGGGCTAGCTCTGTCCGGCCAGGACCGGGCAGCAGCCGGAGGGCCACGACCTCCGCGGTAATGGCTCCCAGCATCCAGGGGGCCGACCCGTGCATGGGAAGGCAGGGCAGGTGCCGGCCGGGGTGCCCAGGGGCCGAGCCGCCGGGCACGGCCACGGAAGGCCCCAGGACCAGAGGCTGAGGACCTGCCCGCCCGCCGGCACTGGGGAGGCTGAGCACACAGCACTTTGGAAGCGTCCCCCTCCGCGAGGCGGGTGCGGGACCCCCAGGTGCGGCCGGCGCGGGCCCCTGCCCTGTCCCCGCAGGTGTGCGAGACGCAGGGGAGCAGGCCCCCAGCCGCCGCTGGCACGTCAGCATAGACGAGCGCTGGAGGCTGGCCGTGCTGGGTGGCGGCGAGAGGCCGGGCCTCGCCGGGGCGACCCTCTCCTACAGGGTGCGCAGGGCGGGGTGTGCCGAGCGTTCTGTCCTGCCCCGCCCCGCCCTGCTCGCCCTGCCCCCTGACCCCGCCGTCCACGCAGGACCTCGCGCAGATCGTGGCCCAGCTGGTGTCCCAGGACGAGGACAAGGGCGTGCTCTTACCCCATCCACCGAGGTCCGCCGAGTCCAGCAGCGCCTTCCAAGCCTTCCTGGTCCAGAGCGCGCCTTTCTGGCACAACGTGACTCTGGAGGCCCAGGCCTCGAGGTCGCCGCCCTCCTAATAGACGACTCAGCCCCGCGTGTCTGTCTTCGGTGCCTTTCCTGTGGGTCCTGGGGAGGCGGCCTGCCAGGTCTGGGGCGCACGGCTCCTGCGCCCTCCCCAGTGCCCACCAGACAGTCATGACCAGCCCAGGGATGAGAAAACAGGCCTGGGAGGACGTCTGGCTGCCCTCTCCTCAGAACACTCACCCCTGAGGCCTTGGAGACCACCTCCGGTTGGGGTGACTTGCCCCAGCCCAATCTCCAAGAGGCCACCTGGTGGGGCCTGAGGGACAGAGCAGAGTGGCCCTCCAAGATGGCCCTCTGGGCTGCCAGGAGAGGCTGCCCACTCCCCCCAGGGGCCGTCATCCTGGAGACAGGCCACTGTGGGTGGCCTGGGAGGGGTGTGAGGCCTTGGCAGTCCCCCCTTCGGGGCCTGGTTCATGGACAGCCCCTTAGCTGGCCTGGGTGGAAGGGGTCTGGGCTGGGGAGCCTAGCCCCTTGGGGAGCTGGGTGCCTGCCTGCAGGGGGCAGTGAGGTGGGACCAGCGATCTTCCGGGAGCGAGGAGGTTCTGGTCATGAACTGCTTGGTACTGGTGCCCGCCCAGGCCAGGAGCACTGCCTCTCCAGGAGGCCCCCAGGGGCACGTGTAACTCGGGGGTGATGCCGTGATGGGGAGAAGCCCAGAGCCTGCGGGAGCCAAGGAGGTTCCCAACACAGAGGGAGGCTTCCTGGAGGAGGTGATGCCACCCGTCTCCGCACAGGGAGCTTGTAGCGGAACAGGGCCTGAGAAGGCAGGGTGGGGCAGCTGCGAGGAGCTGGCCCTGGCCTGCCACGGTGTCTGCCTGTGCCCCGAGGCTGAGGGGTGGGTGGGTGGGTTCTGGGCTGGGGGTAACATGGGGCTGCATTTTGGGGAGACCAAGCTGGAGGGGAAGAGGAAGTGGGAGGAGGGGAAGAAGGGAGGTGATGATAGGCTCCCAGCCCGTGGGGGGCGGGGTGGAAGGAGGGCGGCAGGTGCGGCGCCATCCCCCGGACTTGGTGACTGACACTCAGGGGCTGACTGGGGGCAGCGTGTGTGGGTGGCCGTGAGGGAGGGGGGCTCTGGGCAGGATGAGGTCATCAACCCCCGCCCCCAGGCCCAGGGTGAGGGCAACGCCCGGGTTTCTGCCTCCCTCCCAGAGCCAGCTGCTGAGGTGCTGCGACCCCACCTGCCCATCCTGGCCTCAGCTCAGGCTCCTCCTCCAGGAAGCCTTCCAAGATCATGCAGCTAGGCCCCCACCCCGTTGTCTCTGGGGTCCCCTGAGTGTAATCTTGTTCCAGGCCTGTGCCTTTCTCAGGATCCCTAGACCCCTAGGGTTAGTGGTGGGCCGCAGGGATGTGGGGTGGAGGCTGGGGCTGGGGGAGGTGTCCTAAGACGTGGGGGAGAAGGGTGGACGTGAGGGTAGGCTGGGCCCTGGGGGACACCGCGACTCCCTCCCCCTCCTCCTCAGGGACCCTGGTGAAGTGGGGATAGGTGTCAAAGGCCAGAACCTGCTCTGGGCCAGGCTCCGTGCTGGCCAGGAGGACCCCCTCCCATGCTGAAGTGCCAACAGTTGCGATAGAGGTGACAAGTGCTGTGGAGTTCTCTGCCCCAAGCGGCCTTAAAGGACTTCGTGGCCAGGGCCTCACTGGGCTCACCCTGCAGGTCTCTTGGTCTCACTTAGGGTGTCTCATGAGGCCGCAGTCGGATGGGGTGGGTCCAGGATGCTGGGCTGGCCGGCCCTCTGTCCTGCGAGTGGTCTCAGGGCCTCTCCTCTGCACCAGGTCTCCCCCTCTGGGACCACCACAGCAGCAGAAGTCGTGGGGCTCCCCTGGTGGAGCCCGTGGCCCGCTCCAGCAAGGCGTGGAGCCCCAGGACGGGTGGCAGTGCCGGAGATGGTTTCGTCGTCACCCTGGGCGTGTTGGCTTCCTATCGCTGCCCTAACAAGTTTCTGCAGACTTAGTGTCTTCACACAAATCCATGGACGTTAAGTTCTGTAGGAGTCTGAAACGGGTCTCGCTGGGCTGAGACGAGGGCGTGGGCAGGGCTGCCTTCCTGCGGGGGCTCCAGCCTTCTCCAGCTCCTCGGGACGCCCGCACACCTTGGCTCGGGGCCCCGTCCTCCATCTCCAAAGCCAGCAGCGCAGCACCTCGTCCTCCGCTTTTAAGGACCCTGTGATGATGGGCCGCCTGGACACCCCAGGATAGCATTTTAAGGCCACCTGGTTAGCAACCTCAACTCCCCCCTTGCCACGTAACCCAGCACGGCCACAGGTTTGGGGTGAAGATGTGACATGTCGGAGGGAGGGGCACTCTGGCATCGAGTGGCTGGAGGCTGGGGCCTGCGCAACATTCCAAGAGCAGAGGACGCCGCCCCCCCCACCCCCAGCTGAGAATGACCGGGTCCCAACGTCACCAGTGACCCAGCTGGGAGCCCCTGGAAGAGAGGAGGGTCTAAGGGGGCCTGGGAACCCGGACGAGAGGAGGGTGTCACCCAGCAGACAGGTCAGACAGCACCACTCTGGTTAGGACACTGCCCCCAGTCACTGCTGACAGTGGACATTGCAGTGTCCCTTTACTCTGCTTCCCAACCGGGAGGTCCCTTCCTGAAGTCTAGGAGGAGCAATGCACCTCCCCAGACTCACAGTGACACCCCCGGGCCGGGGGTCTGCTTGGGTTCTCCTGTGGCAGAGAGGACGGCCACCCTCCTGTGTGGTCTCCCTTGTACCCTCGCACCCGCCTGTTCTCGTGGATCAGGTGGGCTCAGAGCAGGAGCAGAGGCCACTCTGGACACCCCAGAGTGTGTGTCCAGAAAAGGGAGCCCCCCAGCCCAGCCCACAGGGCACGCCCTGCCACCCCCCCCAAGGGCTGGCAGGGCGCCTGGGAGGTGTGTGTAGTTCGTGCCCTACTGAGGGCCACAGACAGTCACTGCCCAGTGTTGCCGGTTGAAAAAAATGAGTTCATTGGCTTTACAAGAACACTTGCTCACTATTCAGCAATCCAACAATAAAGTTTAAAAATCTCGCCCACAATTTCATCATCGAGAGGACCGCTGTCGACATTAGGTGGAGGTTGTTCAGATATTTCTAAAGGCCTAGGCAGAGGCGAGAGGATATATGGAAATACAGAATAGGGACTTGCCTGGCTGTCCAGTGGTTAAGACTTCGCCTTCCAATGCAGGGGGTGCGTGTTCGATCCCTGGTCGGGGAGCTAAGATCCCACATGCCTTGTGGCCAAAAAACCAAAACATAAAACAGAAGCAATATTGTAACAAATTCAATAAAGACTTTAAAAATGGTCCACATCAAAAAAAAGAATCTTAAAAAAAATACAGAATAAGTGTAGAATTCTTTCAAATTTTTAAAAATTTAATTTTAAGGGAAAACATGATCGCTGAAATTAGATGAACGCTTCTTCACCCCAAGTTTACAAGATTTTGCTAAGATTATTTTTAGAAGTTACAACAAACATTGAGAGATGGGTGTCACTGGGGTTTGGGTGGTGTGCGTCCATCCGATGCCGGGCTTTGAACGGTGAAGGGTGCCGGCACCTCCCCTCTGGCCCCGGCCCACCTTGCAAAGTCACTCCCGTCCCCTGCGTTCCACGTGTCATATCCGCATCCCACTGGGGGGCCGAGCTCACCGCCAGCACCTGCCCACTCAGTCTTTGTTTCAATTACATCTTTATTGGCTGTCTTAAAGGTCAGCTTTCACATTTTTAAAGAACTTTATTTCTCAGGTTCTTCTAGGTTTAAAAATGTTTCCCTGAGGCCTTTAAACACGCATGAGAACTTGGCTGGGGCAGGATTCTTCAGTTTAGCTTTCTTACCCTCGCAATTTGCTCTTCAGGCTTTGAATGTTGCTGGAGAGAGCAGGGCCAACTTGGGGTTTTGTTTTTGTATGTGACATGCTTTCTCTGAAAAACGCTTCTAAGAATCCCTGAAGTTCAGTAAGCAGGCGAGGTGGGTCTCCGTGTGACTTGCACCCCACCGTGGTCCTGGAGGCTCCCAGGTGACTCCAGGGGAACTTTCCTGTAGTGAGTCTCTGAGTGTTTTATCTAACCGTGCACGGCCTCTGGCACCGTGTGCCTTCCTCTGAGGCCTCTTGCCTCCACATCTGCTGCTGCTTCTCCCATCCCTCACCAGAGGTCAGCTCAGGTCACTCGGGACTCTCCAGGCCCTGCACAAGGACGCAGCCCTGTCGAGTGGCCTCTGGGCCACTTCACCCACCGTTGGACTCCCATGGGTCCCTCCTTCAGCAATGTCTCAGCCTCTCCAAACAGTGCCCTCACTATGATCACCCTGTCCCCTGACCCTCATCACTTTGTCTTCAAGGCCCGTAATGTCATGTTTATTACCTCTCCCCCGCTCCCCACTGGACCGCACAGCCGTCCCTGTTAGTCGCCCGACATCCTGCCCCTCGCTGTTTCTTGTTCTAGCGACGGCGTGATTTTGAGGAACTGTGTTTTCTCAGCTCCTAAACCTTGCTCTCGTTCTGCTGTCCTGCCATCTACTCTCTGACTTCTGATTACCGATCTCATGTCCTGTCAAGCTCCTAAGATTCCAGGGCTCCTGTGGAGTTGTCTTCTGCTTCTTCAGGTCTCTTCCGCTGTGCCTCACCCCCGCCCCCTGCTGTCCTTGAGGCCGTGGACTTGGCCACACCTTCACACACCCTCCCGGCTCTCTCCTGAATGTCTACTTCCTCTGCTACTAAATGGATGAATTCCTAAGTCTTTTTTGCAAGGTGTCTCTGGTCTGTTGGCCTGCCGCTGAGCTGGTGTAAGGGCTGGGCATTGCATGCAATCTCCCTTTTTTGTTAGTCTGGAGAGGGGAAAGCAGTGTGGAAGCCAACGGAGGAGCGGGGGCTCTGTGCTGTCTCCCGAGGGTTTATTAGACGTCACTGTGCTTTGGGAGCGGGGAGACCTGTTATTCCAGCGGCTTCCCTGAGACGCGGCCCGTGGCTTTGCTTCCGGTGGAGGTCAGCCCGGACTGCCGCTCACCCCCACGGCCCCGTCCAGGGAGGAGAACAGCCCCCGCCCTTTGTTGCTTCTCCCCGCAGCTGGCAGGCGGGCGGCCCTGCGGAAAGCTGAAAGCCCTGCCTGGGCACTTATCGGTGGTTCTTAACTAACTTTATGGTCGACTTGTTAGGTGTAGGTGGAAGGGGACTTCATGCTGCACCTTCGCTGTTCAGATGAGGAGATGCAAGCCACGAAGCTAGGACGGGGGCCTGGGGGAGGGAGACCATTCCACCCCCAGCGCCCCCGCTTGGGGAACCTGCCTAGATATCCTGAGTCCTAAGCTCCTCCCTTGCAGCCGCCGTCAATCACGGCGGAGGTGCTCGGCCGGGGGCCTCTCCTGAGCTCCACCCCTTCGCCACTCCCCTCCGTGTCTCGAAGGGATGTCCCTGAGTGGACAAGGCAGTCACCCTGGGGCCCCGACACCTCCCTCCGCTGGCCTCCTAGCAGCCAGGTTGGTCCTGGCTCCCACCGTGGCCGGGAACCCGCTACTCTCCACCCGGGACTCCCCCCTGCACCCACTGCTTTTCCTTGCGGGGTGCGCCCAGGCCACCGCGCTCGCTCCCCACCATCCTCGGACCTTAAGCTCACACTCGGTTGCAGGTTCTGCCCGGCCTGGGGAGGACAGGCAGGTGCCTCACCCACAGGGGCCCGTCCAGACTCGCTGTACTGGGCACGCACCGCCCCCCGCCCCACCAGCCGCGGGCTCTGGGCCGTGTCAGAGAGGCCTGCGGGACCCCCGCTCTCAGGCGGGGCCTTGCAGAGGGTCCTCTGGGCACGGCCACGCGCCTCCCTTGGCCTTCTCCTCAGGCCACAGTCCACGGAGGCAGTGCCCGCACGGAGGTGGGATGGGGGCGCCGCCGCTGTCCGGGCGGCGCGTGGGGCTGGGCAGTGGGGCAGGGACAAAGACCCCTGCCGTGAGCGGAGAGGGCCGGGCCGGGAGTCAAGAGGCCGCGGCTGGGCCGCTGCGCTTCAGGGAAGTGAGGGACTCGGAGGGGACCCTGCGACAGGAGGGAGGGTGGGAAGGAGGAGCGGGAAGCCCAGGAAGGACTCGGACCGGCGTGGACGGCTGGTGGGGGCCGCTGCGGGGAGGGGCTTGGGGAAGACCCCGGGGGGCGCGGGCAGGCGTCCGGGAGCGCGCGGCCGCGGGTCGGGTAACCGCCCACTCGGTGGGCGGTGGCGCCCGAGGCCCCTCCCTCCTCGCGGCCGCTCCTCCTCTTCCTCTCCCGCCCGCACCGCGGCCCTCGGTCCCTGCGCGGCCTCGGCGGCCTCGGCGGCGGCGGCGGCGGCAGCGGCAGCGGCGGCGGCGGTGGCGGCGGCGGCGGCGGCGGCGGCGGCGGCAGCGGCGGCGGCAGCAGCAGCGCGGCCCCTTTAAACCGCCCGCCCGCTCGCGCCCCCGCGCCTCGCGCCCGCGCGTCTCCATTTTCCCGGCCGCCCGCGCCGAGCCCCGCGCCCAGCCCGGCCCAGCCTGCGGCCTCCGCCGCCGCCGCCGGACATGGCCGCCAACATGTACAGGGTCGGAGGTAAGGCCGCCGCCTGTCCGCCCGCCGCCGCCGCCGCCTTTATGCGCCGCGGGCCCGACCCTGCCACCCCGGGCCCCGCCGGCCCCCATCCCCCCAGTCCCCGCCGGGTCCCCATCCCCCCCGGGCCCCATTCCGTCCCCCATCTCTCCTCCCCTCCCTGCCTCGGTCCCAAACCGCCGCCCCGGGCCTCGCCATACCTCCGCCCGGGCCCCCTCTGCACCCCCTGCCCGGGTCCCCCGTCGTATCCCTCCCTCCCCCATTTTCCCTTCTTCCCCTTCCCCTCCTCCGCCCGCCTCCCCATCGGCCCAGCCCCCCCATCGGCCCACTTCTGGTCCCCTCCCTCCGCCTCTGCACCCCTCCCCCACTGCAGGCCGTCCCGGCTGGGCCGTCCTTCCCCCTCCCCCGGCAGCGCTCACCCACTCTTCTATACCCCACCCCATCTCCTTCCCCTCCCCCCCCTTTCTGAGCAGCCTGTTCCTCCTCCGCCACCTCTGCCTCGGCCATGCTCATCCCAACCCGAAGTGACCCCTTGGGCCGGCCCTCATGAGCCGGTGCGGGTAGTGGCCGAGCGGCGCACCAGGGAGGCGGGGGCTCTGCCCACCTGTTGGGGGCCGACCGTGTAGCCTGTTGGGCCCTGGCAGAGGAACTGTGGAAGGCTCTGAAGTCGCAGAGCATGCTTCCGGGCCAGCGACCTGGCGGGAGCCCCCGACCCCGGAGCAGAGCTGGAGCACATGGTCTGGGGGGGGGCGGTGCTGGCTGTCCTCCTGGGAGCGGGAGTTTGGGGGCCGCAGGGGTGTGGAGTGCCCACCGGGGCAGGCAGGGCTGGCTCGGGTGCTGGGGTGGGGAGTGGGTCCCCTCTGGGGTGGGGAGCCCCATGCGTGGGAGCCCAGGGGCGGCTGAGCTACCCCTTGGGCCGGGCGTGTGCTTGGCGGCTTCCCCTAGCAGGGTTCCCTCTCCGGGTCCTCAGCAGCCTGTGGTCACCCCGAGCATGCTTTTCTAAGACACCCCCAGACTTCCTGCTGCGTCCTGTTTCCCCAGCCCAGCAGGGAGGTGCCTTGCAAGGGTGCAGAAGGGGCAGGCAGCCCCCCGGTTAGGGGGTCGCTGAGCTGGCTGAGGCCCTGGGGGGCCGGCTTCCTGGGCTGTTCGTCCTCCCAGTTGGGCCCCAGGAAGCCGCCGGCTTTGGGCCTTGTCCCTCTTCGTGGGGCGGGGGCTCCGGGAGGCTGTGCCGCGGGTTTTCCATGGGGTTCTGAGCTGGTCCTTCACAGGGAGGTGAGGTGCCCACCCTCTCTGAGCCTGAGATGCTCACTTGCCCACCTTTGGTGGAGTGTGTCAGGGCTGAGGACGGCGCTGGCCTCGCTTACCAAGTGTCCTCTGTCCTCAGTCTGCGCTCTCTCTGGCCAGGTGACCCCGAGTGTCAGGCCAGCCTTGTCACCTTGGGCGTAAACCCCCATCTGTGCAGGGGGTCAGTGCAGCACCTGCCCGGCCGGCAGGCCCTCCCTTGCTCTCTCTGGCTCAGAGGTGGTCATGGGAATGGGGGCCTGTACCCCGTGTAGCTCAGGCCCCTGGCGGACGCCTGTGGGGAGCAGGCTGCAGTGTAGGGGCCCTTCTGGGAGGGGCCTGTTCATTTCCTAGCCTCGCCACTCCAAGCAGGAGCCTGCCGTCTGTGGATGGAGGCGGGAGGGTCACCCCCAGGACCGAGCCGCCTTCTCCGCCCTGGTAGCTTCGGCCTCTGCCTCGCCCCAGCTGCGCAGCCCAGGGCTCCTGCCTCCCTTGCAGCTGCCCGTTCAGTGCTCCTCGAACCCGTGCCCTCTTGGGCCACCTTTCCGCAGTGCAGACCCCTCCTGGCCTCCCGCGCAGCCTGAGGCCCCTCCGGTCTGCCCACCCTCCAGCTCGCCCGGTGCCCCCTTGGGTTTAGCCAGCCGGAAGCCCCTCGGCAGGTGTGGTCTTACCTCCCATCCCAGGCGCTGGCCCTGCGGTCACGTCGGCACGCTGAATAAATGAAGCCGTGTCCGCAGAACGGAGGCGCCCAGCTCCTGCTTGGAGGAGGCACGGAGGCTGCAGGAGGAGGTGGCGGCGGCTGGGGGCTGGAGGCCCTCAGCTGGCCCCTGCTGCACTTTCACCCGCTGCCAGGCACTTCTGCCAGCCCCTGCTTCAGTGGGTGGGACCTCCACCGTGCCTGCCTGTGGGGACTGGTTCCAAGGGGAGCTGTCCCTGCCCCATCCAGGCCGTGGATGCCCCGATCGCCACTTGTGTCCACTCCTTGACATGTGGGCTTCAAGCCACCTATCTGGCTGCGAAGTCAGCGGGGGCCTGGCCACCCTCAGACCTTCCCGTGCCTCAGTTTCCCCACGGTGCTGACCAGGATCTCTGTGTCCTGCGGTGCCTCCTCCAGGGGAGCGGTCTGCGTGTCCCCCTGAGGGTGTCCTGGAGGCCCTCCCAGGGCCTGCGTTGCAGGACCGCTTCCACTTGGACTCCCTCTTGGTCCCTGCAGTTCCGTCCCCAGTTTCTGTATGGAATCCCAAGGCGCTGCCCCAGGTCTGCAAGGCCAGTGGTTCCGGTGGGCGGGGTGTTGGCAGGTTGGCACCCTGTCCTGAGGTGCTGCTTGCTCGGGGTTGGGGGGCGGTGTCTGGATTTCTCAGGGCCCAGACAGAGGAAGGTACGCCCCTCTCTTGCTGGGGTTTGGCCCTGCCTGGGCAGCCTGCTCTGGCCTGGGGGGCACTGCAGGAGCAGAGTCTGGGAAAGCCCCCCTCCCCGCCGCCCCTGTTGTCTCCACTCAGGATGCTCTACCTTTTCCAAAGGTGCCAGACTCAGCCAGGAAAGTACAGGATGCCCGTTCAGTTTGGATTTCAGATAAACAGTTTCTTAGCGTAAGTTTGTACCAAATAACGCATGGGAGGGACAGGCACTAGAAAGTAGTTAGCAGAGTCCAGCGTTCTCTGGGTGGCCTGCATTCTACCTGGCGGGCCGTCCCGAGGCCCTACCAGGATGTCTGGGCGGGGCGAAGGCATGGCTGCAGCTCTGTGCCAGCTGACTGGCTGGGCGGAGTGGGTCAGCCTGGGAGGGGACAGGGCCTGGTTCTTCCCCGGGAAGTGACCCAGCCTGGGCAGAGAGTTGCCTTCGGCGGTGACAGCAAATGTGGTGGAGGAGGCCTGGACGCGGGTGGCGGGGTCAGGGTCCACGAACCCTCTCCCTCTGGGGTCTGCGCTCTGCGTGGGGAGTGGGGGCACCTGGCCAGTCTTCTGGAACCAGCCATGGACTGAGGGCACCACGGGCACCTCTTTTTGTCTCTGTGCAGAGACGTGCTGTCACGTTTCAGGACAGAAAGCAAAAACCAACAGCTAGGAGCCACCGATACCACGGTCACTGGGGCGGTGGGTATGTCTTTAATGGGCGGGCTGCAACCATCTCCCCTCAGGTCTCGTCTCTTGTTTTTCTTCTATCATCGTAAGAAATTAACCCCCATTCTTTCGGATAGTTGATTTTTAAAAATATATTTTGAAAAGGTGATAGGAACACCCTAGTCCTCCAGGCAGCTTGACAGTGTCTCCGTTGCCCCTGCTGTTTTTGCCTTTGTCATCTGTATCCTGTCCTGTTGTCAGAAATGCTTCTTTGTTTAATTTTAACTTTTGACTAGGTAAGACACCCACACGCGGGAGAATGCCAGACTTGTGCGGGGCCAGCAGGGACGTTCTCACGTGGCAGGGCGGGCACCCCTGCAGTGCGCAGTGGCCTTCCCAGGACATGTGGACGTGGGTGCTGGCATGCGGGGCCCGAAGGGTGGCTTGGGTGAGGTTGGCACAGGGGCCCCTCCTCCCAGCTGTCTCCCGCTGAAGTTCGGGGCGGGGTGAGGGTGGTGGGGTGCCCTGAGGCCCCCCATGACCCCCAGCCTGCCTTCTCTCAAGAGTTTGATGTTGTACACAATGTCCTGTCCTGCCTTCCGTCTCTGTCCGCCCTGCACCCCTGTCCGTCTGTCTTCAGGGAGCAGGGGGCCCGTGTCCTGTAGCAGTGGGCACAGCCTTCCAGGGGCTCTGGGGGCCCCTGTGTGGACGGACGAGGGTGCTGGTGCCGTCTCCACAGCCGGGGGGTCCAGGCTGACGTCGGGGTGAGGTTCCTGGGGAGGGCCTGGCGGGCGGGGCTTCCAGGGGTGGCCTCGGGGATACTGCCCGTCGTCTTGCGCTGGCCATGCCCCTGCGGCCTCCCTGCTCCCGGTCAGTGGGATGCAGGTTGGAGCTGTACCTTCTCGTGGGACGCCTGCTCTCCCGGCCCTGCAGCGCCCTGATCCTCTCCTGGCTGCGATTCTTGGGCTGCCTGAGGAGATGACCCTTCTGAGCAGCTGGTCTGCTCCGTCTCCCCTACTTCAAACTGCTTAGTGGTTCCTGCGGTGGGGGGTCAACTCCCAGCATCTTCGGGGCCCCACGATTCGGCCCCGCCCTTGGGTGGCCCCCCATCGCCCCCCGACTGGGTCCTGGCCCTCTTGTTGCTGTGCGGGGGTCCCAGCTGGGCATGGGCCCCTGAGATGGAGGCCCAGGTTCCTCTGGGTGACGCGTGTGGCGGTGGTGACCGGAGGTGGGGGCTGCTTGCCTCGGGAGCGAGGGGCGTGGCTGCGGCACGCCCAGAGGGACTCCCGCGCTCGGCACCCCTGGAGGGCAGGCCCGCCACCTCCCTGCCCTCTGCAAGGCAGGGGTCCAGGTGGCCACACTGGCTCCCCGAGGGTCCGTCTGGACGTCGGGCAGAGTGGGCTCCTCGGGCTGCGCGGGCGGGGCTCCCCTGGGGGTCGCAGGAGGTCGCCTCTCAGAGGCGGCCGCACCCCGTGGGAGGGGACTGGGTTCAGCTCAGGGCCGCGGGGGGACGTGCTCCAGTGAACTCAGCCGTGGGCACCGGCCGGGCTTTCCCCGGCGTGCGGGTAAGGACGGCTCTGTCCCTCTGTCTGCAGAGATGTGCGGGACACCTGCCGTGCTCAGGCCTGGGACCCGGCCTCTGGCGCCCGCGTGACTGGCCGTCAGCCTCCGCCCTGTGCTCCAGCCCCTGGAGGGAGGCCGGGCCCCGTGGTCATCGGCCACTTGCCCCTCCAGTCAGGGTCTGGCCTCCGTCCAGCGGGGTGTGTACGCGGGAGGCCTGGCTGGGGAGCTGGAGCTGCCGGGGCGAGGACAGAGGAGCGGAGGGGGCCCGCGTGCAGGCGTCCTGGCTCTGGGCTTGGTGGGGCCCAGGTGCAGCAGGTGAAAGCGGACACGGTCCTGCAGGGTCAGGAGTCTGGCTTCCTTCGGCGCCCCGCCGTTCCCGCCGCGGGGTCCCCAGCCCCAGGGGACCTGGTGGGAGGCGGTTCTGGAGGGATGCTGACGGGTCTGGCGGCCCTCCTGGGGTGTGCGCCCGTGTTCTTGTGGGGCCTCTGTCCCCGCTGGCTCCCCTCGCGCGGCCTCCTGGCTGTGACCAGCCCGCCCACTTGCTCAGCGGACACATCCTGTCCAGCCCCATCACTCCTCACGGATCGTCTTTGCGAATCCGCCGTCTCCCTAAGGTTCATGTGTAACGAGTGGAGCCACGAGGGATGGGTCCCCCGGCCTGTTTAGGACCATGCCACTTGAATTTTTGAGCTTTTAGTTGGAGATTTCGGTGTTTCAAGTGCCCCTCAGCATAGCCATGAAGCGCGTCCAGTATCCCTAAGCGCAGGGAGGCTACGGGCCCAGCACTCATGAATGGACGATGTGATGCGTACCGGATACGGTGTCTTTAAATGGACTCTCACAGAGGACAGGTTATGTGTCGATCTGCTGATGAAGAGGTGGCCCGAGGCTGGTGGGACCCTGACCCCGGGCTCCCCATGGGGCGATGGCTCAGTTCAGGGTAGTTCGGTGTTAGTGGTGACATTAGGGTACATCATTACTGAGACAAATAGGAGCGGCCTGTGTGTATTTTTTGCATTTAAATCTGGGTTTATTGAAGTACACTTTTCAGCACCCTTTTACGTGTGCGGTTCTTGGAGTTGGGCAGACGCACACCGTTGTGTAACGGCCGCACACGCTCGCACGTGTGTGGCCCTAAACAGGCCAGGAGGGGGGTAGCGGTTAGACTGCTTCCGCGACCCGAGTGGCCCTCTGGCCTTCTGCAGTCAGCCCGCCTGCGCCCCCCCAGCTCTGGCAGCCCCGATCTGCCCCTGCTGCTGCAGAGCGCCTTTACAGGGCGGCGTGCAGCACGCTGGCTTCTTCATGGGGTGCAGCGCGTCCAGGACTTGTCCTCGTGTCGGTGGCTCATCCTCTGCTTGCTGAATAGGTTCCATCGAATGGACGTACCGAGGTGTATTCAGCAGCGAAGGGACACTGGGGCCGGTTCGGTCCCTCAGGCTGCTGTAACGAGGCGTGAGCCGCTGGGGGCTGGGCAGCCACAGATGCCAACTTCTTGCAGCTCTGAAGGCTGCAGGCCCCAGGTCAAGGCTCCAGCAGCCTCGATGTCTGGGGAGCTCTGTGGGGTCTCCTGTAAGAGCACTAATCCCACTCCGGGCCCCACCTACGCACCTCCCAAAGGCCCTGCCTCCAGATACCATGGCTTTGGGGTTAGGATTTCAGCGTGACTTTTGGAAGGACCTGATATTCAGATCACAGCTGGGCCATTTCCAGGTTTTTTTTTTTATATATAATTTTTTATTTATTTATTTTATTTATTTTTGGCTGCGTTGGGTCTTCGTTGCTGCGCGCGGGCTTTCTCTAGTTGCGACGAGCGGAGCTACTCTTTGTTGCGGTGCACGGGCTTCTCATTGCCGTGGCTTCTCTTGTTGCGGAGCACAGACTCTAGGCACGTGGGCTTCAGTAGTTGTGGCTCCCGGGCTCTGGTGCACAGGCTCAGTAGTTGTGGTGCATACAGGCTTAGTTGCTCTGTGGCATGTGGGATCTTCCCGGACCAGGGCTCGAACCCGTGTCCCCTGGATTGGCAGGCGGATTCTTAACCACTGTGCCACCAGGGAAGCCCCTATTTCCAGTTTTGGTGGTTGAGTGAAGCCGACCGTGAGCACCTGTGCTCAGCTTTGAGTGTGAACGTTTGTTCTTATGGGTGTTTCTCGTGGGTGAAAGTGCCCAGGGGTGGGGTTGCCTGGTGGAGTCGCCTGTCCGCAGTGCAGCCTCATTACTTTCCAAGGCGGCGGCATTATTTTCCTGTGCTCCCGGCAGCGATGCTGAGGGTCCTGGGTCCTCTGCACAGGAGTCTGACTGGCACACAGGTCATCTCACTAGAGTTTTGATTCACGTTTCCCTAAGCATCCGTGCTGCTGGCCCCCTTTCCGCGTGTTTATTTGCCGTTCCTGTGCCTTTGGTCAGGCGTCTGGACAAATCCTTTGCCCGGTTTTTAAAATTGGAAAGAAGCTTACTGTTGAGTTGTGAGAGTTTCTTTTATATTCTGGATTTCAGTTGTTTACGAGATATGTATTTTGCAAATTTTCTCTTTTACAAGAGAGAAGTATATGAAGTCTGCCTACCCCAAGGTCACAAAGATTTTATCCTGTTTTCTTGTAGAATTTTTATAGTTCCAGGTTTTACTTGCAAGTGTAGGACCCATCTTGAGTTCATTGTTTCGTGTGTGGTAGAGGTGATGGTTCTCGGGTCCTTCCCCTTTTGCGTGTGAACGTCCAGTTGTCCATCTCCACCTGTTAACCTCTTGACCGCCCCCCCCCCGCCATCTGCAGGCACCTTGGTCCAACCCGTTTGCCATGGTGCCCTTTGTTCCTCCTCTCTTTTCCATTGATGCGGCCATGCTTGTGCCAATCCACGCCGTCTGGATTACTGTAACTTCACGGCAAATCTGGATCAGGTGGGAATCCTCCAACTTTTGTCCTTTTTCTTTTTCTTTTTGGTCGTGCCACGCAGCTTGCGGGATCTTGGTTCCCTGGCCAGGGACTGAACCGGGCCCTTGGCAGTGAGCGTGCAGGGCCCTAACCACTGGACCGCCGGGAATCCCCTGACTGTCCTTTTCCACGTTGTGGAGCCTGTTCTGGCGTCTCGGATTCCCCTGTAAAGGGTAGGATCAGCTTATTGGTTTCTACAGAAAGAAACTGTGGAGTCTTGATTGGGATCACGTTGAAACTATGGTTGAGATCAGTGTGGGGGAGAATTGGCATCTTCACCAGGACTGAGTCCTCTGCTACAGGGACTGGCAGGCTGCGGCCCACTGCCTGTTCTCGTGTGACTCATGAGCTAAGAATGGTTCCTACGTTTTTAAATGGTTGAGGAAAAAAAATCAAAAGAAGAATACTTTAGGACACATGAAAATTCCATGAAATTCAAATCTCAGTGCCCATAAATAAAGTCGTGTTGGAACGAGCCGTGCTCGTGCGTTTGCATTTGTCCTCACTGCTTTGGGGCCTCGGTGTGGTCGAGCGGTGGTGAGGTCGCCTCACTTGCTCACCTGCCCACCTGCGGTGCCGTCGTTGCGAATCACACCTACGTGTCGTAGCTCAGCAGCTCGGAGCCCTGTCTGCATTCCCGTCCCCGCCGGGCGAGCAGGGCACCCAGGCTTGGGAGGTGGTGGCTTTAGGGGCGTGGGCGCTGTGCCGAAGGGACGCAGCGTGTGTGGGTGCAGCCGCAGGGCTTTCACGGAAGTTCGCGAACCGGACAAGAGCCTCCAGCGGGGTCTGCTTGCTCATCGGCTGGGCAGGCGAAGCCGGTTACTGGTGGTGGCGTCATTCAGTCGTGGTGGTGGCAGCTGGCCGAGGAGCAGCCTTTGGGAGGCTGGTTGCCCGGGTTGAGGGGCTGGGAGTGGGCACGGGGTGCGCGGGATGGGCTCCCCATGAGGAGACCGGCCTCTGTGAAGAGTCCGCCTGGACCAGGCACAGCCGAGATGTTCAAAGAAGTGGGGAAAATGCCAGCCTCGTGCCGACTGAAGCGGGCTCTACTAGGATGCTGTGTCTGCCCGGCTGGGCTCGGGGAGCCGGGGGGACGTCGTTTCCGGTGCGGCCACCAGGGCATGGCGGGACAGGTCAGCCTGGATCGGAGCCCTCCCAGCACAGCAGCGTCCAGTCTGTGGGGCCTGATGGCGCGGAGAGGCGCGGGGCTGGCATCCTGCTCGTTGCACTGGGTCATCCATCCTCTCCTGTCCTTGGACATCGGGCTTCCTGGTGCTCAGCCTTTGGACTCAGGCTGATTCTCGCCACTGGCTCCGGTCCCCAGCTTGCAGACGGCAGATCATCTGACCTCTCAGCCTCCAGACCCACGTGAACTGACTCGTAGGACAGACTGCTATGTGCGCGAACAGAATTTGGTGTATGGAGCAGAACGGCTCGGCTGGACTCCTGGACAAAGCTTGTTAACACATCAGGTGCCTGGAGCCCGTGGTCCGTCGGGCTGCTTGTCAGCAGGCGTTTGTGCAAAATGTTGAGTCTCGTGCTTCATCCCACCTGTTGTGTCAGCGGTGAGCTGCACTTGACCTCGAGGAGTCAGCCGTCATCAGTTCTGTGAATTTTTATCAGAAGTGGAAGCTGAGGACTTCCCTGGTGGTGCAGTGGTTAAGAATCCGCCTGCCAGTGCAGGGGACACCGGTTTGACCCCTGGTCCAGGAAGATCCCACATGCTGCGGAGCAGCTAAGCCCATACACTGTAACTACTGAGCTCGCGTGCTGCAGCTACTGAAGCCCGCACGCCTAGACCTAGGCTGTGCTACACAATAAGAGAAGCCACTGCTCGCCGCAACTAGAGAAAGCCTGTGCGCAGCAGTGAAGACCCAACACAGCCAAAATAAAAGGTGGAAGCTGAATATCTTGACCTGCCCTACCACGCAGCAGCTTGAGGGCGTAGCAGTGGTTAAATTTTACTGTGATTTCTTAAATTTGGGGCAGAAATTGGAATTTTTCAGAATGAGAACACTCAACCACGAGTATCAAACGCCGAGTGCCTTTGGAAATTCGTTTCTGCTGCATGCTTGATGATGGCCCTTTGTGAACTCATCTCAGCATTGCATGAAATGGCCCTTCCTGCAGACTTACACTGTGGTACATCCATCTCGGTGATGACTGACGTTGTTTGAATCCCAAACTGCTTTATACGGTTTCTTACCGTCAGATGTTAAAACGAGAAATGGGATCTCCATTCCGACCCAGATTTGCTTCGGGCATGTTTTCTGCGTTCAGACCACAGTCCCCGCAGTGTGTTCTGGGCCGCGGTGCGCGTGCGAAGGAGGTTTCTGTGTTTCAGAAGCCACGTAGCTGCCTTGAGGAGCTGCCCCACCATCTGTACTGTGTCACCTGCTGCAGTTCTGGGTCAGCAAAGCCATCACACTCGTGGCTGAGTTTAGTACAACAAAAGGATATACACCAGAATCAGCAGAGGTAAAAAGGTCAAGGCTTCCAGCTGGCCTGTCCCAGGGCCACAGGTGGTGAGACCACACGCAGCTCGATGTCCAGGCTGTTTATCCAGGTCGGTCACGTAGCCATGACTGACCATCAGCGTGGCTGGCCTTAGTGTCCAGCCCTCCGGAGGTCAGGTTGATCTCTGGCCCACCACAGATCACACTGTCGGCATGGTCTGTGTGGCCCGTGCCCCCAGGTGGGCAAAGGCTCCCATCAGGCAGGACCCTCCAGGGGCTTTGGGGCAACCTCCCAGGAGCAGGTCAGGGGCCACACCTTCCTTTGGATGTGCAGGGTGTGGATGACCCAGGCCTGCTGGGTTCACCCTTCACTGCACAAATGCTGAAAGGGAAAGGTCGAGAGAAATCTCAGAGAGTCCAGTACGAGTGTGCTCAATTAAAATTTCATGCTTGCAGATGGATATCGTTGTTTGGGTACTTTCTATGCAGAAAGACATAGAGGCCGCGTCACAGGTCAGCATTAACAGGGACGTTGCGATGGGTTTTCGTGATCCAGAACGTGAACTTGAGCCCCGATGAAGCAAATTGTCCTCCCCCAAAGCAGAATTCCTTAGTAGGCCAGGATTATCACAAAAAAGTATACTCAATTATTATTGTTTGGATTTTAATTTCATTGGCAGAATGTTTGTGGAAATGTATTACGTTAGTACCCAAGTGATGTCTTTGGTTTAGCCTCTTGTTGTGCGAAGCCTGAAGTATTTACTCTCTGGCCCTGTACTGAAAAAGGTTGACGGTCTGTGTTTTGATCCATGATGTCTTATGTTACGATTTATTTAGATTTTGTTGGTTTTTCTCAGTAGCGTTTTGTAGTTTTCAGCATACAGATCTTGGCACAGAGCTTTTGATCTTCAGAGATCTGTAGGTTGTTAATACTTCAGTACTTGTGTGAGCTATTGGAAATGGTGCTTTTAATACACTATTTTTGTATCCTATGAGCTTGCTAAACCCTCACTCGTTCGTTTTGCTTTTTTAAGTGAAAGCAGGTTTACGGAGAGGGCAACGCATACCATAGGCAGAACGCAGTCCATCTCAAGGCACGAGCGGCCCCTCACTCATTAGTTTTAATAGCTTTTTGTAAACTCTGGGAATTTCTCTGTGGACAGTCATGTCCTCTGCATTTAGAGAGTTTTCCCTCTTCCTTTCCAATCTGTACGCCTTTCATGTGTGTGTTTGTTCTCCTCGTGGCACCGACCAGGACCTGTGGGTGAGCAGCAGTGCAGGGGATCGACTCCCGTGCCCTCTTCCGGCTTTCGGGGAGGGCACCGTGTTTTCATCAGTAAACGGGACTTCACTGTAGGTTTTTGGTAAACGCCTGCTAGCAGGCGAGGATGTTCCCCTGAATTCCTAGTTTGCGTCAGAGGTTTTTTGTTTTTTAACAAATTTATTTATTTTTGGCGGCGTTGGGTCTTCGTTGCGGTGCGTGGGCTTCTCATTGCGGTGGATTCTCTTGCGGAGCACGGGCTCTAGGCGCGCGGGCTTCAGTAGTTGTGGCTCGCGGGCTCTCGAGCGCAGGCTCAGTAGTTGTGGCACATGGGCTTAGTTGCTCCGCGGCATGTGGGATCTTCCCAGACCAGGGCACCCGTGTCCCCTGCGTTGGCAGGCGGGTTCTCAACCACTGCGCCACCAGGGAAGCCCCCGTGTCAGAGTTTTTATCAGGCGTTGTGTAGGTTTCGTCAGCTCTTCTGCATCTGTTGAGATGGTTTTTCTGCTTCATTCCACTGCTGTGATTTCGACGTGTCCCCAGGTGTGACTCCCAGTGGTCAAGGGGCGTTGTCCCCTTGCTGGGTGGCCAGCTTCCATGTGCAGAGGTCGTGCTGAGAAGCTGTGCTCCAAGTTGGTGAGGGGCGCTGCCCTGTGGTCTCTCGCGGTGTCCGGCCTTCTAAGCCACCGGGGGCTCCCTGCTCTAGTGCTTTCTGGGAGAGTTCGTGTGGACTGTGTTCAGCCTCCCTTCCGTGTTCGGTGCGATTCACCAGCGACGCTGTCTGGGCCGGGGAGGGGCTGGGGCTTCTCCCCTCCCTTCGTTCTCCCTTTGGAAGGCGGTTGCCTCTGCGCTCCGTCCTCTTCGCGGGTGCAGGGGAGGCTCGTGTCTCCTCCCGCTGCTGCTGCCTCTCCCCCTCCTGCCTCTTTCTTTGTTCCCCACCTACCAAAGCACGAGTTACAGGCGGTGAAGCCCAGTCCTCAGAAGCTCAGGGCAGCTGCCGGCAGGTGTGTAAGTGCCGCCCGGGCACAAGACGCACAGTCCCCCGAGCCCCCCGCTGCCCCGTGTCCAGGGCACCTTTCCTGGCGCTGCCGGGACTCTGTCGCTGGACGCAGACCTGCTGTCTGCCTGTCTGCCACCCCCTACCCTCCCGGGGGAGCGTTTGGGTGGTTTCCAGTTCCTGACACGCAGGAGTAATTATTTCAGGTTTAATTTGCTCTTTATCTAGTTTCTTAGAACGAAAGCTTGGATGATTGATTTGAGGCCCTTTATGAAAACTGCTTAGTTGAGATAAAATGTACATGTGACAAAACCCGCCCATCTGGAGTGTGCGGTCCAGCGAGGTGCAGCGTGGCCGCAGTCGCCCCGAAACAAGCTCGTGCCGGCCAGCCCCTCCCGCAGGCCTCTCTTTGTCCAGCCAGCCTCCGGGCACACCCCTCCTGTGATCCCTCCGGGGTCTTCACCTCCGTCCGGGGGCACCTGGGCCGTGTGCACGTGCAGGCCTCAGCGGACTCCAGCCAGGACAGCCTCCCGGTCAGCCGTCCCCTGCGGGGCTGGTCTCGCGGCTGTCCTGGGCTTTCCCGGGTGGACCCCGGGGCCTCCCTGAGCCAGAGCCCCACTCGCCCTTGGGGGCGTTGGGGAAACGGAGAGCACGTGTGGTTTTTCTGTGAGGGGAGCCTGTGCTGACTTGAAGTCTGGGGGACCCGGCAGGGCGGCAGCACCCTCAGGACCCCGCTCCCCTGGGCCCGCGACCTCGTGCCGCCCCGGCGAGCTCCGTTTCTCCTCCACCCGGAAAGCCCCGGCCTCCGTTCAGCTCTTTTGTCTTTGGAGGAGAGGTGGTGGGACGCCGGGGGATGTGCATGGGGGGATGGCCGGGGCCTGGCAGCCTCCATGCCGACGTGGTCTCTGGGGCCGGCCGTAGCAGTGCCTGTGGCCGTCCTTCCCGCCCTGGCGGTGCCGCTCTTGGGGCCCCCTCCGGGCCGGCTGCAGCCCCCGCGGCCCCCCACACCCCGCCTGAGCCTGGCCCCCGCCTGCCGCCGCAGATGCAGCCGGGCCGCGGGCGAGCGGGGGGCCGGCTCCCAGGCTGGCGGACTCGCGAGGCTGACGCGCTCTCGCCCGTTTGCAGACTACGTCTACTTCGAGAACTCCTCCAGCAACCCGTACCTGATCCGGAGGATCGAGGAGCTCAACAAGGTAGCGTGCGGCCCCGTCCCTGCTGGGGGGCGGGGGTGCCCCTCCCCGGAGAGCCCATCCCTGCGGGTCCCTGGTAGGGTGTTAGGAGAGGGTCTGGGTTGGATGGTTCCAGCTGAGGAGTGAAGGAAGCCGCCTGGGCGCCCACAGCCCGAAGGTCCCCTGCCCGTCTCCCTCCTCTCTCGTCCCATGTCTGCCGAGCGTCCTGGGCAGGCGCTTACCAGTGGATTAGGGGGCGGGGCCCTCCTGGGCCTGGTGGGGCGCGGTGGGCGTGGGCTCACAGGTTCAGAATGGCCTCTTTGGTCAGAGGAGTGGGCGCTGTCCCGTGCAGACCCCCAAGCCCGGTGGGGGAAGCCCCCCCACGTCTCCTGCCGCCCTCCTTAGTTGGAGGCGTTGGCGGGGGTACTGGGGGAGAGGGCATCGGTGTGACCCTCCTCTGAGGCCACGGCTGCGGCCACGGCGGTGCCCGGTCAGCAGGGCCCTCAGCTCTGCCGCTTCTCTCTCCCCTGGTTCCTGCAGAAGGGCGGCTGTGGACCCCCGCCCTGGAGCAGCCCCCGTCCCGGAAGCCCTGTTGTCACTCGTGTTGGCTAGGGGCCACCTTGTTGTGCCTCCGTGTGGCCAGCAGGGGAGGGGCTGCTTTCCTGGACCTCAGGCCTTGGGGCGGTGCAGCCGATTCTCAGGACCATGTAGGGTGGGGCGGGAAGGTCAGGGTGCCGGTCTCCCAAGGATCAGACTAGCCGTGGCGGCACCCCGACCCTAAGGCCGTGCCTGCTGGGACCAGGAGATGGGCGGCGTGCCCGTGCCCCGAAGCCTCAGCCCCGGCCTGGGCGTGTCAGTGACCGGGGCTGGGGGCGGTGGCCGGATGTCCCGTGAGGCCACCACACCGCTGGAACCAGTACGCTGGCGGGCGCCTCCCCCGAGCCCTGCTTTCCGCCCACTGGAGCCGTAGGGCGGAGGGTGCAGCCCGTGCCCGCTGCTGCGATGGGAGCAGGTGTCTGTCCCGCCCCACCCCGTGCGGATCACTGAAGGCGTGGCTGGGGGCCAGGCCTCTGCGTGGAGTCGTCCTGGCAGGCGGGGCCGTGGCAGCCTGTGGTCGCAGGGTGGCCACGGTGCCCTCACTCTGGCCGCGACACGCCACGTGTGTGAGGGAGAGGCAGTGCCGCCCCGTGAGGGTGGACGCAAGTGTGGGCACCAGGAAGCTCTGCCGGGTGGGGTGGTGGAAAGGGGCGTGGGTCCAAAGCACCGGGGAACACGGATGTCTGCTGTGGCCCTCGGGGTCCTCGGAGCCCTGCACCCCTGCTGGCCTCCCCTTCCACCCCACGGGGCATGGGGGCTTCGTCCTGGCTGGAGAGATGGGCACAGCCCAGGCGATTGTAGTTCAGGCAGGGGCTGAAAACGGGGTCAGTTTGAGGGCCCTCCCCTGACGGCCCCAGGAAGCTGGGCAGCCTCGTGTGCAGAGGGAGTGGAGACGGAGGGTGCTCTCTGGGGGCAGATCTGAGCCGCTGGCGTCGCGTCCCAGCAAAACGCCTGCTCTCAGCCTGCGACCTGGACGGAGCAGGGAGGACGGCTTCCACCGTGAGATCCATCAAAAGAAACCGAGGAGAGAGCTGATGAGGGCGCAGAGGAAACTGAGGCCAGACGAGCCGGGGGCATCCTCAGAGAGACGTGGCGGCCGCTGTGACTGGGGAGACTCGGGAGTGAGAAGAGGCTCCTGGAAGTCAGTAGCAGAAACTGGGACGAAAACACAGAGAGAAAACTCAGAAAAGTAGAGAGTCCTCCAACGGCCCAACGTCCAGTTAGTAGGAGTCAGAGGAGACGAGGGCCCTGCAAGCAGAGGAGTGGCCTGAGAAAATGCCCCCACCCCAAGGTCCTCCAGAGCCACAGCCCCGTCCAGCCCCCAGGACAGCGGGCGCCCCGGCGGAGGGCACCCTGCGGGCCGCTGACCAGTCCCCATGCCGCCGCCCAGAGCAGCGGGGGGTGGCGCGGGGTCCTGGCGGGGCCCTGGAGCGGACCCTGGAGTGAGCACTGAGGGGTCAGGAGGAAGGGGGGGCATGTAGACTGGGGCAGGGGGTGCGGGGTTGCTCTGCGCTCTGTCTCTTTTCTGTAAATGAAAACAAGTCTAAAATGAGTTTCCTTGGCAAAGCCCAGCTCTTTTGAGCCCCTCGGGGCCCCTCTCCTGGGCCGTGCCCGACACCAGTTCCCCCGGCCCTCCCGGGACCTTTCAAAGTAACTGTCGAGTTTTCTTAGAACTTTGATTGGATGTATGTGGCATTTACGTTGTTTTCATGAAGAGTTAAATCTTTACACTGCTGGAGAAAATTGCTGTTGTGAAAGCACGGGAAAAGGCTGGCGGGGGGGTGAGAATGGGGGTGCGTGGAGGGGGGCGCGGAGGGCAGACCCTCGGGACAGGCGTGGGGGGGGCGGCGTGGGGACCAGGCCCCGTGCGGGCCGGCTGGGTGCCAGCTAGGCAGGAGAGGCCCAGAGGGGACCAGAGGACGGGCGGAGGCCTCCCGGGAAGCCTCTTTCGTGGGATTAGAAGCCAGGTTTTAGGGAGGCAGGTTGGACCGTGGGGTGTGGGAGTCTCCGAAAAGTCCAGCAAAGGATGAAAGGCAGACGCCGCTGACCCCAGTGGGACATCTCCCCGCATCCCACGTTGTCCTCCAGCAGGGTCCTCCTGGGGGGCCAAGGACCCCACTCCGCCTGCTCCCGAGCCGTAGCCACCCCCAGCCTGTGGGAAGGCCCCCTGCCGTCCTGCCCTCGCTCCCGGGCCGCTGAGCCGGCCTCCGTGGAGACAGGAAACGGGCGAGGGTGCCCTGCGGTCGTCCCAGCTTTCCTCCCACAGGCCCTTTGGGACCCCAGCCCGGGGGGAGATGCAGGCAGGTGCAGGAGACACGTGGGGGGTGTGAGGGGCGAGGCAGCAGGGGTCCAGGCAGAGCACCGGAGGGAAGAGCGCTCTGGAGCCCTGGGTCTCCAGGGTCCGGCCCAAGCCAGGCTCGCAGAGCTGAGGCTGTGCGGAGCAAAGCACAACCCCAGGAGGTGCGCGTTCTCGGGGGCCCCTGGGAGGGGCTGCACCTGGTGTGGATCCAGGAGGGGGCATTGCTGCGACTCCACAGGCCCGCTGGGGGCAGCCTCCGTGGCTCAGAGACTCAGACAAAGCCCTGAGACGCGAGGCCCAGGTGCTCCTGGAGGCCGGGACCGTGGCTGCCGCGGGACGCTCTCGCGTGGTCCTTCTAGACTCTGTCCAGTTGCTTCTGTGGTCCTGACGCGGTGTCACGTCATCTCCATCGTGTTGAAGGCCCCTCGTCGTTCCAAGCTCAGCGGACAGTCTCCAGGACCATTTCTGCGAGGCGCTTTTCGGTCTGGGAATCCCATCTTGCAAAACTCTGGGCACCCTTGAACACTGCAGATGTTTACGGGTCTGACACAGCCGTGCTGACAAGCTGACAAGTCGTGCTTCTAAAAACCCAGTCTCCACATGCCGAAGACGGACGCGTCATCTTCAGGCCCTCACGCTCACTTGTTTTGATACTTGATCTCGGCTTTCCTGGAAGAATTCTGCATGCCCTTTCCATTCCTTCGTGGACTGGAGTGAGGCTGGTTTTCATCGGCGTGCGCTCTGCAGTTCTGTGATGAACCTGTAAAGCAGCGGGGCTGATAGCGCTTTGAACTTGCGCTCAGTGATGTGAAAAATTCCGAAGGCTTTTTCTTGGGAAAATTCCTGGTCTAATGGAGTTTAATGACTAAGAGGGAAATACTTTTCATAAAGATGATTCTGTTTGATGTTATAAACGCTGCTGTGCTAAGCCCACAAAGCTGAGAATTGTGGTAAAATCCTCGCGTCGTTATTAAAATTTGTAAACTCGTTAGTTAAGAAAAAACACGTTCTCGGTATGAGGTTACCACCCCGCGGGCCTCACGGTGTCCTTGCTGCTGCTCGTTCTGTCCGCGTTCGTGGGACGCTTTGCAAGCCCGGGTGCGGGAGCCGCCGGGTGGAGGTCAGTCCTGGCCGCTGCCGCCCATCCTGGTGCCGAGGCCGCCGCTGAGCCCCGCCGCGCCGCCCTGCCCCTTGGAGGCGGGTCCAGGCCTCAGGGCCGCGCCTCTCGGGTGCTGCCCAGGTTTCTGCTCGTGGCGGGTGACGGAGGCCCGCAGTCGTTGTCCTTGATCACACCCCCTCTGGTGCCCGAAAGGAAGGGGCAGCTCCCGAGGCCAAGGCAGAGCTGGCCTTTCTGGTGGCCGGGGTCCACCTGGTGTCCTCAGGCGGCTCGGGATAGGACAGGAGTTGGGGGTGCAGACTCGGTTTAGGTCCGGTGTGCGTCCCCTCCGTCAGCCAGCGTTGCCGCTGCCCTCCAGGGCCCTCCCTGGGGCACGGGCTCCGCATGACGAGCCCGTCCCCGGTCACACCTGAGGCCCCGTCTGGGGGACACCCCTGCGGGGAGCCGCAGGCCCGCGGGGGCACGCGTGCCTTAGACCCTGCCTTGCTGTTGCAGACGGCCAACGGGAACGTGGAGGCCAAGGTGGTGTGCTTCTACCGAAGGCGGGACATCTCCAGCACGCTCATCGCCCTGGCCGACAAGCACGCCAGTGAGTTTCCCAGCCCCCTCTCCAGCCCGCCCGTAGCTGCGCCTCAGCCCCCGGCGGGTGTAGACGGAAGTCCTTGCATGTCCCTGGGGCCTCCTTCCTTCTCTGGGAAGCGACCCTGGCCGCGCTTGTCCTAGGGTGTGGCTGCGCTCGTCTACCTGAGGAGTTTCATTGGGGGACTTTGCAGATCCTTGGTTGGACCACTCCTTGGAAGGCGCAGGGAGTGCTGGGCCCTGGGCTCCAGGCCCGTGGCGGGGAGGGGCAGGGCCGCGGGCGCTCTTGTCCAGGCCAGGCCTCTGCGCCACGCAGGGTGGCCGCAGGCTGTGCAGCCGACCCTGAGGGAGCAGCCGGTTCTTTGCCGGCCTTGTCTGGCCTCATGGGAGGATGGGATCCCACCTTTGGGTTTTGGCCTCTGTCAGCAGCGTCCCTGTGGCACGCCAGTGGTGGACCCTGAGGCTGTGCCCAGAGGGGACAGAGATGGGATACGGTGCCTCTCAGCCTCCCACCCTAAAGCCTGTGCCCACCGCCCCAGCACTCTGGCCTCCCGGTGCCGAGGAAAAGAGGAAAAGAGCCGGGGTCTTGGGGGTGCACAGCTGCGTGGCCCAGTGGAGTGGTCTGTGCAGTCGCGGGCCCTGCAGGTGTCAGCGCGCGGGCTCGCGTTCATGCTGTCAGGACGCTGACGGGGGCCTTGGGGGTGGCCCCGGCGGTAGGTGACCTGCGGGTGTCGATGACAGAGGATCTCCTCCCCGTGTCTGCTGCTCAGCCCAGAGCGACTGCAGCCCCTGCCCCTCGGCACACGGCGCGCTGTGTCCACGGGCCCAGGCTCTCCTGCTCTCAGGCCCCTGGGGGGAGCTTGGCCAGGTGTTAGGCCCTGAGACCCGTGGGAGGAGGGGGTCCTGCAGAAGTGTTGGAGCTGGCAGGGTGGGCAGAGGCCCTGCGGTGCCGGCGGGGCTTCTGCGTGCAGGGAAAGCTCCTCGCCGGGGACTTAGAGCCAAGCTGCAGGGAACACGTGTCACGCGCACGGGGTGTGCTGCGCTGAGGAGGCCACCCGCTCCCACCAGCTCACCGCCTCTCAGTGCGGGGCCTCGGCTGTTTTCTCAGGAGCCTGTACTGCCTGCTCCGTCTCGCAGTGGTTTGTGCAGAAACCACGTTTCTCGGGGTTGACTCTCCTGGTGTGCGCATCTGTGAGCTCACTGCAGCTGGGGCGAGGCTGGTCCACCTCGCTGCCCAGGGCCTCGCCCAGCGTCAGGGCATGGGTGTAGGGACACTCTGCGGGCCCTTCTGGCAGGAGGGGTAGAGACCCAGGGGAGCCCACTGCACGGTCAGATTAGCTACTCGAGTTTCTTCTGGGCCCGGGGGCCTGAGGGACAAGCTTCCGCCCTGCCCCTACCAGGACGTCCAGCCCCTGGTGCAGCACAGATGCCCTGGGGCCACACAGGCCTCCCCGGAACGGTAGAGCCCTTGCTGGGGTCTCCAGGCCACATTTTGCTCCGCCACGGCCCTGTCTCGAGGTGTGTGGCCCCCTCCCACAGAGCTGTCCTGAGACCAAGGCCTTGCCCGAGGGGACAGTGGGCACAGGTGACAGGTCCTCCCTGCAACCCCCCAGAACCAGCTGCAGGGGCTCGGGAGAGCCAGTAGGGTGTGTGAGCTGAGCTGGCGTAGGGTGGGAGCCCAGAGCCTGCCTGGGCCTTGTGGGGAAGGCCCCCCAGCTCTGAGCCCAGGGCCCGGGCACCCTGGATCCCAGAGGGAGGGGCTTTTGTGCCAGGGGCCATGTGCCCTGGGTTCCTAGAGGCCAAGCGCCACAGCCCACGCTCGTTTGAGGGTCCGCTGGGGACAGGGTCTGGGGGCTGTGGGGAGGCTCTCTCCTGGTCTCCCGGGGGCTGGAGGTTGGCCTGGCCCAAACCCTGGCCACCCCTGAGGCCTTAAGCGTGGCCCTGGGGTGTGCGTTGCTGGGTCCCTCCTCACCGTTGCTGATGGCAGGGAGCCCTGGTGGGCTGGGGGTCTCAGAGCCACTGTGAGCTAGTTTCAGGACAGGGAGGGGTGGTGCCTGCAGACCCGGAATGGATGCCCAAGGGCCTGTCGCGGGCAGGGGCCAGGGTGGCTGCCCCCGGCCCGGTCCCTAGCCATGCTGCGGGGCCAGCGGGGCCGTCACCGGACAGGCGTGAGCAGGATAAGGTGTGGGGGTGGTGGGCCGGCTTCCGGGTGCTTGTGACGTCCCCGGGAGTGGGCAGGGAGGTGCCGAGGCCAGGCTCCCATCGCCCATGGCCCGGGCAGACTGGCCCTGCCCCTCTTCCCCCAGCGCCCCCGCCCCTAGCCTTGACCTCCGTCTGAGCTGCTGCAACCAGGGTTTTTTGGGGGGGGCGGGGGGCGTGTCCCCTGCCCAGGGGCACCAGGACTCCTTGCAGCCACCACAGGAGGGCAGCAGAGGGCCAGGGGCCTTGTGGTGGCCCAGAGCCTGGGGGGGCTGGGCTCCACGCCCCTCCCTACCTTTGGGTCTTGGGGCAGAGGATGGGCTTCGCCATGCGTCTGGCTTCCCCCACCCCACTGTGCACGACCCCAGACCGCCAGTGTGTGTTTGGGGGCACTCCAGCCCCAGGGCTGCATGTGCTGGGGTCCACATCGTGGAGACCTTCCACAGCCCCACCGCATGCCAGTTTCGAGTTTCAGGCTTTCCCTGTGCCCATCGATGGCCCAGCCCTGGAGGTGTGGCCGAGGCCCCCCGGATCACCATCCGCAGGCAGGAAGCACGCGTTGCTGACCGGCCTTGGGACACGTCCCCCGCCCCCGCCCCCCACGCTGTGGCTCGGCCGTGTCCCCCGCCCCGTCCTTGCTTCTCCCGACTTCGTAGGGGCAGGTGTGTCCTGTGTGCAGGTAGCAGGGCCTCGCTGCCCAGGCTTGTCTGGGGCTCTGCTTGGAGAGTCTTGGGCAGCGTGGGCGTGGGGTTGGCAGGAGCTGAGGTCAGCTAGTAGGGGTGTCCAGAGGCTCAGGTGTTCTCTGTCCTTGGCTGGGTGGTCCGCGGCCCCCTTGTCCACCCTGCTTCCTGGCCTCACAGCCCTCAGTCCAGGCCGGGCAGGGAGTGGGTAGCGCGGCACGCTGTCGCTGACCCGCCATCTGGGTGCTGTCTGTCTGTTACACAGCCCTGTCGGTCTGCTATAAAACCGGATCGGGGGCCGACAACGGCGAGGAAGGTAAGAGCCGCCCCTGCGGGAGGGTCCTGAGGTCTGTGCGCCGGGCTGCCCGTGTGCCCGCGCCTGTGTGCCCTGCTGTGAGGCAGGCCTGAGGGGTTCCTGGCGCAGGGAGGGCTGCGGGGCATGGTGGGTCCTGCCCCCCTGTCCTGGACGTGCAGCAGCTGCTGTCTCGCTTTCCCTTCTTTCTCTGACGTGCTGCTTCCCAGGCCAGCACAGGACATTGTCCTCCTTCCTGCTCAGATGCCCGGGGCTTCTGGGGTGCGCTGCGGGGACCTACACTGCCACCTGCCCCGGGTCCAGCGTGGGGAGGGGCCTGTGCAGCCGCCTGAGCGTGTGTCTCTGGGACCAGCTCACAGGAGCTCTGTGTCCTTCAGGTGAAACAGAGGAGGAAATGGAGAACCCAGAAATGGCAGACCTGCCCGAGAAGCTCAAGCACCAGCTGAGGCATCGAGAGCTCTTCCTCTCCAGACAGCTGGAGTCACTGCCCGCCACCCACATCAGGTACCCGGGGGCCGGGGGCGGGCCCGAGGGAGTCCCGCCACCCACGTCAGGTGCCCGGGGGCCGGGGGCGGGCCGAGGGAGTCTGCCCAGCTCCCCTGACGCGCGCCCTTATCTTGCAGAGGGAAGTGCAGCGTCACTTTGCTCAACGAGACTGAGTCCCTCAAGTCCTACCTGGAACGGGAGGTGAGACCCGGCCGTGGGCTGGGGCTTGCGGGGGGGCAGAGGCGGATCCTGGCTCCGCTGGTCTGGTCTGGGTGGGCGTTGCTGCTCCCACCTCACGCTGGGCTCAGGCCCTTCCCCGCCCGTGGCGCCCTGAGGCCAGGCGCCGTCACGGCCCTTCCCGGTGTCCCGTGCAGTCCCCACTCCTCGCACCTCCAGAGTGAGGGCCCAAAGTGGGCGTGACGGCTCCCGGGGGTCTGCTCTCCCCACCACCCCCGCCCCCCAGGAGGGGCACGACTCGTCCTGGAGGGGACGATGGGACCCGTGCTGGCCGCCGTGGTCGCCGTCAGGCTTCCCCAGCGGGCGTGTGGCCCTACTGCAGTCCAGGCCACCGTCTCCAGTCTTCGCTGGGTTGACCCACGACTGTGTCGGCCAGGCAGCCAGAGGGTTTCTGAGCTTAGGAAACCGAAACCGTAGTGCTGCCAGGGTCTGGGGCCAGGGCACCGACCTCCTCATCCCAGACCAGGGTGGGAGGGGAGCCACGGCGGCCGGTGCCTGGGCCTTGCTGTGACCCCCGAGCTGCTCGCCCTGAGCCCGCGGTGACACCCAGGGCGGGTGCGTGCTGCCCGCCCAGCGCCCCTCCCCCGAGGCGGAACGACCGAAAACGTCCCCAGAGGGTGCACGCGTGAGTCCTGGGAGCAGCGAGAAGCGTGTCTGGGGACGATGGCAGGCCAGCGGGGTCAGGAGCGGCGCGGGCACGGGTGTTACCTAGTGGGACAGGTCGCAGTGTAAGGGAGCTCCTGGGGCCAGGCGAGGAGTGGTTGTGGGTCCGGGGTCCCCTCCCTGCGTGTCCCCACGCACTGCGGGCTCCTCTGGGACCTGCGTGCGGCCACCCCGCAGCTCCTAGCAGGAGTGTCATCGTCTGTGGGCGACGCTTGTTCTCAGCCACAGTTCCCTCTCCCCGAGGCAGGGCCCGGCTCTTCCCGGGGGCCCAGAGGGGCAAGGTGGACGGGGGGTCGGACCGTGGACCATGGTGACAGCAGTCCAGCGAGGGAGGGCAAGCCCGGTGCCGTGGCCTCACCGAGGCCTGACTCCATCAGGCGTTGGAGCACCACCAGGAGGACGCTGCCTGGAGTCGGCGCTGAAGAGCCCCCAGGGCAGCCCGGGCTCCAGGGAGCCGCCGCGTGCCTGCCCACGGGACAGAGCAGGGGCCGTGGCCCCCAGGCGTGCGTCCACTGGGGGCTGTTGTCTGCAGTTTAGAAAGACCCCTGAGTGACAGCCACACAGAGGTGGTGACGCGGAGGGACGGCCGTGAGCAAAACGGCGGCTGTGGACCACTTGGTGTCCGGCAGTGGCGAGCGCGTGGGCCCCGTTCGGGGACCTGTGTGTGTCCTGGGCGCACGCCTCGTGGTTTCTGCTGCTCTCGCTCACCTGTCTAGGGGTGGGTGGCTCTTAGCCTGAGACGGCAGGCAGCCCACTGGGACGGCCTCCCCTCCCGGTCTGGGCGGCCCCGGGCAAGAATCGACTGACTGCGCCCAGGCCCGCCATCCTGCTCGGGCCTCAGGGAGTCGGTCCTCGGCTGCGGGTGCAGCCGCAGCCTGCACGGACCCGCACCCAGAGGAGCCCTTGGCGCCGACGCAGGAGCTGGCCGCCGCCGGGGAGCAGAGGCCGCGAGAAGCAACCACGAGGGACCAAGAAAGGCGGCACGGGGACACGGGGCCAGGTAGCAGTCCTGGCACGGGGTGCCGCGACCCTCGGCGTACACGGGGAGACCCCCGGGAAGCCCAGGGTCGGCAGGCTGGTTTCTGCAGAGCAGCCCAAGCCAGCTAAACGCAGCTTCTGAGAAGCAGCTGCGGCACGTGGAGTGCCAGGCAGCGAAGGGCCAGGAGGGCCGGACTGTGCCAGTTCCAGCCGGAACAGCCTGGGCGCAGGCGTGTGGGGTGAAGACAGGCTCCGAGGCTGAGGGCCGCAGGCTGCTGCTCCGCTGACAGCTCTGGGCACCGAGTCCAGAACATTCTGTAACGTAACCCCCTTTGTGTACATCTCCTGTGACAACTGCACGAAAACGGCACTATCTTCTCAAAGGACGTGCCCAGAATCTGTCAGCTTCGTTCCCAGATGCCTTCGGATTTTTGTTGCTGTGAAATGCTCTCATAAACTCAGTTTTCAAACTGTTGCTGTGGTGGGCACGTGGCAGTGTGGGGAACTGGCGCCACAGCTGCCTCCCCTGCGCTCTCAAGCCTGCTGACCCGTCAGCTCTCTGTGTCTCCCCGACGGTCGCCCCTCCCGTCTGCTGACCTCCCACGAGCGTGGCCGAGGGTGCTGTGTATTGACGCCGCCCCGTGTGCTGTTTTCCAGGACTTCTTCTTCTACTCTCTCGTCTATGACCCCCAGCAGAAGACCCTCCTGGCTGACAAGGGGGAGATCCGTGTCGGGAACCGGTACCAGGCGGACATCACCGACCTGCTGAAAGAAGGTAGGGTGGGCCGGGGGGCTGGCGGGGAGGGCGGGGGCCTCTGGGTGTTGGGATGGGGCGGCAAGCCCCAGGACCCCCAGCAGGAGGGGTCGTCGGACCCTCTCTGGCACCTGCAGATTTTGTTTCCTTTCGTCAGTTGTTTTCATAACCTTTTCGAAGCCCTTTTTCTCTCCCAAAAACTCGTTTGAATGGATCTGCCTGTTGCACTGACTTCTGGCGGGTGGTGCCGTCCGCGAGGCTGAAGTGCACGGGGACGCGGTGGCAGCTCCCCTGCCCTTCAGTCCTCAGCAGCCCGGGGGTCGTGGGCGGGCTTGACTCCCAGCTTCTCAGCCCGTTCTGTCCCCGACCAAGCTGCCCAGGCAGGAACGTGGACCCGCGGTGACCAGCAAGGCCGGTGCTGTCTGGCTTGGGGCGCCGTTTGGCGGGCTTCCTTCTGGGGCCATGTGGTTGAGCCCGGGTCACTTGGGTGGTGGCCACATTCAGGCAGCTCAGGTTGACCGGGAGCGCGGCGGGGTCCGGGCCTCGTGGTACCCGCCACCTCCCCTCCCCCACTTCCTTCCTGCGCGGCCGCGTAGTTGCTGTGCGGCAGGCCCGACGGCTGACCTGCGCGCTTGCTTGCCCGGGATGGCGCTCTCTTCGGAGCCTGTGCTCCTGCGGAGTGGTCCCCTGTGTGCAGGGTCATCCCCGCGTGGCGCCCAGGTGTCCCTCAGGAGCGCGGTGTCCTCCTGGCGAGCGTCCCCAGCACCTGTGGGGCTGCGGGTTGGGCTCGGCTCCCCTGTGGTCTGTGCCTCGGTTTCCCCTGTGCTGTGGAAATGCCGGACGTCCCCTCTTTCCGTGGCTGCTGCTCCTTTCGGGGGCGCAACCCCTGATCCCCAGAAGCTGGTCCGCTTGACCTAAACATCCGCTCTCGGCCTGTGTGCGTGTTTCCTGCTGCACACGCGCACGAGCGCACACGCGCGCCACACCTCCCACGCGTGTGCATCTTACACACACACACACACACACTTGCCTCCCCCGTTGGTTGGTCTTGGTCTCTGTCTCTGTCTTATGGGGGTTCCTGCCGCCGGTCGGATGTGAGAAGGAGGGCTAACGGGAAGCACCTGGTGGGGGCGGTTCCCTTTGTTCGTGGGTGTCCGGCTCCGTCCCAGGTGGGGTGAGGCTGCCCTTCCCACCAGCCCTGGCGCTCTGCCCTGTGGTCCTGCCCTGGGGCCACTCGCGTCACTTGTGGGGGGCCCCCGCACTTGCGCAGGGTCAGATGCGCTGGCCCAGCTGGTCTCCTGGTGCAGCCCGTCCTCCTGCTGGGGGGGTGCGCCTGGCACCCGGGCCCCGCTCCAGGGATGGGCATCCTCCAGTGGCCCCGTGGGGCCTCCTGGTCTACACCATCCCAGCCAGCCTGGCTGAGGATAAAGGGCCACATCCAGTGGGAAACAGCGGCGGCCACGGGAGAACACTGAGTGGCTGGAACGTCCGAGGACCTTGCTTTCTGGCCAGCCCTGGGTGCTTGGCGGGAGGACGCGTCTCTGGTCTCAGGGTGCCCCGGGGAAGCCCTGCCTGCAGCCCCAGGGCCAGGGGCGGCATCCCTACAGCCCTTCCTCCTCCCGACCCCTGGGCTGCTGGGGCGAGGTGGGGTCGGCCTAGGCCTCAGTTCCCTGTTCTCCTCCTGGAGCCTGGACCCTTCCCAGCGGGTGAAGCTGTGCCCCTGCCTTGGGCGCGTGAGGCGTCTGCAGGTGCACCAGCGGGCGTGGGCGCCAGCTGGGGCCACAGCTAGCTGTGCCCGTGGCTCTGGGCTCAGTTGCCCGGCAGTCGCTGGGGGCTGGTCGCGGCCTGCAGACCTTGGATCCAGGAGTGGGGGCCCTGCCTTCCTTGGTACCCACTGTCCCTGGGGAGGGCTCTCCGTGCCGAGTCACCACCAGGAAGGAGCCTACCCACGACACCGGGAAAATCCCACCTGTGTTCGTCCTACAGATGCAGCCCCCAGGACCCCGACCCCTCAGATCTCTTCGTTCCCACCCCCGGGTCGGTCTGCAGTGCAGGGCTTCTCTCCTGTGAGCCTCTGGCCCGGCGCCGTCCCCTGGGGCCTAGCAGGGCCTGACCTTCCCCAGGGCGAGGGAGCACGTATTTCCTTGGTGACTTCCAGCCGTGCCCGGCCCTGCATGACCGCGCTCGCACAGGGCTCCCGCGGGCTTGCTGAGTGCCGTCAGGGGTCCTGCCCTGGGTCTGGAAGTTGGTCGCCACAGAGAGCGACAGAGGCTGAGAGGATCTGCAGACGTGCAGGCGGAGCGCCTGAGCTGAGCGGGGTTGTGACCTCGGGGCGGGCGTTCTCTGGACCCTCGTGCTGGCCTCGTCTGCCCCTTGCAGCCTGGAGCACGTGGCAGGTGGCGCTTGGCATGGGCAGCTGCCCAGGAGAGAAACCCTCCTGGCTGGGCCCTGAGCCCCATGCCCACCGCATACAGGGTGAGGAGTGGGGCTCCCGCCTGCAGAGGGAAGAGGCCCCAAGACGGAGGCTTTTGACGCCGAGGGCGCCCTTGGGTGGCAGGCGTGGGTCCGCACTGAGTTGACATCAGTGTCCTCGTTGTGGCAGGGCTGCCGCTGGGGGCTGGGCGCAGCCGCACCCCACCCCGCAGAGCCTCAGAGGAAAGAGTTGATTGGTCAGGTCCGAGCCGCTGCACCCCTCTGTCCAGCTGGCTGTGCTCCCTGGGCCCTCCCGACGGCACCTCTTCAAGCTCCCAACGGGGGCCACGGGCTGCCAGCCCCAGGCGCCCACTGTTTCCAGAGGTGAAGGCCATCGTGTGTTGAGTGCGCCCTGGAGCTCTGGGCCCGACCGCCCCGTGCGTGCACGTGCCTGCTCGCGTGTGTGTGCGCACGCGCGCCGTCGCCTCGTCCCTGGGCTCACTCGCCCTCCCAGCCTGCTCCCCGCCTCAGCGGCCTGGTACCTCGTCCAACCCTGGGCTCCAAGCGGAGCTGCGGGGGTCTTCTCACGGCCTCAGTGTTCTCACCGTGCAGTGTTTCGTCCTCCTAGGCGAGGAGGACGGCCGAGACCAGGCCAAGCTGGAGACCAAGGTGTGGGAGGTTCACAACCCGCTGGTGGACAAGCAGATCGACCAGTTCCTGGTGGTGGCCCGGTGAGTGCTGGGCTGGGGCGGCCACGTCCTGCCTGACCCCCGGGCGCAAGCCGGCACGGGGCCTGAGCCACTGCCCCGCCCCTGCGGTGGGCGTTGGGTGCCTGTCCTACAGGGCGTCCCCCAGTGAAGGGCCTGGGAGGTTAGAGGGTCCGGGGCCCTGCTCTGTTGAGACCCCCTCGTGGCTCCTAGGGAGGCCTGCAGGGTGGGGCCTGGCCCTTCCCTAAAGGTGGAGCCGGCTCTGGGGGGCTGCTGGGTCCCTGGGTCCAGGAGGCAGCCCGACCTGTGGACCTCAGGGGCCGCCCGCCAGCCGAGGCCACGTAAGCCGGCCGCAGATGGGGGCTCTTTCCCCGGACGGTAGGGCTTGCTCGTCCGGCTCCAGGACTGGGCACATGTGGCCTGGAGGCGCAGGGCCTCCTGGGCACAAAGGGGCAGCCCTCCGAGGAGCAGCTTCTGCCCAGGCCGGCCCCCCAGGGGTCCCTGGGCTGGGACAGCAGGAGGGGAGCTCCTGCGAGCACACGGGGGCCACACGCCCAGAAGGCGCCTGGGCCGGGTGCCGTCGGAAACAGTGTAGGAATGGGGTCCTGAGCCTCAGGACCTGAAGGCTCTCTTTTGTAAGAAGAGGTCTGCGAGGTCTCAGAAACGACGTCCCCGCGCTCCAGACCACAGTGTTCCTTCCCGAGACAGCCGAGTCTGGACGCCTCTGCGTGTCTGGCTTGGTCCGGCCGCTCCTCCTGCTTGTCCGCTCCAGTGGTCAGCGTCTCTCCTCCTCCCCAGCTCCGTGGGCACCTTTGCACGCGCCCTGGACTGCAGCAGCTCTGTCCGACAGCCCAGCCTGCACATGAGCGCCGCGGCCGCCTCTCGGGACATCACCCTGGTAAGTGAGAAGGCCACCGGGCAGCCGCGGCCCTGTGCGTCTGCTCAGATCAGCAGCCGCTGCCCGGGCGGCACAGCCCTCCCTGGGGGGCACAGCCCTCCCTGGGGGGCACAGCGCAGGGCTCTCACTGCCCCTGTGTGGTGACCCTGTCTCATGCTGGTGAGAGGCTGCCGGCCGGCACGTGGTCAGGCCGTACTGGGCCCTTGCTGGTCTGCGGGCCGCACGTCCTCAGCCCACCCTTCTCTTTCCACACTTGCCACCTCAGAGGCAGCGGCATCTCCCAGAGGACGGCTCGTGCCCTAGGCCGGCCCCTCCTGCCCAGGGCACTTTGGCCCTGGGGTCAGTCACCCACTGTCTGCCGGCTGAGCCCCCCGCCTCCTGGAGTCCCGCCCCTGCCGAAGTGGGCCTGGGAGCACACCTGCTCCCCTCTTCTGCTCCGAGCAGCTTGGCCTGTTCCTGTGCTCTCCCCAGAGGCCCCCGGCCGCCCCCCCGAGACTGTCCGTATCCCCTCCCAGGTGGCAGGGAGGGCCAGCCCCTGGGTCCTGTGGCCTCCCACACGGCCCGGGTGTGCCTCCTGCCTGGGGCCGGGCGGGGTGGGGTCGCCCCAGCTCTGGGGCCCAGGCGACCCCGCCTCTCCTGCTGCAGTTCCACGCCATGGACACGCTGCACAGGAGTGTGTACGACGTCGCCAAGGCCATCTCGGCCCTGGTGCCGCAGGGCGGGCCCGTCCTCTGCAGGGACGAGATGGAAGAGTGGTCGGCCTCGGAGGCCAGCCTGTTCGAGGAGGCCCTGGAGAAGTACGGGAAGGATTTCACTGACATTCAGCAAGACTTCGTGAGTACCGGGGCGCAGGTTCAGGGCCCTGCTGTGCCCGCCGGGCCGCCGTTTTTCCGTCCCCTTGTCTGTTAGTGGCTCCGGAGGAAACGCCCAAGGCCGCCTGCTGGGGCCTGGGCTGAGCCACCAAGGCGAGGTCCACGCTGGTGTTGCTGGGGTCCTCGCCGGGCCTTGTTTGACTTGGTTCGTTTGGCTGTGTTGGTTGTCCTTAAGTGGCCGAGCGTCTCCGTGTACGTCCTTGCTTTGTGTCCCTTGCAAGTGTCCACCAGTGAGCCCGTGGGGATTCCAGCACCGGCAGGGCCTGTGCCCTCAGGGGCCCCTCCTGCCCTTACAGCCCCTGAAATACACTTGAACTCATCTGAAAGGTGGCCAACCGGTGGTCACTCAGAAGAGCGCGCCTGTGCAGAGAGGGCGGCAGGGGCGGCCGGGCCGGCCTGACCGCGAGCGCCTAGGAGGGGCCGGGATGCAGCGGCCTCGCCAACATCTGACTCTGAGCAGCACCTCTGCAGTAACGGACGAGGCTGATGCCACAGCACCCACGTCAGAAGGCAGGCGGCACTACTGAGGGTGGAGAAGCATGTCGGTCCCCAGAGGCCATCAGAGGGACCCGCGCAGCCCCTGGTGCCGTGGACACAGGCCGAGCCCAGACAGCCGGCCCCCTGTGCGAGGCAGATGCACGGAACGTACTGAACACCTAAGCAGGGCAGCAAGGCCTCCTCACACGGAAACAAGCGCAGCGAGGAGGCGGGCGGGACATAAAGCACTCAGCTCGCCACGCCTCCCGCACGTCCCGGGCCCCAGTGCGCACAGAGTCTGAATTGTCGACACGCCCGGGAGGACGTCGTGGGAGAATCCGCGCCGCGGGACTCGCCTGAGACTGGCCCGGAGGTGGCGTGGAGACGCAGGGGGCGGGATGGCAGCGGCAAGACTCTGACGGCCACACTGGACTCACAGGCAGCCTGTGAAGCCCAGAGGTGGCGCCCGCACAGCGGGGGAGCTGGGACCCGGGAGCAGAGTGACCGCGAGGACGTACAGGGGAAGCGTTGCAGCCCACGGTCGTGGGTGGGGCTGGTGTCTGGGCGTCCAGCGCCTTGCGCGACGGGAGGGGGCACCCACCGCCGACCGAGCAGGGCAGAGGTGCCGAAACCGGGGAGGAAGCTCTTGCGTTGAATGGAGTGTGCCTGAGAGGGAGAGAGAGAGGGCAAGGCCTGAGAGGGGCCCTGACGCGGGCTGGGGGGAGGCTTGCCCCCTCCTGGGTGGGGTTAGCGGCCCCGCCATGCCCCCGCCCGCCCCCTGACGTGCCCCTCTCCCCCCAGCTCCCCTGGAAGTCGCTCACCAGCATCATCGAGTACTACTACATGTGGAAGACCACCGACAGATACGTGCAGCAGGTGAGGGCCCGGCCTGGGCGGGGGCCGAGGGGTCCTGTGGGAACTTTAGGGTGAGGGGGCAGCGTGGGGACTGGGGGATCCCCTCTCCAGACCCACCTGCTGGCCGCCCTGACCCTTTGTTCTGTGTTTGAAGAAACGCTTGAAAGCAGCGGAAGCGGAGAGCAAGTTAAAGCAAGTTTATATCCCCAACTAGTAAGTACGCCCCTCACGGCGCCGTCCCGCGTCCCACGTGGCCCCGTGGTGCCGTCCTGGCTGAGTCCTAGAGAGAGTCGGGGGCCTGTCATCGAAGCCCGTGGTGGCCCGGGGGCAGAGGTGGGGACAGCACAGGGCATCAGGACGGGACCCCACCCGGCCTGGGGTTCAACTCTGAGCTGAGCTAAGCGCAGGCAGATGGAGCTGGGGTGTCGACAAGGTGGGAGCTGCTTCTAGAACTCGAGGGGAGAAAGATCACACACCCTCAGGCAGGGGTCAGCGTCTGCCCTGTGGCCAGGCAGGTCTGGACTGGGGCTGCCGGGCCCCAGAGCCGCGCGCCCAGGGCTTGGTGGTCCCGTGACGTCTTCCCTCTCTCCTTTCCTTACCTAAGTAACAAGCCAAACCCGAACCAGATCAGTGTCAATAACGTGAAGGCAGGCGTGGTGAACGGTGCCGGGGCGCCAGGCCAGAGCCCTGGGGCCGGCCGGGCCTGCGAGAGCTGTTACAGTAAGTGCCCCGCCCGGCATCTGGGTGCCCCTAGCCCACAGCCCTGGGCGCCCCTGCACTGCCCTGGGGCCCAGCCTGGGGGCGGTGGCCACGCCCTGCCGGGGAAGCCCTCTCGGGGAGTACCGGGTGCCCGGGCCCACAGGGTGGGTGGTGGGCGCGGGCGGGCGACAGCTGTGTAATGCTCTCTGCCGTCACTGGTTCTGCTTAAGAATCCGTCTATTTCCAACTTTGTTGTCCGTAGCCACCCAGTCTTACCAGTGGTATTCTTGGGGTCCCCCTAACATGCAGTGTCGCCTCTGCGCATCTTGTTGGACATATTGGAAGAAATATGGTGGCTTGAAAATGCCAACCCGGTTAGATGGAGAGAGGCCAGGACCCAACCGCAGTAACATGGTAAGTCGGTCCCCCCCACCCTGCCCCAGCGCACGCCCCGCGGTCCGGCCCGCGGTCATGGCGCTGTGTTGGGGCGGCTCGCCCCCTTCCGCAGAGCCCCCACGGCATCCCAGCCCGGAGCAGCGGGAGCCCCAAGTTTGCCATGAAGACGAGACAGGCCTTCTACCTGCACACCACCAAGCTCACGCGGATCGCCCGGCGCCTGTGCCGTGAGATCCTGCGCCCGTGGCATGCCGCCCGGCACCCCTACATGCCCATCAACAGTGCGGCCATCAAGGCTGAGTGTGAGTGTCCCTGCGGGAGGGGCGCTGGCGGGGCTGCTGGGGACGGGGTGTGCAGCCCCCGCGGGAGCTCTTACCCGGGCCTCGCACCCCACAGGCACGGCACGGCTGCCCGGAGCCTCTCAGAGCCCGCTGGTGCTGAAGCAGGCCGCGCGGAAGCCCCTGGAGGCCGTCCTGCGGCACCTTGGTGAGCCTGCTCTCCTCCAGCGCAGCCCTGGCCCCCCCAGGGGGTCCCAGCCTCTCCCCACCCTGCTCCCCTCGCCCCTGCAGTCCCCAGGGATCTGGGTCGGGGGCACTGGCTCTTGTGATGCCTCTGAGCCTGGATCTCCCGCGGGGGCTTCTCCGCGCCCCACGCCCCAGGGCAGGGTCACGGCTGGGTGGGAGACGTGCACACCTAGGCAGCAGCCTTGCAGGGAGGGGCCTCGTGGCCTGGGGACCCTGAGCCCTTCGGCTGGCTTTGCCGCCCCGCCCCGCCCGGCTTGTTCCTGGGCCCTTGGCTCGGCTGGGCTCGGCTGGGCTCGGCTGGGCTCGGCTGGCCTTGGCTGGGCTTGGACGAGGGCGGGGCTTCCCCTTCGTGAGGGACATTCCAGAGCCGGGAGCTCCCGGCAGCACTTGCTGTGGAGTCTCGGTCCCGGGGCTGGCCTCACCCCGACCCGACCCATGGGAGGAGGTGGTCTCTGTTCCCTGCGAGCCCCCCAGGGCTGTGGGACCTTGGCAGGTGTGAGCCCGTGCCTTCCAGGCCGGCGCTCGTGGGCTCGTCCTCGGCCAGCCAGCTGGGCCGTTAAAACTCATCGTCTGTCTAGTGGCCAGCCCTGTGCCGTCAGCTCCGGTGGCCGCTGAGTGGACCTGCTTGTTTATGGGTATCTGGAGCCTGTAAGCTGCCGGTGGTCCCCGGTGTTGCGGCCCTTTGGCCAGGGCTGAGGAGCCAAGGAGCCCGGCCCCAGCAGCTGTCCCCGCTCGCAGGATGCCCGGGGGTGCTGGCCTGCGGTGCCCTCCCGGGCCCTGGTCGCCATGGGCCTGGGCTCTGGCGGCCCACAGTCGGGCGGCAGGGCTGCTGCCGAGAGCCCGCAGTGCGCCCACCTGCCCGCGTTGCCTCTGCAGAGACCCACCCCCGCCCCCCGAAGCCCGACCCCGTGAAGAGCGTGTCCGGCGTGCTCGGCGGCCTGACCCCGGCCAAGTCGGCCCCCGTCATCAACAACGGCTCCCCTACCATCCTGGGCAAGAGGAGCTACGAGCAGCACAACGGGGTGGACGGTGAGTCCGGCGGGGCCTTGGGCTTGGCCAGCACGGCCTGTGGCCCCGGGGCACCCGACCCTGGCCCCCGCCGCGCCCGCACCCGCTGACCGTGTGTTCTCTCCTCTCTCCTGCCGCCGGGCGCTGCCAGGCAACGTGAAGAAGCGCCTCTTGATGCCCAGTAGGGGTAAGGCCCGGCCCTCCGCGCGTGCCTGTGTGTGCTGTGCTCACGCGTGCGCGGCGGACGGCTCAGGGCACGTCCAAGGGCAGTCCACGCGGGCTGGGCCGCACCCTGCTGCCCCGGCTCCTCCCGATTCACCTGTCGCTCGGCAAAGACCGGAGCGCTGCCCCTCGGGCCCCCAGCTCGCCCAACGCTGCCTCCTGCCCCGGGGCCTCCGGCTCGCGGGCCACCCCTCCTTCCGGGCCCAGCGCCGGTCAGTGGACTGTCCTCGCTCCGGCGGCCCTGGTGCCCCCGCCGCCCGCCTGTACTGTCTGCTGTCGTGCTGCGACTGTCCGCATGCCGCCAGCCTCAGCTTGCGTGGCCGCCTGCGCTGTGCTTGCAACCCTGCCTGCGCCCCTGCCCCAGTGGGGGGCTTTGGGACCCTGGTCTCCTCGGGGGGCAGGTGGGACAGAGCTGTGGTGTGGCCGGCATGGCTGGGTGGGGGTCGGCGAGGCCCGGGTGGACGCTCAGGTCAGGGCCCCGCATGGAGGCGCGCCCAGGGCTGAGGGTCCCAGAGCTGAGGCAGCAGTAGTGCCCTCTCCTGAGCGGGATGGGATGCTCGTGGGGTGTGCGCTAGGGCAGCCCTCTGTGGGACCCTCCTGCCGTCGGCGCCTCTGGAATGTGGCTCCTCTCACCTGCCCAGGGCCCGGCTTCTGCCCCCTCAGCTGGCGGTGGGGTGTTCGTGGGCTGGGGCTGCTCTAGGAGGGTGTAGCCACTGTGGCAGTGTGGGATGTGTCAGACCTGGGTGTCCCAGGGCCCCCCGGGGATTTGCCTGCGGCCGGACCCGTGTGTGGGGGGGGGGGAGGTGAACAGGGAAGCAGCTGAAGGGAAGAACGTGGCAAGTGCACTCGGAGCCCCTCCTGCCAGCCTCTCGTGACGGCAAGGTCAGGTCGGGTGTGGGTACCCCAGCTCCATGGGGCAGCAAGCATGGACACGTCCAGAGCCCTCCCCAAGCTCAGGACTGGAGGGCTACTGGCCCCAGGGGTCTGGCCGAGGCTTGGCTGTCCTGGAATCTGTGGGAGGTGGGCCGGACGTGGGGACCCGGGAGGTAGCAGCGGCCAGCGGCCACTGGCCCAGCCCTGTCCCCTGTACGCTCCCTCTCTCCGCTGTGTCTGAGAGCCCCAGCAGGCACACCCTGAGGGTCAGCCGGGGGTACTGGTGCCGGGTCCTGCCATCTCACCCCATCTGGACACAGGCTCTCGCCTGCACCAGGCCCCGCCCCCCCCCCCCCCCCCCCCCCCGGCTGCCTCACCCACGACCCTGCGGTGGGGCTCTGAGGGCGGGGCGCTAGCCTGCTGATCTCCCTCCTCCCCCCCATAGCCTTCGGGCGGGGAGGCTGTCGCAGCCCCTGGTCCCAGCAGCGGGGCTGGCTGCTCATCTGCCCCTGCGACAGGTGCCCTGGGGATGGTCTGATTACACCCACAGAAGGGGGTGAGGGGCCGCGTGCTCATCGGCAGGCAGCTTTGGGCTTTGTGGTCCGACCTGTGAAAAAGCCGTTAGTTACCGGGAGGGATGAAATCTTCTTGCTTCTGTCGGGTTTTCCGAGATCGATGTGCTTCCATGCCTATCTACTTCAGCCCCAGCGTGCAGATCCCGGGTGGGGACATCGGGGGCTGCACATGAGCCCTGGGAGGAGGCCACAGCTGGCCTCCTGGGGTGCTGTGGGGCAGCGGGGGCAGCAGCGGGTGGCGGGAGCTGGCTCTGGGCGAGGCCCGGCCTCTGGCACTGGTGGGGCCTTAATGGGCTAACAGGCCCACGGACGCGCCTGCGGCTGCATCCACCCTCTGGGCCTGCCGCATGCACGCGCTCCCCTGTAACGCTGACCGTGTGCTTTCTTTCCTCCGCCACCCATCCTTCTGGTAGGCACCTACCTGGGTAAGTAGCACAGGGCCTCGAGGGCTGCAGGCCGGGTGCCACGGCCCCTCCCTCTGCCCTGCCGGGGTTGGGGTACTCCAAGTTAGGAGGCGGTTTGCAAAGGGGAGGGCTGGACAGCTATTCTCTGCTCGTCAAGAGACGAACCGTGGCCAAGGGGCCCTTTTGGGAGGAGCTGGTCCTGGGAGGCCTCTGGCAGGACGCAAGTGGTGGAGACCAGCCCTCATGGGCACGTGCTCCCACGGCCGCCCACAGACTCGCCCCACGTGTGTCTGGGAGCCACAGGTCTCGGGCGCCCGTTGGGAATGTGGACTGAGACCTGGGACGGCGTCTTTCCCCTTCAGAGGGGCAGCTGCTTGTGGCTACAGACCCCCGGCCATGGGGTGGAAGCACTGGAACCCTGGCCAGAGCCTGGCCTCCTGGCCACTCGAGGAGCTTCTGTCAGCTCCTCCGTGGGTGGCTGGCCCCAGGGTTTGCGATGGGGGCTGGGGGCCCCTCGGGAGGAAGCCCGGGGTAGCCCGGCCTCCTGGGGTCTGAGTGGTGCTGCCCGGGGAGTGGCCGCCTTGCAGAGGGGCTGCCCGGCGCCACTGTATTTATACCCACCGTAGACCAGGCCCCGGTTGTCGCGGCCCAGTCAAGGGAGCGAGCTCAGATCCGAGACTCCGGGCCCCCACCCAGAGCGCCGCCTGGGTGTGGGCTGTGGCTCTGGGGGGACCTGGCCCCAGGTCTCCTGCTTCTCGGCTGCGGGTCCTCAGCGAGCGTGTTGAGTGCAGGACGTGCCTTGCCTTGGACCTCACAGCCTGTTCTCCTCCCTCTTGTCAGGTTTGGCGAATCACGGACAGACCAGGCACATGGTGAGAGGGAGGGTCCCCGTCCTCCACACTCGTACACACGTGTGTTCCCACAGCTCCCGCGGGCCTTTGGGGGAGGCCCCCCAGCCCTGCAGGCGCTGCATGGGAGCATCTGGGAGGCCCAGTGGGACCAGAGGAGGGGCAGGCGGCGGGTCTCCATGGCCCTCGGGGGGCCCCCTCCCCGCCCGGGGTGGCCAAGCCTCCATGCTCCCCGCTGGGACCGCCACCTCCGGCTTTCTGGGTGCCCACGTGGAGGCCCCGGGCTGACCCCTGGCGCCTCCCCTCCGCAGGGACCAAGCCGGAACCTGCTGCTCAACGGGAAGGCGTACCCCACCAAGGTGCGGCTGATCCGGGGGGGCTCCCTGCCCCCCGTCAAGCGGCGGCGGATGAACTGGATCGACGCCCCCGATGACGTGTTCTACATGGCCACCGAGGAGACCAGGTGGGGCCTCCAGGACCAGCGGCGGGCAGGGGGCAGGGGCCACCGTGTCCGTGTCACTCGTCTGCGTCACTCGGTGTCTCGATCACAGGAAGATCCGCAAGCTGCTCTCGTCCTCCGAGACCAAGCGCGCGGCCCGCAGGCCCTACAAGCCCATCGCCCTGCGCCCCAGCCAGACCCTGCCGCTGCGGCCGGCCCCGCCAGCGCCCGTCAACGACGAGCCCATCGTCATCGAGGACTAGGCGCTGCCCGCCTGCCCGCAAGGCCCTCCAGCCGCAGACCGCGCCCGCCCGCCACCCGCCCGCCGCCCCGCCGCCCGGTTTCGGTAGTGCCCCCCCCGCCCCCCCCCGCCCCCCCTGCAGAGAGACTGCTCCTCGGCCCCCAGCGGGGGTGGGGGGGAAGCGCCGCCTAACTTACTCCAGGGCCGCCGAGGAGTCACCTTTTTAGCTTGTGTTTACTTTTTGGCCGGAGCGGAGCTGAGGGGCCGCCCCAGCGCTCGCCCTGCGACGCGGGCCTGCGGGCCGGCCGGGAGTTTCCTTGTGTTCTGTTGAAGGTGCCATTTTAAATTTTATTTTTATTACTTTTTTTGTAGATGAATTTAAGCTCTGTAACTTACACCTGGAATGTTAGGATCGGCGTGGCCAGTGGCCAGCCGAGCTGCCTGGTGGGGTTGGCCCCTTGTCTTTTCAAGTAATTTTCATATTAAAAAAAAACAAAGAAAAAAAACTCATAAAAACAAAAAATCCAACTAGCCCTTTCCGTGTCTTTTGTCCCCAGTCCTCTCCCTGTCTTGGGCCCACCTCACCCTCAGGGCAGAGCCGGCGCTCCCAGCCTGGGCTCCCCCGGCCCGCCATGGGGGAGGACGCTCAGGGAGAGGCACTGGCGAGCAGCGCGTGGCAGGCCTGGCCCGCATACCTGCCTCCCGGAGGCCCTGGCCCGATGCCCACCACCTGGCCCTGGGAGCAGGGAGAGGTCCAGCCAGGGCTCGCTGGCGCTCACTCGGTGGCGGGGGCAGGGGTGGGGGAGCGGAGACCCCCTGTGTCTGTTCAAGGCAGGGGGTGGTCTGGACCTGGCCTGGGACCCAGACTGGCAGGTGCCTGGCTTCCGTCGGGGCAGCCAGCCTAGCTGGGTCAGCCGGCCGGCCAGCCTGCTCCTGGCAGAGCCCTGCCCCAGCTGTCTGCGGGTTTTTGCCAGGAACTGCAGGGCCACCCCTAGCAGGTGTGGAGTTTCCACAGGGAGAGCTCGCTCAGATTTCAGCAAGTCCGCTCTCAGACATCCTGCCTCGGCTGGCCCCCGCACAGCCGCTCCGGGCCCAGGGGACAGGTGTGGCCAGGCCGCGGTGGGGAGGGGTCTGGGAGCCACGCTAACCTCCGCCAGCCGAGGGGCTCCCCTCCGTGAGCTCTGCCTCCTGTGCCTTCAGCCCCACTGTGACGCGTGGGCATCTCAGCTGGGGAACTGAAATAGAAACCACCCTGCTCCCTCGCTGGAGACAGATAAGGGGCGTCCTGGCCTCCCAGGACCCAGCTGCAGGGCCCCGCAGGGTGGCGGGCCAGGGTGTCAGAGGAGTGGCTGTGGCACCCGCCCCCCGCCCCCCGCCCCCCCCACAGCCAATTCTAATCTGCAGTCCTGGCACCACCCCTTGCTGCCCCTGCTGCCCCAGGGCTTCGTTGCAGTGTCAGCCGAGGTGCGGTGGGGGGTGGGGGGGTGCGGTGCACAGCTGGGAGGCCAGGCTGGTGACCTTGAGAAAGACACTAGCTTCCTCCGGGGCCTTTTCCAGTCCTGGGGCCTGAGGATGGGGTGGGGTGGGGACGGGAAGGGAGGGTTCTCCCCAGGCCCGGTACTGATTTCCCTTCCCCCAACCTGGCCCTCCCCCCAGGCTGGTCGAGATCTCCGTCCCAAGGACAGGCAGGCCCTGCGGAGAGCCAGGAGCCGGGGGTCCCCCGCCCCCACCCCAGCACTGTGCTGGGCAGGGCCTGGGCTGCGTGTCCGCCTCTCCGCTGCTGGGGGGTCTGAGCCGAGGCTTAGCGGCGGGGTGGGAGGCGGGTGTGGGCGGGGGGAGCAAGCTCTTGGGTGCCCAGGAGTGTTTGCCAGCTTTGGTCTGTTCTCGTGGGCCTGGCAGGGGGCTGTAGCCGTCTCCTCCACAACCCCCAGCGCCAGGGCCATCTCAGGGGGACAAGAGTCCCCACAAGGGACTCAGCCTGGACGCCTGCCCACCGCTGGGCGCAGCCCTGGGGGTCCTGTGGGAGAGCGAGACTGGGCTCCTGCGTGTGCCATTTGCCAGCGCTGCGGCCCTAGGGGAGGGGCCTGCCTTACCACCTAGCCACCTGGCCTGGCCACCTCGGGGCAGGCCCTGCCTGCTTCCCACGAACTTGCTGTCCTCACCCAGCCCCACGGCCTGCTCACCAGGAGCTGGCCTGGCCTGTACCTGCCCCAGTCCCTAGCCCTCAGTGGCCTCGGAGGCAGATGCCGCTGCTCTGTGTCCCGCGATCTGTGCCCCTTCCCGCCAGGCCCACAACAGCCCCGGTGCCACCAGCCCAGGCACTGCAGCTGGGTGGCAGGGCACCTGCGCCGCCCCACTCTCCCCTCCCTGGCTCCAGGGCATCTGGCCAGGGCCCAGCGCCATTCCTTTGCTCCACCCCCATTCGCTCTCCAAGCTGGGCGACACCAGTGCCCAACCAGTCCGCCCTCCACAGCAGTCCTGCAAATTTCAGGGGCGGGGTGGAGTCACGGAGGCTGATGCCCGGGGGTCCCCGGGGGCTCCCAAGCTACAGAGGAGGTGGTAACAGGTGCCAAGTGGGGGGCAGTGGGCCCATGAATTATTCAGAGACACCGGACACCCAGCCTGAGCCAGGAGCGGGATGTGAATGACTGACCTGCAGGCCACCTTGTCCAAGAAGGGGGGCCCGCTGAGGCCTCCTCTCTGGTCTCTGCCCTGGCTGGCTCGGGGCCAGAGCCCGAGTGCGAAGGGAGAGGGGGCCGGCCAGGCTGGTCAGTTAGGCCTGAGGGGGGCCACATGTTTCTGGGCTGTTGTCCTCACGGAAATGGCACTGGCTGAAGGGTGTGGGTGCAATGGGTGGGGGCACCGCTGGGAGCAGGGCCGCGGAGGGCTGCCATGAAACTGCCCTGTGAGACTGGCTCACCCAACCACTGTGAACACGCTGGCACCAGGGGCCAGGAGAGGCGCCGGACGCCACCAGGCAGAGGAAATCGGCAGTGGGGGGCAGACCTCAGTGTCCAGCACAGAGCCTCAAAGACAGGGCAGGGGGTGAGGGGGCTGGAGCCCGCTGCCCAGCCTGGGCCTAGTCGTCTGGGCTTGGGGGTCTGTCCATCTGCCGGACTTGAGGCTCAGCTGGGGACGGAGGTCCAGAGGAGAGCCCATGAGGAGGCAGAGCCCCTGGGAGGTGGCCCCAGCGTCCTCCAGGTCCCCCAGACCCCGGGGTTAGGGCCGGGTCCTGCATGGCTCCAGGTGCAGGTAGGGAGAGTGGGAGTGGTCAGGCAGGTAGGTAGGTCCCTGTTGGCAGGAGGGCTGTGGACCCCGGGGAGAGACCCCGAATGCTGGCAGATCCCTAGCTCCCCGGCCCTCCAGGAGGGTGCTTCGGCACCACCAAGCTGGAGGTCAGAGGCCCTGGGCCCTAAGCTAGTGGGGTCCAGACGAGGGATGCCCGTGGCGGGAGCCGGGGGAGGGGATAGGGGTAGAAGCTGACGGCAGGGTCCGCCCATTTGGCCGGCCACAGCACCCGCGAAAGGGGCACTCCAGGGGCCCCAACATCTCCTCTCCCTCCTCTCCTCCCCTCCCTACCGCCCTCGGGTGGGAGAGCTTGGGGAGGACAACTTCAGAGCCTGCAGCACAGCCCCGCGGGTCCCCTCGGTGCCGGGCATCCCCTCCCCAACCCCCTTCCAGCAGTTTCTCTCGCGCTGTTTTTGGAAGTGGCAGGCGCCCTGCCCTCCACCCGCTGGGCCTTCAGCACCACTGACAGTGTTAGGCGGGGCCGGGACCGGGCCTGGACCGGTGGCGCGCCCGCCCGGAATCCCGCTCCTATCCCACCGCAAGGCCGTTGCTATAGAAACCGAGCAACAAAGGGAAGCGGGGTGGCGGCGCGCGGCAGGGTGGGGTAGGGTTCCCTTGGGGACTCGGGCGCCAGGACCGGGCAGGGCGGACCGGTCCGCCGTCGGGGAGTCAGTCTGCTTGTCCCGACGCCGCCCTTCCGGGCCGAGGCCCCCGCTGGCCAGGACGCCCCCAGTCGAGGGGGCCGCGGACTCCCAGCCCCACCCGCGGCCCGGCTGGCTGCCCCAACGTTGCCATGGAAACAGGCGAGGACAGGGCGGGCCTGGGTAGAGGCCACCTCGCGCGCGCGACCCAGGGGCGCCCGGCGGGTCCAGTCGCCCCCCATCCGCCCCTGCAGGTGCGCCCCCGCCCCCGCGGCGCCCGGACCCCGAGGGCGGGCTCCCGACGCCCCGCCCCGGACGCAGACCAATGGGAGCACAGACAGCCGGTCGGGCGGGGCTGGCGGGGCGGGCGAGGCGGCGGCGGCGGCGGCGGCGGGGAGACGGGCGCGGGCGGAGGACACGGGCTGAACGGGAGCGCACCGGCCATGGCCTCCAAGTGCCCCAAGTGCGACAAGACCGTGTACTTCGGTGAGTGCCCGGGCCCGGCCAGCACCCCGCCGCCCTTCTCGGTCCAGGATGCGCGGCCCCGACCCAGCTCGCCGCGCTGCCCACGCGGGTGCGGCTGAAGGGCGGAGCGGCGACAAGCTGGGGGCGGCCACGCCCGAACCCCGAAGTGGACGATGGGGGTGGGGCGGGGGCCCGAGGCCCGGCGGGTGGGGGGGCGCGTGGTCCCCCCGAGAATACGCCCGGGCTTGGGGGAGAGCTCTGGGTTCGCGGGCGCATCGCGGTTCTCCCGGCGGTGCCGAGCGGGGCGGGGTCGGGCGGGGCAGCAATCTCCGGGCGCTTCTCGCGCGCTCCTGTCTGTCCCTCTCGGCCGTTTCGCGCGGACCCCAGTCCCGCCTTCCGCGGACACGTGGCCGGGCTGGCGTGGCCTCGACCCGTGACCCCCAGCCCCCACCCCGACCTCTGCCCACGCGGGGCTGGGCTAGGGCTGGGCTCTGTCTGGACTCAGTCCACGCGGGGGCGACCTTGGCCTCTACCTCCTGCGTGTCCCAGCGCGCGCCTTTCCTTGGTTCACGTCCCCCCAGGACTTTCCCGGGGGTGAGGTGACAAGCGAGTCCCCACAAGCAGGAGAGGACGCTGGAGCCCAGGTGGCCAGGCCCCCTGCTTCCTCAAGGTCAGAACAGTGGCATTCAGGAGGAGGTAGCTGGGTAGGAGGGCGTCCTCTCTGCCAGGATGCCCCCTGGGTTGGCGGCACCTGCCCCCCCCCAGCACTGGCTCACCCACACTCTGGCGCTCTGACCCTGTTGTCTGGCTCACCCACTCTCGCTCATCCTGGCTGATCCGACTTTGCCAGGGCGGCGAAGTCCCTGCCCACCGAGCCTCCCACCAACGCCCACACAGACAGACTTGGTGGCACAAGCCAGGATGGCCAGAAGGGCAGGGAGAGACAGGGACAGACGGGGGATCCGATCCTTCTGTTGTCATCCTAAGGGCAGTGGTCCGGGTCTGGACTGGGGACAGGCCGAGGTGAAGATGGCCACTTGGCTTCCCAGCAGGCCAGAGCTCGAGGAGGAGGCCGGAGGAGGCCGACGTTGTTTGCTGTTCCCAGAGGGGAGGGACCGGATTTGGCCTGGAGTGCTTCTGGGCTGGCTGGAAGCCGAGGGGCTTCCGGATGCCTCCCCAGGAGTCCGCCCAGCCCTCTGTCCCCATCCCAGACAGGGCTCATCCTGTAAGGCTCAGGGTGGGGGCCAGCGCCAGGGTCCTCCTGCCAGCCCCGCTGCCCGCAACTTTGCTCCCAGTCATGCTAGCTCAGGACCGGGCCAACAGTCCCGTGGACAGCCCGGAAAAGCGCTTCTGCCTGCTTGGGCGGCCGCCGGCTCCCAGCAGAAAACAAAGGCGGCTCAGACTCGGCTGGCTTCTGTCCTGGTCTGGAGGCCCTGGTGGAGGAAAGGGCTGGGGGCCAGACCCTCCCACCCCCAATCAGGCTTCACCCCAGCAGCCTACCCCCAATAAGGCTTCACCCCAGCAGCCTACACCCCAAGCGTGTGCACAGTGCAACCTGGGCCAGGATACCCCAGGGTGACCTCAGGGACACCGAGCCTTTGTGTCCCCAACAACCGTGCAGCCGGGTGAGGGCCGGTTCCCTTCCGAGCCATTAGGCTCAATCGATTCTGCCTTCCCAACTTGGGCCGGTAATGTGTGGCCGTCGACCTGGCCAGTGGGTCTGAGGGTCATTCCCCTGCCCCCAGGTGGCCACATCCTACAAACCAGCCAGTGGTTCTGGCAGCCCTGAGCTGCAGCTGCCTCGGCCGCCGCTGGCCAGAAGGAGAACTGGGAGAGGATCCGAGCCCGCCTTGGGCTCAGCCAGCTCCCATCTGCCCTGGCATGGACCTGGGGCGAGGCCTGGCCAGCCTGCGTCCCAGCCTCCTTGGTGGAGTGGCCAGAGGGATCTAAGCTTGTGCTGCCCCTGGCCGGGGCCAGCAGGTTCCACCAGGGCCGTGGGGAGACATCGCTCAGGGCTCCGAACCTGGGCCACCAGGGGGACTCACTGCCCTCCAGCAGCACCCACAGGCCACCTGGGGCTCGGGGTGCCCCTGGCCAGGCTCTCTCTCCCTGCTCTGCTGGGGCCCTGGGGGAGGCCTGGCCCAGGTGGGGGCCCCTCTGTGAGGGGGACCAGAGGAGCCACTGGTCCTTGGCCTCTTCTTGGGGCTTGGCCAGATTCTGCCAGGGTGGAAGGGGCCCAGCCCACCTGACCCCCCTGCTCCCCTCCCCGATGCCTCTGGCCGGGCCCCTTTCCAGTTGGGAGGAATTCCAACTCAGCTCCGGCCTTTCTTCCTGCCCTCTCCTCCGCCCTTTTCCTGCTGTGCTCCCCTGGGGAAGCCTCAGCTTCCGTCCACTGGGAGGTGGCCCAGCAGCCCCAGCCTGGGGCAGGGGACAGGGAGGGGCCCCAACGTGACCCTCAGCAGCTGGTCTCAGCCCTTGAGCGCCAAAGCAGCAGCCAGAGGCGGGGGGGGGCGGGGGGGGGCGCTCAGAGCTTAGGGAGAGGAAGCCAAATATAGACAGGCAGGCGTCCTGTCCCACGGGTGTCCCATGGTGGCGACAGGGACTGGCCTCTCGCAGGGGTTCTGGAGGCTTGGGGCCACCCTTCAGCGGGGGCGCTCTGCCAGCTCCATTAGGGCCTGATTGGAGGGTTTGCGGATGTGTGTGAGGGAGGGGCAGGTGTCCTGGTGAGGGGATTAGCAGGTGCTTGAGCTGGGACCCCGTCCAAGTTCCCTGCTGCAGCCCGTGACCCAGGGTGATGAGGGTGCCTGAGACCCAGAGGGAGAGCAGGGCCCCTGGGGAGCAGAAGGTGGTTACGGTGGGGGAGCAGGCAGGTGCCACGTGGCTCCTGGGTGGGGATGAAGGGGACCCGGCGCAGAGGCTGCCCAGGAGCGGGCAGGACAGCGGGGGCAGCAGGCGGCTGAGCGTGGGAGGGCAGGAGGGCGCTGGCCCTGACCCCTCTCCCGCCCCAGCTGAGAAGGTGAGCTCCCTGGGCAAAGACTGGCACAGATTCTGCCTCAGGTGCGAGCACTGCAGCAAGACGCTGACGCCAGGGGGCCACGCCGAGGTGAGCCCCTCCCCCGGGCAGGGAGGGGGGGGCCGGGGAGCCCAGGCCCGGCCCCCGCCCTCATGCCCTGCCCTCTGCCTAGCATGACGGGAAGCCCTTCTGCCACAAGCCCTGCTATGCCACGTTGTTCGGACCCAAAGGTGAGCCTGGGTGGGGCGCCACGGCGTGTGATCTACTCCAGCGCTGGGGGACGTGGCCAGTGCCGATCCTCGGCCCAGCAGAGACTTGGGGCTGGCCTGGCGGGACGCTGTGGACCCTCGGATTCCCCCGGCCCCCTTGTCTCCTTCCCCATGCTGGCCCCTCCCGTCCTTGAAGGACCAGCATCCTCCGTGCCTTTCCCGGAAATCTGCAGCCCACGGGTGCCCTCTGGGTGGGGGTCCTGACCCCACAGTGGGCCGCGGAGGACCCTTTTCTGAGAAGTTGGGGGGTGGCTGTGAGGGCTGGGTGGTGGGCGAGCCCACTGGCCACCCCCCTACAGTGCCTGCCGCCTCACAGGGGTGAATATCGGAGGTGCCGGCTCGTACATCTACGAGAAGCCCTCTGCCGAGAAGCCGCAGGTCACTGGCCCCATCGAGGTCCCCGTGGCCCGAGCTGAGGAGCGGAAGGCCAGCGGCCCCCCGAAGGGGCCCAGCAAAGGTGGGCTGGGCTGAGTTTCCGGGGGCAGGGGGGCCGGGGCGTCGGAGCCGCTGTGCCCCGTCCTGACTCCTCCCCCTCCCAGCCTCCAGCGTCACCACGTTCACCGGGGAACCCAACATGTGTCCTCGCTGCAACAAGAGGGTCTACTTTGGTGAGTGGCCGCGCCCACCCCCAGCCTGGGAGGTCTCCGCCAGGGGGGCCCCCGACCTCACCACCTCTCCCGTCCCCAGCCGAGAAGGTGACGTCTCTGGGCAAGGACTGGCACCGGCCGTGCCTGCGCTGTGAGCGCTGCGGGAAGACGCTGACCCCAGGCGGGCACGCGGAGGTGAGAGGGGCGCCGGCTGGACGGTTGGGGGCGGGGCGCGCAGCTGCCGGGGACGGGAGGCGGGGGAGGGGGGTGCCGGGCGGTGGGCGTTGTCCCCTGGTGGCCAGCCTCGTGGCTCGCGTGCGCGCAGTGCTGCGTGGCGTGGCGTGGCGTGGCGTGGCGGCGCTGTCCTCCCCTCCAGCTCCCCCAAGGTGAGCCGACCTGGCCAAGGCTTTGAGAACTCGAGGGTTCAGGGAGACCCGGAGGAAGCCACCAGGGGGAGTGGGGAGTGTGGACTCCGTGGCCCTCGCTTCTCACCCCCCCCCCCCCATCTCGTCCCTAGCACGACGGCCAGCCCTACTGCCACAAGCCCTGCTACGGAATACTTTTCGGACCCAAGGGTGAGTGTGGCCAGGAGGGTCTGGGATGCGGGGTCCCCCTTCCTCCACCCCTCCCCTACCACCCTTGCCCCTCTCCCCACAGGGGTGAACACCGGAGCTGTTGGCAGCTACATCTATGACAAGGACCCCGAGGGCAAGGTTCAGCCCTAGGCCCGCAGGCCCTTCTGCGGGGCACTGGCCCGCCTGCGCAGGCCCCTGGCCAGGGGCCCACTGCTTGGCTACGAGGGGAGAGTGACCGCCGCCCAGTCCCACCTCAGCACCTGCGAGTCCAGGGCCTGCGTGTTGGGGAGGAAGCCCCTGAGCTGACTCCAGAGCCCTGCCCACCAACCCTGTCTCCCTGGGTGTGTCTGCCTTTGTGTCCCCAGCCACCCGTCACCCCTTTTGTGTCCTCCTGGCCCCCCGTGTCCCCATGTCTGTATCTCACGGCCCACACGTCCCTGAACGTCCCTGTGGCCTGGGTGGGTCTTCCTGAGGTGGCCGCCCCACGCTCCCCCTCCTGCTGCCCGAGTCCTGCCCACAGTGTTATTTATGCTCCCCCTGCCCGTGACAGCCACAGCCACGCCCCTCACAGTGTCCCAAGGGTGGAGGGACATCCCTGCCAGGAGCCCTCTGCCCGCCTCCCACCCTGCCTCGCAAGCGCCCGCCCGCCGCCCTCACGTGGCTCACATTCGACTGCCGGGCGTTCTGCTGTCAATGAAAGGTTTGAGGATCGCACAACCCCGCACTGTGTCTGTGTCTGTGTCTGTGGCATGGGTGTGAAGCCGGGATAGCGTCCCTTCGTCCGGGGGTCCTCTTCCCAACGGCGGTGGTCGTGGCTGGGAGGCGCTGATTTAGGCTGTGGTGCCGACACTGAGGTGGGCTGGGCCCCTGAGAGGGACCAGACTAGCTGGACGTGGGGAGGGTGGGAGGCATCCGGGGGTGGGGTCCTGGTCCCCAGACATGGGCACCAAAACCAGGGGGTCCTCTGATCCATCAGAGACCCAGAGGGAGAGGTCAGCCTCGGGAAAGAGCAGAGGGCATGGCATGTGGAGGGAGAGGGGGCAGGTGAGCAGAGGACGGGTCCTCTGCAGGGGGAGAAGCCGGTGAAGGGTGGTCAGGGACGAGGAGGAGCCTGGAAGTACAGAGGGTTTGGGGGAGCGAGGCTGAGCGTGGTCGGCCGGCCCCGGCATTGGTGGGAGCCCAGGGACAGAACGTGGGCAGTCTGGAGGAGAGGCCTAGGGGCTCCTGCCTGAACAGCATCTGCGTCTGGGCTTGCAGTGTTGATGGACTCACCTCTGGCCTCCCCAGGCTGTCCAGGCTCTGCCTTTGCAACCGGGAACTCTCAGTAGCTGGGAGGAGACCTCTCCTCCTCGTCTGCCTTCCCTTTACCTGCTGGCTCCCGGGCAGCCCACCAGAGGGCGCCCCTTCTCTTCCACGCTGGGCGCGGGGGCAGAACCCTCGGAGACCTGCCCTCCAGCGCTCAGCCCTGCCCTGGCCTGCTCCCAGCACCCCACCCCCAGATGCCTCGCCCTCCCCGAGCCAGGAGCGTCATCCGGGCCTGCTCAATCTGGGCCCGTGTCCCCAGCACCATAGGCAGCCGGCTCCCCACGTGCCCTGCCCCCAGGGACAGCTCCCAGCGCCCCAGCCCGTGGCACAGGCCCGTGCCTGGCCCGCGGGCCCAGACACAGCTGAGCCTGGGTGCCCGGCTCATTGTCCCTCGAGCAGCCAACCGTGTCCCTGGGGTGGAGGGCCGGCTCCTGGTGTCTGCAGTGCCAAGCCGCCCTCCTCCTGGCCAGTCCAGGCGCCCAGCGTGGGCGGCAGCGTCTCCTCGTACCTGGCCGGCGCCTGGAGCGCAGCCAGGATGTGCAGGGTGGGTCGGCCTGCCCTGGGGATGGGAGGCGCTGGAGCAGGTGCCCCAAGGGCGCCCAGTTCCCACCCCAGGCTGAGGGGAGGTTCGGGCAAGCACGCTCGGAGGAGGGGCCGGGACAACACCCCTCCACATTCCCACCTCCCTCCCGCCAGCACGAGGCTCCTTGGTTGGGGGGTCGTTTGGGGGAGAACTCAGGCTTCCCTGAGCACCCCCAGGCCCGCCCTCGCTGAGGGCTCCCGGTGTCGGATGGGAAATTCCTGTCGTCCGGCCGGTTAGGGGCTGCTGAGAGCACAGCCGGGGCCCCTCCTCCAGGAGGATCCAGGGGAAACTGCGTAGGGGAAGACTTGATCTGCGGCGCGCCCTTCCCCAAAAGCCGGGGAAGGGCGGGGCCTATTCTCGTGTGAAGGCCCGCCCTGGGGGGGTGGGGCGAGGGCTGCCGGGGTCGCCTGGAGGGAGGATCGGCCCAGCCCTGCCAGGGACGCAGTGCCCTCCCACTGCCGGGTTCTGGCCCGGGAGGGCGCGTTCCACTTCCTGCGTGCGGAGGGGGTCGCGCCTCCGTGTTTGTTTCCGCGGGGTTGTCATGGAAATCGGGGCGGGGCCGGTACCGTCTGTCTCTTCGCGGTCGCTGGGTGTCGTCGGTGGGGGCCGCGAGTGGCCCTGCGCTGCCGGGGCTCTCTTGGTGACACTAGCTCCAGGAAGCCTCCCCACAAGCCAGGTGTTTCCTCGGGCGCCCCTGCAAGACGCAGGGGAGGCCCGTACGGTGTGCCGCCTTCTCCACCTCCCCCCACCCCCGCCCGGCCTCCACCCCCACCCCTCCAGCCCGGTCCCAGCCAGTTGAGGCGGCCCTGAAATGCCATCTAACCACCTCTGTTCCATCCAGAACCCCAGGGCTGGGCACAGCGCCCGGGCCTCCTCCGCCATCCTGCTCCCCAGCTGTACCCCACCTCCCACCGGTCCAGTCTTCCCCACTTCCTCGCCAGGACCCTCCAAGACCCACCCTGCACCCCATTTCAGACCTGGGCCCTAGCTGGTACCCCCACCCTCCAGGCATCTCTGTGGGGACTGCAGCTCCCTCGGCCCCCACTTCCCTGAGGCCCAGAATCCCCTGCCCTAGGCCCCCACCTTCCCCTGGGCCTCTGCTGTTGGAGGCTCCCTGGGGACCCCACCCAGCTAGGCTAGCCTGGCTGAGCTGCTCTAGGCCTGAGGGAGCATGACCTTTTTCCAAGCACCGGCGCACTGGTCATGGGCTGTGGCCCCCTGGGTGCTAAGGGTCAGGAAGTCACCTAGTGCCTGTGACCCCGGCTCTGGGCCTCTGGGAGCTGGGACAGGCAAGGACTGGCGGGAGACCGGGGCGGCCAGGTGTGGGCAGCACGTTTTCTCAGGGCCCGGCTGGCTGCAGGGGTGGGTCTGTGGCCGTGAACATGCCCAGCTGCTGGGCTGATGAGGCTGGAATTTGAGGCGCTGCTGCATGGGCTTTGGCTCCAGGGCACAGAGATTCCCGGAACTAGGCTCAGCCTGCGGTGGGGGTGGGGGGAGGGGGAGGGGGAGGGCAGGGCGGGCTGAGGGAACTCAAGGCTGTAGGTGCCCGCATCCCTCTACCCCAGCCCCTCTGCATCCCACGCCTGCTTCCAGCAGAGGAGGAGAGGGGTCTTCTCCTACCCTGGCCAGGCCGTGGCCTGGTGGACAGGATCAGCGTCCTTCTGGGAAAGCACAGAGTCCGTTCCCTTCCCCAGCCCCAGGGCCGCCCGGGGCAGGACCTCGGGCCAGACAAGGGGCCCCGGGAGACAAGCTGTTAAAAATAGGCCCTGGGAATGTCTGAGTCTCCACGACTCAGACTCAGCCGGGCCTGGGGGAAGGGCAGGGAGGGGTGGCCTCTGGGGGCAGGAAGCCAGCTCTGGCCCAGGGCTCAGCAGTGGTCCTGGAGCACATGTTGGCCCTGCAGGGCATCTGGGTGCAGGAACACCAGACAGGCCCTGCTGGCCTCCAGCCCTAGCAGGGCACATCCTTACACCTGTCCACACTGAGGAGGGAGCCCGGAGACTGGGGCACTGGGCACTGGGTGGGGGCTTTGAGAATGGTAGGGAAGAGGCCAGAGGCAAGTGTCACAGTGTATGGCATGGCGGGGGGTGGGGGTGGGGTGGGGGGGTGTGCCCGGGGGGGGGGTGTCTGTCCAGCCCTGAGGGGCAGAGCTCTCCTGGTGGATTCCTCAGCGGTCACTGGGGCCCAGCCGTGCCTTCACCAATTCTCCCGGCGCCTGGAGGGCCCCAGCCTGGCCCTCTGCATCCAGCATTCTGCGGCAGGGCAGGGTCCTGCCCCGTTGCCATCTGGGTCTCCAGCTGAGCCTGGGCGGAGCTTCAGCAGGCGAGGGCGCGGGAGTGCACAGAGAGAGGGTGAGCGTGTGGAGGTGGCTTTGGCCAGGCAGCCAGAACTCCGCAGTGACCTCCCCCCCGGTCTCAGGGCCCTGGATGCCCTTAGGCTGGCTTGGGGCAGGGTGGACATTCTGGGCACAGAGCAGCCTGGGGCAAGTAGCCGTCCTGGCCGCGGTCCCTCACACTCCAGACGCAGCCCTTGTGCCTCCGGCCAGTGCTGGGAGGGAGACGAGCGCAGGGCCACGGTGCTGGTAGCGCTGGGGCGGGCTGCGTCTTGGGGTGTGCGGGGTGCTTCACTCCGTGCCTTCCATGGGTCTGTGCAGCACATGCCACTAGGGCCCCAAAAGAGTAAGGAAAGGGGTGGAGGGCCAGGCAAGGCGGATCTGGGTCTTGAACTGCACCGGTGGTCCCGAGTCTGGTTGACCTTGGGCCAGGCCATTGCCGCTCCCCCACAAGTGCATCCTGGGCAGGTGAGCCCATGGAAGCAAGAAGCCTGTTCCTGGAGGGACTGTCAGGGCCCTGATGGGCACCCAGTCAAGCCTCAAATGGGGGTGTGCCTGGCCATAGAGTCTAGGGGGCTGAAGGATCTGTCCACCCACCACAGTCCCCCAGTGCTGGGGGGTCTGCAGCTGGAGGGGTCCCCACCCCCACAGGTGGGCAGGACAGACAGGGAGCTGGGGGAGTTGAAGGGACACGTCAGTCTGTGACCGAAGCTTTGGGACGGTTCCAAGCAGTGTGTGTGTGTGTGTGTGTGTGTGTGTGTCTGTGTGTGTGTGTGTGTGTGTGTGTCTGTGTGTCTGGAAAAACCGTGCTATGTAGCAACCAGAGGGCAACGCCCATGGCCCTCGGCCCACCCCCCCCCCCCCCCCCCCCCCCCCCCCCGGCATCCTCCCCGCAGGGGCCCGTGCTGTGACCATGCCATTAACAGCGGGGAAGGCCAAGAAGAGATTCATCACCCTGCTTATCAAGGGGGGGCTCTCAGCTCCGCCCACCCCCAAGGTCAGGCGGGTTTGGAGTCCCAGTGTTGGTGGTGTGGAGGCGTCATCCCTGGGGCCAGGTGTGTGGAGGGCAGACAAGCCGGCTCACAGCCCCACCTGGCCCGGAGCCCTGAGTGGGCTGGGGGTGTGGGCCGGGCAGAAACATGGGAAGGCAACTGCTCAGAGAAGGGCCTCATGCACGCATGCCCCGAGAGACACCATGATGGACACGCCCACCCAGGAAGGCACTGGGACACACGCGTGCGCATCCAGGCAACCTGTTGGTCACTGTCCCCCCCCAGCTCATCATCCCGGTGGAGTTGACCTCTGCCTGGCACACCCACTTGGGGCAGCCTTCTCAGGGATCTGCAAGGCGGTGCGTGCAACACGCGTGGCCTGATGCCCGGGATCTGCTGTGACAGACGCCCACCTACCCCAGAGTGTCCTGCCCCGTGCCCCCTGCCCACTCGGTCCTCTCCATCACCAGAGGTCTTTGCCCTTCCTCCCCTCTCGCTGCTTCTACCTGTCTGCATTTCCTAGCTGTGTCTGTGTCTCCGTGTGCCCCGTCCACCCCCCCACCCCCCGGCACTCTCCTGCTTTCTTTCCTGCCCACCTTGCTCTCTGGATCATGGAGCCAGGAGATGAGGGAAGCCAGGACCACCTCCTGTTCCTGGCCTGGCCTGGTGGCATCAGGCGCAGGCCAAGGAGACATCAAGGGCCGGGTGGGGGTTGTGGGAAGGTTGGGCCGGTGGTGTCGGCTCCAGAAACCATGCTGAGGTGCCCCTGTGCCAGGCAGAGAGGGTGTTGAGGCTCCGGGCCCGGAGCTCCACCAGTGCAGGGCAGGGCGTGCACCACCTCCTGAGGGCAGCGGGCAGCCGGGCACCGGGGCTACCCACCTTGTGGACCCCGGGGCTTGCACAGCTCCCGGGGTGGGGGGGCAGAACTGTGGCCTCAGAGAGGGGGTCCCAGGGAGGTGGGAGTGACTGGAGAGCGGTGTGGGGGGCCCGCCGCGGGAGTGTGGGGTCCAGTGGGCCGTCCTCCTCACCGAGGCTGGGGTGCGGCCGGCCTCCCTTACCCTTGAAGGCTTGGAGCTCTCACCGTCACCCCGACCCGGGCCTGGTGGGGCGCCGTCGGGGTGGAGGCAGCCACGGCTTCCACTCCTGGTCCCGTTGCCAGACTCTGCGGGGGGGGGCCTGCTCGCAGCGGGTGGTAAGGGTGAGGGCGTCACTGCGTGGGGAGGCCGGAGCTCCTGGGCCCTGTCAGAGGATGGTCTCCAGCACCCTCCATGGGGACAGGGCCTGGACAGGCCCAGAGATGACGTTTTGTTTGGCGAGATGGTTGAGGGCACATGAGGACGCTGGTGCTGGTAAAGGTTCAGGGTGTAGGATGGAGACACGGCTAGGGAGGTGGCCTGGGTGACAGTGATGGAGGAGGGTTGGCCCAGGCAGAGTCCTACAGGGCACAGAGCACTGGGACCCCACCCAGGCCTCCACCTCAGCCTGGGCTAAGGGGCAGATGGGAGGCTGGCCAGCCGCCTCCCCTCGAGGGCCCCACCCCCTTGAGATGCAGGCCTCTCCGCTGGTCCGCAGAGGCTGGCCTAGGACCCCGCAGCCCGCGAGAGAGCCAGCCCCCTAGGTCTTCCCCCATTCCTGGGGCGGGTGGGGTCCGCGGTCTCTGCCTGGCACGGCGGAGGCTCCAGGGCCGCTCCCGCTTTCCTTGGACGAACGACTTGGACCGCTCTGCACTCGGCGCTTCCCGCAGAGATAAAGACCCCTCCCCCGCCGGCCCCGGCATCTCCCAGACGGCCTGGGCCGGCCTGGGCGTCGCCGCATCCACTTCCCGCCACAGAACCCCCAGCCCCCGCAGCCGATGGCTGTCCCCGTGGAGAAAATGGATGCCCCGTCGCGGAGTCCCCTCTTCTGAATTCCCTGGGGACGTTCCCGCTGCGGTCCGATGGACTTCCAGGGGCGGGTCTGAGGTGGGGCGCGTGAGAGAGACCGGTATGTCCCTCGGGGGTGGGGAACTGGGGCGGGGCGGAGCGGGGCGGTCCTCCTGGCCCCGCGCGTGATGGAGGCCGCGGGGAGTTCCTGGGGGAGGGCTACCAGGCTGAGACTCCCCTGGCAGGTGTCCCCAAACCTCCATCGGGGGAAGGGGACACGCTGGTTTGCATCTCTTTGCATTTTAGAGGTGACCGGTTCCCTCCCTGGCTCCGGCATATCTGGGGCTGGGGGTGGGGTGCTCCCTCCTGCTCTTGGGGAGCCCCACTGCCCCAGATCCTGGACCCGGCGAGTCCAGAGTCCAGGGCGAGGGGCGGGGCTCCTCCGGGTGCGCCAGCCCCGCCCCTTCAGTGAGTCCCCACGGATCTCCTGCACTGCTCGGATCACGCTCTGTCGTCGGCTAGGCCCGGGTCGTACCCCAAAGCGGGCGTGGACCAGATGACCTTTCTCGGTCTGCTGGCTTGGGTCCGAGGCCTCCGGGCCCAAGTCCAGGGCTCAGGGGGCGGGGCGCTAGGGGCGGGTCCCAAAGGGGCGGGGTCCCGGGGTGCTTGAAAGGCGAGGACCTGGCGCGACCCACCCAGTCCCGCGCTCCGCTCTGCTCCCGCCCAGCCACCCGACCCGGACCCGGCGCCACCATGCCCAAGTGCCCCAAGTGCAACAAAGAGGTGTACTTTGGTGAGCGCACTCCACCCCCACCCTCCCCGGCTCGAACTGTGGGTCCCTGAGCCGCCCCACGCGGAAGCGTGGCCCAGGGTCCCCGCCGCGGGGCCGCTCAGGTGGGCCGGGGGCGCAGGGGGACTTGGGGCACCGCCTCGGGGCGACGCCTCAGCCTTGCCCGCGGCCGCCTGGATGTGCGGGTCGGGACCCCTGCGTCGGACGGCCCTCCATCTCTGTGCCCCGCTGTCTCTCCGGGTCCCTCTGGGCCTCCCGTCTCTGAGTCTGCCCGTCTCTGGGTCTCCCGTCTCCGGGTTGCGCTCTCTAGCCTCCTCTCGCGCGCGCCCTGGGCGGGGACCCCGAGGGGTAGGAAGGAACGCGGGGCTCTGGCCGCCCCTCCCAGCGCTAAGTAGAAACAGACGCGGAAACCGGCGTCCCGGGCGCGAGACCAGGCGCGCTCAGATCCCGGGCGCGGCCTTCCTGTCCCGCGCCCCGGGGCCCACCCAGGGGAAGGGCAGGAGGAGGTGGGAAGTCCCCCCGCCTCGCCACGGGGAAGGGCGCCCCTTACGCCCCACCGCCGTCACCGGTGCAGAGGCGGAGGGCTCAACCCGGTAGCCGGCCCGGGTCCCGACCCAAGGCCCCCTCGCCTCCTCCTGCAGCCCCACCCAAGCCCTCAGGGGCGCGCTCAGGGCCGGCGCCCACCCCCGCTAGTTGGGCGGGACCGGTTGGGGACTGGAGGTGCCCCTCTCCCCCCGTGGGGCACAGGTGCCGCTGAGACCTTGGGTGGGCCACCGGGCATGCGTGGGCGAGGCCTTGAGCAGAGGTGGCTGGAGAAGGCGCTGTGCGAGCAGGTGGGTGTGCCCCGTGTCCCAGGAGCAGTGTCTCACCTCACGGGGCGGGGGGCATGTCTGTCCCTCTGCAGCTGAGCGGGTGACCTCCCTGGGGAAGGACTGGCATCGCCCTTGCCTGAAGTGTGAGAAATGTGGAAAGACGCTGACCTCGGGGTCTCACGCCGAGGTAGGTGGGGCCTGGAGGGAGGCCGGGGCGTGGGGGAGGGGTGGCAGGCCCTCACGCGCCTCTCTCCGCAGCATGAAGGCAAGCCCTATTGCAACCACCCCTGCTACGCGGCCATGTTCGGCCCCAAAGGTATGCTCCCCGCAGCCCCCACCTGACCCTGACCTCCACAGCCCCTGGCCACCCCTAACCCGCCCACTGCTTCTCCGCAGGCTTCGGGCGCGGTGGGGCAGAGAGCCACACTTTCAAGTAAACCCAGGTACACCCCCATCCCCCTTGCCCTGCCCAGCCCAGCCAGCCCTGAGAGTGGGGTTCCCCCACCCTGAGTGAGGACCGACCACTCCTGGGGCCTGCACTCACCTCTGTCCCTGTCTCTCTGCACAGGTTCTGGAGACCCCATCCCTGGCTGCCCGCCGGGCCGCTGCCCCTCTAGGCCGATGGCAGGCCCTCCCCACAGGCACCTGGGGCTCCCCTGTAGACCCTCAAGCCCTCAATAAACCCGGACACTTGGAAGACCTACTCGTGTGTGCACTTCACTGGGGGAACAGTGCAGGGGGCTGCACCCTGCCGGGCACTTGCTCTTCCTGCTGCAGCCAGCCTTGCTGCCCACTGCCCTGGTGGGGGCGGGGGTACTCTGCCAGGGAGCCACCCTGGACAGCCCCGCGTTCAGCCCTGCAGATGCCCCAGCCCTCCTCTGCAGCTCTGGGATTGGTCAGCGGGAACATGAGGCTGCAGGGTGAATCCGCTGAGCTGGTTCCGTTTTTGAGAAGCTTTGGGGAGCTGTGGTGGGGAGCCCTCTCCTGCCCTCCCCACTTCCTGCTGCTCCTCCCTTGTCCCCATCCCCCATCCCCACCCTGCCGGACTGGGCCAGCCGTGCATCCACCCAGACACCTCATCTGCCCCCGTGCCATGCCCAGGGACTAGCAGGTGGCCGGCTGCCCAGTAGGGACTAGCAAGCGGCTGGCTGTCCGATGCGGACTTTGAGGTGAGGACTGGCTGGGCGGCAACGGCTAGGGGCTTTCTGAAAACTCCTGTTTCCGTTCAGGGAGCAGCTGCAGACTGGGCCACCCTCAGAGCCCTCGCCGTTCCCCCCACTGGCCACTCACACTCCGGCCCTGGCAGACGGCCACTGTCCCAGGGCTCGGCGGATCTAAGGAGCCCAGAGAGGTCATCTCAGCCTTGCAAATGCCCTCAGCCCTGCCCCATGGCTTGGCTGGGGGTCCGGCAGGCCTGAGCTGGACAGGCGTGGGGGGCCCCAGGGCAGTGTGTGGGGTCACGTGCGCGCGTGCATGCGTGTGTGTGCGCGTGTGTGAGATTTGTGATTCATAGAATTCCAAGGGGTGGGAGCTGGAGTGCTTCTGGGGACAGATGCAATTCAGCGGGGGAGGCGGGAGCAGAGGATACTAAGTGAGGCCTGGTTTCTCAGTGGTGGGGTGTGGGGGGTGGAGGTGTCATCTGGGGGCCCAGCAGCTAAGGGCTTGTGGCCAGAGCAGGCACAGAGGGGGGAGTGGGTGCACTGGAAGGTTCGCGCCGAGCTGCTGGGAGGTGGCCCTGAAAAGGCAGCAGAAACTCCTGGCCCCTCCGCCACCGCGTGGCTCAGTCTGGGTGTGGGGGGCAGACTTGGAGTGAGCGCTCAGAGCGCTGAGGCCCACAGGGAGAGTGGGTCAGCCAGGCCTCAGGCTGGGGAGGAAGGCACTCGGAGCAGAAGGCCCGCCGGAGCGGGAAAGGGCTCATCGGGTTCCAGACCCAATGCGTCAGGAACCATACTGGGCGAAGGCTCCAGGGTGCTACGGCAGGCCTTAGCAGCATGGCCTCTGCGCTGTGGAGACAGAAGGCAGGGCCAGCCTGGAGGCCTGTGCTGGTCCCAGCCCCAGCTCAGAAGGGGACTGGAGGGGACTGAAGGTGAGGTGAGGGGCATACAGCAATACCCCCGTGCCTGTGGGGGAGGAGGGCTCTCGGGAGGTAAGCTGCCCTGGCACTTGTCAGGTGGCCACTGAGACAGCCTCCTGGGGTGGGGGTGCCCGGGTCAGAGGCCAAGTTCTGGAGAATGGGCTAGTTCCAGGGGGACACAGGGAGTGAGCAGCTGCTGTGCCTGAGACGGCAAGGGGAGCTGGTGGGGTGGGGGGGTGGGGGCGGGCAAAGGTGAACACCAGGCGGAAGGTGGGGCGTCAGGCGTGACCGCACTTCCTGTGGGCTTGGTGAGGGCTGGAGGGGGGCTTGTCTGGGGAGCACTTGGGATCCAGGGAGGCCTGCTTCCTTTCTCTTCATCACTTCTCTTTCCCTTCTTCTCTCCTTCCTTCACTCTGTCCTCTTTACAGCTTTATTGGGGTATAATTTCATACCGTAAAACTCACCTATGCACATTCGATGCTTTTTAACCAGTTCAGAGTTCTGCAACCGTCACCACAATCCAGTTCTAAACCATTCTCCTTAACCACAAAAATTCCCTCATGCCCATCTGCTGCCACTCCCCAGTCCTGGTCTCTTTCCAGGCCACCACTGACCTGCCTCCTGTCTCTGTACACTTGCTTTTTTGGACACTTCCTATAGATGAAAGGCACGTACAACATAGTGTTTTGCATCTGCCCTCCTCTGTGTCTGCGCTTCCTGGCACTTTGACCCGCCGTCAGTGGTGCCGAGAGGGTTCCGTCCTAGGGCTGACTGCCCAGCTGGCGGCCTTTTGGGTTGTTTCGGTTTGGCTGTTAGGAACAGAGCTGCCTTGAATGTCCGTGAGTGGGAACACGAGTCCTCACAGGTTCCGGGCACTGGAACTGTGGGGTCGTCTGGTAGACAAGTCTAGCTCTGAAAGAACCGCCAAACTGCTTTCCAAAGTGGCTGTGCGGATAGTCCTTTGAAGACTGTCTCTTCAATGGCAGGAAGGAGAGGCTGAAGGTGCAGGGCAGAGGGAGGCCGGGGTGGGGTGGGGTGGGGATGGGGGTAGGGGGTAGGGGGTAGGGGGCTAGCCGGACAGACGATGGACTGGACGGGGAGGGGCCAGGCGGGGTATGCAGGCGTAGGTTTGAAGGGGGAGAGAGTCGCCGGCCGTCCGGGAGGAGCACCCGCCCGCGCGCTGCGGGGTTGAGCCGTCGGGGTACGTCCCCCGGTACCCGGGCGCTGGCCCCTGCGTCTCCGGCCTGGTACGCGCTGCGGGGTCCCAGGGCTTCCGGAGGCCAGAGAGGGCTTCCGGAGGCGGAGGGTCGCTCCCGCGTGTCGGTGGCGCCTCTCGGCCGCAGGGGGCACCCTGAGCGCCGCAGCTGACCCTCCGGCGGTTGCTAGGCTGCCATTTGGTGCAAGGGGCTGATTGGTGGGGTCCGGACGAGGAGAGTCAGGTGTTGCCGCGATTGAGTCGCGGAGGGCGGACCCCGCGAGGCTCTCAACGCCGATGGGTCCCCGACGCACCGGAAATGCTTCCGCACCGGACAGAACAGACAGCACTCAAACGCCGGGGGCACCGCTCATTGGGCAGGAGCTAGAGGCGCGTCTCAGCCTACTCGGCGGTTGGGCGCGGGCCCAGCAGAGGCGGCACCTGAACGGTGACTGGGCGCGGGGACGCAGCTCTCGCGGGGATTGGTCGCGGGGACGCGGCGGCGGCGGCGCGCAATCTGAGACAGGCGGGCGGAGGCTGCATGGGGCGGCGGCGGCGGCGTCGCCGGGTGGACCCGGCGGACGCGGCCCGGGCCCTGCCCGAGGCCATCGCCGCATTGAGTCAGACTCTGCCTGCCGGACCCAGCCCCGAGACCTTCCGCCGCGCCAAGTTCGACCGTCCGGAGGCGGTGAGGCCAGCAGGGCAGGCGGCTGGGGCCAGTAGGGCTCCGGGAGGACGCAGGGACGCCGCCAGCCCCGCTGACCGTCGCTCTTTGATCCTCGCAGGCCCCCGCGCTCTGGCGGCTGCTCTTCCGCGTGCTCTCGCCGCAGCTGGCCGACGGCGCCTCGGCCTCATTCTCCCCGGGTAAGGCCCGCCTTCCTGTAAGGCCCGCCTGGTAAGGCTCTGGCCCCGCCCACCCAGAGAGCCCCGCCCACTGCACGACCACGGGACAGCCCTCCGTAAGGCCCCGCCCACTGCCCCGCCTCCCCGATGAGACACCCCGTCCCCCCGCGTGAGCCTCTCCCCTTCCCGCCTCCGGGTTAGGTCCCAATGCCCCTGCTAGTCCCTTCCAAGCATGGTCTCTGCTCTGCGTCCCGCGGGGGTCCCTTAGGAGTCTGGGTAGCGTCACCTCCAGTGGGTGTCCCTCCTGAGCTGGCGTCTCCTACCGCAGAGGCCCAGGTCCGCTCTGTGAAGTTGGCGCTGCGCACCCAGGGCTACCCTAGGCGGGCCCTGGCACAGCTCCCGGACGACGGCTCCCAGGGCGGCCGCGAGCTGCTGCTGGCCCTGGCCTGGCTCCTGGCCCGCGGGCCCCTGCCCGAGCGGCTGCTGACCCAGAACCGCGTGCAGCTGGGAGACGAGATGCCCGTGTGCGAGGTGGGTGAGGGATGAGTGTGAGCCGCGCCCAGCCCGGGCGGGAATCCTGGGTGTGGGCACCGGACCGGCGGGGTCAGCCCTGTGGGGGTCAGTGTTGCTGCCCCGAATGCCCGGGTGAGCACACGGAGGCAGGTGAGGGCCGGGGACGTGCCCACAGGCTCCTGACCCAGCTCTTCCTGGCGCCCCCGGGATCTCTTGGCTCTCACTCCCAGGGGCTTCCTTTCTCTTTCCCCTTCGTGGTCTCTGCCTGGGGTGTGAGAGCAGTGCGTGACCCTTGCCCCCTCCCCAGTGCGAGGCCCTGGCCAGCCCTGGCCCTCCTGCCCCCAGCGTGGAAGCAGACGGCTGTGTGGACATCCGCCACCTGCAGTGGCTGATGGGAAAGCTGCGGTTCCGGTGGCGAAACCTGATGGCCAGTCAGCAGGAGCAGTGCGCCCTCCTGGGCAAGGTAGTGCCACGCATGCGTTGTCCACCCAGGGGCAGCTGTCCTCTGTGCTATAGAGGCCTGTCCAGCATTCCCATCTCAGGCTGGCGCCCAGCCTTTGGCTGAATGTGGGCCTTCCCAGGCCTGGCTGGGAGTTGACCTGTTGGGCACAGCCTGGGGTGGCCCAGAGCCTGACCCTAGGGCTCCATGTTGTCCAGGAGGGGGCCTAGAGCAGGTGTTGCTGGACATCTATGGGGCAGGGAATCAGGGGGGCAGGGAGCCTGCAGGGTCGACCTTCCTGTCCCCAGAACTCCCTAGAAGCTTCAGACTCTATGTCACTGAGCACCAAAGTGGGCCCTGGGGAGCCACTGCTGCCTGAACACGAGATGGCGAGGAAGGCACCCCCTCCCACCGCATCCTGGGTGTGGGCTCACGGGCGGTGGGCAGCTCCTGTGGGCTTCCGAAAGGCTGGTAGGGCTCAGCTGTTGGGGCACAGGTGTCCCCACAGGTCCAGTGCATGGTCTGGGCTGAGCGGTGGCTGGGCAGGTAGCCCATGGTTCGCACCAGCGCAGAGCTCTCTGGTGCTGGAACACCCCGCCTGGTGCTCTGCCCCTGGGAGAGGGTCTTTTGCTCAGCTAGCGTTTCCTGGGAGCCCTCACTGCCTCTTGTCTGGGCTCCAGCTGCCCCTCTGTGTGAGACATGCCCACCAGTTAGCCTCCCTGCTGCCTTCAGGCCTCACCTTGCTGGAGTGCCCTGTGTCTGTGTCCCTGCCACTGGCCTCACTGTTTGTGCCACCACATGGGCCTCGCACTTGATGAGCTGAGGGGGAAGCAGGGGCGCCCCACTCTACCTATACTGCACCCTGGGAGCTGGGTGGGGTGCCCCTCCCTCTGCATGGGCCTCCTGGTGGGTACTGGGCCCTGGGCCAGCCTCCCAGCAGTGCTGACTACTCTCCTGGGCCCGACCCTCTCTGAAGCGTTTCCTTATCTGTAAGGTCCTTGCCTAGCGCTGGCTGTGGGGAGGCGCCCACCTTCTCAGCCTGGGGTCTGCACTGCCTGTTTCAGATCCACTCATATACCCGTGGCTGCCACAGCGACCGCAGCCTTGGCCACCTGTCTGTCACCGAAACGGAGCTGCTCAGAGACCCGGAGGGTGGCCGTCAGGTGAGGGCTGGTGGGACCAAGGTGGGCGTGGCCCAAGGTGAGAAGGAGCCTGGGAGGGTGGGGGACCCAGACAGCAGACCAGCTTTGAGCTGTGGGTGTTAGCCAAGCTCACCATCTTTTTAAACAGTATCTATCTATCTATCTATCTGTTTGTTTATTTATGGCCGCGTTGGGTCTCTGTTGCTGCGTGCAGGCTTTCTCTACTTGTGGCGAGCGGGGGCTGGCTACTCTTTATTGCGGTGCGCGGGCTTCTCATTTCAGTGGCTTCTCTTGCTGCGGAGCTCTAGGTGCGTGGGCTTCAGTAGTTGTGGCACGCGGGCTCAGTAGTTGTGGCGCACGGGCTTAGTTGCTGCGCGGCATGTGGGGTCTTCCCGGACCAGGGCTTGAACCCACGTCCCCTGCATTGGCAGGTGGATTCTTAACCACTGCACCAGCAGGAAGTTCCTTTTTTTTTTTTAAAAATACTTATTTTATTCATTTGGCTGTGCTAGGTCTTAGTTGCGGCATGTGAGATCTTTGTTGCGGCGTGCAGGATCTTCATTGCGGCATGTGGACCCTTAGTTGTGGCATGTGGACTCTTTAGTTGCAGCATGTGGGATCTAGTTCCCCGACGAGGGATTGAGCCTGGGCCCCCTGCTTTGGGAGCACGGAGTCTTACCCACTGGACCACCAGGGAAGTCCCCAAGCTCACCCCCTTGCCTATGTAGGAGACACGTGCAACCTCAGGGCCTCTCTTGCCCCCAGAGCAGCCAGTGGTGCGGTGCGTGTGCACGTGGCTGGGTACACTTTGGGCAGTGGGAAGAACACAGGTGTCTGGGCCGGGCTGGCAGCCAGCAAGGGGGGCCACTGGAATTAAGGAAGACTGTTCAAGGGGCCGAGCTGACGGTGTGGGTGCCTTGAGCTCGGGCGTGTGTCACCTGTTGATGAGGAGGTGGGGGTCGGCGCTGCCCCACACTCTACTGACCTTCTTTTCAGGAGCCCCCGTCCATCATCACTGTTTCCTTCCCTTGGGCTCGCCTGGCCAGGGGGTCCTGGGACAGGCCCAAGGCTGGCCATTACTTGTGCTGGGCCCTGGCTGGTCCAGAGTGTGAGGCTGGCAGTGCCTTGTCCTGGGACACTTGGCTGGGGAGGAGGGCTGAGGCTCAGGGCAGGCCCAGCAGATCCCGCCTGTAGAGCCGCGTGCTCCTCGGGGGTCTGCATCCCCACCGTGGGGTCAGGGCGGCCACCTGGGGGTGCCTGCCCGGCCTGCGCTCCTGGCTTTACCTGGGCGAGGCCATGCTTGGCCCTGAAGGTGCTGAGGCCGCATCTGGGCGTCCTGAGATGCCCTTGGCTCTGTTCCCTTTCAGGGGTGACTCAGCAAGGCGCAGGCCTCCTGCCCCTGGTCCCCTCCCTGGTCTGAGTAGAGCAGAGGCTGTGCCAGCTCCAGCCTGCTGCTGCCTGGGACCCCGGCCTCTGGGGGGGGCCTGGGCGGGTACGACTCCCCTCCTCCTGGAGGGCGGTGCATGTTGGTGCGCCAGGACTGAAAACGGTGTGGCCAGGTGGATGGGGACAGTTGGCTTCCTTCCAAGGATTCTGGATGAGAAGCTGGTGGCGGCCTGGACCAGCCGACCTGAAGGGGCTGCGCTCTTGGGATGGGTCCCATGAGCTTCTGGAATGATCTCTTGTTGCCGTGTCAGTGGCCAGGCATGCTGTGGAGTGGCTGGGCAGCATCCTTGGTTACTGGCTGGGCCTGTAGTCTTCTTATATTGTGGCTTGGGACGCGGGGGTGTGGACACCCTCTGGGACTGTTCTTGGGAGCTGAGTAAGCTGCTCTTCTCACGGGCCAGCACGTGTGTGTAGCGGGGTGTGTGTGTGGTGTGGGCATGTGGGCTCCGCCCTCCCGTGTCCGCAGCCCTCCCCCAGACCACAGGGCGATTCTCACCGCAGGCCTGCCTTCCCTGCTCCCCTGGCCGTGGGCTGGGCCCTTGGCCTGGTGCTCAAGCCTGCCCCTGTCTGGCCCCCTGGCCCGGGAGCCCCTTGTCCAGCCATGTGCATTCCCTGGTTGCCTGGCGGGCACGCTGGTGCGCATGGCTCGGGCACCAGCCTCTGTGAGTGGAGGCCTGGCAGGGCTCTTGTCTGGCCGTTTGTCCCGGCCCCAGAGCACAGTCCTGGGCTCCCTTCTAGAAGGAGTGGTGCCGGAGGCTGGGTCACTGTGCTGGCTGCTGTGTTCAGAGAGGAGCACAGCGGGTGCTGGCCTGGGCCATCCCAGTGGGGCCCATCTGTCTCTCCGCAGCTTACCGTGGGCCCTTGGGGTGGACCGTGACTGGCCTTGCCCCTGTCCGGCTTCCCGAGGCCGCAGTGGCCTCAGCAGGTGGGACGGGAGCATGTGCCCGTGCACTGGACTGCGGGGTCCGCAGGTGCGGGGCTGTTCGGGCCGTGCCTGCAGGGTGGGGCTGGGGGTCTGCGCGGCTGTGTTCTCCACCCTGGTCCCCGGTCTGTCCTCCGTCGCCTCCAAGCTGGGCGCCGTGCAGCCTCTGCCCTGCCTTTGGGCTCCAGGGGACTACAGGGAGGGATTCCCAGAACCCGCCAGTCTCCCCCATCCGGGGCCTCCCTGTACACCCGAAGCCTCCGGGGTGCAGCCCTCAGTCAGCAGGGGATGTGGGGTGGAGCCGCAAGGGAGGGGGCACCAGGACTCAGCCGCCGACCCTGCGGGACCCACGCCTGTGGGGGGCTGGCGGGTCACTGGTGTGGTCAGAGGCCTGGTAGGCTTGGCCTGCTTGTGCTGGAGGCGAGGCTGCCCTGCCGTGCCGCGCCCTGTCCTGCCGTGCCGTGCCGTGCCGTGCCCTGCAGGGAGGTGGCTCAGCCCGCGGGTGGGCCGGGTGAGCCAAGGTGACTGAGCCAGAGACGGTGGGCAGGGTGTGCAGGGTCCCAGGCGCACTGGGTTCTCTGACTCTGCGGCCTTACTGGTTTGCGTTGCAGCTGCTACGGAGGCTGGAGAGGGAGAACGCGCGGCTGCAGGCGGCCCTCGAGTGGCGGCGCCGGGAGCTGGTCTTCTGGCGGTGGATGGTCAGGAAGCCGTTCCACCCACCTCCTGTCCCTCCCCTCCCCTCCCCTCCCCTGGTCTGACCACAGCGGCCCTGGGGTGGTGGTGGGGTCTTCTCATTTTCCACACAGGAAGATAAGTCTCAGGGAAGCCCCCCACACCCAGCCCTGAAGCTGGTTTCACACCCAGGCCTGTGGGTTTTGTGTGTGTGGCTCTTTGCAGATGTCTGTCTGTCCCATCACCACCCTTCCCAGCTCCTGGGGAAGCCCAGACTTCTCAGGGGTCTTGGCCTTCCGGAAGCCTGGCCTTTGTGCCTCCCTGGCCTCCAGGCCCACCAGGGTGACGGTCACTGTCCAGCTTGGTCTGCGACCCGGGGGCGGGAAGTGACCCTGGGCCTCTGTCCCTGCCGGCTGGGGAGCTGGGCCTCTGGTTGTGAGGCCCGGGCCTGCCGCCCACCCTCTCACTTGGGGTCCCTCTCTGCAGGACACGGTCCTGGGCGCCTGCCCCCCTGAGGCCTCACAGCCCACGTTTCTGCCCAGGATCCCCACACCAGGGACTGGAGCGTTGGAGCCCCTGGTGCGGGAGCTGCAGGCCCTGCAGGGAGAGCTGCGAGAGGCGGTGGAGGCCCGGCGGGCGGCCTGGGAGGCCGGGGTGAGGACTTGGGGCCCTGGCCCGGGTTGTGCTCGGTGGGGGGCTCCCACGGTGGGACTTGCACCATTTGGTCTGTTTGCAAGGGGGGTGGGCTCACCTGCCAGACTCGGCTGCCGCCCCACCCTGGCCACCCTGATGCAGGTCTGTTCGTTATCCCAGGGCAGTTCTGGTGTCGTCCCTGCTGGCTTCCGCTCACACCGTGTGGCCTTTTGGACCTGCTGGTGGACATGTGTGTCCCCCAGCCCCACCTGGGCGCCACCCTCCTCTCTCCATGAGCTGGGCCGGGCGAGCACCGGGTTTGTGGCTGTGAGCAGTGCGCCACGTGCGCTGCATTGATTTCCTTTTGCTGAAGCATCTTAGAGTAAACTGCAGGCGTGGTTTTCCCCTCAGATACCCCTGGGGAGCATGGGTGTTTCCTGGGGGCCTGCAGCGTGGCTCGTTCAGGCCCTGCACGGCCATGTCTCCTCCGGCCGGGCCAAGCTGGAGCCCTCTGCCCTCTTGGGCAGTGACAGCTGGAGCAACGGTGATGTTTGCAGGCGGTTTCTCACAAGAAGGGGGGCCGGTGCTTGTCTGGGCTCAGGGCTCTTCACGCTTCCTTGTTGCGAACCATGGAGCAGTGCCCACTGAGGGTCGGGGTCAGGGTCAGGGTCAGGGCAGTTCCCTGGGGACACCGAGGGCACAGCCTCTTTGCGCTCCCTGCTGCCTGCAGGGTCTCTGGGATGGGCCTGCCCTGGGGGCCAGAGGTGTCCTCACCAGGTCGTGTCCTCGGCCTGGCGTCCCCTTAGCCTGGCGTCCCCTTGGGTCAGGGCCACCCCAGGCCACCCCTCTGCGAGGGCGGTGGGAAAGTGGGAAGCCGATAGAGCAGAGGACATGCTGACCCCGCCTGGAGTGGTGGGTGGGGTTGGGGGTGGGTGCCCCGAGGGTCTGCACTCTGGGCTCTGAGCAGACCCTGCAGGACTTGGCCTGCTGGGGGCAGCCAGGCCCACTCCCCCTGCAATACCGCGGTGCAAGAGCTGGGCCTGCAGCTGGGTGGTCCTGAGGGCTCAGGCCCTGCAGGGCTGTCGGGGGTGATCGAGCTGCTGGCCCTTTCCCCGGGGCCCCACGGCCTCTGGCTTAGGGCTCAGATGCTCGGTGCGGGTGACAGAGCCTGGAGGAGCCGGGCCTCAGAGCTGGCGCTGGAGCTGCTCCTCTTTGGGCACTGGGAGGGGCCGCAGGACTGCTGGCGGCTGGGGCAGGGCTCAGGGAGAGCCGAGGCCCTGAGCCAGGGTCCTGGTGAGACTGGTCACCCTCTGCTCACTTGCCACGTCCCCTGTGCAGGTCGGAGGCCGTGGGCCCCAGTGGAGCGCCGCGAGGACGGCCTTGCGGGAGGCCGTGGGACAGGACCTGGCCGCTCTGCGGCAGGCCTGCGAGCGAGGCGGCGGCTGCAGCCTGGCCCAGCCCCACGGGCCCCACCGGCTGGTGAGGACTGAGGCTGGGGCGCCCGGGGGCCCAGGCCTGCGGGCCCCTGAAGTGATTGAGGCGCTGAGGAGCCAGGAGGCCCGCCTGGAGGTGGTGCTGCGCCAGCTCCAGGGCCAGTGTCGGCAGGAGCTGGCCAGGCTGGTGGGAGCCCCGCCCGGCCCCGTCTGGATCCTGCCACCTGGACGCTGACGTTCCCTGCTCCCGGGGGCACCTCCCTCAGCCTGGCTGGGCCTTGGAGGGGCAGATTCCAGGCCAGGTAACTGCAGGGGTGACACAGACACAGCCCCGGTGGTGCAGGCACACTGGGCCCTGGGCCCCGGGTCCCCACTTTGCGCAGTACCCAGCCCCGCGGCCTGCGGTGCCGGGGGCAGGCCCATTGTGGTGGCCGTGGGCATTCAGGATCTGGAGAAGACCCGGAAATAAATTGTGGAGGCCTCCTTGCAGGGCTGAGGCTCCAGCTGTCCCTCTGCCACCCTTCCGGGTCTCTGTCTGGGGAGGGGATGCTCCCCTCAGGTCCAGGGCGAGGGGTCCCTGCCGGTGGTGGCTGAGGCTGGTCTGGTCCAGGGCTGCCCAGGTGCTGGACGGACAGGCATGGCCTGCAGCACAGGGTGGGCGTGAGGGCCCCGGGGATGCAGGGTCCTGGATGTGCCCTTGGAGCACCCTCATCCTGGGCTCCCTTTGTACACCCCACCTGGGCCACGCCTATGCCTGGTGTGCGTGTGCGTGTGCGTGTGCGTGTCTGTGTTGGGCAGGGACGCCTGATGGGAACCTTGGGTAGTGGGGGGACTCTGCTCCGTTTCTGGGGGTGGTGCCCGGGGGGGGAGGGGGAGGCCACTGTGGACAGAGGGGGCTTTGTTCCCGAGACTGCTCGGGGAGCTGGGCTCCGCCCTGACAAAGAGCCATCTGTGTCGGGAGGATGCGCCCCCAGCTGCCAGGACAGGCTCCTCTCCTTCCCAGGAGGCTTGGCTTGGCACCTGCCCCGCCTCCCTTCCACCAGTGGACATGGCCTCAGCCCGGCCTCCCCTCTCCCCCAGGGCGCTCCACCCGGACCTGGTGCCGCCAGCTTAGGCCCCAGGGCCCAGCCACAACGCCTTCTCACTGGCCTTTGCTGTCCGCTTGGGGAGTGCTGGCTCACGCCCAGGGGCACTGGCCCCTCTGGGCCATTCTGGGCCTCCTTCGTCCCGGGTTGGGGCACACCTGTGGCGCCTCTGCACTGGCCTCGGGAGCACTGACCAGACCGGGGTCGAGCCGGCGCCCCTTCCGGAGTGCCCCCTGACCCTCTCCTCACAGGCTGGCCCCAGAGAGCCTCTGGCCCGAGCCCCTCCCTCCAAGGCCTGGCCCCCCTCTCCTAGCCCCTCTTATGGGCTCCCTGCTTGCTCCAGTCGGGTCCAGGGCACACGGGACTCAGGCCCCCGCCTGCGGCCCTCGAGTGTTTAAAGGCCCTTCTGGACCCCTGCTGCCACCCTCCTGACTGCCCCACGGGGCAGGTCCACTGAGGATTCCCTGAAGCCGGGATGGCCACTGGCCCTCGGGAATTGACGTTTGCAAACTCTGTGTCACGGAGCTGTCACTTCTCAGACTGATCTGTAGATTCAGTACAATTCAATCAAAACCACAAGCGTGTCTGTGTGTCTGTGGGACCTGGGCTGGTGATTCTGAAACACGAGGTGGAACCGGCCCGAGAGGCCCAGCTGGGGGTGAGTGGAGCCATCCGCGGTGACCCCGCGAGCCAGGAGCTTTCCAAGGCTGCAGGGGTCAGGCGTGGGCCCTGGGGTTTGGCTCCTACTGTTGCCGTGATAAGTTAGCGCTTGTAAGTTAGTGGCTCACGGCCCTGACCCTGCCCTCTGTGGGGCTGAGGTCTGGTGGGCAGGCAGGAGGCCCCGGGGAGAATCCACTTCCACAGCGGCCTCAGGCGGGCTGTCATCTCCAACACTCCCCAGCCCCGCAGCCCCGCGGCCACTGCAGTCCCCTCTGCACGTACCAGGACAGGTTCACAGGCTCAGACCCACGGGACAGACGGGGTGTGGGGCAGCGTGGGCCCACGCGTGCACTGGAGTCTGGCCTGGCTGCATGTGTGAGACTGCACACTGGGGCTGCAGGGTTCCCCACCCACCCACAGACACAGCCCTGCAGGAGGTGAGGATGCCACGCTCCCCTCTGGAGTGGCTTCCTAAGACCACACGTCAGGACTAGGAACCTGTTCATTAAGAGACACTGTAAAGACAGCGGAAAGGCAAGGCTGAGCAAGCGGCAGTTTATCGCAACACCTGTAGCCCGTGAAGAACTGGTGTGGAGCAGATGGGGCCGTCAGCCCAGGGGCAGACACCGCGGAGAAGAGGAAACGGGAACTCAGATAAGTCAAACTGTAACCAGGAACGTGCAGGCGCGCTGTGCGGCCGCAGGTGGGCGGGGCACCGGGAAGGGGTGGGGCTGGATTCGAACTACCCCCGGGAAGCACACACGGGCGCGTCTTGTGAGAGGCCCCCAACCCCCTCGGAGTCGTGGGGGCAGGAGCGGATGTGGGCGGTCCCTGCCGTCCGCCAAGGGGGGTGGGTGAGGGGGTGACGGGGACAGCCGGCTGGCCACACTGCAGCGGCTTCCTGGGATCCGGAGTCAAAAACCCTCAGAGTCTTCTAGAAAACACAGGCATGTCGCAGAAGACCACACACAGGGAGGTCTTAAAACAGCCGTGACTGGGGGAGGGAAGGGATTCTCATCTGCGGGGAAGCTCAGGACAGCGGGGCTGCCTTGCGGGGCCTTGTGGTCGTGGGTTTACCAACGGTTCCCACTCGCCCCCAGGGCACCTGTCCTTTGGGTGTGTCAACCACGATGTCAGAAACCGAGGAGCCGGTCCAGGTGCCTTCCCGCGTCACCCCCACCTCCACGGTCCTTTTGGTGCCCTACCCCACTACCCACTGGCCGGCCTCCCTCTCCCTTGTCCTTATCTGCATTGGTTGACCTTGGCTTGACCTTGGCTTGACCTTGGCTTGACCTTGGCTGGTCAGGACTGAGGCCCCCCGGGGCCCACCTGCAGCCTGAGGGGTATTCCCGTGGCCTGCTGAAGTTCAGGTTTGGGTGGACAGGAGCATCTCTCAGTGGCATTTAGGAGACAATCCCTGTTGGCGGGCACAGTCGACGACCTTGGTCCGTAGGCCCCGGCACCCGTGTCCTCGCCTGTGGGTGTGGCTGGTGGCCATGAAGTTGTGCCTCTCGAGCTCCGGGGCCCCCAGCTGGGTCCTGGGTGCTGAGTGCAGCTGGGCGCCGGCCTCTCTGTCCGTCGCTGAGCTGGGCTGTTGCTCCTCTCATCCACCAGCCAGGATTCCCGAGGTGCCCCACGTGTGTCAGCCCCGGGGCTGGGTGCAGGGTCTAGGGGAGAGCAAACACCATAAACGAATATGCATCAGGGGGCGATGGCCCTGGCCGTGCGGGGTCAGGGCGCGAGGTGACAGAGTGGGTTGGTCAGAGGAGGCCTGCCCAGACAGTAAAGGAGGGGAGGAGAGGGAGCTGAGTGTCCCGCCCAGGAGGGTGGTCCAGGCAAAGGAAATGGCGTGCTTATGCTTATGCGGGGGCTGCATGGGGGGCGTCTGGGAGGGGGTAGGACATGAGCTCAGAGGTGGGGTCTCAGAGGGGCAGGGGCTGCAGGCTTTTGTGCCCCAGGTCAGGATTTCGGAGTTTCTTCTGAGCGGGGTCGGGGCACCGTTCAGGGCCAGGTCCCGTCTTCGCTCCAAAAGGCCCCGTCTGCCCCTGGCGGGAGAGCTTCTGGGGTTCAGTGAGAAGGCGGTGAGGGGTGTTGGGCCGGGCCTTGGTGGGCTCTGGTGGACTTGGGGCCTGGGATCTGTTGCTGTCTTGGCCGTGGGGCTTGTGAGCTGGTGGCCCCTCTTTTAAGTTGTTTCTCTTCTTACCGTCTTCATTTACAATTCCCAAGTTTTTTCCTTCCCTTTTAGGGACAATTTTTTTAAATTGTGGTAAAAAAAACACATAACATTAAGTTTGCCATCTTAAGCATTTTTTAAAAATTGAAATACAGTTGATTTACAATACTGTGTTAGTTTTGGGTATACAGCAAAGTGATTCACACACACACACACACACACACACACATATATATATATTATATGTATATTTTTTTCTGATTCTTTTCCATTGTAGGTTATTACAACATATTGAATATAGTGCCCTGTGCTGTACAGTAAATCCTTGTTGCCTTTTATCTAGATTGGGGCGGTCATTTCATGGTTAAATAAATTTGTCAAAGCGCAAAAAAAAAAAAAATCCTTGTTCCCTATTTTATGTATAGTAGGACTGTATCTATGAATCCCAGGCTCCTATATCCTTCCCCACCCCCTTTCCCCTTTGGTAACCGTAAGTTTGTTTCCTATGTCTGTGAGTGTGTTTCTGTTTTGTAAATAAATTCATCTGTATTATTTTTTAGTTTCCACATATAAATGACATCATGTAATATTTCTCTTTGTCTGACTTATGTCACTTAGTGTGATGATCTCTAATTGCATCCACGTTCCTGAAAATGGCATGATTTCATTCTTCCTTCTGCCATCTTAACCATCTTTAAGTGTACAGTTCAACAGTGTTAAAATATTCACACAACTGTGCTACAGATCTCCAGAACTTCTTACATCTTGCAGCACAGAAACTCTGTCCCCACTAAACACTAATTCCCCCTCCCCCAGCCCCGGGCCCCCACCATCCTTTCTGTTTCTGTGAATCTGACTCTTCTAGGGACCTCATATGAGTGGACTCACACAGGATCTGTCCTTTTGGGACTGCCTTATTTCACTGAGAGAAAGTCCTCGAGGTTCATCCATGTTGTAGCAGGCGTCGGGATTTCCTGCCTCTTTAAGGCTGAGTAATAGACCTCGATAGGCTTACCCCCCCCCCCCCCATCTTTCAGTGGACGTTTGGGTTGCTTGCAGCTCTTGACTGTTGTGAAGAACATGCTGTGATGAATGTGGGTGTGCAGGCATTCCTGTTTTTACTTTAGTTTTAGAGGATCTCTGGGTCATCGAGAGCCAGGCATGGCTTGATGGAGACAGCCGTGCAGTCTGCAGAGCCCCTGGGAGGTGAGCCAGGGGCGGGGACCAGATGGGGCGCCCTGGCTCGTCTCCCTTGGGAGGAAGGTAGCGGTGACTGTTAGCTCCCCCGAAGTAGTTTCTTGGGTCTGACTGTCTTGGCAGCCAGCATCGCCCTAACTCAGGGCTCCTGCCCTTGCTCAGCTCGTGGCGCTTGCAGTGAGTGGCTCAGTAATATTTTTCACAGCACCTCTTGGTCCAAAGAAATACCTAACACTTCTGTGTATTGTGGCCAAAGAGCTTAATAAGTATTTAGGTACTAACAACTTAGTAGCAGTTTAGAAAACAAACCCAAACCCCAAACAAACCAACAACACATGAATTGAAAAAACCCTTAATTCTTAGAAACTGCAATTACTTATCAATAGGACATCTGAAACTGTTAGACCCTACACACTTTTTCAGACCTTAATCACATTGGACACTGCCGCCTGCATTACCTGGTCCATGTGGATTTTTGCCTGGTGTTCGCTTTTTTAGTTCAGCAACTGCTGTTAAACCAGCTTTGCCAAGAGATCTTAGAAAGGCAAGCAGTGCAATCCAGTATGGAAGCTCTGAGCTCAGTCGAATTATTCACAATGTGTCTGGCCTGCTCTGTATCCCGTGTTGCCCTCAAAAATGGAAAATACCCCGTAGTGCCCCTGAGAATTCACTGCAGCACCCTGGGGTGCCTCGGCACACAGTTTGGGAACTGTGGCCCTAATCAACTCAAGTCTTTGTGTTTCCCTATTCTGTATCTTTCCACTTTGTATTGTGTTTTATTGTATTTCATTTATTTTACTTTATTTTTTTTTTTGTCGAGTGGCTTGTGGGATCTTAGTTCCCTGACCAGGCATTGAACCCATGCCCTCAGGAGTGAAAGTCCAGAGTCCTAACCACTGGGCCGCCAGGGAATTCCCTGTATTGTGTGTTTAAAGCTGCATCCTCGAAGCTGTGTGTACAGCTCTTCGCTGCTTCTGCCCAGCAGATAAGGTCCCAGATTCACTACATTGACCATTTCCTACACGTGGACACCCTGGCTGCCTCACAAAAGCCCCTGCTCTTGGGTGGACCTGTGGGAGCAGGGCTTTGGGGTGCACACCTGGAGCAGACCAGTGGGTTCTCCAGGTGGTCGGTTGGATGTTCCAGTCCATGGTCCCACCAGTTCCTACATCCTCGGTCCCTGTGACCCTCCCTCAGCATGTCCTAGCTTCTGCAGGTTTACTTGACATTTCTCTAATCATTGAATTGACCATCTTTTCATGCACTTGCTTAGTTTTGGGGCCTTCCTCTTCTGTAACTGGCTGGTCATATCCTTTAATTGTTGGTGTTTGGGGGCGGCTGACTTTCAAAAATTGCTTTGCAGAAGTTCTTTGAAAACTCGAGATATGAATCCTTCATTGGTTTTTTTTTGTGTGCGGTATGCGGGCCTCTCACTGCTACGGCCTCTCCCATTGCGGAGCACAGGCTACGGACGCGCAGGCTCAGCGGCCATGGCCCACGGGCCCAGCCTATCCGCGGCGTGTGGGATCCTCCCAGACCAGGGCATGAAGCCCTGTCCCCTGCATCGGCAGGCAGACTCTCAACCACTGCGCCACCAGGGAAGCCCCCTTCATTGGTTTTACACATTATAAATATCATCTGCATTCTGTCATCTGTCTAAAAGTTTGCTCATGGTTTCCCTTTGTTGAATAGAAAATTTAAAGTTTGTTTTAATTGATTCATCATGTTTTTGCCTCTTGCTTTTTACAATTAACATTTGAAGACATGCTTCCCTCTCTTGTGTCATATTCGCCTACATTTCCTTCTGTCAGTTTTTTCTTCAACGTTTAGGTCTTCACTCCATTCAGAGTCCACCTCTGTGTGTGGCGTCGGGCAGGAATCCAGGTCTCTTCCATGTGGTGAGCCAGTTTCCAACACCGTCTACACACAGACGTACCCTGTCCTCGTTGATCTGGGCCTTCTCCATATTCAGCTCCCATCTACCCTGGCCCCCCTTCTGTCCCACTGGTCAGTTCATGTACTAACACTACGCTGCTTTCATCACCGTGCTTCATCAGGGTCCAACCAGAGGAGCAGAACCAGTAGGGGTTCTGTATGAAGAGATTTATTGCCTACTGTTGCTGGTGTAGGAAGATACTGTGATGATGGTAGTTCCATTTTGGCCGTCTTGCTAACGCTTATTCTCAGTCTTCAAGGGCGTGTAGCTAAGGTTCTCCATTAAGTATGGTGCTTGCTGTGCGCTTTTGGTACATAACTTATTATACCTGTTTTTTTTAAAGATTTATTTATTATTTATTTATCTTATTTTTACTTTTGGCTTGTTGGGTCTTAGTTGCGGCGTGCAGGATCTTTCGTTGCGGCGTGCAGGATCTTTGTTGCCGTGTGCGGGTTTCTCTCTAGTTGTGGTGTGCGGGTTTTCTCTTCTCTAGTTGCGGCGCGCAGGCTCCAGGGCGCATGGGCTCTGTAGTTTGTGGCACGCGGGCTCTAGTTGAGGCGCACGAGCTCAGTAGTTGTGACGCGCGGGCTTAGTTGCCTCGCGGCATGTGGGATCCTAGTTCCCTGACCAGGGATTGAACTCACGTCCCCTGCATTGTAGGGCGGATTCTTTACCGCTGGATCACCAGGGAAGTCCCGACTCTTTATAGGTTTTAGAACGTTTCCTTCCATTCTTATTTTCCTAGGAGCTTTTTTAGAATCGTAACTATTAAGTGCTTCGTCTTTATTAATCAAGACAATCATATGATTTTCTCCTTCACTTTATTGTAATGAATTACATTATATTAACACATCAACACCCTTTCCCAAGTCAAACCATCCTTGCATTCCCGTGAGAAGTCCCATTTGATCATACTATAACTTTTAAATATACAGTTGGTTTTGGTTAGCTAAAATTTTATTTAGAACATTCATATCTATGCTTGAAGGGAAATAGGTCTATAATTTTCTTTTTTTTCTTCATATGTTCCTTATTATGTTTTGGAATCAAGATTACATTGGCCTCATCACAGCCTTTGCCACCTATTTTCTGGAAAAACTTGTTAAGTTAGGAATTAACTGTTCCTTGAAACTTGAATTTTACAGAGCAAAGTTTTTGACTTTGATGAAGTCCAGTTTATCAATTTATTGTTTGTGGACTGTGCTTTTGGTGTCGTGTTTGTTTGTTTGTTTTTGACCAGCACCAGGTCGTGAAGATTTCCTTTTACATTGCCTTCTAAAAGTTTTATAGTTTTACATTTAGGTGTATGATCCATTTTGAGTTAATTTTTGTATGAGATTTGAGGTTTAGGTTGAGGGTTTTTGTTTTTGTTTGCATATGGATGTCCAATTTAGTGAAAGTACTATCCCTTCTCTGTTGAATCACCTTCACACCTTAGTTAGAGCTAATTGGTCACATTCAACAAACAAGGAATAGAAAGGAACTTCCTCAACCTGATGAAAGGAATCTACCCAAACTCCACAGTTGACATAATACTTAATGGTGAAATATTGAAAGCTTTCCCCCAAGATCAGGAACAAGGCAAGGATGTTTACTCTTGTCTCTTCTATTCAACATTATATTGGAGGTTCCAGCCAGGGCAATTAAGCAAGTAAAAAAAAAAAAAAAGGCATCCAGGTTGGAAATGAAGAAGTAGAACTATATTTGCAGATGATATTACAAGAACTTGTATATAGAAAATCCTGAGGAATCCACAAAGAAATACTAGGATTAATAAATGAGTTCAGCAGGGCTGCAGGATACAAAATCAATATGCAAAAGTCCATTGTATTTCTATGCACTAGCAGTGAATAATCCAAAAATGAAGTTAAGAAAAACAATTTCTCTTACAACAGCATCAAAAAGAATAGACTAGGAATAAATTTAACCAAATGTTGGGTAAAATTTGTGCTCTACATACTACAAAACACAGGTGAAGGAAATTAAAGAAGGTCTAAATAAATGGAAAAGACATCTTACATTTATCACCAGATTGATCTATAGATTCAATGCAGTCCCTATCAAAACCTCAGACGGCTTTTTTCAAAAGTGACGAACTGATCCTAAAATCACATGGAAATGCAAGGGATACAGAATAGCCAAAACAATCTCAAAAAAGAAGAACATAGTTGGAGGAGTCACACTTCTCAATCTCAAAACTTACCACAAGCTACAGTAATCAAGACAGTGTGCAGTTATACAGCAGAAACTAACACACCATCGTAAAGCAATTATACTCCAATAAAGATGTTAAAAAAAAAAAAGAATCCGCCTGCCAATGCAGGGTACACGGGTTCGAGCCCTGGTCCAGGAAGATCCCACATGCCGCAGAGCAACTATGCCCGTGTGCCACAACTACTGAGCCTGCGCTCTAGAGCCCACGAGCCACAACTACTGAGCCCACGTGCCTGGAGCCCGTGCTCCGCAACAAGAGAAGCCACCGCAATGAGAAGCCCACGCACCGCAACCAAGAGTAGCCCCCGCTCGCCGCAACTAGAGAAAGCCCACGCCCAGCAACAAAGACCCAACACAGCCAAAAAAAAAAAAAATAAGTAAATAAATTTATATTAAAAAAATAATAAAGTAGCACACCCCACCCGAAGCATTCTTTATCACATTCATACATCCTAAAGTTATCTATAAAATTATTGTTTATTTGAAAAAAAAAAGACAGTGTGCGGGACTTCCCTGGTAGTCCAGTGGCTAGGACTCCGTGCTCCCAATGCAGGGGGCCCGGGTTCAATCCCTGGTCGGGGAACTAGACCCCACATGCCACAACTAAGAGTTTGCATGCCGCAACTAAAGATCCTGTGTGCCGCAACTAAGACCCGGCACAGCCAAAATAAATAAATAAATATAAAAAAAGAAAAGACAGTGTGGTACTGTAATAAGAGTAGACATATAGACCAATGGAACAGAATTGAGAATCCAGAAATAAACCCTTGCATTTGTGGTCAATTGATTTTTGAAAGGGTGCTAAGACAATTCAGTGGGAAAGGAAAGTCTTTTCAACAAATGGTACTGGGACAACTGGATATGCAAAAGAATGAAATTTTTATATGCAAAGGAAGTAAACTGGATCCTGCATTAGTTTCTTAGGGCTGCTGTAATAAATGACCACAAACTGGATGGCTTATAATAGAAATTTGTTCTCTCACAGTTCTGCAGGCTAGAGGTCTGAGATCAAGGTGCTGGCGGGGGTGGTTCCTTCTGGGCGCTCTGAGTGAGGATTTGCTCCTGCTTCCGGTGGTGGCCAGCAAGCCTTGGCATCCCTTGGTTTGCAGCTGCATCGCTCCAAGAGCTGCCTCTGTCATCGCATGGTCGTCTTTCCTCTGTGTATGTGTCTGTGTCTTCAAATCTCTCTTTCCTTATAAGGACACTAGGCATTGGATTTCGGGCCCACCCTACTCCAATATGACCTCAATTTAAGTTGATTACATCTGCAAAGACTCTATTTCCAAATAAGGTCCCACTCACAGGTACTGGGACTTCAGCATATCTTTTGGGGCACCATAATTTAACCCATAACAGATCCCTTTCTTACAGCATCCATAAAATTTAACTAAAAATGGATCATAGACCTAAATGTAAAACCTAAACCTATAAAATTCTTAGAAGAAAACATGGGGGAAAATCTTTATGACTAGGGTTAGGCAAAACCTTCTTAGATATGATACTGAAAGCACAAGCAACAAAAGATGAGATAGATAAACAACTTCATCAAAAGGTTGTTTTTTTTTTAATATTTATTTATTTATTTACTTTGGCCGCGCTGGGTCTTAGTTGCGGTAGTGGGATCTTCGTTGCAGCGTGTGTCATCAAAAGTTTTTAAGCTCCAGAGGACACCATCAAAAAAATTGAAAAGACAACCCACAGAATTGGAGAAAATATTTTCAAGTTACATATCTGGTAAGAGACTTGTATCCAAAACATAAAAAGAATTCCTTCTTACAACTCAACAATAAAAGGACCATAACGCAATGGAAAAATGTGTAAAGAATTTGAACAGATATTTTCCGCATATAAATCCTGTATGTGTTTTGTTAGATTTATACCCAAGTATTTAATTTTGGGGGGAGCTAAAGTAAATGTTATTGCTTTAAAAATTTTGGTTTTCAGTTGTTTGCTTCCAGTAGAAGCAGGATTGAAGTTGTTTTGACCTTGTATCCTGCAACCTTGCTAACCTCACTTATTAGTACTCAGATTTTTTTTTTTTTGGTAGAACTTTTGGGATTTTCTACATAGACTTTCATGCCATCTACGAATAGAGTGAGTCTTATTTCTTCCCTTCTATTCTGTATGTCATTTATTTAGTTTTCTTATTTTATTGCATTGGCTAGGACTGCTGGTACAATAGCAGATAGTAATGGATAGAGTGGACATCTTTGCCTTGTTTCTGATCTTAGGGCAAAACACCCAGTCCTTCATTATTAACTATCATGTTAGTTGTAGTTTTGTTTTGTCTCTTTTTTGTTCTTTTTAGATACCCTTTATTAAATTTAGTAAAATTTCTCCTATTTCTGGTTTGCTGAGTATTTATCACGGATGGATGTTGAACTCTGTTGAATGCTTTCTATGCACGAGTTGATATGATCACATGGTCTCTTCCTTAGATTGTTGATACGGTGGATCACACTGATTTATTTGCTTTCCTGAGATAACCTCCCTTTGGTTGTGGTGTTTCTTTGTTTTTATTTTTTACGTTGCTTGCTTCTATCTGCTAATATTTTGTTGAGAATATTTGTGACATGATGGCGTTGGATTTTCTTTTCCCTTGTGGGTTGGATTTTCCTGGCTCTTCATATGCAGAGTAATTTTGGATTGTATTCTGCACATTCAAATGGCATGTTATGAATATCTGGTCTTGTTTAAATCCTATTGAGAATGGGGATATTTTTGTTTTAGCATGCAATCAACCCAGTTGGGCTCAGGCAGAAAATTCCAAATAGCCTTCTGTGGGTAGTGGTTTCAATGTCAGTTCTGTTTTCAAAGCCTTTGCAGTGTTATTTGAATCCGTCCTGTGTGGGCACTGCCCAGTGGCCAGTGCGGGACTCGTGCAGTGCTGCGTCCTGTAGTTCAGTCCTCGGACTCAGGGTGACACTTGGGACTGGACCCGGGCACACGTGGCCTGGGGTTGAGCCCAAAAGTCATGAAGAGCTTCGCGGGTTGCCTTCTGGAGCCCCTCCCCCGGCATGCCTCCGTTACTTTCGGGCTCCCGGGGGCTCCCCTTTCCAGTCCTCTGGCAGAAGTTGGGGGCTTTAGTCACCCCGCCCTCCTGCACACTCCCCCTCACTGTGCCTGCATCTTGGGAAAGAGAGAAGGGCCTGGCTCTCCCCGTCTGCTCGAGGCAACTGGGTCCCACCCTCTGGGACCACGTCTCCTCTGACTGGAGAGGAGGGTCTTCTCCCTAAAAAGGTGCCTGTGAACCCTGATGCCTTGACTGCAGCCTGGGTGGAGGTAGGATTGCCCAGGTGCCCCGAAGCAGCAAACGGAACCCCCCCTCCCAATCTCTCTTCTCCCAGTCTCTCTTCTTTCCCTCCCTGAGCCAGAACTAGGGGGCCCCTCCTGGAGCTCTCTGTCCCTGTCGTGTCCCCATGTCTGGCTTCTGGACCCGGCAGAGTCCAGCCTGGGGATATGGGGGGAAGATCCAGAAACTCACCGCCAGGTTGGTGGTGCTTCACATTCTCGTTCTCCCCCCAGTCTGCTCAGGCTTCAGAGCCCTCAGTACCTCATGCATTACCTTCTTCTTATAGCTGCACTCAGCGAACGAGACAGGGTTTATCCCATCTCACCCCAAACGGAACCCAGGAGACATAAAAGAAAAAGACAACAGGGACTTCCCTGGCGATCCAGTGGTTAAGATTTGGCGCTCCCACTGCCAAGGGCCTGGGTTCAATCCCTGGTCAGGGAACTAAGATCCCACAAGCCGTGTGGCCCCCCCCCCCCAAAAAATATATGTGTGTGTGTGTGTATACGTATATATATGTGTGTGTATATATATATATATATCCTTGGTCTCGACTGGGCACCTCTTACTGTCCTGTCACATTTGGTTTCTCTTTATTGAAGTGTGTGTGTAGAAATAAATGTACGTTGTATCGTGGACCACTTAGGGTAAACTACAGGTGCCCTGACAATTCACCTGGTCACTTCATCACACGTGGCTCCAGAAGGACGGTCTCCTGGGCGCGGTCCTCACACAGAGACCCCCTCGGCGGTCCCTCAGCGCGCGTTTGCACCCCTGCCTCCCTCCCAATAGGACACTTGTGATGACAATGGCCCACCTGATAATCTGGATGATCCCAGATCTCAAGGCCCTTAATTTAATGACATCCTCCAGAGGGAGCCGGCCCACGTCCCAAGGGCTCTGGGCCTGGCGCTAGCCAGCCGGGTGGACACACAGATAAGGGGATTGAGAGGCAAGAACTGGGTGCCGGGGTGGCAATGGGGTGTGTGGTGTTTGGAACACTGACCCAGGCAAGCAGGACAGGGGTTAAAGATAGGGCCTTCCCAGCAGCCCTTAGGTGAGGTGGGGAGGGCAGAGGGAGAGAGGAGATGGGCAGGGTGTCCTGGGGGGCAGCCCCTCCCTGAGAGCGGAGGGTGGAGGGAGGGAGCAGGCCGTGTGGGCTGTGGTGTGGGCTCAGGGGGCCCTGGAGGTGCTTCCGGCCCTCCTCTGCCTCCTGGGCCTGCTAGGGTGGTTGTGCCAGGTGGTTGCTGGTGGTGCCTGCTGGCCAGACGGAACCTGTGCTCCCTGGGCCTCCTCCCTCCATGCTGCAGGAAGTGGCCTTGCTCCCCAGGCCCTTTGTCCCTGGAGACCTCCTGGGGAAGGTAAACCATCCCTGGGTCTGGGGCCCCTCCCTGGGCAGCGAGGCAGCCTTAGGGTCCTGACTACACTTCTTCCCGTGAGAGCAAGTGTGCGAGTGGCTATGGGGGCTGGTATCCTCCAGTGAGCCATCCTGAGGGCTCAGCCCAAGAGCATCGCAGCACCTCACGTGTGCCTCTCATGGACGGCCCAGGGCGGCGGGCCTGCTATCCTCACTCCCTGCTGGCCCCGGTGCACCCCTGGCCGGCCCCCAGTGCTGGTGGAGGGCGGCAGATCCCGTCGCCTGCACAGACTCAGCCACCTCTGTGGAACCAGGCACATGTGGGGCCTCGGTGCGAGCCGACCAGGTGCGAGGGATCAAGGGTGTCCCTTCACCCTCTGACCTGGTCTCGTCCTGTCAGAGGCAGCAGGCAGGCAGCCGGTGCGGTCCCCTCCTCCATCCTGGGGTGGGCATGGCTGGCATGTTGGGGGCGGTGCTCAGTGAGGACAGGGTGGGGACTCCGGTGGGGGGAAGGAAGCCCGAGCTTCCAAACCCTAGCGTGCTCCCTGGATGGCTGGAGAAGAGGATGAGGGCTGCCCAGTGGCCCTGCTCTGCGCCCTCAGATAAGAACCGGGAAGGCTGGAGAAACCCAGGATGCAGGGCTTCTCTGGGACGCGGCTCCGTGTCCCCAAACGAGGTCCCGGGGGGCCACCTGCAGATAGTCGGCGGGCAGCCCGGCCCCCACGTCGGGGCTAGCTCCGCGGGTAAGACACAGGGTCCCGCAGGCCGCCTGTCGCAGGCGATCGGGGTCACACTGGTGGGTGGCCCGGGTACGGGCTGCCGTGGAACTTCAGGGTGTGAGCGGAACTGAGGCGCCCGCGGGGCGATTCTCCGGCTGTTGGGTGAGGACGGTGGACAGGAGACTTCCCGGGCTTGCGCGTGGACCCTGGGGGGCGTCAGGCTGCCCAGTGTCATAGGTCCCGGGGGCCGTTGCTGCGCAGTGCCGTCGCCCTGGCAACCGGCGCTGCGGAGGGGGCGGGGTCGCGGGGACCCCCATCGCCGTCAGGCGGGCGCAGGCGGCTGGGAGCGCGGGGCGGGGCCTCAGGCCGGGGGTGGGGCGCGCGCGCGGGCTGGGGGCGCAGCTGAGCGCAGAAGAGCGCGGCCTCGGCCCCGCGCACCTACGGGCTCCGCGGAGCCGGCCCGGGCGCGGCGCAGCATCTGGCCGGCGGCGGGTAAGTGAGGGCAGGGCGCGCGGGCAGGGCGCGCGGGCTGGGGCTCCTGGTGAACCCCGACTCTCCGGCCGCAGGGGCGGCGGGATGCAGGGGCGGCGCTGCAGGGGTGAGGCCTGGCGGGGGAGCGGGCGGTGGGGTCAGAGGAGCGGAGACGCAGCTGCGGGAGCGGCCCAACCCCTTCACCGCCCTCTGTCCGATCGGGCTGGGGCCGGGGGAGGGCGGCCCTTTTCTCTCCCCCTGCCACCGCTTGTGGGCACTGAGGGACGGTTGGGGCTGGAGGGCGTGTGAGGCGCCGGGGAGGAGGCGGGCAGTGAAGGGCCCGGAGGCTCCGGAGTCTGTGAGGTTCGGGCAGTGGGGCGTGCAGGAGGCACCGGGCCGGGCCCGGGCCGGCCAGGGCAGCGGGGCCAGTCCCCAGGGAGAGGCCCGGCAGGGTGTGGGGGAGGGGTGGCCAGGCCCTGGCGCTGGCTGCCTGGGGCAGGGGCAGGGGCCGGGGCTCCCTCTGTGACGGGGTCTGTCCCGGCACCCTCAGCCCTCCGCGCATGTTTGATGAGTGAGTGAGCCGTGGTATGGGTGGGGAGGAAGGGATTAGTGGTGCAGCGGCTGTTTGGCTAGTTGGCCAAGGGCTGGGATGAAGGAAATTCCCAGGCCGCTGCTGCAGCCACAGGAGGCCCAGGTGTGTGTGTGTGTGGCGGGGGGCGGGGGGCTTCGTGGGTCAAGCGTGTCCACCCAGTGGCGGCGGACACGGGGTGTGTGTGTGAGGGGGGAGCAGCAGCTCACGGAAGTGTGGAGGCAGGGGCATAATAGGCCGATGCCCCTCCCGAGGCACCTACTGCTCGACGCGGCCGAGCTCAGAGTGGTTGGGGGCCCTGGATGTGGCGGCAGGGGCTCCTGGGAGGGGGGTGCTGGGTGGGGCAGCGCTGCAGTGAGGGCAGGGCTGGAGGTGCCGACTTGGAAGGGGACCTCCTTCCCCAGGCAGTGGGGGCTGCGGTATCACCAGGGGCAGGCTGGGCACTGGCTCCACAGTCACACGTGACATTAAATTCTATGTCCTTGTCTGGACAGGGCAGTAAACAGAGCCCTGGGGCCAGGGGTGCTGTGGGAGGGACAGGAGGGATGGGGAGACTGGCTGGGAGTGAGCCTGCAAGTGACTTTCGGGTGGGTGAGGGCGCAGGGCCTCCATCGTCCCCCAGGTGCGAACGGGCACAGGTGTGGGGACCCGCAGCCTGCGGCGGAACTCTGACCAGTACAGCCATGACAACCAGTGCCAGGGGTGTGAGAGGGGTGCAGGGGGCCGTGGAACCCAAAGCAGGCCCAGGTGGGCGTTAGCGGAGGGAAGGCTTCCTGAGATTGCCCCCAAGGGCAGGGGGGAGGGAGTGGCAGGGGGACCACCCCTTCATGGTGAGCAGGGCGGCGTGGGTGAGCTGGCGCCGGGGCTGGGGGAAGGTACACGGCAGGAGACGCAGCCAGCGCAGTAGGGAGCCACGATGGGAGCAGGGCAGAGACTGGTCCACACGCCCTGTGAACGGTGGACCGGAGGGGAGACTGAGTCTGCCGAGGCAGGGAGGGAAGATGCAGGGGCTGCGAGGCAAGGGTTGGGAAACACGGAGAGGCTTTTGGGATGGAATCCGCAGGCCCTGGATGACTCTCAGTCCTGGATCGGAAAACCTGTCCAGAGCTCCGGCTCCTCCGGCCTTCCCTGAGCGCGCAGAGCGGAGAGCGCAGGCCCGCCTCCCGCCCAGCGCGGCGCCGGGAGCGAGGACGCCCGAGCTCCCGCGGGAACGGCCACGGGACGGAACCCCGGGCCTGCGGCGTGGGCCCAGCAGGGACAAACCTCCGGGTCCCCGGGGACGCGCGCGCGGCGGGGAGAAGCCACTTCCGTTCCATTTCCTCCCCGGCGGTGGCGGGAACGAGGTCTCGGGTCTCAGGTGGGGCTGCGGCGCCCCCTGGAGTCCCCGCTCTGGCTCGCGGCCCCCCGTGCGCACATCGGCGCGTGCGTGCAGCCGAGGCCCGGGGCCCCGAGTGGGGACAGCGCCCCTCGCGGGAAGCACGTCGCCGGGGTGGGAGAGGCCGCCCCCTCCGCATCCTGACTCTGTCTGCTCTGATCTCCTCAGATTCTGAGCTCGCCAGCCGGGAGCAGCGGCGCCCTCGGGGCGGCTGGACAGGCCCCGCGACATGCCCGAGGGCTGAGCGCCGCCGCCGCCGCCGCCGCCGCCGCCGCAGGGCCTCGTCCCGCCTAGCGTGGGGCTGCGCGCGCCCAGGTCGGGGCCCCGGCGGCCGACCATGGTGCTGCCGCCCCCGGACCGGCGCCACGTGTGCCTGACCACGCTGGTGATCATGGGCAGCATGGCGGTCATGGACGCGTACCTGGTGGAGCAGAACCAGGGCCCGCGCAAGATCGGCGTGTGCATCATCGTGTTGGTGGGCGACGTGTGCTTCCTGCTGGTGTTGCGCTACGTGGCCGTGTGGGTAGGCGCCGAGGTGCGCACGGCCAAGCGCGGCTACGCCATGATTCTCTGGTTCCTCTACATCTTCGTGCTGGAGATCAAGCTCTACTTCATCTTCCAGAACTACAAGGCGGCGCGGCGCGGCGCGGCCGACCCGCTGGCGCGCAAGGCGCTGACGCTGCTGCTGTCGGTGTGCGTGCCCGGCCTCTTCCTGCTGCTCGTGGCGCTCGACCGCATGGAGTACGTGCGCACCTTCCGGAAGCGCGAGGACCTGCGCGGCCGCCTCTTCTGGGTGGCGCTGGACCTGCTGGACCTGTTGGACATGCAGGCCAACCTGTGGGAGCCGCCGCGCACCGCGCTGCCGCTCTGGGCCGAGGGCCTCACCTTCTTCTACTGCTACATGCTGCTGCTGGTTCTGCCGTGCGTGGCGCTCAGTGAGGTCAGCATGCAGGGCGAGCACATCGCGCCGCAGAAGATGATGCTCTATCCGGTGCTCAGCCTCGCCACCGTCAACGTGGTGGCTGTGCTGGCGCGCGCCGCCAACATGGCTCTCTTCCGCGACAGCCGCGTCTCGGCCATCTTCGTGGGCAAGAACGTGGTGGCGCTCGCCACCAAGGCCTGCACCTTTCTGGAGTACCGCCGCCAGGTGCGCGACTTCCCACCACCCGCGCTGGCTCTGGAGCTGCAGCCCCCAGCCCCCCAGCGCAACTCGGTGCCGCCGCACGCGCCGCTGCACGGCCAGCCGGGCCGCCCCCACGGGCCCTCACCCACGCGAGACGCCCTGGACACGTGACAGGGGCCGCCCGAGGGCGCTGAGACGCGTGGCTGCAGGCGCACGGTTTGCATGGGATGGGGTGGGGGCGGGCTCCCAACGGGGCTAGGTGCGGAGAGTGCCCGAACCCAGGGGGGTGGGGGGCGACCCCCGGCCGCTTCTTCATCTCAGGAATCCTTCGGACCACGGACCTCAGCCCCTGCTCGGCCAGTCTGCCCAGCGTGGGCGCCCGTGTGTACAGCCTGAGCCAGAGCGGGAAGGGTCCCACCTCCGCCTGCTGGGGACCTGGGTGGGAAGGGAGGACAGAGTGGGCGGAGGTCTGTTCCCCTGGGGTCCCTGGGTGGGGGCCTCTGGCTCAGAGTTTGGGACTAAGGAGGCCTCTGTCATTTTAAAGACTCTTGTTTACAGTTTTGTATGGAACGTGGCACTGCTCTGCCTGTTTGATGTGTCCAGTCTCTTGATAGCTGCGGAGGGGCGCCTGAGGGGCGGGGTGTGAGCGAGTGACGGCGGGCGGCTGGGCCGGTCCACTTCTGTCCTGTCCTGGTCTCTCTGGGCAGTCAGATGGGGACGGCAGGGAGGACCCGTGGGAGAGTGGGTCTGAGGGGCCCTAGGGTCCCGCCCCCTCCCCCGACGGTCTGTTTTGGGTTCCTGCCTCTTCCGGGAGGAGCCCCTTGCTGGCCCTTGGGTCTCCGCCTAGCGATGGGGCCGTTGCTGTGGGGTTGCCTTGGCTGTGAGGCCCCGTGTCCCGGTGTCAGAGGCGGGAACTTGGCGCACTCCCAGGGCAGAGAAGACGGCTCTGGGCTCACGGAGCCCCAGGCTCACCCGTCCTCCTGGGCGTCCGCGCTGGTCCGCGCCTCCTACCTCTGCCTCCACTGGCCTCCATGGCCCTGCGGTGCCAGGCACACTGGTCCTGACTTGGTTTAATGGGCCATGTGCCCTGCCCCCCGACTTTGAGGGTCTCCGAATGAGGCCCAGGCCGGCACCCACCGTTTTCATGACCGGGGCTGTTGTCTGGCTCGTGGCCCGAGGTGTCTGCCCTCTGGGTTTGCCTTGGGAACAAGATGGGGACGTCCCAGCCTGCCCTTCCCTGGCTTCCTGAGGTGGTCTGTGATGGCCAGAAGTGACAGCAGCTCCCTGTCTGTCATCGCCTCACTCATCAGCTCACAGCTCCTGTCATCTCAAAAACAGCTTCCCAATTCGGGAAGGAGAGGGCGGGGACTCCTCCTTGTGGCTTCCCCTGTTGGTAGGGAAGTCCCTCTCAGAAGCCCCCCGCGTGGGCCCCTCAGGGGCCCTGGGCCAGAACTGGTTCCATGACGGCCGTGTTCTGAGGGCCAGCCTCGGGGGTGGGGTACTTGCCTCGCTGGGTCTGGGGTCTGACAGCCCGGGATGCCAGTGGAAGACGAGGCCCCTGGGTTTGAGGCCGAGGGCCTTGCCCTCTTCCCCGGAGTGAGGGGCCTCTGCGTCCCCCTTGCTCCTCCTGGAGTGGGGCTCAGACGCACCTCACCTGCTGTGGTGGGGCTCAGACGCACCTCACCTGCTGTGGTGGGGCTCAGATGCACCTCACCTGCTGTGGTGGCACCAGGCAGAGTCTGCCCTGCACGACGCAGCTCGGCCCCTCAAGACGAAAACACATTCGAACTCCTGACCCGTCGTCTTCCGTTCCAAAGCACGTTCACTTTTTCTGTAGGAAAATAGCTTCATCATAGTAAAAACCCAACTTGGCAAAATCGAACTCCCTCATGTTAAGTAATAGCTAAACTTCACATTATACGATTCATTTTTTTTTTTTTTTTTTTTTTTTTGCGTTACGGGGGCCTCTCACTGTTGTGGCCTCTCCCGTTGTGGAGCACAGGCTCCGGACGCGCAGGCTCAGCGGCCATGGCTCACGGGCCCAGCCGCTCCGCTGCATGTGGGATCTTCCCAGACCGGGGCACGAACCCGCGTCCCCTGCATCGGCAGGTGGACTCCCAACCACTGCACCACCAGGGAAGCCCTATCCGATTCATGTTGTCCAGTAACGTGGTGGAGACCCAGTTAGTGATAAGCCCAGAACAGAAGCCACCACCGTCATCGCCCCTGTTAGGATGGCCGCCACGTCATCTGCTCTCTGGGGACCCTTTTGACGATGGCCCAGGTGGAGGAGGGATGGGACACTGCAGTGTTGCACGGCCTCTCATGGCTGAAGCGTAAGTGGCTTAATCTGTGGCAAAAACAAGGTAACCGCCAGTTCACCGGAGAAAGACCAAGGAGAAGACCCGTCAGTCAGAGGGTCTGAGGCTGGGCGCTGCCCGAGGGCTTCAGACTGGCGGTGGGCACTCACGTGTGTCAGCTGCGTCAGTATGCAGGGCGCCCGGGCGGACTTCTCCCAGGGAGACAGCTGGAGGTGGGGTCGCACCGGGGGCTGAGAGCAGAACGGCAGCGGTTCGGAGCGAGTGTGTTGGTCAGGGTTCTGTGGAGAGACAGAGCCAGTGGGAGAGACACGGAACAGAAGAGACCCTTTATGAGGGGTTGGCTCACGCAACCGTGGAGGCCGAGCGGGCCCATGACCTGCCAGCTGCGGGCTGGGGGCCAGGAGGACGGCGCTGTCGTTCAGTCTGAGTCCGAAGGGCCGCGGAGCAGGAGCGCGGATGTCTGAGGGCAGGAGAGGATGGACGTCCCAGCTCAGGCAGGGGCGAACCCACCTCCCGTCCCCCCCTCCCCGCTCCTCTCTCCAGGCCTCCAGGATTGGGTGAGGACCGCTGCACGGGGAAGGCCATCTGCTTACACCCTCACCGACACACCCAGAAATAGCCTCACATGCTGCCTGGGCTCTTGTGGCCCAGCCTGCTCGACACGTCAAATTAAGTGTCACAGGTGGGGGCGAGGCTTGGACAGCCGAGGGGTGGGAGGAATGGCAGAGAGGGGGCTGGGGGGATGGGGAGGGAGGTCAAGACAGGTGAGGAAGATGCCTGCTGGGTTTGCAGGCAGGGCATTGCCGTGGACGCCCAGTGGCTGCCCCGTGGCTGCCCCGTGGCCACTCCTTCATGGTGACCAGACCAGAATTTGCTTGGGGGTCGCCCTGTGCCTATTATCCCAGTGGTCATCGTGGAATCGACTCCTTCCTCACTGGTGCTGGGTCACGGAGGAAGGCCTGCTGACCTGACTGTGGACTCGTCTATGTCCCCCCAGGGAGGCACGAAACTGGAGAGGAGGGTGATTAGATGACATGGATGTTCGTGTCACTCCCACGTGAGTCTGGAAGGTTGTCCAGGCTGCTGGTCCATCCCAGCCCATTGGGGACCCACGCCTCCTCTGTGAGCTCTGATGCTCCGTCCAGGTTCTCAGCCGAGGCACAGACAGGGCGCTGAAGACCTCGAAAGGGGACGCTTGTAGGATCTCTGCGTGGTTCTCAGAAGCTGGCACAAGACACCTGGCTCACACCCCACTGTCCTGAATTTGGACATGTGGGTCCACAGGGAAAGGGTGCCCGGGTGTCCAGATGAAATCCTTCTGCTGTGAAGGAACGGGGGCCACTTATATCTCCAAAAGAGCAGCACCTTTGAACTTCACTAGGTTTTTTCAGTATTTTTTTCCCTCTAAGGTATCTGTCCTCACTCACGTTCTCACTAGCAGAACATGAGCGTTGCGGCTGCTGCACCCCTGACGCAGGTGGTAGCGTTAGTCTCGCCCACGTGATGGGGCTGGGATAGCGAGTTACCTTCACGTTTCCTTGATTATTCACGAGGTTGATCATCTCCTCACATCTCCGTGGAACATTCGCGGTCCCTCTTCCGTGAATTTTGCATATCCTGTTTTTCTATCCGATTGTCTTTCTCTTATTAGTTCGGAGGCATCCTGTGTAGATTCTGGTCACAGTCTTCTTTTTTTGGCCACACCGTGTGGCCTGTGGGATCTTCTCTGACCAGAGATCAAACCCTGGAAGCGCCGAGTCTTAACCAATGGACGACCAGGGAAGACCCACAGTCTTCTTCTTAAATGGACAACAAGTGCAGAGAACGGGAGGGATCATCACCTTTGGTTCATGATATGCTCCCTTCACTGGTCCACGCTGGAGGTCGTTATTTACAGTCAGTTCTTTAATTTGTTACTTTAAATCAGGGAGGCACCTGCAAACCCCCCACCCAAACCAAAGGTGAGATCTCGACAATGACTGCATTTCACCGGGGGCCCCACCTGTCCCTGCCGCGTTCACGGGAGGCACCTTCACCCTGAGACCTGGGAGCGCCTTTCCTTTGTTTCCATTTTGTGCAGTTTTATCAAATCGATATGCATTTCTGAATGCATATTTTGGTTTCAGTTGTTTTTAATGTTACGGAAAGGGTGTCATGCTATATATATTCTTCTGTGGAGATACGTTTCCCTCCATGTTTTACTAAGATTTATCCATACTTTTGCGTGTCTGCTAATTCATTCTGTGCCAGTGAAGGACCCTTACGTGAATGTTCCACGCTGTCCCATCCCGTCCCCATCGATGGATATTTGGATTTTCCAGGTTGCTGCCACCGTGAGCCGTGCTGCTGGGACTGCTCCTGTGTGTGCATCTCTCATATGTGCCAAGGAGTTTCCCTGGGGTATGTACTAAGGAATAAAACTGCTGGGACACAGGTAAGGGGCTGTAAACCTTCTCCAGGTGATGCCACACGGTTTTCCGACAGGGCTGAGTCGAGTGAGCCCTGCAGCATCTCCCACGCCTGGTGCTTTTGCATCCAGCGTGGCTGTTCACGTTTTCACATCAGCCTGGTCCCTGCTTCTTTGTCTGCGATCTTTGCTTTTTCTCTGCAAGTTTGTAGAGTTGGTCTTTGATAGTCTTGAATCCCCTGCGACGTGTCCAAGTGTGGAGTCCTGCATCTCACCCTCATCTTCCTAAGTCCTGGGAACCGAGGGGAGGTGTCAGGTTTGGGAAAGCCATTGCCACTGACTCTGCTGGCTGAACCATCTATTGGTTTTGGGCGTAGATGGTTTGTTGGAACCTCACAGGCAATCGTGTTACTTTCCTGCACTTCTGTCACCTTTGCCGTGCACATTTTCATGCTAACTTGGTAACAGGTTTGGTTTTCCTGGTTCCTTTGTTACTGTGTTTCTCTTTATCACTAGTCATCCTTTTTGACTTAGTTCCATTCTGCCTGATAGAATTGTGCCACCAGCTTTGCTTTGGTTTGTGTTTTTATGGTGTATGTTTTCCCACCCTTTATTCTCAAACCCTCTGCTGTGGACTGAATGTCTGTGTGTCCCCCCCCCCCCGCCCCCCGCAACCGCCCAAATCTACTTGTTGAAGCCCTGCCCCAATGGGATTGTATTTGGAGGTGGGGCCGTTGGGAGTTGATTAAGGTTAGAAGAGGTCGTGAGGGTGGGGTCCTATGATGGGATTAGTGCCCTGATAAGAGGGAGGGACCATGGCTCTCCCCACCACGTGAGGACACAGCGGCCGTCTGCAAGCCAGGAAGAGGGTCCTCGTCAGGACCTGGCCGCTGGCACCTTGATCTGGGACTTGCAGCCTCCAGGACTGGGAGACGTAAATGTCTGCTGTGTGAAGCCCCCAGTCTGTGCTGCTTTGTCATAGTGACCCCGAGCTGACTAAGACACTCGGCACAGTTTTGTTTCAAAAGTGGACTTTGTTGTTTACGTGCTGTGTGGAAATCCCTGCTTGAAAAGACGAGCTTAATCCATATCCGTTTACTGTGAGTTCTGTTCTATTTGGACCTCTTTCTACCATCTCATTTTATGTGTTTGTCGTCTTTTTTTTTTTTTTAAACCCTCTCTCCTCTCCATCCCTGGTCTTTTAGATCAGTCACATTTTCCACCATACTTTTTATCCTCTGCAGGTTTGGCAAGTAGAATTTAAACAAATGCTTTTGTAATTCACCATGGAATGTTTTTAGGGTAATGCATTTTATTCACTGACTTTAAAATTGGGGTAAAACATACACAACATACAATCGACCATTGTTGACCTTTTTAGGTGAACAACGTGGTGGCATTAATGGTTGTGAGGCCATCAACGCCTTCCATCCCCAGAACTGTTCTCATCTTGTAAAACTGAAACTCTGTCCCCATTAAACCGTCCCTCCCACCCCCTCCCCCAGCCCGGGCTCCCACCATCCTTCCTGTTTCTGTGAATTTGACCCTTCTAGGGAACTCTTAGGAGTGGAATCACACGGGATTTGTCCTTTTGTGACTGGTTTGTTTCATTCAATGCCCTCCAGGTTCATCCACGTTGAGGCCTGTGTCGGGATTTCCAGCCTTTTTAAGGCTGAGTAATATTCCATCTTATTAATGGGCGTTGCACTATAGAACGTTCTGTGCACTTAACTTGAAATTTTTTTCTTTTTTTAAAAATATGTTACTGGAGTATAGTTGATTTACAATGTTGTGTTAGTTTCAGGTGTACAGCAAGGTGATTCATATATATATATATCTCCATTCTTTTTCAGATTCTTTTCCCATCTAGGTTATTACAGAATATTGAGTAGAGTTCCCCGTGCTATACAGTAGGCCCTTATTAGTTATCTATTTTATACAGAGGAGTGTGTATATGTCCATCCCAGTCTCCTAATTTATCACTTCCCCCACGTTTCCCCTTTGGTAACCGTAGTTTGATTTTGAGGTCTGTGAGTCTGTTTCTGTTTTGTAAATAAGTTCATTTTTATTAGCTTCTACATGTAAGCGCTGTCATTTGATGTTTCTGTTTCTCTGTCTGACTTACTTCACTCAGTATGATCATCTCCAGGTCCATCCATGTTGCTGCAAATGGCACTGTTTTGCTCTTTTTTATGGCTGTGTGATACTCCATCGTACAAACAGACTGAGCACCATTGCATGTTCTGTGCACTTAACTTGAACTTGTTCTAACAGGTTTACGTAAGTGTCTCCGTCCTTCCCTGTGGAGCATCAAGATGTTAGCCTCTAATTCTCCTTGGACCCCTCTCCCCTCGACTACTTGTTGTCTAGACTTTGGGTTTACTTTTTTTTTTTTTTTTCTGCAGTACACGGGCCTCTCACTGTCGTGGCCTCTCCCGTCGCGGAGCACAGGCTCCGGACGTGCAGGCTCAGCGGCCATGGCTCACAGGCCCAGCCGCTCTGCGGCATATGGGATCCTCCCGGACCGGGGCACGAACCTGTGTCCCCTGCATCGGCAGGCGGACTCCCAACCACTGCGCCACCAGGGAAGCCCTGGGTTTACTTTTAAAATGCAAAATGCCGTGTTCTTTCACTGTGAGTTGCTAATTAATTTTATCCACCGGGTCCACCTGGCCTCCTGAGGAAGAACGTTCTGAGGTTCCTCCCCGGGCTGCCAGCCATCCTGGGGCCACATCCCCACGCCGGCCGAGCGTCCCTGCTGGAAAGAAGGCCCCTTCTTCACACTTCTTCTCCTGCTGGAATGTGCACGTGGTGGCGGGTTGGAGAGCCGTGGGGTCACCTGCACCCACCCGCCCACCCGCCACATGTCTGACTTGGTCGGTGGAGGGCGGTGTGAACTCTGCTCGCCATGGGCTCTGCTCACGTGAGCCATGCCAGTGACTTTTCCTTGTGGTCACACAGCTGAATTTTGTCATAGTGGACCCAAAACGGGTTTGGAGCAGAAGTTCTCTTAGCCCTCGTGTGTCTAGACATGTGTCTTCTTGCTCCATTTAAGTGACACTTCGTGGCAGTTAAGTCTGCCGGGTCCCGTGTCCCTGGCCTTCCTGTACTAACAGGCTGGAAATGGACGTCTCCAAGCCCCACCCGCTTAGCCGTGTGACAGTTCTGGCCAAAAGGATGAAGGTGGATGTCGCTTCCCAAGTTCAGAAGTGACTCAAAGTGGTTTCTTGACCTTGCACATCTGGGCCAGATATCCTCTGCTGTCTGTCCCCTGGTCCTCCGCTCTTGGACGTGCCCCCATCCTGCCGCCCCCAGGTACTGAGTGTTTCTGGTGCTGCAGTGGAAGGTGGGCTGCTGTGTGTTTCCCCTGCTGCTGACTTAGATTTCAGCTTTGACTGGATCACCAGGTCTCCGCCGTTTCAGATCTTGGCTGTGGCGCTCCAAGCCGGGCGACCTGGGCACCTGACTTCTGTTTCCTGGTCTGTAAGCTGGGGTCCTGCGAGGATCAAACCAGGTGACCCTGTAACCCACCCAGGACAGGGCCTGGCGCGTGGAAGCAGCCGGGTAGGTGTTTGCCTTCCTTGTCCGTATTCTTATTCTAATGGGATTTTGGGAGAGTACGTTTGTAAGTGCACAGGATCAATCCTTTATGTTTCACTTGGAAGTCTCAAAAAAAAGTTCCACCTTTCATTAAATTGAAAAGAAATATTGCAGCTGAAATAATAAATACACTGTGGACGGGACGGAGCATAGAAGTGTACGTGATAACACTTGCTTTGGCTAAACCTGGGTGGAGAAACCAGATCTCTTGCCGAAATTTGGTTCTGCAGGATTTCACTAGGGAAAGTTGTTCTTGACAATCATCATGGCCGGGAAAGGACACTCAGTGACAGAAGACACAGTGGTGATGTTTCATCCAGTTGAACCTTGGCCCGCGAATCAAGCCTTCACTGTAAAATTTATGTGGAAAAGATTCTTTATTCACTTTTTATGAAATGAGGCAGAAAACGGAGGACCTCGGGAATGGTTTGCCCACAGCGGAGCTCGGGGACTTTCCACCCACCTCACGGCTGTTCGCCCCAGGAAATGTGTTCTTCCTGGGGGTTGATGGGCCTCGGTGCTCACACGGTGCTGAAAGCTCACGAATGCCTTGCAGGCCGACTGCAGGTTGTTGCAGGAGACTGCTGGTTCCCCACCCGAGGGGTCGCACACCTGCGCTGGGCTGTGGCCTGCAGGAGACACTCTGCAGCGCGGGGCGTGAGGGCTCGGCTGCGCGCGCGGGTGCATCGCGGGTCCCTGTGTCTGTGGCGCTGAGGATGGGCCGACTTTCACTTCCTAGGAGGAGAGGCTGTGCACCTGCGGGGAGACGGGTGTCACGCCTATGGATGGCAGCGTGGGTGCAGGGGAGAGCAGGGCGGGTGGGGCTGTGTCAGGGCCTCCCCAGCAAGTGACATCACGCTAGGACTTGATCATGAGCAGGATTGGCTGTGGGGAGAGGAGGGACGTTTATCCTGGCAGGTGGGATGCCCCCAAAGCTCACCTGCCCCAGAGCCCACCTGGCTGGGGTGGGGCTGGCAGGTCGTGCAGTGGCGCAGGATGGCCACCAGGGGGAGCCCGAGCCCCAGCCCTGCCCGGCGGCCCCTCCCGCTCGCACGGAGAGCCCCGCCAGAAGGTGTGTGTCCAGGTGGAGGGACGCCCGCTGGCCTCTGCAGGAACGCATCACAACATCACTTAGCACCGAAAAGATTTCAAGGAATTCTAACGCGTGCGTCCAGCATGGAGGAACTCTGTAAGGGCACGTTTCAGTCTCAAAGTGATATTGTGGGATTAGCTCTATGAGGTTTAGGCGTCAAACTGCTCACTGAACCCAGCTTCTTTTTTTTTTTTTTTTTTTTTTTGTGCTGTACGCGGGCCTCTCACCGCTTGCGGCCCCTCCCGCTGCGGAGCACAGGCTCCGGACGCGCAGGCTCAGCGGCCATGGCTCACGGGCCCAGCCACTCCGCGGCATGTGGGATCCTCCCTGACCGGGGCACGAACCCTTGTCCCCTGCATCGGCAGGCGGACTCCCAACCACTGCGCCACCAGGGAAGCCCCTGAACCCAGCTTCTGAGAGATAGGTCTGAAGAGGGACCAGCTTTGGGATTGAGCCAGGTGATCACAGTTTAAAGTTTAATGTGTTAGGACAGCTGACACACCTGCCGTGTCCACACCTGCCACACAGGTGCCCAGGCACAGGGCCCGGCTCCCCACAGCGCAGGGCCCCCAGGTGTGCCTGGCGCCCGGTGTGACCCTTCCTGTATGGTTGTTCCAAGGACCCCAAAGCTCACCTGCGCCGCAAGGACGTGGGGCGAGGATGGGGTCCAGGATGCACACGCTCTCTGGGCCCCAGGGTGAACCCCGACACCCTCCTCCAGGTGTTGCTGGCCATGCCCTCTGCCCCCTGCCCTCTGCCCCTGCCCGCCCAGGGGCCCCAGGTCTGGGCAGAGCCTCCTGCTGGCCGAGTGCATGCGATGCTGCTGGCGGCCACACAGGGGCAGCAGAGCTCAGCGTGTTCAGGGACCGGATGTCCAGCTCACGGGGCCGCCCTGGGCCCTGAGGCCGGGAGTGGCCAGAGGGGACGCCTGCACGGAGGCCAGCCCCAGGCTCACCCGAGCCCTGCCCTAGGTCCCCTGACCCCAGCCCCAGGTTCAGCCTGGACCCTGTCCCCAGCGGGCCGAGCTTACTGGCAGTAGGTCACCCCTTGGTCCTGGGTCATCGGGGCTGAGGCGGCTGCTCCTGTGGTGAGTGTCCCCGCCGAGTGCAGCGTTTGGAGACCTCAGGGGACGCTGGGCCCTGGACAGTGAGACTGGTGCTTGGGGGACAGGACGAGGGCGCGCCCTCCTGGCCCCCTGTTCTTGCACCTCTGTGGTGGGGGTCCTGGGGGTTCTGGCAGGAGGGGGCGCCTGTTGCCTGCCAGGGGAGGGAGCCGGGGCCCGCGGGGGGCCGCTCGGGTCTCCGGGATGGTGGCGGCGGGGCTGGGTTTGTGGGGAGGGGCTGTGAGGGACCCATATTGGAGGTGGATGCGCTGGGCGACCTCCTGGAGCCATTTCTCAAGCTTTCACATCTCCACACACGGGTGGGGGTTTTGTCCCTCGCGAGGGCCAACAATTTGAGGTGAAACTTTGCCGGTGGTTTTGGGACAGCAGCAGTGAGTGATACCTTTAGTGCTGATACGGCTGCTAACATGACACTCAGGCTATATTTGCATCCATGGAAAGGAGGATCCTTCCCACCTCCGTGGAGGTTCTAGCTGAGGTCTGGGACGCGTGCTGGCTCACGAGCTGAGTCACAGACAGCCCAGCCGGGGCCCGACTGACTGCCCAGCACTGCTGGTCCTTCCAGGGGTGTGGTCAGGGGTTCACGCTCAGCTGGCATTCTTGTCTCCTTGGGACATTGAAGGGTCACTTGAAGGTGGTAGCTGGTGTCCAGGCTGCTCCCAAACCTGGGCCGGGTCTCAGTGTCCCCCCCAACCCAAATGGTCTTTCCAGTTGGGAGCTGGACCTCTCACTCGGAGGCTCAGGCCTCCAACTGTCCCTTTTTATTTTATTTGTTTAAGATTTATTTTTTTGAGGTAACATTAGTTTATAATATTATATGTTTCATATGTACAACATATGTCTACTTCTGTACACCCTGCAGCGCGCTCACCACCAAAAGTTTAGTTTCCACCCATCACCATACAGTTAGCGCCCTTTACCCATTTTGCCCTCCCCGCCCCTCCCGCTCTGGTAACCACTGCTCTGCTTACTGACCCAGTGGGTGCTCATATCATGCTCTTCAGTCTCCACGTATTTGTGAGTTTTCCAGCTTTCTTCTTGTAATGTATTTCTTTTCTTTTTTTTAGAAAAATTATTTATTTGTTTTTGGCTGTGTTGGGTCTTTGTTGCTGCGTGTGGCCTTTCTCTAGTTGCAGTGAGCAGGGGCTACTCTTTGTTGTGATGCGTGGGCTTCTCATTGCGGTGGCTTCTCTTGTTGCAGAGCACGGGCTCTAAGTGCATGGGCTCAGTAGCTGTGGCGCGTGGGCTCTAGAGCGCAGGCTCAGTAGTTGTGACGCACTGGCTTAGCTGCTCCGCGGCATGTGGGATCTTCCCGGACCAGGGTTCGAACCCGTGTCCCCTGCATTGGCAGGCGGATTCTTAGTCTTTTTTTTTTTTTTTTTTTTTTTTTTGCGCGGGCCTCTCACTGTTGTGGCCTCTCCCGTTGCGGAGCACAGGCTCCGGACATGCAGGCTCAGCGGCCATGGCTCACGGTCCCAGCCGCTCCGCGGCATGTGGGATCTTCCCGGACCGGGGCACGAGCCCATGTCCCCGGCATCGGCAGGTGGACTCTCAACCACTGCGCCACCAGGGAAGCCCATGGCAGGCTGATTCTTAACCACCGCGTCACTAGGGAAGTCCTGTAGTGTATTTCTAATTTCATACTAGTGTGATTGGAAAAGATGCTTGATAGGATTTCAGTCTTGTTAAATTTATTGAGACTTGTGTCCTAACACGTGATCTATCCTTGAGAATATACCATGTGTGCTTGAGAAGAATGTGTGTTCTGCTGCATTTGGATGGAACGTTCTGTCCAAATCTATCAAATCCATCTGGTCTAATGTTTCATTAAAGCCACAGTCTCCTTGTTGACTTTCTGTCTGGAAGATCTGTCCACGGATGTAAGTGGGGTGTGAAAGTCCCCTACTATTATTGTGTTGCTGTCAATTCCTCCCTTTAGGTCTGTTAATAATTGCTTATGTATATTGATGCTTCGATGTTAGGGGCATATATATTATTAACTTTATGTCTTCTTGATCAACTCTCCCCTTTATCATTAGAGTCCATCGTTGTCCCTTGTTCCCTTTTGGCTTGAGGTCTCTTCTGTCTGATATGAGTGTAGCTCTACCCGCTTTCCTCTGGCTGCCACTTTCTTGGGGTTTCATCTTCCATCCCTTCTCTTTGAGCCTCTGTGTGTCTGTGGAGCTGAGCGGGGTGTCCTGGAGGCAGCATGGAACTGGGTCTTGGTTTCTAACCCATCCGGGTTCTCTCTGTCTTTTGATTGGTGATGTCAGTCCATTTATATTTAGAGTGATTATTGATAAATGAGAACACAGGGCTGCCATTTCATCTTTTGTTTCCTAGTTGCTCAATACCTCCATCCTTTCTTCCCTTGTGTTTCTCTCTGCCATTTTGGTTTGGGTTTTTCTAGGGTACTTTTCTCATTTTCTTCTTTTTTGTGTTTCTTGCCTCTGCTCTAGATGTATGTTTTGTGGCCACCATAAATGTGTATAAAGCGTCTCATAGATAAAATAGTCCTCTTTCTGCTGACAACGTCTATCTTCATTTGCCTAGACAGGTTCTATCCTCTTCCCCGTGTATTTTTGTTGCCTCAAATTACCCCTTTTAAATATTATGAGTTTGTTACGAAGTTGAAGTGGCTATAGTTATTTTTTTGCTTCCTCCCTTTAAACTTTATGCTATAATAAAATGTTTACTTAATTGTTTTTAACATCTTTATTGGGATATATGTATACGTATAGCTGATTCACTTTGTTATAATAAAATGTTTAAAAGCCTATTCTGGGACGTCCCTGGTGGTGCAGTGGTTGAGAATCCACCTGCCAATGCAGGGGACACGGATTCAAGCCCTGGTCCGGGAAATCCCACATGCCGCGGAGCAACTAAGCCCATGTGCAACTACTGAGCCTGAGCTCTAGAGCCCACGAGCCACAACTACTGGGCCCATGAGCCACAACTACTGAAGCCTGCGTGCCTAGAGCCTGTGCTTGGCAACAAGAGAAGTCCCCGCTCGCCACAACTACAGAAAGCCCGTGCGCAGCAACGAAGATCCAATGCAGCCAAAAATTAAATAAATAAATGAATAAATGAATAAATAAAGCAAGCCTATTCTGCTAAAGAGCTGCATTTCCAATTCTGTCTATTCTTCACTTTATTCAGTTTCGTGTGCTTTTACCTTTTTGTTTCTGGTAGAAGAGCTCCTTCCAACACCTCTTGTAAGGCAGGTCTAGCGGTGAAGGACTCTCTCAGGTCTGTTTGTCTGGGAAAGCCTTTATTTCTCCCTCATATCTGAATGGTAACTTTGCTGGGTAGAGGAGAGTTGGGTGACAGTTTTTATCTTTCAGTCTTTTGAGAATGTCATTGCACTCTCTCCTGGCTGGCAGGGTTTCTGCTGAGAAATCTGCTGGTAGCCTAAGGGGGGTTCCTGGTAGGTGGCCATCTATTTTTCCTGGCTGCCTTTCAAGTTCTTGGTCATGGGCTTTTGACAATTTTAATATAAGGTGTCTTGGAGAAGGTCTTTTCGCATTGAGGTGATTCGGTGTTCTCTTAGCTTCATGGACTTGCATATCCAGTTCCTCCCCAGGTTTGGGCAGTTCTCAGCTATCATTTCTTTCTTTCTTTTTCTATTTCTTTTCTTTTGGCCATGTGGCGTGGCTTGCGAGATCTTAGTTCCCTGACCAGGGATTGAACACAGGCCCATGGCACTGAAAGCACTGAGTCTTAACCACTGGACCAGCAGGGAATTCCCAACTATTATTTCTTTAAATAAACTATCTCTTGTCCCTCTGGAACACCCATCACCCTAACATTGCCCTTCCTATCTGAGTCAGATAGAGCTCATGGAATTTCTTCATTTTTAATATTTTAATTCTCTTTCCTTTTCTACTTGTGTCATTTCTAGATTTCTACCTTTCAGTTCACTAATTCTCTCTTCCACATGGTCTGCTCTATTTCCAGTGCTTTCTAATGCGTTTTTCATCTCATTGATTGAATTCTTAAGCTGCAGAATTTCTGTTTGTTTCTTTTTTAGAATTTCAATCTCTTTGGTAAAGTATTTCTTGTGTTCATTAAATTCACGTCAGAGCTGACTGGAGTGCCCCTCTGATTTTCCTACAGCTTGTCGAGTGCGTGACAACTATGTGCATTGGCTGTCATTTAGCCCGCAATACTGCGTGACTTTAAGTTTGGTTTCTGGAGAACTGCCACTTCTCTTTGTGGTACAGGGTCCTGGCTTCTCCCCGGTGCTGAGTGGGGGATTCCTCCCCCGGCACCTTTGAAGTGGTGACAGGTTCGAAATTAGAGGCCTTTCCTTTGTCTTCCAGCAGGTGGCGCCATCACACAGGTTTTCGGCTTCTCCACCTGCGCTCCTCCGGCTATACTTGGGAATCTTCACCTTCCGCCCTCCGCCGCCTCTGTCAGGGGGTGTCGCCCGAGCCCCCGTCATTGCTTCTTGTGCCTCCGGAGTCGCTGGTGCCCTGATGCTACCAGTGTCGCTGGCGTCACCACCTGGCTCCCCGGGGAAGATGAGCTTTGCCTTCGTGTCCGGGGTCCGCTGAGTCCCGGGCCTCCAGCCGCGGGGGAGGGAGATGGTGGGGGTCCGGTTAGAGCTGGCACCTCTTCCGCGTCTGGTGTTGTGAGGTTCACAGGCTCTGCTGCTGCGGTGAGGCGGGGGCTGCAGGGACGGGGTCGCAGGCCCCATTGCTGTTGCTGCCCGGTTACCTGTGGCCGCAGGTGCCGCTGCAGCTGGGATGCAGAGACTTGTGCTCCGCCTCCCCTGCGGCCCCGGTTCCCTGGGCCGAGGCTGCGATTCAGGCACCGCCTTCCCTGTTGCCCCGGGTCGGCCTCCCCTCTGTGTTCCCGCCCACCCTCCTAGACGTGCAGGGGTGTGGCATTCTGTCGTGCCCCCGTGTGTCGGGCAGAGGCACGTCTGTTAGTTGTGGATGTTTCACTGGTTATGGAACGAAGGGCAGGGACCCAGGCCACTTTCCCTGTCCCTCGTTGCTGACCTCTCCCACTGTCCCTGGACGATCAGGCCGGCACAGCGTCCTCTGGCTGTTCTCCGCTGTGGACGGCAGTCACAGCCAGCCTGGTCCCTGCAAGGGGCACGATGACCCCCACATCCCCTCCGCCCCATCTGGCCGCCTTGAACCCTCCGCAAAGGGTTCCGTCCAAGTCTCGATGCTTTTGTCGAAAATCCCAGCTGCAAGGACGGACCCGAGGAAGACAGGGCACGTTGGTCCACACTGAGATCACTTCAGTCCTACAGAAACTCTGCAGGAGCATCACCTCGCTCCTACTCTCCTTCTTTAGTTTCCACACGCGGAGCCATTTGACCGCACATGGGGACCCTCCCTTCCCCCCATATGTCCTTATCATTGTTCCTAGGGCCTCTCGGTGGGTGGAGCTAGGACATGTATGTGTGTGAGCACACGCACACTTACACACACACACTCCACAGACGTGTTCACGTCCAAGCCTGTGCCTCTTGGTCTGCCCGAGACGCCCCCCTGCCTTGGCGGGACCAAGTCTCTGGAGCCAGGGTCCGGCGGGGCGTGCAATGACTCAGCACGGCCACAAGGGGCTGTGTTCTAGGGAAATCACATGATGGGCGTAACACGCGAAGGTGTATGGAATGTTATGCACACACACGATGCAGGGCGTGGTAGTGAAGAGAACGCACAGGTACCTACAGGGCAGCCTGAGAAATAGAACACGAGGGGCTCCAGTCCTGCCGAGAAGCAGAGGCCAGTGAGTGGCAGCTCCCTGCCCCCAAATCAGCTCTGCAGGATCTATAAAGACAGCTGGTTCTAGCAGGAACCAACCTGGAGAGGCCACGAACCCCACACTCCAGGGGGCGGAACCCTCCGCCCGCGTGAGGGGGGAACATCTCCGTAAATTGTTGGGGTTCTTCTTCAGGGAGAGCTGTCTCTTCTCCCCCATTTTTATTTTTCATCAATTTTTCACTTCTATCAGTGAATCCATTATGTACTTATATCAGTGTGGACTCACGGGTATTTATTTTACACGTTGGGGTCTAATGCAATACCCAGACGGTGGGCGGGGTGCCAGGAGGCGCTGCCCTGTGACCTCTCTCCCGGGTCTGGGAAACCGCCTGGTCAGGGGCGTGTGCGATGGCGCAGGATGGCCACCAGGGGGCACCCGAGCCTCGCCGTGTGGTCGCTGCGGGGCCTGGATGGTGTGTAGGGGCCGCGGCCGCTCAGGCGGATCTGCGGGTGTGATCCGAACTGCTGAGTCCTGGCCAGCAGCCATGGCTGAGCCTGCCCTGCCCGGTGTGCTTGGCTGCCTCCTTCTAAATCGTCTCTTTTCCACTGAGTGTTCACCTCAGTGTGTCAGGAATTGCATTTTGCTTTCATGTAACGTTATGCACTGAACTGTGTCCCCCCACCCAGTTCAGATGTTGAAGCCCTCCCCTCCAGGACCTCAGAACGTGACTGCACTCGGAGGCGGGGCCTTTAGAAGTGGGGTTACTGGGGTGGGCCCTGATCCAGTCTGGCTGGTGGCCTCATAAGAAGACGACATTAGGACACAGACACGCACAGAGGGTGCCCACGTGAGGACACGGGAGAAGACGGCGTCTACACGCTGCGGAGGGAGGCCTCAGGAGAGGCCGAGTGCTGACACCTTGCTCTTGGGCCTCTGGCCTCCAGGACAGGGATGGAGAACCTGTGGTTTCTGTGCTCAGTGTGTGGTGCTGACGACAGCAGCCCGAGCGGACGAGAACGTGTCCCTGTGTGGGGTCTGCTGGGGTTCTCCAGCGTGCTGGGCCCGCTCTCTCAGCTCTTTTGGACGATTCTGGGCCCTTGCCTCTCCGTGCGCCCACTTCTTCTTTGGAAGATGAGTCCGTGGTGTGTCCAGGGCACTTGGCGTTGCTGTCCGTGTCCTCTCTCTCGGCCTCTCTGTGCTGCCTTACGTGTGTCTAACTTTTCCTCCATCACAAATTCTCGCTCCAGCTGTTTTGATTCCACTGTCAAACGCCACCTTTTTCAGTTCTAGGACCTCTTTTCAAATCTATTGGTTTCTTGAACACTTTCATCTTAATTCGTCAGACTTGAATACATTCTTCAATTTTAAAAAAGCCCCTTCAACCCACACCCTGCGTGTTCTGAGTCTGATGGTTCTGATAACTGCACTTCCTGGGGTCTCACTCTGTGGGTCCTTGTTTCGCCGATTCTCGTTTGAGGTGGCTTCTTGTTTTTGCTTCATTATGATTTGCTCTGTTAGTGGGCTTCCGTTCCCAGATCTCTATCTTGAGCCTTCTCTGAGGCTGAAGGCTCAGTGCCCCAGTCCCCGTGGGAGCAACGTGTGCATCTGCCAGGCCCCTGGCGGATCCCCCAGCAGGACCAGCCATGTCGATGGCTGTCAGGACGTTTAGGGTCCCTGGACCTTGAGTCCCGGCTCCTACCAGCCTGGGGCTGTGGGGAGCTGGGAGGGGCCTTTCCCTCACCAGAGCCCTGGCAGAGCTGGACCGACTGTTACCTTGTTGCCTCCCTCTGGGTGTGGGTTTCCCAGTTCACCCCCGGGGGCCTGGCTTGCAGGGGTGTCTGTCTGCCTTGACTCCCCAGACTGATGGGCCCTGGCCTGGCTCCTCTCCCTGATCCGTGCAGACCCCCTACACTAACCCTGGCCACGGGGCAGTGCCCTCCTCCGCGCCCACCCCCTTCTCTCTGGCCATCTCAGCCATCCATTCAGAAACCCCCCCACCCAGGTCCCAGACCCAGGCCCAGGCTTGGTCCTGCCCTGTCGCAGATGGGCACTGGGCCTGGGTCTGGGTAACGACCCCCGGAGTGGTGCTGGGGCAATGCCTTGGGGCGGGGGTGGGAGCTTCCCGCCACCCAGGCAGAAGAACTGGTGAGTCTCTGAGCAGTTTGAGGAACCTGCTCACTTGGCCCAGAACCGAGTCCTGGCCCGGCCCCAAGTGCAACCCTGAGCCCCAGCCCTGGTGAAGCTCCAGGGGGACCCCTGACCCTGTCCCAGGCTGCCCACGTGTTGCCCACAGAGCCACCGCTCAGAGCCCCGAGGTTGTGGGGAGGGGTCTGGTGTCCCAGCAGTGGCAGAACTGCAGAGGTGCAGGCTGCCAGGGGGTGCCAGCCTCGCTCTGTGGTCCCTGTGGGGACAACCCTGGTCTGGGAGGAGACAGGGCCTCACAGCCGGTATGTCCAGATGTCCTCCTAGGGGACACCTGGGAGTGAACGCCTGCCTGGGACCTGCTGCACGTGACCTTGGGACAGGCTGCAGAATGGGGCCTGGGAGGTCACCCGTGGGGCACGTGGGAAGTGTCCTCACAACCTGCAGTGATAATACAGCAGCCCCAGCTGAGCAGGGAGCAGCGTGGGATCCTCAGGCCTTGCCCTCGACACACCTGCCGTGTCCACACCTGCCACACAGGTGCCCAGGCACAGGGCCCGGCTCCCCACAGCGCAGGGCCCCCAGGTGTGCCTGGCGCCCGGTGTGACCCTTCCTGTATGGTTGTTCCAAGGACCCCAAAGCTCAACTGCGCCACAAGGACGTGGGGCGAGGATGGGGTCCAGGATGCACACGCTCTCTGGGCCCCAGGGTGAACCCCGACACCCTCCTCCAGGTGTTGCTGGCCATGCCCTCTGCCCCCTGCCCTCTGCCCCTGCCCGCCCAGGGGCCCCAGGTCTGGGCAGAGCCTCCTGCTGGCCGAGTGCATGCGATGCTGCTGGCGGCCACACAGGGGCAGCAGAGCTCAGCGTGTTCAGGGACCGGATGTCCAGCTCACGGGGCCGCCCTGGGCCCTGAGGCCGGGAGTGGCCAGAGGGGACGCCTGCACGGAGGCCAGCCCCAGGCTCACCCGAGCCCTGCCCTAGGTCCCCTGACCCCAGCCCCAGGTTCAGCCTGGACCCTGTCCCCAGCGGGCCGAGCTTACTGGCAGTAGGTCACCCCTTGGTCCTGGGTCATCGGGGCTGAGGCGGCTGCACCTGTGGTGAGTGTCCCCGCCGAGTGCAGCGTTTGGAGACCTCAGGGGACGCTGGGCCCTGGACAGTGAGACTGGTGCTTGGGGGACAGGACGAGGGCGCCCCCTCCTGGCCCCCTGTTCTTGCACCTCTGTGGTGGGGGTCCTGGGGGTTCTGGCAGGAGGGGGCGCCTGTTGCCTGCCAGGGGAGGGAGCCGGGGCCCGCGGGGGGCCGCTCGGGTCTCCGGGATGGTGGCGGCGGGGCTGGGTTTGTGGGGAGGGGCTGTGAGGGACCCATATTGGAGGTGGATGCGCTGGGCGACCTCCTGGAGCCATTTCTCAAGCTTTCACATCTCCACACACGGGTGGGGGGCTTGTCCCTCGCGAGAGCCAACAATTTGAGGTGAAACTTTGCAGGTGGTTTTGGGACAGCAGCAGTGAGTGATACCTTTAGTGCTGATACGGCTGCTAACATGACACTCAGGCTAGATTTGCATCCATGGAAAGGAGGATCCTTCCCACCTCCGTGGAGGTTCTAGCTGAGGTCTGGGACGCGTGCTGGCTCACGGGCTGAGTCACAGACAGCCCAGCCGGGGCCCGACTGACCGCCCAGCACTGCTGGTCCTTCCAGGGGTGTGGTCAGGGGTTCACGCTCAGCTGGCATTCTTGTCTCCTTGGGACATTGAAGGGTCACTTGAAGGTGGTAGCTGGTGTCCAGGCTGCTCCCAAACCTGGGCCGGGTCTCAGTGTCCCCCCCACCCCAAATGGTCTTTCCAGTTGGGAGCTGGACCTCTCACTCGGAGGCTCAGGCCTCCAACTGTCCCTTTTTATTTTATTTGTTTAAGATTTATTTTTCTTGAGGTAACATTAGTTTATAATATTATATGTTTCATATGTACAACATATTTCTACTTCTGTACACCCTGCAGCGCGCTCACCACCAAAAGTTTAGTTTCCACCCATCACCATACAGTTAGCGCCCTTTACCCATTTTGCCCTCCCCGCCCCTCCCGCTCTGGTAACCACTGCTCTGCTTACTGACCCAGTGGGTGCTCATAGCATGCTCTTCAGTCTCCACGTATTTGTGAGTTTTCCAGCTTTCTTCTTGTAATGTATTTCTTTTCTTTTTTTTAGAAAAATTATTTATTTGTTTTTGGCTGTGTTGGGTCTTTGTTGCTGCGTGTGGCCTTTCTCTAGTTGCAGTGAGCAGGGGCTACTCTTTGTTGTGATGCGTGGGCTTCTCATTGCGGTGGCTTCTCTTGTTGCAGAGCACGGGCTCTAAGTGCATGGGCTCAGTAGCTGTGGCGCGTGGGCTCTAGAGCGCAGGCTCAGTAGTTGTGACGCACTGGCTTAGCTGCTCCGCGGCATGTGGGATCTTCCCGGACCAGGGTTCGAACCCGTGTCCCCTGCATTGGCAGGCGGATTCTTAGTCTTTTTTTTTTTTTTTTTTTTTTTTTTTGCGCGGGCCTCTCACTGTTGTGGCCTCTCCCGTTGCGGAGCACAGGCTCCGGACATGCAGGCTCAGCGGCCATGGCTCACGGTCCCAGCCGCTCCGCGGCATGTGGGATCTTCCCGGACCGGGGCACGAGCCCACGTCCCCGGCATCGGCAGGTGGACTCTCAACCACTGCGCCACCAGGGAAGCCCATGGCAGGCGGATTCTTAACCACCGCGTCACTAGGGAAGTCCTGTAGTGTATTTCTAATTTCATACTAGTGTGATTGGAAAAGATGCTTGATAGGATTTCAGTCTTGTTAAATTTATTGAGACTTGTGTCCTAACACGTGATCTATCCTTGAGAATATACCATGTGTGCTTGAGAAGAATGTGTGTTCTGCTGCATTTGGATGGAACGTTCTGTCCAAATCTATCAAATCCATCTGGTCTAATGTTTCATTAAAGCCACAGTCTCCTTGTTGACTTTCTGTCTGGAAGATCTGTCCACGGATGTAAGTGGGGTGTGAAAGTCCCCTACTATTATTGTGTTGCTGTCAATTCCTCCCTTTAGGTCTGTTAATAATTGCTTATGTATATTGATGCTTCGATGTTAGGGGCATATATATTATTAACTTTATGTCTTCTTGATCAACTCTCCCCTTTATCATTAGAGTCCATCGTTGTCCCTTGTTCCCTTTTGGCTTGAGGTCTCTTCTGTCTGATATGAGTGTAGCTCTACCCGCTTTCCTCTGGCTGCCACTTTCTTGGGGTTTCATCTTCCATCCCTTCTCTTTGAGCCTCTGTGTGTCTGTGGAGCTGAGCGGGGTGTCCTGGAGGCAGCATGGAACTGGGTCTTGGTTTCTAACCCATCCGGGTTCTCTCTGTCTTTTGATTGGTGATGTCAGTCCATTTATATTTAGAGTGATTATTGATAAATGAGAACACAGGGCTGCCATTTCATCTTTTGTTTCCTAGTTGCTCAATACCTCCATTCCTTTCTTCCCTTGTGTTTCTCTCTGCCATTTTGGTTTGGGTTTTTCTAGGATACTTTTCTCATTTTCTTCTTTTTTGTGTTTCTTGCCTCTGCTCTAG